>NC_141169.1:96845000-99345000 GCF_055505025.1 Bos grunniens
AAGGAGGATTATTCTTCCCCAGGGTCTTCTAGGAGATTCTTGTATTTATCCAAATATTAAAATGATTGCAGCAATAATAATACCATTTTGCATGCCAAGTGTCATTTGAGACATTTAAAAACGCTTAAAATTTTTTGAACAGAACAATGGATCTGGTTGCTGTGCACTTCATAAAACTGAAAATTGAAGATTCTTAAAATCCAGGCATTTTTTCTGAAGTGACAAGTGGTCCCAGGCTTCAACAGTGTACGGGATGTGGCATTTACTGATAAGCGAACCAGAGTAAAGGACCTATTTCCCTGGAAGATTACATTCCAGTTACCGCTCAAGCAAGTTTTTCATTATACAAGTGTACCTGTGTGATTTTATATCTTTGACTAGTTTTAATATTAGGAATACTGTACCCTCTGGAAAGATTTTAGTAATACTTTCTAAAAAGGGGGGAACATTTCAAATAATAAGGTCCTTTTAAATCTGTATGGAAATGAACAGACTGGAACTTCAGTTCTACAAGATTACAGCATACCAGAAAGTGGAAAAAAAGGATCAGATATACTGGTGAAAATTGTCAAGAATCAGTCCATGACTTATACATTTGAATGTATTCACTTGAATGTATACATTTCTCTGTGTGTATATGGGAGCAAAGTGGCCTGAAAGAGAAACACCTTAATATCACATTGGCCACGTATGCTGGATCCCAGATCCCATTTGGGAAAGAGGAGAAGGCATTGTCCTTCCCTACTCACACCCACCAGAGTGCTGAAATGTCTCTGGGCTGGACTGAGGAGTGATGAGGACCAAGAGAGGGAGGAACAAATGTGTTTTCTAACAAATGTGTTAGTTAGAGAAAACTAACCTTTATGAATTTGGTATGGTCCACGGTAAGTGGGTAGAGAAGGCAATGGCACCCCACTCCAGTACTCTTGCCTGGAAAATCCCATGGACAGAGGAGCCTGGTAGGCTGCAGTCCATGCTAAGGGTCAGACACGACTGAGCAACTTCACTTTCACTTTTCACTTTCATGCATTGGAGAAGGAAATGGCAACCCACTCCAGTGTTCTTGCCTGGAGAATCCCAGGGACGGGGAAGGCTGGTGGGCTGCCGTCTCTGAGGTCGCACAGAGTCAGACACGACTGAAGTGACTTAGCAGCAGCAACAGTAAGTGGGTACCTACTCCACGGAGACTTTGCTGGAGAGAAGGATAGGGAAGAAGTGATGTAAGGACTCATGTGTAATAAGCACCTGTAAGGACACTGATGCATTCATCTTCCTCCCTATAAAGATGAGAGGAAGTGGATATAAACGTTAAGTAGGCGGAACTCCATGTTGAAATCTACTTCCCATGACAACTAAATACCTTATTCTCATCCATCTTATGAGTAGTTTTAACCTTCCCATCCCATTTGAATATCTGGAAGCTTTTTCTTGCTTCAAAAATATCATTAAAACATGTTTGGTACCTTAATGCTATTGATGCTTCCTTTTTGCTCTTAAAACAATGATATTAGAATGAACGTGACCTCTCTTCTGCCTCCACCTTTGTACTGCAAGTGCTTAATCAGAAGCTTGACACTCGTGCTGGTGAGTTTCCTCTCAGTGAACATTTATTTAATGGCTGAAGAGTAACTTACACACACAGGAGCCTGGTAACAACTCATCAAATCCCCCAACTTCTTAACTCATAATTTTAAATCCTTGCTCTTGAGCAAGAGTGGTGTTTCTTCAGTCAAAAGGAAAAAAAAAGTCTAATGAACATTTTTGTGAAGTGTTTATTTGTAGATCAGAATTTTATATTCCATCATAATGAAGAGGGTGTTTGGGGTAAACATAATACTTGGAAACAATCAATTATTTCAAGGAACTTACCTGACTTACCCTATTCTATGTCTCCTTTGTCTCCCCCAAACCTAATGTGACCTGACTGTTATAAGCAAGACATGGACAAATCGAGAAAAAAAAATCTAGCCTGCCTTAAAACTTTCTGTATTAAATATAATAAAAAAACTTTATTTCCTCTGCTAAAGGGAGACATAAGATGTTATTATAAGAAAGACTATTTTAGGCAAGATAATATTGAGTTTTATATGTTTTTAACCTGGAAGTTCTTTTAAAAATTGTTATTTATTCCACTTCCCTAGGGAATAGGAAGGAAGCAATCCGTAGACATGTTTTCTAGTTTGGATGAATGCCTCGGAGGGTTAGGTTGAAGTACAGAGAATCAGAGAACCATTCATTTGGCTGAAAGTAATTCATTTCTTCTTCTGGATCTGACAAACTCTGAATACAGGTGATCCAGTCTTCTCGGGTCTTTGGTTAGGAATACTGGGAAAATTCATGGGCTAGAGAGGCAGGGCCAACATTGAGCAGGAATCTGAAGCTCCAGGTTCAAAGTTGGAACTGATAACGTGATAGCTGTTTTTGTACTTTGCTTGGCAGAGCGAGAAGCCCCGAGAGAGAATGAATTGTTTCTAGCGGTTAGGTAAAACACCACCGTCGCCTCTTTTCTTTCTGGTGTTTCTCTTAGTCACTGTATGGTATATTTACATCCAGGCCTTTTTTTGAAGGTGAAAGGATCAAAGAGAAAGAAATGAGAGGATTTATTAGGATGAATAGAAGTGAAAATCCACAAAAGGAGGAATACCTTTGAGCTGATGTGAGAAAGTCTCTCTTCTTTGTCTTCTTTTCCCTGAGCCTGAATAACTTTGGGGCTCAAGAGAAAGCACAAGAGAGTGGAGGAAAGAATTCTGCCAGTGCTCCACTTTTCTAAGGGAAAGAGACCCAGGTGGGTTCTGTCCAATCCTTCATTTGAAAACATTCTAAAAGTAGGCAAAACAGCTTTCCTTGATCCATTAACTAAAACAGTGCCACAACCAGATTTTCTATCGACCCTTTTGGAAAAATTTCATATTCCATTCTATTGTTAGAAGTGATTTTTTTTTTTCAAGCTTGACTTTAATAGTTGATCATGATTAACAATCCTAAACCTGTGGCTTCTCTGAATGCCCTGTTGAAACCCTGCAATATAGTTTATAAGCCTAGAGCTGTCCTTCTGGTCAACTGTTTCCTTTTTGTCACTTGTGTGTTTTTTCATTTAAAAAAATATCAAATCACTATTTACTCTCAAATGATGAAATGAAAAAACAGAAATGTTATGATGAGTAGATCTATAAATTCATTGTGTGAATTAATCTTTCTGTTGGACTTGGTTGTAATTAAGTTACACTTGCCTTTTGAACTCTGGTATGTCATTAAAGCATGTGGGTTTAACTTCTTACAATAAACTCTTTCATTCAGGAATTATGCTAAAATTATTAAGCATGTGTAGAGTATGGTGGGCTGCCGTCTATGGGGTCACACAGAGTCGGACACGACTGAAGCAACTTAGCAGCAGCAGCAGCAGAGTATGCAAGGGCTTCCTTGGTGGCTCAGTGGTAAAGAATCCACCTGCCAAGCAGGAGACCTGGATTCAACTTCTGGATTGGGAAGATCCCCTGGAGAAGGAAATAGCAACCCACTTCAGTATTCTTGCCTAGGAAATCCCTTGGACAGAGGAGCTTGGAGGAATACAGTCCATAATGTCACAAAGAGTTGTACACTACTTAGTGAATAAAAACAACATAACATATTAAATAACCACACTATTAAAGCCCAATGTTGATAAATATTGATCCACTACTTTTTTATTTTTCAAGTCACTCAGTTGTGTCTGACTCTTTGTGACCCCATGGATAGTCCATGGAATTCTCCAGGCCAGAATACTGGAGTGGGTAGACTTTCCCTTCTCCAGGGCATCTTCCCAACCTAGGGATCGAACCCAGGTCTCCTGCATTGTGGGCAGATTCTTTACCACCTGAGCCACAATGGAAGTCCAAGAATACTGGAGTGGGTAGCCTATCCCTTCTCCAGGAGATCTTCCCAACCCAGGAATCGAACTGGGGTCTTCTGCATTGCAGATGGATTTTTACCAACTGGGCTATCAGGGAAGCCCCCACTATTGAGTTAATAATAAACCATTATGATAATATAAGCTTCACCTCCAAAAACTATAGAAATTGGATTAAGGAACATAGCTGTCTATTTCTAAGATGAAAGTATGAAAAACTAGGGATGCAGTCATTGACTGCATTTCTATTTCCACTTAGTCATATAAGATTTGTGTTATTAATTATAAAAATTGTTTACTGTATATAACAGTTATATACTAACTATATAAGTTGTTAGTGTAATTCATCACCATTGTAGAGTCATCATTTCAAGTCTTTATCTGTTCTTTGGAGGCATTTTGCAAATAACGAATGTCCTCTTAACATGCTTCCATGCTAAGCAGTTTAGACTTTATCCTGTAAGTGATGAGAGACAGTTAAGAATTTTAAAGCGGGAAGTGTCTTGATCAATGTGTATTCCTAAGAGATCCCCCTAATGTAGTATGCTGGATGCATGGGAGGGAGTTGAGTCTAGAAGTTGGAAGAATGATTATGGGTCTATTACAACAGCTCAGGGTAAAGCTATGGAGAGCTTGGAATGAAATCGTGAGAGTAGAGAAGCTAAGGATAAGATGGATTCAAGAGATATTCATGAGAAAGAATTAGAGTAAGAGGTGTGAGAGAGGGACAAGTTGGATTCATCTTCAGAATTTTGAATTGGACATCTGGGTAAATGCTGATACTATCCCCAGTAGGGAACATAGTAGCGGAGGAGGACTTGACAAGAGAAGAAAGAATATGGATAAGTGTGGACATGTTGAGTGTGCAATGTTTCAAAGACATCAGTCTCCTGGGCAGCAATCTCCAGTGCATTTGAAAATGTGGCTCTCAAGTCTGGAAGAAAGGTTTGGCCTAGGGTACAGGAAATCACTGGAAATCCCAGCTGTACAGTTTGGGTGTTGGAAACCATGGGAGTAGATGAGACCAATAGAAAGTGATTCTGCAGAGGTCATAGTACTGCTCCAGTGAATTTCCTAATGCAATATTTTTTTCCTTAATAAGAATGAAGCATCAGAAAGCACAGGGAATTTTTTAAGAGGAGGCTATTGTTTCTTTAACTTTGAAATGGTGGATGACTGTGGCTGTCACAGAAAAGAGAAATAGTTAACATTGTTGCAAGAAGGAACACGGCCTTTTTCTCAGCAGTGCTCCATCACTGTGAATTTTTATTTATTTCTATTACTAGTGAGAGTCTCACCAGGATGCTTCTAGCATGGCTTCTGAAAGTATTGCCCAATAATGGATTATTGGAATAATAGTGTGGATTTAGGTTGCTAGGTGGTACTATACATTTTATGATCGCTGCTCCATGGAAAGCTACCACACGAGACTTTTCTATACTATATTTGCTAACCCTATAAAAACATAAACCCAGATCCAACCTTAACTCAACTTCTGTAACACAGGTCAACCTGGGTGATTCACAAAGTCAAAACACTAAAGTAATATTGCAAGGAAAATTGAAATTGATCAAAATTTCACTGAATCAAGACTATTTTAGGGCAATGTGAATTTTCTGGAAGTTTATGATAGTTAGGAATTTTTGTAAGTGCTTCTGTGATAAATATTTTAAAATAGTTTAATATAAAAATCTTCAAAATTAAAGTTTTATACTAGGATAAATGTGCAAAATAAATGTGATGGGTATAATTTGAATATACAAATGTAAAGAAAATAACTATAGGTAAAATCAATATTTCTTCTCCACAAAATGACTGACCAAAGAAGATGAGCAAATCGTTTGCTCAGAGGATGAATATTAAATTAATAAGCTTGATAAGAACTACAGAAATATATATTAAAGGAGATGCTCATAGGAGATACTCCTTGTTACGTTATATAAACAAATATAAATAAAATAATATAAAGAAAGTTTGCAGGGCAGTGAGAAAGAGGTGCAAATAAGATTTTGCAAGCTCATAAAGTTTTCCTAGATGGGAATTTCCTGATGGTCCAGTGGTTAGGAATCAGCACTTTCATTCCTGTGGCCTGCATTCGATCCCTGGTTAGGGAACTAAGATCCCACATGCTGTGAAGTTGGGTGCCCCCTCAAAGAAATCTCCTTAGAGAAAAGTTGGAAATGAAGTCAATAAATGTGATAGTACTCAATGATCAATAATCTCACTTTGGGGGATGCACCCCAAGTAAATATTTCTAAGAGAAAAAATGTATATTTTTATATCCAGCTGTAGCAGTAGCAAATTATTTATCACAGTAAAAAATTAGAAACAAAATTTAAGGAATGGATTAGCAAATTATGACCTTTATCCTCATCAATATATGACTTATGTAGATTACTTAGAAAATAATATAAAAAGTAGATTTAAGTGAAAAAAGAATACAAGTTATGTAATCACATATATTACAACTACATAAAAATTAAATATATACATAAATATCTATAAAAATAGAAACAAATAACACAAGTAGCTAGTGTTTTGAAATTAAGGTATAGGCTAAAGAGTTATTTTAATGTAAAAGTAATTAGAAATACTAGTACAAAAGAAAATATTTTGAATCTTTAGTAATAATTTTAAATTTAAGTTCCTTTCAAATTAAATAACATGGTCAGTCTTTTTCAGGGGTCAAGATAAGACATAAAGTAATTGTCCTGCTTAACCAAATTCTAAGAATTTTGGTGTCAAGTGTGAATGTACTCTTTTAAAAACTCAGAAAACCTGTAGCATAATAGCACATGTCTTTCGAAGGCCTTAATTAAGCCAATCCATTGTTCCTTCTGCAATCATGTTAGTTAATTGTTCTTTCCTTGTTCTTTCTTTAAATGTTGAAGTTATTAGATAATTATTAATTTTTTAGTTCTAACATCTACCATGCCATCAGATCTGATTTCAAAGTACAGGAAAACCTCATTAATTTTGACCTTACTAAGTTTAAATTTGTGATACTTTAAGCAAAATGTACTTAAATTCTCTTCGAATCTAGTTTTACTAGATTAGGCAAACTTTCCTGTGGCCAGATTCTCTGGGACAGCAGATATTCTGAAGACCACTCCCTCCAATCTTCCTTATCTCTTATCTGTCTGAAACTTGTAACAGAGCATGGTGCCTTGGGATGGGGGCAGACCTTCCCCCTTATCCTCTGCCTTTGCTTTTCTCTAAAGCTACCCCACGTCCGAGGTCAGGGGCGGCGGCCAAAAGGAGCAACCCCAGGTCCAAGAAGCAGCGGCTGTGCGGGTGCAGGAGGGCCAAGAGGAGCTACTCCAAGATCAGGAGGGGTGTCCATGAGGAGATACCCCACGTCCAAGATAAGAGAAACCCAAGTAAGATGATACGTGTTGCGAGAGGGCATCAGAGGGCAGACACACTGAAACCATAATCACAGAAAACTAGCCAATCTGATCACATGGACCACAGCCTTATCTAACTCAATGAAACTAAGCCATGCCGTGTGGGGCCACCCAAGACGAACAGGTCATGGTGGAGAGGTCTGACAGAATGTGGTCCACTGGAAAAGGGAATGGCAAACCAATTCAGTATTCTTGCCTTGAGAACCCCATGAACAGTATGAAAAGGCAAAATGATGGGATACTGAAAGGAGAACTCCCCAGGTAGTAGGTGCCCAATATGCTACTGGAGATCAGTGGAGAAATAACTCCAGAAAGAATGAAGGGTTGGAGCCAAAGCAAAAACAATACCCAGTTGTGGATGTGACTGGTGATAGAAGCAAGGTCCAATGCTGGCAAAAGCAATATTGCATAGGAACCTGTAATGTTAGGTCCATGAATCAAGGCAAATTGGAAGTGGTCAAACAGGAGATGGCAAGAGTGAACATCGACATTCTAGGAATCAGCGAACTCAAATGGACTGGAATGGGTGAATTTAACTCAGATGACCATTATATCTACTACTGTGGGCAGGAATTCCTTAGAAGAAATGGAGTAGCCATCATGGTCAACAAAAGAGTCCGAAATGCAGTACTCGGATGCAATCTCAAAAACGACAGAATGATCTCTGTTCGTTTCCAAGGCAAACCATTCAGTATCACAGTAATCTAAGCCTATGCCTCGACAAGTAATGCTAAAGAAGCTGAAGTTGAACGGTTCTATGAAGACCTACAAGACCTTTTAGAACTAACACCCCCAAAAGATGTCCTTTTCATTATAGGGGACTGGAATGCAAAAGTAGGAAGTCAAGAAACACCTGGAGTAACAGGCAAATTTGGACTTAGAGTATGGAATGAAGCAGGGCAAAGGCTAATAGAGTTTTGCCAAGAGAACGCACTGGTCATAGCAAACACCCTCTTCCAACAACACAAGAGAGGGTTCTACACATGGACATCACCAGATGGTCAACACCAAAATCAGATTGATTATATTCTTTGCAGCCAAAGATGGAGAAGCTCTACACAGGCAGCAAAAACAAGGCTGGGAGCTGACTGTGGCTCAGATCATGAACTCCTTATTGCCAAATTCAGACTGAAATTGAAGGAAGTAGGGAAAACCACTAGGCCATTCAGGTATGACCTAAATAAAATCCCTTATGATTACACAATGGAAGTGAGAAGTAGATTTAAGGGACTAGATCTGATAGACAGATTGCCTGATGAACTATGGACGGAGGTTCGTGACATTGGACAGGAGACAGGGATCAAGACCATCCCCATGGAAAAGAAATGCAAAAAAGCAAAATGGCTGTCTGAGGAGGCCTTACAAATAACTGTGAAAAGAAGAGAAGCAAAAAGCAAAGGAGAAAAGGAAAGATATAAGCATGTGATTGCAGAGTTCCAAAGAATAGCAACAAGAGATAAGAAAGTCTTCCTCAGTGATCAGTGCAAAGAAACAGAGGAAAACAACAGAATGGGAAAGACTAGAGATCTCTTCAAGAAAATTAGAGATACCAAGGGAACACTTCATGCAAAGATGGTCTCAATAAAGGACAGAAATGGTATGGACCTAACAGAAGCAGAAGATATTAAGAAGAGGTGGCAAGAATACACAGAAGAACTGTACAAAAAAGATCTTCACGACCCAGATAATCATGATGGTGTGATCACTCACCTAGAGCCAGACATCCTGGAATGTGAAGTCAAGTGGGCCTTAGAAAGCATCACTACGAACAAAGCTAGTGGAGGTGATGGAATTCCAGTTGAGCTATTTCAAATCCTGAAAGATGATGCTGTGAAAGTGCTGAACTCAATATGCCAGCAAATTTGGAAAACTCAGCAGTGGCCACAGGACTGGAAAATGTCAGTTTTCATTCCAATCCCAAAGAAAGGCAATGCCAAAGAATGCTCAAACTACCACACAATTGCACTCATCTCACATGCTAGTAAAGTAATGCTCAAAATTTTCCAAGCCAGGCTTCAGCAATACGTGAACTGCGAACTTCCAGATGTTCAAGCTGGTTTTAGAAAAGGCAGAGGAACCAGCGATCAAATTGCCAACATCTGCTGGATCATTGAAAAAGCAATAGAGTTCCAGAAAAAACATCTATTTCTCCTTTATTGACTATGCCAAGGCCTTTGACTGTGTGGATCACAATATACTGTGGAAAATTCTGAAAGAGGGAATACCAGACCACCTGACCTGCCTCTTGAGAAAGCTGTATGCAGGTCAGGAAGCAACTGTTAGAACTGGACATGAAACAACAGACTGGTTCCAAATTTGGAAAGGAGTAGGTCAAGACTGTATATTGTCACACTGCTTATTTAACTTACATGCAGAGTACATCATGAGAAACTCTGAGCTGGAAGAAGTACAAGCTGGAATCAAGATTGCCAAGAGAAATCTCAATAAGCTCAGACATGCAGATGACACCACCTTTATTGCAGAAAGTGAAGAGAAACAAAAAAGCCTCTTGATGAAAGTGAAAGTGGAGAGTGAAAAAGTTGGCTTAAAGTTCAACATTCAGAAAACAAAGATCATGGCATCTGGTCCCATCACTTCATGGGAAATAGATGGGGAAACAGTGGAAACAGTGTCAGACTTTATTTTTGGGGCCTCCAAAATCACTGCAGATGGTGATTGCAGCCATGATATTAAAAGACACTTACTCCTTGGAAGGAAAGTTATGACCAACGTAGATAGCATATTGAAAAGCAGACACATTAGTTTGCCAACAAAGGTCCATCTAGTCAAGGCTATGGTTTTTCCTGTGATCATGTATGGATGTGAGAGTTGGACTGTGAAGAAAGCTGAGTGCCAAAGAATTGATGCTTTTGAACTGTGGTATTGGAGAAGACTCTTGAGAGTCCCTTGGACTGCAAGGAGATCCAACCAGTCCATCCTAAAGGAGATCAGTCCCGGATGTTCATTGGAAGGACTGATGCTGAAACTAAAACTCCAGTACTTTGGTCACCTCTTGGGAAGAGTTGACTCATTGGAAAAGACCCTGATGCTGGGAGGGATTGGGGGCAGAAGGAGAAGGGGATGACAGAGGACGAGATGGCTGGATGGCATCACCAACTCGATGGACATGAGTTTGGGTGAACTCCGGGAGTTGGTGATGGACAGGGAGGCCTGGCGTGCTGTGATTCATGGGGTTGCAAAGAGTTGGACACGACTGAGAGACTGAACTGAACTGAACTGAAAGTACCTCGATAATAGGAGTTGCTGCACAAGTCCTGAGTTGTTTTGTAGATGTAAGAAACCTATCCCCTCTCCAACAAATGGAAGATAACTACTTGATGACCATGAGTACATAGCCCTGAGCCTCTGGAGCCTAAGGACTGATAATGTTAACTCCTGTGACAGCACCGTGCTACCTCACCATCAGCCAATCAGAGAATTGTGCACAATTACCGACCCTGTGACTGTCTCCACCCCCAACCTGGCTTGTAAAAGTGTTTTGCCGAAACCCTCTGGGGAGTCTGGGGCTTTTTGTGGCAGGAGCTACCCATCTCCGTGCATGGTCCTGCAGTAAAGCTTCCTCTGCTCTAAACCCTGACATTTCAGCTTGTTTGGCTTCACTGTGTGTAGGGCACATGAATTTGCAGTATCAAAATTACCTTTTTAATGTAAAGCTTTGTTATCAAGTAGCACCCCAGGTTCAATCCTTGGGTCGGGAAAATCCCCGGGAGAAGGGAATAGCTACCTACTCCAATATTCTTGCCTGGAGAATCCATGGATGGAGGAGCCTGGTAGGCTGCAGCCCATGGGGTCCCAAAGAATCAGACCCGACTGAGCGACTAACATTTTGACTTTTTTTTTTATTTTTCCCAGCACAAACGTACTCTAAGGCAGAGGTCACAGTCCAGACACTTCCAGGAAGCTGTGTTTTGTTTGATCCACATGGTGTGTTTGTGTGTTCCTCCCAGAATTTGAAAGCCTTTGGATAGAGCATACACTTTTCAGTTCAGCATACACTTCATCATCCTTACATTATGTTACTTCATGCATTTGAGTTCGCCATTTCTTTAACTGTTAAGATTGTCCCAGAAAACCGTTTTGAAAAATTCCACATTTTTTTCTTCCATGATCTCTGGAATAGTATTTCCAGTGAGAAGTGCCAATTGTCACATCTTTTCTGCTGCTTTGCTTTTATTTATTAACATTTCACAGGCACAGCCTGGTATCTTAATGAAACTGTACTTCCTTGAGGGCAGGGATAGGTGTTTAATTTGTTTTGTATCTTCTACAGTGCCTAGTGGGCTTCCTAGGTGGTGCTAGTGGTAAAGAATCTGCCCAAGACATGGCTGAGTCCCTTTCAGTTGGAAATTGGCAACCCACTCCAGGATTCTTGCCTGGAGAATCCCATGGACAGAGGAGCCTGGTGGACTACAGTCCATGGGGTCACAAAGAGTCGGACACGACTGGAGCAACAAAGCACATACGCATAGTACCTAGTAGAATAACTTTAGTGTAAGTGCTCCATGACTACTGAATGACTTGACCCTCAGTTGATAACTGAGGGTAAATAAAGATTCTAATACCAGACAGAATGATACTACTCATACTGTGCTTTAAAGTTTGCAAAGCATATGGATTATGTCATTGGATCTTTTCAGTCTCTCTGGACAGGAATAAGAGTGGTGAAGTGGATCAGAGCATGAACACCCTAGATTCTGAGAAGGGAGGTAGAAATTAGGATATATGAGTATACATGCTTATCCAAAGACATTTTAAATTAGTGCTTTCACCTTGACTTTGAGCTTTAAGACTTAAATGTCTAATTTCTGGTTGTTAGGAGAGAAACTGGTTGAGGAACTAGGTATCATTGCTGCTCACAGAATTTATGGGTCTACTCCTCCTCGAAAAGATTACACTTCCCAGCTCCCATGGGATTGGCCACCAGACTAGTCCTGTCTGATGTGTTGTGGGGACAACATGCACATACACACAGCCCCTAATGAAATTTGCTTAATTCACACAGTTTCACATTAATTTCACATTTATTTTGTGGAACCACTGACTCCATGTTGTGATCATCTCACACCCTGTGACTCTGTGTTGTCTCAATAGGGTGCCCAGGTCTCCCTGCAGCCTCTTCATCCCCTCAACTCCAGCAGGAGAACCCTACGCTGCTTTGTCCTTATTTCCTTTATTTAATTAGTTTCTATAAAAGGTCTCTTGCTTACGAAGGCAGAGGGTGCAGGGTGATGAACAGAGGGGCCAGCAGAAGTGGGCAGAAGCATGATAAAAGGAAGGGGGCAGGAAAAAGAGGTGGTATCGGCCCAGAGGATGGTGACAGGGACTGTTCCAGGAGTAAAGGACCACATGGAAGGAGGCAGATGATAAAGTGGAAAAATAAATTGGGGGCCCAGACGTGTGACTTACAAAGGAAGACATTAAAAGTTGAAGAGAAGAGCGTGAAATGACAAGAGAAAAAGGAACTAGTGAGAGAAGAGTTATAAAAGTTATCTCCATTTTGTTTTATCATTTGCATCATTATCTGACTGCCTCTGGGAATAAGATGTTTCAAGATGCCTTCAGATGGAGATGGAGTCTCTCATCCATATTGTCTGAGTGCAAGACATTGGGGCACATTTCTCAAGAAGCTTCAACAATCTGATTCTGTATCATCAGAAGAGTGCATCTTCTCTTCATCGTAATGGTGAGACGAGAGACGGTTCCCCCCCACCCCCAAAGTGTTTAGGTGGAAAAAATAAAAAGACCTTTACAGGTGGCAAAAAGCAAGATTCCAAAGAACTCCTTTTTAAAAAGAAAAACAAGCTGGGTCAGATACAGCGTTGTCATATTTTTGCTATGTTGCAGGAAGGGAAAAAACAATTAATAAGGCAGTGCCAACTCTGACTGTGCTTAATAGGGAGTTATTTCCATGTGGGTCGTGTTCTCGCAGGAGTTGAGTGATACTAGAAATAACACCATGCGGATTCTTCCCCTTCTCTGTTACAGAGAACTCTTACCACCACATCGCATCACATCATATCTCCTGCTTTCTAGATTCAGTCTTCATTCTGAAAGTCTTATTTATTCCTCCCTTTTCTCTTTCCTCCTTTCTGCCCCCACTGTATAATCTGGAAAAGAAAAGGGCCTATTTGGGGATGTATTAAAGAAATATTCCCCTGAGTACACAATGCAAATGTCTAGAAATGTATTGTTCCCAATATATACAACAAGCTCAAAAAACCGCAGTGGATAATGAAGACTTGCTTTCATTGTTGGAGGACAGGCAGGTCTTCACACAGGAATGAAAGTTGTTTATCCCTTTGAAAAAAGACTGCCCGAGTTGAATAATTAATATCATTATGATAAGAACAAAACAGAGATTCTTTTAAAAGAGTAATGATGGTAGAGTCAGAATCTTAGTATGCTTGTGAGGGTGATTAAAATTGAATGCTCTGCCCGTGTTTCCTGTACACTCCAGGAATTGCAAGCAAAATAAGATGGATTGGATTCAGCTGAAGGCATTAATATGCATGTTGTCAACTAACCCTTTAAGCAATTATTTTTTCAGAGATAATAAACAGTTGAATATTTTCTCTAGAAACCGGAAAGCCTCTTTTACTTGAGGTAACGAGCAGGGGCAGGCTGACTTTGAAGCTAATGCAGCTTCAGACTCCCAGCCACTCACCTGGGCCCTTTCTAAAGCTGTGAGAGAGGCCCTAATAACGTGTCCAAATGTTTTAGTAGAATTTGTGAAAGTAGCATATTTAAATTGCAAATAATTTAAGATTGCTATCTCTTTCCACTCCAATCTTCTCTGATTTTTCCCTTGAAGGAGGAAACAGACAGAGCTGAACTCCATCTTAGGCCAGGCGGTGAACATTAGGCTACATGCATGGTCACCCTCCTAAAGGACTCTGAACTTTGTGCCCGGTGTCTATAGAAATGGCATACTAATGGGAAACCAGACCCCAGGATAAAAGAGCCTCAGGACTTGGACTCTCCATTGCCTAAAAGAATATGCTAATTATCTCTGTAACAGAACACAGTTGTAAATTCCATTAAGTTTATCGGGATATGACCACAGTCCTACTGATAAATGTCCACTGTTTATCTAGTCTTGTGACACATGAATCATAAGCTAACTTTGATCATATCTCTCTTTTACCTTGTCCGGACTAGTTTCAAGGAACCTGGGGAGGTGGGTTTGAGCAAGTACACTTTGGGTATTTAAGGTTTTCACAAAAGTCGGTCATGGTCCTTGGCTAAGAGGAGACTCTGCCTTGGGCCCACTGTTGTAATAAACTGCACTCCACTATCTGCATTGTCCTTCTGAGTGAGTTTGTTTCTCAGAACGCGTGGCTACAACACCTTCATGCTGAATGTCCTTGAAATGGTGGTGTGCATCTTCGAGATGAAGCTAGGAGGAAGTTGAGCTGGGAATAATTTAATTTGGATTTAGTGAGATACATTTATGCGGCTTGCAATCAGTTTCCTGTGAAGTTATTGCCAGCTGTCCCAAGGGAAAGCTTCCAGAAAACACCACCTGCGCCTCATACCTACTCGCCCAGCATTGTGGCATGAAAGAGCCACAGAACATGTGCTCTTTGGGTCATTCCTTTTCTCGTTGGAAAAAAAATCTTCCCCACCTCACCTGAAGTTGTTGACCACGTTTGTATTTTGTCAGTTTTTTTCTTTCCGTTTAAATTTTCTCCCAGATAGAGTATGTGACCACTTAGAATTTTTGTTAAAGAACCAAAGCATTATGTTTCCCATGAGAAAGCTGCTCAAGCTTTGTAACATGTGTACATCAGTATTAAGGCTCTAAGATTTTTCATCGGCAGGGAAGAGAAACCCAAACATGGAAATGTAAAAAAGTTTATTCAAAGAGTTGATAAAGCTTGATTGCACCACCTAACCTGTAATTTGGAAAAAACATTTTGGGATATTTTAATAAAAGAAGTGAGAAATTACAGACTGGTGTTTGGGACATATTTGAAGAGTTCCTTCTTTTATAATCTACATTTATTTATCAAAGAGTTGAGAGAAAACTTAGATAATAATTAATGGAATGTGAAACAAAAAAGAAAAAGATTAGCTTTGACATCAATAGAAATCAATCTGACATTGAGAAGTGAATTGCAACCTTTTTCTTTTATTTTTTAAATTATACTTTAGTTCTTTAAGAAGAAAAGAGAAATTCTGAATAGAAGTAATGAATAGCCCTCTGGATTGTTCGATAATCCAGTTAATGAAGAGGAGTGAATCATCTGTACACATTGGGAAATGATTTAAGTTTCTGGCAGGTTTGAGGCAAAATACTGACATGGATGAAGATAATGTAAAACTTTATAATACATTGCAAACTGGTTAATGAGTGTCATCAGTCCAAAGATATATAAGATGAGTCACTGTACAGTAAAACTGAAACTCCTGAAGCCTTACAATTTATATATGAAAGAAATTTGAGAAAAGATTTTCCCCAATTCTACAACAATTCAAAAAAAAATGTACATTTCACTACTACCAATAAGTAAGAAATCTTTCTGAATGATCAACAACAACAACAAAATTTTGAACAACCATCAGACTGGATTCTTTCTATTATTTTTATAGAAAATGATATAAATCATAATGTGAAGAGGTGTTCAAAGAGTATGAAGCTTAAAAAGGTAGAAAAGCAAGTATTACCAAAGAGTCAAGCAGCAACTAGTAAAACCTGTTATTTAATTTTAAAAAATGTCACATTTATAAATATCAGAATTCTTAAATTGTTGCGATTTATTTTCTCATGTTAAGTAAAGATTTGCTTTCGCATCAAAATTTCTACTCTTTTCCTTAAAGAAGGACCCTGAATTGTAAGCTTCAGGCCCTACCTTTTGGTTTTAGTGTTTGATCTGAAAGATGCTGTGAGATAAATATACTTCTTTTTCCCTAGACTAGGCATGGGCTTTGCATCTGCTGAGTGGGCCATGGACAAGAGTCTGCATCTCCGGGGATCCTTTGGGTCAAGTGAGCTGGCAGAATACCTCCAACGGTGTCATTAGCAGCCTGGAGCAAGATCTTTTACCTCAATAAACAATGCTGTGAAATACAAGCCAGCATCTTGTCATGTTAGAATATTGCTTTCTGAACTATTGGACTAGGAGTTAGGAAATGCATACTTGCAACATTGAGAAATGGTGTTTCAAATTTCATGAATCTGGGTGATCTTTGAAAACAGTTTTATTGAAAGGCTTGTGGTCTTTGGAGGCAAAGGTTGTTCATTACGAGGGTAAGTGAGTGACCGGAAGTCAGAAATAAGGAGAGAGGTCTCCCCCGTTAAATAGGCAGTGAACATCATAGAGAAGTGATACCACCTTCCACTCACAAGCTGCATCGTCCCTAGAATCAGCTCTTCCATGGTCAGCAAGGCTGCTTGGGAAAATGGTTTCTAATAGTCATAAAAATTTCCTTAAGATTCACTGAGACCCCACTGCATGTCTGGAATTGCACCACTGTTGGAGGAGATCATTAAGAGGATGTGACCGCCAATGGACCCAGGCAATATAAAAACTCCTTACACCCTCCCCTATCTTTGGAATATTCATTTCACCCGCTGTTCGCACTCGGAGCCACTTCAAGGATGCAGCCTTGAGAGGACATGTTATTAAGATCATCTGGAGTGTACAGGACTTCCCTGATGGCTCAGTGGGTAAAGAATCTGCCTGGCAATGCAGGAGACACAGGAGATGAGAGTTCGATCCCTGGGTTCAGTCCCTGGGTTCAGATCCCCTGAAATTGTTTCAGAGCAAATGGCAACCCACTCCAGTATTCTTGCCTGGAGAATCCCATGGACAGAGGAGCCTGGAGGGGTCACAATGAGTTGGACACAATTGTGTGACAAGCACCTTTGTACGCTGGAATGTGTATGTGACTGAACTCCATTAGGGCTTCTATGTAGGGCCAATAGAAATGGAGATCTACTCATCTTGCAGCTGCCAAAGACAGCAAGCCTGGTATGTGAGTTCCTTTCCTTATTAAAACTGCCACCTAAAAATATACAATGGAGAAAAGACAATCTCTTTAAACAAGTGGTGCTGGGAAAACTGGTCAACCACCTGTAAAAGAATGAAACTAGAACACTTTCTAACACCATGCTGCTGCTAAGTCACTTCAGTCGTGTCCGACTCTGTGCGACCCCATAGACGGCAGCCCACTAGACTCCTCTGTCCCTGGGATTCTCCAGGCAAGGATACTGAGTGGGTTGCCATTTCCTTCTCCAATGCATGTAAGTGAAAAGTGAAAGTAAAGTCGCTCAGTCATGCCCGACTCTTAGCGACCCCATGGACTGCAGCCCACCAGGCTCCTCCGTCCATGAGATTTTCCAGGCAAGAGTACTGGAGTGGGTTGCCATTGACACAAAAATAAACTTAAAATGGATTAAAGATCTAAATGTAAGACCAGAAACCATAAAACTCCTAGAGGAAAACATAAGCAAAACACTCTCTGACATAAATCACAGCAAGATCCTCTATGACCCCCCCTCCTAGAGTAATGGAAATAAAAGCAAAAATAAACAAATGGGACCTAATTAAACTTAAAAGCTTTTGCACAACGAAGGAAACTATAAGCAAGGTGAAAAGACAGCCTTCAGAATGGGGGAAAATAATAGCAAATGAAGCAGCTGACAAAGAATTAATCTCAGAAATATACAAGCAGCTCATGCAGCTCAATACCAGAAAAATAAACGACCCAATTAAAAAATGGGCCAAAGAACTAAACAGACATTTCTCCAAAGAAGACATACAGATGGCTAACAAACACATGAAAAGATGCTCAACATCACTCATCATTAGAGAAATGCAAATCAAAACCACAATGAGGTACCATCTCATGCCAGACAGAATGGCTGCGATCAAAAAGTCTACAAACAATAAATGCTGAAGAGGGTGTGGCGTAAAGGGAACCCTCTTACACTGTTGGTGGGAATGCCAACTAGTATACCTGTTATGGAGAACAGTGTGGAGATTCCTTAAAAAACTGGAAATAGAACTGCCATACGACCCAGCAATCCCACTGCTGGGCATACACACTGAGCAAACCAGAATTGAAAGAGACACGTGTACCCCAGTGTTCACTGCAGCACTGTTTACAATAGCCAGGATATGGAAGCAACCTAGATGTCCATTGGCAGATGAATGGATAAGGAAGTTGTGGTACATATACAAATGGAATATTACACAGCTATAAAAAAGAGTGCATTTGAATCTGTTCTAATGAGGTGGATGAAACTGGAGCCTATTATACAGAGTGAAGTAACTCAGAAAGAAAAACACCAATACAGTATACTAATGCATATATGTGGAATTTAGAAAGATGGTAATGATGACCCTATATGCGAGACAGCAAAAGAGACACAGATGTAAAGAACAGACTTTTGGACTCTGTGAGAGAAGGCGAGGGTGGGATGATCCGAGAGAATAGCACTGAAACGTGTTTATGTGAAATAGATGATCAGTCCAAGTTCAATGCATGAAGTGGGCCACTCAAAGCTGGTGCTCTGGGACAACCCAGAGGATGGGATGGGGAGGGAGGTGGGAAGGCTTTGGGGATGAGGGACACAAGTACGCCCGTGGCTGATTCATGTCAATGTATGGCAAAAACCACCACAATATTGTAAAGTAATTAGCATCCAATTAAAATAAACAAATTAATAATAATAAAAAAACCTGCCACCTACCAATCTGGAGTGGTCTGCCTCTTCCTTTGGTCCCTCCTTGCCCTCCATGTATGAGGCCATTTTGAATCACCCCAGGGGAACTCCTCTGGTTGCTAACCAACAGTCCATGCTGGGAATATATGGATACCTAGATGCTGGTCTGTCTCCCTAAATAGTCAAACAACTAGTTGGGAAAACTAGAGGTGGGGATGGTAGTGAGGTGCCAGACCTCATTTAAAAATCTTTGAAATTGGTACAGAAATCAATTCAGGCTGGGTTAACAGAAAAATACCCTCTGTGGAGGTGGCACTTGAGCCACTGAAAGGGAGAGTGGACTTCATGAGGAAGAGGGGGTCTGACAGCTCCTCCCTCCCTCTGCACTTGCAAAAGTGAACTGGAAGAGCAGGATTGCTGGGTCCAGGAATGGAATAAAAGAAGAGAATTGGTCCAGTTAGGGTGAAGGGGATTGGGGATAGGAAGGGGATGGTGGGCTCTGAAGTTTAAAAAAAAAAAAAGCCTTGAGTGAGCTTGGATATTATTTTGAAGTTAATGGGCATTCCTGGAAGACTCTGGGAAAAGTGTTTCAGGAAATTCCCACAGGGCCCTGGCTCTCCTCATCCTACACCCCTCCTGGAACCCACACTTCTAACAACTGGAAATTTATGTACAGAGGGGCCTGGGTTGGGTAACCTGTTGTGTGTCAAGGGGCACAGCAATTCCAGATGTTTCTGCTTTTCTCCAAAGAGATGGAAGATCAGCTCTGTCTTGAGTGAGTCGCTCAGTCGTGTCCTACTCTGCAACCCCATGGACTGTGGCCTGCCAGGCTCTTCTGTTCACAGAATTCTCCAGGCAAGAATACTGCAGTGGGTTACCATTCCCTTCCCCAGGGGATCTTCCCAACCCGGGGACTGAACTTGGGTCTCCTGCATTGCAGATGGATTCTTTAGTCTTCAAGGGAAGCCCAGACCAGCTCTACCTTGACTTAAAAAAAAAAAAAAAAATAGGACTACTATTACTGCTGCTGCTGCTGCTGCGGCTAGTCGCTTCATCGTGTCCGACTCTGTGCAACCCCATAGACCGCAGTCCTCCAGGCTCCCCGGTCTCTGGGATTCTCCAGGCAAGAACACTGGAGTGGGTTGCCATTTCCTTCTCCAATGCATGAAAGTGAAAAGTGAAAGTGAAGTCACTCAGTCGTGTCCGACTCTTAGCGACCCCATGGACTGCAGCCCACCAGGCTCCTCCGTCCATGGGATTTTCCAGGCAAGAGTACTGAAGTGGGGTGCCAAAGAGTAATTTGCAGGTGAACACAGGGTATTTGTGTTTTCACGTAATGCTTATGTATTTGTCTTAAAAATCTTACATTCAAAGATTCGGCCTATCAAAATGCAGAAATATGAAAGAATTAGTCCAGATACATTGGGGGTGCTGTCTGGTGTGTAGGACTGCATTCTACAAAGATCAAAGCGCCCAGCTGCTAGGTGTAAACGCTTCACACAGGATTGTGACCTGTGCATGTGTGGCTCCTTCTCAGAAATGGGTGAGAAGCTCATGATGTCACCAAAATGAAAATGTCCTACCACCATAGCATTCTGTATCTCTGAAGAGACAATGGATCTGAATAAAAATGATACCTGCACAATGATATTAATATTAAAAATAATACTACAGGTGGTGAAACTACTGTTAAAATAGCAGCTTAAGAGAGAGAAATGAATAGATGTTTGCTTTTCACAAGAGGGTGGGTTTGCAAATGTCAGGAAATCTAGTTTTATTTAGGGATTATTCATCTGTCTCATCTTCTTCTCAAAGTCTTTAAATACCAGCATCTACTTTAATAAAAAATTCCAAATTCCTCAAACCTTCACTAGCAGTCAGCAAAGCACACATGTAATCGGTACTATACAATTTAGCCCTTAATTACATTTGCCTTGCTTTGTTTCCCGTTGTTTTAAGGCGTCAGCCTCCTGTGCTCAAAATAGATCTTAAGCTTCTTGAAGGCAAGAACCCGGCTTTCAACTGTTTGCAGCACGCGGGCACTTAACGAAGCCAAGGCTGATTTATGGACAATGAAGCCAGGATCTTAAATTTTAAACCGCAGTCCGGTCTGGGGAGACGCTTACCCGCTGCGGAGCCGGGCCGCCCACCGGGGGCCCTGTCTCGCTCCCCCCACCCCTTGGCCGCCCTTCCTCGTCGCTGTTCCCCAATCCGACCAGCAGGAGGCGCCACAGACTCGGGTTAAGCCGTTTCCCCCTTTTTCCTACCCCACTTCCCCCAACACATGACGTGGGAAGCTGCCTCCGCCAGAGTCTTAGCAATAGGAGTGAGGGGGTGACGGGGTTTGGGGGTGGGGTGGGGTGGGGGGTCTGGAGAAAGAGGACACGCGCGCACACACACCTTGGGAGAACGAGCGTCTTCCCCCAGCTTCGTGGGTTTCTCCGCCCACCAGGGCAGTGTGTGAGAGGCAGGGTGTGTGTGTGTGTGTGGCACGTTTTTGAGTGTGAGACCCAAATCCAGACCAGGCGACCTGTGATCTCCCGCCCTGCCCCCGCCCCCGGTGATAAATCCCCCTTTTTCTTACTCTCCCCATCTTCCCCTCGTCCTCCTCTCCCTCTCCCGCTGCCGCGCGGTTGACTTGCACAGCCTGCCCCCGCCCGCTTCCCCTCCCCCGGCTCCCATCACCACCAACTGGAATCTGGGCTCCTGCCTCTCCACCCCCCACCCCCCACCTTTTTGGAGAAAGGCAGGTCCCCCACCCCCTTTGGGGGAAAAAAAAAAAAAAAACCACTTCCTTCGGCTTCTTCACCTCTAGGAAATCTCGGGGCTTTGCTCTATCGCAAGTGCTCGTCTGGGCGGTTTTTGAGCACCACCATCCAGAAGTGCTGGCGTCCGGATGCATTTGCCTTTGCTTTGCAAAGAAGAGTCGTGAACTTCAAGACCCTTCCAGACGGATAATTAATCCTGCTTTGCAGGAAAGGGAAACCCTCCATCCCCAGCCACCCCATCTCCGGAGACCCTGCAATCGCCCAGGAGCTCCGAACCGGTAAGTAAATATTCGCCTTGGAGTCTCTTGTCTCAATTTTGGGGTTTGGGGGGGTGTCAGGAAGATAAAGGGTCGAGGCGGTGGAACCCTTAACCAACCTGGTTATTAGGTAAGGCTCTTAAAGCCGGCAGAAACCGGCACTTGCTCATTTGGACGTGGCTTTTTGTTTTTTTAAGATTTTTCAGGGTAGAGGGGTAGGGCACTCTCTGATCCTTTTGTTGCGGGGTTTCGTCCCCTTACCGAGCAGAGAGGCTGGGCATCGGTGCCCGGGGCCGGAGCCGCGCGCCGCGACCATCCGTCCAATAGACACGTTGCAGGTGAAGCCCCGTGCGCTGCACATCAGCGCGGCGGCGGCGTGAGTGTGCGCGCGGGGGCGCGTGCGCGCCGGGGGCGTGTGTGTGTGTGTGTGTGTGTGTGTGCGCGCGCGCGCGTGTCAGTGTGCCCCTTCCAAGGAATGCCCAGTGTGCACCCGGTGCACAATCAGAACCCACTGAGCACGAGCCCGGGGTGGGAGGAGGCGCTGCTGCTGGAGGCGATGGGGACGGCGAGACAGACATGTCGGCAGCACTGCAGATGGGGCTGGGGGCCGCAGTTGCTGGCGAGTTAAGTGGGGCTTGTGTTTCTGCGTGTGTGTGTGAGTGTGTGTTGCTACAGGGAGCCGCTTCTCCCTCCCTGCTTCCCACTTCCCTCCTTCGCTCCCTCCCTCTCTCTCCCTCTCTCCTCTTCCATTCAGGTTGGCTTTCCCACCTCGCATCCATGCCTGTCCCAGGAATGGTATAGCCAGACCTTTTCTGAATTATTTATAGACCGGTGCCAGCTGTTTTCCATTCCTCTGGTGTGCACTCTGTGGGAAATGCAGGGTTTCCTCCCCCCTTTTCTTTAAAACGAATTGATTTCTTTTTTTCGGAATGCATTTTTCTCATCCTCTGGGGGACACTCGAATCAAACCCTGACCATCTCTTTTTTCCCCCTTAGGAAGGGGACGCTTTGGGAATGACCACGCTCCACGGAGGGACAGAGCCGGTCCCCAGCTTCTCTACACAGAGCCTCCTCCACTAAAGCTCCAAAAACCAAAAACCGTAATTGCCCGAAGAATTGTTTAAAAAAAAAAAAAAATAGTCCGGCCACTAACCTCACATGCACACGGAATAATCATTCTGGATTCTGCATTGTGAGCTGTTCTCCATAGCCTGAATTACCTTTGAATTCCATCTTTTTTTTTTCTTTGAATTTGCCTCTCTTCAAGACACAAGATTAAAACAAAATTCACGCTGAATTGGATTTTAAATGATCTTCCTTTTCTTTATCCTTCGTCTTTCTTATGTGGATATGCAAGCGAGAAGAAGCGACTGGATATTCCCACCATGCTCACTCCCTTAATCTGTCCGTCTAGAGGTTTGGCTTCTACAAACCAAGGTAGGGCAAATCCAATTTCATTTTCTTCTCACCTGGGGTAGGGATTCCTTGTTTATCTCTCTCTTCAAGTCCCTCAAGTGGATTTTTTTGAGGGGGGAAGAAAGGGTAACAAGATACTCAAATAATGCTGTGTAGGGGGAAAGGCTTGTTACAAAGGGGGAGATCTCCCATGTTATTTCTTTTCCTGCCTCATCAAACAGGTTTGGGGTTTTTTTGAAGGCATGGGGCCGGATATATGTAGGGACAGCCGTTGGATGGCAGAAGGGCTGGGAGACCTGTGTGATTTTCAAGTCAAATAGCAAATTTATTCACCCTGAGCTAAAGCTCTGATTTTTATGGGAATCGGGAAAGCTTTTTTTCTTTTTTTTTCTTTTTTTCAGGCTGCCTTTCCCCCTTGCCACTTCCATGTCTCTCTAGCTCCTGTCTCTACCTTCCTGGGCATCCTTTTTATGCCCTTTTTAAAAATGAAATAATGAATGAGGTTCTTGTAGCTGTTGCCCCGAAGTCCACTTGCTATATAAACGCCGACCCTCGGCCAGAGATCCCGGGAGGCCTACTGCAGAGGGACAGGTCTAGGTAGGAAATCAGCCTGCTCTCAGAACACCTGGAATTGGAGGATGCTGCAGGTTAAGAGGACTCAAATTTTAGGCTCGGAAAGAAAGAATTCTGTCAGTATTCTGCTTTTTCATTTGTAATTTTTGGTGTGCTATTATATTTGAGCTATAAATTTCTCCTTCTGTCTACACATCTATTTATACCCACACATCCTCCAAGCAAACTGTTACTTCCACACTCTTGCAAAATGGCTATCTTGCAGAGTTCTAAAATGCTGTGCGTGTGGCAGGGGTGCAGAATTTGACACGTGAGTCTTTGTGTTAAACAAAGAGATGTGCAGTTTGCTTGGGTTAGCCATGGACCCTCCAAAGAGAATGAACACTTACATTTTTTCTCCGTCTCATCGAATTCTACAACATGAGCAGTGTGGTTTGGCGGTATTTTCATGGACTTGGAAAGAGAAATAGCAGGAGAAATGGAAAAGACTTAGCTAATGGCTCTTCAGCTAGCCACTCATGCAATCCAAGACTACTCCTAGGAAATAAGATCGCCCACGGGCTGGAGGGCCAAGGTGGTGAGCTGGCTACTCCACTGACCGTATATTCCCAAACTCCGAAGGCACCCAAGGGTAGGAATCGGGTTGAGATAAAGATTTTCAACATAATGTAGCAGAATCACTAGTACCAGTAATCTTCCTGAAAGTATTCCACCTCCAAATCTTTTTTTCCAGTATTTTTTTTTTTTATAATACTTTGAAACAATCTAAAATACTAAAGGGATGTGGGAGAAGTCCTGGAAGGTCCTTATCACTCAACATCACTTTAGAGGAGAGTTAGTTCATTGTCCAGAAAGAATGGTTGGAATCTGATTCACTGCTGCCCTGCCCCAGGTTTCGTTCTTCTGAACATTCCTTGCTTCAACTCTCATTTGTAACCATGGTGTTATCAGAGTGACAGGTTGGGATCCCACTTGGAGCCACGCTCTCACCATCTACAAATAGCCGGGGTGATCTAGTTGTGCGCTCACCTGAGACACCTGAGTGGCTCCCCATCTGCTCTGCTCCTTCAGGTGGGAGGATGAAGTCTGAATTTGACTTCAGAATAGAGCAGAGGTCTGGGTGACAATAGCAGCTCCATGTGCAATGATCCCATAGGTAGGATGAACCAGTTGAGATGGGCCTCTGCCTCGTTTGCATTTCTGAGGCCACCCCAGTGCTCTCCACCAAGTAGGTCCTTCATCAGGTTGGTTGGTGACGAGATTGTCAGGAGGCCTTTCGATCAGAGTCTCAGCCCCATTTGCCCTGAATGCCAATGGGGTGAAGACAGGTTCCAGGCCATCCTTAGCAGGCTCTAAGACTGGGCAAAGGACAAGACACTGAAAGGGGAGGAAGGGAGGACTAAGTGGTGGGAAAGCCTCCAAGAGGAAGAATGGAATCTATCCGGAAAGAGCTTGTTGGGATTCAGGGAGGAGTCACCACAGGTGATCCATGCCTTTCCACATCCAAAGCCCTTTTGGAGACCCTGGGAGGAGGCAGGTGTCCGGTCCTCGAGAGCAGATGCCCTGAACTCAGTGGTGTTCTGGGCTGTCTCGGGTCCATTGTTTTCTACCCCTGCTTTTTTTTTTTCCCCTCACTGTGCAAAATGCTGACTGGGTTCTATTTTGTCTTCCCTCCTGTCAACTCCCCTGATGGTGTGGGCTACGTGGGAAAGAAATGTGGCTCCTTGTGGGAGGAAGAGCACATTTAATTCCAAATGAGGTGCCTCCATGATATGCAATTAAGAAAAAAATTAATAGGAAATAAAGACTTCCCAGGAAAGCACGGTTAAGGATGTTAGACTGGTGATTTCAAGGGAAGCAGAACAACATGGTGTCTTCTGTATATATGTTTCAGGTGTAGCAAAGCCTGATGGAGATGTGAACACAGGACGATGTGGCAGCTTAGAATAGATACTGGAAGCAAGGAGGGGGCAGGGTGTGCCCAGGAGTGTCTAGTTCCTTCTCTCCATTGGTTCCATCCCTGGGAAGCCTGTCTGTCTGAAGAGCCTTGCTTTGCCACACTATCTGTATAATTTATCAGGGGGGGGTTAGAGGCAGAGAGACTAAGGAAGGAGGAGAAATGACAGAAAAGGAGGAGTAAGAGAAAAAATTCCTCTAGTCACTACTTTGCACACCCAGTGCCTTTCTGTTAGGCTGAGAGAGAAGAGAGACTTCCTCTGGTGAAGGGATGAACAGCAGGTACTTTGATTTTGTATTCCTGCTTTACCTCCAGAAATATGGTTTCAGAACCTTGACCGTCTCCCTTGACCTTCACATTCACGCACCCAGACTTGTGTGTGTGTGTGTGGGGGGGCAATGGGCATCTGGGGGGTGGACACGTGGACTAAAATTGGTTGGTGGGATGAGTGGCTGCACAGGACTGAGCTGGGTTCAGTCCTTGGCCACATCATCATTACCTTGTATAACCATCTCCCATCTCCTCCATGAATATGATGAACCCAGGATATAGAGTTTTTTTTCCCCCCTATTTTCTTGTTCAAGGATCTGAAAATTGAGATAACATATCGACTAGTACTGACAGGCTAAAGCAAAAATTTAGTTAATATTTACAGACTGTGAAATAGAGGCAGGGGAAAGGACCGGTTGTGTGTGAAGAAACCAGAGCAAAATAGCAGCCTATAGGAGCCAGGTGGAGCTCGTCATTCTAAAGGCAGGGAAACTATTGTTCTGAATGATGGCCTTCTCTCTGTAGTGATGGACAGTAGGGCTGACAAAATAGCTCATCTTGGCTAACTTGCTGGGGTCAGAAGTGGATAAGCTCCTTTTCCTCACTGCCATTCTGCACCCTCCTTAAGAATTCTAGAAATTTCTTCCTTTCGGTAAACTACATTTGCAGTCTCTGCTATGGTGCATACAGTTGGATTGTAATATCTGCTCTCTCTGTAAATAAATATGAATCCAAAGAGTCTAATGAATTGTTCACATTTATTAAAGTGCATCTCCTCTTTGCAACCACAAGAAGAAGTCTCCAGGGAGAGTAAATTAGTGGATGAATTGATATTATCTTTCAGAAGGTTGCAGAAGATAGAATGTGAAGGGGCAGGCATAACTCAGAGGAGGTGGGTTTCTACAGTATACCTGTGGCTGTTAATGAGGTGCCTGCAGCCATGACACAAGATCCGTGGTGTGGATCAGCTCTTAGGGTTTGGTGAGCCCAGAGAGGTGTGTTCAGAACCTTGCAGTTGGTTCCTCAGTGACTTCCAACCATATTATTTTTGTGTTTTCACTTTCCACTGCTTTCAGCTGAGGTTGGCAGAGAAGGGACCTCGTGCCTATGTAACCTGTCATTGAAATCCTCTGTGCCTACCCTGGGAAGTCCTGCCTTCTCTCCATCACTGGTACTTGCGGATGACCATGAGTCCACTTTATCCTAGTTTTGTTTATATGCCCTGTTTCCCTAAGAAGTTTGTGAGCCCCTTGAGGGCACGGAGGGGTTTATTCACCTTGGAATCATTTTTACTTGACACAGTGTCTGGCACATAATAGAGACTTGGGAAAATAGTAAGTGAATGAGTGGAGAGAAGAAGTGAAATATTAATTAGTGAAAGATGCTACTTGTTATTCATTCAGGTGGGTTTAGGAATGGTTCACAGTTAGGATGTTAGAGGAGATCAAGAGTTTGAGAGCTCTGTGACACTTTTGAAAGCATCTTCTCTGACCTCACGTAATAGATGAAGACACTGAGATCCAGGGACGTTCAGTGATTTGTTTAAGTTGGGTAGCTGCTTACTGCCAAGGCTTTGTGTACCGCTTCTCTTAACAGAGTGAGATATGGAGGTTATTTGTGAATTTCAGATGTCTCCATCAGCACTTCTCAAACTTTATTGAATAACAATCACCCGGGGACCTTATTAGAAGGTCCATTCTGAATCAGGAGGTCTGGGCTGGTACCTTAGATTCTGCATTTTTGGCCATCTCCCAAGTGATGCCCAAATTACTTGACCATGGATCGTGGGTCTACATCACTCCTGAACCCAATTCTGTATCATCGTGAACATTGGCAGTTCCACATGTATTTCTGTTCCTCTGGGGACTTCCAGCCTTTCTGCTTTGTTCTTAAAAATAGAAAAGACAAAAATCAGAGAGGAGGTTTTGTATTTAAGTTCACCCTTGTCCTTTCTTCCTTCACTCTTCCACCCACAGATGTCGTTTGCCTCTTTGCCTTCGGTCCTCTCTGGTTTTCTTATTCCGGTCCTTCTCATCACCGATTCTTTTCTTGTACTCCAGCTTCTGAGTTTATTTATCTCTTGGTCTCTTTTCTTTCACACTATCTCTTCTTTTAACTTCATTTATTTTTATGACTTTTGCTCTCCTCAATTATTCAACAAACATGTGTTAAGAACCAATTTTTGTCAAGCACTGTGTTATAAAAAAAATTTAGCTCTGGCTGCGCCTTCCAGTAGTTGGGGATTTAATGGGGGAGACATGTAAGGAGACCACTGTGTCCTTGGGTAAGAGATGTAAAAGAGAGCAACCTTGGATAAAGAGGTGGGCTTCATGGAGGTGGTGACATTTAAACTACATCTTTAATTAGCAGTTTCCTAGAAGAAGGAGAGAATGGTCGTTTCAGGAGGATGGAGAACAGACGGAGAGGCAGGTGTTGTCACGGGGCAAGCCTCCCGCTTTTGCTCACATCCCTTAACTTGGGGAGAAGATCAGCACGTCATCGTGCTGGTTCAGTGATTAGGAAGGAATTTCAGATTCCAGATGATGAGGCCAGAGGATAATGTGAGGGTCTTGTTGAAAGAAGAGGGAAGAGAGTCCTTTCTGGTTTAGCAGCTCTACGGTTAATGAATCCTAGCCCTGTTTATAAGGCTTGCCTCTGGAATGAGCAAAGGACACCATCTTCATCTCAGGCCATGGCTTGCTGCTAACTTTGCTGATGGCCGTTATAAAGAAAGGGACAGCTGTTAGTTGGTTTGTAGCCAGGGAGAGAGCTGGATCCTAGCCCGGGCCAAGCTACTAGGAATGAAGGCCCAGCCGAGCCCCATGTGTTTCTAGAGGAAGGGAGGCAGAGAGAGGCTATGCCAGGCAGACACTAGCTACTTTCTTTAATGGTGAAGGGGAGTGATGAAAGAAGAGGGGCTCAGTTACTTGCTCTTAGGACATTCACAAAATGTTTTGGTGGCCTCTTTAGAGGGCTTCTTGTTTCAGGAGTGTTCCTCATGGGGCTGTCCTGGTGTAGACATGCTCAGAAGACACCTCCAGCTAGCACTTCAGTGAACTGTAGCACTGGAGCCTAAGGGGAGAGGGATTGGAAATGAATGTTCTGCTAAATTTTATTTGTACCTTTTCCTGCTCCCCATCTTTCTCTACCCCTTTCCCCGCACTGTCACCATTTCTCTGGATATTATGGTCTGTATACGTTTCATTAGCAAAAGGAACCTAAGCTCAGCCTGAAGAGCCACCTACATGTAAAGACAGCGTACACCTGAGGGTGTGTAGATGAGCAGGTGGCACCGCTGGGTGGTGGGACATTCATTTCAAGGTGACCGGAGGGGCAGGGCAGGGAAGGCATAGTGACAGGGCTGTGCTTAGAGTAGCGGGGCCAGGGGCCAGGAGGAGGCCAGGCCTAAGGGAGTGACAGGTCTGGAAGGAAAAAGAGATGCAGTTTTGGGCCCTGCTGGGGGTCCACCCTTCTAAGGGGAAGTATCTGTCACCTGTCGTGGAGAGCTTCCTAGATCAAGACAGTTGAAGGTTTCAACTGGTTAACTCGCACGACTTCTAACAGCCACACCGTGCTCCACACATGCCATCGTCTGTGGCTTTGCTCACCGCCTCATTCAGACCACAAATCTCCTCCTTTAGAGAGAAATGTCAAGCCTCAGTTTCCTATGACTCTTTATAGAGACCCTCTCAGAGCTTCAACTGGTGAGAATTTCTTAGGAAATCGGATCTCGTTTCTTTCGGAGAGAAGGGACTTCAAAACAAGGGCCGGATGAAAGCTGCATTGTTCTGGGAGGGGAGAAGAGAGGCTTGGGAGAAACCTGGAGCTTAGCTGATGTCTTTAATCCTTTCCCCAAAGCCCTCTGTACCCCATGAGAATGCCCAGACATTCTGGGTCGACCCTCTCACCTCCCAGGGGTCTTAGTCTGGTCACTTTAGATTAGAGAGCAGTTTTTTTGTGTGTGTGTATCCAAATACACACACACACTAGACTTGTGTACATATGGGCATGTTTGTGCAGGGACTTACTTGCCAAACAGTAGTTAAAGATTTTCTTAAATGCAGTAAATGTGTCTGTGCATTTAGGTACAGTAATGCATGTGGGTGTGTATATGTGTATATGAAAGAAATAGGATAAGTAGCATATTAATTGGAGAAGGCAATGGCACCCCACTCCAATTCTCTTGCCTGGAAAATCCCATGGACGGAGGAACCTGGTAGGCTGCAGTCCATGGGGTCATTAAGAGTCAGGCACGACTGAGTGACTTCACTTTCCCTTTTCACTTTCATGCATTGGAGAAGGAAATGGCAACCCACTCCAGTGTTCTTGCCTGGAGAATCCCAGGGACGGGGGAGCCTGGTGGGCTGCCGTCTGTGGTGTCGCGCAGAGTTGGACACGACTGAAGCGACTTAGCAGCAGCAGCAGCATATTAATGCTGACAGGCACCTTGGAGATTATCTTCCACAGGCCCCATTTTGAAACTGTGAAAGTAGTTCTGAGGTTAGCCACGTGGCCTAAAGCCACGTGCGTGTGGCAGAGTCAGGTCCACGGAGTCCCTTTTCGGTGCCTCCCCTCCACTGCCCGGCCCCACTTGTCTCCTTGGCCTGCCTGACCCCGAAGCCAGCCAGTGGTGAGCCCTTGGCCCCATCTTCTGGAGCCCAGGGTATCCTGTTCCCTCTGGGAGTGTGAGGGGTCTTTACAGAGTTACGTTTTCCCAGGGTGTCCTCCGTGGTGGTGAGGACGGCGGTGGTCCTGGCAATCAGAAACGCCTTTTGGTTTCTGCTTGTGTTCTTTACCCCGTGACCATGTGACCCCCAGGGATGCTGGGCATTGACTTCCTCATTTCTGAAAGAGCAAGACAGGCTCCTTAACCAAGCAAGACAGTGCTCCTTAGCCCCAGGTCAGTCACACAATCACCTGCAGAACTTTGGCAAAAATAAATACAGACAAATAAATAACACCACCCCAAGGTCATGGATGTCCGTGCCCAGGCCGACCCCAAACGGTTCAATTAAAATCTCTCAGGGTGATAGCCAGGCTGTGGTCATTTAAATATGTTTCCCAGGGAGGCTCATGTGAGGCCATATTTGAGAACCGCTGGGCGAGATGACTGACAGGCACCTGTTAGCTCTTAGCATCCCACAGCCCTAGTATTTGAATGTGCAAATGGAGACCCTAAGGCTGTGAAATGGTCCCATAACCAGCAGAGGGTCCCTAAGTCAGAGGTCAGAAGAAGTGGTTGGAGCGTGAGGGCATGTACTATACAGAGTGTACCCAAAGGGTGGAACTGGTGTGAGCTTCAGAGGAGAGCTATAGTAACCCTGTTCCTGGGCTCTCTCACCAGTGACCTGCGCTGGGAACAGGGTGGTTGGGGGGAGGGATGGTGGGGGACTGCTTTCCCGGACACCCTTGAAACAGGTGTGCCTGCCTGCAAGTAGGGCGCATGGCCCCATCCCCTGTTCCACTTAGTCTGTATTGAGGGTGCCCCATTTCTCATTTCGGAGAGAGAGCCTCATTTCACTCCTGTGTAACACTGTAAATGTAGGAAAACTATTAATAAATGGGGCTGGCTGAGCGGACCCTGATTGACTGGTGAGGGGTGTGAATGGGGCAATTATCTGAGTGCGGTTGGGATCCACTGGCCCCCGTCCCCTCCCTCTCAGCGCCTGGAGTTGAATATTAAAGGCATGAAGAGGAGGAAGAAGGTGGGAGGCAGTAAGCTTCGTTCTTCTGTGACTGTTACTTTAATCACTGACTGTTAAGCTGGCTGGCTTAATAGTTTTCTCACCTGCTTCCTTTTTGTCTCCCTCCCTTCCCCATTTTAAAATCAATGTGAACCTAAATGTACAGAGGTGAGAGGAGAAAGCAGATTTATTGGATCTGTGTTCCTTTAAAAGGACAAATCATAAGAAAGTAAAAATAGTTCTGTTTTGGACGTCTGCTCAGAGCAGTTGGAGAGAAAGGTGATTAGTGTGGTTTGGACTCACAGTGGAGTTTGGTGTGATGTGCAGAGGTGTGAGCCGATGATTGTCTAGGAGAACCCTGAGCAGAGGACTCACTGATCTGCATTTCCCAATATCTATTGGTTGGTCCTTTGGAAGCAGAACATCCGAATCATGGAGATACTGCAGCCTCTTGCTTTGGGTTTGTTACCATGCAGACCATGCGTTCCGTGGGGCCAGAGCTGTTGTCTTTGGGGTTCGTGGCTCTTCTCTCGATCACCTTGTTAGAAACTCTGGGATTGTTTCTGGGCTTAAGGGGAGACGGAACTCATTTCAGTCCTGTGCTGGTCTTGTTTACGTGTGTGTCCTGGTTTTTCCTTCAGCTCACAGAGGAAGAGAGACTGCAGAAGAAATCTGACCCTGGCCAAATATAGGTGCTCAGATTTAACGGAAGGTCTTTCTTAGGTAGGAGAACGTTGACCCTTTGGATTTTTTGAGGAAAAAAAAAATACTGGGTGGGTTTTTTTTCCTCCGTATAGAAGAGAAATCACTTTTGCTTGTTGATGAATTTGCCGTTTTTCCATGAGAATGAGACTCCTGCTTCCTGCTTTATGTCACTTTAAGTCTTTGGTGCTTAGCAGAATGCTCTCTGCACATGGGCACTGCTCAAAAATGCTGCTTGTCGATACCGATGTGATAGAAATTAACATGCATTGAGGATACAGTTGACATATTTGTACGTCTAACGTTTTCATTTCCTGGCCATCCAAGCACCTCGTGATGCTTCCGGTGTGTTTCACTAGAGCTGTATGGATGCGAGTGTCTCTAGTGCTTGCTACAGACTGGTGATGAAAACATACCCATTTCTCAGTGCCTCGCTTCTTTGAGTTTCATTTTACATTGTGTTTATTAAGGGCATTTCTTCCAAAAGCGCTCCCTTATCACTTACTGTGCTTTTCCCCTTTGCTGCAAATTCCGTGTAAAATACTGTCATCCTTCCAGGTCCATCTGTAAGACTCTCTCCTCCGCCAAGTCCTGCTTGATCTTTCCAGCTAGAAATAAGCCCTCTCAAGTCATCTGTATACATCCTCTTTTTATTTTCTTTTCACCTTTCTCATGCTAACTTTGGGGGCAAATCCCTAGGAAGGCCTTTTCATCTCATGTGCCCCAGTTGCTTTCACTGCACCGGGCTTTCTGGAATAAATAGGAACATGGTTACTCACCTTCTCAACCTCTCCTTTTTATTCTGTCGCTCTTTACAGAGAGGCTTTGATTTCAAGATAAAATTCAAAGTTGGTTCTGAAACTTATGAATGTCTTTCTACCACCATAGCAGGGAATCTCAGCTATTGGTCAGTCTTCGTTTATGTACCTTGGTTTATGGAACCTCAGTTTGAGGTTAGGGAAGGAAATGAGAAGGTCCTGGAATTAGGTGGCCAGAAGTTATAGATCATTTGGGAGAGAAATGGTGGAATGAAAATACTAAGAATTATTGCTGTCAGTTTAAGTATAATAATCATCTAAAAGGAATGGCCTCACTTTTGCTTAGGACAGTTTCAATTTTCTGTTGAAATTGGGCCTTGAATTGGCAATAGATATTTGTGGTTACATTATATATGTAATATTCTGGCTTGCATTACATATGTTATCTCATTCAATCCTTACCAGCAGGCTGACATTATTTTCTTTTTCTCAGATGGACAGAGTGAAGGTTAGAGAGCACAAGGGCACCTAGCAGTCAGCAAGCCAGGATTCCAGCCGACACCCTTGGATTCTAACCTCTGGCTCTTGAAACTCTATAGAGCCACTTCCATGTAAAAGGCGGGGAGGGTTTATGTCGCATGTAGAGGGCCCCATAAGCACATGTACTCTGAAACTTAGCTGAAGTGACTTCCTTCTGATCCCTTCTCTTTGGGCTTCGCTCTTGGCAAAAGACAAAGTTGTTTTCAAGTAGAAAAATGCATCCTACAAAATAGCCAACTTCTGGACTGTAATTTAATTTAGTGAGGACAAGAGGTGAGAAAGTCATGGCATTGGCAATCAGCGTCTCTTTTATTTCACATGATGGTTAAGGCTTGGACACCATCTTCTTAGCCTATTCCTACCCTTCTGTAAATATCCTGCACCTCCAACTTGAAGATACTTTCTTTAAGAGGAAACAGTCCCCTTTGAACTTACTTAGTCTTGGACGTTCTGATGATTACCCATTTTCTCCCACCTATGTCTTTCTCAAACCCAGGTGTACACTACCACTTTGAGTGCTGAGAATAAGAGAATGGCGATCAAGCATCCGGCTTCATCATTGGGTTTTTACTAGTAGCAGGACTCACTATTATTATTCCATGAGATACATTTGCTTCATTCCAAGAAGGATAAGAAGGAACTCTTTTCATTTCAAATATCTGCATTAACTAGTGACTCAGAGAGTACTTTTTTTTTAAGTAAAAATACAAGACAAAGATTCAGTTTCCCTGTTGTTGCTCAGTCACTAAGTCATATCTGACCCTTTTTGACCCAGTGGACCGCAGCACGCCAGGCTCCCCTGTCCTTCACTGTCTCCCGACTTTCCTCAAATTCATGTCCATTGAGTTGGTGATTCTATCAATTTCCTGTGTCTTTACTTTTCTGTCTAAGAAAGGAGGTTGTGTCTTGGTGTTGCAGGGCATTCTGGTGCTTAGCTTTGTCATGTGTGGATCTTAAAACTACTTTTCAGTAATTTGAAGCAGAGTGGTACTGGGGAAGGAATGCTTGAGGGGCCAGGAATCTGGTCCCATCTCAGCCCCACGTGCATGCTGTGGGACTCAGGCAAGTTACCCAACCTCTCTGAGTTCACGTCCTCATTTGTAAAATGAGACCTTTAGGGGATACAGGGATTGTGTTGTGGAGCAAGTGAGGAAATGTAAAGAACCCCTCAAACCATGAGCTTAATATACACACGGTATCATTGTTAATAACTCCACCCTGCTCAACATCACGGCTTTGGAACGACCTCCAGTGCGATGCGTGGACCACATACTCCCCGTGGGCAGGAGAAGAGGGGGCATCTGATGGGGGCCGCAGGCAGCGAGGCCCCGGCATTTGGAACCCAGGGCAGCAACAGGCACTGTGACCTGTGGTTTTTAATCTTTGGTCTCTGTCTCCTTCTCCGGTTCTCTTTCACAGTATTTATCTAGAAAACTAGATAAATGCTTGTCAGAAAGGAGAGCAAGACTAATCTTTCTAGCTCTATGTATAGAACCATTTTTCCCAGGCTTATCTTTTATCTTTACATGATCCGAGAAGGGGAGAGATGAAGATGGCGACGCAGGCAGAGGAAAAGGAAAATGTGAAAGGCAGTCTCAGGCTCCCGCCTTTGCTCACACCTCCTGCTCTGTCGCGGTGCCCTCCCCACCTCCGCTCACCTGCCTCACTCCTGTCCTGTCTTCAAGATTCTGCTCAGGACTTCTCTGCTCCAGGTCCTCCTGGTACCCCCAGGCTGGAGTCACTGCCTCCTTGCTGACCATGGTCCTCTGGTTTGAAATGACTCTTACCGTGTCTCCATTCCATCCATCCTGCTTTCTCAAGGGCAGAAAACGCTTCTACCCTCTACCCCTGGGGAGCCTAGCAGAGTTCTGGCATGGGGTGGGCTTGTACCAAGTGGCTGGTGCTGTGATCTGAGCACCGACAGCTTCTGTGTCAGTGCTGTCCATGCATGAATGAATCTGACAATCCCAATCCCCCACCCCCTGAAAGTGTGTGTAGTTATTGCCTGCATTTTATGGAAGAGAATACCAAGGACACAAAGAGGTTAAAACTTGTGTAGCTCAAGTGGCAGAGCTGGGATTTGAACCCAGCTGTCTGGCTGGAGCTCACGCTCTTAAGCTTTATGCTCTATAGCTCTGTAGTAAATTTTTATGGCCGACTCGAGCGGTCAGACACTTGGACATATTTTGTGTCCGGTTCTTCGTAATGAGGAGAGTGCACATGGTTGGGACCATGCTCCTTAGATACAAGACACACCCAGGACCGTATTCCAGAAAAGCAAGGGCATGTGTTAGCATCGTCAGTGATCAGCTTTGCTGTGGATGGAGTGGATTGTGCTTCTCTGCTTCTTGCTGTCATCACCTTTTGGTGCCTTAAGGTTTTCTGGTCACCATCTCTTCCAAGGGGACCTGCTAACCTGCACACCCCTCCATTGTTTCTTATAACGGTCTAACATGGTGGCAGGTCCAGAAAACAGTGGTTGAAAACAAGCACTCAGGAGTCAGCCAGCCAGAACTTCCATACAGCTCCTTTGGTTTACTGGGCAGAGGTCTTCATATCTCTGTAACCCCAGATTCCTTACCTGTACGAGGGACTTCCCTCGTGGCTCAGATGGTAAAGAATCTGCCTGCAATGCAGGAGACCTGGGTTCGATCCCTGGATTGTGAAGATCCCCTGAAGAAGGGAATGGCTACCCACTCCAGTATTCTTGCCTGGAGAATCCCATGAACAAAGGAGCCTGGCGGGCTACAGTCCATGGGGTTGCACAGAGTTGGACAAGACTGAGCGACTAACACTGACTTTTCAAGATGTTCAGTTCAGTTCAGTCGCTCAGTTGTGTCCAACTCTTTGCCACCCCATGGACTGCAGTACACCAGGCTTTCCTGTCCATCACCAATTCGCCGACCCTACTCAAACTCATGTCCATTGAGTCGGTGATGCCATCCAACCATCTCATTCTCTGTTGTCCCCTTCTCCTCCTACCTTCAATCTTTCTCAGCATCACGGTCTTTTCAAGTCTTTTCAAATGAGTCAGTTCTTTGCATCAGGTGGCCAAAGTATTGGAGTTTCAGCTTCAGCATCAATCCTTCCAGTGAATATTCAGGATTGATTTCCTTTAAGATGGAAATTCAAGATGAGGTATTCATAATTCTGGCCTTTCAGTCATTATGAGAATTAAGTGACTTATTTCACTTTGAACTGTACTTGTGACAGAGTTAGCATTCAGTAAGTAATAACTATTATGACAGCCCTTGGTCCCCACCCAGCCAGAGCCAGTTTGGTGGTGAGGATGTAATGCATAGTTGTCCCATGTTTGGGGCAGTCATTTCTGGCTTAAGGCCTTCCAGATGAAGACTGGCATTGACCTCTTTGAATATCTTATTAGATCATAGATGGCAAGAGAAGAAAGTATGGTCAAGAGCTGACATGTTCCTAGAATATTGAGAGAAAATGAAATCTAAGTACACACAAAAAAATGCAGATCATATGCATAAATAGGCCCCAGTCTCCAGGAGTTGGTGATGGACAGGGAGGGCTGGCGTGCTGCGATTCACAGGGTCACAAAGAGTCGGACACGACTGAGTAACTGGGCTGAACTGAACTGAATCAAAGATTTAAAAATTAAAGTGAGCTTTGGGCAGAATGACTATGAACTGATCAGAGGGGGAAAATAGAAAGATGTAAGGAAACCTGTAAACAAACAAACAATTTGAGCAAGAAAGGGAAGTTTTCAATGAAAGAAGGAAACAGAGGCCAAGACAAACCGACTTGTTTGTAATAGTAATAATCACTTACATTTTTGGAGTACTGTATAGTTTTCCAGGTGGTGCAGCAGTAAAGAATCTACCTGCAATACAGGAGACTTGTAGGAGACCTGGGTTCAACCCCTGGTCAGGAAGATCCCCTGGAGAAGGAAATGGCAACTCACTCCAGTATTCTTGCCTGGGAAATCCCATGGACAGAGGAGCTTGGCATGCAACAGTCCATGGGGTCACAAAAGAGTTAGACCTGACTTCTTGTTCATTCGATAAGTCGTGTCTGACTTTGGACACTGGATCCCATGGACTGCTGCACACCAGACTTCCCTGTCCTTCACTACCTCCCAGAGTTTGCTCAAACTCATTCATATCCTTTGAGTCGATGATACCATCCAACCATCTCATCCTTTGCCACCCCCTTCTCCTCCTGTCCTCTATCTTTCCCAGCATCAGGGTCTTTTCCAGTGAGTCAACTCTTTGCATCAGGTAGCCAAAGTATTGGAGTTTCAGCTTCAGCATCAGTCCTTCCATGAATATTCACAGTTGATTTACTTTTGGATTGACTGGTTTGATCTCTTTGCTGTCCAAGGCACTCTCAAGAGACCCTTAGCGACATGACTTAGCAACTAATCAAACAAACAAAACAAATTGTTCTAGGCTTTCTCATGTTTTCTTCCCCGCATATTTTTGATAGTCCCAGTGTAGGAGAAATTCTGGCAGAAACTGTTATCCCCATTTTACAGATGATGAAATTGAGGCAGAGTGCTCCAGTGATTATACAAAAGGGTACAGCTGAAGAGAAAAAAAGAGATGGAGCTCCATCCCAGCTTTTCTGAGTTCCAAGTCCAGTGTTCTTTCTTCTCTGCCTCCACTTTGAGAGAGACAAGGAGAGATGCTTGTTACCTTGGGTGAGAAAGCCAGATTGAAGAAACAAGGAGGAAAAATGACTCTGGTGAGCAGATGAGCCTATTTAGGAAAAGTGAAGGCCAACATATTGTGCAAAAGACAGAAGAATTTAGGAGAAGGGAGTTATCATTTTACTTCTTTATATTTTTCTTTACTTTCCAAAGTTCCACAATAAAGTGAATTATTCAGAAAAGATGCTATAGGAAATAAAAAAATAAAGACTTTCAATTATATCAAGAATTAGATAAATGTAAAGGGGTAAAGATCATCACCATAAGGGCCAGACGTATACCCTTGCTTTCTTAGAAAATCACTGGGAACTGGTTACTCACATACAATCACATGTGTGTGTTTGTGGGTTATGTGTGTGTGTGGGTGGGCATAACCTGGGTTCTAGCGTGGGTTAGGGAACACAAAACCAAATTAAAATTGGAGGGTATTTTGATACATTAATCAAGAAGAGTATAGTGAATAACCCCAGGTCTTAAAGGCAGATTCTAAGCCGCCTCTAACAAGAAAGTGGTCACTGCAGGGCAAAGGCTGCCATTTGAGAAAATCACAGAGGATTGGAAAGACGTCTGAGGGCCAGCTTCTAACCTTTTTTAAAAAAGAGATGATGACTGAAAGTTACAAACTCAGGAGCATAAATGTTACAGTGGAAAAATATTGAACCTCCCAGTCCATTTCCAGCTCCTTAAAGAGACCAGGCCTTGGCAACCATCAACATGGGTTTTTAAGGAACAAACCCTATTAGAACTGTGGTTTTCTGAGAAGGACAGGCTTGGCAGACTGTAGGCAACTGATACATGTAATTAAGAAGAAGTAATGAAAGTTTTAGATCTGACTTCCCTGGAGAGTCTACCTTTTAAGCAGAAAAATGGGGCGAGGTGAATAGACAGTGCTCAGAAGGGAGCGATGGGCAGTGCAGCTGGCCCTGGAGATGCTGTGGAAGCGTGACTGCCTCTCGCCTGGGAGCACTTGAACTCAGCCTCTGTTCTGTCCTCAACAAGGCGGGATGGTGAAGCCGGCGCTCTGCCTGCCCCTCGGGGACTATTCTCCTGGCTAAGGGGTGGGGGTGTTCCTCCAGAGGTGGCTCTGCAGCTGTGGTGTGGAGAACACTCCACTTACAGCCTCTGCAAGTCCTGCCACCACCCCCGCGCCCCGCTTTATCTGCCACCACCCCTCCCTCTCCCTCCCCACACATGCACTTGATCAGTGATTTCTAAAATGTGTCCTCTGGACCCTCTTCCCAGAAAAACCCACTTTCGAGCCAACTCCTCCAACTCCACACCAGAGGTTAGGCATGGGTGCCGTGAAGGCCAGGTTCAGAACCCTTGCCCTAGGCCCCATGTCCAGGAAACACCCTGGCACGTATTCCTCCACTTCTTTGTCTGTGGAACGGAGTGGGCTGTGGTGAAGAATTTTCCTTGAGGTTCCAGCTCCTGTGTTCTTCCAGGTTCAACCACCCTCATGGGTTCGATTACAGAATGTTTATGAGGTCAAGTACTGGACTCCAGCCTCTCTTTGCTGTGGAATCAGGCATTATGCCTGTTTCTCCAAGTGCCAACAAGCTAGGAGCTGATACTAGAGCACAAATGGCTGAAGGAGCAGGCAGCATTGAAGTTCAAGATGGTCTAAGCAAGTGATGTAGTAGCCTTGGCCATCTGGCCAGACATGAGCCAGCCAGCACGGCCGCTTGTGGGTGAGGGGACTGGAGTGCTTTGGAAGTAGTAGATGTGATTCAAACAAAGTAGATTCCGGGCAGAAACTACCACCTCATGCCTCTCCCAGTCTACTCCATCTGACTCCTGGGCTTTTGTCTAAGACCCTGAGGACAATGTCTAACCAGAGACAAATGCTCCTTTGGGACCCAGAGTAAGGATTTCTTTAGGTTTCTGAGAGGACTCCCCTCCCCTTCCAACAGAAGGGACAGTCAGTGAAAATAACTTTTTTGGATCCCCTTCTTCCCCTTCCTCCAGGTGGGAGCTTTGTATTTTTACTGGGTGTCAGACAGTGCTTTTCCAAGCTGCTTGGGGCCAGCATCTTTAGGATTTCTAGGCTGGAATCCCTGTGGCTTTTAAACCAAAGCAAACTTAGAGATTTTGAATAGTGCCTTTGGAGGGAAAAGCCAAAGCCCCTTTAGTTCTGCCCAGATCATCAGCCCACAGGAGTCAATGGCCCTGAATTTGCCGCTTGCCACCGAGTGACCTTGGATTAGGCATTTGATTTTTTGGCCCTGGGTTTCCCCTCTTGTGTGAAGTGCAGGTTATGTGAAGGTTCGATGAGGCAAAGTATTATATAAAGTACCTGGAACTTTAACTCCCTGGCCTCTGCCGTCCACACCCTAGGAACAGGGCCGGGGAGTTCTTAGTAGGGCAGGACAGCGGAAAAGTGATGCTCCGTATTGGTCTTCTCCGTCTTCCGATTCTCTTACACAAATACCTTCCCCAGCCTATCCCTCAGCGATCCTTCACTCCAGCTCTAGTGCACAGAGGAGAAGCAGTACAGAAGCTGGGAGTGGTTTTTTTTTTTTTTTTTCCGAGTATGAGAAAGGCAGAGGAAGTGTGTGAAAGCTGGTGGCCTAGGATGACCTTGGGGAGTGGGGAACGTTTCTAAATTGGTCCTGAAGATAGGTGGGTTGGGGGTATGTGTACCCTATCCAAAGAGAGCTGAGCCTGGGATCCCGACGTTATTAGAGATGATGGCAGCAGCAAAGAAAGAGGGAGAGACAGAAAAAGAGAGTGACAGAAGGAAAAAGAGGAAAGTGGCACATTCAGGACATCAGCTTCAATCAGTTTCTTTGGCTTCTCTTCCGCTTTGTGTGTTGAGGACAAAAAATACAGGGAGGGCAAGAAAATGGGAGAGTGGCGGAAAGGAAAGGGCTGTAAGGAAGTTCCCCTTCCCAGACCCTGGGGACGGGACTTGTGTGGGCAGAGTGTCAGTCTGAGGTCTGACTGTAGTCCCCCAAGAGGGGACACCCCTACTTCCCTGCCTGCCCACCTTGCCTGCCTGGCTGATGATGATAAGGATGGAGTCATCTGCAGTTTTGGCAGACTTCCGGGGAGAGTCAGAGAGCGACAGCTGCTCTCCTCAACCCTGGGAAGTTCTGTCTGGACTCTGGGGGTAGTTTTTGCAACCTCTTGGTGGAGGTCAGCCAGCCTGTCCGCTGGCCCAGCCTCTCCTGGGCTTCCTTGGGCATCACAGCCACGGGCCAACCTGCTGCTCGGCAGACATGTGCTGGCTGCAGCCTGTTCCGTGCCCATCTCTCTCTCAGTCCTGCCTCTAAATGGTGGCAGACAGACATTTTGGGAAGGAATTAAGCGTTATGAATTCATAGAATGTCAAGCATTCAAACAGCAAATAGAAATCACTTTGGACTTTTTCCTTGGTTTTTGTCACAGTGTCTACCGGTCGCTTAGGCAATCCAGGGTTAATTTTATACAGAATGAATGCCGCGTGCGAACCTCTGAGTTGAGTACCTGCAGGCTGGTGGGTTATTGGTCTTTGTGAAACCCTTCTGTTTCCATGGGAGAAGAGGTGGATGTGTTGAAGGCACTGGATCCTGGTCTCCCTTTGGTGTCCAAATCAGGGAATCAGGGGTGGGGATGAGGTGGGCGTGGAGGCAGGGACCGCCCCACTCTGCTCCTGCCGGGTTCCTCTGTGCCGCTGGGCTCCAGCCTGGATGCAGCTGGAGCACGGAGCTGCTGCCAAGTGAAGCCGTGCTCTCTGCTGCTTGCTGTGTGAAAGAGCCAGCCCGGTGCGTGTGTGTGTGTGTGTGTGTGTGTGTGTAAGACAGAGAGAGAAAGACACAGAGACAGAAAGACAGAGAGAAGATGAGAATATGAATGAAAAAATCATTCCTTCACGGGATACAAGAAGCCTTAGAGAATGTTCCCTGGGGCACCGATTCCAGTTTCTTCATCGGGCACCAGGATATTTGAAATGCTGCCCAGGTGATTCTGATGGACAGCCAGGCTGGAGAATTGCTCCCCTAGACCCAGCGCCCTGGCTGCTCCCTCACCTGCTCCTTTGTCTCTGGTGCTGCTTTATCACCCACACGGCTCTTTGCAGCATCTGCTCCAAGCGATCGAGTCCCCAGTTTCTTTGAAACTCCTGGCCATTCTTGTCTGCCTGTCCAATGGACCCGTGTTTCTAAAAGACATGGTGGATTGATTAAATAAATGCTCTTAACCCTGTAATTTTATGCACACGGCTCTACATGCTGTGGAAATAACGGTTCTTAGATTTGTTATTCTAAGTGGATTGTTCAAATCGCCCAGAGGGAAAGAACTTTCTCTAATTTTAATAGAACAAGTGTTTATTTAGCTATTCAGTTAAAATAGTCAACGTTTTTACTTTTGATTCCTTTTCCTGCTATATGTCAAAATATACACTAAAGGAACTTGGAAATATGTTGGATTCATGGGTTCTTGCACGTTTCCTTGGCACATCAACCCCTTACCAACTGAGACACATCCTCCACTTTGTCTGCCTTGCACCTCAGGTCTCCAGCAATGTCCTTCCCCTAAATTATCATGTCTTTCTCACCCCCTCCCCCCGAAGACCTCAATTTGCCCTCTTTGTGACCTTCAAGCTCTGCTTCCTCCATTTCTCTTGGATCCCCTGACCTGACCATGTGGAACCCTTGTTGCTTCTCTCCCTTCCCTGCTCGACCACTGAGGTTTCCTCACCCTCTGGTTTAATATCTCCACCACTGACCCATCAACTTGCAGTCGTATCTGCTTTTTCTGTTCTGTCACTCACACTACTAAGAGAGGATGACAAAAGTCCCAGAAGTCTCATTTCATTTGTCATGCTCAGAGTCCTTCCTTCCAAAACACCATAATCCCTGAAGGATGGGGGTGACCAGCCTTTGTCTGCAAGCCCCAGAGTCACATGCTCACCTTGTCCTGAAAGCATCACCTCCCCAGGCATTCGCTCCAAACCGTTGTTCACGGTCCACGGTCTCCTGACACTTGGCTGAAAAAGTCAACACTCTCTGATGTACGTGTCCACCATCCTCCTCTTCTCAACGCAAATGGTCATGTCTGTCTTTTGTTTGCTGGAAACTGCAGAGGGGCCTCCCTTCCATCTTTCACGACTTGGACAAGCTTTTTTATTTCTGGCCCAATCGTCTTTTCTTTTTTTTTTTTAAATTTTTCTCAGAGCCGCCGGCGGGAGGGGTGGCTGCGACGCCGCCCCGCGCACACCCCTAGCGCCCGCGCCCGCAGCTCCGCCCCCGCCCCTCGTCTTTTCATTAGAAGTTTTGCTGTCACGTTCAAGGCTCCTCTCCTGACATGATGAAACCCTGTCTTCCCATGGCTTCTTCACTGCTGCTTTCAATGGTGACTTTTTAGGTGGTTGCCCTAAATCCTTTATTTCTCCAAAGCGACGTTCATTTTCCCCCAACTCATTCATTTTCCCCGCTCCTTTCTGAAGTCCCCATGTCTTTCTCTCAGAGCCTCAGGGCTGGCACTTCTGGGAGCCTATGCATCTCCCCAACTCCCTGTCTCCAGCCCTGATGGGCTCTGTCTTCAGAACACTTTCACATATGATTCTTCCTTTCCACAAAAACACTGGTCAAGCCTTGTGTTAACAGATCATGGACCTTGAACCTAAACTGCCCAACATTGTCAGTTCCTAGTAGTGAAACCTTTGAAAAATCATCTGACCTCTGAGTGTCCGTTTCCTTACTCATATAATCGGGGTAATAATAGTATAGCTGTTTCAAAATGTTTGGGACTTAAATCACTAAATATCTCTCAAGTATTTAAAACCGTACCTGACACATTGTGAGAGTCCAGCAAATAAATGTTCGATGTTCCTATGACCTCACGTCTGTGGTTCTCAGCTGGAGACCATGTGGCCTCTTGGGAGGCACTTGGCCACATTTGGAGCTAGTTTTGAATTTCACAGCTGGGGAGAGGAGGGCTACTGTCACCTAGTGAGTGGAGGCCCCAGATGCCGCTCAGTTCAGTTCAGTCACTCGGTCATGTCTCTTTGCCACCCCATGAACTACAGCACGCCAGGCTTCCCTGTCCATCGCCAACTCCAGGAGCCTGCTCAAACTCATGTCCATTGAGTCAGTGATGCCGTCCAACCATGTCATCCTCTGTCATCCCCTTATTCTCCTGCCTTCAATCTTTTCCAGCAACAGAGTCTTTTCCAATGAGTCAGTTCTTCATATGAGGTGGCCAAAGTATTGGAGCTTCAGCTTCAGCATCAGTCCTTGCAATGAATATTGAGGACTCATTTCCTTTAGGATTGACTGGTTTGATCTCCTTGCCATCCAAGGGACTCTCAGGAGTCTTCAGTGTCCTGTAAGGCGTGGGACAGCCCCCGGAAACAACAGTCCAGTCACAATGTCAGTAGAAACTCTGCCCTGCATCTTGGCCCAGACCCTGCCACCACCTTCTCAAGGTGTAATCTAGTGTCTGCTTCTGTTTTATTCCTCAAGCCTCAGGTCTTCAGAAGACTCAGTTTATCACCTGGTTTCAGTGATGTACTTATTCCCATGGTTCTGAAATCTCCATTTCCAGCATCCTAATGGCATCTCCAGTGGTTTTTCAGAAAAATCTTCCCTGAAACATCTTCCCAATTTTGGAAGATGTTAAAGAAAAAAACATTAATTTTTTTTTATTGGAGTATAGCTGCTGTAGAATATTGTGTTAGTTTCTGCTGAACAGCAAAGTGAATCAGCCAGACATATACGTATGTCCACTCTTTTCAAGATTCTTTTCCCATATAGGTCATAGAGAGTGTTCAGTAGAGTTTTCTGTGCTATACAATACTTCGTTATTGTGTGTGCTGTGCTCAGTCATGTCTGACTCTTTGCGACCCCATGGACGGTACCCCACCAGGCTTCTCTGTCTGTCCGAATTTCCCAGGCAAGAATACTGGAATGGGTTGCCACTTCCTCCTCCAGGGCATCTTCCCAACCCAGGGATCAAACTCATGTCTCCTGTGTCTCCTGCATTGCAGATGGATACTTTACCCGTGAGCCTTCCAGGAAGCCCAGGTCATTATTAGTTATCTATTTTATACATAGTACTGTGTATATCCATCCCAATCTCTCAATTTATCCCCCTCCCCCTGGTAATCATGTTTATTTTCTGCATCTGTGACTCTATTTCTGTTGTGTAGATAAGTTCACTTGTACCCATTTTTTTAGATTCCACATGTAACTGATATCATATGATCCATGTATTTGTCGGACTTACTCCACTCAGTATTCCGGCATCCTGATGATGTCTCCAGTGTGAAAGTTTTTCAGAAAGATCTCCCCAGGCACATCCTCCAAAAATGGGAAAATTAAAGGAAAAGCATTAGAAAAAAAAGACCTCTCCCTTCTCTGTTCAGATGGCCACCCTCACAACGTTCCCCCGTTGCCAGTCGCACACTGTCCTGGCCCAGGTTCCCACTGGCTGTCTCCCCGGGAGCTCCTGCCTCCAGCCCACGCCGCTTTCGGCCAGTGTTTCCTTTGGTCCTTATTTCCATTTCCGTGACTACTGCTAGTGCAGGACTCAGGCTGCCTTGCCTTCCTCCCCTCCTCGCCCCAATCCTTCACACGGCTGCTGGAATTGTCTTCATTAAACACTGTTTTCCTCTGCTCAAGAGTCCACAGTGGCTCTCCATTACCACTTATTAGCAAAAGGAAATTCCCCCACGAAGCCCATTAAGGCTTGACCTCCCTGTTGCTTGGGGCCCCGGCCCCGGCGGCTGTTAGCCTTTGTGTTACTGCCCACCCCCCAGGTCTCTGGGCGCTTACCTGTCTGACCCCCCCGGCCACCCCATCCTGTCTTTGCTACTTGGCATCTTATAATCTCCCGCCCTGGAAGGTCTTCTTCTTTTTTTGCCCAAACAGCTCCATTACCTCTTTCAAAGTCTGGCTCAGTTTTGAACTCTCTGAGGAAGCTTCCTGAATAGCCCACCATATTCTCCCGGTTCTCTTACTCCGACTCTCTTTTGGTCTTAAGTACTTACTAGATTTGGTCTACGCTAGTTTACACCTGCTGAGGTGTATAAGGAGTCCCTAAGCATTTTGAAAGCCTTTCTGTATGTGCGTGTTTCATTCCCTCCACCTTTTTTTGGTCGTACCTCTATTTTTTAAAGCTAATTCCCATGGCTCAAATAAAGTACACTGCGTATTGTAGGACTTCAATAAATGGTGTCTCTGAAACTGTCTTCTCCGCCCCCCTCCTTTTAAGGGGACTCCAGGAGGAACTCCAAGATTGTGTTTTATGGGTGACTTTAAAATAACCTTCTCTTCTCTTTCTGGTTACATTGGTGTTGGGAGGAAGAGGAGGAGGAGGATGGAGGGGGGAAATTTGGTTTTGCCAAACACAGCCAACAAAACAGCTCTGCTAAAGAATCAGCTATCAAGAGCAAGGATGTGGTTGTGAGAAAAAACATACTAGTGCCTCGACCCGGGCACTTGTAACAGAGATGCTTCATGGGGATAAAGAGAAGTTGGAACCCTAAAACACTGTGCACGCCAGGTGTTTTAGCTTCTGAGGGTAACACCTAGCTCTTGTTTAGCATTTTGCACCTAGCAGCAATTTTTTCCCCCATTTTGTTGAGAGATAATTGACATCCATCATTGTATCCATTTTAGGTGGATGATGGTTTGATTTGCATATATTATGAAGTAATTACCACAATAGGTGCAGCGAACATCCATCTTCTCACATAGTTCTCATGAAAGGAGATGGAAATAGCAAGGAATGAAGGGGGGAAAAAAATCCTTTTGGGATTGAGAGCTTTCAGAACTTTCTCTGCTAACTTTCCTGTATGTCATGAAGCAATGTTAATGTGATTTAGGAAGTAGATGAAGACATTCCATTCTGCAGCCGAGGGTTGAAACTGGGGGCTGGGGGACTTGCCTCTGGTCCTCATGACTGTTGTAAACTCAGGGTTCTCCCCGTGGGGCCCACTGCCTCATCTTACTTTGTCAGCTAAGGTGTTAGGGGTCACACATCCCATTCCGTTGTGCTTATCATCGAGGTTGGACTGCTGAGGGATTCCTGGATGACATTAAAGCCTGTGGGAAGGAAAGTGGGGCCTTGAATTAACTCCCAGTTAGTGCTGCTGTCACCCCCACACTTTAGTCCTAATCTGGGGTGTCCAAAGGCCTCTTCACGACAACCTTAAGACCAGTGCTGTCCAGTAGGACTGTCTGCCATGAGGGAAATGTCTTATATCTTTTCTGTCCAATGCAGTAGTTCTTGGCCACACAAGGCAAGTGTGCCTGGAGAGTTTAAGTGTAAATAGTCACAGGTGGCCAGTGGTTCCCCACTGGGCATCGAAGCTCTAGAGTCGCTATTTCCTTATACTCAACAGAGTCAGTAATTTGTCTAATCTGGGTTTTTAACCTCATCTGCCTTCCCTTTTTACCTCTTGGGAGGTCCCAGTTCACCATGAAGAACTGAAGGTGGGGGCTTGCTGGGGAGCAGTGTCATCAGAGCCTGGACCATCTGTAGGAGAGAGGCGAGTGTTGAGAGCCACCTGCCGTCCCGGGTAGGGAGGGTTTACAGAGAACGAACCACCAGTTCCTGGGTCCCCTCCCTGTCCCCTGCCCCCAGCAGCCCCAGGCCAGCTTAGCACTCACATCTGGGGGGCCTCAGCCTCTTCCCAAGGGGCCCAGGCTGAGGGAGGCTGGGCCACGTGGAGGGGGCTCTGTGTAGCCCACCATCACTGTGTGGTCCACGGGAAGGTTATTGAGGAGATGCAAACAGACTCATAAGTGCTTCTGTCTCCAGTGTCCATGGAGACACACCTCAGGAGTCCCTGTGGTTGAAGCCTTTCTTTACAGCTCTTCACCTCTCTTGTGTGTGTCAGTGTGTGTACACACATACTTTCCTGCCCACAACTTGCATTTCTTAGCAGTCCTAGTGTTTGCTGAGTCTGGACCCCCATCAGAGGCTCCGGGAGGCAGATGTGTTGCTGCCAAGTCCAGTGGAAGCCTCAGAAAATGACCCCCGACTCCCAGGAGAGGAGCTAATGAAAGCAATAGGTTGATGGCCTGGCCTGACCTGAGCTTCTCTTTGCGTGTGTCTTTCCCCTTTCTTGTTTTCATATTCTGCTCAACTTGAATTTTAATCTGATTCATTATTTAATGCCTACGAGGGGAACTACTGAGTTCTTTTTAACCTGTGGGACAGAGGCTTTGGGAGCTCTAATCCTCCACAAATGCAACAAACTCGTGGAAATGGAGGGGGGGGAAAAAGGGCTCTGCTCCCAAACCCAGCCTTTAATATCAGGACCAGAGGGAGGGTTCCAAGCTCTGATTCTCTGAGTCCAGAGAAGTTTTGGAACAAGATAACCTTGACATTAACTGTTTCAGGCACATTCATTGTTGTTTAGTCGCTAAGTTGTGTCCAACGGTGTGACTCCATGGACTGCAGTGCATCAGGCTTCCCTGTGCTTCACTATCTCCCGGAGTTTGCTCAGATTCATGTCCATTGAGTCCGTGATGCTGTCTGACCATCTCATCCCCTGCCGCTCCCTTCTCCTTTTGTCTCAGTCTTTCCCAGCATGAGGGTCTTTTTGTTTCTTTACATCAGGTGGCCAAAGTATTGGAGCTTCAGTATCATTTAAGGGACATAGAGGCTACTTATACAGGTAAAATGTATCCTTTGGCTCCTTATTGCCATGGACGTTTATAGAAAAGTAGAAGTTGGTCATTCAGCAGCTTTCTGGTGAACTCTGGGACAGTCTGGGTCTCACCCCTGATGCTACAGCTGGTTGCTGGTGCTGTGACACCACCCAGGGCTTCCAGGGTCCACACAGAATGGACAGCTGGAGGCAGTGACTTGAGGAACAAGGTTCTGGGCTTCAGACTAAGGGGTTTAAAGCAGAACCAAGGTGGGAGCATTCAGGGCAGCTGTGACCAAGAGTTATTGCCCAGGAGACATGGGTTCGATCTCTGGGGTTGGGAAGATCCCTTGGAGATGCTATGCTAAGTCACTTCAGTCGTGTCCGACTCTGTGTGACCCCATAGATGGCAGCCCACCAGGCTCCCCCGTCCCTGGGATTCTCCAGGCAAGAACACTGGAGTGGGTTGCCATTTCCTAAATGGCAACCCATTGCAGTATTCTTGCCTGGGAAGTCCCATGGACAGAGGAGCTGGTGGGCTGCAGCCCATGGGATCGCAAAAGAGTCAGACACTACTTAGCGACTAAACAACAAACGACAAGAGATTTTTGCAGAATTTTCTCCCAGGAATGTAGATTTTTAAGAATGTAACTCAGGGACTTCCCTGGCAGTCCAGTAGTTAAGATGCTGCACTCCCAGTGTAGGGGGCATGGATTCTGCCCCTGGTCAGAGAACTACCATCCCACATGTTGTACAATGAGTAGGGGTGGGGTGGGGAGGGAGAGAAAGTAACTCAGATTGCCACAAGCTGTCTTTTAAATCACAGATCTAATAGCATCTGCCTTCTCTGAAACCTTTCATGGCTCATTACAACCTGTAGACCCAAGTCCTCGCTGTCGCCTGCTGGTGGCCCAGGCTCCAGGGTTTGACTTTTAGAGGCTAGGCAGCCTCCTGCCCACTGCATTACCTTCTCCTTTGTCCTTTGCTACACTTGCCTTGGCCCCAGCAGCTCATCTTCTGGTGCCCCTCCACTCTTGGCTTTGTCAGAATTCTAGCCATTCTTCAAGGTCTCATTGGAGGCCACCTCCTCTAAAAAGCCATCCCATAACTATCAGACAGGCAGCACCTTCTCTCTTCCGCAGTCTTAAGCACCCCTCTCTGTCCTCTACATGGCGTTCGTCACTGCCAAGTCTGCTTTCAGATGATTAATACACACATCTGACACCACCACTGGACGGCGGGCCCTGGACGGTCTGGCTGCCTCTGCTCATCTTCATGTTCTGCATGGGATCCAGGAAGGCACATTGCATGTGGTGAAGTGAAAGTCATGCAGTTGTGTCCGACTCTTTGCGACCCAATGGACTAATCCATGGAATTCTCCAGGCCAGAATACTGGAGTGGGTAGCCTTCCCAGCCCAGGGATAGAACCCATGTCTCCTGCGTTGCGGGCAGATTCTTTACCAGCTGAGCCACAAGGAAAGCCCAAGAATACTGGAGTGGGTAGCCTATCCCTTCTCCAGCAGATCTTTCCGACCCAGGAATCAAACCAGGGCCTCCTACGTAGCTGGCAGAGTCTTTGGCAGCTGAGCTATGAGGGTAGCCTTTTGCATATGGTAGGCACATTAAGTGGATCTGTCCTTTGTTTCTTCGCTGATGCTTCTGGCTGTTTACTTTTAGCTCTTCATCTGCCTTTTATGCCTGATTGTTTCTAAGTATTGTATAATGTGTCCAGGCCCCAGCGTGGAATCAGGTAATGGACGAAAGCTGCCCCTGTGTCTGTGATGAATTCTGCCCAGTTCGTTTCAAAATCATTCAGAGACAGAAATAATTTTAACTAAGGAGAATAAATACATTTTGCTCCAGTTAGAACTTGTTTCTTGCTCTTTAAAGCCATCACTTTAAAGTTTCAGATTTGAATACAATTGGCTCTTCGTATCTTAGGGTTCCACTTTCAGGGAAGCAACCAACTGTGGATGGAAAATACCCAGGGTGGGAGTGTGGATCCCAGTAAGCTTCAAAAGGCAGGATTTGAATTTGCTGCTCACTGACTACTACTTACAGAGCATTTCCATTGAACTTTTTACATAGCAGTTCCATTGTATTAGGTATTGTGAGTAATCTAGAGATGATTTAAAGTAGAAGGATGTGCTTAGGTTTTATGCAAATACCATGTAATTTTATACAAAGGACTTGAGTATCACGGAACTTTGGTATCTGCAGAGGGGACAGGGAGGGGGATGTCCTGGAATGAACCTTTCTTGTGCACCCAGGGACAACTGTACTCTGTTCAGTTAGAACCAGGGTGGCAAATTTAGGCAAAATTCTAAGTTGGCTGCAAATGTGTGATGAGGCCTCAGTTCTCATTGTTAGCCTTTAAGCATCTCTTAAAAAAAAATTAATTGGAGTGTACTTGATTTACAAGATTGCAATAGTTCCAGGTGTACAGCAAAGTGATTCAGTTATATATACACATATATTCATTCTTCTTAAGATTCTTTTCTCATCTGGGTTATCACAAAATATTGAGTAGAGTTCCCTACAGTGCTATACAGTAGGTCCTTGTTGGTTATGTCTCTCATACATAGTAGTGTGTGTGTATGTTCATCGCAAGCTCCTAATTTATACCCCCCAACCCCCACCTTTCCCCTTTGGCAACTGTAAGTTTGTTCTCAATATCTGTGTGTCTCTTTCTGTTTTTTAAATAAGTTCATTTGTATCTTTTTTAAAAATTAGATTCCACATATGAGTGATATTATATGATATTTGATATCTGATATTTGTCTGACTTAACTTCAATTAGTATGATAATCTCTAGGTCCACTCATTTTGCTGCACATGGCATTCTTTCATTATTTTTTTTTATGGCCGAGTAATATTCCATTGTATGTATGTACCGCATCTTCTTTGGCATTCCTTTGGCAATGGGCATTTAGGTTGCTTCCATGTGTCGGCTATTGTTAGTAGCACTGCAATAAACTGGGTGGATGTATTCTTTCAGATTATGCTTTTCTCTCTGATGGGTGCCCAGGAGTGGGATTGCTGGATCATATGGTAGTTCTATTCTTAGTTTTTTAAGGAACCTCCATACTGTTCTCCATAGTGGTTGTACCAGTTTTTATTCCTAGCAACAGTGTAGGAAGGTTCCCTTTTCTCCACACTCTCTCCAGCATTTATTGTTTATAGACGTTTTGATGATGGCCATTCTGACTGGTGTGAGATATATCTCATTATAGTTTTGATTTGCATTTTTCATAATTAGTGATGTTGGGCATCTTTTCATGTCCTTTTTGACCATCTGTATGTCTTCTTTGGAGAAATGTCGAATCTGTCCATTTTTTGATTGGGTTAACCCATTGGGTTAACATCTTTAATATTATTTCAGGGTGTCGGTTTTGGATGTGTGTTTTCCTAAACTATGTTTCTGACTGGTATTTAGATTGATCAACAGGTCAAATCCTGTTAGAAGAAGTAGCTTGAACATGAAAACCTCTCTACTACCAAAGAATGCCAGGAGTAAAGATCTAACTCATTTATCTCAAATAATATTCAGTCGAATAGAACATTGTGATTTAAAATTTATGATCAAATTGTAGTTTACTGAAGTATTCCGTTTCCTTCCTTCACATATCTTAAAGATGTTATGTTAAATCTATGATCAATTTTGTTGATCTCTTGAGATGGGAAGATGATGAGGGGATGGGTGAGTTGGTGGAGGAATCATTTTACAAGTAGACTTCGGTGATTCTGAAAGTTTAGCCCCAGACCATTGCCATCCAGTGCGCATGTGCTCAGTTACTAAGCTGTGATCCCCTCTTTGCTACCTCAGGGACTGTAGCCCGCCAGGCTCCCCTGTCAATCAAGTGAGTATTGTGGTCAAGTCATGTGATGTTTTTGGTTACCCAGTGCATATAAAATTATAGTTACACTATACTGTAGTCTATTAAGTGTGCAAGAGTGTTGTATCTAAAAAAAAAAACAATGTAGAAACCTTAATTATAGAATACTTTATTGCTAAAAAAAAAAAGGGGGAATCATCATCTGACAATGCAGGGTTGGCAAAAACCTTCAGTTTGTAAAAAAAAAAAAAAAAGGAATGCAATGTTTATGACTCACAATTAAACTAGGGTGCCTTTATATGCACCTGGAGGAAAAGAGGGCACTAACTTGCCACTGCCCCTATCTCCGTCAGCTCCATCATGAAGGCATTTCTCTAAAGTGGAAGTTTTCCTCTTTGATTGGATTCTTGGCAGGCTCATTGCACAAGGTTTTTAATTTTTTTTCCCCAGTTTTGCAACAGCCTATGCTCCTCTTACGTCATAAGAATTTTTTTTTCCCCTTTAAAAAAGGAAAAGAAGAAAAAGTTCTTTTTTCTCTGGTTTGTATGTCCCCAGATGGTTCCCCTGATCTTGGATGGTGCTCGGTCTGCAGATGGCCTGGCTGCTGTGTAAAGGTCCGGTGGCAAACACTGTCATGCTTTTATGTAGAGCTGAGAAGCCAGAGCTGACCTGAGCCTGGTAGCCTTGGGCTCCATCCTCCGTCTCACCTTCAGCAGCACCTCACCAGTGTTCATTGCCATGGGCAGGCTCCTACTGTCTCTAGCCTGGCTAGTTCCCTTTGTTGAATCATGTAGCAAAATTATGTTTGTTTGTGATGGTCATCTTTTTTAGAGCTGAGATGAGATGCATAATCAGGGTCAGTGTAGATTTGGCCTGAACCTAGTGGGCAGATTATATCTGAAAGATAAAGTCATAGAATGTAAATACAGAGAGGGACCACTCATTGTGTGGTTGAGGATACTAAGACTGTACTGAGCAAGTGTCAAAGAGCGAAACTAGTGCCTGGTCCATGACCAGAACTCAGGCAACCTGGCTCCCATTCCACATCTTTTTGAAAACTACATCAATGGTTGACACGTTGTTTTGATCCCACATTTTGGCTAGTAAAATGTTTTGGAATATTTACCCTCAGTGTGTGTATACTTATTACATTGCTAGGAAAATAAAAGTCCACATCAGGTGGTTTGATAAAGGGATTGGAAGAGCTGACACAATAAATGGGGCATGGCTGATGCCATATCAACCCCAGATAGCAAAACAGGAAGTCAGTACTGAACTTTGAGTCACAAGGAACAGGAGGGAAGCTGTCCAGTGGGAGCTGGAAGGCATGGTGGCTGTTTAGCTGAGAAAGGAAACCAAGGAGGAGGTATAGCCCCTGGGGTGTGCTGACCAGTGTGGAATATCCCAGCTTCTCCTGGCTTTGGTACCCCTCCATCTCTGGGCAGTACCTTTATTGTTTAAACCTGGCCAGAGTTTGGATTTCTCTGGCAGCCCAGTGATTAAGTCTTCTCGCTTCCACTGCAGGGGACATGGGTTCAGTCCCCGATGGGGGAACTAAGATCTTGCAACCTAGCTCGAGTCTATGGCTGCAAAGCCTGGGGAAGGTGGTCCACAGGGTGTGCCCCCTACAATCCAGAGCAGTGGAGGGGAAGTGTAGGGAGACAGATCTTAGAGCCAAACAGGAAAATGGAAGTGGATTACTTTCCAAGGGTGGCAGCGACACCGCCTCCCCTCCCTGCTCTTCTGCAGTGTGAGCTGGCTGCTCCCCTTTGTGGGTGGAGCCTAGTCCCCTCCCCCGTGTCTGGGCAGTTTTATGAACGCTTCCATCAACTGGGTCTGGAGAGAGATCCTAGGGGACTTCTGAGGCAAGGTTGCCTAGTGGCTCTCATTTGGTTTCTTGGTTCATTTGCTCTCTGGACCTTCCAGCTTCCGAACAGTGAGAAGCCACCTGCAGAGGCCACTTCTGTGGTGCAGGCCAGGGTCCCTGCTGAGCCCAGTGCCAGCCATGTCTTGGAGAAGTTCCAGTCAATTATAGCATCTGGCCCTCGGAATCACCTCCCAGCCATTTGAGTCTTTCTTGCTCAGCCCCCAATGTCATGGGTCTGAGACAAGCAATCCCACCGAATTCTGTCCAGACTCCTAACTCTCAGAATCTGTAAGCATAATACAAGGCCTGTTATTTTATACCACTAAATTTTGCAGTGGTTTCTTCCACAGCCATCTATCTATAATTGGAACACAAGTGACCAAGATGTTTATTTAGTACATAATTATATGTGTGTGCTGTCTAATATGTGGTGTCCATTATAAAGCACACAGAAAACCAGAAATTAAAAATGGGTGAGATGAATGTAAATAGAAGTTCTCACATTTTCTTCCCGTGCCTAGTGAATGGACTTGCCCAGAACCTGGGATTCTGGAGAGTATATATTATTCTATACATTAGATTCATGTCCAGAAGAGGATGGAATCACGGCTACTTAGAAGTTCTGGTCTTCTAAGTAGCCAGTGACTACTTGAGCAGTCTATGAGGAGGAAAGACTGGGGGGCAGTGTCAGAGATGGGAAAGACATGATGCAGAGGTGCCCAGGGAGGTAGGCAGTGAGGAGGGGAGATCCCATGAGGTGGAAGGCAGGGCTCCTAGACTGGTGGAGATTTGTCCTGAAGCAGTGTGAGGCTCTGAGGCTCTGAGTTGACTTTCATTTCTACAGTGCCATTCTCGACCATCACATCACCCAATGCTGATTCCTATGGACACGGTACTTCTCACGGTTAGTGTGCAGAGATGTGTTACAGTCTAATAAACCCAATAGGAACCATGACTGAGAGCTGATTCTAGAATTAAGTGCTTCAGTCATCTTCATATTTCCAGGAAGAGATTGCATGCATGCATGCTAAGTCTCTTTAGTGGTGTCCGACTCTTTGTGACCCCAGGACTGTAGCCTGCCAGGTTCCTCTGTCCATGGGATCTCCAAGCAAGAATATTGGAGAGGGGTGCCATTTCCTTCTTCAGGGAATCTTCCTGAGCCCCACGTCTGTTACGTCTCCTGCATTGGCCTGTGTGGTCTTTCACACTAGCACCACTTGAGCCATCTCAGGAAGAGATTGGGTGGAGTCTTTTGTCTAGTATCTCTCATTTCCTTTAAAAGACCTCTAGTGGATTCCATCAGTATACATGGTATGCAGATATAGGTACATACTTAAGGCCCTTATTTACATCTTCATCCTTACATCACTGTATGCATGTAGTTCTACCCCCTACCCCAGCTCCCAAAATCGACCTAAGGTTTTGGAATTTTCCTTTCTGCTTATATATACACAGATGTACTGATGAAATAAAATGTATTTATGTAGAAAACCTGTACAAATAAACATATCTAATCTATTGAGTATTGAGGAGGATTAATAAAAAATCATACTTTTTCTCCCTTTTCTGACAATCTGCATAAAGCCTATTTATCACCTTTTTAAAAAAAATTTATTTTAATTTTTGGCTGTACTGGGTTTTCGTTGGGCTTTTCTCTAGTTGCAGCCAGTGGGGGCTACTCTCTAGTTAATGGTGGGTGCACAGGCCTCTCATTGCGGTGGCTTCTCTTGTTGCTGAGCACGAGCTCTAGGGTGCAAAGGCTTCAGTAGTTGCATTTCCCAGGCTCTAGAGCAGAGGCTCAATAGTTGTGGCTCACAGCTTAGTCACTCTGCGGCCTGTGGGATCTTCCCGGATCAGGGATCAAACCTGAGTTTCCTTCACTGGCAGGTGGATTCTTTACCACTGAGCCTCCAGGGCAGCCCCTGTTGCCTTCTTACCATGAATGAATTCCCTTTCGAGAACTGTACAAGTCCCCCAGCTGTACTATGGGGGTCAGCACTGTTGGGGTGTGGGTTCACAGATGATGTCCTGGCCCTGGAGGAGCTCACAGTCTGGAAGGAGAGATGAATAGATGGTGGTTGAGACTGTTTTGTGTGGTGGGTGCTGAGACGGGAGTGGTGGGTGTGATATGCTGGGTAGCTGGACAGACACTTAGTTTCAAAGAAATCTTCCCGGAGTTTTGACAAATGGGGGCAATTAGGCAGCTCTATCAACCATGAATTGCATATGCTTGGCTTTTGGGTGCAGTGAGCTTTCTGCAAACAGACTGGATTATTTGACTTGAATATCCCTTAATGAGACAAGCTAATTTGCCCAAGGGGACCTCTTCACCCCTTACATTTAGGCTAAATGCTTTACATGTTGGATTTTCTTATTCTGGCTTTGGGGTTCCCATCTTCCCCTGGCACGAATTCTCTCTGGCCAGTCTACCACGCAGAGAGACTGTCTGGGGGCTCACTCTGGTTTTCAGTATTGCCAGTCCATTCTTGGCCTTGGCTGGTCGGCATATGGAAAGTTTACCCGTACCGTCTCTAGGGTTCCCACATTTAGAGCATTAAAAATACTTTAACACTCAGTTTGGTTTAAATTTCAGATAAACAAAGATCCTTTTTTAGTATATGTTCTAAGTATAGCAACATTTGCATACTTATACTAAAAATATATGTTATTTATCATTCAAATTCAAATTTTATTGGGTGCCCTGTATTTTGTCTGGAAAGCCATATCATCACTCTCCCTTGTCTTTACTCTTCTTTTTTCTAAAAAAAAAAAAAAAAAATTAATTAATTAATTTGGCTGCAGTAGGTCTTAGTTGCAGCACACACAATCTTCCATCTTCCTTGCAGCATGCAGGATCTTTAGTTGTGGCCTCTAGTTCCTGGATCAGGGATTGAACCTCTGCACTGGGAGGGGAGAATTTTAGTCACTGGACCACCGGCTAAGTCCTGGCTTTATTCTTCTTGGAATGCTCACAAGGGAGTGAGAAATGTCTGCAGCTTTTATCTCTAGAAGCACCTCTTCTGGAGTGGAGTCTTATCCTTTGTTCTCCTCTTTCCTGATCCAGCTTAGCTTTTTCCTATGCTGAGCGTGATTTAACCTGTCAGTCAGAGCATCTGTGCTGAGCTTGCTTCTGATGGGGAACTCTGGTGATATTAAAAATCTGGCCTTTGGTTGAACTGCATCTACCCAAGTGATACTGTACTTAAAACTTATCTTGTCCCACAGACTTTAAGTGGAAAGCTCTTCATAAGGAACTGTGTTGGAAGCCTGAGTCAGAGGTGGGAGTGAAGGCTGAGGGAGCAAAGAGCGTTCACGGTCAGGCAGGAATCCGAGACATCTCACCTGACACATCAGAAGTGCTTTTTGTTTATTTCTTCATTGGGCAAGTGGCTCCTGGACTGGCAAGGAGCCAGATCCACGCAGCACCGGTAATTTATTGAGCTTGCCGTCCATGCCAGACACTGCGCTAAATGCTTTCATGAATGTTCTTATTTGATCCTCACACTAATTTGATGAGGTAAGTACTCTTGTCACCTTCGTCTTATAAGTGAGGCAACAGGCTGAAAGCAATTGAATCACTTGCCCAAGGCCCCAGGTAAGTGCGCAAGCTGGGATCTGAACCCTAGTTAGTTCTGGGGTCCTGCTTTTAACTACGATGCTTAGGCCTGGGCTGTGTGGTGGGTGGGTCTCAGTAGACCTTTGTGGGTTGATTTACTTGCTCTGTTCTTAACAATTTCTAACAAGGAGGGATCCATGACCCCCTCTTTAGTGACTTCTTCTGGTGTGGGAGGCCCCATTTTGATGGGCGGCTCTTCCATATATGAATAAGACATCTTCCCGTCCACAGTAGAAAACCATTCCTCGGCATCAATGGGAGAAGCAGCCTGATCAGCCTTTCTGTGTAAAGTAGTGGCTCTTCTGTTTCCTCCAACCACCTCTAGTCTTTCCTCTTAGTTTCTGTAGTCATCATGATCAAAGATAATTCAAGTGTCCATTTCTTAACGCTTAGTATCTTCTGTTGCTTTCTTTTGAATTCCTCCTCAATTACATGGATTAAGTTCATAGTGAATATGAGTTCAGTGGACTTGGATCTTGTGTGTTATGTGCTGCAGACGCAGCCTAGCTTGGTACATATCGAATGTTGGGTTTTGTCTTTCTGTATCCATCTCTTTGTTTGCTTGGCTGCTTACCAGTGTGCATGCCACTGAGTGTAACTTCTTCTTGGTGTTGTGGTTTGTGAGCTTACTCAAAAATACCTGAACGTGTACACAAATTAAGGAGTTGGTTAAAAATCCTGTGTCCACCATGGGATGCTTGACACGTGTTACAGAGACCAGTGACAGTGCAGATGTCACATGGGATGTGATCATAAGAGCGTAGTGCTCCACACAGCCGGAGAGTCCCACACCAGTGGCTTGGAGCTGCTTGCAGATGCCCCAGCAGCTTTCATGCTTTAAGTCCTGTAAAGACTTTAGGACACCCCGTTGTCTCTCTGGTTGAGTGTTCAGACTGAGGGTCTTGGGAACCTGAGCAGCTCTGGGAAAAGAGAAGCAGAGAGGAAAACTGCTGTTGGTGATCTCGGGGAGCCTGGATGTGGGAGAGCTCTGGCACTGAAACAGTTGGAAACTTTCTTTGTTGAAATTCCTGTGTAGCAGCAAGTTGCTTCTGAGATGTCTCTGATAATCATTCTTTTCCCCAGCTGAGGATTGCTTGCTGTCCACGCCAGAGTGAGGGCGCACATCGACCTTCCCCACTGTTTTCTTTCCAGAAACTCTGGGTTCTTTAATCTAGGGACTCAGCCCTGATCTGGAGCCCTGAGCACTCACTTCTGGAGCTGAAGCAGGGATCCCCTGATGTCCAGCAAACACCCAGATATTCCTGCTGTTATCTGTTACAGGGACTCTCAGCCTGCTCTGCTGGGGGCCTGAGATACAGGAAAAGTCATAGGGTCTCTGGGAGCATCCTTTAAAGGGTCATTCAGCTAAACACTCCTTTCCTAAGCACTTAGTTCTTTCCAAGAAAAAGTGGGCCTCAGCAGTATGGCAAGTCTATGGTCCCTGGGTTGCCCAAGTAGCTGCCCATCAGTTTAGAGGGACCAAAGTGCCAGTCATCCTAGATGTTCCCTGTGTGCGCAGAGCCCGTCCCCATTATTCTCATGATTCACTGATCAGCTTGCTTACATTGAGGCCTTTCTGGAGACTGCACCTCCTGGGTCTTGACTGTGAATTAGGACACAGCATCTCTGGTTTTGCCGATGGCATGGGTGTAACCTGCATTCAGAAGAGTTTCAAATTTTCTAACCAGAGGTAGAGTTGCTTCTCGCAGGATCCAAGTGTCTTAGGTCTGGACCCCTCTCCCCTTCAGGAACATGGTTTTTGAATGAATAGACTTTGTTAAGTCACCAGTGTTGGCTGTGTCGCCACCAACTGTGCCACAGTCTTTGGCATCAGAGCGGAACTGGATGACTCTGGCAAAAATGAATTGGAGAGGATCTTAAAAAAAAAAAAAAAAAGAAGTCTAAGGCCCAAATCTGTAGGACTGTGCTTTATCTGTGAACAAAGAAAAATAGGACTTCTTTGCTATTTACAGTGCTGTCTCAGCAAGGCACACACTTCAGCATCTTCAGTCCCCCCAGAGGGCTCGCAGAGGTTTGTTGTTCTTTCATCGCGGTGCATTTTTGAATTTAGCATTTAAACATATGGGGCAGGGTTGGATTGATCCTTATGAAAAGAAAGCATTTACCCGAAGGATACCCGCTGGCAGGGACTTTCTTTAGGCTTTTTCTATGAGGCACTGTGGCTGTGTTTGCCCAAGAACGTTCTTTTTTTGTTTCCATCCAACAACAGTTTGGCATTTCATACTGTATTTACTTACCCTTGTGCTACTTTTTTGGGTATACCATCTTTCCCTCCCCCAATAGCATTTTTTTCTATATTTAACTGAAAGATAGTTGGCTTTCGTATGAATAAGTGCCACTTTAAGGGTCTAGATGGAACTATGGCAATGTTTGTCATAGTTTTCTTGTAGAGAGATGTCCTGGGGAGAGTGCAGAGAACAATTTCAGTTTAAAATTGCTGCTGCAGAGATCACAGTGCTAAGACTAGATATTTTAGTATACTGGAATTATAGGTAAACCTTTCCTCTCTCCTTCCTATGCGTTAAAAACATTCCTATTGCTTTTTAATGAAAAATAACTGTTATTAAAAGGCGTCACTGAATTTTAAAAATGCGCTGCTTCCTTGGTTCTGGGACAGGCCAGTAAGCCTAGAGGGTGATAGATAACATGAGATTCACTCTGTAGAAGCGATTTGAAGAAGAATCCATGCTTCATCCTCAGCTTCACGCTGGCTGTTGGTATGATGGTTGCCATGGTGATGCTTCAGGTGTCATCAGCAGAGGATCTGAGCAGGGACTGTGAATAAGCCACAGCCACAGGTGGGGTCCTACAGGGTCCATGGCCACATTTTTTATGTCAGAGTTTCAAGTTGGAAAGGAGAAGATGGAATTATTGAAAATACAAGACACAGGCTGGAGAATGTCCATGGAGATGTTGAAATATTATGTTGCAGGGTGTAGGAGAGGGTTGCTGTTGGGTGTGTGTGTGTGTGTGTGTCTGGGGCTGTGTGTGGGATCGTGGCTGTCTTTGCTCCTGTTATTGATCACAGTCCTCTAGTGATGGGAAGCTTATTTCTGAGCTATGTTCCAACTTGCCTGGCAAAGACTGGTTCATGGGCTCTGCTGCTTGCTGGGCCAAGCTGTTGACTCTCCCCTGTTGGGAGATAATGAGGAGAAGAAAGCAACACACAGTCTAGGTGGTGTAATCCCAAGATCATTCACAGACATGGCGAGCCTCAGCCGTTTCCTACCCTGAGTGGATACGTACATGCAACTTCAGGATTTATTAGCTTCACTGGCTACACTTAGGTCAGCAGGAAAGTCCACAGTTCTTCAGTGTTCTAGAAGTTCTCCAGCACAATATCCTTCAAGCCAGAGAACAGATGCTTTTGTGAGCACATGAAGACATCCCAAGGAATATGAAGGCAGGGACAGTGTTAAGGGACTGAATTTCCAGATCTCCAGTTTCCTAGTATATTCTTTCCTAAAAGTTTATCTGCTGGAGAAAGTGCTCTCTCCCGTTCATGGTTGTCCTTGTCTACTTTACAAAAGAAAAGGTTCTGTCTCATTTTCTTAGCATTTTACTATATACATTGCCCTAAGCTGAAAACCCTTCTTGGGCAGGGTACACATAAAGGAATAATTAGAAATACTGGAGGGGCTTCCCAGGTGGCTCAGTGGTAAAAAATCTGCCTGCCAATGCAGGAGGTGCCAGAGTGTGGGTTTGGTGCCAGGGTTGGGAAGATCCCCTGGAGTAGGAAGTGGCAACCCTGGGAAATTCCATGGACAGAGGAGCCTGGGGGGGCTGCAGTCCATGGGGTTGCAAAGAGTCAGACACAACTGAACGACTGAGCACAACACACACAAGAGATACTGGCGTCAGGGGAAACTTCCTTTATTCAATACACCATAAACTATCTTGTATCCAGCTTACTAAGAGATATATTTCAAATAAAATCTTTTTATAGTAGTTTTTGTTCAATTGTGGCAAAATGCATGTAACATAAAATCTAATAAGATTTTACTATTCATGTTGAATACCCATCTGTCAAAATTTATCATGTATTTATGTTATTTTCCCTGAACGTTTACAAATAATAATTGTAATATTATCTCAATCCACAAAAGAACAGTTAAACACTTAGAGTTCATGATTATAGGTAATACACAATAGTCATCAACTTCAATTTATTTTGATTGCAAAGAAGCATGATAGAGAGTGATCATTCCAGTATTAATACTTTTGAGCATGATATATATGGTACTACCACACAATCTTGCGGGGGAAATGAGACAGAAATACAATGCAGGGAACCAAGGAAATGATATAAAATTTATGACACTTAAAGAAGAGCTCCGTCTTATATTTTGAAAGTGCATGGTGGTAGATACCAAGTTACTCTGGTATTTACACTCCATTGAATACATTTAAAAGAGTGATGGAACAGTTTATCTTAAAGTGTGTATATTTACTGTATGGCAGAAATTGTATCCTTTGGAACGTTTAGACTATGGTGAGAAAAAACTTAAATGTCAATTTAAATTCGGGCACCAGGGTGCATCATTTTAAGGAATCTTTTTTGTGGCTAACTTAGCAAAAGTTTTGAAGACATTATGCTGCTCCCCTTACTCCAAATTTTATATACTGATACTAATTTCAAAGCCTAACTCTCAGTGAGAACCTACTAAATAGCACAGGGAACTCTCCTTGTTGCTGAAACTCAGCCTCTGCTTATTGGTGCCGAATAGAAATGCAGAGACAGAGTTTTGGGTGGAGTAGAAAAGAGTAGCTTTTATTGCTTTGCCAGGCAAAGGGGGCTGCCCTGAAGACCGCGTGACCCACCCTGGAGGTGCAGTAGTGAGGAGTTTTATAGTGTTCAAGAAGCAGGGCTTGATCCGCTCATGGACGGTTCTTGGATGGTTGGCATCAAGGTGAAGTTTCAAGCATCGTTAACCTTCTGGCTTCAACCAGGCTAGGGTCTGTGTTCTTGTGGTCAGCAGTTTTCATCTGGAGGGGGAGTCTTCCAGATGAACAATTTAGGAATGTGTGCCATTCCTTTATCTATATTTTTCACTGGGAGTTCAGTGATTCTGCTATATGGCAGAAATATAGTCTAAATTGTTACCAGTTCCCCAGCCCAACAGCTAGTCTTGGTTTCTACATCTTCACGTTTCCCAATCATTAACCCTTGAGTCAGCCTTTCCCTTTAGAAGACAAGGACAGAGGGGCTTGTACACGGTTCATACTCAGTGCTCTGTACTGACCAAAATGGGAAGGAAATCCAAAAAGAGAGGATACATGTATACATATAGCTGATTCACTTTGCTGTACAGCAGAAAAATAACAACATTTTGAAGCAACTCTACTCCAATAAAAATTTTAAAAAATGAAACAAAACCAGAAACCTGATGTCCCCTGTTTCACCTTCATTGGTGGAAATGAATGAATGGCCCACCATTCATTTTACTCTGTCTCCTCATGCAGTGGTCTGCACGATCTCTGGACTGTCGCATGGGGCTGCTCACCTCCGTTCCCAAATGGGGCTCGTTCATTCACCCCTGACATCTCTGAGTTGTGTACTACAGGCAGAGGTTTCTCGTCTAAATCTTTTCTCCGGCACCTGCACAGGAATTGAGTCTGGTGATGGCTGGTTTACTTCCAAGTCCGAATGCATCATACTTTGCTCCTGAAATTACAGTCAGGTGAAGAAGCAGTTGCTTACATTACCTTGGCTCAGACACTTCAGCTGGGGTTGGAATGATCTGTTTTGCCACTGTCTTTATAGTCTTTTTTTTTTTTTAATAACTCTTTATTTTATTTTATTTGGCCGAGCTGGGTCTTGGTTGAAGCATGAGGGATCTTTAGTTGCAGCATGTGGGATCTAGTTCCCTGTCCAGGGATCAAACCCAGGCCTCCTGCACTGTGAGCACAGTCATAACCATTGGGCCCCCAGGGAAATCCCACTGTCCTTATAGTCTTGATTTGACAACTAGGCTACTGTAGCATTCACGGGCATCTGAGCCAGTCCCCATCATTGACTCAGGCAGCCCATATCACTGCAGGCTTACCACCCTTCTGGGTACTGATGTGTCTGCTGTGCTGGGTGGGAAGGCTAGTTTTGGAGAGAGAAAGGTGAAGGGGAGTAGAGAATATCTGTTGCCATTGAGTTCACAGGGACTTAGTGCTGTCCTAACAGTTAAAACAAGGGGCTTCCCAGGTGGTGCTAGAGGTAAAGATCCTGCCTGCCAGTGCAGGAGATGCGGGTTGGAGACTTTGATCCCTGGGTGGGGAAGATCCCTTGGAGGAAGGAGTGGCAACCTACTCTAGTATTCTTGCCTGGAGAATCCCTTGGACAGAGGGGCCTGGCAGGGGTTGCAAAGAGTCAGACAGAACTGAAGCAACCTAACAGGCAACAAGTAAGACAAAGGCTCAAGCGTAGCCCCTGTAATTCATTCCTAAAGAAGCTTTCCCCAGGATCACAAGGGCAGAGCCAGACTTCAGCTGTAACACCCAGGACTGCAATGAGAATCTGTAGTGATACAGAAAACACCACTTCTTAGAGAAAGGAAGTGTAGGTTAGTTACAAAATTGTAACACCTCAGAAAAATGCTTACCCTGACACTTCTCACTCTTTCTCATGTCCTAACAATGATACAGCCAATGGATTAAGCCTCTGGAGCAAGGAGAGTAGCAGTTCCTTAGTTGCATTTTGTTTGGGGTGGGGATGCCTGTAGCTTCTTTTTTTGCTCATCAGCCTCCTACCCCCTCCGTTTGTGTCAGACCTTAAGCCTCTAAGCCCCTCCATATTCATAGTGTAAATTTAGGAACTTGTGTTGAATCCCTCTATTCTTGAAAAGCACGTGATACTAGTAAAGCAGTTTATTCTTCTAGCCACAGGCATCTGAGAAGTGAAGTGATGTGTGATGAACAATTCACAGTTCACAGGAACCATACAGATAAATTTACCCAACTGTCCAGCTTTTGGAAAAATTAAAGCTATGAATATGTTCAGTTCAGTTCAGTTGCTCAGTCATGTCTGACTTTTTGCGACCCCATGAATTGCAGCACACCAGGCCTCCCTATCCATCACCAACTCCCAGAGTTCACTCAGACTCATGTCCATCAAGTCAGTGATGCCATCCAGCCATCTCATCCTCTGTCGTCCCCTTCTCCTCCTGCCCCCAATCCCTCCCAGCATCAGAGTCTTTTCCAATGAGTCAACTCTTCGAATGAGGTGGCCAAAGTACTGGAGTTTCAGCTTCAGCATCAGTCCTTCCAAAGAACACCCAGGACTGATCTCCTTTAGAATGGAATGGTTGGATCTCCTTGCAGTCCAAGGGACTCTCAAGAGTCTTCTCCAACACCACAGTTCAAAAGCATCAATTCTTTGGTGCTCAGCTTTCTTCACAGTCCAACTCTCACATCCACACATGGCTACTGGAAAAACCATAGCCTTGACTAGATGGACCTTTGTTGGCAAAGGAATGTCTCTGCTTTTTAATATGCTATCTAGGTTGGTCATAACTTTCCTTCCAAGGAGTAAGGGTCGTTTAATTTCATGGCTGCAGTCACCATCTGCAGTGATTTAGGAGCCCCGAAAAATAAAGTCTGACACTGTTTCCACTGTTTCCCCATCTATTTCCCACGAAGTGATGGGACCAGATGCCATGATCTTAGTTTTCTGAATGTTGAGCTTTAAGCCAACGTTTTCACTCTCCTCTTCACTTTCATCGAGAGGCTTTTTAGTTCCTCTTCACTTTCTGCCATAAGGGTGGTGTCATCTGCATATCTGAGGTTATTGATATTTCTCCCGGCAATTTTTATTCCAGCTTGTGCTTCTTCCAGCCCAGCATTTCTCATGATGTACTCTGCATAGAAGTTAAATAAGCAGAGTGACAATATACAGCCTTGAAGTACTCCTTTTCCTATTTGGAACCAGTCTGTTGTTCCATGTCCAGTTCTAACTGTTGCTGCCTGACCTGCATATAGATTTCTCAAGAGGCAGGTCAGGTGGTCTGGTATTTCCATCTTTTTCAGGATTTTCCACAGTTTATTGTGATCCACACAAGTTAACCACACTGATGGCTCCAGCTCTCCCTCTCAGCTGGGAACCTATATATTTCTTTTGTATTCTAGATTATCTATCCTGCGGACTTCCCTGGTGGTCTGGAGGCTAAGACTCCACACTCCCAATGTAGGGGGTGAAGAGTCCGGTCAGGGAATGAGATCCCACGTACCACGACTAAGTCTGGGAGCAGCCAAATAAATAAAAATTATTAATTATTTAAAAAAATATAAAAAGTCCTGGTCTGAGACACATATTAACTGCATGAAAAACACTTGAACAGTTAGGCAAAAGCCTTAACGTTTACCTCTTAGAACGGAAAGAGATATTTCTTCCTTGGCCTTGAGTCTGCTCTGGGTTCATTCATTGACCTTACTGACTTTGTGACCTTGGATCATTTGGTTTACTTTTCTGATAGCATTCACTTTTATCATTTGTAAAATGAAAAGTACAGAGTCTGCCTTTGTAGTTGAGAGAAAACACGGGTGAAATGCAGAGTAGGTGCTGAGCAATCAGGACCATTTTCCTCAAAGGCATCTGAATATGAATCCTCTGTGCACGAGCTGAGCTGGAAGCTGAGCTAGAAGCTGGCCTAAAGAGCCGAACAGCTCTGAGACTGTACAGACCCCCGGCTCTGTGTGGGGCAGAGGATGGATTCTGCCTGTGATCGTCATTTGGTTACTTAGGCTATGAAATCTTGGGTTGTGTGACTGAGGTAGTAGTCTTGAAATTGTCATCCCCGTCCCCCTACTATGTGGTAGAGAAAGTTGTAGCAGATCATTGAGGGCACTTCTGGGAAGTGGGGAGCATGTGGCAGTTAAGCACATAGTGTTTTGGATTTGAGGAATGAAATAAGAGAGGACCTAGATGGGGCTTCCCTGGTGGCTCAGAGGGTAAAGAGTCCACCTGCACTTCAGGAGACACAGATCCAATCCCTGGATTGGGGAAGATGCCCTGGAGAAGGAAATGGCAACCCACTCCAGTTATTCTTGCCTGGAAGATCCCATGGCCAGAGGAGTCTGGTGGGCTACAGTCCATGGGGTCACAGAGAGTTGGACATGGCTGAGTGACTAACATTAACACTTAGATGGGAATGGAAAAATTAGATAAAATGGGTATTGAATAGCCCATCTGCATAAAATTGAGGTTGTCCTTCTTAGCTTTGTTTTACAAAGGAAAAGCAAAGGGAAGGAGGCAAATATGGATCTGCTGATAAGAGAATGTAAGTACATGTATTCATTCATGGACAGAGGAGCCTAACGGGCTACAGCTCATGGGGTTGCAAAGAGTCGGACACAACTGAACAGCTAATACTTTCACTTTTCCTTCATTCATTCAGTTAACATTTACAGAGTTTCTGCTATGTGCCGGGAACTGTCATAGTGCCTGTGATTCCACAGTGATCAGGGCAGACCAGCTTCCTGCCCTCGTGGACATGTTGCTGAAATGGGGAAGACAGTAAACAACAGATGTGATTGTACTGATGTCAGAAGGTGATAAGGGCTCTCAGTAAAGCTGAAGACAGATGAAGGGACAGGAAGGGATGGATGTTTCTATTTTAGGGGGATTGGGCAGGGAGAGGCCTTTTGGAGAAGGTGACACTGAGCAGAACCAAGTGAGGAGGTGGGTCATGGAAGTAGAGAACTGGGCTGAGAGTGTCTCAGACAGAGGCAACAAACACACACAGACCTTGGAGCAGAAATATGCATTCTTGTTCAAGAAACAGTAAGTCAGCTGTGCGAGAGGGCAGTGAATGAGCAGAAATAGGGGAGGTGGGCCGCAGACGCAGTCAAGGGCCAGTTCACGTGGGGCTTTGTGAGTCATGGCAACTTGGGATTTCATTCTAAATTGAGTGGGAAACCAGTGGCGAATTTTGAGCACAGGCATGACTTAATGATCCTTTACGTAAGCAAATGATCATCTCGAAAGCGCTGTCTTTAAATTATCATTTCATTTGCATAGCAAGCATGATGGAGGGTTCCAGTCCCCACATGAAGGTCGCATTAGAGGCCAGCAGTTACTGGCCTGGACTTTAGCTCCAGCAGACTTGGACATGACTCTTGACTCTACTTCCTAAGGTTTTGTAACTTTGAGCAAGATGCTGATATTCGGTACTCTTCTCTTTTCTCAGCCTTAAAATGGTGGAATAATATTAAGATCCGCCTGCAGATCTGTTTTGAGGACTGTTTTGAGGGCTAACTGAAATATCCCTGCAGAGCTGGCACGTTGCTTCGTGGATGGTGGCCGATGCCCTTCTCCTCAGAGAGGAAAGTGAGCAGCTCTGAGCCTGGGGGTCAGGTCACTCATCAGGCTTACCCCCTGCTCCTCCCTCACAGCTACCCCGTACTGCATGCCACTGAGGATACACTTTTTCTGGAATGGTGATGGGGAAGGCCTCTTCAGGAGGGGTCAGGGAGGATAGCGGGGGACATAAGATCAAAATGCCCCCTCTGTTGGCTCTCAAGATTCCCTGTGATTGATCCTCACGGGGAGACCGGTAATGAAATTGTGCTCCATCCCCAGGTATAGTGCTGTGTGTGCAGCAGGCCCTGGGTAAATATTTGTGGAGGATGAGAATCCTTGAAAGTGATTATTGTCCTTATTGAAGGATATCGAATGGTAAATTCCCATTAATTTGGATCCTTTTCATTTGTATGATGTCAGACCTGGTTTTCGTACTTCTTGCAAAAGTAAGAGTTGGAAATAAGTGACTTACCTCAGGTCTTTTAAAAAAAAAAATAGATTCTTACCTAATTTAGGCTGATCAGGGCATTGTTAATTAATTTGTCTCATTTTCTTTTACTTAGTATTCCTGTGTATCTTCCTTTAAACTGTTATTTGTACAGCCACCGAAAGTCATAAAATAATTATTTCCGAAAGATTTGAGTTTTCATTAATTTTGGTAAGATATTCTAGCCCTTCTTCAAAATTGCAAATGAACTCGATTTAATTATGTTATTCAGTTGTACAAGTTAGGTTCCGGCAGAGGCAGTGCTCTGGCATAAGGAAGAACTGAGAAGGTGTGTGAGGGGAGCAGTTAGGATTGGAAGAAGAAATTTTCTCAAGTCCAGGTGAATGTTTCTAGGGCAAGAACTGTTCACTGTTCAAGAACAGTGAAGGGAGCTGCTGCCTAAGAAGTAAACCAGGAGGAAGTTCTGGGCTGTTCTCCCACTTCCATCAGATCAGCTGTCCCAGTGGACAATTCTAGTCCCTTCCCCACAAGCACCCACTAATGAGGTCTAGGGTCTTAGGAGCTTTTGGTATCAGGGGGCAAGGCCAAAGGGGTAGTGAGAGAGAGGTTTGTCTGCAGAAGACGGTGGAAGGCAATGCTGTTCAGAGAACAGTGGATTCAAGATTAACTGCCTTGGGGCAAGCAAACTTGAGCCAGTTGTGACTCATGCATCTGCACCATCTTTGACCTTTTGCCCAGGAGAGGGCAGTAACATGCTAACATTTAAGCTTTTCCAAGTGGTCCTTAATGCTTCCGGAGCCTGCATAGCGTTAGTCACAGGTGAGCTTCATTTTCATTCTCACCGAATAAATATTTAGTCTTAGGTTTGTTTTCAGCCTTCAGTTCCCATGGTCTGCAGGCACACAGATCTGGAAGTGACACTTTCCACCCGTCCACAGGACACTGACATTCTGGAAACCTGCAGCGAGGCTCTGCTGTGTTTAGTGCTGTGAGTGCTGCAGACCTCGGCTACCTCATCCCCGTGGATCAAGTTTAAGGGCAGATTATGCTGCTCTGTGCCGGCTGTGAAGGTGGCTGTCCTAGTCCCAACTTAACTAGACTAGCAAATCACACTGTCCAGCGTTAGCGTCTCCATCCTACTACAGAGCTGGGTGCCTTGGAAACAAGAGATCCTGCCAAATCCCATGCCTTGCACAGGGTTTGAAATGCGAGTAGCATTATTTTTCTCTTGTCCCTTAGTCTGTCTTCACTGCTGGAAGATTTGGTGCCCTGACCCCATCTTATCATGCATATGACTAAGACAGTCGACTTTCCGAGAACTTTTTAGCCCCAAGGTCTGTGAGGAGCTCTGTGCTGGTTGCAGGCATTTTTAGCTTTTGACCAGGCTCAGTATGGGAACATAATGTAGTCTCAATGTACTAAAAATAGGAGGAGGCATTGGAATATAAAATCATCCTCATTATCTAGCAACACTGTTTTGATTGTTGTTGGTAATTGGCTTAGCTTTATCCAAGAGCCACACACCAGTGTGAATTTCCTACCAACCCATCTACCCCCTTCTCCCATCTGCCTGGGGCCCGTGGTACTGTTGGGGGCGGGGCACCAGCTTAAATATAGTGGTTTAAGAAAGAAAATGTGAGAAATGAAGGGAGAGTAGACAGGATGAGTGGTGGGAGATGAGGAGGTTGATGAGGTAGTAGATAGTTAGGAGAGAAAGGGTCAGGGTGAGCTGGAGCCTGGAGGGCCCTGTGAGGTGCCTGGTGAGCCCCCTGCTTCTGGTCATCATATTGGAAGGTGTGTGGAGAGCATGGATGCTTGTGAAATGGGCCTGTATGTGAGAAGGCTAGAGGGAGAGAGAGAGAGAGAGAATGAGGATGAAGACAGAAACATTCACTCATCACTGACTGACTTAGCAGAGCAGTTCCAGGATGTCACCTCTGCTCCCTTCTGGCCACCTGGCCAGACCCCTTATTTCCCATTGTTGAGTATGCGGTGATTTCCAGCTGGATGGCTTCCCTGGCCTCTCTTCTGCTAGCTAGCTTCACGTTCTGTTGAGTTTCAGATATCTCTTGATATTCAGCCTACACGTGCCTTTGCTCAATGTCACCTCTTTATGAGTCAGTTATACCCCCCGTACCACCCTCATAAATCAGTCTCTTCCCCCACTTCATCATTTTGGTGATTGGGAGCCTTATCTGTTTCTGCGTTTGTGGGATGGGTGTGGGGGAACGGGTTGAGAGCAAATGAGAAGATGAGGAAAAAACGCAAAACACTGGGGAAAATGCCTTTGGCTGTGCTCCTTGGAGTTCTGTAAAGGTTAGGAGGCTTCCTTATTCCACTCTTCCACAAAGCACAAAGCAGGTAAACCACATCATGGTGGATCTGGGGGACTGTATTCCTCTGCCAGCAGATGCAGGGGAGTGCTAATTGCATGGGGCTTGCTGAGGGGAACAGAGTCGCAGCTTGAAAAGCCAGCCCCCCAGCCCTGCTCCCAGCAGAAGATGGTCTTGGTTTCATTTACATTACTGAAGCTGTAAATATCTTAGGGAACTGGTGAAATTTAGTAATATAATCTGTGGATTTCTGACTCTTTCTTTCACATTCTGTAAGCTTGTGATAAACGTTCTCCTGCACTGTCAACCTGTGTCTGTGGGTTTTCGGGTCACTGTAGTAGCTTTTCAGCTCCTACCTCGAGGCTGGAGCTAACACATGGGGGGCCTTGTATCCTGTGCAGTCAAGTAATAGTGTTTACTTGGGTAACAGTGTTTCTTGGATTAAAAACACTTGTGTTTTTGAACTGCTTTGGTTCCACAAGAGAATTTTAGAAGCAATTAGTAGTCAACTCTGGAGGAGAGCATGGTATCCCACTCCAGTATACTTGCCTGGAGAATCCCATGGACAGAGGAATCTGGCATAGGGTTGCAAAGAATCAGACACAACTGAAGTGTCTTAGCATGCATGCACAGTAGTCAATTAAGCTCTTCTACAGATCTAGTCAAGGCTATGGTTTTTCCAGTAGTCATGTATGGATGTGAGAGTTGGACTATGAAGAAAGCTGAGCACCGAAGAACTGATGCTTTTGAACTGTGGTGTTGGAGAAGACTCTTGAGAGTCCCTTGGACTGCAAGGAGATCCAACCAGTCCATTCTGAAGGAGATCAGCTCTGGGATTTCTTTGGAAGGAATGATGCTAAAGCTGAAACTCCAGTACTTTGGCCACCTCATGCGAAGAGTTGACTCATTGGAAAAGACTCTGACGCTGGGAGGGATTGGGGGCAGGAGGAGAAGGGGACAACAGAGGATGAGATGGCTGGATGGCATCACTGACTCGATGGACGTGAGTGTGAGTGAACTCCGGGAGTTGGTGATGGACAGGGAGGCCTGGCGTGCTGTGATTCATGGGGTCGCAAAGAGTCGGAAACGACTGAGTGACTGAACTGAACTAAACAGATCAATAAAGTTGTTCAGTAATAATAATATTAGGTGGTAATTTAAAGACTGCATTCAGAATAGCTAGGGGATGGGGGAATAGTTCAATTGTTTTGAAGTGAGTTTTAATTTTATTTAATCCTCTATTTCTCTTTCCTGGATGAATGTTAGTTAATCAAGTTTGATGGTGATGACAAAAAGAAGAGAGAAATGTTTAGTTGCCTTTATTTAAAAATTAAATCAATTTTATTTATGTAAAATTAACATAAAATTTAGATATTTTAAACATATAAGGTCAATAATCTTTGACAAATATATGCAACTACATGATCACCACTCTAATTAAGAAATAGAACATTTCTGTCATCTCAGAAGCTCCCCCCTGCCCTGTTGCAGTCGTTTTACTCCCCAGCTCCTTCACCCAAGGCAGTTATTAGTCTGATTTGTAATCTCTAAGGATTGGTTTGTCTATTCTAGAATTTCATATAAATGGAATTAAACATTATGTAGTCTTTTGAATCTAGCCTTTTTGGCTCAGCAAAGTGTCTGTGAGATTTATCCATTTTGTTGTACAAATCGGTAGTCTGTTCCTTTGGTTGAATAGTATTTTATTTATGGATATACCATAATATGTTTATCTTTTCACCTATTTATGGACATATGGATTATTTTCAGATTTTGGCTATTATGACTAAATCTGCAAAGAACGTTCACGTCAAAATCTTTTTATGGACATGTGTCTAGAAATCTTAGAAATACTGGATCATGTTGTTACATGATTTAGTTTTTAAATTCTCTTTCTTTTAGCCTGAATATGTCTTTATATTTAAAAATGCATGCTAAGTTGATTCAGTTGTATCCAACTCTTTGTGACCCCATGGACTGTCACCCGCCAGGCTCCTCATGGGGTTCTCCAGGCAAGAATACTGGAGTGGGTTGCCATGCCCTCCCCCAGGGATTTAAAAATGCATTCCTTATAAATAGCGTATAGTTGAGTTTGCTTTTTATCCGGTGTGACAGTCTCTTCCCTTTAACTGGAGAGTTAGTGTATTTATATTTAATGTAATTATTGCTGTGGATGTGTTTATGTCCACTGTCATGCTATTTGGATTTCGTTTGTCTCTTTTGCTTCTCTTCATTTCTCTGTTGTTTCTTTCTATCCTCTTTTAGGTTAATAAAATTTTGCTTAGTTTTCCATTTTATTTCCTCTGTTTACTTCTTAGTTATACCTCTGTTTAACTATTTATTTTAGTTGTTGCTCTAAATAAAACTATTTATATTTAGTTTAGTTAGGGCTAACTCTATGTGTTCTTAGTTATGGTAGCCTGTTTAGAGTCGATATTATATCCTTCATGCTTCACAGATCACATAGTTTTCCCATAGTTTCTCCTTCCCACTTCTTGCTTCAGATCTGTCACTTTCCAGTTCCCACGTTTGTTTCCTGATTCACACTTCCCACTTCGCAAATGTAATAACCTCACAACAGCAAAATTTTATTTAACTGCACACTTCGTTCTCTGCAAGACTGTTGTCTTATCTTTTACTTTTACCTAGGCTGTAAGACTTTTCTTTATAATGCTATAATTATCTTGGCTTTAATAAGCAGGACTATTTCTTGTAACTTATGAGAAGAATGAGAATATAGTCTTTTATATTTGCTCATTTGTTATTTCCAGTGGTTCTCATTCTTATGGACCTGAGTATTTTCATCTGGTATTATTTTCCTTCAGCCTAAAGACCATCCTTTTGCCCAGCTTTTATTTATTTAAAAATGTCTTTATTTTATCCTTATTCTTAACATTTTTTGCTAATAATAGAATTCTGGTTTGACAGTTATTTTCCTTGTGGCACTTTAGAAATATTGTTTCATTGTTTTCTGGTCAGCAATCATTTTCCCCCTTGTTTCTCTGTTCATCTTTTGTTTGTGAGCTGCTTTCAATATCTTCTGTTTTTTTCAGCTTAGTCTCCAAAAGTTTGGTTATGATTTACGTATTGTGATTCCCTTTATGTTAATCTTGCTTGGAGTTTGCTGAGCTTCTTGGAATTGTTAAGTCAGTGTTTCTCAGTGTACTGGGGAAGTTTTTGGCTGTTGTTTCTTCAGATATTTTTTTCTGCTTCAGTTTCATTCTCTTTAAAGATCATTCTTTTTATCATTTGAGACTCCAATTATATGTGTGTTAGATCATTTGATACTGTGCCAAATATCAATATGCAGCTCTTTCATTTTTTATTCAGCCTTTCTCCCTGCTTTTCCTTATTTTTGTGCTGTGCTTGGACTTCAGTTCTCTTTATTATGGTCAGAAAATTGTCTCTAGGCAGAGAGCCAGGATGAAAAAAAGACTAAATCAATGATGTTATTAATCTGTCTTCAAGTTCACCAACTCTCTGTCATCTCCAATCTTCTGTTAAGCTGAACGAGTGATTTTGTTTTTGTTTCAGTTATTGTACTTTCTAGTTCTAGAACTTTCATTGGCATCTTTTTGTAATTTCTGTTTGCTACCGAAGTTCCATATCTGTTCACTCATTAATACATTTTCCTTTAATTATTTGAACATTTTTTTTACTTCTTTGAATGTAATAACTGCTAATAGCTACTTTAAAGTGTTTACTTACCAAGTCCACAATCTGGATCACATTTCCCATTTTCTTTATATGTGTCAGTGATTTTATTAATTGAATGCTGGACATTGTGGATAATATATTTTGAGTCTCTGGATTCTGTTATTTTGCTTGGGAAAGTATTAATTCTTATTTTCAGTTTAAATACTGACTCATCACAGTGAGTCTGTGCAGACTTGGTTTTATGCTTTGTTATTAAATGTCTATTTAATAGACATTTTCCCAAGCCCCTCTAATTTGGTGGAAATCAATCTCTAAATTTTATCTCCTTGTGGATCTTGTTGGGGTTTAGAATTAGTGTTTATTAGAGTGAGTCTAGAGTAAGGCTTATTTCAGGGTATGATCCTTGTTCCTAAAGGGCTTCCAGGTGGCACAGTGGTAAAGAATCCACCTGCCAATGCAGGAGACACTGAAGACTTGATTTGATCACTGGGTCAGAAAGGTCACCTGGAGGAGGAAATGGTAACCCACTCCAGTATTCTTGCCTGGAAAATCCCACGGACAGAGGAGCCTGTTCATGGCTACAGTCCTTGGGGTTGCAAAGAGCTGGACACAACCAAGCCACTGAGCACCTTGTTCCTTAGGAGTGGTATTTCTGGAAATCTCCATTCAGGAAGGGCTCCAGCAGACTCTAGCACTTCCCTATTCCCAATGGTGCTCAACCTCTAGTATCTCTTTTACTTCCACCTTTGGAGGAAATTCTATCAAGAAAATTATGGATGTCTTGCCCCGAGATGTATATCCAGCCCTCACTTATGGGGTCCCCTTTCTGCAAATTTCCCTCTGATACACTTCCCTGCAGATTCCAACCTTTTTAGCTGCCAGGAACTCTGACCTCTGCCCCCTCAGCATGGTGTGACCACTGTGCTGTGTTTGAACTTCAGCTTTCTTTACTTCTCCAGTCAGGAAACTGACTCTCTGCAAAAGGCCAGATAAATCACAGACTTTTCTCACGAGTTTCCCTTTTCTCAGGAATTGAAATCTTATACAGCTTTTTGTCCACTGCCTGGTAACAGTTGCTTCATGTATTCTATCAGTTTTATACTTATTTCCAGGAGTGGACCACCTATGCCTCCTGTCATCTCTGCCTTAAAGTCCCAGAAACTTTCGGCTCTCCATCCTTAGAACCCTTGAGTTTCCTTTTAGAGCGCAAATGGGAATAAACACTTCATCCATTTAGGTGAGAGGAGAATGGAAGATACAAGGCATCAAGCTGCTGCTTGTGGTTGGGTTTTGTTAGCTGGAGGCATGGGAGAGTCTTCCATGAGCAGGTGTTATTTTCTGGTTGCTGTTCATAGCAGCCTTGACAGATGACCAGGAGATGGAATTGTGTGAACATACAGGGATCGAACCAAGAGACTTACCTTTTGTATAGAGGGCTGGTGAGCCTCACTTGCAAGTGTGTGCAGCAGCAAGTGGAAGCCAAGATTTAGGGCTCAGCCATGTGTATGGGGGATGAGGGTCTTGGTTCTGCACCATGACTCAGAACCATGATTCAGCCATGAGTTATGCCCAGTTGCCCTGTTGTATCGCCCCATCATGATATGTTTGTTTGGTCATCTGTGGAGGAAGGGGTGTTAACCTGGGCCTGAGGGAGAGGTGAGCTCATAGCAAAGCAGTGTGGGGTCACACACAGAGACCTGGGTTCTAATTAGAGTTAAAATCACTACAAGTGCTCTTGGGTAAATTACTTAATTTTTTGAGCCTTGGTTTCATTAATTCTTAAATGGGAATCATAATGCCTATTGTATCCAGTCTTAAAGATAATTTTGAGAAAATAAAAGTATGTTTGAAACTGAGCGTTAGTTGCTCAGCCTTGTCCGACTCTTTGGGACCCTGTGAACTGTAGCCCACCAGGCTCCTCTGTCCATGGGATTTTCCAGGCAAGACTACTGGAGTGGATAGGCATTCCCCTCTCCAGGGGATCTTCCTGACTGAGGAACTGAACCCAGGTCTCCCACATTGCAGGCAGATTCTTTACCATCTGAGCAGTAGCCCCTAAAAGTATGTTCATGAAAACTATTTTATCTAACCCAGTTTTCAAATCATTTTCTGAGAGTAAGAGAGTCAATGGCATGAAACTTCTGGCAATTTCATTATTGTTCATTTTCTGGATTTTAGAAAAAAGTGCAGGTGGAACCAGTTGGCTGGGGAGACTTAAGGATTCACAGAAGAAAGGAATATTAGGATTTGGGTCTGTGAGAGTAACCGAAGTAGGCTGCTGAGATGAGGTGGTGAGTGACCAGGCCTTTTCTGAAGCCCTCCTGGTGCTCAGCACTGTGCCAGAGGCTGCGGAGAACACAGCAGAAGAGAAGGTAGATTTCCTACCCTCTGTGGGCTATAGTGTCCTTAAGGAGTAAGACTGGGTCCTTCGAACAGATGCTTCAGGGGAAGCAGCCGTTTGGGAAGATTGGTGACTGGGCGATATTGAGAGGTAAGAGGAAGGTCTGAGGAGGAGGCAAATGCCCACTGTTGCCTTTCCCGGCCCTGTTGCCTTTCCCAGCCCTGTTCACCTTCAGGCAGGGTGAACCTCATTCTGTCAGCTTCCATCAGTTCCTCTCCCAAACTGGGCTTTACCAAGGCAGGTAATTCTCTACCCTCCAATCGGTAGGATCGTGACACAAATCAGGTTCCTCTAAGCCTGGGGTCTGGTAAACCGGGTAGACTTGGGCCACATACCTGCAGTCTTCCCTTCAGCATGTCCTGTGCAGTCCTGCCATGAGTCTATTGATACTCTGCTTTCTTGATTTATCTTCCTGCATCTCGGTGGGACAGGAGGCCATCTCTGAGCCGTAGTCGATTGGCTAAGCTGGACTTTCTCTACAGAGGTGCAGCAGCTCTTGAGCCATGACATGGAATGGATATGGTTGCATTTGGGAAGCCAGGGTAGGTGAAAGTTGAAATTAGGATAGAGTTATAAATGTAAAGCTGTTTGAGTGGGACTGAATCGGGTAGATGCCCTGGGGAAATGGTGATGCAATGGGTAATTAGCTGGAAACAAAAACAGATTGTTGTTAATCTGCTGGTCTTGGAGTTCAAGTAGTGGGCAACTAAAGAAGGGAATGGTCCTCACCTTAAGTTGATTGGCTAGAAAGTGCTGCCCCAGGTAAGGAGCCATCCTTCAGGCTTTAATGTTTTGGTCAGGGTCCTGATAGGAAGGTGATGAATACTCCAAGGGTTTAATTGAAGAGAGCATCATAAGGGGACTGTTAACAGAAGTATGGTGAGAAATAAGGGACTCACCATGAACTGATGAATAAATTCAGAGGCTAGCAACAGCTGGGAGATGCGACCCCATGGACTGCAGCCCACCAGGCTCCTCCATCCATGGGATTTTCCAGACCAGAATACTAGAGTGGGTAGCCTTTCCCTTCTCCAGGGCATCTTCCCAACCCAGGGATCGAACCCACGTGTCCCACATCACAGGCAGATTCTTTACCAACTGAGCCACAGGGAAGCCCATACCTGACAGAGGGAAGGGGAAAGACCGATGTTTAAGAAACCTGGTGAGAACTGTGGCTATGGGAGGGGCTGCCCAGCATGAACTGTGGCTACACACACAGACACAGACACACAAAGGCCTTCTGAATGCAAACACCACTTTAACTGTCATCCTGTGGTACCAACAAACCAATGTCAGTAGTTTTATTTTTTTATTATTTTTAATGACAGACATTTACTCTTTTTTAAAATTTTTTATTAGAGTATGGTTGATTTACAATGTTGTTTTAGTTTCAGGTGTGCAGCCAAGTGAATCAGTTATACATGTACTTATATCCACTCTTTTTAAGATTCTTTTCCCATATAGATCATTACAGAGTATTGAGTAGAGTTCCCTGTGCTATACAGCAGATCTGTTTCATATATAGTAGTGTGTATGTGTCAGTCCTAATCTCCCAATTTATCCCTCCCTCCCCACCCCCTGGAAACTGTAAGTTAAACAAATGTCAATAGGGGGCCAACAACAAACATAAGTTCCCCAAAACTGGAGCAAGCCTGTCATGTTTGAGTGTAGCAAGAAGGTCAATGTGATTGGAACGTAATGAACATATGAACACTAAAAGATAAGACTGGAGTGCTAGGGAAAAAATCCTGTGGTGCCTTCTTGGCTATGGTAAGAAGTTTGGACTTTAATTCTGTGTCATAGAGTCATTGGAGGACACGCTCTGATTTATATTTTAATCCAGCTACAGTGTTTCAAAATACAGGTGAGAAATGATGGGGATTAAAGTAGAAGCCGTGAAGGTGGTGGGCAGTGTTAGATTCTAGATATTTGTTCCTTATGGAGCTGACTTAACTTGCATGTGTATTGCATGTGGATGGGGGTGAAGGAGCAAGAGGAATCCTGGGTGACTGTGCAATTGGGACATGGTGGTGTTAATATCTGAGACAGGGGAGACTTGAGGAGGGAGCAGAAAGAATGCAGTATTTTTGTATAAAGCAGCTTGAGGTATTTCTGATTTAGAAAGCTATTTGAGTCTTGAATTTGGAAGAGGTCAGGACTAGCGATATAAATTTGGGAGCCAGCATCACAGATAGTATTTAAAACTATGAATTTGCATGCAGTCACTTAGCGAGTGACCCTACGTAGCCAGGGGAAAAAACCTTGGAGCATTTGTTATGAAACAAAGAGGCAGAGAAGGGACAGCAAAGACTGACCACTGAAATAGGAGGAGGCAAGGATACTGCAGTGTTACTGAGGCCAGAATAGACATGTTTCACAAATCAGGGGCTAGTCTACAGTGTTGAATGGACTTGAGAGATGTGACAGTAAACTGACCCTCGGATTTGGTGTTACGAGGATCACTGGGGACCTCTCCATAAGCAGTGTTAGTAGAGTTAAAGGAGAATGGAATGTGAGTAAATGATGTTCTGCAACTATTAGGAGATGAATGCCTCAGTTTTCCTCTTCTTTTGTACCCACTGTATATACTGTTTTTTTCCAACTGTTTCTAACATGATATAATTTTTAGATTTTTCTTAATTTTTTTCCCGGGTCAACCACCTCTAAATGAGCTCAGGTGTTTCTAAGTAATGCCCAGAACTGAATATGATACCCCATGTGTGATCTGTCCCGTGTGAAATATACTGGGGAAATGATTCCTTTCATTCTCAGTATTTTCTGTCTATGACTCCAGCCTAAGATAGATAACATTTCTTTATTTTTTTATGACAGACATATTGAACTTTTGATTGATATTTAGTTATCATCTAAGAGCTCTAAATCTTTAACAGACTATTTCAAAGCCATTTCTCCATCCTGTTATTAAATGGATGGTGTTTTCTCTTGTTTGTTTGTTTGTTTTCTGGATTCAAGTGCTGTACTTGAAGCTTGTCACTGTTTCGCTCATCGTGTTTGTTCGATTTGGCTTGTTGAAGTTTATTTTGGGTCCAGATTCTGTCACTCAGGGACATCCTTTTATAAACCAGTTCCTATGCCTTCATCCAAGTCATTAATAAACATGTTAATTGCTTCTCATATTTTGTGAAAGTGGGTGGGCATAAATTATCAATTACTGATGTATGTGCTGTGTTTAGTCACTCGGTCGTGTCTGACTCTTTGCGACCCTATGAACTGTAGCCTGCCAGGCTCCTCTGTTCATGGGAAATTCTCCAGGCAATATTGGAGTGGCTTGCCATACCCTCCTCCAGGAGATCTTTCCAACCCAGGGATTGAACCCAGGTCTCCCACAATACAGGTGGATTCTTTACCATCTGAGCCACCAGGCAAGCCCAAGAATACTGGAGTGGGTAGCCTATCCCTTCTCCAGGGGAACTTCCTGACCCAGGAATCGAACGTAGGTCTCCTGTATTGCAGGCAGATTCTTTACCAGCTGAGCTACAGGGAACCCCTATAAATTACTGATAGATACACATAGACAGGTCAAATGCTGTTTAAATACAATTTAAGAGTGAGGAAGGCCCTACAAAGTCAGAGGGTCTGGTTCTTACTTGCTCAAGATCACAGGCAGGAATGATGCTTCTGTCACCTGGATGTGTCTGGTCCAGTTCCCCAAAGTGCTTTCTGAGCTGCATTATCCTCTCCTCAGCCTATCGTGAACCTCTCTGGCTGGTCTATTATCCTGCCCATCTTTCTCTGTCATATTCTCAAAGGTCTCATGGGAAACTTGGCTTACTGTCCCACTAAAATCAAGATTCTTTATACTTTTCTCTGAATCACATGTCCAGCAGCCTGATCAACGACAGTTACAGTATGGTTCTAATTAAAAAAAAATAAGAAAATAACTTCTAATCCTTAGTATTTGTTTAGCACATTGTCGTCTTCAGAGCGCTTTAATCTGTGTTTTCTCACTTACGCATCACACTGAGCCATCACAATAACCCAGAGGCCTAGGGTGCTTCATTTTGCAGATAAATTCATCATCAAAGAAGACAATAGCTTAGCCTAGGTTTCAGGACCGCTTATGAAGGGCCGGCCAAACTAGGATCCAGACCACTGACGTGGGAGGCTGGGAATGGGGACCTGGACAGGTGGTGAGGTCACTGCTGTTCACAGGTGATGGGGGGTGAGGAAAGCTGAAGCCTGGTGCTCCCCTGGACACCCAGGCTCTGTTGGGCCAAGCGGAGTAGCACCAGGTATGTGGCAGAAAACTGTGCTCAGGTGTCCATCACTTACGGGGAACTCTTCTTTGGCACATCCTGGGGCCTGCCTTTCCCAGGCTCAGGCTGGAGCTGGGCGGAGACCATATTGTCTGGATGTTATACTGGTGAACGCCGAAGAACTGATGCTTTGAACTGTGGTGTTGGAGAAGACTCTTGTGACTGAGCAACTGAACTGAACTGATACTGAGTGGGGTCAGGGCATAAATGAACCAGCAGTGAACGAGTGCTCATTCCTGATGATCACATCTTTCTTTCTTTCTTTTTTTTTAAAGCAACCACACCACTTGTTTATCATTCTGATTTGGAGCTTTTCTATGAATCTGTGCAAGTTAGAGCTGATTGTATGCCAGTCTTCCATTTAGAGGTCCAGTTCTATAAAGGATCAGTGACAGTGATTCTTGAACAAGTCTTCAGGTTACTGAAATGTCCTTAAAAGCAGGATTTTGGTATTTAGGCAGACTTGAGTTCAGAACTACGTCTGTACTTACTAGGAACTTGGACAGGTTTCTTAAACTCTTATTTATTCATCTGTAAAATGGGGGATAATGATAGTACATATAGGCATACTTGGTTTTATTATGCTTCACTTTATTGTTTCCCAATACTACTTTTTTTTTTTTTTTTTTTAACAAGTTGAGGATTTACAGTAACCCTGCGTTGACCAAATCTATCAGTGTCATTTTATTCCAACAACATTGCTGACTTCTTTTCTCTGTGTCACATTTTGGTAATTCTACCAACATTTTATTATTATTTTTTTTTTCCTTCGGCGCCATCTTCATGAAAAAAAAAAAAAAAGCCTACCAACATTTTAAACTTTTCATTGTTATTATATTTATTTGGTGACTTGTGATCAGTGATCTTTGATGTTACTTTTGTGACTTGCTGATGTTTCAGATAATGGTTAGTATTTTTTAGCAACAAAATTCTTCTAAATTAAGGCTTGTACATTTTTTAGACATAATGCTATTGCACACTTAATAGGTTATAGTATATTGTAAACACAATTCCTTTTTTGGCTGTGCTGCAGGCTTGTGGGATCTCAGTTCTTTGACCAAGGATTGAACCTGGGCCCCTGCAGTGAAAGCCCAGAATCCTAACCACTAGGCTACCAGGGCACTCCCTAAGCATAACTCTTACATGTACTGGAAAAAAAATATGTGTGTGACTTGCTTTATTGCAATACTTGCTTTATTGTAATGGGCTTCCCTGGTGGCTCAGTGGTAAAGAACCTGCCTGCCAATGCTGGGAGATGTGGGTTCAACTCTTGGGTTGGGAAGATCCCCTGGAGAAGGCAATGGCAACCCACTCCAGTACTCTTGCCTGGAAAATCCCCTGGATGGAGGAGCTGGGTGGGCTGCAGTCCATGGGGTTGCTAAGAGTCGGACATGACTGAGCGACTTCCCTTTCAGTTTTCACTTTCATGCATTGGAGAAGGAAATGGCAACCCACTCCAGTGTTCTTGCCTGGAGAATCCCAGGGATGGGAGAGCCTGGTGGGCTTCCGTCTATGGGGTCGAACAGAATCGGACATGACTGCAGCACTTAGCAGCAGCAGCAGCAGCAGCAGCAGCAGGAACTAACTTAGTTAATTATATCAAAGTGTTTAGCATAATACACTCAGAACTCAGTGAACACTGACCACTGTGGTTGAGTTGCCATCATACACGCGGTGTTAGTTTAAGGGACTGGCTTCTTCTTTACTGTTTCTTTTCCCCTATAAGGTTTGTTTCATCTTAGCCCCATTTGCCTTACTCTTTTCAGTTTGAGGATCATTCACCTTGGTGGAAGAGATGAAAAGCAAGAATAAAGTTGAGTACCTCTGCCTTCTCTCTGTCATCTTTTAACTTTCCATCATCCTAAAAAGCTTCCTGGATCACTTTCTTTTGAACCCAACTTTAACAACTCTTTCAACCATTTTTTTCTTAGACTTGAGCCACTTTTCTTATAAGTTCATCCTCCTGTTTTTGTAACTGTCCTGTTTTTATATATTAGAAGTGTATCCTACTTTTATGGGCTTCCCTGGTGGCTCAGATGGTAAAGAATCAGCCTGCAATGCAGGAGACTTGGGTTTGATCCCTGGGTTTGATCCCTGAGTTTGGGAAGATTCCCTGGAGCAGGGCATAGCAACCCTTTCCAGTATTCTTGCCTGGAAAATCCCATGGACAGAGGAGCCTGGTAGGCTACAGTCCATGGGGTCGCAAAGAGTTGCACATGACTGAGCGACTAAGCACACACATCCTACTTTTAGACATTTTCTGATAAAATCTGATTTAATCATAGACTTCCTGGGTATCCATATTGTCTCTTAAATATCTGCATTGGGATTGTTGCCCTTCCCAGATGGCACAATGGTAAAGAATCTGCTTGCCAGTGCAGGATATGCAAAAGATGTGGGTTCAATCCCTGGGTCAGGAAGATTTCCTGAAGAAGGAAATGGCAACACACTCCAGTATTCTTGCCTGGGACATCCCATGGACAGAGGATCCTGGCGGGCTACAGTCATGGAGTCTCATAAGAGTTGGACAGGACTGAGCTACTGAGCATTGGGATGATTAGCTATTAAACAGCCAGAATCAAATCATTTAAAGCAGTACGTTACATCTCTTTTGAATCACATTGCTGTTTTAGAAATGTCTGTAGACTCAAATGCATTATTTCCAACTTTTAATTTAACCTCAGAAATCATCTTACTAAATGACACGTCTTATTCTTCACCGCATCCCATTTCTTTAGTATAAATTCCAGGAGGATGTGGTCATTTTCTCATAGGGATATCATTAATTCTACATAACCATCTAGGGCAAACATCCTTCAACTATAGCCTGCAGACTAAATTGCGTCTGCTATTTGTTTTTGTAAATAAAGTTTTATGGAAATACAGCCTTGTTCACTTGTTTGCCTATTGTCTGTGGCTGCTTTTGCATTACAAAGGCCAAGATGAATAGCTGTGTCAGAGCCTGTATAGCTCACAAAGTGTAAAATATTTCCCTCTACAGGGAAAAAAAATTGGCTGGCCCACTGCTAGGGCTTCCTGAGGGAGGAACCTTAACCCCTCCCTTGCAGCAGCTCTTCTCAAAGATTTCCTAGCCTTCTGGGAAATACTGCTGTCAGAAGGGAAAAATCAGATATGCTGTTTTAAAAGAATTAAACTTCTAGCATGTCTAAATAATTGAAATCTCATCTCACAAACATATCTTGCCTCTCTGCCAGTTTTGTGATCTCTTTCAGGAAATATTTTCAATATCCTCTGTCAGGCTGAGATGCTCGGTGGTCTCGTCTTACTGTGACGCTATTTTCTGTCTTATTTGCTCTTTGATGCAAATGCTGTCAGCCATGGATCCTGGTTCATGAATTTCCAGACAAGTCGACAACACCTTAAATGCATTCTTTCCATGTTTGTATTTCATAATGCCAGCAGATCCGGGGGGTGGGGGGGCCAAGTCTTTGACTTTGTTCATTTGTCGCTTGCCAGCAGAGACAAACACACTCATCTGCTTCCTATGCTTTCATTGTGGGACAGACTTCCCTGCTCTCACCAGTTTCTAGCCACCGAGCAGAATGGTACTGGGGAGAAGCTGAAACCAGAGGGTCATTGTATAAGGTGGGCATTATACGTGGTGGTCTCTACGTAGTGTTGTCAACTGAAGAAAGACCACACTAGCCAGGACAATAGCTGCTTCTGCTGCCTGGCGAGAAAGGACTGGGTACCTTGTTTAGGGGTGGATCGTGGCTTCAGAGGACATAAGCTGGCAAGGCGCAGTGGCTCAGGCATTAAGCCAGGTCCAGAGCAAGAGAGATGAACCTGTTAGTTCATCAGACACATTAGAGTGGGATGCTGCTTTTTTGTTGTTGGGTGTGTATGATTGAAGCAGGTGCAACTCCTGGACGCTGATGGGTCCCTGCCCCTACCATTCCATCTCCATCACCCTCTCATTTCTGCCTTCAAACTGCTCTTATCTTCTGCCCCCTTCTTGGTCTGATTGTGCCCCTGCTGGATTTACTTCCTCAATAAGCCACCACTGCATACAAACAGAAACTCAGAGTCCTTTTCTTCTTGGCTCTTTTCCTTTGCCTTCTCTGATTCGCAGTCGCCAAAATGTATTCTTTGTGTGTGTCTGTTTTATTTATCTATGAACCCTTCAAATTGAAAGGAAAAAAGGATATTTCAGTTGGGATAGAGTTATGAGAAAAGAAGAGTTAATGGCTTTATATAAAAGCCAGTTATTCTGTATTTTAACAATAGGTCATTCACAGGGTTTATTGCAAGAACCATTAAAATCATTAACAGGTCATTAATGCTGACTTTGAACTAGCTCATCAAAATCTCACTATTAATAGCTTTAAAAACTGTTTCTAATGCTTGAATTTTAACTGTCAGGGATTAAAGGTGGAACAGATGACTACGGGGCTCCCTTGGTTTTAAGGTCCCAAGGGAACCTCAGGGTGTTTGGGGTTCTTCTCGAAAGCCTGAGGCCAATGTCATGGAGGGCAGTGAGTGAGTTCACTCATAAACCATCTCCTGGTGCCCCTGTCAGAGCAGAGACGAAGCGCGTGACGCACCAGTGATTCTGGCCTACAGAGCCGTGCACACACTCCTGTCTAGCACGCATGGGGATGGGTCAGAAAAGGAAGCCGTGCTTTGAAGATTCTGTCAGAGGATGCTCAAAAAGGACAGCCGTCCCACTTTCTAGTGCTGCCCTTTCATGACGTAACACCTCTCATCTTGTGAGAGCCTCTTCTAACACCGTGCTCCTAAATTACCCTATAATTTCTTCCTGTTATCCTTGCCCCGTCACGTGCTGTGAAGAGGATTTTGTAGGAGTCGGAGTCCTGGATGGGTCAAGTCACATGGGAGGCTGGGACTTAGTCTATAGTTAGAGACAAGGAGGCGCCGAGAGAGGTCCCTAAGGCGGAGTCGGGCTGACAACATGGGCAATGCCAGGTGGAGGGCAGTGCTGCCAGTTCTGCCACAAAACAAAGAAACACAAGGCTGGCTTTCATACTGGGTGTATCTTAGAGGATACCTGGGTTCTGTGTTGTTAAAGCAAAGATTAGCAAAGATTTCCTTTTCCTTTGAGGTATGTAGGATATTAGCATTTCTATCATCATTTTCCTTTTTCCTTTGTGATTAAGGAAGCTTTTGTTCCTTTTGATGTGTGGCAGGGTGGGGGGGATGATGGAGTAGGAGGAAATACTACTTTTGCATCCTTTCCCCCAATTTTATTTTATATACTGAGAAAATTAAGGAAAATGTAGATTAGTATTTAGGGAGGGTTGGTGCAGAAAGTGAAGAAGAACTTAAGAGCCTCTTGATGAAAGTGAAAGAAGAGAGTAAAAAAGTTGGCTTAAAGCTCAACATTCAGAAAACTAAGATCCCTGGCATCTGGTCCCATCACTTCATGGTAAATAGATGGAGAAACAGTGGAAACTGGCTGACTTTATTTTTCTGGGCTCCAAAATCACTGCAGATGGTGATTGCAGCCATGAAATTAAAAGACACTTACTCTTTGGAGGGAAAGTTATGACCAACCTAGACAGCATATTAAAAAACAGAGACTTAATATTACTTTGTCAACAAAGGTCCATCTAGTCAAGGCTGTGGTTTTTCCAGTAGTCATGTATGGATGTGAGAGTTGGACTGTGAAGAAAGCTGAGTGCCAAAGAATTGATGCTTTTGAACTGTGGTGTTGGAGAAGACTCTTGAGAGTCCCTTGCACTGCAAGGTGATCCAACCAGTCCATCCTAAAGGAGATCAATCCTGGTGTTCATTGGAAAGACTGATGTTGAAGCTGAAACTCCAATACTTTGGCCACCGGATGCGAAGAGCTGACTCATTTGAAAAGACCTTGATGCTGGGAAGGATTGAGGGCAGGAGAAGAAGGGGATGACAGAGGATGAGATGGTTGGATGACATCACCGACTCAATGGACATGTGTTTGGGTGGACTCCAGGAGTTGGTGATGGACAGGGAGGCCTGGCATGCTGCGGTTCATGGGGTTGCAAAGAGTTGGATACGACTGAGTGACTGAACTGAACTACCTGGTGTGCTACTAAAGAATCTACCTGTGAATGCAGGAGATGGAAAAGAAATAGGTTTGATCCCTAGGCTAGGAAGATCCCCTGGAGTAGGAAATGGCAACCCATTCCATCCAGTATTCTTGCCTGGAAAATCCTATGGGCAGAGGAGACTGGTGGGCTATAGTCCACGGGGTTGCAAAGAGTTGGATACTACAGAGCACAGTAGACAGCACTGAAGATCTTACAGAGAGTAAAAGGTTGAAGTGAACATCGCGTCCTTTGGAGGAAGATGTGAAAAGTTGTCAAGGTGTGAGATAAGAAAGTGATCTCAGTATAGATACGGAGATGAGTGTTCCTAGGTTTGTCCCTTTAGACCCACTTTCCATCCTTCCACTCATTTTTTCATTGTTGACAAGGCAGCTCCTTCTAACTCCAAACCTGTGTACGTGAGTCATCGTGGAGGCAGAGTAGGATTTGATGATGACAGAGAACAACAGCAGCAGCTGCTGGGCTGGCCTCACCCCTAGTCTTCACTTCCACTTTGGAGCCTGGGTGGCTGGGGCTGGGGTTTCTGTAATCAGCAGGTGTGGCACTTAAGCCTGGAGTGGCTTTTAGCTTCCAGCTCCACCTAGGAGAGCAGGGCTGTTGGAAAACAAAGCTGGTGTCTCCTTAGCATTCATCCCTTTACCCTGAACGGCTTGATTTATTTTTTATTACGCTGCTTCTCCAAACCCCACTGGGTTTCTTCTCTCCTTTCTCTCTCTCTTTAAATAAAGAGTGTACCTAATGATTCAGACAATGTACCATAGAGGTCACTTACCGTGTTGTACTTTGCTAATGTCTGATGGGTTGCATTTTATGCAATATAGAACTTTAATGGCATTTAGAAGTGCCTCATCTCACTGAGATCGCCTGTCTGGTCCACTGCTTTTACCTTAGTTCTAAGACCAGGTGACTTGTTCTGGTGCGTAAATATTAGAATCATTTCTTTTGCCCAGAAAAATGTCAACGTGAATTTCTTTCAAGTCAAATCAAAATGCTCTGATTTTTAGATCGCTTGCGTTGTTTCTTATGTTAATGTCTGAAAGGGTATTTTGAGAATTGCTGGAGGGTCAGACCCACAGATTTCCAGTTACTTCAGATGTTGTAGAAGCTGCATCTTTATTAATGGGACTTTTTGGTTGCAGTCCACAGAAAATGGTATTAACTCATATAAGGGGGAAAAAGATGTATTTTAGATCTGAAGGGAAAGGAAAGGGAAACGTGTCACAGTGCTTCCAAGAATCTGGGTAGCAGGAATTAATACATGCATTTTCTTTCTCTCAGAGACTATATTCCCAGAGCAAATGGTGCTGGATGGCTCTGTGATTTCTGAAGTCACTATGGCGCTCTACTTAAGATTCAGATTCCAGGAGGAGAGGATGTTTCTGGTCCAACATGGGGTATCTTGTTTGACAGTCCCATGGAAGTTTTATCCACTGCAGAAGGAGTTGTTTCCCAAAGCACAACTTGGGTGTTGTTACCACCAGCAGGAGAATGGGTGCCCGGCAGGCAGAGCCAACAGATGTCCAGTGCAGCGTGTCTCTTTAGTCTTCTGTTTATCTCTCTTCCAGATCATTAAGTAAGACGTTAAATAAAACTGGACTTACCCTGGGTGCCACAGGCTCCTCACCAGGCGTTCCTCTGACTCTTTACATTATCATTGATAATTGTTCATTTGCCTTTAGTGAGGTTTTAGCCTCTGTGATGAGCTTCACACTCCTGCCAGTTTAAATTTCATGTAAAGAGTAAAGCTTCCAAGAGCTGCTGTATCTTTTTTTTTCTAGAGTCAAAATGTATTATTTCATTGACTGTGTGCTCCTCTCTACTAATCTTGTAATCTGACCCCAAATAACAGTTCAGTGTGGAAGACTGCCACGTGGCCAAAACATCAGCTTTCCCTAGCCAGCTTCCCTTGTGAGAGCGAGGGCCCAAGCTAGGACAGTCAGGGCACTCTGCTGTCTGCCATTCTGGCTAATGAACTGGAGACATGATTTCTGTTTCAGATGACCTGCCGAAGCACTTTAGTGCTCTCTGAACCATTGAGGAAAGATTGAATTAGCCTTGGTATAGCAGTATAATCCAAGCATATTTGAGGCTATTTCAAATCCAGGGGACATTGGTAATGTTAATAGCTAATAGTTATGGGGCGCTTACTATGTGTCAGACACCTTGCGCTTCACCTGTATCATCTCTCTTGAACCTTCACCTGAACCTTAACAACCCTATAAAGAAGGTACAATTATTAGCCTCCTTTTCCCAATGCAGAACCTAAGGCTTTGGGGCAAAATAACCTGCCCAAGGTTACACATTTACAAATACATATTTTATGTACTGTAACCTCTGTGCTGTGCAGCCACTCAGGCTAGGTAAATACTTATCCGTCCAGCCATCTCTTCACTGATTCCTCAATTCAGTGACTAAGGTATGAATCAAGAGCTTAGGATGGGCCAGCAGTGTTGGAGGCACCAGGTGCGGAAGGCAGAGCTGGTTAGACGCAACGTCTTCTCTGCCAGGAGGGAGCTTGCATTCTAGTAGCCAATGTGTACGAAAACCCAGGGACTTCACCACTGTGTGCCCTTCACCACTGCCTGCCCTGACTGTGCTGTTCATAGTGTATCCCCGAGGCTACCGTGCCGTCTAGAATCCCTTCTGGAATGGAAACATGGGAGAAGCTTCAGTAGGCAGATGGGTAGATAGAGAGATAGGCAGATAGATGGATAGACAGACAGACTTACGTGTGTCACGTCTCTAACTCTTCCACCAAGATAGGCACGATTGCCGAGAGTGGAAACACATTCTTCAGATTCTGAGTGTGTGGTAGAATGACCTTCTGCAAGAGTTACATTCTTGGGTTTTGTATGTTATCTTAAGATTTTAGTTCCTTTGTAAATTGAAGCATAGTTGAATTACAATGTTGCGTTGTTGTTGTTCAGTCACTAAGTTGTGTCCTACTCTTTGCGGACCCACAGGCTGCAGCATGCCAGGCTTCCCTGTCCTTCACTCTCTCCTGGAGTTTGAGACTTATGTCCATTGAGTCAGTGATACCATCCAACCATTTCATCCTCTGTCGCCCCCTTCTTCTCTGGCCCTCAATCTTTCTCAGCGTCAGTGTTGTGTTACTTTCAGGTATATAGCAAATTGATTCAGTTTTATGTATAAATATACCTTTTCAGATTCTTTTCCATTATAGGTTATTACTAGATATTGAATATAGTTTCCTGTGCCTTACAGTAGGACCTTTATTGTCTATCTGTTTTATATACAGTAGTGTGTATCTGCTAATCCCAAACTCCTAATTTATCCCTCCTCCCCTTTCCCCTTTGTAACCGTAAGTTTGTTTTCTCTGTGAGTCTATTAAAATTGTTTTTTAAAATGCCCCTTTCCCCCATAATATTTCAATGATTATTTTAACGTAAAAATAAATTCCTAAAGTAGGCACTGCAGAGTAAGCCGTGGCTCAAGGATATGTACTGTGTTTCTGGGATGTTTCTGTACCCCCAGTGCCCTCGGGGGCTGGTCCGTGTACTCTGATTTGAGAAGCGTGCAAGAGTCTAGTGTGTCAGCCAGGAGTCTCAGAAGCCTCCACAGCTGTCTTGAATGGCAAGTGGTTTAATACCAGAAATTCAGAGTTTTGGAAACCTTTGAAAGGCTGGTGGGGGATGCAAGGCCAAGAAAGCTCTGTTTAGGAAAAAGGTGAGTTCAGGGACTCGAGTGAAGCCCATGGGTTAATCTTAGATGTCTGGTGTCCCAGGCCAAGTCCCCTTTGCCGGGTGCCAGCACTGGGTCCTCACTTCCAAGTGTTCCCGGATCATAGTAGCTTCTCTTTCTTTTCTGCTTCCCCATTGCACTTTGCCTCTCAGTGGTGGAGTCTAACTGGAAACACACTGACCCAGGGCACCTAGGAAAGGCAGTTTCTAAGTCCTGAGAGCAGGTGTGCGAGGGAGAGCTTGGAGCCATGAGGATGGTGCTGAAGACCAATAGACAACATCCTTTTTTCTTTCCGGCCACACCGCGAGGCATGTGGGATCTTGGTTCCCTGACCGGGGAGCTAACCCGTGCCCCCTGCAGTGGAAGCACTGAGTCTTAGCCACTGAACTGCCAGGGAGGTCCCCAGCAAATAATATATCCTTACTGCACAACCAAAAGTGACATTTGGCCTAGGGTAAGGCAGTAGCCATTCCTTTTTTTTTTCTTCTTCTTCTACTACTGCAATCCTATCCCTTTCAGCCTCCCCCTTGAGCAGCTTAAAGTGCCAAGGAATGAGGTTTCAGTAAGAAATGTAACCGTGGTGGGGAAAGTTAGTTTCATTGACTCTCTTCCTTTTTTATTTCACTTTTCCACTTGCCGCCCTCTTGGTTCTCCCATCCTCTTCTTTTAGGAAAGAGAAGGGCTGTTAGTCTCAGGATCGTGTGTCTATTCCTTGGGGGAGTTTATCATCTGAACACTCTTCAGAGATAAGCTCTTTAGGGAGACACAGGGTAAAAAGCTGAATTGATTGAAAAGATTTGTGGGGTTTTCCTCTGAAGGAAGGGGCTTCCGTTTTGTTTCAGTCGGTAAAGAATCTGCCTGCAATGTAGGAGACCCGGGTTCGATCCTTGGGTCGGGAAGATCCCCTGGAGAAGGGAACGGCAACCCACTCCAGTATTCCTGCCTTGAGAATCCCCATGGACAGAGGAGCCTGGCGGGCTACAGTCCCTGGGGTCACAGACAGTGGCTGAGCGACTAACACACAGACACCTCTGAATGAATGTGACTTCCTCCTGTGGTAAAGAGTTAAGTGCTCCAGCCAGTCCATCTGCAGCATCTCTGACTGCATCTTCAGGACTCTTCTGATATGAAGCTAAAGAAGAAGGTCTGTTTTCTTTTAGTCCCTGAGGTCCCAACCACTCTCAGAATGGGGAGCCTTTCCACTCCTTTTCAAGTAGACTTGCTCTTCTTCAGCTCCCAACTTCTAAGCAAGATCTTGGCCAAAAGCTTCAGTTGGTTCATTTTGATGCTTCCTTACCTTTATGTACCCACTCCAGTGTTCTTGGCTGGAGAATCCCAGGGACAGGAAGCCTGGTGGGCTGCCGTCTATGGGGTCGCACAGAGTCGGACACGACTGAAAAGACTTAGCAGCAGCAGCAGCACCTTTATGTAAATGAATACCACCATTTGTTTTTTTAACTCACACCAATTAAGTTGATGGACTGTCTTAAAAGACTGCATCACATGGTTTTTTTGTTTTTTGAATTATCGTTAGAGCTGCCATTAAGCCTGTAAGAAAAAGAAGCCATATGGCCTCTCCCTGGCATCGCTCATGTCAGACAGGGCCATTGTTTCCAAAATGTTGGGACCATTCCAAAAGCATGTATTAGAGAACACTAGCTTAGAAAAGAGTTTGAATTTTAGAAAAGTTGTGAGAGAAGCAAATGATTTAATTTATGAGCAAATGTTTCATTGGAAGAGTTTGAATAGCATCTATGAAGAATACTAATTTATATCTTAAACTTGGCTTTATTTGCTTTCTGTATGGATTGTATATTGGGTCTCCTATAACTATAGACTCTAAACCACATTCAGAAGGTCACCAAAAACATAGACACTCTGACTTAGAAGACTGAAGGTCTACATGCCTGTTGGTGGGAAGGTTTGATTCTGTGTGCATTAATACACTGAAATAAAGCAGGGAAATATTGAGCTTTTGGGTTCTGCATGTGGAGGTAAAGAAGCTCAGGCTGTTGGTGGGAATTCCCCACAAAAGAGATTTGAAAGCAAGTGAATCTCCCTTTTTAGCTGAAGTTAGAAGTCTTTATTCCTTTTGAGAACAAGTGAGGTATTAAATAAGTGAAATAAATAAGTTAGTTGGACTGTCAATAGTTCTGAGTGGGTGGAAAAGATTGAGAAGAATCTGGACAAAGAAAGCTGACTTTCAAGCTGATTGTTCCAAAAAGAGACCACAGAAGGTGGGGACTAAGGAATTCTTTTCCAGCTTTATTTTGATAAAATTATTCATTTTTGGAGCTACAAACCCTGTACAAAGCAGGAGACCCCCACCTTCATAATGGGTAGTCTGTGAGTCAGTTGTCCACAGGCTTTTAGGGGGAGGAAGCAAATAACCACCTTTTAATATATTTTCTTTTTCCTTAATCAAGTCCCCACTGCAGAATATGAAACGGATAGAAAATGCTAGGAACTGGGATTCATGTTTTCAGTCTGTGACTGATCATTAGGCAAGTGAGGAGAAGCCAGGATTGTTGATAGCTATGTACACATTTTCTTTAACATTCAGATTTCATAGAGACACAGACATAGAGAACAAATGTATGGATACCAATGGGGAATGGGGGTGGAGGGGTGAATTGGGAGACTGAGATTGACACACACACACACACATATATGTACATATATATGTATATTTTTATACACTATTGATACCACGTATAAAATAGATGGGAACCTACTGTATAGTTCAGGGAACTCTACTTAAGTGCTCTGTGTTGACCTAAATGGGAAGGAAATCCAAAAAAGAGGGGATGTACGTATGCATATAGCTGATTCACTTTGCTGCACAGTAGAAACTAACAATATTATAAAATAACTATACTCCAATTAAAAAAAAAAAAAACAACTACCCCTAAACATCTAGGCCATCAAACTCCTATTATGAATCAATGCATGGTATTTATCAGAGTCAACTGAACCAAGATTTATTGTCTACTATTTTCTGCTTATAACATTGTCTTTAATCTTCTTAGCAATACTCGGAGGTATTCCTACTGTTCCCCTTTTATGGATTAGAAAATTGAGGTCCAGAGGAGTTAGGAGACTTGTCTTTTTAAATGTGCATAAGGAGAAACGAATGGACCTGTCATACCCAAAGCTAAATCTGATGGCTGTCTGATGGCAGGTCCTGGGCTATTGTCACAATGTGCCCTACTTGGTCCCAGTTTCTGGGGACCTGAATTCTATCATTGATGTTGCCAGCTGACCACTGTGATGTCTTTATTTGGGAAAATCCACCCAGCATGTCCAAAAAGCCTGGTGAGGTGACCTAATTTATAAGACGATACAAAAAAAAAAAAGAAACTCTACCCAAAAAATCCAACACTTTTCTAGCATCCGGAATAATAAGAAAGCAGAAAGAAGCATTTTTGTATATTCTGAAATTGTCACTTAAAATGAGATATTGTCATCTAATGGAACAAATATTCATCATCTATTGGAACAAATATTTCTCATCTAACAATTATAGGCTAGTTTTGAGTATATGTTTATCTGTAATATTGTATAGTTTCCTGTGAATATTCTAGCTTGGGGTAAATGTACCTTCTGAAAACTAGTGTCCTCAATAAGCGTGGCTTAGAAGATCAATTTTACGAATCTAATATCATGCCAGAAAAAAGTCCAGCTAGCCCACACTTACATTGGTCATCGCTGTCTTTTTCTTCTTCTGCATCATTCTGTTGTACTGTACTTTGCAGCCGCTTTTAACCTCCTGACATTCCTCTCATTACATCAGCTATCACTTAACATCTCTTCTCTCTTTTATAATAGTACTACAGCACTTCCCAACACAGCTGGCCCACCCTTGTGGTCCTCAGCTCCCTCTAAAATTTTTGGATCATCATCCAAAATGGCTACCTCCAGTGGCAGTGAGGGGTCTATTTTCAGAAAGAGCAAACACCATTTATGGGGATGGCCGGTTGCTGGGGCTTTGTATAAAGAAGCAGTATCCTTGATGTGGGATTTCGTTAGCCGGACTCAACTTGGAGCCTTCCCATAATGGGGCATGACCTGAATGGGCAGGATGTTCTTGGACTGGTGGCTTCCATTTGGAAGAGGGCTCAGGTAGCCAGTGAAGACTGGGAAGATGGAGAGACTTCTGAAAACAGGCCAGTTCTGGAGCTTATCCCGGGTGTAGAAGACTCATTCCCCTGCTGTGGTTTTGTACTCTTCTGGAAGTACAGCTCTTCCCTCTCCCCTTGTTGCCTGGTGTATTTCTCTCTAGTCTTCAGTCCCAACTGAAGGCTACCTCTTGGGAAAGCCTTCCTTGACTTTCCCTGTGGAATGTCTGTGCTTCCAGGCAGCTTGTGTGGGCTGTGTATCTTTTACATGGTAATTATTCATTTATAAATTTATCTCTAACTGGACTTGGTGGAAAAGGCAATGGCAACCCACTCCAGTACTCTTGCCCGGAAAATCCCATGGATGGAGGAGCCTGGTAGGCTTCAGTCCATGGGGGTCGCTAAGAGTTGGACATAACTGAGCGACTTCCCTTTCACTTTTCACTTTCATGCACTGCAGAAGGAAATGGCAACCCACTCCAGTGTTCTTGCCTGGATAATCCCAGGGATGGGGGAGCCTGGTGGGCTTCCGTCTATGGGGTCACACAGAGTTGAACATGACTGAAGCGACTTAGCAGCAGCAGCAGCAACTGTACTTGGAGCCCTATTGTCTGTGTCTTCCTGGGCAGGTGGTTCAGTTGCTAGGTCGTGTCTGACTCTTTGTGACCCCATGGACTGCAGCACACCAATCTTCCCTGTCCGTCACTGTCTCCCAGAGCTTGTTCAGACTCATGTCCATTGAGTAGGTGATGGATATATAAATGGTAAAGGCTTGGTAGATTTTTATCAAATGAGCAGATGTACTTTCCCATATTTTCTCTCACTTGGACTGTGGTGTTTTGTTTTGTTTTTGCCTAGAGTAAGTGACTGAGAACCATCCACAGGACACATTTAATACCCTGGATGAAGGTCATGACTCTATTCAAGGTTCACACATTCCAAACAAGAGGACAAATCCTGTCTCTCTCTCAACCCCCTTAGGGCCAGTCTCAGTTTGGCAAAGATGATAATTTGTGTAGGATATGAAACCTAACAAGCTTTCTGATTTAAAGTAAAAGCTAACTTAATATTCTTTATTGCTTCCTGGAATCTGATCCTGGCAAGATTAATGTAAAAAATATTGTGAAGTAAGGTAATTCTTGTAGGCTTTTGACCAAGTGAAATTAAATTGCCAGAGATCTCATGTTTGAAAAGGTCCCCAGCCATTTGCCCCTTATCTTCAGTCAGGGTACAGCCTTTTTATCACTGGCCTGAAAGCTCTGCCCTTTGGTGAGATTCCCCACAAAATAATCCCACTGCAAGCAAAACCCTTAGCAACTATTATTGACAAAAAGGTAGCTGAAATTTACATACATTCCCCCAAATACAGTGAACCAGGGAAATGTTGATTTTACCTGCATGTTAAAAACAAGTCTTCTGGCTGCCTCATGATTGTGGAGGGCATTGGAAATAGCCGTTGAGTGACCTCATTTTCCTGCTTCCCCAAACCAGTCCTGGTGGAAGTAGCAAAGTCCAAACACAGATACCAGCCAGCTGGTTGGAAGGGTTGGGATGTCTTGCTTGGAAGAGTGGCTGGAGTTAGCACTTTGACATCAACTAGGGGTGGTTCTCAGAGAAGGCAATGGCACCCCACTCCAGTACTCTTGCCTGGAAAATCCCATGGATGGAGGAGCCTGGTGGGCTCGGTCCATGGGGTCGCTAAGAGTTGGACACGACTGAACGACTTCACTTTCACTTTTCACTTTTATGCACTGGAGAAGGAAATGGCAACCCATTCCAGTGTTCTTGCTTGGAGAATCCCAGGGACGGGGGAGCCTGGTGGGCTGCCTTCTATGGGGTCGTACAGAGTCGGACACGACTGAAGCGACTTAGCAGCAGCAGCAGCAGGGGTGGTTCTAAGGGTGTGTTGTCCAGTATGGGATACAATACCCACAGATCATCTTTACATTTAAATGAATTAAAGTTAAATGAAATAACAGTTCAGTCTCTCAATTTCTGAGCTGTATTTCAAGGGCTGCATGTTGGCCCCCGCAGATAGAAATGGCCATCACTGCAGGAAGTCCTCCTGGGCAGTGCTGCTCCAAGAGACCTGGACGCCTCCAGCATTACATCCGCAAGATGCCTGACTGTTCCAGAATGGCCAGGAGCAGTCCCGGGAGGCACTGCTTAAAACAGAGAGAGAGGACAGCAAATGGTGCTGGTTTGCCTGTGGCCAGGACATGGGTGATGCCCTTAGGTCCCACTAGCAGGTCTGAAACAGCTAGTGGAGAGCAAGGAAATGGAGTGGCTCAGATTCAAGTTGAAATCGACCTAAGTTACTGTGTGACTAACGCACACCAGGGCCTGTGCTGGTCGCTTTCACCTCGCTTACCTTATTTCTGCCTCTAACATGGTGGCTCCTTGCCTGCTTTTTATGGATGAGAAAACTGAGGCTCAGAGGCATTAAGTAATGTGTAGAAGGCCACTTAGCGGCAGGGTCTGAGTTGGAATTTGATGCTTCTAACTCCAGTTCAGTGGTTTTCTGGCTTTAGGGCTAGGGAGAGGGAAGGGGGTGTAGGTGGGCAGAGAACCAGTCCAGGTGCCATTTATTGAAGAATTCAACCCAGTGGCTCCATCTAGTAGTCCCTTGGAGCCTGGTCAGAGGTTAGCCACCTGCTCGTGGCCTGTTGTCAGGGACTGATGCTGAGGTGGGTTTTCCTTCCATGGGAGGGTTAGTGAGTGGAATGAGGAATTTAGATTCAAAGATGAAAATACATCAGCAGTCATGACAATAAGAATAATTAGGTAGTCAATATTGCTCAGGGTGCCAGCTACTATGCTAAGGGCTTTGCATAAGGTAACTAATTTAATCCTGTGATTTCCCTAGGAAGTAGACGTTATTTGTACCCCTGTTTTATAGATGAAGAAACCGAGGTTTGGCGAGAGAGTCAGTTTCCAAAGGCACAGGCAGTGAGGGGGTGGCATCTTAGAAACCACTGTCTCTGTTTGATGGCCCTGGAGCAGGTGCGGGGTGGGTAATGTCAGGAATAGTGGGGCAGGAGTGCATGCCTATCCCAGTGCTCTCTAGTCACATTAAATAGCATCTGCAGCACCTCTGTGTGGAGAAGGCAATGGCAACCCACTCCAATACTCTTGCCTGGAAAATCCCATGGACGGAGGAGCCTGGTAGGCTGCATGCAGTCCATGGGGTCACCAAAAGTCAGACACGACTGAGCAGCTTCACTTTCACTTTTCACTTTCATGCATTGGAGAAGGAAATGGCAACCCACTCCAGTGTTCTTGCCTGGAGAATCCCAGGGATGGCAGAGCCTGGTGGGCTTCCGTCTGTGGGGTCACACAGAGTCAAACATGACTGAAGCGACTTAGCAGCAGCAGCACCTCTGTGAGCCCCCTCCCCAAAGCTCATGTGCAGAGCACCTTGCAGGCCATTCATTTCTCAGATGTTGAATTGGAGGCCTAAAGGGTGGAAATGACTCTCCTGGTGCCTCAGAGAGTAAGTGGCAGCACTGGTATTCCAGGAACCCTTATAGACCTCTCCCTGCCTCTAAGATTCCAGTTCTGACCCCTTCTTGGGATAGCGGATTCTTAAAGGCAGCACCACGTAGAAGTTTCTGGAGAATCTCTGTGTGTGTCAGAGTATGAATCTGTCCTCCACCATCTATTTCACTCCAGCCAGTCCATATGTGTCTTGGGTTGTGCTGAGTATTCAGGCTGATATAAGAAAGGTGTCAGTTCAGTTCAGTTCAGTCGCTCAGTCGTGTCTGACTCTTTGCAACCCCATGAATCGCAGCACACCAGGCCTCCCTGTCCATCACCAACTCCTGGAGTTCACTCACACTCACATCCATCGAGTCAGTGATGCCATCCAGCCATCTCATCCTCTGTCGCCCCCTTCTCCCCCTGCCCCCAATCCCTCCCAGCGTCAGAGTCTTTTCCAATGAATCAACTCTTCGCATGAGGTGGCCAAAGTACTGGAGTTTCAGCTTTAGCATCATTCCTTCCAAAGAAATCCCAGGGCTGATCTCCTTCAGAATGAACTGGTTGGATCTCCTTGCAGTCCAAGGGACTCTCAAGAGTCTTCTCCAACACCACAGTTCAAAAGCATCAATTCTTCAGTGCTCAGCCTTCTTCACAGTCCAACTCTCACATCCACACATGACCACTGGAAAAACCATAGTCTTGACTAGATGGACCTTAGTTGGCAAATGTCTCTGCTTTTGAATATGCTATCTAGGTTGGTCGTAACTTTTCTTCCAAGGAGTAAGCATCTTTTAATTTCATGGCTGCAGTCACCATCTGCAGTGATTTTGGAGCCCAAAAAAATAAAGTCTGACACTGTTTCCACTGTTTCCCCACCTATTTCCCATGAAGTGATGGGACCAGATGCCATGATCTTCGTTTTCTGAATGTTGAGCTTTAAGCCAACTTTTTCACTCTCCTCTTTCACTTTCATCAAGAGGCTTTTTAGTTCCTCTTCACTTTCTGCCATAAGGGTGGTGTCATCTGCACATCTGAGGTTATTGATATTTCTCCCAGCAATCTTGATTCCAGCTTGTGCTTCTTCCAACCCAGCATTTCTCAGGGTGTACTCTGCATAGAAGTTAAATAAACAGGGTGACAATATACAGCCTTGACGAACTCCTTTTCCTATTTGGAACCAGTCTGTTGTTCCATGTCCAGTTCTAACTGTTGCTTCCTGACCTGCATACAGCTTTCTCAAGAGGCAGGTCAGGTGATCTGGTATTCCCATCTTTTTCAGAATTTCCCACAGTTTATTGTGATCCACACAGTCAAAGGCTTTGGCATAGTCAGTAAAGCAGAAATAGATGTTTTTCTGGAACTCTCTTGCTTTTTCTATGATCCAGAGGATGTTGGCAATTTGATCTCTGGTTCCTCTGCCTTTTCGAAAACCAGCTTGAACATCAGGAAGTTCACAGTTCACATATTGCTGAAGCCTGGCTTGGAGAATTTTGAGCATTACTTTACTAGCATGTGAGATGAGTGCAATTGTGCGGTAGTTTGAGCATTCTTTGGCATTGCCTTTCTTAGGGATTGGAATGAAAACTGACCTTTTCCAATCCTGTGGCCACTGCTGAGTTTTCTAAATTTGCTGGCATATTGAGTGCAGCACTTTCACAGCATCGTCTTTCAGGATTTGTAAGGCATAGGAGGCATTGAATAGAAGATTCTAGTGTTAAAACCCATGTCTTAGTGCTACATCTGCCTGTGCTCTAATGGATCTTCCCAGGTGGTGCTAGCGGTAAAGAACCCACCTGCCAATGCAGGAGATGCAAGAGATGCGGGTTCGATCCCTGGGTCAGGAAGAACCCCTGGAGGAGAGTATGGCAACCCACACCAGTATTCTTGCCTGGAGAATCTCGTGGACAGAGAAGCCTGGTGGTCTATGGTCCACTGATTTGCACAGCGTCGAAGTGACTTAGCATATACGCACGTGCTATAATGGGACTTCTGTTTCAGAAAAGAAAAGGAAATGTGGTGAGCATGGCTTGTATAGACCTATGGATAGACACGGGGTATTCCATCCAGGCCATGTGGACTCTGGGTATTGGCTTTATATTCTTTCTACCTGGGCTCTGTGATGCTCACTGCCACTGTTACTCTTGGCTCAGGTATAAGGAGGAGGGCAGAGTCGTTTCTTTCCGGTGGGAAGATTGAGGAGTAAGGTGAGATGTTACCCAGCCCCCTGAGCCATAGGGCTGAGATTCTTGCCCGTGGGACCAGGAGCCTGCCTACCTGCTCTTCTAAGCAGAGAACAGGAGGAGGAGCCCCAAGGGTTTGTAATGTGCGTCCGGGCCCTCTTACTCTTCTGCTTCCTGCTTTCCTATGGTTTTTTTGGGCCGTGCCTCACAGCATGCGGGATCTTAGTTCCCCGGCCAGGGGTCGAACCTGTCACCCTGCACTGGAAGAGCACAGTCTTAACCACTGGACTGCCAGGGAAGTCTGTTGCTTCCCCAGGTTGGGAGGCACCCAGAGCGGACACTTTATTGCATGTTGCAAAATACATATGCATGGACTCCTCCCAGACAAATCTGTGAAGGGTATTATATTCAGCCCCATCTTAAAGATAAGGAAACCGAGACTCACAGAGGCCAGTCATACAGCAAAAGTAGTTTGAACCCAGCACCCCCAAATCCTAAGGCCATGTTCCTTCTACACTGTAGTCACCTTGATTCTTACAGTGTTAGTTGCTCAGTTGTTCTCACCTCTTTGTGACCCCTTATACTGTAGCCTGCCGGGGTCCTCTGTCCATAGGGTTTTCAGGCAAGAATACTGGAGTGGGTTGCCATTTCCTTGTCCAGTGGATCTTCCTGACCCAGGGATCGAATCCAGGTCTCCTGGATTTCAGGCAGATTATCGTCTGAGCCACCAGGGAAGCCCTGATTCTTACAGAGGGCAGTGCAAATTCAGACACCACCTGAAACCCAGGCTGCCTTCACATGGTCTCATCCTGACCCTGTGCCCGCAGGTAAGTACTGAGGAGGCTCAGGGCAGCTCCTGGATGTTCTGTGCTCTCTGAAACTCTCACGGTGGTTTCCTTCCAGTCGTATTAAATACGCACTTGGACAGGAGCACGAATTCCTTTGTAGTGTCGTTCATGAAGCATCTCCTTTATATGCGAGATGTCCTTCACTTTCTTCTCTCTCTTTATGTCCCACTCATGTCCCCCTTCACCTCTGATTGTCTCCCCTATCCTTTGCACTCCTCTTTCTCCTGTTGCTCTGGGAATAGTAAGAGAGCCTGGTTGGCTATTGTTCAGGGCATACAGTTGTTGAGTCTCACCGGAGTGAGCATCAGACTGTGATGAGGGGCAGTGGCATCAGCTCCATCCTAAGACTGCCCTGTGCTGCCCAGGGTGGGAAGCCCCGAGGAGACAGCAGCAGGACCCCCTTCCTATGGAAGAGGGAGGTGGCCCTGGGTTACAGGGGACTCCATTAATCCCGCTCCTCCTTATTCCTCATGCCCTGTGCTGGGGGCTGTTCTAACTTCACCTGCTGGCCCGTGTGCACGGTGGAGGGCTTGGGTGGTCAAGCCTGCTGTTCTCCAGCTAAAAACTTTCTTCAGGAGGAGGTGCAAAAAACCAGAGAAGGAGGTGAGTGAAAGAGGCTGAAATGAACGGGTAACTGAGAGGTCTGTGTGTCCTGGCAGCTCTACCTTCTGCAGGGCGGGGACCACGCTGACCCCAGCTTCCTGTGCTTGGTGGGGGGTACCTGTGTGCGAGGGGCTGGGGGGAGCCTCAGACCTAGATGGGGCTCCCAATAAGGGAGAGAGACTATCTTCCTGCAAAGCTACAGAAGATAAGGGGCCTTCCAGAAAGCCAGCAGATTGGGAGTTTGATGTATGGCCTGTAGTGAGCAGCTCACCAAGGAGAACTGTGTAAAGATTAATAGATATTGACACAAAGTCTACAGGGGTTGCAGGTTGGTTCCTGTTTTCCATGCTGGGAGGTCAGAGCAGATCCCTGAGAGGAATTCGCTTCCTGGCTGGGCGCCCTTGTGCTTGTATCCCTCCCCTCTTTCTTCCCAATTCCAGCTTCTCCAGAACCTTGGAGTTCACACTAGGCATCCAATCCTTTACTAAGATCTCCTTGAGGCTGGACCACCAGTGATCCTTCAAACATTCTTTTGGGGGCTGCTCTGGGTCTTTGTTGCTACATGTGGGCTTTCTCTAGTTGCAGTGCATGGGCTTCCCATTGTGGTGGCTTCTCTTGTTTTTGGAACACAGGCTCTAGGCATGAGGGCTCAGTAGTTGTCAATGAGCTTCACTGTCCCACGGCATGTGGAATCTTCCTGGAGCAGGGATCTAACCCATGTCCCCTGCATTGGCAGTTGGATTCTTAACCATGGACAGCCCCTTCATTCATTTTTGTATTCAAAAATATTGTTTTATTTTGCTTTAGGTTCATTTGTTGTCTTTCAGTCACGTCTTTTCGACCCCGTGGACTGCAGTATGCTCATTAGCTCTTATTTTTTCTTTATAAATTCTGTGTCAGTGCTAGAGATATAGAAAGGAATGGGATCCAGTTGTTTTCTAGAGTTGTTTCTGGTCTAGTTGAGATAGCCAAGGACTGACACAGTGCTGTCACAGGAGACGCACCTGTAGGGTCTTGCCTGAGAACAGAAAGAGGCCTAGAGCAGGGCCAGCCCAGGGAAATGCAGGAAGGCTTGAAAATGCCTTTTGTGAGAAGGTGATGCTTGAACTGCTCCATCAGGAGAGAATGCCCAGGCCCCCTTGGGCGTGAGTTAAGGTGGGGAGATGTGTAAAAGTCCAGCAGATTCAGGAGCCTTCAAGTCAAGGACAGTAAGCTTGAGGAGTGATAAGGTGAGAATGAAAAATCTCTGAAAGATGCAAACCGCAAAGATCATTTCTTGTCCTGCGAGGGGATTAATTCAGACTATATCCTGAGAGCTGCGGGAGGCCACTGAAGAATCTTTAAACAGAAGAGAGTGACATGGTGAAATTTACATTTTATTAAGAAAATTCCTTGGGAGACGGTGTGCAGGAGGATTGCTCAGAGCAGTGAGGCCTTTACAGTGATCCTGGCCAGAAAAAGATGAAGGACTGAGCCTGAGCGGCAGCGGGAGACGAGATGGAGGGAGGACTGGATGGAAAGATTAGCTACGGACAGGAGGGGGGTGCACCTTCTCTGGGGTGGAGGGAAGGGAGAGAGCAGGCTGCATATTGCTGGAATAATTCTGTCCCAGCATTTCTCCCTTTTCATCAAATGAGACCAATTCCATTTTCTCCCCTGCACCAGCACCAAGGTGTGGTAATGACATTGATTCTTGTAAATACTCGCTGGCAGAAATTTGGAGGTGTTTATTTGTGTGTCCTATTGGTTTTATAAGACTCTTAAACTCTTCAAAGGAGGGCACACGATGTATTTATCCATCTATTATGTGTGGCATTCAGCACACCAGGGAGACTTAATAAGTATTTAATAATAATAAGATCTAAGCCCCAGGAGCTTTACTGTATTTGTCAGTGAAGGAAGGAGGAGGTTTGGAAGCACTTTGTCTAAGTTTAAAAATTATAAGAAGAATCTCAAGTATTTGAACTTCTGAACACATTAACATCCATTCCTGAAATATAAATAGTTCTGCTCTTGGTTTTCCTAGGTAAATAGTTTAGTTGCCTTTTGGAGATTGTTTCTTAAAATGCAGGAGATGGTATTTCATTGTTGTTGCTTAATCTCTGACAGTCAATCAATCTATCTTGAGAAAGAAGAGGTTTTTACAAAGATGGCTGATGTTTTTGAATCTGGGTCCCTTTTCTCTTCTCTGATGTTTTATATGAATCAGAAAAAACACCATTTGTTTGTCTCTTAGTTGCAGCCTCCTCCTCTCTCTCGTATTTATTCCTTGTCACATTTATCTCCGTTACTCCTGGGTATACCTCCAACCTTACAGCCCTCTTGTTTGCATCCTTCTTTGAGTGTTTCTAATCTCTGTTCCAGTTTAGGGACCAGTCAGATTATCAGCCATCAGGCTGCTGGATACAGTGTATTTTCCCAGTGCCTCAGGTGCTAGACTTGCCTGTGCTCCTGTCTGTCGCGATGTATCTTGTTTATATCTTTCCCAGAGACTTTGATAAACCTGGTCAGGAAGTTTTACTGGATTTAAGAACAAAGCTCTTTATTTCCTGCTCGCCTCCCCCACTCCTGTTTGGACTCTCCATCACTAGGACACACAGCATGTATCTATTGGCCCTGTGGAGGGATATCATTACCAACCATCCCAATAGGCTTCTGACCACCCTGTGTTGAACCCAGGTGGTCCTGATCCAAGATAGGCTCGCACAAGTGAGCACTGCTCATCTTTATCCACTTGGGTTGTCTCACAGCCAGCCATGAGTTTTCACAGGGACTTCTATGCATACGAGAAGTATTGGTTTGGGTGACAAGTTCGTCTGGGTTTTTCCTTAACGTCTTATGGAAAAACCTGAATGAACTTGTTGACCAATCCAATAGCTATCCAACATGGCCTGCCTGTCTGAGCCATGAAATTTGGAGCTCCAAAATTTTGCTCAAGGATCAGTGGCTTTGATCAGGCTTTAGGAAAGTAGAAGGTGAGAAGAAAATATCTTCATGTCGCTTTCCTGGAGCCATCCCTTGTTGCAAGGACGTCTATCCTGAGTGTGGTGTGTGTGTAGTGTAGGATAAGGGAGTCAGAGAAGGCGAGTTTTGGAAAAAGAATGAGACCAGCACTTTACAGGAACAGATCACCTTTAATAAGGCGAGAAGGGGCAGCAGTCAGATTAGTGAGCTGCTGCACTAACCTAAGGAAAGATTAGGTATATATAGGCATATATGTGGAAATCCACTGTCTTAAGGGGCTTGTTCTTCTCTAAGGTTGTTCAGAGTAGTTATCTCTTAAACGGCTGGGGCAAGGAATTCTGGAGATTGGCCAGAAGCTGGACGGGCTGGGAGCTGGGTGTAATCAACCTTAATGTCCATTTTTTTTTTTCTTCCGATGAGAGAGTTCTTTGTTTTGCATAGAATTGTGGGGAGGACCTGGAGGGGAGTTTTAACTCCAGGCTATTTTGAGCCGTGTAACTTTCCCTCACACAGTCCCAGGGCTCCTTCTTCTGACCACTTCTTCCACTACGTACGGATCATTTCTAGCTTCCGTTAAAGTGGTTCTTCTCTTCTGGAGCAGACTAGCAGTGTGCTTTGTGTTGTATACGTTTCAGACCACTTGGAACATCTTTTCTTCCATTTCCAGGCAATTACTGAATACACTGGGGTGTGTTTTGTGCGAGGTTTTAAGCAAGCGGACATGACTTGAAACAAGTCATATTAAAAAAAAGGAGGTGGGGGTGGTAGCGGTGTTTAATCTGTAGGAAAGAAGATCGGGGCAGGACTCGACAGTTTTCTTCAAGCATTTGAAATGTTGTCATATGGAAGGGGATTAAAGTTGTTCTGTGTATCCCTCAGGAGCAGAACTAGGTGCAAAGTAGAGGGAGGACAGAGTTCAGTCCATCATAAGGAAGAATTTTAGAGCTCGACGGTGAAGAATTTTTGTTTTAGAATCAAGCTTCTTGAGTTTAAATCCACCATCTGCCAGTTACTAACCACACTTGGGTAATTTTTTTAAAACTCTACTAATCTTTAGGTTCTTTTTTCATTTAATGTGGTTAATATTAGTATCTATCTCATGAATTTCTGTGGTTACCTGATAACATAATACCAGATAAATGCTCTTACCGTGCATGATTCACAGTGAGTACTTGATAATACTGGCAATTATTAACAGTCCAAACTGTCTCAAGATAGAATATGGGTTTAATGATAGTTTCCATCATTTCCATTGCAATTGAGCATTATAATTTTTTCTTTTCACAATTGAAATTCTTTAGAATATTTATGGGTTGTTTTTAAATACTTTTTTCCTTTGATGAAGGAGGTTGGTGGTGTCAGGGAGGAAGAAATTTTCGTCTACCCTTCTAGGTTCTTCTGGCTGATGTAAAGATGAAATCAACCTGAGACAGATTATTAGGAGAAAATCAAATGTTTAATAATATGTGTATATGAGGGAGACCCAGGAAAACAGAGTAACTTGCGAAAATGGCTAAAATCTTCACCTTCAATATTATCTTCGGCTAAAGACAAAAGAGGATATTGGGGGTAGTATTTTGGGACTTCACAGGGGAGGAAGGCAATTTATATGAAGATGGAAATGCAAATGTTTCATAAATAAATGTTTGCTGGGCCACAGAGAGACTATGAGACACAAAGTGGACTGAGATCTGTAAGGTCCCGCCTGGACTTTCCGCCATCACATCCAGCCCATATTCTTTGCAGATATCTCTGGTGACAGTTCTATTCAGGGGAACAGGTCCTTAATCTAAACTCTGTTAGGTCATTAAGGGGAAGATCAAAGTTTTTTCCTGAGTCTTTCAAGCCTTGATTGTTTTCACCTTGAAATAAACTACATGCTAAAGAGACATTTTGGGGTAGCAAATTTTGCTCCCTACAATGGAGAACTGAGAAGCTTAGCTTCCAGGAAAAGTTGAATTGCATAGCTATTCCCATAATGTTTAGGAAATCAACCCTGAATATTCATTGGAAGGACTGATGCTGAAGCTGAGGCTCCAGTACTTTGGCCACCTGATGTGAAGAGCTGACTCATTGGAAAAGCCCCTGATGCTGGGGAAGATTGAGGGCAGGAGGAGAAGGGGAGGGCATGGAATGGATGGGAAGGGGAAGGATGAAATGGTTGGATGGCATCACTGACTCAATGGACATGAGTTTGAACAAGCTCCGGGAAATGGTGAAGGACAGGGAAGCCTCGCATGCTGCAGTCCATGGGGTCGCAGAAAGTCAGACATGACTGAGTGACTGAGCAGCAACAATAACATTGTCTTGAATTCAAAATAATGGGAGCATCAGGGAGAATGGATGAGGATGCCATTCTGACCTGGCAAAAGTTGAATGAGGATTTCTTTTTTAAATACAAGAATTAAGCTTTAAGACTTAAAAATATCATACGCATTTCTAACTAAGGCATTCACGGGTGGTAATAAGTAAAATGCCATTCATGCTCATCTTTTTTTAAAAAGAAAAGGATGAATTGTTCTTATCTTTTTATAAACATTGATATAATAAAGTATATAACTTTTGAGTCCTTGTTTATACACTTTAAAAACCTGCGGTATAATATATATGTAGTTAAGTGAAGAAATATCAAATATCATGATCGATGAATGTTTATGTATGTATATACTCACAGAACCATCACAGATAAAGATAAAATATTATCGTTGGGCCAGAAAGTTCCCTCATGCCCCTTTCCGATCAGTATCATCCCAGGTAGTGATATAACCGGTATTCAGACTTCTGTCAAGTGTTAAATAAGTTTTGTCTATTCTTGAAATGCATGTAAAGGAAATAAGGCAATATGTACTCTTGTGTCTAATGGCTTTTGCTTAACATCTTGTCTGTGAGATTCTTTCTTATTGTTGCATATAAAAATATACAAAAACTTATTTCTAGAATGTTTTTTCCATTTTCTGTATTTAATTTATTTAAAAATTTTTCATTGGAATATAATTGGTTTACAATATGTTAGTTTCTGCTGTACAATGAAGTCAGTCAGTCTGCTGTACAATGAAGTAAATCAGTTGTATGCATACAAATAGCCATACTCTAATCTTCGGAAGAAATGTGAGAGTATAAAGAGTTTTACACAACTTCATGTCCAGGCCTGTGATTAACAAATGAAGCATCTGATTCTAAATTACGTTAAGTAACTTTCATGGTTAACTCATGACCAAGTGATGTAGTATGCTGTATCTTCACCTAGATGTGTCTACTGCAAGCTTTATTCTCAGTGAGAATCATGTACACAGTGTCTGAATTACATACAGAATTTGAATTATTTAAAATTATAAATTACTTTGATACAAATCAAACCTCTTTGCTATTGGACTGGCTTCTTAGGTTGTATACATATGTTTTGACAATGACATTTTTTGAATAGCTTATTCCGATTGTCCAAATAAGGAAATCATTGTCATCATGCCCATTCACAGTCATAAAGCTCTAGGTACAACAAAATGGAATCAATTGGTCTAAATCTTAACCCACTCATCCTCTCTCTTTCTTGTTCTCACTTTCTCTTATGGGTGTGCACGTGACTACAAACACACACACACACGCACACACATACTCACAAGCACATATATACCACCTTCAACAGACCCTGTGAAAACCACTTATTACTGGGATATAACCATTCATTGCTATCTGATTAAGTGGGTCACTGTCCCCCCACAATAGTATTGTCTGTGAGACTCAAAATGTTATTCTTGGAATTGGCTGAATGTAGCAAAACTGTATAGTGAGAGGATGGGAGAAGATAGAAGTCAGGTTGAAAATTGCCCTGCAGTGGGCAGTGCCCTTTAAGCTTTGATACTGGAGGATTAGGGGTACAGCTCTGAGCACCTGTGGATTTGCTTGTAGTTAGGACACCAGGTACAAGATGAAACATGTTAAGTGACAGGAGTACAAATAAATGCCATTTCAGCTCCAGGAATATGGCAGTCTGGCTATTCAGCCTAACCCTCTGGCTAAAAAATTAAAATACTGGACAAAAAGGATGTTGTCCTAAAAGCATCAAATTGCTATAAGAAAATGAGAAATCAGGGGTTGAAATGTAAGAGAGAGAAAAGCACTGGGAGCTCCTTTTACCCAGTGGTATTTGTTGATCTAGGAAATGGAGCTGCTGTTCTGATGGCCTGGCAAGAGAGGGCACAAAACAGTTACTGTGGGACCCTAGGGAAACCCTCCCATATTAGAGCTGGAATCTCTGAACCAGAAATATGAGCATCACAGCCCCAGGTGAGTCTATGGAGAGCTGCCTTGAGACTGAGCAGAAAGGGTTTGGGGATGGGCAGGTGAAAGAAACCTGTGGCCGAGAAGTTGCAACCACAGCAGACCTTCACCCCAACAGGTACTTGTAACCATATTTGCATAAATGGACAGTCAGGAACTCTCCAGCTGTGAGAGGTGGTTCTGGGTTCCTAGTACTACTCTTAGGCACCTGACAGAACCAATGCAAAATCTAGGGGGAACACACCTTCATCCTTCATAAGATTATTGGGAATACTTCCTTCCCACCACTTTTAGTAAACAGCGTGCAACAAAAAGCGAAAGGGAAAGTGTTAGTTGCTCAGTCATGTCTGACTCTTTGGGACCCTATGGACTTGTAGCCTGCCAGGCTACTTTGTCCATGGGATTCTCCAGGCAAGAATACCGGAGTGGGTTGCCGTTTCCTTTTCCAGGGGACCTGCCCAATCTGGTCTTCTGCATTGCAGGTAGATTCTTTACCATCTGAGCCACCAGGGAAGCCTACAAGAAAACCAGCACCAGCCAGAAGAAACACTGTGCAGAAAGGCCAGCAGCATCTTCAGACTTTGTGATCATCAGACACACTTTGTGAAACAGCCATATTTACTAGATTTAAATTGGTGGCAGGTTGCTGAAAGTCAGCAGCTTTCAGTTGGAAATGGCAACCCATTCCAGTATTCTTGCCTGGAGAATTCCATGGACAGAGGAGCCTGGCAGGCTACAGTCCATGGGGTCCCAAAGAGTCGGACACAACTGAGCGACTAACACTTTCACTTTCGCTTTTTGTTGCACGCTCTTTACTAAAAGTGGAGGTCAGGAAGTATTTCTGCAACTTGGTGGGTGACACCTTCTTTTCACCCCAAAATAATTTTAAAATGGCAGAACTCCTTATAAAATGGCAGAACTCCTTATGTGAAGAAGAGTTGGAACTGTGGCAGAAGGAAGTAAAAGCATATGAGGATGGTAATGAACCAGTCTTGGTCAGAGGGATATCAAGTCAAAGCCAGCAATTTCAAATATTTTGAACACAGCTCCTATTCAAAGGAATAAAGAATAGTGCTCTCAATCAATATATTACTACTGATTTCATGACTACAGGACAGCACTAGGAGAACCCAGCGCCAAATCCAATTGTTGTTCAATTGCTCAGTCATGTCGGATTCTTTGTGATCCCATGAAATGCAGCACACCAGGCTCCCAGTTCTTCCAATGAATATTCAGGGTTGATTTGCTTTAGGATTGACTGGTTTGATATCCTTGCAGTCCAAGGGACTCTCACGAGTCTTCTCCAACACCACAGTTCAAAAGCATTGGTTCTTCAGCACTCGGTCTTCTGATTCTTTAGCACTTAGTCCAGCTCACACATCCATACATGATTACTGGAAAATCCAGTGCAGCCTGTAAATTTTTATCCTGATTCTAGATCTTCAGGTAGTTCTGTTATTGTTCAGCCATTGTCTCAACCTGGAATAGAAGTGTTTCTGAAACTATGCAGTCTGCTCAGGGATACATTGGGCACTATTTGTCAGTATCAGCAATACCCAATTGAGGTTCTGGACTGTTATCGGTAGTCATCCAATAAGAGCATAATTGGCATCAGAGTATGTCACTATCTTTATGGTAGCTCATCCAGGAACTAACTACCCATCCTGTTTGTAAATCGGGTAATATGCTTAAATTAAATAGATGCAGTATTGAAAACTGTGCCATCAAAATATGATTCAAAATCAGGAATGGATATTGCATAATGGTAAGCTATTTAAGATTATAAACTAGGTCAAATGCTCTGAGTTCTTGATTGGGAAAATTGCTGAGATGCTATTGTAGCTTTTATTTCTGAAAATATGCCTTCATATATTTAGTTAGTGAAAAAAAATTCTAAAAAAGTAATAGGTAGTGGTAATAGTTAATATTTATTCATCTGGTAATATTTATTAGGCTTTGTGCTAATTGCTATGCATAAATTAATCCCATTTAATTTTTAAAAATCTCTTTGAAGAAAGAGTTATTATTATCCTTCCTTTATAGTTGAGGAAAGTGAGGCTCACAGAAGTGAAATAATTCACTTCATGTCACACAGCTGGCAAATGTTAGTTCTGGCATTTTAATAGAGACTAACACATACTTTCTCCAATAGGAAATGGCAACCCACTCCAGTGTCCTTGCCTGGAGAATCCCAGGGACGGGGGAGCCTGGTGGGCTGCCATCTCTGGGGTCGCACAGAGTCGGACACGACTGAAGCGACTAGGCGGCAGCAGCAGCAATACGTACTTTATATATATCTGCACACTTGCATTTGAGAGTGTTGTATTTAAATGTATACTCTTAAAAAAATTGAAGCATTGCCTAAGTGTGGCAGTTTTCAAAGTGTAATCTTTAGTCTCCTGGAGTTTTCCTGAGAGTCTCAAGGGTTTGGGAGTCAATACTATTGTAATAACAAAATATCTTATAGATACTATTTTCCTCTTTCACTATGTTGACATTTGCACTGATAATTCAATGGCAGTGATAGGTAAACCGCTGGTGACTTCATATAAATCAAGACAGTGGTACCAAGCTATTCTGGTAATTTTTGTTTTTAAACACCACCATGCATTCACAATAAAGCAATTCCAGATATACTAAGTTTATTTGATGAAATATTAAAATTTTATTAATTTTGTTAATGCTATACTTTTGAATATGTGTTTTAAAAAATAGTTTGTGTGATGAAATGGAAAGTATGCATAAAGCACATCTTTTTCTGAAGTATCATGGATATCTTGAAGAAAAGTACTTGGTGATTCAGTTGTGAGCTAAACCACACACTTTTTAAAAATACAAGACTATTTTCAGCTGAAAAAGAACAGATCAGAACTTTTAGAAGCATAACAAAAACAAAAAAACCCTGAAAGTGAAAACTCATATGATTGATTAGTAAGTTTCAGTTCAGTTCAGTTCAGTTCAGTCGCTCAGTCGTGTCCGACTCTTTGCAACCCCATGAATTGCAGCACGCCAGGCCTCCCTGTCCATCACCAACTCCTGGAGTTCACTCAGAGTCACATCCATTGAGTCAGTGATGCCATCCAGCCATCTCATCCTCTGTCCTCCCCTTCTCCTCTGGTCCCCAATCCCTCCCAGCATCAGAGTCTTTTTCAATGAGTCAACTCTTCACATGAGTTGGCCAAAGTACTGGAGTTTCAGCTTCAGCATCATTCCCTCCAAAGAAATCCCAGGGCTGATCTCCTGCAGAATAGACTGGTTGGATCTCCTTGCAGTCCAAGGGACTCTCAAGAGTCTTCTCCAACACCACAGTTCAAAAGCATCAATTCTTTGGCTCTCAGCCTTCTTCACAGTCCAACTCTCACATCGATACATGACCACAGGAAAAACCATAGCCTTAACCAGACAGACCTTTGTTGGCAAAGTAATGTCTCTGCTTTTGAATATACTATCTAGGTTGGTCATAACTTTCCTTCCAAGGAGTAAGCGTGTTTTAATTTCATGGCTGCAGTCACCATCTGCAGTGATTTTGGAGCCCAGAAAATAAAGTCTGACACTGTTTCCACTGTTTCCCCACCTATTTCCCATGAAGTGATGGGACTGGATGCCATGATCTTTGTTTTCTGAATGTTGAGCTTTAAGCCAACTTTTTCACTCTCCACTTTCACTTGCATCAAGAGGCTTTTTAGTTCCTCTTCACTTTCTGCCATAATGGTGGTGTCATCTGCACATCTGAGGTTATTGATATTTCTCCCGGCAATCTTGATTCCAGCTTGTGTTTCTTCCAGTCCAGCGTTTCTCATGATGTACTCTGCATATAAGTTAAATAAACAGGGTGACAATATACAGCCTTGACAAACTCCTTTTCCTATTTGGAACCAGTCTGTTGTTCCATGTCCAGTTCTAACTGTTGCTTCCTTACCTACATACAGATTTCTCAAGAGGCAGGTCAGGTGGTCTGGTATTCCCATCTCTATCAGAATTTTCCACAGTTTATTGTGATCCACACAGTCAAAGGCTTTGGCATAGTCAATAAAGCAGAAATAGATGTTTTTTCTGGAACTCTCTTGCTTTTTCGATGATCCAGCGGATGTTGGCAATTTGATCTCTGGTTCCTCTGCCTTTTCGAAAACCAGCTTGAACATCAGGAAGTTCACGGTTCACATATTGCTGAAGCCTGGCTTGGAGAATTTTAAGCATTACTTTACTAGCGTGTGAGATGAGTGCAATTGTGCGGTAGTTTGAGCATTCTTTGGCATTGCCTTTCTTTGGGATTGGAATGAAAACTGACCTTTTCCAGTCCTGTGGCCACTGCTGAGTTTTCCAAATTTGCTGGCATATTGAGTGCAGCACTTTCACAGCATCATCTTTCAGGATTTGGAATAGCTCAACTGGAATTCTATCACCTCCACTAGCTTTGTTTGTAATGATGCTTCCTAAGCCCCACTTGACTTCACAGTTCAGGATGTCTGGCTCTAGGTCAGTGAGAGAAGTTAGGTAGAAGTAATCAGTTCAGTTTAGTTCAGTTGCTCAGTCGTGTCCAACTGTTTGCGATTCCATGGATTGCAGCAAGCCAGGCTTCCCTGTCCATCACCAACTCCCAAAGCTTGCTCAAACTCATGTCCATTGAGTTGGTGATGCCATCCAACCATCTCATCTTCTGTCGTCCCCTTCTCCTGCTTTCAACATTTCCCAGGATCAGGGTCTTTTCAAATGAGTCAGCTCTGTGCATCAGGTGGCCAAAGTATTGGAGTTTCAGCTTCAACATCAGTTTTTCCAATGAACATTCAGGACTGATTTCCTTTAGGATGGACTGGTTGGATCTCCTTGCAGTGCAAGGGACTCTCAAGAGTCTTCTCCAATACCACAGTTCAAAAGCATCAATTCTTTGGCTCTGAGATTTCTATATAGTCCAACTCTCACATCCATACATGACCACTGGAAAAACCATAGCTTTGACTAGATGGACCTTTTTTTGGCAAAGTAATGTCTCTTTGTAATAATAAGTAATATTATTACAAATAATATTAAGTAATATCTAAGTAATATCTGGGTTGGTCATATTTTTTCTTCCAAGGAGCAAGCCTCTTTTAATTTCATGGCTGGTCTCACCCTCTGCAGTGATTTTGGGACCCCCCAAAATAACATCTCTCACTGTTTCCATTGTTTCCCCATCTATTTGCCATGATCTTTATTTTCTGAATGTTGAGTTTTAAGCCAGCTTTTTCACTCTTCTCCTTTACTTTGATCAAGAGGCTCCTTAGTTCTTCTTCACTTTTTGCCAAAAAGATGGTGTCATCTGCATATCTGAGGTTATTGTTAGTTCTCCTGGCAATCTTGATTCCAGCTTGTGCTTCATTCAGCCTGGCATTTCATATTATATACTCTGAATGTAAGTTAAATAAGCAGGGTGACAATATACAGGCCTGACATATTCCTTTCCCTATTTGGAACCAGTCTATTGTTCCATATCCAGTTCCAAGTGTTGCTTCTTGACTTGATAATCATACAGATTTTTCAGGAGGCAGGTAAGGTGGTCTGGTATTCCCATCTCTTGAAGAATTTTCCACAATTTGTTGTGATCCACACAGTCAAAGGCTTTGGTGTAGTCAAGAAAGCAGAAGTAGATGTTTTTCCGGAACTGTCTTGATTTTTCAATGATCCAACAACGGAAGCTGGCAATTTGATCTTTGATTCAAGTTCTTGGTTCACATACTGTTGAAGCCTAGCTTCGAGAATTTTGAGCATTACTTTTCTAGCATGTGAGATGAATGCAATTGTGCAGTAGTTTGAACATTCTTTAGCATTGCTTTTCTTTGGGATTGAGATGAAAACTGACCTTTTCCAGTCCTGTGGCCACTCCTGAGTTTCCCAGATTTGCTGGCATAATTGGGTAAGAGCAATATATTTGAAGAAAGTGAAAAGTGAAGTGATGCAGTCGTGTCCCACTCTTTGTGAGCCCGTGGACTATAGCCTGCCAGGCTCCTCTGTTCATGGGATTTTCCAGACAAGAATACTGGAGTGGGTTGCTGTTTCCTTCTCCAGGGAATTTTCCTGACCTAGGGATCAAACCCAGGTCTCCTGCACTGCAGGCAATCTCTTTGCTGTCTGAGCCACCAGGGAAGGCATAATAGGGTAGAAGCGATATATTTGAAGAAATAATGCCATATATCACAAGCATAGATCCCATGATTGCATCATAATGATAAAAAGTTCTACCAGAAATACATACCAATTTAAAATTTGTATATACCTAAGACAGTGACTTAAAATAGCTATATATCTATCTTGATCTGTTTATACTTATAAACTAATAGTTTTCTTAGAGGAAAGAACAAAATATACAGACTCAAGAAGTATAATGAACATTAAAAAAATATGAATATGTGTATTTTTAATTTATATTTCAAAATGACTTGTGCAGTAATCAACTGCACAATGGTTTGTGCAGCAGAAAATCAAGTATATAAAGAATATTTTAAAAAGAAGTCATAGAAAAATGGTAGGATATTATGAAGAAATGACAAGCAGACTAACTCCTGATTTCTCAACAGCAACAACAGAAGCCAGAAGATAACTAGAAACTTAATATGCTGAAATAAAGTAATGGGTATGTTAGAATTTATGCTAGTGAAAATACCATCTAAAAATGAAAAAAGCTGTAGGCATTAAGCAAAATGAAAAGTAGAATTTTAGTCACTAAAGAACATTCTGAAGGTTATCCTTTAAGCAGAAGAACAGGAGCCCAAGAGGAAAGGTCTGAGATGCAAGATGAAGTGAAGAACAAGTAATGAACATGTGAACCTAAGTGAATATTAACTATATAAAATAATAAGAATAATAACTAATAGTGAAAAAATAAAAATGGAGAAAATGAAAACAAAAATGTGATAAGAAAGTAATGGCGTTAAAGTGTCTTAAGATTCTTATATTTTCTGAGAGAAGGGTAAAGAACTTTAAACTTTAGTAAATTATGTAGGTATGTTATAATTTCTAAGATAACCACTAAAGCAATAGAACTGTGTATAATTTAAAGTAGCAGATGGGAAATAGAATGATAAAAATATCTAATCATCCCAAGGAAGCCAGAGAAAGAGGAAATAAAAAAAGAGAAACATATGTGAGGTGGAACAAATAGCAAATGCAAAATAAAATGATAAACTTAAGCTCATCAATTACAGAAACTAAAAATGATCTAATTAAAGACAGTTATCAGACTGGATTAAAAATCTGATTATTTGCTATTTTTATGTGACATATCTAAAACATAAGGATAATGAAAGAATGAATATAAAAAGTTGGAAAGATATATACTTTATAATACTAACCAAAAGAATGCTGAAATAGGGTGTGGAGAAAATGGAACCCTCCTACAGTGTTGGTGGGAATGTAAATTGGTGCAGCCACTAGGAAGAACAGTATGGTGGTTCCTCAAAAAAACTAAAAATAAAGCTACCCATATGATCCAGCAATCCCACTCCTGAGCATATATCCTCAGAAAACTCTAATTCAAAAATATATACACATTCCAATGTTCATAGCAGTGCTATTAACATAGCGAAGACGTGGAAGTGATGTAAGTGCCTATTGACAGATGGATGGATGGATAAAGAAGGTATGGTATATATACACAACGGAATACGAAGAAGTGATGCTATTTGCAGCAACATGGATGGACTTAGAGATTATTGTATTGAGTGAAGTAAGTCAGACAGAGAAAGATAAATGTATGATATTGCTTATATGTGGAATCTGAAAAAATGCTATTAATACAAATGAACATATTTACAAAACAAAAATAAACTCACAGGCCTAGAAAGCAAACTTATGGTTGCCATAGGGGAAAGGGGAGAGAGGGATAAATTAGGTGTTTAACATTAAAACATATTCTTTTTTAGGTTCTTTTCCATTATAGACTATTAAAAGATACTGAGGAGAGTTCCTTGGGCTATACAGCAGGTTCTTATTGGTTATCTATTCTACTATATATAAAATAGATATATAGTTATCTATTCTACTATATATAAAATAGATAATCAATAAGAACCTACTGTATAGCCCAAGGAACTCTCCTCAGTATCTTTTAATAGTCTATAATGGAAAAGAACCTAAAAAAGAATATGCATAAAACTGGATCACTGGTATACCTGAAATTAATCCAACTTTGTAAATCAACTATATTTCAGTACAAATTTAAAAAATAATTAAAAACACTAAAAAAAAAACCCAAAGAATGCTGATATTGGTATGTCAGTTTCATACAAAATAGATTTTATGCAGGTGGATCACTTTAATGATTAGAATTTTGGTTTACTAGGAAGATATAAAACTTTTAGATTATATGGACCTAGTAAGTGAAAGTGAAAGTGGCTCAGTTGTGTCTGACCCCATGGACTGTGGCTCAGGTGAACCTAGTAATACAACCTCAAAATATGTGTTATAAAGTTTAACATTTGTAGAAGGAGAAATAAAAACATTCAAAATTATGATAGGAGATTAAAACATACTTCTCTTAGTCACTGATAGAAAAAGCAAACAAAAGATGCATATGGTTATAGAAGATTTGACCAATATGATTAACAAACTTGACAGAACAGATAAATGCAAAACACTGCAGAACAAATCTGTGGAATACATTTTTTTTCAAGCACATACAGAACATTTAAGATACCGTTAACCGAACTTAAATCACATCTCAGTAGATTTCAAAGGACTGAAATCAAGATAAAAAGGACCTTATTCTTTCTGACCACAATTAAGCTAGGAATCAAGAACGAGAGGATGGCTAGAAAAATCCCATATATGTGGGATAAAAAGCTCATGTGTTAAAGGAAAAATCGAAATAGAAGTTTAGAAAGTATTTTGAGTCGAAAATGACAAAAATTATGGACTTACCTGGTGATCCAGTGGTTAAGACTACATGCTCCCAAGGCAGGGGGCCCGGGTTCGATCCCTGGTCAGGGAATTAGATCCTCCATGCCACATCTAAGAGTTTGCCTGATACAACTAAGACCCAGTGCAGCCAAATAAATGAATTTTTAAAATGCTGCATATTTATACATGGGGGATGCAGATAAAACAGACCTTAGGAGGAAGTTTATGGTCTTTATAGCTTGTATTATAAAAGAAAAAGGCTAAAAATTAATAAGCTAGGTATTTGTCTCATGAACTTAGATAAAGAGAAATAAAATAACCTAGAAGAGTATAGAAGGAACTAAATAATCAAGAGTATAAATGAAAGAAATTGATAATATATGTGAAGTATTCACATACTTACAAATGTAGGGTAAGGCTAGTCATAAAAAAATGATAAAGGGCATGCATAAATAATCTAGGGAATGAAAAAGAGAATAAATTATAAATTCTGCATAAAATAAAAAGATAAGAAAATTGTCATAAAATCTATATGCAGATGAATAAGAAAATTAAATTAAAATAGAAAAATTATTAGAAAATAGAGCTCACCAATTTGTTGTTGTTCAGTTGCCCGGTCATGTCTTTAATATATATTAAAGAAATATATATCCAGATTATATAAAGTATAGTTCCATATATCTTTATAAGGTTTCCATAATTTGTAAAGAAGTGAATATTTTTGTATAATGAAGAAGACAACTTGGTAGTAAAAAGGCTTTAATAGGTCCTTCCTAGAAAAGGATACCTAAATGGTCAGTAAACATCTGAAAAGGTATCAACCCCTTAAGGAAGCAGAAGAATACAAATTAAAAACATATAGACTCAGGTACAATCTCTGGATCAGAAAGATCCACTGGAGAAGGGAATGGCTACCTACTTCGATATTCTTGCCTGGAGAACTCCATGGACAGAGGAGCCTGGTGAACTACGGTCCACAGGGTTGCAAAAGTCGGACATGACTGAGCAGTTAACACAAAAACATTACAAGTTGCTGCTGTATGCTCGGTGTATGCTCAAATGATTGACTAAAATATTTTGAACACCAAGTGTCAGAAACGTCTACACTCCTTGTAGAAATGTAATAGTCCAATTTTGAAAAATAGTTTTGTATTATCTATTAAATCTAAAGTACATAAAGGATAAGTTTGAAGTTCATAGGGAAAAAATATATATGCATACATACATACACACCCATATGTATATATCCCTGCTCTGAATCACACATGCAGGTAAAAATCCAAGAGAGTTTCATATCTCTCTTTGTATGAATAATGAAACATTATCCTACCAGGGTTTCTTGGATGAGAATTCACATGGCAGATTAACTTCAAACTGCAATCAACCCAAAGGTCTTATCTGTATTCTAATGTAGAGAAGTATTGATATATTGAATGCAGCAGTGTATAGCAATTAAGGTAGCTGAATCACAGCTGCATGGCTAAATCTCACAGGTGTGATAGGAAAAGAAGCAGAATGTGAACTAACACACATGGTATGATTCTATTTATATAACAATATAAATCAACTAAACCATACTATCTAGGGATTTTTCATAAGGTGAAATTTATGAAGAAAAGGAAGAAAATGATTAATATAATACTCAGTAGGCTGGTGGTTTCCTCCACTGGTGAGGGAAACGATCATAACAAGGAAAGGGCTTACAGGGGTCTTTTGGGGGTAGTTAGCATATGCTGTTCTTTGATCTGAGTGTTATAGGAGTGTTTGCTCTAGAATTACTTGGAAGATTGTACATAAAGGTTTTTTCAACTTTTGCTATGTATATTCCACAATAAGAAAGGAAGCCCTAAGCTGGGCTTCACAGATGGAGTAGTGGTAAAGAATCTGCCAGCTAGTGCAGGAGACGCAAGAGATGCGGGTTTGATCCCTGGGTTGAGAAGATACCCTGGAGGAGGAAATGGCAATATGTTCCAGTATTCTTGCCTGGGAAATCCCATGGAGAGAGGAGTCTAGCGGACTACAGTCTATGGGGTGACAAAGAGTCGGTCACAACTGAACAACTGAGCACACACAGGCCACTTATATATTCTGGAGTATATTTGAAAAGAAGTTATATATAGGAAGGATATTTAAGACTGATATGAATAGAGATGGGGAAAGAACATTCTAGGATCAGAACATCATGAAAACAGCATGGAGGTGGGAAGACATGCCTATTTGAGTCCTGTCAGTGGTCCCAGCATCCTTTATGGAAAGGTGGAAATTGTTGGGAAATAAGGCTGTTATGTAGGTTAGAGATGTATCATGAGAGCTCCTCCTAGACTTGCAATTTTTAAATTATTCTTCAATAAGAAAAAGCCCTTCATAGATAAATACATCATCTTCTGCAAAACATATCTTTGGATTTCTTGAAAGAAAACATGACCACGGCCATAACCCCATTGGCATCAGACAGAATAAGAAAAGTTTTCAACATCGTAACATATTATTCTTTGTTTATACCACCTGACAGGAAGTGGACAGTTGGCAGTTTCCCCATTTGATTTATTTAATTACAGATGAATCATTTGCTTTAATTTATTATTTTGATGTAGAAAGCAATCATATCTAGTATTTATAGATTTCCTAATGTGTGTTTGGCACTTTTAACTGGCATGCTATGTTGTCTAGCAGAGCTTCTTGGGGCAAAAGTAGACACCCCTCTGGACATTCCTACCTGTGTTCCTACCTGTATTTGGATTGAACATGGCTTGTGTAAGGCACCTGCCCAACTGCTTTGCAACTAAACCATCTTCAACTTGGCACTGACCCACTTATTGTTGTCAGGTTATACTGTCTTATCTTATTTCTACTGAACATTATCCAGTCTTTTTCTTTTTAAGGTCAGGTTTTCCATTTAAAAATTATATATATATATATATATATGTGTGTGTGTGTGTGTATTTTTATCTTTAAAATAGTTACATATACATATCTTTAAATATAGCTATATATATCTTATGTGTAAAAATATTATGTATAGTGGGTATGTTAGTTGCTCAGTCATGTCTGACTCTGAGCGAACCCATGGACTGTAGCCTGCCAGGCCTCTCTCTCTATGCAATTCTACAGGCAAGAATACTGCAATGGGTTTCCATTCCCTTCTTCAGCGGATGGATCTTCCTGACCCAGGGATCAAACTGAGGTCTCCTGCATTACAGGCAGATTCTTTACCATCTGAGCCACCAGGGAAACCCATATATGTATGTGTGTGTGTGTATATATATATATATATATATATATATATATATATATATATATCTACATCAGTTCAGTTCAGTTCAGTCACTCAGTCGTGTCCGACTCTTGCGACCCCATGAACCGCAGCACACCAGGCCTCCCTGTCTATCACCAACTGCTGGATTCCACCCAAACACATGTCTATTGAGTAGGTGATGCCATCCAACCATCTCATCCTCTGTCATCCCCTTCTCCTCCTGCCCTCAATCCTTCCCAGCATCAGGATCTTTTCAAATGAGTCAGCTCTTCGCGTCAGGTGGCTAAAGTATTGCAGTTTCAGTTTCAATATCAGTCCTTCAAATGAACACCCAGGACTGATCTCCTTTAGGATGGACTGGTTGGATCTCCTTGCAGTCCAGAGGACTCTCAAGAGTCTTCTCCAACACCACAGTTCAAAAGCATCAATTCTTTGGCACTCAGCTTTCTTCACAGTCCAACTCTCACATCCATATATGACCACTGGAAAAACCATAGCCTTGACTAGACGGACCTTTGTTGGCAAAGGAATATCTCTGCTTTTTAATATGCTGTCTAGGTTGGTCATAACTTTCCTTCCAAGGAGTAAGCATCTTTAAATTTCATGGTTGCAATCACCATCTGCAGTGATTTTGGAGCCCAGAAAAATAAAGTTAGCCACTGGTTTCCATTGTTTCCCCATCTATTTCCCATGAAGTGATGGGACCGGATGCCATGATCTTAGTTTTCTGAATGTTGAGCTTTAAGCCAACTTTTTCACTCTCCACTTTCACTTTCATCAAGAGGCTTTTTAGTTCTTCTTCACTTTCTGCCACAAAGGTGGGTGTCATCTGCATACCTGAGGTTAAGATATTTCTCCCGGCAATCTTGATTCCAGCTTTTGCTTCTTCCAGCCCAGGGTTTCTCATAATGTACTCTGCATCTAAATTAGATAAGCAGGGTGACAATATACAGCCTTGACGTACTCCTTTTCCTATCTGGAACCAGTCTGTTGTTCCATGTCCAGTTCTAACTGTTGCTTCCTCATCTGCATATAGGTTTCTCTAGAGGCAGGTCAGGTGGTCTGGTATTCCCATCTCTTTCAGAATTTTCCACAGTTTGTTGTGATCCACACAGTTAAAGGCTTTGGCATAGTCAATAAAGCAGAAATAGAAATAGATGTTTTTCTGGAACTCTCTTGCTTTTTTGATGATCTAGCAGATGTTGGCAATTTGATCTCTGGTTCCTCTGCCTTTTCTAAAACCAGCTTGAACATCTGGAACTTCACGGTTCATGTATTGTCGAAGCCTGGCTTGGAGAATTTTAAGCATCACTTTGCTAGCATGTGAGATGAGTCTAATCGTGCGGTAGTTTGAGCATTCTTTGGCCTTGCCTTTCTTTGGGATTGGAATGAAAACTGACCTTTTCCAGTCCTGTGGCCACTGCTGAGTTTTCCAAATTTGCTGGCATATTGAGTACAGCACTTTCACAGAATCATCTCTTAGGATTTGAAATATATATTATATTTTTTTACTTTGAAAAAGTTTAGGACACTGCAAAGGTTAGTGTCATATGTCAATTTAATTAATGTGGTTTTAATTCCATATCCAAATCTTTAATAATATATTTCAGGATGTGTCGGACAGTGTGGGGCGCAAGATTCATCTCCACTTTACAAGCTGTTTTGACCTGAGGCAAATTATTGGCTTCTCTAGATTTTAAGTTTCCTTATCTATAAAATGAGGGAAATAATTCTCATGTAAGCCTAGGATGGTATCTGACAAAATGTAATTTTCAGTAAGTGATGGTAGTAGTACTAAGTGGTATTAATAGTAATAGTAGACGTCGTTATTATTTGCACTCGAGAATATGCCAGGAAATGCATTGAGCAGACAAGGAAGAGCTGCATTTGTGCTCTGTCTCTTGATTTCTCTCTACATCCAGCAAGAAGGATGCTCTGGCCACAAAGTAACCGTGCAGTGTCAACAGAGTTCTCTCCTGTGGTTAAAAGCATCAGCCTGGGAATCATGCAAGCCTGGGTTTGTATCTTTACCCTGACTTTATTAGCTGTGTGACTTTTGCTTAATAACATAACCTCTCTCTAGAAAGCTTTAAGTATTAAATGCAATTCTGGGCATAAATGTCACAGCATAGTGGCTAACACATAATTATTCAATAAATATTACTGTCAACTCTAGAAATAGTAATATTAATCAAGAATATAAGGCACTAGAAATAATGACTGGGAAAAAAATCCCTCCATCTCAGACTCTGACCCTGATGGGTCATTTTCAGCCTGTGGTCTTGGTTAGCTCAGAAGGAGAGGGACATAAGCAGCTCTTGTGGGTATTTATTATCATTGTTTCTTTTCTATCTCTCTTTGTCTCACCATTAAAGCAAGCCTTGTTGGCAGAGCCAGAGGTGTTTTAAGATCTCTCTTTATTATTAAGAAGATGGCAGTGGGAGGTGGGAAGTAGGAGATGGACAATAAGGACCAAATTATTGATTTATTTTCATTGTGGTAGAAAGCACATAGCATAAAAGGTATCATCATAATCTTTTTTAAGTGTGCCATACAATGGTGAGCAGCAATTGTGTGGCACTGGAGTGGCGAGTGGCCGGGCAGAGAGGGGATACCCCATGTCCAAGGTCAGGAACTGGGGCTGTGAGGAGATACCCCATGTCCAAGGTCAGGAGCGGGGCTGTGAGGAGATACCCCATGTCCAAGGTCAGGAGTGGGGCCGTGAGGAGATATCCCATATGCAAGGTCAGAAGCGGGGCCATGAGGAGATACCTTATGTCCAAGGTCAGGAGCGGGGGCCGTGAGGAGATACCCCATGTGCAAGGTCAGGAGCGGGGCCATGAGGAGATACCCCATGTGCAAGGTCAGGAGCGGGACCATGAGGAGATACCCTATATCCAAGGTCAGGAACAGGGCCGTGAGGAGATAACCCACATCCAAGGTGAGAGAAGACCCAGTAAGACGGTAGGTGCTGAGAGAGGGCATCAGAGGGCAGACAGACAGAAACCACAATCACAGAAAATTAACCAGTCTAACCACATGGACCACAGCCTTGTCAAACTCAAAGAAACTATGAGCCATGCCATGTAGGGCCGCCCAAGACAGACAGGTCATGGTGGAGAGTTCTGACAAAATGTCGTCCATTGGAGAAGGGAATGGCAAACCACTTCAGTATTCTTGCCTTGATAAACAGTATGAAACGGCGAAAAGATAAGACACTGAAAGATGAATTCCTCAGGTCAGTAGGTGCTCAACATGCTACTGGAGATCAGTGGAGAAATAACTCCAGAAAGAATGAAGAGACAGAGCCAAAGCAAAAACAGCACCCAGTTTTGGATATGACTGGTGATGGAAGCAAAGTCCGATGCTGTAAAGAGGAATATTGCATAGGAACCTGGAATGTTAGATCCATGAATCAAGACAAGTTGGCAGTGGTCAAACAGGTGATGGCAAAAGTGAATGTCAACATTTTAGGAATCAGCGAACTAAAATGGACTGGAATGGGTGAATTTAACTCAGATGACCATCATATCTACTACTGTGGGCAAGAATCCCTTAGAAGAAATGGAGTACCCATCATAGTCAACAAAACAGTCCAAAATGCAGTACTTGGATGCAATCTCAAAAATGACAGAATGATCTCTGTTCATTTCCAAGGCAAACCATTCAGTATTATGGTAATCCAACTCTATGCCCCAACCAGTAATGCTGAAGAAGCTGAAGTTGAATGGTACTATGAAGACTTATAAGACCTTTTAGAACTAACACCCAAAAAGATATCCTTTTCATTATAGGGGACTGGAATGCAAAAGTAGAAAGTCAAGAAATACCTGGAGTAACAGGGAAATTTGGCCTTGGAGTACAGAATGAAGCAGGGCAAAGACTCATAGAGTTTTGCCAAGAGAATGCACTAATCATAGCAAACACCCTCTTCCAGCAACACAAGAGAAGACTCTACATATGGACATTACCAGATGGTCAATACAAAATCAGATTGATTATATTTTCTGCAGCCAAAATGGAAAAGCTCTATACAGTCAGCAAAAATAAGACCAGGAGCTGACTGTGGCTCAGATCATGAACTCCTTATTGTCAAATTCAGACTGAAATTGAAGAAAGTAGGGAAAACCACTAGACCATTCAGGTATGACCTAAATCAAATCCCTTATGATTATACAGTGGAAGTGAGAAATAGATTTAAGGGACTAGATCTGATAGACAGAGTGCCTGGTTAACTATGGACAGAGGTTCATGACATTGTACAGGACAGGAATCAAGACCATCCCCATGGAAAAGAAATGCAAAAAAGAAAAATGGCTGTCTGAGGAGGCCTTACAAATAGCTATGAAAAGAAGAGAAGTGAAAAGCAAAGGAGAAAAGGAAAGATATACCCATTTGAATGCAGAGTTCCAAATAAGAGCAAGGAGAGATAAGAAAGCCTTCCTCAATGATCAATGCAAAGAAATAGAGGAAAACAATAGAATGGGAAAGACTAGAGATCTCTTCAAGAAAATTAGGGATACCAAGGGAACATTTCATGCAAAGATGGGCTCAATAAAGGATAGAAATGGTATGAACCTAACAGAAGCAGAAGATATTAAGAAGAGATGGCAAGAATACACAGAAGAACTGTACAAAAAAAATCTTCACTACCCAGGTAATCATGATGGTGTGATCACTGACCTAGAGCCAGACATCCTGGAATGTGAAGTCAAGTGGGCCTTAGAAAGCATCACTATGAACAAAGCTAGTGGAGGTGATGAAATTCCAGTTGAGCTATTTCAAATCCTAAAAGATGCTGCTGTGAAAGTGCTGCACTCAATATGCCAGCAAATTTGGAAAACTCAGCAGTGGCCACAGGACTGGAAAAAGTCAGTTTTCATTGCAATCCCAAAGAAAGGCAAGGCCAAATAATAGTCAAACTTCCGCACAATTGCACTCATCTCACACGCTAGTAATGACTAGCCAAGGAAATTCTCCAAGCCAGGAAAATATGTGAACTGTGAACTTCCAGATATTCAAGCTGGATTTAGAAAATGCAGAGGAACCAGAGATCAAATTGCCAAAATCCACTGGATCATGGAAAAAGGAAGAGAGTTCCAGAAAAACATCTATTTCTGCTTTATTGACTATGCCAAAGCCTTTGACTGTGTGGATCACAACAAACTGGAAAATTCTGAAAAAGATGGGAATACTAGACCACCTGATCTGCCTCTGAGAAACCTATATGCAGATGAGGAAGCAACAGTTAGAACTGGACATGGAACAACAGACTGGTTCCAGATAGGAAAAGGAGTACGTCAAGGCTGTGTATTGTCACCCTGCTTATCTAACTTATATGCAGAGTACATCATGAGAAACGCTGGGCTGGAAGAAGCACAAGCTGGAATCATGGTTCCTCAGGGAAATATCAGTAACCTCAGGTATGCAGGTGACACCACCTTTATGGTAGAAAGTGAAGAAGAACTAAAGAGCCTCTTGATGGAAGTAAAAGAGGAGAGTGAAAAGGTTGGCTTAAAGCTCAACATTCAGAAAACTAAGATCATTGTGTCCAGTCCCATCACTTCATGGTAAATAGATGCGGAAACAGTGGCAGACCTTATTTTTGGGGGCTCCAAAATCACTGTTGATGGTGATTGCAGCCATGAAATTAAAAGACGGTTACTCCTTGGAAGGAAAGTTATGACCAACCTCAGTTCAGTTCAGTGGCTCAGTCTTGTCCAACTCTTTGCAACACAGCACGCCAGGCCTCCCTGTCCATCACCAACTCCCGGAGTTCACTGAAACGCATGTCCATTGAGTCAGTGATGCCATCCAGCCATCTCATCCTCTGTCGTCCCATTCTCCTCCTGCCCCCATCCCTCCCAGCATCAGTCTTTTCCTATGAGTCAACTCTTCACATGAGGTAGCCAAAGTATTGGAGTTTCAGCTTTAGCATCAGTCCTTCCAATGAACACCCAGGACTGATTTCCTTTAGAATGGACTGGTTGGATCTCCTTGCAGTCCAAGGGACTCTCAGGAGTCTTCTCCAACACCACAGTTCAAAAGCATCAATTCTTCAGCGCTCAGCTTTCTTCACAGTCCAACTCTCAGATCCATACATGACCACTGGAAAAACCATAGCCTTGACTAGACGGACCTTTGTTGGCAAAGTAATGTCTCTGCTTTTTAATATGACCAACCTAGACAGCATATTAAAAAAGCAGAGATATTACTTCATCAACAAAGGTCCATCTAGTCAAGGCTATGGTTTTTCCAGTGGTCATATATGGATGTGAGAGTTGGAGTATAAAGAAAGCTGAGCGCAGAAGAATTGACGCTTTTGAGCTGTGGTGTTGGAGAAGACTTGAGAGTCCCTTGGACTGCAAGGAGGTCCAACCAGTCCATCCTAAAGGAGATCAGTCCTGGGTGTTCTTTGGAAGGACTGATGTCGAAGCTGAAACTCCAATACTTTGGCCACCTGATGTGAAGAACTGACTCATTTGAAAAGATCCTGATGCTGGGAAAGATTGAGGGCAGGAGGAGAAGGGGATGACAGAGGATGAGATGGTTAAATGGCATCACTGACTCAATGGACATGAGTTTGGGTAAACTCTGGGAGTTGGTGATGGACAGGGAGGCCTGGCGTGCTGCAGTTCATGGGGTTGCAAAGAGTCGGACATGACTGAGCGACTGATCTGAACTGAACTGATATAGTATTGTTAACTTCATGTGTATAGTTTTGCAACTGATATCTAGAATTTTTTCATATCATGAATCGAAACTCTGTACCCACTGAACAGCAAGTTTCCTTTCTTCAATTGGTCCAGCCCCTGGCAGCTACATTCCTACTACTTGACAACTTGAGATACCTAATTTAAGTGGAATTGTGCAATATTTGTCATTTTGCATCTGGCTTATTTCATTTACATCATGTCCTTATAGTTTGTCCATATGATAGGATTTTCTTCATTTGGTAGGCCCATTTTTAATTTTTTGAGGAACTTCTATACTGTTTTTCCATAGGAACTGTACCATTTTACATTCTCACTAACAGTGCACAGCAGTGCACAAGGGCTTCACTTTATCCATATCCTTGCCAACACTAGTTATTTTTATTTTTCATAATGGCCATCCTATTGGGTGTTAGGCTATATCTTTTATAGTTTTGATTTGTATTTGCCTGATGATTAGTGACATTAAGTGTATTTTCATATGCTTGTTGTCTGCATATCTTCTTTGAAGAAATGTGTATTCAAGTCCTTTGTCCATTTTTAATTGCATTATTAATTTTTGTTGCTGTTGTGAGTTCTATATTCTTTATGTATTCTGGATGTTTCCTCTCATCAGATATATATTAGCAAATATTTTCTGCAATTCCATACATTGCTTTCACTTTGTTGATTGTTTCCTTTGCTGCACAGAGTTTTCCAATTTGATATAATTTCATGTGTCCACATTTGCTTTCATTGCCTTTCCTTTTGGTGGCATATCCAAGAAATTATCACCAATCTAACGTCATGAAGATTTTCCCCTGTGTTTTCCTCTAGAAATTTTATAGTTTCAGGTCTTAACATTTAGGTCTTTAATCCACTTTAAGTTAATTTTTGTATGTGGTGTAAGTTAAGGGTCCAGGTTCCTTCCTTCCTTGTGTGTGGTTATCCAGTTTTTCCAGCACCATTTATTAAAGAGTCTATGCTTTCCTCTATGTGTAGCCTTAGCGTTCTTGTCATTTATAAAACCATCCGGCCGTATATATCAGGATTAACTTCTGGGCTCTCTTCTGCTTCATTGGTCTATATGTCTATCTTTAAGCCAGTAACATACTGTTTTGGTTACCATAGCTTTGTAATATGTTTCACAATCAGGAAGTGTGTGAGGCCTCGAGCTTTTTTTTTCTGTCTCAAGATTTTTTGGCTATTAAAAGTCCTTTGAGATGGCATATGAATTTTGGGATGGTTTTCTATTTCTGCCAAAGAAAAAAAAGGCCTTTGGAATTTTGATGGGAATTGCAATGATTCTGTAGATCACTTTGGATAGTATGAATATTTTAACAATATTAAATCTTCCAACCCATGAACATAGGATATCTTTTCATTTATTTGTATTTTCTTTAATTTCTTTGAGGATTATTTTGTCATTTTCAGTGTGTAAGTCTTTTTGCCTTCTTGCTTAAGTTTACTTCTAAATATCTTATTTTTGATGATAATATGAATGGGATTGTTTTTAATGTCCTTTTCAGATTATTCATTGTCAGTGTCTAGAAACACAACTGACTTTTGTGTGTTGATTTTATATCCGGTAACTTTGCTGAATTCATTTATTAATTATAACAGTTTTTCTGTGGAATCTTTAGAGTTTTCTATAAATAAGATTATGTTAAGTGTGAACACAGATATTTTCATTTCTTCTTTTTCAATTTTCATGCTTTTTATTTAGTTTTCTTGTCTGGCTTTGGTTAGAACTTCCAGTATTATACCGAGTAGAAGTGACAGGAGTAGGTATTCTTGGCTTGATTGTGATCTTAGAGGAAAAGCTTTCAGTTTTTCAACCTTTGGATATGATGTTAGCCATAGGTTTCTCATATGTTTTTCATTATGTTGAAGTAGTTTTCTTCTATTTCTAGTTTGTTGAGTGTTTTGATCAATGAAAGAGTGTTAAATTTTGTCAAATGCTTTTCTGCATCGATTGAAATGATCATGTAATTTTTGTCCTTCATGATGTCATCGTGGTGTACTACATTAATTGATTTTCATATGTGAACCATCCTTGTATTACAAGAATAATTCTCAGTTGGTCGTAGTGTATAATTTTTTTAATGTGTCATTTTGGTTTGCTAATATTTTGTTAAGAACTTTTGCTTTAATGTTCATCAAGGATATTGGTACATAGTTTTCTTGAAGCATCTTTGTCTGACTTTTGGTATCAGGGTAATGCTGGCCTGATAAATGAGTTTGGAAGCGTTCCTTTTTCAATTTTTCAGAAGAGTTTAAGAATTGGTGTTAATTTGTCTTTAAATGTTTGGTAGGATTTTTCAGTGAAACAATCTGGAAAGCAGATTGGCTGAAGCAATCTGGCTTTGTTTTGTTCAGAGGTTGTGACTACTGGTTCAGTTTCCTTACTAGTTATAGCTTTGTTCAGAGTTTTAATTTCTTCATGATTCAGTCTTGGTAAGTTGTAGGTTGTGAGGAATTTGTCCATTTCTTATAGATTACGTTATTTATTAGTGTGTAATTATTCATAGTAGTCTCCAATGATCATTTTTATTTCTTTGATTTCAGTCATAATGTCTCCTCTTTCATTCCAGATTTTTGTTAGTTGAATCCTCTCATTTTTCCTTTGTCTAGCTAAAGATTTGTCAATTTCATTGAGGTTTTCAAAAAACCAACTCTTCATTGATTTTTTCTATTTTTTTATTCTATATTTTGTTTATTTCTGATCTAGTCTTTATCTCCTAACTTTGAGTTTAGTTGCTTTTCTAGTCCCTTGAGGTGTGAAGTTAGATTGTTGATTTGAGATTTTTCTTCCTTTTTAATGTATTTGGCACAATAAACTTCCCCCTTAGTACTCCTTTTATTTCAAACCATAAGTTTTGGTGTGTTGGGATTTTGTTCTCAATGAGGATCAAATTACTAAACATAATCTCCAGGACATAATTCTCCAGCCAGTAGAACTAAATAATTAAGGCATACTCAATTATTTGTATTTTCCAGTAAAAATGTACTCTTACTGTGTATCTATCATCTTTTGATCTTCTATCTAAATATAGTTGACCCTTGAATAACATGGATTTGAAGAGTACCAGATTCACTTGTATGCAGATTGTTTTCAATAAATATGTGCTACAGTACCATACAATCAAGTTAAGTGGAGGTGCAGAATTGTGTCATTGAGGGACAGTTGTAAAGTTCTTGGGCTCTGCAGGAGTCAATGCTCCTAACCTCTACATTGTTTGAGTCAATTGTATTTATCTATTAATCTGTCTGTCTATCTCTGAAATGGACTGTTAAGATTACCTAACACAGCATTTTTATTTTCCAGAGGGAGAATCCATGCTCAGAAAAAGAAGTGTCTTGCATGAGATCCCATAGCCAGTTACCTCTGAAGGTCTAAGGACTCCTGACTCAGTGGGGAGCCTCTGCAGTCTATAGACTGAAAACAAAGTTGGCATGCATGCAGACACTCCAGAAAATTGTTTTGGGTGATGGTAGGTAAGGAGGTTAATAGTTTAATTTGAATTCTTGTCAAATATGAAAGATTTAGGAGTCTCTTGCCGATTGTCTGATGCACTTTCATTGCACAGCAGTCTCTCTCCTCTGCATGTGCTCATTTGTAACTTTTGGCTTTAGCAAGGCAGAACTTTAGCATGTTCTTTTATTGAGAACATGCCATCTGTCAGAGAAGGTGGTGGAGTGATTTGGATAGTGTCTGCAGCAAGGCTCTGGCTAGTCTGGGCTGTGGTTTCCCTGCATGAGAGAGGCATGAGTTTGGCTGACTAATGCAGGAAGCTCTGAGGAAATGTGCTCAGTCAGTGAGAAACTTTCCTAAGATATCAGCTTTTCCGTATTTCTTGTGCTTTTCTCAGAGAGTTGTAGGGAGTGCAGGAGACAGTGAAATGATGCTTCTTTTTAGGGCAGTTAAAAAGAGCAAGGGAGGATGGGGAGGGAAATGGGAGAGAGATTCAAAAGGAAGATATATGTATATCTATGGCTGATTGATGTTCAGGTTTGACAGAAAACAACAAAATTCTGTAAAGTAATTATCTTTCAATTAAAAAAAAGAGCAAGGGATGGAGAATTTTAAATGTTTGCAGTATTTTAAGTAAGTAGCATTATTATCATAGCTTATCACAATTATTATCATAAGTAGTGTCTGTTATGGGGGCCAATGTGACAGGCTTCTTTCTAGATACTTTACATACATGATCTCAATTAATTCTCCCAGGAGTTATGATGGATATTATTATCTCGGTTACTGTTATCTTTACAGATGAGGAAACTTGGCTTAGATAGTTTAAAGAGTTTACTCATGACCACTCATGTCAAAGCCAGGTCAGCTCTGTCTATAGTCCTTGCTAGAGAGTTAAATATGTAGATAAGGCTTAACTTGCCCATAAAGTGATAATAGTCTTTATATATATGGATTTCTAAAGGCCACCCCCAAAGACATTTTATATTCTGGGCTTTTCTTTTTCAAAGACTTCCCTTGTCTACAGAGTCATGAGATCACCATGTGAGTATGATAAAATAATGAAATGGATTTTCTAGGATGATTTATGGATATCATCACCATGTAGTTGTGCGTTACCTTCATTTTGGAGCTGTGTTGCAAATTTTACAAACACCACTATGGCCTCAATGATAAGCTTCTTATATCGTCTGTGTTTTTGTAACTCTGGATTCTTTGCATACCCTCTCTGCCAGTGGGGATGCTGCAGACCTTTTGAAGGACTTACTGCATCACTTTGCTCTTTTCATTGGACACCCTCTCCCCTTCTGAATTCCATTCCAAATATCTGCCTTGATCTTTAATTACAATCCACTATGTACTTGTTGTAGCCAAGCTCATCCTGCACCTTAGCTTCGTCAGCTCTGCACTCCTGTCCAGTCCTCTCACTATTACTCATTTCCCTTGGCACCATACTCCTGTCCTCAGCTCTGAATTTAGTGCCAGTTAAAGGAGCCTCCACATTGGATGAGCCCTCCATTACATCCCACCTCTTCTCTAAAGCCCACTGTAATCTTCTACATGCATTATTTTCTGTTGCATTATCAATACTGAGTTTCTAAATGTAGAAAATGGGCTTCCCTGGTGGCTCAGTGGTAACGAATTTGCCTGCCAATGCAGGAGACGTGAGTTTGATCCCTGGTTAGGGAAGATCTCCTGGAGGAGGAAATGGCAACCTGCTCCAGTATTCTTGCCTGGAGAATCCCATAGACAAAGGAGCCTGGTGGGCTACAGTCCATGGGGTCGTGAAAGAGGTGGACATAACTTAGTGACTGAACAACAGCAACGACAAATGTAGAAAATATTTGCAAATGGAATTTGCCAAAATAGCATAGACGAAATACATAAAGTATATGCACCAACTATAACATGCACACATATATTTGGTAAAAGCCCACTGGATATGAATGGAGTTGACAAGTTCTGCCAAAGTGGTTTAAATCCTGATTTAGTCAACCTCTGCTACGTATAAGGATACCCTTATTAATATGCACAAGGATTCTTAAGCTGAAAGACACTTCCTTAGACCCCAAAGTTGGAAGAACTGATACAGCAGGAAAAGATCTGAAGATCCACATTCAAAAACTTTTTCTGAAGCCCTCAGATAACAAGCCTAATAAGTCACCTTGAAATACTTTACATATGCTAATCACAGCCACCAAGAATCACAAGCAGGGCTAGCCAGCCTAATGTTGTACAGGAGCAGTAAAATATTTATTATCTGCAGAGTTCAGTTTACATTATTAACCCACTTTTCTGTCATTCCTCAAGAACGTCTCAAATTCTTGGCCTTTCAGATTATGGAAAGAGCCGTTTTGATCTCACAATACCCATAAAACAAACAGTGTTTTAGCCTCCACTTTCAGTTCATTCTGCTAATTGAGCAATTAGTGACCACCCAAGACCATTACACACAGATCAAAGCTTCCAGTCATATGCTCCCAAAAGCTTTTGAAGTCCCTTCAGTACACTGAGTGGATAAGGTGACAGTGCTCATTTTCTGGGTAGGGTAAGAGTAGGGTGTTACAGTAACTTTATTTCAACTCTCTAGTTTCTTAACAGTCACATTCCTGGGGTATAAACTTGGCGACCAGGTCAGTGGAAAACCTCCAAACTGGTCGTCCAGCTGCACTGGCTTTGCCACTGACAGTCAAGTGACCCTGAGCAAGGGTTTTTAGCTTCATGATTTCTCTGGGTCTCAGTTTCTTCATCTGGCAAGAGAAATCAACCCATACAACTCTTAGTTGCTCTTATATTCTTTAGTATGTGTCTACATGTTGCAGGCACATCCACATTATTTACACAAAGTACACATGCCTTTATAGGGGATGTGTATGCATGCTCAGTCGCTTCGGTTGTGTTTGACTCTTTGAGACACTATGTTCTCTAGCCTGCCAGGCTCCTCTGTCTATGGGGATTCTCCAGGCAAGAAAACTGGAGTGGGTTATCATGCCCTCCTCCAGGGCATCTTCCTGACCCAAGGATCGAACTGGCATCTCTTATGTCTCCTGCATTGGCAGGCAGGTTCTTTACCACTAGTGCCATCTGGGAAACCCCCAAAAGAGGGTGCAACCCTTTAAATAAACTTGAAAACTCAGAATTAGAGCATGACTCTCATTCAACAGAAATGATTCTTTCCAAAATGATTCATTCTGTGATTCCTTTAGGTCAGAAATAGGAAATATGTGACCCTGAATGGATTTATGCATCCAAGTTAATTTTATTCAGCTAATGGGGTAAATATTTCATATGCTTGCAGTTGCTAACACAACATGGCCTTAAAAAATTTAGAGGCAGTGCCTAAAAGGGGACAGGAAGAGGCTCCATTAATCTGTGTCTCTGCCTTATTTCAGTTTTATCCATTTCTGTCTTTATCTTTTTTTAAGACATTAAACGGTTGGTGTGAATACTTGAAATGTAATATATACTTTTAATGTTTTTTTAATATGCAAGTAATATATACTCACTGTGAAATATTTGGGAAAAATGGAAAAGTTGTCAGAAAGAAAAAAAAATCACTTAAATTCCAATAAAGTAATTGCTGTTAACATTTTTATATATTTCCTTGCAGCATTTGTGTATGAATTTTTATATAGATGGAATCATACAATATTTTTTGTGCTAGATTTTTATTTAACACTGCAGCCATAAGGGATTTTTCTATGTTATTAAAAATTCTTGGTAAACATAATTTTTTAGGGTATTTAGCATTCTGTCATACACCTATAGCATAATTTACTTAGCCACCTTCTTACTGTCAGCCATTTAATTACTTTGAATTTTTCACTATTATAAATGATGTTGCAGTGAACATTTTGGTGTATGAAGCTTCTCTGTCTCTATTTTACATTATTATTTTAGGATAGATTCCCAGAAATTAAATTACAGGGTCAAAGGTATGAACATTTTAAGGCTCTTGATCCATAATGCCAAATGGCTTTTCCAAAATGGTTTTTCATCAATTTATACTTCCTATAGCAATATGTGAGGGTGTCTTTTTTTTTTTACCATATCCTTGGCTACTCCGCTGTAAAAATTAAATTAAAAATATCTTTATGATCTGTTGGGTAAAAATTATACTCCTTTGCTTGGTTAATTCTTATTTCTGTAATTACCAGTGACATTGAACAATTTTTCGTGTTGGTTATTCATCCGTAGTTTCTTTTTTTTTTTTTCCTCTAATTTTATTTTATTTTTAAACTTTACATAATTGTATTAGTTTTGCCAAATATCAAAATGAATCCGCCACAGGTATACATGTGTTCCCCATCCCGAACCCTCCTCCGTAGTTTCTATTTTGTGAAATTTCTGCTCTTATCTGCAGTATTTTAAAAATTCTTTATTATATTTATGAACATAATGGCTTTCAAATATCTATGTAATAAATACATAGAGTTAAGTATAATGTGTAGCTTTCAGAAACGTGTCTATTAAATAAAGTGAAATGCACTCGTGTATATCTTTTCACAGATTTCCAGGTAGCTGGAACCTTAAGTTTTTGCAGTTCAATGTTAGTTATTATAGTAATGATTAAACAAAGAATTAAATGAATGTTTTTCATCTAATATTTTGGTATGTTTCTTCCTTTATTTCTATGTATTATTCTATTAATTTGAAATCTCAATTTTTTATCTCACACTTTTCATTTGACATTACAAGTTTAGGATTTTTTTATGACTACCAAAAAATTCCTCAGGAAATAACATTTTCAAGGGTTTCTGTTACCCACTCCTAACTCACACCATCTGTCTTCTGCATCAGTCTTTACCAGCATAGGGAAAACCGAAGGCACATTTCTTCGGTACTTGGCCATATGATTAGAAATCAATGTGTGTACAAGCTCCATGAATATTTTATTGATAACAGTGGTGAAATAGAGTGTGCTCGCTATTTTAAAATATAGCTGCTCAGATGTAATTCAGAAGCTGTTCGAAGCAATTTAATCATCTTTATTTGTACACAAGCACTTAGATATGGGCCAAGTGCTAGTCATTGATCAGTGTCAATCAAGTTATTTGCATAGCGAACAAAGCCAGAAACCAACTGAATGGTTCTCAAGGGACGGAGGTGTGTGGTCAGGTCACCTGTCAGCTCTGACTCCAGGTCCTCATCCTCGAGCATGTTGCTCTGAGCTTTGGATCTACTGGTTCTGTGGAAGAGAAGATGCTTTCAGGATGTTAGGTGAATTCTTCTGGAGCAAGCTTTAGGATTCATTCTCTGAAACCTTTGTCATATGATGTCTTCCTGGAGGGCTAACCGGATAACCTTCATTCCCCGAAGTCCTCAGGAGAACTGTATGGTTAATGTGGACCATACTTAGCCCCTGAGACTCCCATTGGAAGCCCTGGTGTCTTACTATATTCTAGGCTCTTGAGAGTGTTATGCATTCACAGGGAGGAACATCTTTATCCGAGGTGGCAGTCTTTGCCTCTCTGACCTCTGCAAAGCCAAGAGGGATAAACAAATGGTTGAGGAATAGAGCCAGTGGGAGATAGAGCTTCATTTTTCACCAGTGTGATGTTTCAGCTCATGGTACCTGGAAATCTTGAGACTTCATCACCCCCTGAGACACTTGTGTGGTGCTCACTCAGTGCCCGACTCTTTGTGACCCTGTGGATTGTAGCCTGCCAGGTTCCCCTGTCCATGGAATTATCCAGGCAAGAATACTAGAGCTGGTTACCATTTCCTACTCCAGGGGATCTTCCCGACCCAGGGACTGAACCTACATTTCCTGTGTCTCCTGCATTGGCAGGCAGATTCTTTACCACTGAGCCACCTGGGAAGCCCTTGGGGAGTTTCATTTATTCCATTCCCAACATAGGAAGGATAAATCTAGACTCTGTGATATTTCATTATGAGAATTGGAAGTAGCTTTTTAAAAATGATATTCCTTATAAAGGCAGTAGGACTAGAGAACCATGAGGCTATTTTATTGAATTTGACATGTAAGCATTAAATACAAATTAGAACTGGGCCACTGGGAGGTGGAACTTCTGATTCCTTTCTTCCTCTGTATTATTATAGCCCTGAGTGAAAGCCTTTTCTGAGAGTTATTTTAAGGATCTTATCTTGGTTCTTTGGGATAGTTGTGTTTAGCCTATGAAATTTTAACTCAATTCATTTAACAATTATTATTTTTAAACCTTTTTTTTTTACCACACCACAAGGTGTGTGATACTAATTCCCCGACCAGGTCTCAGACCTGCGTTCCCCTGCATTGGAAGCATGGAGTCTTAACCCTGGACCACCAAACAATTATTTATATATGAGTCACTAGGATGGTTTTTTTGGGGGGTTGAACCTGGCCTCTACCATTTTTTAACTGTAAGATTGTACTGTAACCGTATTGCAAGTACTGTTGTCATAAGGAACTTATGAAAGATTCCTGTTGAGTGTCGAGCATGATGCAAAAAAAAGTGCTAAGTGGATATTGGTTCCTGTCATTATTTTTATTAGATTGTACCCTTCTAAATGGCAAGGCTGATCTTAAGCTTGTATTTTTAACAACTCAGAAGAGGGCCTTGAACATAGTAGGCAAATAATTGCTTGACATGCTTAGTTTCTTCAGTTGCATCTCCTGGATCTGAGCAAGTCTTTTTCTCCTTGTAGCTTTGATGATGGCTGTGGTGGTGGAGTGGTGGTGATGAGGGTGGTGGCTCTGGTCCCATGCGTAAGATACATGTAATTTACTTTGTTGTTGTTGTTCAGTCACTAGGTCATGTCAGACTCTTTGTGACCGCATGGACTGCTAGCCTCCTCTGTCCATGGAATTTGCTATTCTGAGGCTAAATAGAGGGTTCAGTTTTGTAGGTGCCAGTCTGACACTTTTTACCAGTCCCATTGTAAATATCACTTTAAAAATCTTTGTAAACTGCATTTTTTTTCTTTAGAAAGGTTATGTGGCTGCATCTGTACAGTAGGTGAGAACACTTAAATTTAGAATTACTAAGGAGACTGTCAGATTCCATGAGGTTAAGAATAAAATCTCAAATTGGCAGTGAAGGAGTGTGACCCTCATTGCATTTGTAGCACACCTATTGAAAAGCACTAAATAATGTCTTGGAATGACCATTATAGGTTTAAATGTAATTCAGTGGCACCTGTAATTTTCTCAGGGCTTTGAAGCTTAGTGAAGTTACAAGCTGGTCAGGACCTTGAAGAGAAGAGCGGGAGAGCACTAATGCAGAGGGACATGAGGAAGATGCTCTTCCTTCTTGAATAAGAATCACAGTCCCATTAAAAGAAAAATGCCAGCGTCTTGGCGGAAAACACAGATTTGCATATTATTCACATGCATTTGCATATCGAATTCAAGAGGCTCTATCTTCAAGTATGTAAAATAAATAGTGTAATTTGCTGCAGCTATGTTCCGATCCAGGTCCAGGGCACTGCACAGATGAAGTACATAACACGTTTAAAAGTCACATTCCAGGAGATGAAAGATGGCAGTCAGCTAAAGGCAGCTGCGCATCAGTTATGCTGACAGGGAGCAGAGATCGCCTGGCTTGGCTTAAGTGCACAAGTGGGACAGCCACTGCCCTAGAGCATCCTCACCTGCAGGGGATGCTTCTCAGATGGGTCCTGAACACTCTGGGCTTTCCAGAATCAGACAGGGTATTGCCTCTCTCCCAAAGTGAAAAGTCTGCATGGTGCCCAATAGCACAGCTTTCCATGAAATCCTAGCTGAGCTGGGTGGGAGTTGCACCATTCACAAGGCTGTGGACCAGACACCCACCATCTGCTAGATTTCACTGACTCTTCCAGCCTTAGAGACCTAAACACTCAAGATTGTTCAGGTGACAGCAAGGAGTAAGGTGGGGGAAACATTATCCCATAATATCTACAAGCCTTCCTACAGCACTCCTTCGCCTCAGTAAACACACACACCAAGTAGACATAGGGCTTGCTATGTAAATGCTGGCTTATGACAAGTCCCTTAGCTTCGTTTCTCACCAGACTGGTGCTTCTAAGCTTGTCTTAAATGAGCATTCTAGTACTGCCAATGGTCACACTGAGGGGCACATACCCCAGCTTCCTTGGTGGCTCAGATGGTAAAGAATTTGCCTGTAATGCAGGAGACCAGGGTTTGATCCCTAGGTTAGGAAGATCCCCTGGAGGAGGAAATGACAACCCATTCCAGTATTCTTGCCTGGAGGATTCCAAGGACAGAGGAGTCTGGCGGGATATAGTCCAGGGGATTGCAAAGAGTCAGACACAACTCAGTGACTAACACTACCCCTAGTCAGCAGTAGACAGATGATAAGACTCAGTTGAGATGCTGTGGTTTACAGATCCCCATATGGCTTTCAGAAGTTAGAGAATAATCTGAGAATAACCTGGATTCTTCAGAGTCCAGAAGTCCCTGATGTAGATGGGCAGGTGGTTAACAACCAAAAGGGTCTGAGAGAAGAGACAGATGGAGCAAGAGGAAATTGCTGGAGGTGACAACAATGTGCTGGTAGTAAGGAGTGGCAAATATCTGGGAGAGAGGACATCTGCATTGAAATAGTGTCCTTCGTGTTTCACATTTATAGTTCACGGAGATTTGACTTTAAGGATGTCGTGGGATCCTTGCAGTAGTCACTGGGGAAAAGGGAGGATGAATATGGTGGCAGAGGTCAGGGAAAGTAGAACTGATTCAGCAGTAGAGATAGCTTAAAAAAATTATTTCAAAAGAGAGGAACAGATGGACAGACACACAGGAGGAGGAAGCACCAATTGATAGAGTCTGAATAGGTTCCTGAACTCTTTCTGTTCACTTAGAAAGGAGAAACCGTCAAGAGCCACGCAGAGGGTCAGGGCTCTTATTTTGTGACTGGAATTCAGGGAAAGCCTCCCGCTGTAACAGGTGATTGTGGGGTGATCAAGGAGGGAAGGTAGATGTGCCATATGGGCAGGATGAGCCCCACAGCTGGGCAGCAGGGTCTCAGTTCCTCCCAGGCACCAGGAGAACAGACTTAAGATAGGAAGACCCGCCTGCCAAAGCAGGAGATATAAGAGATGCAGCTTCGATCCCTGGGTTGGGAAGATCCCTGGGAGGAGGGCATGGCAACCCACTCCAGTATTCTTGCCTGGAGAATCCCATGGACAGAGGAACCTGAAGGGCTACCATCCATGGGGTTGTACAGAGTCACACACGACCACTTCAGTCCCCACTAATTGAAGGGACACTGACTGATGCCTTGGCCAGGCTTTGCTCAGAAGCCTAAAAAAAGAGCTTTTGTGCCCTGCTTGTGCAAGGAGATCCAACCAGTCCATTCTAAAGGAGATCAGTCCTGGGTGTTCTTTGGAAGGACTGATGCTAAAGCTGAAACTCTGATACTTTGGCCACCTCATGCGAAGAGTTGACTCATTGGAAAAGGGTGATGCTGGGAGGGATTAGGGGCAGGAGGAGAAGGGGATGACAGAGGATGAGATGGCTGGATGGCATCACCGACTCGATGGACCTGAGTTTGGATGAACTCCGGGAGTTGGTGATCAACAGGGAGGCCTGGCGTGCTGCGATTCATGGGCTTGCAAAGAGTCGGACACGACTGAGCGACTGAACTGAACTGAACTGTGCTTCTCTGTTCCTATTACTACTGGGTGTTTTAGTTTTCCCAGGCTCATATTTACTTGTGGGAAGTGTACCTCTTTTTGTCATTTGAATGAAAGCCAGGTGTGTGTACCTTTTACTAAGTGCAAAGCTCCATCCCTGGTACCATTCCATATACGCTAGGAGGTTGAAAACACAAGCAGTTTGGAAAAATATGGGTTTGGCATGGTCTTGGTGAACAGAAATACTTCATTGCTGTTCCCATTCTGATTTCACATGCCAGCTTCTCTTCATTTTTAGGTAAGTTATGTAAACTCAGGCACTTGGTTTGTCCATTTACGGTGGGTGCTTAATACATTCAGACCTTATGGAGGTTTGGTGAAAATTAATTAGGTAAAGGTTATGACGTATTTGGAAGATGAAGCCCTCAGTGATATTAAGTTGGGTAATTAGATCGTGCTTATCTAAAACTCCCTCAGCAGCTCAGATAGTAAAGGTTTTTTAATGTATATCCTGTGCTAACAATAGGTGATGGCAACCCTGTTTTCCTTGCCTAGAGATGTTATATATGTTAATTTCAGGGTAAATGCTACTGTCTGTCTGTCCTCTTTATTCTTATTCTGCTAGCTCCCTTTGCCTCTCATCTCTCTGCATTCTCTTTCCAATGCCGATTCAGCTGTTCTGTTGTTTGCTCAACTGACTTGGAATTGGGACAAGGGAGCAAATAGGCTTATGAAAGTGGATGAAGGTGGACTGCAGACTGCATCAGTCCATGGCCACTAAGACAGAGACATCGTCCCCCTGCATTTGAAGACATGGCATGGTCTCCTTCACATTTCAGAGTGATGCTGCTGTATAAAGGTATTAATAGTGCTTACCCCCAGAGCAGGCTGTTGAAGTAAATACCTAAGAGCTATTGGACCTCTCTCATTCTCAAGATTGTTTCAAAGAAATAAAATCCATGAGATCCAGAAACCGCCAGTCTTCATTACTCACTTTGTATAATTATTATGTGTCCTAGATGAGTGGGTAAGTGTAAGTAAGTCTGAATAAATCCCCAAACTGTTTTGAAAGCAGGTCACTTTGACTAAGAATTGAATGATTCTTTTAGGAGTTGTGATTTCCTTTAGTTTATTTTTTCTCCTTCCATTCATGCTGTCTTTTGCTAATTTTTTTTGTAAGAGTCCTGTTGAATTCTCTGCTTTATCTTCTTGCCACTCTATATTAGGTTTTTTTTTCTTGTTCCATTTTTCTTTTATTAGAACTTTTTTAAAATTAGAGGATAATTGCTTTACAATCTTGTGTTGGTTTCTGCCATAAACAATGCAAATCAGTCATAATTATTAATATATGTATATATATATCCCCTCCCTCTTGAGCCTCCCTTCTACCCTCCCATCCTAGCAATATCACACATTTTAACACATATATATGAAATCTAGAAAAATGGTTCTGTTGAAACTATAGGGAAAGAATGGAGACTTAGATGTGAAAGGACTTGGGGGCACAGCAGGGGAATGGGGGAATAGGACAAGCTGAGAAAGTAACACGGACACATTTACACTGTCATGTGTGAAACATAACTAGTGGGAAGCTGCTGTATAACACAGGGAGCACAGCTTGGTGTTCTCTGTATTAGTTTTTTTTTTTTTTTAATTTTGTTTTAGGGGTAGAGAGAGCAAGCATCAAGCATCCCCATGATAATTTCTCTGTATTTAATTACGAAGGCATTAAAAAACTTCAGTGGTAGTGTATTTGATAAAAATTCATTGAGCTGTGTGCATACTTATAATGTATGTATTCATCTGTGTAAATGTTATCGGTTAATGAACAGTGTTTTAAAAGTCACTCATGTTAGGGACTTCCCTGGTGGTCCAGTGGCTAAGACTTCACCTTCCAATGCAAGGGGTATGGGTTTGATCCCTGTCTGGGGAACTAAGACCGCTCATGCGTTGTGGCTGAAAAACCAAAATATAAGACAATACAGTAAATCAAATTTACAAAGCAATATTGTAACAAATTCAAGACTTTAAAAGTGGTCCACATTAAAAAAAAACTTGAAAAAAGTCACTTACGTTATTCATATTTCTGTAATCTGTTTTCTTCTTTGTGTTTTTGTTTCTTCTGTCTCACTGAAGAGTTTTTAAAAGCATTTCTGTTTATTTTTGTGATTATTTTCTAGCTTGAAATTGTATTTCTTTTCCTCTGCTGGCATCAGCTGTGAGTGTGTTGGTAGATGAATGTGGGGACCCATTGGCTTTTCTGCACTCCTCTAATGGGGACTCCCTTACGTATAGTGTGGGCTCCCCCAGAGGCTCGGTGGTAAAGAATCCACCTGCAAGGCAGGAGACGTGGGTTTGATTTCTAGGTAGAGAAGTCCCCTGGTAGAGGTCATGGCAATCCACTCCAGTATTCTTGTCGGGAAAATCCCATGGACAGAGGAACCTGGTGGGTTATTGTGCATGGGGTTGCAAAGAGTCGGACACTACTGAAGCGTCTAAGCACACACATACATACCTAGAGTACACAACAGGATCATGTGGGGCACTTGTGAAAAATACAGATCCCCACATTTTATCCTCAGAAATTCTGCATCACTTTTCTGGTGTTAGGCCTAGGTATCTATAGCTTTTGCCAATTGCTCAAGTAGTTATGAAGCAAAGTGCTTGCCGCTCATCTTTGGAGATACACAGCATTGGATGTGCGTTCTTTAATAAACAGTAATCCTTGCCCTCCTTTTTGTCCTCTCTGTGCACGAATACTCTATCTTATGAACAAGTTGTATTCAGAAAATTGGTTCTGAGACTTTCATTCAAAAGAACTTAAGAATACACCTCTTTTGGGAAGGTTGGTAGATTCCTAAAGCCAACATGTAAAAGCCTCGTTAAGCTTTCTGGTTTGTTACCAGCCAGACCCTGTTGCTGGCAGCACTGGTTATAAGTGAAGGATGGGTTGGAATGGGATGTGGATCATAGTTAGGGACAGCGATGAAGGCCCCACGACAGTAGAAGAGCTTTTATATAAAGAGCCAAGTGGACATGAAAGAAGAGTGAAAATTCTTACATTAATAGGGAAGAAAAGTTTGTTTGGGGTAGTTTCTAACCATACCAGGGAGACAGGAAGCTCTTCTCTTAAGGATGTGTATTTGTGCTTTCAATTTTGAAAGAGGTTTCATCTCCATTTAGTTGTCACTTAGATTAGTTTTTTGGGGCTCTGCGTTTTTTTCCCTGTGGTATAGCATTTATCCTTCATTATCTGTAATATTTTCTACAGGACTATGTACTGCTGACACCTGGAAACTGAAATGGAATAAAAAGAACTTGTTCCCTAAGTTATCTTCCATCATGGACTTCGCCTTCCAAACATTGTTGTAGGGGACAGTTTTAGTACAATTTTAGTTTCCCACCTTTTCCACATCTTTGTTGTTCAGTCACTCAGTTGTGTCTGACTCTTTTTGACCCATGGACTGCAGCACACCAGGCTTTCCTATCCTTTGCCGCCTCTGGGAGTTGGCTCAAACTCATGTCCATCGAATCGGTGATGGTGAGTCATCCAACCATCTCATCCTCTGTCGTCCCCTTCTTCTCCTGCCCTCAGTCTTTCCCATCATCAGGGTTGTTTCCAATGAGTTGGCTCTTCGCATCAGGTGGCCAAAGTACTGGAGCTTCGGCTTCAGCATCAGTTCTTCCAATGAATATTCAAGGTTGATTTCCTTTAGGATTGACTGGTTTGATCTCCTTGCTATCCAAGGGACTCTCTAGAGTCTTCTCCAGCACCACATCTTACTGTGTTTTATTCCTTGATGAGTTTCAGACGTGTTATCACTTCTCCAGCAATTTTTTAATAGCCTGGTTATCTTCTACATGAATAGCTATAACTTCCTTGGGGAGGCTTCTCACTTTCTGTTAGACTTCAGTCAATACGATTAATTCTAAGCTGAATAACCCACTCCATCTGTAGCACTCTTTCAAGTCCCTGTGAGCAGCCAAGCCTACAGATGGAATTTTGAAGCAAAGGCACAAAGAAAGAAAAAAAAAATTGTTTTTTCCAGTAAAGGAAACAAAACCTCCTAACTTTACATACATGTTCATGACTTTAAAAATCCATCAAACTAGAACTAGAAGGGAACGTCCTCAACCTGACAAAGGGCATTTATGAAAATCCTTACAGGTAATATCCTGCCTAATGCTGAAAGACTCGATGCTCTACCCTTAAGATTAGGAACAAGGCAAGGATGCTTCCTGTACCACTCCTCTGAGCAATTGTATTGGAGGAAGTCCTAACCAGTGTAACAAAAACAGAAAAGGAAGGGAAAGGGAAAAAGAAAGGTGTATTTATGATCATCTATGTGGAAAGTAGCAAAGAATAGACCAAAAAAGTATGAAAATGAACCAGTAATTTTGGTAAGGTCAAAGACCAATATACCAAAATTAATTGTATTTATAAATGCTATTAATGAACAATTAGAAAGGGAAATTTAATAGTTTGCCTCTGCTAATCCCATCTCCCGTTCCGTCCATCCCCTAACCAGCCCCTCCCGTAACCACAAGTCTGTTCTCTGTATCTGTGAGTCTGTCTTTGTTTCGTAGATGGGTTGGTTTGTATTGTAGTTTAGATTCCACATATAAGTGACTTACTCTGCTTAGTATGATAATACCCAGGTCCATCCGTGTTGCTGCACAGGGATTAGCAGATGCAAACTATTAAATACAGGATGGATACACAAGGTCCTACTGTATAGCACGGGGAGCTATATTCAAGATACTGTGAAAAACATAATGGAAAAAATATGAAAAAGGATATGTATATATGTTACATATATGTAATTAAATATATAGTATAACTGAGTCACTTTGCCGTACAAAAGAAACACAACATTGTAAATCAACTGTATTTCAATAAAATTTTAAAAAGAAGTGGAAATGTAAAAAACAAATTTATGACATCAGAAGCATTATATTCATAGGGATAAACGTTATAAAATTTCTAACTCCGTATTTTTTTTTAAAGAAACATTCTTTTATTTTTTAAATTATTTATTTTTGGCCATGCGGGGTCTTCATTGCTGTGAGGGCTTTTCTCTAGTTTCGGCAAGCGGGGGCTACTCGCTGGTTGTCGTGGGCAGGCTTCTTATTGTGGTCGCTTGTCTTGTTTTGCAGCATGGGCTCTAAGGTGCGTGGGCTTCAGTAGCTGTGGCTCCCGGGCTCTAGAGCACAGGCTCAGTAGTTGACACATGGGCTTAGTTGCTCTGCAGCATGTGGGATCTTCCCGGATCAGGGATCAAACCTATGTCTCCTGCATTGGCAGGTGGATTCTTTACCACTGAGTCACCAGGGAAGCCGAGTATTTTCTTTTTAATTTGTATCTTTATATTTAAAATATATTTTTTTCAAGACAACACAGAACAAAAGTATACAAATCAGTGAATTATTATAAAATGCAAAATGAATACCCAGGAAATCATTTCCACCACCAATTCAGTATTGTTAGAAAATCAGTTCTTAAAGTTTTGTTAAGATTCAACACAAGCCCCATAGAAATCCCAGCAGACTTTTTTTTTTTTGGCAGAAATTGACAGATGATTCTAATATTTATATGGAAAAGCAAAAAAGCCAAAAGAACTTTGGGATGAAAGAGTAAAAACTTGAGGACATACACAGATTATGAGACTTACGATAAAGCAATAGTAATCAAGTTAGTGCAGGAATGGCATAAGAATAGAGATAGAGATCAGTCAGGCTGCAGAGAGAGTTCAGAAGTAGACTCACACATGTGGGCAGGTGATTTTTGACAAAAAAAAAAAAAAAAAGAACCTCTGCTTATATCTTTTGTCATGAAAAAATTAACTTAAAATGTATCATAGAACTATAACTGAAACTAAAATACTTTGGGAAGAAAACAGGAGAAACGTCTCTGTGTCTTTTGTTCAGGTAAAGGTTTCCTAGATTTACAGAAGCATGAACCATAAAAGAAAAAGCTGATAAATAAGATTTCATTAAAAAAAGAAACTTCTGTTCTTTGAAAGTCATTGTTAAGGAAATGATAAGATAAATCACAGAGTGTAAGAAAATATGTGCAAAATGCTTGTCTTCTATGAAGGACTTGTATTAATATGAAGAACCCTTACTACTCAATAGTATGACAGACAACCTAATTAAAAAGTGGGCAAAAGACATTTTATGAAAATAAGGATACAGATAGTAAATAAGCATTTGAAAAGATTCTCATCATCATTAGTTGGCAGGAAATTTAAATCAAAACTGTGGTAAGATACTGTTAAACGTCCAGTGGCATGGATTAATTTTTTTTTTAATTTAAGAAGGAAAAAGGAAAACTCACAAAATCTAATGTTGCTAAGAATATGAAAGAACCTCTGGTGGGAACACAAAATGGTATAACCACTTTGGAAAAGTTTGGTAATTTCTTATAAAATTAGTATTACTCTTACCATATAACCCAGAAACTTCATTCCCAGGTACTTACTTAAGAAAAATGAAAACATATGTCTAAGAAGTGTATGTGAATGGTATAGCATGTTTATTTTAAAAATCACGAAAAGTGGGTAGATAAATACATTCATACAAAGGAATATCACTTGTCAGTAAAGACAACCAAGTACCAACATAAGCCCAATACTGAGAAGTCTCTAAAGCCACTATGTCAAGTGAATATATGGAATCTAGAAAGATGGTGCTGATGAATTTATTTTCAGGGCAGCAGTGGAGAAGGAGATACAGAGAACAGACCTATGGACACGGGGGGAGGGGAGGAGGGAAGGGGTGAGCTGTATGGAGAGAGTAACCGGAAACTTACAATACCGTATGTAAAATAGATAGCCAGTGGTAATTTGCCGTATGATTCAGGGAACTTAAACAAGGGCTCTGTGACAATCTAGAATGTTGGAATGGGGAGGGAGTTAGAAGGGAGGTTTGGGAGGGAGGGGATATGGGTGTACCTATGGCTGATTCTTGTTGATGTTTGACAGAAAACCACAAAATTCTGTAAAGCAGTTATCCAAAAAGTGGCGCAAAAAAAAAAAAAAAAGTCAGACATACAATATGACTGCATACAGTATGATTCCATTTATAGTGATAGTGAAATCGCTCAGTTGTGTCCAACTCTTTGCGACCCCATGGACAGTAGCCCACCAGGCTCCTCTGTCCATGGGATTTTCCAGGCAAGAATACTGGAGTGGGTTGCCCTTTCCTTCTCCATTTATAAGACATTCTGAAAAAGGCAAAATTACAGAGACCAAATCAGATCAGTGGTTGCCAGGGGTTGGGGAGTGAAGTGATTGATTATAAAGGAGTACATACAGGGAACTTTTTGGGTGATGGAAATATTCTATAATTTGATTATAGCGATGGTTACTTACATGCTGTTACTGCTGCTGCTAAGTCGCTTCAGTCATGTCCGACTCTGTGCGACCCCATAGATGGCAGCCCACCAGGCTCCCCCATCCCTGGGATTCTCCAAGCAATAACACTGGAGTGGGTTGCCATTTCTTTCTCCAACTTACATGCTGTATAAGTTGGTAAAAACTTATAGAACTGTACACTTAAAAGGGTGAATTTTAATATGTGCAAATAATACTCCAGTAAACTAGACCTAAAAAAAATTGTTATTTGTTAAAATTTACATACTGATGTATGCATCAATGAATAATTTGTCAGTTCCATTTAGTAATAACAGACTTCCCCATTTGCATGGTACTTTTCAATTTGTTTGCTATATTCATACCTGTTTTCTCATGTAAGTCTCCTAACTCTGTGAAATTGTGTAATTTTCACATCCTTTTTCACATTTAGAGAGGACCTCCTCTCTGACCTTTAGAGAACCTAGGTGATGTGCTTAATGTCACATGGTAAAATTTTTTCAAATTCTTGGCTTTTCCCACAGTTTTTCAGTGCCTCTTTTTTTTTTGATTTGTTTTAATAATTGTTTATTTTTGGTTCTGCTGGGTCTTCATTATTGCATGCGGAGTTTCTCTGTGGTGAGCGGGGTCTACTCTTCGTTGCGGTCCCCCAGCCCCTCATTGCAGGGGCTTCTCTCGTTGTGGAGCACGGGCTGTAAGCATGTAGGCTTCAGTAGTCGTGGCTCTCAGGCTTAGGTGTTCTACAGCATGTTGGATCTTCCCGGACCAGGGGTCAAACCCACGTCCCTTGTATTGGCAGGAGGATTCCTATCCACTGTACCACCAGGGAAGTCCTCAGTGCCCCTTTATTTATTATTTTAGTTTTTGGCCATGCCTCGTGGCCTGCATGATCTAGTTCCCCAACCAGGGTTAAACAGGAGCCACCTGCACTGGAAGCCTGGAGTCTCAATCGCTGGACCACCAGGGAAGTCCCCAGTGCCTCTTTAACAATTGTTTTTCATTATGGGTTACTTGGATGCTCTTTCTTCCCCTGGACTAGCTGGAAATTCCTGCTTTGGTGCCTTGCACTCCAGGGAGCTTCCTGGTGCTTCACTCAGTCTCTTCCCCTCTCACACGTGCTCTGTCAGAGCCCTTTCGTTTCCTCCAGACCTTAGGCCTCCTGGGAAAATGCTCTTGATGAGCTCAGTCACTTCTGGAACCCACGGCAAATATGACACATACTGTCGTTTGTGTTGGCTATAACTAGTGAATCTCTATGTTATTGCTTCATCTGTCGCTTGGAGAGATTTGCATAAGAAAGAGCTTGTTGATTCTGGACAAGGAGACAGATGGAAATTTGGAGGACTGGCGTGGGAATGACCAAGTGTGTGGCTAGGAGAAGAATAAGTGAATTTCCAGGCAGAATGATTAATTAGGTGCAGGGGTGAAGGCTCAGCAGACTGTTCACTAAACTCTGTGGAGTTCAGACTGGATCTGTTGCGTTTTTGTCAAGCTACATCACTGAATGTCTGTGTAGGCTCTTAGTGGAAAAAGAGACTAAGAAATGAGATGTCAGCTTTTAAAGAAAAAAAAAAATTTTTTTTTGGCAACCAGGAGGAATTGATTCTGATGGGGATATTTTGATGTGGAGTGAGAGAAGAAATTGGAGGAAAGATGGTTGTATGAAGACATCAAGGGCTCACATCAGGTGATGGGAAGACTTTGGTGCCAAAATAAAGTAGCAAAGTCTGACTTAGATCTGAATATAAATTAGACAAAGGAAAATGACAAGGGCATGCAAAGAGCTGTGAAAGCATTTCAGATATGTCCACCTTGAAGTGACGCTGGGCAACCAAACAGATGGAGAAAAGTATAAAACAAGGCCTTTCTTTAACAGGTTAGGACTGAGTAAGATTTGAGTCACCAGCTCAGTTGAGGGAGGGAAAAGTATTAAATTCTGGGTAAAAATGGAGTTCTCTGAAGAGATAGGATGAGGAAAGAAAAAGAATGGTCAGAGAAAGTAAGAGAGTAGAAGCAGAGACACTTGAGTGCAAACAGGTCAAGGTAAGCAAGGCGGTTAGGCTTCCAGAGAGATGATGAGACAGGGGAGAAACAGATGATGAATACTGTCAAGCACAGTCAGGGAAAATGGAACAGCAGAAACAAAGAGGCAACCGGAGTTTTTCATGAACATATTATTAGTGACTCCTGTCAAGGTAGTTTTAGTCAAATGGAGGGGATGAAAGTGAGAAGATGCTCAAAAAGAACTTGGGACTAGAAAATTCTAAGAAAAAGGGAAAGCAGATTTGAAAAGCGAGGTGAGGAATGCCATGAAGAGGTTGGAGAAGGCGACACCAAATGAATGAGAATGAGATATTCCTGTTGCTCTCAAATCCACACACAGGTGTGCACACACACACTGAACCTCTTATGTTTTCATCAGCCACTGTGAAGCCAGAGAGAATTTGCAAACTGAAAAAAGGCTGCCTGAGGATGAAGGGTTTCAATGAGGCTGTGAGACAGCCTTTGAATGAGCAAGTGAGGGTCCTAAGCTGGAGGAGCTGAGGGACTCATCTTAGGATGGAGATGAGAGAAGGAAAGAGACATCTGAGCCCAGGGGCAGCTTCAGGCAGTGGTCCAAGGCCATGATGGTAAAGTTCATCTAAGAACGCTGTTTCCATAAATAGAATCTGAATTAAAAACACTTCAATGAATGACATTTCATTAGCACCTCAGTTTCTTAATCGTCACAAAATTGGGGTCTTCTCAACAGTGGCTTTTCCAGTAGCCATGTGTGGATGTGACAGTTGGACCATAAAGAAGGCTGAGCACTGAAGAATTGATGCTTTCAAACTGTGGGGCTGGAGAAGACTCTTGAGAGTCCCTTGGACAGCAAGGAGATCAAACCAGTTAATCCTGAAGATCAACCAAATATTCATTGGAAGAACTGAGGCTGAAGTTCCACAACTTTGGCCACCTGATGCAAAGAGCCGAATCATTGATGCTGGGAAAGACTGAGGGCAGGAGGAGAAGGGGTCGACAGTGGATGAGATGATTGGATGGCATCACTGACTTAACGGACATGAATTTGAGCAAACTCCAGGAGATAGTGAAGGACAGGGAAGCCTGGTGTGCTGCAGTCCATGAGGTTGCAGAGTCAAACACGATTTAGCAACTGAACAATAGCAAGAACAGTGGCAGCTATTATTCTGAGCAGAGCAGGAATTGCCATGCTATCACAGGCCAGCCTGGTTGATTTCCCAAATAGCGCTGGAGTTTTATTTGCCTTGGCAGTTGAGAATAAACTGAATCTGGTGAGCGGATATCTGTTCCTCCCTTCCCATTCTTCTATCGTGTCTTGTTGCCTCTCTAGCAGTAAGTAAAGCACCTTAGTTGAGTACCCGGATTCCTCTGTGTCCTTTTTCAGCTTTATCTCATGACCACTCTTTCCATGAACTCTTCTTCAGCCAGACCACACTGTTTACCATCCCCGATAAACTTTGTGCCTCACAATTTCACTGCCTAGTGCTGCCTGTCTCGTTTCTGTTTCTGCATGCGAGCCCAGTTCCTCACCTCAGATACCCTCAGAGCTGCTTCTTGAGAAAGTTGTCCTCACTTACCCAAGCCCAGAGCCAGTCTCTCTCTGTTCATCTCTGTCCTCCTTTTCATCCTTCATGCCGCCTGATGGTCCAGTGTTGGGGAGTCTGTGTTGTCTCCTTGCTGGGGTTGGCCGTCCTTGTGAGCAGAAGCCCAGTCCTTGACTGCCTGCAACACTTCTCTCTGATCTGCAAAATGAGTGAGTCTTCAGTAAGGATGTGTTGATTCATTGGACTTTTGAGGGGAAAGGGGTAGGAGCTGGTGTGTGAGGTCAGGTTTTTTGCTTTCAGAATCTGTTTTTTCCCCAGTTTTATTGAGATATAATTGACTTACAGCACTGAGTAAGTTTAAGGCATACAGCATAATGACTTAACTTATTGTGAAATGATTACCATATAAGTTTAATTAACATCTGTTGTCTCCTATATCAAGTTCTGATTTTAACTGGAAAGCTGCAGGTACCCTGAGCGCACTCCCAATATCGGATGCTCAGATCTTGGCAAGTGGATTCCGGCATGGCCTGTGGCTGAGTTGTATCAGAGAGGAGTTTCATTTGCCCTGGACCAGGCCTGGGAGGGGAGGTACAGGCCTGGCCAACTGGCCCTGTCGCTCCATCTCTATGGTGATGGAGGACATGGCGATGCAGGCCTGATATATGTGCTTTTCTTTTCTTTTTTTTTTTTTATTTTTTTTGGGGGGAGTCATTCCATTTTTTGGGGGGGGAACACGTGTACACCTGTGGTGGATTCATGTTGATGTATGGCAAAACCAATACAATATTGTAAAGTAAAAAAATAAATAAACAAAATATATGTGCTTTTCTAACAGTGCAAAAATGCTGGACTTAGGTAGAGAGAACAGCTTTGTTGTTGTTGCTCCGTTGTTAAGTCATGTCCGACTCTTTTCGACCCCATGGACTGCAGCAGGCCAGACTCCTCTGTCTTCCATTATCTCCCAGAGTGTGCTCAGACTCATGTCCCTTGAATTGGTGATGCTATCTAACCATCTCATCCTCTGTTATCCCTACTCCTTTTGCCTTCAATCTTTCCCAGGATCAGGGTCTTTTCCAATGACTCTTTGCACCAGGTGGTCAAAGTATTGGAGCTTTAGCTTCAGTATCATTGTTTTTTCAAAACAGTATAAAATGTTAAGGGCGACCAGATTACAACTATATTATTAGCATTACAGCATCTTTTCCACGTTAAGAAAAAAAGGAAAAGAAGAAAAAATACAGAGTTAACTGTCATGTTGCCTTGAAATATCACCTTTATGGTTTCTTGTGTTGCTATATTTCTTTGTTTACAAAGAAATTATTGGCTTACAATTTGACAATGAAAATTGACTCTAAAACTCATTTTTTTCATGAAACAGATTCCATCCAAATCAAATCGAATGAATGAAAGTTAATGTTTCCTTACCCAGTTTGTTTCTTTGGTAACATAAATTCCCATTTAATGTCCTCTTCCTTCATGAAAAGACTCGGCCTTTCTCTGGGTTGTGCTTTGGAATCAGTCTGATAATTGCCTGGTGGATTTTTCTGATGCCCAGTGCTTTTACAGTCCTCACTCTGCAAATGCTAGCTCCCGGCTATTCTCTTGACATATTCTACATACACTTATCTATCCTTTGCAGGGGAGCCAGTCACCCGGAGAATGTTACTGTTTATCATGCTGCTGACGAAACCTGGGCCTGAAAGATACACAGGAAGCACTAGCAGTAGAAAATACAGTCTAAAGGCAGTCACAGTCTCTACTTAAGACTCCATTCTTTGGGTACAAGTGAAAGAAAGTGAAAGTGAAGTCACTCAGTCATGTCTGACTCTTTGCGACCCCATGGACTGTAGCCTACCAGGTTCCTCCATCCATGGGATTTTCCAGGCAAGAATACTGGAGTGGGTTGCCATTTCCTTCTCCAGGAGATCTTCCCAACCCACAACTGAAGCTGGGTCTCCTGCATTGTAGGCAGACGCTTTATCATCTGAGCCACCAGGGAAGTCCCTAGCAAGAGAGGCCATACCTTCAGGAGAGGCCATACCTTATTTAGTGGTGGATGGGGTGGAGGTCAAGTCCTGCCTTTGCCATTTCAAACCTGAGAGTTTTCTAGGCATTATACATGAAATGCAGGAGGAAGCTGTATCATTTATGGTCAGAGTAGGAAACAGATAGCAACTTTCAATTGATTTAATTTGAAGAGAATTTACCAAGATGTCAGCAATGCACAGAAACCACAAGAGGTGGTATAGTGTTCTGAACTAGAAGTGACTTCATGAAGTTACCACCACTTTTAGTCCTGAAGGAGGAAGTAGAGGAGGGATTTCTGGAATTTGGAGGGGGAACCTGATGGAGAGAGTCATGTGGAGAAGGATGTTTCACGAACTCCATGACCTTCAGTCAGGTGATACAGCCAACCCACAGGGAACCCACAGGAATGGAGGCACAGAAGGGAAAGAGCCCAGTCTTGGCTTTCTTATTCCCTTTCCTTTTGTCTGTGCTGTCTGTTGGGTTAAACCCAACTGAACACCAGAGGACTAGGATGTCCATGGATGTGCTCCAAACAGGACTGCCTCCCAGGGCTCAGAGAAGAGTAGAGAGTTGAACTTGAGGGAGAAATGGAAGACAGAGCGATTCACAAAATTTTAAAGCTGGAAGAGACTTTGAGAACAACCAGTCCATTTCTCTTATTTCACAGATAAAGGACCAGAGTCACAGAGAGGCTGAGTAGTTCTTTCCGAGTGTCCTGGCTCATTCATATCAGGGTTGTAAGAGGGCCTGGGGGTTCCTAATCCTCAGTTCTGCGTTCCTTCTACTATGTGTTCTTCTCATCCAGTTAAGTGGACAGTGAGACGAGGAAGGGTGAGTGAAATTAGAGAGGAATGTTTCTCCTTATGATTAGTTCTCTGAGTAGGTGCTCAGTTCCACATAAAAGGTTAGAGAGAAATTTAAGTGAGCTCAGATTCAGTTATGATTGGTTGTGTGGTTAACAAATATGAATATCAGTGACAAAAATAGAGATGGCATTATATATTAAGAAACGTATGACTGCATCTGAAGTTGGCCTGAGAACCAGGCTGCTCAGATGGTGTGGTTGTCTCCTGTTGATTCTGGTCCTGCCACCATGCTCTCTTTGGGATCTTTTATGGCCTCAGGGTCTTGTTTTAAACCTTTGAGTGAAGGCTGAATCATGTTTAGGTACCATGCTTCAGCAGCAGCAGCATCTTACAACTCAGAGACAAGGGAAGGAGGGCTAATTTTTAACATATTGCACATCGCCAGTATAGGCGTTCATTTACACACATAGTGGTGGTTTAATCGCAAAGTTGTGTCCGACTCTTGCGACCCCATGGACTGTAGCCTGCCAGACTCCTCTGTTTATGAAATTCTCCAGGCAAGAATACTAGAGCGGGTTGCTATTTCATTCTCCAGGGATCTTCCCAACCCAGGAATCGAACCCAGGTCTCCTGAATTGTAGACAGGTTCTTTACCAACTGAGCTACAAGGGAACCCCTACATATACAGGTACATATGCAAATGAACACTCATATATATAGGCAATTATCAGCTAACAACACTGACCTAAGAATGACCCTGCAGAATATCAAGAGTTTGGGAATGGTATTGGTATTTATGGTATTCCCCTCATATGTCAGTAACCCTTGGGAGTGAAGGATCTAAACCTTCCTTTATGTGTCAACAGAGATGGAGAGAGTCAACTTACTATTGCCTTTCTTAGGTACTTATTCACTATTTCATTAAGTAATGTCATCAACAAACATTTATTGAGCACCTATTATATGCCAGACACTCTGTTAAGTACTGGAGGTAGATAAGGAAGACACATGTATTCCTTGACTTCACTTCATTAGGGTTTTCTAGAAAAGCTGTTTTATTAGCCAAACTAGTGAGAACTGGGTTCCCCCTTCCTATATTCCATGTAGGGAGAATCACTATTAGTAAGTGAAGATCTGGTGATTAGTAAGTGAAGATATGATGAGATGGTTGGATGGCATCACCAACTCAATGGACATGAGTTTGAGCAAACTCTGGGAGATAGTGAAGGATGGGGAAGGGGAAGCCTGGCGTGTTGCAGTTCATGGGGTTGCAGAGAGTTGGACATGACTTGGCAACTCAACAACAACAATAAAGTGAAGATATGGGTTCCAAAGATAATAAATAACTGTTTTTATGTAGTTGAAGTTATTGGATTACTTTGCCCCAAATTTGGTGGCTGTTTTGTGGCTGGTGGGAGATGGGGGAGTGGGTTCTGCTGCTGGTTGGTTCTAGGATTTAAATATTGTTTATATTGGATATCAGGTGGTTACTTATAGACTAACTTTTAAAAACAAGCTATGTCTAAGATTAGTAGAAATTGTACTAAAGCTGGAGAGAGGGGTGTGAAGGAAGCAGTCTTTGACTTCCAAGTAATTCAAGGCAAAAGAAGTTCCTTATCTGTCTCTGAACAGAGTATATTCATATTCAGTAAATAAATATCAGGTACCTGTTATTTGGGAGCTTCTCTGGTGGCTCAACAGCAAAGAATCTACCTGCAATGCAGGAGCCACAGGAACCATGAGTTCGATCCCTGAATGAGGATGTGGTAGCCTCCTCAAATATTCTTGCCTGGAGAATTCCATGGACAGAGGAGCCTGGCAGGTTATAATCCACAGGGTCACAGAGTCAAACATGACTGAAGTGACTTAGCACAGCACAGCACCTGTTATTTGGGGCTTCCTTGGTGGCTCAGATGGTAAAGAATCCTCCTGCAATGCAGGAAGCTCGGGTTTGATCCCTGGGTCAGGAAGATTCCCTGGAGAAGGGACTAGCTACCCACTCCAGTCTTCTTGCCTGGAGAATTCCAGAGACAGAGGAGCCAGGCATCACTGACTCATTGGACATGAGTTTGAGCAAACTCTGGGAGATGGTGAAGGACAGAGAAGCCTGGCATGCTGCAGTCCATGGGGTTGCACAGAGGGGACATGACTTAGTGACTGAACAACAACAACACCTGCTGTTTGCTAGGTTTAATTTTCAAATAAACTGTTTATTATTCACGACAACTCTGTAAGGTGAAGTTAAGCATCTCCATTTTATTGGGTTGGCCAAAAAATATTTGTTCAGGTTTTCGTGAAATAGTGTATGAAAAAACCTGAATGAACTTTTTGGCCAACCCAATACAATGAAGAAAATGAGGTCCAGGTAATTGAAGTTATTGCCTCCTCTGCACCTAAGGGGACTAAGTGTCAAAGCATGTCAGTTCTACATCTTTTGACTTCTTTCTAATATTCTAACTAATATTTTATTTTTTGAGTCGTAATATATTGTTTTCATTACTGTTTCCTGCTTTCTGTTGGTGAAGGAAATGGCAACCCATTTCAGTACTCTTGCATAGGAAATCCCATGGACAGGGAAGCGTGGTGGGCTGCAGTCCATGGAGTTGCAAAAGAGTGGGACAGCATGCATGCTTACCTGTTAGTAATTAGTTTGTTAGTCTCTTGGTCTCCCAGGTGGATTAGATGGCCTCATGGAGCACCGGGTATGCTCTTTGCTAACTCATCACATTGTACTGTGATTTCCTATTTATTTATTTGTCTTGGACACTGGACTAAAGGCTCTTTGTAGATTGTATTCTATCCCATGTTGGGTCCCATCTCCTAGCACGTTCTTTGGCACATGGAAAGTGAAATGAAAGTTGCTCAGTCGTGTCTGGCTGTTTGCAACCCCATGGACTATACAGTCCATGGAATTCTCCAGGCCAGAATACTGGAGTGGGTGGCTGTTCTCTTCTCCAGGGGATCTTCCTAACCCAGGGATTGAACCCAGGTCACCCTCATTGCAGGAGGATTCTTTACCAACTGAGCCACCAGGGAAACCCATGGAAAGCATTTAATAAACATTTGTCAGATGAGTGAATCTTCACAGTTATCCTGTGAAAGCTGTTACTATCTCGAGTTTTACAGATGAGGGAGCTGAGGGTCAGAGAGGTAAAGAAACTGATCTCAGATCACATAACAAGTTGAGAGTAAATGAAAAGTGTGTTCTTAACTACAAAGTTTTGCTCTCTTTGCCACAACACAGCACAGTTATCATTGGTGTTGCAGAAGAGCTTGGTAGAAGGTTGCAGTAGCTTGAGATATGCTTAGGCAGTAGAGTGATCATAAGGGACACTTGGAAATGGCCCTTCTCAACACCCCATTTTTAATTCTGTTTTAGCGCAGGCTGTTTTTCTTTATCTCAGAACACCAGTGTTTTCTGGCTGAATGCATGAAATTCTCATGGTCCTTGCCCCATTCCTGGCTCACTGTTATCTTCCCAATGTCTTACTTTGACCTCCTTTCCAGTAGATATTTTTCCTGCTACACTGTTCCCATGATTGTCGTTCTTATCATCCATCACCCATTTTTACTGCTCATCATCCCTCTTAATAGTCAGTGACAAGCCAATAATTTTTATTAACACTTGAAAATGCTATTTTGCTGTTAAACCAATACACGCAATTGCCCTAATCTGCTGCCAAATGGTAATAATCAGAATCAGGTTTCAAAAGGTTTGGATTTCACCAAGGCTGCCCACACTGTCCTTGGAGGCATATAAATTAATTATAATTAAGAACTGTGTGCAGATGTTACAAAAGAAATTTTGAACAATTTTGGTGTCTGCTCTTGCAGAATATTAAAGAGAAAAAACCTATGACTGGCTGTTGCTGGTGAGAGTATCGATCAGCATCTATGTTTGTATTACAAATTCCTATGAAAATGCACACATGTAAAGTGACTTATAATCCTTTATTAGTTGCCTGTTCAACTCTTATGTCAAGAACTTGGGTGACAGTAGAAGTGATACTTCTGCTTTGGGCATACAGAAGGAAAAAACAGATGAGATAGAAAAGCCAAGATTTATCTACTAAAGTATTGCAGAACAAGGAGGTAGGTTGTATTAATAGAACAAGGCTGAGGTGGTATGTCTGCTTGGACTAAGAACAAGAAGGCTCTTCGGTGACAGAAGTCCTAGGAAAGCAAATTTCCCTGCTGAGGAATTCATGCCACACTGGCCCTTTCCAATGTGGGGACCACCTGAGTTCTCATAGGGTCTTGGGGACATCCTTTCCTGCGTTCTGCTGGAGAACTTGATGGAGCCATCTACTCCATAGTAGTTTAGATAAATTTTACCTGTATCATTTTCCTTTCTCCCATCGATCCTGCTCTTCCCTGATTGAGCCCTTTCCCAGAAGTGATTTAACTAAAGGCTCCCTTTTCTTTGATTTTTATATTTACATCATTGGTTGTGGCTATGGTATGTTGAAATGGATTTGGGGTTAGCTCTGCACAGAAGTGTTTTTAGATTAGCTAAATACCCCAGCAGGACCATTAAACTGTTGTTACCACGTCAGTCACTACATTAAAGTTGGGTTCGGCATGTTTATAGGGTGTACAGGTAAACTTTTATTTTGTCGTTCATTTCATAGGCACAGTCTCAGCCCCCAAACTCCAGACTACCAGGATTTCTTACTTTGTTCCTTTTGAACAAAGAGCAGCGGCAAGGGAACTCAGAAGCTCCAAGAGTTTGGATGATAATAATAGTATGAAAAGGAGCAAGATGACAATACAGAGAGAAGTTGTAGGTTCTATGGACTCTGTGGGAGAGGGAGAGGGTGGGAAGATTTGGGAGAATGGCAATGAAACATGTAAAATATCATGTAGGAAACGAGTTGCCAGTCCAGGTTCGATGCATGATGCTGGATGCTTGGGGCTGGTGCACTGGGACGGCCCAGAGGGATGGTATGGGGAGGGAGGAGGGAGGAGGGTTCGGGATGGGGAACACATGTATACCTGTGGCGGATTCATTTTGATATTTGGCAAAACTAATACAATTATGTAAAGTTTAAAAATAAAATAAAATTGGAAGAATAAAAAAAAAAAAAAAAAAAAAGGATCAAAACCAAAAAAAAAAAAAAAAAAGGACACTAAAATTAAAAGTGTGTGCCTCCTCAGTCACTCAGTCATATCCAACTCTTTGCAACCCTGTGCACTAGAGCTCACTAGGCTCCTCTGTCCATGGGATTATCCAGGCAAAAATACTGGAGTGGGTTGCCATTTCCTTTTCCAGGGGATCTTCCTGACCTAGGAATTGAACTTGCATCTCCAGTTTGGCAGGCGGATTCTTTACCACTGCACCACCTTTTATATGTTATTGCTACAGATTTAGATGAAATTTACATGTGTTTAGCAGATGTTGAATGCATCTGGAGGATTGAAATTGGGTTTCCAGATGCCCTGAATATGTAAATGGCATTTGACTTCAGAATGGCACTGGATGGTAGACGTGTGACATCAGTTATACTTTTTGCTTCAGATGATTGGTGAACACATTTGCCTAAGCTATTATTCTGACTCAAAAGCACCTCTTTGGTTCAACATTTGCTCTGCTCTTACAAATTTGAATTTAGGAAGTATAACTTAAAACCTAAAATCGACTTGGAACATAAATATTTAAAAAATGTTCTTAATAAAATTTTTCTTTTATTTTGGATCTGTTCCTCAGTGTTAAGTTAATCATACTTCTCTGTTTATGGCACACTTTCATTATTGGTTCAGATAAGGATGTCTTGCTTAGTTAATTTGTTCTCTATGTACCTTTATTCTTGTGTATATCTCTTAGCGTAAGATAATAAAATTCCTTGAAAAATCCTGCTGTTATTTTGATAGGAATTGCCTTGAAGTTATGGATTAATTTGAAAGAAAATAGAACTCTCTATTATGTTATCCCCTCTGTGAATGTGGTGTATGATTGCATTGTTCAAGACTTCTTTCATATCGTTTAATAAGAGTTTCAGCTTTTCTCTGCAGAGGTCTTGTGCATTTTTTGCTAATTCCTAAATAATTTATAGTTGTTTTTGCTGTTATGACTGTTAACATTTTCTGGTTGGTTAAAAGACCTATTGATGTTTTCTCCGAGTAGTATTTATCTAGCAATCTCATTCTCCCCATGTTAATTAATAGTTTTAAAATTCTGTTGGATTTTCTGTCCAGATAACCATATTATCTTACTTTGCTATTTTTCTCTATCTTTCTAGTCTTAAAACTTCTGTTTTCTTGACTTATTTACCAGGATGCTCAATATGATAGCACTAAACTTACCTTTTTCTCATTGTCAAAAAATTTTTTTCTTAAGAGATTTTGGAGGAGTAGGATGGGGAGGTAGGAAAGAGGCTCAAGAGGGAGTGGATATATGTATACGTACAGCTGATTCATGTTTTGAAACCAACACAGCAGCATAAAGCAATTATCCTCCAATTGAGGAGAGGGGAAAAGCTACCTACTCCAGTATTCTGGCCTGGAAAATTCCATGGACTGTATAGTCCTTGGGGGTCACAAAGAGTCAGACGCGACTGAGCAACTTTCACTTTAACTTTTTTTTTTCCAATTAGAAATAAATTTTAAAAAAGTTTTGGGTATATACTCTTACAGGTAGACTGATGATCTCCTTTATTTCCTGTCATCAAAAGGTTAAGAAAATATTCTAACATTTATATCATAAATAGGTGTTGCCCTTAATCAAATGTCTTCATTTTTTGAGATATTCATGCAAATGTCTCCTTTGGCCCATTAATGTGGTAATTATTTTGACTTATATTCTGATATTAAAGCATCCCTAAATTTCTTGTGTAAACCACACTTGAATATTATTATTATTACTATTATTAAATATATTATTTGTTTTGTTAGCTAAATATTTTGTTTAGGATTTGTTTTGCCTTTATGTTCATAAGTGAAAGAGACCTATGATAACCTTTTCTGGTACTATAATTATCTGGATTTATATTTAAACTTTTCTTTTTTCTCTGTTTTGTTCAACTTGTACGAACAAGGCTCATTTCTTTCATATGTACCTATTTTATTTCCTTTTGTTTTGGCAAAGGTGGGGTGAGTGTGTTTGGTGGATTTGGATTGGGGACTTTTGATAACCATTTTATTTTCTTTAATGATTATTATTATATTCCAACATCCTGCATTATTTTGAACCTCTTTTTGCTTTTTAAAATTAGATTTTATGCATTAACTTTAAAAGAAGCTAGCTTTCATAATATTCTTTTGTTATCTTAAAATTTTTATTGTATATATTGCTATTGGTTCTTTTTCAGTTGCATTTGCATTTTCTCTTCCATTTCTCTGATCTTGTCAGAATTTTGTCTAATGTAGTCTTTAAAGGATCAGCTTATGGTTTCATTTTTTCCTTGTTTTCTATCTTATTGATTCCTTTCTTATTTAGTTCCTTCTTGGGGTTGACTCTGTTCATTGTTCAATAAGGGAAAATCTAATTACAATTAATTATATTTTATTTTCTTAAAAATGAATTTAAAGGTATAGATTTCTCTCTAAACTGTTTCAGTTATGCTCTAGAAATTTTGATATTTAATATTTTCATTGTCACTCTAGCTCAAAGGATTTTTCGTTTCTGTTATGATTTCCTTCATAACCTTAGTGTTACTTATTATTGTTTTTAAAAAGTTTTGGATGTGGGACTTCCTTGGTAGTCCAGTGTCTAAGACTCCGTGCTTCCAATGCAGTGGACCCAGTTCTAGTCCCTGATCAGGGAACTAGATCCCACATGCCACAGCTAACACCCAGTATAGCCAAACAGATAAATTAAAAAAAAAATATTTGGATGTGTGATATTTTTAGCTACCTTTAAATTTTTACTTCTAAATTTAATCACATTATAGAAACTGCCAATCATTTCATATTGATTCTTTGGAATATACTGAGGCACTTCTGTCGAGTTACTATTTTTCATGTGCTTAAAAATATATATTTTTTGTTGTATATGTATTGCTAGATATCTGAACTAGTTACTTATGCTTTGGACTGTTTTGGTTTGGTTTTTATCATTTTGATCGTTTATCATTGTTTACATTTCTCTGTTGAATGTATCTGTTACTCCTTAGTGTAATTTTAGTTGCTGCTTTATACATGTTATACCTTTATTTTTAGATTCATATATATTCATGATTATGGTATCTTCTTAGACCTAGTATGTGACATCTCTCATTGTCAATTTTGATATTTTTGTCTTCAATTTTATTTTGTCTTGATATTAAAATTTTGATGGACATTCTCACATTGCCCTCCATAAAGGTTATATTCATTTATATTTCACTTGACTTATACTGTGTGAGACTTCTTGTCCCTGCATTCTCCTGTGTAACAGATTTTAAGGCCTGTGCATCTTAACTTTCTGTCTTTATTGGTATCTTGGTAAACTGGACCTGATGCATGGTTCTGGCACTTTTAATCTTCAATTTATTCACTGCCTGTCATATTCTAATCACAGTTGCCTTAATTGGGTCACTCTGAACACTGTCCTGACTGCATTAAGGATAGTACTTGGAGAATTTGACTTAATCATCTATTAAGTCACATTTTATCCTTCCTGTTGGGGTTGCCCCAGGACTCAGTTTTATCTGAGGACAGGATTGGTCCAGCTTCTCACTCAGATATGTCTTCTCTTGGAGTCCACTGTGAGCAAAGTGTAGACTGGCTCCTGTTAGAGTTAACCGGCTCCGCTCATAGGCATCAACACAAGCTGCTGTGGTCTTCTGCTTGCTGTAAATCTAAGGGCCACTCATCTCAAGCCACAGGGAGGCAGAGGACCAGGAGGTGAACAGCTGATTCTCTAATCCTGCTGCTTTGTTGTTTCTGCTTGTGAACCCTTGTGTCTGAATTGACAGCGTCATTTGAGGGGGTGCCGAGCTTCACTGATCCCCATTACTGTCCCTGGCCCGAATGACTCTTGAATTCTGCTACACTTGACTGGTAAGCTGTCTGGGGAGTTTGCTGCTACCCTCAGGCCAATAAGTGACATCGTCTTCAGGGAGTTAGAACATCACGGAACTCATACCTCCTGCCGCCCCTCGTGCCTCCCACTGTGAGGCTCCTCTTAGCTTTCCTCTCAGGTTCTGCCAGCCATCACACCCCCACTTCCCATATGCTGACCTGATGCTTTCATAAATAGCCAGGTTCCTTGAACAACTTCTACAGAAGCGGAAAGGTAACATCCTTTGCATCTATAGAGCATTTTATATTCTTCAAAGCACTTCCAGCTGCATATGATCATTTGATCCTCACTAAAAAACTCTTTCAGGTATTTAGGTTAGGTGTATTATCCGAATTTCACCTGTGAGGAAATAGAGACAGTGATGAGGACTTGCCCATCCTCAGGTACTTAATTAATGTGGAACTGGTATAAGAACACAGCTTGGTTTGGTTGGTGAATTTGTTTATTTATTCATTAATTCACACATGTACTGAGAGGCAGCAGGATAGAAAGAGCAAAGGTTTTGGGGACAAACTTTGGTCTGAAACTTGATGCCATCCCTTCTTAGCTGTGTGATCCTGTTCGTGTACTTAACCCCTTTCTCAGAAGAGCAGTTTCCTGATTTGTGCATGTGCCACATGCTCAGTTGTGTCTGATTCTTTGTGACCCCATGACTGTAGCCCACCGGGCTCCTGTGTCCATGGAATTCTCCAGGCAAAAATACTAGAGCTGGTTGCCTTTTCCTTCTCCAGGGGACCTTTCCCACCCAGGGATCGAACCCACATCTCCTGTGTCTCCTGCATTGCAGATGGATTCTTTACCTACTGAACCATTGGGGGAGCCAATGTATGGGAAAATTATATAATGTTTATATGTGATTTAATAATCCATGAAAATTACCTGGCAATTATAGTGTGTGGCATAGGGTAGATTATAGGTAAAATGTTACTGTAAATATATAATATGTAAAATAGGTTACTAATACAGGTAAAAATGGCCAAATATTGATAATTTCATAATGGTAGGAAGTCAGTGGTTCAGTCCTTCCTTGTATCCACGGCCCTGCTAGGCCCCAGGAACTGCAAATACAGGCGAGGTGAGGTTTTCTCGTGTGTCTCTATCTTCTAGACTGTGGTCGTGGAGGTTAGAACCTGTCTCCATTGCCTCCCAGATGACAAGAACAATGTCTGCTAGGGAGGAGGTGCTTAATAACTGAACTGAAAAAGTTCATGCCCACCAGGAGATGAGCAAGCAGTGAAGATAGGCAGATGCATCATCACATAACCCTAATACACTGTAATAGGTATTTAGATAGACACGCACAGGCCATGGCAAGAGCCCAGGAGACAGAATGCTCAGTTCTCCTGGGGGAGGGGGAGTGCAGTACAGAGGAGGGGGTGCCGCTTCATAAAGCAGGTTCCTGAAGACTAACCGTGGTCTGTGGGTGGAAGGGAGAGAAACCAATTTGCTTATCTTGGACGACAAGCTTTCTCTCCACCAACCCCCTTCTAATGTGTGAAATTGAGTTTGTATTCACAGGTCTTCTTTGTCTTGCAGTCCCTGTTACTCATATCTTCCATAATGTATTGCTTTGTAAAGTGCTTTGCTCGATCCCGAGTATAAAAGAGATGCTCAGTAAAACCAGAGTCTATTCTTCGAGTGTCACAGTCGCCATCGCATAACAAAGTGTAATATATTGTGTGAGAAGAAATAGAGGAATGTAAGAGGTGTCTTAAAGAGAGCAAATAAAACATCAGAATGGGAGAGGGAAGTGCATTAAAGTTAATAAACTGTCATGACAGAATGGACCACTTTTCAGTGTGAAAGAATCTGATGTAGTGACTGATGATGGTAGGATTAGAGCCCTACTTTAATGAAGTTAGTTGCTACTTTTGCCAACTTCTAAATCTTTTGGTTCTCCTTGAGAGTCAGTCCTTGAAATTTAATAGATGTGATGCCAATAGCTCTTTGAGATGCTAAACCCATCTGTCTTCTTTTGAGAATTCAGTGCTGCTGGACTCTATATAGTGCTGCTTGGCTGGGAGCTCAGGGATGGAGAATTCAGACCTCAGCTGCCCTGCCCGGCTGGGGACAGTTCAGCACACAGGTTGCCAGGGCCTCGTCATCATTCCGTTTCCACAGAGACATAGCCAACAAAGCCGTCAAGAGCAAACTTTGCTCCGATGTGTACCACTGAGCCACTCCTCTTACTTGTGTGCGCAAGAAAGACAACGCCATCGACACAAGGCTCTTTCTTGGCAGTGTGTAAGGATGACCACAACAGCAAGGGTTCCAGAATGTTTTCTGCCAAGACCTGGATTGGATTTTGTGCTTCAGCCACAAAATGTCCCCAGCATCTTAGCCTCAAATCATTAATGCTCTTTGCAGTCAGTCTGCTCCCTGAATACTGCCTTATCTTTCTTTGCTCAACACCCTCATCATTATTGTTTTCTTTTTGTTTGCTAGACTCGCAAAGCTTTTAGATTCTTAATATCTTACTTCTCCTCCCACCCTGCCACCCCCCCCCCCCCCCCCCGCCCCTGCCGCCAAACAAGCAGGAGATATGAAGCAGCGTTTTCATCCTTGGTTACACACTCTCTCTCTTTGGAGAAGAATAAAAACCCTAGTTTTGGTTTCGGGTGCAGTTTGTAGATTATTTCCTTGGAGTATAAAGATGCTATGTGTATGTATTGGCATGCTGTTGTAATATCATTGACCTTGACAACATTGCATAAGTGTTTTGAGCTTAAGTTTCTCTCTTTGAGAAGCAAGGATAAAATGACTAGTTTATCGGGTGTCTAGGAAGACCAAAGAGATTGCACAGGAAGACATGCTTAATACGGTTCCTAGTATATCCCAGACGCATAACAAATGATTATACGTCTCTGTGGAGAGCTGCACCCTCCGTCTGGTATTTAGGGGCCTCTGCCTCCTAATATTTAGGGGCAGTAGTTCAGTTTAGTCGCTCAGTCGTGTCCGACTCTTTGCGACCCCATGAATCACAGCACGCCAGGCCTCCCTGTCCATCACCATCTCCCAGAGTTCAAACTCACATCCATCGAGGTGGTGATGCCATCCAGCCATCTCATCCTCTGTCGTCCCCTTCTCCTCTTGCCCCCAATCCCTCCCAGAATCAGAGTCTTTTCCAATGAGTCAACTCTTTGCATGAGGTGGCCAAAGTACTGGAGTTTCAGCTTTAGCATCATTCCTTCCAAAGAACACCCAGGGCTGATAGGCAGGAGATCGTTGTAAAAGGTAGAAGGTGATGAATAGTATGCAGACATGAAGTCAGTCATTTCAGGAAGGAGACTCTATCAGTAATTTAATAGCATTTGTCAAATTCACCATACTTCGATGCATAATCAAATGGGAATAAAACTATCTTCCTAATAACTGATGATGTAAGAGGCAGTGTGATGTAAACTGGCCTGAAAGCTGGAAGATCTGGGTGCATGTTCATTTCACTTTATTGGCTCACGGTCTCGGATTTCTTAGGCTTTGCTTCACCATCCATAAAATGGTGATAATAATGTTTTTCTTATTTTCCCCCTGCTGGGTTATTGTAAGGATCAAAGGAGGTATTTTTAAAAGTACTGCCTATGTATGGGTTGCTTTTGATTTAGTAATAAGAGGCAGATGGGTTACTGAAGAATCTGCAGGCTCTTTTCCTCTTTGAGGTGAACATGAAGTACAGGTAGCAAGAATGGGGGCTTCAGTGTTTGTAGCTTCCTATATCAGGCTGCTCCAGGTCATGTTTTGTTGGTAGCCTCTGCTGAGCCCATTTTGCTGCTCATTTTGCCTGGCCTTTGCCATCCTTTGGCCTCAAGAGCCATTATAGGGTGGATTGTGACTGGGGTACCAGGGATCTCACAACAACAGTCAGACCCCTTTTTGGAGAATCCTGTGTTGGTGTACTTGGTGTGACTGCCTGGACCACTTGCATCCTCTTCCCATGGCTTGTCCTTGCCTGTCTGCTGATGATGGCTAGAGCAATAACATCTCTTACTGTCTTGCTCAAGGATTTCTGATGCTTTGGGAAAGTTCTTTTTTTTTTTTTTTCCCCTCTTACTCTACTGCTCAAACACAAGAGATAAGAAACCAAACTAGAAGATAAAAGTTGGGTTTGAGGATCAGGAAAAGGAGATAAGTTCCTTGACTTGGAGTATCCAGCCTCTCCCCAGACAGTGTAGGTTGTAATTTAACCTCTGTGTGTGTGTATGTTTCCAGGGAGTCGACAAGTTGAAGATGAAGCCCAGAGCGGAGTGCTGTTCCCCCAAGTTCTGGTTGGTGCTGGCTGTCCTGGCCGTGTCCGGCAGCAGAGCTCGTTCTCAGAAGAGCCCGCCCAGCATCGGCATTGCTGTCATCCTCGTGGGCACTTCAGACGAGGTGGCCATCAAGGACGCCCACGAGAAAGATGATTTCCACCATCTCTCCGTGGTGCCCCGCGTGGAGCTGGTGGCCATGAACGAGACGGACCCAAAGAGCATCATAACCCGCATCTGTGATCTCATGTCCGACCGGAAGATCCAGGGGGTGGTGTTTGCTGATGACACAGACCAGGAAGCCATTGCCCAGATCCTCGACTTCATTTCAGCCCAGACTCTCACGCCCATCCTGGGCATCCACGGGGGCTCCTCGATGATAATGGCGGACAAGGTAAAAGGGGGTTGCGGTGAGAAGAGCCTGAGGGCTGTGTATGAGAACTAAATGATCCATTTGTTTACATGCCAAACCTGGTTATGAAAGATGGAGGGTACCCAGAATGCACTGGGTGAGGGGATAGTCCAGGAACTAGTCTAACTGTTTGGAGATTAAAGTGAGGGCAAGGTGCTTGTATCTAGAAGCTCCTTCTGTTTTGAACGGGTTGTGTGTCCATTCGTTTGTAAATGAATTTACTGAAATGGCTAAGAGATGTTGAAGCTGGTAGCTCGGTGATAAATTTTTTTTCAAATACATGAATGAATAGCTCCTTCCAAACTCTATTCTTCCTTGATAATATCCTTTCTCTCCCCATACCAGTTTCTGGAATCTAAAAAGCAAAATCCCTTGAGGCAGGTAGTTTATCTCCTTGGAGATACAAATGTCCTCGAGAAGTACTTCTTGCTAAGGTGTCAAGGCTCAACATGCATCGATCTGCACATATGAATGGATTTTAATCCATAGAACCGGTCACAGCTGTGTTTTCCCCCAGGCTGAGCTTTGAAAGGTGGTGGTTCTTAACCTTGACCGCACATTGGAATTTCCTAAGAGCTTTCTGCACAACCAGTGCCTGAGTCCTACCCGTAGAGGTTCTGGGGCACAGTCTGGGCTTCAGGATTTTTAAAAGCTCCCCAGATCATTCTAGTGTGTAGTTAAGGCTGAGAACCACTGCTGTAAGGCCACAAATAAATCATAGCCTCTGCTGCATTAATATTAGATTAATTGTCACATGACAAAGTAATTATCCTATGACACTGATGCTTACCCTCTAACTGCAGAAAAGTGTTTTGTCTGTAGTTATGTTTTGTTTTTACATTTTTTGATTAGTTATTTTTCCTTGCTTTATATAATGATCACTGCTTATTGCTTAAGTACAGTTATTTTCACATACATATTGTCTTTGCAGTCATTCATATCATATCATTCATATCTTAGTCATTCATATCATATCATATCATCTTAGAATGATCCGTTTCACAGAGGCAGTATTTGTTTTGTATCACTTTGGGTTTCTTAAAGTGTTTTGCATTGTCATCTTATACTTCTTAACGCCATTTTCAAAACTGCCTTCAGTTTTGTACTTAAAAGACATGTTGTGGGGGTAATGATGTTTGCAAACACCTCAAAACCTAGCACAGACACTATAAGCCTGCAACTTGGCAAGCAGAGAACCATCAGGGTGCAGGGCTTAACAGAGTGAAATAACCTTGCATGATCCCTATCGCCATCTGTTGGCAGCAGGCGGAGACGACTCATGTCCGTTTAGGAGCTTCCTTTATTCAGTCTAGGAAAGGTCAAGTGGAAAGTACTAAATGGAGGAACTTCAGTACCATATGAGAAAGATATTGTCCCATTTGCATGGATAAAGGCACAGGTAAGGATGCTAGAAAAATGCTGCAACAAAGAGCACATGTTAAGGGAAGTGGGATAAACTTGAACAGAATGGAAATTACAGACTGACTATAGCAAAAAGTTGCTTCCCTGATAGCTGAGTTGGTAAAGAATCTGCCTGCAATGCAGGAGACCCCAGTTGGATTCCTGGGTTGGGAAGATCTGCTGGAGAAGGGATAGGCTACCCACTCATTCTTGGGCTTCCTTTGTGGCTCAACTGGTAAAGAATCTGGCTGCGATGCGGGGGACCTGGGTTCAGTCCCTGGGTTGGGAAGATCCTCTGGAGAAGGGAAGGGCTACCCAGTCCGGCATTTTGGCCTGGAGAATGCTATGGACTGTATAGTCCATGGGGTTGCAAAGAGGCGAACACGACTGAGTGACTTTAACACAGCAAAAACTTCCCTGGTAGCTCATCTAGTAAAGAAACCATGCAGGAGACCTGGGTTCAATTCCTGGATTGGAAAGGTCTCCTGGAGAAGGAAATGGCAACCCACGCCAGTACTCTTGCCCGAAGAATCCCATGGACAGTGGAGCCTGGTGGGCTCAGAGAGTTGGACACAACTGAGTGACTAACACTATACTATACTATAGCAAGAACTAGGGCTTCCCAGATGGCACTAGTGGTAAAGAATCTGCCTGCTGATGCAGGAGACGTAAGAGACGTGGGTTTAGTCCCTGGGTTGGGAAGATGCCCTGGATGAGGGCATGGCAATCCACTCTAGTATTCTTGCCTGGAGAATCCCATGGACAGAGGAGCCTTGTGAGCTATGGTCCTTAGGGTTGCAAAGAGTTGGATACAACTGAAGTGACTTAGTCATACATAAGCGCACGTAGCAAAACTTACTGAGTTTTTTACTTCAGGAAGATTTTTTTTGTCCTTAGTGGATTATATTTTAGCAGTGGTATTTTGAGGGCACAATATGCATGGAAAGAATGCCAAGATGGATGAGACAAATTTTTGAGTGATAAATAAGTGCAAAGTTACTGCGAGAGCAAGACAGGTGGAAATGATTGATTGATTTAGCACCTGTGGGCTTTTGTGCAACCTATGTTGTTTCAGGTTCACCCCTCCCCAGTATAAAAGGTTGTTGGCTAAACTGGTTGATTGTGTCTCTTTTTTGCAGTTATTTGTTAGGCCTCTTACAAATGCATAATAATAACAGTGTAGTAATTTGAGGAACGGTGCAGGTGGTGTGGAGAGACAGGCCTCTCTTGTTCATTGATGTATCCAAGGTGCTTTGAGTGTCTACCATGTGCTGGGCACATGTTGCTTTGCCTGCATTATCTTATTTAACACTCTCAACAGCCCAGTGAGCTAAGTGGTATTTATTCATTTCCATTTAGCAGATGAGAAAACAGGCTCAGAAAGGTTGAATAACCTCCCAAATGATGCTGCTAGTAAGTGACAAGTGACATTGGTGGCTGGCTCCACAGGCCATGTGCTTGATGACCTCTCAAGAGAATGGAGAGTCTGGCTAGGGTCTCACATACCATGATATTCTTTACTTCTTCCTCTGTTACCTAGTGGTGGGATCTGACGACAGGTGATCCATTGCTTGATTCGTTGTGGCAATATTGGAGTCTGACTAGAGGAAAGGATTAATGATATGAAATAGTGGAAGCTTGCTGCTGCTACTACTAAGTCATGTCAGTCATGTCCAACTCTGTGCCACCCCATAGATGTCAGCCCACCAGGCTCCCCCGTCCCTGGGATTCTCCAGGCAAGAACACTGGAGTGGGTTACCATTTCCTTCTCCAGTGCATGAAAGTGAAAAGTGAAAGTGAAGTCGCATCAGTCATGTCCAACTCTGTGCGACCTCATAGATGGCAGTCCACCAGGCTCCTCCGTCCATGGGATTCTCCAGGCAAGAGTACTGGAGTGGGGTGCCATTGAGTAGCATAATTCTGTAGGGGGCCCATTGGCTACCAGCTCCAGGGGTAAAAACGCACGATGGAAGCCAGTGAGGAGGCCTCTTCTGGGTCATTGTAATGAGAATTCCCCTCTGATCTCAACCCCCATACCCTCCCCCCACACCACAGCCACACCTCCAGATCCCATCTTATCTTTTTCTCTCTCCATCAAAAAAAGGAGGTAGGTAATGCTTTTTAGGCTGCTGCTGCTGCTGCTGCTAAGTCGCTTTAGTCATGTCTGACTTTGTGCGACCCCATAGACAGCAGCCTACCAGGCTCCTCTATCCCTGGGATTCTCCAGGCAAGAATACTGGAGTGGATTGCCATTTCCTTCTCCAATGCATGCATGCATGCATGCTAAGTCACTTCAGTCGTGTCTGACTCTGTGCGACCCCATGGACAGCAGCCCACCAGGCTCCTCTATCCACAGAATTCTCTAGGCAAGAGTACTGGAGTGGGTTGCCATTTCCTTCTCCAGATTTTTAGGCACTTCCCTCAAAATAGCCTACGTAATATCTGACTGACTTTGGACCTGAAAAGAAGTTTCTGAAAGGCAGGTAGAAAGAAGAAAAAGGAGAAAGGAGCAAGCAGAAAAGCCTGGTGCCACAGAAGTGGGAGGGTTGAAGGTTCAGTCCTGGGGGTGAGAAGCCCCGATGGGCAGGGGGCAACTGCAGCAGCAGGCATAGGGAGGGGCCCAAGGACCACCAGGACCCCAAAGGCAGCAACGCACAGATTGTGGGCAGCTGTGAAAGAGGGACATTCACAGGCTGAAGAGGTTGAGTGGAAGGCAAATGAAAAGAGGCCCCCACATCTCCAAGAAATAAGCTTTGGGGACAAGTTTCAAAAATAAAATAACTTCAAATTCTGAGGCCAGCTTTTTTTTTTTTTTTTTTGATAGAAGTGTATTTTTGGTACCATGACCATATTTTACCGACATAGAATGGGGACATGGAGTTTGACAACACTGAATCAACTATGGGGGCAATAGGCCAATGCATTTGAAAGTGGAACGAATGCAGAAAAATCTAAGAAATACAGCTTTACTGCATGTAAGGCGTAGTCTTGAAGGTGCAGTTGCTACCTGAAGGATGGTGACTAAGCCTTCTCTTTTGCTTTCTTCTTCTAAGAGATAGGAAATTGCCACTGTTTTGACTCGGTTTTTTGTTTGTTTGTTTGAAATAAAGCTCACTTATTACGTGTCTTTGTGGAAGATTGCTTTACAGGGGTGAAATTCCCGATGCAGGGAGTCTGTGATGGAAGGAAGGTAGCACATGGAGTTATAAAGACTTTTTGGCACAAGTAGGGAGACGTGAGTTCAGCATCTGGTCAGCTTACTTTTTTGCATGTGCTAATTAATCACAAATATTAATTAGTGCTGTACTTTCCCTTTGAGGAAATGTTCTTGTACTGTGGCAGAAAGAAGCATGGGAGCTGGTGGAGCAGAGGTCTTTTAAGCTCAGAATTCAGTCAGAGCACTTTTAACAAGCACTTGCTAGGTGTGAGGATCTGGCCAACTTACCAACCACTTACTCTAAGCCTTGGTTTTCTTGTCTGTATCATGGGGATTATAATGTATTCTATTACAGGGTTGTTGAAAATTAAATGAGGTCATACAAAGCAGGTGCTTCACTAAGTGTCCAGCAAGGCATTCAGTAGGCTAAGCTGAAGGGCAGGAGCAGAAGAAAGGGAGACGGCTTCATGATACAGGAGAATTGATTAGAATCATAGCCAATTATAGAGACATTGCTGAACTGCAGACCAACCAAGGAGGCAGCTCAGTTGGAAACCTGGGAATGGGCTCTGAGGTGTGGTGGGAGCGTCAGTCTCACCCCACCAGGGAGGCTGAGACTCATCCGTGATGTAGCCCCTCCAGGGCCAGCTCAAAAGGGGCACATTCATTTAAGGGAAAACTCTAACAAGGAAAGAACTGCTAGGCGCTTGTTGCAAGAGACTGTTTAGAATAGTAGCAGAATCCATTTAAAAATGTATGAGGTGATTTTTGGCAGTTCCCCACCTGAGTATAAAGTGTCTATTTTATTTTGCCTTTGTTATAATTGCTTTTATTCTCCCTGAGATGCTGGATTTAGGATGCCCATCTGAATCCAAATAATGAACTGAAGCTAGACATAAACTTTCATTTCTTTCCTGGAGGTTTCTCTGCTGATTTGCTGAACTCTTTCTTGGGTTTTCAGATTTTAGCTCAGATAGGTTAAGTAACTAGTCCAAGATACCACAGCTGATGAGCAATGGGACTGGGATTCAGATCCCAGAAGTACCTATTTTGAAGCCTGTGCTTTCTATTTATACAATTCTGCCCAACAAAGCTCCGCACTAAGAATTGTAAGTCGTGAGTTGTTTCAGTCTCCACTCTTACGAGCTTTGGGAATTGAGACAAACAAATTGCTTTAGCTTTATGATACTCATGGATACTCCATGATACTTCTGTTTTATAAGATTTAAATTTTGTTTTCTGCCCTGTGCACTTTACAACATTTTGAAGATAAAATGAAATAAAATAGTTGGAAAAGTGCTGGGCAAACAGATACTTTCAGTTCAGTTCAGTTCAGTCGCTCAGTCGTGTCCGACTCTTTGCGACCCCATGAATCGCAGCACACCAGGCCTCCCTGTCCATCACCATCTCCCGGAGTTCACTCAAACTCACGCCCATCAAGTCGGTGATGCCATCCAGCCATCTCATCCTCTGTCGTCCCCTTCTCCTCCTGCCCCCAATCCCTCCCAGCATCAGAGTCTTTTCCAATGAGTCAACTCTTTGCATGAGGTGGCCAAAGTACTGGAGTTTCAGCTCTGGCATCATTCCTTCCGAGAAACACCCATTAGGACCAATGAAAGAGCTTGGGAAGGTTGTAGGAAGGAAGCCAGGAAGTGAGACTTGCAGTAGGATCAGGCCAAAGAATAGAAGATCCAAGCTCTAATGCTGCAAGAATGGAAGAGAGCAGGTATGCCTCTGAGTAAAGGATCAGGGTCTGAAAATAGATGCATTGATCAGATATAGAGCAGTAACTGAGACGTGTGTCATGCTCCTTACCTTGTTCCTCCCTGAAGGACAGGTGAAAATATTCTTACTCTGGCATCTGTTGCTATGATTCCTTTGTTTCTAAATTTCTTGGCTGAGAATTCATACTTTGACTAGCATTCTAATTTTCTGTGTAGAGAGCCATGCTCTGGAATCCAACTTAGTGAGGAAGATAGCCCTTATTCTCCTTTGTCCCCATCTCCTCCTCTCACTCTCTCTGTACTCCTTCCTCCTCCCCTTACCTAATGGAAATAGGTTTGGAGGGAGTTGAGCCAGCGGTGGTGTGTAACCCTGTAAATCAGTGGTCCCCAACCTTTTTGGCACCCCAACCTTTTTGGCACCAGGGACAGTTTTCCATGGAATCAGGGCTGGGGGGATGGTTTAAGGAGGATTCAAGTGCATTACTTCACTGTGCACTTTATTTCTATTACTATTACAGCAGCTGCACCTTAGATCATCAGGCGTTAGAACCCAGAAGGTTGGAGACCCCTGCTGTAAATAGTCTTAACTGCTTCCATCTGCTCTTGTACGTTTCCATCTCCAGCAGAATCTTGTACCAAGATGGTCACGCTGTTCATAGCCCACTGTATGCTTCCTCCCTATGTTTCAGTGACTTTGAGGTTTTACCTTGCTTCTTAGTTGTTTGTGATATGATATTTCTTGGGACAGCATTTGGTATTTCTTGCTCTTTCTTCAAGAGCAAATGGTGGGGTTAGGACACTCTTGGGGGATGAGCAGAATTAAGACATAGAGGTGGGAAGGACAAGACAGTAACAAAGCTGATATCATCAGATGCCAACTTTGTGCCAGTCATGATATTAATGAGTATGTTAATTCTTAAGCAATCCTATGAAATACGTAGTATTATTTCATTTGACAGGGAAAAGAAATCAGAGAGAGTTTATGTATTGTGGCCAAAGTCAAATAGCTAGAAAAATTGTGGGACTGAAGTTTTAACTTTTTCGGTTGACTTTAAAACTCCCAGTCTACACACTGAGGAAGTCAGGGCTCATCTCTGGGGTTCTCTTGACATTTTGATCATGGAAATGAGGAGGCTGCTCTAGCGCTAGGTATCCCACTTCATACCCAAAAGCAGGGACAGGCAGAGGTGGCTATTAAATCAGGAAAAGTCTTTCCCATATCCTGGATCTCAAAACCCCATATTTTATCACATGGCCACCCCGTGGGGGTTGCAGGCTCCCTGATAGAGTGGCAAGGGGACAAGTGTTGGGACCAGCTTTGAGGTTCATCAGCAGTATCTCTCAAAGGAAGTTAAGCGATCACCTGGGAATACAACCAGTATCTGTGTAACTCTAAGGCTCAGCATCTCTCATCTGTCATTTCTCCTGCTTCATACTAAACTTCTTTTGTGCATGTGTCCTCCAGAACTTGGGCCTTGGCTTGTCAATTATGTCCCTTTTCCCTTTAATTATCCACTTCCTCCTCCTTGCTGGAATCTGCCCTCTAGCTTAGTGGTGTGCACGTGCCCAGTACCAGTGCTTAGAACCCAGAGGCCGGGCGTGTTGTGTCCTGCAGTACATGGGATAGTACCCACCAGTCAAGAATAGTCTTGCCCAAAATGTCAATTTTGCCCTCATTGAACCTGTTCAGATCACTCTCATATCAATAAATAAACAAACCTGAAAGCTTTCCTTGACCCCAGTTTTTCCTCCCTTGCTGTTTCTTTTCATAGTTAAATTCCTTAAATGATCATTTGAAATTGCCGTTTTCATGTCCTCATCTTTCCCTTTATCCAAAATGCCCAATCCAAATGGGCTTTTCAAGTCGTTGGTGACCTTCTGTGGCACTGAACACCATTGACCCTTTTAGTGCTGTTACAAACGTGATGACAAGAGCCGTTAGATTTGTCACAGATTTGGTGACAGCAGGAATGAGGCTGAGTAGGATTGAAACATGGTTAGGTCACAGAAGGGGAAGTGTCTGGGAAGCAGCTGGATTTGGGACTGGAGGTTAAAGAGATTGATTTGGGCTGGAAATTAAGAGATGTGCCTTGTTAGCAAGGAGAGGATCCTTGAAAGTAGGAGGGTGGAGGAGAGGCTCAGAACCAACAAGGGGACTAAGAGGGAAGTGTATCCAGAATAGAACCCCCATCTGAGGGACGGCCAGAGGAGGGGGAAATGGGAAAGAGCTAAAAAAACTTCTTAGATAAGAACATAAACAAGGGGAAAGAGAGGCTTCTGTATAAAGCAGCAGGGAGCAACTGACCAATCTGGGAATCGACCGGCCCCTCCCCTCCCCTTAGGACAGTTCTGCCGGCAAACGGTAAGGAAGCCTTACTTTCGGTTACTAGGGAGGGAAGGATGAGGGGAAGGGATAGTTAGGGAGTTTGGGATCGACATGTATATGCTGCTTTTTAAAACGGATACCCAATAAGGTCCTACTGTATAGCACAAGGAACTCTGCTCAATCTGTGGCACCCTGGATGGGAGGGGAGTTTGGGGGGAGAATGTGTGTGCGCTTAGCTGTGTCCGACTCTCTGTGGCCCTGTGGACTGTAGCCCACCTGGTTCCTCTATCTATGGAATTTTCCAGGCCAGAACACTAGAGTGGGTTGCCATTTCCCCCTCCAGGGGATATTCCCAACTCAGGGATTAAACCCGAGTCTCTTGCATCTCCTGCATTGATAGGCAGATTCTTCACTGCTAGTGCCAAGACACTCAGCATTTGAGAGGAGAATGGATACGTGTAAATGTATGGCCGAGTCCCTCTGCTGTCCACCTGAAACTGTCACAACATTGCTGATTGACTCTCCTCCAACATAAAATAAAAAGTTAAAATAAATAAATAAAGCCTTGTTGTGGGTCCCCTGCCGTCTGAGCACTCCTGCCCTCTATGCCTCTCACCACATGGCAGATTACCTGTGTGATTCTTTACGAACTCAGATCCGACTATGACGCACTTTCATTTAAAACTTTCCCCTGGCTTCGCACAGCTGAGACTAGGACACCTTCTGGGATGTGGTCCCAGGCCACTCCTCCAGGATTTCCTCTTCACCTCCTGGCCCTCCCGTGTCATGAAGACACACTGAGTTAGTTACCACTCCTTGGACTGGTCCTTGATGGTTTACAGCTCTGGCTTGCTGCCTCCTCTCCCCTTCCTCGTCCACCCTGAAGAACCTTTCCAAGAGAAATCATGGCACATCTGTGTGCCCTTTTCTGACTCTGATCTTCACAGAATTTCTTATTTCTTCTTTTTATTTTTTGTGTTTCACCTGTGCCCTATTTAAGGGCTTTCATGATAACCCATTTGTTTCCTTATCTGTCTCATTTGCTCTACAATGGGCCCACTGTGGTGCAGGCCAGGCTTTACTAACTTTTGTGTTCCCAGCACATGCCATAGTGTCTGGTGCATAGCAGTAGCCGACTTAGAAGAAAAGCTATGAGAAACCTAGACAGCGTATTAAAAGCAGAGATACTGCTTTGCTGACAAAGATCTGTAGAATCAAAGCTATGGTTTTTCCAGCAGTCATGTACAGATGTGAGAGTTGGACCATGCAGAAGGCTGAGTTCCCAAAGAATTGATGTTTTCAAATTGTGGTGCTGAAGGAGACTCTTGAGAGTCCCTTGGACAGCAAAGAGATTCAACCAGTCAATCCTAAAGGAAATCAGCTTTGAATATTTGTTGGAAGGACTGATGCTGAAGCTGAAGCTCTAATACTTTGACCACGTGATGCAAAGAGCTAACTTATTGGAAAAGTTCTGATGCTGGGAAAGATTTAGGGCAGAAGGAGAAGGGGATGACAGAGGATGAGATGGTTAGATAACATCACTGGTTCTCTGTCAGATATGACTTAGCGACTGAATAACAACAGCCAACTGTTATTACATGATTAGCAGTTATAAAAATGGACTGTCTATACACATGCCAGTGGATTGAGTGGTGGCCCCAAAGATATAGATCTGTGTGCTAACTCCTGGACCCTGTGAATGTGACCTCATTTGAATAAAGGATCTTTAAGGATGTAAATTAGGTTCTTATGATGAGATCATCTTGGATTAGCCAGAGAGGCCCTAAGTCCAGTGACACATGTCCTTCTAGGAGATGGAAGATGAGAAGGCATGGTATGGAGTCTGGAGTTATTTAGCCACAAACCAAGCAAACCACCAGAAGCTGGAAGAGGCCAGGGAAGATTCTCCCTTGGAGCCAATGCTGTATTTAAAATGGATAATCAACAAAGACCTGGTGTAGAGCTCAGGGAACTCTACTTAGCCTGGATGGGAGGGGCGTTTGCGTGACAGTGGATCCATGTATATGTATGGCTGAGTCCCTTCACTGTGCACCTGAAGCTATCACAACATTGTTAATTGGCTACACCTCAATACAAAATCCGGAGAAGGCAATGGCACCCCACTCCAGTACTCTTGCCTGGAAAATCCCATGGATGGAGGAGCCTGGTAGGTTGCAGTACATGGGGTCGCTAAGAGTCGGGCACGACTGAGCAACTTCCCTTTCACTTTTCACTTTCCTGCATTGGAGAAGGAAATGGCAACCCACTCCAGTGTTCTTGCCTGGAGAATCCCAGGGATTGGGGAGCCTGGTGGGCTGCCGTCTATGGGGTCGCACAGAGTCAGACATGACTGAAGTGACTTAGCAGCAGCAGCAGCAATACAAAATAAAGAGTTTTTTTTTGTTTTTTTTTTTTTTAAAGAAGTAACATGATCCCACTGACACTTGATTTTAGGCTCTGGCCTCTGGAACCGTGAGAAACAATTTTTCTATTGTTTTAAGCTGCCAAGTGTGTGATACATCTCTTAGGGCAGCCCTAGGAATCTGGTAACACCAACATCTCAGTGAAGAGGGGCACCCTGGAGTCTCGTTGCCTGGATGTTTCCTGGCTCCACCATTTACTGTGTGACCCTTGGCAAATAACTTGACTTCTCTGAATCTTGGATTCCTCATCTCTAAAATGGTGGCAAATATAGACCGTGTTTCTTAAGGTTATTAGGTAAAGCCATTAAACAGCACTTAGAAAAGGCCCGGTAAATAGCAGGAATCGTTAAGAGTGGGTCTGTGAGAGGTTTTCAGTAAGTCTCCATTGAATACAGGAATGAGTATAGTGATGTGAATATAAATGCAAGGCATCTACGACCGGATCAGAACTCACCAGGCTCCGTGGTAACTGGCTCATGTATTCTGGATCCCTGGGACCTGAGGCAGTGCTGAGAGGTGGGGTGATACAGTTAGGCAGCTCTGCTTTGGTGGAACTTCAGGGCAGCGAGGCTCATTTTGAGCATCCTTTTCTGTGCTCCTCTCTCCTTGGGTTTGCTTTTGCTTCTCTGTTTTGTGTGCATTCACATGTGTGTGTGTTTCCCACCACGGTTGGTTGCCTGTCTCTTTCTCTTCTCAGTGCTCAGGACAGAGCATCTCCCCTAGGCTGCCCTCCTCATCCAATGTCCTGCTTTCAGATTTTTCTTATTCTCTCCCCTGAAGTAAAAATTTTTGCCTCTTTCCCCTTTATTCTCTTCCACTTCATACTTTTCATCATCCTCATCACCATTGTAATGAATCGCCATCGTTTTTTATTAGCTGCCTGTCTTGCTCAACTACAAGCTTCATGAGGACAAGGGACTATGTCATTTTCCTTTCCATATCTGCAGATCCTAACATATAACCTCAGGCTAAGTCCTTAATATACACTTATTTACATGTGTGGCTGGATTCATTATTTCAGTGCAGCAGCTGTCAGTAGCAATTAAAAATATTTTAAACCCAAATGAAAATGGATGCTAGGATTCATCTCTGGTTACTGGCAAGTTACCTTCCTTATCTCTGTCCAGGCTGCTGTCTCTCATCCTTCCATTCTTCACACCTGCCAGATGCCAGCAGTCAATATCTTGGCACTCACATCCACTTAATCTCCATCAGTCATGGCAAGAGGACAGTCTCAGGTCAGGGTGCATTCTGGGGTGGCAGAGCAAAGCTTTTATCATGCAAAGCAGATGGGTGCTGATGATTATCTTGACTTTATTAGCTTCTTTCAAAGAGATGCAGAAAGAAACAAACATTTTCAAAAAGTTTTGAAAGATAAATGTATGCAATTCCTGAGAGGTGCAAATCAGCCAGGTAACATCAAGGAAATTTAATCAGTGCAATTAAGTTTCCAATGGTAGAAGGAAGGGATTTTGAAACTTGCTTTAGCAAACAACAGCCTTTCTCCTTGATTTATTCATTCATTCCAAAAATATTTATTAAGTGTCAGCTGGGTGTCAGGAACTGTTCAAGGTCTTAAAGATACAGTCCATAAGAGAGGTCTTGTCCTCATGGTACATTGAGTGACAATAAACAAACACATAAATGGAACAGTGTTATTTCAGGCAGTGGTGAAATGTTTTCATGAAAATAGCAGAAAGGGATGTTGTAGGCTGTTTTAGGGTTGTCAGGGAAGGTCTCTGAGGAGGTGGTGCTTAAGATTTGTATGAGGAGAACATGAGAATCTGAGTCTTAGCAGAAAGATGGGTATTTTTAATCCATTCTAGAAAGTGTAAGAAGGGAGCAGTGTAACTTGGCCTAGCATCTTTTCAGATGGAAGCAGTGGAGTGTGGTGGACGGGACACACACCCTGGTGTATTTTGAGCCCTGGCTCCATCTTTCAGAAGCTGAGTGACCTCTGACATGTTGTGTGACTTCTGTGATCTGTTTCTTCTCACCTCTGTGATGGGGTTAATACGCATCAACTTCAAAGACCTATTATGGAACAAAAGAAAATAACATTTACAGGACTCATTACTCTGTTAGGAACACTCCTGGTTTTAATAAATCAATGCTATTATCATTTCTGATATGATTGAATACAAATTCCTCTGGAATTGGGCATCATTTTACTCTTGATATATGTACCAGTGATGTGGTTTTGTTGTTTTTTACAAAATTTGTTTACTGACTTGGGGACACATTAGCTCTGCAATGGAAGAAGTTAGGAACATTGAGATTGGCTTTCCTCTCCCTAAGTAGTTTCCTGTCCTTTTGAGTTCATAGAGTTCCCAGTGGCCAGTGGCCAGTTCCTAGATTTGCACCTACATCATTGCAGCCCAATAGAATTTCCCGCCTTTCCGAATGCGGCTTCTGGCACTGAGAACAGTGTCACAGGGAACAGAGCACCCAGGGCAAGATTTAGGGGTGAAGGGTGTGGGCATTGAGGGTGGGAGGTAGTGTAATGGCACAGCCAGTGTAGCCTGCCTTGGGCTGAGGATTCCTGGCACACCCCCAAGACCTCATGGCTAGCCACCGTGTGTCCTGGATGCATTCTGCTGCCTTGAGAACATGTGGTCCAGTGTTGTAGAGAGCAGCAGCCTTCAGTCCTTCAGCGTCGTGTTGCCATGACAACAGACAACTATAGTCAGACTCCAGGATGCTGTCACCCACCCCTCCCACCTACCCCTGCCGACACCTGCCCCCCTCCCCCTCACTCTTATTCCCACCTGCCCTCTGTGTGCATTCTCACACCTTCTGCCTCCATAGGTCCTTGTCTGCATAGTCCTTCCGGTTCCCTCCAACTGCTTTGCCTTTCTTTCTCTTACCATTTCTGGGTTCTCATTGCTCATATGAAAGCAAATATAGTAAATTCTCAGGAAGTAAAGCCACATGGCATCATAAGTTGAGAGGGTGATGGGAATGAAGGAGCTAAAAAATCATCAAAGAAAAGAGGGGAAAGGAGCTTGATAGAGTTTTGCAGTTTAGTTGTACAGTCTATGGTTCTTAAACTGACTGGAACTTAGAAGCAACAGAGAAACTTTAAAATTTTATTGTAATTATTATTTTAAAAGTAGAGCGTCTCTGATCCCATACTCAAGGATTCTGATTTAATAGGTTTGGAATAAAGCCCATTAATGGCAATTTTCACAAACTTCACCCAAGGGACTGAGGCACAGCCAGGTTTGGGTGCCACTGAGGAGTAGAATCTGGCGTGTTTTTAGGTTGTAAAGTTTTGCGATGGGTCAAAATCTCTCCGTTGAGTTTATTTTTGTGGTCTCCAGTGCAGTGTATTAGTGTGGCTGCTGCATAACATTTAAGGAGGAGGAAGAGGGATTGGAGAAGGATGAGAAGAGGAAAGAAAGTTGGGAGGGAGCGATGTGAAAATTATAAGGTGGAGCTGTGGATCAGGGGCGGGGACAATCAGCCATCAGACACCGGGCTCCAATGCCCTTGCCCCCGACTTTCAGCTGGAACGCAGGCTCTGTCTTGGTCCGGAAGTAATTAACATGCTTTTTTGGATGTATTTTGATTCTAGATTTTCCCTGGTTATTGAGCGACTGGGGAGGACTAGATCTGGAGTTTCAAAAGAAGTCAGCTTCATTCTCTTTCCCCCTTTGAATAAACCAGGTGCCTCCTACAATTTAGGGCTACACCTTATATGAGATAGTGCCTACTTACATTTAGCCAGTTTAACTCTCAAAGGAACCCGGGGATTTAGACAGTAGGATTGTTCTCTTTCTTTACAGATGAAGAAACTGAGGGTTGGAAAGGAAAGTGACTGGCCACGGTCACGCACTGGCAGTGGCAGGGTGGCAACGAGGACCCTTGTCTGATGAAAGTAATGTTCAGGGATTTCAGTGGGGGGCTGCACTTGCCTGGGGTCACTATCATGGACTTGGTTTTCCTGAAACATCCAGCTTAGCCTGTGTGAGGCGACTATCCCAGCTGCCCAGAGAGCGACCAATCGGAGCTTGATCTTTAAAGTCGGTTCTTTCTTCTTCTAGTTGGTCTTGATTAGGACCTAACTGCTCCAAACAAGGTAACAGCTCTGAAGGAGAGAAGAGATTGAGATGAGAGACAAGAAGCAGAACGGGCAGTCCAGTGGTTAAGACTCCACCTTCCAGTGCAGGGGGTGAGGATTTGATCCCTGGTTGGGGAGATAAGATCCCACATGCCTTGCAGCCAAACAGCCAAAACAAAACAGATGCAATATTATAACAAATTCAATAAAGACTTTTAAAAAAATGGTCCAAAAGAGTTTTTTTTTTTTTTTTTAAAGAGAGGTCCGTGAGGGTGGACAGAACTGTGGGTTGGTTCCCAGTCTGGGGGTTCCAGGGACTGAGGTCTCCACTCTCCAGAGTGTACCTGCCCCCCCTCAAGCCCACCCACTTCCAAGTGGATACCCCAGGATTTGAGTCCTGGATCAGATAAGACTCCTCACTGACGTTTTGGGGAATTGGAAAGATTATTTTTTTTCAGCTTGCTGTGTGTCTGGAGAAAGTGAAATCAGATATACATAGGTCTGAGATTCCATCTAAGCAGATGAGAGGTTGACAAAGGAGGAATATTTTTGCTTTACTGCCCTGGATGGCTGTAGGTCGTGGAGAAAATTGTCTCTTCCTACTTTCTGAATAGTTATAGAAAATCAGCTGTGGCTGTCGTTGTGAGTGTGTTAGTCACTTAGTCGTGTCTGACTCTTTGCAACTCCATGGACTCTAGCCCGCCAGGCTCCTCTGACTGTTGTTACTTTGGACCAGTCTCAGAGGGTATCACCTTCTTGGGGATGATAATCAGAGGGCGCTTGAACCAGCTCCCTCCTCAGCCCCTTTGTGCTGTTTCTATTTGCTGGGCCTTCAACACCCACACTTCCCCTGTTAGTTTCCCTGATGATCAGAGTCTGGTCTGTTTATGGGCAAGGGTGGTATTCAGGTGTGCCAAGGGTGTCTGTGTTGGGATGGAGGGACAGAGATGCAGGCAGCACCCAGGAGAGGCATGGCATTCTTGAGGCGTGACAGCCATTTCCTGAAGAGGACAGTCCCTTCGTCTCCCCCTCCCTAGGTTGGGGCAGCACCAAGCACTCATGGCGTACTCGGTACACACCTCACTGTAAGGAAAGAGCCTTTGCAGTCGGACAGGAACAGGACATATGCTCCTGGAAAGGGGCCTACCTCGCAAGGTGGGATGGATGAGTGAGGTGTGTGTCTGCAAGTTCTTTTCGTCTCTAACATCTGTGAGCCTGTGACTAATTCTCCTCCTCCTGGCCCAGACTGGCTGCTTGCCTGGAATCTCTCTGCCACAGCTCTCCCTCTACAGCCCCTCTGAGTGGGGATGACAGAGGGTCTCCTACCCTGGATGGATGGTTCTGGAAGGCAGCATTGATACTGAGAGGAGGAAAGGTCTGGATGGAGCCCAGAGACAAAGGAATTGGGGCAGGACATGTGAACGCGTAATCCCCAAAACCAGACAGGAGAGAAGTGGGATGCATCCATTGAAGTTGTCACTAGCAGCAGCTCTGGTTGCAGTCCTGGGGGCCAGGGAGGGGCACAGGGAAAGCAGCAGGGCCCCACAACTGCTCAGCGAGGTGGGCAAAAACAGTGGTGGCCAGAGTCTAGTCCTCATCCTGCTTGCCCCACGATCTTCCCAGAGACATCTAACCCGTCTGTACCAGAAGAATCCGTAGATTCAGATACTTTTCTTATGAAGCCTTGGTCTTTGATCATTGCAGCTGAGACTAATATTGATGGCTAATTTCCCCAAGGAAAGTAATGTGGCCTTTGGGGTTCTGGAACTTCTGCCATTCATCCCTGGAGTTTCTGTGTCCAAGGACAAGTCTCATTGGTCAGTGGAAGGGGACACCTGATAACACCTTGAAGAGTTACTGAGGTCATTTTGGTTCTTTTTGGATACCTATGTCGTGATTAGGATGGAAACCCGTCTGTTCAGCCGAGGAGGGGCCAGGAGGAGGTGCACCTCCTCTTTCTTTGTTGTTTTCTACTCTTCTGCCCTTTGATCCAATAGTGAGGCTCCCCCATCATTACGGCAAGGGCTTCTGCTTCTAAGAGTTGCAGATATCTGGAACCGGTTTCCTGTCCACTGGGAGGGAGCAGCAGGGCTTGAATAGGGTTCTTTTTTTATGTTTTTGGACTTTCAAGTAGCAACCAGGGCCACCTTTGTCATCCTGACCTCCGTGGTGTGTCCTGAGAAAATGACGCAATTGGAAAATAATGTATTTTTAATCTTTTTTTAAAACTCCCTTTTCCCATGCTCCTCTCTCCTCTTTTGACAGCTGCCACCTTGTTTAACCATCCTGTGTCCTTATTCTGCCTCTTGGCTGCCTAGAGGACTCCTAGCTCCCTGCCTCTAGCTCCCTGCTCTGCTCACTGATGGGGCTTCCTCTAAGAAGTGTCATATGATTCCATCTTGGGTCTGTCCTCCAAGGAGCCCCCCCCCCGCCACCCAAGGATGTCCTTCTTGTGGGTCCCTGTTTCATTTCAATCTGGGAGACAATCTAATCAGTTAAGTCCTTGCCTGGTTTTAAATAGACAAAAGCAGCTGATGTGTGACCCTTTCCATGGGCATTTATTTATGTTTTAACTCAGAGGAAGGACTTGAATTCATGGAGTTTCAGATACCATATTGTGTCATAGGGGAAATGCATATTTAAAAGGGAAGGTACTTCCCTGACTCCCACAAATCCTGCCATTCGCAGAGGGCTTCGCTTGGGCCAGCATCAGCCTAGGCTCCACTAGGGGACCTGGTTGCAAACAGAAACTAAAGGGAAGCCACTGGAGAAGGGTGTCAGCTAACCCCGACTGGCACAGCACACAGCCTGCCTTGGGGAGCATCTTGGCCAAGAAGCCAGGAGGCATCTCAGCTCACTCTGAAAAGTGGAAGAGAATCCTGTAGAAGAGGAAGCCCAGACTCTTCGATGGATTCTAGTTCTAGATGTTTTAATTTTTCACACCACAGAGAAGGCTCAAATCCTACTTTTTGCACTAAGAACCCAGAGCTGTCCTTGCACGCCCCTAGGGCTCTGCTCCCCACCTGTCTGGATCTGGGTCCTTCTTTGCGTGTCTTGCTCTTAGACTCTCTGATTTCTCCTTCTCTCTGTCCTTTTCCCCTCTCCTCTCTGCTCCCTGCTCCCCTCTCGTCTAGGTTCTGGCGTGTGTTTCTCTGTCCTTTTCTCCCCTTGCCTTCCCCCTGTATTCTGTGACCCGCTGTTCCATGTGACTTATACTCTGTGTGGTGCACACAGCCACCTTCATGCTTCATCCTGTCAGCGTCTGGGTCCCTCAGTGGCCCACCTTTGGACCTGGCATAGTTAAAAGTTCCCAGGTGGTCTGCTCGTGGACGTCAAACAGTACTTTTATAGGCTGTGGCAAGTGGGTTCAGTTGGTCAGAACCTGGTATTTAATGAGGCCAACCAAAGATATGTCTCGTCTCTGTAGGACCCACTCTGTGAGCCACCCCTTTCGTGTCCACAGCCTTGGTCACAGGGAGGTGGTGGCTGAAGGGCTCTGGTGGAATCCGTGCTAATTTATTGATAAAGAACATCAGTAATAATATTATATATGTCTATTTTTTAAATTATATTTTTACTTTGAGATTATTGTAGATTCGCATTTTATGTTGTTAAAGGTCTGAAAAAGATTTGAGCTCAATATTATGGACAGAATCCAGGCTCAGACAGCCCTGGACTCAGATTCTGACTGTCTGTGACCTTAGCCTGGTTGCTTAGCTTCTCTGTGCCTCAGTTTCCTTAGCAGGGAGGCGAGGGTTGTGATGACAACAAGGCACGCTTGGCCTCCGGCAGCCTCCCTCTGCCTGCACGCCTTCCCCTGTCTCTTCTGTTACTACGTCTTCAATTATGCTGTTTTCCTCCTTAACTGTCTTTTTTTTTTTTTTTTTTTTTTTAACCAAAGTCTCTAGAAAGTCTGCTTTTTCTCTCCCCTCTTCTTTTCTATTCTTCCTGTTTTGTGCTTCTCTTTCCATTTTCCTGACTCTCAGCCTGCCCCTCATCCTAGTTTCTTGCTGTCTCTCCATCAGCCCATCTCTGAATTTTCACTTCCTTTCCAAGACACGTGTCCTGATCCGTTTCCCCCTGTCATTCACTCTTCCTAGGCCCTTTGTGGCTTCTGGGAGAACGTACAGCCCTTAATTACTTATAAGCAGGAGAGAATAATTACAGAACTGACTTAATTACCTTTTCCATGTAGATCCTGGGCTGGATGATGATGGAGTGGAACATATCAGCTGGCACTTTTTCTATGAGGAAAAAGGGTTGTTTTGAGTGGCTCTGAGGTGGCGATGCAGCTATAAGGAGTCTATAGGTGGTTCAGTGGTAAAGAATCCATCTGCCAGTGCAGGAGACATGGGTTCGATCCCTGATCTGAGAAGATCCCACATGCTGTAGAGCAACTAATGCCGTGCACTACAGCTATTGAGCCTCTGCTCTAGTGCCTGGGAGTGGTAACTACTGAGCCAATGTGCTGCAACGACTGAAGCCCTCCAACCCTAGAGCCTGTTCTCCATAACAAAAGAAGCCTCCGCAATGAGAAGCCGGTGCACCACGCCTAGAGAGGAGCCCCCACTCACCACCACTAGAGAAAAGCCTGCACAGCAATGAAGACCCAGTGCAGACAAAACAAAAAAGTCTATAGCAGACTTAATCATGTTTGTCAAAGAACTGAAAAAAGATAGGCAGTTATACCCAGCTCGGACTATAAAAGATATGTATCACCAATATCTGAATTTGAGGGGTTAAGTTTTTTAGAAACCACTTTGAATCATAGAAGCCATGGAGTCGATGGAAGACTTCTGCTCATTTTTTGGGGGGAAGATTGTATCCTCTTTCAGCTGCTCTATGGGGCTGGATAGAAATACTCACTTAGTGGTAGCTGGGGTTACTGCAGAAAGCCTAGACTGAACTACAGAGTTAGAAGGCCTGGTTTTCAATCTTCCTTCATAACCAACTATAGCTGTTTTGACTGGTCATATCCCTTGATCTCTCTTAGTTTTAGTTTTGTTCATCTGCAAGATGGAGGGATGGGGATATATAACATGTGGAATGCTTCCCTAAAGGAGAAAATGGCACAGACATTAGAGGAGGAAAACCAAATTTGATCAACCAAGATTTGGGAGGCCTTCATGAAAAGTTCACAGCAATGAGCTACAAAGGCCAGGCAGATAATTCATTCTAGAAGTTTCTGATAGGATGTCCAAGAGAAGCAGATGGCAATTACAGGGAAGCCACAAAAAAGGAGTCAGGATGAGGAGATAAAACTAAACAAAGGCAGTGAGGGACAGTGATAAATATGGACACATGTGGTCAGACTGAGTTTTCCAGCTGCACCCTTTCTGATAGATTTTGAGGTTTGAAATACAGAGGGTTGCCAAGAGAAGGTTGCAGCTCCCTTCACTCGGTGAGGAAGGGAGAGGGAATTTCTGAACAGAAGCTCTCTGTGTTCGTCTTTACCCCATCCTAGTCCCCACCCTTCTGCAGAAGTCTGGGTGCACATGTTATCTCGCATCCTGTGTGAGAGGCCTGTTGGCCTGGAAGCAATCTCACAGACTAGAGCACTGCCCTTGTTTCATGGTAGAAGAAACTGAGGCCAAGGAAGATAAAGTGACTTGCCTGAGGCCACACCTCCGTTGTCTCCTGGAGTTGGCCTGATTTTCCAGATTACCAGGTCAGTCTCTGGTAGGACTTTTACATCCACAAATCACTAATCCTGTTTACTAGTTCATGCTCCAGCAGAAAATGTGATGTAATGAATTGCAGTCTCTTCTCTTTCCTGACTAGAGGTGAAGGACAAGGGCAAATTAAAATTAGGATGAGGGGAAAACTTCTTTTCTTTTTTACCATTTTTGTGCACTGAATGTGGTCTGAGGTAATTGATTAAAAGTATTTTTAACAAATCTGTCAGATATTGATAAAAGTAAATATTGAATGAATTTTTGAACTATGGTAAAAGACCTGTAACCCACTCCAGTATTTTTGCCTGGAGAATCCCCTGGACAGAGGAGCCCAGTGGGCTACAGTCCATGGAGTTGCAGGTCAGACACAACTGAACTAACTTAGCATGCACGCAGGCATGCAACGCACACAAAAGACCTATATACTGGGGGTTGTATGAATTTATGATAATCAAGGTATACAGATGGAAAGTAGGTTTAGATAAAGTAAATTCCATCTCGGTGAGACTCGTCAATGATCAAAGAAGCAGGTATCTTCCAAACTACTTACAGGTTGAAGGTGAAGGTGAAGGTGAAGTCGCTCAGTCGTGTCCGACCCTTTGCAACCCCATGGACTGTAGCCCACCAGGCTTCTCCTTCCATGGGATTCTCCAGGCAAGAATATTGGAGTAGGTTACCATTTCCTTCTCCAGGGGATCTTCCCGACCCAGGGATTGAACCAGGATTTCCCGCATTGGAGGCAGATGCTTTAACCTCTTAGCTGCCAGGGAAGCCCTAGTGGTAACCTGTAACTTACAGGTTACAAATAAGAAAATACACATTTTTCTCCACAAATGGTGCCTTGGGATTACTCCTCTTACTTTTCATTTTGAACCATTCTTCTCACTAAGATGACTAGGAAAGCAGGACTCAAGTACACATGGACATTTGTCTGCAAAGGGGGATTCCTCCTGGAAGGGCAGAGAAGCCTCCAGAAAGAAAGAGTGTGGGAGAGAGATGAGAAGGAAACTCCTTAGTATGTGTGGTTAGACCATAACCAAATCTTAACATTTTATGATATTCTGCACTTTTCAGAGACAATTTATGTACTTTATCTTAATTTGACACAACAGTCATACAAGATGGGAAGTACAGCTTTACCTTGTCTCTCTGAAGAATGCAGGTAACCATAAGCATCATTTCCCTTCTCCCAGATATGGAAACAAAGAATTCAGGAAGTTAAATGATATATCAGAGACGGGAAAATTATAGGCTCCAGATCTGGAATCTAAGCTACTGCCTGAGGGAGGACAGAACCAGATAAACTGCACTGAAGGGTGTTGAGTGCGGTGTCAGGTGGTGTCATAGGGAGTCATACAGAATCCAGAGCAGGTAGCCACAGGAATTCTTGGTAGGCCTTGGCTGATGAGATTTTAGGTGAATGAAGAGCTCAGGTGGAATTAGAGAAGATCAAGAAGTTATTTAGAGGGGAGAAAAACAAGCCGTGATATGTTAAATCTGTATGGACATATCAGAAAGGTGAGGCCGTATCTAGGATGGGGAGATCACAGGTAAAGCCCATACAAAGGAATTTTAAAGTAAGGACAAGGATTAAACCTCAACATTCATGAACCACAGTCAACATCATTCAAGCAAAAGGTGGCAAAGCCAGCAGTACAACCTCTTACTTTTTCTGTCCTCTCTTGGGGGAAAAAAGAACCACTAGGCAATGGCATCCCACTCCAGTACTCTTGCCTGGAAAATCCCATGGATGGAGGAGCCTGGTAGGCTGCAGTCCATGGGGTCGCTAAGAGTCAGACACGACTGAGCGACTTCACTTTCCCTTTTCACTTTCATGCATTGGAGAAGGAAATGGCAACCCACTTCAGTGTTCTTGCCCGGAGAATCCCAGGGACGGGGAAGCCTGGTGGGCTTCCGTCTATGGGGTCGCACAGAGTCGGACACGACTGAAGCGACTTAGCAGCAGTAGAGCTTTTTACCAGGGTACACTTAAACCTGTTCTGAACAAAGCTTAGAATGGCGGGGACATTTTCCCTTCATTAACACTTCATTAAGCTTTGTCAGATGTAAGCCTCCTAGCCAGATCCTGGCAAGGGACTAGTACTGAGGTGATAATGAGGAGAAAATGTACTGGGCTTTGGCCTACTCCAGAGCTGTTGAATGTAGGCTGAAATATATTTTGATAACATTGGCTTTAACATGGATATTAAGCACTATTTTACACTGGGCAGTGTAAATAGAATACAGAGGCAAAAGCAGAAAGAAGTGTGCATGCCAATATAACATGATACATCTCAGAGAGATTTGGTGATTTGTTGCAAACGAATGATAAAAATCTGAGTCGTGTTGGATCCAGAAAATGCTAGGATCTTGAGAGATCTGCAACTTTTACCTATTATTTAAAAACTGCCTCTTTCAAAAATAGACATAATAATCTTGTGTGATTCTTGGGATGTTGGTGCTTCTAGCCCTCATCGGTGACTTCTGGCTATTTAATATTTATCAGCTACAGGTGCTCTTAGAATTAAATAGCACTCACTTTTCAGAAGCTTTCCCAGTGCTCCTAAAAGTCCTGTTACACTGCCTTAATATACCATGAAAGCCTGAAGGTGCAGACATTTTAAAAGAAAAAAGATATATTTAATTTTTACTTTGAAGAAGCTTTTGATTTGATCATCCACAAAAAATTGGAAAACTTTGAAAATTGGGTCAAATGTGAACAGCCCTTAGAAGTATTTGATGTGGACACAGGTATCTGGAAGATATTATATTTATAATAATTAGCAATGTGATGTCAACCAAGGGACTTCCCTGGTGGTCCAGTTGTTGAGACTCTGTACATTGATATTAATTTCTCATTTAAGCTTTCTTCTCTGCAATCAACCTCTTGTGTTTTTTCAGTCTTCAAAGTTTATTAAGACTTTCAATGGCTAAGTCAAAGATCTCTCTTGGTAAATGTCACATTGTACTTGAAAACATGTGATTATTTTCAAATACGTTTGATATTGATTTGTAACACAGCTCCATAGTGATAAGAGAACAGTCTCTGCAGGATTTTAATACCTTTAGACCATGAAATTTTGCACCTTGTTTTATGTTCCTGGGTGTGTTCCAGTGTCTCCTAGTTTATAATCTATGGGAATTTGAATAGAATTTGTATCCTATTGTTGCGTGAAAATTGTATAAATCTTAATTATGTTGAATTGGTTCATAGTGCTTTTCAGGTCTACTGTATCCTTCTACTTTTTCATATATTCATTCTATTAATTTTCAAGAGTTTGATATTGAAACTCCAATTAAAGATCTTGATTTATCTACTTAAAAAATAATTATAATAGATAGTGGGACTACATGTAACTTTGTTCTGTATTTTTAAAAAAAAAAAAGACCCTATAATTCCAATGCAGGATGGACAAGTTCAATCCTTCGTGAGGGAATGAAGATCCCATATGCTGGGCAGCCAAAACAAAACAAAACAAAACAAAACAAAATCACTTATAAGATGTCAACCAAAATTTTGGAAGAGTGTGTGTGTGTGTGTGCGTGCGTGTGTATTCTGAAGAACATAACAAGTGGTGAAAGGGTATTTTCAAGGTGTTTTTTCTTGGCTCGGTATTGATACTATAGTTTTTTTGAAAAGCAGTGTTGTGACTGCAACAAAGCAGATTTTCTAGAAAAGAAAAAATAAATCACCCTGGCTTTCCTACAATAAGAAGAGGGCTTGGAAAGGGAAGAAGATTTGTGGAATCCTTGCTGTGTACAAAACTTTATCTGTGTTATCTCATTATAATTATCTTAATTATTTTTGCGGGTGAAAACCCATCACTTCCCTGAACCTCATGTTCAACCTATTTCTATAATGAACTGTAGACGTTAGCTTTCTTTCCAGGTCTATTTTCACAAAAAGGTCAACATTTTGATAATTTCATTGAATGGTTTTAGGATTAGCTTCTTGGAAAGTGGTCTAGGATTAATTATTTATTCATTCAGTAAATATAATTGAGCATTCATTATGTGTTGGATCTGGTGCTTGTCACTGGGAGCACCATAGTGAGGTTAGAGAAATAGATGGAGAGAAATAGAATTTTAATCTATAGTAACATGCAGAACACCTCACTAAGGGAGAAAATGGCTTGGAAATTAGATGAAGAAGACGTAATTTGAGAAACTAAAGTGACCTGTCCTGAGGTCAGCATGAAAGTTTGTAGCCATGAGCTACAAAAACCAGGCAGGGTCACTGTGAATACTTTGAAGGCTTGCTCAGAAAAATGATGCCTGTAAGAGCTGCTGATAGCCATGTTGGTGCTTGGGTGGGTCATTACCTACCAGTGTTAGTTGGATATGAAAAATGGAAGCAAAGAAATTAAAACCAAAATCCCAAACGTACACAATGAAAAACCTATGTAACTAAATTCAGAAGATACTGAGTGGTGAGTATTGTGTTGGACTATGGGTTTATGTGCGATCAGTCACTCAGTCATGTCCGACTCTCTGCTACCCCATGGACTATAGCCCGCCAGGCCCCTTTGTCCATGGGATTTTCCAGGCAAGAATACTGGAGTGGGTTGCCATTTCCTTCTCCAGGGGTTCTTTCCAACCCAGGGAATGAACCTGCATCTCTTGCCTCTCCTGCATTGGCAGATGGATTCTTTAATGCTGTGCCACCTGGAAAGCCCATAGTTTTATGATGCCTGGGGAAGTCTTTTGAACATGGCGGTGGCAGGCCCTTCCCAGGCCTCACTTCTCCTGGGAGTGCCCCAACCTCAGGGGAGACTTTATTGCTTCCTGACACACAGCCTGTGCTGCCTGCTGCTAAGAGGTGAGATTCCTGGTTTCCTGATCCACAGATTCTAATTATTTTATAATCATGATGGCAGTGGTGGCATGATAGAGCATGGTGAGTCTTCATTTTCCCAATTAAAGATATATTTTGCAAACTCTGTACCAAATTATTTTTTAAAAAGAAAGGCTTGGATATTTACTAAAAACAATGCTAGGAACTACATGATCTCAGAATAAAGGAGAGTCCTTTAAACTGAATACTTTTAGCAGTATCAACACACGCTGCGTTGTTCTTCTTTTTCTCATTTCTCTGGACAACAATGATAACTTCATCATGGACTGTCATTGATCCATGGACTAGTGTTTAGGAAGCACTGGTGTAGATATTATTGCTAGAGGCGGCGTTACCAAGGAAATTACTTCTAAGAGCAGCAGATCCAGATGCGTCCCCTGAACTGTTGGTCTGGAGCCTGACAGGTTAGGGGCTTCACTCATATCCTGTTTCTCTGCCAGAAATCACATCGCTTAATAAAGAGTGTTGCACTGAGATTCTCCGGGGTATATCATAATCTCCTTCAGTGACTGACTGATGAGGCTCGCACCCTGGGGGGGAGTGATCGATGTACTCTGTCTCAACTTTAGCGAGGCTTTTATTTCTGTCCTGTGTGACATATTCATCAATAATCTGAGAAAATAAGATCTAGGCACAACTTTCTGGTGGGAAGGTTATCTCACAATTGTGGTGTTGAGGAGGTAGAGGCTCATCTGAGAGTCCCACGTCCTGGGTAGGTGTCCTGGCTCTGTCCTGGCCAGCTGAGTGACCTTAGACAGGTCACTTCATTCATTGGTCTCAGTTTCCTTATCCATAAGTGAAGAATTATATACCCTGGGGCCCACCAACTTGTCTTCAGTGTCCAAAAAACCTAACAGTAACCTTATGTTTAGCTGCAACAAGGGCTTCCCTAGCAGCTCAGATGGTAAAGAATCCACCTGCAATGCAGGAGACCCGGGTTCGATCCCTGGGTCAGGAAGATCCCCTGGAGAAGAGTTGGCAACCCACTTCAGTACTCTTGCCTATAGAATTCCATGGACAAAGGAGCCTGTCCATGGTGGGCTATAGTCCATGGGGTCGCAAAGAGTTGGACCCGACTAACACTTTCACTTTCAGGCTATTTAGGCTAAGAAAAATAGTATGTTCCTTTGCTTTGAGTTACCAATATATAAGCTCACTGATGTACGGTTATCTCATACTGCTCCAGTACCTACTCATAAAAAGAAGAAAACTATGATTACACATGGTTAAGGGCATTATGTCATCCCTGTAGTGAAGGATGAGCTGCCTTCACTTCTTACTTCTGGCCTCTAGAGAATCAAGCTGAAGAAGAGATTCATACATTTACTCTTCAGAAATGTGTTAAAAATGACAGGATAAACAATTCAAGGCTCAGAGTGGAAAAAAAAAAAACAGAAGATGTAGCACATCAGAGATAAAAATCAGTCATGTAGTATTATTTTAAAATTAAAACACCAAAGAAATACTCAGTGCTTTTGGACCCAGTTAGAAAAGGGATATAACTTAAACTGAAAAGGTACTTTGTTGAGTACCTGTTCAGCTCAAAATATATTTTATCAAATCTGATTTTATTGTTTACTTGTATTATTTGGGCTTCCTTGGTGGCTCAGTGGTAAAGAATCCACCTGCGAGTGCAGGAGACTTGGGTTTGGTCCCTGGGTTGGGAAGATCCCTTGGAGAAGAAATGGCAACCCACTGCAATATTCTTGCCTAGAGAACCCCTGGACAGAGGAGCCCTAGTCCATGGGATTGCAAAGAGTCAGACATGACTTACTAACTAAACAACACCATTATGTTACTTATTCTATAATCTTACTGGTATCTTGGTTTCACTATAATCCTGTGAGGTAGATATTATTACCCCCATTTTATATAAACAAAAACTGAGGCCAAGAGATTTCAAGTGGTTGTCCAGGCTGCACATCAGGTAAGAGGCACAGCCAGGAGTTAAACCAGGCATCTTGGCTCCAAATTGCAAGATATCCCCACACTGATACATTTATTCATTGCCACTTCCTAATGCCGATAAGTGTCCAAGGCACTTTTCTCAGCATTGGAATCTCTTTGCCTGTCTCACTCTGTTGTTTTTCCTTTCCAGTGAGATGACCTTGAGGTCCTTTCCAGCTGTATGTTTCTAGAATGCCTGGATTCTTACCGAATAAACAAGTTCCAGGGGAGCAGGGCTGGCTCCAGTGATATGGAGGGGTGCACTGGGGCAGAACTGAGAGGCGCAGAATGAAATAGAGCAGTGCGTCACACACTGTGGTAGTATACATAATGTCCTCCTAGAGATGATGAGAACACAGCTCACCATTTGAGTTATGAGTGGTTCGGTCCTTCATTACAGAAAATGGTACATTTTATTCAGAAAGATTCTCAAGTATAAAAATATTCCATGATTCGTATATAAATACACACATAGGCAAATTTTCTATTATGGACATGCTTTATGTTCATTGAATGAGCTATACTGGTCCATTCAATAAAATCAAAGCTTTGACCTGGTTATTACTCGCTAAAGAAGCTGCATTTTCAATAGCTAATTGATGCTGTTGGGTGGCTTTTCATGAGCACATTATTCTTGGATCTTGGGCTTTTCTTGCGCCTGTCCTTGTTCCTCCCAGGACTGGGGCGACTGGCATAAATTTGTGGCGTGTAGTCACCAGACCTTTGTCCGACACGTGGGTCTTCCACTTGGCTCTGCTTCTTGCTGGCTGCGTGACCTTGGGCAGATTATTGAAGCTTTTGAGCCAAAGTTTCTCTGTCCATGAAATGACATTGGATGACATAACAATTAAAAATGAGATGATACACATAAGCGTGCTTTATTAAGCTATAAGCACTCTACAAGCATTAGGTGTGATTGTTACTCCGGTTAGAAGGAATTGAAAAGAACTTGGGGATTATCACCACGGTGATTGTGTGTGTGGTTACATTTCACCCCTTTTAAATTTCCATCATCTAGGAAAAGTTCTAGCCACAACCTTTCCTCTGTGTAAATAAACTGTGGTAAAGCACCTCCTGGGCTCTATCACCCTCACTCTGTCACTTCTTAGCCTTTATTCAAACTCCGCTCTTTTGTGGCTGTGTATGTGACATCACACATGTAATTAATTATAAACGAGGGGAAATCAGCCTGCCAGACCACTGTGGAAACCACTGGATTCTTTGCTGTTCCTCGTAGGCTCATTCACCTTTTTGCACATGTGGGCTTCACAGTATCAGAGCTGACTTGACCGCCAAGTGCCATCAGCACATGTTATAAGGGTCCTTGGTGGCACCTTTTCTGCCACATGTTGGCCAAGTGGACAGGTACAAGGGTTGATCAAAAAGCAGTTCAGGTCCTGGGGCCTTGCTCAATGATTGCAGATTCAGTGAGCTCCCCAGAGGTGTGCTTCCAAGTGAGTAAGTGAGTCAGGTTATCAGAGAGGGTGAGTAGTGACTGCTTGGGATAACTTCGAAGCAGCATCAGCGGGGAGCCAAGAGCAAGCTGCCAGTTCGCTCTGTATGACACCCCTAAAATATATGTATCTCTTAAGCAAAACATCTGGTTTTTGTAACCAATCCCCCTGCCTGTTAAACAGCTCTGAGGCCATGTTAGAAATCCTCATGTGTCACACCTGATCATCAGTGACTACAGGTTGAATGAGGGGTTTGACTCTATTAGTCCTTGAATAGGTGCCAGGAGAGGGAATAGGTGGGAGAGAGGAGGACCAGACTCAGACCTTACAGGAGGTAGAGGCCAGAGGATTGGCAGTGTTGTCACCAGATGAAATGTCTTGTGATGAAACAGTACAAAGATAATTCAGTTATTTTTCAAATGCAGGTTAATTCGCCAGAGGGATGGAAAGAGAAACAGGAAGGTCAGATAGACAGAATAAGAGATTGGCAAGAAAAACAGCGCCAGAGTCTTTGAGTTCTAGGGGACTGGGGTACACAGACATGGGAGTTTCTGTGGATCAAATGGACTGTTAGACTAGGAGTTTTTTCCTTAGAGAGTGAGGCGTCCAGGGAAATAACAGGGGCTTTGAAGGGTGAGGAACGGAGCACTTTGGGTCACGTCTGGCTGTTTTCCAGGCATTGTCCTAAGCGGGATTTTAAGTGGTGAGTTTATTAAACACTTAACATTTTCCTTTCTCCTTTTCCCCATTTGCAATTTATATCATTCTTTCCTAATCTCACCCCTCTAATAGGCAGCCTTTTGCTCGTCTAAATTTTATAAAAACAAATGGTTTCACGTTTCCTCTTGTATCTCCTTCCTGAATCTTTAAATCCCTTGGTAATTCATGGAGCTCCAGTTGGGAAAATAAAAGCAGAATTGCTACCAAAGAATCCACGACATGGCATTTTCTATTAAACAGATATTGATTTGCATTTATCAAAAGGGCAATGTGCTCAGGGCAACACCAAGAGAGATGGTGGGTAGGAGGTGGGGGGGTGAGGAGATACCTTCCCAGACTTCCATCAGCTCTACCGCCTCACCCTGAGTTACCCCAAATAAACCCACATAATAATAAGTGCTGACTGTGCTATGAAGTACAGTGTTGGCCAACACCTGAAGCCCTACCTTCCAACCAGACCGCCAGCCCCAAGTGCTTCTGTGCAGAAACCCTGAGCCACCGTTGAGAGTAGGGTGGCAGCCAAGTGCAGTGACTATGAAAGTCAAAATCGGGGTCTGCCCACTCCTAGCTCTTAGAACACAGGGAGTTATATAACCTCTTAGAACCTCAGGCTCTCATTTTAAATTAGAGTCAATACTTTGTGGGGTCGACAGAGAAGGAAGTGCCTTATGGTTCTTGGCACACACACACACACACACACACACTTGGGGACCCTCTTCTCACTTTACTCTGCATTTGGGCTTCACTCTTACACAGATATCTTATTCAGTTCCCCTAGCAATCCTAGGAGGTGGAGATTGTTGTACAGGTGAAGACATTTAGGACTCAGGGGGATTGTGGTTTGAGTCTGTGCACAGGAAGTAAAGAGGGGAAGATACAGTATAAGTGCAGGGGGCGGCCAGGGGAGAGGGTGTTGATGGAGGGGCAAGGCCTGGTTTTCTTCAGCTTGGGATCTTGTGAGGCCTCCTGAGGGGGCCTGAGGTCTCTACCTGGAGGCGTGGCTACACAGGACTAGATAGGAGCCCGCAACTGGGCTGTGGGATGTTCACGGAACAGGACACTTTCTGAGAGCTCACAGCAGAACAAGTGGAAATTTGAGCTTCACCTGCCAAGAAGAAATCTATGGGGAAACTGATGTGATGTAAGCAGATGAGCGAAAAGAGAGGGAGCCCAGGCCTGGGGAAACAATATACTTCTGCTTTTATTCTTCTTGTTGCTGTTACTCCCCATTGGGCGACCTGTGACACCTTTCCCCACCACCCCATCCCCCTTGGTCATCCACTGGAGCTGCTTTGTTCTCCTGTTCCATCGAGGGGCAGCCCGAGACCCTGACAGAGGAGAAGTGTGGAAGGGCAGGTGGGCAGGGTCAGAAGGGACCAGGTGAGGGACATTCTAAGAGGAAAGGATACAAAGTAATGTGAAAGACAAAGACAGCTGAAGATGATTGAGAATTAGTTGCAAGGCAAAATAAATGCCAAACATGACGTGCATAATTCAAGCAATTAACGTTCCAGATGGGAGAACAATTTTATATTCTTACTCATATTTTCAAAAGGTTCAGAGCCACTCGGTAAACTGTTTCCTGAATTCCTGTCATCATTGGCTTGATCCCAAAGAACCACACATGGCATCACTTCATTTAGACATGGTTTCCAGGTGGATTAAACCTTTTTTTTTTTTTTTAATCAACAATTTTCCCTCCCTTAGGCCATAATTCCCGACCAGTGTGCCACGAATCGGTTATAGATGTGATTCTCCCCAGCCCTCCGGGCTGCTGGATTCCCTTCCTTTTTGGCACAAGACCACAGTCCCCTTGGGGGTCCTAGCCCAGAGGGCAGCTTCAGTGTTGAGGCAGCAGTTCACATGAAAAAGATTAAAATACTGAGTTAATAACTTTATGCCTTCGAGAAAATCTTCCTTACAGGTTGTGTGCCTAAGTTGCTTCAGTCGTGTCTATTTTGTGACCAAATGGACCGTTGCCCGTCAGACTCCTCTGTTCATGAGATTCTTCAGGCAAGAATACTGAAAGTGGTTGCCATGCCCTCCTCCAGGGGATCTTCCCAACCCAGGGACTGAACCCCAGTCTCTTATATCTCCTGCAGTAGCACGCGGGTTCTTTACCACTAGTGCCACATGGGAAGCCCAAGATACAGGGTAACTCTAGGCAAATACAGCCCCCAACCTGCACAAGTCCCAGAGGAAAGATCCTTCTCAGAACCTGAGGCTTCACTTAGTAAACCTCCCTTGATGAAGAGCTGGACCCTCGGTGGCATGGCCCTCTGGCCCACAGCGACTCCAGACCTCTTTCTTCTCTCTCAGACCCCCTACACTCTTCTCTCTCTTCTTCATAGCTGAACTATTTAACACGCTGTTTAAAGATATGCCTGGCTGCCTCTTGGAGATTCAGAGTTGCCATGGCAATGTGGCCTGTTTCTCCAAATTAGGACATATTCCTGCTGCCTTTTTTTTTTTTTTTTTAACATGATATGGTTTTCTCCCTCACACAACTCCTTTGCTTCTTTAAATCCTTCCCTCTCTTTTTCCCCCAGAATGCTAATTTAAGTGCATGTCCCCAGGACCAGCTAGGTCCCCAGCTTAAGGGGGCATTTTCCTGAGGTTCATCCCAACCCCTAACCCCCCACCCCTTCATCCCACTGCATGAGGGGTTGTGTCTGTTCCGGTCATTTCAGTGGCCTTCACACAGTCCTTTCTGTTGGGTTCACTCCTGGCTTGGCTCCTGTTCTCTCTGGGCTGAGCTCATAGCAAATAAGTTTCTGTTTTACATCAAGGCTGCTGTGAATGAGAAATGGTAAGGTAGAGACAGCTGAAGCTGAGATGTTAAGTATTCATTCTCAGAAACGTCTCACTAAGCACATAATCACTTTAGGGGATGTTCACAAGATAACCAGGATTCTGGATAAATGAGCGTGCATGCATCTTGTCTCTTCCCTTACAACCCATTTTAGGATCTTGGGAAAATATAAGCTTCAAATCAAGAAAGCTCAGTAATCTGAGAGTAAGGACAGAAGTTGGCCAGTGCTTTAAAAAGGGGGCAGGGGGAGATATTCCTTTCTTTCAGGATTATTTCTGGTCTGTAGATGGTAGAATCTCGGAGTCACTTGAATTACAGCCTATGATGAAAATGGGGGAAGAGAGAGAATAAGGAACAAGTCACAGATTTAACTCTCCTTTTCCTCATTTCCATTGCTGGTGCTCTGTCCTCAGCACATAAATGTCAATTAGAGAAGGTTCCTTTGGTCCATGCTTGGAACAAAGGTGCCCAAACTCCACTGTACTTGGGAATCACCTGGAGAGTTAAAAAAATAAAAAAAGAAATCCAAGTGCCTGCATTGTTATGCAGGCCCGTCCCACCCTCAGGCTCTGATGTCATTGTTTCGGGGTGCACCCAAATGTCATTTTTGAAATCCCTCCAGGTGATTCTAATGTGTAATAGATGTTGAGATTTACAAGCTTAGCTGGTGATTGTTTGGGAGGAAGTGATCCTGGCTTCTGTACCCTTAGCTATGAAGTGGCCATCTCTAAAATCTTTGGGGAAAAAAGGCACAGAATTCTCAGATTGAGTTCAGACCTCCCCCTCCCTCTCTGCAGATCACTTTTAGAAGATGTAGGGTCCTCATGAAACATGACCACTCTTTAACCTGTGAAAGCGGTGAAGGGAGAACACCGCACAATTAGCCAGATAAACAGGCAGGAGCTGTCCTAGGGTGAAGGTCTTCCAGCCGACGGGATGACAAGATGGGAACCCAGGCAGAGTCAGGGGTGCCTAATGTGAGGGCTCTGGGGGCAGGGAAATTGTGCGCTCTGGCGGTCACTTAGGTCGAAAGATGATGCTCTTAGTGGTGAGCCTGAAAGAAACATGACTTGGCATTTTGATGTGCGTCTGGAACTTGACCTAAAGCTGCTGATGGAGCTTCCTGTGGAAGGGCGTCTTCTCATTCGAGACATTGTCAGATAGAAGAACTGTGTTTTCATTTTGCTCTTTTTTCTTGCTTTTGTCTGTGCGCAGTGGACATAAGCAAAAAATAGCGAGCCAGAATTTTGATCACATTCAGGAAGCATCGCTAGAATGGCCATCAGCTTTCTTTCTTTCCTCTATGAGTTTCATGGAGGAGGAACCATAGGGCTGTAGGAAGGACTTGACACCTCTTTGTCATCATAAGCTGTGATGCTGTGGACCAATCCCTTATCTCCTGGGACCTCACTTCCTAATCTGTACAAAGAATGAGAATGGATGCTTGGGGCTGGTGCACTGGGACGACCCAGAGGGATGGTACAGGGAGGGAGGAGGGTTCAGGATGGGGAACACATGTATACCTGTGGCAGATTCATGTTGATATATGGCAAAACCAATACAATATTGTAAAGTTAAAAAATAAAATTAAAAAAAAAGAATGAGAATGGGAGCAAGATAGGACTGTTAGGGCCTCTTGGGTTCTAAGGATGTTGTTTCCATTGGTCTCACACTGGCAGTTGTCATGTGCTCACAGTTACCTAGCAGGTGGCCACACAGTGACAGCCCCATCCTAGACCAGGACGAGAGATACACTAGATGAGAGGAATTCTGGATTTGGAGCATCTTGGGCTCAGGGTTCATTCAGCAAAACCAAATCAGAAAACAACTGAATTTGTAACAATTTTATAACAGAACTTACAGTTTACTCAACTAGTTTCATGAACAGGATTTAGGAATCAGGGACAAATCACAGAGTAAAAATAGAAAAAGGCCAAGGGTCTGAGGAGACAGAAAGGAAGAATGTTCTGAGGCCCATGGTGGCTGTCCTAAGGCAGGCTCTTGTGTATTAATCCCCTGGACCAAGCCTAACGATTCTTACATTCCAATGCCTACAACCCTCTGGTTAAAAACTGTAGACTATCTTAATGGTCAGCCATATTCCAAGGTCAGATTTATGGTATGTTCCCGGGTCAACACAGATCCACAGCACTTGTCTACTTTCAATTCAAGAGATAATTGTTTTTAATACCATGTGTAAAAGAAAGTGTGTTAGTTACTTAGTTGTGTCCGACTTCTATGAGACCCCATGGACTGTAGCCCACCAGGCTCCTCTGTCCATGGGATCCTCTAGGCAAGAATACTGGAGTGAGTAGCCATTCCCTTCTCCAGGTATTTTCCCAACTCAGGGATCGAATTTGGGTTACCAGCATTCCAGGTGGATTCTTTACCATCTGAACCACCAGGGATTCCAAGTGCCAAATGCCCTGCCAGGCACTGTTTTCAAGAAGCATGCAAGCCCAGTAATAACTCCAACTTTAATAATAACCATCATGCCAGCCATTGTACTGTACCACTGTACTTTTCAAGGTATTGTACTGTAAGATTAAAAATGTTTTCTTTATTTTTTCTGTTTGTTTTATATGTATTATTTGTGTGAAAAGTAGTTCAAACCTATTACAGTACAGTACTATATGACTGATTGTGTTTGTTGGGTACCTAGGCTGTGTTGGACTTACCAACAAATTGGACTTACAAACGCGTTCTCATTCGGAACTCATTTGTATGTAGGGGACTTACTGTATTGTTTTTGGAGAAGGCTTGAAGGAAGGGTGGGCTTCCTATAAGTGGAGATGGTGTGGAGGATGGAAATCAGATAGAGGAAGATCAGGGCTACAGAGCACAGCTGGCCTGGGAGGAACAGCAAATATCCATTTTGGCTTTTATGTCAGTTAGATAAGGGGAGAATAACAGAAGATTAGGATGGAGAAGGCAATGGCACCCCACTCCAGTACTCTTGCCTGGAAAATCCCATGGGCGGAGAAGCCTGGTGGGCTGCAGTCCATGGGGTCTCGAAGAGTCAGACACGACTGAGTGACTTCACTTTCACTTTTTACTTTCATGCATTGGAGAAGGAAATGACAGCCCACTCCAGTGTTTTTGCCTGGAGAATCCCAGGGATGGGGGAGCCTAGTGGGCTGCCATCTATGGGGTCACACAGAGTCAGACACAACTGAAGTGACTTAGCAGCAGCAGGATGGTAAAAGGTAGAGAATTGACTTTATCTCTTTGGTAAGTAACATGATTTTGAAACTTTGCCGAAGAACACAGGAAGCTCAATTTCACTGATATCAAGAAATTCAAATTCAGACTGTAATGAGATACTATATTTTAGCCATCAGAGTGACAATTTTTTTCTTCATTAAAATACTTAGTTTTGGTGAGAATACAGGGAAATAGACACTCTCATAAATTCATGGTAAAAATATAAACCAGAATGACCTTTCAGGAAGACAGTTTGGAAATTAATGCCTCAAAAATATGTATACACACTACGGCTGCTGAACTTACAGAAAATGACCCTATGACAATGCAAAAAATATTTATCTGAAAGATGATTATCAAAGCATTATTTATCATAGTGATTTGAAACATTTTACATGTTCAGTGATGGCTACTTAAATTATGGTATGGAGGATAAACAACCATTAAAAATTGCATTAATGAAGACAAAAAATTAATGAAACGGTAAAATGTTATATTCGATAAATACATGAACAAAGAAAGTTGTAATAATTAGTCAGCAAATACTTATTGATTCCCTATTGTGTTCAGGACACAGTATTTACTGTGATATGTGGGGGATGGAGTGTAAATAAGAGAGACAGCCAGTGCAGTCTAGAAGATCCCATCCATCGAGGACTGGGCTGCATGCTGCAAGTTTTACCTGGTAGTGGTGCGGTGGGCTGTGCTGTATGGAAGATGATGCGTGGTGTGGTGTGTGTTTTGCTGAGGTGAAAATTGACCTTAGGAGGAGGACATGCTTATAAAAATGAATACACTGTGATGCTATGAGCAATGAGAAAAAGACACCAAAAACAATGTTATGATCACCGAATGAAGATAATGGACATGGTTTCAATGTTCCTCTGTATGTTCTTTATAATTCCCCAATTTTCCACATTCCTAGATATAATAATACTCTTGCAATAAGAATACATATTTATGAAAAAGAAACAGGTCCTAGGAAATTTGCTAAATTTTCCTGCATTCCATGTTTGTTTGTGAACACTACCTGCCTGCCCTGGTAGTGTTTTTAGATCTGTCTATATGGCTTACATTGTCCTATAGCTTAGTTTCTTAGCCTGGATGTGTGTGTGTATGTGTATATGTGTGTGTGTATATATGTGTGTGTGTCTATATATATATATATAATATGTGTTATATATTTTAATTTTTTCTTTATTCCTTTGATAAGGTGTGTTATAAAGATAAACTAATGCTAGTTTTTGTTCCAGAGAAAATGACAGTATTTGTCTTTTTCTCCAATTATATTCTCTGTAATTTCTCTACAACTTCCTTTTTCATTAAGAAATCAAAGACATACTCTCTTTGGGTTTGTCTGTATAGGATCATAAAGCTGGAAGTCTTATATCAAAACCATGTACTCCTCAGGTAGAAGCCTGAGTAAGTTAACCTGATTTGTTTCAGTTTTTGCAAGACTTACAGTTTTCTTATCTTAGTCTGCATTAATAAGTTATAATTCAAGTCACAAAAATAATAGAATTGGGTCATAACCCAAGGCATAAGAATGAGCCGACTAACTTGGTCCTGCCCTGGTTTGGCCTCTTCCTGGGCTGTAGTCCCTTACTTTCTATAACATAATGTCTTCTGTAAGCTTCCTTGCTTTTGTTGAGTATGTTTTGTGTGGGTGTCTTAAAGGACTTGGGCTTGTTGACAGACCTCAACTATTTTCTGATCACAGGGCAGCAGACTCACCATCTATGTCTGCCAGGGAGTGGGTCGGTCTTGGGCGCTTTGAGTTTTTTGATCTGAACCTCCACACACACTCTCCTGTCTCATTCCCTCCTGCAGCCCCTCTCCCACCAGCAGTCTGCACCCCTTCTCCACGCCTGTACCTTCTCATACATCTTGGCAAGAGGAGGAGGACACTTTTTTGAGGTGGCCCTTTTCTTTGACACAGAGCCCTGGCCTCGCAAGGATGCCTTCATGTAAGCATGGGGCAGCTGCTTCTGTAAGGGAAGTCCTCCTTTCCTGCCCTGGATTCAGGAATAGCCTCATCTGAGACACAAAGAGAAAGGCTGCTGAAACCTGGCAGGTGGACTCGCCACGGCTGGTGTTCTCTTGCCTCCTACATCTCCCTCTTAGAGACTGGCATCCCAGAGGATTCTAATTTTAATTTGGATAAAGATAAATCTCAAATATTCAACCAGGACCCAGTGAAATCTGCATCATTCTTAGGTCTCAAATTGATCCGTTAGGCCAGGGCTGCAGATAATGAAGTGGGAGTGGGTGTGTTGAAAGAGCAATTGGAGAGAAAGGGTGTCAGCATCTCTGAGGGCTCAGTTCCTCACTGTGTTTTCTCTTCATTCTAGACCACAGTCTGTTATGTTCTAAATTCTAATTAAAAGTGAATGATATTATTTATTCAACATATACTTATTGAATACCCAGTATAGGCAGGTATTCTTTAGGTGATGGATATTCAGGAATGAAGAGACTTGTCTCAGGTCTCATGGAGTTTACATGTCCTAATCTTGGGGGTTCTCAGATGATACATCAATAAACAAGATAACTTCTGATAATGGTGAGTTTTATAAAGGAAATACAATGGAATCTTTTAATGCAAAATGACCTGGAGAGTAGCTAGCTTAGATTGAGTATCCAGTGAAGATTCTGAGGAGGCAAAGTTTGAATATTTAATTTTTAAAAGTTTGTTTCTTTGACCGTTCTGGGTCTTAGTTGCAGCACACAGGATCTGTTTTAGTTGTGGCATACAGAATCTTTCAGTTGCAGCATGAGAACTTTCAGTTGTGACATCAGAGATCAAACCTGGGCCTCCTGCATTGGGAGTGCAGAGTCTTAGCTACTGGACCACCACAGAAGTCCCCAAGGAGGTAAAGTTTGGACTGGAATTGAATGACAAGAGGCCACCTATGTGAAATCTATGGTAGACACACCCTAGTAAGAGTTAGCAGCAAGGTAAAGGCTCTGATGAGGAATTGCAGAGAATAAGGGAGGCAAATATGGCTGAAGTGGAGTAAGCAGAGGATGACGGGTAGGCATTGAAGTCAGAAAAAAAAGACAGGCACTAGGTTATGTACATCCTTAGAGACCATGGTAAAGACTTTAGATTTAATTCCACTTGTCATATGAAGCCATTGAAGGTTTCTTAGCAGAGACAATATGATATAATTTAACAGCACTTTAATATCAAAAATGAAAAGTATGAGACTTCAACTCTCAGCCATGAAGGGGTAAGACAAGCTAGAATTAGCCCTCCCTCCCCACCATAAAGAACTAGAAAATTGAAAGGAAAAAAGAAAATGGCTCATTTTAAACCTTGGAAAATAACCAGCATAGGACCCATCTTTCTGGGAAAAGTGAAGTCAGGTTATCCTAGGCTGTTTACCTGGAGGTAATTCCATGTCTGAGGCACAGGGAGGGTTGACCTAAGTCGAGTTCAGCAGTCTCATTGAGGTAAGGAAACAGAGATCATACTTTCAGGAGGCTGGGAAGGATTTTTGTGGGATTGAACATCTAAAATGAGAAGGAGCTCCAGAAATATGCATAGGGCTCCTCTTGAGTCTTTGTCCAAATATCAGTCTGCATATTTCAAGAGAAACTCCCTAAGGCTGGAAAAGAACAATTTCTGAGGAAATAACAATTATCACGGAGTCATAAGAATAGTCTCATAACTTATGTAGGGCCAGGGACCTTTCTAGTTCCTTTAAGCCAGAGTGGAAAGACTACAGAATTCAATAGAGATCTCAGAAGGACCATGTCTTAGAAGTGGGGTTAAATTCATGTTAAAATAAGGGTTATTCTAGAATGCCATCAAAAGGAATAAACTAACCTGTAAGTAGCTCTACCAGAAAAGAAATCTCACCTTTTTTAAAGTAATTTTAAAATTTCACACACACACACACACACACACACACACACACACACACACACACCAGGAAAATATGAACTGTAAACAGGGAAAAGACTCCAAAAAAACTTTAGAGGCGGAAATAACAAAGATATTCAAAGCATAAATAAAGGATACTGAAAGAGCTGTTATAAATCTGTTCAAGGATATAAAGGAACATATGAATATGGTGAGGAAGAAAATGGATGGTTCTTATATTGTCTGAATAGTGGTATAATATTATTTGAAGAAAGAGTAACATAGTTTAAAGATGAATATTGCAAATCCTAGAGAAACCCAAAATCCAAAACAATGACAGTCCAAGAAAAGGCAGAAAACAGAAAAAAAAGGAACAAAGAATAGATGTAAAAAGTAGGAAGAAAAGAGCAAAATGGTAAATAGAGACCCAAACATTATTAATAATGCTAAATGAAAATGGCCTCAATACTTCATCGAAAGACATACATTGTAAGATTGGATAAAAACTGAGAGCTGTATAAGAAACTCTCTTTAGATATAAAGACATAGGTAAGTTTTAAAAAAAAGATGAAACAAAATATACTATACAAATGCTAATCAAAAGAAATCTGATTAGGCTATGTTAATGTCAGATAAAAAAGAATTCAGGGCAAGGAATATTAACAATATTACCAGGCATAAAAAGAGACATTTCATGATAAAAAAAAGTGTCCTTTTTCCCCAAGAAAATGTAACAATCTTAAATGTGTGTGCATCTAATCACTTAAAAATACACGGAATGACCACTAATGGAATGCTATTGGTAAAGAGAAATAAACAAAAATACATTAGTAGTTTGAGGTGTCAGCACTTCTCTTTCATTCATTACAAAACAAGTATGCCAAAACATATTAAGTATATAGATGACTTGGAGAGCATTGCCCATCATCTTGACTGATTGACTTTTATAGAACACTTTATTCAACAACAGGGGAATATACATTCTTTTCTAGTACGCATCTAACATCAAGACAGACAATATTCTGGGCCATGAAACAAATATCAATAAACTTAAACTGACTGAAGTCTTACAGGATATATTCTGTGACCACATTAGAATTAAACAGAATTATAGCTGGAAAATACTCAAATTTTGAAAATTAAGCAATAAACTTCTAAAAACAAATGGGTCCAAAAGAAATCGCAAGGGTAATTAGGAAATACTTTGAACTGAGTTAAAATGAAAAACATCACATTAAAATTTGTGCCATATGCTAATGAAGTGGTTAGAGGGAAATTTATAGAATTTAATGCTTATATTAGAAAAGAAGCAAGGTCTTCAATCAGTTAAGATTTCAGCTTAAGAATCTAGGAAAATAAGGTCAATATAAATCCATAATAAACAGAAGAAATGAAATAATAAAATAAGAGGGGATATCAATGAAATAGAAAATAAATGAAAGAAAAAAATCAAGGTAATCCAAAAACTGTATCTTCAAAAAGATCAATAAAATTGATAAGCCTCTAGCAAGACTGAGAATTAAAGAAATTAAATATAATTGTCAATGTCAGTCATGAAAGAGGGACACCACTATAGATCCTGTAGAAATTAAAAATTATTAAAGGAGTATCATAACCAATTTTATGCTAATAAATTTGACAACTTAGGTGAGTGAGTCAATTCCTTGAAATGTACAAAACTGCCAAAATTAACTAGAGAAGGTAACCTAAGTAACTTTATATCTATCAAAAAAATAGAATTTCTAAGTAAATCCTTTCATAAAGATAATGCTGGATCCAGGTGTCTTCACTGTTGAATTCCACTGAATTATTTGAGGAAAGAATAATATAAATTCTACACAAACTCTTCTAGGAAATAGAAAAGGAAGGACCATTTAAACACTAGTATTACTTTTCATAGACCCGGGAGACCCAGGTTCGATCCCTGGCCCAGGAAGAAGTAATGACAACTCACTCCAGTACTCTTGCCTGGAAAATTCCATGGGCGGAGGATCCTAGTAGGCTTCAGTCCATGGGGTTGCAAAGAGTTGGACACAACTGAGCGAATTCACTTATTACCTTTGGTACTTAAAATGAGATATTATAAGAATACTATATACACTAATATTCCTCATGAACACAGAAGCAAACATTTTCAAGAAAATAATAGAAAGTGGAAATATAGCAAGAAATAAAAAGGATAATACATGATATCCAAGAGGTGTTTCTCTCAGGAATGCTATGGTAGTATAAAATGTGAAAATTAATGTAATTTGCTGTATTGACAGAAAAAGAAGAGAAAAACCATGTGACCATCTTAATAGATGCAGAAAAACATTTTGGAAAAATTCAACTCTCTTTTCTGATAAAAACTCTCAACAAACTGAGTATAAAAGGAAACTTCCTCAACCTGATAGACAAATTGTGAAAAACCTACAATTAGCATTGTGCTTCATGGTAGAAGAGTGAATCCTTTTATCTTAGGACTGGAAATAAGGCAAGAATGTTTACTCTTACTGCTTCTACTTAGCGTTATACTAAGTCTTGAGACATACAGAAGAAGTTAAGAAAAAGAAAAACTATACAGATGAGAAAGGGAGAGATGAAAGTATCATGATATGATCTTAGAAAATTCTAAGGAATAGGAATAAAATCACCAGAACAAGTGAATGTAGCAAGGTTATAGGATTCAAAATATGTAAGAATCAATTGCATTTTTATATATTATCAAAGAAGAATTGGAAATTTAAGAAATTTCGATATAATATTATTTATAATAGCATTAAAAACATGAAATAGTTATAGAAAATATAACAAAACATTGGTAAGACTAATACATTGAAAACTGTGAAGCATTACTGAGAGCACCTGAAGACTTAAGTAAATGGAAAGATAGACTGTGATCAAAAGATTTAATATTTCTTTTAAGATTCAGATTTTTTCACCCAAATCTTTAGATTCATCTAAATCTCTATCGAATTTCCAGGGAATTTTTTTGTATAAATTGACAAATTATTATAAAAGAGCTTATGGAAAATTGGAATTACAAAGGACCTAGAATAGCCAGTAAAATTCTGAAAAAGGACAAGGTTGGAATATTTAGACTTCTTGATTTCAAAACTTACTAATACATTACAGTAATAAAGAAAGTGTCGTGTTGGCATAAAGATGGATATACAGATCAATGGAATAGAATATGGTTCTTAAATGGACTGTATACTAATATGTTCAGTTGATTTTCATTAAAGATGCCAGAATAATTCAAGGAGAAAAAGGCTTTTCAATAAAAAGTGATGGAACGATTGGATAATCAAATCATAAAAAAAATTATTCTCAACCTTTGGCAGGTATCTTAAAGGGATTAAAACTAGTAATTGTAGATTATGGACTTTGTCATTTTTGTAAGAAAGATAGGAACTTTAGTCATCAAATCAACAATCAATGAAAAAGCTTTGTCTCTAAATCAAAAGATTAGCAAAATGGATGCTCATTTATATATTTTAGCTTAAAATAAGATATAAAAGGTATAAATATTACTTGCTTCAACCAAAGTTTTCTGTCTATCCTGATCTTATCAGATAAGAAGGCTTATAGTGTAGTTACTTTGTATGGTTATTATGAGACTCAAGAGTTGTAAACTACTTGACACATAGAGCTTCTCAATAAAGGTTTGTTTTAATACTACCCCATACTTTGATTTCTTTGCCATTCATATCACCAACCTTCATCTGATTCTGTCATATTTTTGTTACTTCTCCTCATAGGCACATTTATTTTATCAAATAGTCCGGAAGTCCATGGGCTGTGTGCTTTTTGTAACCCCTAAACCACCCATCCCCCGTGCCTGATACAATTTAGATTTTTGACTACTTCATTACAGACTGAGAGGGCTAAACCGCTTTAAGAACGTTTTTCAGAATCTGTTAGATTGTTTGGCTCCTTTTGACCAAATAAATTAGAAGGGTGGTACCATTATTTTTCATTAAATATGTTGCAAACCTGGTTCCATAATTTTTTCATAGAGTTCTCTCTCTTTTTGCATATCCAAATTCTCTTCTGAAGTGCCTGTGTTAGTAATTCACGAGACTTTAGGCCCAGCCCTTTAGGAAATACAGTACAGAAAAGAGAGTCGAGTGACAGAGCAAATTAAATTGCTTTGCATCTCATTCCTTTAGTTGCATTTGACTTGTTATATGGGTTAAGAGTTAGGACATATTTCATTACTAGGATTGAGAAAATTTATGGGCAGCTTCTTACTGCTTCATTGCCTCCCATGTTTATTCTGTTTAATGGACAAAGTTAGTCATCTTTGAAGTCTCAGAAACTTCCAAGGAGTCCAAAAGTCCAAGGAATATATTTCCTTCACTTTTCACTCAATTAGTAGAAAACATCTGGCCCTGGGTGGGAGGACAGGCTTGTAATTCTTGTGAATTCAACTATTTACTCGATTGTAAGCTGTTTGAGGATAGTGATGGTGTCTTAATCATATATGGCTGCAAAGGAACATTTCACAGTGCCTGGTACTGAATTTTTCCTAAATGACTGAATGATCAGGGTCTCTGCTACTATTGGGTTGACCAAAAGGTTCGTTTGGGATTTTCCATAAAATGGAAAAATTCAAACGAACCTTTTGGCCAGCCTATTACATGATTCAGTGTTGATGTGAGACAAATAGTAAAACAGGGAAAGTTTGTTTTATATTTCTTTCTACCTCTCTTTGTAGGTAGCCCCTTTCTTCCTCTCTGATTTCTCCTGCTTTCTGGACACTCATTGCTTTCTATTCCTCAGCTGGTGATTAGCTAATCCCTGATAGCGATTAACTGATCATTAGGTTAGCCTTTGCTTGTGATATATCTTTTAGATATTAGCGTTTTAACAAGATCTCCTTACACACAGAGGAGTACATTTCCCAGTTTTGAGTTTGGGGCCAGAAATGACCTATTCTAAGTATATGTTATGTGTAAGGGAAGAAGTGATCCCTTCGTTCTGGAACCTTCCTTGACTATATTGCTTGGTTTCAGGGGAAGAGAATGAGTTTGCCTGAAGAGTTGGAGAGGCTCCATATAAGAAATGATACTTGAGCTAGGTGCTGAACAATGGACAGTGGGTTTTTTCTCGTGGGGAGGTGTTTGGAGATAGGGAACAGAGGTAGGAAAGAGGAGTGGTAATTAAGCATTATAGAAAGAAAAAAGGAACAGCATGGGGAGAGACACAGAGATGAAAGAGCACAGTGTATATTTTAGGAACATGGAGCAGTCTTGGGTAATAGGTAAATGTTGCATAGTAGGAAGTGCAAGGAGGGTGGAAAAAACAAAAAAGCAAACAAAACAAAAACCAGCTTGGGCTGGATTGTGCAGGGTCATATTTGTGATTCAGAGGAATTTGATCTTTGTCAAAGGGCAGTGAAATGATCCAATTTCTGTTTTAGAAAGCTCTCTTCGGTAGCAACATGGAGTGTGAATTTTTGTGGGCACAAAGACCAGTTATCAGACTATTGTGGTAATTAGCCAAAAGTTAGTAAAGGCCCAGCTCTGGGAATAAAGAAGGATTGCCTTTAGGTAATTAAAAACATTTAGTGACCAAGTTCTCTATCATCCCTGTTCATTTGTTCATTAATCCAACCAATGTTTATCTGGACCTCTAATATAGGACAAGCATTATGAACTTGAGAACTAGAAAGGACATGGCTTCTTTTCTGTAACAAATTCAAAGTTTAGTAGGGGAGGTTGGCATTTAACAGGTAAAATGCTGTGTGGTGAGCACTGTAGCAGAGGTAAGTAATGTGTGCTGTTGGTATACAGAGCGAAAAGGTTTCTAAGAAGTTCCCTGAGGGTAAGTTTAGTGTTTATTCATGGTGGTATCCTAAGCACTTAGTTGAGTTGAAGAATCTAACAGTTATTTAATATTTGTTGAATAAATATTTGCGCTTGGGTGTATGTGTAATGACAACTTTGTTGTAGGCTAGAGAGGGACCTTTCTCTTGGTTTTGAAAATGGAAGGGTCAAAATGGATAGGATCATGTCTCTAGGTGGTGGGCTTAGGATAGCACTAGTTACTTGGCTTTGGATCTTGTTTCCTCTTTTGTCTTGGGATGTGTATTATTTAGGGGGCCCTGTTAGCCACTGAGAGCTAGATACCCAGAGTAGAGTCAGAGTAACTATTTGTTCCCCTTTGGTATTTAATAAAGGTTTTTTTTTTTTTTTTTTTTTGTAAGTTCTCAAAAGGGAAACTAAAGGAAAGCCTTTGTCCAAACTTTGCCAGAGATTTAAAAAGTATTCACCCAGGGCCAGGAACCAAAGTAGGAGAATCCAGTGAGGAAAGAGAAACCTCATAGCAGGAAGTTTATGTTGCTCATTGGTTGCTCCTGTTCACCAGAAGAACCTCCATTTAATTCTCAACTCTGGAAGTTCTGAATTTCATTTATTAAGGGAGGTGGATTGAGTTCATGATCGCTTATTTGCTGGGGAGAAATCCAATACATTCTGAAAAACAAAGCATTTTGTTTGTGTAGTTCAATTATGGTTGAAGTCTGATCTAATATAAATTCATTTGGCAACAAAATCTGACCTAAAGTGATGTGAATCAATTTATAGTCTTAATTTAATCTTACAAGTGTTCAGTTTTTATGTTTTGTGGGGGGAAACATTTATGTGTTTGATTATAGGATCTTGTCCTAGACAAGGGGGGCTGTTGTATAATATTTGGGAAATGTACCACCGTGTTACTTTTAGAATTAAAAAAAATTTTAAGTGATCAAGCATATGCTGCTCCTGGAGTCTTAGATATAAGGCTTGTGGATTTAAAGCCTTTTGGACAAAATGAGTGTGAGCTGGGTTTTGAAGATGTACAGAATCTTGTTTTGCCTCTCAACCAGAGGTGGTATTATCTCCTGTATTGGTTCACTATGGCTGTGATAATAAATGCCACAGACTGGGTGGCTTAACCAACAGAAATTATTTTATTAAAGTTTTGGAGGCTAAAAGTCCAAGATCTGGGTGTCAGCAGGTTTGGTTTCTCCTGTGGCCTCTCTCCTTGCCTTGCATCTTCTTGCTGTAGATCCTCTTGTGATCTTTTCTCTTATGAACATGTCCCTGGTGTCCAGATCTTCTCTTCTTATAAGAACACTGGTACTGGTCATTAGTGGCTCTGATAATGACCCTGCTCTAATGGCCCCATTTTAACTTAATCACCTCTTGAGAGGCCCTGTCTACAAATGCAGTCATATTGTGAAATTGTAGAGGGTGGGTTAGGGCTTCCACTACATGAACTTCAGGGGAACACAGTTCATCGTGTACTAAGCCCATGGGATGTTTTGAAATGCGTGAATGCAGATTAGAGGTTACAATGACTATGACGTTATTCTCACAGAACTGCTAAACAGTCTGTAGTATAAAAGAGAGCCCCCCTCTCCCCCGAAGGCCTACCATGGAGGGAGGAGCCGAAGAAAGACCTGGACCCTGGGATGAGGTATGTCAGGGTGGTCCCGCCTTTGCTGGGAAATTGAGGTCATCTTCAGGGGATGGATATTCTCTTCTTCAATCCAATGTCCACTCTCCCCTCTTCAAGCCCTTTTTGACTGGTTCCCTGAGGCAGCATTTCTGGACCCTCTAAAGCAGATGTCATGAGGAAGTGGATTGAAGCATATGAGGTTTGGACTGGAGTTTCTGCTCCTCAGTCTCTAGGAATAATGAGAAATTGACACTTTCTGTTTCCTCAACTCACCTGTGACTCTTAGACTGAAATAACACCCCTCTTTGAAAATAAATCCTGCTTTGTCTGTAAGCTTGCAGTGGTATGAAATAAGACTGCATCCAGAGCTCAGCACTGTGCTCAAAAGCCAGAGCAGGAATTAGTGCCCAGAAATGGGCCTCTGGCATGTGTGGGCACCAATGTCTTCCTGAAGTGGCCTTTGGTTCCAGAACATCCCAGGGCTTTCCCACTGGGTTCTGTGCTCCTTCTTGTCCTGTGGTGAAAATGAAGAGATTGAGACAGTTCAGTCCCTTTCACATTTAGAACATTGAAATGCTCTACAAATTTTATCACATTCATTAACTAGACTGGGGCATACACAAAAGTTAAGAAAAACAACAAAATGACCCTATTTCGTAAATAGGCATTCACTGCCCCGCCAGTACTCCACTTAGGTTTTCTTGAGTCATGCTGAATTATTCAGTCTTCTTTTTACAATTTCAACATCCAGGAGAAACAAAAAACTGTAGCAATTGCCACTACAATACATAAATAAAAATGAATAATTCAGAACTCCTGTGTATTTTACTCCCCCTCGTCTAACTCTGACTGATCTCGGCTTTGCTTTCCACTTCACAGTCCTCAGCCAGGCAGGTGGAGGAGACTTTTCAGGTGAAGCAATAAAGACATAGAGCATTTTAGTTGTTGGCCCTGAAGATGCATTCCTGGTCTGCTGGAAACTCAGGGCCTGACTTTCATCCTCTCTGCTTATCTATGTGTACCCTCTCTGCTCTGAACTCATCATCAGGTGATGCTGAAGGGGTTAAAAACCACAGCCCCATCTTTCCCCATTAGCAGTTTTTGAATCCCTCCTTTGCTACCTTTCCTCACAACGGTTTTACCAGAAACTGTAGCTTCAGGCTCTTCTCAAATGTAACGCTTTTGTGCATCTGTGCATTCCATGTGCGGAAAGGTCAGTGTCTTAAGTACATTTTATCAGGTGGGGAAAGATCTGAAGACAGGAAGGGGATTCTGAGGGTCCAAGCTGGAGTCCCCTGGCTGGGCCGGGAATTGTCCTGCCATGCTCTGTCTAGTTCCTGAGCATCTGCTGGTGACCAGCCCCTCTGAACTCTTGGCTGCTCCTGGTCCACGGGCATCGCTCCAGCTTGACCAGAGTGCATATCATCGAGCTAGATTCCAGTCCTGTGTGCCACTGGCCGGCTGTCACTCAGCCTTCAGAGGGGCCAGAGAGAGATACAAGGGACACAAAACTTGTGCAGTCACCCATGCTTCCTTCTGTTGGAATTTTCTACCTGATTCTAGATGGCCCTTTCTGAACTTACATTCTGTTTTCAAATTTCTGACTGAGGGATGCAGACTGAGAAAAAATTTCCTTCCAAAGCTCCAATGGATCACCCATATACTAGCAATTAGGGGAGAGGTCCATAGACATTCTAGCAGTTAAGTCCTTTATATTTGGATGCTGGCATTCCAGGCAGACAAAAGAGGATCAGAGAACCGACTGTATGAGATTAGTAAGTACATCTTTAGTCCACTACTTGATAAGATTTTTTATATTTCTGCAACTTCAAGTTTCAGGGTTTGGGCCTTTTGGTTTTTATTTTTCTCCTTTTTATTCCCCACCTCCCTTCCACCCCCAATGAAAGAGGAAGAGACATCTGATTTTTTTCTTCTTCTTTCATGGATATTAATGTATATTAATATCACCAGGCAAAAGCCCAGTTAGGGCCCTGCTTTCTCAAAATACCCTTTAATCATTTGTGAGGGGTTGGGGGCATGTGATAATGGAGGTGGGTGTGGGAGCAAAAAAAGGGAGAGATGCTTCAGTTTGAGAGGGCTGGGAGGCAGAGTCGCAGAGAGCTGTTTCCATGGCAGTGCTATGGAAACCAGGTTCTGCCGCTCACTCCTTCCCAGAGTAGAATTTCCATGCTTCGTATAGCATGGAATCCAAAAAAGGGTGCAGCCTCTTGCCCAAACTGTGACTTTTCATTGTAACCTCATTGTAACGTGTTGTTCTGGCCTCTTATAAGTGGAGGAAGGTGGGAAAAAAAAAATAGGAACCTAGTCCAAATCACGGGTAGAAACTGTAAACCTTAAATCTTCTGTGAATTTTCTAACAAGATGGAGAGAAAAATTTTACCATATGTTGGTTGTCTTACCCATATGCATCCATTTTTCTGGGTTCCATTTTGTGGCATTGTCAAACCTCATAGTTTTACAGGTGTTAGCTACTCATACCTGTTTGTTTGTTTTAAATAACCCACTGGAATAAGGATACAGGATCTGACCCTTTAGGGACCTGTTATCTGTTCTATCTGTGCATAGACGGTGGTCTTAGCCATCCTATGATATGTATGTGTGAACTGATTTTCACAAATGGGGACCATGAGACAGACCATGGATGATTCTTCACTCTGCAAACACCTCTCCTGTGTATGCACTGCTGGCTGTTGGTTTGTGGCATCATTTCATACACAGAGAACTGCAGCTATTTGTGTGTTTGTGTATGTATGTGTGTGTTGGGTCTCTTGACTCAGGGTATTGATTTACACTTGCAATTATCACCTACTTGTGTTCTTTTAATGGAAAGATTATTGTGTAAGGAATGACGTCAAATGAAGCCCATGAATACAAGTAGCAGAAGAAAGCCTAAAGTCTACAAGTCCATTTTTAGAAGGACAGGCGGAAAATGTATGTGTGTTTTAACTCATCTTTCCACTTCAAAGAGAGGCTCAATGGACGTACATGAACTACACCAAGCCAGATTGTTTGCAGTGACAGCTTATTTTGTTAGACTTTAAAAACTGGCAATCTTTTTCCCTTCACTTCTCCAGTTCTCATATTACACAGATACATCCCCAAAGACCCATTATTAGACTGTGAACACATCTGTTCTACAGACTCTTCAAATGTCTCTGGTACATATCCGTAGATCTCCCTTTTCTAACGACTCCATTTCCCCCCTCAAGAAGCATCTCACCCTTAATGACTTTTAATCATTTTCTGCTCCAGGAATTTGTGAATCCCTGGATTCTCCATGATTATTTTATTCTTATTACGTCAGGATTTAATATATGTTGTCTGTTCTGAATGGTCATGATTATTTTATTCTTATTATGTCAGGATTTAATATATGTTGTCTGTTCTGAATGTCTGTTCTGAATGGTACCATTCAGAACAGTTGAAATCTATTCCTGTTACACGTTTTTTGATTTGAGAGGGTTTTGCCTCATGGCTTAACCTCAATATCAATTATGTTTGCCTGTTGATTTGAAGAAAGTTACCTTGAGTAATGCTTAAGTTACTTGCTGGCCACCTGAATTCATCATTCATTTATTCAGTCAATATTCCTTTGTTCCTTCACTCATTCATCCTTTCATTCACTTATTTAACCGCAGATGGTTTCTATGTGCAGAGCTTTCTTTGTGTCATGTGTCAGTCATACCAAAGAAGCCCAGGACACATTATATAGAGTTGAACCATTGGAAACTGCCAATATTCCACTGTTTTTGACCTGTAAAAGGGCAATTTTAAGACTTTAACCAAAGATAAAGGTGCGGTATAAAAAGACCTTGAAAAACAAGATTGACATTTAAAGATAGATTTTAAAAAATCCGAGAGCTAAAAGTTAAGGGAAGAGTTGAAAATAGCTTTCAGAGACAGGAAGAATTAGGAAATAAGAGCTGAGCCTGCTCAAAGTTCTAAAGTTTCTGCCATGACCAACACAGTAATCACTCGCCACCTGTGGCTATTTAAATTTCAATTTCAGTTACTTAAAACTAAGTAAAATTAAAAATTCAGTTTCTTAATGGTATGAGCCACATTTCAAGTGCTCGCTAGTCACATGTGGCTAGTGGTTCTCACACTGGACAGCAAAGGTAGGTAACATTCCTGTCGTCACCAGAGGCTCTGATGACCAGTGCTGCAAGGCACAGAGGGTATTGGTCATGGCAGAAAATTCAGGTTAAAGCAACTTAAACTTCCTAAAGAATATCTGTAATGATAGAGAACAGGTTTGGTGACTTGACGGAGGCTCAGGTTATTCACTGAAATTCTTTCATTCTCTCCTTGGGTACTAAGCTTTGTGACTGTTTCATAACTCTTAATGGTCCCAGTGGGACTGGTCCTAAATCCTAGAATACATAAAATAAGCATCACATTCCGAAAATACTTGCAGTGATTCTCTCCTTTGCTGGCCATCTCAGCCAACCCTAAATGTGACATGTGGGGTCTGACCTGGCTCTTCTTCTCTTGGGTCCCTGTGGCTAGGATTGCACACTGAGGAATACACTGGAGAGGGAAGTTCTCATTAACCTGCCTTCATCTCTTTTGAGAGCATCTTGTACTTTAGATTTAAGTTCCTAAATCCAAACACTTCCCAGGTTACCTGGAAACCCAGGTGTTTGGTCCTCACTCTGAATCTTTGCTGTTTCCTTCCTTGTGACTTTTTAACATCCGTGGTAACTTTCTTATTGTGTCTAAAAGGAACCATTTGGGGAAACCCTGAAGTGGTGCCACGTCCCTGGTTTTTGCCTCTTGAGTCATTGTCCACGCTGATCTGAAGACTCAGTTGATGGAGTGTGAGAACACGTGTACACAGAGGCATAAACACTGTCAGCCTTGAGATTTTCCAGTTTCCGCAAAGGTGGGACTGTACAGCTTCATTAAAACAAGGTTGAGGAAAAGAAAGCATTTTGAGAAGGGTAATTTTGTTACTTATGCTGTGATATTTCCTATTACCCATTATTGACCTGTAGGTGCTCACTTCAGAAAAGGGATGTATTCTAAATTCTTGACTTCTTTTATGCTTCAGTGAGTGAATTAACACTTAGGAGGCAGGCCCCCTCTTCCCCCCAAAAAAGTGAAAGTGTTAGTTGCTCAGTTGTGTCCAACTCCTTACAACCCTATGGACTGTAGCCAGCCAGGCTCCTCTGTCCATGGGATTCTCCAGGCAAGAAGACTGGAGTGGGTTGCCATTTCCTTCTCCAGGGAATCTTCCAGACCCATGGATAGAACCCAGGCCTCCTGCATTGCAGGCAGATTTTTTTACCACTGAGCCACCAGGGAAGCCCAGGAGGCAGGCAAGCTTGGGTATAAATCCTTCATAAATGACTTCTGGCAAGTGCCTCCATCTTTCCTTCTGTTTCCTCATTTGTTACAGAACCTTGTAGAGTGGTCATTTGAATAAAATGAGAGTATGTGTCAAGCACTGGCACATAGTAGGCTGCTTATTTTTGTGGCTGCTGTTGTTATTGCTCCGCCTCCTCCCCCCACCAATTTTATCCTCCCCCTGTTTCCAACTTCCTGTAACCAAGTCCCGGAAGTGTAGTGTTTGGGATCCACAGCATTCTCACATGCTTGCTTCGCCATCTGGTTCTCATTTTTGCCCACTCTTATTCTAGCCTTCTATCATAATTCTGATGTTCAGTATTCAAATGGATGACTCTTTAAATAGCTTTATTGCTTGGTCTTTACTTTTCTTGAGTTCCAGTTTTACATAAAACTTCCCCAAACTTCTCAATTGCTTACCTCACTCTAGCCCGGATTCCAGTTTACCATGAAATGCCTTTACTGATTTCTACAGTGATCCTCTAAAGGCGAGTCCAGTGTCTTTTCACTCCCAATGCACATGGTTTCATGGTTTTCAACATCATGTGTCTATGGTAGACACCCTGATCAGCATCTCTATCTTACTATTAATTTTCTTATTTCTTTTCCTCACTTCCGTTTCTTTCAGACATTGCCATTTAATCTCTTGCAGCTGCCTCAGATTTAATAGAGTAAAACAGAATTTTTTATTTCATTTGCAGTTTTTACTTGTTTCATTTTATACTGTTCTTCCTATATGAAATGCAAAGCACTGTGGCAAGATTTTGCTTATGGAAAATGTTCAAAGTTGAAACAGATTTGGTAGCAGATGAGAAGAGTAAAAATGAAAAAAAAATATTATGTACAGATGAAAATCGAGGTTGGGGAGAGTCAATAGTGGGAAATGCAAATGTAACAGGTGAATCATATTCAGTCTAAATGCCTGATCCCAGAAGTTATTTCAGTCAACATTTTGCTAAGAACTTTATTCCCACATAAAAGAAAGAATACTAACATTTTCTCGAAATTTCTTCTGTCAGGCACACTCCCGTGGGCCTGGGCTACACAGTATCTTGCAAGTCTGGGGCTTCCCAAATATTTGTTGAATTGATTTTTATGGTTGTATAGATTGATTAACAGAAAAATTGAATACTGCCTATGAACACCACTAAATCTTATGAGTTACCAGACATCCTTCCTTTTCTCTTTGGAGACTTGTGGACATGGTTTACAGAGCCTTTAAAGACCCTAAAGGAAGCTGTAGGCCCCCTTTTCAGGAAAATATCCACATACCCAATTCCACGTGCAGTTTCAGGGGCTTCATGAATTCTTTGAGGCCCATTCAGAAACCCCAGGTTTAGAGCATCCTTTTTTTCTATTCATAGTTCACCCCTGTTCATAGATTCGTAAATTCTTCCTCCTTCCTTATCTCCATTGAAAGGTGACCTCTGTGGCTAGTTCCAAACTGAAAGTCTTAGTGCCATCATCCACTCTCTGCCCTCCAAGCAGGCTAGTGTGTTAGTTGCCAGAGTTCGTAGCTTCATGGAGCCCAAGTTACTCTATTTTATGAAGGAAAAAAAAAAGAAAACCTGCTGAAGCATTTGTAAGTAATATTGTCCAGAAGGTCACTGTGCAGGCATAGAGAGGACCCTTCTGGATATCTGGCTGTATTTTACAACTGTAAAGAGAGGGTCTGTCCCTTGAAGAATGGGAATGGAATCATGGGGGAGGGCTTGGTTTCCATTCTGTCATCTCTGGTTTGATTTGACATCTTCCTCGTTATCTCCTTCCCCAGTTATACGTGCCCAGAGTCCACCGACTGAAACGAGGCCACTGTTTCCTGCTAGTTACCATGGGTGGCAGTGGCTTGTGATTAGATAAATGAATCTGGCTGCTGGATATGATAAATGAACCCTACTCAATGCGACAGGCGGCCAATCCTTTGTTGCCACTGGTTCGTTAATTCCAGTCCACACAGTCAGACCTCCCTCCACAATGATTATTTGTGGAGATGTTTTAGGGGTGCTGGAAAGGAGGAGAGAGGCCTTCTGTGACCCCTTTCTTAGACAGTTTGAACAACTGGCCCAGTTTTGGGATGTACTGACAGAGCAAAAAGGTGTATTATTCCTCATTCCTCTGATAGTAGAAGCCATCCATATGTTTGGGTGTCTGCTGTGTGCCAGGCACAGTGCTGGGCATTAGGCAGAGGCGTAAAGCACCACTAAGAAGGACACAGTGACTGTTCATTCAGGAGTGCCTGGGGTTACTCATTTCTCATGAGCCGGTGTTCAGGGAGGTGGGCTACTGGCTCCCCTCACCAATAAGAAAATCCTTTAGAATAAGCATGTCTGCAACTCAACTACGTTCATTCGACAAAGAGGTGCAGAGTGCCCGTGGCTGGCTGGATTCTGGGGCTACTGAGTGGACAAGGCAGAGTCCCTGCTTTGAACTTACATTTTCATGAAGGAGAAAGAAAACAGATAACACAAGATCTAGTTTGGGGCAGAAGTGAAGTCCTGCAAAGAAAGGAAAGAAGGTAAGGGGATACAGAACAGCGGGCGATGGAGAGGGAGTTCGTTTTGAAAAGATGGGTGAAATAGGTCTCTCAGAAGAGATGGCGCCTGAACAGAAGCTTGAAGGATGGGAAGGAGAAGGCACTTTCTAGGTTAAGAGAAGAGCCAGTGGAGAAGGCTTGAAACGGGAAGGCATTTGGCAGTTGCAGAATGAGGTAGAAGCCTTCCTGGATGCGGCAGAGTGAACAGGGGAGGGAGCAGCAGTTCAGGTTGGGGAGGGGGATAGGCTAGACCCTCAGGCCAGGTTGAGAAACCTGGGTGCTGTTTGAAGTGTGCAGAGAAGAAATGGGAGGGCGTTAACGTTTACAGAAAAGTGCTGAGTGCTGGAGGAAGATGAGGTAGAGGCATAGAAGTGGCCAGGAGGCCGGTTTAGATGGTCACGCTTGCAGTCCCGTTGTGCAGCTATATCCCAGATGTTCCCAGCCTCAAGGAGCCCAGCTTCAGGAAGGTCTTGCTTATCTCTCTCTTCCTTTCCTTCCTTAAACCATTTATAACAAAATTTCATGGTGACCAGCCAAGGTGCTAATGTTTCACTTTACAAGTTCTCTCCTTGTCTTTGGCATGTGATTCTCTGTCTCAGATTCTCTGTCATGGAGTCTAAGATTTTGAGCACTAATGATTGCCACTGTTGGGTTTTCTTTTCTTTTTTTTTTTTTTAACGTGGACCATTTTTTAAGTCTTTATTAAATTTGTTACAGTATTGCTTCTGTTTTATGCTCTGGTTTTTTGGCCACAAGGCATGTGGGATCGTAGCTGCCCGATCAGGGATCAAAGCTGCACCACCTGCATTAGAAGGCGAAGCCTTAACCACTGAACTACCAGGGAAGTTCCACCACCGGTTTTTAATATCTCCTCTATAACCACATGCCAGGCATATAGTATTATATGTTTTAATTCTCATAAAAACTGTGCAGTGACATTCTTCTCACCCTACTGAAGCTCAGAGAGATACAGTCCCTCGGCCATGATCACACACTAGCACACGAGGTAACTGGGACTTGACCATGGGCCTCTTGACCTCACAGTCTCCCTGCCACACCATAATGTCTCTCAGCTGAAGGGCACAATGAGCTTAATTGGGAAAAGTTAGGAAATTGGTTTTTCTGAGATTGCTCTTATTCTAGAGCCATAGTTCTCAAGGGAAAGAGGTCATGGACAGTATCTGGTGACCTTTTGGGTTGTGACAAACCAGGATAGAGGATATTCCTGCTATCTTATGGGTAGAGGCCAGGGAGACTGCTCAAGCATCTATGGGGCCCAGGGCGGCCCTGCATAAAAGAATTATTTTGTCCAAACTGTCAGTAGAACCAAGGTTCAGAGATCCAGTTCCAGAGTCATTTTTCTGTATTCCTGATTGGTTGGTCCCTTTGATCAGTACCCATCCCCTGTATCACTCATCACCTTGATTGTATTTCTTTGCTCTGATTCTAAGGAAAAATTAGGATACACCTAAAAAAGAGCGACCTCTGTTGTCAAGCAGCTTTTTGTTTTGCTTTGGTTAATGAGTGGTTGTCTCCTAGCACCACTTGATCTATTAGTTGCTGGTGACCTGGGCTCTGATTTCTAGGGCTCAGGAGCCCCTGAGCCATTCTAGTGGAATCCTGGGGCCCCTTCACTGAGCTGCCCCATTGTTCCACGCTGGACTTCCTTTGGAGGGGTGCACGTCACTGGAAAAAGCGCTTCTGCCAGAAAGTCGTGCGAATTGGGAGCAGGTCAACTCTGACTCCCTCCCGCAACCAAATTCAAAGTGACCTCAGCTCTGAAATTGGGAACATGGTCTGGTAAGCAAATTGCCTTCTACCAGCTAACGTGCACCTTTAAAATTTAAAAATGCCGATGCATGCCAGTGGGAGAAACAGAGTGACCTCTGTGCTCCTCCCTGCAACAGTGCACGCATGCAATCTTTATGGTTTTCTCAGCCTGGACACTAACACAATTCAGAGCTGCTATAGCAATGACCCTATAAAAGCAGCAACTTCTCCACACGTTGGATTGTATTTTATATTTATTGTGCACTTAGGAATTTATTTAGAAGATAGATCTCATGCTAAATGTTCCTACCACAATAAGTTTTTACAAAAGAGAATGGTTTATAAAATAGAATAAAACATTGCAATGTGGATGGACCTAGAGAATATTATACTTAGTGAAGTAAGTCAGCGAAATATAGAGACTATACGATATTATTTCTGTGTGGACTCTAAAAATTAAAACAGAAACTATATACACAAAACAGAAACATACTCACAGACATAGGAAACAAATTAATGGTTACCAAAGGAGAGAGGAGGAGAGGGAGGGACAAATTATGAGCATGGGCTTAACAGATACAAACTACTGTATGTAAAATAGGTAAGCAACAAGGATGTACTATATAGCAGAGGGGATCATATTCAGTATCTTGTAATAACCTCTGGGTGTGTGTCCATACGTTGGATTTTAATTGTGCACTGCATGAAATTACCCGTCATCTGACTCTCTCTAGGGCACAAGGCTCGTTCCATTACGTAAAAGGATCAAGGACTATGCATTATCTTGCTGCTTCTTGAATTCCCATGGAAGGCACAGTCCCCAGCTGGGCAGGCTGCTTGCGGCCCTGAAGCCATGACCGTCTTTCGCTGGGAGAACCTTGGTGTGCAAGCTGGCGAGGGTCCTCGACTGGGTGCCCTTCTCTCGGCAGCTCCTGGCACCTTTGCTTTCCCTCTGACTCGCCTGGGTACAAAAAACGCCTCCCGCTTAATAAACGGCAACTTGTAATATTCTGAAACAAGGAGGCTAATCAGAGGCCCTGTTCTGCAGAACAGGACGCTAAATGACAAGATTAATTTCCGTAATCAAGCGGCTTAATTTGGACACTTTCCCTTCTCTGTGGCTGATTGAAATTGAGGCGGATTTCGCTGTGGTGAGATTCTCCCCTGGCCTCGTAAATCTCGCTTCCTGGGATGAGAAGAGGGGAGGCAAGGTGACTGTGGTCAGAGAGGAGATAGGAGGTGAGAGGGACTGAAATGTGAACAGATGCAGAGAAGCGGTTGGCATTTTCTAGGGCCCTTTATTAGACATGGTGTCAAGCCACCGGCCCCAGTTGTCCAAATGCTGATCACCCACCTACCTGAAATGTTTCCGTCATTTCAACCAATTGGCATGGCAGCCGTGTAGATACACGCAGTTTGGGCAGGAGAACATCATAGAAGTCTTCTCATGTGCCTGCCTCTTTCCCTAAAACAACCCCAGAGACCTTAAGGCACTAGTGCCCTGTTCAAGCAAAAAGTCAAGACAGAAAGTAAAGAAACGAAGCTGTCTCATGGGGGTTGTAGGAAAATAAACATAACACAGTGATGGATCTCACATTCATATAAAGTATTATCATTTATGAAGCACTTCCAGGACATTTGAGTGGCAGACTATATTGCTCAAATTAGGATTTGAATGGAATATTTTTAGATCTTTAATAACATACATGATAACGACCTGCTTGCTTGTTGTTTCTTAGAAAAGTAAACACCTCACAGCCGAGATGCAAGCAGCTTCCTTTCTCTGGTGCTATAGTTAGCACTGAAGAGTATTACTTTCAAGGAAGAAAAAACACCAATCCTGCAGTTTGGGATAACTGTTTGGATTTGTGACCTTCAGCTTTTTCTCATCCATTCTTACTTGGGTTAGGAGGTTCTTTTATGCTGAGCCCTGAGCCTGGTTTCTGGTGGGAAATGTGGTGAGGTGGGAGAACCTGTGGGCAAGAAATTTCAGTGCTGTAGGGTTTAACATTGACATTATCTTTGCTCCTCCATGAGTCATAGACGTTTTCTGGGCTTCAGTTTCCTGATCATAAAAGAAGGATGACAGTACTGATCTGTCTCACAGAAGAATAACTAATAAATGATTACAAAGCTCTTCCCAAACATGAAGTACTAAATAAACACTAAAAGATAAAGTAAATTGACAGTCAAGGCCAGATTGAAATTAATAGTTAAACGGAAAGGCTGTGTGCGCGCTGCGGGTAGGAGAGGGGCCACTTCTTGCCCAGAAAATGCATGAACTCTGGGTTCACTGTGCACATTGGCCTTCTTCCTCATGGCCAGGATCTTGGAGAAACACAGTTAGGTTTATTTGTTCATTCATAAAATAATATTTGAGGACCTCTTAAGAGCAAGACATTATTGCCTCAAGACACTCTTCTAGACCTCATGGGGTTTAGAATTTATTGGAGGAGATAAGACATAACCAAGGGAATATAATATATATCTCTATGAGAAGCACTGCAGGAGCTGTAAAACTGTTATATATGAATGCAGAGGGAAGCTTTAATTAGTGTGATCAGAAAACGAGGTGGTATTTGAATTTCATGGATTTCCAAGGGCAAAGAGGGCAGCAGTCTAGGTGAAGGAACCAGCATGACCAAATGTGAATGAAAGTGGAATAATTGTCATGAATGAGGAGTTTGGATGACTTGCTTTTGGATTTATGTTGAAGGACTGAAGAAAAAGGACTGAAAAATAAGTTGGATTAGAATGTGGAGAAGCCTATATGACTGTGAAACACTAAAAGGCTTAAGAATATACGAATGGGGACTGTCCTGGTGGTCCAGTGGCTGAGACTCCACAATCCCAATGCAGGAGGCTGGGGTTCGATCACTGGTCATGGAACTATATCCCGCATGCCACAACTAAGATCCAAATAAATAGAATAACTTTTTTTTTTTAAATACCTTTAAAGGAAGAATATATGAATTTACAGGTTTTTAGGAATAACAACCTAAAACATGAAGAAAGCTCTAATCTTCAGGAAGAGGAGAGTGAAAATCAATTCATTAAATCTAAGTAATGCACAGTGTAGGCTGGACAAAACAGACAATAGAGGATTGAAGCAGCATTGAAAAGATTGCTTATCTCAACACAGTATCTTGCTAACAAAAAGACTCTGTAAAAACCACAAGACACAGTGAGATCAGAAAGAAGAGGCAGAAGTTTGACAGGTTCATACTTGATCACGCAAGAATGCATATCACAGCACAAAGATATAATTTTCCAGGTTCAGAGAAAGATGAAAATGGGTAAATAATGAATAAAGCACTTAGTGAAGTGACAGTTCCTACTGAGCAGAATGTAATTCCATGGACTGTACTTTACACAGAAGCAGAGGCGCATAAAATGACCGGTTGGCAAAAACATAACTGCAGGTTCACAGGCAGAAAGGCAAATACCCATCTGGTTGACTTTCTCCATCAGCTGAGATTTGGCTGTGGGTAATTCTGCGTGAATTGTTGTTCCCACATGCGTGTCTTCTGGTTTTTTTTTTCTTTTTTTTCTTTTTTTGGCTTCCTACTGTTCCTATCCCCTCCCCGTCTCATCATAGGCTTTAGGGGGTTTAGCTATAAGCTCAAGTGAAAGAAATTTCTCTTAAAGGCACTTTTTTTGCCTATTCACAATCCCTTAAATTTTATTTGAGGTATTGTGTTGGTTTAAAAAATGTTTTCATTTGGCTTATATGAAAAACTTTTTGTAACATCATAGTGATATCGATGAAAAAAAGTCTGATTTTAGGGAACAAGTAGTATGGACTAACCAACAGGGAGGGAGATAGGAGTTTGAGAATCTGATTTCTTCGTGCAACTGCTGGTTTACTAGTTGTCTGACTAGGTGAGTCACTTAATCTCACTCATTGTCTGCAGGACTGTGAAAATTAGAGATTGTGTATGCACAGACATCCCCCATGCCCAGCACAAGATATGCACTTAATTTGCTTCTAGAATGAAGTGTAACTTAATTTTTTTTTCTTATTACAAAAGCAATACATGCACATGGGAGAAAAATTGGAAGAGAAGGGAAAAATGAGAGCAGACATCGTCTCAGCAGATAGCAGCACTGCAAACGTCTCTCAGTATGTTATGCAAAATAAAAATGAGGTCATACTATGCATATTGTTTTGTATCCAGCCTTTTCTTTTTATCAACATACAGTGATTATTCTTTCCTGTCAGAAGCATCCTATATCATTTCTAATGACTGCAAAGAATTCTGCAGTTTAACCAGTTCTCTATAGTTCAGCATTTTACTTTGCTTTCAAAATGAAGACTTTTGCAAATAGCATAATGATGCATAGTCTTGTATATAAATCTTTTTCTCTGTCCTTATTTCTTTAGAATAAGCTTGTAGAACTTGGTTTACTTAAAGTCAAATAATATCAACATTTTGTAACTTTTGGCATGTATATTATCAAATTGATGTCCAAAGATTTAAAACTATTATATATGTTTGTGTAAGTGTATATGTTTGAGAATATCCAGTACTGTGACCTTTGCATTGAAGGCAAAAAACCTTTTCATGTTTAAGAAGGTATAATGTTATTGCTTAAAACTTGGTAAATAAGATCAGACTTGTGGTTACCAGAGGTGAAGGGCAGGAGGAAGAGAAATTGGAGGAAGGTGGTTCAAAGGCTCAAACTTCCAGTTATAAGGTAAATAATTTGGGTGGGGGGTGGCTCGCAATCAGTTGGACATGAGTTAGCGACTGACCAGCAATAGCAGCACCATGATGACTATAGCTAGCACAGCTGAATGATATATAGGGTGTTATTAAGAGTGTTAATCCAAAGAGTTCTCATCACAAGGAGATTTTTTTCTTTCTTTTTTAAAAATTATATTTAGATGAGGAGATAGATATTAGCTAAACATGGTAATAATTTCATAATATGTATCAAACCATCATACTGTGTGCCTTAATTAATACAGGGAGGTAGGTCAATTATTTCTCAATATAACAGGGAAAATGTTTAAATTTCTATTTAGTTGATCTCTCAATGAGCTTGAATTTTAAAAATATCCTTTTTAGCCATTTGCATTTTATTTCGCTTTTGTCAATTGTTATTCCTGTGAGGACTTTCAAGTGGAAGCTTTCTTCCCCTGGGTCTGTCTTCATGATTTCACTTCAATAAATTATTAGTCTTTGTTTACATGTTTATTACTTTGGTGACACCTTAGATTCCTTCAGGGCAGCATTGTATCTTATTTGTTTCTATCCTGAGCACCAGCATAAGGGCTCAGTAAACCTCTGGTGGGTGTGCGAAGAGATGGGTCTCAAGTGAATGGAAAGATAGGAAGCAGTGTATGCAGCTGAGGGGCTTCCCAGGTGGTGCTAGTGGTAAAGAACCTGCCTGCCAATGCAGGAGACATAAAAGATGCAGGCAATTTCACTGCCTGGGTTGGGAAGATCCCCTAGAATTGGGCATAGCAGCCCACTCCAGTATTCTTGCCTGGAGAATCCCATGGACGGAGGAGCCTGGAGGGCTACAGTCCACAAGGGTCACAAGGAGTTGGACACAACTGAAACCACTTAGCATGTGCACGCACACACACATGAAGCTGAACTGGATTGAATGCCGCCTGCCTGCTCTCCTAGACTTACACCAGCCAGTGTAGGTAGGCCTCCTCTACACCATGCTGGTGAGCAGAGCTCTTAGGTGCTCCCAGGGACAGACTCAAAGGCTTAGTTTGACCACAGGTGGATGACATGTAAGATAGTGAGTCAGTTCAGTTCAGTTCAGTCGCTCAGTCGTGTCCGACTCTTTGTGACCCCATGAATCACAGCATGCCAGGCCTCCCTGTCCATCACTAACTCCCGAGTTCACTCAAACTCAGGTCTATCAAGTCGGTGATGCCATCCAGCCATCTCATCCTCTGTCGTCCCCTTCTCCTCCTGCCCCCAATCCCTCCCAGCATCAGAGTCTTTTCCAATGAGTCAACTCTTCGCATGAGGTGGCCAAAGTATTGGAGTTTCAGCTTTAGCATCAGTCCTTCCAAAGAACACCCAGGACTGATCTCCTTCAGAATGGACTGGTTGGATCTCCTTGCATTCCAAGGGACTCTCAAGAGGCTTCTCCAACACCACAGTTCAAAAGGATCAATTCTTTGGTGCTCCAGCTTTCTTCACAGTCCAACTCTCACATCCATACATGACCACTGGAAAAACCATAGCCTTGACTAGATGGACCTTTGTTGGCAAAGTAATATCTCTGCTTTTCAATATGGTATCTAGGTTGGTCATAACTTTCCTTCCAAGGAGTAAGCATCTCAAGATAGTGAGTCAAGTGGCCAGCGATTCAGAGAAAGAGCTGAATGATCAGTACAGGTTCAAATGAGGCACTGCGTGTCCACAGGACTGCATTTCTTTTATTTTGTCAAAGTTTTTCCCATCTGACACTTTGGAATTGTTATATCTGATTTCCTCAACTGACTGATCATGTCACCTAGAAGGAACTCTTTGAATATGAAGGTTCTTTGCTCTGTTTATTATTGAGAAGGTCATTTTCATTTGCTTTCATAGTGGATGGTGGAGCCTGGCTGGGACATTGTCATAAGGTTCTCTGTCCCCTAAAAGTTTGGAGAGGCTGGTGGGGGTGAAGCTCCTGGAGGAATTCTTCTGGCTTTCTCTCTCTGGAATCTTGTCTGTTTTGAGATTCTGGTATTTACAGGAATAGGTACAGGAATGAAAAGAAGGAAGGACGTTGACACTAAATAATAAACCATTTGTAGATTTTTACAGAGTTTTGACACAGAGGTCACAGATTGTCATTTGAATATACTGTGGCAGAGTGCTTTATACAGTCTCTGTGCGTTGGTAATATTTGCACAATATATTCTGCATAATGTGCTTAATAAGCATTTACTCTCCCTACTATAGAGCTTAATTCTAAATCTATAGTTACTGTCAATGAGTATATGTTGACATGACAGCTTTGGACTTATTACAAGTTGTCTATTGTTTGCTGGTTGTTACTTTAGTAGGGGCAGATAGTTTTATAAATCTCCTGCTTATTAGGCATTCAACCAGAAGCAAAAGAAAAAAGAAGATAAAGCTCCTTGAGGAATGCATTCTTAATCTGTATAAACTGTTAGCAAATGCTAACCTACTGGAATATTCTATTTGAAATATATATATATATACACACAATATATATAGAGAGAACTTACATCTTACATCATTTACTTACATATTTATATCAGAATATGATATGACATTTAAACTATGTCTATGCAGTAGAAAGTGAATTTTTGATATTTACTTAGTTTATTAGATCACTGTGGACATCCAAGTCTTCTGAATTATGTTCATGGTAAGTGTTCTTTTGAGCTTGTGACATCCAATAGGTCATCCACGGAAGCAAAATCAATGAAGTAATAGCTGTTTTTCTCATTTTAAGTACATGCTTCCCAGGAATGCCATGTTGGTTTCATATTGTAAATCTGCTTGTGGGACCAGAGGTGAAATTTATATCATACAGAAGCCCCAGAAATGGGCACAGAGTACTGTTTGGACAGATAGAGAAGATTTAAGTAAACTTGCCCGTGAAGAAAAATCATGAGAAATGTTATTAACTTTGAAGTGACTTTAGTAAAGAATGATAAAACTGGTCAGGAGTTTGGATGACATGAGTCAAACCAAGGGTCACAAATATACCATGGATGAAGGAGGGGCTGGGAAAGGAAGATGAGCTATGGCTATGCCCACAGTTCAGTGAACACTGTTACTCTCCCACTATAGGAGAGGGCAAAGAGAGGGTAAAAACTATACCCAAACCTAGCAAAGGCAGCAGAAGGTGGGGTCAAAACAGAACCTAGCTGCAGGTATGTCCTTAGGTCCTGAAGCTGTTGCAATGGGGAACTTCCTGTAGGGGGCCTTCACTTGGCCCTCTACCAGGTACAATCCTGGATATTGAATGGAGGGACAGAGAGGCATGCTTCGGTTGGGCCCGAGGGAGTCGCTCCGTACTTCTGATACCAGAACTCTTTATATTCCGGTGCTGATCTTTCATCAACATTGAACCAATGGCTCCTACTGTTCAGCAGGGTCCCCTGGGAGAAGTCGGGTGTTCTGGAGCTGGGACATATCCCAGGCAGGCAGCAAGTTTTCAGGTCTGGCAGAGTTTTATATTAGGATCCTTCATTCCCTCCCCGGTGGCTCAGATGGTAAAGAATCTGCCTACAACGCAGGAGATCTGGGTTCAGTCCCTGGGTCGGGAAGATCCCCTGGAGAAGGAAATGGCAACCCATTCCAGTATGCTTGCCTGGAGAGTTCCATAGACAGAAGAGCCTGGTGGGCTACAGTCCATGGGGTCGCAAAGAATCGGACACGACTGAGCAGCTAACACACACACACAGGTTCCCTCCCAGCCCCTGCTTAGCACATTCTCCTGAGGCTTCTCTCTCTAGCACTCTCACCGCGGGGGGCATCTTTAACATGCCCACACCCCCCTGCCATCTTTTGACAGTCCATTTCTCAGGGAAACAATCCGGGATGCTCCTGGCCACCTCCCCTCCTCCTCCCCTCCTCCTCCTCTCCTCCCTCCCCCTCCCTCCCGCTGATTTGTTATTATGTACTGCAGCTGCCCGGAGGATCTTAAATAGAGCCATAATGGCACAGCAGCGCCTCTTGGAAGTTTAAATATAACCTTCTTGTTAATCTTGTCTGTGGCGGCAGCGGGAACAGCACCTGGAGAAGAAGGCAAGGGGCAGGAGATGCCCTGGGGTTCTACCCTGAGATCCTGGCTTAGCCACCTCTCAGGTGTCCTGTGATCTGAAAGCCTTTGGACTCAGCCTCATGGTGGCAGTGCCTCTGCTTAAGTGGATTTGGTGCTAGACTGACAGTCCCTGGAAATGGAAGCACAGTGTAATACCAGAGTGAAAGAGATGCAGCGAATGGCAGCGAAAACCCTGAAATTCCTGTCCACTCTGTGCCATCCTCCATCACCCTGAGCGGCTGACTGTGCTTGTGTCTCCTTTAGCCTTTGGCCTGGTATGGGGGCCTGCAGTGGGAAGGGCTAATTGGTGTCAATTACATGAGTGGCCATGATTCTTAAAGAACAAGTGTATAAATCATAAGTGCTCCTAAGGCACAGCATCAAGGTCTCATACAGCTTCCAGGGGATGCGAGGGATGGCTGCCCTGACATGGGGCAGTGAAATTGTTCACGAAGAGGAGGGCTAGGGATCCTGGCTCCAGTTCCCAAACATGTCAATATTTTCTTGTATTTAACAAATGTCAAGTGAAAGAAAGTGGAAGTCGCTCAGTCACGTTTGACCCTTTGCCACCCCATGGACTAGACAGTCCATGGAATTCTCCAGGCCAGAATACTGGAGTGGGTAGCCTTTCCCTTCTCCAGGAGATCTTCCCAACTCAGGGATGGAACCCAGGTCTCCCACATTGCAGGCGGATTCTTTACCGACTAAACCACCAGGGAAGCCCAGGAATACTGGAGGGGATAGCCTATCCCTTCTCCAGCGGATCTTCCGGACCCAGGAATTGAACCAGGGTCTCCACATTGCAGGCAGATTCTTTACCAGCTGAGCTACCAGGGAAGCCCTAACACATGTCAAGCCCTAATATCAATTCAGTCACTCAGTGAATGTTTATCGAGTGCCAGCGGTTGTGGGGACTGTTCTGATCAGTGGAAGGAAGGGGCCATGGGGAAATGAAGTACCTTGTTAAATTCAAAGAAGAACTTAGTGTTGGAATGAGAAATCATGCAGAGCAGAGATTTTTGGAGAATGTGTCCTAGTATCCATCTGGTTTGATTTTTCTCTTGTGGAAATGTTCTAGGATGTACTGCTTATCCAACAACAGAAAAAAAAGAGATAAGACGTTCAATGAAGGAATTTAACTTGCATAAGGTGTAAAAAACTATGCTAAACTCTTAGTTTTGGAAGAAGGGAAAAAGTGATTTTTGTTAGCATCAGGTAGTTTACAGTATAAAAGGGGAGCCCAAAACAGATAGGAACGAACACATTACAGGTTTTTATATTAATAATACATTTTGGAGCGTGTTGTGAGTTCTCATACATAGTTCTGTTTTATGCTTACACTTCCCTGTGAGGTAGACATTGTTATCCTTATTTTATAGAAGAAAAAGCTAATACAAACAGATCAGGTAGTTTTCCCAAGGTCAATCAGCTAGTAACCCGCGGGGCCATGGCATCTGTCTCCAAGTAAGATTATGTGTTGTTCATCTCTTGTCTTCTTAGGGTCTGCTACGATATGTGCCATATCCCACATTCTTAAATATTTTTAACTGAACAAGTGACTCCATTGGTTAATTTTCATAACACTGCGATCATAAGTTCATTTTACAGTAAACACACAGAGCATCTTAAACATTTCAGTAAACAGGTACTGAGGAAAGGGGGTGAGTCGGGAATAACATGGGTCATTAGGCAGACATAGTAGGCTGCAGCTGACACATACATGCCTCTAAGGAAGGTCCCAGGTGACAGTAGACACACCATGGTAATTAGACATCTAAGGTCATAGGAGTCACACCTGGGGAATTAGGGAAACATCGTTGGTCAAAGTAGACACGCTGGGAGTTTTAGAGTGATACCCAGGTCAGGGTAGAAACACCTGAGAAAATGGGAAGATACCCCAGGTCAAGGTTGGGTTGGGTTGTTGGTTGCAGCGTCCATATTTTCAGGGACCTTGTTAGAAGTGTAGACTCTTGGGCTGCACGTGAGATCTTCTGAATCACAGCTGTGACTTAAAAGATAAGCTGGATATGGTGGAGTACGTGTGGAGGCTCTGCACAGCCTGGACTAGGAGTGTTATTGGAGATAGGAGATCAGTGGTGGCAAGGAATTAAGCATTGCTAGAACATCACTGTCATAAAACAGCAGAAAGTAAGAGAGGATGAGAAAGCTCACGGGAGGGCATATTCCAGTTCTGTCTTTGTACGGAATAAGGACTGGACCATTCAAGTTGGACAGCATTATTTATTTTAACAATTAAAAAATTTTGTTTTAAATTTGTTTTTATAGTTAAATTACAATGTTGTGTTAATTACTGCTGTATAGCTGTAATATTATATTATAGCTGTATTACTCAGCTATAAAAAAGAACGCACTTGAGTCAGTTCTAATGAGGTGGATGAAACTGGAGCCTATTATACAGAGTGAAGTAAGTCAGAAAGAGAAATACTGATGCAGTATACTGCTGCTGCTGCTAAGTCGCTTCAGTGGTGTCCGACTCTGCGTGATCCCATAGATGGCAGCCCACCAGGCTCCTCCATCCCTGGGATTCTCCAGGCAAGAACACTGGAGTGGGCTGCCATTTGCTTCTCCAATGCATGAGAGTGAAAAGTGAAAGTGAAGTCACTCAGTCGTGTCTGACTCTTTGTGACCCCATGGACTGCAGCCTACCAGGCTTCTCCGTCCGTGGGATTTTCCAGGCAAGAGTACTGGAGTAGGTTGCCATTGCCTTCTCCAGTATAGTAACACATATACATGGAATTTAGAAAGACGGTAATGACAACCCTATATACAAGACAGACCCTATATGCAAGACAGCAGAAAAAGGCGTAGATGTAAAAAACAGACTTTTGGATTCTGTGGGAGAAGGTGAGGGTGAGATGATTTGAGAGAATAGCATTGAAACATGTATATTACCGTATGTAAACTAGATGACCAGTGCAAGTTCGATACATGAAGCAGGGCACTCAAAGCTCTGGCCCAACCCAGAGGGATGGGTTGGGGAGGGAGGTGGGAGGGGGGTTCAGGATGGGGAGACACATGTACACCTGTGCCTGATTCATGTCTGTGTATGGCAAAAACCATCACAATATTTTAACATAATGAGCCTCCAATTAAAATAAATAAATTAATGTATGGCAAAACCAATACAATATTGTAAAGTAAATAATAATAATAATAATAAATAAAAATAAATATTGAAATATGAAAAAAATTAAAAAATTTTAATTTCTTTATGTTTTTATAGATGAATTACAATGTTGTGTTAATTCTTGCTGTGCAGTGAAGTGACTCAGTTATATGTATTTATACATACATTCTTTTTCATATTCTTTTCCTTTATGGTTTATCACAGGATATTGAATATAGCTCCCCGTGCCATGCAGTAGGACCTTGTTGCTCATCCGTTCTGTATGTATCAGTTTGCATCTACTAATTCCAAACTCCCGAGTGGGTGGTGGATAGGATGACTGTCTCCTACTGTCCCTCCCCTTTGGCACCACTAGTCTATTCCCTATGTCCCTGATTCTGTTTCTGTTTCATAGATAGGTTTGTTTGTGTTGTATTTTAGATCCCACATATAAATGCCATCCTATGGTATTTGTCTCTCTTTCTGATTTACTTCCCTTAGTATGATAATCTTCAGGTCCATCCATGTTGCTGCAAATGGCATTATTTTATTTTTGTTTATGGCTGGGTAGCATTCCACTGTATATAGTACCACGTCCTTCTTTATCCATTCATCTGTCAGTGGGCATTTAGGTGGTTGTTCCCATGTCTTAGCTATTGTGCGTAGGGCTGTGACCATAGAGGTGCACGTACCTTTTTGAATTACAGTCTTGCAGGATATATGTCCAGGAGTGAGGTCACAGGATCATATGATAATTCTGACTTTAGTTTTCTGAGGCGCCTCCATACTGTTCTCCACAGTGCCTGTACCAATTTACATTCCCACCAGCAAGGTAGGAAAGTTCCCTTTTTTCCACACCCTCTCTGTAGCATGTGTTATTTGTAGACTTTTTAAACGATAGCTATTATGACTGATATGAGGTTGGCACCTCATTGTATTCAATAATTTTGATTTGTAGTTCTCCAATAATTAGTGAGATTGAGCATCTTTTCATGTGCCTATTGATCATCTGTATTTCTTCTTTGAAGAAATGTCTTTTTAGGTTTTCTGACAGCATTATTTTATAAGATTTGTAAAAGCAAAGACCACACCACATTTTTCTTTTAGTTTTATGCCCAGTGAATAAAGATATTATCTCTGCCTTATGTACCATGAAACTCTTGTTGCAGTTTATTTTAATCCTGTATGAAAATGGAGAACAATCAGTTGCTACTCTAGTCAAAATGTATAGCTTTCTGCCCACTTGCATGACGCTGGGCTAATTTGAAAATGGTAGGTCTTATCCATAGTCTGTGAACCTTGGGGATTTTTCAGAATTATTAGCACAATTAGGTCTGACATGAGTGAAGCAGAATAAATCAATCCTTGCCCAAATGGGTCTTGGTTCCTCCCTTCTGCACCATTATTTCGATAAAGGTACCACTGATTTGTATTTAAATTTCTTTTATTGGAGTACAGTTGACTTACAATGTTGTGTTAGTTCCTGCTGCACAGCGAAGTGAATGAGTTATACATACACGTGTCTCCACTCTTAGATTCTTTTCCCATATAGGTCATTACAGCATATTGAGTAGAGTTCCTTGTGCTGGACAGGTTCTCCTTTGTTGTTGTTTTTCCGTTGCTGAGTTACATCCGACTCTTTGCAACCCCATGGACTGCAACATGCCAGACTATCTCCTGGCATTACTATCTCCCAGAGCTTGCTCAAACTCATGTCCATTGAGTCAGTGATGCCATCCAACCATCTCATCCTCTGTCATCCCCTTCTCCCCTTGCCCTCAATTTTTCCCAGCATCAGGGTCTTTCCAATGAGTCAGTTCTTCTCATCAGGTGGCCAAAATATTGCAGCTTCAGCATCAGTCCTTCCAATGAATATTCAGGGTCGATTTCCTTTAGGATTGACTAGTTTGATCTCCTTGCTGTCCAAGGGACTCTCAAGAATGTTCTCTAGTACCACAGTTCTAAAGTGTCAGTTCTTCGAACTGATTCTCATTAGTTATCTGTTTTATAATAGTAGTTTATACGTGCCAATTTAATCATCTGTTTATGGCTGTGAGTGAGAAATACTAAAGTTGAATGCTTTACCTACCTTTAAGGACCTTGCTGGGGCTTCCCTGATGGCTCAGTGGTAAAGAATCTGCCTGCAATGCAGGAGATATAGGTTCAATCCCTGGGTCAGGAAGATCCTCTAGAAAAGGAAATGGCAGCTCACTTCAGTACTGTTGCCTGGGAAATCCCATGGACAGAAGAGCCTCATGAGCCATGGGCTCACAAACAGGCAGACACGACTGAGTGACTAAACAACAGCAACAACAGCAAAGGAGCTTGCAGTCTAAATAGAGAGAAGTGAAACCATCGTATTCCTTGTTGTCATGAAATCTTTGAGGTGAGAATGAACAAGTCAGGCATGGCGGGTAATCAGAAAAACCAGGCTATCGTACCAGTTTTGCCACTAAATTGGCATTCTTGGGAAACACCTTCATTTCTCCTAGTCTAAGTTCCTCATCTGTTAAAGTGAAGAGTGATCTGGGTGGACTTCAGGGTTTCTGCTATTCTCCTCCCAAGCCTGCACGGGAAGTGGCAAGTCCAGTGGTGGAATGATGATGGGAAGGCTTAGCACACCAGATGGGAGAGGCAGACTGCAGCAGGAAGCCTGTTTCTCTCACAAAGGTTTTTAAAAAATACGTGGATCCTTTTCCTTTATAAGGTGACAATATTTGCATTACTAATTGCCTGCTTTCAAGGTTAATGGACACTTCTACTTAAAATGGTCCTGAAAGCCTTTTGGAATTGGGGAAGGGCTTGGCTTGTCATTTGCAAGCCCAGCTGCAGTTGATCCAGGTCTGTGCCCTGTGGTCACAATTATGTTCCCCTTTGTTCCTCTTTGTCACAATTATGTTCCTCTTCCTTCACTCACAAAGTGAGGTTAAATGGAGAGATTGCCAAGGAGTCTGGCAGTTTCCCTAGGCTGAGCCTTGCAGAACAGGGCAGGGGCACAAAGACTGAGGGTCCCACCTGATCCTTAGCTTTGTAGGTCTGTGGTTGATCATATTTCCAGGAGACATTTTTTTACAATATTTAAAGTGTGTAAGGCTTCCCAAGAAAACTGTACGGTATGTTTCCACTCATCTTTCTTTGGCAATATCAGGAATAGGTGTTCCATGAACAGCTAACATTTACTAAACTCTTATCCTTGCCATGTACTTTAAAGCACTTTATATACATCACCTCACTGAATTCTTATAAAATCTAATGAATTATGTATTATTATTATGTCCATTTTATAGATGAGAAAACTGAGGTTCAGAGAGTTTATGCCAGGTGGCATAGTGAAAATGCATAGCAAGGTCAAATCCAGTTCTTTGAAGTGTAAACCTGTATTTTATAGTATTGTTTTGTTTTTTGTTGCTGCCCAAACCTGACTTCTTTCTCTAGAAGAGACCTGTAGGGGAGCAAAATTTGCCACTCCAAAGTTTTTCTTTGGCATGTGGATTACTTTGAGTTGAAATGACTCAGGAAGATGCCTTGACCTTCCCCCTAACTACTTACAGAATGTATAGGATCTGGTCAAGGAAGGGAAATATCAGCGTAGATCACTATAGTATGAACTTGGGGTGGAGACAGGGAGGAACCTACCAAAGTCTGTTAAGATTCCTCCCTGTGCCCCAAGGTCTCTCTAAGACCCTGCCAACACTTGCCTTTCCATCTCCATGTCAACAGTCTTCCTCCCTTTTGTGGTCCCAAACTATTACCCTCAACATCGTCTTTTGGCTTTAGCTGAAGATGGTATTTAAGGTGAAGGTTTTAGCCATTTTGGTGAGTTGACGTCCCTGGTGGCTCACACGGTAAAGAATCTGCCTGCAATTCAGGAGTGCTGTGTGCTGTGCTTAGTTGCTCAGTCGTGTCCGACTCTTTGCAAGCCCACGGACTGCAGCCTGCCAGGCTCCTCTGTTTACAGGGATTTTCCAGACAAGAATACTGGAGTGGGTTGCCATGCTCTCATCCAAGGGATCTTCCACCCAGGGATCGAACCCATGTCTCCTGCGTTGGCAGGCGGTCTCTTTACCACTCATTTGGTAGGAAGCCTATAATTCAGGAGATCAGGGTTCAGTCCCTGGGTTGGGAAGATCCCCTGGAGAAGGGAATGGCAATCCACTCAAATATTCTTGCCTGAAGAATTCCATAGACAAAGGAGCCTGGTGGGCTACAGTCCATGGGGTTGCAAAGAGTCGAACATGCCTGAGTGAATAACGCTACACTACTACACTCTCATGCACACACGTTATTAACCTTTCATGTGGTTTTTCTCCCGTTAATCTGTCTCATGTCAATTTAGTTCCTAGACAAGCCAGAAGAACCTAGAAGGGCAGATGGAACTCTTTTCCTCCCTGACAGATCTAACCATATTTAAGCATAATAGATTCCTTCTTATGTCTGCCTTGCATTCTGAAATTTAGATATTCTGATCTAACTTGTTCTTACCTTGTTACATCACTAACTAATTTGGCTTATTGTCCACTAAATGTTCCTGGACTTTTTTTTTTTCTCTGCTTATTACAAACTGACTCAGCCTCTTTGTACCAAGCGGCACTTGTTCCTGTTACTTTACTCTTTGGGTTCTGATCATGTCACGATCGTGTGCTACACTATTTCCAAAGGCTGGTGGGTGAGCCCAGCTGAGTTCTGACTGCTCCTTTAGGTCCTGAAACATCAGAGTCGCCTGAAGCCATCCTCAGGCTCTGTAGCCTTACCCAGCCTTCCTGGGGGCTGGCTACGGGCACAGTGAGTTCCTCTCCTGGCCAGGCTAGCTGGCAGCAGAGACTCAGAGCACATACCTGCAGTGCAGTCTGGCTTCTGTGCCCAGGAAGACGAGATGGCTCAGTGTCCATCTGGACTCACCGATCACCTCCTGGGAGGACAAAACCTGAATTAGATTGTCATGGCTGAACAGAAAAGGGCATTTGTGTATTCTGAGGCTTGGCGATGAGAGAAGCGCTTGCCAGCATTTTGCTGAGCTACGTCTTCCCACTCCATGGCTAGTATTATTTTTAGCCTCATTTCTTCTGATTACTCAATTGTCTTCAACAACTTTGTGAGGAAAAATGATGTCTCTGTCAGACAGTCTTAGAGGAATTTCTTGCTGGAGCTGTGCTGATGTAAAAATATTCTATGTTCCTGTAGTCAGTGACTCTCTGTGACCTCTTTGGTTTGGAAGGGGGAGGTGTGACAGTAATGGAATTAACTGAGGGACGATTGCTTTGGTGATCTCACATCTTAATTTAGTGTTTGATTTGGTGGAGAGGAACTTTTCCAGATGCGCTGAAGTGGGCCTTCTGCTCTAGAATCATCCACTGGCCATGGCCCTAGAAAATGAAGGTGGTCTTTACTCAGGAACATATAAGTAAGTAAACTACTCACCTTTCTTTTGCTTTAACTTTTTTTTTAACTTTCGTTAGGGAGTTGAAGACATAGATGTCAGCAGAATTAAAGTTTGCCCCCCTCTGCTTCTACATCCCCCCCAAAGTATAATGTATGTGTGTTAGTCACTTAGTCATGTCTGACTCTTTGTGACCCCATAGACTGTGGCCCGCCAGGCTCCTCTGTCCATGGAATTGTCCAGGCAAGAATACTGGAGTGGGTTGCCATTCCCTTCTCCAGAATCTTTCTGACCCAGGGATTGAACCCTAGTCTCCTGCACTGCAGGCAGATTCTTTACCATCTGAGCCACCAGAGAAGCCCAAAAGTATGATGGTGAGGCAGAAATTGTTTATGTGCTCGGATGCTGAGACAGGGTTTAAAGAGCCCCACTGGAACACACGATTCAAATAGGAGCCAAACCATGGAGAAAGCCAAGGCCAGAAAGGGCTGATCCACCTCGCGGTGGTCAGTGAGGAGAGGTGCTGGGGCAAGGTTACTGGAGCCCTTTTGGGAATTGATTCAAACAAGGAAATAAGGAAACATAAGCCAAAGAGGAGGAAGAGAAAAACAACCACATTCAGCAGCATCCTGGGTCCTCAGTTCCTTCTGCTTGGAAAGGAGAGAGGGTGCTGAACACATTTTTGGTTGGAAGACAAAATGTGTCCTGAAATCTCCTCGAGGACTATAGATTTATGAATTTCATCACTTTATCCAGAAGACTGAGATACACACTGGGCTTAGTTTGAATGGCGGACATTACAGATGCAGCAGAAATTAACATTGTAAATAAACTCTACTTTCCAAAAAAATGGAGTTAGGAGTACAACATGTAGCACTAATTTCCCCAGGCCTCTGCACTCTGTGTGTGTATGTCAGTAACAGTTCAAATAGCATCTGTTTTTGAAAGTGGAATGAATTGGGAGAGTAACATTGGCATATATACACTACCAGGTGTAAAATAGATGGCTGGTGGGAACGTGCTCTCTAGCCCAAGGAGCTCAGCTCAGTGCTTTCTGATGACCTCTAAGGGTGGATGGGAGGGAGGTCCAAGAGGGAGGGGATATATGCTTACATTATAGCTGATTCATGATGCTGTACAGCAGAAACTAACACAACATTGTAAAGCAATTATTCTCCAATGAAGAAAGAGCATCTGTTCTTGCTTCCTTCTACTCTTGTAAGACCACAGTCCCCACAAAGCCGTTATCTGCTGGGGTGGCTCGGGCAGCCCCCAGGAGGGCAAGTCACAGGTTCACAACTGGTTCTGATACCAGATTTGCTGGGAATGGCAGCCTTTTTCCGGTTTCCTGGATTCCCCCTTGGCACTGCTGCCGTTTCCTCTTGTTCTATGTGCACAGCAATGGAGTTCTGCGGCATCTGCCTTGCACGTCGGCCTCTTTCCAACCCTGCTGCCTCCTCCCTTGGGGACCACAGTCTCCCTGTGGATATGATGCTTTCCCACTGCGCACCTCCTCAAGTGCACTGGGACCTTCCTCATGCCAAGGCGTCAGCATGGGCTGCGGAGAAGTGTCTGGTGAGAGCTCTCGTCCCCCGTTGTGTTATAAGCTATTACTAAGGCTGCAGGCACGCTCGTGACATAATTTCTTCTAAGGTTTTAATGAAACAGCTTTTCAGTGTTTACTTACATCTCCTTCCTTCTCATTCCCTGAGGACCTGCAGTCAGGCTGGGGGAACTTAAGCAATAACCATTACGATGGCTTCCAAGCTGCTCCTCCCACCCTGTGACTACAGCCTTGTGAGTGGATAGCATTTATTTGGTTCCTTCTTAAGGAAAATTTTCCCCCAGGGTGCTCCTTCGTTTCTTGTGAAAATAGACTTTTTTTAAACATATAATAAAATTCATTTATTCTAAGAACACGATTAAATGACTTTAGTAAATGTGTACAGTTACAATCTATTACTACATTTCAGTCTTAATATTTTCATCAGCCCCCAAATGTTTTCTTGATCCAGTTTTCTTTTCTTAAAAAAATTTTATTGGAGTATAGTTGATTTACAGTGCTGTGTTTGTTTCTGCTATACAGCAAAGTGAATCAGTTATACACATACATATATCACTCTTTTTTAGATCCTTTTCCCATATAGGTCATTACAGAGTAGTGAGTAGGGCTCTCTGTGCTGTAAAGGAGTTCCTTAGACAGCAAGGAGATCAAACCAGTCAATCCTAAAGGAAATCAACTCTGAATATTCCTTGGAAGGACCAATGCTGAAGCTGAAGCTCCAATACTTTGGCCACCTGGTGTGAAGAGCCAACTCACTGGAATAGACCCAGATGCTGGGAAAGATTGAGGGCAGGAGGAGAAGGGGGCAACAGAGGAGATGAGATGTTTGGATGGCATCACCAACTCAATGGACATGAGTTTGAGCAAACTCCTGGAGATGGTGAGTGACAGGGAAGTCTGGCATGCTGCAGTCCATGGGATCGCAAAGAGTTGGAGATGACTTAGCGACCAAACAAAAACAACAAAATTTTATATATAGTAGTGTGTATGGGTCAATTCCAGTTTCTCAGTTTATCCCTCCCCTCCTCCCACCCCTCCCCTGGCCCCAGCTTTCCCCTACCCCAACCCCCCAGTAACCCGTAGGTTTGTTTTCTACATCTCTGACTCTATTTCTGTTTTCATCTGTACCATCTTTCTTAGATTCCACATATAATATATGTTGGTCTTTCTGTGTCTGACCTCTTCACTCAGTATGACAATCTCTAAGTCCATCCCTGTTGCTACAAATGGCATTATTTCAAAACTGAAGGGGATTTTTTCAGAAGTCTCTTTTCATTCAGTCATAAAAGAATGAAAATAGTCTTCCTCAGAGCCCATGCTCCAGTTTCCAAGACCTGCCTGAATATTGAAAACACTCATGATGGCTGAGGCTGAGACAGGACCTTCATGGGTTCCAGGCCAGCTGCTGCCCTTTAAGGCATGAGAGACTCTGCCCTCACTTATGGTTGGCAGCTGAGGCTGATTGGAAAGAGCACGGTATATGGAGTTAGACTTTGTGCCCCCATCCCACCTCTGACACCCACCCACTTCATAGCCTTGGGGCAAGTCCTTTAGTATCCCTGAGCTTCAATTTCCTTATCTCCATATTTGAGTTAAACATTCCTACCCACAAATCTGTTGAGAAAATGAAAAAGTTCATAATGAGTGGTGTTCTTAGGGTGAAGTCAGAGAATTGTAAGAAAATGATAACCTGTAGCTCAGGTGATAAAGAATGTGCCCTGCAATGCAGGAGACTTGGGTTCAATCCCTGGGTTGGGAAGATCCCCTGGAGAAGAGAATGGCAACCCACTCCAGTATTCTTGCCTGGAGAATCCCATGGACAGAGGAGCCTAGCAGGCTATAGTCCATGGGGTGGCAAGAAGTCAGACATGACTGAAGCAACTAAGACTTTAACTTTCGATCCTAACTCTGCTCAGTGCTCTGTGATGACCTAAATGGGAAGGAAATCCAAAAGAGAGGGAATGTGTGTGTATGTATGTATATATATATATATATATACATGTACAGCTGATTCAGTTTGCTGTACCGCAGAAACTAACACAACACTGTAAAGCAACTAGACACCAATGAAAATTAATTTAAAAAACAACAAAACACCCTCCTGAGGATGGAGCGATCCTGTCTATGGTATACTCCACACTCCTGTGGTTCTTTTTGCTGTTAAAATTCTGTGACTCTTTCACAAGAGGTTTGGAATGTTAAGCCTGTTGTCAGGAACATATTCCAGTGAAGCCCCTTCATAGTCTCTGCACTGTCGTTCTTTTCTGTAGTTATTATACAGTGACCTGTGCTGAAATTAGTAAGGACCACGCGGGGGGCTCCCTGAGCACCTTCTACTTTGCCTGAGGTGGGGCTGGGGCTGTGACCCCCCTGTCCTCCAGGTCTCCCTGTGGGGTGGAGCTCTGGCCTCCTCTCTCTGGCCCCAAGGGCAGCCCCGGCCTTGCTTGACCTTTCCTCCCTGGCCCCGCTGTCTGGGTCCTTATTGCAGCCTCAGCCTTGCACAAACCAAACTGCCCGCCTTGGGCCCTCTTTCAGCACTGGCTTAGGTCCTAATAACGGTGCTTATTTCACTATCACATCTTCAACAACAGGGGCGTGTGTCTTCTCTGGACCTATGGTTCCTACTACAAATTTTATAAAATCGCTGCCAACAGGTACTGCCCACTGCCCACTGACCTGCCACTATTGCCCCTGCCAAAAACAGAATAGGGAAAAAGGAAGAGAGAAGAGAAATGATTTTCCACAGAGTGTTCATGCGAGATGGCTGTTATAAAATGCAGTGACCCCTAAAGTTATGGAAAACTTGAAAAGAGGCCTCTGGGAGCTGCTGATACTGGCTTTAACTGTCCGTAACAATTTGCACCTCTTGAAAAGGAAAATAAAAACATTTTCATCTGGGTCAGGTGGATGTATGATTAGGGAATAGTGTAATAAAAAGAAGGGATATGTGTATACATATAGCTGAGTGACTTTGCTGTATAGCAAAAAAGTAACATAGCATTGTAAAGCAATATATACTCCAATAAAATTTTTTAAAAATAAGTTTTTTTCCTTTATAAATGAAATCTATGTATTCAAGGATTTGACTCTTCCCAGGTGGCGCTAGTTATAAACAACCTGCCTGCCAATGCAGGAGACCTGGATTTGAGACTTGGGTTCAATTCCTGGGTTGGAAAGATCCCCTGGAGGAAGAAATGGCAACCCACTCCAGTATTCTTGCCTGGAGAATCCCATGGACAGAGGAGCCTGGCGGGCTACAGTCCATGGGGTCACAAAGAGTCGGACACAACTAAAGCAACTTAGCACAGCACATATATTCAAGGAAAGCAGAGATAATGAGCTCAAAGAGAGATGATTCAGATCAGAAGGGCTTGGGGATGAGTGGGATCGGGGAAGCCTGAGGAGCCGAGTGTTCAGCTAAGGAAGTTGCTCCCTGCAGTAATATTATACAAGGGACCGAAGGCCCTACAGGCTGAAGCTTAGAGAGTTTTACTACAGAGTGACTATATCTGTGATGGACAGACAGGTGGAGGCTGGGAGAGCACAGGGCAGATTCATACCTAGACCAGGTAGCGCTTGCTCACCCAGTTTCATAGGAGTTCAGAAGTCTGAAAGCTGGGTGGACATCTCAAAGGAGGAGCGGTCCCCCGCTGATACATCAAGTATCAGGCAGTGTGTCAGAGCCTGTGGAGTGAGGGTGATGAGGGTGTGTTTCTGCTTTAAACTTATGCCAGACTAGCTGAGTAGAATCTGCTTCTGGTTCGCCTCACCTCTGTGGTATGGGATCCCTCCACATGTCACTAAAAGCCAGTTGTGTGAAATCACCACATGGCCTCAGAAGCTCTGTGGTCTGAAGATGGATGGAGCACTGCAGGATGAGCCAAAGATTGTCCTCCCACTCCAAGCCTCCTGGCCAGCAGTGTGATCCCATCCCCATCCTCTGTTACACTTCTGGGTGATGGTACTAGCAAGTTACCACCATTCATATCAGTGGTCATGTGGAACATTGAAAGAAACCTTGTTTCAACAGATTTAAAAAACAATGGCAGCTATCATTATTGAGCCCTTACTTCTTGTACTCATTCCTTGTTCCTGATCATTTCATCTTTCCAGCAGTTCTTCTACAAGGAAAGGGACCATTATTATCACCTTTGCAATAGAGGGAACTCAGTCTAATAGTGGTCAGGCAATATTCAGAGCCACGAACAAGCTGACCTTGGACTGGCCCTCAGGTCTAACAGCAGGATGTTTACCACCAAAATAGTCTTCTTCATTGTAGGGAGTCTTGAGGTTTGAGAAGGCCTGGCCCAGGGGTACCCTGAGAAGCAGAGCACCCTCAGCTCTTGCCCCCTTTGTCCTCCTCTAGCTACTTTCAACCTCAGCCATCTTCTAACACCTGTTGCTGGAATATGATGGCACACCCACTTAGTTTAATAGTAACATTCTTTTGCAGTTATTGCCACTTAAGATCTCAATTGGTGACAGGAAACCATTATTGCACTGTTGTCATGGTTTATCATTGTGCTGCCCTGGCACGCATCCTGTCGAGGCAGTTGTTGAATATAAGAGTTTATAACCTCCGGCATGCAAAGCTATGGATAAAACACTATTTGACTGTTTTAAAAACATTCTCTCTTGCTTAATGAGGTTTTTAAGTGTATACAGGGGAAAAAAAATTAAGACTCTTTAAGAAGCCGTTGGCAAGAAGCTCCAAAGGTTTAGCTGGGGCTGACTTGAAATGTGGAGAGGAGCCATTGATCAGTTAGCAAATTAAGTAAGTTGGACACTTGCAGGAGTTTTATTGCTCTCTCACCAGTGTCTTCCACCTGCTTGGGAGGTAGTGAGTGCAGAAGGCCTGATGCTAAGGGCCAAGGATGGCTTTCCCGGGAGAAAAAGGAAAAAGAGTTCTCCTGGCTGCAGAGAGAGTTCCACTGGAGTCCTCAGAGTTCAAAGGGAGATGCCTTGGGTGAAGCTATTAATACCTTCCCTCAGATAAACAACTTCTCTGGCTGGGAGCAGCATTTAACTTCCAGGGGGAGCATCAAGGCAGAGAAATGAAAGGCTCCTGAAAGAAGAGAAACCAAAGTTTATATAAGAGACACATGTAATAGTGTCCCGAGTGGACACCGGGTGATTTCTGTGTCTAAGTAACTGGAGAACTTTCTGGAAATCACTCAAGTTTTCCGTCTTTTGATGACCTTGTTTTAAAAATGAAGGTCTCGAGGTAGGTGACCTCCAAGGCTCTATTAAGTGCAAAACTTCTATGGTTCTAGAAAATTCTTGGCAAGAGCTGAGTATATTGATAAGATCATTATACCTAGATTTTTTTTAAACTGTATCTTTCTATAGTTAGTATGTGTGTGTTAGTCGCTCAGTCATGTCTGACTCTTTGCAACCCCATGGACTATAGCCCTTTGGATCCTCTGTCCATGGAGATTTTCCAGGCAAGAATACTGGAGTGGGTAGCCATTCCCTTGCCAAGAGTTGAGTCTATGGATAAGATCTTTATAGCTAGATTTCTAAAATTGTACCTTTCTATAGTTAGTATATAATGGTTAAAATCAGTATTATGAGAGAAATGTGGTTATTTTATGAGTGATTGTTGCTGGAAAAGTTAGACCTGCACTCAACATTCTGTTGAAAGGCTATAGTAGTCTCCCTGATGTTCCAGGAGTGTAGTTCTGGAAAGCTTCATCACATACTGTCTCCCTTCCTTTGATGTTCCCTGACTTTAGGAGGAATATTATATCTTTCCACCTCTCCCACCAGAGTCTCTCTCCAGCTACCACAGTGATGGAATTTGATATGTTTTTCGCTTTCACCACCATAATTTGCACTGAGATGTCAGGATACTGATACCAAAGGGACTTTAAGACTCAAGGGGACTCCATGGGGTGAGGCTCAGAGAGGCCAGAGGCTCTTAGGAAGACTCTTCCCAGTGTTGTTGTTTAGTCACCAAGTTGTGTCCAACTCTTTGCGACCCCACGGACTGCAGCACGCCAAACTTCCCTGTCGTTCAGTGTCTCCCAGAGTTTGCTCAGATTCACATCCATTGAGTTGGTGATGCTTTCTAACCATCTCATCCTCTGCTGCCCTCTTCTGCTTTTGTCTTCAATCTTGCCCAGCATCAGGGCCTTTTAAGATGAATTGGTGTTTGCAGGCTGGCCTGAGTTTGCAGTCACCATCTATTACATTGGGTCAGTGGGAGGATGCTTTGGAGTTTCTAAGGGAAACTTTCTGGAGTTACTTTTTGGAACGTGGTGCATTTGCGTATTGGGGAATGACCAGTCTAGTTAGAGAGATAAAGAAAGCGAGATCTGACAAAGACATTGTCATATTGAATGAAGTAAGTCAAACAGAAAAAGATAGATACTGTGTGATATCACTTACATGTGGAATTAAAAAAGATACAAGCGAACTCATTTACAAAAGAGAAACAGGCTCACAGACATAGAAAACAAACTTATAGTTATCAAAGGAGAAAGGGGGAGGGAGGGATAAATTGGGAGTTTGGAATTAACAGATGCACACTACTACATATGAAATAATAGATAAATTAGGACCTACTGTACAACACAGGGAACTACAATATATTCAGTATCTTGTAATAACTAATAATGGGAAAGATCTGAAAAAGAATATTTATATATGTATAACTGAATCCCTGTGCTGTACACCTGAAACTAGCACAACATTGTAAATCAACTATATTTCACTTTAAAAATAAGGTGAGCTCTTTTTCTTAGAAATGTAGATTACATGTTTATGCTGATTGTTCACCTTCCCTTTTCTCTACCATATCTGGAGTGAAGAAAAGGAGATTGGATACCTTATTTACAAAAGATTGCTCCCATTGACCTAAACTGTGTCTTCCAACGTGTTGAAGAGTCTGTTACTGGAGTTTATCTTAGTTGTAGGCCTTAGGAGAACAACAGGTTACATGAAATCCTTAGATAATTCAGAAACATGAAAGCTCATAATTCTTGCTCTTTCCCTCCATGAGGTCTTTTTCCAGCTGAATTGGCTATTATTTGTATGTAATTTCACTGGGACTGCCCACCCTTTGGCAGAGGTGCTCATAAGCCTGCGGAGTGGGAGGAGCTGGGGGAGAATCAATGGTTCTGTTGAGTCAGACTTTGAGGAAAGAACAACTGAACATCAGCCTGAGAATCTGGAAGTTTCTCTTCAAAGGGCATTCCCAGTAGCAAAGACCCATCTTACCTGCTATTACCTCCCTCTCTCCTGGACTGAATAGAATAGCACTCACCTTTTCTTATGATACACGTGAGATAAGCAATGAATAACCGAAGACATCTGGAATTCAACTGAAGTTCCTGTTTAATGCAGGTGTGTACCTGCATACTTAGCTGCTTCAGTCGTGTCCAACTCTTTGCGACTCTATGGGCTGTCGCCCGCCAGGATCCTCTGTCCATGGGATTCTCCAGGCAAGAATACTGGAGGGGGTTGCCATGCCCTCCTCCAGGGGATCTTCCTGACCCAGGGACTGAACCCACACCTCTTATGTCTCCTGCATTGCAGGTGGGTTTTTTACCACTAGTGCCACCAACATAAGGGCTTCTCATAAACTTAAGAAAGTTTTTCAAATAATACTGAGTGGATACTTTTCCCAGCCTAGGTGAAGCCTGACCTTCTGTTTCATCCAGTCACTTGTTATGCCTATTTTATAGGTCTTAAGGAAAAAAAAAAACAAAACAAGCCTCTTACATGAGCAGAAATTGGGGGATGCAGAGGATGGACATAAAACCACAGGAAGAGCTGTTGATCAAAGGTTCTTTGGAGGAGGTGGATCAGTGTAACATTTTCTGTTCTCCTTTGAAGCCTGCATTTGTTGTCTCTCTTTTGTGGAGAGTCTCAAACCGGGAGGACTAAGCGCTCTTGAATAGACCCGTTCTCCCGAGCCCTCGGCAGCCCCTGCCACTCGCAGTGGTAGCTCGAACCCGCTGGGCAGCTGCGTGGACAAAGAAAGGAATGGACACCAGGCACAGTGGCCAAACAAGCTGTGTCAGTTTCTCTTCCTTCCCCTTTGAGTTAGTAAAGGAGCTATTTCTAAACTTACATGGTTCACCTGAGCTTGTAGTCAGCGCTTTTTTCTTTTTTTCAACCCTGATTCTTGTGGTCAAAATGTGCCATATTCTTGGTTAGCATTCTGCTATAGTCTTAGTTCACATTGCTTTCTTTGGCTCTAGCCTCTCGAGACTAATAACGACCAGCCAACTGCGGGCCTGCTTTCTTAAGAGTGCAAGTGTATGCCTCAGGACCAGAAACAACCCTGGCTGACATTCTCTGTAATTAAAAGGGAGCACAGTTCTTGAAAAGCAAGTCTTGATATATTCAGCTATGGGGTGCTCTTTGGGAGGCCAGTAACTAAAGCAGGGGGTTCTTGCCCGATGGCTCAGAAGTAAAGGATCTGCCTGCACTGCCTGAATTGTTGTTCAGTCCCTTAAGTCATGTCTTTGTGACCCCGTGGACTGCAGCACACCAGGCTTCCCTGTCTATCACCATCTCCTGGATTTTGCTCAGACTCATGTCCATCGAGTTGGTGATGCCATCCAACCATCTCATCCTCGGTCGCCCTCTTCTCCTCCTGCCCTCAATCTTTCCTAGCAACAGGGTCTTTTCCAGTGACTCGGCTCTTCGCATCAGGTGGCTTTAGTGTTAGAGCTTCAGCTTCAGAGACTCAACTTCAATTCCTAGGTCAGGAAGATTCCCTGGAGGAGGACATGGCAACCCACTCCAGTATTCTTGCCTGGAAAATTCCATGTACAGAAGAGCCTGGAGGGCTGCAGTTCATGGGGTCGCAAGAGTCGCACAGGACTAAGTGACTGAGCACAGCACACCTAAAGCAGGACAGAATGAGGTTAGCATGTTTAAGGCATCAGTGTGACCTGTGTGGTCCCAACAGAACTAGACACAATTGGGAAATTTAGTTCATTTATGTATTGAGAGTGTTACTGGGTGGACTATTCTTCACATGTGAATCAGATGAAGCCAAAATTTAATTTGGTTTTAGATTCAGTTTCTTCTTCTAACTTTGCAATCTTGGCTGAAGTGCAAAGTATGAGTCCAGCAGCAGGAGAAAATAAAATCTACATGTTTAGTTCAGTTGAAGCATTTTAACTTAAAAAAAAATATATGGGCAAAGGCAAAAATGCACATGCTCTGCTGGGGATACCACACAGCAGATATATTTTCCATGGTGGCACAAAATTAGCATGAGATTGGAGGATTTGGAATCCTTAATTCATGATCTGGTTCTGCTGATGACTCTGAGGCCTTTGGGCAGGTCATTAAACTCCTTTGTGCTCTCATTTATTACAATAAGTATGGGAAATTCAAATGAAACCATGATGTAGCTTAGTGTTTTTACTCCTGGAGTCCTTGATCCAATTTTAGCTCTGCCACTTAGTAGATATTTGACGTTGGACTGATCAACCTCCTGAGTCTCATCTGCTCGTCTATAGCATATAGATAGCATTAAGAATAGCTATGCCCTAGAATCGATGTACTGGTTAAAAGAGAAGGCGTTTGGAGTGCTTAACACAGGACGAGTTCATAGTGTATGTTTATTAAATATTATTACTGGCATTTTTGTTATTATGATGTCACTTTTATTACATAAAGATATGGTGGGAGATCAGGATAGCGTCTTTGAGTGGGTGACTTGGGTAGGAATTTGGTGTTTAGGAAATTACAAGCCTATGAAACAAGTTGGACAGAAACATGAAGGTGGAGAAGGTGGGAATATGGAGAAAGACAGGTGTCCTGGGACATGAGGTGTTGTCGGGGTTGCAGTCTGAGGCCAGCCTGGGAAGAGGCGTTGGGACAAAAATGCGAGAGACGTGACTGGCTGTGTTGTGTAGTTCACGCTTGGTTCCGTGCACGATGTGAAAGGCTTAAATGTTTTGATGATGGGCCTCACTTGATCGCACACATGTTTTGTGATGATAATTCTTACGTGTTAAGATGGGATTATAGCAAAGATGGAGGCCTGGGGACCAGCTAGGGACTGATTTTACTAGAAAAACAGACATAAGTGAGGACTTCCAGAGTTAGAGGCAAGTAGATGGGAAAGAGAATGGACGTTTAGAGATAAGTTATTATTGAATGAATGATAGGGATTCTTTTTTATTTTTCTTTTGAATTAAATGATTAGAAGTGAAAATATTTCACAAGGATTTAAAGGCAAGGTCAGTGATAAAAGCAACATTTAGTGATCTATGTCAGTTTGCTACTGTTGGATAAAAGCCGCTATCCAAAACTTGGTGGCTTGAAACCACAACCATTTATTAATTCTCATGAACCTAGGAGTCAGCTGGACAGGTCTTCTGGTCTCAGCTGGACTCAGGCATGCATCTGTGGTGAGCTGAACATCTCGGCCGAGTTCCCTCATCTGTGAGTGTTGGCTGGCTTTAGGCTGGTCTAGGATGACCTTAGTTGGGACAGCTGGTCTCTTCACCATGTGATCGCTCATCCTACATTAGGCTAGCTTGGGCTTATTCTCAAATCATGGCAGGTCCCCAAGAGAGAAAGCCAAAGTATGCAGAGCCTCTTGAGGCCTAAAGTTGGAACTCTCACACTGACACTTCTTCTGCATCGTATGCACTGAAATGAGTCATTAGGCAAGTTTATTTCAAGGGATGAAGAGCTTGACTATCCCTCTCAGTGGGAGGAACTTCAGAGACATGTTGCAAGGGGTGGATCCAGGTAACCCACTGATGAAAGCCATTAGTACGTTCATTCTGCCGCATAGGAACAGCTCAAGTTAAGCTCTTGTAGTCACGTAACAAACATGTATTAAGCACTTACTATATTCTAGTCCCCGGAGATGGCAATGGCACCCCACTCCAGTACTCTTGCCTGGAAAATCCCATGGGTGGAGGAGCCTGGTAGGCTGCAGTTCATGGGGTCGCTAAGAGTCAGACACGACTGAGCGACTTCACTTTCACTTTCCACTTTCATGCATTGGAGAAGGAAATGGCAACCCACTCCAGTGTTCTTACCTGGAGAATCCCAGGCATCCCCCCAGGGATGGGGGAGCCTGGTGGGCTTCCGTCTATGGGGTCGCACGGAGTCGGACACAACTGAAGCAACTTAGCAGCAGCATATTCTAGTCCCTACCCCAGGCATTTCCTGCCTTCAGGAAGCTTCCTATTGAGCAGGGAGACAGGGACCCCGTAACTAGCTAGGATGCAAAGGGATATGTTCTGTGTTAGTTATGCATTCATTCCTGTATTCCTCTGACCTGCTTAAGTGCAGATTCTGAAGACATTGTACCCTCAGGTTCAGCATCTCCTAGTTCTTGAGTTCGTTTATACCAAGTCCAGCCAAAAGGTTCTAGAGATTTGCTGCTGGGAGTGGACTTCTTTGTTTATTCAGAATAAATTTATTTCATGTCTTTTTTGGGATTACTTGCTTCATAACAGAGAGACACAGTTGTCAATGGAAGAGCCCAAAGTCCTTCATCTTGCCAGGAGTTCACAGACCTCAGTCAAACTCCCTTTATTCATATGTCCCAGATTTTTGTGCCTAGATCATCATGTCTTCATTATTAATATCATGGTGTTTTAGCCTTTGAAATACTTTCTCTGTTAACACCCACCCAACTCTGCCTATTGCTTGGAACAAAGGGCTGCATTTCCCCCTACTAGCTGTGGTTTTCTAAAAATCCATTCATGTTAGTATTTCTCTTGTCTCATATTTTGGACATCAGTAGAATGTCCATAGCTTATTACGTAGGGAAACCTGTCATTTATAAGCTGAATGTAGGTATTGTACATGGAATGACTAACTTACTCCCCTCTTTCTCCCTAGGGCATGAGTCCTTCTTCTTCTTCTTTTTTTTTTTTTTTTCTTCAGTATCCTGCTCCTTTGATTATTGAGGTGGGAGAAGGATGAACTGATGTAGAGGAGACCTAAATAAATTTTCAGTGAAATCATTGAGTAAAGTGAAGCTTTTCCTATTTTTTTGTAGCATATTATAAACTTGTTGGATCTTTCTGTTATTTAATGTTGACATTGAGAGTACAAATTGTAGTTTTTTTATACTAAATAGCATTTAAAAGATCTCCCACTCAGTATTTAAAAATTTGATTTCTTTTGGGAATGATGGTAGACTTGACTTGTGTCAAATCGTTGGTTCTCTCTAAATGTGAGAGAGCTCTGGGTGCTCATACAGTATATGCCTCTTTCAATGAAGACTGGAAAGATCTTTTTTTCCCATCTCCATAGACTAAAGGATGGACTCCTTCCATATCACTACCTTCTGAGTTCCTACTGTGCTGATGAGCTGCAGCCTTGACCTTTAGTGGGGAGTTACAGTGAAACCAGGAGTGTGATGTGGAGATAAAAATATATGGGTGACTCGGGTCTGGAACAAAGAACCTCCCAAGCTTGATTCACCAAAGTGAAAGCTAGCTTCAGAATGACATGCAAAGTGGAACTATAAAATAGTGAGAGATCTTTTCTCAAAGCTGCGAGAAATGAGCCTCATTATCTTACTTTCAGAAAGGGAGCCATATTGAATCATCAATTTTAAAACTGGAAGGGCTGAGAGATGATACCAAATTCTTTGTGTATTTTATTGAAGCCTCCACTCCGAGACAAAAATGATATCTGACAGTCTGACAAATTCATCCCTTGAGAGAAGGAAAAATATAATACTATTCTTAACCTCAATGGCAAAGATCATCTGGATATAGAAGGGGAACGATTGCTCTCAAGCTGCTTAGAAAGGTTGACAGTCATAGAAGCCTAGTCCCTGGATGCTACTGGGAGAGTGATTGTGTGTGTGTGTATGTGTGTGTGTGCGTGTGTGTGAGAGAGAGAGAGAAACAGCCCCCTCCCTTCCTTTCCCCTGTGTTGCCAACATAGGCAGGAGAAATGAACACCATTCCTTTTCCTCTGTACCCTGTTTGCTTCCCTTGACAAGCCTGCTGACTGACCTCTGCTTTCTAATTATGGAAAAGTGAAGGCTATTTCATCAACTCAGATAAATTCTGATCATGTTCTACATTCAACCTCGCTAGCTCAAAGTCCAGCACATAACTTGGTTGACATAATTGATCTACAGATACGGAAGAGCTAAGATTTGAGTCAAGTAATAACATATGTCCCCAGGCAGCGCTAGTGGTAAAGAGCCCACTGGCCAGTGGAGGTTAGTTATAAGAGACTCAGGTTCGATCACTGGGTTGGAAAGATCCCCAGGAGAAGGGAACAGCAATCCACTCCAGTGTTCTTGGCTGAAGAATCCCATGGACAGAGAAACCTAGTGGGTTACAGTCCATAGGTTGCAAAGAGTCAGTAGCAACTTGGCAGCAATACAGTACTCTGTAATACGGGTAAAAGTGTTAGTCGTGCAGTCATGTCTGACTCTTTGCAATTCCATTAACTGTAGCCCATTAGCCTCTTCTGTCCATGAAATTCTTTAGGCAAGAATACTGGAGTGGGTTACCATTTCCTTCTCCAGGGGGAAGGAATCTTCCTGACTCAGGAATCTAATTGCAGGTCTCCTGTGTCTCCTGCATTGCAGGCAGATTCTTTACCATGTGAGCTACCAGGGAAGCCATATGTGTAATTACCTCACAGTTTAATGTTATAGAGTCAGACAGAGCTGACTCAGTTTGTCCACATTTTACTACATAAATACCATACTAACAGAGTCTCACAAGGAACCCAAAATATCATTTGGTTCAACATCTCACTCAGTGCAGGAATCTCTGAGATGGAGGTGGTCCTGAGACTCTTTTTGTTGGAATATCTCTGGTGGCAGGGAACTTACCTGAATGGTCAAGAGCGTCTATTCGATTCAGGCTGTGCAACATTTTCTTTACATTGAAGCAATATCTACTGTGTTATAACTGCCACTTGGAGGGTTATATTCTATCTGCTGGGGCTTCCCTGGTGACTCAGTGGTTAAGAATCCACCTGCCAATGCAAGAGGCTCATGTTTGATCCTTGGGTCAGGAAGATCCCCTGGAGAAGGAAACGGCAACCCACTCCAGTATTCTTGACTGGGAAATCCTATGGACAGAGAAGCCTGGTGGGCTCCAGTCCATAGGGTTACAAAAAAGTTGGACATGACTTAGCAACTAAATACAACAATAATATTTGGAAGGGTAAATCATGGTGAATGCTTTCCTCTGACTAAACATTCGTGAAATGCTGGGAAGAATTCAAGCATAGAGATAGAAGTTGCTTACATAAATTAGAAGACTGGTTTAAAAAATAGTTCGATGGTGAATAAATAAAACTTCAGATAAATTCACCAGGTAAATAAAAATTGTATTTTCAGTGTCTGTACTTGGGCTGTACTTGGCTGAATTCACTTTTTGTTACATTCAATCTATTTCGGTCAGGATAGGCACCCTCTAATTAGCTGAACATGTAAGACTGTTCTAGGTCATTATTCCTCCAACTGAAAAAAAGGCAGAGGCTGGACAACAAGTTCCTAGCGAGAGAAGTTATTCATGCTTAAGGGAAACTGTAGCCTGTAAGTTCTCTAATTTTATATAATTTGCACCATCATGTAATATCCCTAGAGGAAGTTGTATTCTCCAGAATACCTTTCAGAGAGATTAATTCATATTCTTCAGAAGAAGCAACTTGAAAAATTTGCCTGGGGTAGAAACTGAGTTTGAGTGACTTCAGGGTCTGAGAAACAGTTCTGCTTGGTGTATGAAGAATTATATGAGGAAGGTCTAAATACGTATGTATAAAGAGAGAGAGGGAGGGAGGAGAGAGCCAGATGTGGACCAGCATGGAGAGGGTGCTGGTCCATTCCAACAGTACTGTGGCCCTTCCCTAGGTCTACCAAGATCTTATGTCAAGTTACTGAGCTCACAAGATGGATGAAACAAGTGGGTTTTTCCCTCCTTTATGTAGATTTCAATTAAGGCTGGACTTCAGATTTCAGTTGGTTTGGGTGGAACAGCAGTGGGCAAACAGGGCAGACATGGGAACTCGAGGCCACAGGAACTGGTAGAAGTTCAGGAAAGATTGAGTGTGCCAGTGTGAGAACTGATACTTGGGCCAACATCAATACTACTGTCCCAGAGGAGGGAGGCATTCGCTGAGATGTTGGGCATAACACACCCTTTAAATATGTGCATATTTTCTAAACATCCCTCTTTGAGAGGGAGGAACAAAGGAGAAAGGCTTATGAATAACAAGGCTTTGGAGCAGAAATCATTCTAGGTTCTGGGGATAAGTGTGTGCTTGCTAAGTTGCTTCAGTCATGTCTGTCCCTTTGTAACCCTATGGGCTGTAGCTCACCAGGCTCCTTTGTCCATAGGATTCTCTAGGCAAGAGTACTGGAGTGGGTTGCCGTGCCCTCCTCCAGGGGATATTCCCGACCTAGGGATCGACCCCGTCTCTTATGTCTCCTGCATTGGCCAGTGGATTCTTTACCACTAGTGCCACCTGGGGAGCCCCGCCAATGATAGGAAGACACCAAATGATGTGAGGTCTTCTCTCCTTTGGGGACCTTTCATCCCAGTTGCTGTGGATCGTGCAGCTGCTTGTTGCTCTCATTCTGCAGTGGGCTGGGGGGTATTGCAGAGAACCTCAGAGCAGTGACGGTACAGACCTCCTTGAACTTTCTCTTCTGCTGCCTCTCCTCTCCTGAACAACTTGCCTTTTCTGCAGTTTCCTGGCATAGGTGAGGTGGGCTGAATTTGGCGTAGAAAAGACAAGGTTCAGAGGAGGCTGGAAACTCTTGCACGGTCAGGTTGTAGATGAGAGTTTGGTTAGGTGATCGCTCCTGAGCAGAAGTGTCCTTAAGGAAGTTGGCGAGAGTAAGCCCTTGGCTCCAGTTCACTCCTATTCTTGGCCTCCGTCTTAACTCCACTTTCTCTGTCTTGACCTTCTGTTCTTGGAACCAAAAGGGGCCATTGCAAAGATGACTTGGGCGAAAGGATCCACGTCCAGAAGCTGTTCTTATTCAGGTCTTTCTTTTTTTGCTTCCAGGTCAGGACAAAGACAGGGCCACTAGGTTAATGGAATGGGGCTCAGGATTACCTTGGCTTTGAGAACAGTGCACCTTGGGGACTCCCATTAGCCTGTCCTTGCTCTCTCCTTCCAGCTTACTCTCCCCGCCCTCTCCTCCACATCACTGTGCAGCTCCAGCCATAGAGATAAAGCTTATTTGTTCAAGTACAAACCTGGGGGATGAAAAGAAACAAACTATATGAAAATTTTCTTATTTTATTTATTTTTAAATTGATTTTTTTTTTTAATTTGAGTACAGTTGATTTACAATGTTGTTTTGGTTTCAGGTGTACAGCCAAGTGAATCAGTTATACATATCCATATATCCACTCTTTTTTAGATTCTTTTCCCATATTGGTCATGACAGAGTATTGAGTGGAGTTCCCTGTGCTGCACAGTAGGTTCTCATTAGTTATCTATGTCATATATAATAGTGTGTGTATGTTAACCCCAATCCCCCAATTGATCCCTTCCCCTGTATATAAATTTTAATTTGGGGGCTTATTTCTCATCTACTTCTTTGCCTGCTTTTGGTAATCACATTGTGTTCACTGTCTCCTTTTCTCTTTATTTTGTTCCCTATCCCGTTTTCTGTCTTAAAGTTTTCAATGTATTCTCTTGTCTCTATTCTAATCCATTCCTGCTCCATAACTCCCTTAAACTTTCCTTAGTATTAATTTAGTTTATTTCTGTTCTTTCCTAATAATATGACAAGAAAGGAACTAGCACGTGTGCACTGTAGTGTAAAATCATACCAGTTTGTTCCCCTCTCAGTAATTTTCAAGCACATCACATCTTTGCTCTCTTTAAGTCCAATCTCTGCAACCAAAATTCCCATTTTCCCCACCTGTAAAATGGTAATGCCATTTTATGTGAAGAAAAACACACACATTTGATACACATGAAGAATGTTTGCCTCACCATAATGAGAAATACAGAAATAAAAAAAAACACAATGATATATCATTTTCATCTACTAAATTGGCAAAATTTTAAAGAATATATTAACTGTGGAGTATAGTGAGGTCAGCACTTTCCTACACTGCTTATAAGAGTGTGAAATGATACAACATTTTTGGAAAACAGTGTGTAAAAAATACATTAGTGACTTAAAATTAGTATCCTTGACCGAGTCTTCCCAAGTTTTACTTCTAAAGAGACTCTCTCTATGACTTCAGATATTCTCATAGAAGTACAAAGAGATATATTCTTTTTTAAAGCAATTTAGTTTGTGGAAGTGTAGTTGACTTACAATGTTGTCTTAATTTTTACTGTACAGCACAACGATTCAGTGATTCACACACATACACACTCATATACATTCTTTTTCACATTCTTTTCAATGGTTTATCATAGGGTAGCGAATGCAGTTCCATGTGCTATACAGTAGGTCCTTGTTGTTTATCCGTTTTGTATGTAATAGTTTGTGTCTGCTAACCCCGAACTCCCAATCGGTTCCTCTCCCCACTCCCGCCTTGGCAGCCAGAAGTCTGTTTTCTGTGTCTGTTAGTCTGTTTCTGATTTGAAGATAAGTTAATTTGTGTCGTGTTTTAGATTCCACACGTAAGTGCTATCACATGGTATTTGTCTTTCCCTTTCTGACTTATTTCACTTACTATAATAATCTCAAGATCAATCCATTTTGCTGCAAATGCCAAGATTTCATTCTTTTTTATGACCGAGCAGTATTCCATTATATATGTGTATATATACACACACACACACACACACACACACACACTCCATTTTGTTTATCTATTCATCTGTTGATGAGCACACAGATACTCTTTATAGTACTATTCACTGAGCACTTATTCTGTGTCTATCACCACACCAGGTGCTTGACAGGTATCGTCTCATCTACCCTATGAGGCAAGCACATTACTGATTTTACAAATGAGGAAACCATGGCAAGAGAGACTGAATAACTTGCCTACATTAACAGCTTGTTGATGATAGAGTCCCGTTCCCACCTAGATGGTCTTACCACAGACCTTCTGCTCTTAACCTCCAAGCTGTAATGCAGTAAGACTGTTTACCTTTTGCTCAGCCCTGTGAAAGCTTAGGCAAGAAGCTCCTGTCTCCGCCCCCAGCCTCCAGCCCAGGGTTTGGCATTTATTAGGCACTTGATGAATGTCTGCTGAAGGAATAGTTTAATTGAACCTTTACTGTTCTCAGAAGCAAATTCTTACCTGTGCTTGAACTGCTCCCACCACTAGAATCAGCTTCTCACCCTCTTAGTACCTGGTTGTTATCACCACTGCCACCATCGTCTTACTTCTCCGCTGTGAAAATTTTCCCCATTCCTGATCATGTGTTATCCTTTTCTCTTCTAAACTCCATAGCATTTGTTTTAATTCACTTTGTGATAATTGCGTTACAGTTTGCATTATTATCATTAGTGCATTCCAGGTGTCATAACTGTAAATTCTTTTTTATCAGGGCTAATTTCCCACAGCTTATTGTATCCTCCTTAGTGCTTAGTATGGGATCATTCATGTACTGTATGCTCAGGAATGATTAAATGCATGTCATATCTTTAATGGTAAATAGACAAGGTCAGATTATTCATAAAATACATCCTCCAACTACAGCTCTTGATTCAAAAAGAACTTTAGGAAAGCACTATAACATTATGGCAGTGATTTGGAAAATGATATTTACTCTAACTTTGTGCATTAGACTTGGCAAAGCTAGTAACCCAGTAGGTGTTAGCCCCTTCTTTGATGCCCTTGTATGCTAGGGAAGGCCTGTAAGATCAGATTAAATACCTGCTCTAGACTAAGAATTTCACTAGTCCAATTCTCATGAGTCTTATTTTTTCTCCCAGGGATGAACATTCTCCAATAAATGTGGCTTGGAACCACACTGGTTTCAGAGTATTGGGCAAATGAGCTATAATTAGCCATCTGGATGTTCACCTTTCCCCTCATTACACTTCTTCTTTTTCACATTTTGATAAAAATCTACTAGCAAAATTAACTAAATTGAACCCAAAGTGGTTCTATCTTTATCTAATATGTGTAACTAGTTTTATGTCCATATTTGTACTAGTCATCAGTTTAGGTTAAAAAAAGGATCACATTTTTTAAAATTTACTGTTAAAATTCCCTCATACCCATATTGTCAGGAAAAACAATTTCACCCTCTGAAGGTCTCACTAATAACCATGCCAGGTTATTCAAGAACACAAGGAATTTACTAGACCTCAGGAGGAGAGAGAACTGGACGGTCTGAGCAGTCTACATAGTACATCCCATTTTGGGTTGGCTTGTTTGTTTGTTTGTTTGTTTTTCTGATTTGTCTTGGGCTTGCAGTGCTTCAAGTTACATTAATTTGCTCATCTACTGTTCCCAAGACAGGGTCATTGTCCTGGGATGTCTGTATCTGAAGGACTTGCAGCTTCAGCCTTATACTGTATTGAAACTGGTCCTCCTCCATGAACTTCTAATCCCTTTTAAGTTGAGCAGGGTTCATGGTGCAGACTCCCCATTGCCTCATGGAGAGCTCCACCATTTTTCTTTCCTGTCAGTGGTCTCAGTCTGAACTATATCCATCTATAGAAGAATGTCTCATAATTCTGCAAGAGTTCGGCGATACCAGTCTCTTTTCTCCCAACTGAATCCTTGACCTGTATTACTTTCTCTTCTCTAGAGATCACAGTTTTCCATACCAAGAAGGATACTTTGGGATGCCCCAAAGCCTTCGTTTACTTATCCTCCAGGAAAGAAGCTGTTTGTTTGCCATGCAGACTTCTTTCCCGAGGTCCACCTTAGTGAAGAAGCAGCCAGTGGCTTCTTTCACTAAGCAGTGTTAAGTTCCACCTCACCATGACCCTGCCTCATGTGTATTTAACAGATACTTTGTTGTTGTTCAGTCTCTCAGTTATGTCCAACTCTTTTTGACCCCATGGACTGCAGCATACCAGGTTCCTCTGTCCACCTTTATCTCCCAGGGTTTGCTTAAATTCATGGCCATTGAGTTTGGTGATGCTATCTAATCATCTCATCCTCTGACGCCCCTTTCTCCTTTTGCCTTCAGTCTTTCTCAGCATCAGGGTGTTTTCCAATGAATCTGCTCTTCACATCAGGTGACTAAAGTATTGGAACTTCAGCATCAGGACCAGTCCTTCCAATGAATATTCAGGGTTGATTTGCTTTAAGATTGACAGGTTTGATCTCCGTACAGTCCAAGGGACTCTCAAGAGTCTTTTTCAGCAGCACAGTTCAATTCAAAACCATCAGTTCTTCAGTGCTCAGCCTTCTTTATAGATCAACTCTCACATCCATACATGACTACTGGTAAAACCCTAGCTTTGATTATATAGACTTTTGTCAGCAAAATAATGTCTCTGCTTTTTAATACACTTAGTTTTCAGAAACCACGTCCTATGCATTGGCAGGCAGATTCTTATCCACGGTGTCACCAGGGAAGTCCAACAGATATGTACTCTCTCTATGTAGATCTTTCTGTATTGACTTCCTTCTTCCTATTTTGCACATGCACACACAATATTGTGCAGTTGTGTGTGTACACAAACTAACAACTGAGAGCACACTAGCTATTTCAGAGAATGTATACATTGAATTTGAGAAAAACAAGAAAAAGTGGACCTTTGAGTAGAGGGGAAAAAATGCCTCTTTATTCGAGCCTTGCAGTTTCTACATGACTGGATGGGAAAGAACTTACCAAGGCTGTATTATGAGTCACTAGGTGGGCACATGGTAACACCGGTCCCTTCTGCAGTTCTAACCATCATCTCCAACCCAGCACCTCAGCAAACTGCAGTTGTTCAAGAGTTCCCACTCTGCTAGTGTTTCAGTGTGAGATTCACAACTGTAATCAGTGACCTCTCTGGACCCTCCCAGAGAATGGACCCTAGAGCACTTACTTCACCACTGAGGATGTGGGTAGGAATAAAGGTTCATGCTTTGCTCATTGAGAATACATTCCTTAGAGAGCCGGGGCTGGTTTTGATAATGATTAAGAGCATTGAAAACTGTGATTATTTTTATAGACCTGTGAAGATATTTAGAAATTAGTTGATCTGTGAAAGAAAAAAAAAAAAAAAAAAACTGTTACAGGGCTACTATGTTGCCTGTGATAGAAATGGATTGTCTTAAGGGATTCAGATATTTAGAATTTCAATGTATTATTTCTGCCTTCTCTCTTCTTGCTGTTAGTTCAGGTATTTACTCCATGAGGACATGATTTAAATACTGCTTTTTTTCTCAGAATTATTTTGCATACTTTATGTGTGTGCTAGAGAGTTTTATAGTCTAGAACTTTGACCGGCAGACATGAGATGGTTATTTCATTGCATACATGCTGGCTGGTGAGTCACGAAAGAGAACCAAGGGAATAAGGTGCATTCTGAACCATGGGCATGAATTGGAGTGAGAGATGGGGAGTGTTAGTCTTTTTTTTAATGTAAATTTTATTTTTCTTTTATATAGAAGAGGACTGAAGGTCTGAATTCAGAGCTTCTATGAAGGTTCCTTGGTCATCAGGTTTTTTATTGTTGTTCCTTTGTGTGTGTTTTGCTTGTTTGTTTTGGATCACACAAGCATGTAGGATTTTAGTTCCCCCACCAGGGATTGAACTCGAGCCTCCTGTGGTGGAAGTGCGGATTCTTAACCAATAGACCACCAGGGAAGTCCCTAGTCTGTCTTCGTGCTCAGAGCAAACCAATCTGCAAATGAGCCTGAAGCTAACGGTATTCTTCAGACGGGGGACAGAACTTGGATTGGAGCAAGCCAAGAGGAAATCTGTGATTTTCACACAGGAAGAGAGGGACAGTTTTCCTTATGATAGTGAAGAGGAATTGTGTCTGGTAAAATAAGGTAACCTGTTGGTAAAGAGCCGCCAAAGTGGCCCCTGCCAATCAGACCCAGTGGAAGCTCTTCCACCTGAGATCCAGCGCTGGGAACAATGGCTGAAAAAGATGACTTCTGTGAAACTATAGGATGAGTATCATCCATGGGCTGGTGAATGTTGTTGACTGGACAGTGAGAAGCAAGAAAAAGGCAAGAGTATGTCTCTTGGTCTGGAAATCAGCAGCCATTCAGTTGAGCGTATGACTGAAGTCATGGAAGAATCAGTAGGACCCATGTCAAGACGTGAGAAGATGGAGTGTTCTCACACACTCAGAAAAGGACAAAGTGGGAACCCAGCTCTTATGGGTTGTATTGGAGGTCCAGTCAAACTTGGAAGCTGTGTTTAGTCAATTATATTGATGCTTGGGCTCCCTAAGTGGCACTAGTGGTAAAGAACTCCTACCAATGCAGGAGACTTGAGAGATGTGGGTTCTATCCCTGGGTCGGGAAGATCCCTTGAAGGATGGCATGGCAACCCACTTTAGTATTCTTGCCTGGAGAATCCCATGGACAGAGGAGCCTGGCGGGCTACTGTCCATGGGGTTGCAAAGAGTCAGACACGACTGAAGCCACTTAGCACACAGGCACACAACTGATGCTTAGGCTAGAAGGACAATAAAAATGATGATGGATTTATCAACTTAACCAATTTGTAGCTATGTAAGTATGTGTGAAATAAACCTCTTCCTTGACTGTGTTGTTGGTCATAATATATGGTAAATAGATTCACACTTACCGAATCTGAGAATTTAATCTGTGCCAGGCATTGTAGTAGCCACTTTCATATGCGTTATCACATTTGATCCTCTTTACAATTCTATAAATAAAGAATTCACCCTGTTATTTTGTAGAGGAAAATAATGCTTGGAGAAGTTAAATTACAATCAAGATCACAAAGAAGTATGCAGATTTGGATCTGAATTCCAGATCCAGTTTTTTTTTCCCATAGCCCTCGTATGCGTCTTCTTTTTTTGTACTTACTGCTTTGTTATGCTGGTTTCTTCCTTTTGAAACCACATAAGTTTTTAAAGAGGCTTCCCTGGTAACTCAGTTAGTAAAGAACCCACCTACAGTGCAGGAGACCTGAGTTCAATCCCTGGGTCAGGAAGATCCCCTGGAGAAAGAAATGGCAACCCACTCCAGTATTCTTGCCTTGAAAATTCTATGGTTAGAAGAGCCTGGCAGGCTATAGTTCTTGAAGGAGTCCTAAAGAGTCCAAAAGAGTCGGACATGACTTAGCGACTACACCACCACTACCACCAAGTTTATAAAGAGCAAAATCTAAATTTTAGATGTTCACTTAGGGGTCTTTATGAAGTGGTGGCTATGGGAAACCGGTGATCAAAATCACAAAGAAGGTTGAGGCATCTGGGATTGAAACCGGCAAGTTAATGTTTGCAGAAATCTCGGAGATCAGGACCAGCTGTTCTTGTCAGACAGAATTCATCACAGAATATCTTTAGACCATTACTCTCTGGGATAAATAATACATATCTGTCTTTAAGTGTGGTTAAAATGAACCAAGTTTTCAGTTTGTACATCAGGGGTGTTGAGATGCTAATGCCAAGGGCTAAATTCATGTTTTTTTGTAGTTTGTTGTTCAGTCATATCCAACTCTTTTGCGATCCCATGGACTACAGCCCACCAGGCTCCTCCATCCATGGGATTCTCCAGGCAACAATATTGGAGGGGTTTGCATTTCCTCCTCCAGGGGATCATCCCAACCTAGGACTCAAACCCATGTCTCCTGCATCTCCTGCATTGCAGGCAGATTCTTTACCACTGAGACACTGGTTTGTTTTAAACTTTAATCTCAATGCCAGCAAATAACTCTGGAAACTCCTCCCATATACCAAATTTCAGTGAATTCTATTAAATATTCTGGAAACTAGCCTTTTTGACAGCTACTGAGCTACCATTTCACAAAGGGTTATACTCTCAGAATGAGCCAAATTTGGTCAAAGTCAGAGGACATTAAGTTTATTGATGTGATCATGGACAGATAGGCCACTGTGAAATGCCCCATAATTCAGAAGAAACAGAACACTAACTTTCTCTCATCCTAAATGTATAAGGATGTAGGAAATGACTTGATGTGAACAGAGTGAAGTGAAGTGAAGTCGCTCAGTCATGTCTGACTCTTTGTGACCCCACAGACTGTAGCCTACCGGGCTCCTCCGTCCATGGGATGTTCCAGGCAAGAGTACTGGAGTGGGGTGCCATTTCCTTCTCTAGAGGATCTTTCCAACCCAGGAACCTAACCCGGGTCTCTCACGTTGTAGGCAGACGCTTTACCGTCTGAGCCGCAAGGGAAGCCAGAGTACACACTAGCTTTATGTGCCATGAGAAAAAGCCAAGGACTGCCATGAATTTGGCTTCATTCAGGGTGTATGGATACAGGCCTTAAGTCAGCGAGGCAAGATGAAAGAAATTTAATTTTTTTGTAATGGTGGAGAATGGGATATATTGAAATTTCAGAAGCCAAGAGCCATGTTCAGATTAGCAGAAACCTTTTAAAAAAACAGGTTCGGGTGACACCCATAGCTTACTTTCTCAGCTGTTAGCTGTTGGTCTGATACTGCAGGAGTAGCCTTCCCCAATGCCCGACAGAGGTTCGTGTGGGTCCCCGTGGCCTTAGAGCATGTGGAGCCTCTGTCTTGTTGCTGAGTTATGTACCTGTGCTTCTCATTTTTCATTTTGCATGTACAACCTGTGCACAATAATCTGAGTTACCTGACATCATCGAGTGGCTTGCTTTATTTCTTTGGGAGCCTGTTTGCAAGCAACTTATGGTTAACCCTTTCAGTGCCTGTGAAAGGTTGTGGTTTTGTGAACATGCAACATATCAAAGAAGCTTAACTGCTTCTGCCTCTAGAAGTCACTCACTGAGTGACCCGGAAAACCTCTTCTAGTACATATTTTAATACAAACTAAAAAATAAAGCAAAAAACAATTAGGTAGCCAACGTGTTTTACTGGGACCACATCGGGAGGATCTTTGCCTTTATGGAAAGGAAATGAGAGAGGAATCTGGGGCATTATTCTCCTTATGGAAGAAAAGAAGGAGAGAAGTTAAGAGACAATGCCCAGCGTTGCCCACCAAGTTCAGGCCAGGTGTTCTAAGAAGCAGTTTTCTGTCTGGGGGGTGGTATGGGTTGGGAATAGAAAAGGTAAGCAGTAAGACTGAGATGATTTGAGCTCATGCAAGGAAAATGGTCTCATATCCTAGGAGACTGGAGAAGAATTTAGCTTATCTCTCAAGCCTCAAATTTAAATTTTAAAGATAATGCAAGTGTAAAAGATACCAGATACATATTTCTAATGAGTCTCTTATTTTATTGTGAAGGACCTTAGTAAAGAACAGTGGAATGCTGAGGCTTGGAATGGGCGCCTTTTCAAGAATCTGTCTGAGAAACTTGAATTTTCAGATTTCCCTGTAGGCTGTAAACTGGCAGAAGTTTTCATACTTGCTAAAGAAGAATCCTTCTCTTGCTTTTCCTGATGAATTTAGAGGAGTACAGGCACGATCCACTTTAAAAGATGCATTTGGGCTTCAGATTTAAAATGTCTGTTTTTTGAAAGATATTGCTATAGAATAAAAAGATGCCAAAAAAAAGGAAGTTGAGAGAGATGAACTTATTCTTTGTCACCAAAGATTTGAATATTAAGAATTTAGTATAACTAAGCAACTGATTCCATGGAGGTCCTTGGTAGGAATCTTTTGAAAACTCTGTCTAGATAACTTAGATAATCTTTGCATCTTTGTGGGACTCAGGAAGACAAATACAAGGAGGTGTTTTCTTATGAGCCAAGACATGTTTCTTTTTTGTGTGAAGCATAACTTGCAAGCTAAACTGATTATTTCTAGTAACTTTGCGAATAAGTGGTTATATATGTAATCAACATAAGCCTCAACACACAAACAAGGACATTGTCTCTCACACCAGTTACACCTGAAAGCATCTCTGGTTCAGATGTGTCCTTTTTAAAAATTTTGTTTTATTTTTGCAAAAGGTGAGAAACTGTGCCACTGCGTGAATACTTGAGGATGCCATTGCCACTATGTATTCGTTTAATTTCATGGAGCCAAGAATAAAAGCAGATCTTGAAATATACCCTTTCTTCATCAGTAGGCAAATAACATTAAAAAGAACTTTATGTTAATTTAAGAGACATGGTGGGAGCTTTGAAAATTGATAGTGTTTAAGTAGTTGTCTATGCGTTTTTGAATGAATGGGACATAGAGACTGATAAATTGAACTAAAGAAAATTCGATGTCAGGCTACTTTTGTGAGTAGCTTGGATTAATTTTGCCATCATAGCTAATTTTTATGTAAGAAGCACTAAAATAATTGATTGATCTCCTGATTGATACACACAATTATCGAACTCTGTTGGAGTGTCAGAGGGAAAAGGCCAAAGTAGAGAAAAAATTCATGGAGAGAAAGGAAAGACTAGAAAGTATCATTCCCCTAGCTCTTCTGAAGGAACTCTGAAATCTTAACAAAATCAATTTGCAATCATTTGAAGAGAGAGGGTTTTTTAACTGAGTAGCTTGACTTCATAAAGGACAAGTCCTGTCATACTAATCTAATCTTCTGAGATGAAAATGAAAGGCTGGGTAGATCAAGGAGAAAGATTTATATATAATTCATTTAGACGGTGGAATGCTTTGGGTATGATACTGTACAGTACTTCTATCAGCCCTTACATCACTGCCTGAGAGAGTGGACATCAGAGGCCTGTTGTCCACCTGAGGACAAATTGTCTAAAACTGAGTTCAAGGCCAGTGCTACTTATATTTCTGTACATAGTCTGGTATTTGGATTAAAATGCATAGGCATTTAATTTGCTCGCGGCACAGAGCTGGAGAGAGAACTGGCAAAGAAAGAGATAAGTAAAAAGAAGCTTAAAAAATAGAGCTGTCCAGCCACACTGAATCTATGACAAATATTCTAAGCCTCATGTTATCATTTAGCTTAAGAAAGTCATCAATTCTTCTGTATATTTTGATCTTATTGTCCAGTTGTCTCACTCTGAGGATGAGGATAAAGACTTATACCTTATCACTACTTGTTATAGCACGTGACGGGTATTTAATAAATATTTGATTGATTAGCAAACAACTAATAAGATAATAAAGAACCAGTTGTACAACGTTCAATACAAGAGAAAAGACAATGCCAAAGAATGTCCAAACTACCACATGATTGCATTCATCCCACACGTTAGCAAAGTAATGCTCAAAACTCTCCAAACTAGACTTGAACAGTACATGAACTGAGAACTTCCAGATGTTCAAGCTGGATTTAGAAAAGGCAGAGGAACCAGAGATCAAATTGCCAACATCTGTTGGATCATAGAAAAAGCACGAGAATTCCAGAAAAACATCTACTTCTGATTCGTTGACTATGCTAAAGCCTTTGACTGTGTGGATCACCATAAACTGTGGGAAATCCTGAAATAGATGGGAATACCAGAGCACCTTACCTGCGTCCTGAGAAATCTGTATGTAAGTCAAGAAGCAACAGTTAGAACCAGACATGGAACAACAAACTGGTTCCAAATTGGGAAAAGAGTATGTCAAGGCTGTATATTGTCACCTTGCTTATTTAACTTATATGCAGAGTACATCGTGCAAAATGCTGGACTGAATGAAGCACAAGCTGGAATCAAGATTGCTAGAAGAAATATCAATAACCTCAGATATGCAGATGACACCATGCTTATGGCAGAAAGCGAAGAGCAACTAAAAAGCCTCTTGATGAAAATGAAAGAGGAGAGTGAAAAAGCTGGCTTAAAACTCAGTATTCAAAAAATGAAGATCATGGCATCCAGTCCCATCACTTCATGGCCAATAGATGAGGAAACAGTGGAAACAGTGAGAGACTTTATTTTCTTGGCCTCCAAAATCACTGCAGATGGTGACTACAGCCATGAAATTACTCTATTCAGTTCAGCTCAGTTTAGTCCTTCCATCCTTGCTCCTTGGAAGAAAGGCTATGACCAACTAGAGAGCGTATTAAAAAGCAGAGACATTACTCTGTCATCAAAGGGCTGTCTAGTCAAAGCTATGGTTTTCCCAGTAGTCATGTATGGATGTGAGAGTTGGACCATAAAAAAAGCTGAGCACCAAAGAATTGATGGTTTTGAACTGTGGTATTGGAGAAGACTCTTGAGAGTCCCTTGGACTGTAAGGAGATCCAACCAGTCCATCCTAAAGGAAATCAGTCCTGAATATTCATTGGAAGGACTGATGCTAAAGCTGAAACTCCAGTACTCTGGCTACCTGATGCAAAGAACTGACTCATTGGAAAAGACTCTGTTGCTGGGAAAGATTGAAGGCAGGAGGAAAAGGGGATGACAGAGGATAAGATGGATGGATGGCATCACTGACTTGATGGACATGAGTTTGAGCAAGCTCTGGGAGTTGGCAATGGACAAAGAACCCTGGCATGCTGCAGTCCTTGGGGTCACAAAGAGTTGGACAAAACTGAGTGACTGAATTGAGCTGAACTGAATAGGGTGATAACGTGTACCAGGTCCATCATTAGTTGGTAGTACAACTATGCTAGTGGATGGATACATAAGCTTAAGGACTCATGAAAATAGTCTGTGTACTATACTAGGCTGGGATTAGACGTTTAGTAGATGATTATGATCATTCTGTGGTTCACAGCTAAAACAGGAGGTGTAAATTTTTCAGATAGGAGCCATAAAGATGATTTACAGAAGCTTGAGGCTGTGTGGTATGGTGGTTATATAAGTACACTCTGTAGGCAGACCCAGCTAGAGTCTCAAACTAGCAGTGGCCTTGGGTGCATTACTTCTCAAAAGCTTACTTTCTCTGTTGCTGAAACTGAGAGAGTAATAGGGCTTACTGCATAGAGGTATGAGAATTAATGAATGTAATACATGTATAAACACCTAATACACTTTAAACTCAATAAATATTGTAATAAGAACCATAATTGCTGAGACATAAAAGGATCAGTTTAGTCTAAGGAAGAAAAGATTGAGAGTAAGTATAATAATCTTTACACACAAAGCAAATCACACACCATCTTCTAAGTTGACATTGCCTTAATTTAGTTTGACAAAATTTTTGAAGACCTTTCATCAAGGAAAGACTTCCCGGGTGGCGCTGGTGGTAAAGAACCCACCTGCCAGTGCAGGAGACATAAGAGACACAGGTTTGATCCATGGGTTAGGAAGATCCCCTGGAGAAGTAAATGGCAACCCACTCCAGTATTCTTGCCTGGAGAACCCCATGGACAGAGGAGCCTGATGGGCTACAGTCTGTAGAGTCATAAAGAGTCAGACACAACTGAAACAACTTAGCATGCACATACCAAGGGAAATATGAGAGCCAAATTCCATCTGTGGCATGATGGAATTGAGACAGAGCTAGGGAAGAATTTCTGAAAGTCAGGATTGCTGAACTCACTGGCCTATGTAACTGAGGAAGAATGTGGAATTTTCTTTGAAGGCTTGGGAAATAGTCTAGTTCCTCCTCCCATTTTCCTGAACTGGTTTAATTGTGTGTGAGCTGGATTAGAGTATTCTCAAGTCACTCAGGTTAGTGTGTCTTCTTTGAGATCCCAGGCTGGCATTTATTTAATAGAGCGTTTAGGAAATGGCAACACACTCCCGTATCCTCGCCTGGAAAATATCATGGACAAAGGAGCCTGGTGGGCTGCCATCCATGGGGTCGTAAAGAGTAGGGCACGACTGAGCGACTAACACTTACACTTAAGCTACCGAAGTAACATCAAAATGTCGCCGTGGACCATCAGGATCCGCCATTTTGTTTTTGTCAGCCTGGATCAGAATTCACAGCCAGCTGATAAAAGCCTGATAGGTGAGTGGCTTTTCTGCCAAGTCTAAAGATAATGAGACCGTGTAAGAATCATACTCGTCTGGGATGATTCATCTGTAGGCAGAGGCCCCACTGTGAAGAACCTAGATGAGAGATTAATAAGTGCCAGCATCTGATTGTAACCATGGCTCTGTACTACAGAGACTCTGATGAGGATGGGTGAAAGGCTAAGCTCTGAGTTTCTTTCTGTTTGAAATGCCAGTTGGCATTTTCTTTTAAAGAACTCTTTTTCTGCTCACATGCTTCCATGAAAGGAAATGTATTTAGGTGAAGTATATGAACTATAGAAAAGTAGGAGACCACTGAATGTGGTTTAAAAACAAACAAATATACAAACTTCAAAAGAACAATGTATATATTGGCCATTCCTTTCCTCATCCAGTTCTTATCTTTAGAAGTGATCTTGCCACCTTTGATACTGCCCTTGTGTGATGCCCACTGCCAGTCTTTCAGAATCAAAGTGAGATACTGACAGCATTTCAGCTACCCGTGTCCCCAGAGAGGAGAATGGAAATGCTGGGCTAAAAGTGTAGGCCAGTTGTGGGTGTATTAATTGCTTCAGTAATGTCTGACGCTTTGTGACCCCATGGACTGTGTAGCCCAACAGGCTCCTCTGTCCATGGAATTCTCCAGGCAAGAATAGTGGAGTGGGTTGCCATTTCCTTCTCCAGAGGATCTTCCCAACCCAGGGATAGAACCTGGGTCTCCTGCTTTGCAGGCAGATTCTTTACTGTCTGAGTCACCAGGGAAATCTTCCAGTGGGGTCTTCATCTGTGGGACTAACACTGTGGGCAAAGAGAGTCAACAAAGGAAGAAGCCTCAGCCTGGGTTGCATTGCTCAAGACACCAGTGCCCAGGACACCAGTGACAAGATGGCCGGGATATTGGCAGAGTTGGTACTGCTGCATTGGTGGGGGGAGGGGCAGGCTGGCCAGAGACGGTTACCCTGGACTGCTTTGGAAACTGGATCTGTAGCATTCTGTACCTTCTCAGCTGAGTATTCCTTCTGTGTGTGGACAGAGAAATAGACAGGTATTTTCTAGGAACATGGACAGGATCCTGTGGTTCTCCCTTTGTCCAGCTGGGGACTAGATGTTAGTTCCAGCCGATAAAGCTGTGTACTCAGTGAGACTTCCTATACTCACATGTCCCAGAGCTGGAGGGAACGAAAATGAAGGGTAAGCCGTTAGGAATTCTGAACTCTTAAAGAGTTATTTGTGCTATTAACCCATAGGCACGAAGGAGGCATAGCCAAAGTGAAAGTTGAATAATTTCCATAGTGAGTCTCCGAGAGTGATTTTCAGCATGAAGTGAACAAAGAAAATTTCAGAGAAACTTAGATGTAAACAATCCAGCACTGGACACCACTTTCACCTTTTTGCAAGCCAGGCATTCTGAAGTCTAAATGAGTTTAAGGAGAGGCCAAGGGCAGGGAGAGAGTGGATCTTACCTTGTACACTGCCTGCTGCAAGGGAGGAGCCAGCAAGCTCCAAAAAGCATGTGTACATGCATGCAAGTCACTTCAGTCTTTGTGACCCCATGGACTGAAGCCCTCCAGGCTCCTCTGTCCATGGGATTCTCCAGGCAAGAATACTGGAGTAGGTTGCCATGCCCTCCTCCAGGGCATCTTCCTAACCCAGGGTGCGAACCCATGTCTCTTATGCCTCCTGCATTGTCAGGTGGGTTCTTTACCACTAGCACCACCAGCCCTCCAAAAAACATATTTCGAATCAAATAACCCACACTTGGTGTGATTCAGGATGGTGTGGGAATGCAGGGGTTTGATACAATAGTGGACAAAGCAACATAAACTTCTTATTATTAAGAGCAAGAAAGGGTATCCAGTCTCTGTTGGCACCTGGATATAGGGAGCAGGGAGTGTCCAGCATCAAGGGTTTCAGCAGGGACTGTGCAGAAAGTGGGAAGGTCTGAGTAGGGCTGTTCATCTGGTAGGAAGTGAAAATTACTCAGTTGTGTCCAACTCTTTGCGACCCCATGGACTATACAGTCCATGGAATTCTCCAGGCCAGAATACTGGAGTGGGTAGCCTTTCCCTTCTCCAGGGGATCTTCCTAACCCAGGGATTGAACCCAGGTCTCCTGAATTGCAGGCAGATTCTTTACCAGCTGAGCCACCAGGGAAGCCCAATCTCATCTGGTAGAGACAGGAATAAAAGTCACGCAGAAGTTTGGGTGGGCACATAGTGAGTCTGAAGGGGGAAGCCTTCTTCTGCACCCAGCCAGGCTCACATCACGTGCTCTAAATTCTGGAGTTGGGGCAGCCCAGTCCGCTCTAGAAGATGTCCTGGCTGAGGATGGGACGCAACCAGTCCTGCTTTAAAGGGTGGAAGGCACAACTGGTGGCTAAAATTCTAAGTCCACAGTCAAGTCAGGCGGAGCCAGGCAGGTGATGACAAGCGGTTGAAGATGGATATGTATATTTAATTTGCTTGTATGCAATTTTCTTTTCATTTCTGGAGCCCTTCAAACTGTGTTACCTTTTTTAGACAGAGGACCAAATTGGTTTGGAAAAGTGAAAGTTTCGAAGCCATGTTAATTGTGAACAGCCATCCTTGGCTTTCTGTGAGGAAGTAGTGATCAGTTTCTCAGTACAGGGACCTGGGGCAACAGATCACTGGATATTTGTTGGGAAAAACTTTTTCAGGAAACTTCTTTATGCCCCTGGGGGCAATGGCTTGTTCAGTCAGTTCAGTCGCTCAGTTGTGTCCGACTCTTTGCGATTCCTTGGACTGCAGCACACCAGGCTTCCCTGTCCATCACCATCTCCCAGAGCTTGCTCACATTCATTTCTATTGAGTCGGTGATGCCATCCAACCATCTCATCCTCTGTCATCCCCCTCTCCTCCTACATTCAGTCTTTCCCAGCATCAGGGTTTTTTCCAGTTAGTCAGTTCTTCGTGTCAGCTGGCCAAAATACTGGAGCTTCAGCTTCAGCATCAGTCCTTCCCATGAATATTCAGGACTGATTTCTTTGAGGATTGACTGGTTTGATCTCCTTGTAGTCCAAGGGACTCTCAAGAGTCTTCTCCAACACCACAATTCAAAACCATCAATTCTTTGGCACTCAGCTTTCTTTATGGTCCAACTCTCACATCCATACATAACTACTGGGAAAACCATAGCTTTGACTATATGGACCTTTGTAGGCAAAGTAATGTCTCTGATTTTTAATATGCTGTCTAGGTTCGTATAGCCTTTCTTCCAAGAAGTAAGCGTCTTTTAATTCCATGAGTGCAGTCACCATCTGCAGTGATTTTGGAGCCCAGAAAAATAAAGTCTCTCACTGTTTCTGTTGTTTCCTCATCTATTTGCCATGAAGTGATGGGACTGGATGCCATGATCTTTGCTTTTTGAATGTTGAGTTTTAAGCCAGCTTTTTTACTCTCCTCTTTCACTTTCATCAAGAGGCTCTTTAGTTCCTCTTCCCTCTTTGCCATAAGCGTGGTGTCATCTGCATATCTGAGGTTATTGATATTTCTCCCAGCAATGGCTTGTTGACCTGTGCCAAAGAGCACAATTGGTCCAGATTCTCAATTCAGCAATGTTTCATCTTTCTCTATAGAGCAGGGACAGAAGGACAGAGAACTTTTTGTTTTCCAGGAATCTTTTGAAGAGACCCATGTGCATGAACATAGCTACTGTATTTAGAACCAGGGCTTTGTTATTTTCAGCAACATATAAGGTACCAGCACTCTTAGCTTTGTCAAGTATAAAATGCCTTTCCTCCTCATCTCCTCTTGTGAGCACCTCCCCAATTCTTTACTCCCATTGGTATATGAATGTGATGCTCTGAGCAAATACATATTAAGAGATGGGAACATTAATGTTTTTGAGACAAATGTCTACATCTTCACTCTGAAAAATGCTGCTGATGCGTCCAGTACCATCACTGGTCTGTACTTCACCCTGTTCTTTATTAATGAGCACATTTCTTCTGTAAACTCCACCCTCTTGGCTTAAGTGAAATAGAAAGATTTTGATGGTATAAGCAGTTTTGATTTTGCATTTCGCTCCTAATAAAATTTTTCTTTTCTCTTGATTCTGTGGTTTAGTTTTACCATGCCCTTCTTTTTATCTATAAAATGCTTTTTTTTTAATCCATGAAAATGCCCAGATCTATATTTGTGTGGAGCACACTTGATTTTGTAAACTTGTCTAAATAAATATAGTCTGATATTGATAATCCTAATTAATACTGTTGGTTTGATGTTTATACTATTTTTCTCTATTTCATTTTCCCCCCAACTTTTCCCATTCCCCTGCTTTCTCCACTTGCATTTATTTAAAAGTATGTTTATTCAGTCACAGAACATGGTGATTGTTGAATATGTCAGCTCATTCTTTTATAGAAAAGGATCTCTTAATAAAAATACAAGTCAGTTCATCTGAGAGTTGTTTTGATGTGCAGAAAACACTGGCCATAGTGAAGAATTTTAATTTAAGATGAAATGCAGCTGCCTTGTTAGGATTTTGTTGTCTTGATACCTTATAGCAGAGCCCAAGCACATTCTGAAAGTCCTCTTGGTATTCTCCAGGCCTTTTGCTTCCTGACTTAATTCTTTAATTCACTTGAGTATTTTAGTGAGAGGGAATTGGACTTTTTTATTCTTCTCCTCTTATTGCCCTGTCTGTTGCTGGTAAGCTCTCTTCTTGCTAAAAAATTGTCCCTGAGACCTAGAATAGGAAGGACCTTGTAGACATTCTCAAAGTGAATACTTTTAGTTTGTTTCTCAGCTGTGGCTTAAATTCAGCGATTGAAGCACATCCAAGAGGGAGATTCAGGGAAGAAACTAGGACACAATTCAAGGAGAAAGCAAAATTATCTTCTGAAAGAACAAATAAGAAAAAGAATGCCGGCTTCTGGGGGAGTTGTTTAGCTATCCAGAATGGCTGTTAGACTAGCTCAATCTGCTTGAATGTCTGTTCATGGGCTTTTGAAAACCCAGAGCATTCTCTTTGTGTGCAAGGGTTTACTGAGAATGAATCTGGCATTTAACTGGCAGGAAAGATCATGCGTCTCCACCAGTGAGCTTCATTTGTGTGTTTCACTCATGATATTTCTGATTAATGGCAAGAACATCGGGTGTTTTCTTCTTTCTTGCAGGGCTCACAGAATTGACACTAACCAAACCCACTCTAAATAGCTACACCAGCCTTAGTCACCTGAAAAAAAATGATGGTTGATATCAGAGTTTATAGTCACCAAAAAGGGGATCTCTTGGAGTTGGAGGGGTAGAGAAAAATCCTCCCCTTGTGTTGGGAGAGGAGAGATTTTTGTCCCCATATTCTGCTTCTACTTTGTGCTCGGTATGGAAAAAGTAGAGAAGAAATACCCAGGACTGGCCCAGCTTGGAGGAACCTGACCTCTTAGCCCGTCATTTCTGCATTTGCCTTCTAAATCTGATGGGTAGTGGAGGTTTTCAGCAAAAGCCTAGAGATTCTAGCCTTTTTTCAAACACAGATCCTTCTTAAGAACTGAATTTAGAAGGCAAACAGAAGGAGGAGAAAGGTCAGATTTATTTAATCTGAAATTGCTTTAATGGCCTAGCAGGCTTGTAATCCCTAGGATGTTATACATTGCTAAGATTTGTGTAGCATGAGGGACTTCAGGGGATATATGTATATCCACGGCTGATTCATGTTTGGCAGAAACCAACAAAATTCTATAAAGCAATTATTCTTCAATTAAAAAATAAATAAAATGCTGGAAAATGTTATCAGTTCAATAGCCAACAAAAATAAACTAGATTTGAAAATTATCTATGGCTTCCCAGGTAGTGCTAGTGGTTAAAGAACCTACCTGCTAATACAGGAAACATATGAAATGTGGGTTTGATCTCTGGGCTGGGAAGATACCCTGGAGGAGGGCATGACAACCCACTCCGGTATTCTTGCCTGGGAAATCCCATGAACAGAGGAGTCTGGAGGGCTGTAGCCCATGGGGTTGCAAAGAGTCAGACACAACTAAAGTGACTTAGCATGCATGCATGAGAATTATCTGGATGCAACATCAATTGCCACTTTTGTAATTGAGGTGTAATTGATATGTAATATTATATTTATTTTGAGCATGCAATATAATGATTCCGTATTTGTAAACCGTGTGAAATGATCACAGCAAGTATTGTTACCATTCATCACCAAACATGTTATAAAACTTTTTTTTCTTGTGATGAGAACTTTTAAGGTTTTAGCAGTTTTTCAAATATGCAGTACAGTATTATTAACTATAGTCATCATGTGGTACATTACATCCCAGTGACGTATTTATTTTATAACTGGAACTTTGTACCATTGACTTCCTTCACCCATTTCACCTACTCCCCATCCATTGCCTCTGGCAACCTCCAGTCTGTTCTCTGTATCTGTGAGCTTGGCTTTGTTTTTTTGTTTTGTTTTCATTTGATTTGTTTGCTTTTTTTTTTTTTTTAAAGAATCCACATATAAGTGAAATCACATGGTATTTGTCTTTCTCTGCCTGATTTATTTCACTTAGCATAATGCCCTCAAGGTCCTACCATGTTGTCACAAATGGCAAGATTCCATTCTTTTTTATGGCTGAGTAATACAGAAGCAAAAATAAACAAGTGGTACTACATCAAACTAAAAATCTTCTGCACAGCAAAGGAAACCATCAACAAAATGAAAGGCCTACCTACTGAATGGGAGAAATATTTGTAAATCATATATCTGATAAGATTTTAATATATAAAATACATAAAGAACTCATAAAGCTCAATAGCAAAAAAGCAAACAATATGATTAAAAAATGGGCTTGGATAGATGTTTTTCCTGAACATGCAGATGGCCAACAGGCACATGAAAAGATGCTCAGCATCACAAATCTTCAGGGAAATGCAAATCAAAACTATAGTAAAACAGGAGCCCATACCTTTTAGAATGACTATTATTAAAAAGACAAGAAATGACAAGTGTTGGTGAGGATGTGGAGAAAAGGGAGCCTTCGGGTACTATTGGTGGGAATGTAAACTGGTACAGCCACTATGGAGAACAGTATGGGGGTCCTCAAAAAGTTGAACATAGATCTACCGTATGATTCAGCAGTTCTACTTCTGGATATTTATCTGAAGAACGTGAACACACTAACTAGAAAAGATACATGAACCCCACACCCCACAGAAAAATGTGAACACATACAAACACAAACAATGGCAAATTACTACTTTTTAAGATTCAACAGCTGTTTACTGAGAGTCCACTTTGGGCCAGGGCCATTCGAGGTGCTGAGTTACAGCAATAAACAAATAAATTGATGCCGGCCTTTGTGGTATTTACATTCTAGTTGGGAAGAGGCAAACATTCATGATAAATACATTGTATTATATTTGATGGTGATGAATGCTGAGGCAAAAATCAAAAGTGGATTCATAATTAAAAGTGGGTTTCATATGATGGCAGGATAAGAGGGCTCAGGCCTGCGTTTGATGGGAGAGGGTGACTATTGTATCGTATCGCAGGCTCAGGATTGAGCTTTGTTGAGAAGGTGAGGTTTTAGTGAAGACTTGTACCAGGTGTGTGTGTTAGCCCTGTGGGTACCTGGGAAGCTGGATGAAGTGTTTCAGGCAGAGGCTATAGCTTGAATAAAGGTCTGGGGTGGGAATTAGTGTATTTAATTCAGCATGCTTGGAGGAGAGTGAGAGGTAGAGTTGGAGAAGGTGGGATCTGAGGGCCAGTGGGGTTCCAATCATGGGTGTCAGCTTTTTCCTTTTAGTGAGTTGTGAAGTCATTGAGGGTTTGGGACAGAAGATAACATCTTATGATTTAAGCTTTCAAAGAATCATCTTGCTTCTTTGTTGTACATGAGACTGGAGCAGAGGCAGGAAGACCAGTTAGCAGGCCTTTCAATGACAGGTGAAGGATTAGGGTGGCTCAAACAACGTGGGTGGTAAAAGGCTCTGTATGGACAGCCTTTTGAAGGTAAGGCAGTCAAGGTGTCCTGGCTGATTGGATGTAGAAGTCCAAAGAAAGAGCGGGGTTGGCAGTGGGAGGAGAGAATTGCCTTGAAGTGAAATTGGAAACATTTCCATTTTGGAAATGTTGGAGGTGGTTCAGAGATGTCCAAATGGGGATGTAGAATAGGCAGTTTGATGTATCAGTCTGAAGTTTTGGAGAAAGAAGTGTGAGAGCAATCGGCAACGAATTGGGATTTAAATCAGGAAACTGAGTGAGATCTCTGAGAAGGGGAACAAAACGAGGATCAAAGATTGACTCTGGGGCATGCCCGCTTCAAAGGATCAGAAGGAAGAGGAGGGACCAGCAAAGGAAATGGAAGAACAGCTACCAGTAAGTTAGGAGGAAAGTCAAGTGAATACGAAGCCCTGGAAACCAAGGGACGAAAGCATATTTAGGAGCCTGTGATGACCCAAGTCAAAGGCTGCAGATGGACATTAGAGTTGGCAACTCAAATGTCACCACTGCGTTTCACAAGATGATCTTTTGGGAAGGAGGAGTGGGGTTGGAAGTGTGATTGGAATTAGTACAAGAAAGAATGGTAGAAGAGGAGTTGGAAGAAGTGCAGATGATGCTTCATGGAATTTGCTGTAGAGAAGAATGAAGAAATGACTGGTACACTTCCTGCCTCTCGGCCTGGCTCCAAGGTGGATCCCCTTCACTTTTTGTACAAGTGCACAACCATTCAGGCATAACTGCAGACATGTGCCATCAGCATAGAAATTTGGAACCAGTTGAGACCATCAAGGTCATTTCAGTTCATCTCCCACCCAACAAAGGAATGTACTTTGTAATATTAATACAACAAACATTTAAATTTTTTTCACGTGCCTGGAAATTCATCTCACAATCTCTGGAGATTCAGAGATGAATAAGGTGCAATTCCTGCTCTTGAGAAATGCACATTTTTTAATGGGACGAAGTGCACAAATATGCTTCCCATGAGAAAAGGGAATCCTCAAACACTGTTGGTGGGAATGTAAATTGGTGCAATCACTATGGAAAATAGTATGGAGGTCCCTTAAAAAAATAAAAATAGAACTACCATTGTTGTTGTTCTTCTTCAGTCCCTAAGCCATGTCTGACTCTTTGCCACTCGATGGACTTCAGCACGCCAGGCTTCTCTGTCCTTCACTGTCTCTTGGAGTTTGCTCAGACTCATGTCCATTGAGTTGGTGATGCTATCTAATCATCTCATCCTCTGCTGCTCTCTTCTCCTTTTTCCTTCAGTCTTTCTCAGCATCACAGTCTTTTCCAATGAGTCGGCTCTTCATATTACGTAGACAAAAGTATTGGAGCTTCTGCTTCAGCACCAGTCCTTCCAATGACTATTCAGGGTTGATTTCCTTTAAGAATGACTCGTTGATCTCCTTGCAGTCCAAGGGACTCTCAAGAGTCTTCTTCAACACCACAGTTCGAAAGCATCAATTCTTTGGCACTCAGCCTTCTTTATGATCCAACTCTCACATCTACACATGACTACTTGAAAAACCACAACTCTGGAGGAAGGAATGGCAAACCACTCTAGTAAGCTTGTCTCAAGAACACCATGAACAGTACCAAAAGGCAAAAAGAACTCTGACTGCAGCCATGAAATTAAAAGACGCTTACTCCTTGGCAGAAAAGTTATGACCAACCTATACACCATATTCAAAAGCAGAGACATTATTTGCCAACAAAGGTCCATCTAGTCAAGGCTATAGTTTTTCCAGTGGTTATGTATGGACGTGAGAGTTGGACTGTGAAGAAAGCTGAGCGCCAAAGAATTGATGCTTTTGAACTGTGGTGTTGGAGAAGACTCTTGAGAGTCCCTTGGGCTGCAAGGAGATCCAACCAGTCCCTTCTGAAGGAGATCAGCCCTGGGATTTCTTTGGAAGGAATGATGCTAAAGCTGAAATTCCACCTCATGCGAAGAGTTGACTCATTGGAAAAGACCCTGATGCTGGGAGGGATTGGGGGCAAGAAGAGAAGGGGACAACAGAGGATGAGATGGCTGGATGGCATCACCGACTCAATGGACGTAAGTCTGAGTGAACTCCAGGAGTTGGTGATGGACAGGGAGGCCTGGCATGCTGCGATTCATGGGGTCACAAAGAGTCGGACACGACTGAGCAACTCAATTGAACTGAACTGAAGACCCAGCAGTTCTACTCCTGGGTATATATTTGAAAAAACGCAAAACACTGATTAAAAAGACACATGTATCCCAGTGTTCATGGTGGCCTCATGTACACTTGCTAAGATATAGAAGCAACCTAAGTGTCCATCAGCAGATGAATAGATAAATAAGATGTGGTCTGTGAGTGTATGTGTATACACACTCACACACACACACACAATGGAATACAATTCAGCCATAAAAATGAATGAAAATTTGCCATTTGCAGCAACAGGAATAGACTTGAAGAGTATTATGTTAAATGAGATGTTAGACAAAGAAAGATAAATATTGAATAATATGACTTAAATGTGGAATCTAAAAAAAAATACAGCAAGCTAGTGAATATAACAACAAAAAAGAAAGACTCACAGATACAGAGAAGAAAGTAGTGATTACCACAGAGGCAAGTAAGGAGGGGCAATATAGAGGTAGGGGAGTAACGGCTACAAACTATGAGGTATAAAATAAGCCAGCAGGAAAAATTGTACAACATGGGGAATATAGCCAGTATTTTATAATAACTATAGATGGAGTATATGGACTCTGTGGGAGAGGGAGAGGGTGGGGAGATTTGGGAGAATGGCATTGAAACATGTATAATATCATGTATGAAACCAGTCACCAGTCCAGGTTCGATGCACAATACTGGATGCTTGGGGCTGGTGTACTGGGACGACCCAGAGGGAGGGTATGGGGAGGGAGGAAGGAGGAGGGTTCAGGGTGGGGAACACAGGTATACCTGTGGTGGATTCATTTTGATATTTGGCAAAACTAATACAATATTGTAAAGTTTAAAAATAAAATAAAATTAAAAAAATAAAGTTGTTAGTCACTGTATTGCACACCTATAATTTATATCATATTGTACATCAATTATACTTGATTAAAATGTGTTCAATAAATAAATATGGTGATGGGGCATGTATAAAATATTGTGAAAGCACAGAGCAGAGAGAATTATCTTGACCTGGGAAAGTCAGAAAAGACAACAAGCATAAAAAAAGCTGACTTTTGAAATAGGCCTGAGAGATGAGCATGGCATTTTCCACATGGAGTGCTGGGGAGAATCCCTTATCTGTTAATAATCCAACTCCTTTTTGAATGTTCATAACGACAGCAAGCTCCTTACCTTACGAGGCCCATTTCATTTTAAACAGCTATAATTGTTGCAAATGTACTTTCTCCATTGAGCCCAATGTTGCCTTTTACTACTTCTGCTCACTGGTCCCAGTTTTCTCCTCTGGAGCCAATGGGCAGAGACTTATTTTTATACCATATAAATCATTTTTATATTTGAAAACAGATACCATGTTCACTTTCAAGTTGTCTCTTTTCCACATCAGAAAAGGGAAATGGATAAAGTCTCCAGTTTGGTTCCCTGAGGTGATCTGAGATGAAGTTGGTGCATAGGAGGTTTAGGAGGGAATGCTCTCCAGTCCTACACGCCCTGAATGGAAGGGCAGGAGTAGACAGAGGGAGAAATACAGTGTGAGACAGTATTTTCTTTATTTATTTCTGACTGTGCTGGGTCTTTGCTGATGTGCGCAGGCTTTCTCTAGTTACTGCGAACAAGGGCTATACTCTAGTTGCGATGTGCCGGCTTCTCATTGTGGTGACTTCTCTTGCGGCAGAGCGTGGGCTCCAGGGCTTGCTGAGTTCAGTAATTGTGCTGCACTGGCTTAGCTGCCCTGCAGCATATGGGATCTTCCTGGACCAGGAGTGGACCCTGTGTCCCCTGCATTGGCAGGCAGACTCTTAATCACTGGACCACCGAGGAAGTCCTTTGATGCAGTATTAATGGAACCTTGTGGGAAGTTCTGAAGACAGACACATCCTTCAGAGTTGCCCAGAATTAAGGCAGGAGGACTAGGTCTTTAGACTCCATGACCACTGGTCACTCCGTGCGCTCTATTCACTCTGGGTGAGGGGGTTCTCTTCAGCTGATTCAGTCCCCAAGATGAACTGGCAGCTGAACCCCATTAGTATATCCTTTATGTCTGAAGCAGATCTGTAAGGGATCTCGGTGATATAGAAGAAGAATCTCATGTACTGCTAATTTTCTAGGCAGCAATTTTCTGAGGCAGTTTGTAGAATGGGAATAGTACCTGTTTTTGTTTCTTCTTCTTATCAAATAAACATCATGAACACCGACATGATGGGGTTCACCATAACAGTTCCAGACTGACAGGCTCTAATGTCCCATCATAGCTTCCCTGTGCTGGCTGCACCTATCAGTCATGGTAACCCTTTATCTTGGGCTGCTTTAAAGGTGCTCTGGAGGCAAGTTGAAGAAGTACATTCATATAATAAATTTGACTGGGAATCTGAGGAGACTGCTCCAAGGACCTGTGCACATAACATTTTGTAATGACACCAGGAGATAAAAATGTTAGTGGGGAAGCATAGTGAGCTGAGTTATATCCCTGTCCTTCATCCTAGAAGATGCTACTTCTTGTGGTGATCACAATGCATGCTGGGAGCCTGCCAAGATGGATGCATGGCCACAGTCCTTTCCACTCCATGCACACATCAAGATTGCTCTTTGATTTGTGGCTGTGACCATAATTTGCAAAGGCTGTCACTGCTTACAACTTATAGTTAGCCCAAAGCTTTGTTGAAAAAGAGCTGTTCCATTCCCGACTGCTATATACCAGATTGATGTGTCAACTAAATTAATAACGCTGGACCAATCATTATACCAGGAAACATTTGCCCAAGCTATAACTTTGTCTCTTGATTCCCATTTGGTTTCATTAACCTCCTCTTGGTGCCCCAGATAAAATTGCCTTGTAAGGCCTCCTTATTTAATGAAGGATTGGCAAGATAAGATGGTTGAACTGGGCATTGACAGGAGTGGAGGAAGTCAGAAAAGGATGATTGTGGAAAACAATAGAATTAGTAGGTAAGATGAGCATGTGGTGGAGGTAACTTGAAACCATATTAATTTTCCTTTTTTTACTTTCACTATTTATTGGCTTTCTTCACATAATAGCTGGCAGTTTCTTTAAGAGCTCATTTATTTTTGTGAGGGAGTTTTAAGAGAAGACTAAAAAGGAGAGGGTCAGGTTGGTATACAGTAGATTGGCTTTCTTTTAAATTCAGTCTCATTAGTGTGGGCTCATTTACTATGGATGCCCATGGGTTTTCCTTCAAGGCTATCTCTAGCTGTGTTTTGGAATCAGCTGTGGCTTCACTGTGGCTGGAGCTTTGTGGGTGTTCAAGAACCTCCTTGGGATAAGATATGTTTGTTTAACATAGAATGGGCAGTAGTTTTACCCATCTCATCCTACGCCCGTGCATTTTAAGGTATATTTGGATGCATCTGTCCCTTTGTCATGTCCACTGGGCTGGTGAAAACTCAAGTGATAATACATCTCATTTGAGAATCTCCCAAACTCCCCAGTTTAGCTGAAAGTAACAAGGAAAACAAATGGCTGTCACTTTAAGGTGATCACAACCATTCTGGGTAAGTTGTTCTGTCACAGGCCTTCCTTTCCTGTTACTGTAGCTCTCTGTGGGCCCCTGACAAGTCTTGTCATAAATAAGCTTTGCTGCCTTGGATTCCCACTCTATATTGTAACCCAAGAACAAGGCCAGTGTCACCCGAAGAGCAGTCCATACTTGGCGTTGAAGTAGAAGACGAGGAGCAGGGGCTGGCCGCATTTTAAAAAAAAATTGAAAATCACTATTCTGTTCTGTGTAGGAATGCAGGGGATTTCTGAGTATTAATTTTATATCTTGCAACTTTGCTATAGTCCTTAGAGGTTCCTCTTTGACTGTATGTTTAAGCCAAGGGAGGGAGCCATTATAAACACCATTTTACCCTTAGCTCCAGTAATTTTCTGGTGGCATCTTTAGGGTTTTCTATATGTAGTATCAGTCATTTGCAAACAGTGAGAGTTTTACTTCTTCTTTTCCAATCTGGATTCTTTTTATTTCTTTTTCTTCTCTGATTGCTGTGGCTAGGACTGCCAAAACTAGGTTGAAAAATAGAGAAGAGAATGAGCACCCTTGTCTTGCTCTTGATCTTAGAGGAGACGCCTTCAGTTTTTCACCACTGAGAATAATGTTTGTCGTGGGTTTGTCATGTATGGCCTTTATTATGTTGAGGTAGATTCCTTCAATGCCTACTTTCTGGAGAGTTTTTTTTTTTTTTAATCATAAATGAGTGTTTATTTTTGTCCAAAGTTTTCTCTGCATCTATTCAGATAATCATGTAGTTTTTATTTTTCAATTTGTTAATTTTGTGTATCACATTAATTGATTTGCATATATCAAAGAATCCTTGCATCCCTGGGATAAAGCCCACTTGATGATGATGCTTTTTAATGTGTTGTTGGATTCTGTTTGCTGAAATTTTGTTGAAGATTTTTGCATCTATATATATTGGTGAAATTGGCCTGTAATTTTTTTGTATGTGTTTGGCATCTTTGGTTTTGGTATCAGGGTGATGGTGGCCTTGTAGAATGAGTTTGAGAGTTTTCCTTCCTCTGAAATTTTCTGGAAGAGTTTGAGCAGAATAGGTGTTAGCTGTTCTCTAAACTTTTGGTAGAATTCACCTGGGAAGCCATCTGGCCCTGGACTTTCTTTTATTCTGAAATAATTTCCATTCCCTCCCCATGCATTCTTGGTGCCCCACCCTCTCTATATCCCTGAGTTCCATGGTCCTAAGAGGCTTCTCTTAGACTGTATGTTTAAGCCAGGGGAGGGATCCATTATAAGCACCATTTTACCCATAGCAGAAGGAATTAACCCCAAATGACTGAGCAGCTCCTGTTTCACTTGGATCACTTGTAAGAAAATGTCAAGAGTTCAAGGCACGTGATGCACACACAGCCCTGGCAGAGCCTTGAGCTGGCAGCTCTTGCTGCCGAATCAGGGTCTTTGGATACCAGCTGGATATCTCCCAGCCCGCATTTTTTTTTTTTTTCAATAGCGAGGGCCCAAAAAATACTCAGCAATTTCTCAGCTGTACAACAATGTGTTTCTGGACTAAGAAATCACTGCATCATTTTGTTTAAAAGCCTGATCTCTTGTAACCATGCTTCAAAGCTCTGGTTTCGGGGATAAAAAAGCACTGCCCCCTTTGAATTAAAGACACAATTTTGTTAGCTTGGATAGTTATAAAATGGAGATAAACCATCAGATAGGAGACAGGGGCCACTGAACAAGAAAAGAGATGCCATTACCCAGGAGGAACTCAGGCGAAAATAGACTGAAACAGAAGGATGAGGCTGAGAGGGTCTTCATTTTGTGGTTTCAGATTCTTCTAGCTGTAAGATGGAGATAAAATGCAGGGCCTGACGTGTCCAAATGGCAGGTGGGATACAGCTTCAAATGGGAGAAATGTAAAAGGATTTTCCCCTCACAAAGTGGGAGAAAACATAAGATGCTTAACATTGACAGAGGGTTGTGTGTAATACACAGGTCAGATGGAGACCCCTGGCATTATAGAGGAAAGAAAAAGAGCTATTCTCTACATGCTGTTCTCGAATACAGGCTTAATCACAGATGATCTTGAAGACAAGTCATTGTAACTTGTAGCTTACATAGACTGTCTGTGCCTCATTCTAACCTATATGCCTCATTACCAGAGTAGAAGACAGAGAGAAAACTCCATGTGCTATTCATTTAACGGTTATGTCTTTATAGACAATGCACTGATCAAATCTTGTGCTACAGTGCACTTCCCAGCTCACCATACCTGAGTGCCACTCACCTGCTGGACCACTCACCTGCCCCCTCCCTACTTGAGGCAGATTTAAGGGCAGATTGAGGGCGTTTTGGATTATTCCCTAGATTGAATGAAACACACCCACAACTGATGAATCCAAAAGTCTCAAAAACTGGAAAGAGCAAGTTTGTGTTTATATAACTCATTTGACAGCAAACCCTGACCTCAACTGACATGAGGCCATTTTAGTCTTTATCCTGCTTTTTGTGGCTCTTCCTACATTTTGCTCTAGAAATACTAACATATTTGATTTTGAGAGGCTGTCTGGGGCTCTGCAGTAGCCTCGAGAACTTCAAAGAGAGCATAGATCCAGGTTGGTTTTCTCCAGGGGAAGGTTTTAAGAAGGAGAGTATTACCAATGTTTGCAATTCAAACATATCCCTCTTTAAAGGCATTAACGTGGAAAGAGTAATTGACACAAACAAACCTCTGCGTCCAGCTGGTTCAGGCTCTCCCTCCTCATCTTTGTTTTGACTTTTCTCTTTCTTTTTCTTTCTTTATGTTTCCTGCTCTAGGATGAATCCTCCATGTTCTTCCAGTTCGGCCCATCAATTGAACAGCAGGCTTCCGTGATGCTCAACATCATGGAGGAGTATGACTGGTACATCTTCTCTATCGTCACCACCTACTTCCCTGGCTACCAGGACTTTGTCAACAAGATACGCAGCACCATTGAGAACAGCTTCGTGGGCTGGGAGCTGGAGGAGGTCCTTCTGCTGGACATGTCCTTGGACGATGGGGATTCTAAGATCCAGAACCAGCTCAAGAAACTTCAGAGCCCCATCATTCTTCTTTACTGTACTAAGGAAGAGGCCACCTACATCTTCGAAGTGGCTAACTCAGTAGGGCTGACCGGCTACGGCTACACTTGGATTGTGCCTAGTCTGGTGGCGGGGGACACGGACACAGTGCCCTCGGAGTTCCCCACCGGCCTGGTCTCTGTGTCCTACGATGAGTGGGACTACGGCCTCCCTGCCAGAGTGAGGGACGGGATCGCCATCATCACCACCGCGGCCTCCGACATGCTGTCCGAGCACAGCTTCATCCCCGAGCCCAAGAGCAGCTGCTACAATACCCATGAGAAGAGGATCTACCAGTCCAATATGCTGAACAGGTGAGTGTGTGGCAGAGGGCGCACCGATGGTGGATGTTGGAGGGGAGTTTCCAAGACTGGGTCGGAGGGGAGCTTCCGAGACTGGGTCGGAGGTTCACATACCGGGACGAGCGGTTCGCAGTGTCTGAGGTTGAAGGTTGGCCACTGGGCGGGCCAGTGATGGTGGGGGCAACCCAGATTCAGAGCTCACTGTGTGGTGTTCTTGTTTTAAGAAATACAGAACAGCTCCCCTCCTTCTTGATCACTTCCCACATGTCTGGTCTTCCTCTTAAGAGTTTTGTGTGTTCAACCTCATTTAACCCTCAAGGCAACAACTCTACGAGGCAGCTTTTGAAAATTGCTTGCATTTTACGATATAAGAGAATGGGCTTGTAGGTGTAAGCTGTCTAAGGTCATGCTGAAACTAAGAGGTTCAGTTTGAAGTTGAACACAGATCTGTCCGATGGCTATACACCTGATCACTGGAAAAGACGAGACAGGCATAGATGTGAGAGAGGACTGGCTCCTTACCTTTGGGATGATGCTGTACTGAGAAGGAACAGGGAATAAGGTAGCTGAGTCTGTAGGCACATGAAAAGGGTTTGTCCCTTGGCTTATTTTTGTATTTTAATAAATACTCTTGATTTTATTGAAAAAGGTTAAAAAATTAGTAAATACAAAGAATTTTGCAACAAATAACAGTGTGCTCACCACCAGGAATTAGTTATTAATAGTTTGTATTTACAGATATGACATTACAAATATGACATAAATAGATATTACATGTATGGTAATGTCTTTTTCTTTTTGGCTCATTGAACATTTATTGTTTTTATTATTATTACTTAAAAAATTTTTTTAATTAAACTTTTTTTTTTTTTTGCTTCTCCTCTCTCTGCCTTTGAGATTAAGTGAGAGCACCATTGTAGAAACAATTTTTATGGTTGCCCTTGTTCTGGTTTATTGAGTGAGAAGATATGGGTGGAATTCTGCTTCCCTGGCCTCACCCCTCCCCATGGGCAGAGAAGCCTGGCAGGTTATAGTCAGAATCCAACTTTGATGGCAGGACATCCTCATAGGGGCCTTTGTATAAACCAGTCAGGTACAGGTTCTGTATCTGCTTCTGTGGTTTTTTTATTTGTATAAAGCTGCTACATGTGGTGACCTAGATGGGTGGGATGGTGCGGGGTGGAGAGGGGTCCAAGAGGGAGACTCTTCTCCAGGGGATTTTCCTGACTCAGTGATGAAACCTGCGTCTCCTGCATCTTCTGCATTGGCAGGCACATTCTTTACCACTGAGCCACCTGGGAAGCCCAATAGCTGACTCATTTCATTGTACAGCAGAAACTAACACAACTTTGTAAAGCAATTATACTCCAATAAAAATTCAAATAATATGGAAGAGGCCCCCCCAAAAGTTAAAAAGACCTTAAATCTGAAGAAACAATCATTGATGAAATAATCAATGACCATCTTTATAACTAGCTCCCTATACATGTGTACCTGTGTGGAGATGAATCTACAGTTTTACATAAATGAAACTCTAACCAAACATACTGTTTGATAACTGTACTTTCTTTCACTCAACAATGTGTTTTGGGTATCCATTTCACCTTTATTATGAACTATATCAGACATATAGAAACGTATTCAGAAAAACTTAATTCATACTCAGGTACCCTCCATCCAGCTTAAAAAATAAAATATTAGAAAGTGTACTCTGGAGAGGTTCAAGTATATTGTATTTACAGGAGGTTGAATGTGTACCGACTAATGCTTGTTTAACTTCTGGAAGGGACTTGAACTCCATAGCCTCTCTGTGACTGGACCTGGATCCAGCCCTGACATTCCCCCACCTTGAACTCCCTGCTCTCTCTGTCATCCCTCATTATTCCCACTTGTTGCTAGGGACTATCTTGGTTTTCTTCCTGCCTTCCTGGCAGATCTGTCCTGGCCTCCCAGCTTGCTTGTTTCTTTACACGTCTCTTAAATATTGGTGCCTCTCAGGGTTCTGTCCTAGACCCTCTGCTAGATTTCTCATCCATTGCTGAGAGTGCGATGTCTGTAAGTTCCCCCAAACTGATGTCTCTGGCTGCAATGTCTCCCTTGAGCCCCACGTGTATCCCTCTAACTATGACCACATCTGTTCTCCTTTGGATGCTGTGGGCCCTAGAGCACACCATATTCAGAGCTCAACTGCTGTCTCATCTCCCATCAACCCTCCCCACACTCTTCTAGAGAAATTGGCACCTCTTATAAAGGGATGTTGTTATTTAGTCACTCAGTTGTGTCTGACTTTTTGCAACCCCGTGGACTATAGCCTGCCAGGCTCCTCTGTCCATAGGATTTCCCAGGCAAGACTACTGGAGTCCATGGCCATTTCCTTCTCCAAGGGATCTCCCTGACCTAGGGATTGAACCTGTATCTCTTGGGTCTCCTGCACTGGCAGGCGGATTCTTTACCACTGAGCCGGGAAGCCCTTTATAAAGAGTACCTCTTGTTACCCAGTGCCTACAATAAAAATGTCCAAGATGTCCTTGATGCCCCAGCCAACCATGACCTTGTCTGTGGATTCTCCCTGGAGAGCCTTCTCTTACTTTGACCCGTGTGCTGCATCCCAGTCCACCTCTTCTGACTCACATTGCTACAGGGCCTCTTAAACACCTTCTGGCTCCCAGTTCTGCTTCTTTTCAATCTCCTCTGCAGTCAGAGTGATCTAAAATGAAAATGTGATTTCATCACTCTTGTGCTTAATACCTTTCAGCAGCTTTTCATTGCTCCTGTAATAAAGTCGCAGCTCCTTAATATGGTTTATAGAGTCTTCCACAGCGTGAGCCTTCCTGGCTTTCCAAAACTGTCTCGTGCAGCTCTCTCTTCAATGCCACCTTCCTGCCAGGCTGAACCTACCATGCCCTCTCTCCCTTCCAGCCCCTACTGCTGCCTAAGTGTGCTCCCCAGGTGCCCCTGCCTGACGGTTCACAGATGCTCGTGCCCTCTTCTCCTGCCCCTTTTTCATTGTCCCTCAGGATTCAGTCTTGGCATCCCTTCCTCTGCAAGCCAAGCCCTGGGCTGACATCACTCTGTTACACACCTGCCCTGCATCCTCTGCCTTTCTAATAAAGACGATCGTCATTATGTGCTTTATCACCTCTCTTCCCTGTACGCTCTGTGAAATCAGGGACACTTCTGTCTGCTTTGTTCATGCAGCATGAGAAAGATCCTTGGATCGACTACAGGACGTATCTCCGAGATTCCCATCACCCAGTACCTCCCTGCCCCGCAGGAGCGTCTCTGCTCTGCTCCTCTTTTCAAGACAAGGGACGTTTCCTTTAAAAACTTACTATGTGTTCAGTTCTGTACGTTCATGTTTTCTCCTCATTGTTAGTGTTAAATTCAAATCTGATTCAGATGATTTTTCCAAATATTTGTTCATAAAAACCAAAACTAACAATGAAGGAATATCAAGATGAAAACATCTGCCAAACAACCCAAGGAAGTCAAGTGGATATTACCTTAGGGTCCATAAATACAGTTCAGGAATGCCTGCTTTTATCTTAAAAACTTCCTCTGGGTAAGCTACCATCTGAAGATAGTACCTCTCACCTGGCTGACTTCATGTTAGACTATAAATATCTGTGAAGCCTGGTCTCTAATCACCATATCTTTGAAACCATAATTGTTCTTAACCTTGCCGCCATCTCTTCTGGCCACTCAGGAAGGCAGCCTCCTTCATTCTCTGTGCTCTTTTTTTTTTTTTTTTGTCCACAAAATGGGATCTTAGTAGCCCCACCAGAGATTAAACCTGGGCTCTAGGCAATGAAAGCTCGGAGTCCTAACCACCAGACCACCAGGGAAGCCCCAGTCCTCTGTCCTCCTTGCTTGCAGCTTATTGTTAAGAGGACCACAAACGCTCGCCTCCGCCTTCTTGTGCACAGTGGTCCTAAATAGAACAAAGATGGCACAGTCCAGGTTATTCACACTTTCCTTGAGACCAGTGCAGAGCAGAGAGACAGTCCATCTTCCTTCGATCTGCCAACTGCTCCATGTAAAGGGCTCACCAGGCTTACCAGAGCACGTCTCCACTGTTTCCTCCATGAAGGTTCTCTTCTGCTCCTGTTCCCTGACTCTTCCAGGCTTCTGTCTCTGACTGTCTGCTGGGCATCTCCCCTGGACAGGACATCTCCCCTGTCCGTGGACCTGCAGCCCGCATGCTTCTCTGTTGCCTTTTCCTTCCCCTTCTCCCCAGTGCAGCTGCCCCTGGCTCTAGAATCCAATGCCTAGCCTCTCTTAGTATTTGAACACTAGTATTCGAATAGTTTTTCCATTAGGATCCAGAAAGGATTGGGATTGACTAACAGGGACTCTTTCAGTTCATCAGTGGAATTCAGTTAGGCATCCTCAGTGCTCCTCCTCCTCCTGATCTGAAATCAGCCCCTCCCCACTCCCATCAGAGCTCTGGTCTCACTAGGGTCACTCTTTTAAATAACAAACCAAGCAGCCACCGCATTTAGCCACAGCAGGAAATCTTGCAAATGAAATTGTTGCAGATGCTGAGCTGTTTCCCAAGGAGGACTTTTCCTTTGGCTTGATACTTAGCTCCCCGCAACAGCAGCAGCCCCAGGAAGGCTCCTCAGGACATATTCCGGGGGCACGCGGCCCCTGGTTGGCACCAGGAATACAGAGTCAGGAAATGGCTTCTTGCCTCACCTTCTGAAAACCCAGGAGCATTCACAGACCCTGTGGTCCATCCATCCCCAGCAGAACTGCAAGGGGAGGGAAGCCCCTCATTCATACCTGACGAGACGGTGGCATTCTTTCCATGTGAGGGACGTTCCTAAGTCTTGACTTGAGGAACACGGACAGAAGGCTCTATGCTGTCCCTGAATCCCAAACAGAAACACATATTCAAAGGGATTTACTTGTTATTTGGGCTTCCCAGGTGGCTTAGTGGTAAAGAATTCTCCTGCCAGTGCAGGAGACACTAGAGACTCTGGTTAACTCCCTTCATCAGGAAGCTCCCTTGAAGGAGGAAATGGCAATCCAAGTATTCTTGTCCGGAAAATTCCATGGACAGAGGAGCCTAGCAGGCTACAGTCCATGGGGCCGTGAAGAGTCTGACACAACTGACTAGCTGAGCATGCACGCATTTGTTAGTTGCAGGAGGAAAAAAAATTTTAATGATATATAAGCATTCTCAGAAAGAATCCTTAAAATGAGCTATTTCCTTCACTGTCAAATGAATGTTATTTATTCCCCATCAATCCAAATTCCTTATTGATAACTTCTTAGCTCTTGGAAGCCTGGTGCCTGTATCCAGACAGGCTCCTGGACAAAGCTGTTTACCAGGATTGCAAGAAAAATACAGAAACCCAGTTAAATTTGACTTTCAGATAAATGACGAATTTTTTAAAGTATAAGTCTGACTCAATTATGGCACGGGACATACTGATATTAAAAGATAATTTGTTGTTTATCTGAAATTCAAATGTAACAGGGCTCCTGTATTATTTTTCGTTTTTGGCCAAGTATGACAATCCTACTTGGTATACTGATAGGAATTCATTTTCTGTTAGAAGTTTATAGCATTCATCTATGCCTTATTAGTAAATGTAGTACAGCGCCCTTATACCAAGACATGCTGAGAACATTTTGTTCCAACTGGGAACTTTATTTGGTTGAAAGAATTGGAGAATTTCTTATGCCATACATTCTTGAAGTGAAGGATCTTAGTTGCCCAGAGAAGCCCGAAAACCTTTTGCTACCAGATGATCTGGAAGTGTTTAGGAAGTGATCAGGCAAGTTGTCTAAAGCCTCTCTTATGCCCCTGAGCTAGAGAAGATTGGTAGCTTTTAGTAGGCATGAAGAGCCAACTCTTTGGAAAAGACCCTGATGCTGGGAAAGATTGAGGGTAGGAGGAGAAGGGGGTGACAGAGGATGAGATGGTTGGATGGCATCATCGACTCAATGGACATGAGTTTGAGCAAACTCTGAGAGATGGTGAAGATCAAGGAACCTGGAGTGCTACAGTCCACGGGGTCCCAAAGAATCAGACATGACTGAGCCACTGAACAGCAACAAAAAACAGGCACATATCTGTGTGCTTCCTTTATCATTTCCCTAGGGGAACAGGTCACAGTGAATTTCCTTCTCAGTGTGCCTCCAGTACTTGGCCAGCATGTTTCTGAAACCTGATGGTGTTCCTGCTGCTCACCTCTGGGCTCCCTTTCTGTCTTAAGGACCCAGTACTCTTGTTCTTCATCCATAGCAGCTCTGGGGACTTGTAGAAAGAGCAGTTGCTCTTTGAGATCTCAACATAGCAAATCTCTTATCTTGTTGTTGCTGTGCTCAGATGTGTCCAGTTCTTTGCAATCCCATCTTCTATAGCCCACCAGGCTCCTCTGCCCCTGGAATCTTCCAGGCAAGAATACTGGAGTGGATTGCCATTTCCTTCTCCAGGGAATCTTCCTGACCCAGGGATCAAACCCTTGTCTCTTGCATCTCCTGCCTTGGTAGGCAGATTCTTTACCACTAGCACCACCTGAATCTCTCTTAATTATTTCCCCCTGGTGTCCTCAGCTTTCTTGCTCAACAAATGTTTTGTGTTAACCCCCGCCACCCCCAAATTCTTCCTTCCCCGTGAAAGTTGCCATCTCAAAAGGCCACAATCCTCCTCTAGTGAGGTCTTTGAGGGATGAGGATGGCTGATGTGAAGGAAGGTGCTTTGTTAGGTTCTTTTTTAAAAGAGCTGTGATGAACACGATCTTCCTCTAACCTTGGGGCAGAAGCCACACCCTCGAAACCATTATGTTCGCGGGATCATTCCCACGGGATGCCTCCTTGACTCTCCTGGCCTGAAAAATGCTGAGAGATTAAGAAATAAACTAGGAGTTGAGTCAGTTAGTTTTTAGGCACTGTGGGCAAGACCAGCTTGGTCGTTCCTATCTCTTATGTGCATGATAAGTCACTTTAGTTGTGTCAGACTCATTGCGACCCTGTGAACTATAGTCCACCAGGGATGGAACCTGCATCTCTTGAGTCTCCTGCCTTGGCATGTGGGTTCTTTACCACTAGTGCCACCTGGGAAGCCCCACCCATCTCTTATTGTTGTTAAATATGAGTGGAGTGCCAAGCACAGGCAGACTGAAGGGAAGGCAAATAGTTATTATAGGTTCATTTCATAGAGTTTATATGTGAGTCAAAAGTTTCCACAAATGCACTGTTCTAAGTGGACTATTAGGCATGGTGGTCTTTACCTGATTGAAGAAATCTACTAGAACCTAAGGAAAGATCCATTTTTCACACGAAATGTTTAGTAAGGCAAGACACAATCTGTGTATAGAGAGACTTTAGCTGCTCAGTGGTGTAGCAGAAAATAGAAATTTGGAAAAATAACAGAAGAATCTAATAATCCTAAAAGATACATTCATTGCTGATTGTAATTCAGGCAAGCTTTAACTATTCATGGAGGAATGGTTGAATGTGAGGGTTATTCAAGCTCTCCTGTTTTTCTGTAGTCTTTCACCTTCCTCATGTCAGATATATAGATGTCATTTCAGTAAGTGAGCCTGACTCCTTTCCCTTAAATTCAGTGAAGAGCATTCTGAACTGCTTAACACTGAGACCCCTGCACAATTCCTTCCTTAGTCACTATTGAATTCTATGGCTGACGTTACTTACCAGTGACATAGTTGGGGCTTCCCTGGTAGCTCAGACGGTAAAGAATCTGCCTGCAATGTGGGAAACCTGGGTTCAGTCCCTGGGTTAGGAAGATCCTTTGGAGAAGGGAATCATTCCTGTGCCATGCTAAGTCGCTTCAGTCGTGTCTAGCTCTTTGCGATACTATGGACTGCACCCCACTGGGCTTCTCTGTCCGTGGGATCTCCAGGCAAGAATACTGGAGTGGGTAGCCATTCCCTTGAGAAGGGCATGGGGTCTCACAGAGTCAGACAGGACTGAGTGACTGACACATTTCATTACACACTGTCATGGTTGGTTTTTCTTTCCTCTTTCTTCTCTTTCATTTTCCTTCTCATCTTCCTCCTCACTCTCTTCTTTCCTCCTCTAGAAAATTATTTACAATTTGGAGGAGAAGGCAGGAAATAGAGAGGGGGATTGAGTGGGAAGAGAATCCCATTCCACTGAGGACAGTTTAGGGAGGGGGTGGGATGCCCACTTGCTCTGGGCGAGAAGACGTAGGTGGTCCAGGACCCATGGGGAGGAATAGGATGGTCTCAGGAGAAAGGAAGCAAGAGCAGTGCAGGGCTGTGGCTTTCCATGAAGGAAGCAGACAGACATCCTCAGAGCACGCTTAACCTCAGAATGTGGGTTGGTGGCGATGGTCAGGGTTAAGAAGATGGTCATAAGTACATGCTCAAAAGCAGCCCCATTGTCAGCCAGTCTGGCAAAGTTAACAACTCGGATGTTGACTGCCTTTCTGAATGCGTTCTACACACCCGGCATAGTGCGATTATCTAACTGCATCCCTGCAAAAATCCTGATCCATGCAAATGTCCTTGGGAAACATTTTCTTATCACCCTTTTAAGGGCAGCTTGTCCTTCCCACCCTCCCAAGCTCCCTGTCCCCATCCCGTGCTTTTTTTCTCTCTGTAGCACTTATCTGACATGTTGTATAAATTTTATTTTAAAATCTTTTGTTGTCTGCATTGTAGGCACTTGATAAATATTTGTGCATAAAAGCATGAATGAAACCGGGAACCATTATGCCCATTTTATGTCTGTAAGAAGCCCGAAGCCCAGGCTTGGGTAGTGTGATGCCTGGGTCTGTCTGGGGGACCTGGATGTCAGCCCCTCACCCTGCTGCATAGTAATCAAGCTTTAAAGAAGCCCTGGCTGCCCTTAGAATCAGAGCACCACAGCTGTGAGAGGCCTCGGTGCTCATCTCATCCAGCCCTTTCAAGATATGTATTCTCAAGGGAGAGAGAGAGTAGGTAGGATGGTGAATGGATTTCACACATGTGAGGACAGAATCTCAGAGCTGTCCCTTGGCTGTCGGAGGCAGGGCAGCGGCAGAACCCAGGGGTCCCACTGGGAGGAGCCACACTCTGCAGAGAACACACCCCTCTTGGCCGCCTGACCACAGCCTTGGAGGAGCTGGCAGGCAGCCAGGGCTCCCCAGGTAACCTTTGGCCAGGTCTGGCAACGTCCCCATGATCCTTGCTCCCTTGTTCTTACCCAGACAAGGGTGCAAATTCACAGTTAATGGGAATTGAAGCTGGTGTTATTTAGGAATTGAGTGGGAGTCATTTCTCCATCTGCTCTTTCTTCCCACCAGAGGATAAAGGCTGGCTGGGTGGCGGTAAGGACGGAGGCGAGTTGCCAGAAAGCGCGAGTGCTGTCATTTATGGTTACAGACATGGGCTGGAAGCCCGAGTGAGGGCTGGACCACGGCCGGCCAAGGTCAGCTTAACGAACACAAGCTTCTTGAGAGTAGAGAGGGTTCTGTGGCTTTGGCATCTCTGTAAGACCTCGCACGTTTTAAATAAGTAATGGTTTGAGCCTTTCTCCCTTTCCTCTCCAGTGGAGCTGTCATGGATGCATAGATGGTCATCTCTCGGAAAGAATCCTCCAGGACCTGGTGTAGCTGATAAGGATCAGGAGGAAGTAGGGTGTTGGGCCTGGCTGACCTTGAGAGGGGCTTGCTGAGGGAACTGACTCCGTGCTGTAGACAGGGGCACCCAGAGAGGTGGAGGAGGAGGGCAGTGGCTGGGGCTGGGGGTCAGGGTGCCCTCCCCAGCCCTTCAAGCTTTCATCAGTGGCGCATTCTTTTCCAGGAGGGCCCAGCAGGGTCAGTGTGCCCAGACTGGCACCGGTCCCCAAGCTGGGCCGGCCGATCACACATGAAGGGACTGCTGCTGACAGATTAGAGCCCCTGCTGCTGGAATCTGTTCCCTCTTGTCCGGCTGCCAGCAGCAGCAGCAGGCCGGGGGCTGCCGACTGACTGCCTCCCTCGCTGCTCCGGCTTCACTGTCCCTCATTCATCGTTGCCTCACACCGCTCCCCACCTCCTGCTTATTCTTCTCCATCTTTCTCTGTAGGGTGTTCTGTTCGTTGATCTCTTTCTGCCCCACTCTCTTTCTCCCCAGCTTTCCTGTCCAAGCTTTAAAAGCTTTCTTGCATTTAGCTTTCTGTAGTCATACGTGACCCCGTGGAGTTCTTGCACATGCACACACAGGCATACACATCCACGTACATGTGCATTAGATATCCATACAGCATGGGCTTTAGTGTGTACCCTGCCCTGGTGGCTCAGACAGTAAAGAATCTGCCTGCAATGCAGGAGACCTGGGTTCCATCCTTAAGTCTGGGAGATCCCCTGGAGAAGGAAATGGCAACCCACTTCACTCTTCTTGCCTGGAGAATTTCATGGACAGAGGACCCTGGCAGGCTACAGTCCATGGGGGTCTCAAAGAGCCTGACACGACTTAGCGACTTTCACTTTTGGCATCTCTCAGGTGAATAGAGAATTATTCAAAGAACTGGATGAAAATATTTCACATAGAAAATCTCTCCACTTCTTCCTGTCCCTGAGACCGTGTTGTTGATTGCCCACAAAGGGCTGCAGATGGGACAGAAGTTGGGAAGAATCTTTCTATGTGACTTGCCTGCAGTTAGCTCTGGTGAATATCAACAAGGTATTTCCATCCACTCTGATTTCATTTGTAAAGTCTTGGTGGCTGTAAGATTGGTTGCTAAGTAACCCCACATTTACTGTTTAGGTAAAGGAGGTAGACATAGTAGGCCAGTGGGTCTATATCATGTGAAGAAGTCCATAGATATCTTCTTTTTTCTGAAGGAAAGATCTTCCCTGATGAAGCAGCAGAAATAGCTGTGGAAGCCACACTGTGACCGTATCATATTCATTCTAAGCAGTCCTTTTCAGCACTCCTTGAAAGGGGTCAGGGCGGCATCCAGGTGAGGATGTGTGGTCCAGGTGAGCATGTGTATCAAAGTCCACTTAGTGTTTGACATCAAACCTGATGATCAATACCTTCAGTTCATTCATGATCATGGCTGATGATGATCAAAGTGACCATTTTCATACACGGAATCTTCATGTCCATCATCTTACAGATTCATTACAACAGAGCTGTGAGGGCTTTGTCTGATTACTGCACAGATAGACGGTGGGGATCAACAGAGAAAACTCTGACACTTACTTTCTTTTAATTTTCCCACCAGCATTTCCAGACATTCCTACATACTTTTCTTGGTCATTGAACAGAAATCTATCAGAAACTTTTGTTCAAGCGAAATAGCACAATAGAATGGCATTATAATATAGTTCATTATTACATAGATTATACTAATAAGTCAAATTTCTCTCATTTTGAGTAGGTAGAGAAAAAGCCAGGTATCTGAGTGTATTATAGATTATGACTTAAAATGGTGAGTGATCCCACAGGCTGTGTGTGTGTGTACACTCAGTCATGTCCAACTCTTTGTGACCCCATAGACTGTAGCCCACCAGGCTCCTCTGTCCATAGGATTCTCCAGGCAAGAATACTGGAGTGGGTTGCCATGTCCTTCTCTAGGGGATCTTCCCGACCCAGGGATCAAACCCTTGTCACCTGAAAGTCTCCTGCATTGCAGATGGATTTTTTATCACTGAGCCTCGTGGGAAGCCCAAATAAAAATTTTGGCAGCTCCACACAGCATGTGGGATCTTAGTTACCCAACTAGGGATTGAACCTGCACCCCCTGAGTTGGAAGTGCAGACTCTTAACCACTAGACCCCCAGGAAGGTCCTTGTTGTTTAGTCGCTCAGTTGTGTGCAACTCTTTTGCTACCCCATGAACCATAGCCCGCCAGGCTCCTCTGTCCATGGGATTTTCCAGGTAAGAATACTGGGTTGCCATTTCCTTCTCTAGAAGATCTTCCTGACCCAGGGGTTGAACCCACATCTCCTGCATTGCATGTGGATTCTTTACCACTGAGGCACCTGGAAAGCCCCCCACAGGCTATGTTTTGTTCCCACATCTCACATGTGTTCACATATAGACTTACCTCCTTTACCTGGGAGAGACGTGGTCATAAATTCAGCAGTAGGATACACTGAACATAACCAAGAATCCCAAAGAAAGCAGAAAAGGGCTTTGAGCTAAAACCACTGACACAAAATCTTACCATAAAATGAACGTGGCCTATTTTATCTAAAGAGTTCATTTACTGTAATTTTAATACATATTTCTAAGAAGCTTGTGGGGCAGTTGGTTTAAATGTAGCATAGAGTATCTGTAACCCTGTTTAAACAAGATTCATAAATATATTTTAGGTGGTTTGTCCAGAACTGGTGTGGTGGCTGCCTAGTCATCAGGCCCCAGACTCCACCTGTTAGCTTTCTACTCTTTTGTTTATAGGGTGTGGCCTTTATCCCCATGCTAAAGATGCCTGTTTTAAGCAGCAGAGTGAAGTTAGGAAGGAAGGAGGGCAGGTTGTTTCCCTTTCAAGGAGAACACCCAGAAGGCCCATACTTTACTTCTAGCCCATAGGTCAGAAATCAGTCAAATCAGGGCACTGCTAGCTGCAAGAGAAGCTGGCAGTTCAGCTTAGTCTAGTTTAATTTAGTTTTTGACCTGGGCAGTAATAGGCCCAGTTAAAAATCCAAGTTCTCTTAACTAGAGTGACAAAGTCAAGGCCCTGTGTTTGGTAGGTGACCATTTGTGTCTGGAGATAACTAGCTTCTCTGATTTCCCAGATGACAACAGTTTAGAAATAATAAATAGGATGGGAGTTGGGTAGTTGAACTGATGGCATTAAGAAATAAATACAATTATGAGGTGCAGAAAGTATTAGGAAAACCCAGTGGAAGACCTTGAAAGGAACATTTGTCTAAGATCATTTGGGGCAGACTGCCTTATACTCCTTAGAAAACATATATCCCCTTTAAAAGCATCCCTGTAGAGCAAAACAGCACAGGCATTGTTAAGTCATCAATAAGGGCTTAAATTATATTGATTATCTTTTGTTTAAGGCATCAGTGAACTCTATACTACCTTTCTGAAATTTTCCATTTGAAAATGCTTCCTATAATCAAGAAAAAGCTTGATACTTAAAAACACGAAGCTTCAGCAATTTAGAAAATTTACTTAAAAAAAGATTATTGAGTGACTACTTTGTGCCAAGTGTTTTATATAGCCTTATTTCATTTTAAAAGTACTGCTAAGAGGCATTATAACTTCCATTTTTCAGAGAAAGAAACTGAGATCTGGAAAGGTTCCATCACTTGCCTACTCCACATACAGATAAACTTGAGTTTCAAACCCAAGTCTTGGTGAGTTCCAGGTGTACTTTGCCCCATGCTGTCCATCTTTCCCTGACTGAGGAGGTCAGGTCAGCTAGGCATGACTGTGAGGTAGGTGAACACATCACTAACCTCAGGATGAAGTAGTTTTATAATAATATCCTTTCTTGACTGCTCTACTGAGTTCTTGTCCTGAAGCTGTGATCAATCTGGAAACAGTCCGGGAACAGATAGCTGTGCACATGTGTTCAGGACGTTCCAGACCGAGTCTGTTTCTCTTCCTCCCCCTCCCAAAGTGTGTCACATCTCTGTTTCCCCAGCCTTGCTGTGGTCTGTCTTATACTTTCCTTTTCAATGAGAAAGGTTGACTTTTCCCCCCATGTTCCTTAGTCCATATTCCAAAGTCCTTTAAGTACGAATATGAAAAAACAACCACGTGTAGTGTTCTTGAACTGAAGTGAGAGCTGACTTTCTGTTCTGAGATCCGGCAAGGCTCCTGGAGGTGACATGCATATGAAATAACACTGTCAGGGGCTTGTAATAAAACAAAACAAGACCTCGGCCCCTGTCATGATTTACAGGTGTCCTCCAAGGCTGCTGTTCATTTTTGACAGGTCAGATAAGTTTGGATTTGCTTAAGGGTAATACTTGGCTGCTGCCGCTGCTGCTGCTAAGTCACTTCAGTCGTGTCCGACTCTGTGCGACCCCATAGACGGCAGCCCACCAGGCTTCCCGTCCCTGGGATTCTCCAGACAAGAGCACTGGAGTGGGCTGCCATTTCCTTCTCCAGTGCATGCAAGTGAAAAGTGAAAGTGAAGTCGCTCAGTTGCGTCCGACTCTTGGCTAGAGACTGGGTAAGGGTGAAAGCAGCACTTTGGGAATGAAAGAAACCTGATATGAAGAGGGTAGCTTTCTCTACTTCTTAATTTCACATTCATTGTTAGTTTTGACCCCTTGTTACGTCCTGCACACTGTGCCGGGCCCTGGGTGCTAGGCATACAAATGACACGCCATCCATTTGCTTGACATCACTAGCAGTGGAGCATCCACAGAAAGCTCTTTCAGTCTCCTTGTTTAGACTGATTTTTCTTATAACACAGAGTGAATTGCTTAAGAGGCTAAAGGAATGAGCCTCAGAAACCAAGATCAAAATTCAATATACATTTGTTAAAAGTTTCCAGAATTGCCTGATCCTTCCAACACAAGACTGTGATGGATCTCCTCTGATAGAGAACGAGGTAGTAGAGTTGAGGAGGAGAAAAGAATCCTTCTAATATCGCTGATAGTGGCTGAATTCTTTGATCTCATGGTCACAGATTATTAGCCACCTGCAAACTCAAAACCTCATAAAAGAATATTCTTTGGAAAGGAATCAGATTCCCCTCCTCCCCCACACACGCATGTTGTGTGCTCACTCACCAACAAGTTTAAAAATAGGAGCCACAGTGCTGCCATGACTCCCAGGCTAGTGCTGCTGCTGCTGCTAAGTCACGTCAGTCGTGTCCGACTCTGTGCGACCCAAAGAACAGCAGCCCACCAGGCCCCAGGCTACTAGCAGCCTTCAGTTCCCTGTGATTTTACTTTGATGCCCAGTTGACCAAGGCTCTGGCTCAGAGCGACCTCTAGCGGCTGGTTCAGTCCTCAGGGAAGCGCTTCCCGGAACAGAAACATTAAGCAGATTCCAAAATTCACCCAGCAACCATCAGTTCCTTCTCTAAGTCTGTGAGTCTGTTTCTGTTTTTTGACTTCATTTGTATCATTTCTTTTCATTTCCTACATGTAAGGGATGTAATACTATATTTCTCCTTCTCTGTCTGGCTTGCTTTACTCAGTATGGTTGCCCGGGGGAAGGATAGGAGGAAGGCAGAGTTAGGGAGTTTGGGATGGACATGTACACACAGCTATATTTAAAATGGGTAATCTACAAGGACCTACTGTAGAGCACAGGGAACTCTGCTCAATGTTATGTGGCAGCCTGGATGGGAGGGGTGGTTTGGGGGAAAATGGATACATGTATATGTATAGCTGAGTCCCTTCACTATTTACGAAACTATCAGGACATTTTTAATAGGCTATGGAGAAGGAAATGGCAACCCACTCCAGTGTTCTTGCCTGGAGAATCCCAGGGACGGCGGAGCCTGGTGGGCTGCCGTCTATGGGGTCGCACAGAGTCGGACACGACTAAAGTGACTTAGCAGCAGCATACCCCAATACAAAATAAAAAGTTAAAAAAGAAATCAACCCAGACTAGCCGAGTGGAACACTTGTGTGTTCTGAACCATCCTCCATGTGATCGGCTTTTTACAGATTCTGTGTTCTTACAGCACAAGGAAAGGATTCTTTCATCAGTCAGTACCTACTATGTGCTCAAAACCATGGGGACCGGTCCAGAAGCTGGGTCTTGCTGGGGAATGAGTCCTGAGTCCCACAAACATTTCCAGAGAGCAGGGGCAGGGTGTCTAGGGTAAAAGTAGTAACAGAGAGTGAGGTAATGCAAATAAGCTATGTTTGCTGTGATCATCAGAAGTTAACCTTTTCCCTTTCCAGACAAAGGAGGCTTCTCAAATGTACCACCTGATGCTGACTCAACAGCCTTGGGGAAGTACTGCTGTGCTGACTTGCCACCATACTGTCTTCAGTTCCTTGTGTTTGGAGTTTTCCATGTCAGTGTTTCTCAGTCCTGACTATGTGTTAGGATTTCCCTGAAAGGTTTAAGAAACTGTGTACAGATCCCAGGGTCCCCCCACAGCAACATTCTGATTTAGGTGTACAGGATGGGGTAAGGGCCTGGGAATGCATGCTAACTTACTTCAGTCGTGTCTGACTCCTTGCAACCCCACGTACTGTAGCTAGCCAGGCTCCTCTGTCCATGGGATTCTCCAGGCAAGAATACTGGAGTGTGTTGCCATGCCCTCCTCCAGGGGATCTTCCCGACCCAGGGACTGAACCTGTGTCTTTTATGTCTCTTGCAATGGCAAGCAGGTTCTTTACCAGTAGCGCCACCTGGGAAGTCCAAGGGCCTGGGAATGCACATATATTAAAAGCTCCTAAGTTGATTCTCAGAGGCAACCAGGAGTGCAAGTCATTGCTCTCAGTTCAGCTGCCATTTTTATAGCCCCCCAAACCAGAATGGGGGCACAATGGTAAAAGAATCTGCCTGCCAACACAGGAGACTTGGGTTTAGTCCCTGGGTTAGGGAGATCCCCTGGAGGTGGAAATGGCAGCCCACTCCAGTATTCTTGTTTGGAAAATTCCATGGACAGTGGAGCCTGGTGGGTTACTGTCCATGGGGTCACAGAGAATTAAATATGAATACACACAGGAGAGAATGAACAGAATACGGTGAAAGACAATGATAGCATTTGCACAGACTTAAAGTTGGTGCTAATGGGAGAATTTTCTTTTGATTCTCTCCTGATGACCAGTCTAAAAATTGTGATCCCTATCAGTGCTGTGAAATTTTAATTCCATAAATTTAAATTTTAATTCAGAAAGAGTAAACAGAGGAAACAGTAGAAAGGACACAGAGGGTACATAAGTTGGTGGCCGACAGGAAATGCCAGAAAGGGTGCCTAGAGGGTCATACACTGCTGGTCCTCTTGAAGGCGGTCACACTTTCCTTATACAGTTTTGGGTCCATTTGCTGGCACTCTGTGTGTCTATTTTATGCACAGAAATGAGTCTCCGTCGCGAAAGCCGGCAACGTGAGCATCAAAGCAAATCTGACTTTAAATGGCATTTCAATTCCCCTGTACTTAGATTACCAACGCCAGAGAAACAGAACTTTAATGCTTCGAATTTGATGTCTGCTGGCCTTGATGAGAAATGGAGGCTTTACTAAATTTTGGAGCACACAAGTGGTTTTAAAATTAAAGTTATTAGCACTAGAAAATGATGTTCTTTGTATTACTACACTGTTATTACATTTAATGGAATTGCTCCCTAAAGTGTTAGAGAATGAAGGGAAAAGCAGTTTAGAATGAGGAAGACACAGGGTAAGAGGTAAGATAAGAAAAAAACAGTGCGCTATCTTGATCTTACAGCTCTATCCCTGGAGGCGAGGGGAGCTCTCTCCTTCATGGCAACCCACTGAGTTGGGCTTGAGAATGTTCTGGTTGGGGGGTGGGGCGGATTGCAGGTGGTTTCATAATGTGTGGTATTCTGACTGCTGTGAGCAAGCAAGAAAGTTAGGCCAAGACACAGCTTTGAAATTGTATATTAAGGAGGACAGAATTTTTCAAAATAGAGTGATGCCATCCATCTTATTAAAGACACTGCAGGACAGAAGAAACTGTATGTTTGTCCAGAGGAATAGTAAGAAGAGAAAGAAATGCTGCTTTATTATTGTTAAGACTTTTTGTGATTTGTGAGTGAGAGCTGTGACAGTCTCCAAACATACTTCCCAAGCAGGTGATTATTAGGTGACTGTGATCTCTGGCCTTGATGCCCCTGTCTTCCACCCGCCATGCCATTTCTCCTACATTTATCATATCTCCTGGCTGAACACATGGCATTTTGCAGTGGACCCTTAAGGCCATCAGACTTGGGCTTTGTTGAATGAATGGGAAGGAAGGAATACAGAACACTTGTGGTCCCCCAGTCTCCAGGTTTCAGATCTGGGCTCTTAAATGGAGGCTTCTGGTGTCTCTACACTGAGAGCATAACAGGAGGGAGGAACTAATCACTATTAAGAAGAGTTTATTAATTGTCACATAACACGTGTACCTCTTTTGGGCTCGACCAGGCATGTTCTAATAGAAAGCTGGCTCCTTAAGGTTGAATGAGAATGTCTCATGAAGGCAGTCAAATCTTTATTTTGCATTTGCCCAGTGACTGGTGATGTAAGTAGGATTATGTGTGTAGCTGTTTGTTTCTAAGTATTTAGAGTGTTTTTTCCAGCTTTCATGGCAGGGATGCACAGGACCATGTTGGGTTCCGCACTGGAGGTGAATGGCAAATAAAGGGAGGCGTAGTTACTGCCCTGCACCGCAAACCTCAAACAGTTAGGGATCCATGGCTCTTCATGGCCGAGAACCATGGCCATTCTTAATGTTTCTTGTGCTTTACAGCAGTTTCCTTTTCCTTGTAGCCATTGTTTTCATATCAACTTTATTTCACCCTGGCTGTTTGGTGTTGTCTTCAGAACCAGTCAGCGAGGAGAAGGGCCATCAGAGTTAATCCTCCTAGAATAGCCCACCGTCCTGTCTTCTGTGTTAAGTCCAAAAGGTGACCTAGAGATTTCCAAACTAAGTGAATTGAGTCAGACAAAGACAGAAACCATATGATATCACTTATATGTGGAATCTAAAATATTACAGAAAATAACTTATCTACAAAATAAAACAGATGGATGTAGAAGACAGACTTGTGATTGACAAGGGAGAGGTGGGTGGGGGAGAGACAGATTGGGAGTTTGGGGTCAGCAGATACAAACTATTCTATATAGGGTGGGTAAACAACAGCGTCCTACTGTATAGCCCAAGAAACTATGTTTAATATCCTGTGATAAACCAGAATGGAAAGGAACATGAAAAAAATGTATATATTACTGAATCCATTTGCTCTACAGCAGAAATTAACACAACATTGTAAGTCAACTATACTTCAATAAAATACAAATTAAAAAAAAGTGAATTAGAGAACTTGCCAAAAAAATGGTGACCTATAAATTTCATATTCTCTTCTGGAGGAGCTAGGGATACATTGGGAGTTGAATGGTCGTCTGATGCTTCTTTTTCCTCTATTTCTGTGGGAGATGATAGTTCATATGTCTTGGTGTCAGGAAAACTGAGACATGCTTCTTTTTCCACTGAAAAGGTAAAATTGGCAAGTAGTCAAAGAAAGCAAGTATAGCATTGACTCAGGCCTCGAAATCTTTTGGGTCCCATGTAAAGAGCACACATGCTACGTGTGTCAGCCCTACCGGTGACACGTGCTTCAGATTGTGAGCTTTGGTGATTTTTTTTGGAAAAAAAAAAAAAAGCCTGTATTCCATTCCTTCTGAGCTTGGGAAAGGATCCTGCTTTCTGCACACTTGGTTGTACCAGCTGTCGAATCAGTCACTCTGGTTATTAGTAAGCAGCAGGGAAATATGTCTATTAAAAAAAGAAATTGACAGGAGATGTAAAGAAGGAACAGGACATATCTGAGGGGGAAGAGACTTTTCAGAAATAAATGAGACTGGGGCATGATCTTGTAATGCCTGGGTACTGAGAGCCTGATCACAGAGCCCACAGATCTTACCATTGCTTCAGCCTTCCCTGGCCCTCCCTGATGGTGTGGAGAGGAGTAACATTACGGCAGGGGAGCAGTCTGTTCAATGCAGCAGCATCTTGCCTTCCTGAATTCAGTTCAGGGGCGTGTGCTCCTGAAAGGGGCTGTATGGTCATAGTTCCTCAAATATATTCTGCTTTCCTTTACAAAGAAAGAACCAAGGCCTGACAAGAATGGCAACGGTCTCAGCAAGCATATTCTAGGACTTTACTGCCTGGTGGCTACCCTGAATGGTGGAAAACCCATCACCTTTGCATCTGTGCTTTTCTGGGGGTGGAGACATTGCCATTGAAGACCTCAATGTGGCTAAGTAATCTCTCTCAAATCAAGTTGGAATTGGGAAGAAGTTGCAACCATGATTTGCTGAAGCAAATAACAAATAGGATTTCAGTGACCTGCAAAGAATGAATTGGATATTGAGAGCAGAAAGCTAAGTTTTCCACAAATCTCTGATGGTTCCCTTTTATCTACTGGATGAGATATATATATTTCTCAGCCAGCCATCAAAGACCTTGAATATCTGTGTCTAACTTTTTTAAAAACAGTCTAAAAAATTATTTATTTATTTGGGTGCATCGGCCAAATACGTTATTTTAGTTGCACCATGCAGGACCTTCATTGAGGCACGCAGGCTTCTCTCTAGTTACGATATGCAGGCTTAGTTGCTCTGTGCCATGTGGGATCTTAGTTCCTCAACAAGGAATCAAACCCGCATCCTGTGCATTGGAAGGTGGATTCTTAACTACTCAGCCACCAGAGAAATCCCTGGATCTAACTTTTACAATTGGGCTTATCCAACTGCCTCCCTCTTCCAACTCCCTACCTGGCCCCAACACACCCTGCTTGTGATCCAGCAACATCCAATGACATGACCAGCCATACTCTAAATGTAACAGTTTCTTACTGCTCCTTGCATCCATGTGGTTGTATCTCTAATATTCCTCTTTCAACTTCCCTGATGGATACATGACTGTCCCTTAAGATCTAACTTGTGTCACCTCCTCCATGAAGCCTTCTCTAACAGTTCCAGGCAGAATTTGTCATCCCTCTCTTTGTGTTCCCACAGCCCCATGTTCACAACTGCTATTATCACACTTAGATGTGAGGGCGGTTCAAATTAAAAGTAGATCTGGGAGTGCCTGAGGCTGGACTGTCTCACTCATTTTCACAGCCACCCCAGGATTCAATGCCTAGAAGACTCACACATTTTTTTGGTGAATGAAAATGTGATTCAATCAATAAAGATGAAAGGTGGGGCTCATGCCTGTGGAGTGAAAAAGTGATTATTCTTTTTAAAAATTCAATATGTTATCCGTCATGTGTGAAGGTGATATTTCTGATTCATTGGCAATAAAATGTAGACTTTGGACTAGTTTTAAACATCAGCTTTATATGCAGAGTGCTCACGTAGCCTTCTGCCTTCTAATCAGTAACGTGAACTTAGAAATGAGTTCTCACTGCCCTTCCTGCCTTTTTTATAAATAGTCAGACTCCATCATTCTTGCATGGCTCCCCAAAGTTGTCATTCTTTCCTCTCTGCTTTCACAACCTCTGTCCTCATTAGCTTGTGTCCAGATTCCCATAACAAGCTGTTCTGGGTCCCCTTTTTATTAATATCACAAAAATCATCTTACTCACCATCAGGTTTATATTTTTCAAATATCATTTGGATCATTTTGCCTACATGATGAAGGATGGGTGGGGACTTCTTTTAGCCACATTGAAACTTAGCACAGCAGTCATCCTCCCTAGACAGCAAATTTCTTCTTTCAAAATCTGATCTCAAATTAATTTTCAAGAGGGACTTCTTTTCTCGGCCTGCTCTTCTCTTTACCATCCAGCGAGGTGGTCTCTTGCGTGGAAGGTGCACTGCACTGAGATCACACGTCTGTTCCCAGCTTTGCTACCCGTTAGCTGTGTTATGAGTCATTTTACCTCTCATTTCACCTTTTCAGACTTTGGTTTCCTCATCTATAGGATAATGTCTTGGGAAAATGATTGCCTGGAAAGAATTGGGAAAAGATGAGCCCTGTGTTCCTTCTGATTAGGTTCTTTGATTCTTTGATTTTTATGAGGTATTGAACTTCCATGTTTCCTTCCAACCCTGTGATCAAGACTTGAATAGGTCTGAATCCAGAACTGTGGCCTCATTCCCAGCACACAGTAGCTGACTGAGCACCAGGAATGGAGTGGAGTCAGGGCCTGTGTGTTAAGACTGCCTTTTGCATGTGTATACACACCAGGAGCCGTCCTTTTTCAAATGACTTAGTTTTCCGTTCAGCTAAGCTTTTGATTCACTTGATAAAGAAAAATAAATGGGCCAGATTTGATTTTCTTGGATTGAAAAGATCTATTTTGCATTCTTCCAGTCTCAGCAAACACTAACCTGCGGTTATTCACAGTCTCCTTACCCAGTTCTGAGCTGTCTGAGCTCCTTGATTCTGCTTTTCACTTCTCAGGCCCAATTTGGGTGGAGCATTTTCTCTTTAAGAAACATCATCTGAAGGTGAACAGGGTAAAAGTCAGGACAAGAGCCTCAAACTGCTTCTTGTTGACTTTTCTTATTTGATAGGGTTCTAGTAATGAACTATTCAGCATGCCCAAGGCTGAATTTTCATGATATCAATGCAGTCACTTCAACCTTGCCCTCCAGTACTTCCCTTCATCTCAGAGGAATGGCCGGGTATCTTTACCATTGCACGTATCAGAAATTTGCAAGTTATCTTTGATTCTTTTTTTTCTCTCAAATGCTTCATCCAATCAATTTTCTAATTTTACTGGTTCTATAGCAAAATATACTTCTAATCTGTCCATTTCCCATTTTTCCTGGTATGTGTGTTAGTTGCTCAGTTAGGTCCGACTCTTTGCAACCATGGACTGCCAGGCCGCAGGCTCCTTTGTCCATGAAATTCTCCAGGCAAGAACACTGGAGTGATTGCCTTCCTTTCTCCAAGGGTTCTTCCCGACCCAGGGATGGAATCCAGGTCTCCCGCATTGCAGGCAGATTCTTTACCATCTGAGCTACCAGGGAAGTCCTATTTTTCCTAGAGTCCTAGTTAAGCTGGGCCTTCCCCGTGGCTCAACAGTAAAGAATCCACCTGCATTGTAGGCTATTTGGGAGACATGGGTTTGATCCCTGGGTCAAGAAGATCCCTTGGAGGAGGAAATGGCAACCCACTCCGGTATTCTTGCCTGGAAAAAAATCCCATGGACAGAGGAGCCTGGGGTCCATGGGGGTCTCAAAGAGTCAGACACGACTGAGTGACTAAGCATACATGCCCATCTAGTTAAATTAAACACACGCTCACACTTCGTGTATGTGATTACTTAATGTCTGTGTCTTTCTCTGACTAGACTATTAGCTTCATGTTGGCAGCAATATGTCTGTTCCACTCACCATTGCATTTTAATGCTTGGCACTTTAATTGGCCCAGAGCAGACACTTATTAAATATTTGAAAATGAGTTAATTAACTTAAACTAATTGGAAAATTAAGCTTTGTATTATCTATGGACTTGATTTCCTCCGGGCCTCTGGATTATCTATTTAAGACTTTGTTTCAGGTTGTATTCTTAGAGTCTTTATGTCTTTAACAAATAGTGCAGTATATCTGTGCACAGAGCTATAGTTAGTGTGATGGGCAGCACAACAAAAAAGACATGAGCTAATTCTCTTCCAAACTTGAGTTTAGTTGAAGTAGCAAAGGCTGCATACATGAAATTTTTGAGTAAAAGTGCCAGACAAAATATGATTTAGTGCCTCAAATGGGTAATACAGTTCATATGCTACAGTCACCAGTATTGACTACTTGCAGCTTTGAAACACTAGAAGAATTGGAGGCAGTGGAACGTGACCTAGACTTTGAAGTATGGAATGTGGGGCCCCAGGGTAGGTGACTTTCTCCAAGTGAGAATGATAGCATGAACTAAGATTTGGACTTGACACTGAGCATGTGAGGGTTATATTGGGATCAAGTTCATCTGAATGGAATTGTAGACAAGAAATGGGAAATAAGCGTGGGGTTACCGTGGGACAGAGTCATTTTCAGGAAAGGTTAGGGTTGGAAAGGTACTGTATTGGGAGTTGACATCTAATTATGTGACCTTAACCAAGTCATTTAGTCTGTTCAAATCTCATTTTAAAAATAGCATGGTAAGGAGCATACATCAGTAAAAGGTAGGGATACATCAGCTTTTAGTTAATACATGTTATGTTTCTGTAAAGGAGTTGAAATGGACACCACTGAGGTATCTTTCTGCTTTAGAATCTTCTATGAAACAGCCTATTTGGTTTTTGAATCCATGCTTTGGGCTGAATGAGTATGACTGCTAACCAGTAGGCTATGGAAAAGCCTGAAAACTAGATTAATATCATTTAACTTTCTCCTGGGAGGAGAGACTTGATGGAATGGTTATGTTGAGAAAATTAATCCCGAACCAGTGCATGAAAGGAAGGAAAGAGTAGTGACCCAAGGTGGGAGACAGGTCAGAGCTACTCCAAATGCAAGGTGACAAAAGCCAGGATTTTGGTGACCTCAGAGATGGCAAGAGAATTTTGAAGAACACTACTCTAGGATCTGGTAGTGCCTTCCATAGAGATAATACAGGAGATGAAATAGTCAAAGCTGGCTTTTAGGTTTTGAGGTTGAACGGCTGGTGATGAATCAATGGAAATGAAAAAGTTGAAGCAGAAAACCTGTTTTTCACAGAAGACATGTTAAATTCTGAGCTGAGGGCAGGATGTGCCAGTGAGGATGTCTTGCAGTTCCTCCAGGTAATAGAGTCTGGAATGTGAGGTTACAGATTTGAAATCCATCAGTGTAGTGTTGGTACAACTGTCAGTGGCCAGCTGAGAAAAGATCTGCTCTCTCAGGAGAAGAGCATGTAGGGAAAAGTAAAGTGAGGCTCGGCTGAGCCTTGAACACCCAGGACAGCTGGAGGGACAAGGAGGCAGCATTATTCAGTGAAGGTCACAGGCCAGTAGAGACAGGGAGGGACAAGCGGTGTGGTCTGCTCTGTAGGGGGCAGGGTAGTGAAGTCAAAAGAAATAAGTTAAAAAAGGAAAAAGGGTCATAGGGTCAAATGAGGTAGATAGGGCAGGCACATATGGTCTCTACGTAGCTTTTATTTCCTCTTTCATACCATTAACTGTCATTGATCAGGGACTGATTATTTAGGTTTTTGATTATTACTCAAGTCAGCTGCCTATTTTTTTTTTGCCAAAAAAAATCTAGGATCGTAGTTCCCCAACAAGGGATTGAACCCACGCCCTCTGCATTGTCAGTGTAGAGTCTTAATCACTGGACCACCAGGAAAAACCCCCCTTATTTCTGATAAAGGGCAATTGGAGCGGCCAAGATGGTGGAGCCAAAGGACTCTGGGCTCATTATATTATTTTTTAAACAGTGTAGGGAAAGATTTAAAGGGAAGGGAAGGATTCAAACATTTTCTCTTTGTTTCCAGGTATAGGAAAATGTTGGTGGGCAAGGAGCTTAATACTCACTGTTGGTAAAATAAAATTTGGGTCATTTGCATGATATGGAAAGCCAGAGGTATCTCTCAACATTCTGGCCCCATATTTATCAGCTGAGCAGCCTTGGCCAAGTTACCTAATCTCTCTCAGCTTGCTTCTTCATCTGTAAAAACAAGGGTAGCACTAATGGCTTCCTGTTGTCTTCATACTGGTTAAATGAGAATGTATGCAAAGCATGTACAAAAGGACCTATACAAGTGCTCAAAAAATGTAGTCATTGGTTTTATTATTATTGTTTTATTTTATTTGTTTTATTGGACTGTCCCTGCTCTATTGATGTTAACAACTGAGAATGTCCTGGTCGTCCAGTGGTTAAGACTCCTCACTTCCAACTGCTAGGGGTGTGAGTTTGAGTCCTGGTCAGGGAACTAAGATCCCACATGCCATGTGGCAAAAAAAAAAAAATAGAGAACTGTATTTAGAAAGTGTGAGCATTAAAGATTGTATTTCTTTCCCTCATTTCTTCCTAAGAGGGACAGATTTCTTCCACTCTAGTTTTGTGAGATGAAATCTACATGAAATCTAGACAAGGACTTACCCCTGAATATTTCCTGCCCTGGGCTCCCAGCATTGATTTGTCTAAAGGGTGGTGATGGCACATTTATGAAGAATGCTGAAGAAGGACCTGGAAATGCCATGTGATAGCAGAAATGAAATTGTCTTAGTCTCTCAATTCGAAGTGTTCTACTGATGTCGGAACGGGGAATCATCTTGAAAAGGAAAAAAAAAAAATGTGTACATTTCTGAGAGCAAAGATGCATGTGATGACAGTTTAGAGTTTTGCCCAGAGATGCTGGCATTTTCCTCTGGGGGCGGTTCTTCTGTTTCCAACAGTGTTCCCGCTGCATTCCGTGTTCTCTCCTCCTCACCCTTCTTCTCCACCCCCTCCCCATATGTCTTCCTCTTTGTCTCGCCCACCCTACTCCTGGTTTCTTTCTGTCTCTCTCTTCCTTTGTAGGTTATTTCCCTTCAGTAACAAAATGAATCCTGTCATAGAACAGACGATTACTTTCCCCAAATCCACTCTCCGTCTCATCACCTCTTTCTTTTCTGAAAGTTCTGGAATGAGCAAGAGATGTGGGAAACAGTTTTTTCTACAGATTCGATTGTACTTCTTCCTTGATTTCCCCACCCCCACCCCCACCCCCAAACATTCCAAACTTCTTCTCTAATGCTCTTTCTTCCCTTCTCCTCCAAGACTGTCTCTCCGTGAATCACCTCTTCCCAACTCAAGAATTATCTGGCCTTGAAAATCTCCATCACTCAAAAATTGGGTCAGACAGGGAACTACACAAAATTGGGAGGGACAGAAGGAATAAAGTTCTCTGAATAGGAGAATGGGTATGAGTGACCTGAACTGCCAGATGCAGCTGTTGGAATGGCAATGAATTATTTGGACAAAGAGAACAGATGGAAGGACTTGCAGAGACTAATTTATGTTAGCTCCCACCTCCACCCAAGGTAATCTGCAAATGCTAGGTTATTGTTAGCCTGTTTTATTTTTCTCGTTTTGAAGCACAGGGTAACTAGTGTCAAATAAATGACAGCAAAAAGAAAGCATCTGTCTTTGACTTTAACGACATTTCTGATTTCATCTCTTACTCAGATGGAAACACAATACAGTGAATGAAAACCCCATTGTATTTTGTTGTTTGATTTGTGTGAGAAGACACTTGTGTATGTACAGGGTTTTACTATTGGATGGTGAGGGAGACAGTTTTCTTTTGAATGACTGAATAAAGAAGGTGATAAGTAAATATCAGTTCTATACAAAAAAGGTCAAGAGAGAATTAAGGGGAAAGAGCATGGTAGCTTACAAGGACATTCTGACCAGAGTTACAGATGACTGTTGACAGTGGTGGCGATAGAAAATTGTACTCTGGGATTTCCCCTGGTGTTCCAGTGGTTAAGACTCCATGCTTCCAATGTGGGTTCGATCCCTGGACAGGACACTAAGATCCCACATGCCACAGGGTATGACCACAAAAAAAATTTTTTTAAGTATATCTGTCCACCCATTTATCCATCCATCCACCCAATTTTTGTTGAGCACTGACTGTGGGCACAGCCGAGTGCTAGGTGCTATGGGAGCTCTGCCCAGTTTATACTTGCTTCTTGTCACTAAGGAATTCTCAATATTCTCATTATGGAAGAGTACACAAAGAATGTATTAACTGGCATCTCCCCCTTCAGGGTCTTTCTAATCCCCACTTCCTTTTAAAAATTGTCTTTGAAGCCAAAAACTACAACTCTCTGAGTGTCTCCTCAGGATTAAAGTGCCCACAAAACAAAGTGCTGAATTGAGTTTTATAAAAATTTGATTTAGTTTTTGCTTTTTAATATGTGAAGGAGGGCATTCTGATGCAGAGGGAGTTATGGGCACTTTTGGTGGTTGGGTGATAAAATACTGAAGAACTATCATACAATATGTTCTCACAAACAGAAGTTCCAGGCTTCACTGTCTGGATCTTCCTGAAAATTCCATTGACTCTGCACTCCAATGCTAGCCCTGCTGACCGCAACTCTGGGAAGGTTACTTCAGAACACCCTTAGCCCTGGGCTGCTGAGTGAAAGCAAAATGGTTGCAATTCAAGGAAGTCAAAAGAGTATTCATTCATTCCCTATTCACCCCCCATTTCCTGGGTGCCAACCACACTGCTGGCTTTGTAGATAAAGAGATAAAAGACAAAGGTTCCTGTTGGTGAAGGGCTCCCCACGTCCATTGACAGCAGTTTCTGAGAGAACAGCAGAAATACCAAATGCAATCAGTTTTGATACCTGAGGTTTGTCTGCAGTGCTGCAGTAAGGGTGGCTGTGAAACAGCAGGTGAAGGTGTGCACCCCAGGTCTGCGGGAAGGTGGCCCTGCAGAGGTATGTCTCCATGACCCCCAGTTTCTCTATTATTAACAGCCTTACATTTTGCCCTGCCACACCATTATCCAGAGCCGATAATGATGAGAACATGATTTGCATGTCCAGCTTTTACCCTCAGCCTCCCTAATTGCCACAATAGCCATCTCAGCACCAGATACTTCCACCTTAAGATGACCATCCGAGTCTGTATCCTCATCACCATTTCAAAATGTCTGCAGAAATCATGGGTGAAACTTGGTGTTTTTAACAGTGCTAATCATCAGCACTGTAACTTTAGGGCTTGCAGGTTTCTTAAAATGTGTAGGGCGATACCTCCCATGCACCAATTGGACTTTCCAGAGAAGAGTAGAAACATATCAGGGTCTCCCAGCTGATCAGGAACCCTAGATCCCAGATCACCAGATTCTAAAGCCCCAAAGGACTAGGTGCAGAGTCTTATGATGACCCATGTGTTTCTACACAACCTTGGTAAAATGGTGATCCACAGTGATATTGTAAATCTGCAGGTCACTTGTAGAACTCATGGGAAACCACTGCTGAAATATAACCTAGAGGTGAATACTGTTGTATAGAGCCTAGCCATGGGATATTGGGGCAAAAACATTGAACTGGAAATCAGAAAACCTGCCTGCCAGCCTCAATGTGCTTATATTTGCTAAGATCACTTAACATTTTGTGTCTGAATCTCCTCTTCTGTAAAATGAAGGGAAGGGGTGAAATGATCCCTCAGGTTAAGACATTTTTTAGGGCATGGACTTTGGAGCCAGACCTCCTGATTCTGCCACTTTCTAATTGTATGGCCCAAAACAAGTTATTTAATCTCATTGAGCCTCAGTTTCCTCATCTGAGAAAAAATGAAGTGCTATACCTAACTCATAGAATTGTCATGAGTATTCAATAGGTTAATAATTTCAAGGGATTCAACACTGTGTGGCTTAGGGTAAATGTAATTGTTTCCTGAATTTTTTTTTAAAAAGGTCCCTTTAGCTCTAGGGTATCATGATTCTTTGAAGCTTAGTTATTACTGGATATGGAAAAAGAATGTGCAGATTACAAAGGACTTGCCTCTAAAGAACAATGCTGAAATGGCAAAGAGTTAGGAGGACTGCAGTGGGAACCTCAAAGAAGGGATGTAGTATAAGAAGAAATTAGCTGGTTCCTTGATGGAGGTGGAAATTCATGGGCAGAGATCTTTGTAGGGAAGCAAAGGGAGGTGGTGTAAGACTCTCAATTTTCCAGAAGCAAAGCAGAACCATAGAAGGTATGCAGGAAATATGAGTCTGGTTGCGTTGTCTGGAGTGTCATGGTCAAGTTCATTGTGTAGTTAACAGCAGCTGCCTAAGTTCTCTGCCCTGGTTCTGGGCTGCCTCATCCTGGTGCTCAGAGTTCAGAGCTCAGTGAAGCAGGTGCTTCTCTTCACAAGCCCTTGTGCCCTCTTCCCTGGAAACTACTCCGTCTCTACTTTTTGGTGACCAGGTGGCACTAGTGGTAAAGAAGCTACCTACCAATGCAGGAGATATAAGAGATATGGGTTTGATCCCTGGGTTGGGAAGATCCCCTGGAAGAGCGCACGGCAACCCACTCCAGTATTCTTGCCCAGAGAATCCCATGGACAGAGGAGCCTGGTGGGCTACAGTCCATGGGGTCACAAAGAGTCAGACATGACTGAAACAGACATGATTTAGCAACCACACCACTTGTTAAGCAGAGGGGGAAAATGAAAATATTCTGGTTGCCTGCATTTCAGTTCTATGAATTTCCCCTATAAATTGGTATTTCCAAATAAGTCCGCACTCAACGAGGCAGAGGCCTAAGGCATCAGTCTGTCTGGTCTGCTTGGTTTCCCTCATTCTCAAGCGAGCCCTGTCTCTGGTTCTCATGGTGGCACCACCTGCCCCTCCTGGCTGTCAGTTTAGCTTAGGAAGCAGGTGTTTAAGACAGGGACCCTGAGCCTTGACGTCCTCATCCGTGTGACAGGAGAACACCTTGCAAATGTATTGTGATGATGAAAGGCAATCAGATGTGTGAACTCCTCAACCGCAGCGCTGTATCCTCCTGTTTCCCTCCTCCCCCTCCCCCGCCTCCTTTCCTTTCTGTCTTCTCCTCTTCCTTGTATTCAGAGCGACACAGTCTGGTGACTAACTCCCAATCTGCTCTTTGATTTCCCCAGAAGGGGAAGCAAACCCTCCAGGGAACATAGTTAACCTGAGGCTATGTAATGAGGAGGGAGACAAACCATGTTCTGGAGGAGGAAGAGCAGAGTCAGGGCCCCTCAGCCAGAGTGGGTTCTGAGGGGCTGTGGGGAGCACTGAGCAGAAGAGATACTGTTCTGTCTCTAGAAAGTATTTGCCCTTAACTGCCATCCAGAGTTACTGATTCAGGGGAAGGGAGAAGGGAAGGAGAGAGTTGTCATCTGATGAGGACCCACTGTGTGCTGGATGGACGTGCAGTAGGAGGTGTTGGGCCCCATCATGTTTGGAGTCAGTGACAGGAACAGGAGCAGCCTTGGGATTCTCTACCTGGCCTAGAACTTCTGCTCCTTGGAAGCAGCTCTTAGTTTTTGCACAGGGAGTTTATGTGGAAGTCAATCCTAAGGGAAATCAATGCTGAATATTCATTGGAAGGACTGAGGCTGAAGCTGAAGCTCCAATGCTTTGGCTGCCTAGTGTGAAGAGCTGACTCACTGGAAAAGACCCTGATGCTGGGAAAGATTGAAGGCAGGAGGAGAAGGGGACAACAGAGGATGAGATGGTTGGATGGCATCACCGACTCAACGGACAGAAGTTTGAGCAAACTTTGGGAGATAGTGAAGGAAAGGGAAGCCTGGCGTGCAACCGTCCCTGGGGTCTCAAAGAGTCAGAGATGACTTAGTGACTGAAAAACAACAATAATCTTGGGGAGAAGATAGTAGGGACCAGGAAAGGGAGAGTGAGAAGGAGGGAAGCCAATGAAAGGAGCTGTACTGAGCTAATCTATCCTGTAGCGACCAGTGCTTAATCCCTCCAGCATTTTCTGGAAGAAGCTTCAGAATTCAGCTCAGTGCAGTCATGCGATCAGTCTCAAGCTCGCATGGTGCTTCCAGCCTGACATTCTCACCCTACTAGTCTTCTGACCCTGGATTCTGCCAAAGTCATTCCATCACCCACTGCCTCATTCCCTGAGCCACCAACCCAGGAGCATATTAGCAGTGCCCCAAGGAGGCTTCGCCAGGACCTTGACCCTCGATTCACAAGCAGGTGCTCCTGTGCCAACAAATTCTCTATCGTTCCTACCCATCTGGACTTAGGAGCAGAGTCAGACTGAAAGGCACCTGCCTCAGATGAAGTCCTAGCAGAATCTCTGTGAAATGTCAGGTCTCTTTCCTTTGGTGAGGAAGGAGGGTGGGATAAGGCTATAGATCTGTATCTCTTGCCTCCCTTGAGGTTTCAGGAATACATACCCTCCTTCCCTGTGCACTCAAAGGTCCCCATGTAGGTCTCGGGGTCCCATTCTTTTCTGATTATTGTCACATAAGAGATAGTCCAAGACTGCATTTAGTCTCCTTTGTAGTGTTGTCATTGCTACTGGGTCTGATTTTCAACAGTCTGCCTATGGCTGTATGGTGTAAATCTCTTTATCCATGGCTGTCTGGGTTTCGCAGAAAGCCTTAAGTGGATAGTTGGCTGACTTGATCTTTTCAATTTCCTTTTGCAAAACATGAATATATCGACAAATCAGCCAGTTGCCCACATGTTCAAAGACAAAAGAGCCACCACACAACCCCATACGTCATTCTCTACCTCAGCCCGGTCCCAGGCCACTGCCAGGGAGAATATTAGCATTTGTGAAGTCACACATGCCAGGAGTTACCACTACTCTGCTTACCCCAGCAGTGAGGCCTTCACTGAACCCCACAATCCCATCTTGGGGCTCTAATTTCTGTAACTCTTCTTAATACCAGTAGGCTACTTTGAAGGCAGAGATTTAGGCAAAGACTTATATGTAGGTAGGTTTTTAAAAAAGCAGCCCCAAAGAGCAGAAGTTAGGGACCAGAAGGGTGAGATGAGGAAGAAGAGAAAGCTGAAGCAAGGATGCATTATTGGATTGAGCACTGATAAAGGCCGGTGGTCCCTCATCCTAGCAGCATCGTCTAAAGAGTCTGAAGAAATATGTTTTAGAACTGTGTACTGGAAGGGGGAGCCTTATCTGTAGGCTCCCAGGCACTCTCCCACTGCCAACTTGCACCAAGCAGTTCCTTCCTTAATATACCAGGTCATGGCAGCAGAGAAGCCCAGGGGGCCAAGAAGCCAGAGCCGGACAGGATGTGCCCAGGGCGAGATCTGCATGATGCTGGCTGGAGCCTAAGCCCAAATAGTCACCATATCTGTGACTGAAGAGCAGGGGAGGTGAGAGGATTTCAGTGGTGCCCAAGTGGTGCCTGTTACACAGCCCTGGTTGAACTATTTCCTTTTTAAAAAAATTTTATTGAAATTTAGTTGATTTGCAATGTTGTGTTAATTTCTGATGTTCAGCAAAGTGATTCAGTTGTACATATGTGTATTCCTTTTCATATTATTCCCCATTATGGTTTATCATAGGGTATTAAATATAGTTCCCTGTGCTGTACAGCAGGACCTTGTTGTTTATCCACCCTGTATATTCATTTGCATCTGCTAATCCCAAACTCCCAATTCTTCCCTTCCCCTTGTCAACCACAAGTCTCTTCTCTATGTTGTAAGTCTGTTTCTGTTTCTTAGATAAGTTGAGTCGTGTCATATTTTAGAATCCACGTGTAAGTGATATCACATGGTGCTTACCTTTGTCTATCTGGCTTACTTCACTAAGTATGATAATCTCTAGACCCATCCATGTTGCTTCAAATGGCACTATTTCATTCTTTTTGTGGCTGAGTAGGCCGCCTCTTCATGCCTGCCTCAAAGCATTTGAACGACTCCAGTTTCTCCTCCCAAGTTGAAGAAACACAATCATGATGACAAAGCCACAGTTCTCAAACTGCGACTTGATCCTGCCCAGAGCTCCTGCCGCATTTCCTACTGTATTAACTTGCTCCCACTCCAAAATCACTTCTCACTCTCTCTTCTCACTTCAAACCTGCTACGTCTCTTCGCTCCCTGATTAGCACTCTCTGCTGGTAAATCTGCCTTCAGAATTCATTGAGAAAATGGAATTATTCTGCCAGGAACTTCCTCATTTTCATATTACCAAATCTGCCAGGGTACCTGCATCAGCACCACTGCCTTCTGCCTTTTCTCCAGGTTCTGTGGATGAAGCTCCCTGTCTCTTAGAGACCAACCCTCTACAAAGAACACAGTCTAAGAGAAAGCAAGAGTTTGAATCCAGATCTCTTGAATTCTTAAATTCTGGCTCCCAACCTTTTTCCTTTCTCAAAGACCTTGTGTTTTTCATTTTTCTCTGTCTCTACTAGACCATTTTCTCCAGCCATGAATAAATTCTAATACCTCCTATATTAAAAATAAAACAGGGATTTCCCTGGCAGTCCAGTGGTTGAGACTTCATCTTCCAATGCAAGGGATGTGGGTTCAAACCCTTGGTTGGGGAGAAAGGTCCCACATGCCTAGCAGCCAAAGAACCAAAACATAAAAAACAGAAGCAGTATTGTAACAAATTCAAAAAGGACTTCCAAAAAAGGTCCACCTCAAAAATTTTAAAGAAATAAAACAATACCAAAAATCCACATCTTCCTCTGACTACTTCCACCTTTTTCTGTTCCTCGTAATAGCAAAGCTTTTTGGAAGAGTTACCTATGATCGTCTTCTCTCCTTCCTCACCACCCATTCCAGTTGGGATTCCGTTCACACCGTATTAATGGAGTGGCTCTCGTGACTCGCTAGAGTCACCAGCAATCACCATTTGCCCAAATATAGTGGTTACCCTATTGTCATCTCATCCTCGCTTAGTATTTGATGCAAGTCACAGCTTCCTCATTGAAATCCCTGGTTTTCATGAAGCCACACTTCTTGTGATTTTCCTCCCATTATATTGGCTGGTTCCTCTCAATCTTCTTTGCTAGCTTCATTTTTTTTCCCTCTCCATCTCTAAAGGCTGTCCAAAGGGCCCTGTTTGGGCTCCCTTATTATTTTTTTAATGTACACAGGTTTTCTATGTGATTTCATCTAGTTGATCGCTTTTCATGTCTTCTTTATGCAAAGACTTTCAAATGTTCATCCTCAACTCAGACCACCGCCTCAGAACCACATACTACCCTCGATAGTTACCTCCCAGACATTTCCACACAGCGTCTGGAAGGCTCCTAAAACCTAACATTGCCAAAAGAGAACACTTCTCCCCTTTCAAATTGTTATCTCTTTTGTCTTCCACATCTTGGTCAATGGGCAACCAAATTCACCCCATTGCATTTCTCACTCTTACATCTAAGCATAAGCAACAGCTCTGGAACCCTCCTTCTCATAGAAAGCAATCCACTCTCCTCTCCACCAGTCACTCTGTCCAAGATGCCAGTGTCCTTTCCCTGGATTACTGCAGGATGCTCGAGGCATCCTCTCCACACAGCAGCCAGAATGAATTTAACAAGAAGAAATCAGGGACTTCCCTGGCAGTCTAGTGGTTAAAACTTCACTTTCAAATTCAAAGGGGCTTGGGTTTGATCCCTGGTCAGGGAATTAAGGTCCTACATACCTCAGGGCCAAAAAAAAAAAAAAAAAACCCAAACATAAAAAGACAGAAATGATATTGTGATAAATGCAATAAAGACTTTTTAAACATGGTCCACGTCAAAAATAAGTAAATAGAAGAAATCAGATGATACCACTTCAAGATCCTCCCATGGCCTCCTGTCCCACATGAGGAATTAGAAACCCAGCACCTTACTCATCATTTTTGTGTCCTTACTCTGTTTCCTTGGCTGATGTGTGTTCAGTCTCCATCAACTTTCTTTCCCTCAGGTATGCGGAGCTTCTTCCTGCCGCAGGATTCTTGAACCTGCTTCCTCCTCTTGGTGGCATGTTTTTTCATTGAACCACCTCACTCTTGCCATTTAAGTCTCAGTCTAACTGGTACTTGCTGGGAGCAACCCTTCCTGTCTGCCCTGGTCACTCTGTCAAATGGCCCTAATTAATTCTCCAAGGAGCAGCTGTTGTTAGTTACTGTTTCATTGTCTCAATGTTGTGTGGTGTTTTTTGTTTTTTTTTTTTCTTGTCTGACTCTTTGTAGACATAAGTGTCCTAAGTCCAAGTTCCAAGTCTAACTTGTTCACATCCGTTTCTGAAACATTTCTCCATCCCAGTATAGAGCAGATAATATATATCCAAAGAGCAAGGAAGTAAAAATCGTGTACTTAACAGGAGCAACTTCAAGACAAATCATTGAATCTTGCTTCTACCAGTTTTCTGCCTCTCACCCTCATCCCAGCTCTCCTTATGTAGAAATTCTAGGAGCCCTGACTAAGAATAACATGCTTATTTGTTTGTTTAGGGGAAAGTGAAAGTGAAAGTCGCTCAGTCGTATGGACTCAGTGACCCCATGGAGTATACAGTGCATGGGATTCTCCAGGCCAGAATACTGGAGTGGGTAGCTATTCCCTTCTCCAGGGGATCTTCCCAACCCAGGGATCAAACCCAGGTCTCCCGCATTGGAGGCAGATTCTTTACCAGCTGAGCCACCAGGGAAGCCCTAGTACTTGAACAAAATAAACTTCAGAGGATGAAGGGTCTTGGAGGAGCAATGATGGAGTTACCCAAAGGTCAATGGCTCAGAAGGTAAAGAATCTGCCTGCAATACGGGAGACCTGGGTTCGATCCCTGGGTGGGGAAGATCCCCTGGAAAAGGAAATGGCAACCTGATCCAGTATTCTTGCCTGGAGAATTCCATGAACAGAGGAGCCTGGCAGGCTACCGTCCATAGAGTCACGAAGAGTCGGATGCAACTGAGCAACGAACACTTTTCACTTCAAGGGCTCACTCTAGGTTTTTCCAACTCTTCAGAAATCTGCCGGTGGAAGGAAGGAACTCACAGGCATCAGTACATATTTCTTCCATAACTTGCTTTCTGATAACACTGAGCCTCAGCTCAGTGCCCTGCTGGTGAACATTCACAAGGAAATAATTGTGCCATCGAATTAAGTGCCTTCCTTCAGGCCTCCACGAAGGCTTGTCAGCCCTCAGCACTCTCCCTACTCGGTGGCGTTAGTACCACTCCCTTTCCATCACATCCATCCTGTGCGCTGGTGTAGACAGTCTGACATGGTGCGAGAAAGGCCATGTCATTTTTAATTGGAAATGTAAGAAAAGAAAGCCTGCTTGGTGGAATGTGCCAGAACCAAGGAACCAGACACCCCATGACAGGTGCCAGGCCACATGGGTGCTAGGAAAGTGATATAAGTGAGGTTATTTTTAAAAATTAGATGAAAGCAGTCTGACTTAACATTTACCTATGTTTCCATTAGCCCCGGGGACTGAGACTCAGGCTTTTCTTTTTTGGCCCTGTCAGTTCTCCCATCTCCCAATGCTGTAAGCGAAATATACCATCCCTGAGCGAAGCTCCTTCCTAGCTTCACATAGGAATGGGTGGTTTGGGTTAATTGTCCCTTTTATCCATTGAAGGATGCACAAGAGAGTGAACCGGAAGTCTTCCATGGTTCTTGCAGCGCTGCTGTGATTGACAGTTTGGGTGCTTGCAAGCAGAGGCTTCAGAATCTCTGGAGCATCAATTAATGAGAGTGACTGCTGCAGCAAATTGCCTTCTGTTTCTATGAAATAAGATAACAAAAGAACTGCCTCTGAGCCTGTGGCCCTAGAGCAGCTACATTTCAAAAGGGACAAGTGAGCCTGAGAATGGATTTCTGGACCAGAATCCAAGGTCAAGACGCCAGAAGTAGCCACATGAATTCGGTAGCCCCGTTTTGGACTTAACACAAGCTTTTATGCATGGAAAAGAGCCCTTTGGATAATAAACCGAAATGTGGGCGTGGCTTTGCTAGACCCCATGCACACTGTACTGTGATGGTATCCTATGAAAGTGCCTCTGTGTGACTTGTCACACTGACGAGGCGGTAAACCAGAGGGTCACCATCATTTTGGTTGTGTGGTTATGCACATGTGTGGTTGTGCAGCATTTGGTTATGCTGCACTTCCATATGAAAACAAATATTTGTTAAAATATATATCAGAGAATCTGGGCTTCTCAGGTGGCACTAGTGGTAAAGGACCCGCCTGCCAATACAGGAGATGTAAGAGTTGTGGGTTCAATCCCTGGGTCAGGAAGAGCCCCTCCCGGAGAGCATGGCAACCCCCTCCAGTATTCTTGACTGGGAAATGCTGTGGACTGAGGAGCCTGGCAGTTACAGTCCATAGAGTCGCAAAGAGTCATATATGATTGCAGTGACTTGGCACGCACGCATCGTAGAATTTAGACATTTTTCTGAAAAGAAACTATGTTCATGTGTTGGAATTTATAATGAAGAACAGGGGTGATTTTCTGATACTTGTCTGGTTCGTGTGGATCAGTGAATGGAGAAGTAAGTCTACCCTCGAATACTCATTTGAGTGGGAAAAAGTCAGCACAGCTGAATCACAGGAGGCACTGTGGACGTATGTACACCTAGGACAGGTTCAGTGTGCCAGGGGGAGGCGGGAGTGGTGGGCAGGGATAGTGAGTGGTCTCCTCTGGTGATGGTGGCAGTAGGCCAGCTTTTGGCCTCTGGGAATGGAAGATGGTGGGTGATGAGGGCTGACAGGGAGTGTGTGTAAGTGACCCTGGTGTGTGAGGGGCTGTTGGGGAGGATTTGTGTGAGAGCAGTTGTGAGGGGTGGATGGTGGCCTCTCACCAACTCCACGAGTGGTGAAGGCTGAGCAGGTGTGGGCCAAGCGGGCGGGGCAGTGTGGCTCCGTATTGAGAGTGGGAGGCCTGGGGGATGAAGGTGTCGGTAGGCATGATCCTTTGCACTGAGTTAGAGAGACATGCGTGTTGGAGCATGTTTTCTCCCTGTTTTCACTGTTGGTGTGAAGGCAGCCAGTGACCGTACTCCTGTTTAAACTGAACACATCGGAGCCATATCATCAGTGATAGTGCTGTGAGCTTTCGCATGCCTCCTAACCTCAGCCTCACGCCCCAGGGATTGCCTCCCCAGGATGTCACATGACTGACTGAAGGGGCTTCCAGGCGCTCATTGGAAGTGGCTGTTCTGAGGCGGCCTTGCAGCTTCTTTCCTGCGCGTTTGTATCATCTGTGGTCCCACAGGAGGTTGCTAGCCACGCTTCCCGACACCGGAGAGGTGCTCTCGGGCAAGGCAAGCATTTCCACTCGGGAGTAAGCCAGCAGCAGCCCCCAACCCCCTTCATCTGTGCAGCCACCTGGCTCCAGGTGTTTGCCCTTCTTTCCTCAGGACCCCTCCCTCACATTTGGATCTTCTTGTGGACGTTCATAGCTGCCCTTCTTTCCTGAAAATACTCTTAGCTGAGTTTCTTGAATGATGAGTCTGAGAGGCTTTGTCTCTTCACCTTAAAGGAGGGAGAAGGAGGAGGAAGAGCAGCATGTGTAGTGTGTGTATGTGTGTATGTGTGTGGTGTGTGTGTGTGGTGTGTGTGTATGGTGTGCAGGTGGCAGAGATGCTGTTCTGGGCACTGGAGTTCTCCTATGGCCCTCTGGAGAGTCAGCCAGGAGCTGGATCTCCGCCGGGGGTGGGGAGGGAGAGAGGTGTGTGTGTGGTTGTGTGTGTAGTGTGTATCATATGTGTGTGGCATGTGTGGTGTGTGTAGTGTGTGTATGTGGTGTATAGTGTGGTATGTATGTGTGTGGTGTGTGTGTCTGTGTGATCATGTGTGTAGTGTGTGTGATGTGTGTCTGTGTGGTTGTGTGTGTAGTGTGTATGAGGTGTGTGTGTGGTATGCATATGGTATATGTGGTGTGGGGGGTGGTATGTGGTGTGGTGTGTGTCTGTGTGTGTGTAGTGTGTGTGGTATGTGTCTGTATGGTTGTGTGTGTAGTGTGTATGGTGTGTGTGTGGTGTATGTGGTATGTGGTATGTGTATGGTGTGCGTAATGTGTGTGTGTATGTGTATGGTGTGTATGTGTGTGATTTTGTGTGTAGTATGTGTGATGTGTGTGCATGGTATGTGTGGTGTGTGTAGCATGTGTGGTGTGTGGGGGGCGGTGCAGAGGGCAGAGATGCTGTTCTGGATACTGGAGTTCTCCCATTCCCCTCTGGAGAGTCAGCCAGGAGCTGGATCTCTGCTGGGGATGGGGAAGGAGAGAGGTGTGAATGTGTGTTTGTGTGTGCATGTGTGTGGTGTGTTTGTGTGTGTGTGGTATGTGTATGGTGTGCATAGTATGTGTGTGTGCGCATGTGTATGGTGTGTATGTGTGTGTGGTATATGTGTGATTGTGTGTGTAGCATGTGTGGTGTGTGTGTGTGGGGGGATGCAGAGGGCAAAGGTGCTTTTCTGGATACTGGAGTTCTCCCATGCCCCTCTGGAGAGTCAGCCAGGAGCTGGATCTCTGCTGGGGATGGGGAAGGAGAGAGATGTGTGTGGTGTGTGTGTATGGTGTATATGGTGTGTATATGGTGTGTGCGGTGTGTATGGTGTGTGTGTGTTTGGGGTATGTCTGTGATTGTGTGTTTGGTGTGTGTGGTGTGTGTCTGTGTGCTTGTGTGTGTAGTGTATATGGTGTGCGTGTGGTGTGTGGGGAGATGGTGTATGGTGTGTATGTTTGTGCGTGGTTGGAACAAGTCCCAGGATGGGAGGCTGGCATGCCCATGTGAAACTTGGGGAGAAAGCGGCTGCCCACGAGATGCAAAAGACTTTGCTTCGTGAGGAGAAGCAGGAAGTCACCATTCTAGATTCCAGACACACAGAGTGGTGGAGGAGAGAGATGAGCCAAGAGGCCCCAGAGGAAACGGGAGTCCCTTTCCTGATGAAGGGCGAGCCCTCCACCCTGTGCTCCAGGTGGGATTATTCGCCTGCCTGGTTCTTCCTTTGAGAGAAACTGTGGCCTTAGGGGAAGCGACCTCAGGGGATGAAGAGAAAAAGAGACTGCTTGGCAGAACAAGGACAAGTCTGTTTTCAACTTTGGAGCCCCCACCCGCCCTCAGGCTGTGTTTTTACCTCCACCTCCAGTGTCTTTGTGTTTTTCACTTTGGATTTATGACAGCGAAGGCATAGGTAGAATGATTTCTGAGGGTGGTGGAGAGATCGGAAATTCTTAAGACTAAGTTGACCATCTGTTACAGTTTTGCAAAAAGAAGATGGTTCTTCTGGGGTTTCTCACTTCTACTTCATTATCATTCAACAAATATTTACCCAATGCCTAATGCAGATTCTGTTCCAGAAGTCCTACTGTACCGACTACAGAGTTAGGTACATTCACAAAGGCACCAGACTTAGTTTGTGATGCTAATTATTTGGGGCAGTTCATATGCCATTTTATAGAAGGGAAAACTAAGGTTAATAGGATAATTTGTCCAAGGGTTGATGAAGGAGATAGTGTTCAAACAGGGCTTTCTGAGTCTAATTCTCATGACCTTTTCATTATTCTGCACACCGTGCTTTTATTTCAAATCAAAACTTTGTTTTGCTACCAGGAATTGTCAAGCTCTGCCTGTTTTCTGAGCTGTCGTGTATTTTAGAGTCAGCCAGACCTGATTATTAATCCCAATAAATCTACTGGGGTCTACTGGGATTCATAACCACCTACTGTTTAACTTGTATAAAATTATCTGTACCTCAGCTTTACCAATAGTTAAAAAAGAGAGTTATTAATTCCTTATTTTAAGGATATCTGTGAGGATTTTGTGAATATGTACATGTGTGCTCAGTCATGTCCAACTCTTTCCAACCCCATGGACTGCATGCAGCCCATCAGGCTCCTCTGTCCATGGGATTTCTCAACCTAGAATACTGGAGTGGGTTGCCATTTTCTACTCCAGGATATGTATACACATGTGCATGCATATGTACAATACATACATCATTTTGTGTGTGTTATGTATGTAGCCTAATATCATATGTAACACACTTATTAGATAGGAAATACTAATGCTCGTTCCCTCATCCCCCCTTCTGGTGAGAACCCCCTCTTCTTATTTCCAGTGAATACATAAAATTGAATAGTTTTCTATCATTCTTGTTCTTATGCTTAAAGAACCAAGCCCTTGAATATTTAGTCATCACATCAAGATAGGCACAGTCCTCATAGGTGATGAATAAACGGAAGAACTAACATTACTACACGTGTGCATAGAACAGGACTGGAAAGATAGAAATAATTGGTTGTAAACTCCTTCTGTTTTATGTTTTCCCAAAGAATATTACATGACATTCATTCCCGCAAGACAGATTAATCCTTTACCTGAAGTTGTGAGAAAGGAGTTCTTTCATTGAAACCATGTCTTTCTTTCTGCCTTTCTTCCTCACCTTCATCCCATACCCCTGTCTTTAATCCTTTTTGAAAAATTTAGCCTTGATCTCTTATATGGTGATGCTTCTCACTGCATTGTCTTTTGAAGCATCTCGTATTTTATCGCCATGGTCCGCTATGACAGCAAATGTACACACCTCTGTCCGGCATGGTCCCTCTGAAACGGTAAGATACGAACATCAGAAAAGCCTTGGGTAAGGTGCCACTGGGAGATTGCCATGAACCGTGGGAGCTTAGGGCTTTTTCTTTTATTTATTTGTTGTTGGCTGCCCTGGGTCTTTGTTGCTTTCTCTAGCTGTGGCGAACAGGGACTACTCTCTAGTTGCAGCGCACGGGCTTCTCGTTGCGGTGGCTTCTCTTGTCGTGGAGCGTGGGCTCTAGGGGCAGGGCTTCAGTAGTTGTGGCGCCTGCGCTCAGCCTAGCCCACAGCATCTGGAATCCTCCCAGACCTCAGATCAAACCTGTGTCCCCTGCATTCGCAAGCAGATTCCCAACCACTGGACCACCAGGGAAGTCCAGGGCTTTTTCATATTAGGCACTTACATTAGTACTGGCTGATAACACAGTCATTTATCAATATATTATTTAAGTCCTCTATCCTCCATGAAGTCCACTCTGACTTCACCTCTCCACACTATGCTCCCCTGTCTCTAAATTTGCACAGTATTTATTGCCTGTTGCATCACCTTAGTCTCAGGTCTGCGTTTAATCAATGGCAATTTTATTAAAAGATTGTTTCATTCAAAACTTGGTATTATATTTGCTGTAGATAGAGAAGTAAGTTAGGTATATTCTTATTTCTGAAATGTTTTCAATCTTTTGGTGGTTTATGTCACCAATGGTCCATTGATACTTTAGTTGTAGATTTTTTAAAAATCCTATAGAAATTATTTTATGGCTCAGTCATGTTGGACTCAGATCATTATGGACAAGGTAATGATTTGGGGATAGATATTGCGGAGGAAATAAGTGAACACTGGTAGAGACACACTTCATCACCACTTTGCATTGGAATCAAATTCTTCTGCTTCCACAAATCATCTGGTTAAAATTGACGTGAAAAATTATAATGGCTTACAAAAGAGCTTGCTCTTATGAGGTCATTATGACCAGTTTGCTTGGCTTTGTCATCAGGGGGTCATATTTTGCAATTCTGGAGTTCCTGCAGCCTTGCATTGCTCATTTTAAGAATCGGCGTCCAGGTTTTCTGAGATCATTCTTGCAGAGCATAAGCTCCAGATTCTTAAATGTGATCTTTCTTTCTTTCTTTTTTTTTTTTTTTTACCTATACAATAGTTGCTATTCTAATTAGCAAAGAAATATAGTTCAAGGAGCCATTCCTTGTTTGCTCACTCACTCATGGATTCATTCATTCATTTTACAATCATGCCTGCATTCATTCAAAACATTTACCAAGTGTTTCTTGCATGTTACTTGGAAGGTGAGGAATGAAGGCAGTGCTTTAACCTTTGGTTCAAGATTATTTCTGAAAAGCTCAATATTCTTGAACACTTTGGTAGCTCCTAGTTTGTTAATTCCATACAGACAGAAAGATATTTCTCAGTGTAATGATATAAGAACTTTAGCATGAATGATGTTAGCTTGACTCCTGGAACTCATTTTCTGCCACATCTATATTGTTCTAGAAATGAGTGTGACATGGAAGGTAAGAGTTGAGAGGTTTCAGAAAAGTGAACGAATGAATAAATACATAAAAACCACTCTCAGAATAATTCTCAGTTCACTGTCAGGTCATTAAAAAAAAAAAACACCTTGGCTTAGTCTCATTGTCTCCTTCATCACTCTTACTATTGGTACCAACATCAGCTGCATCATTCATCAGTATTTAGAACTATAAGACCCATAGCCCACCAGCAATGTACTAGGTACCATGAAGGAGAACATTTACTGAGGAGGCTGGACCACTGTCTCAGGAGGTTGGCACCTAATTTGATCTTAGTAATAATAATGTGAGTATAGTGCATAGAAACATATTTCTTAGAATTCTGAAATCTCTTGGCTGAACACTTAACTTTGGTTCACTCAAGAATTAGGTCCTAGTGTCAAGAAACTTATTCTCAGAATACTTGCTCTTCTCAGACTTTCTAATCCTTTTGCAGGTGGATGGAAGGCTGGGTACCCTTCCAGAGTTTCCCCCTGGGCTTGAGATTAAGAGATAGCACTGATATTATTCATCAAAGTTTAGAACCCACAGAATACTTAGGACTCAGCAGGACTTTGTGGAATGGGGGCATTTGACAGAGAAGATATGACCTCCTTTTCAAAGAGCTTGGAGTCTAGGTCAGCTTTAAATCATAAGCATAGAAACATAATATTTCTTAGAATCCGCAAATCCCTAGGGAAGCTATTTCTCTCCAGTTTCTCTAAAGAAGGAGCTGTCCTTTGTTTAAAAATCTCCTCATATCAAGCCTCTGTCATGGACTATTTTCTTTTTTCTGCCATATCAGAGGAAGCATCTTACTGAATAGATCTGCCTTCCTCCTGTTTGCTGGGACTTATTAAAAGAGCTGACTGAAAACAGATTTTTACTGCCTCAGTGTGGCCTTACATCAGGTAGCACCCAATAAGACTTGACAAGCTGACATCTCTTATCCATCAGCAGTGATGGGTAGGGGAGGGACTAGAGGGAGGAAAGAATTCTATTCCCACCCACTTTCCATAGATGGACTTTGGTTGCAAGATAGAGGGTCTGTTTTTAGAAATCTGTTTAATTTCTGGGTTGGAGTTTCGGGGGATTTTGTTTCTGGCTAGAAACAATACCCATTTTGTCACTGCTAAAAGGAAGCTGAGCCATGTGACTATATTTTGAGATAAGGCTTTTAAAGAAGTAATCAAGGTTAGATGAGGTTACATGAGCACCAATCTTGATGCTGAAGCTGAATCTCCAATACTTTGGCCACCTGATGTGATGACCCAACTCACTGAAAAAGACTCTGATGCTGGGAAAGATTGAAGGCAGGAGGAGAAGGGGGCAACAGAGAATGAGATGGTTGGATGGCATCATTGAGTCAATGGACGTGAGTTTGAGCAAACTCTGGGAGATAGTGAAGGACAGGGAAGCCTGGTGTAGAAGTCTATGGGGTTGCAAAGAGTCGGACATGACCTAGTGACTAAACAATGACAATCCAATCTTACTGATATCCTTAGAAGAAAATGGAGAGATGCCAGGGATATGTACACAGAGGAAAGTCTGTGGGAAAACATGATGGCCATCTGCAAGCCAAGGAAAAAGGCCAAGAAGAAAAGTACCCTACCAGCATCTTGATCTGGAACTTCTAGTCTCCAAACCTTTGAAGAAATAAGTTTCTGTTGTTGAAGCCACCCCATCTGTGGTATTCTGTTACGGTAACTTTAGCAAACTAATACAATTACCTACTGATTGATTATTCAGTCTGTTAATTACACAGGAATATCCATCTCACCATTGTTTGGAATGTTCATGTCTACTCTTTAACACGTAATTTTGAAGAATTTTGCTAACTTAGCTTTTAAGATATTTTAAACTGAATATCCCCTTGTATATTTTTGAGTTGGTATTCAAATGTTTCTTTTCCACATCAGTTTAAATAGTTGTAAAGGTTATATTTTGTAATAAATTTTATAGTATATACATGTATTAAAATCATGCATTCACAATAAAAAATGAAAATAAAAAAGAAGCTGAAAGTTATATACCCGTTAGGTCACAAAGAAAGCCATAAGAATGAATCCTTAGGAGGAAAGGGGGAAAAACTTACAAACCCTAGTGCTAGAGTATCATGCTGCATTCTTCTCCAGCCAGGCAGCCTAACAGCTCTATGTGGTTAATACTGATGACAAGTTTTTATTTTTCCAAAGAAGGAATGATCTTATAAACCCAGATTTCCACCAACTTTTGGCTCATCCTTGCCCTAGTTTTCTTTCTTAATTATTGGTGACACTGATTTTGGGGGAAAAAAAGCAAAAACTACCACCAGATTCTGACTTGTTCACTTACAGAATTTTCATTTAATGTGGAGTGAAATACTGGTGCATGTGACTTCTTATTTGGACTTCCCTGTTGACTAAGTTGGTAAAGAATCTTCTTGCAATGCAGGAGACCTGGGTTCAGTCCCTGGGTCAGGAAGATGCCCTGGAGTAGGAAATGGCAACCCACTCCAGTATTCTTGCCTGGAGAATTCCATGGACAGAGGAGCCTGGTGGGCTACAGTCCATGGGCTTGCAAAGAGTTGGACACGACTGAGCAACTAACACACTTCTTGTTCTATCAAGAATTTGTTACCAATAGTGATGGCTCATCCCTAGGAAAGAAGTAAGTCATGGCTGCTGTTTCATTGGAAGAATGCAAATATAAATACTTATTTCTGCTTAATTTTTAGGATAATTAGATTCTCTTATTCTTTTAGGAAGAAGTTAGTGCCTCTTTAGGTGGGAAACCACACTGGTCTTCTTATGTAAGCTGGGACCTCTTGAATATGTGAAGTTTACACCAATAAGGTCGATGTTCTTTGAAGATCACTTACTTAAATTATTAGAACTAATAGGAACAGAAATTCACTGAAATAAAATCGTCAATGTCTGCTAATTATGTTTGTGAGGGAGCATAAAAATGGCACATCAAATGAACTGGAAGTGGGAGTAAGAAAGTCACGTTGTTAACAGAATGCTTCTCAACCAAGGATATTAAAAGAAGTACCTAACATTTCTCAAGTTTATTGTGAAGTTTTCATATCTTATTGACTCCCTATTATACTTTTTAAAATTCCTTATATTCTACTAATATGTTAGTTTGGTATTCTGTTATCTTACTGTAAATAATAAGCATCTGGAAGAGTAGACTGTATGCCTTCTATCTGTATTTCTTACATTGCTAAGCACCTGACCTTGCACACAGATTTGGTCAATAAATATTTATTAAAATGAAGTAATAAGTGGCACTGGAGAAGACTCTTAGAAGTCCCTTGGGATACAAGGAGATCAAACCAGTCAATCCTAAAGGAAATTAACTCTGAATATTTATACTTTGGCCACCTGATGCGAAGAGCTAACTCATTGGAAAAGACCTTCATGCTGGGAAAGATTGAGGGCAGGAGGAGAAGGGGGTGACAGAGGATTAGACGGTTGGATGGCATCACCAACTCAATAGATGTAAGTTTGAGCATGCTCCAGGAGATAGTGAAGGACAGGGAATCCTGGCGTGCTACAGTCCATAGGGTCACAAAGAGTTGGACACGACTTAGTGACTAAAGGACAACAAAGTGAAGTAAATTGAAATGAAAAAATATTTACACCACATAAACATATTCTGAGGGTAAAGCACCTAGAGAAGCTATGTCCAAGAACTGTCGAAGATGTGAAGGTGACTAGAACTTTGGGGGATATTGACCATACTAACTTAAGGGTTTAAAATTTAAATGTTAGAAATGATGTGCTTGTACTTTATGGAAAGATGTTTCAAAGGCCAAAAAAATAAAAAAGATTGGCTTAAAGTGATACTCAGAGACTCTAAAATATGCTTTAAAAATAAAATTCTAATGAAAGTAAGTACACTAGGTACTTCAATATATATTTTAGGTGTGTATTCAGTGACTTTTGACAAATGCCTTTTTAGGTATAATCCACATCTTTACCAAAATATGGAATGTTTTCATCACTAAATGTTGCCTTATGCCCCTTCCCAGTTGATCCTACCACCTCCCAGCCCCCACTGACATGCAATGTTAACCACTGATTTTTTCACTATAGACTATTTTTGCTTGTTTTAGAACTTAGTACGGACGGACATACAACATATATTATTTTGTGTCTGACTTCTTTTGCTCAGCATAATGTTTTGAGATTCATCCATGTTGTTGCATTTATAAATAAATTGCTCCTTTTTAAAGCTAAATAATATTCCATTATGAATATACTAGAGTATGTTGTTTTCTGCTGACGATCATTTCAGTTTTTGACTTTTGAATGAAAATGCTCTGAACATTTTTGTTCATGTCCTTTGTGGACATATTTTTTTCATTTCTCCCGGGTAAGTACCTCAGAGTAGAACTGTTGGGAGAGGAGAGGTATATATTTAACTTTGTAAGATATGGACAAACCATTTTTCAAAGTGGTTATATCATTTTACATTCCACTATAAATGTATGAATATTTCAGTCAACAGCAGGGAATGTACTGTAGAAAATTGAAGGGATGAAAGAACAAAAAGAGAATACTGAGAAATAATGCCTGCAGGAACAGCTATTATTTCTAGAGTTAGGGTTGTGGTTAGAACTTATAAGATTAGAGGAAAACATATGTCTGGTGGCATATGAATCTGATGCGTTACTTAGAGCTTTAAGAAGATATACCGTCCAGTTACTCTTGTTAACTTTAAGTCACTGGCTCTTCTGCCATCAACTTTCTCGTCACTGAGTCTGTTTGGTGGGTAGCTATGGTATTTTCAGTTATAAAACTTTCATTTGCTTTCTGTTGCAACTTTTGTTTCAAGAGTGTTTGAGACCGCTTGTTCGAGTATTTTTTATAGTAGCTGTTTTAAAATCTTCATCACGTAATTCTCATATCCCTGCCAGCACATTGTTGGCATCTGTTGATTGTCTTGCCCCACACAAGTCAAGATTTCATGGCTCCGTGTGTTATGAGTAACTTTAGGTTGGGTTCTGGATTTCCAGAACCATTGTGTTCTGAGACTCTGAACCTTGTTTAGAGTTATTAGTTTGATGGTACTTTGAATTCTGGTGTTCTTCCCAACCTGCATGTTGATGTTTGATTTTCAGAGATCTCAGATAGTTGTTTTATGCATTCTGTCTGGGTTTAATAGCTGCTTTCAGCACGAGAGCAAAGTTGTCATGTATGTTCTCCATTTTATCTTACTGGAATCAAACCAGTGAACTTGAATTTCAAAAGCATGCATTCACAAGACAAAAGAAAATCCAGTTGTTCATTTATCTCTGGTTAAGGGCAAGGATCTTTGTCATATTACCAATGTATCCCAATACTCAGAACACTGTCTAGAACTAAATAAATATCAAAGGCATTCAATAAATATTTCAGAATGAATTAAAAATAAGCTAGTAAACAAGGAAGAATACATTAATGTTCACTGAGAGTATTACCAGAAGCCAATTAAAATAACCAATACCTGTGACATTTTACAAGTTGATCAGCCTCTCTCTGTGTGTAGGTCACTGTCTTCTTTTATATAATGAGAAAATTGATATTTATTTCATAGTAGAAAAAATATGGAAATTATCTAGCACATAGTAGGCACCAAGAAAAAAAAAAAAAGCACAGATTCAAAATTTATTTTTCATTCCTCTTCAAATACAGAGCCAATAACAATAGCTTTTAAAATTGGGAGCAAGAATAACCAAAAGATGGATTCATTTCATGGGGCAGTTGGTTTTGTGTACACAGATGGCAAATGGAAGCAGAAATATTCTACTGCCATTTCCCTTCCATCTTCTCTATTAAGGAACATGAAAAAGGTAATACCATAGCTTTAAAGCGAGTATGGAGCTTCATAGGTGACTTTTTTAACTTTCCTCAGGTTAAGTCAAATTATCTCTGTAAAGCGAGAATCATAATATGTACTCCCATAGAGCTGTTCTAAGTGTAATAGGATAAAAATTATGAAAGTTTGGGGGCAACAGGAGAATATGGGCTTTTCTCATTTCCCAGCCTATCAAAGAGAATCTTTTAATTGCCAGCTCATCCCCAAACCAGTTCTAATGGGCAGGCATAAATTGGCAACCTTACTCATTTCGCTGCTGTTGACCTTTTGATCCAGCAGAGCTGGGCTAAGTTTGACAGAACTCTGCCTGCTGAGTCACAGCTTACTCTGCCTTACTCCTACTGCATGAAACCTGCAATTTCTTTGGGACCTGCAGACCGAAACTCCACATCCATCAGGCTTGCAGCTTTGCTTGGAGACTCAACCTGGATCCACCTCACAGCAACGCTGTACCAGAGCTCTGTGAGAGACCAGAAGCCTGTTCCTCTCACCTGTTAGATTGCCCAGTCACCTGGCTCAGTATTTCACCTGTTACTAACTCTCAGTACATCATTTCTTACCCAAAGAATTTTCTCTTTTTCATTCCTTCATTCCCGATATTGAGTGGAAATATCCTTAATAACACTTCCAAACAGCTGAAGTAATCAATTTTTTGACAACTGCTTCCACCCAGCATTCATATGTTACCCATCCTCACATTTTCTACCTCGCCCATCATGCCCTACATCAGGTGCTCAGTGAAAATTTCAGGCTTTGTGCAAGAGATCTGGCAAGTGTTCAAAAATATGCCTTGGTTGCCTCAATTTAGTTGTTCATGGATACAACACTGTTTAATTTTTCTTCAGACTCCTGAAGACATTCTGAAGTCTATGGAAAGACGCTGTTAACATCTTGCAAACTGTGTGAATGTGTAGCAAATGGACATCTCTGTGAGGATCTTCAGCTTTGTTTATTACTCTTTGGCATCAGAGCTGCTGAACTCAGGGAGAGGATATAGGGATTAAATATGCAAAGAAGGGGTTAGAAGCCAGTGAAAGAAAGTGAAAGTCACTTAGTCATGTCTGACTCTGCAATCCCATGGACTGTAGCTTGCCAGTTTCCTCTGTCCGTGGGATTCTCCGGGCAAGAATACTGGAGTGGGTAGCTGTTCTCTTCTCCAAAGGATCTCCCCAACCCTGAGATGGAACCCAGGTCTCCTGCACTGTAGGTGGATTCTTTACAATCTTAGCCCCCAGGGAAGCTCAGAAGCCAGAGTCACAGGCTATCATTCAAAATATATCCTTTGGAACATGTGAGGAGACCTCCTTCACTGGACACAGTCCAGTATAGAGATCTTCTGAGATGCCACCCAACACTAGGGTATACCTGCTGTTTGCCTTTTTAAAATTGAAGTATAGTTGATTTACAACATTGTCTTAGTTTCAGGCTGTACAGCACGGTGATTCAGTTATTTGTTATTGTTGTTTAGTCGCTAAGTTGTATCAGACTCTTTTGTGACCCCATGGACTGTAACCTGCCGGGCTCCTCTGTCCATAGGTTTTCCCATTCGAGAATACTGAGTGGGTTGCCATTTTCTTCCCCAGGGGATCTTCCTGATCCAAAATCAAACCTGCATCTCCTGCATTGGTAAGAGAATTCTTTACCACTGAGTCACCCTTATAAATTATTAAAAACATATTGAATATACCTTGTGCTATACAGTAGGTCTTTGTTGGTTGTCTGTTTTATAGTAGTGTCTGTACATGGTGCCTCCCGGGTAGCTCAACTGGTAAAGAATCCTCCGGTAATACAGGAGACCTGGATTTGATCCCTGGGTTGGGAGGATCAAGGGCATGGCAACTCACTCCAGTATTCTTACCTGGAGAATCCCCATGGACAGAGGAGCCTGGCAGGCTGTGGTCCATGGGGTCGCAGAGAGTCTGACACGACTGAGCAACTTAGCACAGCATAGTGTGTGTATGTTAACCCCAAACTCCTAGTTTATCCTTCCTCCACCCTTTTCCTTTTTGATTAAAAAAACTCTCTAGGATGAAAAAGAGACTATAAGGACCAAATTAGTAGGGTAAACGGTGATAGGATTGACATTTGATAGGTTCTTCAGGAACAAAAACAAAATGAGACTTCCATTTACTGTCTCAGAGGGGAATTAAGGCCAAGGAGACAAACCAGGCTCCGAGAGTGTTTATTAGAATCTTGAGTTTTAAAAGTTCATTCCCATTTGTATAAGGCCATAGTGATTTTTTTAAAAAAACATCTTTGAACAGAAAGGGGCTTATATATTGGCCTTCATGGGCAGCAAGAAGTGAAGGATTGGAGAGACTGATTTTCCTTGTATAGTCCTTGAGTGAAGAGCTTTTACAAAGGATAAGGAATATGGGGGATATTCCTGAGAGGAGGGGAAGGAGACTGTGTCTTGGGGACTAGCATCAAAGGAGGAGAAGACAGCCGTCTGGTCCATAGGAGCTCTCAGAGCCTGGAAAGATGCTCTGGGATGTGGTAGACCAAAATTTCTCCTGCTCTCATGGACTGCTGCTCTGTTGACTCTGTGGTGCCCAGTCAAGCAGACATGACAGAGCCCTCACGGGTGCAGTAACCCAGATCCAAAGGCAGTGATGGGGTGAATGAGATGTGCACTCTGCGCTGAAGGGATTTGGTAAATCTTCAGAGAGAAGGTGGCATCTGAATGGGATTTTAGAGATGGTGAGGACTTTGAGGGTCAGACTTGGGGCTTTGGGAGTCCCAGGCTTAGGCTGGAGGAAGAAATGTGCGAGACTGCTTTCTGTGTGGACTTCTCCGGTAGCTCAGTTGTAAAGAATCCTCCTGCAATGCAGGAGACTCGAGTTCAGTTCCTGGGTTGGGAAGATTCCCTGGAGGAGGAAATGGCAAATCTCTCCAGTATTCTTGCCTGGAGAATCCCATGGATAGAGGAGCCTGGCGGGCTACATCCATCGGGTTGCAAAGAATCAGACACGACTGAGCACACACACACTTGCTGTTCATATAACTGCACTGCATAAAGCAGGGGCTTAGGATATGTGACACATGTTGGTTTACTGGAAAATACAGTTAAATAATGATTTTACTTTGACCTCTTCATTTTCTCTAGGAATTGAGTTCTGCTTAGGTCACTGAAAGAAACTTTATTTTATTTCTAACCATTTAGTCTCCTATGGGAAACTATGAGTTCATGCGTTTTTCTTTTGATTTTAATAGCACTAGAATATGATCATATTGGAAGATGGCACGTCTGATGTCTATTCAGTACTTAATTCTACTGCTAATCCCCGCTCTTCCTCAGCCTTATTGATCCTCAGTCTTTTGCCAGTTCCAATAATTTCTGTGATCAGTGAGACACCAGTAAACACTGTGAGAGTCATCAAATCAAATAGTTGTAAAGGACCTCTGGAGGTCACTGTGCCTATAGGTAGATGAGTTCCAAACCCACTATAGATAAAAGAGTTGTTTATTAGCACTCCAGGGATGGAAGCTGGCAACCTCCCTTAAGCAGCTCATTCTAGTCATTAATCAGCTGGAAGGTTCTTCCTTGTGTCTAATTGAAATCTTTCCTGATTTGATTTCATTTGCTCCTGTTTTGTCTGCTTGGATCAGGATAGCCAATGATTGAAAAAAGCGTTAGTTGCTCAGTCATGTCCAGCTCTTTGTGACCCATGGACTGTAGCCCACCAGGCTCCTCTGTCCATGGGTCTTCCCAGGCAAGAATACTAGAGTGGGTTGGCATGCCTTCCTCCAGGGGATCTTCTCAACCCAGAGACGAGACCCATGTCTCCGGCACTGCAGGCAGATTCTTAACCTTCTGAGCCACCAGGAAAGTTCAGCAAATGATCACTACACACTAATAACAGCTGTTCATGAGCTTGAAGACAAAAACCTCATCGCCTTTCCACCTCTCTTCTCTAGATGAAACAACTCCAGTTTCTTGCACTATTCATCAACTGTTTCCTTTCTGTATCTTCAGCTATCTTTATTAAAGTTTTCTCAACTCTTGAGTTTCTCTACATTTTCTTAAAATAATTGCTATAGTGAACATTACTTTACACTGAGTGCAGAGTAACTGTTTGGGAGACCTCACTGATGACTTCCACTGTGGCCAAGATCATGGGCCTTTCTCGGTGAAAATTAAAATGACTGCTGCTGAGGCCAGATTTTAGGTGGGGCTATTGGTGACACAATGCATTACAAGTTTCTGTTTCTTTAAATTGTTTTAACAGACTTCATCTCATAGTGGTTCACCTGCATTTCTCTGGAATTCTCGTGGACATGACCATGTGCCTTCTTTCTGTAAAATTACTTTTAAATTATAAACCTAGAGAAGACAGGTCATTATGCCTTATATTGTGCTTTTTTTTTTTTTAATCTGATCAGTTTGGGAGTGGTTAGTGTATTTTAGAGTATCTTGTCCAAAGAACTTGAAATCATAGACAAATAACTGGGTAAAAGTATATGGCTTTATTTCTTTATGAAATGGCTTTGGAGTTCATAGAGAGGGTAAGGGGCTAAATAGGTAATCAGGATGCACTAAGTAAATAGATAATCAGGATTTCCTTCCTGGAGAAGGAAATGGCAACCCACTCCAGCATTCTTGCCTGGAGGATTCCACAGGGTTGCAAAGAGTCAGACACGACAGCGCACACATACACAAGGTTGGGGAGCAGGGGGGTGAGATTCACCACTCATCAGATACCTCCCGTGTGTGGGCACTGTGCTAGGTCCCATGACTACACAAAGATGGGCAGAGATAGCACATCACCCTCAGAGGAAAGGATGATGAATGGATGGGATGATCGAATCAGGGTATGTTTGTGTGGCGATACTATGGCACTTGGGCACTGGAGGAGGGGCCGTCCCAGGAGGTAAGGGCTATTCCGTTGAGATAAGTAATTTGGCACTGATTTTTCGGGTGGGAGGAAACTGGCATCTCAAAGTTTAAGGCTAAGTAAGAGATGAGGAATGAAAGTGCCAGTGGCATGCGTTTTACCTGTAAATGAAGAAATCACTGTAATAATGGTTAAGTTTTTTGTACTAATTTTTATTGGAGTATAGCTGCTTTAGAATGTTGTGTTAGTTTCTTGCTGTACAGCAAAGTGAATCAGCTATAGGTGTACATATATCCACTTTTTTCCTTAGATTTTCTTCCCATTTAGGTCACCACAAATCACTGAGGTAGAGTTCCCTGTGCTATCCAGTAGGTTCTCATTAGTAATCTATTCTATACATAGTAGTGTATATATGTCAGTCCCAGTCTCCCAGTTCAACCCACCCCCTTTTCCCCACTTCGCAAATAGTTTTTTTGAGGTTTCACAGCATCCCAGGTAAAGTTCTCAGTCCATCTACGTGTATTAATTTATTTAACCCTCACAACAGTGCTGTGAGGCAATACTGTCTTAACTCCATGGGATGGAGGTACAGATGTGGAAATGAACACGGAGGAGAAATCTCGTAGAAATTCCTGGAGCAATGGGTCTCAGTAGCGGGGTCAAATTTCACTTGAAGAGGATACCAGTAGCATTTAAAGAGTTGGGGCACCAGATGAGCAGGTATGTGGCTGCTCCTAGGGGACTGGGGCTCACTGAAGGGTGATGTGATGACCAGGAAGGACTGTAATGCTGCAGGCGTTATTTCAGCATATTTCTGAAAATAGATGGACACAGAATGAGGGATGTCTGTTGGCTGAGTCATCAGAGATGCTGGGTGACTGCTGTGCAGGGATTGGGCATTCATGAGGTGTGCTTCACAGAGATAGAGTCCTTCCTCTCTGTGTTAGCCCACGCCCCTCTCCTTTCTCTCCTACTGTTCTAGGACCACCCCCATAGGTCAATTCCTCCTGGCCCCAGCCCTGGCTCTGCATGGCTATGAGGTGGCTCCCTGTGTGTGTGTGCTCAGTCGTGCAGTCATGCCCAACTCCTTTGGACCCTATGGACTGTAGCCCATCAGGCTCCTCTGTCCATGGGATTATCCCAGCAAGAATACTGGAGTGGGTTGCTGTTTCCTCCTTCAGGGGATGTTCCTGGACCAGGGATTGAACCTGTGTGTCTTGTGTCCCTGCACTGGCAGACTAATTCTTTACCACTGCGCCATCTGGGAAGCCCCATAGGGTGGCTCCCTATTTGGCTCACATCATCCTCATGTCATCGTTCTCTTAGAGTATCACTGTTGGCCTCCCAGTCTCAGCTTCAAACCCTTTCTGACTAAGGTTGTTACGCCTTCTTCTCTTCCCATAACTACAGATGCTGCCCTCATGATCCGGTCATTACTTTCTTATCCTTCTGATGACTTCCATTCCACTGGAGCCTTCAGAACTCCTCTCCTGCCTTGTTCCCATCCTCGATCACCCCTAGACCCATCCTACCCTTTCCCCTTCTTTGGGTGCCAGATATAGTGGCATGACCCTGCCTATGGGGTGAGTTTCTATGTGAGTTCAAGCTTGAATCTGAACACAGCTGTGAATGGAAGTGCCAGTGTAAGGGTCTGTACAGAATGAAGTGTGAATTTGTGCTCTTTTGTCTGTGTGTATATTTAGTCCCAGGATGGGAAGAAGCAGCTTGGATTAAATTGATAAGACATCAAAAGAATCCTGTGGTCAGGCTTACTTAAAATAAGGACAAGGTGAACTGCATAAAAACATGCCTTGGAAGGTGATTATCCAGTTTTTGTAAACTGTGTGCATCCTTAATTTTTATTACTGTGTCCATATGTATGATGGGATTAATTATATTGTGGCTAGTCAATGAATTATGAGTTCTTCCAAATATATATTCATTCTTATGTGTGTGTATGTACGTAGAGAAAGGGATGGAGGTATAAAGTGAAAATAGAAGATTAGAGCAGTTGTGTATAATGTGATGTATATTTGTATTGCGTTTACATATTTATGCTTCAAAAGTATCTGAGCATATTGCTAAAATAATAATGTGGTTACTCCCAGAAAGTGAAATTATTCTTCTTAGTTGTGTTTTCTGATTTGCTACAGTTAACACATAACATGTGACTGAGAAAAAATATCAAATCATGAGAGGTGACAACAGTATTTTAGGAGTAACATAAATATGAAGAGCGGGCAGAAAGGGAAGAGGTCATTATTACAGACAAATAAGGGCTTCCCAGGTAGCTCAGTAGGTAAAGAATCCACCTGCAATGCAGGAGATGCAGGAGACGCGGGTTTGATCCTTCGGTCGGGAAGATCCCCTGGAGGAGGGCATGACAACCCACTCCAGTATTCTTGCTTGGAGAATTCCATGGACAGAGAAGTCTGGTGAGCTACAGTCCATGGAGTCCCACAGAGTTGGACACACCTGAAGCGATTGAGCACACAAGGGAGGATTATGAGGCCTGGAGCTCATCCTCCAGCTCACCTTACTTTGGGGCACAGAACATCGCCTAAAAGTTTTCCCCAGTTAGAAATTCATTTGAAGTGATAAATACCCCTGGAAGGGCAGAGATTTTCCAGTGATTCACAGGACATTTTAGCCCACAAGTCATCTTTGCGCAAATTGGAAAAAGATGTCCATTCCATAAAGGCCTGCCAGGTGCTGGAGAATTGTCATAGTTAAAGCACTCAGCAACTGTATTCATGTTAGAACAATCCTCCTGAATTTGTACAGTGCTCTCCCTGCACACATATAACTGGACATTCCTTCACCATTGCTTGAGTTAATGACATGGAGGTTGCTTTCCTCCTGGTTTGGCTGAGACCATAGCTCGAAAGGAGGAGTGTCTCCAGGAGCACAGGAGCACATGGCACAGTGGGAAAAGCAGTGACCTTGGAACACCTTGTAGAAGATGTCTGAGAGCTCTGAATCCAGAAACTCTGGAGAACCTGAAACCACAGAGGGCACTAACCTAAAGCACAAAGAGGGATCTGGGCACCCAGGGTCTGAGAGAGCAGAAAGCAAAGAGATGGGGAATCCAGACGCTGTCCTTCAGATTCTTAGTGCTGGCCCGTGGTCTCCAGAATTCTGAAGGTCTTGGGACACTGTCCTTGGATTATTGTGGGGCCCCTCTTCATGGAGCTTTGAAAGCGAGCTGAATCTCTTGTTTATATTGGAGCTACATCCCAGGGATGAATAGACTTGTTGTGCTAATGGTGTGTGGACCCCTATGGAGGGCAGATTAATGCAATCTATTTCTGTGTTCAAGTCATAATGTTCATTTAGCAGCTGTGCTTCTTGGTGTAGTTTATAGCCACTTATGACAATTTCCATCCTAGAGCTTTTCATCCATCACTGATGTAGAATCATTCAAATTCACTGAAGTCAGGAGCCGAAGAGCAGACCAGAAAGCTGACAGATATCTGAGCAGACAGACTCCGAGCCTGTGCTCTGGCTTTGTGTCCTATGATAAAGCTCTCCTTGGCTCCAGGCAGTTTTGATTGTTGCCAGTCATCAAGTTTTCTAGTAAAAAGTGGATACCCTGAGATTCCCTCTTCAAGGGAAAGATCCATTTTTGGACTATTAAACGGTAGATATTTTAACAATTATAGTTCTGTTACTTTGGTTGTGATGGTGGCAGCTGAGATGGGAACAAGTTAGGGTCCCATGGGAAGCAGTTTCTGAGACTGATAATAGAAGAAGTAGGATATACATGAAAGACGTCCATGAATTCTAAGATGCTCATTATACGAATCTTAATTAGTGTGATTATTTGTTGGCAGATTGCTGAAGTTCTCTTATTGCTGAGATAATTCAAATTAAAAAAAACACTAAAACTTTCTTGGAGTTTGAATTGGCCAGTATTGGTCTGTATACCAAAGACTCTGAACTCACTTAGAAGAGTTCCATGTGAATTTCTCAGTTCTCCCAGGATTCCTCTCACAGTTCCTATAAACCCATGCTTTGCATTCGTCTTTCATCCACAGAGCCCCCTGACCTGCGGGTATATCCAGGAGGATGGGAACAGTCTTGCCTGCCTCTTGGGGTGCTCAGCTTAAGGAAAAGCCCTAGGAACTGGTGACAGCAATTGAACAGGCATCTCAGCTGTGAAATTCTGGGCTCCTTGTGGTGGGCCAACCTTCCGCACCAAAACAAAACCTCCACTGAGATCTGGCCTGAACTGTAGTGGTGGTGGTGGCTTAGTTACTAAGTCATATCTGACTCTTGCAATCCCGTGTACTTTATAGCCCGTCAGGCTCCTCTGTCCAGAGCTGTAGTCAATGCAGTTAGAGCAGACACAGATATTATCATTAGAAAGATGAACTGGGCACCTACCAGAACAAGAATCCTGGGAGGGCAGGAACTGTGTCTGGTTTAAAATAACAACCAATAAGCTGATAATTTTGCTATTTGAGAAGGACTCAACAAGGATAGTGTATTTTTCACTCCAAGCAACCTCAGTTAGTGTTTGACTCAAGCTGGTGGGTCTAATTCCAAGATGGTTCACTCAGACTGGTTCTGTCTGTCAGATAGTAGTCATCATGACTCAATTCTCCTCCATGGGGGTGCCACCACTTGGCTACTTGGGCTTCCTCAGAGTGTGGCCGCTGGTTCCACCTGGCACAGTGCCACTTCTGCTTGTTTTCTGGTTCAAAGCAGTCACAGGCCCTGCTCAGATTTACCAAGGCAAGGGAAGGGAGAGGGATGGATAAGAAATATACTACCCCTTGATGGAAGAAGCACAAGCTGGAATAAAGATTGCCGGGAGAAATATCAATAGCCTCAGATATGCAGATGACACCACCCTTATGGCAGAAAGTGAAGAGGAACCAAAAAGCCTCTTGATGAAAGCGAAAGAGGAGAGTGAAAAGTTGGCTTAAAGCTCAACATTCAGAAAACTAAGATCATGGCATCTGGTCCCATCACTTCATGGGAAATAGATGGGGAAACAGTGGAAACAGTGTCAGACTTTATTTTGGGGGGCTCCAAAATCAGATGGTGATTGCAGCCATGAAATTAAAAGACACTTACTCCTTGGAAAGAAAGTTATGACCAACCTGGACAGCATATTAAAAAGCAGAGATATTACTTTGCCAACAAAGGTCCGTCTAGTCAAGGCTATGGTTTTTCCAGTGGTCATGTATGGATGTGAGAGTTGGACTGTGAAGAAAGCTGAGCACCGAAGAACTGATGCTTTTGAACTGTGATGTTGGAGAAGACTCTTGAGAGTCCCTTGGACTGCAAGGAGATCCAGCCAGTCCATTCTAAAGGAGACCAGTCCTGGATGTTCATTGGAAGGACTGATGCTGAGGCTGAAACTCCAGTACTTTGGCCACCTCATGAGAAGAGTTGACTCATTGGAAAAGACTCTGATGCTGGGAGGGATTGGGGGCAGGAGGAGAAGGGGACAACAGAAGATGAGATGGTTGGATGGCATCACCGACACAATGCACGTGAGTTTGGGTGAACTCCGGGAGTTGGTGATGGACAGGGAGGCCTGGCGTGCTGCGATTTATGGGGTCGCAAAGAGTCAGACACAACTGAGCAACTGAAATGAACTGAACTGAACCTCTTGATGGAGGAAGTGATAAAAATTTGTAGCCATTTTTACTGAACTCCAAATGTTCACTGGAGAAGATCTATTCAGAAGATTTGATACTGAAGTTGAATGTTCATTACATTTTCTTCCTTATAGAAAAGTTTCAGTTAGCTAAATTATATAGCCCAGAGGATGGGACTTGACTTCCTTAAAATTCCCATCAGCTCCCCTTCCAAGCCCTGGCAAATAAATGTACAGTCTAAGTGGGACCCATTTATTATGCAGATGTCTTTTTAACAAAAGTCTCAGTCTGCCAACATCCCCTAGTCCACCCTCCCCACACACAAATCACATATGTTTCTTCTTTTACTAAAACACTGGAGCTGCCATGACCCACTTACAAGAAGAGCCCCTGGTATGCAGAGACCAAGGCAGTGAATTCCATGGTATGAGAATCTATCCAGTGTCACCAACGTTGTGATATATCCATCTCAACTGTCATGTTACTTGTCAAATGTATTTGTAACAACAACAAAAAGCTTTCTTTGTCCCTCTATGCCAAAAAAGTCATCAGCAAATTCACATACATTAGTTTTTCTTCTAGAGATTTCAAACAAATTTCCTTGATCAATTCAATCTCTCTTCAGAGATTTCCTGCCCTACAAGTTATAGATGTTCATTTGATTCTTTTGCAGATTCCTTATTCTGTTAGAATCACCCTGGTAAGTGTTCCAGAATCTGCTTGCTTTTCTTGAATTTAGGTGACTCGAGTAGCAACCACTTATCAATGACCTGTCAGTTCCAGGTATATATGTGTGTTACACTGTCTCCAGGCAGCGCTACAAGGCACCGGTGGGTATTTGGGAAAGAAGGGGTGTCTGAGAGGCCAACTCACCTGAGGTCCTTATGCTGCCTTCAGGTGTGGACTCAGTCTTCCTAAGTCCACGGTCTTCGTGATGTTTTATGCAAGCCCACATCAGCCGTGATAGGTCCAACTGGACTAGTTTACCTCCCAGAGCCAACTTCTCTCCATATATGGAGGCACTTGGCCCTATCTCCCGATAAACTGACTGAACAAGCCATAATACTGAGTCCCTTTTTTTTAAAGATAGATGATAGATAATAGATAGATGAGATAGATGATTAGATAGATAGGTAAGTAGAGGACAGGTAGGTAGATAGATAGCAACAATAGGAAAATTGGAAACAAAAGAAAATAGACTTATTTTCCCACCACCATAAGACAAGCATTTTAATTTTACTGCAGCCTTTTACACTCTGCCCACTGACTTCTATACAATTGCCATTACAGGCATATACCCAGTTTTCATTATGCTTTTCAGAACATGTTTTTATATTTGGACTCTCCCCCAAGTTTTTACCTTTTATAATAATAATTTATATTTGCTAGTGTAATAGTCTGGGCAGATGACCAAAGTAGATCGATGTTTTTGTTTGTTTGTTTGTTTTTAAAATATTTTTTTTCTCTCTATAAAAGCAATTCATGTGCATTGTAAAAACATTTGAAAAATCTACATAAGCCTAAGAAGAATAAAAAGATTTTTGTTCTACTCAGAGATAGTATTGTTACAGTTCGGAGTATTTTCTTCCAGGCTTTAAAAATATAAATAGATTTTGTTTATATAGACACACATATGTCATTTTATTGTATGCAGAAGTGGGATCATGCTGAAAGCAACAACTTTAGCTAATGTTTGCATTTCTCCACAAAAGGAATTTTTTTTTCCCTGATGCTTTGATTTTCTATAAGGACTCTCCTTATAGAGAGTTTCATTGTTTCCCAGGAATTCCTTGGGATTTTTGAGACATTCCTAAATATGAAATTACTTCCTCCCAGGTTGGGCTGCATCAGGATAGAGCAGCACACACACGCATCCTTTAGCAGAGCGTGTTATGCATTCATTGCCTCATAAACCATGGAGCAGGGCTGGTAATGAGGTGGCGAGGTGACCTCTAGCTAAATGCTGAAGCTGGACGAAACGATGCTATTCTGCGCAACTGTGGTAGCCTCTGAACAATGCCCCAGCTTCTCACAAAGGATGCTACAGACCTCATGGAGGAGAATGGGTTGGGTCTACTTCATCCTACCTGTGAGATGGATGAGCCCATCTTCCCTGTTGTGGTTAGTCACTCAGTCGTGTCTGACTCTTTGCGACCCCATGGATTATAGTCTGTCAGGCTCCTCTGTCCATGGGGATTCTCCAGGCAAGAATACTGGAGTAGGTTGCCATGCCCTCCTTCAGGGGATCTTTCCAACCCATGGATTGAACCCAGGTCTCCCATACTGCAGACAGATTCTTTACCTACTGGGCCACCAGGGAAGCCCAACTTCCCTGTTACTTTGGTGCATATTTCAGAGACGTGAGTTAAATTGGGTATGGAAGCTTAGTTTCCAGTAGGAGTAAATACTGTGCACATCAGTTCAGTTCAGTCGCTCAGTCATTTCTGACTCTTTGCGACCCCATGAATCGCAGCACGCCAGGCCTCCCCATTCATCACCAACTCCCGGAGTTCACTCAAACTCATGTCCATCGAGTTGGTGATGCCATCCAGCCATCTCATCTTCTGTCGTCCCCTTTTCTTCCTGCCCCCAATCCCTCCCAGCATCAGAGTCTTTTCCAATGAGTCAACTCTTCGCATGAGGTGGCCAAAGTACTGGAGTTTCAGCTTTAGCATCATTCCTTCCAAAGAAATCCCAGGGCTGATCTCCTTCAGAATGGACTGGTTGGATCTCCTTGCAGTCCAAGGGACTCTCAAGAGTCTTCTCCAACATCACAGTTCAAAAGCATCAATTCTTTGGCGCTCAGCTTTCTTCACAGTCCAACTCTCACATCCATACATGACCACAGGAAAAACCATAGCCTTGACTAGACGGACCTTTGTTGGCAAAGTAATGTCTCCGCTTTTCAATATGCTGTCTAGGTTAGTCATAACTTTCCTTCCAAGGAGTAAGTGTCTTTTAATTTCATGGCTGTAGTCACCATCTGCAGTGATTTTGGAGCCCAAAAAAATAAAGTCTGACACTGTTTTCACTGTTTCCCCATCTATTTCCCATGAAGTGATGGGACCAGATGCCATGATCTTCGTTTTCTGAATGTTGAGCTTTAAGCCAACTTTTTCACTCTCCTCTTTCACTTGCATCAAGAGGCTTTTTAGTTCCTCTTCACTTTCTGCCATAAGGGTGGTGTCATCTGCATATCTGAGGTTATTGATATTTCCCCCAGCAATCTTGATTCCAGCTTGTGCGTCTTCCAGCCCAGTGTTTCTCATGATGTACTCTGCATATAAGTTAAATAAGCAGGGTGACAATATACAGCCTTGACGTACTCCTTTTCCTATTTGGAACCAGTCTGTTGTTCCATGTCCAGTTCGAACTGTTGCTTCCTGACCTGCATATAGGTTTCTCAAAAGGCAGGTCAAGTGGTCTGGTGTTCCCATTTCTTTCAGAATTTTCCACAGTTTATTGTGATCCACACAGTCAAAGGCTTTGGCATAGACTGTACACATAGCAAAATACATATCTTAGGATCAACATTCTCTACTTTAACTCTGAAATAGTAGAATGGTGCAAGTCACCTGTCTTTTATGTTCCATACAGTGTAACATTTTTAAAATGCAAAATTCTTTAAATGCACAGGGAAGTACAGAAAATACTAACTTGGATACCATGATTCCATTGCACAGATTTTTTTAAAAATTTCCTTATTTATTTTGGCTGCTCTGGGTCTTTGTAGCTGTGTGCAGGCTTTCTCTATTTGCAGTATGCAGGCTTCTCACTGCTGTGGCTTCTCTTGTTGAGAGCACAGGCTCTAGGCATGCAGACTTCAGTAGTTGTAGCACGTGGGCTCAGTAGTGCAACTTGTGGGCTCTAGAGCGCGGGCTCAGTAGTTGTGGCACACGGGCTAACTTGTCCTGAGGCATGTGGGATCTTCGTGGACCAAGGATTGAACCAATGTCTCTTGCATTGCAAGTTGGATTCTTAACCACTGGCCCACAGGGGAGGCCCACTCTACACAGATTTAATGAAGATCAGTGTTGTCCATATTTGCTTTCTATCTCTTTGAAAGACAGTATTTCATGGTGGGTATACCCTCCCAACACACAGTCTTGGAGAAAAGTCTTTTGGCATGAGGACTGGGGGCCAGGGCATCTTGTCAGCCTCTCCACTCTAGTTCGTGCTCTTAGAAGGTCACTGTGAAGTGAAATGATTCCCTCCAGTGACTACAGAACCCACAGGAGAGAAAACAAAGGGGAGAACAAAAGGAAGATGAAGTCAGGCGTTGCCCAAAGCCTAGAGTGACGAGGGGGAAGAGGGTATGGTGGGAACACCGGCTGAGCTGGATGTTAATTGCACCATCTGTAAGTGTGTTAGAAGCCCCGATAGACGCAATAGACTTTTTTTTTTTTCTTTTTCTTTTTTTTTCATCACATTTAGAGACAAGCTGCTTCCTGAATTGGATGAATTTTAAGGTTATGGTTGCACATTTAAAAAGTGAAAATTGAGGCTTCTCCCATTCTTTGCCTCTCTCCTGAGTTGTGGGAGTAATTCACAGCAATTCAGAATTTACATCTTGGAGCAAACTTGATGATTTGTCTTCATTGTATTTGACGGAAAAAAAGAAGCCTCATCAGCCAGGGTCTGATTTTCCAAGAGCCTATCATTCAGTCACTTATTATCCATTTTATGAAGTTTCTAGGTCTTTTGCTTCCCCCGTCCCCTTCCACCTCCTGCTGAGTTTCGGTCATTTTTGCTGCTAGTTAGGACTTCCATCAGCGGGTGTGGAGGAGCAAAGAGAACGGGCAAAGCGTTATTAAGTTTTGCTTCGTGATAAGAGCTCTACAAAGGACTCAGTGGGGGAGAAATGTGAGCCTTTGCCTACATCAAGGTTTGAGTTATCTGTTGATTTGGGTTATGTATGCCTCCCTGTCCTCCTTTAGTCCTGGTGATTAAGAGTTGACTTGTGGAAAAACAGCTACAAAACACAGCTAAGAATCACAGTGAGCCTTGACTTCAACATGGTCCTGTGACAGGACACCATGATGAGAGGGAGGCTGCATCATCCATAGGAGTTCACTGAAGGGTCGAATTGATGTTCAGTCTTTGTCCCCACCCGGAGTGGGTAAGTAAAATAGAAGCTTTCAACAGGAGTGAGTCTGTGTGGAGGGGTAGAGTCTAGAATCACTTGGGACAACTTTCTCAAACTGAATGCAATGATTTCTCTGCATGCTAACATTTGAGGTAGGTCTGGGTATGGACTTTGGGTGGTATATCATCTTATGTCCTGACATGTAAAGTGAGAGGAATTGGGAAAGAACACTGAAAAGAGTTAAAGGAATTCCACAAAGGAGAAGGAAGCTGATTTCTCAGACCTGAGTGGAATACTACTTAGCCATGAAAAAAGAACAGACAGTTCTTTTTGCAGCAACATGGATGCTACTAGAGATTATCATCCTAAGTGACATAAGTCAGAAAGAGAAAAACAGATACCATACGATATCACTTACATATGGAATCTAAAATACAGCACAAATGAACCTATCTACAGAACAGAAATAGACTCACAGACATGGAAATCGGACTGCTGGTTGCCAAAGAGGAGTGGAGGAGGGAGAAGGATGTACTGGGAGTTTGGGGTTGGCAGATGCAAACTATTACACTTAGAATGGATAAACAACAAGGTCTGACTGTATAGCACAGGAAACTATATCCAGTCTCCTGGGATAAATCATAATGGGAAAGAATATTCAAAAAGAATGTATATATGTGTATAACTGACTCACTTTGCTATACAGCAAAGATTGGCACAACATTGTAAATTAACTCTACTTAACAACAATAAAAAACAATTCTCAGTCCTCAAGATGGGGGGCTTCTAAGTTAGCTAAATAAGTGTTGTCAGGTATACCACAGGGTGCTTATGGGCAGCAGGCTCCCCACTTTTGCTAACACAACCTTCCAGTGTGTGGAATGGCCCTACTGCCCCCCATCTTGGTCTTTATTCAGGCTCCAAGCTCCCTTTCCTTTGTGACTCCCCAGTCTTCCTTCTTCACTGTCTTCTAATTTGAATAAGAACCAGTCAATTCACAACTGATCCCCAAGTCCTAAGAAGGTTGTCATTTTACTAAGGAAGATCCTAAACACAAGATGCTGTGTCCTGAGAGTGGCCTACAGAGTTCACAGCTGTACTTTCTCTCCCTGTAATGAGAGGGAGTAGATGATGCAGCCAGACCCACTATAGTTCACATCCTGCGTCCATCCACACCATTCACAGGGTCCCTTAGATTGTCCCCCACTGCGTTCAATCTCTGCTTCTACTCCTAAGCTTCACATTCACATGGTTTCTCTGATCTGGACTATGAGCCCCTTAATGTGTCTTCATGCCAAGTGTTATTTTTCCCAAGAGCAAAAAAATTAATTAGAAACATGATTTGGCTCACTTATCTGCCCCATTTGAAGACTTGTCTTGGATTCTTACTTATAGGGATGGAGCATCATGTCCAAGACCTTCCCTCATGACCTCAGTCTCTTCCCAGGATTAACCCTGTCATTGCTTCTTTCCACTGCAGTGACCTTATTCCCCTTCCTCCACCCTGTCCTGTGGCCACGACACCAACATTCCTACAGACTCTCCAGCCCTTTCTTCCCCAAACTACTCATTAATTAATTTTAATTTTTATTGGAATATATATACATTGGTTTACAATGTTGTATTAGTTTCTGCTGTACAGCAAAGTGAAATCAGCTGTACATATACAAATGCCCCCTCCCTTTCGTATTTCCTTCCCATTGAGGTCACCACAGAGCACTGAGTAGAGTTCCCTGTGCTGTTCCGTTATGCTCTCATGAGTAATCTTTTTCATACTTAGTATTAGTAGTGTATATATGTCAATCCCAGTCTCCTAATTCATCCCATATCCCCTTGGTATCCAGACACTGGTTCTCTACATCTCTACATCTGGTCTCTATTTCTGCCCTGCAAATAAGGGCATCTGTACCATTTTCCTGGGCTTCCCAGGTGGCACTAGTGATAAAGAACCCTCCTGCCAATGCAGGAGACATAAGAGACACAGGTTCGATCCCTGGATCTGGAAGATCCCCTGGAGGAGGGAATGGCAACCTACTCCAGTATTCTTGTCTGGAGAATCCCATAGAGAGAGGAGCCTGGCGGGCTATAGTCCATAGGGTCACAAAGAGTCGGATGCAACTGCAGCAACTTAGCACCTACGCATACTATTTTTCTAGATTTCACATATATGCATTAATATACAGTATTTTTTTTCTCTTTCTGACTGACTTCACTGTATGACACTCTTTAGGTCCATCCACACCTCCAGGAGAACCTCAATTCATAAAGCAAATGTTAACAGCCAGAGAAGGGGAAATGGACATAAACAACTCATTCTTTAGAAGCCCCTAAAATAGCTCCCCCCACACAGCTCCTTCCATCAGCTTCTTCCCCACACAGTTCCCCCGCGTCCCTTGGGCTCTCCCTTCCTCGTAAGGCGGCCACAATGCTTAACACTGTGTTGGTGAGTCTTCCCTCTCCTGAGCAGCGCCCCCTGCTGGGTTCCTCTTTGCTATGCTGTGTTCCTGGAAAGTGAGGCAGTTGGCAGTCAGCCCTTGGGGAGGCAGATAGGGGACAGGCAGGTGAGTGAACACATGCATGTTTCCTGCAAGGCTTGCCTATCCTTACTGTGTACCACCACTGGGACACACTCCCCAACACAGATTTTTTTTGGGGGGGGCTGTGCTTTGAAGAATGTGGGATCTTAATACCCCGACCAGGGATCAAACCCATGGAAGCGCAGAGTCTTAACCACTGGGCTGCCAGGAAAAGTCCGCAGATTCTTTTACTTCCTTGGTCAGTGCTTTGTTTGTGTCTTTTTCGGTGAGTGGAGTGGGACAGTGTAGCTACTGCAGGAATCTTTTTGCAGCTTTCCACAAAGCACCCAGCTCCTCCTCTTCAACAGGACTTGCAACCCTCTGCATTCTTCAGAGCCAGTCAGCACCTCTCAAGGGCATGCATAGCCTCATATCTTGTGAAAGGGGCAGAATGAGAGGATAGGCAAAGGGAGCCAACATAAGAATATATTCCTTTACTCCACCCATGGAAAGGCTTTCTTTCCACTCTTTAGCTCTGAACAGAAGAGTGGGAAACATCTCTTGTCTCTTCTCAGAAAGTGTTAGTCGCTTAGTCGTGTCCTACTCTCTGCGACCCCATGGACTGTAGCCAGCCAGGCTCCTCTGTCAATGGAATTCTCCAGGAAAAGAGTACCAGAGTGGGCTGCCATTCCCTTCTCCAGGGGGATCTTCCCAACCCAGGAATTGAACCTGGGTCTCCTGCATTGCAGGCAGATTCTTTACCATCTGAGCCATCAGAAGAGGTATTTTTTTCCCCCATGATAAGTCCATGTGCCTGTTCAGGGATTGAAGTAGAGGGGAAGAGTGGACACGTGATATAAATTTTGTACACACATATCTGTGTGTACCCCAAACTGGGAAAGTGCTCCTGTAGTAGATTTTAAAAGTATCATTTAGGGATCAGACACACCTCAATTTTAATTCCACCTGCCATTTAGTAGCTCCATGAATTTGAGGAAGTGAGTCACCTTTCTGAGCCTTAGTTTCCTCATCTGTAACAAGACATCACATGAGATACTGTCTGCAAGACACCTGCGACAGAGTGAGCGCTTGGGAGATGCCAGGAGCTTCTGTCTGTATTCACCATGTCTGACACATCACAGGGCTCCATCAGCTTGAGGTTGCTCCTGTCAGAGGCCTCACCTCGTAAATTTTACTTCTTTATAGGCATGATTGAGTTAGTTTGGGAAGTGCTTCTTCAGACGTTTGGTAGTAGAAATCAGGATTAAAAGGCTGGTGTTACTGAAAGATAACGGAGTTTTGAGATAAGTGATGTCAAGGGTGACATTGAGCAGGGGGCAAAGAAGGATGCAGAGGAGTGCCCCTGTGGGTCCAGAGAAGGATTAAGAGTACTTGACTTTCTCATTTGAAACTTAGCTATTTATTTTACCTTGCTGCTGCTAAGTCGCTTCAGATATGTCCGACTCTGTGCAACCCCATAGACGGCAGCCCACCAGGCTCCCCCATCCCTGGGATTCTCCAGGCAAGAACACTGGAGTGGGTTGCCATTTCCTTGTTCAGTGCATGAAAGTGAAAAGTGAAAGTGAAGTCGCTCAGTCGTGGCCGACTCTTTGCAACCCCATGGACTGCAGCCCACCAGGCTCCTCCATCCATGGGATTTTCCAGGCAAGAGCACTGGAGTGGGGTGCCATTGCCTTCTCGATATTTTACCTTAAGACCTAACTATTCTCAGTTACTGCGCAAGCCCTCAGTGTCAACGGTGTTCCCTTTCTCCCAAGTTCAACCCTTTCCCCCCAACATTTATAAAAGAGTGATTCCAAGATCAAACTCTCTTTCACAAGAGTGTTAGCAAAAGTTCATGTTTCTGACACACAGTTAGGCTGAACAAACTAAATTGAGGGTGTTTGGAGCAGGGAAAGGTGTATTGCAGGGCTTTGCAAGAAGACCGGTGGCTCATGCCCTAAAAGTCCAGAGCTCTCTTGGAGGGTTTTGGCAAAGCATTTTCAAAAGCTGGGTGGGGTCCCAGGGTGTGTGGTCAGCTTGTGCACAGTTCTCTGATGGGCTGATGGTGAGATTGCAGGGAGGTGTCATAGGGGTTAACGTTATCCGTCCAGGCTCAAGTAGTTAACAGCTTCCATTTGTTGGAGAGGGTGACATTTTTTACATCTGCAAAACAACTCAGAAAATGTGCCTCAGATATTGCCGAGAGGAGCTAAAGCAGAGCTTATGGGAGAAGCGCCTGTCCCTGGAAGCCCCCATAGGGTTCCGCTGGGTTAGTGGAGTAGGTGGTGACCAGCCCTGGTCTCAGACCCATTTTCAACACAGAATGACATTTTTCTGGCTTGGGGAGTGAGGGGTAACTCTCTGCCAGGCTTGAGGGTTCTGCCATTCCAAGGCTGAGAGGCTGCCTTCAAGCTTTTTGGCGAGGCAGGTGGTGGTGGTTTTGTTGCTAAATAGTGTCTGGTTCTTTGCAACCCCATGGACTATAAGCCACCAGGCTCCTCTGTCCGTGTAATTCTCCAGGCAAGAATACTGGAGGGGGTTGCCATTTCCTTCTCTAGGAGATCTTCCCAATCCAGGAATTGAACCTGGGTCTCTTGCATTGCAGACGGATTCTCTACTGACTGAACCAGAGAGTAAAGAAGTCACAAGAAAGTGGGGAGAGGGAGTTCGCTTCCTGGGATGGTCTCCACACCCAGCTACACTACAGAACCACCAGGGAACTTTAAAATGTACGTTACTTAGGCTCTTCCCAGGCGCAGTGAATACCTGTCTCTGGAGCGTGGCTCACAACTTCATATTTTTAACAGGCTCCCCAGGTGAGCACTGGGGCTTCCAGGTGGCGCTAGTGGTAAAGAATCTGCTTGTCAAGGCAGGAGATGCAGGTTCGATCCTGGGTGGGGAAGATCGCCTGGAGGAGGGTATGGCTACCCACTCCAGTGTTCTTGCCTGGAGAATCCCACAGACCAAGGAACCTGGTGGGCTATGGTCCATAGAGTCACAAAGAGAAACAGCTGAGGGACTGAGCACACGCACATACACACTTACATATATGCATGAACGTGAACGTGAAAACGTGAAGTCGCTCAGTCGTGTCCGACTCTTTGCGACCCCATGGACTGTAGCCTACCAGGCTCCTCTGTCCATGGGATTTTCCAGGCAATAGTACTGGAGTGGATTGCCATTTCCTTCTGCAAGGGATCTTCCCAACCCAGGGATCGAACCCAGGTCTCCCACATCGTAGACAGACACTTTACCGTCTGAGCCACCAGGGAAGTCACGTGTATGTATGGCTGATCCATTTTGCTGTACAGCAGAAATTAACACAACATTCTAAAGCAACTATACTCCAATAAAAAATTAGCTTAAAAAAAAGTAATGAGTTTGGTGAGTCGAGATCACACGTTTAAGGACTGGAATTTGCTGGGAAACCAGAGAGAGATGAAGGGCCCTGAAAGTCTTGTTAGGGAGCCTGGGCTCCACCCTATAACTCAGTGGGCAAATACTCCTGACTTCAGATCCACTGGGTGACTTGTTGAAAACAGGAACTTCTGAGCCCTACTTCAGAGTGCAGGGTTTCCCAGGTGGCTTAGTAGTAAAGAATCTGCCTACCAATGCAGGAGATGCAGATTTAATCCCCAGTTTTGGATGATTCCCTGTAGAAGGGATTGGCAACCAGCTCCAGTATTCTTATCTAAAGAATTCCATGGACAGAGGAGCCTGGCAGGTGACAGTCCATGGGGTTGCAAAGAGTCAGATGCAACTGAGCACACACACACACACACACACACACACACACACACACCAGGTGAGTCTCAGAGACTCAGTGGGTCCCTTACTCGGGTGGAAATCTGTGTGAAGTTCACATGAGGCGCTAGCCTGGGACTCCCCACAAGGCATGAAAATCCTGGGGCTCTTGGTGGTTCTTATATGTGATATCCTAAAGTTATAAAAGCAGGACTGATTCTACATTATTTTCAGATTCTCAGAAAATAATCTCTCCAAGCACCTAAGTTTTCCAGGGACATCTGACTCTATTTTTGACAAAGCTTCTTCCGATGTTACAGGGTTGGATTCCCCACTGTGGGTAGCCTAGACCACCAGTGTAGGGACTTGGTACCTGTCTTACACATTCAACAGCATCTCCATCAGTGTTGTTGTCCCTCTTTAGGTCAACTGAAGAGTGAAAATAAAGCTATTCCTTCTGTGAATATTTCTGGGAAAAAAAAAGTTGGAAAAACAAGCTATAGGCTATGGGGATCTTATTCACCTCCCTCAGGAATTTTTTTTTTTCTCTCTTGGCTTTCCTGGGAGCCTTTAAGCCTCATTCCTAGGATCCCAAGACCTTCCTGGATGAAATTTGGATTTGGCAGTAGCCACACATCAGTTGCATTCTCACTCAAGCAGGAACTTTGGGTATGGTTAGAGAAAGAAATGAGAAGAAGAGTTAAGCTCACAAAGAGGATTCATCTCCTCTAGCTGGTTTTCGTCCATTGCTGAGTTCTTATCTCCACTTCCCACCAACACCTACTTACTTGGATCTTGACTTATTTTGGCAGTTCTCTGCGCGTGGACTGTGGTTGCCATGGAGATGTTATCCCGCGTGCTGCATGCTGTCTCATCTCCATCTCTTCCTTTCTCTCCAGCGTGCGCTCGCTCCCTCCATCCTCTCTTGTGCACTCAGCCTGGCCCCGTTGTAATTGAGGACATCAAACACCACATCTCTTCAAGCTATTTTGCCGCTCTGCCCCCAGTCACACCGACTGTGTTTTAACTTCATATAATCAAAGCAACCTGGGAGTGACTGGAAGAGAGGGGAGGAAATTGACTCAAATGCTAAATTCCTTTACGTTATGCTAGGATGCTCAGGAGTTTGAGGGAATTCAGGCAAGTGTTAATCAAATTAACTTCCCTCTGCTTTCACAGGGATTAAACCTTTGCTGAGGTTCAGAGAGACTTATTAACAATACTTTTCTGATTTCCACCTGGACTGTTTCTTCATGTCCTGGTGTTATCTACAAAGGAGAAAGCCTGAACTATTTCAGCTCCTAATTTCCCACCCATGAAATAATTCACTTTGTGCATTTTCTGTACTGACCCGAGGGTGTCTCGGAGGAAATATATTGACATCCTGGGTTATCAAGTGTTGGGCCAGATGTAGAAAAGATCTTAGTGTGAATAACTGAAGATTTGCCCTATTTGAATAATTACAGGTTTTATGCATGTTTGACTATGTGGACATTGTGGGGGAAGTTCTCTCCCTCACCCACTGAGGTCATTTTAATTTTTTTTAATTTACTTTTAAAATGGGAAAATATTAGAAGATAAATAACAAATTCTCCTTTTGTTCTTTTGTTTTTTAAAGATCTTCTGATTCCATTGTTACAAAGTATTTTCCTCTGTTCCTAAACTAGCAAAGTGAATTTATATTGATAGAGAACACCCCCAATATTATATTTTACATATATTTCAGATTCCCCTAGTGCTTTTATTTTTCAAACTAAAAATCACTACCAGCAACTCTGTTATCAAGAAGTTCCTTTTGCTTTCTTATGGAATAAGATTTGAATAAGTTACATGATTCTCAGAGATAAACAGATGTTTTATAGACCATTCAAAGGGGAGAATGGTAAGAAGATTCAAAGGGAAGAAGTTTAAAAATTTAAAAACATTTCTGCTTGTGCAGAAATGAAGTCATCCCCACTGTTTGACTCATTGTTTTTCAAAAAGAAAGATTATAGGTGTATATTCTTTAGAAGTTACTCTTCTTTAAATCAATCATTGGAGGAGTCACTTTCCACAGGGAATCAATACTCAGTGCTGATATCGATACACAGTGCCATCTATGTGTGTGCGTGTGTGTATGTGAGAGAGAGAGATGACATAGAAAGGTGGGTGTGAGGGGTGGGAAGTAAGAAAGCAGAGGAAAGGCTTTCAGGACTAGTCTTCTGGAAGTTCAAAAATAAATCAGTAAGTATTAATTGACTGCATACCACAAGCAAGGCACTAATTTGGAATCTGCAAAGAATAATTGAAGGGCAAGATTTGATACTTAGCTTCTAACAATGTCTTATCTATCTGGAAGACAAAATCCAGACATACAAAATGATGAGTAACAAAAAGGAATAAGAGGTGCTCTGTGACAACCTAGAGGGGCTGAATGGGGTGGGAGGTAGGGGGAAGTTTCAAGAGAGAGGAGACATATGTATACCTATGACTGATTCATGTTGATGTGTGGCACAAATAAGCACAGTATTGTAAAGCAATTATCTTCCAATTTAAGACAAAAGAAGTTTTTGAAAAAAGGAACAAGATAGGTCAGGTCAACAATTAATCAAATGCTGACATGTGGACTGGAGGCTGGAAAGGGCAGGAGGAGAGAAGAGGAGAGAGGGAGCTGGGATGGTCAGGAATAGAAAAGGGGAAACTGGATTTGAAACCATAAGCATGAGCAAGATTTGTACTGAATTCAATGGAAAAAAAAATAGAATAGAGGCAGGAAAATGCAGGTCATGGTCAGGGGACAGTGAAGAAGCCTCTTGGCTTCAGCAGGAGTTCATACAACACACAGAGAGACAGGGCCAGGGCAGAGAGGACTTTGATCATGGGCAGACTTTTTCTCTACGTAACAGTCATTGGAGTTCTTTGAGCAAGCAGCCCTAAGAGGTCTTGTCGTAAGATGACGTGCAGGTAGTATTTGGAAGGTGGGGCGATTGATATCGGGCTGATGGCCCAGTAGAGGGCTGCTTTAGCTGTTCGTCTACCAAGTGATGAGGTGTGGTCTAGCATGAAGGTCATGGGACTTGAAGGGAAGGGCCAGATGCAAGAAGTATGTTGTAAAAACAGGACTGTGTAGGGGAGGGCGTGGGTCACTGAACACGGGAAACTAGGAAGATGGCAGAGACTCCTGGGAGGTTTCAAGACCACAGGAATGAGGCCAGTTAATATTCACGGTGAGCTGGATCATAAAGAAGGCTGAGTGATGAAGAATTGGTGCTTTTGAACTATGGTGCTGGAGAAGACTCTTGAGAGTCCCTTGTACAGCAAGGAGATCAAACAGTCAATCCTAAAGGAAATCAACCCTGAATATTCATTGGAAGGACTGATGCTGAAGCTCCAATACTTTGGCCACCTGATGTGAAGAGCAAACTCATTGGAAAAGACTCTGGTGCTAGGAAAGATGGAAGGCAAGAGGAAAAGAGGGCTACAGAGGGTGAAATGATTGGACGGCATCACCGACTCAATGGACATGAGTCTGAGCAAACTCTGGGAGATAGTGAAGAACAAGGAAGGCTTGTTCCGCTGATACGCTGCAGTTCATGGGGTCACAAAGAGTCGGACACAACTTAACGACTGAACAACGATATGCACTGTGCTCTGGGCAGCATCCCAAATGCTTGGTAAATATTAACTAAGTCAGAGAGAGGAATTAGAAAGTCAGTTAGTGTGAGGAAGAAGATAAAGCAAATGCATTTCCAGCCCTAAGAGTTTGTAACGGGGAAAATGCGAGCAGAAATGGCCATCGAAGGGTGAATGTGGGGGATGAGAAAGAGGGGGAATGCAGGCGTAGAATCAGAACTCAGAGAAAGAGTTGGTTCCCTGAGGACAGCTGAAATGAACAGAGACCCTATAATTTCAGGGTTCCTAAAAATTTTCTACAAAACCTCAAATAAGGGAAAAGAGAAATTAAAGCAGCCAACCAAGAAGGGAAAGAAGGAGCAATGGCAGGTAAAGGAGAAGAACCAAGATAATGATGAAACCTAGACTAGACACATTTCCAAAGGAGGGGCATGTCGTGCAGCTTAAACCCGGGATGAGATGCAGTGGATGAGCACCAAGGATAATCAATGTATTTGACTGTCCAGATCATAAGTATAGTCCTGCCTCCCTCATGGAGGATTGCTGAGAGTTGATTGCTGCTCCAAAGCAATACTTTAAATATTGTATTTTTTAAGTCCAGAGAGAGCTTGAGTATTCTGTGCCAAAGCAGGATAAAGTTTTTTTCCCCATCTTATCCGAGCCAAATAAATATTCTAACTCTTGTTGTCTGCCTCTAACAAGAGCTCCAAGAATATAGTCTTAGACTTTCATAACTGACTTCCTCCCAGAGCGTGATCTGAGAATTAATTTCTCTATAAGTTCAGTCAGGCTTACTGCTTTGTGGTTCGTCTCCTGCTTTCTTATAAGGAAGATTAATTTCATTTCTAACTTTTTTGGGGTTTAGTGCTTGTGAAATGACAGACAGACCCCAGAGACCTGGAGTTCTCTTGTTATTCTGTGAATGTATTGCCTGACCAGCAATGTGTCTCCAGTCTTCCTCAGGGCTGTGAGAGCCCATGTGGTTCTCACCTCCTCCCTGAAAACTTCCCTTAATGGTGCTGGCTTAAGGGACAGTTAAAAGCAACTGATGGACTGCTTATTGGTTCTCTAAATAGTGACTGAGTGCTCAGGCTTTGAGCCATTTAGAACTGGGTTTAGATTTTTGTTCGACCATGTTAGAAGTTGGGGACTTACCTCCCTCTTCCCTGATCATCATTTCTGACAATAGTATCCTTAGTGGGAGGAACATGGGTTTTAGAGCCACTCTGAATTGAATGGGGTAGCACCAACCTTGGGTTTTCATTATAACGTGATCTATCATTTTATAGCATTGCTGTGACAATATCATATAATGCGAAACATCCAGAATAGAGTTTGGCATGTACTCAAAAAATGGTAGCAGGTTTTATTTTTATTTTTTAATTGAGTGATCAGAGCAGAAATATGACTTCTAAGCAATTTCACTTACAAGCTAGAAAGCCATGAGATTCATTTACCTTGGGGAGACAAAATTCTGAAAAAAAGGGGGAAAAAATACCCATCAGCTTATTTTGTACATAATGGTAAACTCCAGCTGGTGATTTAGCTGATTTGACTCGTTCTGAGAAAGCAGTTCATAAGAGCAGCCAGCCTGATCTTTGCACTCATGTTATAAAGGTGAAAGCACAACAGAGAGGGAGGAGCCAGAGCTGTGGCAGACTGTTAAACCCTAAGAGTGGTGGTCTCATCGCCAGAAGACAGGGGAATGTGGCCTGGCCTTGACCGTGTTAAGTCTGACCTGATAACTGAGCACTCAGGTAGAATGGTCCCACCAGGAATATAGAACTGAATGAAGGTCAGGGAAGAGATGGGAGCTCCAATGGAGATTTTGGAGGCCTTGGTATCGAGGTGATGATGGTTGATACTTGGCTGTGAATGTGTCTTCAAGAGAGAGCAGTGGTGAAAACCTGAGTCTTGAGTGCCCCCAACTTAGGGATTTCCCAGCAAAAATGGACAGGAGAGGGAAAGAGAACTGGTTCTAAAGGTATAGGAAGAACCAAGAAATTATCCTACTTTAATCCACAAATAAACAAAGGAAAGGAGAGTGCTGAAAATGTGGGAGTGTCATCTGTTAGTTGTATAATGTCAGGCGGAATAATGATAAAGCAAGAGCTACTGATTTTCTTTTGGTTATTGATGACCTTGTAAGATCTGTTTCTGTAGAGTGATAGAGACAAAAGCCTAGACTGCAGAGGTTAAGGAGAGAGGGCTGGTAAGGAAGTCGGGGCATCAGGTGTCAATTACTTTTTTTTAAGTTTGTAGTAAAAAGAGGTAGAAAATGGAATTACTTTGCAGAAGTTGGAAAACAAATCTCTTTGTGACCTCCCCTGGCTGAGAAGGAGTTAATGTTAGAACTGCACAGTAATTTCAGAAGCATTAAAGAGCATGTTTCCATGGCAACATCAACCTACAGAGGGAGAGAAAGAGCTAGGATCCCCTGACAAAGAAGGAACAGCCGAGTTCTAGCCCCCACATGTACAGCGGGGAGAGATGATTACATGTTTCTTTCAGCTTCCCTGTGAAGATGCAGTTGGGGTTCATGTGTGCTGTCCTCTTGAGGACCAGGAAAGAGGGAAATGGGGTTGGATTTAAATAAACTCTTGCCCTCACCTTGCTTCAAATTCTGACTCAAGGGTCAAGCCACGTTAGAGTTATTAGAACAGATCAATGCACGTCTCTAACTAACTATCTAAAAATAGTTAAATAAATAAACAAATTTGATCTTCCCCTGACCTCTCTGCTCTAACTTGATCTAGAAACTGTGCTATGAAGTACCGTGCTTCACAGCAGCACTTACAGAAGCTCTAGAAACACAGGCTGTGTTTGACTGATAACCTTGGATCAGCACTTTTGCATTGTAGTTTCTATCTTGATGTTTTCTCCTTGACAAGATATACATTTCATCTTACTGTTTTCAGGTCCCTCGTATCCCTTTTAATACTGACAGGCGTACATTTCCGGTACCTTCAAACTCAACCAGACTTTAAGAGGTGGGTCCTCCTGCTGTACTGAAGCCAAAGAAAGCTCTTTTGCAGACCATGCTACAGGAGCCACATCAACAAACTCGTTGTCGCTAACTTTCCCAACAGTTCACTTTCTTCACGCTCATATTTTGTTCCGTGTTGCATCTGGGACGTGTGTATCTTCCATTCCCCTGGTCTTTCCTTGGACTATAGACTGAGTAAATCACTTCACGTCCTATGTAGAAGGGCATTATCCTTGGGACAGGCTGTTCGTGACTGCATCTTCTGAAGATGAAGATGTGCTCTGGAATGAGGCCACAGCCTCCACCACCCTCTGCCTTGCATCTGCAGCATGATGAAATTCTGAGACACCCATCTCCCTGAAAGACATTATCTTCACCCAGGTATCCTGAGTCCTCTGTTGCAAACCATCTCCTGCCCCTGGAATGTCTTCCTTCTTTTGACCACTCTTTTCCTTCCATTCAGTGTAATTGCTTCTAGAAATTTCTACTTAAAATCTGTACCAACTACTACTGAAAGACTTAAGTCATAACCCCCCCTTTTTCCATGGATGACAAGACAGTTCCTCATAACCTTCATTCCCAGTCCCTGTAACTAGAGTCATCTCACTAATTCCTTTGCTTACCTCTTCTTCTTTCCTTCAGTAGAGCTATTACAGGGAGCTGTGGAATTAAGTGCATCAGAGCTACAGAGTGGCTAGGTGCTTTGTGTATGGAGGGATTGCCAGTCTGTTGGTCTTGTTGGCCATCTCAGGTAGAGGAGAGGGTAGAAAGGGGCTCCCATGGAAAAGCAAACTGAGGAAATGGAGAAAGGTCAAAAGGGAGAGAAAAGCATCCTTATCCCCTCACTTCACACCCAGGTCACTTTGGATTTGTGACTAGAGGCTTCTTCTTGGGTGTATGTGACCAGGGTTCCTTTCAATTAAGTCTGAATGGTTCACAGTAGGAAAAGGCTTCTGATCAGAGCTGGATGTCCTAGAGAAATCTTTGCCAGTCATTGTTTGGCTGATTTTGGCATAACCCCTGAGTAGGTCTGCCCGCTCGTGAGCTAGAATGGATGTCAGCAAAATATTAGTAGGCATTAAGTTGAAATACCTGAAAAATATTAGTAGGCATAAACAAGAGATACCGAGTACTCAGTGATCAGCTACCTTTTGATCTGCCTTGGCATTTTCTCCGGGAAGGTTCACTGCATAGTTCTGATGGCCCACGCTGGGCTGTATTCCAATATATTGAGCACATCGTCTAGGGAAGAGAAGAGGGATTTTATTCAGGGCTTTGGAAAAAGAAAGTGATTTTAACTTATGTGCAACGTGAAAACATGAGCTTAAAATGAATCCAGGAGAGTTACTTGATTCCTTCCCACTGGGACTGTCACCTTTCTCAGTGCCTCTGATGACTCTGGGTTTCCCGTCACACCTTCACTCTCCCCACCCATCGCAGAGGTGATAAAGGGCTGTGGACATGAATACCAGGAGGAATTCTTTTCCTGTCTCAAGTTCTGTGCACAGTTCCCTAAGCTTTGATGTCCAGCACTCTTGATTAATTGGCATCGCCAGTTCCTAAGGAACCTACAAGCAGAAGCGTGCCCCACCAAAGGAAATTTTAAAGAGAATTACATAGTGTTCCAATCAGGGCTCTAGAAGGTCATAACGGGGGTCATTTCAAGGAGTCATTTATTCTAGGCTAAAATTATGGGGATATGAGCTCATCTTTTGCCTTCCTCAGAAAGCGAACTTTACATTGAAGTCGTACAATTAAATGACTTCACGCTGCAAAATACCTCACAGGGATAACCAATCACAGGAGAGACAACACACATCCCCAAGCCTGAATGGCTGGGATATTGTGGGGGTGGGATGAATGTGTGGTTAATGGAAAAGCAGAGATCCAGAGACTGGCAGACCAGACTCTGAACTTATCCTGCCAAAGAGCGGCAACATCTACCCAGGCAATATCTTCTGTTAAGCTTTAAATATGGAAGGTCAGACTGTGATCCAGAAGTCCTGCAATCTCTAACAGTCTCTGGTATCCAGGTAATACTGTGTTAAAGGTAATCATAATAATAACACCAGCAGCAGCTAAAACTAAAGGCTCATTATGTACAGGTACATGTATCCTCACAACGGTCCTGTGAGGTAAGTACTATTACTGTTCACATTTTTATAGTGAGGAAACTGAGGCAGGGAGAGATTAAATAGCTTGTGAGATCACGCAGCTTCAGAACCGGCCGAGCAAGGACATGAGCAGAGGTCACCGGGCTGCAGAGTCCTTGCCTGTCCAGACCACGCTGCACTGCACTTTGGTAGTATTGGGGGGGGGGTGTGCGATACACACTGCATTTCTCTCATCTTCCCTTCACATATCCTGTTTCTCCCTTTGTTTTATCATCGCTGTTTTTTCGTTTTCTTTTTTATTAAGGTATGGTTGATTTGCAGCATTGTCTTAGTTTTAGGTGTACCATTTCTGCCTTCTATGTTCTTTCCTCATCACTAAGCATTTGAGGCATTCAGGACTTTTCATTCGTTTGAGTGTTGGTATCTTATAATGAGAACAAGCTCCTGGCTTTGACCGCAGATGAAAGAGTCCAGAGGAGAGTTGTCCCCTGGCCATGACCTGCCACATTGACCGCGCTTGGTGAAAGGAGACAGACAAGAGGATGAAAAGGTAGACAGTAGGCCCTTGCAGCTGGTGGCAGAACCTCTTGGAGCTCATTGAGCTAACATTTAGAGGAAGAGGAAATGCTCTCTACCTTCTTATATATCTGAGTAGAGATTTTTCAGCAGCTCTCGACAGTGCCCCTCTTTTTCTTTTAATTTTGTGTGTGCTCAGTTGCTCAGTCGTGTCCAACTCTTTGCGGTCATATGAACTGTAGCCCACCATGTTTCTCTGTCCATGGCAGTCTCCAGGCAAGAATACTGAAGTGGGTTGCCATTTCCTCCTCCAGGGAACTTTCCTGATCCAGGGACTGAACCCACGTCTCGTGCACTGGCAGGTGGATTCTTTACCACTCAGCCACCTGGGAAGCTCTTCTTTTGTTTTGATAAAACTAATTCATGGTATTCAGTGGTGAAACAGAATTTGGGTAATAGAGCTCAGAAAATCTCATTGACAGGCTGAGGGCTCTGAGAAGATTCTTTCCCTGTAATAGTTGGGAAGTTGACACATCACTACATACCCTCAGCCAGACTGCTAAGGGGCCAAAACACAATCCTTTTTACCACCAGCAGGAGAGAGGGAGTATATTAAATGTATATCAGTCAGTCTTAAGATACTTTAATATCTCATTAGTTTAACACTACAGATTTAGAATTTCAATAACTGAGTTATGGACTAGCCCAAACGTGAAGCTTTTATGATTTGTAAAGAATGGTTCATAAAATGAATGGCATAAACACCACTTCAGAGAAAGTGTTTAATCCACTGGCACACAAACTATTTTTAATTTGCCTCAAGTAATGATAAATTAATATTACAGTCTACCCTTTAAATTAGTTTTTCCTGAGGTTCTAAGTATCACTTTGCAAAAGTGAGAAAAGGCCTACACTTGACAGCTTAGGAAACTGGTATTTCTAATTATTTTGTTCAATAGCATGGTTTAGTATTTTTATATTTGACACTGTGGCTCAAAGGAAACCTTTAAAACTTCTTCAAATCCCTTTTCCTCAAAGAGAACACCATTGATAACCAGAATAAAATAACTCACGTGCCTTGAAAACATTGTCACATAACCTAAGAACTGATGGATCTAGGATTTGAACAGAAGTGGTGTGATGGCAGCATCCTTGCCTTTAAACACCACACACACTGGCGGCTGCTGCTGCTGCTGCTGATGGTGATGGTGATAGAGTATGTATTTAGTGCACACTACATTCGTTTCCTCTCCACTTAGCTTATTTTTCCTATTTCCCCTCATTTTTCTTTCTACCAGCATTTAGGGGCATTGTCTATGTTGTTCATGTGAATGCAGGATATCTTACTCATGAGTTATTTCTTCTGAGTCTGATCCCAGAAGAAGCTAAGGCAATGGCACCCCACTCCAGTACTTTTGCCTAGAAAATCTCATGGATGGAGGAGCCTGGTAGGCTGCAGTCCATGGAGTCGCTAGAGTCGGCCACGACTGAGCGACTTCACTTTCACTTTTCACTTTCATGCATTGGAGAAGGAAATGGCATCCCACTCCAGTGTTCTTGCCTGGAGAATCCCAGGGATGGGAAGCCTGGTGGGCTGCTGTCTATGGGGTCGCACAGAGTCGGACACAACTGAAGCTACGCAGCAGCAGCAGAGAGAATTGTTCCCAGGCCATGATCTACCACAATGATCACATTATACTGGGTTGGCCATTTTAGATTCATTTTAATTATTATGAATTTCTCTTGTGGCTCAGACAGTAAAGTGTCTGTGTACAATGCGGGAGACCTGGGTTCGATCCCTGGGTTGGGAAGATCCCCTGGCAAAGGAAATGGCAATCCACTCCAGTACTATTTCCTGGAAAATCCCATGAACAGAGGAGCCTGGTAGGCTACAGTCTATGAAGTCACAAAGAGTCAGACACGACTGAGCGACTTCACTCTATGTTGGGGAAAAGTCAGAACTTTCTATTTAATTTCCCAAACCATCACAAGGAACATCTGATTTTTAAATATTTACTTTTGTCTCCCAATATTGGTCTCTAACTAAGTAGCTTTTCAACATTTTCAGTTCAGTTCAGTTGCTCAGTTGTGTCAGCCATGTCTGACTCTTTGCCATCCCATGGACTGCAGCACACCAGGCTTCCCTGTTCATCATCAACTCCTGAAGCTTGCTCAAACTCATGTCCATTGAGTGGGTGATGCCATCCCACCATCTCATTCTCTGTTGTCCCCTTTTCCTTCTGCCTTCAAGCTTTCCCATCATCAGGATCTTTTCCAATGAGTCAGCTCTTCACATTAAGTGGTCAAAGTATTGGAGCTTCAGCTTCAGCATCAGTCCTTCAGATGAATATTCAGGTCTGATTTCCTTTAGGATTGACTGGTTTGATCTCCTTGCAGTCCAAAGGACTCTTAAGAGTCTTCTCCAACACCACAGTTTAAAAGCATCAATTCTTCGGTGCTCAGCTTTCTTTATAGTCCAACTCTCACATCCCTACATGACTACTGGAAAAACCAAAGCTTTGACTAGACAGACCATTGTCAGCAAAGTAATGTCTCTGCTTTTTCATATGCTGCCTAAGTTGGTCATAGCTTTTCTTCCAAGGAGCAAGCATCTTTTAATTTCATGGCTGCAGTCACCATCTGCAGTGATTTTGGAGCCCCCCAAAATAAAGTCTCTCACTGTTTCCATTGTTTCCCCATCTATTTGCCATGAAGTGATGGGACAGGATGCCATGATTTTAGTTTTTTGAATGTTTACTTTTAAGCCAGATTTTTCTTCTTTCACTTTCATCAAGAGGCTGTTCTTCTTTGCTTTCTGCCGTAAGGGTAGTATCATCTGCATATCTGAGATTATTGATATTTCTCTCGGCAGTCTTGATTCCAGCTTGTGCTTCATCCAGCCTGACATTTCACATGATGTACTCTGCATATAAGTTAAATAAGCAAGGTAACAATAATGAGCCTTGACATACTCCTTTCCCAATTTGTAACCAGTCTATTGTTCCATGTCCAGTTCTAACTCTTGCTTCTTGACCTGCATATAGATTTCTCAGGAGGCAAGAAAGGTGGTCTGGTATTCCCATCTCTTGAAGAATTTTCCACAGTTCGTTTTGATCCACACAGTCAAAGGCTTTGACATGGTCAATAATGCAGAAGTAGATGTTTTTCTGCAACTCCCTTGCTTTTTCGATGATCCAGTGTATGTTGGCAATTTGATCTCTGGTTCCTCCTTTTCTAAATTCAGCTTGAACATCTGGAAGTTCACAGTTCACATGTTATTGAAGCCTGGCTTGGAGAATTTTGAGCATTGCCTTGCTAGCATGTGAGATGAGTGCAATTGTATGGTAGTTTAAACATTCTTTGGCATTGCCTTTCTTTGGGATTGGAATGAAAACGGACCTTTTCCAGTCCTGTGCCACTGTTGAGTTTTCCAAATTTGCTGGTATATTGAGTGCAATACTTTAACAGCATCATCTTTTAGGATTTGAAATAGCTCAGCTGGAATTCCATCACCTCCACTAGCTTTGTTCGTAGTGATGCTTCCTAAGGCCCACTTGACTTCACATTCCAGGATGTCTGGCTCTAGGTGAATGATCACACCATCGTGGTTATCTGGATCATGAAGATCTTTTTTTGTATAGTTCTTCTGTGTATTCTTGCCACCTCTTCTTAATATCTTCTGCTTCTGTTAGGTCCATACTATTTCTGTCCTTTATTGTGCCCATCTTTGCATGACATCTACTATTTCTAATCTTGTAAAAAATTGTTCCTATTGCTTTCGGGAGGAAATGCATATGATACAGTAAGTGTTAAAGAGACCAGCAAAAAGCTTTTTTAAAGATCTGTGGTTTTGCTATTTTTTATTTTATTTTATTTCTTTATTTACTTTTGGTGCCTGGGCAGGGACCTAAACCCTGGACTCTCAGATTAAAAGTTGGTTTTGTCATTTAGATGATGGAGTTTAGCAGTGTAGTAGCCACGATATTAATCAGGTGATGCATCAAGATAGAGAACATCTCCTAGGAGTTGTGTTCTTCCCACACCAGGCAAGTGAGGTAATCTGAATTTTTAGATGATGGTCTATTTTATAGATGAAGGAGCTAAATGCTTTAAAAGGTAAGTGACAAACCAAAGATGTAGTAACAAAGTTACAGGTTTTCAGAGCTGGAAAATCATAAGCAAAGGGGTCAAGAATTTGAGTCTCTTCCCTGGAACTGTGTTTCCTCCTTTATTACTTTGCTCTAATAGCTGGAGAATGGAAATTGAGAGCTATGGACAACTCCACATTTTTTAATAATTTTTTTTAATTTTTAATGGAAGGATAATTGCTTTATAATATTGTGTTGGCTTCTGCCATACATCAACATGAATCAGCTATAGGTATACATCTGTCCCCTCCCTACAGTCTCCCTCCCACCTCACACCCCTTCCCACTCCTCTAGGTTGTTACAGAGCCCCAGTTTGAGTTCCCTGAGTCATACAGCAAATTTTTACTGGCTATCAATTTTACATATAGTAGTATATATGTTTCCATGTTACTCTCTCCATTCGTCCCCACCCTCTCCTTCCTCCCTTCTACTCGTGTCCCTGAGTATGTTCTCTGTGTCTGCATCTCCATTACTGCCCTGCAAATAGGTTCATCAGCACCAATCTTTCTAGATTCCATGTCTATGTGTGTTAGTTGCTCAGTCGTGTCTGACTCTATGTGACCCCCATGAACTGTAGTTGGCCAGGCTCCTCTGTACATGGAATTCTCCATGCAAGAATGCTGGAGTGAGTTGCCATTCCCTTCTCCATCTAGATTCCATGTATGTGCATTAATATATGATATTTGTTTTTCTCTTTGACTTACTTCTGTATAAGCTGTATAATAGGCTCTAGGTTCATCCACCTCATTAGAACTGACTCAAATGTGCTCCTTTTTACGGCTGAGTAATATTCCATTGTATATAAGTACCACCATTTCTTTATCTATTCATCTGTTGATGGACAGACATTTCTCCAAAGAAGACATACAGATGGCTAATAAACATGAAAACGTGCTATATTGCTCATTATTAGAGAAGTGCAAATCAAAGCTGCAATGAGATATCACCTATCACAGGTCATAATGGCTATCAAAAAATCCACAAACAATAAATGCTGGAGAAGGTGTGGAGAAAACGGAACCCTTCTTGCACTGCTGGTGGGGATGTAAATTGATACAACCACTATGGAAGATGGTATGGAGATTCCTCAAAAAAAAATGAGAATAATTCCACATTTTTGAGGCATGATGTTGAGCAGAAAGATCACTGGTGTGGGGTAGGGACACCTGGATCCTCTTTCCAACCCTGTCATCTGATCTTGGTGAAAACACAAACCCCTCCAGACTTCATCTGCTCCATCTGAAAATGAGAGGGTTGTCTGAGAGGATAAACTTGTCTCTCTTATTACCACATTATAAGACATTCATTTAAATAAAAAACAATAGTCCCTTGTGAGAATCTGGAGGGCACAATGAGAACTGTGGGGCCAGGGCACTTGGTTTTCTGGGGAGATTCTGGCAGGGCCCTCTCGGACGCCTCCCACACATGGCGCACTGCTAAATCATTGCAGCAGATGAGCTCTGAGTGGCATGGTCAAAGTCAAAGAGGCACACAGGCTTTTTACCTCAGCTTGACCCCATTCAACCCAGTGGAGGATGACTTTGGCCACAGGCAGCAAATATGTTGGACCTGAGCCCAGCAGGGTTCCAAGACTTTCTCCACAAGCCAGAGTCAGGCCGGAAATGTGATCGGTTTTATTTTCCGCAGTTTGTATGAGGGGGTCTCTGTAGTCGAGGGCACGTGATGGTGATGTGAGACTGCCAAGAGGCCCATCTGAGGCTCTGAGACACTGATTTCACTTTACTTACTGAAGTAATGAAAAGAACCCTGAGCTTGAAATAAGAAGACTTGAACTCCAGTCCTGAACAGGCAAGCCACCTTGGAAAGTCAAGTAGTACTGGGGGGACCCATTTTCTCCCGTCCAAACTGGCAGTTCTCAATGGATGGTTTTTAAGTTTTCTTCTAGTTCCAGCAATCTGAGATTTTTGCAGTGTTAGAACTTTATGAGATAAGCTATCATTTGGCTTATGGGTCAAACTACATCCCAGAGACAAATCAAGCAATATTTTTTTATATACCAAACCTTGATGGGCCTTCCAAGCGACTAGGATCTTATGAGCAGAACTTCTGAATTTGAGTGCCACTTGAAGCTAGGCTTTCTCATTACATTCTTGAAGATGACATTTTCAGAGACAGAATAGCTGTGGCATCTCTTAATAATATAGTCAAATCCTTTACTGAGGATTTATACACGGAAACTTTGAGGTTTTAATTAATATTCAAAATTGACAAAGTGCCACCAGATGCAAAGGTGGTTAGGTATTTTCAGGTCTTATGGAAAGCTGAACTGATTAATATGACCATTAGACCTAGTTTATCCTCCATATGTGGGAGGCAGTTTCCATTTCTCCCGTGTGTTCCACTGATAGTTCAGCCCTGATAAATGTAATTGTCCCACTTTTACTCACTGAGGTCCAAAATGAGGCAAGTTCCCTGCCTTTAGATAATTCTAATCAGGCTAGTCGAAGTATATTACTTTTTTCTAAATGTTTCCTACTATATAACCTTTTATTTGTGTCATATTTTATATAGTTTTTCTACCCTGTATTTCAGGTGATCATCACAACCTGGTAAACTAGAGGTAAAAAAAAAATCGGTGTTTCCATTTTAAAGAGGGAAAAACTCAGGTTCAGGGCCAAGGTCACAGGTCTAGAAGTGACCACACTCCCAATTATTTTTTCACACTTTTCATTACCAATGAATGGATTGGTCTGTTCCACTATTCTAAGGGCATCCTTACCCGAGGCAAGTGTATATTTGCAAGCTCCTCACTAATAGCTAAAGGTTGGCACGTCTCGGGGAATTACTCAGAAAAACACAATGTGAATGACGAATCTTTACACTGCTGAAGGATATGAATAATTAAAGGATACTTTGCAGAAGAGTATTTTGTGTACTGTCATAACATTTTATTAATATTTTTGATAAGTAAAATATATGAGAAGTGTCAACACAGAATAAAATGAACATGTAGAACTGGAATAAGGTGAACATCCTAGAGAGGGAAAAATATATAAGGAAAATCAAAAGAATTGGGAGCAGGAACAACTAGAGAAATTTAACTGCAGAGCAATTACCCATGAATGTGGTTTTATTTTCTTGGAGTTTGAATTTCCCAACCTATCCACTCAGTTCAGGGAGTTGAATTCCCCTTTCAAAGAAGTCATCTTGAGAGGCCATATGCTTATTCCATTCATGCTGATTGTTGCTTATATGATTTCGGGGCTTCTCTTTTATAATTGCCTTCTGAAATGGACACTTTTCTTTGAAATAATTCTTAATGGTGATTTAGATAAAGTCAGAATTACTCACAGCCATGTCTGGTGAAAAAGAGGGTTCATTAGCCAGATAATTTCCATCTCTCCCCCATCCCTTCCTCCTTCTTCCTCTCTTTCTTTCCCTTTCCTTTAATCCCTCCTTCTCTCCTCCCTTCCCTCCCCTCCCTCCCTCCCTCTCTCCCTTCCTTCCTTCTCCCTCTCCACTTCCTCTCTTGTGTTCTTTTAAAAAAGAGGCAAGACTAATTTTTTTCTACAAGTCTCATACACCTCCTCTGAAAACTTTCAGAAATTAAAGTATAATGCCATATTGATGTAGTAAGAACCTACTTTCCAAATGGATTATGCCTGATGCTTAAATTCTGGTCTTTTAGTTTAAAAGCATACTCCCTGAAATGAACTGCATGGAACTTAGGCTGGAGTGTTGAAGTTGTTGTAAACTACAGGAGACCTGAATATCATCTTCTCACGAGTGATGGGCAGGAACAGGCAGCAGTGAGCTGAGAGGAGGAGCAGCACAGAGAGTGGAGAAGACACGGGGTGGAGCCTTGAGTTGAATCAAGGATGTTACACATTTACCAACTGAAGGTGTTCAGAGATCACAGCTGAGGGGGTAGAGAGGGAGTTACACCATGGCACAGTGTAGCTTGGTGCAGGAACAGGGATATTAAAGCTGCTGTGGTGTGTGAGAATCAGAGTGGGATGCTAGAGAACACATGGGACTGGGAACAGCTCTTTTTTTTTAATATAAATTTATTTATTTTAATTGGAGGCTAATTACTTTACAATATTGTAATGGTTTTGCCATACATTGACATGAATCCGCCACGGGTGTACATGTGTTCCCCATCCTGAACCCCCCTCCCACCTCCCTCCCCATCTCATTCCTCTGGGTCGTCCCAGTGCATGAGCCCCGAGCACCCTGTATCATGCATCAAACCTGGACCGGCGATTCATTTCACATATGATAATATAGCTCTTAAAATGTTATTTCTGCTCCCAATTAGCTGGGGGCAAATAATTTGACCTCTTTGTGCTTCAGTTAGTTCCCTTATCTATCAAGTTAAAATTATAGAACCAAATGAGCTCATAGTTTCTTCAAAGACTAAAATTCATTTTATAAGGGATTTGTTATTGTTGTTGAGTCACTAGGTCATGTCTGACTGTACGACCCCATGGACTACAGTCCACCAGGCTCCTCTGTCCATGGGTTTTCCCAGGCAGAAGTACTGGAGTGGGTTGCCCTTTTCCTTCTTGAGGGGATCATCCCAACCCAGGGATCAAACCTGTGTGTCCTGCATTGGCAGGCCTATTCTTTACCCATGAGCCACCTGGGAAGCCCTTTATGCAGGATACATGATGAATATCTTCAAATGCTTGAAGAGCTCCCATGCAAAAGAAGCATTAGACTGTATAACTCCTAAGGAGGAGACCAGGATCTAGAGGTAGTAGGGGAGCAGATTTCACCTTTAGGTAAAAAAGAACTGCCCAACAGTGAGGTTGCTGCCTTGAGGGTAGGGAATACAGTGATGAGCTCCCCATCAATGGAAGTATTCAAGAAGAGCTGAGAGGGCTGGTTTTATGATGTCATAGAAAGGAAAGATAAACTGCAGGAACTGGGCTCATTGATTATGAAGATCTCTTCCAATTTTGAAATTCTAGGAATCTCTGCTCTTTTGTGGTCTCTGTTTTTGACTGCATTTGCCCTGGAAATGACAGCTTGAAAAGTCCCAGGCAGCTTTAGAAGAAGGAATGTGGTCCATGAGGATTTGGTTCACAGTACCTAGTCATCTTTAGAATTTCCTGAAAGACCTACATCTTAGCAACCCTAAGCAACCTTGGTTGCTTAATCTAATGTTACCTGGTAGCATCAAAGAAGAGGCTCACAGTTTTTGTTAAATGAGAAGACTTACAAAAGGAGCCTTTAGGCTGCCTCCTGCACGTTCTTCTCTCCTTCAGTGCAGTAGGGAGCCATGGTTGGTCGAAGTTTTGAAGCCTGTCAGAAGACTCCCAACAATCACAGGATGCCCATTCTGCTTCTGAACAGAGATAGGTCTCACTGCAGCATCAGGTGCAAGGCTCCAGAGTAGCATGTCATGTGAACATGGAGCTAATCATTATTGACGCCTTGAGCCATGGTGGTGAAGGGACATGAATAACCATCAGCACGGTTGCACTGATGCCATGGGAATGAACATGCCTGTGGGAATTCCCAGTGAGGGAACTTCATCAGGTCAGAGCAGCCAGAAAGGGAGAATGGGGTGAGCTGAGAGTATAGGTGTTGAAAGACAGCTCCATTGGTCTGACTCTCATTATTAGTTTTTACTAATTTACATGTCTGAACCTGAAGCACTCTGCAAAATGTCCTTCTCTCCTCCCTGGACCCCCACCCCACCCCTGCGATTTTCTGTGAAAAGGGAAGCTGTCTTGCCCACTCCCACTGTATCTTGTCTCTACACCCCCCTCCCTTGAACTCACCTCCTTTTTTGAATAATAGTCATTAACGCTTAATGAGGGTTTACTCTGCCCCTTGGTCAGCTATCTCATTTAAGCCCTTCAAACCTAATAGAGTAGGTTCTTTATTACCCCATTTTTGTCAAATCGTGAAAAAAACAGATATTCAAAAGGCTCAATAATTTGCTCAGTCATAGCTGCCAACTAAACTCAAGCCCATTGCGCTTATGTCAAATTTTTACATTATCTTTCTTACTATTCCTATAGTGTGAAAACTTGGATGGCAGTTATTGGATAATGAAACCGAAGCCTGAGGGGCACAAGCTTTACATGATATTTATAGAGCTATCTACACGTCAGTCTCCATCCACCTTTCTCTCTGTCTTCCTGACTGTCTTGTTCTGACATACCTTCTTCATGCTTGTAACCTTCTCTTCATTCTCTGTTTACAGGTATCTGATCAATGTGACTTTTGAAGGGAGAAATCTGTCCTTCAGTGAAGACGGCTACCAGATGCACCCAAAGCTGGTGATCATCCTTCTGAACAAGGAGAGGAAGTGGGAGAGGGTAGGACATGTCTTTGGCAATTCTCGAGCTAAGTGGAGGGGGTGGGGATCAGAAATTTTGCAACACACAGGAGGAAAACGGCCACTTGGTTTGGTCTCTGAGCTGGAGATCAATACTTTGAGAACACAGAGGAGGCCTTTCTCAAACGTGCGCCTTCATTTTCTTGCCACTTTGGTCAATCAAGAGATGATTTTCCCTGTGTATTACCATTTTTATTGGTAGCTGTGCTGTCTGCAGCATGACTTTGTTTTAATGGAAGAGTGTGCAGGCACAGGGTAATACAATTAAGTGGAGAAACCGAATGATGGTATAGTTCAGGAGTCATGTCCTACAGGGTGTACTGGGAGGCCTGTGAAACCTAATTCATGAGCACACAAATTTGGATTTCCTGTGATTGGAGGCTTGCTCTTAGGACCTACCTCTCCCACTGTCAGCTGATCACAGTGTCTGAAATTCTACTATTAGGCATTAATTTACGTGGGTGCCAGACTGCCTGGGTTCAATTCCCAGCTCTCTACTCACTAACTTGGCTACGTACAACCTTGCGCAAATCTCTTAACTTCTCTCTGCCTCCACTTCCTCATCTGAAAAATGGGAAAAATAATAGTTTCAGTATCACTGGGTTGCTATATGGATTAAATATATTGATATATGTAAAGGACTTAGAAGGGTTCTTGGCACATGGTAAGCACTTACTAGGTATTGGCTTCTATTGTTATACCTGATTCCTAGTTCAATACAAATGTTCCTGAGAGTCATTTCGTCACACGTGTTCATGAGAATCAGGACACTTGTGCCTTGAGAGGCTTTGCAGAGAAATGGTTTCTCAGTTAAATAAGATTAAGGGGTGCTGTCTACTGTGTCTCACTCTGGGAGATTCTCCGAACACATATTAATTTGAAAGTTCAGAGGTGTCTTTTTTGCTGAGATGTCATTGATGTATATCATTGTACTAGTTCTGTATGTACAATATAATGGTTCAATATTTGTGTATATTGTGAAGTGATCACCACAGAGAGTCTAGTTGACATCCATCACTGTGCATGGTTCCAAATTTTTTTTTCTTGTGATGATAACTTTTAAAATCTACTCTCTTAGCAACTTTCAAATAGGTAAGAGTATTATTAACCATGGTCATCGTGCTCTACCTTACATTCCATGACTTCCTTTTATAACTGGAAGTTTGTATTCCTTGATCAACTACCAGTCTGTTCTTCGTATTTATGGCTAGATTTTTTTTTTTTCAGATTCCACATATAAGTGAGATCATGCAGTATTTATCTTTCTCTAACTTCACTTAGCATAAATACCCTCAAGGTCCATCCATGTTGTTGCAAATAGAGGTCTCTTAGCAAAGGAACATCTTTAATTTTATCTAATTTGGCATTTCCCCAAATGATTTTTATCACAAGACCCTTTAGTTTGTGGAATCAGATTCTGTGAAACACGTTGAGAAACACTGATTTCAGGCAATTTCTGCAGACTCTGTGGGCCAGTTGGCTGAGAACAGACTTCAGGATGTCAGTGTGGCTCTGACTAGGATGGAAACCAGGCGATATATTTTCAGAGAGAATAACCAGGAAAAGAAGCCAGAGATAAACGTCTTGAAATTCACAATCTTGTCACAGAGAGACGTGGACAGGTGAAACAGGGCATGTGTGTCTCAGGTAGTGGGACCCAGAGCCTTGCCCTTCAAATGAAAGATGTCTTCCTGTCATGTGTTCCTCCAATAAGGGCTCAGCTATAAGGCTAACATCATACCCAGCGTCCTTGATTGAAGTTATCATTTGTTCCAAAATGGCTGTTCTCTGGGCTTCTGCTCTTCACCCCAATCAAGCTGCTTTTCACTGCTGCTGTGCAGACATAATAATTTAAGAAGTGTTCTGGGGCCGGCGTGTACACCAGGCACTTCTGTAGATCTCCAGAAGAGGAGTTATTAAAAACTGAGGCTTCATACGTGGAACAGAAGACGTCCAGCTGGGGATAGCTTTTATGCAATAGACTCATGATTACTGACTCGAGTATGGGGCCTCTCATAGCCGTCCTGTCTTAAAGAGACACCACTTCCACTCATTGGCGCTGCCTTCTCTTCCTTAGGCTGGAATCTGAGGCCTGGGACCCCCACCCCTTTCCACAGCTAGTTTCTCCTTCCTGGGGGTTTGATCCCTCCCCTCCTTATCAATTCTACCTTTACTCTCACTCTTATATGTATTGCTTATTTTTATATGATCCAAAAACCATGTGGATAATGTTTTAAATGGACCTCCCTCTCTCTGATGCACACTTTCTTATTTTTTTAAATATTTTTACTTTTAGATATGTTTTATTTCAGAGATCATTGGCATATTCAAATGGCATCAGTAATCATCCATAAATAAAATTAAGCCCTAGCTGACAAAAATAAAGATTCACATTGTAAAATGATATGTTTTACTCAATGATAACACTTAGTGAAATTTTTAATTGCATGGCTCCTTATTAACTGGGAGCCCAATGTAAGCATCAACCACACCTGGATCCAGGTGTTCAAAAAAGATCACTCGGGATGTCACCCACTTCTGTCCATTCAGCTCAGTTCTGGACATGGCTTCTAGAATGAGCTTCCCAAGGCACAGTTGTGGTTATGTTCTTTCTCTGCTCCAGACCTCCGCAAAGCTCCGGTGGTTTGTGAATTGGGTCCAAACTTTATCTCTTCTTGCATTCAAGGCAGCGGTCTGTTTTCCAACACCGTCTTCTCTTCCTCGGTGTGTGCTGTATCACCATCAAGCAGCACTGGGTTCGTCGCTGTTCTGAGAAGGTGCCCCTGTACGTCTTGCTCCCTGTATGGCGTGTCATGATGTTCCCTTTTCCTGGAACGAATGGTCCAATTATACAGATCATAATCATCCTTTGAAACCAATTAAAATACTGCTTTTTCCTTGCCTGATCTTTGGCCGGGATTTCACTTTTCACTCCTGTATCCCCTGTAGCATTGGTCCGCACCCCTGTCAGCAGCACTTGTGACAGCTGCCTGTGTCAGAGCTGTGTGTGTGATGCTTCTGGAGGTCAGAGGCTGTGTCTTCATATCGTCCTGTCCTCATGGGAACCTGAAGGAGCATGTCACACGGCTCAATAAACCTGTCGAACAACTGAGAACCATTACATAATGCAACGGTCTAAAATCCATCATTAAGAATCCAAGTTTATGTTGTTGCCCTTGATACAATAGCTGGATTTTTTTTTTTTTTTTGGGCAAGAGAAGATAAAATCTTTATGTAGATTGAGTTTTCATAGATTGTATTTTAAGTGTGCTAAGGGAGCTTGTTATTTAAAGAAATTCTGTGGATAATCCTTTGATAAAGCATTTTGGGGGGATTGGGATCATACTAAATAGAATAGAATATTTCATACTGACTTGGTTACATCAGAGAACGCTGCTGCAGAGAGAAGTCAGTATTTTTTGGCTTTATGAGCCTCATGGCTCCCAAATGTGGAAGCCCCTGTGGGCAGGGAGGGGCAGCCAAGCTCAGGTCAAAGGCATGTCTGGGACATGGTGAAATCGAACATCCTTTTCTTCCACCATCACCCTGGCCCCCAGAACCCTTCTGCATCCCCAGGATTCCTAGTAGTGTTCTAGATGGTTCCCAGTGGTCCTGGGAAGATTTAGAGCTCAGAGAGGCAGGCCTTAGAGTGAGGATTCTACAGTGAAGAGATGCTCGCTGGGGAGAGAATCGAGGAGTGAGTCTCAGCTTGTGGAAGAAACGTGGGCTAAGAGATGGTGCTGTCAGCTTCCAGTGACGTGCCTAACTCACTGTGTGATCTGCTCCCTTCACTTGTCTAAGGTCTTTCTTTCCTCATGTCTAGAATGGTGGCATGAACAGTGGGTCCTTCTTGAGATTACAAAGTCATGCTGTAAAGAAATAGGACCTTGGCGTGGAAGTTGGGTGAGAGCTGGAGCATACAGAAGAAGACTTTGTTTTTAAGGACAGTAACTCTCAGGTCATTCTTGTCACTTGGGTAAATATCATGACCCGAGCTGAAGCAGCCACAGTCAGGTTTATGTCTCTTTTCTTCAGTATATTTGTTATCTGATGTTTTGCTTATTTGTCTGCCTGTTTACTGCCTGTTTTCTCACACCAGGAGAGATGTTGCATGGGGCAAGGGCCTCTTTCACCTCGGTAATTCCAGCACTTAAGAAGGGTGCTTGGCTCACTCCAGAGACCATTGTTCAATAAGTGAAGAATCTGTACACTTAGGGGGGTTGGAGTAGTGACTAGCCACTCACTTCTACCTCAGGCTGTCCTGTGCAGATTGAGTGGTTTACTGAACAGCTCACAAGAGCAGATACATCCCTGCCCTTGGGGTGAGTGCCCCCAAGGACCAGCGAGGACTCAGGGGACCTTTGGGGAGGCCTTATCTCCAGACAGGTGTGCCCAAGCAGTGCTCTACAAGACACCTTGGCCGGAGGAAGATTCATTAAGTTGTCAGTGTGAACCCCATGATAGGATGTCACAGGATTCCTTCAGGTTTTTACAAAGCCACTGTCTTATAAATTCGGTTCCTTCTGAAAGACTCAAAGTGAAGGCAGGATGGTCTAGAGAACTGAGCTTGGTTTTGGAAATGGGAGAGAGCCCAGTTCAATGACCCACACTAGTTGTTTTTTTTTTTTTTTTTTTTTTTATGAGCTGTGTTAGCCGAGCCACTGATATTACCTGAGTCTATTTTCCTTCTGTAATATAGGGCTTTGCCTAAGGCTATTATATAGATTAAAGGGGATTTTACAGTAACCAACTATAAAGGAGATGATAGTAAAACTAGTTAACAGTGGCTGAAACATAGCCAGCATTTTACAAATATCAATTGGTAGTCTCCACCCTCTTTGTACAATTTTTAAAGATACTATCTGCATATGATAAAAAGCCAAACGATGCAAAAGAACATCCAGTAAAAAGAATGTCCTTTTATCATCGATGAGCCTTGGTTCCCCAGACTGCTCCTCAGAGCAATTGTTGTTCTCACTGTCACCTTTTTGCTCTGAAAATACACCAAGCATATACAAAGTTTCTACATTTACTCAACCCCCTTTTTACTTTTTAAACAAAGGGTACATGCTTTTGTGACCCTTTAATGGGATCCTATATAAGTAGCCATTAAGTACTCTTGCCTGGAAAATCCAACGGACGGAGGAGCCTGGTAGGCTGCAGTCCATGGGGTCGCTGGGAGTCGTACACGACTAAGCGATTTCACTTTCACTTTTCACTTTTATGCATTGGAGAAGGAAATGGCAACCCACTCCAGTGTTCTTGCCTGGAGAATCCCAGGGACAGGGGAGCCTGGTGGGCTGCAGTCTATGGGGTCGCACAGAGTCGGACACGACTGAAGTGACTTAGCAGCAGCAGCAAGGAGGCATGGAGGCGGGGGGCTGGAATAGCAGAGATCTCTGGATCAGAATTATATTCACAGAAAGCCAAGTACATATCTCTGGTAGGTAGAAATATGAGGAACATTTAAAGAGGACTACACATACACACAGACATAGCCTGGTGAGTTGGAAAGGATAGGGGATGGTAGAAAAATATTTGTGTGCAGAAGGGTTCATTTCTAAGTCTAAGAGGGGAGCAGACGCATAAACTTGCATTAAAAATAGTCTGGCACAGAGAGGCAGTTCCAACAAGCATTCGGGCTTCTGTCTTTATCTGAGCCTCTCATGATTTGCTTCATTGCTGCTGCTCCCTGCTTCCATTTAATCGTTCCTAAAATGGGGATAATAAAAATGAAATGCAGTGGGGGTGTGTTCTGAGCAATGACTTCAAGAAATGATGATGGTGCATTTTCAAGCTGTAGGATATAAACAGACCTTAAAGGGACTGTCTAGGTCAGAACTGCGAGGATACGTACGGTTTTCACCTCCGCTATCCTTTCTCCCAAAAACACCAGACGTGTATTTTACAAGCCCACTCCCTCTTCCCTGCTTCCATCCACCAGAAAATACTCCTCCTTGTATAGAGTACAGCATTCTCTGTTTGTCCAGGTCATTCTTTGGGCTCCCCAATCCCCAGATATCATTTTAGGCTTACAGTCCTAACAGATTAGAGCCACATTCACCAGTGAAAGAAGGACTCCAGGAGAAAGTGGTTGGTTGGAAATGCTGGGTCAGTAGTCTTATTTGTGAATTAACATCTGGATCAGTAAGAGAGAGGAAGGCTAACCAAACTGGTAGAAAGATGACTCCCAAGAGCTGCTGCAGCAGCAACATCATAAAACAGAAGGCACCACTGGCATTTGGAGCCTGAGATGAATGAGTCAGGTTAAAGGATGCTTCTGGTCACCCTGTATCCAGGAGACAGCACTAACCCCAGGCTGTGGATGCTCTGTCATACTGGTACCTGCTGTTGTTGTTTAGTCGCTCAGTCGTGTCCAACTCTTCGCGACCCACAGACTGTAACCCGCCAGGCTCCTCTGTCCATGGGATTTCCCAGGCAAGAATACTGGAGTGAGTTGCCATCTCCTTCTCTAGGGGATCTTCCCAACCCAGGGATCAAACCACATCTCCTGCATTTCAGGTGGATTCTTTTACTGCTGACCATTAGGGAATCTCTTGAGGACTAGCAAAATCGTATTCCAGGATGGTCAGTTTGGTGGTGATATGAGAAAGGTTGATTACTGCCGTGACAGATTCCACTTGAAAGCCATTGACTCTTGACATAAAACAGCTTCTCCATCTATTCATGTGTGCTTGCATGGGCTCACACACATACACACACACACACACACACACACACACACACATCATGGACAAGCTGACAGGCTGCTCACAAACACGGGAACCACATCTGTTTGGTTTTCCACTAGATGTCTGTACCCTGCCTTAGACAGTGCTCAGCAGGCCAGGAAATATTTGATGATGGCTGGAACATGCCTGCCCCCACTTCACTCCACCTCCCACCCCAGGGGAGGATCCACGTGCCATTCACACACTTTCCAGGCTCACACAAGGTATCTGAGAAGTGAAATATGAACTCCTTCCCGTGTCGGTGTCTTTGCTCTGCATCTCCCGATACCACCGCTTAACAACATGTTCTTTTCGCTGACTTTGAACTGCGTCCTAATAGGCATCATTGGATTAAGGGATTAAGAAACAGACTCCATGGAGAAAGGCTGTGGGAATTGGGGTCATGGAGGGGAAGGAGGAGAGCAAGGAGGTGATGACTTTCTTTAAATCTATGAAGAATTATCGGACCAAGTGTTGACATCAGCTGTTCACTCTCTCTTCTCCTAGATAGAACCAGAGTAAGAGGGCTTAAGATCCAGCAGAAAGGATCTCTACTAGCTCCCGGGAGAATTTCTTCGTAGAGAGAAGTGTAGAGTGCCAGAACTGTTAACCGCACCAGGGGCTGACTTTGGAAGAACCTAAAATCCGGGGTATTTCTTAGGGGACAGTCCGGCCCTGACAGCAAGGTGTGGCCTCAAAGGCGTTGAGGGTTTTGGATCTTCCCTTCTTTCTTACACATAGTAATTGAGCACCTACTGTGAGCCTAGCACTGCTCCCACCAAATTAGTCTTGACATTTTCCTAGTTGCTGGGGAAAACAAAAAAAAAGAGTGCTGCAAGGAGAAGGATACTGATTGTGACACACGATTTCTGTACCCTAAGGTGATTTTTAAATCTATTGCCTAATGTTTGGGTGGCCTTTCATGTTGCCTGGTTAGTAAAGAGCATGCATGTATATGACACTGGCTTATGGACATGGCATAAGCCGGTGTCATATAGATGCATGGTTTTGGTTGTCTTTCCAAGTTGTTGATTATCACAGACTCTCACATCCAAGCGATGTGTTTCCCTCAGCTCCAAGAGCCATGGCCCATGTGGGTTTTAGTCTACACCCTTTTCTGAGGTTCCAGAAAGAGACTTGTGGGGTGGGGAGGTGTGCGCTTAGCCCTCAACGTCTCCACAGCCCTGTTAGTCCACAAAGTCAAGCTGCTGCCCCCGTGTACGTTTATAAAATAATTTGAAGAGCAGAGCAGGATGTATTGGGGGAATAGACTTCAGAAATGTCATTTCAGAAAGGCTGGTTGTCTTCATGTGCTGTCATCAGCCACTGAATGAAAAGGATAAAAGACCAAGATAACCTTGGTTGACTTTGCTTTTGAAACCTATACCCGCTTATCGGGTTTGAGAAAAGCTGGACGGAGCTTGGAGACAGAAGTGCTGGCTTGACCTTGACTTAAGGAAACGTAGTAAAGAGGAAAGTGTCCCCAAAGCTGAAAGATGGCTTTCATCCACCTTGTTTACATTTTATTGACATTTTTATTTCATGACAGTTGTCTCTGGTTGGCTCCTGAGTCTCTGAACCATCTTTCTAATTCTGGCTTATGATGTTTTTTCAGTGGTAGTATTGAAGAAGAAGTAGTGGTGTAGGGGGCTGTTACAAGACTCTTGTGTTGATAGACAAGTTAAAAACACTTATGATTTTCTTATTATAACATTTGTAATTTTATTTGCTTATTAATTGTATTTAGGGGACAAAATAAAATGTACCCATTTCCATACCTACAAAGAACTAGCATTTACATTTCTTCTGTTCCTTATCTGATGCTTTTTTCTGTGTATATTATAATACAATACAGTGTGATACAATAGAATTGGAAACACAATGTATGAACAGTTTGCAATCTTCTTTCTCTCACTATGATACTGTGGCCATATTCTTATTTTATTAATGTTATCTGAAAGCATGAAATTTAATGACTGCCTCATATCCCATATCCCATTGTAAAGATGTATTGTACTATTTTTTTTTTTCTGCATCGCGTGGCATGTGTGTTCTTAGTTACCCAGACAGGGATCTAGCCCATGCCCCCTGCAGTGGAAGCACAGTCTTCGCCAGTGGACCACCAGAGAAGTCCCTGTATCTCTAAACTAACCTCCCATGATTAAGCATTCACATGTGTATTCAGTAGAGACTGGTACTCAGATGAGAATAATTTCAGGGTTTTTGATAATCCAACTTCGATGCCGTAAGATTGATGTCCAAGGTGACAAGGTTTGGTCACATTTTTGTTTTTGTATAATGACTCTAAACATTCAAAATGACATCCCTTAACCTGAGAAGCTTGGGTTATATTAATTCAGTAACAGGAGAGTAGACACATATGTGGTGGGTATGTGTCTCTCCTTGGTGGTTCCTGGTCTGCTTGGAATCTCAGAGGGTTTTCTCTTTCTGATCATCTGATCCTCTAATTTCGCTGTTAAGAATATTTATCATCTTTGTCAGTTACAACACACAGAGGATAGGATTGGTCATGTGGTCTGTGTCTGCAGTTTTCATCATGCTAGGACCATTTCCTTGCAAGTTAGAGGCCTTCAAAATTCAGGCACATGTTCTCAAGGAGCTAATAGGGCTCATGCTTGTTATGACATCATTTCTAGTGCTATTTCCATTCTCTGTGCCCCACTGCTACTGCTGCTGCTAAGTCGCTTCAGTCGTGTCCGACTCTGTGTGACCCCATAGACGGCAGCCCACCAGGCTCCCCCGTCCCTGGGATTCTCCAGGCAAGAACACTGGAGTGGGTTGCCATTTCCTTGTCCAATGCATGAAAGTGAAAAGTGAAAGTGAAGTCACTCAGTCATGTCCAACTCTTAGCGACCCCATGGACTGCAGCCTACCAGGCCCCTCCGTCCATGGGATTTTCCAGGCAAGAGTACTGGAATGGGGTGCCATTGCCTTCTCCAAGTGACCCAGAAAGACTGGAGAGCAACCCCTTCTTTCACCAGTGGGGCAGCACCTGGCTGACTCCCACAGGCACAGGCTGATGTGCCTCAAGACTGTCAGAGGCCATCATGGCAGAAACCACTCCTTTTGTTCCTTGATGTATTTTCTAGTAAACCGGCTACTTTGTGCATACATTAATAGCCTATTAACTTTCCCTGAGGTTTAGCATTAATGCTATAATATCTGAATGTCCTTCATATGCAAGCATACCTATGTTGGCCTACCACCAGGAGATCTTCTGCTTTGAGTTCTTCCTGTAGCGCTGATGGATTTGTGCAAGTTCACACACAGTGTCTCTCTCCACCATACCTATTTCTGAGAGTTCGCTGAGACCAGGGTAAAGGAATTTGTGTGTACAGGAAGGGAACCAACTGACCTTGGCTTGTTAACTCTCCTGATTGGCCCCTAGTACAAAAATTTAAAGGGAAGTCTAATTAAGAAAATAAGGGCTTCCCTGGTGGCTCAGACAGTAAAGCGTCTGCCAGCAATGCAGGAGACCTGGGTTTCATTCCTGGGTCGGGAAGATCCCCTGGAGAAGGAAATGGCAACCCACTCCAGTACTCTTGCCTGGAAAATTCCATAGACAGAGGAGCCTTGTAGGTTACAGTCCATGGGGTCTCAAAGAGTCAGACATGACTGAGCCACTTCACCTCTACCTTTAAGAATGAAAGCTATTAATAAAAAACATGAATACAAACATCCCACAACAGGTATAGAAGTCAGATTATTTGGTATGATTTTTCTTTCTCTATTAGAATGATTTATGTCCATAATTTAGTGAACATTTCAGTTCATTTTGAGAGTGAGTTGGGGGAGGAGGGGCTCTCACACTTTCTGTGCACTCTTCCTCTCTGTGATCATGTGACCCAGCTGTTCTCTCCTGCCCATAAAGGCTGCCAATTGCTATTTCTACGTGCATTCCAGGTCTTAGTTCTATCAGCTAAGTGTTCTGAAGGTTTAAACTTAAAGCACGAAGGGCATGATGAGAATGAAAGTGTGGTCTTGGGAAGGCAAAGCAAGGAGAAGAGCAGAGCAGAAGGCAGTCGTTGGGGAGAGAGTGATAGACCCCTCGGGGAAGAGGACCAATCTCCTGCTGTGCGTTCCAAGTGCACCATATTCTCCTTTTACACCAGACTCCACTAGATCTCCTTTTCTCTTCTTCTACTCTTAGAGTTTGATATGTGGTGTCTTCTAAGATCATCAACTTTGGCTCTTCTCATAGCAAAACGTACCATTTGTTTTCACTCATCCTATGAGGAGGGAAACTTGCTGGTGAAGAATTTGAATATGACCTACCTCTCAGTTAGAATTTCTGGTGGATGTTTAAGCCACCTCAACATTCTCTTCATAGAACAGTGCAAAACATCTGTTCTCCCTATAGGGTCTGAGGAAGATGTATAGTTTCTAGAACAGTGTAGCCTGAGATCAAAGGATCTTAGGAAGATTTGGTCTCTAGCACATCCGACATTTATATGGCCCTTTAAGAGCAATGTGGTTTATGAAGAGTTTTATCATATAGGATCTAATTTTGATTGCGATGAAAACCTTGGGAAATACTTGTGCAGTTACATAAACTGAGGCCAGAAAAGTTGTCTGACTTGCCAAATTCATACACTTAAGGAGTGGCAGTGCTGAGTGTAGATATTTACATCTGGCTCCATTTAAGTTCAATATGCTTTTTGCCTTGATACACAGACTGTAACTAGACTAATGGGGTCAAAGTGTGGCAATACCAATGGGAATTGTTCTGTAGACCAGAGGACAGACCACACCATGGATACATGTGAGCCCTATCACATGAGAGCGTTTAAACGAAGTGTTCACAAATGATCCTGGACTGGGAGGAGGGAGAGGTTGGCTCAAAATGTGACTGGCTGTTTCAGGGTAATATTTTCCTGAGAGGAACACGAAATGAAAAAGTAAGGTGGGGAGGAGTGGAAGAAGGGAGAGAGGCAGGAAAGATAGAAAGAGCAACAACAGAAAAGCTTTTCTGTATCCTTACATCCTTATACCTTTTTGCTATTATTACAGATACTGGCTTTCCAGGTGGCAGGTGGTGATAAAGAACTCACCTGCCAGTGCTGGACATGTAAGAGACGTGGGTTTGATTCCTGGGTTGGGAAGATCCCCTGGAGTAGGAAATGGCAACCTAACTCCAGCATTCTTGCCTGGAGAATCCCATGGACAGAGGAGCCTGGTGAGCTACGGTCCATAGGGTCGAAAAGAGTTGGACATGATGGAAGCAACTTAGCACACATGCACGCGTTACAGACACACACACACCTGAAAATACATCATGAATACACGCATCCATGTTGTCTTTTTTTTTTCAGTTAGAACAATAACCTGTCTCTTCAAACTGTGAGGACAGAACGCCTTTCTCCCAATAGCAAAGGCTTAATAGCTATCTACAGAGGCAGCTGTCTAGGTTCTGATGGCATAGGGGAGACTTGGTAGCAAAGAGCTCACTTCTGCAATTGAAAGCTCTTCTAAAACACAACCACCATGGCAATGGCACTGTGGCCATGCAGCCCCATTGATCAGACACCTGCTGGAGGTGCAGAGAAATGTTGAACCACCAAGGAGAATTTAAAATAGCTGACCTACAAAACAGTCCTCAAATCTTAGCAGGAGAGTGACATGAAATTTTAACTTAGTTTTCTATAAAACAGAATCAACCAAATATTTTATGAGTTCAACTAGCTAAGAGAGAGGAGTTTGGGGATGTTATATAGAGCTAGCTAAAGAGCCATTGAGAAAAATACATACAAATATATAAAAGAGAAAGTAGAAGCCAAATTTGATAGCTGAGACCACTGATCTGTGATTCATCATTGCCACTTCAGTGTTTCCTGAAGTGTGATTTTGAGTTTCACTGTGGTACATAAGTTAAGAAGAATGAGTATTCTTTAATTTAAATAATCTACTGAAAAGTTTTTAAATTTGTTTTTGGCCGTGCCAGGTCTTCGTGGCTGTGTGTCGGCTTTCTCTAATTTTGGCAAGCAGGGGCTACTCCAGTTGTGATGAGAGGGCTTCTCTTTGCAGTGGCTTCTCTTGTTGCGGAGCACAAGCTCTGGGGAATAAGGGCTTCAGTAGTTCTGGTGCACAGGCTTAGTTGCCCTGAGGCACGTGGGGTCTTCTCAGACCAGAGATCAAACCCCAGTCCCCAGTCCCAATACAGTATCCTGTATTGGCAGGATTCTTAATCTCTGGACTACCAGGGAAGTCCTGTTTATTTTTATAGTTATCTTCCATCTTTGGCAAGTAACACTTGTCTTACATTCACAGTAATGATATGGATTTTTTAATAAATGTATTTTTTAAGATGGTTATTTCATATATTAAATTAAAAATAGTGAAAATGGTGCACATATGTTACAAAAATTGGAAGAGTAGTTCTTGAGTTAAATTTGGGACATGCTTCCAGAAGGCAAGGGGTGTTATTGACCCCTGGTTCCCAAGTCACAGAGTCAGGACTGCCCGCCCTTTGCACCCTCTTTCCTTCTCACCTATCTGTGTTGAGTCTACACACCACCATAATTGCGACAACACCTTCTCCCAATCTCCTGTACTTTTATGGCTGCGTGTCTTGTCTTATGCTTTCTCCTTAACCTTGGATTCTTGAACTTGTCCTTTGGAGCATAGTTAAAAGCTGAGAGGCATCATATCTTGCTCCCCTCTGCCTAAAACAGTGAATCATACAAAGCAGTGTGAATAAATGTTGCTTCAGCTTTCTCATCCCTTTCCTCCCTTTCTTCATCTATAAAACGGGAAGGATGGTAGCACCTACCTCAAACTGTTGCTCGAAGGGTCAAATGAACTTTAGTTCATTTAAAATTCTTAGCACAGTGTCAGGTGTGTAGCAGGCACTGTGCAAGTGATCACTGTTCTTTACTTGAACGTGTTTTTTCTTCTCATTTTATTGAGATAAAATTGACAGCCCTGTATGAGTGTAAGGTGATTTGACTTCCATACCTCATGAAATGATGATCATAATAAGTTTGGTGAACATCCATCATCTTGCATAGACTCAGCATTAAAGAAATAAGAAAAAAAAAAGTCCTTCTGCTAATAAGAACTCTTAGGATTTAGTCTCTTAACAATTTTCATATATATCCTATAGTAGTATTAATTATATTCATCATGTGGTACACTACATCCCTAGGATTTATTTATCTTACTTACAAGTTTATACCTTTTGACCACTTTCATCCAGTTTCACCTACCCACACCATCTGCCTTTGGTAGCCATAAATCTAAGCTCTTTCATATGAGTTTGTCTTTGAAGTATAATTGAACATATGTTAAACCAGTTTTAATACAACTGAAATTGGGTTCTAGAAAACAAGAAAATGAAGAAAAATGATTCACGTGCACACGTAAGATGCTGTGTGGACATGGCTGGATTTTGGCCTAAGTTGCTGAAAGGAAGTAGCTAGGAAACAACACACAGAATCCTTGACACACTTGATGATAAACCGGCGATGAATACACTTCTTCCTTCATTCTTGACACCGTTTTATACAGGGATTTTAAAAAATTGAGTCTTATTAATAATAAAAGAGTAGTACAAGCCCACAGTACAGCACAGCAGTCCGTGCCGGGCTCATTGCCCCCAAAACGGGGATTGGAAACATGTTCAGCTTCGATTAGGACCCTGTGGTTCTCAGTAACCATTAAATAACCACCAAACTGCATTAGGCAGTTGTGACTGCTCGTGAAACCTCATGTATGATGTGTCCTTGTGCATGCGATCTCCTTGGCTTTTGTTTCATTGTAATAAACCACCGCTTTGTGGTTGATAGTAAAGAACAGCCAATCTCTCCTTTATGGCTCCCTTTTTGTGCAGCAGGTAGGTTGACCCACAAGTGTGAAAGGAATTCCTCCCACAGGGGATGATGGTTTATGTTCAAAGATAAGTCCCAGTCAGGGTTGACTGTAAAGGGGATAGCGGTGAAGTTGGAGAGTGAATGATGTAACAGTTGATGCATGAATAGTGTCTTACAGTTCATACCAGTGGTTCTAAAAGTGTGGTCCCCTGGCCAGCAACAGCAGCATCACTGGGGAACTTATGTGAAATGAAAGTTCTCAGGTCCTATCTCTGAAGCTCCAGGGATGAGACCTCAAAAATCTGAGTTTTGACCTATAAAACACAGGGGTAGTTTACCACAGATGTTGCCTTTTTGCAAGGAGAAATGTCCACTTAATGGATATTGAATACTGCCACTTTGTCACTGTTCTGTTCTCATTTTATTTCCCAGCCATTTACTTTGAAATAAATCTGAATCTTTATCCCTCCACAGAGTTAAAGATAGAGCCAGAAACCCAGCAGGAAAGAGTTAAGACCTGTACCTCTCCCTCCAGGAGATTCTGAATTATCCATGGTCTTCAGTTGCTGATACGGAACTCCAGGATATTAGGCTGATTGTCTGAGGTTATTCATTCAGGAAATATCTTCTGAGGCCCTACTAAGTACCAGGCACTATTCCAGGTGTGGGCTAAACAGTACTGAGTAAGATCAATAAATTCCCCACCCTCCATGAATTTATGTCTTGGTGAGGAGATGAGACAACAAACACATCAACAAATAAGTAACTATCATTACTTCAAATAATATCAAGTGCCATTAAGGTGGGAAGATCAGGTACAGTGGCTCTCAACCACATGACACCAGCCACCAAGGGGCTTTTAGAAATACCAGCCCCCAAAGTGACTTTGCAGATGACTCAGTGGTAAAGAATCTGCCTGCCAATGCAGAAGATTCAGATTCGATCCCTGGCTTGGGAATGTCCCCTGGAGGAAAGAATGGCACCCCGCTCCAGGATTTTTGCCTGAAAAATTCCATGAGCAGAGGATCCTGGCGGGCTACAGTCCATGGGGCCACAAAGAGTTGGACACAACTGAGTGACTAGGCATACACAAAGGGGCTTATTTAAAATGTATTAGTTTAATTAAGTTGTCAGATAAATTTCTAAGGAGTATACCCAACGGCTGTTATTAATTTAACTGCAACTTAAAGTAAAAACCTTTCAGATGATGCCCATATGTCCCCTGTTTAAATGTTGTGTAGCTGCTTTGTTCGGAGAAGGCAATGGCACCCCACTCCAGTACTCTTGCCTGGAAAATCCCATGGACAGAGGGGCCTGGTGGGCTGCAGTCCATGGGGTCGCTAGGAGTCGGACACGACTGAAAGACTTCACTTTCACTTTTCACTTTCATGCATCGGAGAAGGAAATGGCAACCCACTCCAGTGTTCTTGCCTGGAGAATCCCAGGGACGGGGGAGCCTGGTGGGCTGCCGTCTATGGGGTCGCACAGAGTCGGACACGACTGAAGCGACTTAGCAGCAGCAGCAGCAGCAGCTGCTTTGTTGCGGAGAAGGCAATGGCACCCGACTCCAGCACTCTTGCCTGGAAAATCCTATGGATGGAGGAGCCTGGTGGGCTACAGTCCATGGGGTTGCACAGAGTCGGACATGACTGAAGCGACTTAGCAGCAGCAGCTGCTTTGTTGAGACTCCAGACCCACTTCCGAGCAACAGGGAAAATGTGGGTAGTATTTGATCTATCATTTTTCCCTTGACTACTAAGTTTTAGAGAATTGGGATATGAATTTTTATAATTTTGACACACTGGGCTATGAACATTCCACTTTTTATGCTTGATTTTTCCAAAGAGTCGATAAGCGTTAATCCTCTTTGTTTACTAAGAACTGCATTTAGTCATGTACCCTAACCTACTGTTCCAAGTGAACATGACATTGTTTGCAGCTATTGTGTCAATTATTTCGCTCCATCAAGTGTCTCCATTTGACCCTGTGGTGACAGTGTGACACTACACGAGGACTTGGTGAGAATGTTTAAGAAAGGTAATAAATCACAGGATGGGTAAAACATGGATCATAGACATGTTCTACGTGACCTGGGGTGTTGTAGTGAAGATTAAATTGGCTCTACCATTTAAAATTTTATAGATTACCCTGAAACTCCAGATTTGTGGGTTCCTAGAAAATCAGGAGAGTGGCCACCCTAGGCTCGCATTCTACTGGGACTGAGGGGTGGACCCTCCTTGGAATGAAATGCATGCTTGCTAAGCAGCTTCAGTCGTGTCTGACTCTTTGCGACCCTATGGACTGTAGCCTGCCTGGTACCTCTGTCCATGGGATTCTCCAGGCAAGAATACTGGAGTGGGTTGCCATGCCCTCATCCAGGGGATCTTTCCTACCCAGGGATGGAACCCATATCTCTTATGTCTTCTGCATTGGCAGATTCTTTACCACTAGTGCCACCTGGGAAACCCCAGGAATACATGCTATCAATTCAATGCAGCCCTCTGGGGGTCCAGCTCTGTATTAACAGTCTGCCTAGTTTCTGCAGCCATTGGAGTCTGCAACTCCTAGAACAGGAATGAGTTCAGAAAAAATGCAGTCCCTGCTTAAAATTTAAAACATATACCTTGAAAATGGGTACATTAAGTGTTAAGGAATTGGGTAAAAATGTAGAGGACGCAACTCTTTGTTTGCTTGGTGCAATTCTCCTTGTGGTCCCTAGGGGGCAGCTGAGAATTCTGAGCACTGTATTAAAAACACATCAGCCCCACAGAGCATCCACAGTTCTGGACTGTACTGAATTCTCAAATTCACCTTAGAATTGTAGAAGGCAAAAGACACTACCTGTCTAAAGGGCTTTCTATTCGCCAGACAATGAAATACAGAAATATAAACTTCTTTTGTCTTTAAAACTTTTAGGCATGTGTGAATTTGTCTTTTCTCTTGGCAAAGTCACAAATAATTCTACCTAGATGAATATCCTGGAAAGGCTTCATAGACAAGAGCTTTCAAGGGGAATTTGAGTGATCCAAGGACATGTACCTGGCAAAGAAAGAAGGCTTCTGCAGAGAGAAATCTCAGCCAGGAGACCAAGAAAACGAAGGAAAGTGGTGGGCAAATGAAAGGAAAGAGATGTGGAAGAGGAAAAATGAAATCAGAATTGAAGGTAGGGGAAATGTCACATCTTAAGAACAGAAACCTGATAGTGATTAAAGACAGAGCAAGAGTCTGAGTGTAGGGAGAGAGCAAGATGACTCCCGTTATGCTAATCCGCTTAAACTAGTGCAGAGAGAAAGGAAAAGTCAGCAGAGTCAGGGAAAAAGGAGGTTGAGGTTGTCCAGGCAGGAAAAAAGCCACACTCAGATGAGATTCTGAGCTTTCAGGATATAAGGCAAGGCAGGTTCAGCATGACAGTATCGGCAGGGGTATCTTGATCTTCCTGCCAGTGCTAAATAAGGATGTAAAGGAGGGTGCTCGATTTCTTTGTGTCCTGGAGATGAGGAATTGTAGATTTCCAGGCCCCCTGCCCCACCCCACCCCAGAAGTAAGAGACGCTCCATCTCAGAACAGAATTTCCTATATCCAAAGAACTACAGTGAGTAGGCAGCATTTTCCTCTACTCTGCAAAGTTCAGATAAACAAACCTTTCTTCTTGGATCTCCACTGGCATTTCTTCTTTTCATGTGAGAGCAGAATCTCAAAGTCCACCAGAAGGCATTGCTTTTCCTTCCTGTATTCAGTTACCACTTCCTTTATCACGCGGCTTCAGTTCAGTTCTGCGAACGTATTCTGAAGGGCTTCTCTGCAAAGGACTCTGTACAGAGTGCTAAGAAGAAAAGGTAAACAAGACACTCTGTCTTCAAGAAATGCGTGCTGTTGAGAATATCACACAGGTATAATGTAGGGAAGAATGTGACGATAGTAGGCAGCCACTAAGAAAACCCCCCAAATCCCTATGTATATTTTTATTTTCCCCATGACTGCTTGGGCTACTTAAGACTGTACTTATATAAAAGCCCAGAGGAGGAAACCGTGGTTTTAAATGTATTGCACACAAACTTGTGAGGATCTCTTTTTCAGAACCAGAGGAATCTCATTTCATCTTTAGTAATAAACCTGTCTTTTATGTACTGATATTTGTTGTTTATGTCTAATCCAAAAGTATAGCAGTTGTTCACTGAGAAAAAGTTCATAGAGAAAAGCATAAAGAAAAAAATAAACTTCACCTCAAATTCTATCACCCAGAGATAATTTCTATTTATATATTGGGTTCTATCATTCCAATCTTTTCCACCATGCTCTAGATTATAAATATGTTTTATAAATGTAAGTGTGTATTTTTATAAAATTGAGATAATATTATACATCCTGTTTTGTAATCCATGCTTTCTTTTAACAATATGTTGTGAATGCTATGCTGTAAATATGTATCATTAAAATATAAGAAATAAAATATGATAGAAAATATATCATTAAATATTTATCAAGCCATTAATTGATCTATTATCTACATATTGCTGTTGTTCAGTCACTAAGTCTTGTCCAACTCTTTGCGATACTATGAACTGCAGCACACCAGCCTTCCCTGTCCTTCACTGTCTCCCAGAGTTTGTTCAAATTAATGTTGATTGAGTCCATGATGCTATCTAACCATCTCATCCTCTGTCATGTATGCTTATGCAGTCGGTGATGCTATCTAACCATCTCTATTCATCTATTTATTTATCACCTAACTTTTGGTGCTAGGGAAATGGCAACCCACTCCAGGATTCTTGCCTGGAAAATACCATGGATGGAAGAGCCTGGTAGGCTGCAGTCCATGGGATCGCAGAGTCGGACACGACTGAGCAACTTCACATTATCTCATTAGTTAGAATCTGTGTGTGTAGATATACGTTACAAAAATCCCTCTCCCATCAATGCACCCCTTCCTCTTCCCACACCCCCGCCCCCATCATTGACACATGAGGTCCAAGGTTTTGGCCATGGCTCATTGGTCTGAGCGTGTTAACAGTAGGGGGGCTGCCCTTTGCGGGGTTTGCCTCCTGCATCTCTCACTTCCAGGTGACCTGCTAGAGGGGGAACACCAACAGGTGCTCCGAGTACGCCGGGGCACCTGCCCGTGTTGGCCCTCCCTGTATCACTGAACGTGAACTCTGCTCCTCCTCTGAGCAAACACAGCCCTCCTGGGACTGCCGCTGTAGTTGCAAATCTGTCTCCTGGTGCTCTTTCCTAAATGCCTTTTTAAACATGTTCAATAATAGATGAGCACCTGGGCCCTTCTTCTAGGAGAGCTCCAGTGGTTTTCAGAACATGAAAAAGCTATTTGGCCCTTTAGAGCCGAGTTTTGGAACAACCCCAAATCCCCGCGACAGTGTTTAATAACCACTCGCTCCAGGACAGCAAGTGGTTTGCCTGGTGGGTTTTGTTGCTCCATTTCCTCGCTGTGTTACTTTTTCAATCCTGGCCTCAACTCTCATTGAATCTCTGAAACCAGTCTGCTGGCATGGAAGTTCCTGATCTCTTCTCTTGCCCTTTTCTTTTTTAAAAAGTATTTATTTATTTGGCTGCATCGGGTCCTAGTTGCAGCACTCAGGATCTTCCGTCGCAGCTCATGGACTCTCTAGTTGCGGTGCGTGGGCTTCAGAAGTTTCCGCATGTGGGCGCTCTAGTTATGACACGTGGGTTTAGTCGCCCTGCAGCCTGTGGGATCTTAATTCCCCAACTAGGGATCGAACCAGCATCCCCTGCATTGCATGGCGGACTCTTAACTACTGACTGGACCACCAGGGAAGTCTCTCCTCCCTGCTTTCTTTCTCTGGCTCCTCGCTGCTGTTTGCCTCAAGCAGGGTGTCCAGCCCCAGTAGGCCCTAAATTCCCAGATACAGACAAGCCCATTCCCCTTGCCCTGTCCAGACTTGGCTCCACTTCCATCACTGCATGACCTTGGACAAGTCACTTAAGGTCCTCGGACTTCAGTTTCCGTATCTATAAAGCAAGAATCCCCAGGATCCCGTCTAGTTCAAGCAGTCTGTGGTTTCAAGTACATACCTGGATTTTCCACAGTGTTCTGACTGTGCCATGGTTTTAATGGGATCTATTTGTTCGTTAATTTGCTGTAAGGATTGCTTATTTTTAGAACTTCGTTTCCTAGGTGGGAAAGCTCTGTCCTTGGATCCATAGGCTTTCTTAACGGCCACCTTTCTGGGATGGGAGCTGGGAAGAGGGGTTGAATTTTTCCACTGCCCTGCTTCTCTGGTCTTTTTAGTAATTGACAAAATAATGGTGGGGGCGGGGAGGGCAGGCTTCTTTGGGACCTGGCTCCTGAGCACTCAGGGGAAAGCTTTGATGGTCTGCTTTATGAGGTTTGACTGTTTGTGTCTCCGTCATGGAAGAGGCGTGGGTGGCTGTATTGCCTACATGTAAGTGTCACGGTTGCACACACACCCACTGGAAACTTCTCTTATCTTTATTTTGTGTTTCTGGATATTGTTTGATAAGTGATCACTTATCTTTTTCTCTGAGATCCCTTCCTTCAATATTAGAAATAACTTATAGGGTATTTTTTTTTCCTTTACATGTTTGAAGTCACTATTGTATTCTGAGACTAAGTTGTATGTTACTGCTCTGGTTTACCATTGGTTGGATGAATTTTTAATTAGTGCCTGCAGTATGCTGGATTTGTTCTCCAAGAAAGGAGAGTGAGGGAAAATGGACAGAAAGATGGAGAAAGCAAGAGAGAACTGAGGAAAAGGGTTGGCAACACAAGAAAAATTAGAAAGGATGGACATTTCTCAAAAGGGGTAAGGAATAGTGTAGACTGCACCCAGGACAGAAAACAGGGGAAATGAAGGGAAGAAATCAGAAGACTTGGGGAGTCAAAACCCTAGTTTGTGCCAGTTCTTCTAAAGAGGATTCTCGAAAGAGACAAGAGCCCTGGCTAACAGATAACAGTTAGTAATAGCTATCACTTCTGCAATATGTCAGCAGTATAGCCCAGGCCCTGTTCTAAGCAGATCACTTACATTAACTCCAAGCAGTCTTCACAGCATTGGTATGGAGCATTATTTAGGGACAAAGCAACAGATCAAAATATCATGAGGCCCAGAGAGCTGTAGTGGCTTTCTGAAGGTCACACAGCTAACAGGTGGAGGAACCAGGATTTGAACCAGGCAGTCAGACTCCAGAGATGGTGTTGACTACCGCACACCATTACATGTAGCATAAGGAAAGATCTGGTCCCACTCATGGCCCATTGGTGGGACAGGAGGCAGTATGGATTAATGCTCTAGCTTCTAAGTGTCCTGATGCCTGTTTCCTTCCCCTTCAATTCTCACTGCTCTGAAATTCAAGCCTCATGCTGCATGTTTGCCAGAGATGCTCAGCATGTTTGCTCTGGCCTCAGGCATTGAGTATAATCGTCGCTGGTTGGGCTGAGAGGTTCTATTCTGGGCCAAGTCCAGTCAGGAGAGCAAGTCTGAGAAAAGAGGGTATTTGGCCCACATGTTTGCTTGTACAGAGAGAGATGAGAACTGTGTGGGTTTTGAATACCTTGGCTATCTCATGCCTGCTGGTTTCATGTAACTGACACCCCACTCATTTCTAGCCTGTCCTCGAGAGTATATGAAATGTAGAAAAATGGTAGTCATGAACCTATTTCAAGAGCAGGAATAGAGATGCAGACACAAAGAACAGACTTAGGGACACAGGGGGAGTGGGGATGAACTGAGAGGGTGGCATTGACATGTATACGCTACTGTGTATAAAGTAGGTCGCCACTGGGAAACTGCTATACAGTGCGGGGAGCTCAGCTAGGGGCTCTGCGACAAGCTAGAGGGATGGGATGGTGGGGTGGGAGGCTCAAGAGGAAAAGGATATATACACACATTGGAAGGACTGATGCTGAAGCTGAAGCTCCAGTACTCTGGCCACGTGATGCAAAGAGCTGACTCACTGGAAAAGACCCTGATGCTGGGAAAGATTGAGGGCAGGGGGAGAAGGGGGCAACAGAAGATGAGATGGTTGGATGGCCTCAGAGACTCAACGGACATGAGTTTGAGCAAAGTTCAGGAAATGGTGAAGGACGGGGAAGCCTGGTGTGCTGCAGTCCATGGTGTTGCAAAGAGTCAGACACAACTTAGCGACTGAACGACAACATAGATCAGAAACTGACACAACATTGTAAAGCAATTACATTCCAACTACAGAAGAGAGTGTAGTCCAGTTAAGCAAGTAAAACAAGGGACCCAGCTTAGGGAGTTGCTTGTTTATTTCTTCAACTCTCAGAGAGAAGGCTGACATTCCCAATTCCATTTCTTCAGTCAAAATATTGTTCTTCACTGTTCCTGCCGTCTCTGACAGAAGCTTTGTTTCTCTTATTTGCAGATAAATAACCAGAACCTAGGCTAGAATGTCATCCTTCACCTAAGACCTGTTCTTAAGCCTTGGACTGGGCTTCGCAAAAATGGAGGCAGACCTAGCCTCACTTTCTTATAATTGCCACGGTAACGAATGGACAGGAATCCCAGAACCTTAGGTTTCAGGACAGTTCCAGCTCAGAAAAGCAAAACACACCAGCAGGATGGCCGAAACTAAACTCCAGAGCCCTTAGCAGTTTCAGCTCCAGAAGAGAACACAGTCAGTACTTGTTGTCTACAGGAACTCAGCAAAAATGAAAATAAACTGTCAGAAACAGAACCAGTTGACTCACGGGCAGCAAGCGGTTTGGGGGAGCCAGTGCTAAGCTGCCTTGTCCATCTTTCCGTGGGCATCACCCTGCAAGGCTATTGTCTGAAAGTTTAAGCAGAGACCCCCAGCTGTAAAGTGTTAGCAACAGATTTCTTAAAAGATGTGCTTTATGTCAAGATTCTCTCTTTGGTCTTTTCGCATACAAACAAGCAAATGGGATTAGTTCACCAGCACTGGAGCCTTTCATTCTTCAGTTTTCTACTTATTTCTCGACATTCACACATTCTCAAATATTTTCCTACAACTTCTCTGTAAGGAACCCAGGGAAGCTTTTCTTTTCCTGGCCGCCGCCTCCTTCTTCTTTCTCTGTAGCCCTGCAGTGAGCTTCTCATTACACCTCTTACCATGGTAATTTCAGAAATAACATCTCACTCTTCCCTCACGCCTTTTATCTGTGGTTTCCCATTGAGCCACTCAAGCAGTGAGGGCTGCCCAGCAGCCTACTGACCAGTGCACTGTTCCTCTGCTTCTGGGTTCCTCTGCTTCTGGACCTTGGAGGGAAAGAGCTGTAAACACAGATGTAGCCCCTTGGTGTTTTGATCATCAGAGAGTGGGGGATGTAGGAAGGAGGTAGCAAAATTGTGCAGCTGTTTTCTTGATCATTTTTGACAAAAGCAGATACCTAGTCCCAAGTCTGGCTCAATGAATAGAAATTTTCAGGTAAAAGAACCGTAGACCTATCCTGCAGAGAAGGGGAACGACGGACAATGCACGTGACCAGTTAATGGTCATAGACAAAACTCACCTGCGGTCACTGGATGGAGACATACTTATTTGAAACAATGGAATATTATTCAGCCCTTAAAAAAGAAGGGAATCTACGGTATTCAACAGTGTGAATATTTTGTCACAGAAGGACAGACAGTGCATCATTCCAGTTATGTAAGGGCTCTAAAATAGCCACATTCATAGACTCAGAGAGAGAGGGATGGTGGTTGCCAAGGGCTAGGGGATAGGGCATATGAGGTGTTGCTAACCAATGGGCATAAAGTCTATGTAATGCAGGATGAAAAAATTTTAGAGATCCACTGTGCAACATTGTACCTGTGATCAATACTGCTGTACTATGCATTTCAAAAGGTTAAGAGGGTAGATCTCATGTTGTGTTCTTAACACCATAGAATATTTTTTTAATTAAAGAAAATTTTAAGAGATAAACTTATGTCAAAGATAAAGTCACAATAATGTCACTGTATATACTCAATGAGCAGAATGGAAGTTGTCTCACTTCCAACACTTGTAACACCATACAATGTGCTCCCGTTGTAATGGCCTTCCTTCCTGGCTCTCAGTCCAGTTAATCCACTTATTTCCTTTCTGACCTGTCTTTGGGAGCTGATTCTGGTGACCCCTCTTTCATTCTTGTGACTCCCTCTCTGTCCGTGTCTCCTTCCTTTACTGGCTTACCTTTCACTCTTGTTCTCATTCCCACCCCATATTCACTGTGTGATGTCCAGGGTTCCATCCTTAATCCTCTCGTTCTCTCACAGACTCATCTACACAGACGTTATAAACAGCCTGTGTCTACAAGTGATGACTTAAAAATGTCTATACCCAGATTTTTCTCCTGAACCAGACTTAGACTTATGTGTCCAGACACCTTTAGTCTTTTTATTTTTTCAACATGGACCACGTTTTTTGAGTCTTTATTGAATTTGTTGCAATATTGCTTCTCTTTTATGTTTTGGTGTTTTGGCCGCAAAATATGTGGGATCTTTGCTCCCTGACCAGGGATCAAATCCATACCCTCTTCATTGCAAGGAGAAGCCTTAACCACTGGACCACCAGGGAAATCTCCACCCTTAGTCTTACATCCCACAGAGACCTCAAGCCCACCAAAACCAAAACTCTCGTTTCCTCCTCTCTTCTCGTGTCAACATTGACACCACCATCTATCCAGTTATCAAGCTGGAAACCTGGGAACCATTCTGGGTTATTTCTCTTTCTCGTCTATCCCTCTCGTATCTGCCTGCTTCTCTTTCTTTCTTCTCTTCTTGTCTTTGTCATTTATTGCATGAGTCAGTGCACTTACCTCCTTTCCCTGACTCTGATCCAGTCCTATTCTAATCTATCCTTCACACGTATTAGAGGGATCCTCCTAAACATAAAATTATTCATGTCTGTTCCCTGACTCAAACTTTGCCCTAGCGCTCCAGTGACATCAAGATGAAAATCAAAGCTACTCTGAGAAGCTTTGATTCTCATGTTCTGGCTCCAAACTCCTGCCAGCCTCTTCATTCTCATTTTCCATCATTCCTCCCCTTAAACCTGATGTTCTATCCACAAGAAACTGATTATGATTCTCTGACTCTACCAGATTCTCACCTCCCTCTCTTAACCTACTTTTCCCTTTGTCTAGAAGGGTCAACTTCCCTCTTCCTGTCTCAGGACTTTTCCACTTGGCTAACATTTTTTTTAGCTTGGGCCAGCTAATGAGTTGGTCTTAATTTTTGGACGAAGATCTCAGTCAGTCACTTGGCTAACTCTTAATGACTCCTCAGGGTTCAGTACAGAAGTTGCCCCCTCTGGTGAGCTTTTCCTGACTTCCTTGCCAGGTAGATTAGAAACTGAGTATGTTTGTCCTGGAACCAAATGATACGTACCTTCATCCATACGCTTATCACACTATGTTGTGCTTGCTGATGTGCTTGCTTGAGTGTGTCTTTCTCCTGACTGCAAGTTCCTGCCAAATAAGAATTGAGTCCTTAATCTCTGTATCCTTAGTACATGATGCAGCCCAGAACATAGTAAAGGCTCAGTAAATGTTAAACGAACAAATAAATGAAATCCTAAATGATCTCATTTAATCCACACAACTTCTCACTGGGTAAATATTACCCTTGTTTTATAGATGAGAAAACCTAGATCTGAGGAGGTTAAATAACTAGCTCAGGATCATGCGAATATCATGTCACAGAGCAGTGTGGGTCTGTCTGAACCTCATGGAGACTTTGCATGGGCACTAACAGCATCTCCTTGCACTCGAAGCAACTTCTAACATAGAACAGCTTTGAGCATGGTTAGGAGAAAGGTAGGGAAGTAGGAAAAAGTCATATTAACAAGTTAGGGTCAGAGTGAGGAAAGTTAGCAATAGATCCTAAAGCCCAGTGAAATGGATAGACTTTATGCTGGCCTTTATTTTAGTCACAAAATTTCTGTTAATGCCTATAAAATCAACACCAGTGCTCCAATTCACTAGCATTCACTGAGCCACCATTATATGCTTGACTCATTGGAGACTGTAAAGCTGGCATTGCCACTGCTTGAGAAAGTCTGCACTGAGATATCTTTCTTCCCCCTCTTCTCTCATTTATGTTTCTCCCTCAAAAGATATTAAGCTTCTTCTTAGGCTCCTCTCTCCACTGGGTTGCAGGAAAGATGTTGGAGACCCACTTGTCTACACATGAGTGAGTGAAACTTGCTCAGTTGTGTCCGACTCTTTGCAACCCCATAAACTATACAGTCCATGGAATTCTCCAGGCAAGAATACTGGAGTGGGTAACCTTTCCCTTCTCCAGGGGATCTTCCCAACCCAGGGATCAAACCCAGGTCTCCCTCATTGCAGGCGGGTTCTTTACCAGCTGAGTTTTCAAGGAAGCCATGGTTGATGACAAATTTGATTGATCACAAGGCCCATTTTAATGGAGGACAGAGTCACCGCCAAAGACATGTTCTTCTGCTTGAATGCTGTCTGGGTCCATTTGCATACCTCTGGGTCCATATCACCCTTTCTCCTTGCATGAGGAAATCAGTCTTGTCGTCCTCTCTCTTTTCTTCCACTTGCTAGTCTGGCCTGGGTCCTGTCCCTACCATGGGTTAGGAGGTCTACACCAGCTTAGCTCAAGGTTTCTGAGACGAGCAGTATGCTCCAACTATCTTTCTCATTCCCTTTTCTCTGCCACTAGTGGATGTGCTTCAAAATGGACTTTCCCCTTACTGAGTGGAATGACCTCATCTTCATGGAAATATTTAGTAGATATAAGAGCAGACAGTAAAATGCCATATAAACCCTTTAGGTTAAATGGCATTCTTTGCATTGATTTATTCACTCAAAAAATTTAAGTATCTACTATCCACCAGGCTCTTAAATAGTCCTCTAGCACTAAGATTTGGTCACAAACCCAAAAGACAAAAATCTCTGCTCTTATGGAGTAGCCTTTATAGATGGGGCGACAGAAAACAATGGAGCTAAGTAAATTATACTGTCGGCTGTTGTTTTCAGTCGCTCAATCGTGTCTGACTCTTTCCAGCCCTTCGGACTGTAACTGCCAGGCTCTTCTGTCCATGGGATTCTCCAGGCAAGAATAAGAATACTGAAGTAGACTGCTATTTCCTCCTCCAGGGCATCTTCCAGACCCAGGAATCAAATCCATGCCTCCTGCACTGCAGGCCAGTTCTTTACCACCTAGCCATTGGGGAAGCCCAATACAGTGTTAGATAGAGATAAATGCAAAAGAGATAAAGTGAATGAAGGACATTTGAAGTGCAACAGGGAAGGTGTTGAAATTCTAGATAAGTAGCTGAAGAAGTCCTCACTGAGAAGGTGACCAAGGTGACCATTTCTGCTTTATTTGTAAGGGGAGTTCTTGAATTAAGAATCAATTGGGAGAATCCAGAGTGAAGAATTTCTATCACAGATCGTGGCTCATGGTGAATGCTCAGAGAGACCACCATTGAAAGCCTCCCAGAAAGGAATTGCTGGTTATCTAAGAAGGGCCATAGTAACATGCATAATTTTTGAATCCTTAATCCTATAGTTCTCATCCACATGTAAATGTTCAACTATTAGAGCTAGATGGGTACTCAGAATGTGTCTCTAACCCCTTATTTTACAAGTGAGAAAACAGAGGGCCAGAGGTTTGAATGACTAGGGGAGCACTGATGAGGAAGATGGGCCTCTTCTTTCAGAATATTTTCCCAACAGCCTCTTCTGGGGACTTTTCAAACCAGTGCTTAATGAAAGCTGGTATGGCTGTCTGTTGTGTTAGTCTCCCCAGATTATTTTTCGCCTCTTATTCTTCTGTTCCTTGTGAAGTCAACCACACAAGGCATTTATGTTAAAACCAATACCCTAATAAGTTAAAGGAGAATGCTGGACTCACAAGGACGTTCAACCCTAAGGCTCACACATTTCCTGTGCCTCTTAGCTTTTTTATTTAGCATGTAATTTAGTCTTTCTTGATTATCAGATCCTGCAGGTCAGGGCTTTGTTATTTGCATTCTGAAGTTCTCACTGAACACTACCTATGCATGCCTTTTTCTTGGAAGGTGAAGATGATAAAGTCCAGAAGTGTTCTTTGATCTCACACCCCTTTTCAATTAGACCCTGCCTGCTATCATAGGCGGTCCCTGGAATAAGATCTTTCATCCAGGAAGAGGCTGTTTTCTTCGAGGCAGTAGGAGGGAATCTGAAATTCTAGGAATTCTCATAGCAAATGACAGTCTGTCCCTTAGGCCTTTCACATCTGCTACCTGGTCTTCTCTGGTGGCTCAGATGGTAAAGAATCTGCCCACAATGCAGGAGACCCGGGTTCGAGCCCTGGGTCAGGAAGATCCCCTGAAGTAAGAAATGGCAACCCACTCCAGTATGCTTGCCTGGAGAATTCCGTAGACAGAGGAGCCTGGTGGGCTCCATGGAGTCGCAAAGAGTTGGACATGACTTAAGTGACTAACACACACACCTGGTCTTCCAAGTGGCTTAGTGTTACCTAATTGATTACATTAGAGCTGAGGCTGGCAGTGCTCTTCGTTCTTGCCTGCTCTAGAGATGACCAGTTCCAACCATTGGGAAGTCTGCTTAGTTATTAATGTACACCCTTCTCTATCTTACTGGATTATAGACTCTGGGTGGGGGTAGGGCTGTGTCTCACCCCTGGTCTCCTCACAGTACCCCACCCTGAGCCTGGCATGGGATAGGTTCTTAACTGTTTGTTGAGCTCTTTCTGAAGCTGTGCTATAGAAACTGAGCATTATGATGGATTGGGGAGAGCTAAGATTTATGCTGCTCCCTCTATGCTCCCATGTAATTTGGCATGTCAAGATTTTGATACACTTAGTTTATTACAGTTACAGTAATTTAACCAAGGCACATATAAAGTACAGTACAACTCTGCCCAACAGCAGACAGGCCCAGCCAAGCCTAACCAATGAAATTTCAGCCGTTATAATCCACATCAAACAAACAGCCCCTAAAATATCTGAATCCACGCTCCTTGACTTGTCAAACTCAAAGTCAGCCTGCTGCCATCGTCCTTTCATCCAACCCAAGCCAACTATTATTGAAGTGAAGCTGTGGGATTCATTGTTACCCAGCATTGACCGAACCTTATTCATCAGCCCCAGGCTTCTGCCTCCGGGGTACTCCTGGTGGGAAACTCATTGTTGTGATTCTCAGAGCTTTTTTGCCTAGGTGGAGCCATTCTTTTTTGGAGAACATTTATTTAATTCCCTTTTGAGTGGGTGAGAACCTCTCTCTCTGGGGCTAGTCAGACAGCCTCCTCCATTCTAAGCTTCCCCATTTGGCCTTCTCCTCTCCCTCAAGGGGGAAGAGTAGGCAGCGTTCTTCTACATCAAGGCCAGGGAGGCAAGGAATGCACTATTATACTTCAGGTCTTTCGTTTTAACCTTCAAGACCATATCCACTAGAGGTTCATAACTGCCAGAGGTCATATCATAGGCCAAATGTGGTGATATTCCATCAACAGTGCCAGTGACTAAGAAGAAAAGTGTGGAAAGGCATCATGCTGTATTGGAAAGCATTTGACCTTTAGCTTTATGGAGACTTAAGTTGAAATATGAGTTCTGCTGTTCACTGGCTTTGTGAACTTGACCAAAGTCACTAAATTTCTCAAAACCTTGCATACTTAGGTCTTCAAAACTTGCTTTTCTCTTCTATGAAATAGAAAAAGGAATTATAGTAGTTTTCTACTGCTGTGGAACAAATACCCACAAATCTGGTGATTTTAGTTGAGGTAAACTCATTATCTCAGTTTTTGGAGATCAGGAGTCCAGGGATGTCTCTAACTGAGGGTCTTACAAGGCTGCAGTCCCAATATTGGCTGTGCTGTGTTCCCATTTGAAGGCTTGAATGAGGAAGAATCCCCTTCAAGCTTGTTCTGTTTTGTCGGCAGGATTCATTTGCTTGTGGGCTTCCCTGGTGGCTCAGATGGTAAAGAATCTGCCCCCAGTGCAGGAGACCTGGGTTCAATGCTGGGTTGGGAAGATATCCTGGAGAAGGAAATGGCTACCCACTCCAGTATTCTTGCCTGGAGAATTCCATGAACTGAGGATCCTGGTGGGCTACAGTGCATGGAGTCGCAAAGAGTCAGACACGACTGAGCAATTAACACTTTCACACTTTTGTTTTCATTTGCTCGTGTCTGCTTGGCTTGCGATTCTTGCGGGATGTGGTCTAGAGGCCCCTAACCGTATGGTCCTCTCCACAGGCAGGTTGACAGCATGCTGTTTGCTTCTTCAAGGCCAGTGGGAGAGTCTCTCCCTCTAGTCTGTAAAGAAGAAATCTTATGTAACTTAACACAGTCATGAAAGTAACAGTTACATCACCTTTGCCATTAACATAGCCTAACCAAGAAGGGAGCATCTTACCACTTTTTGCCATATTCTACTGGTTAGAAACAAGCCCTCAGGGAGGAGATTACACAAGGTGGTAACTCAGTAAGAGTCGCCTTAGGGTGTATCTGCTGAAATAATATCTGTTCCCCGTACCCCCACATTCAGTTATGGTGAGGATTCCGTGAGATCATCTATGTAAAACATATGAAAAAAAAATATATCAGTTCCTTTCTTCCTGTCTGGGAGACACACTGAGGCAGATGTTTGGAGAATCTAGTTGTTCAGTTGCTCAGTCATATCTGACTCTTTGTGACTCCATGGACTTCAGCTTCTATTCACAAGCTTCTGACTAGAAATATTACATGTGTTTCTTTGGATTATTCTTTTGTAATTCCAGAGAGAGGAGCTTCAAATCATTAACCTCTTATGGTTTGCTGCTGTTTCATGTTCTTGTTTTTTGTTCTGGAGAAAGCCACTGCAGACTGTTCCCTTGTTTATTAGTGAGCATTGTCTGAGGAATTAAAGAAACAATTCTCAGGGTGTTAAGGTGACTGATTAGAAGAACACACATTTCTGCGGCAAAATGATGCTTTCAGGTTTCTTCTAATAATTCCTTTCAAATACATGTCTTTCTTTTTATTCTTTCCCGGATTCTACAACAGAGCCTATAGATATCTCCCATCTTTTCCCTGCTGTTTAAATATTTATTTGTGTAGAACTTGCCTTGCGGGAAAAATTCAAGTGAATCGGAGAAATCAGTGAATAGGAGAGTAGAAATGTTACAGAAGATCAGGGAAGGGGGCTGTTGACATCATTCCTCCTATCTGGAGCCCAATCTGGTATCAACTGTGGAAAAGAAAAATCAAGGGCTGGATGAAAAAAGGAGGAGGAGGAAAGGGGGATTGGGGAGAAAGAGGAGGAAATTGTTTATTTCTGTGATGAACTTAGTACCAAGAATTTGATTTTTTTTTTAATTATGATTGTTTTCAGACTTAGAGTCAAATAACTTAAAATAATTTACATATACACAATGAAAGAAAATTCAGAATGACTTTGTCTCCACCAGCTGAATTAAATGATTATTCATCATTGAAAAAGAGAGATGGTCCTCTATAACATAGGGAAGCATTGTAGTTGACTGCTGAAATGATCGATGGTATTTTCTTTTAATGTAGATACTATACTGAGTTTGAACAATAAATTATGTTGAAAAGGAACATGCCAAATGGAAAGAGTACAGAAGACAGAGTCAAAAATCCTGGCTTTGAAACTTCATAGATATCTTTTAGCTATGGTTAAGTTACTTAACTGCTTCATACCTCAGTTTATTCATCTTTAAAATGCAATAATAGTAACTACTCATAGGAAGGTTGTAAGGATGAAATGTATATATATATATAGAGAGAGAGAGAGAGAGCCTAGAAATCCAAGTTCAAGCCTGAGCCTTACCACAAGCAAGTTTTGTTGCCTTACACTGTCACTCAACCAATCTGGGCCTCAATTTCCTCCTTCTTCAAGTGGGAATTCTGAAAGAGGCTGCTGTATTGATTATTAGTGATGTCACAAAGAAATGACAAGCATCAGGGCACACCTCGTACATACCTAGCATTCAAGTACTTGAGAATGCACGGAGAAGGCACACATAAGCAGATAAACATGCATTTCTGGCAGATAAATTCCAGATGATGCTGGAGCTAGTCTAAATTTTACTTCTAAAATGTATTCAGAGTTGTAGCATTATATATACGTGTCATGGGAAAAGCTTATAATCAAAGAATGTGTGTAGCAATTTGCCACTGAGAATAATTAGGCCCTTCATCACGAGAGAATCACAGCCTCTCAGACAGGAAGGCACATTTGCAGGCATCTGATGGGAGCCCCTCATTTACTGATGAGGATACAGTCCAGGCTGGCAGAGGTTAGGTAATTCACCCAAGGTCACATGCCAAATGGCAGAGATGGAACTCGGAGCCAGGGCCTTGCCCTCCCCACCCAAGGACCCCTCAGCAGGGCAGAGGGTGTGAATGACTGATTCCCAGGGAAGAAAAGTAAAACTAGGTACTGACTTCTACATTCAAAAAATGAGACTTTTTTTTTAGAAAGAAAGCAATGATTTTGATTATTTAATTTGACTCATAAAGTCAAATTACAGACTTGAATTGCCAAAAATGTCACAAAGTCTACCTGAGTGACCCCAGATTCTGAAGAGAAGAGAGGCTTCTCTTTTCTAAACATCATTAAAGCACCTGCACGCACACTTCTCTTGACAAGTAAGCACATAAAAGCTAAGTCTTGTGCTGGGCCTGGCCCTGGACCCACTTCTAGTTAAGACTGTCATCAATGACTTGGATGCCGCAACAGCATACTCATTAAGTTCATGGATGAGACTGAATCTAAAGTGGAGGCTAAAGCCTTGGGGGATGCGATTAGAATTGGAAATGGTCTCAACAAATTGGACGAGTAATCAGAAGCTAACAGGATGAAGTTCAGCTAAGACAAGGGCAGAGGGAAGTTGAGGACGCAGAGAAAATAAAGACAAGAAAACTTTGAGACATGGACATGGCAGGTCAGGCTGAGAACTACCAGAAGGTGTGTAAGCTACAGAGAACCTGGAAATAAACACAATGCAGTTGTGGAGCATGAAGTTACCTGGTTACAGAGGTCACCGTGTGCAGCAATGCAAGTCAGTGTCTATCTGTGGATCCTATGTTTTATGGAAAGGAGAATGGAGTCTGAAGTTTTTGTGGGATGTTTATGCCCTGCACTGATCTTCTTACAATAGAATTATGTCCACCAAAAACTAATCTGAAATAAGAGCCCGTGGTTAATATTGCTCGCTAATTGTAAAACCTTTAGCTAAAAAAAAAGAAAAAAAAATTATCTTCGTTATCTGGGCAGGTAGTGAGTGTGGCCCTTACCTATGAGGTAGACTCCTCAGTTACACATTTGGTTCCTGTGGGTATAGGGCAACCTGGCCATTCTTTGATTCTAAGCTCCTCATTTTTCACAGATAATTCAGAATGGTCCAGAAGTATTTAATATTGTTGGTCTCACCATTATTTAAAATCAGCATGTCACTGAGGTGCTTAAACGCTTTGTCTGTGTGCAGTATTCCGTGATGTCTAATTCTTCCCACGTAAGGGTGGACTCAGAATAGAGAAGTCAGCCAAAGGGAACCCATAACACAGTGAGGGGGACGAGATGAGCTGGATTCTGAGCCAGGAGCAGAGATGACAGCCAGGAGAGGAACAGAGAGAAGGGTAGAATTCACAATAGCAAGACAGCAGACAGGACAGAAGTGGGGGTTTTGTCCTACTTCCTTACAAAACCCTGAACTGAATTTACACACATTATCTCGTGTAATATTCAGATCTAGACATGAATATGTTGATAAACATACTTTACCAGTGGGAAGACTGAGGGAAGGGGGTCACACTGAAGGTTATTGTGTCTAAGCCCAGTTTTTGAACCAGGTTTGTGTGACATCAGTACCTGTGTTTTCAAAACCAACTGCTATTGTCTCTGTGCTCAGTCAGGTCCGACTCTTTGCGATCCCATGGACTGTAGCCCACCAAGCTCCTCTGTCTGTGGGGACTCTCCAGGCAAGAATACTGGAGTGAGTCACCATTTCCTTCTCCAGGGGGGTCTTCCCAACCCAGGGATTAAACCCAAGTCTCATGTCTCCTGTATTGGCAGGCAGATTCTTTACCACTATGCCACCTGGGAAGCCCCAAAACTGAACTAATTGGCCCTTAAAAATATAAAAGAGGAAGACCAGGGTGAAGAAAAGATTGTGGCAAATTTAAAAGTGAAGGAGAGAAAGATGAAAGGAGAAAATGACTAGAGGAAAATAGAGCAGGGATAGAAAGAAGGAGATACGGTAGGGGGAGATAGGTTAAGACACGGAGGGAAAGGAGGCCTCAGTGAAATGAGGGGAGGGAGGTGTGAAACCCCAGCAGAGGACGTGGTGTGCGTCTGACAAGCACGTTCTAAATGTTGATCAGGACATCCTTCTTCCAAGACGCACTGCACTTTTCCAGTCTCCCCAGAGAACTGGATCCCGTGGAAAACTACAGACTCCACAGGAATTAAAGAGAACCTGGTGAGTGTCTGTTGGAAAGTAAGAGGATGATTAAAAAGACGGTAAATGGAACACGTGTGGCAACTTAAAAGGAAATGGGACACTGGAGCATTGAGAAGTGACCTATAAATTGTTGCCAGGTATGAAAAAGCTGTTAACACTGACTGCCCAAAACCACAGGAGTTAACCAGTGTTAGGGCAGACCTCCTCTCTCTCTGTGAACACAGTGACAGTTTTACTGCCTCTGCTGCTGCAGAATCTTTTGATTTTCATGACCCATCCAAGGCACTTTCTGGCACTGGGATCTGCTGCTGACTGGCGGCCATGGTGTGTGGATCAAGAAGCATTGTTCCTGAGATTTCACTGGGACCTTGAGTACGATAGGCGTGATCAGAACCAGGACTTGCCTGGTGGCTCAGTGATTAAGATTTTACCTTCCAGTGCAGGGGGTACAGGTTTGATTCCTGGTCCGGGAACTAAGATCCCACATGCAGCAGGGTGTGGCAAAAAAAGTTAAAAAAAAAAAAAAAAAAAGGACCCAGAGTGCCTTCCCTGGGAAGAATTGTGGCTTTTGGGGTGTCAACTGGGACTGAATGTTGACACTACAACTTTTGGCTCAGTGCCCTTGGGCAAGTTACTCAACGTTCCTAAACATCAGTTCTCTCTTCAGTAAAAAGGAGAAAATATAACTTACCTGGCGGGGTATGTAGACCTTCCTCAGGTACAGGAGATTGGAGGTATTCCATAAATGCTATCCTTCATTTCCTGTTTCCTTCCCTTGGGGGTACAACAAAGGGAAGAGAATGCCTCCCCTTCACCATCACCTGTCATAAGCAGGGGAGTCAAGAGTAGGGAAAGAAGAGGGGCCACATTCTATGCCCAGAAAATTCACACTCATTCCATTTCATAGACAGAGGTAGGATGGGGCTTGCCATCCTGTGGTCACCAGGAGCTCAGTTCTCAGTGTGACATGACTTACAAGAAGCTCACTCCACTTTCACTTGCCAAGTGGTTCTTCAGTGTTAAAAGCTGACATCTGTACTGTTACTGGTATTATTAAAGATGGACCATTATGAAATGAGAGTTCAAGCACCCTTCCATAAAATGAGTTGGACTCCTACACTCTGGAGATGTGTTTAACTTGCAAATTAAGGAGACTCTTTCTTGTGATGACTCAGATTGTAAAGAATCAGCCTGCAATGCAGGAGACCTGAGTTCAGTCCCTGAGTTGGGAAGATCCACTGGAGAAGGGAATGGCAACCCACTCCAGTATGCTTGCCTGGAAATTCCCATAGACAGAGGGGCCTGGTGTGCTACACTCCATGGGGTGACAAAGAGTCGGACACAACTGAACGACTACACTTTCACTTTTTCACTTTTACTTGTGCTATTGACAGAGGACTAGATTGAAAGCTACAAAGCTCAGCTCCACTATCATTGAAAAGCATGACTTTCCCTCCAAGATGTTACTTTCTTTCATCAGTGTCAGTGCTCAGTGATTGCCTCTGCCAATAACTCCTTCTGCCTGCATATACCTGTCTATCAATGTTCATTCACCATGATACTATATATGCTTATGGACACATCTTGGCCTTGATTTCAGTTCAGTTCAGTTCAGTCACTCAGTCGTATCCGACTCTTTGTGACCCCATGAATTGCAGCATGCCAGGCCTCCCTGTCCATCACCAACTCCCGGAGTTCACCCAGACTCACGTCCATCGAGTCAGTGATGCCATCCAGCCATCTCATCCTCTGTTGTCCCCTTCTCCTCCTGCCCCCAATCCCTCCCAGCATCAGAGTCTTTTCCAATGAGTCAACTCTTCGCATGAGGTGGCCAAAGTACTGGAGTTGCAGCTTTAGCATCATTCCTTCCAAAGAAATCCCAGGGCTGATCTCCTTCAGAATGGACTGGTTGGATATCCTTGCAGTCCAAGGGACTCTCAAGTGTCTTCTTCTTCATAACTTTCCTTCCAAGGAGTAAGCCTCTTTTAATTTCATGGCTGCAGTCACCATCTGTAGTGATTTTGGAGCCCAGAAAAATAAAGTCTGACACTGTTTCCACTGTTTCCCCGTCTATTTCCCATGAAGTGATGGGACCAGATGCCATGATCTTCGTTTTCTGAATGTTGAGCTTTAAGCCAATTTTTTCACTCTCCACTTTCACTTTCATCAAGAGGCTTTTTAGTTCCTCTTCACTTTCTGCCATAAGGATGGTGTCATCTGCATATCTGAGGTTATTGATATTTCTCCCAGCAATCTTGATTCCAGCTTGTGCTTCTTCCAGTCCAGCGTTTCTCATGATGTACTCTGCATATAAGTTAAATAAGCAGGGTGACAATATACAGCCTTGACGTTCTCCTTTTCCTATTTGGAACCAGTCTGTTGTTCCATGTCCAGTTCTAACTGTTGCTTCCTGACCTGCATACAGATTTCTCAAGAAGCAGATCAGGTGGTCTGGTATTCCCATCTCTTTCAGAATTTTCCACAGTTTCTTGTGATCCACACAGTCAAAGGCTTTGGCATAGTCAATAAAGCAGAAATAGATGTTTTTCTGGAACTCTCTTGCTTTTTCCATGATCCAGCAGATGTTGGCAATTTGATCTCTGGTTCCTCTGCCTTTTCTAAAACCAGCTTGAACATCAGGAAGTTCATGGTTCATATTATTACTCCTTACCAAAAAAAAATCATCATCATTGTCACTGAGTTCAAGTCCTTTAAATCTATTATTGTCATTTCCCAGTATTGTGGGAAACCTTGTACTAGTTTCTTTTGAGGTTTTTTGTTGTTTTTGTTAGTTTTTTTTTTTTTTCCAGTTATCTTGTATACCATACTCTAGAAAACAGGGTCAAGGGAGATGTCCTTGTCTGGAAAGTTTGTTTTGTGTACTTAAGCCATTGGAGATGGGCTTTTGCTCAGTTTCCTTGGGCAGATCTTGTTTATCCCTTTGTTTTCTCTTACATCGTCTTTGGCTTAGGTCAAGGAGTACATAATTATCACCATCTGGGACAGTGGAAAGATGACAGCAGGTCTCTTTGAAGAGTAGAAGCCTTCCTTTCCATTTTAGTGGGAAATCTGATCTTGGGTCTTTTAAATCCCGTTTGCCAGTCAGATCTGTATACTTATTTACAGGTCAGTAACCCTTGGACTGCAAGGAGATCCAACCAGTCCATTCTAAAGGAGATCAGCCCTGGGTGTTCTTTGGAAGGAATGATGCTAAAGCTGAAACTCCAGTACTTTGGCCACCTCATGCGAAGAGTTGACTCCTTGGAAAAGACTCTGATGCTGGGAGGGATTGGGGGCAAGAGGAAGAGGGGATGACAGAGGATGAGATGGCTGGATGGTATCACTGACTCGATGGACATGAGTTTGAGTGAACTCTGGGAGATGGTGATGGACAGGGCGGCCTGGCGTGCTGCTATTCATGGGGTCGCAAAGAGTTGGACACGACTGACTGACCGAACTGAACTGAACTGACTGACATCATTTTGGCCTCAACTCTTCAAAAAGCTCTGTTTGAGTTAGTGATACAGTTTACTGATGCCTCTGGGACTTTAGTGATTTGGCACCCAAAGTAGAAGGGAAAAGGAAAAGAGTACTGAAATATTTATTTGATGGACTATGTGAACAGGCATCTTCATATGTCCAGCTTCTATGTATATTAAGGATCTACTAACCTAAACAGGGAGGAAAACTAGTAAACCTTTTCATCAGGCTCCCATTTACACTTAGGTTATGAAGGATAATGGTTTCTTAGCTTAGACAAGGCTCAGTGTTGTGATTATTGTTTTGAGAAAATGCTGACTAAGCCATGAACCATTTCTTGCTGCAGATGCAAAATGTATGGAAATTCTGACATTTCCTTTCACTGATGGATGCCAGAACTTTACCAAAGATGGAACATCTCATTGAAAAGGACTCACTGATGTTTTTCCTAAGGAAATGTACACAGATGCACAATTCATTTTTTCATTGTCCTTTTCTATGCACATATCTTTTTTAACCTGCTCAGTGTGGGCCGTGAGTGTCATGACCAGAAATAGACGAAGAGGAGTGTGAGCATAATTGTGAATGGAATTTCTTCCCCCAGGTTTCAGCTTAAACCTCAGTTGCTCAGGGAAGCCATCCCTGTGCCCCCAAGTCTCTAACTTAGCACCTCTTCTTGTGCATGATTCTGCCACCCTGCCTTTCCTTGTTAGCTTTCAAAACACATTAATTTCTTGTCCATGACCTGTATTTTTTATTGAAGTACAGTTAATTTACAATGTTGTTATGCATGTTTATCCCAAACTCCTAATTTATCCCCTGCCCCCTCTGCTATCTCTTTTGGTAACCGTAAGCTTATTTTTTATGTCTGTGGATATATTTCTGTTTTTGAAAAAGTTCATTTCTATCATTTTTTTTAGTTTCCAAGTATAAGTGATATCATTTGACATTTGTCTTTGTCTGACTTACTTCACTTAATATGATAACCTCTAGGTCTGTCTGTGTTGCTATAAATGGCATTATTTCATTCCTTTTTATGGCTGACTAATATTCAACTGTACAAGGTCTCAGTAGATGGTGTCACCATTCACCCATGGCCCAGAACCCAAACCTCAGAGTCATCTTTTGTTCCTCTCTTTCTCTCCAACTCATATCATGTGTCAGCAAGTCCTGTCATCTTTACCTTCTAAATGTATCCTGAAACTAACCAATTCACACTCCCTCTATTACACCACACTTCCTCTATTACACCACCATCTCCTCATCTGACATCTCCGTCTACTCTTGCTGCCCATAGTCAGTGCTCTATGTAACAGCCACAGTGGTACATTCAAAACAGAATATTTCTTGTCAGCGAATTGCTCAGAACCCTGCAACAGCCATCCATCAAACACAGATGGTCCAAACCCTCACTACATGGTCCCACCAGACTCATTTCCTGCCACTCTTCCGTCAGATTCTCCAGCTCCTCTCATATTGGCCAACTTCCTATCCCTTAAACACTCCAAGGAAGATGCCATTGCAAGATTGATGCCCTTTCAGAATTCCACATGAAATTCTCCTCCTTTAGGTATTCAGAGGACCCTCACTTCATACAAGTGTCTGCCCAAATGCCAATCTTTGGAGAAAACCTCCCTGACCACCCTGTGTCCCATCACACACCTTCCTCTTTCCCACATTTAATTTTCTTAATAGCACGTCTATCCAACTGACCCTCTATTATATGTTTGCCTACTGTCTGTCTCCCTCACTGGAGTTTAAACTTCCGGTGGGCAGGGAGCGGATTGTTCACCTCTGTCCTCAGAACCTAGAAAAGTGCCTGTGTTCTAAGTGGTGTATAGTTGTTGAATGAAGGAATGAACAAAAACTTGTATTCTAATTATAACTGTTGGTATATGAAAGTTTTTTCCTGAGCTTGCATTTCCACCATCAAATGCCAGAGGTGTAAAATATCTTCCCCAGCATAACGCATGGGAACTCAAGCACATACTCATTTCCTCTCTGCCACTGTCTAGGTGAAGCAGAATGTCTTACTTAAAGCAAGCAAACGGCTAGATTCAGGGCACCAAGTTAAAGAGCCCAGGTTCACACGTTTGCCAGTTCTTCTGTGGTCACACTCAATCTTTTGATGACTTACATCTGCTGTTTCCAGCAGACTATGAGTGTCTGTTGATTCCACTTAGACAATTATCTTTGCAGAAAAGCAGCAGGTGGGGGGAGGTGTTGCAAGCCCAGATGTGCGCTGCTTTTCCATCTTCTTCTGCTCCTCCCTGTACCCTGAGCTAATAAAGTTGTGTCTGGGAAAGTGCTGGCAGGGTAGTGAGGGGGAAAAATGAGATAGGTATCTGGTCTTTGCCCAGAGGGAGCTCTTAAGGAGAGTCTATTGATTTCCCTTCTTTGTAGAAAACAGGAAAAAGTGCAAATGGCCCTCTCTCCATTTCCAGTCCCTCTTTAGTCCTGCAGACTGTTTCATCATCCTGCACTCTTCCATGTGAAGAGGCTTGTTTTCTCATATTTCTCTACACTCTGTAGGTTTTTTTAACTTTTTATTTTATTTTGGAATATACTGATTAACAATATTGTGATAGTTTCAGGTAGACAGCAATGGAACTCAGCCATGTATCTACATATCCATTCTCCCCCAAACTCTCCTCCCATCCATGCTGCCACATAACACTGAGCAGAGTTCCCCATGCTAACAATAGGACCTTGTTGGTTTTCCATCTTAAATACGGCAATGTGGACACATCCATCCAAGACTCCCTAACTAACCCTTCCCCCCATACTTCCCCCCTGGTAACCATAAGCTTGTTCTCTAAGTCTGTGAGTCTCGTTCTGTTTTTTTTTTTTTTTTTCCATTTTTAGAATAATTTCTTTCTTTTTGTTTTTTACACTTTTTAAAATTTTATTTTATTTTTAAACTTTACATAATTGTATTAGTTTTGCCAAATATCAAAATGAATCCGCCACAGGTTTGTATGATTTCTTTTAGATTCCACATATAAGGGATATCATATGATATTTCTATTTCTCTGACTTACTTCACTCAATACGACAATCTCTACATCCGTCCATGTTGCTGCAAATGACATGTACCCAGTGTTCATTGCAGCACTGTTTATAATGGCCAAGACATGAAAGCAACCTAAATGTCCATCGACAGGTGAATGGATAAAGAATATGTATATATACACAATGGAATATTACTCAGCCTTTAAGAAGAATGAAGTAATGCCATTGGCCTCTGAATTTTTAAATCTCCTTTTAGCATTAACATCCCATCAGGTCCCAGAACACACATTCATTCAGTGTCCTGCCTTACTGGACCACTCTTGGCCCAGGCACCAAAATGAAATCCATCACTTCCTGATAAGTGCCATACAAAAGTGTTTTTCAAGCATTGGCGTTAAGTAATGAGTTACTGACTGAAAAGAGGGATGTAAAGATGTCAAAGAAGCATCATAATAGTACCCATCCCTGGTGTGGACTGTACTGAATGGTATTCCCTAGAGGTTTGGGAAAATCCAGGGAGTAGCCATAAGTACAGATAACGAGATCTTCAGAATTCGGGATAGAGGGGACACGTGTACACCCATGGCTGATTCATGTAAATGTATGGCAAAAACCACTGCAATATTGTAAATTAATTAGCCTCCAATTAAAATAAATAAATTAATTTAAAAAAATAAAACATGAAAATGGGAAGCAATGAAACAAGACCATCATATATAGCGCAAGCGTTTACCAATCTCCCTACACCTGAGCCTCACACTCCCTCCCCAACCATGTCCAGTATGGCAGAGGATGTCACTGTTCAACAAAATGTGTTTGCTCTTCATCTTAGGGGCATACAACTGGACTCTCTTTTCCAGATTCTCTTATAGTTAGGCGTGGCCATGTGACTAATGGCCCACGAATGCAACGTGAACAGAAGCAATGTGTGTCATAAAATCCTCCCCACAAGCTCAACTCTGCTCCTTCTGCCTCTGTCTGGCTGCAAGGGAAACACTTCCAAGGATCTTGAAAGCCTCCTGTTGAAGATGGAAGAGTCTCCACTGGCCCCAAATACCTACATGGAGGAGGCTTCTCTGGCCTCCTGGGTGCAGTTACGTGAATTAGAAATGGGATTCTATTGTGTTGGAGTTATAAAACACTTAAGAGATTATTTGTTACAGAGCTGATACACCAGATGCTGTAAGGTGCTTTTCAGTATGTATGTTTCTTTTTCCTCCATTTTATTGTGCCATCAGCCCTCCATATCTTTGGGTCCTGTGTCCTCAGATTCAACCAGGATTGAATCCAGCCAGCTGGGGTTGTTTGAACCCACAAATGTGGACCCTGCAGGTATGAGGCCCAACTCAGGGGCTTGAGCATTCACAGATATGGTATCTTTGGTGGACTCTGGAACCATTTCCCAGTGGACCCTGGGGCACGTCTGTAAGCTTCTTGAAAGCAGAGTCTGTGTGAAGTGTCTTCAGTATCCCCCATGGGGTCTCACACGCAACCTGGCAGAGCCCACATGATCAATAAAGAGGTGTTGGTCAGAGAGCTTATCTCTATGTTTTATTGTAGGGTAAGTTAAAACATGAGTAGGAACATGGCCAAATCATATGGGCTTTTCATTTTGCTTAGAAATCCGTCTTGGGGATGAAGGATCTCTTCTGTATGTACAGGAGCTCAGAACTGACATGGTCAGCGAAGTGTGACACACATTTTTTATTATCCCTAAATGGATTATCTGCTGTGACCTGGCTCTTCCATCATCTCAGCATATTCCTCTTGTCAACAGCTGTGTGGTAGGCGCTGAGAAGGGCCCTGAGCCAAGGGAGGATGAGAAACAAGTTGGGGAGGGTATTTGGGGATGAGTGCTGGTGTCATTGACTGGTGTGGGTTGTGAATACATCATGCAAGCAGATAAAATGCTATCTTTTTACTATTATATGAATTTCCTTATTATCTATTATGAGACATAATCAAGGGTTGAAATAGAAATATTAAAGTTAACAGCAGGTAGGGTACTGAAATAACCCCTATCGTATGCAAAACTGGAGCTTTAATCAAAGCAGGAATGTATCAGTTTGACATCACAGCTCTTCAAGGGAAGAAAAGGCATTTTATTTTCAGCAGTTAGCTGTAGCCAGGCAGGTGACACACGGTAAATATCAAAATCCTCATTGTAGACAGACATTCTATGTTTTGCCCTGCAGTCTGATTCGTCCAAAGAAAACCCAGCCATCCTTCATCCTCAGTTGCAGGGGTCAGTGTCCTCATGAGCCTCTTACTGCCATCTGCACCCACTCTACTTCCTGCCACTAAAGACCCACTTTTGAAAACTGATGCTCTAAATCAGAGGTTCTTTAACATCAGTGTGCTTCAGGTATGTTATAACCCAGATTTCTGGGTTCCACCCCCTGCCCCCACAGTAGCTGATTCATGGGGTCTGTAGTGAAGCCTGAGAACATGCCTTGTTAACAAGCTCCCAAGTGATGCTGATGCGGCTGCCATGTGGACTACATTTTGAGCATCACTGGTGTAAATTCCCTCAGCTTCACTTCCTGTTAACAAAGGCATGCCCAAGTGTGACAGCCTGACAAAGGGAAGGATCCAGGTTCTGAGAAATGCCTTTCCCTTAAAGCCAGATCGAATCTGTGGATGCAGAGTGAGGCTGCTCAGGGCGACTGAGTGAGACGTCCGCTACCACCATCGGCCCCCACTGGCTCTCTCCTTTGCTTCCCCATGTCTGTTCCCCAGTTGCCCCCTTAGTGAAATGAAGAGGTCGCCATAGATGCTGTTGTTGTTGTTCAGTTGCTAAGTCGTGTCCGACTCTTTGCGACCCCATGGACTATAGCACGCTAGGCTTCCCTGTCCTTCACCATCTCCCGGAGTTTCCTCAGACTCATGTCCATTGATTTGGTGATGCCATCCAGCCATCTCACCATAGATGAGTGGGCCTCAATCCTGCTGCATGTGGGAATCTTCTTGGGAGATTGTTAATAATACTGTGTTTAGAGTACATCCTGAAATTCCAAGATTGAGGTTGGGGACAGGGCCCAAGAATCAGCATTTTTTATGGGGCTAAGTCTTTATTGAAATCTGTTACAATACTACTTCTGTTTTATTTTTTTGGATTTTTGGCTGCAAGACATGTGAGATCTTAGCTCCTCAACCAGGGATCGAACCTGAAACCCCTGCATTGGAAGGTGAAGTCTTAACCACTGGGCTACCAGGAAAGTCCCAGGGATCAGCATTTTAATAGCTTTACAGGTGATTTTCACACACAGCCTGGTTGAAAAGCACTGAATCTCTCTAGATCATTTCCAGATCTAAGAGTCTACCCTTAGCACCTCCACCCCTTCATGGAATCTCATCTGGTCTCTCCATCCCTCCACCCTCTGCCCAGTCCCAACCCTCAAGCCTCCCTGACTCTCCGCCCTGACCCCTCGCTATCTTTCCCTGTGTACTTTATGTTCTATTCACTGGGTGACATGAATGCACTGCATACCTCATTAACTTCCTCTGCTTAATTAGGCAGAGGACAAGTCCCAAACAACTGCAGAATGCATGGAAATTCACTGACAGAAGCATAAACAATGAATTAGGAGCACTTTTAGAACCCTTCGGAAATGTTAAGTGTGGAAGCAGAGAAGAGACTCATTCCTGGAAAGTGACTGTGACTCATGAGGTCACAGAGAGCCAAAACAGTACACATGGCATTTAACACTGACTCCATATTATTTATTCCCTTAGGCTGACCCATTCCCCCTTTGTTGTGATCCCAACAGATTTCACACATACAGTTGGCCCGCCATATCTGAGGATCTGAGCACTAACTGTACTATGTTATTTTATATAAGGGACTTGATCATCTGAGCATCCCTGGATATGGGTCCCGGGGATGGGAGGAGAGGAGGCAGTCCTGGAGCCAATGTCCCATGGATATCAAAGGATAGCTATACTTTATATTTACTGTAACTCAAGTAAGTATATAGTAAATCTCTCTTTCCTAAACAACCCTTTATCCTTTAAATGGGCTTCCCAGATGGCACAGTGGTAAAGAATCCATCTGCCAATGCAGGAGAGGCAAGAGACTTGGGTTCAATCTCCGGGTCAGGAAGATCGACTGGAGGAGGAAATGGCAACCCACTCCAGTATTCTTTACTGTAAAGTTGCTTGGACAGAGGAGTGTGGCGGGCTACAGCCCATGGGGTCACAAAAGAGTTGGACACGACTGAGCACAAACATGAAATATCCCTTAAATAAGCAGAAATGAACTAGAAAATGGAAGCAGTGGTCTGGGTGCTTTAGATTTTCCCAGACACACTTCCACTGTAACCATGCAGAAAGTGGCAGTAAACTGGTGGCTTCACTTAGAAGGACTTAGGATGTTTCCATTTTATTTCTTTGTAGGTGCAGATTTGGAATTGCTCTACCTTTTGTCTCTTGAACTAGAAACACTGGAAACCACTTTCTTTTCTGGACTACACTTGAAGCTTTAGTTGGTGGAGCCTTTTCAATTTGATTATCACTCTCAATGAAGTGTGTTTTTTTTTTTTTTTTTCCCAGTCAAGTGGCTTTAGTTAAGTTACATGAGGGGCACTGGGAGCTTCCTTGGTAGCTCAGGTGGTAAAGAATCTGCCTGCAGTGCAGGAGACAGTGTTCGATCCCTGGGTTGGGAAGAACCCCTGGAGTCAGAAATGGCAACCCACTTCAGTATTCTTGCCTGGAGAATCCCATGGACAGAGGAGCCTGGCGGGCTACAGTCCATGGAGTCTCAAAGAGTCAGACACGACTGAGAGACTAACACACACACACACACACACACAGGCGCACTGAGACAATATAGTAATTTAATCCCACCATGTGCTCTGGACAGAAATCCAGGGCTGGGGACTGGTGCCTCTCTGCTAATTAATCCTGCGTGTCAGGCATCTGGAAACTGGCCTCTTCTGCCTCATCTGAGTTGACTAATTAATTAAGCTGTGTCTGTAAACAGGCCGTTTCTCCCCCAGCACTTTTTTGATCATCTGTTTCTTTAGCCACAAGCTGGTGACCCCATTTAATGGTGAACTACCTGGCCAATAATCTTGCTTTCCTGCGGGGCTGAGAAGTTTCCATCTAGAGGCTGCCCAGAACTATACAAGAAGCCCAGGCTTTGGAGGGAGGCCTATTAGGATTTGAATCCAGTTCAGCCATATATTAATTACGTGCGTGTGTGCACGCTAAGTCACTTCAGTCATGTCTGACTCGTTGCTATACTATGCACTGTAGCCCACCAGGCCCTTCTGTCCATAAGATTTTCCAGGCAAGAATACTGAAATGGGTAGCCATTTCCTTCTCCTGGGGATCCTCCCAACCCAGGGATCCAACCTGGGTTTCCTGCATTGCAAGCAGATTCTTTACTGTCTGAGCCACCAGGGAAGCCCTTATTAATTATGTGGACACAGGCGAATAATCTTGCATCTCAAAATGTCAGTTTCCCCTTTCCCCTTGCAAAACCTACCACATGGTCCAGTGCCTGGGCATTTTCTCAATACAAATACTGCTAAATAAATGAATACTTCTAATCATCGGGCTTTTTCTACTTGCTGCTACCTTGACATTGTGCAGGATATAGTCAGTTTCAAGACATCTCCACACACATTATCACATTTGTCTCTCTTGAACCCCAGTGGGGGAGTTTCGGTAAATGTCATTAGTCTCATATTTTACAGGTAGAGAATCAGGCTCAGGAAGGTTAAAGGACAAGATCCCAAAGCTGTTTAGAAGTAGAGGCCAAGCAAGTCTCCACACTCCTGGCCAAGTGCTTTGAGATCAGTTATCACCCAGTCTGTAGTGGATGCTGTGAAACCAGATTATAAATACCAGGGGTAAAAAGAAAACAGTTTCATGAGATAGCAAAGACCACCTTCTACAAGAAAATGATAAGATAGCACTAATATAAAAGGTATTGAAATACCTACTAGAGAAACATTATTTGATCCATGGAAACATGACAGTTTAACTTCCAAATTTCCCTCACTGTCCCACCTGCTTCTGTTGGCTCATGGGTAAATTGTTAGTCATTTTTGTGAACCAAAGTTATTAACTAATTTCAATCACATTAATACTCACATTTGGACAATTTGTTATATACTTTGGATTTTTCCACCAGCCCTGTAGAAATATGTATACATGCATATCACTCTACTTTGCTGATAAGTTCAGATTCCAAGAGGTTAAGTGGTTTGTCACATTCACAGGGCTTGTCAGGAGTAGCGCTGGGCTTGAAATTCAGGTTTTCTAACTCTATGTTTAGCACTGTTCCAACAGTACTACAATTAAGAAGGACTTACGTCACCACTGTACTTATTAAAGAACTCTAAAGAACTTCGTGCTATTTTGTCCTTTAATTCTATCTCCATTTGTCTTGCTTCTTATCTTCTCCATTGGTTTTGCCTGCTATGATAGCATTTTTCCAGAGGTGGATATATTTCAGTTAATAACCTCTGCTATGTAACTACCACCCAAAACTTAGTGACCCTGAGACCACCACCATTTCATTACTCATCATTCTTTGGGAGAGTTTGGATGGGTATAAGCTGGGTGGTCCTTGGTCCATGTATCACTCACCTGATGCAGTCAGGTGGCTCAACCGAGGGTGGGTAATCCAAAATGGCCTCACTCGTGTTTAGCTGTTGGTACTGGCTGTCGACTGAACCTCTTTCTGTGTGTTTGCTTACCCTCAAGGAAGCTGATCCAAGTTTTTTCAGGGTTGTCAACAATATTTGAATAAGGAAAGACCCTCTGCACTGTCATCTGTCAAATCTTTACACATGTCACATTTTTGGGTCTCCTTTTGGTCAAAGCAAGTCACAGGGCATGGCTCCTGAGACATATGATTCATTGGGCGCCACTGACATCTACTGTGCTGCTGCTACTGCTTAGCTGCCCAGTCGTGTCTGACTCTGTGTGACCCCCTGGACTATAGCCGGCCAGGCTCCTCTGTCCATGGACTTATCCAGGCAAGAATACTGAAGTGGGTTGCCATTTCCTTCTCCAAGGGGTCTTCCTGACCCAGGGATTAAACCCAGATCTCCAGCATTACAGGCAGAATCTTCACCATCTAAAGCACCAGGGTAGCCCAACATCTGCCATAAGTGGGTATAAAAATAATATCTACCCTGTAAAATTATATTGAGAATTAAATTTGATAACGTGTGTGCACGGAGGAGGCAATGGCACCCCACTCCAGTACTCTTGCCTGGAAAATCCCATGGACGGAGGAGCCTGGAAGGCTGCAGTCCATGGGGTCGCTGAGGGTCGGACATGACTGAGCAACTTCACTTTCACTTTTCACTTTCATGCACTGGAGAAGGAAATGGCAACCCACTCCAGTGTTCTTGCCTGGAGAATCCCAGGGACGGGGAAGCCTGGTGGGCTGCTGTCTATGGGGTTGCACAGAGTTGTATATGACTGAAGTGACTTAGCAGCAGTGCATTGCTTATATAGTAGTATCATTAGTAGAATCACCATTAGCCCTTATTAGCTACCAAGAGCAGATTCTCTTTTTGAAATCCTATTCACTTTTACATTCAGCTAACTTTTACTGAGTGCCATGATGGTACTATTCTCTATGCTGGGAATTCAGGAAAAAAGAAATATTATTCAGCCTCTGCCATTGAGGAACTCATAGTCTGCTGGAGCAGAGGAGACACATAAGCAAATAAATATAGTATCCTATGGCAAGTTCAGTGATTATGATTTGCTCAGATTTATACACCCTTTTTGTGTTTCCTGTCTAGAGAATATCCTTTAGTATTTGTTGGAGAGCTGGTTTGGTGATGCTGAATTCTCTCAGCTTTTGCTTGTCTGTAAAGCTTTTGATTTCTCCTTCCCAGGTTCGATGCATGATACTGGATGCTTGGGGCTGGTGCACTGGGACAACCCAGAGGGATGGTATGGGAAGGGAGGAGGGAGGAGGGTTCAGGATGGGGAACACATGTATACCTGTGGCGGATTCATTTCGATATATGGCAAAACCAATACAATATTGTAAAGTTAAAAAATTAAATTAAATTAAAAAAAAAAAAAGATTTGCTCAGAGCATTTAGAGAGTAGAGGAGTGAGTGAGTGAGTGAAGTCGCTCAGTCATGTCCAACTCTTTGCGACCCCATGAACTGTAGCCTACCAGGCTCCTCCATCCATGGGATTTTCCAGGCAAGAATACTGGAGTGGGTTGCCATTTCCTTCTCCAGTGAGAGTACAGGAAGTCCTCTACATAAGAACCTTCAGGTTGTGAACTTTCAAAGATGCAAATGTGTATTCACGTGTCCAGTCACATAAGTTAGTTCCCATGTCTGGCGTACATGGTCACATGTGTACATCCTCTACAAATGGTTGTGCTTTTGCGTGCTGTAAGATTAAAAATATTTTTATTTTTGTGTTTGTTTTTATGTATTATTTGTGTGAAAAATATTATAACCTATATTACAGGTCAGTACTGTATAGCTGATTGTGTTAGGTACCTAGACTAACTGTGTTGGACTTATGGACAAATTGGACTTATGAGCATGCTCTTAGAACAGAACTCCTCCATATGTAGGGGACTTGCTGTACCAAAGAATGATACCTAATCCCTTAACCCAGCCTGGAGGTGTGGTGCAGAAAGGCTTCTTGATACTGTATGAATTGAATCCTAAAGTCTGTGTGGCTTTCATCCAGAAGAGCAGGGGTTTAAAGTAGAGAATATTGTAGCATGAGTGAAGGCATTAGGTAACAATGTAGTGTGTTGTTATCAGAGTTTGAGGTGAGGAATCCTGAAGAGATAAGCCAGAAAGAAGGTGTGAAGGCAAGAAAGACAGAGAGAGAAAGGGAGAGGGACGGAAGGAGGGTGGGTAGGAATGGGAAAGACAAAGTGTGGGAAATAAACGCATCCTCTTCCAAGGAGGTCGGGGACTTTTCTCTAGGTGAATGAGGAGGCACTGAGAGGTTTTGTAAAGAGCTGGAGTGGAGTCTGATCTGTATGTTAAGAAATCTAGGGCCAAGTGGAGGAGGTAAGACTGGAGGAGGGCAGAGACCGGCTAGGAATAATCCAGAACCCCAGGCAAGTGATAGAATATCTGAGAATGGAGGCCCGAGTGAGATTCTTTCCAGCCATTTCTACCCTGTGAAGATGGGGAAAGTCATTTCAGTGAGAAAAGGGGTGATTGCAGATATCCAAGTTTGGGATAGCATAGTCCAGAATATTCTGGAAAAGAAAAGCTATTTTCTACATATGTAACAGGTATCAAAGTGAAAAGTTGGAAAGTGTTAATCACTCAATCGTGTCTGACTCTTTGTGACCCCATGGACTGTAGCCCGCCAGGCTCCTCTGTCCATAGGATTTTCCAGGCAAGGATACTAGATTGGGTTGCCATTCCCTTCTCCAGGGGATCTTCCCAACCCAGGGATCGAACCCACATTTCCTGCATTGCAGGCAGATTCTTTACCATCTGAGCCACCAAGGAAGCCCATGCTTGTCTACAAAAGGGACTTTTTTCTGGCTAAGGAGAGGTGGTAGACCCTCAACAGCCTTAGAGTGTTCTAATGAGGAATTTTGTCTTCTTGTGCATGGCCTTAGTGAAGCGTGAGCAAACCATCCTGTGAATTCTCTAAGGGACCTTCTTGGACACACATCTTCAAGATTTTTTTCTTTTCTCTGTGGTCTAGTCTTTTAGAAATTTTAATACATTTTCAATGACTTTGACCTTTTCTATTTGTGCTCCCTTATTGCTTCAGTAATTTTTCTGTGACTTATCAATGTGTATGCCTTGTTTCTTTTCACATATATTCACAAACTTATGCCTTGGATTTCCTAAATGATCATGCTCTCAACTCTGCTGCTTCCTTGTCCCTGAAAACACATTGATAATCATCAGACTTTACATCCAGATTTGTGGTCTGGAAAACATTGTCATTATACTTACACAATATATTCCTTTTCCAGAAATATATTCCTTTTACTTTCTTCTCGGCTCTTGTGCCCAAGCAGCCTGCAGTGCTGAAAACAGCTCTCTGCAGCCTCACCTGATGAGGCCCTGTTCCAGCCCTGGCCATTTTACTCCTTAGCTCCTGAAGATTTGCATGAGACCTCGATTTTGTGGTTTGGTTAGTTCAGTCAACGTGCAACACTGGCGTCATTTTTCTTAGTGTCCTGAGATGTACTTGATAGAAGTGCTGGCCTTGTGTGTCTAAGATTTATGGGTAGATGCTTGCATATTTTCAAATAACCTTGTCTTTAAACATTAAATACATTTCAAATTCAGAGAAGGATTATGATGGAGGATGTGATGAAACTCATCAGAAGGCCAGGGCAGAGTGATCGAGGATCTGGTTCAGTAAACATTATTTGAAGAACAGTGTAATCGCCTCTAGCTTCCAGAGGTCTTCCATGAGGAGCTGGTGTCTTCTACATGGTGGTGCTGCTTCTGCTTCATGTCTTCCATCCTGCTGCTGCTCTGGGCCCTAGGACATAGACTATCTAAGAGCAGAGCAGGTGGGCTATTCTGCATCAGTACCATTCAGTTCAGTTACTCAGTCATGTTCACCTCTTTTCGACCCCATGGACTGTTCCCTGTCCATCACCAACTCCCACAGCTTGCTCAAACTTATATCCATCTAGTCGGTGATGCCATCCAATCATCTCATCCTCTGTCGTCCCCTTCTTCTCCTGCCTTCAATCTCTTCCAGCATCAGGGTCTTTTCCAGTAAGTCAGTTCTTCGCATCAGGTGTCCAAAGTATTGGAGCTTCAGCTTCAGGATCAGTCCTTCCAATGAATACTCAGGACTGATTTCCTTTAGGATTGACTGGTTTTATCTCCTTGCAATCCAAGGATCTCTCAAGAGACTTCTCCAACACCACAGCTCAAAAGCATCAATTCTTCAGCATTTAGCTTTTTTTATAGTCCAGCTCTCAAATCCATACATGACTACTGGGAAAACCATAGCTTTGACTAGATGGACCTTTGTCGGCAAAATAATGTCTCTGTTTTTCTTTTTTAATATGCTGTCTAGGTGGGTCGTAGGTTTTCTTCCAAGGAGCAAGCATCAGTACCATTAATTGAGCATTATTATTTGAGTATCAGTTATCAATTATTAATTGAGCATGAGTACCATTGCTGCTGCTGCTGCTAAGTCGCTTCAGTCGTGTCCGACTCTGTGCAACCCCAGAGACGGCAGCCCACCAGGCTCCCCCATCCCTGGGATTCTCCAGTCAAGAATACTGGAGTGGGTTGCCATTTCCTTCTCCAATGCATGAAAGTGAAATTTTAAAGTGAAGTCGCTCAGTCGTGTCCAACCCTTCGCGACCCCATGGACTGCAGCCTACCAGGCTCCTCCATCCATGGGATTTTCCAGGCAAGAGTACTGGAGTGGGGTGCCATTGCCTTCTCCAACCTTTTGGGCACCAGGGACCAAATCTACCACTTAACCCAGTGTCTGGCACATCCTCAGTAGATGTGCATGCATGCTAAGTCGCTTCAGTCATGTCCCACTCATAGGCCCCTCTGTGGGCTGGGGCCTGCCAGGCTCTTCTGTCTATGGGATTCTCCAGGCAAGAATACTGGAGTGGGTTGCCATTCCATCCTCCAGGGGATCTTCCCGACCCCAGCATCAAACCTGAGTCTCTAGTCTCCTGCATTAACAGGCAGATTCTTTACCATTAGTGCCACCTGGACAAAGATATGACAACCCACTCCAGTATTCTTGCCTGGAGAATTCCATGAACAGAGGAGGCTGGTGGGCTGCAGTCCATGGTGTCACAAGGAGTCGGACATGACTGAGTGACTGATACTTTCACTTTCAGTGCCACCTGGGAAGCCACTCTTCAGTGTAAATAAACTCTAAAAAGATATCTCTAAACATTGGGTATTTTCTGCTTGAAAATAGAAAACATTCTGCTTGCAAGGAATAGTCAGTTTCAAGACATCTCCACACATGTTATCATGTTTGTCTCTCCTGAGCCCTAATCGGGGAATTTTGGTAAATATTGTTACCCTCATATTTTACAGATAGTGAATCGGGCTCAGGAAAGTTAAGGGACAAGGTCGCACAGCTGTTTAGATGGAGAGCCCAAGTGAGTCTCCACACTCCTGGCCAAGTGCTCTTGCTTTGAGACCAGGTATCCCCCTGGCCTTTAGTGGATGATGTGAAACTAGATTATAAATACCAGAGGAAAAAGGAAAGGAACAGTTTCATGGAAGATGATTTTTCTGTGGACTTGGAGGAGAGAGGGAGGCAGGGATGGTTTCGGGATGATTCAAGCACATTACATTTATTATGCCACTGCTGATCTGACAGGAGGCGGAGCTTAGGCAGTAATGCGAGCAATAGGGAGCAGCTGTAAATACAGAGGAAGCTTCGCTATATCACCTGCTGCTCACCTCCTGCAGGGCAGCCTGGTTCCTAACTGGACTGATGCCAGTCCGTGGCCTGGGGTTTGGGTACCCCTGATACAGAAGAGTGGTAAAAGCAAAGACTCTGGTATTAGAATGCCTGAATTCAAATCTTGCTCCTGGGCTTTTGAAACCTCTATATAAGGATCTTCTTGGAAGCTTCTGGTTATGAGCTATTGATTCTGGAAAAGGATTTGTGGGCAGAGTCCATGGAGAACAGAAACAGAAGTGAAAGGAATGAAAATAACTGGACCTGGCAGCACAGTTTAGCATGTGGGCCAATGGGTAAAAGAACCTTCCAAGTGAGATTGTCTGCAAGTAGAGACCCTGTGATTATCCAAATTACACCCAGCCCAAGGCCCGGAGGCCAATGGTGGATGCAGCCACAAGTCACTGTGAGACTTGATCTCAGGAACTCTATTGATCGACCTTTCTCATACCCAAGAACTTGGTCCTGCTTCTCCTTGGTCCCATGCAGGAAGTGCTTATTTGGGAATGATGGTGTGATCTGCCTGTCACTGGTGACACAGCCTACTTCTTGGCCGCTGAGATGTTTACAGCTCAGTCAGCGGATGGACTGGAGATAGAGTAACATGGCAGCTCTCAGAGAACCACGTGGCTGGAATTGAGGAAGGGGCAGTCACAAAAGGAGAGACTGAGCTAAGAAAAGGGGTCGGGAGATAGAGTGGGTTGAGGGGGGAGAGGTTCAGGCAGAAGATGGCTGGTTGGTTGACAAACTAGCAGATATCTACAACCCAGAATTTAAAAGGTTTAGGTAATTTGTCCAGAGTCACACACAACCAAAGCCAGGACTCAAATTAGGCCTTTTTTAGTTCAACGCCTATGCATTTAACTAAGATGGTGAATTAGAATTAACTAGTGAAGTGAGTGAATGCCTGAGTGCACACATATATACATATGGAAATATCACTTTAGACCTTGCCAAGTCAGCTCTCAAATCTAGGAGTGTGTTAGTCACTCACTAGTGTCCGACTATTTGCGACCCCTTGAACTGTAGCCTGCCAGGCTCCTCTGTCCATGGGGATTTTTCAGGCAAGAATACTAGAGTGGGTTGCCATTTCCTTCTCCAGGGGAGTTTCCCTTCCCAGAGATTGAATCCAGGTCTCCTGCATTACAGTCAGATTCTTTACCAGTAGGGAAGCCCTCAAATCCAGGAAGCCACATTCAAAACCTTCAGGCACTGTGGACTTTTACTCTATCCTACCAGCTTGTAATCCAGGGTCAAAGTAGCAATAAGAGGGGAACCTGATGATAAGTAATGTCCATGACTAAAGCCTGTAGCCAAGTCCGCCCAGCAGGTCATGAATCCACCTTCATATGTCAGTCAGTCCATCAGCATCCCTGTTCATCTGTGTTCTCAAGTAACCAAAGCCTTGGGTGTGTTGCACACAGATCTGGAGCCCCACAATACAGGAGAAAGTTGATTCAGAGAAGGTGGGACACAGCTTGGTGCTGATGAAGTTCAAGAGGAGATGGTTCAGGACTCAGTTTTGATGTTCAAGAAGAGGGGCCTTTTGGCGGGGAGGGAAGGTGAATCAGAGGAGAAGGTGGAGCTCAGGTCTCAGTAACTGACCCCCTCTAAGTCCTGGAATGGACTCAGAGGCTTGCTGTCCAAGGAGCAATAGTCAATTTGGGAAGTTTCCAACCCTCGGGGCAGGAAGGCATCAGATACTAGAGGAAAACATGACGTATCCTTCAGCCTATTTGAGCCTATTTGGCAAACTATTTACAATATCCTCTGATCTAAAAGAATTACTATCTTTTCTAAACTATCCATCTTGCCCCGGGGAGGGGCTTATGGGAGAGGAACACCAGCTAGACGGCATTCATTGGGTTCAAGGCCTCAGGCAAACCTAGAAGGATCATAGCAATTTTATTCTCATCATCTATTTTATTTGCACCTGAACAAAAATATCGCGTGAAACTGGAAGAATTGCATAGAGTTTATTCTGACATTTTGAAACACATCAAGTTGAGCATTTGAGAAGTTGGAGTGGTTTAACATTTCCCGTTGCATGGGGGAAACCATGTTTCTGAGAGTAGAGCGGTCATGTTGAGGAGCTGCACTGATGTTTCTGGGAGCAGGAGTGATAGTAACAGTGAGGAGGGGGAGAAGGAGGACAAAAATAGGAAATACTGGTTGTGTAAAACCACCACACACCATGCCCAGAGATGAAATCACTCCCCAGAGGTCGCACAGCTTGCCTGTGTCCTGCCTCCCACAGCCACCTGCCACTATCCTGTCGATGTTCCCCACCCCCAACAGACTTGGGCTGACACTTGGTGTAAAGTCTTTAGACACAACTGTCAACCCCAGTTTCTGTGGGGCTGAGATGAAAGTGGGAGGCTGTGGAGCTGAAACAGACTCTTCTCCAGACTCTTCCTTCCTAGAATCACAGAAGGGAAGGAGTAAGGAGGTCAGAAATAGTCTGCTGGCAACGTGGCACAATGCAAGAAACTTGGGCTTCCAGAGTCAAACAGATCAGCAATAACGTCCTAAACCAGATGTCCCCAACCTCCAAGACCTAATGCCGGATGATCTGAGGTGGGGCTGATACAGTAATAATAGAAATAAAGTGCACAATAAGTGTAACACACTTGAATGATCCCGAAACCATCCCTCCTCCACCCCCATCCCTGGAAAAATCGTCTTCCACGAAACCAATCCTGTGCCAAAAAGGTTGGGGACCGTTATACCTAGAGCCTCGATAAGCCTCAGCTTTTCATAACAATACTCACCTATCTGGGAGTTGGTGCTGGTGGAATGCCTTCAGTCTGTGAGGTACCTGGCACAGGGCCTAACCTAGAGTAGCCACAGTGACTCTAATGCCATCGCAGTCTCTCCTCATGGTGTTATCTCAAATGACCATAACTGTTGTCTGGTGCCGAGGGAATTAGCACCTTCCATTCCTGGACCCAGATTCTACCCCAGCATGCCACTTCTCCATTCCTTCACTCTTCAGAGCAGGAGAGATGGAGGGAGAAACCTTGGAGAACAGGGACCATGCAGACAGCCATGACCAGCAGCAGCAGGGGATCTGCACAAACCTCAGGGAACCCCGGGCTCTCTCAGAGGGGCTGGAGTCAGCCGGGGAGAGCAGCTGAGGCCTGAGATGACCACTGACTCTCGGTGCCTCTGGGAGACACACGCAGGTGCCAGGCGAGAGAGGCTGGATGGGTGTGTGTGTCCAGAGCCCCCACTCCCGGCTTAGTAAGTTTCAAAGATCAGGGCAGTCACAGATCAAATTTGAGTATGGAAATTATTTTCTAACACATTTTTTCCAAGACAATAGCTTTCCAGATCTTAGACATCGCTGAGTATGCACGTGATGAGAGGATGTATGCAGATAGATAATGTGGATGTACATATAGCCATCCACATGGAACTGAGTCTGTCCAGGGCACCTTTATAATCTAGAGACAGAATCGAGAGACATAGTATGTGGGGCACCTCCTACTTCCTAAAGCCTCGCCATGGAAGAGCACTGGACTGATACCTAGCACTGGGGGCTTTCTGAGGATATGAAATATTTTCCCCCCTAGTGACATCATAAGTTACCAAGAACACACAGTCAATAATTTACCGAGAATACACTTGTTCAAGCCAGGACAAGGGACAGAAAGAGGTCAATAATATAGTCTCTGCCCTCCAGTGCTTAAAGATACATTCAGAGAAGGAATTTGTGAATCAAACTATAGCTAACATTTTAGTGTAACTGCCCAGGGGAGCAGCTGACCCACAAAATGATGATGGAAGATGACGTCGAGCTTCTTCTCTGGGCAGGATGACCAGGCACAGCATCGTGGTGGTCCTGAGACCCAAGGAGGGCTGGGAAGAGTGCAGAGCATTTGAGAAGCAGGGAAGGAGATGATGGAAGAAAGATTGTGCAGCCCTGAAAGCAAAGCTACCACACGCGGTACAGAAAAAGCTCGTGCAAAACGGAAGAGCAAAGAACACTGGAAGGAGACATAGAAAACAAACTTGTGGTTACCAAAGGGGAGAGGGCGGGAAGCAGAGACAAGTTAGGAGTATGGGATCAACAGATATAAACTACTGTACATAAATAAATAAGCCACAAGGACCTAGCTATAGCACAGGGAATTATATTCAGTATCTTGTAATAACCTATAATGGAATATAACCTGAAGAAATATAACTGAGTCACTTAGCTATGTGCTTGAAACTAATACAGTATTGTAAGTCAACTATCCTTAAAAATAAACAAAAAACAGTGAAGACTGAAATATTACAGCAACAAAGCCAAATACATCATATTAATTAATATAAATGAGCAAAATTTAGTTCTTAATAAAGACTTTCAGTTTGGCTTGTAAAGCAAAAGCCAACTTATGCTATACTCTAGAGTCACACCTAAAACAAATTCATACTTTTATATTTCTTCCCAGTCCCTTTTAGTTATTTTCCATTGTCAAGGTTCATAGCATATATATTTCATCCTATAATATTAGCTGTTTTATTATTTGTTCCTAGCTCTATGTTTAAATTAATATTGCAAATAACACTTCCAAACATTAAAGAAAAAAAAAAAACACTATGAGAAGAGGTAAATTTTTTTTAAAGTAAGAGTATGGAACCAAACATTCTATGTTAAAAGGGGCATTCAGTTCAGTTCAGTTCAGTCACTCAGTCGTGTCTGACTCTTTGCGACCCCACGAACCACAGCATGCCAGGCCTCCCTGTCCATCACCAACTCCTGGAGTCCACCCAAACCCATGTCCATTGTGTCGGTGATGCCATCCAACCATCTCATCCTCTGTCGTCCCCTTCTCCTCCTGCCCTCAATCTTTCCCAGCATCAGGGTCTTTTCAAATGAGTCAGCTCTTCACATCAGGTGGCCAAAGTATTGGAGTTTCAGCTTCAACATCAGTCCTTCCAATGAACACTCAGGACTGATCTCCTTTAGAATGGACTGGTTGGATCTCCTTGCAATTCAAGGGACTCTCAAGAGTCTTCTCCAACACCACAGTTCAAAAGCATCAATTCTTCAGCACTCAGCTTTCTTTGTAGTCCAACTCTCTCATCCATACATGACCACTGGAAAAACCATAGCCTTGACTAAACAGACCTTTGTTGGCAAAGTAATGTCTCTGCTTTTTAATATGCTGTCTAGGTTGGTCATACTTTATTTCAAAAGAAAAACCAAAAGTAAAATTTTGTGCATAAAAAATTACCAAAAACAGTCAGAAGACAAATCTTAGAACAGAAGAATATTTCAAGTATAAAGGGTTCCTGTCATGCTGTATATCACAGCTCCCTATGAATAGATAGGAAAGACAAACAACTCAATAGAAAATGGGTGAAAAATGTGAACAGAAGGTTAAAGAGGAAAACCAAAACAGATGTGCAAAGGTGCTCTGGTCCATTGCGAGTCAAGGAGATGAAAATTAGAGCATTTAGACACCATTTTTTTATTCTTCAGATTAGCAAACATTAAGTAAGGATGACAACCTAGTGCTGGCAAGAATGTTAGCCAGGTGCATTCTTGTGCTTTGCTGATGGGAACTTCAGTCACTCTAAACCTTTAGTAAAGTATTCTTTCTGGCCACATCAAGCACATTTTCATTCTGCTTTTTTATTACTGGGAATCGATGCTTTGGAAATACCAAGATATGTACCATGTGCTTTGGTTAAATTTTGGGGGAACACCCTAAATGTTTATCAATAAAGGTATGACTGGATAAATTAGGATGCATTCATTATTAGGAAGTACTGTGCAGCTAAACGGCTTTCCTGATGGCTGAACATAAAGAATCCACTTACAATGAAGGACACAGGAGATGTGGGTTCGATACCTGGGTCGGGAAGATCCCCTGGGGGAGGGCATGGCAACCCACTCCAGTATTCTTGCCCGGAAAATCTCATGGACAGAAGAGCCTTGCAGGCCACAGTCCACAGGGTCACAAAGAGTCGGACACAATGGAATTAGGTTGTTAGAAGGAATTAGGTCTGCCATCTATTGAGTTGGAAGGAAGTCCATGGCGTATAATTAAGTGGGAAAAGCAAATCTGCAGAGACGTGTCTACTATGATCTAATTTTGGAAAAATACATACATACTCACATATACTCCTTTCTCAAATGTATGTGTATTCTGTGTGAATATAAAGAATGGATGGTTATACATCAGAAATTCACTTGGTTACCAGGAATGAAGGGAAGAAAATATTGAGCAAAATGAAGTGTTATCAGATACTTAACCTTTGAAAATCCTCAGAGCTAAGATGCATAGCTTTGTTGTTGTTCAGTCACTAAGTCATGTCTGACTCTTTGTGACCCCATGGAGTGCAGCATGCCAGGCTCTTCTGTCCTTCACTATCTCCCCAAGTTTGTTCAAATTCATGTCCATTGAGTCGGTGATGCCATCCAACCATCCCATCCTCTGCCACTCCGTTCTCCTTTTGCCCTCAGTCTTTCCCAGCATCAAGATCTTTTCCAATGAGTTGGCATAGCTGTAGGGGGGGAGAAACAGGAGTGCCCTGCTCTCCTCAGATTTCTGTCCTATTAGGAGTCTCAGGCCTGCCGCAGGGCAACCCTCACCCATGGTCAGGGACAGCTGCCTGATGGATGTCACTTTGGGATGGGATGGAGGTGCAGATTTCCCATTGCCTGGCAGAGACTATGCCGGTCCCTTCCACTTGCCCAGGGAAATGCCTTGTAGTTTGAAATTTTGCATTCCAACAGTCAGAGGAAGGCTTCAAATAAGCAGCGAGCATTTAGTGTTAGATCCAGATGTCATCTCCAGCCAGAAACAAAAATGCTCTGATTTGGGAAAAATAACCTCTGATGCTTAAAGAGGCTCTAATGAGTGCTTTTATTCCAGAATCTTGAGAGATGACTTTGCCTGTAGATGAAAGAGGGTGTCCGGGAAGAGCGATGCCCTCTGCTCTCTGAGCAGGGACTGCAGCAGCCTTCACAGCAGCCCTGCCTGGGCCCTTCTCCTTCTCCACGAGGATACTTTCCCCCAGGGGACAGACCCAGGGACTTCCAGAAAGAATATGTTCCCCGTGTCCCAGGGTGCCGACGGCTGCCACCTTCACTGATGCTGGTGGAGGAACTCTAAAGCAGAAGGAAGACTTTGACGTCTCAAATCAGCACAGATTGGTTCTAGAATTTTCCTGAGGGAAGGCTTGTGGCATAACATGCTATAGTTTTGTGAGGCAGACTTTCTTCTGAGGAGACTCCCCGGCCAAACAGGTGTTCAGCTTGTACTGTGAGAACTGATCAGAAATCCTCAAAATGACTTCGTGTTTCCCTGAGAAAACTGATCAGAGATTTTTTTTTTTCTCTTGAGGAAGATGATTTCAGGTCTCCAGAGAGCTTCTGAAATGTTAGTGTGGCAGGGAACTGCATTTTTTATAGACAGATGTTGTTGTTAAATGTGTTTGTGGAGATGATGTTTGTTTAGTGCCGCCCTCTGAGGAATTCAGGGCGCTTTACAGACATTTTCTTCATTATTTCTTAAGGATTTTTCTTTCTCCTGAACATATTTTACTCCTTGACTATAAATTTTTCATTTGGCTTTTCTCACTGGATTTTCTCTGAAATATTTCCTGTTTACTTCATTTCCTCCTACTCTCTGCATTTCCAAGATGATATACTCATGCTGGTTCAGATATCCTAAAAAGACTTCAAGATTTTTCCTTTCAGAATCTCAGGCTTCTCTTTCTGCATTTACTTTCACAGACTTTCCCATTTATAAAGTTTTCACCATACTTTCCTCCCCTTGAAAGAATTGCTTAAAACATACCTTATTCTTACACATAAATAGTCTCTATGTTAATTTTATTTGTTTACTTGTTTCTAACACTCTTGCTTCACAAAGAAGTTGAGGTAGCCATTAGGTTGGCCAAGAAGTTCATTTGGGATTTTCTGTAACATTTTTAAACCAACAATTTGTGGTAGCTAAACACATTCTAGGGATCTCTTCAAGAAAATCAAAGATACCAAAGGAACATTTCATGCAAAGATGGGCTCGATAAAGGACAGAAATGGTATGGACCCAACAGAAGCAGAAGATATTAAGAAGAGATGGCAAGAATACACAGAAGAATTGTACAAAAAAGATCTTCACGACCCAGATAATCACGATGGTGTGATCACTGACCTAGAGCCAGACATCCTGGAATGTGAAGTCAAGTGGGCCTTAGAAAGCATCACTATGAACAAAGCTAGTGGAGGTGATAGAATTCCAGTTGAGCTATTCCAAATCCTGAAAGATGATGCTGTGAAAGTGCTGCACTCAATATGCCAGCAAATTTGTAAAACTCATCAGTGGTCACAGGACTGGAAAAGGTCAGTTTTTATTCCAATCCCAAAGAAAGGCAATGCCAAAGTGTTCAAACTACCACACAGTTGCACTCATCTCACACGCTAGCAAAGTAATGCTCAAAATTCTCCAAGTGAGGCTTTACAGTACGTGAACCATGAACTTACAGATGTTCAAGCTGGATTAGAAAAGGCAGAGGAACTAGAGATCAAATTGCCAACATCTGTTGGACAATAGAAAAAGCAAGAGAGTTCCAGAAAACATCTACTTCTGCTTTATTGACTACATCAAAGCCTTTGACTGTGTGGATCACAACAGACTGTGGAAAATTTTTCAAGAGATGGGAATACCAGACCGCCTTATCTGCCTCCTGAGATATATGTATGCAGGTCAAGAATCAACAGTTAGAACCAGACTTGGAACAACAGACTGGTTCCAAATTAGGAAAGGAGTACATCAAGCTGATTATTGTCACCCTGCTTATTTAACTTATATGCGGAGTACATCATGAGAACTGCTGGGCTGGATGAAGCACAAGCTGGAATCAAGATTGCCAGGAGAAATAGCAATAACCTCAGATACACAGATGACACCACCCTTATGGAAGAAAATGAAGAAGAACTAAAGAGCCTGTAGTTCTTTCATCAAGGGTGATGAAAGTGAAAGAGGAGAGTGAAAAAGTTGGGTTAAAACTCAACATTCAAAAAACGAAGATCATGGCATCCGGTCCCATCACTTCATGGCAAATAGATGGGGAAACAATGGAAATACTGAGAGACTTTATCACTGCAGATGGTGATTGCAGCCATGAAATTAAAAGACGCTTGTTGGAAGAAAACCCATGACCAACCTAGACAGCATATTAAAAAACAGAGACTACTTTGCTGACAAAGGTCCCTTTAGTCAAAGCTATGATTTTTCCAGTAGTCAGGTATGGATGTTAGAGTTGGACTTTAAAGAAAGCTGAGCACTGAAGAATTGATGCTTTTAGACTGTGGTGTTGGAGAAGACTCTTTAGAGTCCCTTGGACTGCAAGAAGATCAAACGAGTCAATCCTCAAGGAAATCAGTCCTGAATATTCATCGGAAGGACTGATCCTGAAGCTGAAACTCCAATGCTTTGGCCACCTGATGCAAAGAACTGACTCATTGAAAAAGACCCTGATGCTGGGAGAGATTGAAGACAGGAGGAGAAGGGGACGACAGAGGATGAGATGATTGGATGGCATCACCAACTCGATGGACATGAGTCTGAACAAGTTCTGGGAGTTGGTGATGAACAGGGAAGTCTGGCGTGCTACAGTCCATGGAGTCTCAGAGATTTGGACATGACTGAGCGACTGAACTGAAAGAGTGTCTTTCCCAGATGATGCTAATGGTAAAGAACCCGCCTGCTAATGCAGAAGACATAAGAGACGCAGGTTCGATCCCTGGGTTAGTAAGATCCCCTGGAAGAGGGCATGGCAACCCACTACAGTGTTCTTGCTTGGAGAATCCTGTGGACAGGGAAGCATGGCGAGCTACAATTCATAGGGTCCCAAAGAGTCAGACATGACTGAAGGAAATTAGCACAGTGTCTTTCCCCAGAAGACTGTCCTTGAAGGACAAAGGACCATGTCTTACTCCTTCATTTTCCGAGAAGCAGTCCAGGGTGGTGGGTGGGAGCCCGGGCTCTGGTCAGCTTCAGAGCCAACGCTGTGCTCACTTACCTTGATACTATGAGCAAGTCATCAGAACCCTCTGATCTCGTTTGTGAAATGAGACCTTAAATTGCAGCCTCCATCTCACAAGTTCACTGTAATGATTCATGAGATTCCTGGATGTGTTTGGTACCCAGCGCATACTAAGCCCTCAGTAAACATTGCCTGATGTTGTTTTCTCGAGCATATAACTCAGTGCCTGGCATGGAACTGATGTACAGTTGATGTCAGTTGCATTGCATTGAAGTGAAGCACAGATGTGATCCAGCAAGCTTGACAGGAAGTTGGGGAAAAGAGCACTAGAGGAGACCATGTGAGCACATGATTGCTGGGGAAATGAGAATGAGATAGTAAATAAAAACCGATGGGTCATAGGACTGCAGGATCAGAACCTAGCTCTCCAGCTGTGATATGATGAACACAGAGCAGGGTTCTGTGTTCTCCCTCCCCTTGCCCTGTGTGCTGAACGCTCTAAAGTCTGGAAATATCCCATTTTTCATGGCAATAGCTTGTGTGATGTGTAGCTGTGATATGATGAACACAGATGCCAGGTTATGTGATATGATGTGATATGATGCGATATGATGCAGGGTTATGTGATATGATGCAGCTGTGATATGATGAACACAGAGCAGGGTTCTGTGTTCTCTCTCCCCTCGCCCTGTGTGCTGAAATGCTCTAAAGTCTGGAAATATCCCATTTTTCATAGCAATAGCTTGTGTAGACTGCTGTTCCTTGAAATAGCTCCTTTTCAATACTGTACAATTGCTTTAAAAAATCTGAATGCTAGACATTAGTATAAATACTTTTGAATTTTGTTCCATTTCATTCAATCCATTACTCCAGTGAATTTGTGTTGCTTCCTACCTTAATTCTGCATTGCAGTCTATCTTCTATCTGTTCTAGTTTGTGTTATCTGCAACTTGGTGAGCATGACTTATTTTGTTTTCTGAAATGCTATACAGGCCACTTCTAAAAACAGAGCCTCCAGACATGTTGCTAGAGACCTCTTTCTGTGTTAGCATTGATTCATTAAACGATCTTGTATTTGTTTTTCTCTTTGGGTATAGATTTTAAACTCCTTTCAAATCTATCAAGTATATAAGGATCTGTATTATATTCCCTCTTGTTCACAAGTTTCATGAAAAAACTTGTCAGCATGCTATGTCTGCAGCATTTTTATTTCACTGATACAGCAAAGCTGTCAGAAAAGAAAATGCAGCCAACTTGTTGAAACCTGTTCCTGATTAACCTATCTGAACTTCCTAAACTGACTTCCTTTTCTGATTTTAACAAAAGAGATGTATGTTTCAAAATAGTGAAGTTAACAGTATCAAGATAGATTAGACTCAATGCCCAAACCTCGACCATCTAGGTGATAAGCCTGGACACAATCCTGAGAGTTATGGAAGGCTGTTGAAATTTTTGAATAGGAATTATATGATGATACGATGTTTTAAGAAGATCCATCTGGCAGCAGTGTCCATGGTGGATGCTAGCAACATGTTATGTGAGGTTTGATGTTGCTCACAGTTATCCCAAAATAGGCTTCCAGACCACTGGGCTACCAATAAAGATGGAAGAGAATATACATTTGAGTTTAAAGAAGAAAATTCAGTGAGACTATTGGGGTAACACAGCAGCAGTGAAAAAATAAAAATAGATACTTTGGGGCTTCCCAATCTTTTTCACATAATGGAACATACAGAAAGTGTCAATTTGGCCACTGGGGTAACTAGGGCTGCTTGGATAGGGCCATGACCCAATGTCATCGGCCCCCCAGGGCTGGGGCCTCCCTTCTTCAAGCCCCACCTCCCCCACATCACACACAAAAGCCATTATTAAGATCTCCACATGGACATTTTTGTTTTAGAAATAAGTAGTCTTAGCAATATGAAGCTATTTGGACATTTTCATTTTAGAAATGAGTAGTCTTAGCAATATGGAGAAAAACAAGCTTGCACCAAAGTCGGGACCAGCAGTATGGAAGAGACTAGATGTGTAAAGGGAAGCCATGTTTGCTTCAGGGCCTAATTCTGAACAGATGTGAAACATGGCTGACACTCTTGGAAGAAAATTAGCGTCAAGGTTAATGCCAAACAAGAGAGGCCAGGCCACCCAGCCACTGCCCATGCTAGAGTGACACAGGAGAACAGAGGCGGTGGCTATACAGCCTAACTTGGGCATGAAAGTAGGCAATACCCACCAGACATTCTGGGGGGAGGTATAGAGCACAGCTGGGGAGGCACTAGGTAGAAACTGAGGTGTAGACAAATGCAGAAACAAGTGGCTTTGAGGTTTGTATTAATGTGGAAATCTAAGCCCTTTTGCTTGGAAGTGTATGCAGTCCTGCCCATTTATTGCTCCTTGTTGGTTTTTGAGGTTTGTAAATTAAGTCGTTCTGTAGTTTTGGAGCCTCACCTGTGCTACTAATTTGCTTTGCTGCATGGAGCAAATTATAGACTGAGAAAATGCAGGAACTTGTCATCTATAATTCCTGGTGCTAATTGAAGATGTTTGGTTATAGAAAATTAAAAGGTGTTTCCTTTTTCTTCAGTAAACTCAATGATAGAGTGAAAGCAAGAATCTTACCAACAAGGCGTGCAGATTCTATTATAAAAAACAGGAATGAACGGCTCTTTTAAAAAGGAATGGAACCCACACATTTCTCCCAGTGCCTGGCAGCAGGGCCACCATGTGCCTGATGCCAGGGGCACCCACCTTTACACTGCAGTGTGTGACATGGGGGCACATGGCCACATGTGACAGCTCACAGAGAGACCCCTCTGATTCCCCCTTGGGCACCCACTCAGTCCAGCAGGTGCGTATCTGCATTGACCTGTGACATTCATCACCCCCACAACCACACTCCCTTCCCCAGGCAAGCTGTGCTCTAGTCTTTCATCCTGACTCACCGTTTTATTCCAATTCAGATCCACCCAGTTGTCCACATGGCTTCCCCCTGGACCTGTGATACGGGCCAAAACACATCCTTCTGGATCATTTGCTCCAGTCGCTCTGTTGACCTTTCCAGAACTACACTCTGCTCTCATCGTCCCACTCCTCACTACAGTTAAGGAGAAAATACCGCCAGGCACTCCAGGCAGGCAGCTCTGGCCTCCTCCCAGCACTGGGACAGTCATCAGTTTTTGCACTTGTCACTGGGCCCCATAAACACTTGATTACACTTTGACTCCTTCACTCCATGTGAGCTTGATGAAGGGCAGGGCTTCTTTGAGCCCTGGGGCTTAGCAGCGTGTCCGGGGCACATAGTAGGCCCTCTTTTCACGTTTGGTACATGGGTGAGTAAATGAATATCCTGCTTAGATCCAGACACAGTATTCTCATCCTGAGCACACGGTCTAAGGAGGATCCGTGTCTCTACTATGGACAAAGCCAGCATCTTTGACCTTTGTTTAACAGCTGACTGGGTGATGCCAGGAGAGGCCATCCTGTCTCTGCCAGTGGTTTCTGAGTCTTTCCTTTACTCCTGTGCAGGTAGGGAAGTGGAAAGACAAGTCCCTGCAGATGAAGTACTACGTGTGGCCCCGAATGTGTCCTGAGACGGAAGAGCAGGAGGATGACCACCTGAGCATCGTAACGTTGGAGGAAGCCCCATTTGTCATTGTGGAGAGCGTGGACCCTCTGAGTGGAACCTGCATGAGGAACACGGTCCCCTGCCAAAAGCGCATCATCTCCGAGTATGTCACCTTCCCCGGGGCTCTGGGGAGGGAGTGGGGCCCGGGACAGTCAGATTGGCCCCAGCTGTTGGCACCAGGCTGGGATCCAAGGCACAGAATTGATTGGGCGCCATGTGTGAATCTTGTTACTGTTGAGTGATGGGGTTTCTGGCAGCCCTGTGGTCTTGCATCTAGTTCTACCCATATCATGACCTGGAAGAATTGCCACTAAACCTGTTATCATTTCTGAGGCTTTGCCTGGGTCTCGATGAGATTCAAGTTCATGGAGATTTAAATTTACATTGGCTTTGAAAGATGTTTTTTTCCGGTCAGCATGTCTTGACATTGTGAGATTTAGAAACATTTTGGGAAATAGATAAAACTAATCTTATATTGTTAGAAGTCAGGATAATGGTTCGTTTTTGGTGAGGGTGGAAAGGGTCTGGAAGGAAGATCAAGAGGCCTCTAAGGTGCTGGGATATCTGTACTTTCCTGATGCATTTTGTACTTCAAAAGAACATTGAAAATTGTAAGAAAACATGGTTCAGTGTGATGAGATAATGAGATTATTTTAGTTCTGTGTTCTGATTTATGTCCTCACTCAGGCCTGATATAAATTGTGCTGAGCTGTGAAGGGGTGCCTGCTTTGTGGTTGGAGTTTTAATGGCAAAGGGTAATATTTTGCCTCTTGTATAAAGGCCTGGTTTTTGTTTTTTTTGTTTCTTTACCCGGTTAGAAATAAAACAGATGAGGAGCCAGGTTACATCAAAAAGTGCTGCAAGGGGTTCTGTATTGATATCCTTAAGAAAATTTCTAAATCTGTGAAGTTCACCTATGATCTTTACCTGGTTACCAATGGCAAGCATGGGAAGAAAATCAATGGAACCTGGAATGGTATGATTGGAGAGGTGAGTGTCAGGAGTTAAGGGCCATTTCCATGTTTCATTTATTTCATCTAATATAAAAAAATGCTTATTTCACAATCAGCATTTTTCATTGAAGTATAACTGCTTTTACAATATTGTGTTCATTTCTGCTGTATAACATCATGAATCAGTTATATGTAAACCTATATCCCCTCTCTCTTCTGCCTCCCTCTCACCCTGCATCCCACCCCTCTAGGTGATCACAGAGCTCTAAGCTGAGCTCCCTACACTATTCAGCAGCTTCCTGCTGTTGTTGTTTAGCCACTCAGTCGGGTCCAACTCTTTTGCTACCCTATGGACTGTAGCCTGCCAGGCTTCTCTGTCCATGGAATTTCCCAGGCAAGAATACTGGAGTGGGTTGCCATTTCCTTCTCCAGGGTATCTTCCCAACCCAGGGATCGAACTCCTGTCTCCTGCATTAGCAGGCAAATTCTTTAGCACTGAGCCACCAGGGAACCTCCCCGCCCCCCAGCTATCTAGACCCAGAGGGATGGTACAGGGAAGGAGGAGGGAGGAGGTTCAAGATGGGGAACACGTGTATACCTGTGGTGGATTCATGTTGATATATGGCAAAACCAATACAACATTGTAAAGTTAAAAAATTTTTTTTAATTTAAAAAAATAGAAAATACAAAATAGTATACTTGACTCTTGAACAACGTAGGTTTAAACTGTGTGGCTCTATTTATGCATAGATTTTTCTCAGTGAATACGTCATCAGCCCTCCTTACCTATGGGTTTTGAATCTTGGGATTCAACCAACCACAGATCCTGTCCTTTGTTTACTAGCGGCAGTTGGTGGAATCTGAAGATAAGGAGGGCTGACTGTGGGACTTAAAGATCCTCAGGTGTTGGTATCCACAGCAGGTATTGGTACCTGGGGACACAGGGATGACTAAATGAAATGCACTGTTCCCACTATACAAAGGGAAGGATTCTAGGGCCCAGAATATTTTCCCCATGTTGACCCATCACCTCCCTGGGCACTCTTAACTGGAGCCTTCCACCTTTTTCCTCAGGTGGTCATGAAGAGGGCCTACATGGCAGTGGGGTCGCTGACCATCAACGAGGAGCGATCCGAGGTGGTTGATTTCTCCGTGCCCTTCATAGAGACTGGCATCAGCGTCATGGTGTCACGCAGCAATGGGACTGTCTCACCTTCTGCCTTCTTAGGTGAGTGCTGGGCTTGCAGGTGGGAGGAATATGGATGCAGGGACAGGCAGAGGAAAGGAAGATCAGGTACAGGCCAGGCTCTCTCAGTCAGGAGCTGGTTTGCCGGGAGCGTCCCTCAGCCAGGGATTTCCTTGTGGGGACCTCAGAACTGATCTTTCTCCAACATAGAAATTGAAGAACACCCTCAAAAATAGGAAGGCATCATTCCCTATTAAAAACAACAACAACAACAACAACAATGCAGGACCAGTAGCAAGGGATCCTACTTGAGTCCCACTCCTGCCACTTCCTGTCATTTAAGCTAAAACAAGCTTGCTCCATGCTGGGGCCCAGTTTCTTCATCCGTTATTGCTGTTGTTCAGTTGCTAAGTTGCGTGCTACTCTTCCTGACCCCACGGACTGCAGCACGCCAGGCCAGTCTCACCTGCCCTTCACTATCTCCCGGAGTTTGCCTAAATTCATGTCCATTGAGTCAGTGATGCCATCTAACCATCTTATCCCCTGCCACCTCCTTCTCCTTTTGCCTTCAATCTTTCCCAGCATCAGGGTCTTTTCCAGTGAGTCAGCTCTTAGCATCAGGTGGCCAAAATATTGGAGCTTCAGCTTTAGCATCAGTCCTTTCAGTGAATATTCAGGGATGATTTCCTTTAGGATTGACTGGTTTGATCTCCTTGCTGTCCAAGGGACTCTCAAGAGTCTTCTCAGGCAACGCAATTCGAAAGCATCTGTTCTTTGGCACTCAGCCTTCATCCGTAGAAGAAGGCGTTTTTGATTAGCTGATCTCTGAAGCTGCTTCCTGCTTTAATAACTTCTAATTCTGGATATCATTCAAATACCTATTTATTTCAAATTATCTTCAAGAATGGAGCTCAGTGCTACCAAAAAAAAAATTAATATGCCTTCATATTAATTTTCAGAGGCTTTGCCAAATCAAGCTATTCTGACCCTAATCTATCCCCCACCCTTGCCCATAGGAACCTGTACCTCACTCTCCAGCATCACTTATGTGTCAAAAGCCTTCCATATGATATAAGACCGGGTGAGGTGAGGCCAAGATTTCAATTAGATGAGGTCTTTTGTGAGCTCATACTCCATATTTTTTGGAAGGGACTGTGAGAGCAAGGGATTAGAAAATAAAATGTCACCTTGAAACCAGACCACTGGCTAGGAGATAGGAAGCTGGTTTGGTCCTGAACAAGCTGCAGGTCCTTGGGCCAGCCACCATCTCTCTAAAGGGCATTAATACTTTTTTGTGAGGATATTGGAATAAACAACGACTAACACTTCTTTCATCTCCAATCTGGGGGGAATTATTGAAGGAACATACTCCAAGGCAGAGTTACAGATTCCAGAGAATTTTTTCTATAATTACTCAGATTTCTCAACTAACCTCTTACAGTAAAGCGACTCTCGCCCTGCCAATTTTATGTGAAATGTTATTGGATAGCACACACCATGTATATTAATCCTCAGAGCAGTTTTACATATTTTATTTGCTTTTTCTCCTTTACAAGGGTAATTGAAACATTAAAAGATACAAATAAACCATATTGTAATTCTCACCTTGTCAGCCCAGCACTAACCTTAACTTCTGAACTAGAAGACCCAGGGACACTTCAGTGTAGCCCTAGGATGACATAGAAATGCCAGGCGGGGTGTGTGTGTGTGTGGAGGAGGAACAGCCAGTTAATTACAGGAGTAAGCGAAGTCAATACTTATTGAACACTTATTATGTGAAGGCCCAGGCATTGCTCTACCAACTTCGATTCTATTATTTCATTGGCACTATTAACATACCCAGTTTATGTCTTAGGAAACTGAATCTCATTTATGTAATTTTCCAGCAGTCTTCCAGCTAGTAAGGAGCAGATACAGGATTAAAGTTTAGATGTGGCTGCCCTTGAAGCATGTGTTCTAGTACATGTGGGGCCATTTCAGAGCTTGACTCCTGAATCAGGAGCCAGTCCAGTGGGCTGAGACTAAGATGTGATTTTAAATGGAAAAGCACAGACTTTTGCCCTCAGAAGCCCTCAATTTTTATAACCTGGCCCTGCCACCTTCTGAGTATGAACTTACAAAGGGCTGGGACCATTGAGTCTTAGTTTACTGCTCTGTAAAATACATATAATAATCCATAATGAAAAGGGCCATTATTAAAGGACCATAGAAATTATGTGATGAGGTACTTTCTAAGTTGTGTAGACAAGTACAGATATTTTTTGTGTTTTATGTACTGAAAGTTGCCCTGGGCCTAATGAGGGGAAAGAAAGCCTAGAGATGTGCTTTTACTCAGTTATTCCCTAATCTTGGGCAAAGTGAGATTGGAGGAGGATTGCAGTCCATCAGAACCAAGGACGAGAGGGTTTCTACTCCTCTTTTTTATTGTTCAGTCGCTCAGTTGTGTCCGACTCTGCGACCCCATGGACTGCAGCATGCCAGGCCCTTCTGTCCTTCGCTATCTCCCAGAGTTTGCTCCCATTCATGTCCATTGAGTCAGTGATGCCATCCAACCATCTCATCCTCTGTCATCCCCTTCTCCTCCTGCTCTCAATCTTTCCCAGTATCGGGGTCTTTTCTAATGAGTCAGCTCTTAGCATCAGATGGCCAAAATATTGGAGCTTCAGCTTCAGCATCAGTCCTTCCAATGAATCAGTTCAGTTCAGTTGAGTTGATCAGTCGTGTCCGACTCTTTTCGACCCCATGAATCACAGCACACCAGGCCTCCCTGTCCATCACCAACTCCCAGAGTTCACTCAGACTCATGTCCATCAAGTCAGTGATGCCATCCAGCCGTCTCATCCTCTGTCGTCCCCTTCTCCTCCTGCCCCCAATCCCTCCCAGCATCAGAGTCTTTTCCAATGAGTCAACTCTTCGCATGAGGTGGCCAAAGTACTGGAGTTTCAGCTTTAGCATCATTCCTTCCAAAGAAATCCCAGGGCTGATCTTCAGAATGGACTGGTCGGATCTCCTTGCAGTCCAAGGGACTCTCAAGAGTCTTCTCCAACACCACAGCTCAAAAGCATCAATTCTTCAGTGCTCAGCCTTCTTCACAGTCCAACTCTCACATCCATACATGACCACTGGAAAAAACATAGCCTTAACTAGACAGACCTTTGTTGGCAAAGTAATGTCTCTACTTTTGAATATGCTATCTAGGTTGGTCATAACTTTCCTTCCAAGGAGTAAGCGTCTTTTAATTTCATGGCTGCAGTCACCATCTGCAGTGATTTTGGAGCCCCAAAAAACAAAGTCTGACACTGTTTCCACCGTTTCCCCATCTATTTCCTATGAAGTGATGGGACCAGATGCCATGATCTTAGTTTTCTGAATGGTGAGCTTTAAGCCAGCTTTTTCACTCTCCTCTTTCACTTTCATCAAGAGGCTTTTTATTCCAATGAATAGTCAGGGTTTATTTCCTTTAGGCTTGACTGGTTTGACTCTACTGTCTAGAGGCTTTGAAATGTACCTTCCACCCTCACATCTCTGGCTACCACTGGAAGGTTTTGCATTTCACAGTTGGAGTGTGCCTTATCAAGGTTCTTTTTAAATTAATTAAGTGACCAGGCTGTTATAATTCCCTTCGGAGTTCGAAAGTAAAGTAGATTTCAAAGTTAAGGAAATATTTTTGAATTTCCAGTCCGTTTTCCCCCTTTTCAGTTTCATCTTTATTAATGATTTGGAAGATGGAGAAAACAGCATGTTAATTCACTTAGCTCGGAGTTTACAATGTGATGTGACAGCTATAAAAGGCCAGAACTATTTTGAGGCACAATTGAGGAAGCATTGTATTGTGGGACTGAAGAGTGATTGTCCCTTTTCACAGGCCTCCAGAGAGAGAGCTACTGGAATTCAGTGTTCAATTACTGGACACCTCTGAGCCAGAGAGATTTAGATCAGCTGGAAAAGAGTCTCCAAAACTGATTAAAGAAATTAAAGAAAGCAAGTGTAGAACATTCCTGCTATCTTGCCTGGTCTTGTCCCATCAACCCTGTCACCCAGAAATAAGAACTGGATTGTGCTGTATTGTTAATTATCATGTTCCTCTGTTATTTGCTACTTTCCCAGTGTTGTAGATACTGATATTTAATTTAGATGGATTTTTTTTAACATTGACATAGTCTTATACACTAATGATATCTAATAAAATATACCATATCCAAGCAGGTTGAAAAAGTCAGTCTAGGCAGGAAAGTTAAAGAGAAATAAGTCAAGGAGGCAAGGGAGTCATTCATTGTATTTAAGTATTACTGAACTAATTCAAGCCTCCAAGAGTGACTGAGTTTGTTGGGAATGAACTTGGCTGCAAGGCTTGAAAATGTTACTGAAAGCTTTCCTAGGTCCCACTGTGGGGTGTGGCATATAGAGGAGGGTGTAAACCAAGAGTGGGTTCCACAGGACTCACTTACTCCATGTCTAGTGTAGGGTTGGCCAAAAAGTTCATTTGAGTTTTTCTGTAAGATGTTATGGAAAAATCAGAACGAACCTTTTGGCCACATGAGTGCATGCTCAGTCGCTTCAGTCATGTCCGACTCTTTGCGACCCTATGGACTATAGCCCACCAGGCTCCTCTGTGCATGGGATTCTCCAGGCAAGAATACTGGAATGGGTTTCCATGCCTTCCTCCAGGGGATCTCACCAACCCAGGAATCAAACCCACGACTCCTGCAGCTCCTGCACTGTAAATGAATTCTTTACCACTAAGCCACTGGGGAAGCCCAACTTTTTGGCCACCTCAATACTTATTTTAGTTCCACTTTTTACCAAAAACCCAGATATCGGTCTAATTGTGGCAGAAACTATATCTACAGTCTCAAAAAGGACAGGCAAGAGGCTGTCCTTCTCACATGTTTGAAAGAAAATAAATTTCCACGTGCCTATCAGCAGAATGGAAATAGTCAGACACAGCCTCTTACTCCTCCCTAACCCAGGCCCTGGCTCTCTGAAAGGAGCACACACCTGTGGTTTGTGTTTCCCAAAGAGACGCATCACATGGAGTGAAGGAACACATGACTAAATCAGGACTGTTTTAACTGTTTTAACCAAGTACTGATGTTCTCCTTCCCCAGAGCCATTCAGCGCTGACGTGTGGGTCATGATGTTTGTGATGCTCCTCATCGTCTCAGCCGTGGCTGTCTTTGTCTTCGAGTACTTTAGCCCCGTGGGTTACAACAGGTGCCTCGCTGACGGCAGAGGTAAGGCGGCTGTAACCACTGCATGTCTGCCTTTTCCTGGTTCTCAGCTCTGAATCTCTGTGCCCCTGCTGTCTGCCTCCTCCCTAACCCTCAGTCTTCTAGGTCGTCCTCTTGGTGACTTGTTAGAAAGACCCCAATTAAGATGCTAGTTTGAATCTGCATGTCCCTTCCCCGGCCCAAGCCTGACCCCAAGCCCAGTTCCACCCCTGGGCAAGAGAGAGCAGAGCTGGCAGGAGATACGTGTAATGTAACCATGTTAGAGGAAACTGTTGTGATAACCTAAGGCTGTGATAAGCAGTCTGTCTGATCAGATGGGCTAACAAGGCAGATGAGATGCGTGTATCGAGGATAAGAAAAAAAAAGTAGACTGAATCATGGAAAAGCAAGGGCTAGAACTAGTTTCAGAATTTTCTGAATTCAGAGAATAAAACATCCAGAATAATAAAAAAAAGAAAGAAAGAAAGAAAGAAAAGAAAAAAATAGGTCACCCCAGGGTACATGCCAGGGTAGTTGTGACTGAAAGAATTCTCCACAGCCAAAGGATCACCTCTGGTCTCTACAGCGTGTGTCCACAGCTCACATCACTCTGTCAAGAGGTATAGATTTGGGTATTAAATAAAATGGCCAGGAGATAACAGTTCTTACCCACGGCTACTCTTGGGAGTGGTGCATCCATCTTCCTGGCTATGAAGGTCCACCCATGTGTTTGAGGCATTTGTGAGACTTCACACAAAGTTTACTGAGATTTCCAAAGGGGGCCATGGGATTCTTCTAAAACTTCCTGAGAACCCCAGGATTAGGAAATATCATGCCTTCTCTGAGTCTTTTCCCATCCACAATGTGAACTTTATCCTGGAATTATGCCTCAAAGAGGAGAGATTCTCAATACATTAAGAATTAACTATAGGGCACTTAAAAGACAAAGATGTAAAGACCTCACATTCCAATATTCTGAATAGTCAATATTCAAGTCCAGAGCGGGACTCGAACCACTACATGTTTCAAAATAGCAGTTCTCTACCTTGGTTGCGTGTTAGAATAACCACTCCACCCCACACCAATTTAATAAGAATCTCTGGGGATGGGGTGCCAGGCAGCGATATTTTGTCAAAGCTCCCCTTGTGCTTCTGCTGAATTCACAGTCCAGGCTATGAGCCACTCCTGCACTGAGGGATTTCCAGGTGCAGACCTACCTTCTCACCTGGGGTGTGCATTCTGCGCTGGAAATTTGAACGTCTCCACCATACAGAATATTCAGGTGCTTCCCACTTGGGCCAGAAGGTCACCCAAAAGCCGTGACTACTCTCCATCCCGATTAGTAAAAGTGAGACATTGGAGAAGCACAAGAGTACCTACGTATGTTGGCAATGTTAAGAACTAAAGCCAGCATGTACCCTCCCCGACCGCAAAGACAATCAAAGCGGCAAATATTCAGGCACCAAATTCAAACCTTACAATGACTCACTTTACCAAAGGATGCTTGTCTTCGCCAAGGAATTCAACACGGGGCCACTTTAAATGCCAAGTCCCCTTGGGGCATCTTACAGTGTATGCAACTTTGATTTAGACACAACTCTTTCAGTGTGCATCTGCCCCATGAAATAAGGTCCACACACAAAGATGTGTGTGCGCAGTTAGATCTTAGGCCTGACATGTGTAGTCACTGATGATTTAGGCGGCAGAGCAGATGCTCAAAGGATCGCAGAAAGCGTCGTAAGACCTGTGTTAATGTGCTGTAAAACTGTGTGCGCAGATGTTCGTTTCTGAAGCAGAGGAGCTGCCAGCAGACGCAGGGAGCAGGCAAGGTTTCACCATCGCCAAGCAGAGAAAGCAGAGAGGTCACAATAAATTTATGGGCAGAAGCCCTGCATGATCTACATAAAGTTTGTGTGGAGGACAAGGACAGCCTACCTTTCGGCCTTTAGATTCATGAGGACAAGCCAGGGATCTGCGGCTCACTCTCTGGGCCTCCTGGTGTTCTCTTACACAAAAGCCAGGCGCTGCTGGAGGCAACCAGGTGGGAGGTGTTGGCATGGGAGTGAGGTCAAGATTGTCTTTGAAACACTGAGTACTGAGTGCTAGAGGCCAAAGGAAAATCAGGATCAACTGCATTCAAAACAGCGTCAGTGAATAAAATTGGAGGAGGTCTGTGACCAATGGGCAGAAAAGACCCTGCATGGTTCTTGCTCATCTTCTTTAAAGTTTAATTGCTTTCTTGATAGATACAAATGTAAATTTTAAGAACAACAGTAATGAGGATGCAAAGGTGACCACAGTGGGATGGTTGCCTTTGTTACTCAGTTTTGATGGGATCTTAATGGTCTTCCATCCACCGAGGCAGAAAGCTGGCTCCTCCTTTGTCCTGGTTGAGTTATGGTCATTGGCTGGAGTAGGATCCCCCACACATCCCAGGCCTCTGGTTTTTCTCTTCTGCCTTCTGGAGGGCCCCAGAAGAAGTGAGACATGAACTCTCAACTGAAAAGGCCACCTATGAAAGGGCTGGGGCTTCACTGGCTGGGGTCCAGTCTGAGCAGGAATTTATCAGCCTATGTACTTATAGGGTTAAATGGAACCGGTGAGTCTGTCTTGACCTTCTGTCCTGTCTTTTTGTCCCACCAGAGCCAGGTGGCCCATCTTTCACCATCGGCAAAGCTATTTGGTTACTGTGGGGTCTGGTGTTTAACAACTCCGTCCCCGTGCAGAACCCCAAGGGTACCACGTCCAAGATCATGGTGTCCGTGTGGGCCTTCTTTGCCGTCATCTTCCTGGCCAGCTACACTGCCAACTTAGCTGCCTTCATGATCCAAGAGGAGTATGTGGACCAGGTTTCCGGCCTGAGTGACAAAAAGGTAGGAGCGCCACTTGAAACCGCCCATCTTTTCCCTCGGTTCCGTTCTGAGCCGTACTCAGAGCTCTCACGGACCTGTTAATTTTCTAAATCTCTAAAATCGACCGTTCTTTCTTATGACTCCTTAAATTGGGATGCGGGAGCAGAAATCAGTGTCCCTACTGAAATAATATCACTTCACATTCACCTTCTCATTTGTGAAAGGTCGGCGCCAGCAGGCTCTGGGCTGCAAATGAGGGGCTTGGTGTGTAGCGGCTTTCTGAGCGCAGGGCTCCTGTTGTTGGGTACGCTCAGCACAGAGCTGTGACTTTGGGGTGTCATTAGAGGGCTGCCCCGCGCACCCACACTGAGTGCACCGGCTCCTTAGGTCTTCATTTTCTACCCAGGGCTGTTCACCTGCACGTTCCCCCTTTGTTCTCCTGCACTCTTGCGCAGTCCCAGGGCTGGGAAGGAGGATTGTTCTCATTGTGTCCTAAAGAAAAGTAGCTGCCCTTTAACTAGATGATTGTCCAGGGTGTCAGGGGGGTGCACCCATGAACGGGCTGTTCCTGAACCCAGCGCAGGCCTTGTTGCTGGCCTGTGCCATGGTTGGGGTAGGGGGGGCATGTCTGCCGGTTGCCATGGTCTCTGGATGAGGATATACAAAACCCATGCTCAGTACCTGTGACTCTCTAGGTCTGCTGGAACCACCAGTTTCCGTGGAGCTCTGTCACCTGCACTTCTGGTAACTGGGGTGGTCCAACCTGGCACTAGGGGCTGCCTTCCCGGAGCGCCCAGCAAAGCTTCTGGACACCCCAGAATCCTCTGGAGATGCTCAGCACAAACCTCCTCCTCTCTGCTTTCTTAAGATTTAGAAACTGTGATTGCCCATCTCTACCCCCAGGAGAAACTGTGTGATACAGACAGACCTGTGTCAGACCAGACGGGTCACATGTAGTTAATGGTTTATCACATGCGCAGCTTTCCTCAAGATAAACCTAATTAACCACTGAGCAAATGGTTTTGGAAGAGGGGAAAGGAGAAGATGGTCTCTTTGGGGGCTCTAGTTACGGTTTCCCCATCTATTCATCACTACTCATCAGAATATTCAGAAGCATGAAGAAGATAACATGCTTTTTGAGGAAATGAATATATATATATATATTTGTATACACACAAAAGGATCACTCACGATGTTTTCCTCTTTATGTCAGCTCTTTCTCTGGTGTGTCTTCCTTTTCACTTTATTTTTCTTCCTTACTTTTTAACCTATTCCCTCTCTTGTATTTCCTTCTCCTTTACTTTTAAGCTTTATTTTTTTTACTTCTTTATTCTAACTCCTGATTTTTTATGCATTTATTCAGATATTCATCCATCTTTTACTTCATTCATTTTAAGCCTTTCTCACCTTGCTCCTTTGTCAATATCCTTCCTTCACCATCATGATCTCCGCAGAAAATCTGAGCTAGACCTCTCCCCTCACTCCCTTATACAACTGCTTTTTGTGCCCATTTCTGTAACCTGGGCAGTCATGGGGCTGAGAAGAGCTGATCCCACAGGATTCCATACCTGGACCTGGCCTAGCTGCAGTGGGCCGTATGTGTGTATGTGTTAGTCACTCAGTCGTGTCCAACTCTTTGTGACTGTAGCCTGCCACGCTCCTCCTTCCATGGGGATTCTCCAGGCAAAAATACTGGAGTGGGTTGCCATTTCCTCCTCCAAGGGATCTTCCCAACCCAGCAATTGAACCCTGGTCTCCTGCATTGCAGGCAGATTCTTTACCCTCTGAGCCACCAGGGAAGCCATGCCCCTTCTCAAACACAAATGTGACAGAGGCATGGCAGGGCTCATCCCCACATGTGGGTCTGGCAGAGGTACAGGGGACCGTGTCCTCACATCAGGGAGTGGCAGAGGTGTGGCCGGTCCTGTCCCCATGCAGAGGGCGGTGGAACCATGTCCCTTTGCAGTACACAACGTGCTTGAGGTCAGGGCACTCTGGGCCATTCGGTGGGGGAGCCACCACTTTTATCACATTGTTTTCTTCCGATGCCTCCGAGAATTCATTAGGACACTGTATTTATGTTTTCCATCCTCTCAAGGGCCATCCGGCAACAACTGAACGATTTGCTACTTGAGCTAAGCATAATTGAGATGGAGGGAGATTGTTTTCCCTTCTGCGGCTTTGAAAGAACATACCGTTCTGGGCCACACCACTTGAACAGAGAGGTTCTGCCCCTGTCTGTCCTCCACGCCATGTTGGTTATGTTCTGAAAAGATGGATCCCACCTTTGCTTGAAGAGCTCTGTGGCTCCATTGTTTACAGAGTAAAGGTGACTTTTTTCAGATGTGGCTTTCAGAGCTTTTACTAATGATCCCCAGTGTGTGCCATCAATTCCATCTCATCGTGTGTAGACTCTTATACCCTATGTTCCAGGCATCCTTGCCTCCTTCTCCTTCCCAACCACATGCCTCTGCACCTGCCTGGGTTGCTCTCCTCACTTCTGCACTCACCACACTCCTACTGAAATGGCAAGACAAATTCGAGATCACTTTATTTGTAAAGCTTTCTCATCTGGGAAGTTAGTCATTGTCTTCTCTGTTCTGGCAATCATTTGTACCTTTGTTATAACCCTTGTCTCCTGCATTGTAATCTACAGACCTGTACCTGACCTGTACCTGTATCTCCCTCTATTTTTTAATATTTATTTTTGGCTGCACTGAGTATTAGTTGTGGCATATGGGCTCAGTAGTTTCAGGACAGAAGCTTAGTTGCCCTGGGGCATGTGGAATCTTAGTTCCGGATCAGGGACCATACCCACATCCCTTGCATTGGAAGGCAGATTCTTAACCACTGGACACCAAGGAAATCCCTCTCCCCCTATTTGACCATGTGCTCCACAAGGTCAGTGACCATAACTTGGTTATCATTTTTATAAAAAGTGTGTGGGAAGAGAAGGAGAGAAGTGACTATTGAATAGTCTCTTGCACAGAGCAATGGACTGAGCATGACAGGCAAAGAAAACAGCAAGAGAAAAGAGCCCTTTAACAGCTGCTCAGCTTGAACATGGTGATCTGATCCATTTCAGAACTCTGCAAATGACAAAATAGTAAATGGTAAGCATCCTACCAGAAAGTGTCAACATCATTTACATAATTATAGAAAACATTCAAGTAACTAATAACATACGACTGCATATCAGTGTCAGGAGCAGTATTATAAATCAGAGTTTGCCGAAAGTACACTTAAAACGTCAAAATTCTTCTTAGTTTTCCTTCAAAACTAAAAGCTAAGTCTTGGGAATGGCTTTGCGTGAGAGGAAGTATATGCTGTGAATTTAGAAAAAAAAAGTAATAAAGCCATCAAAGCCATAACATTTTGCTTTGTAAAGAAATGAGGTGATTTTGAGGATTCTTTTTTCAATGTAATTAAATTTTCATCAGGGAAGGTAGCATTTGAAGTGGAGAAGGGTTTCTAAACTTGTTTTGACTCTCATAGATGACATATCTTCTACGCAAATCAGACCAAATCGTAAATATTGTGGAGTGATGATGGGAAGGTATTTGCCATCATTAAATCTATATATTTTAAGAAATTAACTTCAATTTTATGTCAGGAAAATGTTCCTGGGTCTTATTTAAGTCAAGGTTCAAAGTCAGAATGTTCAGAGTTGAATTTCCATGCCATCCTATTTTGGGGTTCCTTTTTACTGGATGCCTTCCATCTTGCAACAGCACATTACATCAGTGAATTCGGAATGACTCCGCTGCATCTATAACTAAAAATGGTTGCAAGTTCTAACATTTAGCAGCCCTACTGTACATTCCTTCAGCTCCCCCGGTGGGAGGAGGCTGTAAGGGGGCTGGTGACATCTTTCTTCTCTTAACAAAGAGCCACAATACTCATTCTCATATTCTCAGCTCTCCAGACGGGTTTCTCATTTCGCAGTCTGCCAACCACCATGTGGAGGGGAAAGAGCTTGGCCAGACAAACAGGAGACATAGTCTCTGGGTGTTGGATACATTAAGTATGTTGCGTCTGTGTTACACAAATGATTTCCATGAGGTGTGATTATTCCCATTTTACAGATAAGAACACTGAGGCTCCAGGAAGTTTAGTGATTCTGTAAAGTCCTACATTATCAAGGTTTGAGTTCAGAGCCAAGGTTTGAGTTCCTATGTGTCGGCCTCTAAAAAGCACTTTGCCAAGATGTCTCCCTAGACAACATTATGCACAGCTAAGATTGGTATTAACATCCTGCACCCACTTCTTCATTTAATCTCCCATCTTCTCATTTAATGACTTTCAGTTTGGGTTCCACTTAATCTATCCCTTCTCAGGTCACCATACACTACCACTGCTGTGACTGCTACAACTACTTCTACTGATAATAATAGTAACAGTTATCATTATTATTAATATAACTTCAACAATGATATCTCTGTGGACATTTTTCAGCTCTCAGGAACCAGGCATAATGCCAAATACATTACATAGATTATCTTATGTAATGGTGCTTTTAATATCTTCATTTGTAGATGAGAAAATTGAAGCTTGCAGAGGTTAAGTCATCTGCCCTTCTGATGTTCCTGGCTGGCTAATAGCCCCTAAACAGCGTGTCACCATGTCTACATCCCAGTGCTCTTTCCAGCTAATCCTTTCTTTCTAACCTTCCCATCTACCTTTCTGATGCTTAACAAGTGAGATCCTTCCCCTCTACTAAAGAGTAGCTAGCTAACTGATTAACTCACCCCAAATAATTAGATAGTGTTTTAGCATTTGCCTTTTAATCCATAAGTTTTTCAGAGGCATGACTTTGAATGGAGGGTGGTATTTTCTGGGTTTGAGCAGGCTTACTGCCCACAAGATTGACTTTAGCCTGGGCCTTCTGTGACCAGGAGCTTTAAGCCATGGTTGGAAGGTGGGAGACGGATGGGAGCAGGGAAAGAAGTCAGGGGCTGAAGGAAGCCTGCTGGGGGTGCAGAGGCTGCCAAGGTCACTAGAGGCTGCTGTCAGGCCATGGGCTCCTAAGGGTACCTGGCTGCATCCCACCTCACTCATTCTCATGTGAGTGACATATGCCCGCGTTATATTTTGTTGGTTCTTTTCCTTGGGGAACTACTGGAACTTTATTTACTTGAAATGTCAAGAGGTGTTTCTCTAATTAATGAGGGCAGGCATCTTCGCTTGCAGCATTGAAAGTGCCATCAGGACAGCCTTCTTAAAACTGAGGACTCCATGGCTTTTCTAGACAATGACTCTTCTGAGTTACCGAGAAGTTCCACAAGCATCTGGAAACTGCCTCATATCCTTCTGGCAGATAGGCACTGTATGACTTTTTAAATCAGAGTGCAAACGAATGTGTCAGTGTGCATCCTGGAAGAAACCCAGCCTGGTGAGGAGTGCATTTACACCACAGCTACACTGATGTGTGATGCTTGGGGGGCATTTGATCATGAGTCAGGAAATGGGCCTTGCTTTCCCCTGTACAAATGGGACTTTCTCGCCCTATTAACTTTAGGCTGGGAGCCAGTGGGAGACAGCTGATCTCAAGCCTGATCTGTCACACGCTGGTCCTGGCCCAGGCCATCTTGGTTAGGTCCTGGAATACTGAGCTAAAAATAGCTCACCAAAGCACACAACAGGCATGAACTACTAGCTGGGGACCTAGAAATGAGGGCCTGGGCCTGGCCTTCAGGTAGCTGAGCAAAATAAGGGAATGATTTATTGTGTGGCATCCCCCAGAGATGTCAAATCCCTGGTCCTTTTGTTGGAACTGGTCTCAAGCAGTTCCAGGGGGACTGGGGACAGTCCAAGGGGACTTTCCTGATGGTCCAGTGATTAGGAATCTGCCTTGCAATGCAGGGGACATGGGTTTGATCCCTGATGGGGGAATGAAGATCCCACATGCCACAGGGCGACTAAACCTGGGCACAGCAACTACTTAGCCGTGTACTCTGGAGCCCGTGAGCCATAGCTAGAGAGTCTGCGTGCTACAAAGAAAGATCCCACAGAACATAATGAAGATCCCACATGCCACAGCTAAGACTCGACACAAACAGACAAATAAATTTTTTGAAAAAAGGACAGTTCTGGAGGAAATGATAGAAGAAAACTCCCCAGACCCTGGGGTTGTACTGGGTACAGGACACGCATGGCTTGGGGGAGGGACACCAGCCCCTTTGCCTCCTGATTAACTAATTGAACCAATCTACACTAAACGTGGACCACTGCCCCCAGTACCACACCCCCTCATTCCTGCCAGGGTGGCCTCCATCCAAATGGATCCAAAACAAAGCCCTGGGGCTTCAGCAGCCCCCACTCTGTTACTCAGGGTTGGCTCTCACCACGTCTCTAGGATTATTTGAGAATGGGACTGCTTATTTGAGAATGGTCCCCAGGTGGCTGTCTTGAACTCTTGATTCTCAATTTCATTCTTGATTTGACTGGCTGTGTTGACTGAGGCATCCAGTGGAGCTTAGCAATGGTCACCCTCCCAGTCCTGGGATACAGATGTCCTGGTGTTGACTGTGGGGCTCCCAAGGGGACCCAGAGTCCCCTTTCTCTCCTTTTTGTGTCCCCTTCACAGTGTCAGGCTTCACTCTGCCCTCTTCTCCTTGAATGACCAACTGCTTCCTGACCTTCTGTGACTTCCCCATGTAGAGTTCCTCACCTCCCACCTCTGCTATACAGTAAGCTCCCTACATATGAACAAGTCCCATTCCACAAGAGGACATGCATAAGTCCAATTTGTTCGTAAGTCCAACAAAGTTAGCCTAGGTACCCAACTAACACAATCAGCTATACAGTGCGTGTGTGTGTGTGCTCAGTTGTGTCCAGCTCTTTGCGACTCCATGGTCTGCAGTCCTCCAGGCTCCTCCAGACTCCGCTGTCCATGCAGTTCTCCAGGCAAGAATGCTGGAGTGAGTTGCCATTTCGTACTCCAGAGGATCTTCCTGACCCAGGGATCAAATCTGCATCTCCTGCATTGGCGAGTGATTCTTTACCACTGAGCCACCAGGGAAGCCACCGTACTGGGTTTATAATAGTTTTCACACAAATAATAAACAAACAAACACACACCAAAACAAGAAAACATTTTTAATGTTATTGTACAGTACCTTGAAAAATATAATAGTACAGTAGAACAACTACTACAGCGTACAGGGGCTAACAGGTATCCAGTACAGGCATTGAGTGAACAGGCAGCAAGAGTTACTGACTAGAGGAAGGAGAGGAGGTGGGAGATGGTGGAGCTGAAGGATCGTCAGCCATAGGAGACAGAGGGCAAGCTGCAGTTTCGTTCACACCTGATGTTGAAGGCACAGGTTTTGGTTCTTTGCTGGTTCGCATCTTTAAAAGTTCACAACTTGTAAGTTTGTATGTAGGGGACTTACCATACTGTCAGAGTTTCTTGGGATTGAACAGTGGTCCCCTAAAAGCTACATCCACATTCTAATGCCTGGAACCTGTGAGTGGTGACCTTGTTTGGAAAAAGTATCTCTGCAGTTGTAATTAAGTTGAGGATCTCAAGTTACAAACACCGTGGATTGCTGCTAAATCCAAAGCAAGTGTCCTTACAAGAGAAGGGCAGAGGGAGAAAGCTGACACAGAAGAGAAGGCCAGGAGGAGTAAGAAGCAGAGAGTGTGGCAGCCACAGAAACACTGGGAACCGCAGGAAGTTGGAATACACGGGCATGGACTCTCCCCTAGGGCCTCCGAGGGGAGTGAAGCCCTACCATTGATTTTGGACTCCTGGCCTCTGGAACGTGTGAGAATAAATTTGTGTTGTTTGAAGCCACCAGGGATTCATTACGGGAGCCCCAGGAAGTGAACACTGAGTCTCAGTACCCTCCCGTAACCCTCACCTCCAGGGCCTTCCCTGCCCTGCTTAAATCCCACTGCTTCTCCTACTCAGCTTCTCTGGTCATCCACCCAACCCTGTCCTTCCAAAGCAGGTATTTCTTACCCCAGAATCCAGTTCCTCTTCCCACTAATCTCTCTGCTAGGAAGAACAGATCTACATCACCCTGAAGATTTGCAAAGATATGGCTTACACCCAGAGGGAGTCTTCTCCTGTAGCTTCATTTTAAGGAGACAATAAAAAGCCCCATGTATTGCTGTGCGCTCATGTTTGCTGTGTCCTTGAGCCTGATTACTGATAGTTTATCCCCAGATGTAGCGTGTGAGCTGTGTGTGTGCTCCACTCGCAGGCTCTGAGCAGGAAGGTCATTGTCAGAGGGGACTGTGGACATGTTTTTGGCAAGGTGTATCATTTTCACAACTCTTCTGGGGAAAATATTATTCATGCAGCCCTCTTAATATTCTGGGTTTCGGTGTGCTGCTCAAATTACAGAGTTGAAAGGGATGCTAGCTGGTCATCAGGCACAGGTGCTATTTTTCTCATCAAAGGCAAACAGGTGTCCTCTCCATGTTGATGAAAGTATCTTCCTTGTTACATAGGAAGGCACACTCATATGTATGTACGTGTGTGCATATGTGTGCACATATATATGTGTATCTCTATCCTCCAAAATTGTTGTTGTTCAGTTGCTAAGTCATGTCTGACTCTTTGCGACCCCATGAACTGCAGCATGCCAGACTTCCCTGTCCTTCACTATCTCCCAGAGTTTGCTCAAACTTATGTCCATTGAGTGAGTGATGCCATCCAACCATCTCATCCTCTGTGCCCCTGTCTCCCCTTGCCCTCAATCTTTCCCAGCATCAGGGTCTTTTCCAATGAGTTGGCTCTTCGCATCTGGTGGCCACAGTGTTGGAGCTTCAGCTTTAGCATCAGTCCTTCCTTCCAATGAATATTGAGGGTTGCTTTCCTTTATGCTTGACTGGTTTGATTTCCTTGCTGTCCAAGGGATTCTCAAGGGTCTTCTCCACCAACCGAGTTTGAAGCATCAAATAACTGGCTAATTAGGAATGTGACATTTAACAGACCTGCATAAGGAATGTAAGTTTCCCATGCTCACAGAACTTAAGAAAGTTGTCTTTACCTGGAAAAAAGAGAAAAGAGTTGTCTCATTCTGCTATCAGTGGAATCATCATTTTGTTAAAGGAAACAAAATGGAATGAAGGAAGGAAAAAGGAAATAAAAAAAAAAAAGCACCTGAACCCAGTTGTAAACTAGATCTGCTCTGTATAACTCTTTTTAGAAAAGTGGTCCTGTGCAAAATATAGGAGAGTTAGACACCTTCCTGGAGCCATAGCTGTTTTTAAATTGCTACTACACAGATTAGCACGAGGATGAATCCACAATTTCCCCAGCTGCATTGAATTGGGCTGGGCCCGAAAGAGAAGCCAGCAATAAACAACAAACACTTTTATTAGCAGAAATCCAAGCACATTCCACTGCATGTAGCACTCAAGTCTTGAGTGCCCTGGGAGTGGGAGGAAACAGTGCTTCTCTGAACTGGTCGGATCCTTCAATTTATCTGCGTGGCTTCCAGTGTTGCTACTGTTTAGTCGCTAGTCGTGTCTGACTCTTTGCGACCGCATGGACTCTAGGCCACCAGGCTCCTCTGTCCATGGGATTTCCCAGGCAATAACATTGGACTGGGTTGCCATTTCCTTCTCCAGGGGATCTTCCCTACCCGGGGATAGAACCTGCATGTCCTGCATTGGCAGGTGGATTCTTTACCACTGAGCCACCAGGAAAGCCCTGTGGCTTCCATATGGGGCCTCTTTCAGTCAGGCCTTGTCTTCCAGGTTGGGAAGAGCAAGTGACCCTGGGGACTCCCAGAGAAGTTGGAATTTACTTTTGGTCCAATTTCTGGTTCCAACAGAAGGGAGCTGTTGCATTTAGCTGACAGCTGAAAGCAGTGTCTTCACTCTGAAGTTCATTGACATCCAAGAAGAATAAGGGAGTACTTCAACATCCTTTTCTGTCTGGTTAAAAGCAAACATTAGAAATAAGTGTTTCAGTACGAGGGAGCTCAGCTTTCACAAGCTGACGAAATCTTGGCTTGTGGGTTGAGGACTTATTAAGAATTACTAAGTTCAAGTCCTTCGAGACAAATTAACGCAGCCATGAAAATTTATCTGTGGCCAAAGGCATCAAGCCTAAAATAAATCAAGGTTTAGAGGCGTCAGAATTGTATTCGCAGTGAAAACTGTGGCCTGGACTGGCTCTGGGCTTTTGTGGGTGTTCGGCCTTTTGGCTCTTCCAGCGTTCCTCTCCCCGTTTCTGTAATGATGGCAAGAGAATAGACAAGGGCCTCAGTGGGCCCTGTGTAGTCTCTTGTATTTTGGGAAGCTTTCTGCATAGCTGGGCATGTGCTCGGGGTAGGGTCAGGGAGGAGGCGTTGAGGGCAGGCCTTAGAGTGCCTGAAGCTGGGGAAGACCACCCATTTAGTTCAAGGGTCCCCAGCCCCCGGGATCTAAAGCCTGATGATCTGAGATGGGGCTGATGTGATCATAATAGAACGAAGTGAAAGTAGCTCAGTCATGCCCGACTCTTTGCAGCCCCGTGGACTGTAGCCCACCAGGCTCCTCTGTCCATGGGACTCTCTGGGCAAGAATACTGAAGTGGGTAGCCATTCCCTTCTCCAGGGGATCTTCCTGACCCAGGGATTGAACCCAGGTCTCCCTCCTTGCAGACAAATTCTTTACCGTCTGAGCCACCCGGGAAGCCCTAATAGAACTAAAGTGCACAACAAATGCAATGAGCTTGAAATATCCTGAAACCATCCCCTACCTCCCCTTGTCTGTGGGAATTGTCTTCCATGAAATCGGTCCCTGGTGCCAAAAAACTTGGGGACCCATGATTCAGTTTACAGTTCAGTGTCAAGTTTTCCATTCTGGGCCCGTCACAGAGAGCCACAGAGAGACCAGCCACGCTCTACAGGCTCCGATTGTTGTTTAGTCACTAAGTCCTATCTGACTCTTCTGTGACCAGACCCTCAGACATTTCCTCTGGTGTTTTAATCCAGCTCTAGCTGGATGGCTCTGATTCAGAGCATCAAGGGCAGTGGCTCCGGGCCAGTGTGATCCTCAGAGCTGCCCATGTGGAGGGTCCCCAAGGTATGGCAGCTCAGACTTTCAGGGGGCAGAGTCAGAGGAAAATTGGAGTCTCAATGTCCTCTCTGTAAACATTACAGGGTTAGTCTGTCTGTGAAGGCCTGTCTGTGGTGTGAACACGGGAAGGGGTGGGTAGATCAGGGTGTTGATATCAAAGTCACTCAGGGAACCTTTTCCATCCAACTGGAAATTAAAGTCCAGGTGGAAGAAGGTCCCACCTGAGCAGCACCTGCCAGGATGCAGCCAGGAAACTGGATGTATGAAAAGGGTTGTGAGAGAAAGTTACTCTGGGGAGGAAGTTACTGGAGGACTATGTCTCCTCTTTCCTTCTACCCCTCAGACATACAGGCTTTGGGGGATCCTTAGGAGAGCTTGAGATTCACTCCCTGCAGTTAGAATGGGGGAGAGACTGGCATTTCACTCAAACTTGAGAAGACCCAGGTGACGGGTCTTGGCTGGTGGTCCAGGGGGTGGTCCAGATGCTCATGTCTACCTTCCCCAGGTCCATGGCCACAAGGGCAGGAGGGGCCAGTCTGGGCAGGAATGGAGGGAAGTGATGTTAAAGATACCTCCCCATGGGCTTCCCGCTCAGGATGAGGCAGCCTCCGAACCAGAGATATGCAGGAGGGGTGGGCCGCCCATGGAGGACCTGAAGGGACTGATGTAGACAAGTGACTGCCTTCAGGGAACTGAGACCGAGCACTCACTGAGAAGCCCTTGGGAACTCCGTGAACCTGCCTGACCAGGAGAAGACTCTATCTTGCACAGTGCCGGGTCAGGACAGCACCACGAGGGGGTCCCACCCATCCCTGGCTCCTCTTTCCCTCTGCCTTCCACCCAAGCCCCCCAGAGAACAGGGGAGAACAGCTCAGGGTCAGGTCCCAGAAGAGCTGACCTCACTCGGCCCCCTGCCAGGGGCTAGGGTTCTTGCAGCCGCACGTGCCGTCCTAACCCTTGTTACTGAACAGTGATTGAACTATTCAGTGAGCACGTACTACATGCCAGCTGTTGGACTCATCATTATCTGTGGCTCCTTGCAACCTCATGCCCACCCTGTGCGATAGACACTACCAGTGTCTTTCTATAGACGAGGAGGGTCATTTCAAGGATAAGTAAATGCCCTGAAGTTACACACAACCAGGTGAGGGGGTTGGATTTGATCCAGGCAGAACTGACACCAGAGCCCGCACCCACCCCGTGTACTCTCTGTATGGACATGGGGACAAGGGACACACTCTTAGAGGCATGGCCCTGGGGTGGCAGAATCCTGTCAAGCCCCTGTCATGGGACCCTCTTTGGCCTGGCTTCTCAGGTTCTTAAGGAGATGATTAAGGACCCTCACCAATCCTTTAGGAGTGGGTAGACCCTCTACCCACCTGTGGATGCACAGGACCCTAGGAGAGTCTTCTGTTCACTGGAATCTGGGAATAGCCAAGGGCTCTGTTTTTGTTTCTGAACTCATGTGTGTGCATGTGTGCCTAGTCACTTCAGTCATGTCCAGCTCTTTGTGACCCTGTGGACTGTAGCCTGCCAGGCTCCTTTGTCCATGGGTTTCTCTAGGCAAGAATATTGGAGTAAGTTGCCATGCCCTCCTCCCTCCAGGGATCTTCCAAATCCAGGGATCGAATCTGTGTCTCTTAAGTCCTCTGCATCAGCAGGAGGGTTTTTTACCACTAATGCCACCTGGGAAGCCTTTCTGAACTCATAGCCCCTCGCATACTTAAGAGCCACTTACTTAATGGTAACTGGATGAATGAATGTTGTCAGACGCCATGTTTTCTCCCTTCTACGAAGTAACGAATATACATACTTACTTAATCCAGCTAGAAAGGAAAAGATCCTACTCTCAAGAAAGAGGAAAGAATTGGGGAGGTGAGATGTTCACCCTTCTCCCCATTCGATCGTCTTCTTAGGAGGGAACTAAAGCAAGAACAGTGTTCACTTACTGCTTCTGAAGTGCTTGTGGCCAAGAGACCCTGAACAGCTTAAGTCTAGAAACCACCTCGATAGTAAAGGTGCTAGCTGGATGCTTAATTCCTTCAAACTTGCTCACCCGTCTCCCAGCTCATCACTAGCACAGTAGTGGGCTCTGAGTTTTGGACAAGACAGTTCCATTTCTTGCAAGAACTGATTGCCAGCAGACCCTGAGACAGCTGGAGCTCAGCCTTTTCTGGACTGAGTACAAAAGAGCTGTTGAGCTGCATGTCATCCTGGTACTGAAGAAAGAAGGCCGTGATGTCTAATGATGTCTCCTAGTGGCCTCAAGTCCAAATTGATCAAGATGGCAAACAGCATTGCATTAGGAAGGACACTGCAGCCGCGGACCTCCCAGGCAGAGGTGCCACTAGGGAGCAGTGCCCCCGGAGGGGCGGGAAATGCACTTGAATATCCGAGGTTATCCTCTTATGTGCCTTTCTGGGGCAAACTCACCCATCACTGCAAACACGCACACACACCCGAGGGTGCCAATGCAGGCTTGACAGGTAGTGCTGAGCCATTTCTGCTTTTTCGCTTTTCTTCTTATAGTGTGAAGGTGTTAGTCTCTTCAGTTGTGTCTGACTCTTTGCAGCCCCATAGACTGTAGCCTGACAGGCTCCTCTGTCCACGGGGCTCTCCAGGCAAGAATACTGGAGTGGGTTGTCATGCCCTCCTCCAGGGGATCTTCCCAACCCAGGGATCAGACACATTTCTCCTTATAAAAGCACATCAAGTTAACTGTGGCCAATTACAGCCAAATTCCTTTCTCTTTGCCAACCAGGGCTCTCTCACCCACTTCATTATGCAAACTGATGTTCAGATGCTGAAAAGCAGAGCAGGTTTCAGCATGGCAGTGATTCCAGGTTGTGATTCCAGGCTGCCGGCATGGACATCGTGATCCTCTGATGCCGACAGAGGAAGCTGAGGAGGTTCAGGCGGGGATGGAGTCAGAATTGACACCAGCTCCCCAAGCACCTGCTATCTTGGTGTGAATTGGGTCCTGATGTGGGAAGTCACTGCTAGATCTGTCAAGATTAGGGCTGATTTGGAGTCCAAACAGTGTAGGCAGAAGAGATTGATTCTTTAAATCTGACAGTGATCTGACAATCATAGCTACCAGTCCACGAGATACCTGGGCATCCTACCAGTCCCCGAGATACCTGGGGGTCAGGTGTAACCATAAATTATCCATATTCAGAATACCTGGAGGGACTTCCCTGGTGGTCCAGTGGTTAAGAATCCACCTGTCAATGCAGGGGACATGGGTTCGATCCCTGGTTGGGGAACTAAGTTCCCACATGCCGAGGAGCAGCTGAGCCTGGGCCCTGCAATTACTGAGCCCACACGCTCCAGAGCCTGCAAGCCACAACTAGAGGGTCCATGTGCTGCAACAAAAGATCCCATGTGGCATAACGAGGATCCTGGGTGCAGCAACTGCGACCCAATGCAACCAAATATATAAATGATTGATTTAAAAGAATATTGGAAGTCAAGAGCAAGCATGAGCCACCATGTAAAGAGCACAGAAGGATCAACACACACACATGAAGAAATCAGTGAACAGTAAGGTCTCACAAGGGCTTTCCAGGTGGCTCAGGGGTTAAGAATCTACCTGCAATGCAGGAGCCACAGGAGACACGGGTTCAATCCCTGAGTTGGGAAGATCCCCTGGAGGAGGGCATGGCAACCCACTCCAGTTATCTTGCCTGGAGTATCCCATGGACAGAGGATCCTGGTGAGCTACAGTCCATAGGGGTCACACAGAGTTGGACACGACTGAAGCAACTTAGCATGCACATGAGATCTCAGATTATGAGATTGATTTATTTGCAAAAGGCCAATATAGTTCATTCAGGAGCCCCTGTATGCAGAGCAGGAGTCTTCCCAGTCATTGCAGTGGGGAGGGTTGACTTCTCTCTTGTCCGCTCACCCTGTCACCTTGCCCCAGCACTTCAGAGCCTCGTCTTGAGTTAGGATTACAATCTCTCCTCTCAATCCTGTCATTGGAAAGAGGCTTTTAACAGGATTATGTAATTGCCACCCTGGTCCTCCCTGCTGGAGGCGACCCGGCCTGACACAGCTCACAGCAGTGGGGGCATCTCTGCCTGATGGTGTGGTTGTTCCTGGTGACAGGAACAGGGCTGGGATTTGCGGGGGAGGAGGGTTGTCAGGATTCGGGGCAGTTTCCCAGCCCCTCCTGAATAGTCTTCATGAAGTGCCCTCAGTTCTTTGGTTTGAAGGGTCATGAAATCACACATATCTCTACACCCTGGATGAGTCCCTCCGGGTTACAGATGACCCAGACAAGGCACCGTTCCACTACCAGTCCCCCTCCCCCACTGGAAGAACGTGCACATAAAAAGAGCAGCAGGCACCCGTGCAGCATCTGAAGGACATTCAGGGGTAAATAAAGAGTCCTTGAAAGACAGGGGTGCCCGGGGCAGTCCTCAGGCAGGGCTGAGGAATCTGTGTGACCCCTGCTGTTTGGAACATTTTCATGTGCTTTCTAGTTTAAACATTTATATAGAGGACTAAAAAAATTTAAACTATCTGCTTCTTCAAATGAAGAGATCTTAGGGACATTGAGTAATAGTTTAATCACAAGTTAGTGACAATTTTTTTTAAGTTTTTTATTTTGTATGGTAGAGTCGATTAACTAACAGTGTTGTGATAGTTTCAGGTGAACAGTGAAGGGACTCAGTCATACATATGCATGTATCCATTCTCCCCCAAATTCCCCTCCCATCTGCTGCTGCTGCTGCTGCTAAGTCGCTTCAGTCATGTCCAACTCTGTGCAACCCCATACATGGCCTCCTACCAGGCTCCTCTGTCCCTGGGATTCTCCAGGCAAGAACACTGGAGTGGGTTGCCACTTCCTTCTCCAATGCATGAAAGTGAAAAGTGAAAGTGAAGTAGCTCAGTCGTGTCCGACTCTTCTCGACCCCATGGACTGCAGCCTACCAGGCTCCTCCGTCCATGGAATTTTCCAGGCAAGAGTACTGGAGTGGGGTGCCATTGCCTTCTCCGCCCCTCCCATCTGGGCTGCCACAAAACATTAAAAGACCCTGATTCTGGGAAAGAGTGAAGACAGGAGGAGAAGGAAGCGACACAGGATGAGATGGTTGGATGGCATCACCAACTCAATGGACATGAGTTTGAGCAAACTCCAGGAGATAGTGAAGGACAGGGAAGCCTGGTGTGCTGCAGTCCATGGGGTCGCAAAGAGTTGGACAGGACCGAATGACTGAACAACAACAGCTCTGTGCTATACAATAGGTGCTTATTGGTTATCCATCTTAAATATAGCAGAGTGTACATGTGTGTATAATGTGTACATGTCCATCCCAAACTCCCTAACTAGCATCTGCTCTCCCCAGCAACCATAAGCTCCTTCTCAAAGTCTGAGTCTATTTCTTCTGTTTTATAAGTAAGTTCATTTGTATCATTTCTTTTTAGATTCCACATATAAGAATGACACTTGTTTTTTAGATCATCTCCCCTTTGACACCTAAATCCTTTGGACTGAAAAAAAAGTGGACTTTTGGTCTTATAGACATGGATCATACAGGCAAATAGGGACTTTGGGATGCCTGGAAGGGAGCTTAGAAAAGCAACAGGGCTTAGAAAGTGGAGTCTGATCACAGAAAGGGAAGTGTGAGGGCCAGCCCTGACCCCAAGCAAGGGAAACCCCTTCCCCTTCCTCCAGGGCTTCATCACCATTTCCTACCCTTCCCCCACCCCAGATATCCTGCCCCTGTCCTCTGACCACAGTCAGAAACCACCTCTGTCACCCTCCATTAGAACCGCTGATCAGATGACCATTTCCTTCATCACACTGTAAGCTCCTTGAGGCAACAGACATGCTCTCAATAAAATAACTCTGTTCAGCTCCTGGGCTAGTGCCTGGTACATCACAGAAGGGTGTTAAGTGAATGAGTGTTCCCAGAACAGAAGCTAATAATATTAACACTAAAGTTCTGCTCTCTTATGGATTAAATTGCCCTTAATGAGCTAAGCATTTACAGTCTTCTTTCTCTGGGGAAATGTATTTCTGTTTCCGAACAGCTGACTTATAAATGAACTGTTGAGGACAATGTGTTCATAGGTTGGAGGCTGCCTATTAAAAATTGCATTTCAAAAGCCAAAAATAAACCAATTTTGTGTCGTGTGCTCCATTGCCATGTGAGCAACCGTGGCTGTTGTCCACGCAGTTCCTGTGGAAACCAAAATCTGGACTTACAGTCTCAGAGTGGGCCAGTCATCTATGCCCAGGGGTGGCCTTCCTGGGCTAGACACTCTGCATTCTTGGTCTCTTTTACTTCTCCTCCCAGACCTTTTAGGCAGATGCTAACTCTGCTTTCCAGAAGGGAAAACAGAGACTCAGCTGCTGAAAAGTATGGCTTCACAGGTGACTCACTGGTACAGGATCTGCCTGCCAATGCAGGAGATGCGGGTTCAATCCCTGGATTGGGAAGATCCCTTGGAGGAGGAAATAGCAACCCACTCCAGTATTCTTGGCTGGAGAATCCCCATGGACAGAGGAGCCTGGCGAGCTACAATCCATGTGATGGAAGAGAGTCAGACATGACAGAGCATGCCGCATATACACCCTGGAAAGTACATGATATGGCCAACTTACTAAGCCCTCTGAGGCCTCAGTTTCCTAATTACAAAATGGGAATAAAAATATTACCTACACTATAGTTGTGTGTTGATTAAAGATGTATAGTACTGTGTACTTACAATATCATGAAATGCTTAGAAGAGTGTGTCCTAATCCCTCAGTAAATGTTCAGGCAGATTCAGGGTTTGCCAAAATCCGTCTTACAAAACCTGTGCTGTTTCCAGTAGATGATTAACGTGCCCGGAAAGCCATAGACAAACTGCTCTCGATGCATGATAGACCACCCCATCGTCCTCCCTCGACTCTCCCTGCACTTGATTTCAGTGAGATTCAGAAATAGGGGAGTGGGGAGGACCTGTGCTATGTCAGGGCTGGAAAGGTATGCAGAGCAGGATGGAGGTGCCACCCTGCAATACTTAGACCCCCTGAAAATAGCTCTGGATCCAGAGATGCCTGGAAGGAGGGTCTCTGCCATGGGAAGCAGGCACTGGATACCTCTTTGCAGCCATCCCATGGGAATTTTGAGAGTAAGCACGGAACATCCTTTCCTAGGTGCAGAGTAAGAGCTCAGTGGATGTTTCTTTTTACTTTTTGGTGTGCTGGGTCTTCATTGCGGCACATGAGCTTCTCTGTAGTTGTGGCACATGGGCTTTGTTGCCCCACGGCACGTGGGATCTTAGTCCCCTACCAACCAAGGATCGAACCTTGCGGTGCAAGGTGGATTCTCAGTCACTGGACCACCAGGGAGGTCCCTCAGCGGGCATTTCTAAGTCTGTGTCGTTCACCCACCACTGTGATAGAAAACAATGACTTCAAATATCACTTCCTTGGGCAAGTGGTCCCTACCACAAACGTTTTATTGGACAGATTGCACACCTGGTTTCCTCTTTATGCCTTCCCTGCCTTCATGGTCCATATTTATTATTGCCCAGTAGGGGTGTGTCCTTCCAGATTCCCAGAAAAAGTAAACCTAACTGCTTCTACTTCAGGGTGTCTTATTAAAGAAGTGGAAAAGGGCTTTAGCTGCACTGCGAATTACTGATAAAAACAGAGCATGTATTACACTCCTACTTTTATCGTTAGTACACATTTTGACTAGTTTAGCAACAGAAATTATGTTCTTATTGTCCTAAATGCTGGCTACTCTATCATTGTTTGTCTTCTAATAAAGGAAAGACTGATGCTCTCCAATCACTCCTTGCCGTTTAAAAGATTACCAGAAAATCAAGTTTGATGTGGGTTTGGGAGAACCTGAGACCCAGCGGTTTCCTTCCCTGAAGCTCCTAATCTCAGCTGCTAAGCCAGGGAGCTCTCTTCCCACTTTCTGCACCCCTTAGGGTATCTGCTGTCCACGTCACACTGAACACACGCTGTGTTAGTGCACCTTATCTCGCGTATCTCTGTGATGCAAACCTAATGTGATGGTGTTCTCTAAACAGTCTGTTTCTTTTTTTTATATATAATTTGGATGACTTTTTTTTTATTTTATTTTATTTTTAAACTTTACATAATTGTATTAGTTTTGCCAAATATCAAAATGAATCTGCCACAAACAGTCTGTTTCATTGACTTTCAGTCTTCATGACTACTCCTCAATTATTCATTCAGCTGCTGCTGCTGCTAAGTCACTTCAGTTGTGTCCAACTCTGTGCGACCCCACAGAAGGCAGCCCACTGGGCTCCCCCATCCCTGGGATTCTCCAGGCAAGAACACTGGAGTGGGTTGCCATTTCCTTCTCCAATGCATGAAAGTGAAAAGTGAAAAGTGAAAGTAAAGCCGTTCAGTCGTGTCCGACTCACAGCGACCCCATGGACTGCAGCCTACGAGGCTCCTCCATCCATGGGATTTTCCAGGCAAGAGTACTTGCTTGGAAGAGTACTTCCAGGCAAGAAAATCCGTTGCCTTCTCCCATTCATTCAGCAGATAGACCCTAAATATATACCAAAAAACACTGCCTGAAACACGGCGTGGGAAAATCAGAACAGCTTAGTGCAAACACACTCTCTGTCACCTACCTGTCATTCCTGAGTTCAGAGTCCAACCACACATTTGTCCCCGTCTATCCTAGCGTTGGACAGGACTGAAGCGACTTAGCAGCAGCAGCAGCAGCAGCATCCTAGCAATGGCAACCCACTCCAGTGCTCTTGCCTAGAAAATCCCAGGGACGGCGGAGCCTGGTGGGCTGCAGTCCATGGGGTCGCTAACAGTCAGGCACGACTAAGTGACTTCACTTTCACTTTTCACTTTCATGCATTGGAGAAGGAAATGGCAACCCACTCCAGTGTTCTTGCCTGGAGAGTCCCAGGGACGGGGGAGCCTGGTGAGGTGCCGTCTATGGGGTCTCACAGAGTCGGACACGACTGAAGTGACTTAGCAGCAACAGGGATTTATTGGATGGCTACTAATTACCCTGTGAGTAGGGTTGCCAGACTTAGCAAATACAAACAGGGCACCTACTTAAATTTAAATTTCTGGTTAAACAGCAAAGATGATTTTAGTACAAGTTTATCCCCAAATTTCATGGAACCCTACGAGTGATAGGTTGTGCTTACACCAGTTTCATAGTTAGGTGACTAGAACACACTCTCACAATATTAGGTCAAGTTCAGGAACAGAGGAATTTCCTTAAATAAACCCAGTCTTTTAACTTTTCACGGCAAGACTTGCTCCCCTCGCCTTTAATGGTTTTCTGAACCTTCTCAAATTTCACTTGTGAGTTAAAGAAGAAAGCAGTAATCAAAAGCTCTCCCACTGACCCATCACAGGGCCTGACCAGGTCCCTCCCACCTGCCACATTTCTCTTTAGCTTCCCATTATAGGCTCCCTATTTAAATTGCAGCACTATGTTGTCAGCTCATGTAGCTTGTGGTCCACTAGGGCTCCATGATACTTCCTGACCATGCTTTGACAAAGCCAGTTCCTGCCCCTTCTTGCTCTGGGACAGTGTGATTTTACATCCTGTGAGAGTTCCTTTGTACACTCTCTAATTGAACTGTATCTTCTTAATATCTTCTTTCCTCATGCCAGACTTACTACTTTGGTGTTTAATTCTATTTCCAAATGGCCAGCCATCCAATCCAATTTAGTGTCATAGCAGATTTAAGGAGCAAGTTTTCCATTCCATCATCTAAGTAATTAAAGAAAATGGGACCTTTCTCTGTGTGCTTAATAAGTGACCCCCACACTCCCCACTCAAGCACTCATGTCTTCCCTTTCACCAGATGGCCCATCTGTCTTTTCATAAAGAGAAATGTCTTTCTTTACAGTTTGCTTTGGCATTGAGTAGAAACTGGTGGCTCATACGGTAAAGAATCTGTCTGCTCTGTGGGAGACTGGGGTTCGATCCTTGGTTCGGGAAAATCCCCTGGAGAAGGGCATGGCAACCCACTCCAGTATTCTTGCCTGGAGGGTCCCATGGACAGAGGAGCCTGGTGAGCTACAGTCTACAGGGTCACAAAGACTCAGACACGACTGAGTGACTAACACACACACACAGAGACTTTTCTTCCATTCTGTTAATTAGCTCCTGATTTGAAATGTATGCTGCTGCTGCTGCTAAGTCACTTCAGTCGTGTCCGACTCTGTGCGACCCCAAAGACGGCAGCCCACCAGGCTCCCCCGTCCCTGGGATTCTCCAGGCAAGAACACTGGAGTGGGTTGCCATTTGTACAGGCTAGTTTTAAAGTAGGCTAGGTTCTCTGTAAACCATTGACAAAGGGAACATGACACATGCACTTAGAACCATTGAAAGAACCCAGTGGGCTGGTATCTTTAAAGAATGGTCATGGAGCTTGATAAGGAAGCTTGCATAACTTCCTACTAGGCGGCTGAGACAATAACCCAATTAGTGCACACATTTACCTCTAATTATGTACACCCAGATAAGGGTCTTCAAAATAGGAATGTGACATGAAATTCATCTAGATTGTTCTCCCAAATATATATTGCAGTTCATAAGCAAGCTACCCTGCCAGTAATTCTCTCTCGTTTGCTTTATTCTATAAAAAGTCTCTCTCCAAGCCTGAGATGAGACACACCTTGGGTTTTAAGTGGAAAAATAAATTTTAATGTTTCTTATCTAATGCAAACTTGAAGTTGTTCTTCTGAAAATTCACACCAGACCAAGACTCAAGGAGGAAGGCTCTTACAGGAAAGTACATTAATAGAGACAAGAGTTTCCAGGCAATGGTGACTTATTATATGTCCCTAAAAGACAGTCTAAGCCCAGGACATCCTGTAGGGCAGGTCCTCAGTTAAGCAGCCACCTAAAATCTGGAAGAGGTTCTAAAACAGGTTTTTCCCTCCCTGTCTGTTTTTCTCTTTTTTTCCCATTAGTGGAAATTATGTTATATGGCGTGACAACCAGTCCTTCTTCCTTCAGGTAGCAGGCAGCAAATGCAAATGTCATGCCAGTGTTGGCACTCTCCTGGCTCATCTCTTAAGTCCTATCTGCTTTATGAGTGTTTTGTGTTTGCATGCCATGTCACTAGTTATGTCTGACTCTTTGCAACTCTATAGACTATAGCCTGCCAGGCTCCTCTGTCCATGGGATTTCCAGGCAAGAATACTGGAGTGGGTAGCCATTTCTGACTCCAGGGGTTCTTCCCAATGCAGGGATCGAACCCACATCTCTTGCATTTCCTGCATTGGCAGGCGGGTCCTTTACCACTAGCACCACCTATTTTTACCATATTCACGATGTATACTTGTCTCTCTCTACTAGACTGTAACCTCCACGAAGGCAGGAATTTTTGTCCTTATTTACTGATACACTCACAGTAACTGTAATAGAATCTGGCAAATACATATCCTCAAATATTTGTTGAAGGATGAGTTAATGAATTATTTAATCAATGAATGAAATGAGTGAGAAGATAGTTACATAATTCAAAGTGTTCATAGAGTAAACCAATACTTCCTTTTCTTTATTAGCCATTCAGATGTGAGGAACAGTAGAGGATAGTTTAATCACTAATGGTGAGGAAGAGAGGGTAATGTAGAGAAATATTGGGTATTTGTAGTCAGAATTTGCTCATCCTGTGATTTCTATTGTCAAATCATCTAAATCAAACAGGTGTATAAGAATACTGAATAATACCACTATTGTAGCTCTCCAGATCTTAACTTACAAAGTGATTTCAGGATTTATTTGACTTGGAAAGATTTATTTGGCAAAATATTTGATTTTGTCCAAAGTCCCTGATTGCTCCTCATCTTATATGTGAGCAGGGTACGGCAGGCTCTCTGTGTACCCATGTAAGTGCTTTCTGCTTTCCCATTACTGATGTAACAAGAGGTGTGCTGTGCTTAGTCATTCAATCGTGTCTGACTTTGCAACCCCATGGCTGGTAGCCCACCAGGCTCCTCTGTCCATGGGGATGCTCCAGGCAAGAATACTGGAGTGGGTTGCCATGCCCCGCTCCAGGAGATCTTCCCAACCTAGGAATCAAACCCAGTTCTCCCACATTGTAGGCAGATTCTTTACTGTCTGAGCCTCCAGAGAAGCCCAAGAATACTGGAGTGGTTAGCCTATCCCTTCTCCAGGGGATCTTTCTGACCCAAGAATTGAACCAGGGTCTCCTACATTGCAGGTGAAATAACTATAGCAATGCCACTTGCCACTTTTAGGAGGAAAAGAGATAAATTATGATTAAACCCAGCTTATATGAAGGAATTATTAAAAGTGAAGCCAGTCTCAAAGATTTTTCTGGCATAAATACACATTAAACACAATCTGTTAAACCATTTTTCACCTTTCGGGTCTACTTTCCTATGCCCTATCTACATCCAGTAGCTGGTGGCATGGTGGTGCTCACCGAGCATGTCTGACAAAGGTAACCCTTAAGAGGAGTGTGAATTACCATAAGTTAGACTGATTCTCAGCAAAAACATTGAAAGTGAATGAGCTTTTGGCTTAACCCTGTCAAGTGGAAAAATCAAATCCATTCCTCTCTTGATGTGGTTATTGATCTTTTACTGCTTTCCTTGTGGTTCAGATGATAAAGAATCCACCTGCAATGTGAGAGACATGGGTTTGATCCCTGGGTTGGGAAGATCCCCTGGAGGAGGGCATGGCAACCCACTCCAGTATTCTTGCCTGGAGAATCCCCATGGACAGAGCTTGGAAGGCTACAGTCATGGGGTCTCAAAGAGTCGGACACAACTGAGCAACCAAGCACGAGCACAGCAGTCACCATAAAATAGTGATGTCCACCTTGTAACTGGAGGCCCATCAAGGATGAGGCAATCACACTGGATCCTCATTATCCCCAGGCGTAGAATCCTCTGTCTCACTCATCACTGAGGCTCATGCAGCTTCTGGTGCTGAGTTGCTGCTTAACACATGTGGTGACCAGATGAGGGAGGGGATGGAGGGGAGAGGAACTGGGGATGGCCCTGTGGCCCTGGATAGGTCAGACTGCCCAGGCCTCTGCTTCCCACTCTGTACAACTAGGGCATCGTTCAATCAGCATTTCTCAAACTTTGTTTCACAGCCCACAAGTGTCCTGGGAGACATAATGGGTATTCTTAAAAAAAAAAAAAAAATTCATGGCAGAATGTGTCCTGGGAAATGCCATATCAAGATTAGATATGTCCCTTTACTGAAGGACGTATTGAAGTTCACACCCGTGTGGGTCCCTAGTGAACCCAGAAGGGGATTTAGTGGGCACTGTGGGGTCACTGAGCCCCCTCCCAGCACTAACACTCTGCAGTCTGGAGTGTCCCCTGCTGGGGAGGTCTACTCCATTGGTCAGAGCAAAGAGTTCTGCTCTGTGTACACTAGGCACATTGTGAGTGTGTGAGCATGTGCTGGGGTTTCCATTTCTCAGTCTGGAATTGACTGAGCTGATCAATGGCCAGGAGAGCAGAGGTGTGTCTGTCTCCCTGCCATGCCTCTCCCAGGATTCCCAGCCCTGCCCCGGCACAGACCTCAACTTGGCCGTCCCCAACTTTGTGACTCTAAAGCTGTTTTCACTGTGATAGGAACCTCAGGTTGTCATGCTAATAGCTGGCATGCCCCTAAATTCCCAGGGCATCCTAGCATATGGAAACCCTGATAGTAACCCTGAGCAAGCAGTCTCCCCCAAACTGTGGATGAGCTGCTGGAGCTCTCCACGGTGAATCCATCTGTACTGTTTACTTAACATCTTCTTTAAAGTCTGTGTCTCTTTGCCAGCACCCACAACTTTCATAAGAATACCTGCACAGTGACTGCCATCTCACAGATCTGTCTGGGGGGTCGGCATGAGTGGGGGGTCGGCATGAGTGGACAGAGGCTGTCACACCTCTTTGTAATGGTCTCACCTAAGGGGAGGTTGAAGAAACACCACCAAGACCACTTGTCAGGCACAGGATGGCTTCAGGGTGAAACTCAAATGCCTCAGCCCTTCTGCCTCTGTTTCCTTCATCCCTGTGTTATCAGAATCATCTCCAGCTCTGTCACATTTTTGCTGCCAAAGAAATATCCACACGCATTGTCAAGTCCTAATTTGACAAGCTCTCCTGGGATCACAGCTCAGATGTATTTTTTGAAGGGAAAACGGAGACTGGGCCAAGAAAGATGTCCTCCACTGCTGTGAGGACATATTAACTCCTTATTCACCAGGGATACCAGAAGAGCACCAGCTCTGAGCATCAGTCAGTCTCAACTGTGTTGCTCGGTAATACATTCACCAGTAAGGAGGACATTTTGAGGGATTTTTAAAAAATATAATAAATAGCTTTATTTGTGCTATTTAATTCATTCACTCATTTAGTCCTTCAATCATTCATATGGAGAGCCACTAAGTCTCAAGTTCTGTTTTAAGCACCGTTTGGTGACACAGCAGTTACAGAGCAGATCACAGTTCAGTTAGTTCAGTCACTCAGTCGTGTCCGACTCATTTGCGACCCCATGGACTGCAGCACACCAGGTCTCCCTGTCCATCACCAACTCCTGGAGTTTACTCAAACTCATGTCCATTGAGTCAGTGATTCCATTCAACCATCTCATCCTCTGTCATCCCCTTCTCTTCTTACCTTCGATCTTTCCCAGCATCAGGGTCTTTTCAAATGGGTCAGCTCTTTGCATCAGGTGGCCAAAGTATTGGAGTTTCAGCTTCAACATCAGTCCTTCCAATGAACATTCAGGACTGATTTCCTTTAGGATGGACTGGTTGGATCTCCTTGCAGTCCAGGAGACTCTCAAGAGTCTTCTTCAACACCACAGATCAAAAGCATCAATTCTTCAGCTCTCAGCTTTCTTTATAGTCCAACTCTCACATCCATACATGACTACTGGAAAAATCATAGCCTTGACTAGATGGACCTTTGCTGGCAAAGTAACGTCTCTGCTTTTTAATATGCTGTCTAGGTTGGTCATAACTTTCCTTCCAAGGAGTCTTTTTATTTCATGGCTGCAGTCACCATCTGCCGTGATTTTGGAGCTCAAAAAAATAAAGTCTGCCACTGTTTCCACTGTTTCTCCATCTATCTGCCATGAAGTGATGGGACTGGATGCCATGATCTTTGTTTTCTGAATGTTGGGCTTTAAAGCAACTTTTTCACTTTCCTCTTTCACATTCATCAAGAGGCTCTTTAGTTCTTCTTTGCTTTCTTCCATAAGGGTGGTGTCATCTGCATATCTGAGGTTATTGATATTTCTCCCGGCAATCTTGATTCCAGCTTGTGCTTCCTCCAGCCCAGCATTTCTCAGGATATACTCTGCATATAAGTTAAGTAAGCACGGTGACAATATACAGCCTTGACGTACTCCTTTTCCTATTTGGAACCAGTCCGTTGTTCCATGTCACAGCAGATCACAGCAGTGATCAAAACAGAAAAAAATCTTGTCCTTCATATGGCTTGTATTCTAAAGGGGAGGGGGCAGAAAATGAAAGAAAAAGACAATTATATACTATCTTATGGACAGAGGTGCCTGGTGGGCTACAGTCCATAGGGTCGCAAAGAGTCAGACACGACTGAGCGACTTAACATGCATACATATACTATCTTAAAAGGTGTTCACTGCTGCAGAGACAAGTAAAACAGAGAAGGGAGAGAGTGTTGACAGAGGAACTGCAGTTTGAAGTCAGGTGGTCAAGGAAGGTCTCTGACCTGGTTAGTGAGGGAGCATTGGGTGTGTGGGACTTCTGGGTGGACAGCAGAGCAGGCTAAGGTGGGAGGTTGCCTGGTGTGTTCTAGGAACTTCCAGGAGGCCAGGGTAGCCTCTCGGGGCCGGCGAGGAGAGCCATGGGAGTGGAGGATGGGGCTGAGCCCCTCTGCCACATCCTCTCTTTCCTCCTTCTCAATATGGAGGCCAACTTAGATTCTTTCGAGGCCTCTACTTAGGTGTCTTCTCCATATATTCCTCCCATTATTGTCTCCTGGAAATTGGACAGACCCCCCAGTGAACATTCCAGCCCAGACCTCTAATGTTCTTCAAGCTGTTGATTTAGCTGCATAATGATACCTAATGCTGCATCCTTCACCAGCCTGACCATGCCCCGTGCTCTGCGCAGGGCTCCTGCCTGGACACCAGCGCCGTGGTCCACATTCGCACGTACAAACTTTCTTTCCAACTTTCCTTGAGACACCGAGCCTGGGTCCCTCTGCGTCTTTGCTCTTGTCTTGAGTGTCTTCACTGCATGTCTGCCTGTATAAACCTTGGCCCATCTGTAGGGGTTGCTGCATTGCTGCTTCCTCCCTGGAGTCTCGCAATGATCTCTGCTCCTCTAAACCTGCAGAGCCATTACTTTCCTTTTGTCCCACTTGGAACTTGGTATATTCCTTAGTCATTGGATTTTTCTACTCTACATGTTTGCTGAGCACCTACTCTGTGTATCTAGAATTCTGTGATGTGTTTTGCAGTTAAGGGTGAGGACCCTGGACTGGAACCCTTGCTGTACTAGTTTCTAGCTAGGTGATCTTATTCAAGTTACTTACCTCTCTGGGCATCAGTTTCCAGGGCTGTTACCTGGGGATAATAATACCTTCCTCACAGGGTTGAAGGCTTCTCAGGTGGCACTAGTGGTAAGGAGAATTTATCTGCCAATGCAGGAGATGCAAGAGACACTGGTTTGATCCCTGGGTTGGGAAGGTCTCTTGAAGTAGAAAATGGCAACACACTCCAGTATTCTTGCCTAGAAAATTCCATGGGCAGAGGAGCCTGGCATGGGGCCAGCAAAGTGTCATACATGACTGAGCACGTAGGGTTGATGGGAAGATTAATGAGTTACTATATGTAAATCGTGTATGCATTAACATGGATGTGTTAGCTGTGTCTGTATTGTCTTAACAGTTTTATTTCCAGTTGAACTATAATGTAGGAATTGTATCTACTGTCCCATTTCATTTCAGATTCTCATTTCAGAGCTCAGCGACTTATGTATGGATGTTTCCCATGAAATGTGTGTTGATGCTGATACTTTATGGCCAGACACCTAAGACCTCAGGGTACACTATGATGTGGTAAAGTGAATACAGGAATCAGCCCACCTGTTCTGCTCTACCAGCTCAAGGACCAGACCTCAGCGAGCTAACATGAACTAGAATGCTACTGTTTACTCTTATGACATATTTTAGGAAATATTTATTAAGGCTTCTAGATGCAAATTTTGCAAAATACAAAAGAAGTGACTGTTTTACAATGAGAAAAAAAAAAAACTGGTCATTAACTCCTTTCTAGAAATCCAACGATTTTCTTTTCTACAAGCTCTTGTTTTGGCCATAGCAGGAGGGTAGTGACAGGAGGTGAGCCAGTACTGTGTCCTCCATCACGCTCTGCCCTCTGCAGCCTGTCATGGAGCCCCAGCTCCATGTTGAGCTCAGAGAGGTAAGGGCTGCCTTCCCCAGAGGCACAGCATCCAGAGTTGTGAAGACTACTTACCAGGCTTCTTAGAGCCAAGGGCAGGTTTCTTTTTTAACTTTTTATTTTGTGCTATGGTATATCTGATTAACAATGTTGTGACAGTTTTAGGTGAACAGTGAAGGCACTCAGCCATGCATATACATGTATCCATTCTCCCCCAAATCCCAGTCCTGTCCAGACTGCATCATAACATTAAGCAGAGTTCCCCGTGCTCTATACAGTAGGGCCTTGTTGGTAATCCATTTAAAATACAGCAGTGTGTACTGGCAACATTAAGTTCATTCTCTAAGTCTATATCTTTCTGTTTTGTAAGTTGACTTGTATCATTTCTTTTTAGATTCCATAAATAAGGGGTGTCATCCAATATTGCTCCTTCTCTGCTGCCCTGCTTCACTCAGTTTGAAATCTCTAGGTCCTTCCATGTTGCTGCAGATGGCATTATTTCCTTCTTTTTAATGGTTGAATAATATTCCATTGTATAAGTGAGGTTTCTTCACATGCAAATTTAGATGTGTTTGCCACTGTAGACAAGCATAGGACTAATATTAATAACAAGAGAAAAAAAGAACAAAAAGACTAAGGTGTTAGGTTCTTCCTGAATGCTAACTCCGTTTGTGACAGTAGCAAAATGGAATCTATTTCTCCAGGTACCCAGCAAGAGAACTGAGTTGATTTGGGCAATTTGATGATATACCTGTATCTTCTAACTACATTCTGTGTTGTTGTCACAGTAATTGTTAATCAGTCACCTGTTCCAAATGAATTTTAACAATATTCTCTCCAATGAATAACGTAGAATGAAATAGAAAACCAAATTTTTTCCCCCCCTTCCATCAGATTCTAATTCTCATGAACAGCCTGCCTTTCTAATCTGTCACTATATATCCACAGCCAGCTTGTTCCATGGCAGGCCCTGGGTGGCTACCCTGGGCCCCAGGTTTGAAGTGGAGGATCTGTAATGAGATGCTATTCATTATTTCTGCTCTTAGAACACTGTCGATATTCAGTTTCAGAGCTAAGTGGTTTGTTTATGAAGTCGCTTAGTTAATAGAGGGTGGAACTCAGTTTTGAATTAAGATCTTCTAAGCCCATGACCCATGTTCTGGCTTACTGTTCCATCATTACACTGCCTTTTCCGGCTAAGCACATTGTGCCTCCTTTCCGCATCTTCCCGAGCACTGATGGATCATCAAACAGTGAAGGTCATACCTGCAAGGAGTCTGGTCTGTATTGTCATCTCACCTTCTTCTTCTTTGGGCAAACAAAGAGTCACCGATCACCACGGAAGAGGACAGGAACCACTTTCTCCAGCCATTCCCTGCCACCTTCGGGTGTTGCTTAGAGTCTGAAGTCACACATACACACACAACTACATCATCCTAGATAAGCTGTAGGATAATATTATGGAAGGAATGAGAATCAGGCAGAATAATAAGATAATAATAGTGAATGTACCTACTTTACATGGTGGTTTAGTTACTAAGTTGTATCTGACTCTTGCGACCCCATGGACTGTAGCCCTCAGGCTCCTCTGTCCATGGAATTTTCCAGGCAAGAATAACTGGAGTGGGCTGCCATTTCCTTCTCCAGGGAATCTTCCTGACCCAGGGATCGAACCCAGGTCTCTTTCACTGCAGGCAGATTCATTACCAACTGAGCTAATTTACTTTATAATTCATGGGAAAAATGGAAAGGTCAAGAGAGAGAAGAGATGCAAAAAGAGGTACACTTGAGGGAGGAGGTCCCAGACAGGAGGGTGACTCATGACCAGCTCCCACTCCCAGGTATTTACCTTCAGTGAAAATTTATTTTCATACAAAAGCTTGTACATCCATGCTCCATTCATGATTATCCCAAACTGAAAGTAACTGAAATGTCCTTCCATGGGTGAATGGATAAACAAACCAATGTACCCACACAGTGGAATTCTACTCAGCAATAAATAGGAATGACCTTCAGATACAAGCAGCAGCATGAATGAATCTCAGGGGCATTATGAGAAGTGAAAAGCCCGTCTCAATAGGTTACATGCTGTGTGATTTCGTTCGTAGGACAGACATTCTGGAAAAGACAAAACTGTGGGGACAGAGGACAGAGCAGCGCTCGCCAGAGGTTAAAGGTGGAGGGAGAACAACTCTAGACAAAGAACATACAGGAGTTCTTGGAGGTGATGGACTTGTTCTGTGTCCTGTCCTGCTGCTGGTTACAAGATTCTGTACATGGTCAGGGCTTCCCTGGTGGCTCAGTAGTAAGGATCCACCTAACAGTAAAGGAGACATGGGTTTGATCCCTGGTCTGGGAAGATTCCACATGCCTCAGAGCAACTAAGCCCGTATGCCACAACTCCTGAGCCTATGCTGTAGAGCTTGGGAGCTGCAACCACTGAGCCCTCGTGTCTCAACTACTGAAGCCCGAGCACCCTAGAGCTCATGCACCTCAACAGGAGAAGCCACCACAACGAGAAGCCCATTGTGCAACTAGAGAGTAGCCTCCACTCACTTCAACTAGAGAAAAGCCCGAGCAGCAACAAAGGCTCAGCACAGCTAAAAATAAATAAATTTTTAAAAAGATTCAATGCGTGATTAAAATTCATTGAATGAATGGGGAGTTATTGTTTAATAGGTACAGCGTCTCAGTTGAGGAAAATGAAAGATTTCTGGAGATGGGTGGTGGTGATGGTGCACAACAGTATGAATGTATTTAATGCCACAGACCCGTACATTTAGAAATATTTAAAATGGTAAATTTTATTGTTAGAACAGAGGGACAGCTCTAAGAAGATTAAATGAGTGCCAGATACATTTTTTCCTATGAATAAATAAAAGTAGCGCAAATTCTTGTACTAAAAGCAAAAGATTCTCAGATTGGATCCCAAAGCAAAACCAAACTATCAATAATGGATTAAAAGACAGATCAATAACAAAAAAGAGTCCATTTTATGTACACGTGTGGGCTCAGGCGCTTCAGTCATGTCCGACTCTTTGTGACCCTGTGAGCTGTAGCCCTCCAGGCTCCTCTGTCCGTGGGATCTCCCAGGCAAGAATACTGGAGTGGGTTGCCATTTCCTTCTTCAGGGGATCTTCCCGACCCAAGGATCAAACCCTTGTCTCCTACATTGCAGACGGATTCTTTACCGGCTAAGCCACCTGGGAAGCCCTCATTTTATGTACGGTGATGGTGGTGTTAGTCTCTCAGTTGTGTCTGACTCTTAGCAACTCCACAGACTGTATATTGATAAAATGAACGAATAACTAGAATAACAAAATTCGTAGAACTGTACGTCAAAATAAAGGAAGTCAATGATAAAACAGTCCTGTGAAAACAGAGGGTACTGATTCTAATAACAGTGATGATGGGATGGGACTTGGGTAGGTAACGTGCTCCCCACCAAATTCTGCCGTTCTGCCACCTCCTCTTCATTAGCACATCACCAAATGCCACCCTTGCTGCCTAAACCTTCCCACCTTTTCTCCTGGGTGCCTCAGACGGCTGAGCTGAGCTGCATCTGGGCATTGATTCTTTTTGTGATTCAAATGTTAAAGCAGGAGTGCTGGGATGAATATTTATGCATGGGATTGTCAAGCTTTGCAGACAAAAGCCCCCAGATTCTGTATCTCACGTGGATGGACTCTGCAAACAGGACGTTACAATATCCATCTCTGCAAGGTCACAGTGCTGGTTTGTCCTAATTTGCATATGCTGATGGGACTCTGACTGAAGGAGAAAAGCCATCTTTCAGGGTTCCCAGCTACCCCTGAAGGGACTTATTGCCACCTCCTCCTTTGATTTGCCTGCTGTCATTCCCAGGATCTAATGCTAAGGAACCTCATTGGACTGTGTCTAGTGGTCAGCACAAAAGCCTGTAGAAGGGTTTGTGTTTTCTGTTTTCCTGGCATCATGGCCTCAAAACTTCCCTGTGAGGACCTGTTTCCTCTCTCACTGTGGGAACAGAGCTGGACGAGGAGTGTCTTACAGTGGCTGTTCAGTCGCTCAGTCGCATCTAACACTTTGCAACTCCATGAACTGCAGCATGCCAGGCTTCCCTGTCCTTCACTCTCTCTCCAACTTGGCTCAAACTCATGTCCATTGAGTCGGTGATGCCATCCAACCATCTTATCCTCTGTCACCCCTTTCTCCTCCTACCCTCAATCTTTCCCAACATCAGGGTCTTTCCCAATGAGTTGGCTTTTCGCATCAGGTGGCCAGAGTAAGTAATGGAGCTTCAGCTTCACCATCGGCCCTTCCAGTGAATAATCAGGGTTGATTTCCTTTAGGATTGACTGGTTTGATCTCCTTGCTATCCAAGGGACTCTCAGGAGTCTATCACCACAATTCAAAAGCATCAATTCTTCAGCACTCAGCCTTCTTTATGGTCCAACTCTCACATCCATAGATAGCTACTGGAAAAACCATAGCTTTAACTATACAGATCTTTGTTGGCAAAGTGGTGTCTCTGCTTTTTACTACACTGTCTAGGTTTGTCATAGCCTTACTTCCAAGGAGCAAGTGTCTTATAGTGGAGGGTTCTTCTAATGGGAAGGGACATTCATGCCCCACCTCCACCCTTCCAAACCCAACCCACTCCTCCAGCTTAAATCCAGCCTCCTTCAAGAGCCATCCAGGAAGCCAGGTTGCGGCACTGGTGTACACCCTGTGGTCCTGATTTTATCTAGCTGTGCACGTGGTATCTTTCACAGTCTTGGGTGGTAGGGAATTATCTACAATGTTCCTGCTCTCCTTGTTTTCCCTGGCACCCAGACCCTCATCCCAGTGCATCTCCTTCTCAGCTCCTGTCACTCTCCTTTATCCCTGCATGCCTCAGGGCTCTTTCCAGCACGAAAACCCAGTGTTGACACTCAGCCAGAATTCTCTGGTTGCTTCTGATAATGATGATGATAACAGTTATAATAGCTAATCTAGTGTGTTTAACTTGTGCCAGGCACTATGCCAACATGTTGCCCAGATTAATCTGTTGAATGGTAAGAAGCCTAATGAGGTAGGTAGCATTATTAGCCCCACTGTACAAATATGGAAACTGAGGCACAGAGAAGTTAAGTAAGTTGCTCCAAGTCACACAGCTATCAAGAGACAGAGCTGGAGTTTGAACACAGGCAGTTTAACTCCAGGGGTTCTACTGTTTCTTTTCCCTTAGAGCATGGACTTTGTGCAGAATTCACTTCCCTTTGGGACCCAGGCACCGCCTCCCTCTTCAGCCCCAATGCCTTCCGTTTACCACAGCCATATCTATTAGCCTCCAGTAATGACAAATGAGAGGTAACTCAGCAGTGGCCACAGGACTGGAAAAGGTCCGTTTTCATTCCAATCCCAAAGAAAGGCAATGCCAAAGAATGCTCAAACTACCACACAATTGCACTCATCTCACACAATAGCAAATTAATGCTCAAAATTCTCCAAGCCAGGCTTCAGCAATACATGAACCGTGAACTTCCAGATGTTCCAGCTGGTTTTAGAAAAGGCAGAGGAACCACACATCAAATTGCCAACATCCACTGGATCATAGAAAAAGCAAGAGAGTTCCAGAAAAACATCTATTTCTGCTTTATTGACTATGCCAAAGCCTTTGACTGTGTGGATCACAATAAACTGTGGAAAATTCTGAAAGAGATGGGAATACCAGACCACCTGACCTACCTCTTGAGAAACCTATATGCAGGTCAGGAAGCAACAGTTAGAACTGGACATGGAACAACAGAATGGTTCCAAATAGGAAAAGGAGTACATCAAGGCTGATTATTATCACCCTACTTATTTAACTTATATGCAGAGTACATCATGAGAAACACTGGGCTGGAAGAAGCACAAGCTGGAATCAAGATTGCCGGGAGAAATATCAATAAGCTCAGATATGCAGATGACACCACCCTTATGGCAGAAAGTGAAGAGGAACTAAAGAACCTCTTGATGAAAGTGAAAGAGGAGAGTGAAAAGATTGGCTTAAAGCTCAACATTCAGAAAACAAAGACCATGGCATGTGGTCCAATCACTTCATGGGAAGTAGATGGAGAAACAGTGGAAGCAGTGTCAGACTTTATCTTTGGGAGCTCCAAAATCACTGCAGATGGTGATTGCAGCCATGAAATTAAAAGATACTTACTCCTTGGAAGGAAAGTTATGACCAACCTGGATAACATATTACAAAACAGAGACATTACTTTGCCAACAAAGGTCCATCTAGTCAAGGCTATGGTTTTTCCAGTAGTCATGTATGGATGTGAGAGTTGGACTGTGAAGAAAGCTGAGCGCCGAAGAATTGATGCTTTTGAACTGTGGTGTTGGAGAAGACTCTTGAGAGTCCCTTGGACTGCAAGGAGATCCAACCAATCCATCCTAAAGGAGATCAGTCCTGGGTGTTCATTGGAAGGACTGATGTTGAAGCTGAAACTCCAATACTTTGGCCACCTCATGGGAAGAGTTGACTTATTGGAAAAGACTCTGAGAGGGATTGGGGGCAGAAGAAGGGGACGACAGAGGATGAGATGGATGGATGGCATCACCGACTCGATGGACCTGAGTTTGAGTGAACTCTGGGAGTTAGTGATGGACAAGGAGGCCTGGCGTGCTGCAATTCATGGGGTTGCAAAGAGTCGGACACGACTGAGTGACTGAACTGAATGACAAATGCCCAGCCTCTCTCAGGGCCCTGTGTCTAAATCCGACTGCTGTCTGTCTAGAAACGCTTCGGCTCCTCTTGCCCTGCTAGAAGACTCTCCCTTCATCTCTTAGCCCCGGGCCTTCAGCCTTTGTAGGCCTGTTCAGGACCGCGCCCTTTGCTCTGGGCTCCTCTGTCACTGGCACATGATTCCGTGATGCCCCGCACGTGGCTCCTGGCCCACCAGCCACACCAGGCTTGTCTCCTTGTCTGGCCTTGGTGTTTGCTGTTCCCTGGACTTGCTGCACTTTCCCCTGATCTTCACATGCCGAGTTCCTCCTCTCATCCAGGGCTTTGTTCAGATGCCACCTTCTCAGACAGGCCTTCTCAGGCCAGCTGGGCTAAACTCGTTTTCCTGCCAGTCAGTCACCCTGTGTCTTGTATCCAAGCTGCGTCAATGTCTTCCCAGAACCTGGTTTTCACTACTTGAGATCACCTGTGGGCTCGTGATCTATGGCGGCACAGCAGTCTACCCTAGCACTTGGTGGCTTAAGCAAGAGCCATTTCATTGTATTTCTCCAACTTGTGGGTCAGATATGCGGGCAAGGTTGCCTGGTGCCCCGACTGGAGTGTTTGGAAGATTGTGTTCAGCCAAGCCTGGAGACAGAAGTGCCTACACATCACACCTCTGGCATGGAGCCCATGGGGCTGTTGACTTCATACAGAGGCCCAGGTGGAAACCACAAGGCCTCTTATGACCAAGCCTCAGAAGTCCCAGAGTGTTCTTTCTGCACATTCTGTTGGTCAAGCAAGTCACAAGCCCAGATCAGAATTAAGTTCATAGCGTGTAGGCCTCATCTCTTATACAAGGACTGGAAAAGAATCTGTGGCTGTGTATTGGTCAACTATGCATTATAGTTTATTTTATTTTTGGCTGTACTGGGTCTACATTGCTTCATGCAGGCTTTCTCAAGTTGCAGTGAGCAGGTGCTACTCACCTTGCGGTGGTGTCTCTTGTTGCAGAGCACTGGCTGTAGGGCATTTGGGCTTCAGTAGTTACAGAGCAAGGGCCTAGCTGCCCTGGGGCATGTGAGATCTTCTAAGACAGGAGTCAAACCTGTGTCCCCTGCATTGGCAGGCAGATTCTTAACCACTGGGCCACCAGCACAGTCCCCAGTCCACTACAAAAAAAAAAAAAAAAGGTTTATTATCTGTCCCCTTTGTTTACAGTATGAACTCCTTGAAGGCAGGTTCTTCCTCTCCTGTCACATTGCATCCCCAGCACCCAGAATATGGTTATAGATACTGTAAATACCTGCTGAATGTCTATAAGAATGAAATAATGAATGAATGAAAAGGTAAAGGGATGAAAAACTGAATGAATGTTTACATCCCCCTCTGGTATGTAAACTTCCTGAAAACAAGAGTCTGATGTTTTCATCTTTGCATCCTCATAAATACAGGCTGTACACTATTAGATGCTCAGAATATATATTTATCAAATAAATGGAGGCATTTAAACTGTTATCATTAAAAGAGTTACGAGAGTTATTCTCAGCACATATATAGGTGTTGAGTATTAGTAGCTGCTATGAACAAATTAATAATGCCATATACATAGTAAAATCAGTTTATGTATTTAATAAACAAGCAAAATGGACCAGATCTCCACTCCCTTGTTATTGTTCAGTCGCTCAGTCATGCCCAACTCTTTGCGACCCCAGGGACTGCAACACACCAGGCTTCCTTCACCTTCACTATCTCCTGGAGTTTGCTCAAACTCATGTCTATTGAGTTGATGACGCCACTTCCTTGACATCTTGCCTTTTCCCTTTCTCTCTGAAGGCTGCAGAAGGGCCTGTCTAATGGAAGGCATTAGCCAGTACCACTCCAGGGCCCCCAAGTCCCCTCATCTCTGGGTTGGGGTGGAGCCTTGTCCTTGCCTCCACACCTTTCCCCTCCCTGATAGCCAAGACTCACTCACTTTGAGGTCATTAATGTGGGGGCTGAGATGGTCATCTGAGCCTCTCAGATGGCTGAATTCTGATTCCCAGCAGCTCTCCAGGAAGATCAAGTGAGATTACAGGTCTCTTAACATTCTGCCCTTGGGTGAGAGCCTGGTTACAGTTATGGCTGGATGCCCTGGGTTGAACCCTAAGAGGGAGTTGGCATCTGATATGCCAGGAAGGGAAGGGTGCCCTCGCCAGGTGGCCCCACATACACATGCATAGAGTTCCTTGCCGGTGAGCAAAGGTAGGACCTGGCGGCTGGTGTTTGAGCTGCGGTCAGAGGACTCAGCTCAAGGGTCAAGCCCTATAAGCTGGTCCTCCTATTTCACTCTGTAGCCTGGAACAACTCCTTGGTTTCTTCAGAGCCTCAGTTTTCTCATCTGTGAAATGAGACTGATCCCCAAAATTTCTTCATTTCTGTGTTTTTGTTCTCCTCTCTATGTTTTTATGGGGCTCCCCTGATGATTCAGCAAATAAAGAATCTACCTGCAATGCAGGAGACACAGGAGACCCGAGTTCGATCCCTGGGTCAAGAAGATCCCCTGGTGGAGGAAATGGCAACCCACTCCAGTATTCTTGCCAGGAGAATTCCATGGACTAAGAGCCAGGCGGGCTACAGTTCATAGGATCACAAAGAGTTGGATACAACTGAGCAACTAAGCACATGTTTTTATAATATAGAGAAACATTCCAAGTTCAAGAAAGCTCTGTAATAGCCAAAGGTGACTAATAAGGAATAACTATATAAAATTCATGCTGGTCTCCTTGGTGTATTGGGGTCTTTAATTTAAAAAAAAAAAATTTTCTCAGAGTCCTCCCTGTTCCATGGATTTTAAGACCCCTGGTGCTGGACAGTACTAAGTTTTACTCCTTCCCCAAACCCCAAGGAGCACTGACTGCCGTTCGGGTAAAACAAGTGCCATAGAACACCTCACAGCTTGGAGTAAGTTTTATTATTGGGCATTTATTGGAAACATCAAGGTGGTATTTGGAAGATCCTTCCTTTTCCTTCTTCCTTGCTAAAAATAAAGTTCTCCATGGCCATTAATTTTAGTGAAATTCAAGTTCCAGTGACAGTGTTTTAAAAATGTAGGTTTTATTTAAACTTCACCAATCTGGGACAAGAATTTTTCAGAGGAAAAGGCTGGCTTACTTCTTCTGCTCTGGCTGATTCTGGGGTGATACACTCACCCGTTTGGTCCCCAGACTGGCCAAATTTAAGGAACAAATTAGGAAACAGGAGTTTTCCATCTTAGGGGACATAATCTAACATGGGACAGTTTTAGGTATGAGAACTTCACCCTCGTGGAAGCAGTTAATAGTTTTGAGAATTTGCCATGTGCCAGATACTGTGTTAAGTGATCCTAGATATTATCATAATAGTAATTAAAAACAATACTTCCAGGAAAATGGGGCTCCATGAAGTTAAAGAACTAGCCCATGTTCATACAGTTGGTCAAAGAACTGGAATTGAAATCCAAATTGTCTGCCTTCGAGACCAATGCTTTCCATAGGCCTGTGCCTCCCATGCTTCTTGTGTTGGCTATTTCTGACTATTTTCTTACAGAAGATGCTGTAACCACAGTCTTGCTGTGTTGTTATGTAATCCTTTAGTTCTTTAATAGTTTTAAACTGTTTTCAGAGATTTTTATCTCGCCGGTGTCTTGTCTTTCCATGATCTTAACGGTGCCTTTCAAAGAGTTCTTCATTTTAACAAAGCCCAACTTACTTGCTTTTGATGGTGGATTATACTTTTGGTGTCAGATCTAAGAAATCTTTGTCTAACTCAAGATGACAAAGCCTTTCTCTTATATTTTCTCCTGGACATATTATAGTTTTAGGACTTGTATTTAGGTACATTGATCCACTTAGTCTTAATTTCCATATATCTTGTGAGATGTGGAATGAAGTTCTTTTTTTTACATATAGAGTTCCAATACCACTGGTTAAAGACTGTTGTATCTTTACTGAATCGCCTTTGTACCATATGTGATGATCTGTTGAGGGCACTCTGTTCTCATGATCTCTTTACTCTCTCTGTGTTAATGTCCCACTGTCATGATGACTACAGCTTTGTAAGTCTCAAAGTCAGGTAGTATGAGTCCTTCAACTTTGTCCCCCTTTTTCAAAATCATCTTGGATATTCCAGTTTCTCCATTGTTTCTTTAGTTTTTAAGTATTCAAAGATATAAAACAGCATCTAGAGGTCTAAAGATAATTTAGAAATCAAAGTTAATAAAGAGTAGCACAGAAAATTTCCATAATCTAGCTTTATCAGGACATGAGGCCTTCCTATGTGATATCCAAATGGATATCACATTCCATTTGATTTGGTTAATCAAAAATTGTCATATCTATAGAGAGCAGATTTGTGGTTCCCAAGGGGAAAGGCTTGGTGGGGAAGGGAAGAATTAAGTGTTTGGGATTAGCAAATGAAAACTGTTATATGTACAATAATAGAAAAATAAGTCCCTACTGTATAGCACAGGGTACTACATTCAATATCCTGTGATAAACCATAGTGAAAATGAGATATATAGATATATATATAGATATACATATAGATATATAATGAATGGGCTTCCCAAGTTGTACTGGTGGTAAAGAACCTGCCTGCCAGTGCAGGAGACATGAGACATAGGTTTGATCCCTGAGTTGGTAAGAACCCCTGGATTAGGACATGGCAACCCACTCCAGTATTCTTGCCTGGAGAATCCCATGGACAGAAGATCCTGGTGGGCTATAGTCCATAGGGTTGCAAACAGTCGGACACAACTGAAGTGACTTAGCGTGCATATATAACTGAATCACCTTGTTGCAAAGCAGAAGTTAACACAACACTGTAAATCAACTCTACTTCAATAAAAATACTTTTAATTTGAAAATAATTATTATATCTATCTTACATTGACAACTGATTTTCAAAAAACTAGAATGTAAAAATTTATACCAACATTGTACTGGACACGATTTCAACTTTCATTGATGTTTCAGAAAATACCTTAGACCCTAGAGTATCTCAGTCATTGTAAGCATCAGTTCTCACTGTCCTAACAAAATGGGAAATTACTGATTAAAGAGAGCACATTTGGTTATATTGCTGCCTGCCATGGTATCTATGAATACTCTACTTTTGACTGTGGGACACTGTCTTTCAAATATCTGAAGTGTTACAACTGGCAGTTCTATGCATAGCATTCTGTCTCTTCCAATAAAGCATATTCGTATTTACTTTAAACTTGTTATCTGCTGGGAACCATGAGAAGTACTATTAATTAAGCCAGTTGATTTCTGATAATGTTAGCCATCACTGCCGTGGTATGACATTGAGCAGATAACTTGTCCTCCTTGGGCCTCTGTCTTCATTTGTAAAATTAAAGGTTTAGACTAGTTAACCTTGAGTGGTTCATACAACTCTAAAATTCTTTGACTCTTTTGTAGTATCTTTATTTTCTTAAAAATCACAACCCCTTAAAAGTAATTAAACAAAAACTCTTAATGGCAAAAAGCATTGTGGTAAGTCAGAAAGTAGTGATCTTTTGATGCATCTCAGATTACCTAACCCCACTGCATGACCTTACTTCTAACTACGGCCAACTCTAAGCAATGAAGATGGCATTTATGGTTACTGGTGCTGTGATATTTAGTGGCCCATGAAATCCCCATATTCTGAGAAGCTGTAAGTGTCTCACGTCAAGGGAAGGATAAAGGAGAATGGTTGTAAGCCCAGACAGCTCCAGAACTTCAGAGTACTCCTAAGTTAGACTTTCAAAGGTACCTTCAAAGATTTTTAAGATATCTTCACTTAGAAATGGCAACCCACTCCAGTATTCTTGTCTGGAAAATTTCATGGACAGAGGAGCCTGGCAGGCTACAGTCCATGGGTCGCAAAGAGTTGGACATGACTCAGTGACTTTCACTGCACTTCACTTAATATTGAAACCAAGTGGACTTTAAATATCTACATTGGCTTTCCTATACCAGGGCATAGCATATATGACTGTGAACTCCAGTCATACTCTAGCTGATCATTGCTGTCCTAATAGAATGAGAAACTTGGAGAGTATGAAATTTACTAGAGAATGTAGAATGTAGATATGAATTTAAACTGATATAAGAAGTCTTTATTGAGCACTTACTGTGTACAAGATTCTGTGTCATGTACTTCCAATGCATTGTATCATTTAATACACACAACAATCTTGAAAAGTAGACATTACTGTCTTTTTATTATATATGAGGAAATGATGCACAGAGAGCTCCTGTTATTTGCCTTGGTGGCTCAGATGGTAAAGAATCTGCCTGCAATGCAGGAGACCTGGATTCAATCCCTGGGTCAGGAGGATCACCTGGAGAAGGAACTAGCAACCCACTCCAGTATTTTTGCCTAGGAAACCCCATGGACAGAGAAGGCTGGCAGGCTATAGTCCATGAGATCGCAAAGAGTTGGACACAACTGAGCAACTAACACACACTCAGAGCCAGTCTTCAATCCATATGTGTCTCAATCTAGAGCTTCCTGACTACCTCAGAGACCAGCTCTCAGAACTTGGCCAGCTTATTTAGAAAGTAAATGAATTTGTAGTATTAATTACAAGGATCTAGACCAAGAACACCAAGTACCGATGACTCACTCTTGGGTAAACTTGATGGAAGAAAGAGCTCATAGAAAGTGTCCTGAAAAATTGCTCTGAGTTACATGAATGAGGTGAAGGACATGAATTGGCCCAGGGAGAAAGGTGAGATCATGCTGAGGGAACAGACTCTCTGAGGCCATGAAGATACAAATGCATGAATTGTGCTTTCAGGAAGCAATATGCAGACTGCTCACTGCAGGGCAATAGCCAGAAACAAAGCTGATGTCATAGGGGTGAAAATTCAAGAGATTTCCCTTTATTATGCTATGCCCTGGCAATCCACTCTCAGTTCTTAAACACAAGAGGGAACATAATTAAAATTGCATTTGCTTTTACAATTTCTCCTACAACTCATGTAGGATACATATGGGCTTTTAAAGCATCAAGGAAAGTAAAGACAGAATTTCTTAGCAAAACATATTTGCTACCCAACAAGTGATTTTCAGGAGTGTGATGTAGCTTGCCTTACATCTTAGAGCCTTAATAGTCCAATGATGGGACCTGGAAGCAGATTTCACACAATTTTCAGAAATAAAGGCAACCAGCCCACTGCAGTTAAGCTAATAGCTCATTCCCATCATCCCTGGTTTTGTGCAGTGTACATACACGGGGCAGACGAGAGTGACAGATTCAAGTCAGGGGTGGGCAGTTAGAAAGCTCTCAACAATATGGATTAAATTGAGTTGAATTGAAGTTCACTTTCAGATAGCAATTGCTACTCCTGAGCAAGGGCTAATATGTTTGGTGAACTCTCATTGGTCCCTTCCATGATAAATCCACAAATGTTAACTGAATATCTCTCCACATTTTCTGAAGCATTCATCTTCTCTGTCTCTCTTTAACTCTCTTTTTAGTTCCAGAGACCTAATGACTTCTCACCCCCTTTCCGCTTTGGCACTGTGCCCAACGGCAGCACAGAGAGAAATATTCGCAATAACTATGCAGAAATGCATGCCTACATGGGGAAGTTCAACCAGAGAGGTGTCGATGATGCACTGCTCTCCCTGAAAACAGGGTAAGAACTGCTTCCAAGCTCAGAATCTTTGCTGTGTTGCTCACATTTCTTAAACATCCATGTAATAAGATGGACCGTCTTTGTTTGCCACACCAAGTTCAAGCAAAGAAGACTGCATTTGCATTTTGTGGGTCTCCAGGTTAAATTGATGGTATAATTCAGACCAGTGTATGGATATTCCACTGGTATGATTCACTTATATATATTTTCAACAATTTCTATTTTACTTGCATGAATGTAACAGTGAAATAAGAATGTAATAGATATAAAAGTCAAAGAGGAGAGTCAAGGCTAAAGTTCATGTGTTACACACAAAATAAAGACCTGCTGACCTGAAAGTGAAATTGATTTTGGTGTCTTATGGACAAGGGAGAAAGAAACAATGAAAAGGGTGAAAGCTTTTAGATAACAAACGGTAAGAATATGTTAATTGATCTCCAATTCCAACAAAATTGGCACTCTTTGATCCAGCTCTATAATCTAGGGTGGATTGTTCATTCAAAAGAACTCACAAACTGCAAATATGTTGGCTTACATAATCTCAGCCATGGCGGTTCCTTCCCTCAGAAGCCACAGCTGTGGAATAAGACAGACAGTTGAGCATGAGAGTTGTTGGAGTTAAGGTCTCATAGCTGATTTCCTGTGTTGTAGGATGACTGACAGCCCTTAGACCTTCTGGTGGCTTCTGTTCGGAATGAGCCTCCCAGAGGCGTGTTTACTTAAATACTGTTAGACTCTGTCTTATTGTTATAAAGCCACAGCAGACTTCAGAAGGTGGGATTTGAATTTGGGGGACAGATGACTCTGGGTTGTCTGGCCCCTGGTGCAATCACAGTTCTCAAGCCCTTCAGAGCTTTGACTTTCTGATAGACACACTTCTAAAGGATACTCACGGACCTTTGGAAAAAATGTGTTCTGCATTTTGTCATGCCAGAAAGGGCTTCTTTTTTCTTAAGGAGGGGTAAAGCTAACTGAACTGCACTTGAACAGTGCAGGTCATGATGCCTGGCTTTCTTTCTTGCAGACCTCTCTATTACCTATATGAATATATCTGAATTTCTTCTCCATTTATTGTGTTTAAATATTGACCTGTACCTTCCTGAACTTGCCCCTAGCCTTTCCCCACTCCCTGCCTACTTCTCCTTGCAAAGCACTGTACATACAAAGAGATTCTCATATGTTTGGGAACATGAGACATCTGAATTCTCCTGTATGTTGCATTGGCTGTGGTTTCACACATTCGCTGTTGACCTGAGCCTATAATGTCACCACCTCCAGCAACTGTCTCCTCTCCTTGTGCTGCAAAACAAAATACTAAAACCTTTCTGACCGCCAAAATAGCATTGCCCATCCAGTGCTCCTCGTCCACCTACGCTTATCCCCACTCTGGACTGTAATGAACTGAGAAATGAAAAATGTTATGTAAGTCTAACCCATGCTATTTGTTGCTATCATTGTGATGGTTCCTTTTCATTATTTCTGTTATTATTTTTATTGATTCCTTTTTACTCCTTCTCCTTTTCAGACACAGCTTATGAGTTGGCTCCGGGCCCAACTAGCATTCTCATCATTCCCAACAGGAGGGAAAAAACTCCTCCTTTCAATCTGAAATCACAAAGAACCACCTGGGAGTTAGGCTTTAGCTTCTGGCTGAGTTCCACCTTGAGCTCTGCTTTGAACCAATTCTCCCCATAGTCTGCTGGAGTCCTACTTCCTCCTCTTAATGGCCCCATAGGTAGTTTTGGACTCGAGTTCCTCCACTGGACTTGGTTTGTTTGCTCCTTTCTTGCACAGGAAACTGGATGCCTTCATCTACGATGCAGCCGTGCTGAACTACATGGCCGGTAGAGATGAGGGCTGCAAGCTGGTGACCATTGGCAGTGGGAAGGTCTTTGCCTCCACTGGTTATGGCATTGCCATCCAAAAAGACTCTGGATGGAAGCGCCAGGTGGACCTTGCTATCCTGCAGCTCTTCGGAGATGGTGAGTTAAAGAAAGGGAAAGTGTCTACTTGGCCTCTTCCTACAACCAGTCCAAAACATCAACTCTTCTTCCTTCCCCATCCCTCTAACCTCTGCATTTCCAGTAAAGCATTTCATAGTATGCTAGGACATTGGGTAGTATATGATAGCTTTCTAAAGCTTCGTAATGAGGTTGTTGTTATTGTTCAGTGGCTTAGTCATGTCCGACTCGTTGCAGTTCCATGGACTGCAGCGCACCAGGCTTCCTTCTCCTTCACTATCTCCCAGAGTTTTGCTCAAACTCATGTCCATTGAGTCGGTGATGGATGCCATCCAACCATCTCATCCTCTGTTGTCCCCTTCTCCTCCTGCCTTCAATCTGTCCCAGCATCAGGGTCTTTTCTAATGAGTCAGTTATTCACATCTGGTGGCCAAAGTATTGAAGCTTCAGCATCAGTCCTTCCAATGATTATTCAGGGTTGATATCCTATAGGATTAACTGGTTTGATCTCCTTGCAGTCCAAGGGACTCTTAAGAGTCTTCTCCAACACCGTAATTCAGAAACATCAATTCTTTGGCACTCAGCCTTCTTTAGGGTCCAGCTCTCACATCCATACATGACTACTGGAAAAAACCGTAGCTTTGACTATACAGACCCCTTGCTCTGGTCCCAGAGAAACGGCAAAGAAATCCATTCATGGCTATTTGCTCATCCTTCCCTCTGCTATTTTGCCTCTCCCAGTGGAAGAGATAGGAAGCAGGGCCAAGTCCTCAGAGACAGACACTGGAAGGTACTCACTCGCCAGAGTGATTCCTTGAAGAGACAACTTGCTTTGAGAAAACCTAATCTCTTTTTTTTATTTTGCTCACACCTTCCACATCCCACTTCACTTTATTGTCTAAAGGACCTCCTTCTCCTGTTAGTCTCACAGAAGCTAATCCTATTACAACGAGCAGCCTGACTGTACTTGGCCCCACAGGCCATCAACCCAGCAGTTCCCCCAGTTCTGTCTGCAGAATCTTTGCTGGTAAGGAGAAGACAACATAGCTGGATTGGCAGACTCCAGGTGAGGTCAGTTGTTCAGTTAGGAAAATCATCCAAGTTTGATCCAAGAAATGAGCAAAAAGTGATTTGATGAACATTGGAAAGAGGATGGGGTTCTAGGTGGAGGGTTCCAAGCCTTTTTAGTGTAAGAGCTTCTGTCACAGTAATGTAGCTGTCACTTCAAGGCAATAACAGGGCCTCTGTCCACAAGAAAGAGCAGCAGTAGAGACAATTTGCAAAAGTTACCGGAGCTTCATGGGCTTTCCGGGGGCTCAGACGGTAAAGAATCTGCCTGAAACATGGTAGACCCAGGTTCAATCCCTGGGTTGGGAAGATCTCCTGAAGAAGGGAAAGGTAACCCACTCCATTATTCTTGCCTGGAGAATTCCATGAACGTAGGAACTTGATGAGCTACAGTCCACGGGGTCGCAAAGAGTTGGACACGACTGAGTGACTAACACACACACACACACACACACACACCAGAGCTCCAGTCAGACTATGCAAACAGATTTCACGTTTTAAGCCAAACTGGCAATTTTCTTCATGAGATTTTCAGATTTTTGCTTCTCTAGAGTCAGATGCATTCTCAGGCTCATGGTTTCTTTTATTTTCCTCTTGCCTATGATTTCTACATTTCTAGTTCCTAGTATCCACTGAAGTGGATCAAGGTTGTTGTAACCTGGCATGACTTGAATTAATCAAAACTTCTCTAAGCAGCATTAAAAGGAGGCAGGTCCGAATTTGGTGGTCTCATTTTATTCCAGCTTCCTCCCTTTTCCTGTGAATATTTATGTTTCCAACAAGAGATCAGGAAGTCTGAGGGCCTCTAGGGAATCACTCAATCTCTCCACCGCTTTGTCTCTGTCTCTCCTCCCCCAACTCGATCTGCTCTGCACATTTTTGAGAGCAATTTTCTGAGTCGCTTCTTCCATTATGTTGTTCCTCGCTGTCTACAAAAAAAAATAAAACCCGTGCAAAGTGCTTAGTCTGATACTCAGGTGCTCAGCAATGTTTCATCAACCTTTTGTATTCAGCTTTTTTTTAACCAACTGTTATTGTTTTTGAATTGTTCTGCCAGCCTTTCCCAAATATGACTTGTGTTTTTCTCCTTCCTCCCCTTGATCATGCTATCTCTGATGCCTGGAGCCCCTTTTTGTACAATATCAATTAAAATTCACTCATTCACCATGCCCACCTCAAAATCCTACCTTCCTCGTGAAAACCCACTGGCCACCGCATCTACAAAATTACCCTGACTAATTCGGGAAGCTTTTGTTACATACAGCTTGTCATACTGATTGTTTATATACCCATTTACACTGGGTAGCTAGGGCTTACCTGACTCAGACCGTAAAGAATCTTGCTGCTATGTAGGACACCCAGGTTCTGCCTCTGGGTCGGGAAGATCCCCTGAAGGAGGGTATGGCTGCCCACTCCAGTATTCTTACTTGGAGAATTCCATGGACAGAGGAGCTACAGTCCATGGGGTCTCAAAGAGTCTGACACAACTAAGCAACTAAAACTTTCACACATTCATACAGGGCACAGAGGTAATATCTTCTATCTTTGTATCATCTCTGGTACCCACATTGTGTTTTCATTGACCACTTGTTGAATAACGTGATAAGTTTAACAGTATTAATAAAATTACTAACTTTCTCTCTTGGTTTTCTTTATGTCTCTTCCCCTCTCTCTCATGTTTTCCTTTCTTTTCCCAACACCCCTCTCTCTCCCTCTCTTCTCTCCTTCCTGCCCGGCCCCCAGGGGAGATGGAGGAGCTGGAAGCTCTGTGGCTCACAGGCATCTGCCACAATGAGAAGAACGAGGTCATGAGTAGCCAGCTGGACATCGACAACATGGCGGGTGTCTTCTACATGCTGGGGGCAGCCATGGCTCTCAGCCTCATCACCTTCATCTGTGAACACCTTTTCTATTGGCAGTTCCGGCACTGCTTTATGGGTGTCTGTTCTGGCAAGCCTGGCATGGTCTTCTCCATCAGCAGAGTAAGTGGTTTGATTTAGGTGCCTGGAACTTGGGAAAGGAAGTTTAGCCTAGTGCCATGCAAAGCAGAGAGTCCAGAGGGGCACTAACTCCAGCCTGAGGCTGTGAAAGCAAGAAGCCACATCATGTACATTTCCCCAGGGGGTAGGATGACATCATTTCAAGTGGCTCAGAGAACAGGTGAAGCTGTTTTTCCTTTAAGAAATAGCTTTCTGTGTGGGGTTTGGGCATTTGGTTCTTAAAAAGAACTGGCAGATCTATCAAAATGAAACATTTGGCCTTTCCCCAGGTGCCTTTCATCACTATCAGTTAATTCGCATAGGCTGGATTAATCATTTAATCCTTTTAAAAAATCACATTTCTGTATAAATCATGACATGTATCTCTCTTATTCTGACATGCAAATGTATATTGGTCGTTTCACCATCCCGCTTTATATTTTAACCATGTATGCATTTGGAGCATTCAGGAGGAGCTTAACAGAACTTTCAAAAATAAGTCCTGACCTGTTAAGAAATTTACATTCCAGAAACTTCCTTAATTGGAGCAAGAGTACCACTCAAGTCCTTCTTTATTTAGTTCTCTTCTACATGACTAGTCCAAAGTGAGATTTGGAGCACAGTGTTGAATATGAATAAAGGGTCACAGGGAAGAGGTTTTTTTTTTTTTTCTTTACTTAAAAAAGCAGACTTTTTGATTTTGTTAATAAAGTTATGAGATTCATTCACGAGAAGTGAACTCAGATGTCCTCTTAGAATAGAGGTCTAGGCTTCAGATGTAACCAACTTTGTCTCTAATGGGGTTATGTAAGAAAATGGAGTACTCATTAAATTGTCCCATCTTTTGATCATTTTCCTATAGTATTTTAGTTCTAGAGAAAAATGTCCTCTCTGGCTGTGAGCTGCTTCAGGCCATTCAGTTACCTGGAAACAGGAGGCTGGGACTTGTGGTCCCTAAGCCACCTTTTTGTACCTCGTGGCGCTTCCCAAGACCCCAGACAGGGGGCTGGCCACAGCACAGGAAGCGTGTAGTAGAAATCCTATTTGTCGCCCCTCGACATAATCAATGGCTCTGAAGAGGACAAGTGCATTTTCTCCTGGCCGTAATCAAGAAGGGTCAGAAAGGAGAAGAAAGCAGGGGAACTCTCTGTTTTTTTTTAATGGGAGTATAATTGCTTTACAGTGTTGTGTTAGTTTCTGCTGTACAATGAAGTGAATCAGCTGTATGTACACATATATCCCCTCCCTCTTGAACCTCCCTCCCATCCCCACCCCTATCTCACTCCTCTCGGTCATCACAGAGCACTGAGCTGAGCTCCCTATGCTATACAGAAGCTTCCTACTAGCTACTTTACACATGGTAGTGTACATATCTTCTCTTCTGCGCTCAGTTATGTCTGACTCTTAGCAGCCCTATGGACTATAGCTCGCCAGGCTCCTCGTCCATGGGATTTTTCAGGCAAGCATACTGGAGTGGGTTGCTATTTCCTACTCGAGGAATCTTTCCGACCTAGGGATTGAAGCCGCATCTCTTGCATCTCCTGTATTGGCAGGCAGATTCTTTACCAGTGTGCCACCTGGGAAGCCCCTATTGTGTGTGTTTGTACATATATATTAATCTCCCAATTTTCTTGTAGATCTCTTATCTTGTGGCTGCCTCCAGGGCAGGGATGCTCATCTCATGCAAACCATCCTTCTTTCCCATCTAGCTGCCACTCTACCTTTGAATCTTCTCTCCTCTCATCCTCCTCCCTCAATAGGGACAGCCCCTTTCCAAATGAATTCCCCTTGTTTTAAAGACACTATTCAAACAACCTCTTCTGCAAAGACCTTCCCTTGCCAGGTGGAAAAGTTCCAAACATGTCCACCTTTCAAGGCAGGGAACTAGAGATTGGCAGGAGGTTGGCCTGACTTTAGACTTGAGCCCAAGCCTCTCCTTCTCCCAGACGGTGCTTTTTAGGGCTCTACACAAGAAGCTGCACACAGGGAATTCTCAATCAATACTAATGTTAAGATACTAGTTATTTATGATCACAGTGAGTGAGAAACTTGAAGGAAAAAAACAGGACCTAAAGAGAATAAAGGAGAGCATTCAACAAGGGGATTCTTTTTAAATTCATTTTATTGAAGTATAGTTGATTTCCAATATAAAATTTCACTGTACAGCAAAGTGATTCAATTATACATGTATATACATTCTTTTTCATATCTGTTTTACATTATGGCTATTTACAAGATATTTCATTTACAGGATATTGAATATGGTTCTGTGCTATACAGTAGGACTTTGTTGTTTATCCATGTTATATATACTAGTTTGCCTCTACCAACCCCAAACTCCCACCCCACCCCTCCTCGACTACTCCTCTCCAGCAAGGGGATTCATGATTGCTATTTAGTCCTTAATATCTGTCCCAGGTCCTCCCTCCCACGGTGTAAGGCACAGCAGCAGAAATATCCTTCTTTGACCTCAAAGCTGCCTAATTGTCCTGTTGAATTTGGTTCATGCTTGGCTCAGGGAGAGAATTGCTCAGCTGTGATCTGATGATCAAAATCCTAAAAGCTGCTCAAAATTTGTCAGAGCTGGTAAAGAGTGGCAATTGTGAGCGCCTGGGCTCCCCAGTCTTTACTGCCAGCCAGGGGTGACCAGCCAGGGCAGAACAGCCCCAACATCTGTAAAGCATTGCTGTTGATTTCCAGAAGGCTGACAGTGTTGTTTGCTATCAGTTGATATCATGGCCTCATTTCTGTGAGGCAAAAACCTAGTGTAGAAAGAAAAATCAGTACAAATCAGTTGCGGAGTGAGGCATGAATCTCCTGAATGTCTTGTGATTCCAGACCATTTGCTTAGATCACTTGGTGTATGCAGTGAGGCCCCTTTTGGAGAGCCAAGCCTATCTAATCAGACCCCCAGCTCATGTTGCATTCTAAGTTGCTTCAGTCATGTCCGACTCTTTGTGACTCTATGAATAGTAGCCTGCCAGGCTCCTCTGTCCATGGGATTCTCCAGGCAGGAATAATGGAGAAGGTTGCCATTTCCTTCTCCAGGGGATCTTCCTGACCCAGGGATGGAACCCTTGTCTCTTGCATCTCCTGCAGTGGGAGGTAGGGTCTTTACCACTAGCCCCACGGGGAAAGCCCTAGGGTTCATGATGAGACTTGCTAAATGCTGGTGAATAAGGCAAGCAAATGGCAACCCACTACAGTGGGTTCTTGCCTGGAAAATCCCATGAACAGAGGATCCTGGCAGGCTACAGTCCATGGGGTCCCAAAGAGTCAAACACGACTGAAGGACTGAGCACAGCACAGCACAAGGCAGGCAAGCTTCTAGACACAGGTTTCTATGAGTCTATAAGACCATCTGTTTCATGTTTTCCTGGACTTATCTCAACCATTTACGCAGTTAGCAGGGGTAGGGATCCACTTGAGGGTCCCTTCCAGCCTCACGAGAGACCTAACCCGTCTCATCCTCTCTGCAGGGTATCTACAGCTGCATCCATGGCGTGGCCATTGAGGAGCGCCAATCCGTGATGAACTCCCCCACCGCCACCATGAACAACACGCACTCCAATATCCTGCGTCTGCTGCGCACGGCCAAGAACATGGCCAACCTGTCGGGTGTGAATGGCTCACCGCAGAGCGCCCTGGACTTCATCCGCCGCGAGTCGTCTGTCTATGACATCTCCGAGCACCGCCGCAGCTTCACGCACTCCGACTGCAAGTCCTACAACAACCCGCCCTGCGAGGAGAACCTGTTCAGTGACTACATCAGTGAGGTGGAAAGGACTTTCGGGAACCTGCAGCTCAAGGACAGCAACGTGTACCAGGACCACTACCACCACCACCACCGGCCCCACAGCATCGGCAGCGCCAGCTCCATAGATGGGCTCTACGACTGTGACAACCCGCCCTTCACCACGCAGCCCCGGGCCCTGGGCAAGAAGCCCCTGGACATTGGCCTCCCCTCGTCCAAGCACAGCCAGCTCGGTGACCTGTACGGCAAGTTCTCTTTCAAGAGTGACCGCTATGGCGGCCACGACGACCTGATCCGCTCCGACGTGTCGGACATCTCCACCCACACGGTCACCTACGGCAACATCGAGGGCAATGCGGCCAAGAGACGGAAGCAGCAGTACAAGGACAGCCTGAAGAAGCGTCCAGCCTCGGCCAAGTCCCGCCGCGAGTTCGACGAGATAGAGCTGGCCTACCGCCGCCGGCCGCCCCGCTCCCCAGACCACAAGCGCTACTTTCGGGACAAGGACGGGCTACGGGACTTCTACCTGGACCAGTTCCGTGCCAAGGAGACCTCGCCGCACTGGGAGCACGTGGACCTGACTGACCTCTATAAGGAGCGCGGCGAGGATTTCAAGCGCGACTCGGTGGGTGGCGGAGGGCCCTGTACCAACCGAGCTCATCACCTTAAGCACGGCACGGGCGACAAGCACGGCGGGGGGGTCGTCGGTGGGGTCCCGGCCCCCTGGGAGAAGAACCTGACCAACGTGGACTGGGAGGAGCGCCCTGGGGGCAACTTCTGCCGCAGCTGCCCATCCAAGCTGCACAACTACTCGACGACGACGGCAGCAACGGCAGTGGTGGCTGGCCAGAACTCAGGCAGGCCGGCCTGCATCCGCTGCGAGGCGTGCAAGAAGGCCGGCAACCTGTATGACATCAGCGAGGACAACTCGCTGCAGGAGTTGGATCAGCCGGCCGCCCCGGTGGCGGCCGTGACGTCCGCCTCGTCTAAGTACCCGCAGAGCCCCACCAACTCCAAGGCGCAGAAGAAGCCCCGGAACAAGCTGCGGCGCCAACACTCCTACGACACGTTCGTGGACCTGCAGAAAGAAGAGGCCGCCCTGGCCCCGCGCAGCGTGAGCCTCAAGGACAAGGGCCGCTTCCTGGACGGCAGCCCCTACGCGCACATGTTCGAGATGCCGGCGGGCGAGAGCGCTTTCAGTGGCAGCAACGACGGCAAGGCGGCGGCGCCGGCCGCAGGACATCACCACCATGGCAATCCCGGCGGCGGCGGTGGCTACATGCTCAGCAAGTCACTCTACCCCGACCGGGTCACGCAGAACCCTTTCATCCCCACTTTCGGGGACGACCAGTGCTTGCTCCACGGCAGCAAATCCTACTTCTTCAGGCAGCCCACAGTGGCTGGTGCGCCGAAGGCCAGGCCGGACTTCCGGGCCCTTGTGAGCAACAAGCCGGTGGTCTCGGCCCTGCATGGGGCTGTGCCGGGCCGCTTCCAGAAAGACATCTGTATAGGGAACCAGTCCAACCCCTGTGTGCCTAACAACAAAAACCCCAGGGCTTTCAATGGCTCCAGCAATGGGCATGTGTATGAGAAACTGTCTAGTATTGAGTCTGATGTCTGAGTGAGGGAAGAGAGAGGCCAAAGGTGCGTCCGGGAGGGTCTGGCTGTGGGCGTGTGGCACGCATGTCACAGAGGGCGAACGGGGGGTAAGGGGGTGAACTTGGTTCCCATTTGCTCCTTTCTTGTCGTTTTCATTTATTTTTGGGATCCTGGAGTTCTGATTCCTTCTGAGGGTGAGCCTGGTGACCAGCACCATCTCTGCTCCCTTTCCAGCACCCTCTTCCTACTTCCTCCTCCTTCTGTCTGTCCATCCTGTCCCCTTTCCCAGTTCCCGCGAGAGGATACGGTAGGCTGCCGTTCCCAGTTCCGGAGAGTGGATACGTGGGCTGGCTCGTTCCGCTGGAGCTGAGAAGGCAGTGGCCGCAGGGCATCTTGCTCCTGGTGTGGAAGGACTCTTTGCCACCCGGTTGGAGTGAAGCCAAGGAGAAGCAGGAGGAGGCCACGGAGAAAGCAGGATACCTCTTGCTGAACTGATCTGTATGTGTAGGTGAGGAAGCAAAAGCATTCCCATAAGATCTATTAGCATACTGCCTGTGAATGAAAAAAGGCTTTTGCTAAATTCTTGTTGCTTAGATGGCATGTGTTTGGGGATCAGGCACCAAGCAGAGGGTGGGAAGCCTTGTGTGTTTATATATAAGCCAAAAAATAGTTTTCTCCAATTCCGTGGGACTTACTGATGGTGAACTGGAGTGAAGTCATTGACAGATGATGAAAGAATATTAGAGCAGTGTTTTGTGGTACATTAGAGGCAAAGAAGGAGGGACTGCCTGTGCATGTGTGTCTGTATACACTTGCACACCTATTGTCTATACACACCTGTTGTCAGGGGCCTATTTGTGTAGAAGGCAACCTTGACCCCATAAAGCTGTTTCTTCAGTATCCCTAAGCAACAGGCTTTTTTTGGCTTGTGTACAAACAAAGATGGTCCTATGTTATCTGAATTATGGCTCTCTCTCCCCCTACACCCTTCCTGAATAAGGAGAATGGAAGTTCTTGATGAGAAGTTTCTGTGGCCTAGACAAAACATGTGGGTGAACATTTCTACAAGAGCAACATATACAAAAATAATTCCTTCATGGTTGCCAGTACTTTCAATCAGTCTTGGCCAAGAACTTTCCAGGAAGGCTAAAAGGACATAGAAGCAGCCAGGATTCTTTTGCATATAACCGAGGGCAGAAGAGTGGACAAAGCTCATTTGAGCTTTTGAGACCCTCAGCTGGCCAGTTTGTGGGAAGGAGCTAAAGGAACGCTTTGAAGGGCAAGGGGCATCGTTTATGATAGGGTAAGTGAGAGAGGGGGATGTTTTCAATGCTTTGATCCCTTCTTACTTAACCTGGAGCTAGGAGAGCAGGCTTGTTACTCCCTGAATTGGCCACAAGTGATATGGAACAGACAGTGCAGAGCTTTGAGCTTGCCCCTCAAGTACAGCTCAGGAGACAGGAGAAGGAAGAGAAGAGATTTGAAAGAGGGGACGGGAGGCGGAGAGGGACTCCCCTGCTACCTCGTTGGGTCTGGCTCCCAGAGAATGTGACATTGAGCCCAGTGTGGACACTCTGTAGAAGCCCCTCCTCCTTCCTGCAGCACCTCCTTCATCTCCCAGATTGTACTATTCAAGAATAAAAAAATTATGTGTGTGTGTGTATATATATATATATATATATATACACACACATATAAAACTCCAGGGATGAGGGTACTGGCAGACAGGAAGCCCCCTTCACTCAAAGTTGGAAACTTAAGAAAGAAAACGAATACTTGTCACTGCCAGCCCCGAAACTTGGGGTAGACGTGTTCCGGGGGTCAGGTCCACTCTTCTGCCATCCTCCCCGCTCCCCAGGTGGCAGCCAAAGAGCCGAGTCATTTTGGAAGCTTGGCCACAGGATCTCCATGTTACACACAGGACACATAAACCAGAAAGGTGCTCATCCTCCTTTGAAGGAAGCTGCCATGTCTCTTCGAGAAATCCCACCCACCCCGACTCACGCCCCTTCCTCACCTCCCCACCAGCTCCTTACTGCGACCCCCACCCTCCTTGATTTTTACCTCAGTGTCTTTCATTTTCAAGCCAACCGAAGGCCTTGTAAAGCTTTGTTTCCTTTCTAAAATGAACCTGGGGGCAAGGGGCTGAACCTCTCACAGATTTGGAGAGAGGAGCGCGGAGTGCTTTACCTTAGATTCAAGGAAAGACTTGAGCGAGAGGACAGAGGGCGTGAGGTGTCTCCAGGAGGAAGAAGGCGAAGGGCCATCAAACATTCTTCACCCTGACTGGATCCCAGGTCAGGGGCTCCTCCCTCACTCTTCCTCTTACCTCACCCCTTTCAAATAAAAACCAAACCAACAATAGCGAACAGCAATCTAGAACAAAGGGGGCTCTGTCGTCTCCGCTGGTGATAGAAATCAAGATGGTGTTTATTTCATATGTAAATATTTTGTTTTCTAATTCATTTTGTATAGATAAAGTGTTCTCTTGTGAGTATTCAGGGTGTTGGCTGGAGGGAGCGGGGTGGGGATGGGAATGAAGGGGGAAGTGTTTTGTTAATGGATTTCATTTTCTGTTTCGGGGGGGAGTTTTGTACGGCTTTGGCTGCAGGGTGTCTGGAGAACAGTGAGCGGAAATGGAGGCCACAGTGGTGAGGAAGCTGGGGAAGGGCTGTGGGTCTTGGCCGCCCACCTCACCAGTCTTCTCATTGGCCTGTGAGAGGTAGTCATAGACCGCGGGTATGACTGGGCTTGGCTTGGGTCCAGTTTGGCTTCAGGCAAACCCCAGGCCCAGCTTCTGTCTTCCAGGTGGACCACAGATCACCAGCATCCATGCCAGATCAAGCTGGTGGCGCCATATATCTCCTGTGGGCACCTAGGGTAGGAAAGATTCCCCAAAGGGCTTAAACCAGAATTGAGGTCAAATCAATCTCTCCTTCTTGATGTGGCTAAGAGATTTCAGGAAGCTCCATCTTGAGAAATCTCCCCGCAGCTCAGTCTTTTCTCCCTAGTACCTGGGCTCCAGCCTTCTTCCTGCCCACTTCCTTCCTCCTGAGAAATCACCACCACAGGCACACCTGGAAAATTCCCATGAAGTCTCCTTCCTGGAAACATGTGATATCTGGTTATAGGAGGGTAACTCTGGATCTGTGTCTTACAAATTTGCATACTTTTCTGGAAAAGATTACCAGATCTGCTCCAAACTCAGTGGCCAGGAGATTCTCTTAGAAAGGTTACAAAGTTGGTTTTAGAGGTGGAAGGGTGAGTCCAGGAAGGACGGTGCCTGTAGTGACTTTATATCTGCCTTGTCCTCACTTCCGCCATCAAGAAAGTGCTGTTTGTCTCAAGCCAGGTGTTCAGAACCTGGGACCTGGGGTTAACCAGACGAGTAGAATTTCTTTCACTGGACTGTTGTCTCTGTGAAGGGTGGCAGCCTTCTCTCTCTTTGTACTGAAGGATGAAATTTCCAAATCCATTTCACTGGGATATTACATTACATTTCTGTCCAATTGTCCCATCATCAAAAACTGTTGGCTGGTTAATTTCATTTCTCTAAAACCCTCTTTGGCCCCAATTGGTCACTTCTCTTCAACTGGATGTTTAAATTGAGCCCAAATAAGATATTGACAGCCTGCCCAAGAAATCTTACAGAAAGGAAGGCTGAGCAATGCCAAGTTCTAGATGTTACTTCCTTCCAAATCCATGAGGATGAATTCCGCTATCAGCCCCATCTCTTCCACACATGGGTCTGGACAAAGACTCAATCTATTCAAACTGTGAGATTCCACAGACACCCTCAAGAGGGCTAATGGTTCCAAGTTTCTTCAGAATCCGTGCTTTCTCTCGTGTCCTCCATCATTCCCTTCCACTGTGGAAGTGAGTTGGTAGGTGTTGTCCTATATCCCTCCTCTCGGTGGCCATGCTGAAATTTCAGCGTTTCTACCGACTTCAGATAATCTGACCCTTGAATTTGCCTGAAGTGTGCACACCCTTCAGAGTGACGCATGTACAGTGGATCTTGTAATTTCAAAATATATCACTGTGTATCTTCAGCCAGAATGCGGGAAACATCCTTGATGTGGGTTTCCCCTGTACTGGCCACAGCCATGTTGTATTGAGGGAGAGAAAAATTCCCAAATGATTCCATTAAATGTTGGTGGTGTCAGTAGTGCCAAAACGCATGTGTAATGTGATACAAATAGGAGTCGTCTAGAAAATTAAGGGAATATCACCCACCCAGTCTTCCGTGGCCATCAGAGAGTCTCCCATGGGTGAATTCTCTGCATGGGAGGTGAAGACACTGTGTTGCCAAAACGCAGCGTGCTGGTCACCTGCACATCTCATTTAAGAGCTAGGGTTTCTTTATTTTTGTTTTTAATTTAATTTGTTTGTTCTTTGCTTAGTTCAGGATTTAGGCACAGAATAACCAGATTGTTTGGGCAATAGCCTTTGGAAAAAAGCTATTCCGGAACTCACTTTATTCTTTTAATTTCCATCTCTTAAAAAAAAAAAAGCCCCGTCTGTTTGACACTCTGTGTGTGTCTGGTGTGTTAAGAATGATTCAGATGTGTGCATAAATGATGCAGCTGCAGTGCTATTGATGAATGCATTAGGGATTTCTAGGTATGTGGCCATACCTTCTATGCTGTCTGAACCCAAAGCCATATAAGAAATGTGTGCTCAGTAGATTGCCAAATACTGGTTGAGCGTTTAATTCTTCACTTGAGTGTCAAGAGACTCTCCTCCTTGTCTAAGGAACTCTGTGGATGAGAAGCAGCTCAGGGTAGGCAGTTACACTGGAATGGGTCTGGCCTTACAAATGGCATATGGCCCATGGTGTGACTTCAGGGGTCCTGAGAAGACCTTTCCTTTTTATTCCTCAGCCTCACTCCAACTACTGTCTTCCCACACAGAGTTATCCCTTTAGCCCTGAGCTGCTCATCTGGCATTTAAGTGAAAGTCATCCCAGGAAGGGTGCCATATTAAGCCATATTAGACATTTAGATATTGAAACACCTAGCTTACATTAGGGTTCTCATTTCCTTTCCTGGGAATAAAGTGATGGTAGAGGAGAAGAGGGAGAGGGTAAAGAACGCTGAGAGTTACAGAGTAGGGAGGAAAGAGATTCCAGAGTGTAAAGACACATAAACCATCTCATCTTTCTCTCGCTTTTAAGGCTCATGTGACACAAAAATAAGACTCCCAGTTGGGAATCATTTCCAATAAGCTGTCGCATGGGTGTGTAGTTCATAAATTTCTAACATTGATACCGGGTAGGACAGGCCAAGGGCTTTGACTCCTTTTGTAAGCAGTGGAAGACTGATGTTTCTCCTTTATTACAGGTTACTGAGTAGACAGCTGGAAAGATCAAATTATGATAGCAAAACGTTACTGTAGTGACAGTAACTTCCATCTTCTGTCCCAGTTCAATTAATTTTCCCATGTAACCAGGTTGTTTTGGATTCTCCACTTTCTACCTCCATAGAGGGGTGATCCCAACACACACTAACTGATAAGGAGTTCCAGGACAAGATACAGTTTAACCAGTGGGCAGTTCTTTCTTTAGACCTACCAGGTGTTTCGGACATCACTAAAACGTAGATTCGTCAGTCTGAGAACTTCTAATAATATTCTAGGTCTAGGGTTTCATTCTAGTTTGGAGGTTCCAGTATTATGTAAAATCCCAGGATGTCTGCATATATCCCCTCTTCAGCCCATTCCAACCACACTGAGTTAATCACACAGGGGCCCAATGGGTACTATGACCTGGGTGCTCTCGTGACAAAGAATACCCCCAAGAACCTTAAATGAAAAGCAGTGCTCTTTCCATGCTTTGGAGAGATTAGTTTGGGGCCTCTAATTTACAATGCTGAAGCCAGGAAAGAGAATTTTGCCCAAAGGGTGATGGATTAGGCTAGCAGTCCTGAGCCTAAGTGGGCAGAATTAGGAGTCATCCATGTTTCTCTGCCAGTCTGTGCATTTGCATCTATCTTTGAGCTCATCACAGTGAGTTTCTGGTTCTGTTCTGTGCTTTACAATAGAATTGCTGGTGTGGTTATGAGGGTGAGGACTCCTGATGAGAACTGAAGGTAGAAAGCCGAGCAAACGAGTAGAATTCCCCAGAGCCTTGGGACTCATGTGTAGAATTTGTGCTTTGGCAAAAGTGAAAGAAATGGAGCTCACTGCGAGGATTAAGGGTACAATTAAAAAGCACAACACCAAGTCCATTACAAATCTGTTACTTGAAAGATTTGGTCTCTGCAGTTTAAACCTCAACTCTCTTTTTTGTAATTATTTTAGCATTGTGATTTACAGGGTGGAGTAGATTCCAATACTACACAGGAGAAAAAAAAAATAAAAGTTCTGGTTAAATGTGTTAGTGCAATTAAACCAGTGTCTACTGAATGCCTATTATGCCCCTGGGCTGGTACTGTGAAGAATAGAAAAGAGTTTAAAATGGAGTATATTATACTCATATATAATATGTGAACAGAAAAGCATACAGTATTTGAATGTATGCACTATGTATGTATAAATAGGTGTGCATAAATGGGTAGATTTATACATGCAAGTTTAATTTTTTCTGGCTTCAAGGTATGAGTCAAATATATTATGCATTATATTGTCTTAAAAACACTGCAGAGATCCAGCTCTCCCCATAGTGGCCACGCCCAAATCCTTCTTTCAGAATTATTCTGCCTCCCAGTGCTTAAACTCTGAAAATTTCCTCTCTGCCCACTACCTGGCCTTTTCTATAATCCTGTCTGCCTTTCTTCGAGGTCCCTCTGTTGTTCTGGTCCATAAACCCCTCTGATTTCATTTACCTCTCTCCTTGATCTCACCCTGCATTCACCCATATCAACAACACCCGCCCCAGCAATGTCTCTTCCTCTCACCTTCTCACCACACCTACTTTGTTTTTAACTCTGTATCCCATTCTCCCAACATCCATTCCATCTCCAAGAACAGAAGGTCAAAATCTGTGCCAGAGTACACAGCTCAGATCCATTTAATTGCACCTAACCCCTACCCAGCTCAGACGTCTTTTTTTATTTTCCAATCTTGACTCCCCATCACATCTCCTAAGTATTTGTTAAATTTGTTTTTATTTTCTTTTTCACCTCATCTCTTCCTACTGTATTACTAACAAAGGTACCAGATTTTACACATTTCTTACATGATCTCGCCTGTCTACCTTTAAATTTCTCCTGTGCTTCATTCGTCTTTACCACCCTCCCTCCCAACTCAGTGCCCCTCTTCCCGGTACTGCTACTCACCCTTTGATCTATTCTGTGGCACCCCAGCCAATAGCAGTTCTTTCTGTTGCATCTTTAATCTTTTCCACACACCGGCCTACAACCGTCTCTAAAAACAATCAATCCTACCATCATCTCCAAAAGCAAATCCTGCAACAGTCTCTAAAACCAAAACTTCTGTCAATAGTTAGATCCTTGAATTCCTATCCTATCTCCAATTTTTTCACTTAAAAGCTTCTCAGCAGGGTCATCTTTCTTTCTTCATTTCCTCCCTTAATGCTTGTGATTTAACTTTAAAACCGGGCTTCATTCTGTCACTCCACTTAAATTACTGTGGCAACCTTCCAATGAATGTCTTAGACTTCTTGTTACAAAATCTAATAATTTTGTGTTTGTTTGTTTTATTTCTGCTCCTCAGTCTCATGAATACTACCCTAAATTTACTGCTTGGTAGCAGCACATTCTGTAGTCTTTTTTTTTTTTTATTCTTTAATTGAAGGATAATTGCTTTACAGAATTTTGTTGTTTTCTGTCAAACCTCCACATGAATCAGCCATAGGTATACATATATCCCCTCCATCTTGAACCTCCTTTCCATATCGCTCCCCATCCCACCCCTCTAGGTTGATACAAAGACCCTGTTTGAGTTTCCTGAGACATACAGCAAATTCCCATTGGCTATCTATTTTACATATGGTAATGTAAGTTTCTATGTTACTCTCTCCGTACATCTCACCTTCTCCACCCCTCTCCCCATATCCATAAATCTGTTCTCTATGTCTGTTTCTCCATTGCTTCCCTGTAAATAAATTCTTCAGTACTATCTTTCTAGATCCCGTATATATGCATTAGTATGTGATATTTATCTTTGTCTTTCTGACTTTCACACTCTGTATAATAGGCTCTAGTTTCATCCACCTCATTAGAACTGACTCAAATGTGTTCCTTTTTATGGCTAATATTCTATTGTGTATATGTACCACAACTTCTTTATCCATTCATCTGTTGATGGACATCTAGGTTGCTTCCATGTTCTAGCTATTATAAATCATAGCAGTATGTTCTGATTTTCATCCTAGCCCTCTGGCCCTCTCTGTGTGTTCCCTCACTGATTCCTGTTCTTAGTCCTGTCCCATCAGCATCGACTTGCTGGGATGTTCTGAGCTTGACCCTCTTCTCCTTTCCTCTGTGCTTCTACAGCAACCTTTCTGTTTTCCACAACTTCAACAACTCTCTGGATGAGGATGAAGTCTAAATATTCCCTTCTAGACCTGACTTTTTGCTTCAGCTTAATGCACAAATTTCACTCTAAATGTGAAGGGATTCATAGTATTGGAAGGTCACCTCTGACCTTATGGCCCTCCTGTTCGTTTAGTTTCTGAGCCCCATTCATCCTTCCCACCACCTCATTGGTGGTCTAGTGAGCAGTCTATCCTATTCTTTCCCGTCAGCGTCAGTTGTTGTTTGACCCCCTGAGCAAACTCTTAGAGCTGGTTTTGTCTTTTCACTCAAGCTGCTCTGGTGACCAATAATGTTCCCTTCTCCTGACCAGCCTTCTCTATAACTTTCATTTTGCCACTGAGCATGAGTTATTTTTCTGTGGGAGGCATCTTCTGCCACTGTGTGCTAATTTAAAGCATCCTTTAGAGAACCAAACTCAAATACATTACAGGCAGTGACAAGTCTGTTCTTCAAAAAAATGAACAGATTCCATTCTTCACTGAGACAGGAGGGGCTGGAGGAATTATTATGGGCAAGATAGGGCAGAATGAGACAACTTGGGAGGCACCCTAATGAAAATTAAAATGTAAGTCTGGGGGAGAAGTGTTCATCCCAAAGGCCCCGTTAAGTCTAGATGGTCCTATTTCAGGGAATGGGCATAGTTTAATGTTTTAGAGCAAAATCCAGCTCATTCTGTTATGACACTTTTTTTTAAAACCAGTGAAAGAAATAGTCTGATAATAGCTGGTGGAAGGGTTGAGAGGTGCCATCCTCATGAAAAAGGACATTAATGAATCTCCTGTGGTCAAGTGGAATGAAGAGACTTCCAGGGAACTCAGAATATATCCAGGACATCCACAAGGTGTTCATGTCAATTTTTTTTTTGCTTACAAATTTACAGAAGTGGAGGAAAGTTAGCGTAAGAGGGAGGGCAAGCACGGGACGCCGCCAGTGGAGCCTGGTTTTGTGTCAGGTGCCCGGAACTGCACCTGAGTCTCCTAGGCCCCCTCCCCTTGGTGGCTGGTGTTGCTGGTAGCTTTGGAAAAGGACTCAAAGCTGATGCCCTTCTAGGTGTCTGTTCCTTTGATCCTTCCCGGGACACGAGAATTCAAACCTGGAGCTTGTTTCCTGGGTATAATTGGAGTAAGGATGGAATCATACTTCTCATTTTCCCTCTCCACTTGTAATCTGAGATGCAGCAGGTTCAGAAGCACTTTCTGAAGCAGCTTCCTGCCCATGTGTAGCCTGGAAGTTGTTTGATCCAAAGCCAGAAATACCAGGGAAGGTAACAGCTGTACAGGGCAGTGCCAGGGAAGTGAGAACCCCATCACAGCAGCCTTCAGCTGTAACTGTGCCCCTCCCGAGGAGGAAGAAACCTGGGCGCTACCAAACGTGTGCCGTCCGGGATGTCCGCAGGGAGTCAAGGCACGCAGGCCAGCCCTAAGCCCAACCCCAGGCAGAGACGGGGTAACAGGGAACCTAAGTCCCACACTGTGGCTCCATCGCCTTCTTTGTGTTGAGATGCACAGTCTCCGAGATCTACCCGGAGCAGAGCATCATGGGATGCAGCCCCAGGACTCTGAGTGCGCTGGGCTGCCCGCTGATCTCAGATAAGAATATTTCCTGTTTCCAGAGGGGACATTTTTTAATTTTTTGAAAGACTAAAACATGCCTGCCTGAAACCTCAGTCTTCTACAGAATCATCTTTGTAGTTAACTCCCAATGTCATCGTCACGTTTTCATCGTCTTTGATCATTTTCTTTCGAAATCAAGGGCTATTAGAATGTTCCCTTTGGCTGTGAGGTAGAACCATCCGAAAATCAGAGGCTCGGCCTTGCCCCCTCTGTCTGAGCTGTGCTCTTTGTTGCTTATAAATTGCTTCCACAGACTCCCCCCAACAGCATAACAACACCTAATTTTGTCTCTCTGTCATGCTCGTGCACATCCCCAACACACATCACAAACACACATGCACAGACTCACTCTCCTAACAAATAGACCTCACACTGCCAATGTCACTCACGTTATCGGGGAGCAGGGGTGCATCTTTGGTAGATGAAAGTGTTCATTTGGAACTCAGTGGATATATTACAGCCTGTGATTTCTCTGGGCTCTTCCTAGTCTGTGGATGGCTATTACCTCAAGATTTGATAGCGTATCTAGGCTTTATGTGAAGGGAGCATTTCTTCCTAATAGAACAATGTTTTTGCCCTGCTGCCGGTCCCTGTTGAACCCTGTGGAATCCGTGTGGTCCTCTGATATCTCATTAGTGCTCAATGCTAAGAGGATGGAGATGCAGAAGCCATTCTCTGCAAGGACAGACAGGCTTGCTGCTTAGATAAATACATCTCTACATGTACCCACATCTCCTCTTTGACAACAACATGAGCGGGGGTGGTGAGGTCTGCCTTCAGTGGGGACAGAAATGGCAAACACACCTTGGGAGATTCAATAATCTTTCTTCTCCCAGGGTTGAGAGCAGGGAAAATATCAAGACTTCATGTCAGCAGGAAGCAAAGAGGCTAGAGAGGCATCCAGACAGAACTCTTATTGTGAAAAACATAAAATGGCAAAAATACCCTTTCTTTCATGTGGATGCAATTGGAAGACAGCCAGGGCACTTACAGCCATGTTTTCCCTTGCTCACATGTCCTCTTACGTTCTTGTTCTCAGTTCAAGGACCTCAAGGTGCTCTATATTCTAACTTAACCCTCAGAACAGCCACAGCCCATGCACACATACAGTGTTAGAATGAGACTCTGAGTGAGCACAGGGCTGTCACGTGTGCTTGGGATCATGTTTTCAAACCAGAGCCCAACAAACCTAGTACAACCAGCCCCACTGCATCTGAATGATGAAGGACCACGCTTGCTGCACATCACGTGTACTTAGGATCCCAGAAAAGAGAACAGCTTTATTACTAGACTCCTCCCGGGCACTGGCAGTGACCAGGGCAAGTGCATTGGTTGTTTCTTGGTAGCAGGTGCAAGAAATGGGGCACATAGAAATTTGAGGATTCATCGCTTGAACATTCTTAGCTTAATTCCCATGTGAAATGGCCCTGAGCTATGGCAGTTTCTAGCCCGACTGTGCTCCCCCTCCCTTGAGAAGGATGCAGTTCCCAGGGTCACCAGCAGCTCAATTACACCTTCACCATAATCTTCCCTCTGAATGGCTTCCTTTGGCATGGAAATATGATTGTCTTTTAATTTTATAGATGAGAAAGCTGAAGCACAGCAAAATCTGATGCTTAGTTAAAACTAAGATTATATAGGAAGTTCTTGGAGGAACCAAAACTTCTCTGAATTTCTAACTCTCAGCCTCGGTCACAGAGTAATGTTGCCTGAATTGTCCACCACACCCTGTGTTCAGCATCTAATGGAAGAAAAAAAATCTTCACACCATACACACACACACACACACACACACACACACACACACACACACACACACACACTTGAGTCTACAGAGATCAGAAAAGCTTCAAAAGGAGGAATGAGAAGAAAAGTTTCTGTAATGAAGATGAGTTGAAGGCTAAATCACAAAAATGTTTTTGAATTGTGTGGGGTGACACATTGTGAATAATTTTTCATCCTTAAAAAAATTTTTATGTAGCATGAAACCCACTCAAATTAAAAGGTCAAGAAAAACTGAGACAGAGGATTTCTTCCAGAGTGTTCCATGGGGACAGGAGACTTCTAGAATCTGTGTGAGGAAGCCATGACACTCTGAAGGTGTCAGCAGTTTTAATCAGCTGACAGTGAAGAGGGCAACCCCAAGACAGAGCCTTTTAGCCTCCTCTGGGTAACTCAGTCAAGTTCAAACACAGCAAACTTGAGGCTAATTTTAAGGCAGGAGTTAGTGCTGGAAGCCTAAGTAGAAACATAAGGAAGTTCACATATACAATGAATTTCAGAAGGAAAGAGTTACCCCCATAATAAGTATTGCTGCCTAAAGCCGAGAAGGGTGGCATGGATGTTGCAAAGACTAATGAAGGTCTCCTGAGAATTCTTGTGAAGCCTTCATTTTGCCCCAGGATTATAATGGTAAAATCTTTAAGCAAACAAGGGCCAGGGAATCCTGCAAGCCATCCTCTTTTGCAATCCACCGGCCCACTGATGAATGGTTCAAGCTCAGGAAGTAATCATCAGTCTTTCCAAAGAGAACAGTCTTCAGTCTGTGCCACAGAACAGATGTTGGTTCACGTACAGAGCATTCGGCTTATACCAAGAGCCATGAAAGAGCTCTTAAATGTCCTAGTTCAATGTATAAAGTTGGTTTTGTTTTTTTGTTTTTTGTTTTGTTTTGTTTTTTCATTTCATCAGTCCAGCCTGCCCCAAAGGAAAGACAGAAGAAGTAGAACGTTGGAAAAGTAATAGCTGATTGGGGCAGTGGGGAGTGGGTGGGGGAGGGGTTCTGTACATCAATTGCACAGTGTGGTCATTCCTCAAAGCCTGGTTCAGGACCCTGGCTCTGAGAGAGAATATGGGCAGAGAGAAGAGGTGAGTTTAATTTCTATGTACAAGGATGGTCATTCCTCAAAGCCTGGTTCAGGACCCTGGCTCTGAGAGAGAATATGGGCAGAGAGAAGAGGTGAGTTTAATTTCTATGTACAAGGATGATTAGAGGAAGACACTAGAGCCCTCCTTAAGCTCAAAGTTTAGAATCAAGCCAATTACAAATATCCTTTCTCTCCTGTCTGCCTCCCGAGAGGCTGTCTGAAATCATGATGTATCACAGGAAGCTAAGAGAGAGAGACAGGGGTTCCATCTTGAGTCCCTGGGAGAGTCATCCTTCACAGGAGTGATGCTACAGATACTGGGTCCTAGTGCTCCTTCATGAGGAGTAGCAGGGCCAACGGCTGATCATTCAGAGCATCTTTCATGCCTGGGATGACTATTCCCTGCTAGACTCAGCTCTGTTCATTGGAGGCAGAGAGGGGAATAAAAGGATTCCTGGGGACCCTCAGGTCAAGAAATAACAGAAAATTATTCAATCAAAACTACAGAGATGTTGTGCTTAGTATTAAAGATTATGGTAGAAATGATAAAGCCAACCCTTCAGCAAAGCTGCCAAAAAGATAGCTCATAGAAAAAAATAGGAAACATTCTAATGGCAAAAATTTACAAAGAAAATCCACATCTGCATGAGACTGGAGTTGCTGAGCCAAGAGCACATGTACCTTCTCATTTGAAGAGGTTTTAGTGGGCCTGGGTGGTAGGTGTCCCATGGAGAAGCAGCAGAGAGGAGAGTCCATTTTAGAGCCCAGGTATTTCCTGGGGCACCAGACTCCTTGTGAGTTTAAACACCTTCTCACTGAGACTTCGGGTAGGATGTAAGTTCCTCTGGTAGCATGGTTTCGATTTCTTCTCAAGACAGGGTTGCCCATTTGGTCAGCTCACATGTCTCCTTGGCCTCTTGCTTTCTGCAGCTGACTTGAAAGAATTATCTGCATGATAATTCAGGTAATTGGGTAAAGCCTGGTGAGTGAAAAGATGAATGAGATCAAGCACAGAACTGTGATCTTCTGGGGCTGTGTTCATCTTTTTCTGGTTTCCTTTTTTTCATTTTTCATTTTCTTTGGCACATTGCGGGGAAATCTACGATCATTACTGATCAAATATCCTTCTGGCAGAGTTTGGTGGGGAAATTCACAGAGAATGAATAGTATCAGCGTATTTCCTTTAATCCCGACTGGGATCTTCTTCTCTTCTCCAGAGCCATCTCTTCTTTGGGGCATTTGCTCTCTTCCTTTTCTGGCACTATGATGCCAAAATCAATTTCAGTGTTTGGCGTGGAACAAGAATGGTGACTGTAATAGGAAATAGACCAAAATACCCATGTTTTTAGCCATTGAGAGCTGGTTTTTCTCACTAAACCCTTCAAATTTCTTACATGGAAATTCTTCCAACTCTTCCTCACCTCTCAGCCTTCTTAGTGGGTCTCCTGGTCCTCTTCACAGATCTGGATCCCCCTCCTTAAGGAGGGATCTAGTCCTTAAGCTGCATCATTATCTAAACTCTTAGATTGTTCAAAGAAACCCTTAGTAATTTCTCATGGTTTTTTCTCTTTTTTTTTAAACTTGGGAGATGGAGAAGCTTTAAAAGGAGAATGATAAACAAAGAAGAAGTGTCTTATTGCCAGATGTTTCAACTCAAGGTCAAGTGCTGGGAAAGTGTGTGCCTGTCTCAGTGATAACCTCAGGTTCACCTAGTGGAGAAGGGCTTCCCTGGTCGCTCACAAGGTAAAGACTCTGCCTGCAATGAGGGAGACCCAGGTTTGATCCCTGGTTTGAGAAGATCCCCTGAAGAAGGGAATGGCAACCCACTCCAGTATTCTTGCCTGGAAAATCCCATGGACAGAGGAGCCTGGTGGGCTACAGTCCATGGGGTCGCAGAGTCTGAAACGACTGAGCAGCTTTCACTTTCACTTTTTTTTTTTCACCTAATGGAGGGGAGATGTGCTGTAGAATATCAGGCATCCTCTGTGAGAATGTGCGCCAAGGCTTTGATCAAGGGCACAGAGGCATTTCATGGTTGTCATGGGTATCATCTCTCTTTTTTATTGTCTCAGAGCACAAGCCTGTGTGACGGGGCATGCTTGCATTCTAATCTGAATCTTCCAGCGACATGACCCTCTCCACAGCTATCCTTGGCCCAAAGGCCACAAACTCTAAATATCACATCCAGTGAGCTGTTGTACATTATATTTTTTAATCATTATCTCTCTATTGGAATGAAAGACAGAAGGTGAACTAGGAACCAGACACAGTAACAAGTAGATTAAAAAAAATCTTTCTTCCAAAAAATGCTCTTTACTGAGCATTTCAAAAAATCCAAAAGCAGTGAGGTGAAATCAGGGTAGAATAGTTTTGGGGGAAGAGATGGTGACACAGATGCTCTGGTTTATTCTATAAAAGATTTGTTTGCTGTTCCCTATGAGCTGAGGCAGCAGGAGAAGCTGTGCAGATATTGATTGTTCAGAAAAAATGGGGACATTGACTTTAGAAAGAGACATAGGTTTCCTTCCAGGTAGACATGGGTAAACACTACATCTTAACTCTTCCAAATGGGTCTACAAACCCTTAGGGTGGCTCCTCTTGAATGATTTCCTTTCTCCGGTCAAAACTGTTCTGGGTAGAACAGTGCAACCCCATCATGGTTACGTTGACTTAAATTGGGAAGGCAAAGGGTGCTGGGGAGAATGAAATAAATCAGGGGAATAGAGTTAGCTGAAGCTTTTCAATTTAGGAATGATTGTGGATCACAAACTTAGGTTACCTCTGAGAAAGAAAATCTTTTAAATAAAATTATATCTTCCCATCCCCAGTGAAAACTCCAGGTTTCTAACCAGATTATTATTTTCTTCAGGAAGGAAATTGGTAGATTCGATTACAAGTAGGCTTTTTTTTTTTTTTAACAGATCGATTTAATCCTGAGTCTTACACATATTAACATGGAATTTACTGACTCAGACGTGATCTTCTAAGCAATAAAATAGTATTGAAAGGCAGTAGATCTGTGTGTTCTGAGCGAACCAGAAATGCTGAAAAATGTTAAATAATCCTCCCAAATATTGAGTCTCTATAAATTCTACCAGACCCCCAAGGAATTTAAGAGTTAGGCAACCAAAAGAGAGATTTTTAAGAATCAATGTGATTTTTTTTTTCCTAAACTATTGAAAAACACAGTAAGCCCAAGGACAATTCTTAAATCAGAAAAGCTCATGGAAAGTGAGCTCTACCCTTGTCATTTAGAAATCTGTTAAAGTTTAGAGTTGATAACCAGATTTTTGTTTTTGACTGAAACTCTTGTTTTGAGGAGACTTGGCCTGCAGTGTAGAAGCATGTTTTGGAGAGACGGTTTATTCTTGCATTGATATTTATTAATACTTAAGAATCCAAGGTCTTTGGCCTCCTGAAGCTCACCTATTGATGAGAGGAAACAGACAAGAAATCAATAAATGTATTTCATGTCAGATACTTCAATGCACCATGGAGAAAAAATGAGGCAGATTGAGTAGGGGGTTGGGGATGATAGGGTGGTTGTGGTCTTGCTACTTCGTATAGGATGGAAAGGAAAAGTTTCTATAAAAAGGTGACAGTTGAGCAAAGGCTTAAAAGGAAACAAGGCAGCGAGCCTTGGAGTTTTCAAGATGACAGATTTTTCAGGCAAAGAGAAAGCAAAGCCCCTGAAGTTGAACATACTTGAGGAACTTGAACATACTTGAGGAACATACTTGAAGAACATACTTCCTCAAGTATGCTGGACATACTTGAGGAAGAGCCAAGAGACCCATGGGTGAGGAGGAGAGTATGGCAGACGAGGTCAGAGAGTTGGCATTGACCTACGGGTAGGGAACTTACAGGGCATTATCATAAGGGTTTTTACCAAGAGCAAGATGAGAAGTCACTGGAAGGTTCTGAGTAGAGAGTGATACGAGTCAGCTTCCGTTTCAAATGCAGCTTTGTGACCGCTGTGTTGGGAGTACCCTGTGAGAGAGAGTGGGCGTTGGGAGAAGCAGCAGGACCACTTGGAAGGCTGTTGCCTCCATTTAGGTAAGACATGCAGTGGCTTGGGCCGTGGTGTTAGTGAGGGAGGTGAGAAGTGATTGGATTCCAGAAATATTCTGAGGGGTTTGTCGAGGCACTAGATATTGAGTAAGACAAAGAAAAAGATCAAGAATGAGCCTAGAATTTTTGGCCTCGGCTACTGGAAGTTTGGAGTCACCATTAATGAGATGGGAATCTTGAGGGTTAAGTAGGCTGGGAAAGAGATCCTTCTTCTAAGTGAGGTTCAGATATCTATCAGATAACCAAATGGAAATGTTGATTAGGCTGTTGGATAATTGAACCTGGAATTTGAGGAAGAGGTGGTGCCTGAAAATATAAATTTGGAGGCATCCAGATGGTGTCTGAACCCATGATACTAGATCTAGGCATGAGGACAGATCTAGGAATACAGATCTAGTGAGTGCAGATTTAAGAGCGAGTAGTTCTCTGGTGGCTCAGACAGTAAAGAACCTGCCTGCAGTGCGAGAGACCCACGTTGGATCCCTGGGTTGGGAAGATCCCCTGGAGAAGGAAATGGCTACGTATTCCAGTGTTCTTGCCTGGAGAATCCCATGGACAGAGGAGCCTGGAGGGCTAGTCCCTGGGGTCGCAAAGAGTCGGATATAACTGAAGCGACATAGCACGCAAATTCAGTGAGGGCAGCACAAAACACAGGGTTGAGGGCAACTGCGAAATGGTGATGATGCTTTGCCCTGAAATCAAAGCCAGGTGAGAGAAAAGTGAGGCTTTGTAAGGAACTGGAAATAATGAAGTGTAGTAGGGGGAGAGGACTGAGATGCAGGCTGGGGTCACCAAATGATTAAGCCAGCTTCCAGAAAGAGTAATCTGGAAGGTGGAAGCTGGTCAGAATGTGTGATGCTTGAGACTGCAATTTTACAGAGGTTGGAGTTACTGGTCAGGGGTCTGGTATGGGATGGGGGCTGCTGTTATGTAGAGGAAAAGATTATTGAAGGAGTAGAGGCCAGGGAACCGAGTGGCATTCTGGTGCCTCTTCTTCAATCCTGAAGGATTTGTGTGTGTGTGTGTGTGTTGTTTTTTATTGTTGTTTTTAATGTTCACTAAAAACCCCATTGCCATCTGTGGTAGGCCACATCTATTTTTATAGATGTCAGCACATGTGATCGTGGCTTGAGGCCGCACTTTGACTGTTTGCCCTAGAATGAACACATTTTCCCAGTAAATCTTGTCCTTTCTATTTTCAAGGTTCCCAACAAAGTCAGTTTCCTTGGGGGAAATCATAATTCTTTGTTCACCTTTCTCTTCATTTATCTTTAGAAAAACTCAAAGTGAAAAGGATTAGAAAGCAGCTTTGCTTCTGTCCAGTTCTGCTCAATGAAAGTTTTCTCTCATGGATCGTTTTTATTTAGTATTTTCTTTTGTGACAGAGAGGAACATAAGGAAATGATGCAAAGTCTAAAAACCCTGGGTGAGAGGTTTGAAAGATCAGGAGTGGGTTAGGAAGAAAAGGACTTTTGAGTGGGGCTGCATGAAAAAGGGACAAGTGAGGGGTTTTAAGAAGGGCCGAAAAAAAACAGAAATTTGACCAAGGGAGGCAGGAGGAAAAAGTCCACTTGCATCGACATTTAGAGATTTAGCAAGAGCAACCTGGAGTCTGTCCCCAGGAACGTGCTTCCGACACAGATGGTGTGCTCTTTCTATTGTATATCCTGTGCCCTTAAAAAAAAAAAAAAAACTTTCATAATCTGAAAAACAGATAGAAGCTGTTCAACCATTTCTGGTGCACTAGTTCTCCAAACCGCCACAGAACCTTGAGCAAGGCATGAATTTCATCACATTGCAGCTACCACTGATTCAGCCTCTCTGTCCCCCAGTGAAGGGACCCCTGAGCTTAGTCACGCCCTGCCTGGCATTTTCCCCCAAAGATTCAACTGTGTTCACCCTGGCTTGTCTGATGCCACGTCTTAAGTTCTTGTACTGGGGGGATGTTGTGACCAACTCAAGGGGGTACATTGTGCTTTATGCACTGAAGACTAAGAGGACCTCATATAGGAAGGAAGCAAGGGAAGGAAGCCAGGGACGGGGTTGTCACACCCTCTGTTTGCTTTCTGACACCTGGGAATGGAACCTTCCAAAGGTGAGCAGGGAACAATGTGGTTTCCAGTGCCTGGGTCTCAGATTTCTCCCTAGTTCAGGTTGCCTCCCACACCTGATTCAGTGGGTGCACCTGTTTGTTCAGGGCATTTGCAGGAGTGCCAGCAAGGGGCAAATCTTAGTAGGAGCTTGGTTACCCAATGACCATCCCAGCATTAATATTTCCAAGTAGCTGGAAGCCTTTGAGGGAGCTAGATGGCGTGTTACAATGGAGATCAGAAAGGGACGAGATGGGGCAGTGAGCCCTTGTCCTTAAGGGCACCTCTTCCTCTACTTGACAGAAGCCGATGCTCCAGCACCGTCTTCATTACACTGAGCCACAGTGATGCGCATGCGTGTGAGTGCCTGTGAGTCCGTACGTGCATACGTGTGTGAGCATGGGGGTGAGGGGGGATGATGGAAACCACAAACCACAAATTCACAGCAGGGTTGGGTTGCAAACTCAGAGCCGCAGCCCTCCAGAGGCTCCATGGCAGAAGGGACACGTTTCTAGCTTTCCTGGTGTGGTACCCTCCCCAGGGAAAAAACAGAGGATTCAGGCTTACCTTGACTCTGTGAGGCCCAGCCTCCCTCCCTGGGGTGGGCTCTCCTTCCTCTTGACTCTCAGATCCCCAGCCCATCCACCTCCGAGTTCTCTTTTTTGTTTGTTTTGTTTTTGTTTTCTGTAAATATATATTTCTTATTTTGGACGTGCAGGGGTCAATTGAGATTCTGGAGTGGGGGGAGGGGGCGGATGACTGGGTCTTTTTATTTTTTTCCTTTCTCTCTTGGATTTTGGTGTTTGAACTTGAAAAAAAATAATTACAAGTATATATATAAGCAAATGACTTACCTTAAAAAAAAGAAATAAGTTGATTTCATTCTTTTAATTTATCTTGTTTCTCATTGGGGTGGGGTGGGGGTGGGGGGTCTTTTGGGTGGAGGGCTTTTTTGTGAGCTGTATAGATTTCCAGTTTGGACTTGTTCAAAATGATGCAGGAACAAAAATTAAAATGAATTTAAAAAAGACACAACATAAAAACAAGAAAAACTTTGTGATGTATAAAAGCTGTAAATAGTCAAAGATTCTTTCTCTTTTCTAATGGCAAATTATTTCTGTCACTTTATATTCAAAAAATAAAGAAACCTACCACAAATTATCAGGGTAAAAAAATCAGAATCAGTGTGTGTGTGTGTTTTTTTTTTTTTCCTTTTGGTCTCTGTGCTTTCTTTACTGTGGCTTGGAAACGCTTGTTATAATAAGATCCTGTTCAGAAAAAATTCCTTTCCTAAACAGTTTTTCATGGTCAGTGGTAGTCTGGACTGGTGAATCCAGTTAAGTTAGGAGTCTGTTTCTGCTAGCTGATGCTGAAATTGTTGGTAATACTGAAAATTATGTTGGTAAGGGGTTGGTAAGAGGCTAAATAATTATGATCTTAAAGCAACTTTTTAGTTTCCATAACATTCTTTCCTTACTACACAATAACTGTCTTCTACTTTTTTCTTTTCGGCATGGAAAATTTTAAACATATTCAAAAGTAAAAAGAATGGTATAATAAACCTCCATATAGCCATCATCCAACTTCAATAATTATCAAGTTATGCCAGTCTGATTTCAACCATATCCATATTTCCCCCTTCTATATTATTTCAAAGCAAATTCCATAATTTAATCTGTAAACATTTTACTACATATCTCTAAAAATCAAAGCCTCTGTTTTAGAGTAATCATAATACCATTGTGACATAAAAATAAGCAATAATTCCTTGATAACATATCTAGTTACTGTTCAAATTTATTGTCTCAAATATAATACTGTTTTACAGTTCAGGTTTTTTCTTATCATAAGCCAAATAAAGTCCACACAATTGGTTGCTATTTCTCAAATTTCTTTTGAATCTGTAGTTTCACCTCTCAGCTTATTTTTTGAAATCTATTTGTTAAAAACATGGAGTCTTTTATCCTGAAGACATTCCCACAGTTGGATTTCACTGGTAGCATCCCCAAGGGCATGACGAACACATTCCTCTGTCGTCTGTATTGTTAACTGTCTTTCCTACCCTTTTTTCTTTTTTAAGATTTATTTATTCATTCGTGGCTGTGCTGGGTCTTCGCTGCTGCCCACAGAGCCTTCTTCGGTGGTGGCAAGCAGGGGCTGCTCTTCACTGCGGTGCGAGGGTCTCTCATTGCAATGGTTTCTCTTGCTATGGATGGAGCACAGGCTCTAGGCCTCTGGGCTTCAGTAGTTATGGTTCACAGTCTCAGTAGCTGTGACACACAGGCTTACTTGTCCCTCGGCCTGTGGGTTCTTCCTGGACCAGGGATTGAACCCTTGCCTTCTGCACTGGCAGGTGGATTCTTTACCACTGAGCCACCAGGAAGCCCTCGGTCTTACTCTTTAGTGCATTTCTCTTCCATTGCACAGAAATATCAGGAAAGCAAACTAACCTGCATTTTAACCAGTGTGCAGTGCATTTCGAAGAATTAGCTACTCAGATACATCTTCCAGGTGATTGGGAGTTAGGTGGATCTAGTCACAGTGTTACCAAGCTCCTCTCACAGTCAAGACAAGAAACAGTGCTCGGTCTGGCTCTTCAACCAGTCCTTTTGAGCTATTACATTTGCCTGCATGGTCTTTTTCTTCCTCCTCTAGTCCCAGTTCTGTCTTCGATTGTATATGTAAGGATACTGAATGATTTCCTTTACTATACCTTGATTTCTAAATTATTCAAATTAAATGGTTTTTCTGATGATAAGAGAAATATATTTAGCTTTTCAAATGAAAATCATAAGCACATTCCAGCATCACTTTATGAAGAGCCATGTGCTCCTCCTATAATCCTAGTGCTGAAAAGTACTATAGTGAGAACAGTTACTAAAACCCTATCTTATGACATGGGGGCCTCAGCAAGTTAACACATGTAGCAAAGTCTTGACTAGAAGTCAGCATTTCTGGTCCTTGGTTCTGAGCATCTTCCAGCCCAGATAACAGCACCCCCCCAACCCCCACTCCTCTAACACAGGTTACCTGGAGCAGTGGTCCTCAATTCTGGTTGCATAGTGGAGTCATCTAGGGTGCTTTTAAAACACTGATGCTTGGACTCCCCTGGTGGTCCAATGGTTTAGACTCCATGCTTCCATCACATGGGGCTCAGGTTCAATCCCTGGTCAGGGAAATAAGATGCCTCATGGTGTGGCCAAAAAAAAAAAAAAAAGAGTATGGGAATAAAACACTGATGCCTGAGTCTCATCCCCCAAAGATTCTTGTTCAATTATTCTGGGGTGCTGCTTGGACATCAGGCATTTAGGGCCTCCCTGGGTGATTTTAATATGCAGCAGAGTATGGGGAGGAGAGGAGGTCTCATATTTACTCCTAATTCAACTCTGTGCTGTAGCTGCTGCCTGTTCCCATTCTCAAGCTCACTATAGACCACCTCACCACTCATGTCACATGTCACAGATGACCACCTTCTGGAACTCCTAGACCTGTTTTCTCCTCTCTCGGAGCTACAGAATGAACCTAGGGAAGGCTCAGCTTACTCTTACCATCCAGTTCTTTGATTTTGCCTACCAACACAATCCACGGCCAGATAGACTGAAAAGTTTGTCTACCTACAGGAAATTCAACACAGCCATTTTAAACCTATGCACACACATTAAATACAACTATTCCCAAAACAAACATTATGACATCTAGGAAAATGGTAATTAATGAGCCTATTTGCAGGGCAGGAATAGAGATCCAGACATAGAGAATGTACTTGTGGACACAGTGGGAGAAGGAGAGGGTAGAAGGAATTCAGAGAGTAGCATTAAAACAGATACGTTACTATATGTAAAATAGATAGCTAGTGAGAAGCTGCTGTATTGCAGAGGGAGCTCAGCCCAGTGCTCTGTGATGATTTAGAGGGGTGGGATGGTGGTGGGGTGGGAGGGAAGCACAAGTGTGAAGGGATATGTGCATACCTAGATAGCATATTGAAAAGTGGAGACATTAGTTTGCCAACAAAGGTCCGTCTAGTCAAGGCTATGGTTTTTCCAGTGGTCATGTATGGATGTGAGAGTTAGACGTGAAGAAAGCTGAGCACAGAAGAATTGATGCTTTTGAACTGTGGTATTGGAGAAGACTCTTGAGAGTCCCTTGGACAGCAAGGAGATCCAACCAGTCCATTCTAAGGATGATCGGTCCTGGGAGTTAATTGGAAGGACTGATGCTGAAGCTCAAACTCCAATACTTTGGCCACCTGATGCAAAGAGCTGACTCATTGGAAAAGACCCTGATGCTGGGAGGGACTGAGGGCAGGAGGAGAAGGGGATGACAGAGGATGAGATGGCTGAATGGCATCACTGACTCTATGGACATGAGTTTGAGTGAACTCCAGGAGTTGGTGATGGACAGGGAGGCCTGACTTGCTGCGATTCATGGGGTCGCAAAGAGTCAGACACGAGTGAGCGACTCAACTGAACTGAACAGCTGGTTCACATCGATGTATGGTAGTAAAACTATTATCTCCAATTAAAAATAAATTAAAAAAATTAAAATGACTATTCCCATGATCACAAGAAGAAAACCAAAAAGTGACACCTATTCTAGGAAGTTGTTTTATTGGATGTCTCATTATTGCTGGATTTATTCCAAAATTTGGAATGATCGATGGTCTTCTAAGGACCAAATGCCTCTAGATAGTATCTGCTCTTGGGTTTTGTACAATCCCTGTCAGTTACCACTACTTGTCTCACCTTAGTAGGTAATTAAGTCTACCACAATCTCCTTCTTCCATGCCATCTGCCCTCGACACACACACGTCCACAAGTCCGATCTACTAACTGAAGTCCAATCTACTAACTGCTGCAACATACTCAACAAGTTGTACTGGCTCTACGAAAATAGCATTTCTTGTTTCAAGTCAAAGCAGTGACAGTGTTTGGTTTTTCCTCCTGTTCTCTGTGCACCAAGGTTCCACCAATGACTAATAAAATGGTACACTAGATGACCTTCCACAATGTTTAAGTATACATACCCACAATAACTTTAAATATCAAGTTTTTTTTCCTTTCTCTGTTGCTTCTTTTTGAGATTAAATTTAATATTTGGACAGATCCTTCTTTATTCCCAGTGCATATGGCAGTGTGAGTTTTATCCTATCCAGAAAACCTCCTGGACATCAGAAGAGAAGGTATTTTTTCCTTTAGTTCGACCTAAAAAAATCCCAGCATTTATGTGCACCTGTTCTGTTCCAGGCCCTTTATTTACCAACTTATGTAATCCTCTTGGAACTTCGCTGGTGGTCCAGTGGCTAAGACTCTGTGCTCCCAATGCAGCGGGCCCAGGTTTGGTCCCTGGTCAGGGAATTAGATCGCATGTGCCGAAATTAAGAGTTCACATATCACACAACTAAGACCTGGTGCAGTCATATAAATAAATAAAAATAAATATATTTTAAATGTATTAAAAAGAACTTATGTAATCCTCTTAATAAGTCCAGTTTCACAAATGTTACTATTGAGGTTCAGAGAGATTTATCAGCTTGCCCAAAGGCACACAGCTATCATGGATAAAGAAAACAATTTATGTGATACAAACTTTTTTAAAACCTCATAAGCAGTCTCCGTTCCCAAGGGTCCAGAGAACTGTAAAGTGAGGCAGAAGGCAAGGGAATGTTTATGGGATGAAAAATAAAAAACAGGACATAAGTATAAAGCCCAGAACTGCCTTGGTGTTTGGAGATTGGCTGACCAGATATGCTGTCAAGCAGAGCATTCACAGGGACACAAACATTATCTAAGGTTTGGTTTACTGACATGCCCCCTCCCCGAGCAGAAACAACTCCATACTGAGCTTAGAAATGTGTGTCAATGCTACTGAGTCAAAGATCAGCAGTTCAAAGCCAGCAAAGCTGATCCCAAACATCCCACTCTCACCATTAAGTCAAATAGTCTTACAGATCTGTTCAAAGGAGAACACAATACATGTGAAGCCATTCTGAAAACAGAAGCATACTCCAGATAAACGGAAGGTCATGCTATCATATCTATTAATGGCTTGGTATTCACTTGCTTGTTTCTGATACCCAACTTAGTTACCTACTCACTTAGGCAATGCTCCTGACAAACCTTGCCCCTTTGGATGCTGTAACACTCTGCTTTTCCAAAGTGTCATATTTGGGAGACATTCTGAGAATGTTATGCAGAAGTGGTCTTCGCCTGTGAAAATAGCCACTGCTTCTGTCATTATAAATCCAATCTATTGAGGATTTAATTTACCAGCACTGTGCTAAATATTTCACATGTGTCATCTTATTTGCTCTTTCGAATAATGTGGGGACAAATCATATTTTTCTTTTCATCTCTCATCTTACAGGGAAGGAAACTGAAGCTCAGTGGGGTTACTTAATGTGTCTGGAATTTCACAGGTGGACATCTCCACATAACCCCCAAATCCTCCCACTACTTTAAAGGTTTCCAGTGCCCCTAAAAACATTGCTTCTGTCGCAGCCTTACTTCTTTTTTTACCATGAGGCATGTGATATCTTAGCTCTCTGACCAGGGATTGAACCTGCACCCCCTGCATTGAAAGGTGAAGTCTTAAATGTTGGACCACCAGGGAAGTCTGAAGCCTGCCTTCTTGACACTGCTTAATCCAGAAATTTTCAACTCTGTCTGCTTATTAGAGTTACCTGACCAGATATCGAAAATGCAGGTGCTGAGTACTCAGTAATTTGTAAAAGCTCATTGGATGATGCTAACTTGGAGCCAGGGTTGGAACAAGTGGTTTCATTTAATACCAGCAAATAAATCAGGGCCACAAGATGGGGAAGAGGCTGGAACACGTTTCCGCAGCCCAGTGAAAACAGAGAAGTTTTCATGGCTAGAATACATAAAACCCAGAAATACTTTTTACCCTATGAGCCCCTGGGTATGTGAGAGCTATTGAGTCTTGGCTCCAAGCTCCACGTGCACCCGTCTTTTTTGCTTTGTGACTCCGCAGCGGGTTCATTTCCCCTTGACCAACCAGCCGATGTTAAGCTCTGCCAGTAGAGGGCGCTGGAGAAGGAAGAAGCCTTCTTTTGCTCAGTCAGCAAGCCAGCCTCTCCGTGTGCAGGTGACCCCCAAGTCTACACCACACTGCTGGGCAGTTCCCAGGGTTCTAGAATCGCCCTGATCATGCGGCCAGGGCGTGCAGCCACAGTGGTTAAGTCTCAGCTTTGCAGGCTCTCCTTAAAGTCTTTCCCTGTTCACCCTCCCCTCAGTCCCAGGGGTGGAAGCTCTTCTCTGCAGGGTTCTCTTCCACTCCCCAGTAAACAATTATAGTCAGTCCCCTACATACGAATGAGTTCTGTTCCAAGAGCATGTTTGCAAGCCCAACAAGATTAGCCTACGTAGCCAACTAAGACAATGGGTTATAGAGTACTGTACTGTAATAGGTTTGTAATACTTTTTCACACAAATAATACATAGAAAACACACACACACACATTTTTAATCTTTCAGCGCAGTATCTTGAAAAGTACAGTAGTATAGTACAAGAGCTAGCACATGGGCTGGCATCAAGTGGACAGGCAAGAAGAATTACTGACTGGAGGAGGTGGGAGATGGTGCAGCTGAAGGATCATCCGCAATAGGAGATGGAGGGCAAGCTGAAATTTCACTCACACCTGATGTTGATGGCATGGGTTCTGGTTCCTTGCTGGATTCGGTGCTGTCTAGCCGCTTGAAAAAAATGATCCAGTGATGTCTGGATAGTAGCTCTTTCTCTCTCATCGTAGATGGGATGGTAGCACTGAACTGCGTTCTGAACGGCTGCTGCGTCCTTCTTTGTGCTGTTCTGTATTTGAGACCTATGCCTCAAAAACTAACAGAGCCTCCTCAAGTAGAAGTGACTCACATGACTGGACGTAGGAATGCACGTTCACACCTTTGAAAGTTCACAACCTAAAGGTTTGTATGTAAGGGACTTACTCAGCTACTCAGGAAACATTCTTCAAGTTCAGTTTTCTCCATTTAGATAACTGGCTGTGGTTTCTCTTTCCTTACTGAACACCAGTGGCTACATTAGTGAAAGTCTCTCAGTTGTGTCCTGCTCTCTGCGACACCATCTGTAGCCTGCCAGGCTCCTCTGTCCAAGGAATTCTCCAGGCAAGAATACTGGAGTGGGTAGCAGTTCCCTTCTCCAGGGGATCTTCCCAACCCAGGGATAGAACCCAGGCAGGTCTCCCACATTGCTGGTGGATTCTTTACCAGCTGAGCCACAAAGGAAGCCCAAGAATACTGGAGTGGATAGCCTATACCTTCTCCAGGGGATCTTCCTGATCCAAGAATTGAACTGGAGTCTCCTGCATTGCAGGTAGATTCTTTACCAGCTGAGCTATCAGGGAAGCCCGATGTGTACACTGGGTTACATCAAAAACTTGTTTTCTGCATCCATCACTCTCTTGATAACCTGGCTGCCAGAGCACAAAGTGGAGATGGAGGAAAAGCTTCGCACAGGCTCCCCCGTGAAGCCTGAATAAGCATGTCCCTTTTAGACAAATAACAGATGTTGTATTTCTGGAAAAAAAAATCTCCTGGGTTTTGTAGGAATATGGGGATCTAACTCAATTGATGATTTTAGTTAAGAAAAGACTCCATAGACTTCTTTGTGACAGTTAACACTAGAATTTTGCTTTGCCTCCACTGCTTTATCACATCAGTAGGAGAATTCAAGTTAATTAACTTGCAAGCTGAATATTATTAGGAGACATTATTTCCTGACAACTTTATATAAATTATATTTACATAAGATGAGTTACATAATATATAATTTATAATTAATTTTCTACATGACTTAATAATAATTTATATAAGTAAATGCTTATGCTTTCATGTTTTATATTGATTCTGGTGATTGTGGTGGCAGTGGGGGAGAAAAGGAAGGCTTAATCATTTTGCCTGTGTCTCTTTTTATTAGAGTAAACTTATTGGAAATTTTTGATAAAACTGGTGGTGGTGGTGGTGGTGGTTTAGACTCTTGCGACCCCATTGACTGTGGTCTGCCAGGCTTCTCTGTCCTTGGGATTTTCCAGGCAAGAATACTGAAGTGGGTTGCTATTTCCTCCTCCAGAGAATCTTCCCGACCCAGGGATCAAAGTCTCCTGTGTCTCCTGTATTGGCAAGCAGATTCTTTATCACTGAGCTACCTGGGAAGCCTAAAAGCAGAGGTTTAAAGCAGATGGAGGCTGACTCAACGAGGCTGTCTTCTCTTCTCCGTCATTCTGTGCTCAGTTATGTCTGACTCTTTGTGATCCCATTCACTGTAGCCCACCAGACTCTTCTGTCCATGGAATTTTCTAGGCAAGAATACTGGAGTGGGTTGCTGTTTCCTCCTCCACGGGATCTTCCCTATCTGGAGATCAAACCCACATCTCTGGCATTGGCAGGCAGATTCTTTACTGCTGAGCCACCTAGAAACCCCTTGTTAAAGCTGCTAAGTGGCTTTGGTCGTGTCCGACTCTGTGCAACCCCATAGACGGAAGCCCACCAGGCTCCCCCGTTCCTGGGATTCTCCAGGCAGGAACACTGGAGTGGGTTGCCATTTCCTTCTCCAGTGCATGAAAGTGAAAAGTGAAAGTGAAGTCGCTCAGTTGTGTCCGACTCTTAGTGACCCCATGGACTGCAGCCTTCCAGGCTCCTCTGTCCATGGGATTTTCCAGGCAAGAGTACTGGAGTGGGGTGCCATTGCCTTCTCCTTATTAAAGCTAGTCTGCTCCAAATCAACAATGATCACAAAACTTGGGTGAGGACTCTGGGAAGGATTCATGGGTGAGGCTTACATGAAGGTTCTAGGGGGAAAAGCTGGGTTTCCACTGCTTCTACTTATTTTTATTAATTCATCCATTTACTGTCTGCTGTACACCAGACATTGTTCTAGAGGTTAAAGAAGAAACAACTTGCAAAAAAAGAAAAATAGTCCTTCCATCAAGAAACTCCCATGCTAATTCTTATTTGGGCAGAGCCTTGGAAAATCATATGTGGTCCCAGCAAACATTGGGATTGACTTCCAGGCAGGACACTGTATCTGGCCCCACATATCCTGGTCACAAGAAGTGTTCACTGTGCCTGGGGTGCCAGCTCCAATGGAGTACCAGCTCCTGGGATATCAGCCTTTACATCCGGAATGATGCATTAATTCCTCTTCAGGGAAGGGGTTCTCTTCCAGACAGATTCATTTTCAGGACCGCCTCCACAACAAAGGATGAAAACCATACCTGGATGGAAGTGAAAAAATAGATACATTGATATATAAGAGTATGAAGAACTCTGGAATTGGGGGGTGAAGATAGAAAGAGGTAAGTGACATAGGAAGAGAAATTGCTTCCACACAGTTGTCTTTCTGAGTCTCACAACATCCCTGACAGATAGGCAGGGAGATAGTATTATTATCATATTATGGATGAGAAAACCGGGATAAGGGAGTCTTCCAAGGTGAAGCTGTGAGTAAAAAGTGAGTCCCAGATTTTCCAACCCAGTGTTCTCTCCATGGCACCAGGCTCCTTGCATGATGATTGACTGACATGGACAATTGCAGGAGTTTTTTTTTTTTTTTTTTTAATGTAACATAAGATGATGAAGGATGATGAGACAGAAGTGAAGGTAAAATGGAACCAAGTATAGCGACACTTACTCCTTGGAAGGAAAGTTATGACCAACTTACACAGCATATTAAAAAGCAGAGACATTACTTTGCCAACACAGGTCCGTCTAGTCAAAGCTATGGCTTTTCCAGTAGTCACAAAGGGATGTGAGAGTTGGACTATAAAGAAAGCTGAGCGCCGAAGAATTGATGCTTTTGATCTGTGGTACTGAAGACTCTTGAGAGTCCCTTGGGCTGCAAAGAGACCCAATGAGTCCATCCTAAAGGAGATCAGTCCTGGGTGTTCATTGGAAGGACTGATGTTGAAGCTGAAATTCCAATACTTTGGCCACCTGATGCGAAGAGCTGACTTATTTGAAAAGATCCTGATGCTGGGAAAGATTGAGGGCAGGAGGAGAAGGAGACAACAGAGGATGAGATGGCCGGATGGCATCACCAACTCAATGGACATGAGTTTGAGTAAATTCCGGGAGTTGATGATGGACAGGGAGGCCTGGCATGCTGCAATTCATGGGGTTGCAAAGAGTCGGACACGACTGAGCAACTGAACTGAACTGAACTGATGGAGACAGATGCACATTTTCCTTATGACTTTGACTGAGTCACTACTACAAGGCCTTCAGATGAAGAAAACCACCTGGCAGATCCTTTCAAAACATTTGCCTGCAAGAGCTGAATCGTATGAAACCACAGAACTCATGCTGGCTCTTCTGAGTTGTGGTGCTGACATGTAATGGCACAGAAGTTCCTGGAGAAACAGTGAAGTGAAGGCTGCATTTTAGCCACATTTCTGCTCATCTTGTAACCCGAGCTCCCCCATATCTGAGCTTGTCCTCAGGCCCCTCGTTACCCTGTGTCGCTCCCCCGCCATCCTGCTAAGTCAGCAAATACAGATGTTGTCCTAGGGGCTAAAAATGTGCCAGATTCTAGCTGGGGCATTGACTTGCTAGAACCTCCTGATATTTCCGGTTCTAAAGTACCTCTTCCCCACCCTTTAGCATCTGTAGGTTGGCGGTCACCTCTGTCCCATGTCACTCTGCGACTCACTGCCATTCCTGTCTAAGTGGGAAAGATGGGTGAATGAGGGGCCCCTAGGCTGCCCACAGCCACTGGAGGATTCATTTCATCCTCCCTAAACCCAGCCTCGGCCATCGAGATACTCTCAAGGCACACTGATAACCAAGGGGACCGAGAATATAGGCGACCCTAAGTATCAGAAGATGAAGCTCCTGGCTTGCTCCAGCACCATTGTTCTCACACCCTGTCCTCGCCCCGTGGGTTCTGAGCCATGATGGCTTTGACCTACCTGGGGTAAACCCTAGAGAAGCAGAATTCAAAGGAACATTTGCAAAAATGATTGACAGGAGGGGAACAGCAAAGACCACAACTCATTTGGAAGAGGGATCTTCTCAAGAGAGTTGGGGGAAAGGATTGAATGCTTCACTACACAATTATGTGAGGCTTGAAGAAGGGAGGGGAGAAGAAAAGCCAATGTAGACACAAGCATACACCCTCCCCTGTGCTTAAGGTGCCCTTCCCAGTAACAGAACAAAACTAAACCATGGAAAGTCAAATCTTCCTTTTGCATACAAAGGTGAATGTCAGACATGGGTCGGGCTTCTGTTTTCTATTTAAACCTTTCTCTTCCTTTTAAGCTTTTGTCTCTAACATGCCTTAGGCTGAACTCGTTGAGAGTTAAGAGAGAGAATCCTAGTGTCAGAATCCCCAGGAAGGAAGCCGATGGGCGTTCTCCACAGTTACAGAGTCAGACAGACCCAAGACTTCAAGGGAATGCTTTCCTTGTTAGTGCAGGCTGGCACCCTGCCTGGCTGCGGGAAGGCCAGATCAGCTCTCCCCTCTCACTGACTTCTTGCCCTTGGAGTCTTGGCTTCTAAAAAAGAGGGAGCCGCAGTGCAAGCATGGAGGCGCGTTAACTCCGGTGATGCTTCAGGAAGGGCCATGGAGCCTCCTACTTGGGCTTCTCCCTTTGCAACCTGGTCCCCGGCTCCCTTGAATTTGCACTACCTTCTTAGTAACTCTGCCAGTTGAAGGAGAGCCCTGGTTTTCAGGCTGTAGTTGATACAGTGTTTCCCATCTTCTGCCATTGCTCAGGGCCGAAGCTTATTCCTTGGCATCAATTGGGAAAGTAACAGGCTTCCTGAACCCCCATCACAGCAGCCGCTGCATCACATGGGGGCCGGGACTCGGCAGGCGGTATTCAACCCATAATAACTCCCTGTTCTTTTCCCAATTATCCCAAACCAATAGGTCTAACGCCGGCTCCATGTTTTGCCTTTGCAATTTAGATGCCACAGGTAGCTTCCTGTTTGGATGGTTGAGAAAGGAAAATAATAAGCTTGCTTTGCTCGGGCTGCTGCGGTGGGTGTTCCAGCGTCCTGGGGCTTCACAGCCTGGGTCTATCAGACCCATTTAATGCCCTTTCTTTCCAATCACAAATGCAAACCCTTCCTGGGTGGAGTTTGGCGGGGGTGGACCATCTGCAGCAGAACAGAGCAGAGCCACTGCCGGAGGCCAACAGCAAGAAGGAAGCGGAGCACAAAGGAAACCGCGATGGAGGCTGGGGCCCGGGAAGCTGGAATCGGGCCTGATCCTGAGATCCTCCCGCCCCCGCAATAAATAGCCCCTCCAACAGGAAAAGCCCTTTGTGTGCACAGACCAACTGCGTTTCCACCACATCCCTGTGAGGCCGAGGGTTCAATGCACACAGCAAAAACGTTGTCTTTAGATGTTCATGCTGCCCTGTGGGTTGGTGAAGGGTAGCATCATCCACTTCCAACGGAAGGAGAAACTGAGGCATCCCGGGTTCGGGGACGTGCCAGAGGTGGCTCAGTTCAGCAGTGAGGCAGTCCTGCCTCATTGACACAGATGTTCGGTTCGGAACACGTGGTCGGGCGTTCTGTGTAACTGCATCTCATATACCCCAGGATGGCTGAGGGGTTGGATGGGTGAACCGACTGGGTGGTTGACTCGGTATCCCAGTCCTAAGGCTTCCTACTCAGCATGAGGGTGAACCAGAGGGAAGCATGTGAGTCCCATCAGCTCAACCGGCAAGGCTGCTCCTTGGTTCCCCCGAAGGAGCTTTCAGCTTAATGGACTAGAACTGAGCTCCGTCCCCACCTCGACCTTGAGGTGAATGAATTCCCAGCAGAGATGGGGCCTCTCCCCTCTTTAGGAGAACTGGAACTTACGTGCAGAGGGGGCTATGCTCCTCTGAGACCTTGCTGCAGGGCAACGGTTCTTGAGGTGGGGTCTCAGGAGAGCCACAAGGCGGAGCCCTGGTGTCTTGAATGGGGGTGTTTTTAAAGTGATAATGTCCGCATATCTTGGTATAGTAGGGATGGATGTGTGGTTATTAGTGGTGTTTGATTAAAATTTAACTTCAGAGCAAAAGGAAAAAAAAATAGAGTGAGTCACTTGGAACTCTGGGGATAGGTAAGTTCGCACAACCTCTGCCTCTTCCTCCCTGTGTTCAGTTTCCATTCCTCTGCGCATTCAGGCTCAAAGTCGGGGTCGTCTTTGACTCTCCTTGTGCCCCTGGGTCAGTCAGTTATCATGTTCTGTCACATCTGCTTCTGGAACGTGCCTAAATGCCTTCCCTGGCCTCCCTTGTCCGGGTCGGGCCCTCCAAATTTACTGGGGACAATGGCAGTGGTGTCCTGAGGGCTCGTCCCCTGCCAGAGCCCCTCACGCCAACCTTCCCTTCAAATTTGCTAGGCATGGGACTTCCCTGGCAGCCCAGTGGCTAAGACTTCCCATTTCAATTTAGGCGGTGCAGGTTCGATCCCTGGTCGAGGAGCTAGGATCCCACATACCTCATGGCCAAAAAACCAAAACATGAAACAGAAACAATATTGTAAAAAAATCAACAAAGTCTTTAAAAATGGTCCACGGTATAAAGGAAAAAAAAAAAAAAAAACCTACTAGGCTTGCCTTCCAGCACCAAGTGACCCCGGCCGTTTTCCAACAGAAACCACCTAGCTCCAAACTGCCTCCCAATGAAGTTGGACCTCTCCCCTGACATCATAACCTGGCCTCCCTCTCTGGCCTCCTGTCTAGCATCCACATTCTTCAGTCACACCCCTTCTGCCTGCTTTCACGCACTTATTCCTGTGTTCACCCCAACCCCCACTGTGTAGGGAAAAGCCCTCCTGTATGTCAGTTCTCCTCTACTCTGTCACTGACACTACCGTGCCCAGACGGGTGGGATCTCCCTCATCAAGCCGTGTTCTACAATTTGACTCGGTTCAGATGCTATGACCTGGGGACAGCATCAGGTCCTACAGGCTAAGGACTCAGCCCCACAAGACTGTCCTCTCCCTCCACTGCAGATGCCCGTTGTAAGTCCAGGCTGCCACTTATGCTTCTAACTGACCAGCTATCAATCAGAGGTTACTAGGAACTCCACTGCAGTTTCGATTAATTGGCTAGAGTGGCTCACAGAACTCAGTAGCAGTTTACTTACCAAATCATTGTTGTTTAGTCACTAAGTCATATCCGACTCCTCTGTTCATGGGATTTCCCAGGCAATAATAATAATAATAATAACGGAGTGGGTCACCATTTCCTTCTCCAGGGGATTTTCGCAACCAAGGAATCAAACCCACATTTCCTGCTTGGCAGATGGATTCTTTACCACTGAGCCACGAGGGAAGAATTTACCTGATTACCAGTTTATTATAAAAAGATACAACTCAGGAACAGCTGGATGGAAGAGATGCTCAGGGAAGAGGGTCACTCTCCTAGTACTGCTGCCTGTTCACTAAACCAGAAGCCCTCCAAAAACCATTGTTCAGGATTTTCACAGTGGCTGCTTTATGTCAGCATGACTGATAAACACATGGACCACTGCTGATTAAGTCAGACTCCAGCCCTCTCTCTTCCCGGAGATGGAGGTGAGGATGAAGTCACTCGGAAAGTTTCAACTCTCTGGTCACAGAGCTGGTTCCCATCCTGCAGTTTTTTAGGGCCTTTGTAAATATCATCTCATGAACATAAACTTCCCTCATAGCTCAGTTGGTAAATAATCCGCCTGCAATGCAGGAAACCTCGGTTTGATTCCTGAGTTAGGAAAATCCCCTGGAGGAGGGCATGGCAACCCACTCTAGTATTTTTGCCTGGAGAATCCCATGGACAGAGGAGCCTGGTGGGCTACAGCCCATGGGATCCCAAGAGTTGGACATGACTTAGCGACTAAACCACCACCAACATAAACTCAGATGTGTATTATGGATAACAAAAGACACCTTTATCTCTCTGATCACTTACAAAATTCTAAGGTTTTAGAAGCTCTGTGCCAGGTAAGGGGATGAACACCAAGTATACATCTCTTATTATAAATCACAATAGCCTACTTCCTCTATCCCATAAAATGCCACCTAAAATATCTTCCGTAAGACATTGGCAGGCAGATTCTTTACCACTGAGCCAGTCACTGGCCTCTCCTTTCTGTGATCCCACATCTCTCTCACACCACTTGCTTCCCACCTGTTCTCAAAAAGATCGCAACCAGATCTGGAGGTCCTGAGTGAGAGAGACCACTAACTCACTACTCCAGGATGTGACCAGGGGCTCAGCAGAGAGTACCGATGGAAACAAAGTCTGTTAAGTTAAATGGAAAGTCTGGGGGCAAAAATGTCAACTTTGCCTTTTTTTCATACCTTTATCATCCCTTTCATCTCCTCCTTTCCTTCCTTGTGTCAACTAAAAAAAGATGCAAAATGCAAGAGTTTCGAGTTAAATTTTATTTGGGGCAAAATGAAGACTGCAGTATGGGAGACAGCACCCAGATAGTTCTGAGAAAGTGCTCCAATGAGGTAGTGGGGGAGGTCAATATAATTTTGGTGAAGGGGGAGTTCAGTGCAATCAAGCACGTATTTTTACAAAAGGTTTTCTGCTCGTGCCAAGGAGCTGATGTCAACATGAGGGGATTTAGTGCTTTTATAAATATGAAGAGATGCAAGGATTGGGATCATAAAACCACGAAAATATCTAACTATCTAAAGAACTGTTTCAGCAATTTCCCTGGAGCAGAATGCCTTACTCGCCACCCTGAACTCTCTTCAGGGCATGTTGAAGGTCAACAGCTGCAGCAGCAGAGGGCTCAGTCTTTGCAGAGGCAGATGGCAAATGCTCTTGGCAGTGCCAATTTGTAGTTTGCACTTGGAACAAATAACTGAGCATCTACTATATGCCAGGTAAATGCTTGTTGCTAAAGATACAGCAGTGATTAGACTTGACAAAAATTTTTTCTCCAGCAGAGCTTAAGGTCTGATGAGAGGAGGCAAAAGATAAACCAAACATGTGAGAGATTTAGTTCACTGAATGATAACGTTGTGTTGAAAAGTAGAACAGGAAAAGGGGGAGCGAGTCCAGAGGAAGTGGCCAGAAAGGCTTCCCAGAGATGGTTCCTCAAGAGCAGAGAAAAAATGAACCATGCAGCAGCTTAGGGAATAGCATTCTGTGAACCTAAAACAAGAAAACAGCCACTTATTTTACCAGCAAAATGGATTTATTCAGTAGCAACAAAGAATTGCAGTTTAGGACATGCAGCTTTGAGGACCACAGGCAAGATTAGTGAAGTAAAGGAGAGGAAACTGTTTTATAGAGGAGAAGGGGAAGTTGGGAGGGGCTGTTGTAAACAAAAAGTCTATTGGAGGAAACTGGGAAGTTGAAGTATAGTGACTTTTCATTGGCTGAGCTGTTGCCAAGGAAGGAGAAAATCTTTCTTCCTCCTGCTGGCAGTTGTACAGTCACTTCCTGCTGGAGACTATATCCTAGTCACTTCTACTGTATCCCCGGGGAAGTATCCCAGTCACTTCCACTTCAAACGGCATGTGCTTGGGAGCGCCCCCTTCTGGCCTGCTGACTCCATTTTAGTGAGTTTTCCTTTTATTAGTTATCACCTTTCCGAGCGGAAAGAATGGCCAGTGCAAGGCTCAGTGGATGGGATATGCATGGTGTGTGGGAAGTGCTGGGTGAGAAGGAAAGACAGGAGGGAGAGTTTGTTTGAATTCTCTCTTTTTCCCTTCTACCTTCACTGTCTTCTAAGAGAGGCTCACCTTCACGGCAGGAAATCAGTATCATCAGTGCCAGTGGCTTAGACTGGTCAAAGTCTGGCTCCCATTCCCTGCATCCCAGTCAGTGGAAGGCACACCAATCCTGGGTATGTGATATAACAGAGGGTCTAGATTCTTTGAAAAGTCCCCATTTACCAGTTAATTGTGGTGCTGACATAGCATTTGGATTAATGTCCAGCTTTCTATAGCTATGGCATTTCAGCATATGGCGTGTGACTGATTCCCAGGTGCAGAGTATCTAGATGCAAAGGGAAATCAGATGGGAATGGAGAAACCAAAGGGAATGGCAGAAAGCCCTGCAGCTAGTGAAGGGCAGGGAACACATTCTAAACTTCAGGGACAATGCAGTAGCTGTGTCCAACAGAGCTGGGTTGACCATGCCAGCAACACCAGGGTGTTTGGACACGGGTCATTGCTGGATTCGGAGAAGGCAATGGCACCCCACTCCAGTACTCTTGCCTGGAAAATCCCATGGATGGAGGAGCCTGGTAGGCTGCAGTCCATGAGATCGCTAAGAGTCGGACACGACTGAGCGATTTCACTTTCACTTTTCACTTTCATGCATTCGAGAAGGAAATGGCAACCCACTCCAGTGTTCTTGCCTGGAGAATCCCAGGGACAGAGGAGCCTGGTAGGAGGCCGTCTCTGGGGTCGCACAGAGTTGGACACAACTGAAGCGACTTAGCAGCAGCAGCAGCAGCAGCATTGCTGGATTCCTATGTTGACATTGGGCAGGCGTCTGATCTTGGGTTCCCTCTTTATACGACAGGGAAGATCTTACCGGTGGCCTGTTCTGCCCATGCTTCTCCTGCCCTTTGACATGTCTGGATGTATCTTTACTTCCAACCTCTTTCACACCAGTGTTTGTGTGTCTGCTCAGTCATGTACAACTCTTTGCGACCTCATGGACAGTAGCCCACCACACTCCTTGGTCCATGGGATTTCCCAGGCAAGAATGCTGGAGTAGTTTTCCATTTCCTTCTGTAAGGATCTTCCCGACCCAGGGATCAAACTGAAGTCTCCCATGGCTCCTGCATTGCAGGCGAGTTCTTTATCACTTGAGCCAAGCCACCGGGGAATCCGTTCACACCAATGATTCTGGTGCAAAGCCATCATTGCTGAGGAGGGTCTGATCACCCAGAGCTCCATGTCACAGGGTCAGTCTGTGCAGGGTCTCTATGTCCAAATCCTGGCGATGCTGGCTGGACTGCAGGCAGCCCTGCTTGAAGTTTTATATGCACATTGTCTCTTAGTTTTAAGGATTTCTATCTGGCCCTCAATGGAGACCCACACTCGAATGTTCCAGCTCACTGCAGCACCTGGCACCAAGATTTCTCACCTGATGGAAAGTAGCCTTCAACATTTTCATATTTGCCTTCATAATGTGCGGTGCTGTGCTCTGCTAAGTCGCTTCAGTTCTATCTGACTCTGTGTGACCCCATGGACTGTAGCCCACCAGGCTCCTCTGTCCATGGGATTCTCCAAGCAAGAATACTGGAGTGGGTTGCCGTCCCTCCTCCAGGGATCTTCCTGACTCAGGGATCAAACCTACGTCTCTTATGTCTCCTGTATTGGTAGTTGGGTTCTTTACTGCTAGCGCCACCTGGGAAGCCCTTTGCCTTCATAATAGTCACAGTCAAACTGTCTACAAAGATATAACACCAGATCCTTGTGTCACATAATCCCCACCATGCTGCGGGCGAGGCTTTGCTGTTGTTGTTCCCATTTTATAGATGAGAAAGTGTTATGTAAACAGCTATGTAATACTCTATGGATCTTTGTGTTTATCATTTCCATATCATTAAATGATAAAACATATCATTATATGCTTCGGGGTTCTTTGAGAAGAGAAAAAAATAATTACTCCATATTTAACTGAATACCAGACAGCAGGCTAGGTACTTTGCATTTTCAAGTTTAATCACACAGTAGTGCTATGAGATTACCGCTCAGGCCTGCCCAGTGGCTCAGTGGTAAAGAACCCACCTGTCAATGCAGGAGATGCAGGTTCAATCCCTGGTCTGGGAAGATCCCCTGGAGAAGGAAATGGCAACCCACTCCAGTATTTTTGCCCACAAAATCCCATGGACAGAGGAGCCCAGTGGGCTATAGTCCATGGGGCCACAAAGAGTTGAACGTGACTTAACGACTAAACAGCAACAACAATGCTATAAGGCAGGTATTCTCATCGTCATGTTCACCATGGAGGAAACAAAAGCTCAGAGACGTTAAAGAGTTTTTTTTGCAGCTGCACAGCTCGTGGGTAACAGAACTGGGATTCAGGTCTGTCTGCCTTCTCAACCCGTGTGTTCCTGTAACACCTCCCCTCCAGAATCTGGAGAAGGAGGACCCCTCCCAGTGGAGGAAGCATGGAAATTCTAAGATGATATGAAAAAACATCGTGCTGGGACTTCAGGGTGAACGGTCACTCTAGCAATGGGGCTGCTCTCTGTGAAGTGTGCCCACAGCACACCTGGGGGTTACTCTAGGGGTGACAAGGAAGCCCTGGATCCAGAAACAGATTATAAGAAGAGAGTGAAAGATAAAGGAGCACAGGAGTTCAGGTGCAAGGTCATTCACTCAAAAGTGGGTCATTTTTTTCCATCTTGTTGAAGCCTCAGGGAGCTCTGATGCGCAGCTGCTCACCCAGAGGCAACCACGGGCCCTCCCCTGGTCTCCGACTCTCCTCCTGACAGTTCTGGTTCTCCTCGGCCTGCCTCCCTCTTCCTGGTACACAGTCTGTCCTGTATGGAGAAACGCCTGTCCTCCAGGCCTAGGTCCACACTCAGCTATACTCAGATCTCTTAATTTCCATCACTGACAAGTCTCAGGAAAAGTGGCCACATGAATTTAGCTAATGCGTATTGAGCAGTGATGAGGCACTGTTCATTGGGCCAAGTGATTTGCACTTTTTTTTTTCAGTTTCTCACAATGACCCAGTGAGACAGGAACTGCACAGTGAAAGGAAAGTGGAAGTTGCTCAGTCATGTCCAACTCTCTGCAACCCCATGGACTGTAACCCACCGGACTCTTCTGTCCGTAGGATTTCCCAGGCAAGAATACTGTAGTGGGTGGCCATTTCTTTCTCCAGGGGATCTTCCCAACCCAGGGATCGAACCTGGGTCTCCCGCATTGCAGGCAGATCTTTACCGTCTGAGCCACCAGGGAGAAAGGAACCTTTAGGTCAGTTCAGTTCAGTCACTCAGTCGTGTCCGACTCTTTGCGACCCCATGAATCGCAGCAAGCCAGGCCTCCCTGTCCATCACCAACTCCCGGAGTTCACTCAGACTCACATCCATTGAGTCAGTGATGCCATCCAGCCATCTCATCCTCTGTCCTCCCCTTCTCCTCCTGCCCCCAATCCCTCCCAGCATCAGAGTCTTTTCCAATGAGTCAACTCTTCGCATGAGGTGGCCAAAGTACTGGAGTTTCAGCTTTAGCATCATTCCTTCCAAAGAAATCCCAGGGCTGATCTCCTTCAGAGTGGACTGGTTGGATCTCCTTGCATTGGCCACATCAAAATATCTCTTTATGGCAATGAAACATGTAAAATATCATGTAGGAAACGAGTTGCCAGTCCAGGTTCGATGCATGATGCTGGATGCTTGGGGCTGGTGCACTGGGACGGCCCAGAGGGATGGTATGGGGAGAGAGGAGGGAGGAGGGTTCGGGATGGGGAACACATGTATACCTGTGGCGGATTCATTTTGATATTTGGCAAAACTAATACAATTATGTAAAGTTTAAAAATAAAATAAAATTGGAAGAATTAAAAAAAAAAAAATAGGAAAAAAAAAAAAACATGCCTGTTATTTCAAGCTGAAAACAATCAAGGCTCAAAAGATTCAGGAAGACCCTTTGACCTTCCCCCTAACTACCTGAAAGAATTTAAATTGAGGGCCTGTTCCTAGAATTTCCAGGGGATAATTACCAGAGAGATCTGCAAAGAACATGGGCTGGGTGTGATGGGGGACACTGGGCAGGGCGTGGAGCCCAGGGTCCTCTCTGTGTCCTGTGGTCTCTGCGGGGCCCAGCAAACATTTATTTACCAAACATCTGCTTTTCCATCTTTATGTCAATTGCCTTCCTCCCCTTTGAAGTTCCAAACCACCACCCCCAACATCCGCTTTTGTCCTTATCTGGTGCTGCTATTTAAGGGGAGGGCTTCAGACATTTTGGCCACACAGTTTTCCTGGGTCTCTCCTGTGTGTACATGGTATTAAACTTTTGTCTGATTTCCTCATGTCAGTTTAATTCGTAGACCTCTCAGAAAGAGTCGCACACTACTGAAGCAACTTAGCACATAGCACACAGCAGAAGAACCTAGAAGGGACAGTTTTTTACTCTCTGACAGCACTATTATCACACCCACTTTAGGGACTGGCAGACTAAGAGTAGGGGGCTTCCCTGGTGGCTTGGCCGTAAAGAAACTCCTACAAGGCAGGAGACTAAGTTTCGATCCCTGGGTCAGAAAGGTCCCCTGGAGGAGGAAATAGCAATCTACTCCATTATTCTTGCCTGGAGAATCCCACTGACAGAGGGGCCTGGCGGACTATGGTCAGTGGGCTTGCAAAGAGTCAGACACAACTGAAGCGACTGAGCATGCACGCAAACCAAGAGTAACTTTAGTTACATCAGGGACTCCCGCAATCCAGGATCTAATGCCTGATGATCTGACGTGGAACTGATGTAATAACAGAAATAAAGTGCACAATAAATGAAATTGGTTTAATCATCCTGAAACCATCCCCCACCCCACCCCCACCTCCAATCAATGGAAAAATTGTTTTCTATAAAACTGGTTCCTGGTGCCAAAAATTCTGGGGCTTTCAGTTCAGTCGCTCAGTCGTGTCCAACTCTTTGCGACCCTGTGAACCACAGCACGCCAGGCCTCCCTGTCCATCACCAACTCCCAGAGTTCACCCAAACCTATGTCCATTGAGTCAGTGATGCCATCCAACCATCTCATCCTCTGCCATCCCCTTCTCCTCCTGCCCTCAATCTCTCCCAGCATCAGGGTCTTTTCAAATGAGTCAGCTCTTTGCATCAGGTGGCCAAAGTATTGGAGTTTGAGCTTCAGCATCAGTCCTTCCAATGAATATTCAGGACTGATTCCCTTTAGGATGGACTGGTTGGATCTTCTTGCAGTCCAAGGGACTCTCAAGAGTCTTCTCCAACACCACAGTTCAAAAGCATCAATTCTTCAGCTCTCAGCTTTCTTTATAGTCCAACTCTCACATCCATACATGATCACTGGAAAAACCATAGCCTTGACTAGACTGACCTTTGTTGACAAAGTAATGTCTCTGCTTTTGAATATGCTGCATGGGTTGGTCATAACTTTCCTTCCAAGGAGTAAGAGTCTTTTAATTTCATGGCTGCAATCACCATCTGCAGTGATTTTGGAGCCCAGAAAAATAAAGTCAGCCACTGTTTCCCCATCTATATGCCATGAAGTGATGGGACCAGATGCCATGATCTTAGTTTTCTGAATGTTGAGCTTTAAGCCAACTTTTTCACTGTCCTCTTTCACCTTCATCAAGAGGCTCTTTAGTTCTTCACTTTCTGCCATAAGGGTGGTGTCATCTGCATATCTGAGGTTATTGATATTTCTCCTGGCAATCTTGATTCCAGCCTGTGCTTCCTCCAGCCCAGCATTTCTCATGATGTACTCTTCATATAAGTTAAATGAGCAGGGTGACAATATACAGACTTGATGTACTCCTTTCCCAATTTGGAACCAATCTGTTGTTCAATGTCCAGTTCTAACTGTTGCTTCCTGACCTGCATACAGGTTCTCAAGAGGCAGGTCAGGTGGTCTGGTATTCCCATCTCTTGATGGGAAGAATTTTCCACAGTTTATTGTGATCCACACAGTCAAAGGCTTTGACATAGTCATAAAGCAGAAATAGATATTCTTCTGGAACTCTCTTGCTTTTTTGATGATACAGCAGATGTTGGCAATTTAATCTCTGGTTCCTCTGCCTTTTCTAAAACCAGCTTGAACATCTGGAAGGTCACGGTTCACGTACTGCTGAAGCCTGGCTTGGACAATTTTGAGCATTACTTTACTAGCATGTGAGATGAGTGCAATTGTGCGGTAGTTTGAGCATTCTTTGGCATTGACTTTCTTAGGGACTGGAATGAAAACTGACCTTTTCCAATCCTGTGGCCACTGCTGAGTTTTCCAAATTTGCTGGCATATTGAGTGCAGCGCTTTCACAGCATCATCTTTCAGGATTTGAAATAGCTCAACTGGAATTTCATCACCTCCACTAACTTTGTTTGTAGTGGTGCTTCCTAAGGCCCACATGACTTCACATTCCAGGATTTCTGGCTCTAGGTGAGTGATCACACCATCGTGATTATCTGGGTCATGAAGATCTTTTTTGTACAGTTCTTCTGTGTATTCTTGCCACCTCTTCTTAATATCTTCTGCTTCTGTTAGGTCCATACCATTTCTGTCCTTTATTGAGCCCATCTTTGCTGGGACTTTAGCCTTCTTGTTTTTAGTGTGCCAGTGCAAGCTCGCACACACACACACTCATTTACATCTAATGCTTTAGCTGCCAATCAGAACCTATTGTTTCCAAATCTATACCTGTAAGCAGACCTATGTCTAAGCTCCAGAACAACATTTCTGCCTGCCTGTTACATGCATACCTGGGGGTCTCTTGGTAGGCTCAAATGCTTCCTCTCTAAATAAAACTTCTTGGGACTTCACTCGTGTGTGCAGTGGTTGACTCCCTGCTCCCAATGTACAGGCTAGGGTTCAACCCCTGGTCAGGGATTAGATCCCATATGCTGAAAGTAAGAGCCTACTTGCTGCAACTAAGAGCTGGTATAGCCAAAGAAATTTAAAAAAAAATTTTTTTACTAAAATAAATAGAATTTGTTAGTTTGTTCCCTTCCCTGCTCCTCCTGCACCGATAGCTTAGCAAATGGCACAGTCATCTGCTGGGCCACCCAAAGCAGAAGCTAGGAGCCACTGTTCACACCTTCCACACTGTCACTCACTCTGTCCACTCAGCTGCTAAATGGCTCTCAAACCTGCCGCTCACCTTCACTTCCAGTTTCTGTTTCACCCACACTCCACACACTATCAGATGCTTTCCTGAAATATTACATTCTCTATGTCATTCAACAGCCAAACGTTCTGTCACAGCCCCATGTCACCTGCAAAATACAAAATAAACTCCTTTAAGTCACAAATCTCCTAATCAAGACCTGTCCACTCTGTTGCTCTATGTTCCATCCTCTTCCCAACCCCAGACGCTCCACTGATGGTCTTGCCTTCACACAGTTTCTTCTACGTGGAACATTCACCGCTTTCTCCCCATTACCACCCCTCCCCCATCTTCTCCAGCTCCTCACTGTAGAAAATTCCTATTGCTCAGCAACATGTGGCCCCATCATCATTCCTTTATTTACTGATATGGCAGGTATTCTCTTCTTCCTGAGTTCCCCCAGGGCTTACTGGCTCACCAAAGGCTGTGGCTGCAATCTCTGACATTCTTTGTTTACGGATATGGCAGGGAATATTCCATTTATCACTTCAGTTTAAAATTTAGTATTACTGTGCCCCAAAGGAAAAATGTCCCACCCACTGAGGGAGGGCAAAGTGAAGACTTCCTTAATTGTGCCTGAGGCAAAAGGTGACAGGAATCATTTCTCAGAGAAGAAGTGATAGTGGGGCCAAGTCATAGTCTTAGTGAACGGGTAAGCCCTGGGGGAAACTCAGGAAGGGAAAGAATACCTGTCATCTAGCAGTCATCAGAGAGCTTCCCAGGTAGCTCAGCTGGTAAAAAATCTGCCTGCAATGCAGGAGACTCCGGTTTGATTCCTGGGTCAAGAAGTTCCCCTGGAGGATGGCATGGCAACTCACTCCAGTATTCTAGCCTGGAGAATCACCATGAAGAGAGGAGCCTGGCAGGCTACCGTCCATGGGTTGCAAAGAGTTGGACACGACTGAGGTACTAAGCACAGCACAGCACAGCAGTCATCAGATTGCAGCCACTTCCTACAGTGAGCCCTGAGGACACTCAAAATGTGAAAACACAGGAGACTGGCCCCAGATACCTGAGGGATACCAGATACCAGATACCAGATACCAGATACCAGAGGAATGATCTCAGTGAGCCCAGACTCTTGCATCTTCCTATACATAGAAAAGTACTAAATTCTTTAATTTGACAAATCTGGTTTTCTCTAATTAACGATAATCTTTTGATGCATCCGGTCCCATCACTTCATGGCAAATAGATGGGTAAACAATGGAAACAGTGACAGACTTTATTTTCTTGAGTTCCAAAATCACTGCAGATGGTGACTGCAGCCATGAAATTAAAAGATGCTTGCTCCTTGGAAGGAAAGTTATGGCAAAACTAGACAGCGTATTAAAAAGCAGAGACATTACTTTGCCAACAAAGGTCCATCTAGTCAAAGCTATTGTTTTTCCAGTAGTTGGACCATAAAGAAAGCTGAGTGCCAAAGGATTGATGCTTTTGAACTGTGGTGTTGGAGAAGACTCTTGAGAGTCCCTGGGACTGCAAGGAGATCAAACCAGTCAAACCTAAAGGAAACCACTCCTGAATAGTCATTGGAAGGATGCTGAAGCTGAAGCTCCAATACTTTGGCCACCTGATGCAAAGAGCTGACTCATTAGAAAAGACCCTAATGCTGAGAAAGATTGAGGGCAGAGGGAGAAGGGGGTAACAGAGGATGAGATGGTTGGATGGCATCACGGACTCAATGGACATGAGTTTGAGTAAGGTCCAGGAGATTGTGAAGAACAGGGAAGGCTGGCTTGCTGCAGTCCATGGGGTGGCAAAGAGTCAGACATGACTGAGCGACTGAAGGACAACACCATAAATCTTTTGATGTTCCTGACTACCTGCTCTTTGTTGCAAAACTTCTATATATCCTAACCCTGTCCCCTCCCCACTGCCTCCTTGGAGCAGTTCTGTCATCTCAGGGTTATTTGTGATACTGCCTTCCAAGTTTGAAGTCTTAAAAATTCCCGCCGAATAAAACTTAACTCTCAGCTTTTCTTAGTTGACAGAAGACAGGGACCAAACATCTCCATATTACCAGGAGCCATCATGAAAGCTAATCACAGTGCTTAGCTTTGAAGCACTTTAAATAACTCTTTTCCAAATAAAAGAGTTAGCAAGCTAGTAACTAAACGAAGGACAAAACAAGAAAAAAGTTAATTCAGGAATCTATCTACTTACTGAAGGGTTACTTAGTGTAGTGTGGAAGAGAAAAGATCCCAAGATGGGAAACCAGTTTGGCTCACAGACGGTTGACCTCTCTGTAATTATATTTCTTGTTCAATTAGAATTGTCTTAACTAATGCTGCAGCAGTCCTGTAGCTGGGTTACTTGTAGTTCATGAGGGAATATGTCATTTAACTTACGCTTGACATTGTGTAATTAAACAGCAACTTCGAGTGTCTCGTTTCCCACACATACCAATTAGGACACTTCTTTTTTTTTTTTTTTTTAAACTTTACAATATTGTATTAGTTTTGCCAAATATCGAAATGAATCCACCACAGGTATACCGGAGTTCCCCATCCTGAACCCTCCTCCCTCCTCCCTCCCCTACCCTCCCTCTGGGTCGTCCCAGTGCACCAGCCCCAAGCATCCAGTACCGTGCATCGAACCTGGACTGGCGACTCGTTTCATACATGATATTATACATGTTTCAATGCTATTCTCTCAAATCTCTCCACCCTCTCCCTCTCCCACAGAGTCCATAAGACTGATCTATACATCCGTGTCTCTTTTGCTGTCTCGTACACAGGGTTATTGTTACCATCTTTCTAAATTCCATATATATGTATTAGTATACTGTATTGGTGTTTTTCTTTCTGGCTTACTTCACTCTGTATAATAGGTTCCAGTTTTATCCATCTCATTAGAACTGATTCAAATGTATTCTTTTTAATGGCTGAGTAATACTCCATTGTGTATATGTACCACAGCTTTCTTATCCATTCATCTGCTGATGGACATCTAGGTTGCTTCCATGTCCTGGCTATTATAAACAGTGCTACGATGAACATTGGGGTACACGTGTCTCTTTCCCTTCTGGTTTCCTCAGTGTGTATGCCCAGCAGTGGGATTGCTGGATCATAAGGCAGTTCTATTTCCAGTTTTTTAAGGAATCTCCACACTGTTCTCCATAGTGGCTGTACTAGTTTGCATTCCCACCAACAGTGTAAGAGGGTTCCCTTTTCTCCACACCCTCTCCAGCACTTATTACTTGTAGACTTTTGGATCGCAGCTATTCTGACTGGCGTGAAATGGTATCTCATAGTGGTTTTGATTTGCATTTCTCTGATCATGCGTGATGTTGAGCTTTTTTTAAAGAAATGAAACTTGGTCCAGTGACTTGGGAGAAGTGGGGAAAGATTGAAGTCATTCATCTATTACAGCCGAGGGAGGTGGTTAAACACATTGGTTAGAGCCATGTTTTTCAGCTTGCGAGTCTCAACTTATGAGGAAGTTGTGAAATCAATTTAGGGAGTTCTATCTAACATTTTTAATGAACTAAAATAGGATATAACATTAAAAAAAAGAGCATTGCACACAGCGAAGAGAATTATTAGCTTGTGATACTTTCATTTCAGATGTATATATTTGTCCTAGGTGGTCGTGTTATATTTCTTACAATGGATCACTGTCCAAAAGTTAGAAAACACTGGCTAAAAGCATGGACTTTATTAAATTTTGTTGCTATTAGCTCTACTGCCAACTATGATACCTGGGTGATCTTGGACAATTAACTTCTCTAAATCATAGTTTTCTCTTCTATGACATAAGAATAATAAAAACATGCAGTTCATGATGTTATTATGTGGATTAAATCTTTTAAACATGTAAAGAAATTAGTTACAATAGTGCTTGTCACCAACTAAGAATTATATGAGTTTCAACATTATTATTATTATGGTCTCTAATGAACAACTGGACTGGACGTGAGCTATTAACGTCATAAAGAAGAAAGAAAAGGGACTTCCCTTGTGGTACAATGGATAAGAGTCCACCTGTCAATGCAGGGGATGTGGGTCCAGGAAGATTCCACATACAAAGGAGCAACTTAGCCCGGGTACCACAACTACTGAGCCCATGCTGCGACTACTGAAGCCCATATGCCTAAGAGCCTGTCCTCTGCAGAAGAGAAGCCACTGCAGTGAGAAGTCCCCGTACAGAAACTGGAGAGTAGTGCCAGCTCTCAGCAACTAGAAAAAGCCCACACACAGCAGTGAAGACCCAGCCATAACCTAAAAAGGAAGTAAGTAAATAAAAAAGAAAAAGAGAACATGCAGGAATGCTGGTTCATGTGAGAAATAGAAAATGATGCTCCTGATATACTGAGACAGTAATTCAACTCGATAGACATTTATTGAACATCTACTACCCAGTCTCTGTGCTTAGGAGATTGGATGCTTTATTTGTACTGCTCCAACCGGCAGGAAAGCACTAAGCCAAGCCTGAACCAGAATACCAAGTTGTGGAATGACGGTCCTTGCCCTTGAGCCCTTAAAACCTAGTCGAGTAGCTGAGATCCAAGAATAAGCATTTCATTTACTAAAAGGCAATATGTAATAAAGTGAAAGTGAAGTCGCTCAGTCGTGTCCGACTCTTTGCAATCCCAAGGACTGTAGTCTATCAGGCTTCTCTGTCCATGGGATTTTCCAGGCAAGAGTACTGGAGTGGGTTGCCATTTCCTTCTCCAGGGGATTTTCCTGACCCAGAGATCGAACCCAGGTCTCCTGCATTGCAGGCAGACGCTTTACCCTCTGAGCCACAAGGAGTACTACATAAATGTTATACATTGTGCCATCAGAGAGCAATGAAGATAACTTCTGGCTAACGACATTCACGTGTGGGGAGAGGACAGGGGCAAAGGAGGATCCCTTTGAGAAGGACTAGAAGAACAAGCACTACTTAAATAAGAGAAGCCTGAAGAAAAAGGAGCCAGCAAAAGACAGTCAGAGGCATGGAGATGGGAGACTGTGGTTTAAAGGAGCATGGTGTCTGTCATGAGGGCTGTAAGAGGTAAGAATGGAAGCAGAAGGGACTTCCCTGGCAGTCCAGTAGGTAAGACTCTGTGTTTCCAATGCAGGGAGCAAGAGTTCGATCCCTGGTCAAGGAACTAAGAGCCCACCTGCTGTGTTGTAGGCCCCAAAAAAGGATGGAAGCAGAAGGAGAATTGGGTTGATGCCTTTGACTTTGTTGTCATTGATAATTGCATTTTCTCCAGGTTCCAGCAACCAAGCACTTCTTCCCATTCTCACAGCTCAACTTCTTTGCATGGCATTCAGCTTATTTATTTATTTATTTACTCATTTATTCATTTACTAAAGTTTTGTTGAGGTATAACTGACAAAACTGTAAGATATTAAAAGTGTACACCGTGACAACTTGATAGACATACACACTGTGAAAGGATTCCTGCCGTCTAGTTAATTAAAACACTCATCACCTCACATGCTTACCTCTAGAGGTGGAAGGTAAGAATGTTTAAGTTCTACTCTTTTTACAGATTTATAGTCTACTATACAATATTATTGACTATTTTTACCATGTTTCACATTAGATCCTCAGCTCCTAAACATTTTAGAGCTGAAAGTTTATTCCCTTTTATCAACCTCTCCCCACTTCTCACACCTGGAAAGCTTCTCACACTTCTTTACTCTCTGTTTCTATGGGTTTGATTTTCTTTTTAATGTCATATATAAGTGATATCCGTGTTTGCCTTTCTCTGTCTGGCTTATTTCCCTCAGCATAATGCCCACTAATGTATTTATTTTGCAATGTCTACCCTTTCCTCCCCTCCTCACCTGGCGTCAGTACAGCTTGTATAGAGCCTGATGCCCAGTGGGAGGTGAAGAAAGGGTAGACAATACAAAATAAATACATTACTTGGCATCATGCTATGGGAAGGGGCTCCCCAGGTGGCGCTAGTGATAAAGAACCCACCTACCAATTCAGAAGACGTAAGAGATACGGGTTTGATCTCTGGGTCGTGAAGGTGCCTTGGAAGAGGGCATGGCAACTCACTCCAGTATTCTTGCCTGGAGAATCCCATGGACAGAGGAGCCTGGTGGGCTATAATCCATAGGGCTGCAAAGAGTCTGGACATGATTGAAGTGACTTTAGCACAGCATGGCACAGCATGCTAAGGGAAATATTCTAGAGACTACGTATGTTTCTTCCTGCACAAGAGATGAGACAATGACTTTGGGGATTCATATAATTTGGTGGGGCAGTGATGTGGAAAAGTCTCCTCCTTCTCCTTCAAAACCCCAGACTGACCTCTAACAGACCGTGCTCACAGAACCCCATCATACAGCCTTTCTTCTTTCCCAACACTCCTCACCTGAATGATTTCAGCTGCCTTCTGACAGTCTCTGATACAATTCATTCTACATGCCGCCATCCATCCTCTTAAAATGCTACTGTCACCATATTGCTTTCCTGCCCCAAATATTCATAGGTTACCCACAGTTTAAAGAATAAAGTCCAAAATCCTTCTCCTGAGGCAAAGAAGCTTTGGCAATGGCTGTGAAAGCTGCCTCTGGATGTAGAAAGAAACACTAAGTGTTTCTGGTCCAGAAGCTGGAACACTCTGAAATGAGTTACTTCTCCCTTTGTAGCCCAAGTGATTTCTCCAACAGTGTAACTGAAAATTTAATACCAATGTCCCCAGAGTAGCATCTCCTGCCCACCAACCCAGAACCTCTGAGCAGGGCTCCATAGTAAGTCTCATCACAGGTAGCTAAGCCAAAGGCAAGGGTGCTTCAAGATAATATAAGTGTTCCAAAAACACAAAGTTCTTCCAAAGTTAACCTGGAGTGTTTACCAAGACTCCATGATCACTTCCTATAGAGGAGGCATTGGTAGATTTGTTGAGTGGTCCAGTATGTTTCTTCTCCTCCTTCCATTCTTCTGATTCCCATCAGTCTGGACCAGGGGGTTTATGCTAACCACACATTTGAATAAGATGGAGAGTTTTTAAAAAATTACAATGCCTGAGCCCCACTGCAGTTGACTCAAATCAGAGTCCCCATGGTGGTACCCAAACATCAAGATTGTAAAAATCTATGACCCTCTGATCAAGAAATGAAACAGAATGGACTTGTGAGAAGGAAGACTTTAGGGAGTCCTGACTCTTTCTAGAACATCAAGTACCAAAGTTTTAAGAAACTACATGAGTATGGGCTGAGGGTGGTAGAGAAAAGTAATGGAGAGAGAAAGAAAGCTAAGACAATTAAACTAAAAGCTAAGATATTTAAGAGCTAGTGTATATCAAGGAGGCAATGCTCAAAGTGCACTGACTTCCTTGAAGCCCTATGAGAAAAATTTCCATTTTACAGATGAAGAATCAGAGACACGGAGAGAAGGTAAAGTATCTCCCAAGGTCAGCAAGGTGAAGCTGGGAGAAATGAGTAACTGGGCTGCACGCACTTTACTGCAAAAGATTCCAGGCCCTTGGGAGGCCCCTCTTGTTGTTTCTAGGTCCATTCCCTTCCTGGGTAGAGTAAGCTGTTCATAATACACCTCAAATCTCCTCATCCCAGCAGTACACCATGCTCTAGTCTAGACTTTCCTCCTTCCTACTCCTCCATCAATATATCCCATCTGAAATTTCTATAATAAAAATTGCCTAAATGTGTGAAGGAAGCTTCATTGAAAAGTGCCCATCCCAGGTCTATGAGGAGCCTGCTTTCTTTCCATCTGTTAAATTTACCCATTGTTGAATTTCCCATCTGGTGCTAATGAGTGAATGTGTTCTCCTTCCCGTGTCATCATACTTCCATTATTATTGATACAACCACGGCTTTTGAGGCATGGCAGCCATTAATGATGGGAATCTCCGTACCTTGGCCAAGTTGAAAAGTTTGAATTCAATTGTGTAGACAAGAGGAAGCTTTAGGAGGCTTTTGAGCAGAAGAACAATGTGGGACCTACTTTCGAAAATCAATCGGGCAGTGCTATGTAGAAGGAATTGGAGCAGGGAAGGGAACAGTTGGTTGGAACATGATGTTGCAAAGCCAAGGGCTTGGAAATGTTGGCACGGAACACGTGGATTCATCAGCACTAACCATTCTCGGCAATGAAACGGTGGTCAAAGAGCATGGCTGGCAGATGATGCATTTGTATTAGCAGGACAGCACTTAAAATATGTGTCTCTCTTGAGCTGCTTTTATCTTCAGATACCATATTAGGAGAAAGCTTCCATGCATCTGTCATGACTGAGTTAGTGGCCTCCTTGGTGCACTAAAGCTTCTATTTTCAGACTTGAATGTCCCCAGCAAGTCACTCCATTTCAAAGGAATGAGGATGCTATTTCATCTCTTTCTCTCTATTATGCAGGGTTGGATCCAAGCAGAACTTTCTTCTTTGACCACCTCCCCATGCATCGGCTCTTGCCTTTCCTTAGCCACTTTATTCATCTCTGACCCCAGCCTAGGCCGCTGTGTGTAGCAGGGGAACCACCCTTTCTCTCTCTGTGCCTTGTCTTCCACTCTGCCCACCCTCTTCCCCGGTTCAATGGAGGCATGTACTGTGTACTTGAACTCTGACCCTGGTGTACTGACAGACAACTTCAGGAGCTAATTGCTTGAGATCTCGTCCCCTTGAGAAGGGCTTTTCTGACCTGATGGCCAAGTCTTGCCATGGTCTACACTGCTGTCTGAACATAGTGTTCACCATGCTCATGACACAAGAAAGACCTGGGCAAAGGACTTGTGAACCTATGTCTTGTGTTTCTGCAATTTCTTTCCATCTCTTCAACCTAACAGGAGGAAGACCTCATCAGATCCTCCCATATTGTAGCTACTGTGCCTTGGTATAAAATGCAGGATATGTAACCATCAATAGTGTGAAAAACTCAGATTTCTTTGTGTTCAGTCACTCAGTCGTGTCTGAGTCTTTGTGACCTCATGGACTGTAACTGGCCAGGCTCCTCTGTCCATGGAATTTCCCAGGCAAGAATACTGGAGTAGGTTTTCATTTCCTACTTCCTATTTCTTTAATGATTCAGAAAAAAAATTTCTAACTCACCATTCAGGCTAAATTCTCTGTTCCATCACTACTCCAGGAACAGCAATTTAACTTCCAAAATTTTCCCTCTGCCAGCCGCTCACCTCAAGCAGGATCTGAAAGTCACCTCTTCCTTCCTTTCTGCTTTTTCTGTCCTTCTCTCTAATTCTTCTTCTGTCTATCCTATTTCTCTTCCTTTCTTTAACTTCCAGTCTTCTTCTCATCCTCAAACAAAACAAATCACTCTGCTCCTAAAGTGAAAGTGTTAGTTACTCAGTCATGTCTGACTCTTTGGGACCCCATGGACCGTAGCCTGCCAGGCTCCTCTGTCCATGGGATTTTTCAGGCAAGAATACTGGAGTGGGTTGCCATTTCCTTCTCCAGGGGATCTTCCCGACCCAGGGATCGAATCCATGTCTTCTGCATTGCAGAAATATTATTGTCTGAGTCAGAAGGCAACTTCATTTACCCGAGAACCCAAGGCAAAATCCTAGGGTTTATTCTACCGAGTTTGGTGATCATACTTGAACTTGTATCTGAATCCCCTACAGAGTTTCTTAACATGCAGATTTCTAGGGCTTCAGCATCAGTGTTAGTAATGAGGTAACTGATTTGAGATCTGGGACAGGCCATGAAATTTGCATTTTCTTATGAGTTCCTAGGTGATGCTGATGTTGCTGGTCCAGCTGTCACACTTTGAAAACAACAGTCCCAGAAGCCTCCTCATTCTCCTTTTCCCTTTTTCCCCATCTGGCAAGTAACCAATCAGGTTCCATTGATTTTTGTCTCCAAATTAGTCTGTCTTCTCCCTGCCACCGCTGTCCTAGTTCTGGCTTTTGCCATTCTTTCTTGAACGATTCCAATCACCTGCAAGCCAACCCCTCCACCTCCAGTGTTGCCCTTTCAATATATACCGCTAGTGAAATGATCCATCTAAAACCGATCAGATCCCATTTGTCCCCAGATAAAACCCAGAAGAATAAGGTTAGCTTCTTTAGCATGGTGTGCAGTGTCCCAAGGGAACTGGCTCTGTCTACCTTTCCATCACTCCCTGTGGCACAAAGGGGCTAGGACTTCATAGCCCCTGCATTTCCATGTTCTGCATTTTCTGCATGTTCTGCATTTCCATGTTTTCTTGGATCCTGGTGCGTTTTCTAGACCACTCTAGAAATGCGTTCTGTCTGTGCAGCTGGCTCTCAGCTCAGCTTTTCAATTGTTTAGGAACACTTCTTTTAAAAACCGCCAAGGTGGGACTTCCCAGGTGGTCCAGTGGTTCAGACGCCCAGGCTTTCAATGCAAGGGGTGCAGGTTCAGTCCCTGGTTGGGGAAATAAGATCCCACATGCCGCTTGGTGCAGCCAAAAAAAAAAAAAAAAAAACCCAGCTTGAGCTCAGTGACCCCATGCTCTTCTCCCAGGATTCCCTAGCACATCTTTACAGTATTTCGTAGCACCTGGTACTGAAATGTTCTGTTTGCACGTCCTCTTGTGGCAGGAATTGAGGGAGTTTTGTCTCGGTGAATGCTCACTGAACTGATTTCCTCCTACAACTCTTCTCCTTCTTCTCCTTTTCCCATCCACCCACTTCCCCTCGATCCTCACGGAAGAGATCAAAGATACTGAAAGGGCCAGTAAGGGCTAAGCTTCCACCCACCATGGGCCCTCCTTGTCAGTCTCTGAAACCTAGTGATATTTTCTCATGTACCCTTGATAAGACAACAGGTCCCCTTCGCATAAAACTGGCCTTTCTCTTCACAGAGCTTGGGGAGCTCTATAGCTCGGCTCTGCCATCCTATGCAGAACCCAACCAGGAGAAGAGTGGCCAAAAGCAGATTATTTGAGAGGCTGGTGTGCATGCTAATTCACTTCATTGTGTCCGACTCTTTGCGACCCTATGAACCACAGCCCACCAGGCTTCTCTGTCCATGGGATTCTCCAGGCAAGAATACTGGAGTGGGTTACCAAAATTGCCTCCAGGGAATCTTCCCAACGCAGGGATTGAACCCTCATCTCTTATGTCTCCTGCATTGGCAGGCTGGTTCTTTCCCACGAGTACCACCTGAGAGGCCAAAACCCTAATGGAATACAATTCTTTTGCTGTGTTCATGAGTTGCTGTGGCTGCGGGAATCTCCAACTCTGCAGAATTTGGTATCTTTCATGTTTTGTGTCTAAGCTTGGATAAAATCAGGCTGGAGCATGCTGGTTCATATGAGCTGTTGCCCTCAGAGCATGGGGACAGATCACAGAAATCAAGCATAATCTCCTATGTCAAAATGTCTTGTCCACTGCTGTCTCTCAAGTTCTTTCTGCTTCAGCTTTTCTGAGCAGGAAATGACATTCTCACAGGAAGATGCCCCCAATTTCTTAGCCATCTATAGGGTATTGTGCTCAGTTGCTTCAGTTGTGGCCTACTCTTTGCAACCCCATGGACTGTAACCCAACTGGCTCCTCCATCCATGGGATTCTCCAGGCAAGAATACTGGAATGCTGTATTCCAGTATTGCTGTGCGCACCTCCAGGGGATCTTCCCAACCCATGGATCAAACCCCCGTCTCTTATGTCTCCTGTATTGGCAGGCAGGTTCTTTACCACTAGCGCCACCTGGGAAGCCCCTATAGGGTATTAAAAGATAATAACTTTGACACTAAAAATGTAAATGGCCCAAATTGATGAGATTGGGAGGAGGCTAATGTAATATTTGGGATTAAAATTTTAAACTGGACAAGATGAATAAATGTTGGAAATTAATCAAAGAAAGGACAATGTTTCATCGAACCATTTTATGGACTCAGTACACTGTGCACGTCGTCTTCTGGGCATCTGCAAATGCACAAACCTCACATATTAAATAGGAGACTAGACGAGGAGAAGTGCTTTAGGTGTATAAAATATGATCATTTTCATTATTACAATTATTGCAAACCTGAACACTCTTTATTGGAATTGTTCTTTGCTTGGAGAAATTTGCAGGCTTTGGCAATTTTCCACCATTATGAATTTCTGTGTCAGGAAGCAGGGTCTTTGGAGGGGAGAAGGGCAAAGGATGCAGAGAACCAGTTGGAAAAGAATCCTGTTTATTATCAGAACTTCTCTGGCCTGACTGCTGAATCTGTGGGCCATTAACAGTCTGGAGGCCTCTATCCCATACCTTGTATTTCTGAGAAATACCCACTGTATTCTGCACTATGTTGTCAGATGTTGGGAGACTAACAAGAAACATAAGGATTCTTGCCAGTAGGAACTGCCTTGATCTATAAGGATCAGACCTAAGGGAAGCCCTGAGTTCTTTGTTGCCGGGGTCCAGCCCCTGCTGATCCAGGGTATTCGAAGGGGAGACGGCTTCGGCGACTATTTAAACATTCATCAAAGATATAAAGAGTAATAGAATGAGGATAGCTCAATAGGAAAATTCAGTAGAGAAAAGAGGCTGAGTAGCTTGGTTTACACGGGAGACCAATAAAACTTCAAGACAAGAAGTTTGCACCACTTACGTAGGCCGCAGGCGTCCTTCCGTTCTCCCGAAGGAAAGGAGACACTGAGGCCTCCCCGGTTGGATCCTAGATGCCCAGGCATAATTAGTAAGCATGGCGGGTTCCGCGCTCCAGATGGAGACTCAGCCAGAGTGTGAGAGAGAGAGACATGGGGAGACCAGTATTTCGAGAAACTGATCCCAATTCTTTATTTTCCAGAGTCTGTTTTTATACACTGAGATGTTATACAAAAGTCACGTGGGGACAGCAGTCCTGACTTTTATTAAAGTCAGGTGCTTCACACAAATGTATACAGAGGTCTTAGGGGTGTTACATCATCTTCTGGCCAGGGGGGCCTGCTGACAATCTACGACCCTTTCCTTGTGACAGTGGTCAGTCAACCAAAACACTTTTTTCTCCAAGGGTGATTATTCTTAAAACAGATGCCACCCAAATAAAATTACATTCCTATAGGGTGAGGGTGTAGTGGGTTTTAGTTAAGGAAAGAATTTACTTAGCCTAAGGTCTAATGTGATTTATATCAAAGGTTAATACTTATTTCTTCTATATATTCATTAATGTGTGTAAGGGCAGGGGATGTGGAGATTTAGCAACAAACATTGGCTCAACAAATGAAAAACCCTTCACCAATACAATTTCTAATCAGCCCACTATACTTATACTGATGGTTTTCTAACTTTTCTAAGGAACCTGTTTTTAGAAGGTTTAAAGCATCTCGTGCCTCTCACAGTTGGGAGGCTGTGAGCAATCACATGTGGCCGGACAAGCCTGTCAGGCAGGCTAGAGAACCGTCAGAGGAGTTTGTAGGTTGAAACACTCCTGTCACGCCCAGGAATTATTATTAACTGGAGCTCTAAGTTAACTCCTTCTCTGAAAGAGGTAGTGGGGGACAGTCCCCTGTAAAGTCAGAGGTGTAGGTGAGAGCACAAAGTAGTAAAGTAGGCAGGCTCTGATTATGGGGGTAGATGCTCGAGGATTTCCAGGGGGACTCCTGAGGCTTGATCCCGCCTTTGCGTATGTCGAGCCTCCTTCCTCATGACCTTTGCCATGGGCGAAGTACCTCACGCTGGCCCCCAACACTTTGTTCTAAAGCCTAAGGAGGAATGACTGTGGTTGCCAGTTTTGAAAGAGTTGGGCATAACTGAAGTGACTTAGCACAGCACACAGCTGGCTTTGAAATGTTGGTGGAAATTCAACTCAAGGTGCAACAAGGCGCCCATGCTGCCACTGGTTGGGACTTCTTAGTTGGCCAGTAAAATGTATGGGAATTGATGGCAATGTGTTTGTAAGAAGAAGGGGAAGGGAAGGATGAGAACCTTTACTCTGAGTAACAGTGACCTCAGAAAGTCCAGGCTACATCAAATGCAGCAGAATATTCAAGGAGAATTCCTTGATGTTTTACTATCCCCTATAATCCCTTTTCCTTCGTTTAGTTCCGTTCAGTTCAGTGGCTCAGTTGTGTCTGACTCTTTGTGACCTCATGAATCACAGCACACCAGGCCTCCCTGTCCATCACCAACTCCCGGAGTTCACTCAAACTCACATCCATCGAATCAGTGATGCCATCCAGCCATCTCATCCTCTGTCGTCCCCTTCTCCTCCTGCCCCCAATCCCTCCCAGCATCAGAATCTTTTCTAATGAGTCAACTCTTCGCATGAGGTGGCCAAAGTACTGGAGTTTCAGCTTCAGCATCAGTCCTTCCAAAGAACACCCAGGGCTGATCTCCTTTAGAATGGACTGGTTGGATCTCCTTGCAGTCCAAGGGACTCTCAAGAGTCTTCTCCAACACCACAGTTCAAAAGCATCAATTCTTCGGCGCTCAGATTTCTTCACAGTCCAACTCTCACATCCATACATGACCACTGGAAAAACCATAGCCTTGACTAGATGGACCTTTGTTGTCTCCTTCCTTTCTGGTTCCTAAAACAGAATATTTTCAAACAATGATCATTATAGCTATGAAATGGCAACCCACTCCAGTATTCTTGCCTGGAAAATCCCATGGACAAATGAGCCTGGCTGACTACAGTCCATGGGGTCACAAAGAATCAGACCTGACTGAGAGACCTGAGCACACAAGGCACACTTAGGACCATGGTACTCATTTTCCATGTATTACAGCATTAAAGCCATGCAGTAGTCTTGTGGAGTATATACTGTTTTAGCCCCATTTTACATACAAAGAAACTGAGGCACAGAGAAGTTGAGTAACTTGTCCATGATCACACAGCTAATAAGCAGAGGAGGTAAGACATGAATCCAGGTAGTCTGACCAAAGAGAAATTAACAAAGTAACACAGTTTCCCTATCCCAGTGGAAAGATCAAGACTGATTGAAAAATAGAGACATTTGGATCCTCTAGAAAGGACTACATGGTGGAGTTGGTCATGTTCTGAGACTCTGGGAGCCATAAGTAATCTGTGTCCTGCTCCAGGCTCAGAAAACACAAGAAACATTTCAATGCGGGGGTCATCAGCCCCCAAGATGGTGCCCAGAGATCCTGTTTAGTCGCTGCCATCACATGCCATGGTTGGTCTATGCGACCAACAGAAATGGCAGAAGTCATGGTTTGGCACTTCCAACTTCAATCGGGGAGGCCTCTGTGGTGTCTGGAAAGAGGCTTTCATAGTCCCTCAGTTAGTGCTGAATCTCCAGGACATGAGGAGTAGATGCTGGGTTCCTGAGCCATAAACAGAGAAATCAGTCAAGATCACCCAGAGCTCAGTCTATCCAGAGGAAGAGGTTAGTAGGAACTGGCACCTCTGCCACCTTGCAGAGAGCCCTGATGGGTGCTGAAATGCAGCCCCAATTCAGGTGTAATCTCTTCCTAGGGCTGCAGTAACACTGCACCACACACTAGGTATCTTCAAACAACAGATAAGTGGAGTCTAGAAAAATAGTACAGATGAACCTATCTGCAAAGCAGAAATATACACAGATGTAGAGAACAAACCTATGGACACCAGGCAGGGGGAAAGAGAGGTGGGATGAATTGGGAGGTTGGGAATGACATATACACGACTGTGTATGAAATAGTTAACTAATGAGAAGGGCTTCCTTAGTGGCTCAGTGGTAAAAAATTGGCCTGCCAATGCAGGAGACGTGGGTTCAGTCCCTGGATCAGGAAGATCCCCTGGAGGAAAAATGTCAATCCACTCCAGTATTTTTGCCTGGAAAATCCCATGGACAGAGGAGCCCGGTGGGCTATATAGTCCATGGGGTCTCAAAGAGTCAGACTCAAATTAGTGACTAAACAATGAGAACCTACTGTATAGCTCAGGGAACTCTACTTAATACTCTGTGGTGACCTAAATGGGAAGGAAATCCAAAAAAAAGGGGATATATGTATATATCTAGCTGACTCACTTTGCTATATAAGTAGCAGAGAGTAACAACATTGTAAGGCAACTATACTCCAATAAAAATTAAAAAAAAATATGTCCTCACAGTTCTGGAGGCCAGAAGTCCAAAATCAAGGCATTGGCAGGGCTGTGCTCCCTGCAAAGGCTCTAGGGAAGAACCCCTGCTGGACTCTTCTAGCTTCTGGTTCAGTTCATTTCAGTTCAGTTCAGTCGCTCAATCATGCCTGACTGTTTGCAGCACTATGGACCTCAGCATGGTGATGGCTTCCCTGTCCATCACCAATCCTGGAACTTGCTCAGACTCATGTCCATCGAGTCGGTGATGCCATCCAACCATCTCATCCTCTGTCATCCCCTTCTCCTCCTGCCTTCAATCTTTCTCAGTGTCAGGGTCTTTTCCAATGAGCTTCTGGTGGTTGCCAGCAATCCTCGGCATTCCTTGGCTTGTGAACACATCCCTACATCCTATCTCTGCTGCTGTCTTCACATGGCATTCTCCTCTGCATTGGTGTCTCTGTGTCCATCTGTTGAAATACCCCTTTTATTATGAGGACACCTGTAGTATAATCTGTAGGGTTCACCCTGTCTTAACTAAGTAACATCTGCAAAGACCCCCAAATAAGTCATATTCATGGGTTTTATGTAGATGTGAATGTGCGGAACATTATTCAACTCAGTTCATCAAGTGTGAGCCTGTTGTGAAGAGTCTTCTTGCCATCCATTTCAGGCAACCCTGGTCAAGTGTGGCAGCCAGGCTGGATCCCCTGCATGGACTCAGCTTCTATTTCTCTGCTTATGCTCTCCCAAACTCCCTCTTCCCCATCTCTCTTACCATCTTTTCCAACTGCAGAGTGGCCAGCTGACCTAGCTCTGGTCAGGAATTGGGGAGATTAAGAATCTTGTTCCAGCTCTGTTGTTACGGTGAGTTTTTCCATCTGTCATCTGGCCATGTATCAGTCTTCTGCATCCACTATGGGTTAATGGTGTACTGAGTACACATAGTCCCTTGGCTCTAATGTCACAGGATTATTGAAGAAATTGACAAAGAAATCATTCAGTATTTGCCTTTTTTTACCTTTCAACATTAATATTATCAACACTGATATTATAACCTTCTAGATGCCTCTATCTTAGATCTGCCCATGTCTCCTCTTTTTTTTTTTTTTTTTTTCTTTTTTGAAAGATCTTTGGAGGCAGGCATGTGGGATCTTATTTCCCCGGCTAGGGATCCAACCTGTGCCTGCCTGCTTTAGAAGTTTAACCACCGGACCACCAGGGAAGCTCCCCCCTACCCACGTCTCTGGCTTGAAGATCTGGTAAGTACACACAAGGTCCCTACAGAACCATGACCCGATCACTACAACCTACCAACTGATGACACTAAAGCCTCTGGTGCCAGCATTCCTCATCCTCATAGAAAGGCCATGCCCTCCATGTTGGGGAGCAGGCAAACAGAAACTGTCTCCCCATTCTTCTAAATCTTGGCACATTAACTTCTCCCTTTTCCTTTCTGGAAGGTTGAGCCACTGGCTCCCTCTTGCCTCTATTCCCAGTCATGAGAATCTGAGCTCTGCCACTTCCTCTCCCCACAAAGAGTTTCATATCTCAGCAGAGCTTGTACTGGTACGGGTTTGAAGAAAGCTCATCGCAGCCCAGCCACTGAGTGGGGAGCTTGCAGGGAGCCGCTGACCCCTCCCAGCTTCTGAGGTTGTCTGTGGCCGCACAGCTGAGATTCCCACACCTGTGTTCTCTCTCAGCGTGCCACCCTCCAAGAGAAGCAGCTGACTGTAGACTGTTAGCAGAGTGGATTCTGAACCCCAAGAACTCAATTCCAGCCTGGACACCTCAGGGGAACCTGTTCCCTTGGAGCGTCGTGTACCACTAAGTTTCCAGTTTTATGTTAGCTCTCAGGCAATTCCAGGTAAAACTAGGGTAAGAAGACAGCATATAAGCTAAAGGTTTGGTTTCCATTCTCATACCTCTGAAACCCGAGGACCATGGTCTAGCACCTGCAGGAACCCAATCCTTACTTTGATGAAATGGGAATTCAAGGAAGGGAGGGATTAAACTCTAAGCTCCTTCTATTAATCAGAAAAATATATGTAAACCCAGTTTCAGAGTGAGCTCAAGACTCAACCTGAAGAACTGGATCTTCTTGGAAGACGAGGGACCATTCCTGTTCTGAGTCCAGCAGACGGTTTGGGAAGCACAAAACCCATGTGGAAGAAGCTTCTCCTTCTCACAGGCCTTCAGGGTTCAGGCCAGACAACACGAGGCACAAGTAAAGCCAGTGAGGGACATGTCTGGGTGGACATCCCGTGATGCTCAACCTCATGGTCTCAAGTCAGTCCAAGCTGGAAGGGTCAGTCTCTTCTATAGCAATGCCAGGAGAGGATTTTTGTTCATCTTCTGAGACAACTTTTTTTCATATTTTACAATATCTGAAACCAAGTTGCCTCTTACCAACCTAGTGTTTAGTGTTAGTCATTCAATCGTGTCCAACTCTTTGCAATCCCATGGACTATAGCCCACCAGGCTCCTCTGTCCTTGGGATTCTCCAGGCAAGAATACTGGAGTAGATTGCCATTTCCTCCTCCAGGAGAATCTTACCAATAAGATATCTTATAAACTTAGGGGGTAGGGGGCTAGCAGCACCTATGAAACACCATTCTCTGTGCATTTACAGGGTTCCTCTGTTATTTGTATTGCTCCTTTGATGGGTTGTTACTTTTTGTGAACAGAGTACATTGTGATTCGACTTTTTTCTTAAATAACAGCTATATTGAGATATAATTCATATATCACAAAATTTCACCACTTTAAAGTTCAGTGATTTTACCCCCTAGGATTACAATACATTTTTTTCAGTTTTACATGTATTCTTTTTCAAATTCTTTCCCCATTTAGGTTGTTATATAACATTGAGCAGAGTTCCCTGTACTACACAGTAAGTCCTTGTTGGTTATCCATTTTAAATATAGCAGTGTGTATGTGTCAATCCCAAACTCCCTAACTTCCCTCCCCTCATCCTTCTCCCTTGAAAAAAAATGAAATTAGAACATTCTTTAACACCATACACAAAAATAAGATCAAAGTGGATTAAAGACCTAAATGTAAGACCAGACTCTTTTAAAACTCTTAGAGGAAAACATAGACAAAAGAGTCTCAGTGATCTGACTTTGAAATGAAAACTTATTTTGTATACACAGAGCACTATAGAAACAGAATGGTGGAGATACATGGGCTAATATGAGAGCAAATGTTTGATACTGGAAGAGTGACCACAATTCTTTGTTTTCTTGCAAAGCAACACCAGGTGCCCTCCAAGACATGGGAAAGGAAGGTGCTTAATAGTAGACGAAGCTTAGTTACGTCAGTTCATTGGTGTGTGAACAAAAATCAACACAGAAAGCACCATTTGCAAAATTTGCAGAAGGGTTTCAGCAGCTTAGAAGAAAATCCCCAAAGAAAAATCTCTTGAGAAATTCTACATCCCAATGACCCTGATGACGCAGAGGCTGACATTGTCAGAAAAACAAAGATATTGATAATTTTGAGCTGAAAACCATTTTAAAAAGTCAAGTTCTCAATATGTCACAGATTTAGGAATTCCTTAACTAAGTCATCTATCTTATATTTTCTTCCTGATGTGTGTGTGTGTGTGTGTGTGTGTGTGTGTGTATATATGCATGTGTGCATGCTAAGTCACATCAGTCATGTTCAACTCTGTGTGGCCCTATGGACTGTAGCCCACCAGACTCCTTTGTCCATGGGATTCTCCAGGCAAGAATACTGGATTTGGGTTGCCACTTCCTTCTCCAGGGGATCTTCCCAACCCAGGGATCAAACTCGCATCGATTGTCTCCTGCATTGGCAGGTGAGTTCTTTACCACCAGTGCTGCCAGAGAAACACTATATATATAGGGTTTCAAATCAGGAAAAGAATACATCAAGGCTGTATTGTCACCCTGCTTATTTAACTTCTATGCAGAGTACATCATGCGAAATGCTGGGCTGGATGAAGCGCAAGCTGGAATCAAGATTGCCGGGGTAATAGCAATAACCTCAGATATGCAGATGACACCACCCTTATGGCAAAGCAAAGAAGAACTAAAGAGCCTCTTGATGAAAGTGAAAGAGGAGAGTGAAAAAGCTGGCTTAAAACTCAACATTCAAAAAATGAAGAACATGGCAGTCTGGTCCCATCACTTCATGGCAAATAGACGGGGAAACAATGGAAACAGTGAGAGACTTTGTTTTTTGGGGCTCCAAAATCACTGCAGATGGTGACTGCAGCCATGAAATTTAAAAATGCTTGCTCCTTGGTAGAAAAGCTATGACCAACCTAGACAGCATATTAAAAAGCAGAGACATTACTTTGCCAACAAAGATCCATCCAGTTGGGCTATTTCAAATCCTAAAAGATGATGCTGTGAAAGTGATGCATTCAATATGTCAGCAAATTTGGAAAACTCAACAGTGGCCACAGGACAGGAAAAGGTCCATTTTCATTCCAATCCCAAAGAAAGACAATGCCAAAGAATGCCCAAACTATTGCACAATTGCACTCATCTCACATGCTAGTAAAGTAATGCTCAAAATTCTCCAAGCCAGGCTTCAGCAATAAATGAACCGTGAACTTCCAGATGTTCAAGCTGGTTTTAGGAAAGGCAGAGGAATCAGAGATCAAATTGCCAACATCCGCTGGACCATCTAAAAAGCAAGAAAGTTCCAGAAAAACATCTATTTCTGCTTTATTGACTATGCCAAAGTTTTTGACTGTGTGGATCACAATAAACTGTGGAAAATTCTGAAATAGATGGGCATACCAGACCACCTGACCTGCTCTTGAGAAACCTATATGCAGGTCAGGAAGCAACAGTTAGAACTGGACATTGAACAACAGACTGGTTCCAAATAGGAAAAGGAGTACATCAAGGCTGTATATTGTTACCCTGCTTATTTAACTTATATGCAGAGTACATCATGAGAAACACTGGGCTGGGTGAAGCACAAGCTGGAATCAAGATTGCCGGGAGAAATATCAATAAACTCAGATATGCAGATGACACCACCCTTATGGCAGAAAGTGAAGAAGAACTAAAGAACCTTTCGATGAAAGTGAAAGAGAGTGAAAAAGTTGGCTTAAAGCTCAACATTCAGAAAACAAAGATAATGGCATCTGGTCCCATCGCTTCATGGCAAATAGATGGGGAAACAGTGGAAACAGTGTCAGATTTTATTTTGGGGGGCTCCAAAATCACAGCAAATGGTGATTACAGCCATGAAATTAAAAGACACTTACTTCTTGGAAGGAAAGTTATGACTAACCTACACAGCATAGGTTGGTCATAAAAAGCAGAGACATTACTTTGCCAACAAAGGTCTGTCTAGTCAAGGCTATGGTTTTTCCAGTAGTCATGTATGGATGTGAGAGTTGGACTATGAAGAAAGCTGAGCACCAAAAAATGGATGCCTTTGAACTGTGGTGTTGGAGAAGATACTTGAGAGTCCCTTGGACTGCAAGGAGATCCAACCAGTCCATCTTAAAGGAAATTAGTCCTGGGTGTTCACTGGAAGGACTGATGTTGAAGCTGAAACTCCAATACTTTGGCCACCTGATGCAAAGAGCTGACCCATTTGAAAAGACCCTGATGCTGGGAAAGATTGAAGGTAAGAGGAGAAGGGGATGACAGAGGATGAGATGGATGGATGGCATCACTGACACAATGGACAAGGATTTGGGTGAACTCCAGGAGTTGGTGATGGACAAGGAGGCCTGGCGTGCTGCGGTTCATGGGGTCACAAAGAGTTGGACAGGACTGAGCAACTGAACTGAACTGAACTGAATCAAAGCTATGGTTCTTCCAGTGGTCATGTATGGATGTGAGAGTTGGACTATAAAGAAAGCTGAGCACCAAAGAACTGATGCTTTTGAACTGTGGTATTGGAGGAGACTCCTGAGATTCCCTTGGATTGCAAGGAGATCAAATCAGTCAGTCCTCAAGGAAATCAGTCCTGAATATTCATTGGAAAGACTGATGCTGAAGCTGAAACTCCAATACTTTGGCTACCTGATGTGAAGAACTGACTTATTGGAAAAGACCCTGATGTTGGGAAAGATTGAAGGCAGGGGGACAAGGGGACGACAAAGGATGAGATGATTGGATGGCATCACCGACTCAATGGACATGAGTTTGAGCAATTTCTGGGAGCTGGTGATGGACACCGAAGCCTGGCATGCTGCAGTCCATGGGGTCGCAAAGAGTCAGACACAACTGAGCAACTGAACTGAACTGAATATATATCACTAAGAAAAAGTATGTTTCAATGAGCTTTAAAAAAAACAACTTTTTTAGAAGTCTTAAATAAAAATTCAGTGTAACAATGCATTGTGTCCTAATTTAAATGGCAGCATTCTTTTTTTTCTGGTATGTAAAATTATGGTGTGCCTTAAAATTTGTGATTTGTTAGAGCTGATGTAATGTGGTATGTGATATTTTGGATTCTCATCACTCTTCTTTTGTATGACTTAATTATTCAGTAAAGTTTTTAGAGTCTTAAATATCCTTCACAGTCCTTTTCTTCACATGTTTACATTTCATGGGCACAATTTATAAGCTGGTATAATCATCACAGAGCTGTGGTCAAGTACTGCAGTACTAATTTGGGGGTCTCTGTGGTGACCTTTTGTAAAATTAGCTTGTATTGGAGTTCATGATGAAATCCCAGGATTTGAACTCTTGAGTGAAAGAAACCTCATATTTTAATGGCAAAAAAGAAAATAAACTCCTAGCCTTGAGAGAGTATTACCACACATTTCAAACATCAAAGAAATGACCTCCTTTATAAACATGGAGGTTGTCTGCAGCATGTAAACACCGAATTCTTAGCTACTTGGCAGAATCTACCAAATTTCTTTCTCAGAAAACCAGCATTTCATTTCTAGAGGGCAAGCTGGGTGTCAGCTGGGATAATTTGATTTGCTCCCTGGCTATGTAGTTTACCTGGCACAGTGCCAGGCACTTAAGAGGCAGTTAATAAATATTTTTGAATGAGTGAATAAAAATCACCCCTGCTCAGTCTGCAGGGATTATACACCAATTTTCAGTTCTTAGACCATGTAGGACAGTGAAAAAAGTGTGGGTTTTGGAAGAAGATGGATTTGCCTTCTGGTCACTTGTTAATAGTAATAGAACATATGGGTTTATGGGGAGATCCCTGGTTGCTCAGTGGTAAAGAATCCTTCTGCAATGCAGGAGACATGGGAGATACAGGTTCAATCCCTGGGTCAGGATGGTCCCCTGCAGGAGGGCATGGCATCCCACTCCAGTATTCTTCCCTGGAGAATCCCATGGACAGAGGAGCCTGGAGGGCTATTGTCCATGGGGTCGCAAAGAGTCAGACACGACTAAAGTGACTGAGCACAGAACAATTAGTGTAGTATTGTAGAGGATAGAGGGTGAATGAGGAATGCACAGACAATGCTAAAAAATTATAATTATCCTTACTATGATGAGAGAATATGACAAGAACTCTTCTAGAAATACAGTCTGGGTGAAATGGACTTATTGGAGTAGACTAATTCCAGACCCCACCCACCAGTAACTGTGTTCAATTATATATCGTTAGGGCTCAGGGACTAGACAGAGTGAGCTTGGGGGAGTACAAAGAAAGGATAACTGGATAAGGACAATCACACATCTAGTGACATAATTAAAGGTATTGTTGTTGTTTAGTCTCTAAGTTGTGTCCAACTCTTTTGTCTCTCAACCCCATGGACTATGGTGGCCAGGCTCCTCCCTCCATGGGATTTTCCAGGCAAGAATACTGGAGTGGGCTGCCATTTCCTTCTCCAGGGGATTGACCTGATCCAGGGATCAATCTCATCTCCTGCATTGGCAGAAGGGTTCTTTACCTCTGAGCCACCAGGGAATTAAACTGATAGGCAGTGCTTAAGTGTATAGATTTCATTTAATTTAAATGAAATAAATTTAATTTATTTAAATTTAATATATAAATTAAATTTATAGGCTATGCTTAAGAATTGCACTGTCTGATATGGTAGACATGAACCACATGTAGCTATTGAAATTATAGTGTCAATTTATTACTTTTAAAATACAACCGAAAATTCAGTTCCTCAGTCACACTAGCCAAGTGCTAGTGACCACCTGTGGCCAGTGGCCAGTGGCCAGTATATTAAACAGTGCAGCTATAGAACATTTCCACCAATGCAGAAATTTCTATTGGGCAGCATTGCTTATACTATCTGAGAAGGTGATGGCAACCCACTCCAGTACTCTTGCCTGGTAAATCCCATGGACGGAGGAGCCTGGTAGGCTGCAGTCCATGGGGTCGCTAATAGTCGGGCACGACTGAGCGACTTCACTTTCACTTTTCACTTTTATGCATTGGAAAAGGAAATGGCAATCCACTCCAGTATTCTTGCCTGGAGAATCCCAGGGACAGAGGAGCCTAATGGGCTGCCGTCTATGGGGTTGCACAGAGTCAGACACGACTGAAGCGACTTAGCAGCAGCGGCAGCAGCAGCTTATGCTATAGCCTCCAAATCCTCTTACTATCCGTGAAAATTGTTACAAACCATCCACGAAAATCTTTGTGGGATTTCTTGCTTCCTATAATTTTTTTGAGAAGTAGTTCTAGCATCTGAGTACTACTATTGGTCAGTCTGAGGCAGTATGATGAGGAGGAAAGAGCACCATTTGAAACAGAAGATCTGTTTTAGCTTTGACTTGAACAATAGCTAGGCAACTTGCCTGACCGAGTCACATTACCCTCCTTCCTCAGTTTACTCATCTTTAAATGAATGAATTGACCTGGATATCACAGTCATTAATAGCTCTTATGCTTGAGGATTCCAGGAAACAGCTGTTGGCTGCATGTCATCTGCCATTTTGCAGCTCTGCACAGCTGCAGCATTGCAAAGAAAAATAGCCATGGTAAACAGCATTGTTATGGACCACATGTTTGTGTCCCCCCCCCAAATTAATACACTGAGGTCTTAACCCTCAATGTAATGGTATTAGGTGAGGACTTTGGGAGATGATTATGTCATAGAGGTGGAGACTTTGGAATAGGATTAGTGTCCTTATTGGGCTTCCCAGGTGGCTCAGTGGTAAAGAAGCTGCCTGTCAATGCAAGGAGACACAGGAGATGAGAGTTCGATCCCTGGGTCGGGAAGATCCCTGAAGGAGGGCATGGCAACCCATTCCAGTATTCTTGCCTGAAAAAAAAGGAAAATATTAGCCATTTAGTTGTGTCTGACTCTTTGGGACCCCTCTGACTTTTTGTAACCCATCGGGCTCCCCTGTCCATGGGATTCTCCAGGCAAGAATACTCGAGTAGGTTGCCATTCCCTTCTCCAGGGAATCTTTCCAACCCAGGGATCGAAACCAGGTCTCTTGCATTGCAGACAGATTCTTTACCATCTGAGCTGCCAGGGAAGTAAATCCCATGAACAGAGGAGCCTGGTGGGGTACAGTCCATGGGGTCACAAATAGTCGGACATGACTGAACCACTGACTGACCGAGTGCCTTTATTAAAGAGATCTTGGAGTGCTCTCTGACCCCTTTCCTCCATGTGAAGACACAGTGACAAGGATGCAATCTACAAACCAGGAGCAGGTTCCCATCAGATACAAAGCTGTCAGCACCATGACTGGACTTCCCAGCTCCATGACTATGAGAAAGAAATTGTTGCTTAAACCACTTAGTTTACGGTACTTAGTCATAGCAGCCTGAATGCGCTAAGACAACTAAGAACAGCAAACTAGGAGTGTGTTCTATCGTAATACTCTTCACAAGCTCAAAAAGCTCTACCATCAGCCTCTCTCTTAAGGTAGTTCCATGTACTGTGTACATATCTTTCTTGATATTTATTTCACTGCTCTCTCACTATCACATTCTATAGATTATGAATTTCTTTAAGGTAGGCTCCTGGTTTCTTCATCATTATTTCTCAAGCCCCCAATGTACAGAGAACTCAAAATGTTAGCTGATGTCTGAATAAAGATGGATCAATTTCCGACCTTCTTTTGGGTCCTCATGATTAAAGTCCCTTGTAATGGATCACAGATGTCAAACCGCTTGCTAAATGTAGGTGGACGATTCTGGAATCCAGGATCAGGTCAAGATGACTCCAAAGCCCATCTTATTTTCCTCCTACCACACTGCTTTGTTGAAGTCCATGTGTTTCTGTGATTTTAATTTGTTTTCCACATGGTTGTTGACGCTAAGGACTTCAGACGTAGTGTTTTGTCTCGTCTTTCCGTCTCTGAATTCATTAGACTCAGTCTGTCATGTTCTACGTTTATGTTCCCCATGCCTGTAAGCCCTAAGTCTAGCCTGATCAATGTAACTACTGAGGCTAAACCATTTAAAATCTCAATAAGGGACTTCCCTGGTTGTGCAGTTGTTAAGAAATCACCTTCCAATGGAGGGGGTTGACCGTTGGTCTAGGAGCTAAGATCCCACATGCCTCAGGGCCAAAAAAAACAAAACATAAAACAGAAGAAACATTGTAACAAATCCAATAAAAACTTTAAAAATGGTCCACATCAAAAAAAATCTTTAAAAATTTCATTGATTTCTGTAAGAATAAAACAGTTACTCACATGTGCTTTGCTGTATCTTCATCTCTCCTACTTCCTGCCACTTCCAGAGTTTATAGATGGGACCAAAGAAAACTAAAAAAATTTTAAGTGCTCAGAGATGACTCAGTGTCTTGTTTCAAGATCACAGTATTCTGTGTACAAAAGAAATGCATCCATTTCCCCCTGAGAAATAAGAGAATGAGCAGCTCCAATAAATAAGAAGACTATCAAAACAGAGACTACTGGAGAAAGAGCTGACCCACGGCTACCCTGACCTCTATGACGACTTCATTTCCAGGCATCTGAGATCGTATCGCATGTCTGTTTCCACATCTAGAATCTAGGTGTGTACTAATCCCCTATTATTGTCATGGGCAGAAGGAAGGGGATAGAAAACCACCTCTTTCCTAAATTCAAGAGGAAAGGGGCTTGGCTCCTTTCTTAGGAAAACAAAATTGTCATCAGAAAGTAGTACTTTGTAAATTAATAGAAATTTGTTAATTTCTATAATTGTATGGTACTTTTTCAACTCATATGAATAAATAAATTGTAGTACGTATATACAATGGAATATATATTGGAATATATATATATATACTCAGCCATAAAAAGAAACCAATTTGAGTAAGTTGGACTAGGGTGAATGAATCTAGAGCCTGTTATATAGAGTGAAGTAAGCCAGAAAGAGAATATACATGGTATATAGAAACTGTAAAAAGAAATGAATTTGAGTCAGTTGGACTGAGGTGGATGAACCTAGAGCTTGTTATCCAGAGGGAAGTAGGTCAGAAAGAGAATATATATGATATCTAGAAAAATGGTACTGATGAAGCTGTTTGCAGGGCAGGAATAGAGATGTAGACACAGAGAACCAACGTGTGGACGCAGCAGAGGAAGGAGAGGGTGGACCAAAAGGAAAGAGTAGCGCTGATCTGTATGCACTGCCATGTGTGAAACAGACAGCTAGTGGGAAGCTGCTGCACAGCACCCAGAGCTTAGCCTGATGCTCCTGATGAGATGACCTGAAGGGTGAGGTGGGAGCAGGGAAGGGAGGCTCAAGAGCGAGAGGGTATATGCTTGCTTTAATGGCTGATTCTTGTTATTCAGAAACCAACACAACATTGTAAAGCAACTACCCTACAATTAAAAAAAAAAAAACATGAGTTGGATTGGCATAGTCCGTGGGCTCCCTGGTTTTGTGGAGTTTGTTGGTAAAAATAATCAAACTTCAGGTAGATTCGGATTGGCACAGCTTCCAGACCAGGTGAGCCCCTTGTGGTTTTCTGTCTCTGTCTCTCCACCATCCCAGGGCTTCATTTTCACTCCACAGCTGCCTGCTCCTTTTGGATCTTGAGCTGGTCCTGGACTTCTATTTGGGGAAGGCCCTTCCTGATTCAAGCCATAACTACAAAGGTCTCATCCCAATGGCACCAAAATTACAAATATTTCCTTTTAGGTACCACCTTTCCCCACCTGCAACTCTCTAGATTGGCTTTTCATGTACCTTCCTTGCTGTGTGCCATCATTCTGAAGAATTCCCTCCGTTGATTTTTCAGGCCGTTCTCCTTCAGTAACATCAATTGCTCCAAGCTCACCTGCCCTGCTAGTCTTTTCTTCCCCTTTTCTCCTTTCTCTTTACCCTAAAAACTAGCTATAAGACTTCAATGGCCAGTGTTATCTTACCTTGAGAAACTGTCCCCAATACAGCAAGTCCCTCTGAACCCAGGAATTATCAAGTCTTTTTTTCAAAGACTCTTTTGGTTTTTTTAAAATGTGTTTCTCTATGATTGCCTTAGGATTTCCTCCAGTTTTTAGCTTATTTTCAGGGTAGAGATTACCATGGGTCTAAAGTCTAATCAGATCTACTGGGAACCAGGTTCTCTTTGATGCCTCACCCAGAGGTGGTCTTGCAGAATCTTCCACCAAAGGAGGAAGCTCACCAGGAAAATGCATGTCCACTCTATGGGGGACATTTCTAGTCACTTACTAAACTATGATCATTTGGGAATTAAAATAGAACTCCAGGGTCCTCCCTTGAAGATTAATATTTAATTCATAAATTATATATTGAGTAACTGCACAGCTTGGTGCTGTAGGGAATTGCAAAAATAAGTAATACAGGTACATGCCTTAATGTGGCTTAGAGTTTAATAGGAGAGGTGAGATAAAGATTCAAATACCTCTATTATGCCAAGTGAGTATGTGCTCATTCAGGCATGTCTGACTTTTTGCGACCCTATGGACTGTAGCCCACCAGGCTCCTCTGTCCATGGGATTCCCCAGGCAATAATACTGGAGTGGGTTACCATTTCCTTCCCCAGGGGATCTTCCTGTCCCAGGGATCCAACCTGTGTCTCCTGTGATTCCTGCATTGGCAAGCAGATTCTTTACCACTGAGCCACCTGAGAAGCCCTTATATTGTGCAATAGAAAATGATAAATACTATAGACAAGATATAATTGCTAGGGTGTCCCAGAAGAATGGGAGTATTAATCCATTTCTGGGAGTCAGGAAAATCTTACCATTTGAACCTGTGCTTGAAGGATGGTAGAATTTCAACATGGTGCGGTCACAGGCAAAGGCTCCCCCAAAGTCAAGAAAAGAGCATTTGAAGGTCACAGCAAGTCTTCCCATTGGGCTGGAAACATGGGTGTGGTGAGGAAGATGGAAAAGGAAACTGAAGACAGAGCTCATGGTTTCTTGAAAGCCAGCAAAGGGGGCATTATATCTGTGGTTGATGGTGAACTATTGATGGCTTCCAATTGAGGAACAGTCCGGCTTGCAATTTAAGATGATGACCCTGACAAGATGTACAAAGAGAATCAGAGGAGGAAGAGACTGAATGTATTAGATTAAGGTAAATGACAGCGTGAACAAACAAAACTCAAATCTCAGTGGCTTAAACCAGCACAGTTTCTTTCTCATCCTTATGCATGTCTGCATCACACTGGCGGAGGCTCCCCCACATCCTCATCAGGGACCCCATGGGCACAGGCTTCACTTTCTGGAATGACCTAACCCTCTATCATAGAACAGAGAGAGCAGGAGACACTTCATTTCTGTTCAGACTTCTGTTAAGATTTCAGTGGTCAGGAAAAGGTTTGAGTTTATATATTAATAATTCCAGGAGGCATCAAGTCCAGGGGAGCATGATCCTGGTGAGCAGTAGTGATGTCTACCGCTTTGGGGAAAGGACATAAGTCGGAAGACTGATGCCACCATCCAGGATAGGAGTGTTAAGGATCTGGACTAGAATGTGTGTGTGCATGCTAAATTGCTTCAGTCGTGTCTGACTCTTTGTGACCATATGGACTGTAGCCCACCAGACTCCTCTGTCAATGGGATTCTCCAGGCAAGAATACTGGAGTGTGTTGCCATTCCCTTCTTCAGGGGATCTTCCCGACCCAGGGATTGAACCTGCATCTCGTTATGTCTCCTGCATTGGCAAGCAGGTTCTTTACCACAAGCATCACCTGAGAAGCCCTCTGGACTAGAATAGTGGCAGAGAACATGGAAGGGAAGGAAAATATTCATGAAATGTTAGGGGGATCAGCAGCACTTGGATGTGTAGAGCTAAGGAAGAAGAGTAATGGCAGCTGGAGTTAAGCTTTTGAAAGTGCTGGTTACAGAGTTTTGGACTAAGAATAGGAATATGGGAAAAGTGCCCCCAGAATCTTCTGTATTTCTCAATAGCACCAAGAGCACAGGGACCCTCCCCTTAAGGAAAGTGTTTATTTTGTGTATTCTTTCAATAATTTCACTGACTGGCTGAAAAATAAAAATTGGGGTGCTGAAGATCATAATAAAAAATGACTTAGAAAGGGAAATAAAAATGGTTACCCTTCCCAGAAATAAACATCAACCTTTAGCTCTTGATTGCCTTCAATGAATGGAAACAATAGTTATGACATGGATTTCATATTCTTCAGTTTAAGTTTACACTAATAGACAGTATCTGATATTTTAGGGACCATGATAAAAGGAATCTTGAGGAACCAACTGGAAAAGTGCTGGAGTGTTCACTGATATCTTTATTTTGGTTTTATATTTCATACTGGAGATTACATAAACTAAGCTAAGCTAAGTCACTTCAGTCGTGTCCGACTCTGTGAGACCCCATAGATGGCAGCCCACCAGGCTCCGCCATCCCTGGGATTCTCCAGGCAAGAACACTGGAGTGGGTTGCCATTTCCTTCTCCAATGCATGAAAGTGAAAAGTGAAAGTGAAGTTGCTCAGTCGTGTCCGACCCTCAGCGACCCCCTTGACTGCAGCCTTCCAGGCTCCTCCGTCTATGGGATTTTCCAGGCAAGAGTACTGGAGTGGGGTGCCATTGCCTTCTCCAGGAGATTACATAACTCCTACAATTAATGTTTATCAGTCCAGATAAATGACTAAGACATTTTTGAGATGTTGGGGTTTTTTTTTTTTTTTTGGTAGCACCTTTTATAAATTAAATATGAAATTTAAGTAGTATTCAAATCTTTCTTACTTAGAATCTTCTAAACAACAACAATAAAGAGATGTCAAAACCCATTCTTTTTTTTTTTAAGACTTTTTTTGATGTGGTTTGTTTTTAAAATCTTTATTAAATTTGTTACAATACTTTTTCTGTTTCATGTTTTGGTTTTTTGGCCACGGGGCATGTGGGATCTTGGTTCCCTGACCAGGGATTGAACTGGCATCTCCTGAATTGGAAGGCGAAGTGTAAACCACTGGACTACCAGGGGAGTCCCGTCAAAACTGATTCTGTTCATAAGTCACTTAGACAATATTTTCCATGACAACTCCTATCTAAATTGATTCACCCTTCTTTCCATTTCCCCGGAATATCTGAACTAAATCTGAATTTCCAGGCTATGCAAAAGCCACTGATGCTGTTTTCTGGGAAAACTGCACTGAAAGTGTTGCTGGTTACCTTCTGTTGAGTGCTCTTTGATTCACAGGGCTTTAGCCATGACCTTGAAGTCCAGGACTGTCCTGTCTAGGGAGGCTACCAGGGGGAAATGGAGCCAAAGAGACAAACTGTGTTCTCAGAAAAAAATGGGTGCCACCACTCTTGCCACCCACCTTTCCAGACTCAGCAAGTAGGACACTTACCTCATTATTGAGGTAAATGACCCCCATCCGCCTCTCCCAGCGGGGGCCAGGAGGAAGTCTCCTTGAAGTGCAAGTGCATCACCAGCTCAAGTGCTTGTGGAAAGTTGCTAAGCTGCACAATCAGGTTGCGTGTGAGCCGTGGGCTTGCCCTTTTCTACAGCTTCACCTGCACATGGCTGCCAGGAAGAATCAGAGACAGACACTGTCTTTCATCGCCCTTTCTTGGGGGCTGCTTTTCCCTAGAGACAGACTCTGCTGGGGCGTTTCTGAGCTGAGTCCAACAGACCCAGAAAATATGGCAAATGAGAGAGCCAGGATTTCTGGCAGGAAAAAGGAAACCAGCTTTCATGCTCAACGAGGGGCCTATCACAAATGGAGTGCAAGTGCATCAGGCCACAGCTGAGAAAAATGCCAAACTAGTAGGAACCTGTACTTAGCTTTCTAGAACATCAACAGATAGAATTACGGTCATGGCGCCCTCAGTCTTCTTCATCAGGGCTGACCAAGCAGAGAGATCCTTCAGCCCAGGAGGCAGGGCGGGCAGAAATCCAAGGGAACAAAATTCTCTACTTACCAGCAAAGCCAGACACGCACTCTCTCCTCCATGTGCAAACAAGGCACAAGTCAAGCCATGTGTTTTCTGGAGAAAATGTTTTCCCATTTTTTTCTATCAGTAAAGAATCCACCTGCAATGCAGGAGACACAGGTTTGATCCCTAGCTAAGGAAGATCCCCTGGAGGGAAGAATGGCAACACACTCCAATATTCTTGCCTGGAAGTCCCATGGACAAGGGAGACTGGCAGGCTACAGTCCATGGGGTTGCAAGAGTCAGACATGACTTGGCAACCAAACTACCACCACACATACTTTATTTTTCACAAGTTTGTGGAATGGGTATTACTAGCCCCATATATAAATGAAAGAAGTGTGTTTCAAAAAGTAAAGCATATTGCCCAAGATCATACAGCTTGTTAGGAGGGTGGGTTTAATTTTTCATTTTATTTATTTTTGGAGGTAGTAGTTTTTTTTAGTTTTTTTAATTAATTTTTATTGGAGTATTTTGTGTTAGTTTCTACTGTCCTGTGCTGGAATCTTCCCGAAACCATTCCTCACCCCTGGTCCATGGATGGGGAATGGTTTTGTCTTCTGCAAAACTGGTCCCAAGTGGCAAAAACATTGGGGACCACTGTAAAGAGTTCAGGTTATGTATGTTGTTGATTGTTCCACAATTTAGATTTATGTGATTGTTTTCTCATAAATATATTAAACACTTTTGCCAAGAATATACATAGGTGATATTGTGGCTTCTTAGTACATCAAATTTGAAGTTTGTCAATGTGTCTCTTGGTTGGTGATGCTGAGTGTGTTCAGTCAGTTGAGGGGGTGCCTTCTGGATATCTCCATTGCAAAGTGTCACGTATTTTCATTTGTAGTTAATATGTAATTGGTGGCATGATACTTTCAGACCGTGTGAATATCCTTTTCCAATAACATTCTCCCAGTAGCTTTATCATCCATTGATGATACTGACTTATTTTGGTGATTATACAGTGGTTACATTATAACTCTATGATTTCTTCTGTATCTATTCCCTGGGATTCTTCCATTAAAAGAACCACCTCCTTTTTTTGTAGACATATTCTGGATTCAGGGATTCCTTGTTTTAGTAAGTGTATTATTATCGCCCATCAGTATTATTATTCTTGTGAATGATTGAATTTTACCAAATTGACTACTTCAAGTCCCCTCCTCTGTACTTTTAACACATTTCCCTTGACTTTTTTCCTCTTGTTTTTTTTTTTCAGACTTTAAATTCTTTATTTTGTATTGGAGTATGGCCAATTAACAATGTTGTGGTAGTCTCAGGTGAACAGCAAAGGGACTCAGCCATATATATACATGTATCTGTTCTCCCCCAAACTCCCCTCCCATCCAGGCTGCCACATAACACTGAGCAGGGTTCCTCCCCACAATTTTTGAGCAATTCATTACTTTCTGATATTTCCTTACAAGACATTCCAGAACTTGAAGTTTCCATGCCGAAGAACTAGAATCAACCAACCATGACTCCATGGTGCCCTGGTTGTTTAACAGCAAGTGTTTCATCTTACATGTATTCAAGACAAGTAAATAAACATATATATATATATATATATTCTTTTTGTTGTTTTTTTTATTAGTTGTTCAGTCATGTCTGACTCTTTGCGACTCCATGGACTATATAGCCTGCCAGGCCCCTCTAACCATGGAATCTCCCAGGCAAGAATACTGGAGTGGGTAGCCATTCCCTTCTCTCTCTCTCTCTCTCTCTCTCTCTCTCTCTATCATTCCCTTCTCTCTCTCTCTCTCTCTCTCTCTCTCTCTCTCTATATATATATATATATATATATATATATATATAAAACTAGTTAATCTCATGCCACTTTAAATCTAGGTAAAGAAGGCATTTTGAGGCATCACGTTTTGGGGAGTTGTACCTCACACTGGGGATCCTTCTGCTGTTTGCTTGGGTGTCATGTTTTGCTCAGCAGAGTGTTTCTGAGGGGATGTGGAACACAGAGTAGGGAAGGTTATTTTTGACTGATAAGTTATAATAATTTGATCGTTGTCCAGTGAGTTTTACCTCAATGCTAATCAAACAATAAACTGAGCCATAAATAGTAATGTGTATGTGTATATTATATATATATATATATATAATATACACATTCTTAAATCAAATCTATTTATATATGTATATAATATACATTTATAAAATCATTTACATATGCATATTATGTATAACTATGCATATATACACAATATACATATTTAAATAAATTTGTATATGTGTGTATTACATATATATAATACATACATCTATCCTTGGATATGGAAACTGAGAAACCTTTCAGGGACTCTCAGTTTTTTTGAACTCCAATCAATGTTCAAGACTTTGGGCCAAGAGATACAGAGAAGTGAGAACTAAGGGATCTTTCTGTTTGGCAATCCATCCAGGGCTTTAGCCAACTTCTGCTTGCAGAGTTCAAGTATATTTGTACACTTATTCTCGATCTGGCAAGAACAGCTAAATGCCTTTCTTTCAGTCACCTCCCAAATAGTGACTCCAGGCCTCTTCTTTTGGGCTCTTAATGCTCACTTGATTTCCCTGCAGTAGACCCTGGCATCCAGCCCATGCTTAATCTTAGAGGACAGCGGCAGATAAACGTCCTCCTATTTGGCCCAGGATTGATGCTTCTTTTCTCTCCTTGAGGTTAACAGCACATCTCCTCAACTTCACACCTCTTATAGGACCTTCATCAATTTTTTTCCTTTTTATTCTCAAGTTAATATTTTTTCTCTGTATATATAACAAACATTTTTATCTTTGGAGGTTATTTGGTTAATGTTATTCAGTATGTTTAGATTAAAATTATAAGCTCTTGAGTCTCTATTACGTTTAAGATGACTATAAAATTTTTATGTTTCGTGGGACTCTAGCATACTGAATGACCTCAGTCATTTCCAAAAAATTATACCTATTCTTTCTATCATCCATCTTGTTATTGCTTAGAACTTGTGTGGCCTTTTGTTTATAGTAATAATAAATTCACTTAAATTTAAAATCAAATGTCTTATAGTCTCTTCTATCTATAGCCCAATTCTTGGTTTTCTTTGAAATTTTACCAGATGAATTTGTAAAGATGCAGAATAGTTATCAGCCTAGATCTCAGTGGTGCCGCTGAGCACTGGGGAATATGTCTTAATATTTAAGGCTGCCTGTGTGCTGCATATTAGGCTTCTTCTCCGGTAATCATGTATAGATGTGAGAACTGAACCATAAAGATGGCTGAGCACCAAAGAATTGATGCTTTCAAATTGTAGTGCCAGAGAAGACTTTTGAGAGTCCCTTGGACAGCAAGGAGATCAAACCTATCAATCCTAAAGAAAATCAACCTGAATATTCACTGGAAGGAATATGATGCTGAAGCTCCAATACTTTGGCCACCAAATGCCAAGAGCCGGCTCATTGGAAAAGACGCTAATGCTGGGAAAGATTGAAGGCAGGAGGAGAAGGAGGCGAGAGAGGATGAGGTGGTTAGATGGCATCACCGACTCAACAGGCAAGAGTTTGAACAAACTCTGGTAGATGGTGAAGGACAGGGAAGCCTGGCGTGCTGCCATCCATGGGGTCACAGAGGGTTGAACATGACTTAGTGACTGAACAACAACAACAACCACAGAAATCCGGGAAAAGTTCACTCTACTTTTCTACTTTCATCTGTTAGTGGGCTCAGCATCCTATCTCTTCACATTCCTCATGGCGCAAATCGCTGTGTCAGCTTCCACGTCTTCATCTCAGAAAAAAAAGAGCCAAATACTTTAAGAACCCCCAAGTGCCTCACCTGTCCTGGCTGCCTCCTGAGGCTTGACAATTAAACTTCTCAGGTGGTGTTGATAGAAATGATATTGTTGTGATCTTTGAATTACAGGCTATGGACTCTTTCCCTGTGAATCTAGATGTGTTGTCAGGAACACAGCGTGCCTTCGTATCGTACTAACTTAACCATGTGCAGGTCCCATGGCACATATAAAGACTCCCCCAAAGCATAGTCTCAGCTAGATTGGGCATGAATTACAAGGAAATTCTACTGAAGATAGTCTGCCCACGCCACCAAGAAAGGCATGAACTCACAATATTTACGGCATGCATGAGTGAGTGCTAAGTCACTTCAGTAGCGTCAGACTCTTTGCAACCCTATGGATTATAGCCCACCAGGCTCCTCTGTCCATGGGATCCTCCAGGTGAGAATATTAGAGTGGGTTGCCATGCCCTCCTCCAGCGGATCTTCCCAAATCAGAGATCTAACCCATGTCTTTTAACATCTCCTGCTTTGGCCGGTGGATTCTTTACCACTAGCGCCACCTGGGAGTCCTATTTATGGCATGAGTACGGTATCAACATGTGGTTTTAGCCAGAGGAATTGTGTCAGCATCTGGTTACTTCAAAGAACAAACCAGCAAACATGTGTTGAGGGCCTATGGGCACATCTGCGTGCTAGTGAGAGTCGACAGAGTCAAGTAAGCGGGATGGTGCACTTCTGGATCGATATTCACACATGATTCAGAATGAATATCAGAGATGGAGGGAAAAGGTCTGGAAGGATACATACTTAGATTAGGGGTCATTTGTAGATTGCCTTCATGGTCGGTGGTGGGTGGCTGGGGAGGACGGGCCCCAGGAAGAGTGAACAGGTGCCTGACACACGGGAGGAGCTCATTAAACATTTATTGAATGAATGATGCTGAAGACATGCAAGAATGCCTCAGACTGAGGTTCCAGAATCTGTTGGGGGTCCAGTGGTTAAGAATCTGTCTGCCAAGGCAGGGCATATGGGCTTGACCCCAGGTATGGGAAGATAAATAAAAAGGAACCAGAATGTCCATGGTTAAGCATGAAGTCTGCACTAACGGTTTATTCTGGTTATTTGGATGAAATTGCTCTCTCTGATAACTGGTCTTTCTTCAGTTTCTAAGACAAAGACAAATTAAGCTGCAGGGTTGGCTGTCAGCTCCAATGTGGCCGTGACAACCTGGATGAGGGAAGGCGTTCTGTCCCCAGGGAGGTATATTGAGGCATATTCTTCCAGTTAGTCTTGTGTTTCTTAGTAGGTTTTATGTCTCTCCTCAACAGGATTACTCTCCCTCTGTTGCCTCAGTGACAAATTTCCATGATTATATACATAACATTTATAATGACAAATACTCCGATAAGAACCCCTCTGGCTGATAGTAAAGAGCAAGTAGACTGTAATTATGACATAAAGTGAGATGATGGGAATTTCATGGTATTGGCTAGAACCCATTTGCAAATATCCTGTGCCCATGTCTCCTCCACCATTTCAAAGTAAGCTTTCATGTTCTGAGTTGAACCCTGAGAAGAACAAGCCTGTGGCCCTGGAACTTATGTGATGGGAGTCCCATTTAGTCCCCCCGGAATCTCCTTGTGAGGTGAGGGCTCAACGGACTGGGAACTGAAGCCCAGTGAGGTTCTTGTCCTGTTGAAGAGTAAGCTTATCCACCTAACTAGAAATTCAGCTTTGTGTGCCTGTCTGCAGACCGCACACTGAACACTGAAAGGGCAAAGGCTATGCCTATCTTGTTCACGTCTGTAATTTGCTGCCGTGTTAATACAGTAGCATGTATGCATCGTATATAAAGCAATGAAGAAATGATTGACATGGAACGGCCATAGTAAGCGGCTGCCCCAAGCAGTGTGCCCTTAGTTGCTCAGTCGTGTCCAACTCTTTTCAGTCCCGTGGACAGTAGCCCGCCAGGCTCCTCTGTCTGTGGGATTTCCCAGGCAAGAATGCTGGAGTGGGTTGCTATGCCCTTCTCCAGGGGATCTTCCCCACCCAGGGGATTGAATCTGTGTCTACTGCATTGGCAGGCAGTTTCTTTACCAATGTGCCACCTGGGAAGCCCTGAGTAGATAGAGCATCTCTGAACACTTCTGCCTCCCTTTCACACATGTGGTCCCCTCTCTCCGCACTAGATCTCCCAGGGCTTATTCCATGTTCTAGAACTTGGACCGTCTTCCAGCTGACAGTAAATCTTGACATGTTAGCTGATCACAGAGCATAACGTCTAAAGCTTCCAGAGGGCTACCGAAAGTTTGAAGGAGTGAATAGATTTACAGTGCTGGGACTTCTGACACTGTGATCACCATGTGTGATGATCCTCAAAATGTACCAGGTGGGTGGTCCCCATTCTGCCTTCTTATAAGGCTGGCATGAACCTGTGACCTAACCTCCCTGCCTCCATTTCTCATTCTGCCCACCCCCAAACAGGAGGATTATCCTCATCTAAAGACTTTCCTCAACTGATTTTTTTTTTTTTAGTGAATTTTTCTTGATACTTACAGAAAAGTGTAATAAAAATCATGAGTTTAACTCAATGGATTTTCATAAAGAGGCCTCACCTGAATAACCGGCACTTAGCTCAATAAATAGAACCTTCCCAGGTTGGGAAGGTTGATGAACCACTGTGCTACCACCTGGTTACTGCCCCCAAAAGACAATCACAGCCTGACTTCTAACAGCATAGATTGAGTTTGGCAAATCTGTACTTTGTGTGAATGGGTGCATGTATGCTTAATCACGTCTGATTTTGTGACCCCATGGACAGTAGCCCAGCCGGGCTCCTCTGTCCGTGGGATTCTCCAGGCAATACTGGAGTGGGGTGCCATTTCCTTTTCCAGGGGATCTTCACTACCCCAAGATCAAACCCCTGTCTCCTGCATCTCCTGCTTTGACAGGCAGATTCTTTATCACTGCGCCACCTGAAAAGCCCCATATGAATGGGTACTTTATACGATTTGGTGATTATGGTGGTATATAGTGAAATCTCATTGTGGCTTTGAGTTGCAGTTCCCTGATAACTGCTGACATTTTGCTGTTTTTCAAATGGTTATGAGCCATTTGGACATCCTTGTGAAACTCTATTCGAGCATTTTACTCATTTTGGGGGATAGTTATCTTTTTTATTGATCTGGAGGAGTCTTTTCTATATCTTGGGTACAGAAAGATATAAAAGTATATTGCGAATATGTTCTCCCATTCTATGGGTGACACTTTCTCTTAATATAATAGTATTTTTGAAGAACAGAAGTTCTTAATTTTTATAAACTCCAATTGATCATTTCCCCCTTTGTGATTTGTGTTTTTCTATTTCCATCTAATAAATTGTTCCTTGTGCCAAGCTTATTATTAATAGACCTTTTCCTATTTTTTTCTTCTAGATGCTTTGTGATTTTACCTTTCACATTTAGAGCTACAATCCATTGGGAATTGGTTTTCTGTGTATGGCATAAGATGGGGTAAAATTAATATTTACCATTTAGATAGCCGATTAAGGTGGCACAATTTCCTGAAAGGGCTTCCCAGGTGGCTCAGCAGCAAAGAATCCGCCTGCCAATGCAGGAGCCACGGGAGATGCAGGTTCGATCCATGGGTCGAGAAGATCCCTGGAGGAGGAAATTGTAACCCACTCCAGTATTCTTTCCTGGGAAATCCCATGGACAGAGGAGGCTGGCAGGCTATAGTCCATGGGGTCACAAAGAGTTAGATACGACTGAGCTCAAAAGAAAAGGAAAAAGATTTCCTGAAAGGATTATTTTTCCTCACTACCCTGCATTGTTACTTTAGTGATAAATCAAGTGAACTCATATTTGTGGTATATTTCTAGACTCTATTGTATTCTATTTGTCTATTTGTTTATCCTGGCTCAATACCACACTGTTTTCATTATTACTTTATAGTAAGCCTGAATTCACAGTGGTATAAGGGCTCCATCTTTGTGTTTCTTCAAGAATGTCTTGCCTTTCCTCATCCTTTTGCATAGTCTTATAAGTTTTAGAATCAGTCTGTCACTTCACACAAACATACACACATGCACACACAACTCTGCTGAAATTTTGATTATGACCATGTTAAATCTAGTCCCTTGGACTGCAAGGAGATCCAACGAGTCCATCCTAAAGGAGATCAGTCCTGGGTGTTCATTGGAAGGACTGATGCTGAGGCTGAAACTCCAATACTTTGGCCACCTCATGCGAAGAGTTAACTCATTGGAAAAGACCCTGATGCTGGGAGGGATTGGGGTCAGGAGGAGAAGGGGACAACAGAGGATGAGATTGCAGGATGGTATCACCGACTCGATGGACATGAGTTTGGGTGAACTCCGGGAGTTTGTGATGGACAGGGAGGCCTGTTGTGCTGCAATTCATGGGGCTGCAAAGAGTCAAACAGGACTGGGCGACTGAACTGAACTGATGTTGAATCTATAGATCAATTCAGGGAGAATTCATGTCTTTACAGTATTTCAATGCATTAACATGATATGTATCCCTTTATTTGTTTGGGTCTCTTCACTTGCCTCAATTAAGTTTTAAGGCTGCAAGTGTATCATTTTGTAAGATTCATGCTTATGTATTTTATATTGTGAATGCTTTTCAAATTGTAACTATTGAAAAAGATTTAGCTAAAATTTTTATGCATAAATATGCAAAATATAAAGAATTTTATATTGATCCAGAGTCCAACATTCTTTACTTTACTTATCATTCCAGTAGTTTATCTGCAGATTGAAAAAAATTTTTTTCCTACATGAACTGTTATGCCATCTGCAACATTAGTGGCTTTATTTCTTCCTTTTCAATCATTGTCCTTTTTTTTCTTATTCTTATTGCCTTGGCTGGGACCTACCATACTACTGTTTAATTTTCAGGATCAGGCAGCCTTGACAGAGTTTTTTTAATCATTTAAGTTGAAGCAGGGCCTCTCCTCATCTCAGGTCAACATATCTGAGCTTCCAATAAGCTCTGCAACAGGGTAAAAGAGGGGGATGGGATGCAGAAGGAGACTTTGCCTTAGCAGAAATGGTACTGGAAGAGGAAATGAGCTGGCGTCCCATGAGCTGGAGATGAGGATGTGTTGGTCCTTGTGTGTGTGTGTGTGTGTGTGTGTGTGCACGCTCAGTCATGTCCAACTCTTTTGTGACCCCATGGACTGTAGCCCACCAGGCTCCTCTGCCCATGGAGTTTTCCAGGCCAGAATACTGGAGTGGGTTGCCATTTCCTACTCCATGGGAACTTCCTGACCCAGGGATTGAACCCAAGTCTCCTGCATAATCCCCCCAATGTGAGAGAATCTGACTCAACAGAATCACCAAATCCTAGTCTTTGAGAGCATTTCATTCAATCTTCTACCCAAAGCATGGGTCCCTAGGAATATCTTGAAAAACTTGGGATTGGAGGACAATTGTGGTCACCTCCATATCTAAGAGCCTCTCCAGAAACATCCCATCAACCCTTCCATGGTCCGTGCCTGTTCCTGACCTCACAGTGTTACCTGCCCACCACCTCCACCTTCTACCAAGCTGGAAATGGTTCTCACATTTTAATTCCACTGCTTCTTGAAATCTGGACCCGCCCCTTAAGGAGGCCTGGGTGAGGTGCCCATAGTGAGCCCGGCAGTGTCTGTAGGGACAGGACTGACCCCAGGGGGAGCCCCACTGACGAGTCCTGTTGAGGAAGCCCCTTACCCTCTGTACCACTCATCATAGTCCTGGGCACTCTGATCCCAGGCTTCCCTGAGGTCTGGTGGGACCCTCCTCCAGGCAGAGCAGATGGCGAAGACCCAGTCCACTGCAGGAAGGAAGCCAAGATGCTGATGAAGCAACTGACAACCAAGCTCCCCCTTCTCAGTGACTACACTATCGGCTAAGTTGGAAGATGTCCCACCCTGCTTTATGCCCACTTTGGTTTTTACCAGCCCTTTTCCTTTTTCTTGGTCAAATCTGATGACTAGTTTACAGAGGGAGACACCATCCCCCGCACCCCTCCCCACTGCCCCCCTGCCCCGCCTCCTGCTTCCCAGCTCACACCTGTGCCTCTCCCATCTTTCACTGTACTTGCTCCACAGGAGGCTTGCACACCCCAGAACTCAGCTCTGACTCCATTGCACATCCCGACAAATGCTCTGGACAAGAGAAAAGCCTGAGTTCCAGGGGGCTTCGTCCTGGGGGTGTTACACAGTCCTGGTCCAGGCTCCCATCTTCCTCCAGAGCTCACCTGGGGAGCAGGAGACTGTACACTCCCCATGGAGAGAAGCAGGAGGCCCAAGTTGCCAGCAAAATTTTTCTTCCCCATCAGTGAGGATTTCTCTTCATGCAAGAAAGAGAGATTGAATGGGGATGACAGATCATACGTTCTCTCTCTTCTTTGGTATCCTGTCTCTCCTCTCTATCTCACCCTCCCAGCCCTTCTATGGCTGCTTTCAATTTCTCAGACCCTGAAGGAGGGAAACGAAAAAAGCAGTGACCTCCAGGGCTGCAGAGAACACGCAGTTACTCAGAGAGAGGGAGGGAAGTAGAGGAGGGCGAGGAGGTGCAGTGGGGCTTGGCATGAATGGAGATGGGGGTGCCATTCAGTGCCTGCTGGCCCTCCCCCTACTTCACCCACGTGTGCATTCATTCCCTGCATCACCACCAGCACTAGGACACGAGCTGAGAATAATTAATTTTTATTGAAAGAGGTTTTTTTTGTTTTTTTTGTTTTTTGGTGTGCAGACATTGTGTTCTGCTTTTGCCATGACTATAAAGTCTCCAGTACAATTCTGGATTTAATTATAGTCCTATTTCAAGGGAATGAAAAAAAAAAATCACCCTGTGTCAGAGGCACAGATAATTGGTGATGCCAGGTGGAACTGAGACACGGATTCTGGGGACCAGAGCAGTTGCTTCCGGCTGATTCAGATCTCAGAACCAGCTGGGCTTTGGTGGGGTTCAGGCCTCTCTGCATCCCAGCTTCAGAATTAATTAACCTGGGGCCCAGAGGGACAGGGAGGATGTGACTTCTGAGTGGGCTACAGACCTACTCCTGGCCCTCCCCCCACTCCCTGGCTTGGCACCCCCACCCCCCCCCCAGTATTCTGATGACCTTAAACCAGGCCAAGGTTTTCCCTTATGGTGTGATTGTTAGATCCTTAGACCTGGGCAGAACTCTGGAATCTGAGTTACGGACATTCCTTTTGATTCTTGCCATTAGACTTGTTTGGAAACCCTTCATGAGGCAAAGGGCTTGGCTTCTGAGGGTGAAGCTGGTGCTTCTGAACGTGAGTCACTAGGAGACAGGAGCCTCCTGCAGGAGCAGATCCAGGACTGCAATAAGGACTAGCTCTGGGCATCTGGTCCAGGAGTGAGATGCTTCATGGACACAGAGAGAGGGAAGTGACAGATAGGGACAGGGAAGAGGGGACCAGAAAGGAGAGGATGTTTAGTTCATCACAGAGAGCCTGGGTCAGCAAGAGAAACAAGAGGACCCAGGATGACACCGAGGAGAAGGCAGACACACAGTCAGAGCCAGACATCTGAACACTGACCATCCCAGGAGGAGGATTCAGAGAGGTGGCATGAGTCAGAACTGGAGGAGTCCAGGAGAAATGCTCTCAACTAGAGGAGTTATTTATGGGTAATCTTCATTAGGCCAGCTTTACCTTTTTGCACAAAATTTCACATTTATGTCTTTCTTTGGCAGTCAACCTAAAATTATGAGCCCATATTTGAAATCTATCAGGGGAAGGAAAGAAACAGGCGAAAGCAGTGGAAGAGGAAAGAGGAAATGCATTAGATGAAGGGGGACTGGAAATTAGTGATGACTGAGGAATCAGGGAGAGACCCTTGGATGGACTAAGTCAAAAAAGAGAGACATGAAGGAACTGGAGCCCTGGGAGGAAGAGCGACATTTGCTGAGATTCCGAGAGTCAGAGGGAGAAAGAGAGAGAAAACAGTAGATAATAATAAAGCTCCCCCAAAGCAGTTATGTTTGCTTCCTCTCCTTGGTTTTCCTCTTCATCTTCCAATTCAGTCCCCCAGTGGGCCGCTTTGTTGGCTACTCCAGAGGGGATCCATCATAACGGATTCAAATATGTTCCCTGTGAGTGGTGCCCCCTGGAGTTGTGCACAGTGATTGTTCTGCCTCTGTCCATCTGTTTTCCTTTCTTTAACCACTCCCCACTTTGGGTCCTGTTGCCGTGCTAATGGCCTGTGGCATTCCCCCTCAGGGAAGTGAGTGCCTCAGAGCTGGCCCTGGTAGCTGGAGCAAAAGTCCTGGATGGGCTGCACCAGGATGGCACCTGGATCACAGCAGAGGGGACAGACTGCAGTCACACATGTGTCCCACCTGCGGAAAACACCATAGTCACATATGTGAAGCTACAGAGCTTAGGTGCTGAGAGATCAAAGATGGTAGCACTTAGTGGCAACTACTAGGCAGTGTTCATTATTTCATGTGTATTCTGTCTCCTGGGCTTCCCAAGGGGCTCAGCGGTAAAGAATCTGCCTGCAATGCAGAAAGTGCAGGAGACACCATGGGTTCAATCCCTGGGTCGGGAAGCTCCCCTGGAGGAGGGCATGGCAACCCACTCCAGTATTCTTGCCTGGAGAATCCCATGGTCAGAGAAGTCTGGCAGGCTACAGTCCATGGGGCCACAAAAAGTCAGATACAACTGAAGTGACTCTGTACATTCTGTCTTCTACATGAATTTGTAAGCTCTTGCAGGATGAAACTCTATCATGGAAAGTCTCTTTAGTTCTATTTTATTTGTGTGGCTGAGAAAGCTTGAGTTCAAAAAGTGTATCACAAGAACAATTGTTTCCATAGGAAAAATGGGTTAAAGACTAAAGCAATTCAGCCTTTCAATAAAAAAAAAAGTTATTCTCTGGCAGGAATTTCAAAAGTAAACCCTTTTTATAGCTCTGAGTGGGTAGCTGTAAAACCCAAACATCCCTGAGTAAATCCAACTTCTGATTATATGGAGCTTTTCTATAGAAGATGCACCCAGTCTCTCCCTTCCAGCAGCTGTGGTACCCTTAACAGTCTTATCACCTCGATGGTCTGTGTTGCTCTGACAGCACCTCCCAGGACCAGTTTAGGGAAGGTGCAACAGGGATTGGTCTATGTGGCATATTTTATACCATCCAGGAAATGGATCACTGGCCCCTTAAAATGATCTTCCCTCAGAATTTGGGGGAGAATGGATACATGTATATGCATGGATGAATCCCTCCACTGTTCACCTGAAACTATCACAACATTGTTAATCGGCTATTGAAAGTGGAAGCATTGGTCACTCAGTCATGTCTGACTTTGTGCAACCCCATGGATTGTAGCCCACCAGGTTCCTTGTCCCTGGTATTCTCCAGGCAAGAATACTGGAGTGGGTTGCCATGCCCTTCTCAAGGGGATCTTTCTGACCTAGGAATAGAACCTGGGTCTCCTGCACTGGGGGCAGATTCTTTACCATCTGAGTATACCCCAACATAAAACAACAAAAAATACTTTTTTTAAAACCTTTAAAAATGAGGATAATACAACAGATGTTTCTGTCTATTGATCCACCCCAGATTGTTGTCTGAAGGCAATTTCTAAAAGTCTCAGTGGATTTGCTTAAAGAGAATTGGATTGATGTCCAGTCAGTCTTCACTCAAAATAAAACAGGTATTGCCTTCAGTAAAGACTATGCAAATAATAATAATAATCTTTCCTAACCTGCATCCCTGCCCAGAGAGTACCTGACGTTTCTTCTGGACCACATGCTCTGTTCCTTACTTTGAGATAGAACTTAAAAAACAAAAACACTTGGCATGGGCACAGACTGAGACTAAAGGGCTAGTGAATGTTAATGTCCCCAGAGCAAGAGCAGGGAGGGACGTTACAACAAGGTCTCCCAATTCACACCTGTGGAGAGACGGTGCCTGGGTACCTGGGCATCTCCTCTGCAAAGCATCCCCAGCCCCTGAACCCCTCCCCTGGGTAAACTCATCTCCAGCTCCTTAATCAGGCATCACCCCTTCATGATAGATTTCAGTGTCCCTCCTCCGTGCCCCAACCACTCCCTGTGCAGCCTGTCACCACCATCTTCACCACATCACACTGAATGAACTCTCCACGATGTGCCCTCCCCCATAAGAACACAGCTGCACCAAGGCAGGAATCGAGCATTCTTCATTGAAGGGTCCTGGCGCTGGTGTCTACAGTTCCTGGTACACAGTGGGCTCTTCACAAATGCTCCTTTTAAGCTGAATTTAGCAACAGCATTGTAGAAAGACTGTGGGCCTCGGAACCAGTGGTGGCCTCAGAACTTGCCAGCTTCATGACCTTGAGCAAACAGTGTAACTCGGAGCCTCTTCAGCACAAATGGGCAGAATCAGACTTCAGGTGGTTGAGAGGACTCGTGAGACGATGAAGATGCTTCCGTCAGCACAGGTGTTCCCTGGTTGTTTGTAATATGAACAGGAAACCTACAGTGAAAGTTGATGATGAGTCATCACCCCTGCAAGTATGTGCGTTGGACACCAGCTGTTTATACACTCCCTGGAAGAACATCTCTCAACATATGCTAGAGAGAGTGATCAAGGGACAGAGTCAGTCAAAATCAGAAGTAAGAATGGAATGTAACCAGTTTGAGGGAAGTCTCAGCCCTCTCAGATATAACCTGCCTTCCAGTCTCCTTGTGTCTTTCCTTTATTTCTTTTTTTTTTATTTTATTTTATTTAACTTTACAATATTGTATTGGTTTTGCCATATATCAAAATGAATCTGCCACAGGTATACATGTGTTCCCCATCCTGAACCTCCCTCCTCCCTCCTCCCTCCGCATACCATCACTCTGGGTCGTCCCAGTGCACCAGCCCCAAGCATCCAGTACCGTGCATCAAACCTGGACTGGTGACTCGTTTCATATATGATATTATACATATTTCAATGCCATTCTCCCAAATCATCCCACCCTCTCCCTCTCCCACAGAGTCCAAAAGACTGTTCTATACATCAGTGTCTCTTTTGCTGTCTTGTATACAGGGTTATTGTTACCATCTTTCTAAATTCCATATATATGCATTAGTATACTGTGTCTTTCCTTTTAATAACATCTTGGGTTCTGTTTCCATCATCCTAAGGTTTTTTCTTTTCTTTTTTTTAATTGCTGCTGCTAAGTCACTTTAGTCGTGTCCGACTCTGTGCAACCCCATCCACCAGGCTCCGCCATCCCTGGGATTCTCCAGGCAAGAACACTGGAGTGGGTTGCCATTTCCTTCTCCAATGCATGAAAGTGAAAAGTGAAAGTGAAGTCGTTCAGTCGTGTCTGACCCTCAGCGACCCCATGGACTGCAGCCTACCAGGCTCCTCCGTCCATGGGATTTTCCAGGCAAGAGTACTGGAGTGGTGTGCCATTGAAGCTTGATTTACACCTCCTATCCTCTGCTTTTCTCAGGAAGTTCAGGGTGAGGTGAGGTAAGGAAATGCAGTAGACTGAATATTGTGGGCCCCCAAACTCACATGTTAAATCCTAACACCTCAAGTAATGGCTCTAGGAGGTGGATCTTTGGGAGATGATCAGGTCATGAGGGTGGAGACATCATGAATGGGATCAGTGCCCTTATATGAGACCCCAGAGTGCTCTCTTGTCCTCTTCCACCATGTGAGGACACTGAAAAGACAGACGTCTATGAAGCAGGAAGCAGGCCCTCACCAGACATCTAATCAGCTGGCACCTTGATAGTGGACTTCCTGGATCCTAGCACTGTGAGAAATAAGTTCTGTTGTTTCTAAGCCACCCAGGCAGGTCTAAGGCATTTTTGTTATACCAGCTTGAATGGCCCAAGAGAGGGAAGCTCAGTGATGCTACCTGGTATCTTACACTTTTCATCAGCAGTTTTGAAGCGGACAGAGAGGCAACTGGGAACATACCCCCTCCACTTCTCTCTTCAAAGTCTAGCTCTTCCAGGGTGGAGGATGATAGGGGTGGGCAGGGCAGGAGCACAGCTCAGAAAGAATGAAGTGGTGCCAAGGGTGGTGTTATAACTGACAGGCTGGCGGGAGGGGTGGCCCTGGTGTGGATCTGAGATGCTTGTGCTAAAACTCTGAGTGTGTTTTCCAGGCCTAGAAGGGTTTTGGTATGTGTGAGCGGATGGTGCACGCCACAGAGAGGACTCACTGTGTGCAAAGCCCAGAGGCACAGGAAAGCCTGCCCTGTTCTGAGGCAGACGAGCACTTGGAAATAGCCAGAGAGAGCCTGGGATGAGGGGCAGATAAAGCAAGCAAAGGTCAGCTCGGGAAAAAGAACTTTCTTGGGGGACTTCCCTAGTGGTCCAGTGGCTAAGACTCCATGGTCCCAGTGAGCAGGGCCCGGGTCTGATCCCTGGTCAGGAAACCAGGTGCCACATGCTGAAACTAAGAGTTCACACGCCGCAACTGACCCTGCACGCCCCAACGAAGACCAAAGATCTGGAGTGCCACAACTAAGCCTGGGTGCGACCAAATAAAGAATAAATGAACAAAAATCAATATTAAAAAAAAAGCTGGATTTTATCTAATAATGATGAGCAAACACTTAAGGACATTGAGGCAGGATTGTGGCATCCTGGGAAAGTCTCCCCGGTAGACCTTGGTGGGCAGGTCAGAGAGGATGAGTTTGGAGGGCAAGTGACCTGCACCAGGTGTGGCTGGGGAGCTCAGCTCTGCTGCTTCGCTGAGGGCTGCCCCCCTCCACCAGATGCTCCTTGACAGACCCCTTCAAGAGGAGGTTCTGCCTGCTGGTTCCAGGCCACTTCCTCCTGTGCCCACCCCCAGTGGCCTCCTTCCCAATGCTGCCCCAGTACAGGGCAGCCAGGAGAAATGCCAGGCTCCCTGTGCAAGGTAGCACTTGCTACCAGTGGAGGAAGGAGGCCTTCCTTTTGTGGGAGGCCTGGAATTCTTCCTTGACAACAGTTCTTAGATCCTTGCTTAGTTACAGGAGATCCCCCTCCCACTTTTCAAGTTCTCTCAAGAGCTGCTCCCACACAGGCCCAGCCCGCCTGCTTTCAGCCTGCCACTGGCACCTCCTACTGAGGCTGCAGAATCGACTCTCAGCGAGGGCCCTTTGAACACACACACACACACACACACACACACACACACAGAATGACCCCACAAGGCCAGTGGAGAGAAGCACTCCACGTGGGGGGTCCAGGAGGAACCAGTGTGATGACAGTGGTGGCGGGCGGTGTTGGATCTGCACAAAACGACACAAAACTAGGGCATCCCACCTAGAGATGATCATCCTAAGTGAAATAAGTCAGAAAGAGAAAGACAAGTACCATATGATATCACTTACACAGAGAGTCTAAAATACGACACAAAAGAACTGACTGACAAGCAGAAACAGACTCATAGACACAGAAAACACACTTCTGGTTACTGAAGGGGTAAGGGGGTGGGGGGAATTAGGAGTTCCAGATTAGCAGATAAAACTACTATATATAAAATAGATAACAAGATTTTACTGTACAGCACAGGAAACCATATTCAATGTCCTTTAACACATCATAATGGAGAAGAAAATGAAAAAGAATACATATGTGGAGATATATATAAATATATATATTAGGCTCCTCAGGTGGCTCAGTGGTAAAGAATTCGCCGGCTAATGCACTAGCCACAGGAGATGCAGTTTTAATCCCTGGATCTGGAAGATCCCCTGGAGGAGGAAGCGGCAACCCACTCCAGTATTCTTGCCTGGAGAATCCCATAGACAGAGGAGCCTGGTGAGCTACAGTCCATGGGGTCTCAAAGAGTCAGACATAACTGAGCAACAGAGCATGCACGATACATATATATAACTGGTTTATTTGATGTACCCCGGAAACGAACACAACATTATAAACTAACTATATTTCAATTAAAAAAGCATACATTAAAAAAAACTAAGGGAGTCAAGAAAAAAAATCCTGAAACAAAATTCTAGGGTGTCCTAGATTCTGCTCTGCCTCACAGCTACCTAGTCAATTGGACAGATTATTTAACCTTTCTGAGCCTCCATTTTCCCAGCTGTAAAACAGGAACAATATCTACCTTTCAGGATGATTTTGAGAACTAGAGATGCTTTTTGTAAATATGCCTTACCTAGCATTGTATAATCAGTTAAAATCACTAACATGACTGACATTTCCACCCACATCAGCATTTGAGGCCTCCTGCGAGGATTCCATGCCCCACCTCACACTCTAAGATGTTCTGAACCAGTTTCATTCATTACACTTGCTGAAATGCTACACTTGTTCAAAGCACCATCATAAACATTATAGGAAATAAAATATATAAGATAATAATGGTATCCTTGGGATGTTTACAAAGGATGTGAGAATGGAATGTTTTGCTTAGAGGCTAGATTTTAACAGAGGCTTCATTTATTCCTTCCTTAACAGATCTTTTCAGACTTGACTTTTAGGGCCTATGCTTCCCCAGAAGGAAAGGAAATAAGAGAATATATTGTTCTGTTTAACCCTAAGACAGAAATTCTTAATATTTAATGCTTTGGTGATTTTTTATTTTTTAATATTTCTATATAACTTTTTATATATATATATATGTATGTATTTATTTATTTGGCTGTGTGGGATCTTAGTTGCAGCATGTGAACTAGCTGGAGCACATGGAATCTAGTCCCCTGACCAGGGATTGACCCCTGGACCCCTGCATGGGGGACTGGGACCATGGAATCTTACCCACTGAACCACCAGGGAAGTCCCTGGTGTTTTTCAAAAGTGTGGATCCATGTTCATCTGAATGTATATGTGAGAGCAAAAGAAAGGTGAAAGTTATTGCCAAGAACTAGCCCGGTCATATAGCAGGAAAATCACACACACACTCTGACCCCACCTTCCCCTACACACACACACCCTGCCATCTTAGGACTTAAGAGGCCAATTACTAAACACAGGATCTTGAAGAAAACATTTGACTTCTCTACAACTGGCAATCATAATCTGCTCTCCAACCGTGTTAGAGCCATTGAATCCAATAAAATAATAGTCATAAATATTTCATGAAAGAAAATGTTAAGTCGCTAGCAAAAGGTGATCAAGAAGTTGAACAGAAGCCAGACTTTGTACGGGTGAAGGTTAGAAGGTGAGTATGTGAGATGGGGAAGGCATTTTAGGCTACAGAAAGCGGCAATGGGCCCTTTCTGGTAGAACATAGATATCCAAAATTGACACCCCCACAGCCTCTAGAGGGAGGAGAAGGACAGGAGACATGCGTTCTTTCTCATCAAAGGAAGAGGCCCAGCTTTATCTAACACTCACTGATGGCCCCTGGCCATTTTCCCCCATCCCTCCCGCGATTGTCTTTTCCCCTTGTCACTGACATCCTCAGTAATACCGTCTATAGATTGACTGACGGGTTACTGGCCAGTCACCATCTCCTTCATCAATACCTTGCACGTGAAGGGCCTCTCAGAGGGAGTGACCACTGCATTCAAGGTTCCAATCCAAAACTCTTGTCCGTGGAGTCAGCTTTTCTAACCCACTAGAATGCTATGATAATAACAACAACAACAAAAATTATTAGACGTTACTATGCTCCATGGTGGCTCAGTTGGTAAAGAATCAGCCTGCAATGAAGGAGACCAAAGTTTGATCCCTGAGTGGAGAAGAAAATGGCAACCTTCTCCAGTACTCTTGCCTGAAAAGTCCCGTGGACAGAGGTTCCTGGTGGGTTACAGTCCACGGGGCCACAAAGAGACAGACACGACTAAGTGACTAAACCACCACCACATGCTCCATCTCTTTGCTAAGTCCTTTACGTGTATCACTGACTCGATTTCCACACCAGTCCCCATGAGAGTTCTGCTATTATCCTCATTTCACTACTGAGGAAACGGACGTGTAAAGAATCACATACCGGGACTTCCCTAGCGGTCCAGTGGTTAAGGTTTTGCCTTCCATGCAGGGGTTGCGGGTTCAATCCCTGGTTGGGGAGATAAGATACCACATGCCTCAAGGCCAAAAAGCCAAGCATAAAACAGAAGCAATATTATAGCAAATTCAATAAAGACTTTAAAAACGGTGCATGTTTGAAAAGACCTTTAGAAAAATCACCCACCTAAAGTCATACAGTAAGTAATTGGGAGATCTGTGTCTGAATCGAAAGCTTACGCTCTTCTCTACATTCTATGAACTTGGAACCAAGTATGAAGGCCTTGTACCCTAAGGTCATCTTGAGGTCATTAAGGGATTCAGCCCCTTCTTTGGAAAGATGAGGTCAGAGGAAAAAGAAACAGGAATCTCTTGTTTCATATGTGGGTGAGGGAACCAGAGTTGGAAACGGTGGCAATCGTGTGGCAGGCCCCCTGATATAATAGAAAGAGCATCCTCTGAAACGAGAAGGATGCTGTCTAATCTCCCTTCTGATTCAACTGGAAAAATGATGTGTTCAGGAAACCAGGGTGGCCCCTTATCCTGGAGGAAGATCTTTAACAATCTCCTTTCGCCTCTGTGAAGTTTGGCTCCAAAACACAGAACTGACAGTTGTCATTAACCATGAGAAGATGAACAGAGAGGATGAGAAGGAAGAGACAACTAGAAACTCTTTTTTGGAGGTAGATATTTTTTCTTTAACTTTTCCTTCTGGCAACCAAATAACACATCTTGTCTCAGAGAGGCTTTCATGGCGTATAATTTAAAGCCTATAAATAGACGCCTGTTATTAACAAACACACACACTCACACACACATACATTTTTCTCTCTATTCAGACACCAGCAGAAATATTGCAGATGGAAGAGATAAGCTGTTTAAAATGGGAGGCACCTTTTCCTCTCCTCCACCAGCTGGATGGATGCCTCTGTCTCTTCCTCCGCCCTTTCTCTCAACTCATTCTATTCTTCTCAGTTTTATTTCCATCTCTGTTCCCTTTATGCTGCTAAACCCCACCCTTCATGTTCTTATTGTGATCTTTCTGGAACACTTGAGACTGCCCTCTAATCTTTGTGCCTGAGTCTTTGCCTCATTAGTGATCAGTCTCCTTTCTCCCTTCCCAAAGACAACTGAAAACCTCATTAGATTTCCTTAAAATTCTATCTGACACAGAACACAGAGGTGTGGCTACAACCACCTTGGTAGAAAGAACCAGAAGATAAGGTTTACAGAGGTTCCAAAAGAAGCTATGTCAAGAAATAAAAATGACAAGAATGACAATAAAATCTGTGTGCCAGCCACTATTTATTGCAGAAAATTTAAAACAGGATCTCTGATGGGGTAATATAAGATGATGAATTCATTAATGGTTAATATATTAAAATGTACATTTATATGGCATAACAGATTCCAAAGAGCTTTTAAGTACATGATTTCAATTTATTTTCAAACCAATAAGCCAGAGGGCAGAAGGGACATGGTAACTGAGAGTTTATCCTCTTTCCTCAGGTATCATGGCCAGTGAGTGGCAAAGCCAAAGCCAACACCGAGTTTTATGTGACCCTTGCCACCCCCGCCCAGGAAGCATTTGAGCTTCCCAGGTGAATTCACCTGCCAACACCAGAGACACGGGTTCGATCCCTGGGTCAGGAAGATTCCCTGAAGAAGGAAATGGCAACCCACTCCCGTATTCTTGCCTGGGAAATCCTATGGACAGAGGAGCATGGTGGGCTACAATCCATCAGGTCGTGAAAGAGTCAGACATGACCAAGTGACTACACAACAGGAAGTAGTCAGGCCTATGTCTTATTCCATTTTAGCCTTCATCATGATGATTTATAACTGTCTGTTTACTTGTCTTTCTTCTCCACTCTTCTGTAAGTACTTTGGTTGTATTCCAAGAGCTAGGAAAATGCCTGACTCAGAGAAGGAGGGTAATAAACGCTTCTTCAGTGGATGAATAAATGAATAAAGGAAAGGATGGGTGAACGCTTGAATGCATGTGCCTGTGTTCCCCAAATGCCAATGGTAAACTAAATGGCAAACAAGGTGGAGTTTGATGTGGGAGACGTCTTTGCATCACCTCACACCATCCTGTTGGTTGTAGCCTGCAGCACTAGATCAGCATTCACGTTTTCTACTCAACCACCAGGGCCCCGTTCCGTAAGTTAGTTCACTCCTGTCCATTCAGTCTCAGCTCCTTTTTCCCATGTCTAACTCTAGCTGTGGGCTTCCCAGGTGGCGCTAGAGGTGAATAACCACCTGCCAATGTAGGAGACATAAGAGACGTGGGTTTGATCCCTGGGTTGGAAAGATCTCCTAGAGGAGGGCATGGCAACTCATTCCAGTATCCTTGCCTGGAGAACCCCCATGGACAGAGGAGCTCGGAAGGCTATGGTCCATAGTGTCGAAAAGAGCTGGACACGACTGAAGCGACTTAGCACACACACAAAACTGGTTGCGCTGTGCCTCGCCTTTCCTCCTATTACAGACTTTCAGTTTCTTAAGTAGCTGTGTCTTACTTAATTCCCTCATTCATTAATTAAAGGAGGAAAACTAACATGAATTATATGCCAGACATCGTGAACTTAGGAGAATTATACTTTAATCTTTATTTTATTGGTGAGGAAACTGAGGCTCTGAGAACTTAGATAATTTATCAGAACACACCATAGGATCTTAATACATATTTCTCTAATGAAGGGGGGAAAAAGATGGTGCAGGTAATAAGTGATTGATCAGGGATTCAAGGCCAAGCCTTTCTGATCCCAAAGCCCAACATTTCTCCAGTAGAGGGGCCTCTTCCAATTCTCATTCCAACTGAAAGATTCCTTCCATTTCAAAGACACCGTGAAGGATCCAGGAAATCACTGAACTGAAAAATCAGCCCCAAGTCTCCAGGCAAATGTAATCATAATAATAATTCTTTGAAACTATTTTAATATTTTCTTCCAGAGAGCATAAGGAATAATATGCATAGTGCTTATCCCTGACTTGATTTTATTTACACACAAGGGGACTTGTTATTAGTTCCATTTTTCATGCTAAGGCATGAAGCTATTTCCTGTGTGACCCATGGTTACCAAGTGAGTGAGGATGGCTCTGGGGGATGAACTATTTCTCTGACCAGAATCACATACCCTGGTCCTTTCACTAACCCAACAAAGTTTCTTTTATTTGATTTTTTAAATAGCTTAGTTTTCATGTCTCCAAAGGGAGTGCATTAGCTGCTCAGTTGTGTCCAACTCTTTGCAACCCCATGGACAGTAGCACACCAGGCTCCTCTGTCCATGGAATTCTCCATGCAAGAATACTGGAGTGGGTTGCCATTCCCTTCTCCAGGGGATCTTCCTGACCCAGCGATTGAACCCAGGTCTCCTGCATTGCAGACAGATTCTTTACCAACTGAGCCACCAGGAGACCTGGGGACTAAAACAAAGGTGGTCAGCCCTCTCTTCTTTCAGAGACTCAGCTCTCAGCCGGCACCCTCTGGTAGTCAGCTTCTGCACACTGTAATCAAGAAAGATCCTGGAGTTCTGTAAAATCCTAATAAGTCTTCTGAGCAGGCAAAGACAGATTAAATTATTTTCTCTCTTGCTTTGGTATTGCTTCCCAGATGGTTCAGTGGCAAAGAACCCACCTGCAATGAAGGAGACACGGGTTCCATCCTTGGGTCAGGAAGATCTCCTGGAGAAGAAGATGACAACCCACTTCAGTATTCTTGCCTTGGAAATCCCGTGGACAGAGGAGCCAGGCAGGCTGTAGTCCATGGGATCTGACACGACTGAGCATGCACGCACGCACCTGGTGTCAGGATTAACTGAAGTTCAGTTTCTTTCATCTTGGTGTTGGAAGAATTCAATGAGACATAAATAGTGAGTTATTAGCATAGGATGCTTTCGGGAGATACAAGAGAGCAAGCAAGGGGGCACAGTAGCTCCGAGAACAAAAAGGACTCCATTTTATAATCAAAGAGAAAGTGGGGAAGGGGAGAAGACCACCCTCTATTGCATTCTTGGGCAGACATCAAGGCTTACTGGTCCTTCTTTGGCCCTGTATGTTTTAACCAGTACTATCAAGGAGATCCAACCAGTCCATTCTGAAGGAGATCAGCCCTGGGATTTCTTTGGAAGGAATGATGCTAAAGCTGAAACTCCAGTACTTTGGCCACCTCATGCGAAGAGTTGACTCATTGGAAAAGACTCTGATGCTGGGAGGGATTGGGGGCAAGAGGAGAAGGGGACGACAGAGGATGAGATGGCTGGATGGCATCACTGATTCGATGGACGTGAGTCTGGGTGAACTCCGGGAGTTGGTGATGGACAGGGAGGCCTGGCGTGCTGCAATTCATGGGGTCGGAAAGAGTCGGACACGACTGAGTGACTGATCTGATCTGATCTGATCTGATCATGGCATTATTTAAATCATATGTATATTAGCCTAAGAGTAGTAACATATACTAAAATACGGTAATACTCACCTCAGGTTTTGGTATAATGTCCTCTTTCACCTAGTTTATTTCCCCTCTCACCTACATTTCTTAGTTACATGCACAAGGACTATTAACTCTCTAATTTCATGTAACAAGATTCAGACACCATATCTGTTCTCTTGTGTTTTAACAATCAGAGTTTGTGACTTGAGTGTGTCTGATCCTTGGCTGCACCTGGTCTTCCTTCAAGGTAGGTCAGCTGTCCCCAACCATTTAGCCACCAGGGACCAGCTTCCTGGAAGATAATTTTTCCACAGATGGGGTGGGGGGTGGTTTCAGGATGATTCAAGCACGTTACACTTATTGTGCATCTTATTTCTATTATTATTACATCAGTCACACCTCAGATCATCAGATGTTAGATCCTGGAGGTTGGGGATCCCTGGTGACCATTGCTAGGTTACTGAATGCTTTTCTTGAGTGGTCATTAGCTTATAACAGTTTACCAAACCCCCTTAAAATTCCTTTTCTGTCTTTAATCCCCTAGTGGGATTTCTAAACCAATTAAATAGTTGGTTTAGAAATCCCATGAACAAGGCTGAGTGCCAAAGAATTGATGATTTTGAATTGTGGTACTGGAAAAGACTCTTGAGAGTCCTTTGGACTGCAAGGAGATTAAACCAGTTAATCCTAAAGGAAGTCAACCCTGAATAATCATTAGAAGGACTGATGCTGAAGCTGAAGCTCCAATACTTTGGCTACCTGATGCAAAGAGCTAACTCACTGGAAAAGACTCTGATACTGGAAAAGATTGAGGGCAGGAGGAAAAGGGGGCAACAGAGGATGAGATGGTTGGATGGCATCCCTGACCCAATGGACTTGAGTTTGAGCAAACTCTGGGACATAGTGAAAGACAGGAAAGCCTGGTGTGTTCATGGGGTCACAAAGAGTTGGACATATCTTAGCAACTGAACAACTCTATCCCTATTACCAGAAACACAAAATGAATAGTAGATTAATTTCAATCCCTTGAAATGTAAATGTTCAAATGCTATGAATGATAAACCTTTCTTAATAGATTGAACTCAGCCTCTAATCTGAATTAACCATAAAGAACTCTCCATTACTCAGACTTAACAAACAACAGAGACTTTGGGATTCCTACCGACTGGACCAGCATCTCTTTGAAAGCATGTGCTGGGGACAACAGGTCAGGCCTAACAAGACCTTGATCTGACATGAGGAGCAAGGGAGCCCCAGTGAGACACAGGTGTCCGTGTCTGATGCTCAGCCCCGCACTGTGTGTAGACACATGAGCAGGGGGCGATGCCTGAAGCAGACTCAGAGCTGCAACTCTGCTCAGTGTCCCGGGCAGCACCCTGAATCATATCACAGCAAATTTAGGACTGCGCCAATGGAGACAAGAACCTCAGCACCTCCCCTTTGCTGCCTGCCGGATGCCTGGCATCTGGGCCACAGTCGCTCTGCAGGGTCGCTCCCCACCCTGGAAAATGAGAGAGGTTGTTTGGACACTGGGTTCCTGCAGATGGTTTTACTGCCTCGCCCCAGCAAAGCTGCTGTATGGGAGACTGGGGCTCTGGCATCTTTTTCTCAAGGCTGGGGTGTGTTTTGGGTACCAGTTCTTTCCCCCCTTCCCTCTTGGTCAGATTTTGTTGGACACCAGTGACCGGCAGTCTCACAACAGATACAAGCCTAAGCTGCCCTCTTGGGTTTTTGAATTTTAATGTAGGAAGTCATGTATTCACTAAAAATAACATTTTAATCAAATGTTCTCTAGAACCAAACCGCACTGGGGCTGTAACATTACAAAAGAAGAGACAAGGAAGCCTAGATCTAGATGTCAAAGTCAGAACCTCCTCGTTCCCAGTCTTCACAGCTGTAAGGAACTCCTATCACTCCATGTGTCACGAAACAAGACTGCCAGATTGACGCACAGCCTTCTTCGGAATGGCTGTTAAGGATAACAGAAGCTTCCCATTGGAGTTGTCGTTTCCATACCTGGCTTTCATGTAGGGGCGAAATTCTGTATTTAAATTAACCACCGAGGCTGGGCTCTGATTAACAGACTTACAGATAATTCCGATTTCTGTTCACAAGCGCATGTCTCATTTTTTGTGTTTTTCTCTCTGCTTGTGTATGTGCATAATTCAATACATAACTGCTGAGCCTAGAAAAAGGAGCAATTGTGCCTCTATTTCTTCCTCTTTTTTTCATAGCTAATGTTTCAAAATACTCTTTTGAAATGCTAAGAGACTCTGAAATATTTAAGTAAACAGACTATTAGGATGAGAACCTAAGTGTCAAACAACAAAGAGGCAACGTAGCAATTTGCTATTCGGGGGAGACAGAATTCAGAGCTACCTTGCAGGAGACAAAAAAATAAAAAATAAACTCTGTCTGACAACAGACCTCCCAAGCAGGTCCCACAGAAAGGCTATGTAAGAACAAACAAGAACAACAACAACAGTAATTTCCTTGGTCGAGACAAGCTGATTTGCATAGACATTAAACATTTTTCTGGCCATAATGATGGAGACGGGTAGAAGCTTTCACCCCCATTTTACAGATGAGAAAACTGAGTCTCAGGGAGGTTGGATAACTTGCCTAAAGTCACACAGCTAGGTAGCAATTCAGTCAGTGCTAAAACCACATCTTTTTACTCCCAAACTCAATGGTGTTTTCAGGACAGTCTGCCACAAGTGGAAGGCATTACAGACCTCCCGTTATTCTTCGTTTCGAGGTAAACCTAGGGAATAGTTTGTGTGGCCCTTCGTTTCTGGCTGCTTCAGCCTGAATGACACTTATAGGATTATTCTTCTTCTAGTTCTTTCTTGGCAATAACTCTATTGAAAATAGCCCTTGTACAAAAAAAAAAAAATCAGCAAAAATTTCAAAGCAAGACTTCAAGATTTCTCAAGGGAAAATCTAGGCCCTGAGGGGCTCAATTGTGTTTCCCAGGCCACATAGTAATCCCGCAAGATGAGCAAAATGTCTCAATTTACCCCACCCTCTAATAAGCCCCAGAGAGGTATCAGCAGACCACCAAACAGATGGCCTGCTAATAGTGGGCAGGACAGTGTTGATCACAAGCAGAGCCGCCAGGCAAAACCCCCGGTCAGGTTGCTCTGTCTCAAATCAAATGAGATATCTGTGGAAGAGTTTAAAAGTGGAAAAATACTATATAAATGGAAAGCATTATTGTTGCCTCCATGTTTCATGAGCCCCAACAGAAATACTTTTTTCCCCCTTTAAACAAAATTTTTATTTAAGTACAATGGATTTGCAATCTGTTAGTCTCAGGTGTACAGCAAAGTGAATCAGTTATACATATATTGACTCTTTTTCAGATTCTTTTCCCATATAGGTCATTACAGAGTATTGAATAGAGTTCCCTGTGCTATACACAGGAAGTCCTTATTAATTACCTATTTTATACATGCTGCTCAGTTGCGTGTGCTCAGTTGCTTGGTCCTGTCCGACTCTTTGCGACCTGCCAGGCTCCTCTGTCCATGGGATTTCCCAGGCAAGAATATTGGAATGGGTTGCCATTTCCTTCTCTAGGGGAGCTTCCCAACCCAGGGACTGAACCCGGGTCTCCTGCATTGCAGGCGGAGTCTTCACTGTTTGAACCACCAGGGAAACCCCTGCATATAGTAGACTCTTAGTAAAAATGTAATGAAATTGATTTTTACACTTAAAGAAATCCCTTCTAGGAATACTCTCAGGGACCCTGAAAGCTGAAAATATTTTCTTATACAACCCATAATTGTGGCATGCCAGTAAAGGATGGGGTTCGCACAGTAAACCTTCTTATAAGAATCAACCCTATGTACTCACTCAGGACTCTCCAGACAGTCAGACCTGTTTGTTGTTTCTGGAATGCTCCCATGGTTTCTCACGTATCCGCGTGCTGCTGCCTTCTCTTGAATGATCCTTCAGTACTCCAATAACGCCCGGTGTATGTCTGTGCTCAGTTGGACACGACTGTACTGTTGCCCACCAGACTGCTCTGTCCATGGGATTCTTCAGGCAAGAATACTGAAGTGCATTGCTGTTTCCTTCTCCAGGGGAGCTTCCCAACCCAGGGAGGTCTCCCCTCTGAGTCACCAGAGAAGCCCCCAAACACATGTAATACAGTTTAACAAATAAATGAATAAACTAAGAGAACACCCACATAATCCACCAGCCAGGACAAGAAAAGGAACACTGCCAGAGTCTTAGAAGCTTCCTAGAGGTAACCACTGTGCTGGCTTCAGTGACTGTGATACGTTTCATTTTCTAAACTTTGGCTTCTCAGTTTTGAAGTCTGTAGAAATGGTACCGTTCTGTCGGGAGTGTTTCATTCAGCATTGCGCTTGTGGGGTTCATCCTTGGGTATACCTGTGCCTGGGCTATTCCATTGCGTGAAAAACTACAGAGTAATTCCTCTACTCTATTGTTGATGGATATTTGGGTTGCATCAGAGTTGTATTATATACAGTGCTGCTATGAATATTCTTGGATTGCTTTGTACCCATCTGAACAAGGTTTGCTAGAGTGTACACCTAGGGTTACATTTCTGGGTACTTCTATTTAGAGGCCATATATTAAATAAAGTCAAACTGATTTCCAAGTGGTTGTACCAACTTCATTGACATCAGCAGCCAGGGAGAGTTCAAAATGTTCCATCACCCCTTCACTGTCAGACTTCAAGCGTTTCTTGTCGAGTATGGAAAGAATTCCATTGTATTTGTATTTGAGTTCAAGGATCGTTAGTCTCATATTTACCGGAAATTTCCTTTTTGTGAAGTGTCTGTTTAAACCTTTCACACATCTTTCCTATTTAAGTTGTCTGCCTTTTCCTTAGTGAAATGGAGGAATTTTTTTAAAAGTATTTTGAATACTAGTCTGTTGTTTGTTTTGCATGTTGTAAATATTATCTCCAATGTCATGGTTTATATTTTTACCTTTGATACCATTTGCTGAAGAGGATGTCTTGATTTTACTGTAGAAAAAATTTACAATTTTTTCTTTATAGTTTGTGGGTTTTGTGTCCTGTTTACGAAATCTTTACCCCAAGATCATGACAATATCTTTCCTTATTGATTTTCCTTTCAGCTTTAGTCTTTTATCCACTGAAATTGAGGTTTTTTGGTACGGTACAAAGTAAAGATCCAGTGTCTAATCATCTCAGCAATTTGTTGAAAAAATTTTGTTTTCCTTGCTGATCTTTAAATCTGGTAGAGTCAAAGAATTCTACTTCTTCCAGAATATCTTGGATTTTTTTTATTAACCCTTTGCATGTCCATATAAATTTTAATAACAGCCTGCCAAATTTTTTTTAAACTTTGGAATTTTGCTTGAATAAGCATTAAATTTATAACTCAACTTGAGGACAAGTGGCATCTTTATAAAAATTAACTATTCTGATTCATAAACTTGGTATGTCTCTCGACTTAGTTTTCTTTTTTACCATCTCTCAATAACACTTTATAATTTTCTCTGTGGATGTCTCAGACGAAAATATTTTGTCAGTACTATTCCCAAGGATATCATCTTGTTTTATGCTCTTCTCAATGGTAGGTCTTTTATTTCATTTTCAATCTGTTGCTTGATTATATGAATTAAATGTATTGTTTAAGTATTGAACATGAGCAGTACCACCGTGTCAAACCCCCATAATAATTACAGTAATCTCTATGCAGAATCCTTTGGATTTTCCACACATAATGAAATCATCTGTGAATAATGACAGTTGTTTCTCCCCACTTTTTAATTCTCATACCTTCTATTTCTTTTTATTATTTCACTGAGCCGGCAAGAGCCTCCAGGACAAGGCTGAATAGAAGCAGCAATCATAGGAATTTTTCTCTGGTTCCAAATTTCAAAATGAGAGTTCTCAAAGTTTCAGCATGTGATGTCACACTTGCAATAAGGTTTTCATAGGCATCCTTTGTCGGGTTAAGGAAATTTCACTTTATTTCAATTTTGCTAAGAGTTTTGTTATGAATGAATGTTGATTTTACTTAAATACTTTCTCCGCATCTCTGTGATAATCACCCCATTTTTTTCTGTTTTTTTTTTTCTTATACTGTGGTGAATTACATGAATTGCTTTTCCAAAGTTACATAATCTTGCATTCCTAAGAGAAATGCAAATTACTCATGATGTATTTTTTTTTTTTTGCATATTGCTTGATTCAGTTGACTAATTGTAGTTCATGCTTTGCATTTACATTCATGAGTGAGATTGGGCTCTAATTTTTCTTTCTCATTTTGCTTTGTCGAGCATTAGAATCAAGATTGGGGTAGTATCACAAAGCATAATGGAAGATTTGCCCTTTTATTCTATTGTCTGAAGGAATGTGTTTAAATTGGAAATATTTCTTGAACACTTATAGAAGAACTGCCAATTTTATGCTCTCAAAAGGGCTTGCCTGTAATGCTTTGCCTTCATATTTTTCTCTCGGCCGCATTAAACCATTTTTCCGACCCTAAAAAAAAAAAAAAAAAAGAACCTACTGGTAAACCATCTGGGCCTAGAGAGTTCTAGATAAGAAGTTTTCGTATTACTAACTAAAAGAAAATTCAAGATACTTATTTCTTCTTGAGAAGGGTTTTGGTATGTTATATTTTTCCAGGAATGTATGCATTTTGCTTTTATTTTCAAACATGTTGGTGTTAAGTTTTTTGTATATTTTCAGTATTTGCTGTGTCTGTAGTAATGTCCACTTTTTCACTCATAATGTTGATTATTTGTGCATTTCGTCTTTATTTTCTTGATTAACCTCATCAGTGGTTTGTCAATTTTATTCATAGTTCAAAGAGCCAACTTTGGGGTTTGTTTGTTCTCTTTATTATATTTCTATTTTGTGTAATATTTTTCTATGACATTAATTTATCTTAATTGTTTCTTTCTTCTACTTTTTTGGATTTTACATTGCTTTGTTTTTCCTAGTTTCTGAATTAGAATTTCCAATATTTCTTCTTTCCTAATCCATGCTTTTGTGGCTATAAATTTCCCTCTATGTAATATTTTAACTGCATCTCTTGGTCTTCTGGTAACTAATTTGCAAAAGAAAGATAGGAAGGAAAGAAGGCAGAAAGGAGATAAGGAAAGAAGGAAAGAGGGAAGGAAGAGAAAGAAAAGGAAGGAATAAGGATGAAAAGAAATGAAAAAGTCCTGATTTGCAGCATGCCAATTTTATATTTCTGTGTTTAAGTGCTTCACTACAACTGATTTCAGACTGCTGCTGCTGCTGCTAAGTCGCTTCAGTGGTGTCCGACTCTGTGCGACCCCATAGACGGCAGCCCACCAAGCTCCTCTGTCTCCTGGATTCTCCAGGCAAGAATACTGGAGTGGGTTGCCATTTCCTTCTGCAGTGCATGAAAGTGAAAAGTGAAAGTGAAGTCGCTCAGTCGTGCCCAACTCTTAGCAACCCCATGGACTGGAGCATACCAGGCTCCTCCATCCATGGGATTTTCCAGGCAAGAGTACTGGAGTGGGGTGTCATTGCCTTCTTCGATTTCAGACTAGTAGTGGGTTAATAACCAGATGCAAAATTCCTAAATATCTAACATTCAGCTCCTGCAAGGCAACTCTAGTATACCTCTGTTGTGTGTCTCAAATTTTAAATTGTATTTCCATTATTGTTTTCAAAATATGTTCTAATTAACACTATACAGTTGATCCTTCAAATTCTGGTTTGAACTGCATGATCTCACTTATATTTTTTTTTCAATAGTAAATAGTACAATTCAACACAATCTACAGCTGATTGAATCCACAGATGGGGAACTATGGATGTGGAGGACCTATCCATAGATTTTTTTTATTGTTCAGAGGATCAGTTCCCCTAATCTGCCCTCCCACTTTATTCAAATGTAAACTGCCTTTTCTCTTTAAGCTGAACTTCTTTGATTATATGGAAGCACGTGTCTAAATTTCCAATTATATGGAAATATTTTAGTCCATTTTTGCTTTGTATTTCTAGCTTAATTGGATTTTTTATTGGAGATCACACTTGATGTGATTTCAATTCAGTGAAATTCATTGAGATTGACCCAAGGTCCAGAAATAGTTGATTCACATGAACATTATACATGTGCCTAAAAGGAGAAGGTTTTCTGCAACTGTTTGATGCAATGTCTATAAGCATCCATCATGTAAAATTTTAAAATCTGGTGTAAATGTTCTAGACGATTATGATTGTTTCTTGTAAGATGTATCTATGACTTAGATATACAGCATTACAGTCTACCACTGGATGGTTATTTCTCCTTTTCTATCAATTTTTATTTTATATACTCTAAAGCTTAATTTGTTTAGCTTTACTTTTACATATTTTAAATTATAGTGTTTTGTTAATTAAAATGTGTCATTGTAAAATTTATACTCTTTAGTAATGCTTCAGTTAAGCTCAGTCACTCAGTCATGTCTGATTCTTTGCGACCCCATGGACTGTAGTATATGAGGCTTCCCTGTCTAACTCCCAGAGCTTGCTCAAACTCATGTCCATCGAGTCAGTGATAACATCCAACCATCTCATCCTCTGTCCTCCTCTTCTCCTCCTGCCTTTTCAATCTTTCCCAGCATCAGAATCTTTTCCAATGAGTCAGTTTTTCACATCAGGTGGCCAAAGTATTGGAGTTTCAGCTTCAGCATCAGTCCTTCCAATAAATATTCAGGACTGATTTCCTTTAGGATTGACTGGTTGGATCTCCTTGCAGTCCAAGGGACTCTCAAGAGTCTTCTCCAACACCACAGTTCAAAAGCATCAGTTCTTCGGCACTCAACTTTCTTTATAGTCCAACTCTCACATCCATACATGACTACTGGAAAAACCATAGCCTTGACTAGATGGACCTTTGTTGGCAAAGTAATATCTCTGCTTTTTAATATGCTATCTAGGTTGGTCATAACTTTCCTTCCAAGGAGTAAGCGTCTTTTAATTTCATGGCTGCAATCACCATCTGCAGTGATTTTGGAGCCCAAAAAAATAAAGTCTGACACTGTTTCCACTGTTTCCCTATCTATTTCCCAGGAAGTAATGGGACCAGATGCCATGATCTTAGTTTTCTGAATGTTGGGTTTTAAGCCAACTTTTTCACTCTCCTCTTTCACTTTCATCAAGAGGCTCTTTAGTTCTTCTTCTCTTTCTGCCATAAGGGTAGTGTTATCTGCATATCTGAGATTATTGATATTTCTCCCAGAAATCTTGATTCCAGCTTGTGCTTCATCCAGATTGGCATTTCATATGATGTACTCTACTTACATGTTAAATAAGCACGGTGACAATATACAGCCTTGATGTACTCCTTTCCTGATTTGGAACCAGTCTGTTGTTCCATGGTCAGTTCTAACTGTTGTTTCTTGACCTGCATACAGATTTCTTATGGAATTTTTATTTCATATTAATGAACTCTCCTAAGACATCTGTTAATTAATATTTGCCACCTGTATTTTTTTCATCCTATTATCTTTAACCTTTTTGTATCCTTATGTTTTAGAATTTTTTCTCTTGGAAACAGCACGTATAGAAATGTATAGCCAGAACACCTTTGGAATTTTTGTTGTTTTTTCCTGGAGAGTTTAATTCATTCAAGTTTTTTTAAGTTCTAACATTTCAGGTTAAAAATCTACATCTTCATTTATGCTTATATTTGTCCTATTTCCATTTGTTTTCCTTTTCTTTATTGTCTTCTTTTTTATTTATTTTTTATTATTTCTATTTTCCTTCTATTAGAGGGTTATACATGCTGTTTCTATTCTTTTGGTACTTACCCTAAAAAATTCAATGTGTAAAATTTTAAAATTATAGATAGTATAAAGACTTTATGATACTCAGCTCCATTTTCCCTCACCATCTTATTGGATATTTCTATTCTTTTTCTTCTTTTCAATCTGATATTACTGTTGTTGTTTCAACAGTGACATACTCTTATATAGGAGCACATATTCATAAATTTCTCTTTCTTTCTTCTTGCAAGAAGACCTGCCTGAGGGCAAGATATGCATCAGAAGGATTGGAAATCTAAGACAGAGATAGTGAGACAAGACAGAATGAAAACCAGTGGCTTGGCCTGATGGAGCCAGATTCAAGGGGAAATCTGAGAGCCCATGGTCAAGCAGAGCTGGGGGCAGAGTTAGGTGAGATAAAAGAAGTTAGAGAAGTCAAGCTAATGCAAGAAGCCCAGTCTTTTTTAAAAAATTAAAGTATAGTTGATTTACAGTGTTGTGTGAATTTCTGCTATACAACCAAGTGATTCAGTTATATAGACATTCCTGTTGATATTCTTTTCCATTATGGTTAGCACAGGATATTGAATATATTTCTCTGTGGTCCCCAGTAGGGCCTTGTTTATCTATTCTATATAAAATGCTTTTTATCTGCTAATCCTAAACTCCCAATTCATTCCTACCCCATCCCCTCCCTTTGCAAGAAGCCAAATCTTGAAAAAGACAAATATCATATGATATTGTTTTCACGTGAGATCTAAAATCTGATATTACAAATAAACTTACTTACGAAACAGAAACAGACTCACAAACATAGAAAACACATTTATGGGTACCAAAGGGAATATTGGGGTATGAGGGGGAAATAAATTAGGAGTATGAGATTAACATATACCCATTACTGTGCTGTGCTGTGCTTAGTCACTCACTTGTGTCTGACTCTTTGTGACCTCATGGACTGTAGCCTGCCAGGCTCCTCTGTCCATGGGATTCTCCAGGCAAGAATACTGGAGTGGCTTGCTATGCCCTTCTCTGCGATACACACTACTATTTTTATTAATAAAATAGGTAAGCAACAAGGACCTACCTACTGTATAGCACAGGAACTGTTCCTAATATTTTGTAATAACCTATAATGGAAAAGAATTTGAATCACTTGAAACTAACACAACATTGTATATTAACTATGCTTAAATAATAAATAAGTAAAATTTTTAAAAAGAAGCCAAATCTTAGATGAGCAGTTGGGAACTAGGGGTCTGGGAAAGCAAGACACAGAAAGGACCCAGTGAGTGGTCCTGACCACAGAAATAAGGCATTACAACCAGGAGATCCATAATGCAGACAACTCCCAGTTCAATAAGATAGCATTTCATGCACCTTTTGCTGAGTGGGGCCCAAGCCCACAGACATGGTCAGTAAGTCAGGGAGCTGAAGGCTGAAGACAAATAGGGGTGAGGAGGAAGAGCAGATCTTATTTCATCTGTGGACACTTTTCTGTTCAAGTATTGATCTCCCCAGCAGAGACTTAATAGGCACTCAATAAATAGATAGCCGTTCATTTATTTATTGACTCTCATTGAACCAGTGGGACTGTGGCAGCCTCCAGAAGGAGAAAAACACAAATCAAACATGTTTCCTAACCTTGAGGCACTCAAGCCTAGGGCTTGAGATCAACATTTCACTGGAACATAAAGCAAGATGATATAAGTGCTAAGCAGAAGTTAAAATGCCAGAATAGGGCCATTTGCTCCAATTAAGATTATCGGGGAGGACTTCGTGGAGGAGGTGGCAGGATTTTGGGAGGGTCAACATTACAATGACAGCCACAGGGGAGAGTGTGAATATCCTGAACCGGAGTTCAGATTTCCTGAGTTATTAGCCCTGGAGGTCAACCCAAGGACATGCTGTCTGGTGGACAGAGCTCTTGAGAAATGTCTGGAGAACACCGAAGAGAGACTCCTCCTTCACCCTCTCCATCATCCACCAGTGCTGTCCATTCTGCTTCTTTCCTTCCCATCTTGTGATGCATGTCACACTCTGCCTTGTATTCCAGATGGACAAGTCCTGGGGCAGTCTAAGCTTCTGAGACTAGGAAATAGACCAAGGTAGATTCTTGGCAATTCCCAAAGCCCTGGTGATAAGCATCACTGAGATTCAGCACTGGGTGGATGGTCAGCCACTCCCCATTCCCAGCCCAGACTCTGATGGTGGAGTTTTCACTGCAGCAAAGAAAGCAAGAGACAGGCATACCATGTAGCATCCACATTCTGTATGCAAGAACCCTTCAGGTCTGCTCCAACACTCAGCCTTCTCATAATTCCATGTTAGCACCAGAGAGGTTTCCAGAAGGGGAAGCAACACAGAGAGCCTACCTAGGATCGTCTCTCCTACCTCTTCATGCCTGCAGCAGCACCCTAGGACTCCAGGCTGAGCACCTTCTCTGACTCTTTAAGGTCCACTTAAACATGGCAGCAAGAGCAGGGACCATTAGATTATTAGTGTGGGTCCCTGTGTTGTCAGCTGGCTCAGATGGTAAAGAATCTGCCTGCAACACAGAAGACGTGGGTTCGATCCCTGAGTCAGGAAGATCCCCTGAGAAGGAAATGGTAACCTACTCCTCTATTCTTGCATAGAGAATCCCATGGACAGAGGAGCCTGGCAGGCTACAGTCCATGGGGGTTGCAAAGAGTCAGACATGACTGAGTGACTGACACTTTCACTTTCACTGTAATGTCAAAGGAAAGGGGGTAATCTTTACCTGAGCCACTTTACAACCTGCCACCGCCTCCCCAAGACCTTCCCTGTGTAGCTCCTTTCTCCTTGCTTTCTGGACATCTGTTTTTGGCAACTTTACATTCCACCTTAATAGAAGTTTTGGAGGTAAAGTCATGGCACATCTGTATCATCACAGCTAGGACTGTGCTACACTCAGAGAAGATGCTCTGTAGAAAGACCATTGATCCTGAAGTTTGATTAACGTATTAGTTCCCTGGGTCTAACATAACCAGGCACCAAAAACTGGGTTGCTTAAGAAAACCTAAGTGCATTATCCCACGCTTCTGGAAGTCGGGAGCCCAAATCAAGGTGTTGGCAATGCTGGTCCCTTCTGACATACCTGGGGCAGAATCTGGTCTGTCTCCCAGCTTCTGGTAGCCCCAGGCAGCCCTTGGTTTGTAGGGTGCATTTCCCTATACCTTCACATCATCTTTCCTCTGTACATGGCTGTATCTGAGTCCAGATGTCCCTTTCTCATAAAGATGTTAGCTGCAATGTATGAGGCTTGATGTGATCATTTGCAAAGACTTGATTTCTAAACAAGGTCACGTTTATTAGTACTGGGCATTAGGACTTTAGCCTCTTCTGTGGGGTACCATTTTACCCATGATAAGGAATATTTGGACATTTGCAGAGGGAAAGGCATTTCAGGCTGTAGGTAGAAAATGAGCTAAAGCATGGAGATGGGCACGGAAATGGTTTTATATGCTTGAAAGAGTGATTGGCTTCATTTGACTCTGAAATTAAAGTAATATCATGAATATAGATGCCTCTGAAAAGTGTGCCTATGTACATGAAATCTGTTTATATACAAATCCCCAGTGTAGACAGACTCTGACTCACTTTAGCTCTCTGGTTCTGCATTTGCCTTTCTTGTGAGTTTCAAGAGATTACAGTTGGCATGACAATGCTGCGTCGGTGCGTTCAGCATCTCCCTGTTTTGCAGAGATTAGGCATTGCCTGATGGGATAGGGCACCCTTTGTGCCAGGTTGCTGGGACCTTTGATCAGCAACAGAGACGTCAGCTCAAATGGGCTCGCAGAAAGGGAGACTGAAGCCTTGGCCATTGACTCCTCCAGAAACGTTATGTAAACCATGCTCATTTCCCATTCTGCAAGCACTGTGTTCTGTCCTGGATTGACAGCTCCTGGGAGACTGGCATCTGCAGCCTGCTCCAGGCAAGGAGGAGAGTTTGTCACATGTCACCTTCACTCAGGCACCACCTAATCCTTCAGCACGCCCCAGCTGTGACCCAGCTGCCACTTTGGAGAAAACCCACATGGCCACATGCAAACAACAGATGCTTTCTGGATGTTTTCTGGTGTTGATGATGGTGGTGGTGATGGCCAGGGTGCAGGTGGAGGTGCTGGTGGTGGTGGCAGAGCTATGGTGGTGACGGTCACAGCTCTGGTGACAATGATGGGAGATGCTATCTTAACCCATGACTTTTGTGAGCATCACATGAGCCTGAAGCTTGATAAGAAGGGCAGTCAGGCTGTAGAACTTTTTATATCCCTCCTAATGCCTAGCCCAGGCTTCCAAGGTGGCTCAGTGATAAAGAATCTGCCTGCAATGCAGGAGACCAAGGTTCGATCCGTAGGCCGGGAATATCCCCCAGAGAAGGAAATGGCAACTCACTCCAGTATTCTTGTCTAGGAAATCCCATGGCTAGAGGAGCCTGGCTGGTTTATAGTCCATGGGGTCGCAAAAGAGAAAGAAGGACTTAGTGACTAAACAACAACAATGCCTAGCCCAGGACTTTTCCTGCAGTAGCTGCTAAATCAGGATCCAGCAACTGAATAAATATTCAATATGATTGTTTCCTATCAAGTTCACAGTCCCATACTTAAGAGTTGAAAACTCACTGTACAACTTATTATTCTGTGACCCTACAGAAAGTACGAGAACAAATCTCTTTCTTAAATTTATTTTATTGAAGTATAGTTGATTTGCACGGCTTTCAAGGTGGCTCAGTGGTAAACAATCTGTGTGCAGTGCATGAGCCGCAGGAGATGAAGGTTCGATCCCTTGGTTGAGAAGATCCCTGGAGGAGGGCATGGCAATCCCCTCCAGTATTCTAGCTTGGAGAATCCCGTAGACAGAGGAGCCTGGCCGGCTACAGTCCACAGGGTTGTAGACATGACTGAAGCAACTTTAGCACACAGGCACACATAGGTGATTTGCAATGCTGATTTGTGCTGTAAAGTAAAGTGATTCATATACACACACACATATATATAACATGTGTATATGTGTATATATATATATATGTTCTTTTTCATATTCCTTCCCATTACAGTTTATCATGGGATACTGAATATAGTTTCCTGTGCTATATAGTTGGACCTTGTTGTTTATCCATCCTATGTGTAACAGTTTGCATCCGCTCATCCCAAACTCCCAATCCATCCCTCCTCCACCCACCTCCTTGGCAACCACAAGTCTGCTCTCTATGTCTGAGTCTATTACAAGAACAAATCTTGACTCTCTCTCTGGACACAGTAAGCCTTCGATTAATGAGCTCTATTAGTAGTGTTATGGTCCTAATTTGGAATTTATAAAAGGAAACACAACAACCACTTTTGCAGACACAAAGCTGTGAGCCTCTTTGTCCACTTTAAACACTGGCAGAGCAGTAGACGAGTTCAGGAGAAGCTAGTGGGCCCTGCTGCTGGTATTCCCACCTGCTTCTACTCCTGCATGATAACTGTTGGGGTGCACGAAGCCTGGTGAAGTTGCAGCTGACCAACATGCCAATAAGTGACTCAGCAGTAAAGAAAGTACGACTGTGGTTATTGACTCATACATCAGAGCTCATTAGCTGTGACTAACATCTCTAAGCCATTTGTCTTGGAGAAGGAGGGACTAAGTTTCTGAACTCAGATGCCACCTGAATGTCCCTACTCAGCCCTTCTCAGAGAGGGAGGGTGCCAATGGCCAGAGAGGAGTCGGTGCCCCTTCCACAAAGGAGACTCTGTCCTCTGGGACTGGATTGCCTTTCCTATGGTTTCTTGTCCATTTCTTTTTCTTTTTCTGCTTTTTGTCTGCTCCTTTCTATCTTCTCCCCATGTCCTCCATGAGGCATTAGACTAAGTCATCTCATTTCTGCCCAAATGAGAAGGCAAAGTATTCAAAAAAAAGTATTCCCACCACCACCACTAAGTCACTTCAGTCGTGTCCGACTCTGTGTGACCCCACGGACTGCAGCCTACCAGGCTTCTCTGTCCATGGGATTCTCCAGGCAAGAACACTGGAGTGGGTTGCCACCAAAAGACTGCATCTAGGCATTTTGGGTCTTTTACCACTGAAAAATATTGTGCTTTGAGAAGTCTTTGCACAAGTCTTAAGGCTCCACTTTGCAGGTGTTCTAAATCGCTTCAGCCTAGCCCACCAGGCTCCTCTCTTCATGGGATTCTCCAGGCAAGAATACTGGAGGGGGTTGCCATACCCTCCTCCAGGGGATCTCCCCAACCCAGGGATCAAACCCACATCTCTTAATGTTCCCTGCATTGGCAGGCAGGTTCTTAACCACTAGCATCACCTGGGAAGTCCCATTTTGTGTCTTTAAAAAATAAAGTAGTTAGCTAGCTCAGAGGAGGCATACTGCCCACCCCTGATGCTAAGTCTGATATTACTCATCAAGATGGAAGATTCTCTCCCTCTCATTCTCTCTCTCTCTCTCTCTCTCTCTCTCTCTCTCACATACACACACACAGACTTCAGATTTGACAAATGTTTGCTAAGCAGCCCTCAAGAGTGAGGTGACAGGTTTGCAGAGGGGATGAGCGCCTAGGACAGAACTGTGCCCTAGGCAGGTGATCATTGCTCTGATAGAGGTACCAAAGTTCACTGGGAGAATCCAAATGAGTCCAGCTGGGAGGCTTGGAAAAGTCAGCTGCAGCCCATTTCAATCAGGGCTTTGTTTTCTCCAGCTTTGTTACTGGTTGATTGTCTCCATTTGGGTGCGATCTGAATCAGCTGTCAGCATTGTGGAACTAAGCAGATCTGCTCTGCTTCTGTGTTCCTTAATCATCGCTCACATTTATTTAGAGCAGCTTTTCCACACAATCTCTCCATGCATTATTTCATTTTAGCCTCCCCCTGTCTCTGTGAACTAGCTCTGGCAGAAACCAAGGATGGCCCAGGGTTGTGCTAGGTGCTGCCTCCCCATGAGAACTCACTGTGTTTTTTGTTGAATGGGGTCAGCTGGCTAGATGCTTGAAGGAAGTTACCTACTGAGGTTAAGTGACTTTTTCAAAATGCTGTGGGTCTTTAATATCAGAACTGGGACTTAATTCCAGCCTTTCAATGTTTCTGCTCCCTGTTCCTCTCATTCCATCTTTAAGCATCATGCAGTCAGGGACCAGCTATTTCCAAAGTCAGGACAACCCTCTTCCCTGAAACTCCTGAATCTACCAGAGTTAGCATAGTTTTCATAGTGGGCCATGGTTGTTTTCAGTTTCCATATTTATTTCAAGACAGCAGTCAAAGAAATATTGCTTTCTTTTGATTATTGGGCTTTCTCTTATGGCTCAGCTGGTAAAGAATATGCCTGCAATGCAGGAGACCTGGGTTCAATCTCTGAGTTGGGAAGATCCCCTGGAGAAGGGAAAGCCTACCCACTCCAGTTTTCTGGTCTGGAGAATTCCATGGGCTGTACAGTCCATGGGGTTGCAGAGTCAGACATGACTGAGTGATTTTCACTTTCACTTTTATTATTAGCAATATCATCATTATCAAAATACATTTGGTAGGTGTATAATATACATAGGCTTCCCTGGTGGCTCAGATGGTGAAGAATCTGCCTGCTATGCAGGAGACCCAGGTTCAATCCTTGGGTTGGGAAGAACTCCTGGAGAAGGGAATGGCAGTATTCCAGTATTCTTGACTGGAGAATTCCATGGACAGAGGAGCCTGGCAGGTTACAGACCATGGGTTTGCAAAGAGTTGGACATGACTGAGTGACTAACACTTTCATAAGATACATTGGATCTTGGCATTGATTCAGTTCAGTTCAGTCGCTCAGTCTTGTCTGACTCTTTGCAACCCCATGAACTGCAGATCACCAGGCTTCCCTGTCCATCACCAACTCCCAGAGTTTGCTCAAACTCATGTCCATTGAGTCAGTGATGCCATCCAATCATCTCATCCTCTGTCATCCCCTTCTCCTCCTGCCTTCAGTCTTTCCCAATATCAGGGTCTTTTCCAATGAATCTGTTCTTCGCATCAGGTGGCCAAAGTATTGGAGTCTCAGCTTCAATATTAGTCCTTCCAATGAATATTCAGGACTGACCTTTAGGACTGACTGGTTTGATCTCCTTGAAGTCCAAGGGACTCTCAAGAGTCATCTCCAACACCACAGTTCAAAAGCATCAATTCTTCGGCACTCAGCTTTCTTTATAGTCCAACTATCACATCCATCCATGACTTACTAGAAACACCATAGCTTTGACTAGATGGACCTTTGTTTGCAAAGTAATGTCTCTGCTTTTTAATATGCTGGCTAGGTTGGTCATAGCTTTTCTTCAAGGAGTAAGCATCTTTTAATTTCATGGCATTAATTAAAATCACCTTTTTATCCTTCCATTCTTTTGCCAGATGGACTTCTCACTACTAATAGCCCTAAACTTCAAGCAAATATTTATTTTGTATTAATTAAAGATACATCTACATTTTTGTTCAAAATATTATACAGCCATAGTAGATGTATGTATATGTATGACTGAGTCCCTTTGCTATCCACCTGAAACCATCACAACATTGTTAATCAGCTATCCTCCAATACAAAATAAAAACATTTTTAAATATATAGCCACAGCTTAAAAGACATAGAAAAAATCAATCAAACTTCTCCAGCATTGATGCAGGGTTTATTTTTGCATATCACCTTACCACGTTTGCTATAGTGCAGGTAGTAGTCACAATGATAGTTTCAGACTATTTTTAATTTTCTTTCAACAGTTCCATTCTATCATAAATATTTTTCATATTGCTCCACAGCCATTATAATTACCATTTTAGTAACTACATACTATCCCATCAAGAGATGCACTGTTTATTGAATCTTCTATCTCATCCTTGGATATTAAGTTATTTCCAGTTGTCATTATAAATAGCATCGCAGTGAAGATATTTTAATTACAGACCATAGTGTTTAACTTTGTTGTCCACGACTCCTGAGGATGCCCTGATTGGGAGCTTGACTTGTAAAAAGAAGCAATATTCATTGTATAGTTTCTATATGCTTAACCCTGTGTTACAGGTTCTAGAATATTATAAGGCACAATTCCCTCCTTCAAGAACTTTACACTTTTAATGCATAGACACCAAGGGGAAAAAGGGGAGTGGAATAAATTGGGAGATTAAAATTGACATATATATACTACTGTGTATAAAACAGAAAACTATTGAGAATCACAGAGGGGAAAAGATACAATCTGTTTGTAGGACATATAAGTTAACCATAAAAATACTTTCCAATGTACATTGCTGCTGCTGCTGCTGCTGCTAAGTCACTTCAGTCATGTCCGACTCTGTGAGACCCCATAGACGGCAGCCCACCAGGCTCCCCTGTCCCTGGGATTGTCCAGGCAAGAACACTGGAGTGGGTTGCCATTTCCTTCTCCAATGCATGAAAGTGAAAAGTGAAAGGGAAGTCTCTCAGTCGTGTCCGGCTCTTAGCTTAGGTTTGGACAATTACTGTCTGATTCCACTTATAAGAGGAACCTAGAATAGTCAAATCCATAGAGTCAGAAAGTTTACTGGTAGATGCCTTGGGACCTTAAGGTTGGGAGGTGAAACAGCGAGTTAGTGTTTAATGGGGACAGTTTCAGTTTAGGAACATAAAAAAGTAAAATTCAGGAGCCAGATGATGGTTAGAGTTGTACAGTGCCAATGTATTTAGTGCCACTGAAGTGTCCAGTTAAATAGGGTTGCAACAATACATTTTATATTATGTGACTTTCACCACAATAAGGAAACATTTTTAAAAAGGAAGTTTACATTTTGCTGAGAATGAGATAAATGTACTTGAGACCACCGGAAGCTATGGGAAAAGCTACGGTGTGATATCCTCATGCTGTATAGACGCTGGGGGCTTGGAGCACTTTGCAAAATGTGTGAGTCAACAGAGATGATTGGAAAGTAGAGTGTGGAGTGCAGTGCCTGCTGTCTCAGCATCCTCACCTCCCTGGGGCCCTAGCAACTATACCTCGTTTCTGTGCTGACTGATTACCAAGATCAAAGATATTAGTGACAGGCACCAGGTAAGCCCCAGTTGTCAGAGGGAGGGCAGAGATGAGAGATCCAAGAAAGAGAGATGACTCTTAGAACCGGATCTCATACACCAGTAACACAGCGTGTCCCTGAGCAGAGCCTAACCAGGTACATCTGATGGAGGGGTTTGCACTGAATAGGACAGAAAACATCCTCAGGACCAGGGCAAGATGCTCTGGGGGAACTAGCATGCTTGTTTGCCTCACTCTTCCCAAAGTAGAAGAACCGTCTGGAAGCACGTTAATTCTATGGAATGGTAGGATGATATTTCATCCAGATATCTACTTAACAAGCATTTATTGGCTATCCATGGGGCCACTGTGGGGAGCTGTGATAGACTTTGGGACATATAGCTGAATAACATATGACTGTTTTGAAGGCTCTTATAATCCACTGAAGGAGACAGACTTATCAACAACTAATTGTCTTATGCACATGTGAGCACTCAGTCACATCTGACTCTTTGTGACACTATGGACTGTAGCCCATCAGGCTCTTCTGTCCATGGGATTTCCCAGGCAAGAATACTGGAGTGAGTGGCCATTTCCTTCTCCAGGAGATCTTCCCAACCCAGGGATTGAACCTGTGTCTCCTGCATTGCAGTTGGATTCTTTATTGCTAAGTGATCAGGAAGGCAATGTGTAAGATAGAGCACAATAAAATAAGAGTTAAACTTAGAGAAGCAAATGGTGCATTTTCAGTGGGATATTCAAGAGAAGAGGGAGATGTGGAATTTCCATGGGACTTTGAAGACAGTGGCTTTCAACAGACTGAGAATGATGCCGGCAGCAGGAGGGAGCCCCTAGGGCAGGAATGAACAGGATACAAAGGGAAGAAAAGCTGAGCCTGGAGGTGTGGTAATGCTAGGATGATGGAAGTAGGTGGAGCCAGGTCAGGGAGGAATCATCGATGCCAAGGGTGAGAACTTTGTTTTCCATTGATGGAGAGCTAGTGAAGCTTCAGGAGCCCTTGAAACCTCTGGACTGAGCTGGGGCTCACTCCCAGGTCTTGTTCTTCCCCCCAAACCTGTCCCCAGGCTTTGATGCTCACTGGGGCCCCAGTAGACTCTGGAATGTTCTGGAACAATGGAAGCCTCTGATTCTGGCCACCCACCAGTGGCCCTTCGCCCTCACATGCAAGCCTGGAGCACCCATGCTGCTGGGTACCCATCTCCTGGCTCCCAGTCATCTTCCTTTGGCCACCAAGTGTGAGGGCAGAGACCATCTCCAGATGACCAGGTCCACCATGTCTCCAGGAGGAAATAGAGCAAACCCTAGATAGTCTAGGTCACCAAGGAACAGAGCCACCATGTGACTCTGAAACAGCCCTTCCCCAGGAATGCAAGGTCTGGAGGCTTCCAAGGAACTCAGTCTGAGCTTTGCTTTGATTTTTCCAATGCATGTGGGGTTGGGCACTGTGCCCAGGACACAAAGAGTGGGGCTGTGAAAAGCCAGAGTCTTTGGGATAATTCAGAGCCAAGAACAGAAAAGGCTTCTTTTCCAGTTCTACAATCTAAGACTCATGGGGGCCTCATTTCCCTGGTGTCTTCTCTGGGAAATGTGTTAACGAAACTACATTTAACTGAGTAATTAATATATCTGCCCAGCATTGTTTTGAAGGTTCTTTCAGATGCAGAGGTGAAACAGACACAAATCTTTTTCTCAGGAGCAAATAGTTTGTAGAAAAGGAGACATTGCCTGCAGAGAATGCAGGTGACATGCCATAACCTTTGAGAGGAAGAATTGATTTCTTTCAGCTTGGAGAGAGAGAGAGATGCAGGCAGAGGAAGCTTCAGAAAGAAAATGATATTTGCATCAAGAGAAAGGAAGCATTGAAACATGGGTTGAAATGGGGCAGGTAGAGATGGAGGGTAGGGGAAAAGAATATTCTAAATGTGGGGGATGGAAAGGTTAATGAACCAGAGATGGGAAAGGGCAGAGCTTGAAAACAGTTTGGGATCCAAAATGTTGTTTTTGATTCATGAATCTTCAATGCCTTGCCCAGTGGTTCAATAAGTATCTATTGAATACATGAATGAGTGAGTGAATGAAAAGTCCTTTGATTTAGTTGAAGCATAGGGAGCATGGAAGGAGTAATGAGAAATTGTGTTGCAAAGGCCACACCTTGAATGCGGACTTGATTCTGTAGGGAACTGAGTAGCCATTGAAATGTTGTTAGCTGGGTTAAGACATGATGAAAGTCGTGCTTCAGGCAGATTAACCCCATAGACAGGGCTGATTTGAGGGAGGCAGAGAGACCGCTTGGGAGTTTTTGCTGTAGCCAGGCAAGAGGTAATGAGCCCTGGGCAGCAGCCATGGGGACAGAGCAGGGGAGAGGCCTGAGAGAGAATAGGAAGGCAGAATTGACTACAGACAGGTGGTCGGGGTGCAGAGGAAGGAGAGAGAGAGAGGAGCAAAGATAACAAGGAGATTTTGAGCCTGGGTGGTGAGGAGGATGGTGATGTCATTAACAAAAATAGGCAACTCAGGAGGTGGCGCTGGGCTGAGAGCGAAGAGTACAAGTTCCAGTTTGCACACACTTTTCAATCTGTACCATGAATCAAGTCTTCATCAGGAAGATATGTGAGCAGAGTGAATGGGCTCCCCAGGCGGAACCACAGCGCCGTCTCATTTTTTTATGGACGAGGTCAAGACCCAAGTCATTTCCTGAAGGCTGCTTTTTCAGACAAACTCTAATTGTGCTTCACGCAGAGAATATTTTGGGGGAAAAAATTCCATTTTCATAATGATTTGAGATAAAATTAAAAAAAAAAAACTGCCAGCCTTCTTCCTTTTCCTCAGTATTAATGAATTAGGAGATACTCAGACCCAATAAAAAAACATATAAAAGGTTCAGAATCATCTTTCAGATCTTCTTCACCAGTCAGTCACTTTCATTTTCTAAAGCTAGAATTTCTCGTTTTTAAATATTGCATGAGAGCAGTATTTGACTATAGTTCTAACACTAATTCAACAACAAAGAAAGTGTTGAATAAGCACTCTCTATGGACTGGTACCTTCCCAGGTGCTGCAAAAAGAGTGGTGAAAAGAGAAAAAGGAAAACATGCCCCATCAGAAAGACTACAATCTAGGGCAGAAGATAAACAAATAAACCGATGAACACATACAGCGTTATATGTGCCAGAAGAGAAAGGCAAGCAGGCAAGAAATTTGAGACTTTTTTATTCTGTCTTTGGAGAAGGCATTAGGGAAGACTTCATGGAGGAGGTAAATGTCAAAGACACTTGACAATGACTTTGGAAGACTATTGCAGGACCATGATAGAAGGTTGTTCCATGCAAAGATAGAAGATGAAGAAAATGGAGATGATGGTAAAGTTTAATAAGGAGGGAGGGGAGAGATAGGAGAAAAAACTGGGGCCAGATCATGAAGGCCATTATCGATGTCAAATGAGGCCATTATCGATGTCAAATGCTGAGACATGTGAACTTTATTTTGATGAGGTGGTTAAATTTACCACCTAAGTGGGTCACTGCAGCAGCATTGTGGAGAATGTTTCTGACAGATGAGACAGCCTTGAGTTAGTCCCGTGTGCCTTCTAAGTCACTTCAGTCATGTCTAACTCTTTGTGACCCTATGGACTGTAGACCATCAGACTTTTCTGTCCATGGGATTCTCCAGGCAAGAAAACTGGAGTGGGTTGCCATGCCCTCCTCCAGGGGCTCTTCCTGATCCAGGGATCAAACCCACATTGTCTCTCATATCTCCCACATTGGCAGATGGGTTCTTTACCACTAGCACCACCTGGGAAGCCCTGAGTTAGTCCCACTAAATTATACTTTATCTGTAGATATTATAATACAGAGAAATGCATTGTTTTAAGCCATTGAAGTTAGACTTTCATTCATGAGAGTATAACCAGTACTAGACTTTTCTTCCCATTGGGAAAAAACTACCAAACTGGAAAATACACAAAACAACTATTTTTCAGACAATGAAAATAGCAAGCACTGGACTGCGAGCCTTGAGAAAAGAGAAACGCACAGGGGAAGTGTGTGATCTGGCCTCAGCAGTCATGCGGTGGCCTTTGTTTTTGTTGTCAAACATGTCTGCCCAGGTTCAAGCAGTGAAGACATAGATTCTACCTCTTGATAGAGAAGAAAGAAGCAAGTGTCTAAAAGAGCCTGTGGGACTAAAGATACTCTGTGGCCACATTTGGAAAATGCGGTCTGTCATATCTACCCCATGATTCAGCAATTCCACTCCCAGGTATTTGCCCAAGAGAAATGAAAAATTCATAAAAAGACTCTTACATGTATATGCATAGTGACATTATTCATAGTATGCACATTCAATCCAAATGTTCATCAATAGGAAAATGAATAAAGAAATTGAGGTACAGTCATACAGTGGCAGGCAACTCAGCAAAAAAAAAAAAGGATGGATTACTAATACACACAATAACATGAGTGATTCTCACAGATATTATCCTGAGCCAAAGAATGAAATAGTGTATCTGTATTATTATCTCATTTACATAATGTTCTAGAACAGAAAAAACTAATCTTTAGTGGAAAAAATCAGAAAAATGGTTGCCAATGGGAAATGGTAGTATTGACTGCAAAGGGCTTGAGAGGATTTTCTGGGGTGGTGGATATATAATATCATGATAAGAGTATGGGATATATATGCATTTGTCAACTCAATAAATTATATGCTTAAGTTCTGTACACTTGCACTATTTGAATATTTTCCCTGAAAAAATACAAATGTTGAACTCTAATTAGTAAATTTAGTTTCAGCAGTGGCACAGGTTATGAGCTCCAAAACAATTTTCTGTTTATTCTAGGCTTGAAAAAGAAACAAGTAAATATATTGAGGATAATAAGAGCCAGGGTTCTTACTGTTAGAAAAGAGAATCATACATTAAAAAAAGAGGAGAAAGACTATGCCTCGTAGGACACATGATTTTACTACATATGTATATACGAATCAACTTTTCTATCATATATGTATATATATTCTCTCTGTCTCCTGAGAAAGCCTGGGAATAATGATATATCAGGAACACTAATTGTATATAGACCCAGCTTCTGGCTTTTAAATACCATTGTCTATTAAAAGGAAAGGGCTGATTCCAGGCAAGGAAAAGACAAGATAAGCCTGAAACATCTTGTTGCATAAGAAAGTAAGAAAATTCTCAAAACAATGTTGGGGATACATCCATAGGATATGCATGCCTCCTGGAAAGAGCTTCCATTGGCCAAGTCAGGGCAATTTAAACAACAACAACAAAAAATAACTGTGATTTGTTATGACCCATTGAATGAAATAAGAATCCATACATTTTTATGAATATAAATAAATAAATGTTCCTTAAAAAGAGTCCCAATGAGTAAATATAGAATGAATGAAAGAGTTTGGAAATCAATGGATGTAAAGACTAGGGGGTGAAAGTTTGATGAAAGAGGAAATTTCCGGACTTCCCTTGTAGCTCAGCTGGTGAAGAATCTACCTGCAATGCCAGAGACCCCAGTTTGATTCCTGGGCCAAGAAGAACCCCTGTAAAAGAGATAGGCTACCCACTCCAGTATTCTTGGGCTTCCCTGGTGGCTCAGATGGTAAAGAATCCGCCTGCAGTGCAGGAGACCTGGGTTTGATTCCTGGGTTGGAAAGATCCCTGGAGGGAAGCATGGAAACCCACTCCAGTATTCTGATGACTGGAGAATCCCCATGGATAGAGGAGCCTGGTGGGCTACAGCCCATGGAGTTGCAAAGAGTTGGACATGACTGAGAGACTAAGCACAGACAGCACAGCACAGGAAGTTTTCCTATCCTCAAGCTATTTTCCCATAGATCACTTATTAGTTACAAAGGGAGAAAGTGTAACTTAACAGGTGAAAACTGGCAGATGCCACCTTAAACAAGTAATCCAAGTTAACATCACCAGTATTGGGACAAACCAACACTGTGGCCCTGCCAAGATGATATTCCTGCCAAAACCGACTAGCCTGAATTTACTCATGAGGAAACATCAGACAACCTTAAATTCTGTAGCATTCTACAAGATAACTTGCCTGTACTCTGAAAAATGTCAAGGTCAAGAAAGACAAAGAAAAGCAGAGAAACTCTTTCCAAGTCAAAGAAACTAAAGAAGCATGGCACCTAAATGTAATGTGTTCAATCTTGGACCAGGGAAAACAAATTTTATAAAAAGAACATGATTGGGACAATTGATGAAACTTGAATATAGAGTGTAGATTAAATACAACTGTCCTGTTGTTCAGTTGCTAAGTCCTGTCCAACTCTTTGTGACCCCATGGACTGCAACGTACCAGGATCCTCTGTCCTCCACTATCTCCTGGAGCTTGCTCAAATTCATGTCCATTGAGTCTGTGAAGCTGTTTAACCATCTCATCCTCTGCAACCCTCTTCTCCTTTTGCTTTCAATCTTTTCCAGCATCAGGGTCTCCAGGGTTATATCAACATTCAATTTTCCACTTTTGATGATTGTACTGTGGTTATGTAAGAAAAACTTCTTGTTCTCAAGAAATATGGAAATACAGAGAGAAGTATTTAGTTGTAAAGGGGAATGATGCCTCAAGTGTTTCAGAGGCAAAAACCACACACACACACACACACGGAGTAAGAGACAGGGAGAGAAAGAAGGAGGGGAAGAAGGAGAAACAGGCAAAACACAAACAGTTTGGACACAGGTCATATGGGAATTACACAATTATTAATATTTTTCTGTATGGTTTGAAATTATATGTACATAAAATAAATCAAGACTGAGAAGAAAAAGGAGGTGACAAATTTTAGACCACTATAAGGAGTGGATGGAATAGAATACGGAAAATCATTGGAATGATTGGGTAACTCCTAGTTTCTAATGGAGAAACTAGATGAATGATGATGTTATAAGTACATGTCTGAGATGGGAAGGGTAGGGGTGGGAGATGAGACGATGAGATCACCTGGGCAGAACTGAGTTTGATGGCACAGAGTTCCTCTGTGCAGCCATCATCCATTGCTCAATGTCTCCTGAAAGAAGGAAGAAGAGAGAAGCCCCAGTTCATACACACACTTGTTTCCATTTCCCATAGCCTGACTTGGTCATCCCAGGGCACAAGCCTAAAAGACAACTGTGATCCCAAACATGTAGCTCCAGGAATCACATTTTGAAATTGAAATGAGTTTGATGAAGATAAGGATTTGATGAGTGATTGAACAGAAGTGGGGGTTGGTTGGTACCCCAGATGCAGGATGTGGCATTTTCCTCAGGATGGGTTAATACAGGCTCGCCCAGCACAGCCTCTCCTAGGAGGTCTCCTCTCTCCACCTACTTTCACACCTCCTGCTTCCCCCATCCCAACCCAAGAGGAATAACTTGACCTAAGAGCCCAACATTTTTCAGACAGACCACAAGATGCTAACCAGTGTGGTAGAGTCTTGCTAGGATCCTATGAACTTCTAGAAAACCTCACCAAGCTCCCACTTGTCTGGTCCAATAAAGACCTTTACTCTCATGATCTATACCCAGTTCACTCATGGGGTACCCTCTTGATAAGTTAGTCTCAGCAGTGTCACATGGACACACTTTGTCTTCAATTCAATACTTACTGGGTTTTTACTATATGCCAAATATATAGCCTACTTTTGAGGTAATTATTTTCCAGTTCTAGATCAGGCCCAGAACTCCGCAAGATTACTTCGCTTCATCCCAGCTGTGTTAAAAAAGTATGAAGTAGTTCAGATGTACAAATGTTTACAAAGAACAATACTGTGAATTCCAGTGTGTGTGAGTGTCAGGTGACTGCGTGATAAATCGCCACACACTTCAAAGTTTAAAACAGCACCTGTTCATTGGCTCACAGTTCTGTAGAACCACTGTGTAGTCATCCATGTGGCTGGGTTTTCTACCAGGGTCTCAGAACGCTTAAATCAAGGTCTCAGCCAGATTTGCTAATTGTCTCATCTGTGGCTCGAGGTCTTCTTTGAAGCTCACTCATGTGGTTAACAGAAAGCACTCCCTTATTCTCAGGCCTCAGGTTCTAGAACTTTTCCCAGTTGGATTGTTCTAGAAGAGGTAGAGGGGGCAGCAAGACGCAGGATGTTGCCCACACAGCAGTCTGAGGGAAGACAGTCCCTCATGATCAGCTACCTTGGGGATCAAGCCCTTAACTGGAGAAGCTGATGGCCCTGGTTCCACGCTGTTTCTTGGGGGCTCTTTGGCAGTCTGGCTGTGACTGACTCACTTCCCAGAGAGTTTCCATTTCCCATCTGCAAATGCAGAGATGGAGCCTGGGGACCAGAGAGAGCAGGAAGAGTCTGGAAGGGTAGACAGAGCTTCAGATTCAGCGTGGCTTCAAGAAGAAGTATGCAAGACACTGACTCTTTTCTTGGACTGAGAAGTATTTGCTTCTCTGTTAGATGAGAGATTTGATTCCAGTCCCACCCAAGCCTGGGCTTCCCTGGTGGCTCAGTGGTGATGAATCTACCTGCAATCCAGGAGACCCAGGTTTGATCCCTGAGTTGCAAAGATCGTCCGGAGCAGGGCATGGCAACTTACTTCAGTATTCTTGCCTGGAGAATTCCATGGACAGAAGAACCTGGCAGGCTACAGTCCTTGGGATCACAAAAGTGTCAGACACAACTTGTGGCTAAACACCACCACCATCACCACCCAAGCCTGATTTCTCTCCAGGACTCACTCCATTAAGTATCTGACCTATGGTAAGGGTAACAGAGTTTTAAAATGTGCTTCCTTGTGCCAGCCTCCCAGGGCAACATTCAAATACATGCCTCGGCTAAATAGAAAATTAGCAAATGTTATTACCCTTTGGAGTCTCTGGCAAAGAATCAAAACTATAAAAATATTAACAATGTTGATTGAAATTTTCTGATTATAAAAGTGATATGTGTACATTTTTCAGAGTGAAATGTGTCAAACCCATAAAGGGCAATAAAAATTACCCATAAACAGTGGTTAATATTTTGGTTGGTTCTAATCTTTTTATATGTAAATAAGATAATAAGATCACATTATGTGAATCCAATTTTGCATCTCAGTTTTTATACTTTACACTATGAGCATTTTCCAGGGTCATTAAATATGCTTCAGAAACATGATTTGTAATCATTTCATAAAATTCCTTCCTATGAGTACAATATAATTTATTTAACCTTCACCCATTTGGGGACACTTGTGCGTGCCATTTCCTACTTTTCTCTCTTATAAATAATGGTGTACTTAAGTTGTTTGTATGAATTTGTGTTTCTTTCATTAAGGTAGATTCCTAGAAGTGAAATTACTGGGTCATAATTGTCAGGCCTTAGTAGCAAATAGCAGAACACAGAACTCAAGCTAGCTTAAAAAGAAAAGGTTTTTGTTGTCACATGTAAATGAGAATTCCAGGAGTAGGCCAGATTTCAGACTGACTGATTCAATGATGTGGTCAGGGGCCCATTTTCTCCCTCTATCATCTATCAACCACAAAGGCAAACCCTATCCTTGGCCAAGTTCCCTCATGGTTATCAGCTACAATTCAGGCTACAGACATCATCAGTTACACTTAGCAAGAGGGTGTGTGCTTCTGTCTCCACATTCCAAGCCAGCTTTGAGATTCACTCTGATTGGAGTATCTATCCTACACCCGTTCACACACCAATGACTGTGGACAACAGTCATTGAGTGTTCTGACTGGTTTCAGTCAATCAGACTATCCATGAAAGTAGGGGAGGGGTGAACTCAGTCCCTGCTGAGGTCCAGCAGGATGAACATAACTAACTTCCCATCCTGACAAAGTTCTTTGCTCCCTGCCTTCAGTGTCCAGGAAGGAGAGGGAGAGAGATCCTGAGTAGCCATCCACCCCAGAAACTCAGCTTGCAGCCCACACCCTCTTGGGGTCAAGCATAAACTTAATGGTTCACGTCAGCAGGATACACTAGAGATGAAGAACTAGGTCCATTACCCTAGTAGAGCTTAATGGAATTAGACTATGGTGGAGATTCTCTTGGGTATGGAGCTTCCTCGTGCTATTCTACAGACAGAAGCAAGATGTGGAAGAGGGTCTTTTCTCTAAGCTGTTGGGGAAGTAGCTCTTCAGTTGAGGGAGCTCAGTCATAACCCTTGGAGCACCCTCCGATTTCAGAAATTTGTCATTCTGAGAGTTCATCATTAAATGTCAGATTTCAACACAAAATATTAGTGATCAGAACCTTTAGAGGCACTGTGCTACTGGTGCTATGCTATAAACTGGGGAAGTTACAGGACTGTATCTCACCTACATTGTCATGGCAACCAGCACACAGTCTGAGAGCATTCCTGGCAAAGTTCCCCAGTAACTGGTGGGCAGAGAATGTTGGACTCTGTGTGTTACTGGTTTATTGAACAGTGAGAACTCAGTGGGGCGTGTTCATAAAATAATTGTAATTTTTCTAGCTGCTGCTTCTGTCTATGCTCTGTAGAATCTCCTTTTCCTAATACATAGCACATCGTTCAACAAGATGGGGGGCAGATTCTATAATTTTCTGGTCATTTTTGCCTCCTAAAGTACAGTCCAGGTTCAAGTTGCAGTGGTTTTAAATCATATCTCCTTTCCCTCCAGCACAGTTTTGAGCTCTGTCTTAGTTTCCTGGGTCTGCTGTTGTGTTAGTCACTCAGTCATATTTGACTCTTTGTGACCCCATGGACTATAGCCCACCTGGCTCCTCTGTCCATAGGATCCTCCAGGCAAGAATACTGGAGTGGGTTGCCATGCTTCCTTCAGGGGATCTTCCCAAGCCAGAGATCGAACCCGGTTCTCCTGCATTGCAGGCAGGTTCTTTACCATCTGAACCACCTGGAAGCCATTACCAAGTGTGATGAACTGGGTGCCTTAGAACAATAGAAATGTATGGTCTCACAGTTCTAGAGGCTGGAACTCCAAAATCAAGTTGTGAGGAGGGCTGTGCTCGCTGGTAGCCCCTTGGCTACCAGCCAAGAGTCCTTGGCTCATAGAATATAATTCCAGTCTTCACATGGCATTTTTTCCTCTGTCTCATCACCTTGTCTTCTCTCTGTGGATGCCTGTCTCCAGATTTCCCTTTTATAAGACACTGGTTGTATTATTAGAACCCACCCTAATGACTTCATTTTAACTTGATTACCTCTGTAAAGATCCTATCTCCAAATTAGAACACATTCTGAGGTGCTGAGGTTAGGATTTCAACATATGTTGCTGCTACTGCTAAGTCACTTCAGTAGTGTCCGACTCTATGCAACCCCATAGATGGCAGTCCACCAGGCTCCCCCATCCATGGGATTTTCCAGGCAAGAGTACTGGAGTGGGGTGCCATTGCCTTCTCCTCAACATATGTTATGGGGACATAAAATTCAATGCACAACGAACTGCGATCTAAGACAGTGATCTGACTCAAAGACACCTCTTATGCCCCAACTCTGCAAACCCTGACTCTTACAGGGATGGTGGGATGGGGGAAATGAGAGAAAGGAGAACAAGTGTCTCTTTCTGAGGCTGCACCACTGTCATGGTCTCTGCTGCTTGTGGCTGCTTCCCTAGCTTCCACAGGTGGACCATGGAAGCCCTCCGTGCAGCTGGCTCCCAGCTGAGGGCTGTCTCTCGGGACACATGTGTGTGTGAGTCCTTCAGAGTGGCCTAGGAGCCCCTTGGCGGCACAGCCCTTTGATACTGAAGATGTAGCTCAGATTTGATCTCCTCCAACTGTGTGTCCTCCAGCTCTCAGACCTGTGCACCTACACCTCCTTAGTCTCCTGATGGAGAAATCTGGACATCTGGGAATTGTTGCACCCCAGACACAAATTCCAAGACAATAGGAAACATTTTACTCACCACCCTGTTATGTATTACAGACAGTAGGTGGATAAATAGATAGACAGATAGACTGGCAGACAGATAGGTAGATAAATAGATAGATAGACTGACAGATAATAAATAGATAGATAGATGGATGTTGTTGTCATTCAGTTGCTTCAGTTCAGTTCAGTCGCTCAGTCGTGTCTGACTCTTTGTGACCCCATGAATCGCAGCATGCCAGGCCTTCCTGTCCATCACCAACTCCCAGAGTTCACTCAGACTCAAGTCCATCGAGTCAGTGATGCCATCCAGCCATCTCATCCTCTGGCGTCCCCTTCTCCTTCTGCCCCCAATCCCTCCCAGCATCAGAGTCTTTTCCAATGAGTCAGCTCTTCACATGAGGTGGCCAAAATACTGGAGTTTCAGCTTCAGCATCATTCCTTCCAAAGAAATCCCAGGGCTGATCTCCTTCAAAATGGACTGGTTGGATCTCCTTGAAGTCCAAGGGACTCTCAAGAGTCTTCTCCAACACCACAGTTCAAAAGCATCAATTCTTCAGTGTTCAGCCTTCTTCACAGTCCAACTCTCATATCCATATATGACCACAGGGAAAACCATAGCCTTGACTAGACGAACCTTTGTTGGCAAAGTAATGTCTCTGCTTTTGAATATGCTATCTAGGTTGGTCATAACTTTCCTTCCAAGGAGTAAGCATCTTTTAATTTCATGGCTGCAGTCACCATCTGCAGTGATTTTGGAGCCCAAAAAAATAAAGTCTGACACTGTTTCCACTGTTTCCCCATCTATTTCCCATGAAGTGATGGGACCAGATGCCATGATCTTTGTTTTCTGAATGTTGAGCTTTAAGCCAACTTTTTCACTCTCCTCTTTCACTTTCATCAAGAGACTTTTTAGTTCCTCTTCACTTTCTGCCATAAGGGTGGTGTCATCTGCATATCTGAGCTTATTGACATTTCTCCCGGCAATCTTGATTCCAGCTTGTGCTTCTTCCAGTCCAGCGTTTCTCATGATGTACTCTGCATATAAGTTAAATAAGCAGGGTGACAATATGCAGCCTTGACGTACTCCTTTTCCTATTTGGAACCAGTCTGTTGTTCCATGTCCAGTTCGAACTGTTGCTTCCTGACTTGCATACAGGTTTCTCAAGAGGCAGGTCAGGTGGTCTGGTATTCCCACCTCTTTCAGAATTTTCCACAGTTTATTGTGATCCACACAGTCAAAGGCTTTGGCATAGTCAATAAAGCAGAAATAGATGTTTTTCTGGAACTCTCTTGCTTTTTCCATGATCCAGTGGATGTTGGCAATTTGATCTCTGGTTCCTCTGCCTTTTCTAAAACCAGCTTGAACATCAGGAAGTTCACGGTTCATGTATTACTGAAGCCTGGCTTGGACAATTTTGAGCATTACTTTGCTAGCATGTGAGATGAGTGCAATTGTGCGGTAGTTTGAGCATTCTTTGGCATTGCCTTTCTTTGGGATTGGAATGAAAACTGACCTTTTCCAGTCCTGCGGCCACTGCTGAGTTTTCCAAATTTGCTGTCATTTTGAATGTAACACTTTCACAGCATCATCTTTCAGGGTTTGAAAGAGCTCAACTGGAATTCCATCACCTCCACTAGCTTTGTTCGTAGTGATGCTTTCTAAGGCCCACTTGACTTCACATTCCAGGATGTCTGGCTCTAGGTCAGTGATCATACCATCATGATTATCTGGGTCATGAAGATCTTTTTTGTACAGTTCTTCTGTATATCCTTGCCACCTCTTCTTAATATCTTCTGCTTCTGTTAGGTCCATACCATTTCTGCCCTTTATGGAGCCCATCTTTGCATGAAATGTTCCCTTGGTATCTCTAATTTTTTTGAAGAGATCTCTAGTTTGTGACCCCATTGACTACAATACGCCAGGCTCCTCTGTCCTCCACTATCTCCCAGAGCTTGCTCAAACTCATGTCCATTGAGTTGATGATATTATCTAACCATCTCATTCTCTGCTGCCCCCTTTTACTTTTGCCTTCAACCTTTCCCAGCATCAGGGTCTTTTCCAATGAGTCAGCTCTTCGCATCAGGTGGCCAAAGTATTGGAGCTTCAGTATTAGTCCTTCCAATAAATATTCAGGGTTGATTTCCTTTAGGATTGACTGACTTCATCTCCTTGCAATCCAAGGGACTCTCAAGAGTCTTCTCCAGCACGATTCAAAAGCATCAGTTCTTCAGCGCTTAGCCTTTCTTACAGTCCAGCTCTCATATCCGTACGTGACTACTGGAAAAAGCATAGCTTTGACTATACTGACCTTTGTTGGCAAAATGATGTCTCTGTTGTTTAATACACTGTTTAGGTTTTTCATGGGTTTCCTTCCAAGGAGCAAGCATGTTTTAATTTCTTGGCTGAGATCACCACCCTCAGTGATTTTGGAGCCCAAGAAAATCAAATCTGTCACAGTTGCCACTTTTCCCTCTTCTATTTGCAATGAAGCGATGGGGCCGGATGTCAAGATTTTAATTTTTTTAATTTTTCACTCTCCTTTTCTACCCTCATCAAGAGGCTCTCTAGTTCTTCTTCACTTTCTGCCATAAGAGTGGTATCATCTGTATATTTAAGGTTGTTGATATTTCTCCTGGCTATCTTTATTCCAGCTCATGCTTCATCCAGCCCAGCATTTCACATAATGTACTCTGCATATAAATTAAATAAGCAGGTGACAAATACAGCCTTGTTGTACTTCTTTCCCAATTTTGAACCAGTCCATTTTTCCATGTCTGGTTCTAACTATTGCTTCTTGACCCACATATAGGTTTCTCAGGAGACAGGTAAGGCGGTCTGGTATTCCCATCACTTTAAGAATTTTCCAGTTTGTTGTGATCCGCATAGTCAAAGTCTTTTGTGCAATGAAGCAAAAGTAGATGTTTTGCTGGAATTCCCTTGCTTTCTCCATGATCTAAAGAATGTTGGCAATTTGGTTTCTGGATCTTCTGCTTCTTCAAAACCCAGCTTGTACATCTGGAAATTCTCCGTTCATGTACTGCTGAAGCGTAACTTGAAGGATTTTGAGCATTACCTTTCAGACAGATAGACAGACATAATCTCACAACTAGGATATAACTGAGACAAATCAACAACAGATTAAGATCTTGAATGATGTAGAAGACAATAAATTAATATCAATCCAGAATTACTGGAGTTTTCCATGGGACTTTATTCTTGTTTTCTAAGGATGATAGATTTTAAACATCATTCTCGTGAGCTAAGAATGTCTCATGGAGATAGTTTAAGAAATGTGTGCTGATTATGGGTGGACATTAGCAAAGGACATGTAATGATTGCTGCTACTTGCCAATTATTTTATACAAGCCAGGCACTGTGCTGAATGTTTTTATAAGCATTTTCTAGTTTCTCCCTCAAGCCCTGTTGGATAGGAACTGTTGCCTTCTCTATTTTATAGGAAGCTGCTTAGATCAGCAAAGATCATGCCTCAAATCAAGCAACTAGGAAGATCTGCAGCTAGAAGTTGAACATAGGCAGCCTGATTGAAAGCTTACATTCATTCCCCTGTAACTTCCTGCCTTCCTTGGAATTCACACCACATACATGCTGCCACTGAATCCTGATGACCTAGACAACTCTCCCAGATTGTTTCCAAAATTTCTCCTGCTCACATGACTATGCCTCAAGTTCATAGAACATTCAAATAAGTGCTTAATCAACAGAAATGTCCATCAACAGATGAATGGACAAAGAAGATGTGAGATATATAAAATGGAATATTACTCAGCCATATAAGTCAATGAAACAATGCCATTTGCAGCAACATGGATGGACCTAAAGATTATATTAAATGAAACAAGTCATAGGATAGTAGTTAGTAGTAGTAGTAGTAGTAGTAGTAATAGTAGTAGTAGTAGTAGTTCACTTGTTCAGTCATGTCCAACTCTTTGCAACCCATAGACTGCAGTATGCCAGACTTCCCTGTCCATCACCAACTCCCAGGGCTCGCTCAAACTTCTGTCCATCGAGTCAGTGATGCCATCCAACCATCTCATCCCGTTATCCCCTTCTCCTCCTGCCTTCAATATTTGCCAGCATCGGGGATTTTTCCAATAAGTCAGTTCTTCCCATCAGGTGGCCAAAGTATTGGAATTTCAGCTGCAGCATCAGTCCTTACAATATATATTCAGTCCTTACAATATATATTCAGGATTGATTTCCTTTAGGACTGACTGGTTTGATGTCCTTGCAGTCCCAGGGACTCTCAAGAGTCTTCTCCAACACCACTGTTCAAAAGCACCACTTCTTCAGCACTGAGCTTTCTTTATAGTCCAACTCTCGAATCCATACATGACTACTGGAAAAACCATAGTGTTGACTAGATGGACCTTTGTTGGCAAAGTAATGTCTCTGTTTTTTAATACGCTGCCTAGGTTTGTCAGAGCTTTTCTTCCAAGGAGCAAGCATCTTTTAATTTCATGGCTGCAGTCACCATCTGCTGTGATTTTGGAGCCCAAGAAACTAAAGTCTGTCACTGTTTCCATTGTTTTCCCATCTATTTCCCATGAAGTGGGACTGGATGCCATGATCTTCATTTTTTGAATGTTGAGTTTTAAGCCAACTTTTCCACTCTCCTCTTTCACTTTCATCAAGAGGCTCTTCAGTTCCTCTTCACTTTCTGCCACTAGGGTGGTGTCATCAGTGTATCAGAGGTTATTGATATTTCTCCCAGAAATATTGATTCCAGCTTTTGCTTCACCCTGCCTGGCATTTCACATGATATACTCTTCATATAAGTTAAATAAGCAGAGTGACAATATACAGCCTTGACGTACTCCTTTCCCAATTTGGAACCAGTCTGTTGTTCCATGTCCAGTTCTAACTGTTGCTTCTTGACCTGCATACAGATTTCTCAGGAGGCAGGTCAGGTGGTCTGGTATTCCCATCTCTTCCAGAATTTTCCACAGTTTGTTGTGATCTATACAGTCAAAGACTTTGGAGTAATCAATAAAGCAGAAGTAGATGTTTTTCTGGAACTCTCTTGCTTTTTTGATGATCCAACAAATGTTGACAATTTGATCTCTGGTTCCTCTGACTTTTCTAAAAGCAGGTTGAACATCTGGAAGTTCACAGTTCACATACTGTTGAAGCCTGGCTTGGAGAATTTTGAGCATTACTTTGCTAGCATGTGAGATGAGTGCAATTGTGCAGTAGTTTGAACATTCTTTGGCATTGCCCTTCTTTGGGACTGGATGAAAACTGACCTCTTCCAGTCCTGTGGCCACTGCTGAGTTTTCCAAATTTGCTGGCATTTTCAGTGCAGCACTTTCATAGCAACATCTTTCAGGATTTGAAATAGCTCAACTGGAATTCCATCGCCTCCGCTAGCTTTGTTCACAGTGGTGCTTCCTAAGGCCCACCCGATTTCACACTCCGGGATGTCTGGTTCTAGGTAAGTGATCACACCATCGTAGTTATCTGGGTCATGAAGATCTTTTTTGTATAGTTCTGTGTATTCTTGCCACCTCTTCTTAATATCTTCTGCTTCTGTTAGGTCCATACCATTTCTGTCCTTTATCGAGCCCATCTTTGCATGAAATGTTCCCTTGGTATCTCTAATTTTCTTGAAGAGAACTCTAAACTTTCCCATCCTATTGTTTTCCTCTATTTCTTTGCATTGATCATTGAGGAAGGCTTTCTTATCTCTCCTTGCTATTCTTTGGAACTCTGCATTCAAACAGGTATATCTTTCCTTTTCTCCTTTGCCTTTAGCTTCTCTTCTTTTCTCAGCTATTTGTAAGGCCTCCTCAGATAACCATTTTGGCTTTTTGCATTTCTTTTTGTTTGGGATGGTGTTGATCACTGCCTCCTCTACAATGTCAGGAACGTCCATCCATAGTTCTTCAGGCACTCTGTCTATCAGATCTAATTCCTCCAATCTATTTGTCACTTCCACTGTATAATTGTACAGGATTTGGGAAACAATTTATACAGAGAAAGAAAAACATATGATATCACTTATTTGTGGAATCTAAAAAATGATACCAATGACCTTATTTACAAAGCAAACTATGGTTACCAGAGAAGAAAGGAAATTAAGAGGTTGAGAGTAACATGTACACACTACTATATATAAAATAGGTAAACAAGGACCTATTGTATAGCACAGGGAATTCTACTCAAGGTCCTGTAAGTACCTATAATGGAAAAGAGTCCGAAAAAAGAAAATATATGTATACTGATACACATGTGTATGTATAATTGAGTCACTTGGTGTACCCTTGAAATTAACACAGCACTGTAAGCTAACTATGAGTGAAGTCGCTCAGTCCTGTCCGACTCTTTGCGACCCTATGGACTATAGCCTATCAGGCTCCTCCATCCTTGGGATTTTCCAGGCAAGAGTGCTGGAGTGGATTGCCATTTCCTTCTCCAGGGAATCTTCCCAACCCAGGAATCGAACCAGGGTCTCCCACATTGCAGGCAGACACTTTACCATCTGAGCCACCAGGGAAGCAACAGTGGGTCATCTCATCTTTCTCCCCACATTAGCCTCTGCATCTCACTGCCTCTGGCCTCTAAGGAATCTGAGGAATTTGCATCCACCTGTACTGAATTGAGCTGTAGTTCCTGCTTTTAAAGAATGCTGAGTTTGAAATAGAGTTCATCAATATTGTAGGTTTAAATAAGAGTTCAGGGGACAAGGAATAAAAATAGACCTCAGAAGGAAAAAAATAGTTCCCCTGAATGGAAACTGAGGGAGGGAGGGAGGGAGGTTGGGAAAATGATCATATTAATTCTTTTTACCTCTCACAGGTCAACTTGAAATATTCAGGCTAGAAGAAAATGTTTGTCGTGTTGCAGAAACCATGTGCAATTATAATTAGCTCTGGCAGTAGTTGTGTTATGTTGAAAGCGTCTTTGAATATGAATTTGGGAGAGGCAAGAAGATAGAAATGAGAGAGCAGGAAACCGACAAAAGTGAATGGGAGAGAAAGTCTAGACTGAGGCCAAGTGAGGGGACGGAGCGAATTCAAGTACCTCTGGCCCTTTCTCCTCAAAGCATCACCTGTCAAGTGAAGACAATCACTGTTCAAGGCTCCAGCAATGCTTACAATAAATGTCTAGCCACAATACAAGGTTACATATAAATGGATGAATGTAAACAGAGAGCAGGGTAAGAGAATTGGGCAATGTTGAAATATAATGTACTCAAGTTCATGATTTCCATTCCTGCTGTATTTGGATGGAAAATAGAGTTTGCAGTTCACAGTAAGCAGTGATCCTGGGTCCTCTTACAAGGAAGAAGATGCACATTTTCCCTCTGAATGGAAGGAGGGCAATAATCACATACACACACACACACACACCTCCTCTCAGACACACTCATTGTTCCTTGCTAGTGACATCTGACTCCCTGATTTTCACAGCTAAACATTCCATGCAGATGCACTGAATCATTTTCATTTTCTAGGAGATGTAATAGACTGAGTTTGGTCCCTAAAATGGTCAAAAAGTGGTTAATACAAAAATTCTCACAAATGAAAAATTCACTCAAATATGTGTTTCAAGGAAAGACATTGTATTTGGCAGCTTGGATCACTGAACCATTGAAGGGAAAGGAAGAGAGGTAGATCTCAAGTGTACATGACTCATTTTTCAAGCACTTTCAAAGATACAACATCCACATCCTCCTTGGCAGTCTTTGCTCAGTATCTATTAGCCTTTATGACTAGGAACAGCTTTGTTATATCCAACTTAAGTCACTCTTATCAAAGCACAGATATATGTCCTCTTGCAATGATCATTCACTGATATGAAGCTATTACAAAAACCACCACCTTCCATCTCATCTTTATTTTCTGATCTCTTCATCGTCTTTCTGACTGGATATTAAAAAAATTCTTCCTCTTCTATGGAAGTTGCACTGCACTCCTGAAGGCCTCCATCACTTTTATTGTTGTTGTTTAGTCACTAAGTCCTGTCCGACTCTTTTGGAACCCCATGGACTGTAGCCCGCCAGGTTCCTCTGTCCATGAGACTTCCCAGGCAAGAGTACTGGAGTGGGTTGCCATTTCCTCCTGCAGAGGATCTTCCTGACCCAGGTATCTAACTCAAGTCTCCTGCATTGGCAGGCAGGTTCTTTACCACTGAGCCATGTGGGAAGCCCCTCCATCAGTTTATCCGTATACAAAATTATGAAGTACTTAACTTCATAATGATATGAAGTGGATCATATCTTGGGAGGGATACCAAGGCAGAGGTACAATACAAGGCCCCACTCTACAGCAGCTCACAACCTATGCCCTCTAATTGTTAAATCAGAGTATTATAGAAATATGAAGTCATGAAAGAGACTAGATCTGTTGAAGCCACCCAGCATTTTTCAACCACACACACCAGTGTTTCTGATATTTCAATGAGCCACCAATATTAGTGGGCATGTCATAGGCTGGAAGATATGTCCATTTTCCAGGTAAGCTACCTTTCAAATGCAAATGCAAAGCACTTATAAACGTAAATACTTTCTTATCATTGATAACAACACTTTGAAACACCGAAGTTGAAATTTATTCATCTAACTCAATTTCCTCCCAAATGTGGGGGCTGGCGAGGGGGTGGGCAGTTTCTGTGATATCAATGACATGGTTATCCAGATTTTCACCAAAAAGCCTCAGGACCAGAGGGTTCCTTAGCTAATGAGACCTATTCCATAGCCTTTTCTTTTTTCCTTGAAATACAGTTGTTTTACACTGTTGAGTTCCGCTGTACAACAGTGATTCAGCTATACATATACATATATATACCCTCCCTCATAGACTTCCTCACTCCCCCCCGTCCCACCTCTATGGGTCACCACAGAGCACTGAGCTGAGCTGCCTGTGCTAGACAGTAGCTTCCTGCTAGCTATCTGTTTTACACAGACAGTGTAGTGTGCATATGTCAAGCCCAGTTTTCCACTTCATCCCGCACTCCCCTTCATTCCCTGTATTCACACATCTGTTCTCCATGTCTGCACCTCTATTCCTGCCCTGAAAATAGATCGTTGTTGTTGTTCAGTCACTCAGTCGTGTCCTACTCTTTGTGACCCTGTGGACTGCAGCACACCAGGCCTCCCTGTCCTTCACTATTTTCCAGAATTTGCTCAGACTCATGTCCATTGAGTCAGTGATGCCATCCAGCCATCTCATCCCCTGTCACCCCCTTCTTCTCCTGCCTTCAATCTTTCCCAGCATCAGGGTCTTTTCCAATGAGTCAGTTCTTTGCATCAGGTGGCCAAAGTATTAGAGTTTCAGCTTCAGCATCAGTCCTTCCCATGAATATTCAGGGTCAATTTCCAGTGAATATTAGGATTGACTGATTTGATCTCCTTATGTCCAAGGGACTCTCAAGAGTCTTCTCTAGCATCACAATCCAAAAGCATCAATTCTTCAGCACTCAGTTTTCTTTATGGCAAATAGATTCAGCTGTACCATTTCTCAGGCCTTTCTTGGTGGCTCATTAAAAAGAATACATTTGAATCAGTTCTAATGAGGTGGATAAAACTGGAGCCTATTATACAGAGTGAAGTAAGCCAGAAGGAAAAACACCAATACAGTATACTAACGCATATATATGGAATTTAGAAAGATGCTAACAATAACCCTGTGTACGAGACAGCAAAAGAGACACTGATGTATAGAACAGTCTTATAGACTCTGTGGGAGAGGGAGAGGGTGGGAAGATTTGGGAGAATGGCATTGAAACATGTAAAATATCATGTATGAAATGAGATGCCAGTCCCGGTTCAATGCACGATACTGGATGCTTGGGGCTAGTGCACTGGGACGACCCAGAGGGATGGTATGGGGAGGGAGGAGGGAGGAGGGTTCAGGATGGGGAACACATGTATACTTGTGGTGGATTCATTTTGATATTTGGCAAAACTAATACAATTATGTAAAGTTTAAAAATAAAATAAAATTTAAAAAAAGAAAAAAGAATCTGCTTGCCAATGCAGGAGATGCAAGAGATGTGGATTCAATCCCTGGGTGGGGAAGATCCCTTGGAGAAGGAAATGGCAACCCACTCCAGTATTCTTGCCTGGGAAATCCCTTTGTCAGAGGAGCCTGGTGGGCTACAGTCCATGGAGTCGTAAAGAGTCAGACACACTTACAGATTGAACATGTACCATTTTTCTAGATTCCATATACATACGTTTATATATAATACTTGTTTTTCTCTTTCTGACTACTTTCTGTATGACAGACTCTAGATCCATCCACATCTCCAAAAATGACCCAATTTCATTCTTTTTTGTGAAGATGTGATACATAGATACAATAGAATATTACCCAGGCATAACCTTTTCTTAACTCCCCCAATGTTGACCTCCGCAGAACAGTCCACACAGTTGAATTGTCAATGCCTCTCTGCCTTTGAGTGATACACACTGCCCCAACTCTGCTCTGATTATATTGATCCCGTCTTGGTTGATATCTCATTTGCCAGCCCTACATGTAATCATAGCCTAAGGTTCAGACTTCGACCTCCGTCTCTTCTCTCTCGATGCCTTCTCTTTGGCAGCCATCCACTCTGAGTAAAGCCCTCTCAAATACACAATTCCCTGCCCAGGTTTCATACTCAGCTTTAATTTTACATTTACCTGTGCCTCTGAACATTTCTATGTGAAAAATCCTTCTGTTACCTTGAATTCTATGCATTTAAATGAAGTGCTTCTTCCTTTTACCTCCCCTTCTCCCTAGTTTCTAAGCTTCTCTATATGGCATTGCTTGTTGTTATTTCTGGAATATATGGAGCACTCTAATATTGCTCATTGAATATGTATTATTATCCCATTTTAGGCTGTAAGAAATCTAGTCGGGGTCTTGTCTTATTTGTCTTTGCATTTCAACCTCTAAGCCCAGCACCTGGTAAATCACAGGTATTCAGTTAATGACAGTGAGTGTGTGTGTGTAGGTGGGTGGGTGTTACTGAATCCTCCTGAAATCCAGGCACAAAATATTCAACACCCACATTTGACCCTTCTCTCTTTTCAAGCCCATATTCACCTGGTCATAGAAGCTTGTTGATTTTTCTTTCGCTGTTTCTTAAATATGTGTGTGCACTTTCCATTGTGAATAGTCACCTCTGCCCTTACTAGATCCTTCTAGCCTCATGCTTGGACCCCTACATCAGCCTCTTGAAGAGCTGCTCCATTTTTTAAAAGGTTTTTTTTCTTTTTAGATGTGTACCATTTTTAAAATCTTCATTGAATTCATTGCAATATTATTTCTGTCTCATATTTTGGTTTTATGGCCATAAGGCATGTGGGATTTTAGTTCCCAAATCAGAGATCAAACCTTTACCCCCAGCATTGGAAAGCAAAGTCTTAACCACTGGACCCCCAGGGAAGTCCCAGGCTGCTCCTTTCAAAGCCACTCATTTCACTGCCAGACAAATCATTCTGAAACATCGCACCCCTATAGAAGTTTTGGTCTCTTGATTGCACAGAGGATGATATGTAAACTCAGTAGGACAGCTTTCATCGCCTTCATAATCTGGTCTTAATCATCCTCTTCTGTTTTTAGAGAAGTTTTCTTTCTCTTCTGTTTTTTTTAACTTTTTATCTACTCCAGCCAATCTGGTTCATTTGTTTTCCTGCAACATACATTTTTCTTTCCCTACCCTTCTACTTTTATGTAATTTTCCACTCTTCCTCCCTGATAAGGTCTTCTCTCATCTTCCATCATATTCTTAACCAATCTTCCCCATCCTTTCAACACAAGTTTAAGTCCTAAGTCTTCTGAGAAGCCTTCCCAGCCCACCTTTTTTGAACTCCTGAAGTTTTTATTATCTGTAGCATTCCCTGGGTAATTCATCACACAATGCTTTCTGACATCGCTTGTGTTGCTCTTGTCTTAAGCTGCTATTTAACTCTCATAACGTTATTTACTTTTCACTAATTTATGTCTTGTCTCTACAGCTAGATGAAAAACTTGCCAAAGGCAGAGACCCATTCTTATGTCTTTGTATTCCCCATAGTACTCAGTCTAGTATCTTACACATAGTAGGCACTCAATAAATATGTTGATTTTTTCTCCTCCATCCTTCAAACTCCTGTTAAATACCACCTCAATCATAAGCCCTTCTCTTCAGACTTCAGCACATATATGTTTTCCTCCCTTCAAATTGCCTTGTACTTACTGCCTGTCCTGAGTAATGTGTGCATTAGGAAGGAGAATCCTGTTTACATCATCTTGTGTAAACTGTGTTCATCCTACTAGATGAATGGGTCATTATCTTAGAATTTTCCTATATTCTTCTCAGGGCTAGGCACTGGTTAAGTTCCCAGTGAATAGTTACCCATTGATCTGAAATAGTTTCCAGTGAGGTATAATCTAACAAGACAGACATTAGACAAGATAACCCAATAAGACTTGAATTGGATATGAATACATACACATTATCACAGCTTGATGGGACTTCCCTAGTGGCCCAGTGGTTAAGACTTTGCCTTCCAGTGCAGGAGGTGTATGTTCGATCCCTGTTTGGAGACCTAAGACCCCATATGCCTCGTGGCCAAAAAACCAAAACAGAGAACAGAAACATTATGTGACAGATTCAATAAAGATTTTTTAAAGGAAAAAAACAAGTATTATCACAGCTTGATATAACTTAGTTTATAAGTAGGGACTTACAATGTTACATATGCACACAGGACATATATTTTCTGAGTCTGGGTTTCTACTGCTATATAGATATATTGTGTCACTTGCCTGGGATCTACTTGGCAAGTTAGAGGCAGGCCTAAGCAAACATAAACAACCATAGAATGATGGGCTTGAACCAACTAGCTTGTACCCCCTGATGGCTGCTCCTATAGACATCATGTGCTCAAAATGTGGCTTTGGTGGCTAATGCAAAATAAGGCCTACCCTCAAATTCTTTGAATTTTATTTAGTAATAGATTTATCCACTGATGTGTTCATTCCAGATGCTGTGTTGGCCTTGTTGTACAAAGGTGTAAAAAATAGAGTTAGCCCCAGCCCTACAGGAGGAGAATGATAAAAATAACCACAAACAAATAGCAACAAATGTTATAAAATAAATAACAGAAACTTATTTGGTGTGGCTTTTTGGCGGCAGATCCTCAAGAAAGCACATTTAAACCAAGGCTTGAAGGGCAAAAATGAGGAAGAAGTCAGCAAAGAGCATTCCGGAGAACCACATATGCAAAGGCATGAGGTTGATTTAGAGAACTGAAGGAAGAGCATGGCCGAAACATAGTCAATGAAGCCACTTTTATAAATAACATACATTTAATATATTAAAAACATCACATTCTTTAATCCTTGCTGAGGGAGAGACCCCAAGCCTTCCTTAACTTCACTCTAGGGGCAGTGACCCAAGAGCAGTTCTATAGGTTGTGGTTGATAATGGAGGCAGTGAAGGAAGGAGAAAGGTTTTGAACTGTGTTGTTGAAACCTAGGAGATGTGAATTCAATCCGTAGAGCAGGAAGATCCTCTGGAGAAGGAAATGGCAACCCATTCCAATATCCTTGCCTGAAAAATCCCATGGACAGAGGAGCCTGGAGGGCTATAGTCCAAAGGGTCACAAAGAGCATGACTGAGTGACTAAGTGCACACACACACACACATACACACACACAAACACACATAAAGACCTGAGCTACCTTAGATACTGTGTGAACTTGGACAATTCATTCCACCATTGTCTGAAATAAATGATTACCGACTCATTCTATTCAACAGTTATATACAAAGCACCTACTATGTGACGGGATATATTCTAGGTATAAAATATAAAGAAGGGATATATATATATATAATACATGTACTATACATACATGTGGGCTTCCCAGGTGGTGCTAGTGGTAAAGAATCTGCCCTCCAATGCAGAAGACATAAGAGATGTGGGTTCAATCCCTGGATCAGGAACATCCCCTGGAGGAGAGCATGGAAACCCACTCCAGTATTCTTGCATAGAGAATCCCATGGACAGAGGAGCTTGGCGGGCTATGGTACAAAGAGTCGCAAAGAGTCAGACACAACTGAAGCAACTTAAAACACATGCACACACACACACATACACATACACACACACACGTGTGTCTTATACACACATGTACTGTACACATATTATGGATAGTACAGATTCTTTACCATTTGAGCCACCAGGGAAGCCCGCTACATGCATATGTACTATATGTATATATGAGTGAGGGTTGCTCAGTTGTATCCAACTCTTTCCGACCCCATGGATTATATAGTCCATGGGATTCTGAAGGCAAGAATACTAGAATGGATAGCCTTTCCCTTCTCCAGGGGATCTTCCCATATATATACATATATATAGTACTATATATCAAGAAGACAATGGCAACCCACTCCAGTACTCTTGCCTGGAAAATCCCATGGACAGAGGAGCCTGGTAGGCTGCAGTCCATGCGATCGCACAGAGTCAGACACTACTGAAGCGACTTAGCAGCAGCAGCAGCAGCAGTACTATATATAATAAGTGTATAGCACACATGTATATAATACAGAGAATATATACTAAGAAACAAAAAAGACAAAATTCCTGCCCTCATGGAGCTTTCATTCTAGTGGGAGCAGGCTAACTATAAACTATATACATTTCATTCTCTCTCTCTCTCCACACATGCATGCATGTACGCACAATGTTAGAAGTCAATAAAACAGGGAGGGACTCAGTGGCACCGGGGCACAGTAAGGAAAGCCTCATGGAGAAGATGACATTTGAGCCAAGACCTGAAACAGGTGGGTGCATAGGCCAAGCAGCAATCTGAGGGAAGAGTGTTCAGCCATGGGGATAGCAGTCAAGGCTCCAAGGCAGCAGGGTGCTGCTGTATTCAAGAAGCAGAACAGCAAGGAGCCTGGTGGTTCAAAGTGAGAAACAGAATGATAAGATCAATCATGATGGATTTTGTATGTATCTTCTCCTACAAAATCGAGTGGTTCCATGAAAATCTGCAAGGGAGATTATGCATGATTGAAATTGACATGCAGGCAAAATGCATGACAATGTTAGAATCATAGGCCTCCCTGATTCCCGGGAACAGAGTGTCTAACCAGGAGTGGGTGATAAAAGACAAAATGTGATGAAGAGACATGAGACATAGGCCATCTGCAGTGGGAGGCTCTAGAGGGAGGATGGATATGGGACTGATGGTGAGGGATGCTGGTAGAAGGTGAGGGGTGGGGGCAGGGTGAATGAAGTCAATATATACAAATGTGGAGGGAATGAATCCCTCCCAGGGGAGACCATAATCAAGGCCCAGTGGACTACAATTCCTTCAAATAGGGAAACTAATTGACCTTAGCCTGTGTGGCTTCAAAGAAATAAGTTTACAGATTTTATGGACATTTTTTAAAAAATGAAACAGAAATAAAGGAAGTAAAAGATTTCCCAGAAAAAGGGGATTCTTCCCAGGAAAGTGAATCAACTTTTTAAAATCTAGCGACTTCCCTGGTGATCCAGTGGATAGGACTCCATGCTTTCACTGCAGGAAGCATGTGTTCAGAACCTGAAAGGGGAATTAAGATCCCTCATGCCATAAATAAATTAAAATTTAAAAATTTTTTCAACCGAGGTTTAATTTTCTTCCTTGATCACCTCCTTATAGCAGAGACTTGCTGGGTGGTTCACGGGTTTTATTTCATTTAGTCATTAGTTGAGCCCTATCCAATAGGCATCATTTGCCCCTTTTGACAGGCGAAAATGTAGTATGGGGGCTCTTCATACCCTCTGTCTTCAGAGGCCGAGCTTCCTGGCCTGTGTGCATTGGTGTGTGACTGTGCCTCAGATGGATTAGGGGTTTGGTAATGTGCTATTAGCCTCCCCTTCTCCTTCTCCCAGGTGTTGGGGTGGCTGGAGGCCCTGGGAAGTAGCTCTACCCATGGAAACCTCTTTAGGCTATCACTTGTTACATGTGACATTAAAGAAAAAAAAAAAAGACTGACATTCATTTGGAGATTCTTAAAAAGAAGGGGGTTAGGAAATAATATTTGAGTGCTGAATTGTTTTTGTTTTTCCAAAGTAAGGTAATGGTAGGGGCAGAAGAAAAATCCTTGTTTTCTGAGCACATGATGACTGTAGATTTGGAAATGCAGGTCTGAGCAACAAGGAAGCGGACAGTGACTTAGAGATCCACAGAAACTGGAGGAGGGAGCAGGGGTGTGGGAAGTGGGGAGACCGAGAGTGAGTCTGGGCTCTGTGTGAAGCAGAGGGAGAGATGAGAGGCTGTGGATTAGCAGATGGAAAGACTTGCAAGAGAAGATCTGTTCGTGGGAACTCAAGGGGTTTTCTGCAGAAGTGTGTGATATAAACCGTCCTCTGATTCTCTACAAAATCTTCAGTAAACTCCAAGTGGCTCTATAATTCTACAGTGTGGGTGGATCCACTGGAAAGAGAAAGTGGTGCTGACTCCTATTGGCTAAGCTGAGAAAACATCAGTCTGCCTGGAGGAGTGGAGCCAAAGCGGCTGCCCACATGCAGTTGGGGAAACTGAGGCTCGGAGAGTGTAGGCTACCCTCCCAGAGTCACACAGGTAAAGCTGCCGAGAACTTGCAGTTTTCAAAGCCGGAGTTCTGCCCACTCCAGCATGCAGTGTGTCCCTGGACCATTTAGGTTGGAAACTTGGCGGTTACTCCCCAGATTCTGGCCTTGAAACATGTTTGTTTTTTTCCACCCACCTGGCCAGTAGATAAAGCCACATCTGCACATCATTTTTTCCCTTGTTTGAATCAACACAAGCTGAAAACAGAAAAGGAAGCAAAACGAACAAAAACTTATGAGACTTTAATTGGAGCTCAAGTGAACACAGGTGAAAACATGAGAAAATGGAAAGGGGAGCCTCAGTTTTTTGTTTTGTTTTGTTTTGTTTTTAATTTTTTTAATTTTATTTTATTTTTAAACTTAACAATATTGTATTGGTTCTGCCATATATAGAAATGAATCTGCCACAGGCATACACGTGTTCCCCATCCTGAACCCTCCTCCCTCCTCCCTCCCCATACCATCCCTCTGGGTCGTCCCAGTGCGCCATCCCCAAGCATCCAGTATCATGCATAGAACCTGGACTGGCGACTCGTTTCATATATGATATTATACATATTTCAATGCCATTCTCCCAAATCATCTCACCCTCTCCCTCTCCCAGAGTCTAAAAGACTGTTCTATACATCAGTGTCTCTTTTGCTGTCTCGTATACAGGGTTATTGTTACCATCTTTCTAAATTCCATATATATGTGTTAGTATACTGTATTGGTGTTTTTCTTTCTGACTTACTTCACTCTGTATAATAGGCTCCAGTTTCATCCACCTCATTAGAACTGATTCAAATGTATTCTTTTTAATGGCTGAGTAATACTCCATTTTGTATATGTACCACAGCTTTCTTATCCATTCATCTGCTGATGGACATCTAGGTTGCTTCCATGTCCTGGCTATTATAAACAGTGCTGCAATGAACATTGGGGTACACGTGTCTCTTTCAATTCTGGTTTCCTCAGTGTGTATGCCCAGCAGTGGGATTGCTGGATCATAAGACAGTTCTATTTCCAGTTTTTTAAGGAATCTCCACACTGTTCTCCATAGTGGCTGTACTGGTTTGCATTCCCACCAACAGTGTAAGAGGGTTCCCTTTTCTCCACATCCTCTCCAGCATTTATTACTTGTAGACTTTTGGATCGCAGCCATTCTGACTGGCATGAAATGGTACCTCATAGTGGTTTTGATCTGCATTTCTCTGATACTGAGTGATGTTGAGCATCTTTTCATGTGTTTGTTAGCCATCTGTATGTCTTCTTTGGAGAAATGTCTATTTAGTTCTTTGGCCCACTTTTTGATTGGGTCATTTATTTTTCTGGAGTTGAGCTGTAGGAGTTGCTTGTATATTTTTGAGATTAGTTGTTTGTCAGTTGCTTCATTTGCTATTATTTTCGGGGAGCCTCAGTTTAACTATAAATGATAGGAGATTGAGAAGATGCAGCTTTTGATTGTCTTTCATTTAAATAAAGAGGAGAGCAAAAGTTGTCCTTCAGGGGAGACCATTCAGAGGATCTGGGAAGTTGCAAGTCTGGTAGATCATAAAAAGTGTATTTCCAGGGACGGCACATTTAGTAATATAAATAAATCATTATTATTGTTTTTTTTTTTAATTTAAAAACTGACTTCCTTAAAATCAAGCCTGAAGGCTAGGCAGGGAGAATATTGAATCAGAACCTGAAGACTGGAGGCTTTTTATTTTTTCCTGTGTTCTTGTCCTTGGGCTTCTGCTGGGACAGGACTTATGCATCATTTGAGGAGCAAATAGCTTACCTGAAGGATAGTGTCCGCAGCTGCTGGCTGATACATTCTTTTTCTATATTGCTTACACAGAGATGTAAGAAATTATGGGAAAGTAAGAAGAGTCTGTACCTATAACAGTGTATCTTAACTTTTTTTCTGCACTCTTTTTCAGATCTCTTTGGGCTTCCCTAATAGCTCAGTTGGTAAAGAATCCACCTGCGATGCAGGTGACCCTGGTTTGATTCCTGGGTTGTGAAGATCTGCTGGAGAAGGGACAGGCTACCCACTCCAGTATTCTGGCCTGGAGAATTCCATGGACTGTGTAGTGCATGGGGTTGCAAAGAGTCAGACACGACTGAGTGACTTATCACTTCACTTTCACTTTGGAGATCTGAAAAAATAAAAGACTGTTGTTATAAAACAGCACAGAGGGGACTCCCTGGTGGTCCAGTAAGACTCCGAGTTCCTAATGTAGGGGCCCAAATTCAATCTTCGGTCAGGAACTAGTTCCCACGTGCCACAACTAAGAGTTTACATGCCACCACTAAAAATCCCGCCTGCCACATTGAAGATCCTGTGTGTCATAACTAAGACCTGGAGCGACAAAATTAATAAACATGTTTTTTAAATGGCACAGAGACACATACATTAAAAGTTTGTGTATAAGTTGTCAGGACGTGAGAGTGGAAGGATGGGATGCAGAGCAGAGAACCCCTGAGACCTCCTGGGCAGTTCTCACAGTGCAGTCGCAGGACCCCCTACATTAGAGCGACCTGAAATGCCAGTTAAAAGTGCCGTCAGGCTCCCTGCCCCACCTCCAGACACACTGAAGATGAATCTGTAAGTTTTAGATTCCAGGGTCTGCATTCTTCTCACTCTTCCAGTGACTCTTCTACACACTGTAGTTTGAGGACCTTGCCCTACCATGCCTGTGAACCCCAGGTTTAAATCTCCTGCTTTAGAACCATCTAAGCCTCCTGGTTTAAAATGCAGATTCATGCTCAGAAACTGTTATGGAGAAAGGCTAGGGTGGGATGAAGAAATCTGCATCTTTATCATCTGTGGGACTGTGGTACAGAGACTCCAGCACCAGGTTTTGAGTGATGGATTGGAGAGCTGTCCTCCTAGCTTTGCTGTCCCTCATGTGCCTGGTGCTGGAGCTAATTCAGATACCCAGACTTCCTCCATTATCGTGTGCAAATCAGTGCAATTACTTTGGAGGAAAATGTGTCCACATCCAGTAGTGCTGAAGATGTACCTAGCTAACCACCCAGCAACTCGCCAAGAAAAGTGTCTGCTCCACATCCCATTCTCTGATAGCCAAACCCAGCTGACAGTCATAACAACTCATAAACATTAAAATTTTGTGTTGCAGGTAATATAATTTCAAATGTATTTCTATTTATCATGGTCAGCTTATATCTTAACTTCTAGCAGAGACCATTTGTTAGGTTTTCAGGTTAGAGATGAAGTCATATATGGATGTGAGAGCTGGACTATAAAGAAGGCTGAGTGTCGAAGAATTGATGCTCTCAAATTGCAGTGCTGAAGAAGACACTAAAGAGTCCCTTGGACAGCAAGGAGATAAAACCAAGAAGATAAAAGGAGATAAAGGCAATAAACTTTAGATATTGCTGCTGGTGCTGCTGCTGCTGCTAAGTCACTTCAGTCGTGTCCGACTCTGTGTGACCCCATAGATGGCAGCCCACCAGGCTCCCCCGTCCCTGGGATTCTCCAGGCAAGAACACTGGAGTGGGTTGCCATTTCCTTCTCCATTAGATATTGCTAAAGGATATCAACTCTGAATATTCATAGGTCTGATGCTGAAGCTGAAGCTCCAGTAATTTGGCCACTTGATGCAAAGAGCCAGTTCGTTGGAAAAGACCCTGATGCTGGGAAAGATTGAGGGAAGGAGGAGAAGGGGACGACAGAGAATGAGATGGTTGGATGGCATCACCGACTCAATAGACATGAATTTGAGCAAACTCCAGGAGATAGTGAAGAACAGGGAAAACTGCTGTGCTGCAGTCCATGGGGGTCACAAAAAGTCGGACATGACTGAGTACTTAACACAACAACCTGGTTGTTTAGTCCAACAATTCTACCACCACTTGACCAGAGTTGAAGTCATCTGAGGGTGTAGACTATGGCTTCTTTAGCTTTGTATGGGCATCTCTGGTACAACTCTTAAAACATGATCAGTGCTCAATATTTATTATGTAACCTTCAGATTCACTGAGCATGGGTGGGCATCCCACCCCGTGTAATTGGTGCTCTTTAGAACAGCCCCTTTTACATAAAGTTCTGCACCTAGACATGTCTGGGAAGCAGGACTCGGTGGTCAAAGTCTTGCCCAGAGTAGAAGACATCCTCCTTTTTCCAATCCCATCCTGGCAACAGTTTAGTAACTGAAGGGAGCAGTCCAAGATGATTTCCTTTCCTCAAAAAGTGGAAGGCGGATAGAAGTAAAGACAGATGAATGCAACCTCCCTCAAAAATCCTCAGAGCCAAATAAAGGGTCTGGCAGGTCTTTGTGCTCCCAAATGAGCAGCTTGGAAGGGCTGCAAGAGAGAAGACAGCTTCAGAAAACCAACTGGTCTCCAGAAAGTTTCCTTGGAAACTTAGTTGAAAGTCAGCTTGGATCAGAACCCAGCCTCATTGATTAAACACTGGCTGAAAGACCACAGGGTGGTAATAAATTGCCAAGGAGCCCATCTTGGGGTAAGTATCTAATTGGTGCCACAGGATTTAGGGTAAGAACCTGTCTTCCCTCACAGCTTTATTAATGATCTGGAAGTGGTTAGAAATGATGTGTTCATGCTCAGCTGGGGGCTGGCACAAGCAAGAGAACAGGAGAATAATGATACAAATAGACTCAACAAAGTAAGGATAACCAAGTGGCATTCAGCTTAGAAAAATAAACTTTAAGATTTTTTATTATTTTTTTTAATCAGGGGGATAAAAGAAAGCAAGAAGATGGAAAAGAAAATGGATAATGGGTATAACAAGCTGGGCTTCCCAGGTGGTGCCAGTGGTAAAGAATCCACCTGCCAGTGCAGGTCAGGAAGATCCCCTGGAGGAGGGCACGGCAGCCCACGCCAGTGTTCTTGCCTGGAGAATCCCACGGACAGAGGAGCCCGGCGGGCTCCAGTCCATAGTGTTGCAAAGAGTCAGACACGACTGAAGCCCTTAGCACACATGCACACGTAACCACGTTCTAATTGAATTGTTCTATGAAGACCTATAAGCTCTTCTAGAACTAATACCCAAAAAAGATGTCCTCTTCATTATAGGGGACTGGAATGCAAAAGTAGGAAGTCAAGAGCTACCAGGAGTAACAGGAAATATGGCTTTGGAGTACAAAATGAAGCAGGTCAAAGGCTAACAGAGTTTTGCCAAGAGAACACACTGGTCATAGCAAACACCCTCTTCCAACAACACAAGAGAAGACTCCGCACATGGACATCACCAGATGGTCAATACAAAAATCAGACTGATTATATTCTTTGCAGCCAAAGATGGAAAAGCTCTATACAGTCAGCAAAAATAAGACCAGGAGCTAACTGGCTCAGATCATGAACTCCTTATTGTCAAATTCAGACTTAAATTGAAGAAAGTAGGGAAAACCACTAGACCATTCAGGTTTGACCTAAATCAAATCTCTTAACAATTATACAGTAGAAGTGACAAATAGATGAAGGGATTAGATCTGATAGACAGAGTGCCTGAAGAACTATGTATGGAGGTTCCTGACACTGTACAGGAGACAGTGATCAAGACCATCCCCAAGAGAAAGTAATGCAAAAAGGCAAAATGATTGTCTGACAAGGCCTGACATATAGCTGAGAAAAAAAGAGAAGCTAAAGGCAAACGAGAAAAGGAAAGAGATACCCATTTGAATGCAGAGTTCCAAAGAATAGCAAGGAGAGATAAGAAAGTCTTCCTCAGCGATCAATGAAAAGAAATAGAGAAAAACAATAGAATGGGAAAGACTAGAGATCTCTTCAAGAAAATTAGAGATACCAAGGGTTGAGTACAATAAAGGGCAGAAATGGTATGGACCTAACAGAAGCAGAAGACATTAAGTAGAGGTGGCAAGAATACACAGAAGAACTATACAAAAAAGGTCTTCATGACCCAGATAACCACGATGGTGTGATCACTCACCTAGAACCAGACATCCTGGAATGTGTAGTCAAGTAGGCCTTAGGAAGCATCACTATGAACAAAACTAAAGGAGGTGATGGAATTCCAGTTGAGCTATTTCAAATCCTAAAAGATGATGCTGTGAAAGTGTTACATTCAAAATGACAGCAAATTTGGAAAACTCAGCAGTGGCCACAGGACTGGAAAAGGTCAATTTTCATTCCAATCCCAAACAAAAGCAATACCAAAGAATGCTCAAACTACCGCACAATTGCACTCATCTCACACGCTAGCAAAGTAATGCTCAAAATTCTCCAAGTGAGGCTTCACAACACATGAACTGTGAACTTCCACATGTTCAAGCTGGTTTTAGAAAAGGCAGAGGAACCAGAGATCAAATTGTCAACATCTGCTGGATCATCAAAAAAGCAAGAGAGTTCCAGAAAAACATCTATTTCTGCTTTATTGACTATGCCAAACCCTTTGACTGCGTGGATCACAATAAACTGTGGAAAATTCTGAAAGAGATGGGAATACCAGACCACCTTATCTGCCTCCTGAGAAATCTGTATGCAGGTCAAGAAGCAACAGTTAGAACTGGACATGGAAAAACAGACTTCCGAATCAGGAAAGGAATACATCAAGGCTGAATATTGTCACCCTGCTTATTTAACTTATATACAGAGTACATCATGTGAAATGCCAGGCTGAATGAAGCACAAGCCTAAATCAAGATTGCTGGGAGAAATATCAATAACCTCAGATATGCAGATGACACCACCCTTATGGCAGAAAGTGAAGAACTAAAGAGCCTCTTGATGACAGTGAAAGAGGAGAGTGAAAAAGTTGGCTTAAAACTCAACTTTCAGAAAATGAAGATCATGGCATCTGGTCCCATCACTTCATGGCAAATAGATGGGGAAACAATGGAAACAGTGATAGACTTTATTTGGGGGGGCTCCAAAATCACTGCAGATGGTGACTGTAGCCATGAAATTAGAAGACGCTTGCTCCTTGGAAGAAAAGCTATGACCAACCTAGAGAGCATATTAAAAAGCAGAGACATTGCCAACAAAAGTCCATCTAGTCAAAGCTATGGTTTTTCCAGTAGTCATGTAGGGATGTGAGAGTTGGACTATAAAGAAAGCTGAGCCCCAAAGAACTAGTGCTTTTGAACCGTTGTGTTGGAGAAGACTCTTGAGAGTCCCTTGGACTGCAAGGAGATCCAACCAGTCCATCCTAAAGGAGATCAGTCCTGAATATTCATTGGAAGGAGTGATGCTGAAGCTGAAACTCCAATACTTTGGCCACCTGAGGCGAAGAGCTGACTCATTAGAAAAGACCTTGATGCTGGGAAAGATTGAAGGCGGGAGGAGAGGGGTACAACAGAGGATGAGATGGTTGGATGGCATCACTGATACGATGGACATGAGTTTGAGTAGACTGTGGGAGTTGGTGATGGACAGGGAAGCCTGAGGTGCTGCAGTCCATGGGGTCGCAGTGTCAGACATGACTGAGCAACTGATCTGAACACATAACAAATCTAGAAATACTCAGGTAGGATCAGAAGTGAGCAGATCTTTGGAGGGTTGGGCAGCCAGAGGTCGCAATTATTTTAGGAACCATGAAGGAGGGTAGGAAGAGACGGAAGCCACCTTGCCCCCACTTTACACCAATGCTGACTCTATCGGTCCCATCCAGTCCCTGTGAGAGTCTTTCCCTAGGAGATGGATGGATGCTGGGACCCCCACTCGACAACAGCTCTGTAACAGGTGTGTGGATTCCTGAGAATGGAGGCCAAACATCTTGGATCTGGTGAGAAAACAGAGCTAGACAAGGGTGCCCAGGCCTGCCTGGAAGAGGTTTCATACTGAAGTGGAACAGTCTTCTTCAGAGAAAGCTGAAGGACACACTGACACCAGGAGGAAAGCCCAAGAAGACTTAACATGAAATTCAGTTGAAATAGTTGGATAAAATCACAAAATCAAATATACAATGCTGTAGACTAAGTATTTGTGTCCTCCCCCAAATTCATATCTTGAAACCTAATGTTCACTGTGATGGTATTAGGAGAGGGGCCCTTTGGGAAGTGATTGCTGCTACTGCTAAGTCACTTCAGTCGTGTCCGACTCTGTGTGACCCCATAGACCACAGCCCATCAGGCTCCACCATCCCTGGGATTCTCCAGGCAAGAACACTGGAGCGGGTTGCCATTTCCTTCTCCAATGCATGAAAGGGAAAAGTGAAAGTGAAGTCGTTCAGTCGTGTCCGACTCTTTGCGACCCCATGGACTGCAGCCTACCGGGCTCCTCTGTCCATGGGATTTTTCCAGGCAAGAGTACTGGAGTGGGGTGCCATTGCCTTCTCCGGGGAAGTGATTAAGGCCCTTAAAAAAGGAGATCACACGGACTTCCCTGGTGATCCAATGTTTAAGACTTCGCCTTCCAAAGCAGAGAGTATGGGTTTCATCCCTGGTTAGGGAACTAAGATCTCACATGCCCTGTGACCGAAAAAAAAAAAAAAAACCAACATAAAACTGAAACAATATTATAGCAATTTCAATAAAGACTTTAAAGGATTTCCCTGGTAGTCCAGTTGTTATCCACCTGTCAGTGCAGGGAACACGGGTTCTATCCCTCATCCAAGAAGATCCCACATGCCGTAGGGCAATTAAGCTTGTGCCCCACAGCTACTGAGCCCCAGCTTCTAGAGTCCGCTCTCTACAAGAGAAGCCACCTCCATGAGTATGGGGGCTATGAAGAGTAGCCCCCACTCGCTACAACTAGAGGAAGCCCATGGTTGCATCCAAGACCCAGTGCAGCCAAAAAGAATCAATTAAAAACATTTTAAAAGAATATATTTTTAAAAGCCTGTGTCTTTGACACTAATAAAAATGTGGCCATATAAGCTTGGTCTAGCCTCCAGGTTACTCAGAGTAGGCTAACACCTATAGCAAACAAGCCCCCAGATTTAACACAAGCAAAGTGTGTTTCTTATTCATACAAACTCCAAAATGGTGTTCCTGACCTACAGGCAGCTCTCTTTTAGGAAATAACACAGAGATCCAGTTCTTTTTATCTTCTGCCTCTGCAATTTTTAGCATTCAGCTTTCAAGGCTGTACTGCTCAGCTGCCTCAAGCTAGCAGAGGAGGGCTTCCCAGGTGGCACTAGTGGTAAAGAAACCTGCCAGTGCAGAAGACATAAGAGACGCGGGTTCAATCCTGCAATGGGAAGATCCCCTGGAGGAGGGCATGGCAACCCACTCCAGTATTCTTGCCTGGAGAATCCCCTTGGACAGGGGAGCCTGGTGGGCCACAGTCCATGGGGTTGCAAAGAGTGGGACACACCTGAAGTGACGTAGCACGCAACAGAGAAGGAACGAACGTGGAGGATCCTACGTGGGAGATGGTCCAGGGCCTGGCCTGGAAATAGAGCACTTGATTCTGCTCAAACTACAGATTAGAGCCCAGTCTAGAGGTCACACCTAAATGCAAGATGAGCTAAGAAGCACAATCATTTTCTGCATGCAGGTTTGTGAGAAAACAGCTTTCTGAAGCACTGACCACTCTCTGTCCCAGGCTTCTTTGGCCAAGGGTGTTCAGCCCCTGCTCTGGGAAGAACAGAAGAATATTTCACTCTCTTTGGAAATAACCTAAAGCCATTAGCAAAGAGAAGTATGATGGGAAAATAGGAAGAGATGGATATGTGTTTAGATGGCTTTGCTGTATACAAGGAGCTTGAAAGCGAGGACAGAAGTGCCAAGGGGAGTGTATTAGGTTGAAGAGTGTCCCCTCCCCCAAATTCAAGTCCAACCAGAACCTTAGAATATGAACTTATTTAGAAATAGGGTCTTTGCAGATGTAATTAGTTAAGAGGATACCATACTGCACTGTGTGTGTTGTGCTAAGTCGCTTCAGTCATGTCTGACTCTGTGTGACCCCATGGACTGTAGCCCACCAGGCGCCCCTGTCCATGGGATTCTCCAGGCAAGAATACTGGAGTGGGTTGCCATACCCTCCTCCAGGGCATCTCCCAACCCAGGGATCGAACTTGGGTCTCCTGCACTGCAGGCAGATTCTTTTCCACTGAGCCACTGCAGAAGCCCCGTACTGCATTTATAGTAGACCGTGATTCAGTGACTCGTGTCCTTACCAGAGGAGAAAATAGTCACACAAACAAGCAGGAGAATATCCTGAAGAGGCAGAGTTCTGAGTGATGTGTCTACCAGTCAGGTCATGCCCAGGGTTGCTGGTAAGCACAGAACTAAGGAGAGGCAAGAAAGAAGGATCCCCAGGAACTTCAGAGAGCACGTGGCTCTGCTACATCTTGATTTCAGATTTCTAGCCTCTGGAACTGTGAGAGGAAACATTTCTGTTGTTCCAACCCACTCAGTTTGTGGTTCCTTGTTATGTCAGCTCTAGGAAACTAAGAGTAAGATGGGTTCTATCCACATCAAAGCTTGTTATGATCCAGGACAGTGAAAAGCCCTCCGTCCTGGTGTGCCAGCAGGGCAAAAGAGAAGATCCCACCTGGAAATCCCAACCCACCAACTGGGTTGGTACCTGAGAATAGTACTTGCACAAGAGACAGAAAAAAAACAAAAACAAAAACAAACTCACCAGGAATTCGAATTCTTACTCTTAGATGTTTATACTGGAGGAAGAATAGGAGTAGTAATATTTTGTGAAAGTGAAAACGTTAATCGTTCAGTCATGTCCAACTCTTTGTGACCCCATGAACTGTAGCCTGCCAGGCTCCTCTGTTCATGGGATTCTCCAGGCAAGAACACTGGAATGGGTTGCCATTTCCTCCTTCAGGGGATCTCCCAACCCAGGGATCAGATTCACGTCTCCTGCATTGGCAGGCAGATTCTTTACCACTTGAGCCACCTGGGAAGCACAATTGAGGCAAGAGGAGAAGCCAAAGGGAGAGGTTTGAGGACATCCAGGCAAACTGCTGACGTCACGATTCTACCATCTGGAGCTTGGAAATTTCAGCCGCAAGCAATTTGGAGAGTCACAGCCCAGCTCGTGTTAGTATGGTTACTTGTCATGTCTGTCTTGCCTCAGTTTCCTTACTAAACTGTTTCTCTCAGAACGGCAGGAAGCAGCGGCCACCACAAGTTTTTCATATAATATGGTTTTTGAACTGCTTTTCCCTGTCTGCCTGTAGTTTTCTCACTTTTGTAAGAAAGAAAGAAAATCTATCTATCCACAGCAGGTGTACCTGCTTTCTCTCAGCCCAGAGTTGAGTGGACTGCTTGCAGATGAATTTGAACTGCCTGGGGTTGGTAGTTTCAACCCATCTTTGGTTTTTGATCCCCATTTCAGAGCCCAATCTGGCTGGACTCCAAGTAGTGATGCCCAGAGATGCAGCTGAGCTGTCAGGGTGCACAGACGGTGAGAGTGGAGAGGGGCACAGCCACTCAAACACGGACCTTTCACACAAGTGAGAGTTCAGCATTAGCTCTAGACAGTGTCTCCTACACGTTCCTGGGCAGAAGAATCAACTAGGATGTTAACTGGTGGTACAGATTCTGAAGCTCAACCCCCAACTTAATAAATTAGATTCTCAGGGGGTCTCGGAATCTGCATTCTTGCAACCATCTCAGGGGTGTCAATGATCAAGGAAGCCTGAGAACACACCCGGGGGCAGCAGGGAGCCTGGGAGGGTTTTAAGCCCCTGAATAAGGCAAATCGGATTTGGGATGTCTAAGCATCAGTATGGAAGCAGGGAGGAGAGGATTGGAAGGTGATGAGACCACAGGTGGGGAGACCATTTAGGGGGCTGTTTTAATAATGCAGGAGAAAAAAAGATGAGAGTCTGAACTAAGGTAGAAAAGCAGTGGGAGCTGGAGGGGCATAAAGGCAATAGAATCGATGGGGCTCGGTAAATGAGCAGGCACCTCTCCGAGGTCTGCCGCTCATGCTGAGCCCCCTCCAGGAAAGGTCTTGATCTACTGGCTTCATTAAAATAAGAACCCGTAGGAAGCAAGCAGCTTCCTGGTTCTTTGCCGAAAGTCTAAATGTGCTGAAACGCGTTCTTTAGCTTCCTGACCCATTTCCTATTCTCTCTGATTTCCAGCCAGAATGGTTTTCCTATCATAATAACCGCTGCAAGTTTCTACACCTCCTGACTGACTCCAGCCTTAAGCCCTCCAGCTCCTCCTTTCAGGCTTCTAGTCCTGCTTTTTCATGGGATTCCTTGGTCCTCCGGCCAGACCTCTGGGTGGATCAATGCAAAAACCTTGTTTATAGCTCCTCGGGGCTCCCTGGTGTCCAGGGCCGCATGGAGGGTGTATGGATCTGGTTCTCCACCTGCTTCAGCCTCCACCTGGGTGCTCAGACTTCCTACCCCCCAGGACAGCCTCTCCCCCCAGCTCACGACCTTATCAACTCCTGCACTCTACAGTCTTCTCCCAGGCCTTTCTTTCTCCTGTGCCCACACCTCTGAATTTTTTCTTTTGCTTCTGTTACTGACTCTGCAACTGAATGTTTTCATTAAGTCTTCGGAAAATCCTTTGTGAGGTTGATTTTCTTGAATTCCACATGGGTCAGCCACCCCGTGTCATGGCACTTGCATAGACCCTGCTCTGCTGAGAAAGTGGTCTGACCAACGAAACCTGGGTGTTCAGCGGGTTTTCTCCATGGGGATCTGCCAGGTCAGGCAATGCAGTGTTGGAACCGGCATCTTCTGGGACGTGAGAGGAAATCTCCGGAGGGGCTCTTGGTTCATCGCAGGGAGGGAGGGAAGATGTTTCTACAGCCTCTCCTGTGTTGTTGTTGTTGTTGTTTCTCTTGTTTTGGTTGTTTGTGGGTATTGTTCTTCTTTTGCACTTAATCCTGATCCAACCGCTGTGAGCAGGATTACTGGAGGAATACTTCAATGTTCGGAGCGCCTGAGCTAGGGTTGAATTCCCAATGCTCTGAAAAGAATGAGGTAGGATGGCAAGGGGCAGGGGACAACCTGCAGACAGGCGGGGCACAGCAGGGAGACTCAGGGGAGGCAAGCTGAGTCCCCTCTCCCTGGGCTAGGTATGGCCAGGCAGCTGGGGGGTTGGCACCATGCAGGAAATGTGTCCAGGATGGGAGGCTGCAAGGCCTCAGTCTGTGGCACCACGTGGCAGCTGCAGAACAGCCGTGGCTGCCTCACCTACAGCCATGCCCTCCAAGGCGCCAAGAACTGTCCCAGGCACACATCACGTTCCTCCTGGCACGCTCAGGCCTCCTCTTGCTATGAACACAATTTGGCGGTGACCCTTTCCTTGAAGCCAAAAGAAAATTTATTTACAAAAGGAGAGATAAGGGCTTTTTTTCTTTCACTCATCATCCCACTCATTTTTCTTCCCTGTCTCAGATAAGGGAGGCAGAAGTGTTTTAATTATGTTTTCAGTTTTCAGCATCTGTAGATGCTTCTTTTGTGCAATGCCCAGAGTCCCTTCTTGAGCTGTGGGGCTTTTGTGCAGGGCTATTTTCCTGGAGAGAAATGAAACAGCTTCTCGGTTGCTGGGAATGACACGCCAGCCTCAAGCGGAGGCCGGGGGACCAAGCCCAAGGGGACCAGGCACAGGGAGTGTGAGTGGTTAGTGCTCTTGGTGGTTTCTGAAGGAAGATTCTCGATTGCAGGTGGCAACTCTGGTCTTTGAAAGCCCAAAGCTGAGTCTGCCATCAATACGCCTGTCACATATGAGGCTTTGTCCTGGCGCAGCTGAAGATCTGGCTGTCTTGTCAGGGTGGCTACGATTCATCAGTGCATTGCGTTTTTATTATACAACCTTCTCTTGTGTCAACACACCTTCGTGCCTGTGGTCTGTGAACCTCCCTGGGCGTTCTGTGAGGTGGGAGGGCAGGAATAATAAGGCCCATTTTACACATAGAGAAACTGAAGCATGGAGAGCGACCACACACACACAGCCTACCACAATTCCATATGGAATTAAAAGTAAAAGCAATACTTCATTATGAGTATAAAGAAATCTGACAAAATGCTAGTCTTTCTCATCCAACTTGGTGGCCTTGAAAAAAAGTGAAATATAGTAGTTTTTTCTAAAATCACACCCCTTGAGGAAACGTGGTATGTGTGTGTATACACACACACACACTCACACACACACACACACACACACAATGGAATACTACTCAGCCATAAAAAAAGAATGAAATTTCCTCATTTGCAACAAGAGTAGACTTGGAGGGCATTATGCTAAGTAAACTAAGTCAAACCGAGAAAGACAAATATTAAATGATATCACTTATTTGCAGAACCTAAAAAATACAGCAAACTGGTGAATATAACAAAAAAGAAGCAGACTCACGAATATAGAGAACCAACTAGTGGTTGCCAGCGGGAGAGGGTCTGGGGTAAGAGGTTAAGATGTACAAACTATTAGATATAAAATAAGCTACCTATACAAGGGTAAATTGTACCACATGGGGAATATAACCAATATCTTATAACTATAAATGGAGTATAATCTTTAAAAATTGTAAATCACTATATTGTACAACTGTAACTTACATTATATTGTACATCAACTGTACTCCAACTTAAAAAAAAGAAAAAGAAGTAAAAAAATCACATCCCACCTGTCCTACTCCTCTGGCCCTGGATGGAAAAAGGGGATGGGAGAAGATTTGCAAAGTAGAGTACGGCAGAGGGAGAGACTACACAAGGACCATGCAGAAAGGAATAGATGGAACTAGATCTGCAAGAAAGGCAGTGAGGGGACACATCACCTCCTTCCCCACTCCGGCCCCACCATAGTCAGCCAAAGGTGACAGAGGGGCCACAGCTCGTGGGACCCCCAAAACCAGGGCGCAAAATTCCAACAGGCCAGTGACAGCAGGGACAGAGTGATGGGTGGGAAGAACATGTGCAGAAGATAAAGCCACAGTCCCATTCACATTAAATGCTCTTTGGTTTTTATCGTAATTAAATGTTTTTTAAAATGTTAATGGAGTAAATTGAACTTGACTTCCCCCATTTTCTCCAGATCCTGCAATTATGCTCAAGGCCTGTCTTGAAAGGATGCCAGAGGGTGATGGATTAACTCTAAAATAAATCAGATTTCCCAGGCTCCAGAGTTAGGGAAATCCAATAAGGGTTCCGTGCTGCCTCTGTGATGGAAGGACCGCCCCACCCCTTCCCCCGGCCATTCGGGCGAGGGGCAGCCCAAGTACATAAACCAAACTCCGTGAGGGGCGATGAACCTGGGCCGCTGCAGCCCAGTGGGTGAATGAGCCTGTGCCACCATTTCTGCCCAGCTGTCTCCTCTTGCCAAGCCTCCCTCCCAGTAAATATCTAACTAGCGAGCTCTTGGAAATGAGCCGGGCGTGATGCCAGCCAGACTCCCAGCCTGCCAGGACGGGTGGTGCAGGGGGCCAGGCACCTGCTCCCTCTGCTCTCCCTGGCATGAGGTTTTCGTGTCCAGCTTTGCGGACTGGGGATCGATTTTGGGGCAGGAGCCAGGGGAGTCTGCACATGGTCTGCTCCCAGGCCTGAGTCAGCAGCAGAAGCTCCCACCTGTGCTTAGAGATACTGACACCAGGACCTGGGCTGGGAACAGTCCACTGAGTCAGTGGACGTGGGATCATCTGAGTTCATCAGCAGTGGTGATACAGACCAGGCAAATGGAAATGAAGCCAGGTTTCCTACACTTTAAAGCCTCCCCAATTTACCTCCAGCCTCCTATCTTCACACCCTCTCTTTACTCTCCTCGCCTTAAATTTTCTCACTTCTCTCCTTTTAAAAATATGTTTATTTTTATTTGGCTGCACCAGGTCTAAGCTGCAGAATATGATAACTAGTTCCTTGACCAGGGATCGAACCCAGGCCCCCTGCATTGGGAGCACAGAGTCTTAACCACTGGGCCACCAGGGAAGTCCCCCTTCTCTCCTTCTTTCACATTTATATATATTGTTGTTCAGTCACTAAGTCATGTCCAACTCTTTGAGACCCCATGTACTGCAGCACTCCAGTCCTCCCTGTCCTTCACTATGTCCCAGAGTTTTCTCAAACTCATGTCCACTGAGTCTGTGATGCCACCCAACCATCTCATCCTCTCTCACCCCCTTCTCCTCCTGGTCTCAATCTTTCCCAGCATGAGAGTCTTTTCCAAATGAGTCAGCTCTTCACATCAGGTGGCCAAAGTACTGGAGCTTCAGCTTCAGCATCAGTCCTTCCAATGGATATTCAAAGTTGATTTCCTTTAGGATTGACTGGTTTGATCTCCTTGCTGTCCCAGGGACTCTCTGATAGAACCTCCAGAAGGTTTGTATGGAACAGGAATCAAAGCCTTCACCTACAGGGACTGCTCACAAATGGGGAAGTTTTAGGATGGCCAAGAAAGAAGCTTCTGGCCATTAAAGGGTTTTTTTGGAGTTTTTCTGAAACCAAACTGAGTACAGCGTTTCCCCTTCCACCTGCAAGGCAGACCTCTGACAATTTCCACATCAGCTGCATGTTGACTTATCTGTCCTTGTGTGTTGGGATTAGTTCAAGCCCAGCATTCTCCATCTCTGGAGAACTTTACATTGAGCCCTAAGCCAGTCCTCCAGAGCTTTCTCACATACATGCTCCTTCCACCTTTGAGGAAATCAGAGAAATCTCAGACAACTTCACACAGCAATGCCCTCTCCATGTGACTCCTGAAATGCCCCCTCGATGTTTCTTTTCTCTTCTTTGATTGAGAGTGTTTCAGGTCATTTTATTAAGAGTTAGCTTCTCTCTGCCATTTCGAATGGTCCCAGCTTCTTAGCATGATGTCCAGAATGGAAGGCAAAATTCCCAATGACATTGGACCAGGACAGTACAGAATGGAAGATCATCTGAGCTGGGGACTCTCTGCTTCTATTATTACAGTCCAAGATCCAGGCAACCTTACAGGAAACTTCACAAAGCAACTGCAGATTCTGTGGACACACTGCTAAGCCTTTCCACATGAGATGCTGCCAAGCTATGCTCTCTCTTGCAATCACGCTATTAGGGGCATTTGATAAATATCATCTTGCCCAGTTTCTCTCTTGAACACAGACTTTCAAAAATCTTCCCATCTATCATCCATCAACTATCACTCTGTATGTATGTGTGTGTGTGAGAGAGGTTTTACTCAGCTCCCCATCTTCTGAAAATGTATATTACTCTTTGTGGCATGGCATGGTGTGTGTGCTCAGTTGTATCCAACTCTTTGCCACAAAATGGACTGTAGACTCCCAGGCTCCTCTGTCCATGGGATTTCCCAGGAAAGAATACTGGAGTGCTTGCCATTTCCTACTCCAGTGAATGTTCCCAGCCCAGGGATCAAACTCATATCTCCTGCATTGGCAGGCGGATTCTTTACCATTGTGTCACCGTAAGTCATAGATAATAAACTTGAATGCAACAGAACAGAAGGAGGGCTTCCAAACAAGGCACCTACAGATGATTTATCTCCATGTTCATTAAATCGTACCTTCAGTGCCCAGATGTTCAGCTAGTTACCAACAGGTAGATATATGCATGTATCCAACCATGTGTTTCTTTCTGGTCCATGAAACAAGACCACGGGAGTCCTTGTCACTTTGCTGACTGAAGTCCACGTGTTCCTCACTGACCAGCCTAACATGCCCTTGTCAGAGAAAGATGTCCTGCTTCGGTGTGCCCTCCGTAGATCCAGGTTGGATCCATGAAATCATAGAATCTTTTTCCAGATGCTACAAAGCGACCCTTCGGTAGCAAGGTTTGGCTATGTTTTGGCATCAAGCTCACAGGTTGTAGCTTAGAGAATACGTTGCCCCTCTGGCTAATTAGGGATGGTGGCAGACATTTGGTGAGGACACTGTCATTTGCTTCTTCTTTTCTTCTCTGTTAGGCAGGGTGCCTTTTTTGACACAGGTGTGCCCTTCCCTCCAAGTTGTATGTTACACTTCAGCCCATATGTTGACTCCCCATGAACAACAGTGAAGCCCACACTAGGGGAAAAAGAAGTTTGCAATGCATGGGTGTGAGTTATCCTTGAAGGTCTTTTGGCTAACCACTGACTGGCCTCTGATTCACTTGGTGTAATGATGGTGAGAACAAGGCAAGTGAAATCTCATAAAAAGCCTAGAATCCTGCATTTGACCTTTCAGATATTTCTACCATCTTTCCTGTCTTGAGTCAGTGTTAATCTCAGTCCCCTCCTGCAAAGCCTTGAGCCCCTGTCTTCAGCAATATCCTTGCTTAGCCAGGTCACATGTTGGGAATGTGAGTCCCTAAGGATGGACTAGGATGGGACATGGAATAATAGGAAAGTCCATGAAATAATAGGAAAGAGATGGGACTCCCCTGGTGGCCCAGTGATTAAGACTCCACGCTTCCAGTGCAGGGATCTCAGGTTCAATTCCTGGTCAGGGAACTAAGATCCCATATGCCGTTGGGCATGGTCAAAAAATAAAGAAATAAAAGGAAAGAAATGAAGGGAATCATTTATCCCAGGGGAAAAAAAATTACCTGAAATTTTGAAGAAGGAAATGGCAACCCACTACCATATTCTTGCCTGGGAAATCCCATGGACAGAGAAGCCTGGTGGGCTACAGTCCATGGGGTTGCAGAGTCGGACACAACTGAGCAACTGAACAACAACAAAACCCTGAAATTTACCAGGTTAGGACTCTGGGTAACCTACTCCATCTACTTCTTGGGGGAAATGTGTCATCACTGCTGCTGCTGCTGCTAAGTCACTTCAGTCGTGTCCAACTCTGTGCGATCCCATAGACAGCAGCCCACCAGGCTCCCCAGTCCCTGGGATTCTCCAGGCAAGAACACTGGAGTGGGTTGCCATTTCCTTCTCCAATGCATGAAAGTGAAAAGTGAAAGTGAAGTCGCTCAGTCATATCCGACTCTTTGCAACCCCATGGGCTGCAGCCTACCAGGCTCCTCCGTCCATGGGGTTTAGGGAGCTAGAAAGGGAGGGTTTTACTGGAGGGGTGGAAAAGGCTGATGGGAGGGGCACCCTTACAGTTTTCAATCCCTGGAACAATTCTCTTACTGCATTAAGGAAACAACTTGGAGAGAAAGAGGCAGAGGACAAAAGAGCTAGCCAGCTGCTTCTGAAAAACAAACAACAAAAAAAGAACAAGGCCTCCTAGGTGTAGAAAATCTGGCCTGTAATTCTTTTCTTCCCTGTGGTATTTTATAGAACCACCTGCAGAATTTCCACCCTTACCTGGTCAGAAGAGTCATTTGAGGCTTGAGCAGTGCTTCTCTGTACCTTCAGGGCACTTTAAAAAAAGAAAGAAAGAAAAAAACCCTGATGCCTAAGCCACACCCCAGACCAATTGAGCCAGAATTTCTAGAGTTGGGACCCAGCCCTTAGAACTTTTTAAAGCTCCCCAGGGGACTCCAGCTTTCAACCACTGTTCCTGAGTCTCCCCCAAACCCAAAAGAATTAGACTCTCCAGGCATAGCACCTAGAAATTAGGATTTTTAATAAGCACCTTCTGTGAGTATCATGATGACATAAGATGGAACACTGCCCTAGTGAGACCTCTTCCTCCCTTGAAGGCATCCCCTAACCCTCTGTATTTATGCTTTGCCTCATTTGCCAGGACAGAGGTGGGAAGGGTGGAATGCTTTGCCCAACACATTGGGATGTCAGAATGGCCAGCAGTGAAAACTGTAGGGTGAGGGAGGCCGCTGGAATCCTGGAAGGGTAATTGCTCGGGAAACTGACAAAGTGACAAATGAAGCACTCTCCGTTTCAAACAGAACCAAAATAAGATCAGAAGCATTTCCAGGCATCAGGAAGAGGCGGGGTGCAGTTTAGTTCAAGTTGCTCCAAGAACTCACCTGTACCCCGTTTTTTCTCCTTCCCCAGGTTCAACACCGATACCCACCATGCAGACCCACGGGCACAGGGGCATACCTGTAAGCATGGGTCACCCACACAGCACAGAGCCTGGAAAGAGGCTTACAGAAGCCCTAGCATGGGCCTGAGACCATCTGGGCAGGGAATTCTCGGCTTCAGGTGTAAAGCATGACAGCACATGGTGGTCTAGGTTATAGCAGTGGAGGTGGCCTCTGGCTATGTACACCCTTTAGCCTGGTTAATCCCTCACTCAGGGAGTGGAGATGAGTGAAAGAGACAGAACAAGAGGAGGGCTATCTTGGGACCCTGGGGACTATAAAACCAAGGACAGGGGCTGGTTGCCCAGATCTTAGGACAGCATTGCCCATGCAAGAAAAGGAAGGAAGTCTCTCTGCCCATTGGTCCCGCAGGGCGGAGCCTCCACAGGGAGTCTCAGCTTCTCTCCATAGACCGTGTTGCCTGGCAGGAAGTTTGTGTAAAAACCCCAGGCTCTGGCCACCCAAGCCTCAGAAGAAAGCAAGATCCAGCTCCTTTTGTCTCTTTCCTGCCAATGAATACTCTCCTCCCTCCTCTGGGAGGGTCAAGTTTTCTCATTCTGAATGGTTTTTCCTCCTCTAATTCTTTCAACAATATCCTCTAAATCAGGCATCCCCAACCTCTGGGCCATGGATGGGTGCCTCCTGTCAGATCAGCAGTGGCATTAGATTAGAAGTAAAGTGCACAATAAATGTAATATTCTTGAATCATCCCCAAACCATTCCCCTCCCAGGCATCCATGGAAAAATTGTCTGCTAAAACCTGTCCCTGGTTCCCAAAAGGTTGGGAACTGCTGCGGATGCTTTCATTCCTGTCCAGTGTCCCTGATCCAGACTCTGGCCACACCTGACCTGGTTGCATTTTCAGACTATCCACCCATCTATCTTTCCCTGCACCAGGCTGTGTCCTGTGCAGGCAACCTTTTCCCATCCAGGGGCATTCTTCATCCCTCAAGGGGAGCTGTGTGTCTCAGGGTTTGCAGACAAGCCTCCTCCCTCTTTATCATCTTTGGCTAATATCCTGCCTCATCCACTCCCTTTACCTTTGCCCCATCATATGAAAAGAGGCTCCTAGGCAAGGTGTCTGAAAACCCGAACTTGCACCTCCAGATAATTGCTGTCTTCAAACCGGTGACCTGCACCTATTTTAATAACATTCTCATTTCTCCCAAGTGTTATTACAGTTTCTCTTTTGAAATTGCCTTAGGGAAATGAAGCACATGCTTTTGAGGATCCTAGTCCTGGCCAGGCTCTGTCCACTGTTCAAGAACTTAATGTTTTGAAGAGCCCTCTGTTTCCTTTGGAGCAAAAGGAACATGAAGTCAGCTCTGAGGGATCAAATTAAGAATTTAGAAGATGAAGGATAGATTTCTCAAGCTTATCCTAGGAAAATAAATCTGGATGTGTGAAAAGGTTAAGTGAAATGGATCCCAGAAGAGTGAAACAAATGAACAACAATAACAAAAAGATACATCTGAAAAATGTTCAACTGTCAACGACTGGGTAAATATAGTAAAGTCATAGAATGGAATACTTGTAGCCTTCAAATTGTTAAAGACCATGGAAAGTCAAGGAACTGTATATGGAGGGGGGTGTGGGTAGGGTGGAGGGTGTGGTTACAGAAGGAAGACAGAGGCATCCTCGTGTTGATGGGCCTGCTCACCATCCTACTATGGAGATGGATAAATAACCTACACACACAATCAAATGGAACTAAATACACACACAAAAATGAGGACAAGTAAAATGAAAAAAATCTGAGCAAAACCTGTGGATTGTACCAATGTCAATATTTCAGTTGTATATTGTACTATAGTTTTACAAGATGTTACTGTTCGGGAAAACTGGATAAAGGACATAGGGTTTCTCTGTATTTTTTTCATAAATCCATTTCAATTTTTTTCAAGCCCGAACGCTAGCCAGTAGACTGACTAAACGTTCAGTGGCATGTGTGCCTGCTAAGTTGCTTCGGTCGTGTCTGACTCTTTGTGGCCCCATGGACTGTAGCACACTAGGCTTCTCTGTCCATGGAATTTTCCAGGCAAGAATACTAGAGTGGGTTGCCATTTTCTCCTTCGGGGGATCTCCCTGACCCAGGCATTGAACCCAAATTTTTTGTGTCTCCTGCATTGGCAGGCAGGTTCTTTACCACTAGCGCCACCTGGAAGCTGCATGTAAATCTATGATAATCTCAGTCAAAATTTCACTTAAAAGAAAGATTGGGATCCACATGGCATGATTTAAATATCACAATATGGGCTTTGTTTCTCCATTTCAAAAACTAAATAAACTCACCCAGGGTGAGATGTACAGCAGAAACTAACGGAACATTGTAAAACAATTATCCTCCAATTTAAAAAATAAAAATTCACCCAGGATGAGGTCGAACATATATGATTTAACATAATACATTTTAGGAGAAAATTTATATATATATGCATATTTTTTAACAGACAGTTTTACCCCCATTTGGGCTTCCCAGATGTTGCTAAGAACCTACCTACTAACTCAGGAGACATAAGAGATACGGATTCAATCCCTGCATCAGGAAGATCCTCTGGAGGAGGGCATGGCAACCCACTCCAGTATTCTTGCCTGGAGAATCCCATGGACAGAGAAGCCTGGTGGGCTACAGTCCACAGGGTTGCAAAGAGTCCAACAGGACTGAAACAACTTCACACACTCACACACAGACCCCTCTGCCCCCATTTAAAAAGCTGACAGAATGAAATTCTTTAGAGCAAGACCTATATCATAAGGTGAGTGAGACCACGTGGTCAGATTGAGAGCTAATACCTCCTTGAATTTTGCATCCGAGTGCCTCTCTTTGCTCACCCTAGTCCCGAGCCTGTTTTGAAATTTTGCTTTTCAGTGAACTAATGGAGAAGGCAATGGCACCCCACTCCAGTACTCTTGCCTGGAAAATCCCATGGACGGAGGAGCCTGGTAGGCTGCAGACCATGGGGTCGCGAAGAGTCGGACACGACTGAGCGACTTCACTTTCACTTTTCCCTTTCATGCACTGGAGAAGGAAATGGCAACCTGCTCCATTGTTCTTGCCTGGAGAATCCCAGGGATGGGGGAGCCTGGTGGGCCGCCGTCTATGGGGTCACACAGAGTCGGACACGACTGAAGGGACTTAGCAGCAGCAGCAGCAGCAGCAGAGGTGAAGAGGCTCTCCAGGAAGTGGGCAGCCTGCAGTCTCTGACTCCGCAGGTCATGCAAGCTGTGTTATGGATATCCACTCCAGGCTGATGGAGGAAACAGATGAAGAACAGGGCTCAGTGTATACAAAGCGGCTCAGTAACACTGGGTGTTCCTCTATGAGTCAACAGCAGAAGAATGGGCGTGGCCTTCTAAACTCAGCTCAGATGCTCCTGTTTCTACCATTTGCAGTTTTCCATAAATATTTATTAAGTGCCTACTGTGTGCAAGGCATTTTTCTGGACAACAGGAAGACCACGCTGAATAATTCTCTTCTTTCACAGAGCTTAAATGTCCTCATTTTGGGACTGCATCCCTCATTTGGGAACAATTTAAAAAGTCCCACCAAGAGGGGGAAGGGGTGGTGGGGTGAATTGGGAGATTGGGATTGACATATATACACTAACATGTATAAAATAGTTATCTAATGAGAAAAAATAAATTAAAAAAATAGAAAGTTCCCAGAGAGTGTTCTGGGCTGCAACAAGGCTACAGCTTTGGGCAGGAGTTTAGCCTCTGCGTTGTTATCTCATTTTGTCCAAATTCACAGGCTTTGATGTGTGGACAACCCATGGGATTGCAAAGCGTTAACAGATGGAGGGGAGGGGAGGAAGCAGAAAGAGTGTCCCTCCCAGATGGAGAGATTGATTTATATTAACCACATACGGCTACCAGGCAGGAGTCACTGTGGGTGGGAGCCTGGAGCCCTGGCAGCAGGCACTTTGGTGTGAGCCTGGCTCTGCCTCTTGCTTCTTTCCATGGAATTTGGTTTTCTCATATGTAGGTTGGACACAGGGCTGCACACCATCTGAGGCTGTTATGACAGTTTGGGGGTTTTTTGTTTGTTTATTTTATTGAAACAAAAATTGATTTACAATATTGTATTAATTTCAGGTGTACAGCAAAATGATTCAGTTATACATAAACAAAGATGTTTGTATACATGCATATATATATATTCTTTTTCAGATTTTTTTCCATTCTTGGTTATTACAAAATATTGAATATAGTTCCATGTTATATAGTAGGTGCTCAGTTATCTATTTTATATATACTAATGTGAATCTGTTAATCCTCAACTTCTAGTTTATTCCCCCCATGGGCTTTTTAAATTTCTTTCAATTTCAATTTTATTTTATAATATATTTGATTTACAATGCTGTGTTAGTTTCAGGTGTACAGCAAAATAACTCAGTTATACATATACATATATCCATTCTTTTTCAGATGCTTTTCCCATATGGGTTATTTCAGCCTGACATTTTTCCCAAGCACTTCCTTCTAGAGCTCAGTAGAACAAGTGGCTCAGTTAACACTTACAGATTTTAGTTCAATTCCCTAAGTATTCATGGATCCAAAGGCTGTGCACTGAGCTCTTGGGGTGGGGGGGGGAGGTATTTCTGACAACTAAAACATTTCTCTTTGGGTTCAAAACAATTAGACTCTGAACAACTAACAGTCCCACATAGAACAATAAAATGCATGTCCATATAGGTCCATGAAAGGAACTGGGAGAAGCATCATCATTGTCCACTGGTCAAATGCACACTGAAGTGATGGTAGCACACTGAACGTATTTGATGTGTCAGACACATGCGCTTCCAGAAAGAAATACTGAAGCTGACGCACTTAATGACCTCATAGTCCAGCGGAGGAGACAAGTAAACAATTATAATTCTACTATGATTAGGTACAATGAGAAAAATATGTACAGGACTGCCAGGAAAGAACGGGTGAGTTAGAAAAACTTCATTTATAGACTTAATAGACAGGAACAAGCTCCCCAGTGGGGAAGGCACTCTAGACAGATATATCTGCATGTGCAAAGTAAGCTGATGCTCCAACATTTCAGTACTTTGGGAAAGGGCAAGCAGGGCACTGTGGCTCCAGCCAGATTTGAAAAGCAGGGAATAAGGGAATATGAGGGTGAGGTGTAAGGATCCAAGATCACGGAGGTCCTGTGATGCTCCGTTGAGGAATTACTCTTTCTCATGTAAGCTGAAGGGATCCCTGCAGGGTTTTGAGAGGGGACAATCAAATTTAATTTTTAGAAAGAGAATGATTTGGACAGGGAGGAGGAGATGAACTGGAGGTGGAGAGAACAATTGCTCTAGATGACCATTTCTATGGTGATGATAAGCACTTGCACTAAAGTAATAGGGAGGGAAAGGAAGAGGAATCAAGAGATATTTACAAGCTGGAATTCCAAGGGCTCAGTGACTGATAGATGGATGGGATTGATAGGAATTTGGGAATGATTTTGGCTGCAAGTCTTCCCAGGTGGCTCAGATGAAGAATCTGCCTGCAATGCAGGAGACCTGGGTTCAATCCCTGGGTTGGGAAGATCCCATGGAGAAGGGAATGGCAACTCACTCCAGTATTCTTGCCTGGAGAATTCCATGGACAGGAGCCTGGCAGGCTACAGTCCATGGGGTAGCAAAGAGTCGAACAGGACTGAGTGACTAACACTTTCACTTTGGCTGAAGGCATTAAGAAGACCATCGATGAATGACAATACTCATGGAAAAAATAGCTGTGGAGGGCAAGGAAGCGATTGCATTTCAAGGAGGCTGCAGAGCTCTGGGAGAGAGGCATGCGGGCCTGTGTGGGGGACACTCTCCTGTCTACAGTGCACCAACTGCCTCAGGCCTTGTGATGTGCAGCCACGTAGAGCAGGCCCTGTAAGAGCATCTTTGGGGCATGGCCATACCATGAGCACGTGCCGCTCCTCCCGGGCTCTGTCACATTTTTCTAAAGACTCTTACAAGAGCCCACTGTTGGCAGAGCCACATTCAGAAGTCAAACTTGATAATTGATGCTGTAATCCCCTGGATTCCCTCATTAGCAGCTGCTAATGGCTGGTGTGTTAATGATTCAATTAGGGCTCTAATAGGCCCATTGTCAACTGCATCCCTTCAAAGGAAAGGGCAGGGCTGGGAGAGATGACTGGAGCCAGCAGTGAGGTCCCCAACAGCACCAGAGCCCTCCCCTTCCTGCTGTCCTTGACAGGGGTACCCGGGTCTGGATGGCACCCTCCTCGGAAGGCCAGCCTGGTGGAAGGATTGCAAAGGGAAATATATGGGCCTAGGAGAGCTTCCAGCCAGGAACCTGGAGACTTTCCCTGCTGCAAAAGAGGGCCCTTCCCTGGTAGTCCAGCGGTTAAGAATCTGCCTTGCAATGCAGGGGACATGTGTTCGATCCCTGGTCAGTGAACTAAGATCCCACACCTCAGGACAAATAAGCCTGAGCACTGCAACCAGTGAGCCCATGCACCTCAGCTAGGCAGCCCATGTGTCACGAACTACAGAACCCACACACTCTGGAGCCCTTGTGCCACAACTGGAGAACCTGTGGGCCATCACGGAAGGTCCGTGTGTTGTAACTAAGACCCAAAGCAGCCAAGTGAATAATTCAATATTCAAAGTAGCTATACCATTTTTGAAAAATTGTTTTGACAATTATAGTTCCTTTGCCTTTCCTTGTGAATTTTAGAATAATCTTATCTATATAAAAAAAATCTTGCTGGTATTATAAAAAAGGGAGTGGGGGGCCCTCCGAAGTCCAAAGACCCAGATCTGGACTTGGGCTGTGACTTGAGTGCATGCTAAGTCGATTCATTCGTGGCCAACTCTTTGCAACCCTATGAACTGTAGCCTGCCAGGCTTCTCTGTCCATGGGATCCTCCAGGCAAGAATGCTAGAGTGGGTTGCCATGCCCTTCTCCAGGGGATCTTCCCAACCCAGGGACCAAACCTGTGTCTCTTACGTTTCCTGCATTAGCAGTTAGGTTCTTTACCAGTAGTGACACCGGGGGCTGTGACTTACCCTCTCCGAACCCAATAACTTGGGAGAAGACTCTTAAGGGTCCCTTGGACAGCAAGGAAATCAAACCAGTCAATCCTAAAGGAAATCAACCCTGAATATTCACTGGAAGGACCAGTGCTGAAGCTGAAGCTCCAATACTTCGGTCACCTGATGCGAAGAGCTGACTCATTGGAAAAGACCCTGATGCTGGGAAAGATAGAAGAGAGGAGAGGGGGGCAACAGAGGATGAGATAATTGGATGGTATCACCGACTCAATGGACATGAGTTTGAGCAAACTCTGGGAGATGGTGAAGGACAGGGAAGCCTGGCACGCTGTAGCCGATGGAGTTGCAAAGAGTTGGACACAACTGAACAACTCAACAACACCAGCAAAGCCAATAACTATGAGTTGTCTTTACCTGACCACACCTACAGCCCTAACTCAAAGGCACAGACTCACAAAGGATGCTAATACAGCACCTTCTCCAGCATTTGCCCTTAGGTCTTGGTCCGCTGCCATCTCTCTGCCACTTTTTTCCTGCAAGCCCTTTGTTTTGGAGAGATTAGCAACTTGTAGAATTGTTGGGTGGAGGTGATGGTGTCAATAAACCTAGGACCCGACATAATCTAAGAGACCTAGAGGAGAGCTCTGTGTGTGGCCTGAGCTTGTGGTTTATGGAACCAGCTCTAAAAAGATCTGACTTTTTAGAGCCAAAGTTTCTCCCCAGCAAATCTTGGATATCTGTGTAGTGGTGGTGGTGGTTTAGTCGCTAAGTCAAGTCGCTAAGACTCTTCCGATCCCATGGACTATATCCTGCCAGGCTCCTCTGTCCATAAGATTCTCCAGGCAAGAATACTGGAGTGGGTTGTCATTTCCTTCTCCAGGGGATCTTCCCAATCCAGGAATCGAACCAGGGTCTCCTGAATTGCAGACAGATTCTTTACCGACTGAGCTATATCCAGGTAGCAGGCATCTAATTGGAGGGAGAGCCATGTGTATTTTCCAGTGGTGATTGGAAGAGAAGTAATCTCGAAGCCTCTTAACCAGCCTTTTATTTAGTCCATCTGTGGAAATGGAGGCTGGTACAATTTTCTCTGGTTCAGCATCAGAACTAGTTCAACATCAGACTTCAAGATCATTACCTCTCACGGTTCTATTTTTCCCTTCATCTTCTCTTTCCTTTACTCTTTTCATCCTCACTTCTGAAAAAATAATCAGATAACATAAATGTTGTTGTTGTTTAGTTGCTAAGTTGTGTCCAACTCTTTTGCAGACTGTAGCCCACCAGGCTCTTCTGTCTGTGAGATTTTCTGGGCAAGGATATTGGAGTAAGTCGTCATTTCCTTCTCCAACATAAATGCAGATGTTCCTTAAAGCATGAGCTATCCTATCTCATACCCACCAGCCTTTTCAGTTCCTACATCCAACCCTCTCCTCCCCCATGAGCCTCAGATCTTCCAGTGTCACACTGGAGCAGCCTAAATGGACTAGGACAGTGAGGTCTAAATTTCTACAATGGGTGGACCCCAAAATGCAACAGCCCAAGAATAATGGAAGGTTTTTTCTTTTTCATGTTATGACCTAGAGCAGGAAGCTGGGGAGCATTATGCTCCAAGGACTATTTAAGGGATCCAGACAGATGGTGGCTCTATCGTCTCCAACTCATGGCCCCCAAAATTTACTGGGAATCCCCAGTTATTGTCACCCATCAGGGTGGTGTGGTGGTAGGCAGGAGCTCATGAACAAGGTGTACAGCCAGGTCTGAAAGGAGCTCATGTCACTTCTGCTCACATTAGAGAGGGAGTTTGTCACGTGGTCATGCCTGGTTCCAAAAGGAACCAGAAGCGAGTCCTTGGGTGAATAATTACCTCTCAGCTAAAATTCTATTATGCAGCATTTGCTGGGAAATTAACAGTGGTTTCCATCATATTATACACAGAAAAGTGCTTAATACCTAGGAGGCTGGTGCTTAATATTTCCTAATAAGCCCAGCTCTTTGAATTAAGTGGGTTTCTATTGGGGAATGTGGAGGTGACTGGCATCATCCCATATCCTTATTTCAGAATTCTTCAAAGGGAACCCTCCTATGCTATTGGTGAAAATGTAAACTGGTACAGCCACTATGGAGAACACTATGGAAGGTACTTAAAAAACTAAAAATAGAGTTACCATATGATCCAGCAATCCCACTCCTGGGCATATATCCAAAAAAGATTCAAAAAGATAAATACACCCCAGTGTTCACTGCAGCACTATTTCCAATAGCCATGTTGTGGAAGCAACCTACAAGTCCACTGATAAATGAATGGATAAAAAAGATGCGATATGTATATGTGGTGGTTTAGTCGCTAAGTAATGTCCAGCTCTTGCAACCCCATGGACTATAGCACACCAGGCTCCTCTGTCCATGGGATTCTCCAGACTAGAGTACTGGAGTGAGTTTCCATTACCTTCTCCAGAGGATCTTCTTGATCCAGGGATCAAACCAGGGTCTCTCGCATTGCAGGCAGATTCTTTACTGCCTGAGCCATGAAGGAAGCAATATATATAATGGAATATTACTTGGCCATAAAAAATGAAATAATGCCATTTGCAGCAACATAGAGGAACTTCGAGATGATCATAATAAATAAAGTCTGACTTATACAAAGAAAGACAAATATTATAAGATATCACCTACATGTGGAATCTAAAATATAATACAAATGGACTTATTCACAAAACAGAAACAGACTCACAAATATAGAAAACAAACTTATGGTTGCCAAAGGGGAAAAAAGAGCAAGGAAGGTATAAATTAGAAGAGTATGAGATGCACACAACAATACATGAAATAAATAACTATATATAAATTAAAATAAATTAATATTTTAATATTAATTTATTATATAATAAAAAGCAACTATACATAAAATAAATAAGCCACAGAGATCTACTGTAGAGCACAAGGAACTCTATTCAATATCTTTTAATAATCTAAAATAGAAAATAATCTGAAAAAAATATATAATAAATATATATATATATATCTGAATCACTGTGCTATACACCTAAAACCAGCACAATATCATTCATCAGCTATACCCCAATACAAAATAAAAAGTTAAAAAAAAAAAGCAAAAATTTTTTTTTAAATAAAGGAAAATGAATTTTTCAAAGCTCTTTCAATCTGCTTCTCCTGGATGACTCTTTTGCTGCACCTTCCCTTCCCTAGATCAGATATATTCATCAGCTGATGCCCTTCTGAGGCCTCTATCTCCCCCAGTTCACTGGCCTGCCTGGAATCTGGCCATGTGTCAGCCCTGCTCTTCATCACCAAAGGACTTCAGCAGGAATGTGCCAAACAGGCTGTCAGCCACAGGCAAGCTTTCTGGAAAGCATGTGTCAAGTGTAGTGTCAGAAAATGCAGTTCCCTTGGATAACTGTTAATATTTGAAAATTTAGTTCCCTCGCTCCTTATCATGCTACCTGGGTATTAGACTACAAGAGCAAGGACAAGGCCAATGCAAATTAAAATGATGTTCTCCTCATAAACTGTACAACTAGTGCAGGCCCTATTACTTATAATCTTGGGATTTCAGGAGGCCCCACTTTCAATAGACCAGAGTCATCTTGGGAATAGATGAAATTTTCTGGGTTTGTTGTTTTTTTTTTTCCCTTTGCATGGAGCAACTACTGATAATGCACATTTGAATTGTCATTCTTTGAATCCCAAGCCCAGAAAACAGCTGCTATGAGCTGAGTTCTACAACTCTGGTTTTAGATTTTATTCCCACAAGCATGAAGCCCTGGACATGGCAAGTCTGGGGTGACAAAGGGCTGTCAGTTTCCATGTGAGTGCAACTTAGCTTTGGAGCTGGGTGTGAGAGCATGTCACCATGTCCACACCCGGGACCACCAAATGAACAGCTATCAGACACCAGCTTTGGACTAAAATCTGAAAGGATGCTTCTCTTCAGTGGCCCAGTCTCCCCCTACCCCTCTCCCCGCGACCCCCGACCCCACCATCAGGAAACCTGCTATCATGTTAATACTGTAGCCAAGACTCAGAAAATGAGTATGTTTTGATTTAAAATAGACCCGAAATGAGAGTCTTCTAAGGGTCAGCAAAATCTAGCCAGAGAAATAATTTTATTTCTGCTATTATATACTGACTTTTTAATTAAGTAGATTGACCAATAATAATAATTAGACTCTGACCTAGTCTTAAGAAGAAAGAAGCCTTAGAAAGAACCCCCCCCCCCACCTCCATTCTGACAAGAGCCTCTGCTCCATTTGGTGTGGGGAGGGAGGACAGAGTGGAAGAAGTCACGGGGAGGGGAGACCCCCTAAGATTGCCACCTGCCCACCAGGGACTTAAGATCCCAGGGAATACAGCTTTGTTTTATTGCTGCTTCAAAAAGTGAAAGTGTTAGTTGCTCAGTTGTGTCCAACTCTTTGCAACCCCATGGAATGTAGTCTGCCAGGCTCCTCTGTCTGTGGAATTCTGCTTTGAGGCTCAACTCAATTCTGATCTTTTTTTCCCCTACTAAATAAAAAACAGAGACTACATCCTCCTTAGAACAGCTGAAGTGTAAATATGGCCTCATACTGGAACCAGATATAGGACCTGAACTGTTAGGTGGGGATTATTCTATTTCTTTTTTCAGCACTCTGGTCATTAGGATGCTTTTTTCCTTTTGCTCTAGAGTTAAAGCATGCAATGCAATTGAAACATTGGTGGGCTAGGAAGGATTAGGTGAACTGGTCTTTACTATCTCAGGCTAATCCCAAAACCACTGGTAACAATGTGAACACACACATCGACCCCTCCCTGCCTTCCCACAGATGGACCTCTGACCCTCTGGAGCTCCCAGGGGCTGCAACAGTGGGGGAGGCAGCAAGGAGCAGAAGGTGAGCTTTATGCTTCTGATCAGAGTCTCTGAAGATAAATCTACATGACTGAAAAAATGTGTAAATTTTTAAATTTTCATTTTAAAAATTAATTTTAATTAATTTAAATCTAATCATTTACAATTTATTTTTAAATTTAATTTTAAGTTATCTTAATATTTAATTTAATTTTTTAAATTACATTCATTAAACATCAGCATAGTGCAAAAGCGTGACCTGGGTCTAGATGAAATGAACCTCTCGCTTCAGATTTAAATAGGTTTAATTTCAGTTGCAGGCTCCTGTTCTACATACACCAAGGTTCTTGAGGCCCTTCATGGTGGTTCCTACACCAGGGACAAACTCCCTTCTCCTCCTAGTTCTCCTTCTCTACTGTACCCTCCCTTAGAATGAGCTGTCCTGCAGAATTCACTCTCAGGTCTGGCTTCTGGGACAACATACCTACTTTCTGAGAGAGTGTGGGGATCATCAGAGCTTGAACAGTACTCAAGTTCCCAATTACAGAGCAGGCAGGGGCTCTGTCCAGCATGAGATGAAGTTTTGGCTTTCTTTCCTCTAGAGCCTTTTTTCAGCTTCTAGATCCTTCTACTCAAAATCTAGCTTTCTGCTTTTGTTTAGTAAGAAATCTTTCCTGTGTCGGTGACTGCCTCATAGTCTGTGTGACATAGCTCTAAGCTGGGGATGTGGAGTCATGAGTTTTACTCTCAGTTTCTGCCACAGTGGCTCAAATGGTAAAGAATCTGCCTGCAATGCAGGAGATCCAGGTTCGATCTCTGGGTTGGGAAGATCCCCTGGAGAAGGTAATGGCAATCCACTCCAGTATTCTTGCCTGGGGAATCCCATGGACAGAGGACCTTAGTGGGCTACAGTCCACTGGGTCTCAAAGAGGTTGGATGTGACTGAGCGAGTAACACATTTTTTTCTGCCAGGAATGTACCATGACCTTGAAAAAGTCACATGACCTCGAACAAGTCACATGACCTCTCTGGGCCTGAGTTTTCTCACCTGTAAAATAAGGAAGCTGAGTTTTCCTACCTTTTAAAACCTCTCCAGCTTTCATTTTGCTAGAAAATAAGTTCCTTCCTCCTCTGGACTCCCAGGGCACGTTATTCATCCTCTGTAGACATTTTATTAGAGGTTATTTCTATAAAACTCTTCCCCCCACTGAACTATGAGCCTCCCAAGAAGAAAGACTGTGCCCCAGTTATCTTTGTTTCCTCTGTTTCTGGGGAGAGGGAGGAAAGGAGTACTACCAAATGTAGCATTGTAGTAGTACCATTTTAGTAGTACCAAAATATTGGAGTAGTACCAACATTTTTGAGCTCTTATCAAAGGAGAACACTATGAGACACATCATACATAAAGTATTTCTTTTCAAAGCTCCATTGTGACCCCTAACCTGCAGATGAAGCAACCCAGAGTTTCATCACCCCAGATCACAGAGTTGGACCCGAAATAAAATCCAGGTTTTCCTTTTTTGTCCCAGGACCCATCATGAAGATGTAGGGCTTTGCTAAGACTCTCACAGTGTCTAGAAGATTCTCAATAAATACTCATTAAGTGAATGTTAAGTAAATTCCTTTGTTTGACTTTTGGTCATCCTGAGATGGGGCTTCCCTGGTGGTTCAGTGGTAAAGAATCTGCCTGCTATTCCAGGAGACTCAGGTTCAATCTCTAGATCAGGAAGATCCCCTGGAGAGGGAAATGGCAACCTACTCCAGTATTCTTGTCTGGAAAATCCCATGGACAGTGGATCTTGGCAGGCTACAGTCCATGGGGATCTCAAAAGAGTTGGACATGATTTAGTTACTAAACAGCACCAGTAACAAACAACAGCCTGAAATGCCCTTTGATTCTTACCACCACTGAGGTGGGAGGGGGCAGTGGGGTAGGAGATAAATGCTCAGAGTGAAATTTTATTACAAGGATTCTTTAATTAAGAAGGGGGCAGGGCAGAACTCTTCCTGGGTATGAAGAAATAATGATGAAATATTCTCAAGGTCTGGGTACTTCACCCTGAAGAATAAGCCAAAGCCCTAATTTGCATCATCACTCAAGCTCCAAGTTCATAGAGGACACAATTGTTTACACAGCCCTGGAAGGTCACATTACTCTTTCTTGCTCGAGTGCCCCTCACAATTCCATACGGGTGACAGAAAGAGGAATCTATATCAAAGCTTCAAAGTGTGAGGAGCTTCCAGCTCCAGCAGCCTACAGGGTGCCTGGCCCAAGACCATGGCAAACACCATGGCCTCCAACATGTTCCGCAAAAGGCAGCAATAGTGGAATTGAAATGGATTACTGTCTTCAGGGCACTCTAGTCCAGTACCAACACCTCAGAAAGGCTCTTTGGTTCTAGTTAATTTATCTTAAGCACAAATAAATTCTAAGAGCCAGCTGAGTTAATGTTTGCCTCGGGGAAGAAAGGAAAAAGAAAAGAGCTCATCTTTCCTCAGGGTGCCTTAGGTTGGTGCCTGAAGCTCTTCACCCTCTCAGGATCCACGTCAATCTCCCACAGGGGCAGTTGATACTGTTGTAGCAAGGAGCACTGCAGAACCCTGAGCAGGAAGAGGTTCATTTCTGTCTAGTGATGAGTTAACGCCTACTTAACTGCAAAGTACCAAATGAATAGCACATTACATTGAGTTCCTTTTTAAATAGAGTACTGCTTTAATGGCCGGTTGGGGGACAGGGCCATTTATGAAACAAACAACAGGTCCTACAATCTCAGAGAGGTGGAGGGTGCTATAAGGTGTCCTATGAATCTAAATGCCATACAGCGGCCCTAAAGTTTGTATTTTTTAGCTGTTTAACCATGTAGTGGATTTTGTGCATCCATTCACCCAAAAAACCTTACCGAGCCCCTGCCATGAGAGGTAGAACACGTGAATCATTAAGAGTGTGGATTCTGGGGACTTCCCTCGTGGACCAGGGGTTAAGAATCTGCCTGCCAATGCAGGGGACACAGGTTTGATCCCTGGTCCTGGAAGATCCCACATGCCGCAGGGCAACGAAGCCCCCACACTGCAAGTGCTGAGAATTCATGCTGCGACTACTGAAACCTGCAGGCCGTAGAGCCTGGCTCCACGGTAAAAGAAGCCACCACAATGACAAGCCTGAGCACCACAGGAAGAGAAGCCTCCACTCACCACAACTAGAGAAAGCCCACATGCAGCAGTGAAGACCCAGCACAACTAAAAATAATTAATGACTTTTAAAAAAGAACGTAGATCCTGAAATCATACTGCTTGGATCTGAACCCGGAAGGAAATAGCTACCAGATAAGTCTGTGACTCTGGGCAAATTACTTACATTTCCTGTGCCTCAGGTATCTTACCTGTAAAGTGGGGAAACTAATAGTGCCAATTTCAGAGGGTGGTTGTGATGATTAAATTAGCTAATATGTAAAGCGCTAGAAACACCTCTGTGACATAGTGAGTGCTGTGTGTTGGTTATCACTGCATGCCAAGTGCTGAAGTCAAACCTGCCACCCAGGCAATTAAGATCCTTAGGTTAAAGATACTGTTACTTAATGGACTGGATTGCTTACGTGGGTGGAAAGGACAAACAACGAAGGGACAAAGGACACCTTTATTGGTGATTTGGGGAAACTTTACAGGGTAATACAGTATTTTTCCAAAAGTCTGATACATGTACACTAGCTAATAAACCAGACGGTTGTATGTAGTATAGGGAAATTTTTTTCCTTAAAATTATAATATATATGCAAAATCATGTGACAAATATATGTAACACATGAAAAATGTTAATGGATATTATTATTATTTAATAGATTTTATCTAAAAAAGTGAGTTGATTCAAACAGAGAACTTCTAGTTTCTCATAGGATAATGGCAGCTACTTAAATCTAAACTTCTCGTGTATCCCTCAGAGAACAAGTGGACAAGTGGAAGAAGTATAGCTAAAACTGCGGTCTTAGTACATCACCAGGAGACAGAGTATAGTAGATTAGATGATTCGACTCAGTTTAGTTCAGTTCAGTTCAGTCGCGCAGTCGTGTCCGACCCTGCAACCCCATGAACTGCAGCTCGCCAGGCCTCCCTGTACATCACCAACTTTCGGAGTTCACACAAACCCATGCCCGTTGAGTCGGTGATGCCATCCAAACATCTCATCCTCTGTTGTTCCCTTCTCCTCCTGCCTTCAATCTTTCCCACCATCAGGGTCTTTTCAAGTGAGTCAGCTCTTCGCATAAGGTGGCCAAAGTATTGGACAGCTTCAACATCAGTCCTTCCAATGAACACCCAGGACTGATCTCCTTTAGGATGGACTGGTTCGATCTCATTTCAGTCCAAGGGACTCTCAAGAGTCTTTTCCAACAACATAGTTTGAAAGCATCAATTCTTCAGCACTCAGCTTTCTTTATAGCCCAACTCTCACATCCATACATGACTACTAGAAAAACTATAGCGTTGACTAGACGGACTTTGGTTGACAAAGTAATGTCTTGGCTTTTTAATATGCTGTCTAGGTTAGTCATAACTTTCCTTCCAAGGAGTAAGTGTCTTTTAATTTCATGGCTGCAATCACCATCTGCAGTGATTTTGGAGCCCCCCAAAATAAAATCAGCCACTGTTTCCACTGTTTCCCCATCTATTTGCTATAAAGTGATAGGACCAGATGCCATGATCTTACTTTTTCACTCTCCTCTTTCACTTTCATCAAGAGGCTCTTTAGTTCTTCACTTTCTGCCATAAGGGTGGTGTCATCTACATATCTGAGGTTACTGATATTTCTCCCAGCGATCTTGATTCCAGCTTGTGCTTCCTCCAGCCCAGCGTTTCTCATGATGTACTCTGCATATAAGTTAAATAAGCAGGGTGACAATATACAGCCTTGACGTACTCCTTTTCCTATGTGGAACCAGTCTGTTGTTCCATGTCTAGTTCTAACTGTTGCTTCCTGACCTGCATATAGGTTTCTCAAGAGGCAGGTCTGGTGGTCTTGTATTCCCATCTCTTTCAGAATTTTCCACAGTTTGTTGTGATCCACACAGTCAAAGGCTTTGGCATAGTCAATAAAGCAGAAATAGGTGTTTTTCTGGAACTCTCTTGCTTTTTAGATGATCCAGCGAATGTTGGCAATTTGATCTCTGGTTCCTCTGCCTTTTCTAAAACCAGCTTGAACATCAGGAAGTTCACGGTTCACGTATTGCTGAAGTCTGGCTTAGAGAATTTTGAGCATTATTTTACTAGCATGTGAGATGAGTGTAATTGTGTGGTAGTTTGAGCATTCTTTGGCATTGCCTTTCTTTAGGATTAGAATGAAAACTGACTTTTTTCAGTCCTGTGGCCACTGCTGAGTTTTCCAAATTTGCTGGCATGTTGAGTGCAGCACTTTCACAGCATCATCTTTTAGGATTTGAAATAGCTCAGCTGGAATTCCATCACCTCCACTTTGTTCGTAGTGATGCTTGCTAAGGCCCACTTGACTTCACATTCCAGGATGTCTGGCTCTAGATGAGTGATCACACCATCATGATTATCTGGGTCGTGAAGATCTTTTTTGCACAGTTCTTCTGTGTATTCTTGCCACCTCTTCTTAATATCTTCTGCTTCTGTTAGGTCCATACCACTTCTGTCCTTTATTGAGCCCATCTTTGCATGAAACGTTCCCCTGGTATCTCTAATTTTCTTGAAGAAATCTCTAGTCTTTCCCATTCTGTTGTTTTCCTCTATTTCTTTGCATTGATTGCTGAGGAGGCAATCATGATCATGATGATTTGACTACTGTTCACCAAATAGTCACTCTCCCTCCCAACTAAGAATCACTACCACCACCATTGACATTGAGCATGGAGATGTGACTTGCTTCAGCCAATCACATGTGGGGAACGTGATGCAGGCAGAAACTTGCTGTGTGCTAACATGGTTGCATTTAGTCTTTTGCCATGAAAAAAATATACCTTATTTAGCAGCTGGTCCAAAAAAAGATGAGAGACACTTGAATAAGAACTGGTTGTAACCTGCAGGTTGTAACCAAACCCACCCAAACACAGACTACATCACCTTAGTCTCAGTCAACATGCAAAAACATAAGTGAAAAATAAGTATTATGTTTTACTCCTGAGTTCTAGGGTTGTTTATTTGGCACCAATCATTTACAGACATAGAAATTAGTACCAAACAATATGGTACTGGCACAAAAATAGAAATATAGATTAATGGAACAGAATAGAAAGCCAGAAATAAATCCACACACCTATGGTCAATTAGTCTATAGCAAACAAGGCAATGATAGTCTCTTCAATAAGTGATGCTGGGAGAACTGGACAGCTACATATGAAAAAATGAAACTGGAACATTCTTTAACACGATACACAAAAATAAATTCAAAGTGGATTAAAGAACTAAATATAAGACCAGATGCTATAAAACTTTTAGAGGAAAACATAGGCAGAACACTCTTTAACATAAATAGCAGCAATACCTTTTTTGATTCATCTCCAGAGTAAGGGACATAAAAACAAAAGTAAACAAATAGGACCAAGTTAACCTCAAGAGCTATGACACAGCAAAGGAAACCACAAACAAAATGAAAAGACAACCCACAGAATGGGAGAAACTATTGCAAATGATGCAACCAACAAGAGATTAGTCTCCCAAATTTACAAACAGCTTATGCGGCTCAATATCCAAAAAATAAACAGCCCAATCCAAAAAGGACAGAAGACCTAAATAGACATTTCTCCAAAGAAGATATAAAGACGGTCAAGAGGCAAATGAAAAGATGCTAAACATTGCTAATTTTTCAAGAAATGCAAATCAAAACTACAATAAGATACTACCTCACACCAATCAGAATAGCTATCATCAAAAAATCTAAAAACAATAAATGCTGGAGAGAGTATGAAGAAAAGGGAACCCCGCTACTCTGTTGGTGGGAATGTAAATTAGTATAGCCACTGTGGAGAACAATATGGAGGTTCCTTTAAAAGCTAAAATTATAGCTACTGTATGATCCAGCAATCCCACTCCTGGGCATATATCAGAGAAAAACATGATTCAAAAGGATACACGCACCCCAATTGTTCATTGCAGCACTGTTTACAATAGCCAACACATGGAAGAAACCAAATGTCCATCAACAGATGAATGGATAAAGATGTGGTCCGTAAACAATGGAATACTACTCAGCCATCAAGAATGAAATAATGCCATCTGCAGCAACATGATTATCGTACTAAGTGAAGAGATTATGAGACTAAGTGAAGTAAGTCAGACCGAGAAAGACAAATACCACATATTTTGTTTATAAAAGGAAAATTTTAAAAATGATACAAAGGAACTTATTTACAAAACAGAAACAGACTCATGGACTTATGCTTATCAAAGGGGAAGGTTTGGGGAAAGGAACAGATTGGGAATTTGGGATGGACATGTATATACTACTATATTTAAAATAGATAACCAACAAGAACTTACTATCAATATGTGTGTGTGTGTACATATATATGTGTGTGTGTGTGTATGTATATATATTTCCTTTTGAAAGAAATTAGTACCAGAAGTGAGATGCTGCTATAAAAAAAACCTGAAATATTTTATATTAATTTGGGGGCTAGGAAGTAGGTGATGAGAAAAATGTTATAAAATGACAATAAAAAATAGTGTCTATGTTATACAGTGGCATATTATCCCATAAATATTACCCGCAGTATCTTAGAGAGCAGAAAGTGTACCTAATAAATATTTAGTGTTTGATGAAGTTTTGAGGTAGAACATTGAAAGCATGAACTGGTTGGGACTAGTTGATAAAGTAATGCATGAAAGTGATTAGATCAGAAAAAAATACTACCAGTTGCCAAGCAATATTTAGAAGAAAATTACAGGGTTGGAAAATAGAAGTGCTTATTACTAAATCAAAGATGCTACCATTATGAGACAGCCTCAAAGAAAATGCAAGATCCAGGTATTTCCAGTAAAACATGAGCTCAGGATAAAGATCAAATCAAAGGTGTGGCTATAATACTTGATTTTATCCCTAAAGTGCATGTGTGCGTGCTCAGTCACTCTGCTGTGTATAACTCTTCTGAGACCCCATGGACTGTAGCCCACTAGGCTCCTCTGTCCATGGGATTCTCCAGGCAAGGACACTGGAGTGGGTTGCCATTTCCTCCTCCTAGGTATCTTCTTGACCCAGGGACAGAACCTGCATTTCCTGTGTCTCCTGCATTGCCAGGCAGATTCTTTACCACTCAGCCACCTGTGAAGCCATGTCCCTGAAAAGATGAAAGTAAAGTCTATCAGATGTTTTCAACTGAAAAAAAGGACCAGTATAAAGCTGGAGAACATGATTCCATAGTAGAATGGTGGGTCCAAATTTGCTGCAATTTAAGTGTAGAAAAAGAAAGGCATGTATCATGTGTGTGTGTGTGTGTGTGTGTGTGTGTGTGAGACTTTTGTCATTTGCGTTGATAGGAATCAAATGATAAAGCAAGAAGGAACTCCCCAAGGGTAGAGCCAAACACAGTAAATAAGAAAGGTCTTCAGACCTTACAGGAGAGCACCAGGGCCTAATGAAGGAAAATTGCCACCTCCAATATAGAAAAATCTGACAACACAAGACCAGCAGGATTTCAGAATTTCTATGGATCGGTGACAACATCCTATGTGATTGCTATTCTCTCTCTTTTAAAATTAGAATGTCTGGTGTGTAGTTAGTCGACTTGAGTGCAGGTTACCTGCTTCTGGTCCATCACTGTATACTGGCTACATGTGGAGTGGTGGTAGAGAACAATTTGCCTTCTTAGTTCACAAATCTCTGGATCAAGAGAAGAATCCGAATTCAGATTTGGTGTGGACTATGAGATCCTGGACTTCAAGCTTTACACCATGATTTGGTAAGAATCTGGGGGCTTTTGGGATGAGAGTGAGTTTATTCTGAATATGGGAGGGACATAGATATTTATTTATGAACAAGAGGGAAGCCTATGGTACTAGTGTTCAGAAAATATTCATTTCCTGTCTTTTCCAACTTCCACGGAGAAAACAAGTTTTTCTGCCTCATTGATTTTGGATTCACTCATATGCCTTTCTTTGGTTAGTGAGGTGTGTTGCAAGTACAGATTTGAAATGCGTTCTCATAGATGGGCTTGGATTCTTGAATTCCTGTCTTTTGTCATGAAACAACATGCTTTCCAGAGCCACAAGGAGGATGAAAGGCACATGGAATAGACCTGGATCCAATCCACATTAAGCTCAGCCAAACTTCAGCAAACCCAAAGATGATTAAGCAAGAAACAAATGCTTTTGTTAACTGCCACATAAGTGATTTCTTACATGATAATAGCTTAGTGATACAAAAAGAAAGTTGCAAGCTTCATTTTACACGTAAGTGGGAAAACAAACCTCTAAACCAGCAGAACCACATCTGTAGCTCATGCTAGAGCAGCGGTTCTGGGGAAGATTATGAAGAAAAGAAGAGTGCAGTGTCCTAGAGATGACAGAAGAAATATAAATATTAATTTCAGAAAGTGAAGATTTCATCCTGAGCTGAGAAATGCTGAGAAAATGTCCGGCATAGGAAATCAGACTACTGGCAACTGAGAGCTGAAAATAAGGGTGTTGAAAGGATGTATTTTCAAAGCTGGCAGTATTGGAAAGACAAAACTTCTGGGAGAGAAGACAAGTTGAAAAAGAACATGTCTGTATCAGTTATCAATTTACTATCTCGCTGTTCCACACCCACTCTTCCTTGACCCACTTCATGATACTGAAGCTAGACCCTGTAAACATGTCTCTTTTGCCAGCTGACACAAAATAAAGCTTTATCTAACACCAAGGTGATAGCCGTATGAGTAGATTCTTCTTCCAGATTCTAGTTTGCCATTTTTTATCCAGCATTGCAGCCTAGTGGCAGTCATGGATCCACTCTAATTTTGCCCTCAGGCCACCCTGTCCCCATCTAGTAATCACTTCTGACCCACTCCAGTGGGCTACTTCTTTGCTAGCTCCAATTGCATCTTCAAACCATCCTCTCCCCGTTTAGCGGCTGGTTCTGGTTGGTGCCAGTGAGCCACTTCCACAGCAGCTGCAGCTACACTCTTGGCAACTGCATCCCCACTTGACCCATTAATTCCAGCAAGTCTTGTCATTACAGGCAGGCTGCACATCCCTCTTTAGTAAATCTGAGTCTCATGCTTGAAGGATATAAGGATGTTCTTCTATGTCCTTAATTGCTTTATTTCTATTTTTCCTCAGCCTAAAAGTAGTAGCTGATATCTTTAACTTGCTTCTTCTAGAATCCTGAGAGTCCTCTTTTATCCCTTAGTAGTTAACTACCTATTACTAGATAACGATTCTTTATATTAGGTTTTCAGTTTCCAATTACTGATATATTTTTTATCTTCTGACTTATCTAGTGTCTCTTGGAGTGGCTTAGTGGTAAAGGGAAAGTAAGAAGTGAGAAGTTGAAAAGAGTTCTACAGAAATAATGAAAGACTCCATCAGAAAATCAAGAGCGTCCCTCTCCCCAAATAGAAAGATTTTTAAAGAAAGTGTACTTCACTCTATTTAAAAAAAAAAAAAAAAAACAGCAAAGATACATGGCAAGTCAGTCAACTCCTCACTCTCCCCATACAAACCTCTGCTGTTGCTAGTCTAGAAAACTTCCAAAACATTTAAAAAATAAATGGAAAATATCAGGAAACACCATGCAAAGCTGCTGCAAGAAGAAAATAGAAGTTGAGAGTCAAAACTTCCAAATGATTAAAAAAAAAATTCTCCCCCAAATCAACCATGAAGCAGAGGCAAACTGTAACAGTGCCTCAACATGAATTAAATAGCATTTAAACAGCATTTGTGGAGTAAAGATCTGTTTCCAACAGAAATTCAAAAATCTCAATATAGACTTAGGGGAAAAAAGCCATAAAATGAGAGTTGGCTGGACATGAACTCAGCAAAAAAAAAAAAAAGAAAAAATCAGACAAAATATTCTCAGAAATGAAGACTAGATTATAAAGTGTTCAGGTGAAAATAGATTTGGTTGAAAGGATATTAAGTGAAACTGAGAAGAGAAATGAAAACAGCTAAGAGAATGATTAGAAAATAAATAGGTAAAAAGTTTTAGAGAGAAAGTGATAAATGGAAGATAAAGAAAGAAGATCCTACATTTGTATAAGTGAAGATTCCATCGAGGAAAGCAAGACAAACAAAACAAAAATTTCTAAACTACATTGCAAGAAAACTTTCCAAAAATAAAAAAAAAGGAACTGAATCTGCATGTTTAGAGTGTCTATCAGTTCAGTTCAGTTCTTCCCTGGTGGCTCAGAGGTTGAAGCGTCTGCCTCCAATTCGGGAAACCTGGGTTTGATCCTTGGGTCGGGAAGATCCCCTGGAGAAGGAAATGGTAACCCACTCTGGTATTCTTGCCTATAGAATCCCATGGACGGAGAAGTCTGGTAGGCTACAGTTCACAGGGTCGCCAAGAGTCGGACACGACTCAGCGACTTCACTTTCGCTTTCTTTCACATTGCAAGAAAACTTTTCAAAAAAAAAAAAAACTGAATCTGCATGTTCAGAGTGTCTATCAGTTCAGTTCAGTCGCTCAGTCATGTCCGACTTTTTGCGACCCCATGAAGTGCAGCACGCCAGGCCTCCCTGTCCATCACCAACTCCCGGAGTTCACTCAGACTCACATCCATCGAGTCAGTGATGCCATTCAGCCATCTCATCCTCTGTCGTCCCCTTCTCCTCCTGCCCCCAATCCCTTCCAGCATCAGGGTCTTTCCCAATGAGTCAACTCTTGCAGTCCAAGGGACTCTCAAGAGTGTTCTCCAACACCACAGTTCAAAAGCATCAATTCTTCGGCGCTCAGCTTTCTTCACAGTCCAACCCTCACATCCAAACATGACCACTGGAAAAACCATAGCCTTGACTAGACCCAGAGTGTCTATATTATATCTCAAAACACCAGAACCCAAATAATGAACACTAGGACATAGCCTAGTAAAATTATTAAGACACTGAAGTTAATAAAACTTTTTTCCTGGGACTGCAGACTTTATAAAAACTAAGTCATTAACAATTCATGGATACCAATTTAGCCTCCAACTTCTCAAAAACTCAGCAGAGCAAGTCAACAATGAGAAAGCAACATTTCCAATAACTCAAGAAATACAAAATTGATGGCTTTTTTACATGTAGATTTCACCTTGATACTTTTTTTTTTTTTTAATGGAACTAAAAGTTAACAGCAGATTCTGGGGGAAATCAGAAGACAGCAACAGCATAGTTTTGTTTTTGTTTTTCAATCTTCCTGAGTCCTCACACTAAAACAAAAACAACTAGACAGCAAAACCAAGAGTTCACAGACAATATGAGAAGATTGTTAAAATAACTAACAGGTGTTTATGGGAAAGTTTACGATAAAAGATCCTGAGACAAACACTTATTTTTCCCTCTCAGCTGTGGGTGAGTACAAGTGAACTGCAATAGGCTCAAAGGTAATGGAGAAGTCTAGCGTCTATAAACTTGCAAAACTGACCACTTTACAACCCTTTCCAAGAGAGACTCAGACTGAAGAGAAATTGCTGGGGTGAGATTAAAATTGAGCAGAATAAGGAAAATAGAGAAAAAAATGCAAACTAAATTGGGAAAGGGTAACACAGCCAGCAGACTTCAGAAAGAGAAGTGCTATTTTTTCAAGCTACACAAAACCACAGAAGAGAGAGCCTTGTGAAGTTAGACTATCTTGACCTGAATACAGCTTTTTTCCTAAAATTTCAGAGAAGCTAATTTCATATATATAAAAGCATACAAAAAGTATTGAGGTCAAATCCCACACAAATAATTATAAGAAAAAAAAGAAGAAGAAAGCCCAGAATAATAAGCCTTCCAGGGGAAAAAAAAAATGCCCACAAAGAGATCAAAACTGTAACCTTCCATTTCAAAACTAACTGAAAGACATTTAAAAGTGATAAAAGAGATGAATGAATAACATAAATCAGAACTACAAAAAAACTCAGAAGTGGGGCTACAGAACTCAGGAAATGATAACAAAAGAATAATTCCTCTCAAAAGTGAGAACTAAACAAGAAAGAACACATGGGGGAATAAGAACAACAGACAGCTCCTTAAGAGCAATTAGAGGTGAAAAGAAGCAAGTTTTTAAATCAAATAGGAATAAAGAAAGGAAAAGTGAGATAAAGAGAAAAACATTAAATATAGGCAAAGAAACTGCAGTATACAGATAATAGAAATTCCCGAAAAAAAGAAAGAAAAGCAAAAGATCATCATAATTGGAAAAAAAGATAATCCAAGGAAATTTTCCTGTAATTAGAAAAAAATATTGAAAAAGCACAACTTATATCTGAGCATATCAACTCAAGGAAGACCTATTCGTACAATTACTTGACTTTAAAAACGGGGGTGGGGGGGGAAGGGAGCAATAACTAGATGAAAAGTGCAAGTGACTTACAAAGGAAAGAAAATTAGATCATTATCAGATTTTTGCCAGCAATGCTTTATGCCAGACTAAAAAAAAACAAAAAAACTCCATCATTTACATTGAGTGAATAACAAGTTAAACTCCGACTTCTCAAACAATGTATGTAATGTAAGACAGACGCAGTCTTCTCAATAAATTCAAGAAACTTAAAACTTGTGAATTTTACTGCATGTAAATTGTACTTCAATAAATCGAATTTCTTTTTAAAAATTGAACAACAACAACAAAAAAAGATAGCAAAAGACAATGGAGAAACATTAGTAATATAGTCAAGGAAAGAAAGAATGACCCAAGGATTTTACATCAAGCAAGACTAGCCTTCAAGGATGAAGAATACAAACTGTTAGTAACATACAAGAACCCAGAGAATATTGTTCTCATGAGCACCTCTTGAGAAATCTAGCAGAGAACAAGTTTCAGACAACCAAAATGACTATAGCACCTTTTACACAAGCATTAAATATATAAGTTCTCCATCCTTGAAGGTCAGGTGTCCACAGGATAGCAAAGAGTCGGGTATGACTGGAGAGACTCAGCATGCATACACACACAGACTGACTAAAACTCTACCAGGCAAAAAGCCTAGATCTATAACCATAAATTTTAAGTAAAATAAAAGAATGATAGGAGAATCTATAGATTGAAAAATTCATTAAAGACATATCATGTTTCTATAAAGAGCAAGACTCCTATGTTCAGGGATACAAATTAGGATGATAAAACTGTAAGGAAACACCCAAAAAGTTGAGTGGCTACTTGTGGAAGAAGGGAAGGGAGTTCCAGTTGAGACACAAAGCATGGAGGCGGTTCTGAGATAGGTGAAAAGTGAAAGTTAGTTGCACAGTGGTGTCTGACTCTTTGTGACCCCATGGACTGTTGCCCGCCAGGCTGTTCTGTCCATGGAATTCTCCAAGCAAGAATATTGGAGTGTGTTGCCATTTTCTCCTCCAGGGTATCTTCCCGACCCAGGGACTGAATCTGGTCTCCTGCACTGTTGACAGATTCTTTACCAACTAAGCCACTAGGTAGCAAAGTTCTATTTCTTGATCCAACATAGAAATAGACCTTGACATATATTTCAAAGATGTTTGCCTTCATTAATTAATGCATTTGTTTGTGTGGCTTTCCATCTCTGTTTTTCATCTATGAAATGTTTCTTTTATGTTGGGGAAAGGAAGTTGAGTTAAATAATTAATAAATAATCATCCAGGCAACATGTGGGTTTGAAACAAAGTCATGAGAGTACCTTGCTGCCTAAGGTTAAAAAAACACTAAAATAGTGTTTAAGAGCTCAGGTCCTGGAAAGCCAAAAATTGGGGTTGAAATTCCCATTCTGTTAACTATTGACTGTATGATTTCTAACCTTTGATGTCTTCACCTAAGAATCAATATAATCGTAACCACCTAATAGAATTGTTGCAAGGTATAAATGACATAACCCACATAAAGCACTCAGCCAATTGCATGCCACATGCTAATCACTCAATAAAAGATACTTGTTGTTATTGAGGTTATTGTTTGGGGTAATGAGAGAAACTTTTATCCAAGCATCATTTTCATGGCTCACTGGGGATTCTGTGAGAGCACTTTTGATATCTGTTACAGCAACTGAAGTTTTTTTTCCTTCTCTGCTGCTCCAATGATAGTCCTGAGAAAATTCTGACTTCATTTCTTTAAAGACTAAATGCTTCGGGATACATAGGAAAATGAAAAGTGTTATAGATTTCCAAACTATATTAAACCAGTATAACTTGTTGCCCAACTGCCACAGGGACCAGCATGACAGTAACTACTAGATTGATGGGGACCAGAGAATTTGTGAGAACTCATTTAGCCTATGGCTAGTATGCCTACCATCTCCCCTGGTGTTAGGAGACAATAGTTATGCTAAGTCTCCCAGGTTGGGTCAATATTTGGAGATGTGGCCTCTAAAGCAATTACCCTGCTCAGCACACTGACACATTTGTCAGTTTTATTACATATATATGTAAAGTGCATGGCCCATCTGTATTCAGCAGCCAACTGCTCCAACTGACCCATCCTGCATCACTGCCTGTTACCTAATTCCAGCGGCAAGTAGGGAGATGCCCTCTGGGATGTAACGTTTGCAATTAGTTTTGGTCCACTTTGGCCTAAGGTATAAGGTGTATAGGGTTATTTTATAAGCATCGCCACTTTCTATACCCTGCCCTTGGGGGGCATACCTTCTATTCCCATTTCCCGTACCTGAATTTTCACAGCCAAATCAGCTCATGTCTGTTCTTATTTCACATCTTTTACTTTGCCTGTTAAATTTTGCACAGTGCTTTCCTCCTTGTCATTTCAACTGTATCAGGCAAGGATTATTAACCTCTTTTATTTTTTACAAAGAATCCCATCACCTGGTGATTCATGCTTGCCCAAAGTTCCACATGGCAGGGCTGGGACAGGTGCAAACCTCTCTCCATTACACATCTTATGTCTCTGATTTCCTTTCACTTCCACATGTCCTGCAGACACTGCATTCTCTTACAGGTGAAATTTAAGATATTTTATTTATGTACATACCTATTTATTCATAAAATTTTTTAATTAATTAATTTTGTGTGTGTGCTGGATCTTTGCTGCTGCGTGGGCTCTTCTCTAGTTGCAGCAAGCAGGGGCTGCTCTCCAGTTGCAGTGCGTGAGCTCCTCATTGCCGTGGCTTCCCTTGTTGTAGAGCATAGGCTCTAGGCATGAGGGCATCTGTAGATGCAACTCCTGGGCCCTGGAGCACAGGCTCCATAGCTGTGGGGCACGGGCTTAGTTACTCCATTGCATTGGGATTTTCACAGACCGGGAATGGAACCCAGGTCTCCTGCATTGACAGACGGATTCTTTACTACTGAGCCACCAGGGAAAGCCTACTTAGCTATTTATGTATATGTCTATTTACCTATTTGTTGGTTGGTTTATTTTACATATAATTATATAACTATTTGATAGAAAAATAAATATGTAATTAAATACAATCTAAAAACAATTACTAGACATTTTTAATAAGTAATGAAACCAGATTTGCAAGAAAGTGTCATCATAAAAAATACATATACTTCTAAAACTCTATCAATGCTGACTTTTTCCTTTTTTCTTGGGAATGTATTCCATTTTTAATCCAATTACAATGATTTTTTAAATAGTTGAAATGTTCACAAAAGTATGAAAGCTAATGAACATTTGTGTACAAATGTCATCCATCTTCCCTTCAGATTTTTCCTTTTCTTGAAATGAAGTTCAGAGGAAAGGTTGAAGGCTCCTTTGTTCTCTTTTTCCAGTGATATTCCTCTCCCATCCCACAACAAACCAGTATCCTGAGGGTAGTTTGTATCTTTTCCATTCATGTTTTAAAATATTTACTATGCATGCATTTATCCGTGACTGACATTCATTTATATAAAATCTTTATACAAATAGCACCATCAGCCTGTATTTATCAACATACCATTTGATTCTTCCATTCAAGACGATGTTTTTGAGACCTATAATAGGTGAGATTAATCCTTTTCATTTTTGTGTCTACTAATATGTTTGAGCTTATTTATATCTTACTTTGCTTTTTTTGTTTTTCGTATTTTTTGTGCTTCATTGTCCCTCTTTTCCACCTCTTGTTAAATTAATCAAGTTGTCTTAGTCCTAATTTTCCTCATTTACCACCTTGGAACCTGTAGATTATATTTCTGTTTTTTTTTAATTGTTATTCCCAACTGTTTTAACAAACACCCTATTTATATAAAGCATAAAATTATTTCTATCTTCCTCTTTAACAAAACAAAGACTTTACCATACTTTAACCAACTACTGAAAACTACCTCCCACTGCTAGAATTTATTTCTGCCTTTCCTAAAAAATTGGAGTACACATGTTCCCCATCCTGAACCCTCCTCCCTCCTCCCTCCCCGTACCATCCCTCTGGGTCGTCCCAGTGCACCAGCCCCAAGCATCCAGTATCTTGCATCGAACCTGGACTGGAGGGTTCAGGATGGGGAACACGTGTATACCTGTGGCAGATTCATATTGATATATGGCAAAACCAATACAATATTGTAAAAGTTAAAAAATAAAAAAAAAATTTTTTTAAGTAAAAAAAAAATTGGAGTACAGTTGCTTTACAATGTTGTATGAGTCTCTGTTGTACAGCAAAGTGATTCAGCTATATACATGTATATATCCTCTCCCCCTTCAACCTCCATCCCACACTTCACCCCATCCCACCCCTCTCAGTCATCACAGAGCACTGAGCTGAGCTCCCTGTGCTAAGTCACTTCAGTCGTGTCCGACTCTGTACAACCCCACAGACGGCAGCCCAGCAGGCTCCGCCATCCCTGGGATTCTCCAGGCAAGAACACTGGAGTGGGTTGCCATTTCCTTCTCCAACGCATGAAAGTGAAAAGTGAAAGTGAAGTCGCTCAGTCGTGTCCGACTCTTAGCGACCCCATGGACTGCAGCCTACCAGGCTCCTCCACCCATAGGATTTTCCAGGCAAGAGTACTGGAGTGGGGTGCTATTGCCTCCTCCGGAGCTCCCTGTGCTGTACAGCAATTCCCTACAGGCCAGCTATTTCACACACTGTAGTGGATATATGTCAATCCCACTCTCCCAATTCATCTCACCCTCCCACTTCCTCCTCCTGTATTTCTACTTTTTTATACATTACCGATTTTTACACTAATCCATAGTTGAGTACATTAACGTGTTTCACTGGTTCTCATGTAAAATTTTACTGGAGCTCATGTTCTTTTTTGCTTTCTTCTAACTCAGGATTTCTCAGCGGTGGCACTATTCACATTTTGAATGGACTCTTTCAAGCATTCTAATAATAGATTCCCTTCCTCCCTCTTTACCTATCCCAATTTCTGTGCCATCCTCAAAATTTGCTTTCTTTGTTAGCACATTTTCATTGGTTTAATAATTAATTTTAAAAACACTGAGATTTTGCTGTTTTAGGTCTGGACAAGACTCTTGAGAGTCCCTTGAGCAGTAAGGAGATCAAACCAGTCAATCCTAAAGGAAATCAGTCCTGAATATTCATTTAAAGGACTGATGCCAAAGCTGAAGCTCCAACACTTTGGCCACCTGAGGTGAAGAGCTGACTCATTGGAAAAGACCCTGATGCTTGAAGGCAGGAGAAGGGGGTGACAGAGGATGAAATGATTGATGGCATCACTGACTCAATGGACATGAGTTTGAGCAAACTCTGGGAGATAGTTAAGGACAGGGAATCCTGGTGTGCTGCAGTCCATGGGATCAAAAAGAGTTGGACACAACTGAATGACTGAACAACAACAATAAGGCTCTAAGATGAGAATATATATCCATGATTCAGATGCCAATGGTATTCCGAAGAAACTTAGCATAAAATAGTAGTTAATGCATGTACAGAAATAATTATAATATACTCTGAGGATGCAGAGAAGGGGGAAGGTTCATGGAAGAGGCATCATTTGAACAGCATCTTAAAGGATGGGAAAGATTTGGACATGAGATTAAAGGAAAAGAATCCAGGTTAAAGAAGAATTATCAGTGATAACACACTTCCTTCCTAACTACAGCTCCCAGTCCTTAGGGATAGGAACCAGATGTCTTAGTTTTATATCCCTCACAATGCTTTACGTGGGTCCATATAAAAAAGAGTGCAATAGACACTGAATGAATAATTTTATTAAATATAGTGTGAAATGTTTCCCCACAGCTTGATTTCTAACTCAGGAAATGTGTTACACGTTTATTAATTCATTCTAGCAACATTTATCAGTGCCTAATATATGTTAGCCACATGAAGGGTAATGATGTAGAAATGAGCAAATCAGGCATTCCCAGCAAATATCTCAGTCTCTTGGAGGGCCTCAGGCCCTGAGGCTGGAAGTATGCTGGGAGTTCAGCATTTAGCCCTTCCATGTGGAGGGAATCAGGGCTTGCATCAAGCAATTGCAAGCCTCTAAGTTCACAGCCCTCCCAACCCTGGCACTTCCTACTGACACTGAAGAGTCTTTGTTACAAATATGAGGGATTTTCTAGTGAGAAAGCAGCCTAGGGGCACATTCGCCCTGGGCCATCTCCCATTTGGCTTTACCCAGGGAACTGATGGGGTGAACAACCCCAGAATGAGAGCCTGAAGGGCAGCCCTGGAGGCAGGGGCTTTGTCTCCAAGCCACACAACCAGCTGTTCTTCAGACACTCTCTGCCCTCTTGTGTTTGAACTTGTGTTCTCAGAGGCCATCTTGCTCCCATGCAGCTGATATCAGGAAGCCAAAACAGTTATTCAGTTACAAAGATTGTGTGTGCACACATACACATGTGTTTGTTGTTTCTTTAATCTAACCCCTAAAAAATATATGTGCCAACCGGCTTTCCCCAATTTTTTACCTAAACCTACCTTCTGTTAAAATAAAAAGGAGACCAGGCTTAAAAATCCCCCAGAGAAAATCAGTTCAGCAACATAATAAACAAAATAATCTAGTCTATTTCATGAACATAAGTCAATCTTACTGTATTTTAAATGATTCTTATAATTATAAATAAGACTTAGGTTATCTTCCTGGAATGATAAAAGATAATCGTTTGGAACCAATCTCCCACCATCTGGAAACCCCCATTGTAATAACCAGTCATTAAAAAGATTAAATAACTTTCTCCTTTTCACTTTATAAGGTGTCAGGTAACATCATGCCTCTGAGTTTCAGACCAGTTTCACTTTTGAAGTTTCTCTGTTCACAAATGGTTTGTTTGCTGCTAATCAAATATTCATATCAAGTAAAGCTCTCTGAATTGTCTTTGACAATACAGAGGCTCATAAGTTTTTAGCTTGAAAGAATTCTTCATCCGTTGACTACACTATATTTTAATTCTGAACACCCCGCTACCAAAAATAAAACCCTTGAATTAAACCTTCTGCCAAACCTAATCACAAGACACAGTCCTAGGGTCAAGAATGGCGAGTTTTGGTAGAACAGGGAAATGAAGTCACAGCTAGAATTTGGACAATGTAGGTCTGAATTCCGACTGTGCAACTTTTAGCAGCGTGTGTGGATGTGGACTGAGATGATGTGCATGTGAACTTACACTCTCTGGACTTGTTTTTGCATCTGTAAAATAGGAACAATAATGCCACAATGCAACAACGGGGTTGTTGTGAGGGTTAAAAGCGCGCCTGCTAAATCTTCAATAACTCGTGACAATTTTATTCTTCTTCTTATAATTACTACAGCCGTCCAGTAGCCGGCTCCAGGGCTGCAGGAGCTGTTGGTTCCTCCCATTCTCCATCTGCTTCCTCCGGAATCTGGGAAAGGGGCCCCTGGGCTCGGACTAGAGAAGGGGGCGTGGTCAGGGTGCAGCTCCGCCCAGTCTTCCCCCTCTGAGCCCAGGCCCCACTTGCCCAAAGACAGGGCACACATCTGGCCCAAAAGACACAGATCCGGGCGGCGGAATCGGCCTCACCAGTCTAGATACCTTCCTTCCTACTGCGCGGTTTTGATCAGCAGGTTGTAATTTATCCAAGCTGCTGTGAATGTGGAAAACCCTCAGTTCTCACATTCTTGAAAAGCTGGCCCTGGGTCTTTAAACTAATGACGCCTTTGTAATTCACCCAGAAGCTCACTGTCCCCGCTTCCCAGACAACAGGCAGGTGCGGAGTCACCAGGGATCCCACTCCCAGCCCACCATACGTGGTGGAATGTGCTCACCAGGCCGGGGGAGGGGGACCCGAGAGGAACCCGCTGTTTCCTGTATCCAGTCCTTCCCTGGCCAGAGCGCTTCGCAGATGGGGTGTGCCTTCTGTCTCCCGCAGCCTGGACGCCGCGTTCTTCACAAACCCGACATGAATTAACAGCAGTCCCTGAAAACGAGCGCTCATTGCTCTCTCTGTTTTTCCGCCCCCACTCCCAGCCGCTTTCTCTCCACCTCAGGCATCTTCACAGCCTGCCTGATTAGAGTCAAGAAAACCCACGAAACTGGCCTTGTGAACATCTGGAAAGCATCTGTCTGCCATGGTGTAAATGACTGCAGGTGGTGCTGGGAGGAGAGAGTTAATAATACTAATGAATAAGCCTAATTGATTAAGCACTATTAGCCTGGCAATAATACCACCTTGGCATTCTGCCAATCCCTGCGTCTTAGTTTCAGGCAATCCTTACTTTTCTGGGGATCAGGAAATGCAGGATGGATCAGAATGTCTGAACTAGAAAACTGCAGCAGACTCTGGATACCAAGAGAAGTAAATGTGAGTAATGTAAGTATTTAAAATGTATACATCAATTGCATCCCCAAGGATCTCCAAGCATCAGAGCAGACTGAACCTGATTATGAATTTGTCTACCACCTCTTAACTTCATAGTTTAGCTACATGAAAGTGAAAAGTGAAAGTGTTACTCGATCTGTCCTGCTGGACTCTTTGCTATCCCATGGACTGTAGCCCACCAGAATCCTCCGTCCATGGAATTCTCCAGGCAAGAATACTGGAGTGGGTAGCCATTCCCTTCTCCAGGGGATCTTCCCGACCCAGGGATCGAACCCAAATCTCCAGCATTACAGGCAGATTCTTTACCATCTGTGCCACCAGGGAAGCCCTTAGCTACATGGCATGTAGCTAAGCCTCATACAAATACACAGTCAACTTGGAGAGTCAGAATGAGCTAGATTCTACTCACTGCTGTGGTAACAAACATCCCCCACTCCTCATTGGTCTACAGTAGCAAAGGTTTCTTTCTCACCCATTCAACTCGTCCACCCCAGAAGGACAACACTGTGCTCCCCATCTCTACTCTAGGTCCTAGGTCGACAGAGAACTTCTGGTTCGAAAAAAAAATCTCATGGCAGAGGAAGAAGAGATCATCGGGACCCATAAGCTGGATCTTGAAGTTTCTGTCATTTTTCATTTCCATCTCATCAGCCAAAAGAGTCACATGACCAAGCCTGGTAGGTATCCTGGGTGAGGGCCAATTTGGGTGGCTCCATGTGGCTATGTGCTAGATGCCTGTTTACCTGTGAGTTCCCCTCTAGGGTGACACATGCTTCTCTGAGTGCATCCTGTTTTCCTTCTCCAAGCCTTTTGGAGAAACAGATATGAGATTCTGTTACATGAGCATACCATACTTTGGCCATAAGTACACTATCATGTATGATTATGAGGAATATCCAGGCTTCATGATGAACTAGGAAAGGAAAGAGATACCTACCTTTCCCAGAAAGGCTAATGTTTTGCTCTGTCTGGAGAAGAATGATAAATCTGCGAGATGGTGAATGTTGTGAGAAAAGGGCAATCTTATGAGTTTGTGGTACATTGCTGTGGTACCCTGGGGAATCTAATACACCCTACTTTGAGCTCTTCACCTAGATCCACTCAACTTAAGTCTTTAACAAGTGCTCCCTTGTATGACACCAGATGATTTTCTTCACATTGGGCTCTGGAACATGGACTAGCAACCAAGCCTGAGGGCCAAATCCAGCCCAAGGCCAGTCTTTATAGTCCTTAAGCTGAGAATGCTGTTTTATGGTTCTAACGAGAGGAAGAGGAAGAAGGAAGAGGAGGGAAGGAAGAGGACAAGATGGGGGGAAGTTAAGGAGAAGCACGGAGACCATATGTGGCCAGCAAAGCCTCAAATTGTTACTATTTGGCCCTTTTCAAAAAATACAAAGAAACTCTTGTATCAAGTTCATAAAATAGTTTAGGATGAGAATCTATGTTATCTGCAACAACTCATACAAAGCAGATCATTTTTTTAAGCAGCAATTTTTTAAAATATTTATTTATTTGGCTGCATCAGGTCTTACTTGTGGCACACAGTATTCTCATTGCCACCCATGGGTTCAGTAGCCCTGAGGCATGTGAGATCTTAGCTCCCCTACTAGGGATCGAACCTGCGTCCCCTGCATTGAAAGGGGGATTCTTTTTTTTTTTTTTTTTTTTTTGAGTAAAAAAAAAGTTTATTTTAGTAGAAAAATTGAGCAAGAACTACAGAATTTCCAAATATTCCCTCTTCCCCAGCCCCCAAGTTTCCCTATTTTTAACATCTTCTACTGGTATGGTATCTTAGCTACGTTTGATTGTTATATTATTTAAAACGTTATATATTATTACCTAGGTCCATAGTTTACATTAGGGTTCAGTTCTTTGCATTTGCACAGTTCTATCATACCAAATGTATGTCATAAAACTTTACAGTATCATACAGAATACTTCCACTGTCCTAAAAATCTTGGGTGCTGTTTTCAGTTGCCAATCCCTATCAGCCTGGTCTCCCATCAGAGTAACTTCACCAGCCCCCTAGACCAGCATGGCTGGGACCTAAGTAATCAGTAGTGGTCTTGCTATTATCCCTTGGGGACCCCAGACCTGCTCTCCTTTTGCTGGCTAACAGGAAGGCCCTCGGGCCTTGCCCTAAAGAGACTTCGGGTTCCACACTGGCTGAAGCTTTCTTCCTCCTCTGGGTGACTCAAAGAAGCATCTAAAATACTCAGGGTTCAGCATATGTGGACTCCACAGGAGGTTTTCCTATAGGGTCAGAGAAGTTGAAAATGCAGTAGAGTGAAAGAACCAGCTTGTTCTTTCTAGATCACCAGATTGTTAGTATTAAGGACTACTTTATGCTTAATTCTGCACGGGTGAAGATCAGTTAGCATGGTGACTCATATGTGAAGTGAAAGTCACTCAGTCGTGTCCAACTTTTTGCCACCCTATGGACTATACAGACCATGCAATTCTCCAGGCCAGAATACTGGAGTGGGTAGCCTTTCCCTTCTCCAGATCTTCCCAACCCAAGGATGGAACCCAGGTCTCCTGTATTGCAGGCGGATTCTTTACCAGCTGAGCCACAAGGGAAGCTCATTGTTTACCTAAGTGAAAGTGAAGTCGCTCAGTCATGTCCAATTCTTTGCGACCCTATGGACACTAGGCTCCTCTGTCCATGGGATTTTCTAGGCAAGAGTACTGGAGTGGGTTGCCATTTCCTTCTCCAGAAAGGGGGATTCTTAACCACTGGTCCACTAGGGAAGTTAAACTAGAATAATCTTCCAGAAGAAATGAAAACTCTCATTATTTTTGGTTCACAAAGTCAGGGAGCTGTTCCTGTTTCTGTAGTATCAGGTAGTATTTTGCAGGTGACCTTTTAGACGCAAACTGCTATCCAGTGGTCCAAGGTCAAATTCACATCTTTAGTCCCTGAGCATCAGGCATAGGGAAAGGCAACCACTCACAATCTGTCAGGGAGCCCAGCCAAACCTGTTGAAGAAGGATTGGGAATACCCCAGGGGAGATGCACCCCCTCACTGCAGCCTCGGGTTGCAGAGATGCCCAGCATCCTTGGATCCAGCTTGGGAGAAACAGTTATAAGGAAGAGCAGGAGGCATGACATTACACTCATCTCTGTGCACCATCTTGAGCCTCTTACTGCTCAAATAATTCAAGCACACTCAGCACACATGCCATGATGGGCTAGGCCCCTGAGGGGGGCACTCAGGCCTGCGTGCAACATAGAAGCTAAGCAAGATGAGGAATACAAGGAAGCATACACCCACCAGGAAACAATGGAGAGCCTGGCAACGAAGGATGACTGTAAATTGTCCCACCCCTCAGGCACTGGGCTGGCTTCAGTTTTCTCTCAGGGAAAAGGTTTGCATTATTTGTCCTGAGTATACCAGCACCCACTCTCAAGAGAAGACATCCTGTCTTGGCTTCTGTGTCTGTCTCCAGGTTCATACTCTGCATGTGGCATTTGGTTGAGGCTGTTCTTGCCTCCAAGCCTTTCATCGGTCTTCTTGTGGACACACTCATGGCTGTGCACTCATCTTTTTGTCTACAGCAGCACGACAAAGACAGAGATCACTGCTGGGGCTTCAGCATCATGGACCATGCAGGGCAGTGATAAATGAGGGACCTCTCAAAGGATGGCCTGTTTTTTACCCATCCTGGTCTGTCAGCTTCTGTGGCTGGCATAGACATGCTTCAGCAGTCATCCAATAACTTAGCTGTCCTCTGAAAGCAGCTATATTATTTGATTTTGTGGCCTTTACTTGGCCCAGAAACTTGGCATTGGCACTGCTACTTTGGAAACAGAATATCTGTTCCGGGAGCCTTTCTAAGGGTTTCCATTTCAAATAGAGCCAGAGCTCCAGGTTCAGCATCTGAAGCCCCTTGCCTTCATCAACATCTGAGTAGGAAAATCTGGGGCCTTCTCTGCCTTTCTGGGGCCAGGCCTGATCACCAGTTCTCATATTTGGAAGTTGCTTGCCCACCTTCTCGTGGCATCTCCCTAAGACCTGCACACCAGGGGCTGAACTGGCTGCAATTTCCAAAAGTCACCAGTGAAACTCGAAATGCAGTAACTTGAATTTGCTCATCTTGGCAGGGCTGGGCAGGCCTCCAGGGCGTCTTTCTACCCGTGTTGTTGTTGTTGTTGTTGTTTAGTCGCTCAGTTACGTGCAACTCTTTGTGGTCCCATGTACTGTAGCCCACCAGGCTCCTCTATCCATCAGATTTCTCAGGAAAGAATACTGAAGTGGGAGGCCATTCCCTTTTCCAGGGAATCTTCCCATGTTGTTGTTGTTCAGTCTTCAAGTCTTGTCTGGCTCTCTGTGACCCCATGGATTGCAGCATGCTGGGTTTCCCTGTCCTTCACTATCTCCTGAAGTTTGCTCAAACTTAGGTCCATTGAGTCGGCGATGCCATCCAATCGTCTTCTATCACTCCCTTCTCCTTGTGCCCTCAATCTTTCCCAACATCAGGGTGTTTTCCAATGAGTTGACTCTTTGAATCAGGTGGCCAAAGTACTGGAGCTTCAGCTTCAGCATCAGTCCTTCCAGTCTGGAAGTAAGTGGCTGAATTCAACCCTACAGGAATAGCCAAACTCCTCCCTAATTTGCCATCCTGGCCCCTAGCTGCCCTTCAACTCACAGGGAGTTTTCCCTTCCCTTGTACAAAGCACTCCTCTTTCCCTTCCTCAGGATAACCAACAGTAGGAATACTTATTATCTTTAGGGAAAATTCCCACCCTTATTTATGAGGTATAACCCAGCCTTGTGATCAAAGCAATCATGACACTCTGTACATATCTCCCCAGAGGTCAACTGTCCAATCTTGTGTGACATGTGGAGGACGTCTCATCTCCAGTCTGGGTAACACAAGGTCAACTCCTAGAGCCCATTCACAGTCTTTCTCCAGCGTGAGTGATGAGAAACTCAAACCAGCATCCCCCATAGGATTACCAGGATCTACTATTATCAGCAAATAGTTGGAGATTTCCCCCCAAAATACAGAAATTTCATGAACAGACCAATCTAAGTTCATATTAAGAAAACAATCTCATCATTTAGAAGGCTCTTCAGGTGAGAGATGCTGGTAACCTGGACCACCAAGGGTCCAAGGGAGTGATGAAAAGAAAACAGATGCTGGAGAGATCTTAGGGTAAAAAGCAACAGGACTTGGCAAGATGGGTTAAGGACGTGCAAACTATCAGGTATAAGATAAACTACTAGGTATAAAATAAATAACTGACAAGGATGTAATGTACAATGCAAGGAATATAGGCAATATTTTATAATACTTTAGAGTCTAATCTATATAATTCACTATAAAAATCACTTTGGGGACTTCCCCAGTGGTCCAGTGGTTAAGACTCCATGCTTCCAATGCAAGGGATGCAGATTCAATCCCTGGTCAGGGAAATAAGATCCCACATGCTGCATTGTGACCCCAAAGTAAAATAAAATAAAATAGTTTTTTAAAAACTTATGGTATTTTGACTCCACTTGACTTAGTATGAATAGAATACTAGATTTCTAATTTAAAAAATAGATATGCAACAAGCAGCAAAGGTTTACTGTATAGCACAGGCAACTTCAGTCAATATCTTGTAATAACCTATAATGGAAAATTTCAAAAATAAAATATGTGTATATGTATAACTGAATCATCTGTGCATCTGAAACATTGTAAAGCAACTATACTTCAACAAAATATATATATTAAGAAAAACAAAAGAATCTGCCTTGCAGGGGTATGTGTTCCACCCCTAGTTGGGGAACTAAGATCTCACATGCCATGTGGCAACTAAGCCCACATGCCACAACTAGAGAGCCCACTGCACTGCAGGGAAGACTCTGCATTCTGCATCTGAGACCCGACACAGCCAAATAAATAAATAAATAAAATATTTTAAAATAAATAAAATACAAATCACTTTGCTGTACTCTTGAAACTAATATAATATTGTCATCAGCTATACTATAATAAAAAAGAATAGTAAAAAAAAAAGCCTCAATCTCATAAAGGCATATTTGCTAAAGGTGTGTACTTTACATTCGTAAATAATTTAGGATGTCAGTCTGCCTTTGGATTCAGGTCCGTCATGAATTTACACTTTCCTAATAGGTAGATATTCACCATTACATGGCCTGTCAGGGCCCCAGTATAAGGACAGCACTACTGATGCAGCCTGTCTTCTATATATGACCTGTGGCTGAACCATTAAGTGAATATGCTCAACCAAAGCAGGGTTCTGCCAATTCTCATTTGGATGAAATGTGAAATTTATGACCCCCTTCTGATCCTCTGCATGATATAAAGGCACACTCTCTTGAATGGTGCTAATCAGAGCCTAAGTTCTACTCAACAGTTACGCTGTCTTGAATTTCAATAGTTCTTTATACAGAAGTGTTATATCAGGTTAAACCATATGAAATTGCTGACATTTGATTTTTTTTTTACCTCCAAAAATTGCAGTTTCATATGATTCCACATAATAGTCAGAAAAGCACTTGCAGTTGAGAGGCTGGGTTCTGAGACGTGGCTGTCCTGCTTAGTAACTGCAAAGATTTAGCAAGTCACTGAACATCTCTTTGAGCTCAGGTTTTCAAATAGAGCAAGCTTATGTCTGTTACATGGGATTACTGTGCAGATTAAAGGACCGATGGAAACGGACATACTCGATACATGGCCACTGAGTTAATGGTAAAACACTTCTTCATTTGTTACTTTATCTGATCTTCACAATAATCCTATGTAGTAGACACAGAAAACACATCTATTATTGAACTGCAGAGAAGAGGAAACTTGATACAGCATAGACTCTAAATGTTTACACAGGATTATCCAGCTTGCAAGTTGCAGAGCTAGAACTGACACCTCAATATGTTTGTTTCTTGATCATGTAATCACATATAACTCACATATTGTGCTTCTTTCTCCAGACCATGGCAAAAAAAAAAAAAATAGACAAACCAAAAAACTCTGTAGGAGTTAACTAAACTCTACGAAATCCTAAAGCCATGAAATACACAGCCAAACTTGAACATTCTTGAATCTTTTTTGTTTTTGAAGAAGCAAGGACTTAGTGTGCATCTTGTTAATGTTCTACCTACATTTTTATCCCTTTTATCTCCACAGTAAACTGCTGAGGGGGGTGAGAAGTTTTCATTTTCCAAATAAGGAAGTGGGGGCTCAGAGCGGTTTTGGTAAATTGCTCACACATCCTCATCCATTCTTACACATTCTCAATGACAGTTACTTCAAGAATCAATTTCCACTGCATGGACAGTGGCCCACAATTTCCTGTTCACTAATTTGATGGGAACCTAAAAGCCTGACTTGGAATTGATGTGGTCTCTGATGGCCACATTCATATGATTTCATAGACAGGAAATCAAAAGTTCTGGGTTCTGTTGGTTCTGACTCTGTGACCTTGGGCCGATTACTTAAGTACTCTGAGCTTGCTTCCCTCTGTGTGAACTACAAAGTTGTCTTCTTCTAGCTTCAACATAGGGCTTCCCCAGTGGCTCAGTGGTAAAGAATCCACCTGCAATGCAAGAGCCACAGAAGACGCGGGTTCAGTTCCTGGATTGGGAAGATCCCCTGGAGGAGGCCATAGAAACCCACTCCAGTATTCTTGCCTGGAGAATCCCGTGGACAGGGGAGCCTGGCGGGTTACAATCCATAGCGTCACAAACAGCTGGACACGACTAAAGCAACTTTAGTGCTCACACACACACACACACAGCTTCAACATGATCGACTCTATTCTTTAGAAGATTCCATGACACAAACACCTGCACTTCGCTGTCCACATGGAAGTTACTGTAGGATGGACTTGGGCTGCTCCAGAGAAGGTTTGAGAAGGTTTCTTTGCCACCAGCTGTGGAAGAATCAGTTGTGTCAGTCCGTGTCAAAGACCAAGACAGGGAGCACTTGGAGATGATTTTAAGTGAACTCTGGGTTCCTATAACCTCAAGGAGAAATCAGATAAAAGTCTAAGAAAGAGAATCCCTAGTAGATATCCTGATCAGCTTAATGCTCCAGGGAGGGTCCATTTCCAAACAACTACTTGCCCCTGTTTTGGGGAAATCATTCTGTCTGGAGAAGCACCTCCAGTGATCACCTTCACACTTCCTGCTGCCAGCCTTCATTTAGCATCATCTGCCAACCCTTGAGACAGGAGACCTCACAGTGAGTGTCATTGGAGGGCACATCAATGCAGCTGGGGCTGGAATAACAAATTCCCCTGGCATCTCATTTCTCTCCTCTGTTCTGGGGCCATGCAGCTGTTTTCTGGAAAGAAAATGGCAAATTGCTCCAGTTATCTCCGTATCGACAACCTATCTGCTCTGTTCCTTCAACTTCTTAAAGTTTCAGAGTTGTTGATTCTTTGCTTGGGCTGGTCTTATATATCTTACTGACATCCACTTCCTGATTAACCTACTTGGCAGCCGACCCACCGCTACCCTGATCGTATCCTTCCCTGAGCTCCTGCATTCCCTTTTCTCTCTTCCTCAGATCCCTTGACCTGACGCTGCTCCCAGCATGGCCGGGCGTCAGGGGTGTTGCCTTTTAACCCATGCCTGGTCGCTAACCTCTTTCTTATTTTTATCTGGAGGTACATGACTCTGTATGGACGCTTGTCAGTCTGCAGGCGTGGCATTGTGGGCAGAGACTATACCAGCCCTGAAATAAATGCCGTGCCTTCAATCCTCTGGGGCAGGGAGCCACAGTGAATTTTCAATCCAAGTTGTGGTTCTGATGATTAAGAAGGAAGTTGCCTAGCTTCTGCCTGAAGCCTGCTACTGTCTTCTGGGATGGCTGTGTTTCCTAAAGTCATCATCCCCAGGGAATGGGGATGCTGGGTAGTAGTAATGCCAAGGTTCTGATCACACTCTGACATGATTAATTAGATTCTTCCAGACCCAGTCACTCCACATTGTCCAAATGGATTTAATTTTCTCCTAATCCCCTTTACTGTGTTTTATTTAAAGTCAATGAAACCTTGCATTTTTCCATTAGGTTCTGTCATCCCCTTGTTGCTAAATGTACTTACTCTTGGTTTTGTTCAGAAATCCAAACCAAAAAATTCAAATACCAGACTTATTTGCAGCCTCTCTAATGATGGTTGATGTTAATCATAATAAATCAAAAGCACTGTGAGATTCTGAAGTACTCTATGAATCATCTAAGGAAGAGAAGAGCACCTTCTGACCCATCCTAGTGATGAAATTATGGTTCTGTTGGTTCATTTATTTAATGAACACCTACTGTGTACAAGACATGTGGCAAAATCTAGGGGGCTGACAGAGATGTATCTGTCACAAATTATACATTCAGGGAAATTGTGACTAACTGGTAAGATAAAGTAGATGTAAATGATAATGGCTTAAAGGGGAAAATCATTTCCCCAAAGAGGCAGATATCAAGAATATGAGATTTCATGTGCAAAAGACCTAAAAAGACATTTCTCCAAAGGAGACATACACATGGCCAATAGATGCATGAAAGATGCTCAATATCGCTAATTACCAGAGAAAGGCAAATCAAAACTACAATGAGGTATCCCTTCACACTAGTCAGACTGGCCATAATTTAAAAGTCTACAAACAGTAAGTGCTGGAGATGGTGTAGAGAAAAGGAAACCTTCTTACGCTGTTGGTAGGAATGTAAATTGATAAGCCACTATTGAGAATAGTATGGAGATTCCTTAAAAAACTAAAAGTAGAACCACCATATAACTCAGCAATCCCACTCCTTAGCATACATCTGGAGAAAGCTTTAATTTGAAAAGATACATGCACCATAAAATTCATAGTAGCACTGTTTACAATTATCAGACAGAGAAGCAATCTAAGTGTTCATCAACCGATGAAAGGATAAAGAAGAAGTGATACAGATACACAATGGAATATTAGTCATGAAGAAGAATGAAATACTGCCATTTGCAGCAGTACAGATGGCCCTACCTAGAGATTATCATACTAAGTGAAGTAAGTCAAAGACAAATATCATATATCACTTCTATGTGAAATCAAAAAAAAAATGACACAAAGGAACTTATTTACAAAACAGAAACATGCTTACAGACCTGGAAAACAAATTTGTGGTTACCAAAACAGGGGGTGATCAATTAGGAGTTTGAGAGTAGCAGATACAAGCTACTATATGTAAAATAGATAAACAACAAGGTCCTACTGTATAACATAGGGAGTATTTTCAATATCTTATAATAACTTACGATGAAAAAAATATATACATAAAACTGAATCACTTTGCTATACACCATAATTAACATGACACTGGAAATCAAATATACGTCAATAATTTTTTAAAAAGAAAATATAGAGAAAAAAAAAAGACTATGAGATTTCAGAAGAGGAAGATATTAGTAAAACCAGGAGGTAGGGGAGAGGTTGAGGAAGACTTTCGGAAGAGGAGGGAACTGACCTGAGTCTTCAGAAATGGGCAGGATTTGAGGATGCAGAAACAGGGAAGAAGGAATTCCTCTGTGGAGGGAACACCAAACATGGGGAAAAGTCAGAATATTTATGAAGAAGAGTGTGAGGGGCACAGAGGGCACAGAAATCGGTGTAAAAATAGATACATTTAGGAGCGATCATGAGCAATCTTGAGTGACAGCTTTATTCTATGGGTCACGGGAGGTTATTGAAGTTTGTTTGTTTGCTTTGTCTGTTCAACTTGCAGGATCTTAGTTCTTAAACCGAGGATTGAACTCACGCTCCCCACAATGGAAGTGCAGAGTCTTAACCACTGGGCCACCAGGGAAGTCCTGTTATTGCAAGATTTGAGCTGGGGAGAAATGAGTTGGTCTTCAAGAAGATTAACCTGAAGAGAGGGTAGAAGAACCAGAAGGGCTGAAAAGGTAAAGCCATCATCCAGAGAAGAAGAAATTTTCATTCTCTGATAATTGGATTTTATGTCCATATCCAGTTAATCAGAATATTGGAAATTGAAACCACCTCCCCTCAGCTACTCGAGAGAAAGGGAAGTGCTGTAATTGGCGAAGCATGCAGTGGCGAAAGGTCACACGTCCTGAAATAGGACATCCTTTAGTGAGTGTGAAGCATGATTTGCGGTATCACAATGAATTAAGCATCGAGTTATGAAAACCTTCACCTTTCACATTCTGATTCACTTTAAACAATTATTTGGTCTCCGGCTTTGAAAAGATGACATTTCATTAAGCCAGAGAGACTTAAAATGCTAAGTAAGGTAGATGAACTCAACAAAGAGCCCTATGACAATTCCAGTTTGGAGACCTGTTTAGCTACTGTTGCTGTCATCAGACTGGCATCCCACCCGGCATGGAGAGAAGAGGAATCTAGCTGCAGTTTAACTCTTGGGTTTAAATCACCAGTTTAACTCTTGGGCTTCTCTCTCTCTCTGCTTAGTGTGCTGAAACAGCTTGAGAAATTGGAGCATTTTTAATAAATGTCATCTATGACTGAATAAAGATGTCATACCAAAGCTGTTATTTAAAATAGCTTAGCACTTTATTATATATTTTTAAAAATTTTGTTAAGGTATAATTGATTTACAATGTCGTGTTAGTTTCAGATGTACAGCAAAGTGATTCAGTTGTATCTGTCCATGGAATTTTCCAGGAAAGGATACTGGAGTGGGTTGCCATTTCCTTATCCAGGGGAATCTTCCTGGCCCAGGGATCAAAACTGGGTTTCCTGCATTGCACACACTTTACCATCTGAGGACCACCTGCTGCTAAGTCGCGTCAGTCGTGTCCGACTCTGTGCAACCCCATAGACGGCAGCCCACCAGGCTCCCCCATCCCTGGGATTCTCCAGGCAAGAACACTGGAGTGGGTTGCCATTTCCTTCTCCAATGCATGAAAGTAAAAAGTGAAAGTGAAGTCGCTCAGTTGTGTCCAACTCCTAGCGACCCCATGGACTGCAGCCTACCAGGCTCCTCCGCCCATGGGATTTTCCAGGCAAGAGTACTGGAGTAGGGGTGCCATTGCCTTCTCCAGGGGAATCTTCCTGACCCAGAGATCAAAACTGGGTCTCCTGCATTGCACACACTTTACCATCTGAGGACCACCAGGGAAGCTTTATATATATAGTTATATATATATAATATATATAACTTTTAAATGACATATATATATTCTTTTTCAGATTATTTTCCTTTACAGGTTATTATGAGATATTAAGTATAGTTCCCTGTGCCGTAGTGTGTTTATGTTAATTCCAACTTCCTAATTTATCCCTCTCCTTTTCCTCTCCTCTTTGTTAACAGTAAGTTTGTGTTCTATGTCTGTGAGTCTCTTTCTGTTTAGTAAATAAATTCATTTGTATCTTTTTTTTAGATGCCACATATGGCATCTAAAGTCATCAAAGAAATAGAGGAAAACAATAGAATGGGAAAGACTAGAGATCTCTTCAAGAAAATTAGATATACCAAAGGAACATTTCATGCAAAGATGGGCTCAATAAAGGACAGAAATGGTATGGACCTAACAGAAGCAGAAGATATTAAGAAGAGGTGGCAAGAATACACAGAAGAACTATACAAAAAAGATCTTCATGACCCAGATAACCACGATGGTATGGTCACTCACCTAGACTAGTCATCCTGGAGTGCGAAGTCAAGTGAGCCTTAGGAAGCCTCACTATGAACAAAGCTAGTGGAGGTGATGAAATTCCAGTTGAGCTATTTCAAATTCTAAAAGACGATGCTGTGCAAGTGTTGTACTCAATATGCCATAAAATTTGGAAAAGCAGTGGCCACAGGACTGGAAAAGGTCAGTTTTCATCCAATCCCAAAGAAGGGCGATGCCAAAGAATGATCAAACGAACACACAATTGCACTCATCTCACACGCTAGTAAAGTAATGCTCAAAATTCTCCAAGCCAGGCTTCAACAGTATATGAACTGTGAACTTCCAGATGTTCAAGCTGCTTTTAGAAAAGGCAGAGGAACCAGAGATCAAATTATCAACATCTGTTGGATCATAGAAAAAGCAAGAGAATTACAGAAAAACATCTACTTCTGCTTTATTGATTACTCCAAAGCCTTTTTCTGTGTAGATCACAACAAACTATGGAAAATTCTGGAAAAGATGGGAATACCAGACCACCTGACCTGCCTCCTGAGAAATCTATATGCAGGTCAAGAAGCAACAGTTAGAACTGGATATGGAACAACAGACTGGTTCCAAATTGGGAAACGAGTAAATCAAGGCTATATATTGTCACTCTGCTTATTTAACTTGTGTATCATGTGAAATGCTAGGCTGGGTGAAGCGAAAGCTGGAATCAAGTTTTCTGGGAGAAATATCAATAACCTCAGATACATAGATGACACAACCCTTATGGAATAAAGTGAGGAGGAACTGAAGAGCCTCTTGATGAAAGTGAAAGAGGAGAGTAAAAAAGTTGGCTTAAAACTCAACATTCAAAAAATGAAGATCATGGCATCCAATCCTACTTCATGGGAAATAGATGGGGAAACAGTGGAAACAGTGTCAGACTTTATTTTCTTGGGCTCCAAAATCACTGCAGATGGTGACTGCAGCCCCAAAAGACACTTGCTCCTTGGAAGAAAAGTTATGACCAACCTAGACAGCATATTGAAAAGCAGAGACATTACTTTGCCAACAAAGGTCCATCTAGTCAAAGCTATGGTTTTTCCAGTCATGTATGGATTTGAGAGTTGGACTATAAAGAAAGCTGAGTGCCAAAGAACTGATGCTTTTGAACTGTGATGATGGAGGAGACTCTTGAGAGTCCCTTGGACTGCAAGGAGACCCAAAAAGTCCATCCTAAAGGAGATCAGTCCTGGGTGTTCATTGGAAGGACTGATGCTGAAGCTGAAACTCCAGTACTTTGGTCACCTGATATGAAGAACTGACTCATTTGAAAAGACCCTGATGCTGGGAAAGATTGAGGACAGGAGGAGAAGGGGACTATAGAGGATGAGATGGTTGGATGGCCTCACCGACTCAATGGACATGAGTTTGAGCTGGCTCTTGGAGCTGGTGATGGACAGGGAAGCCTGGCATGCTACATTCTATGGGATTGCAGAGTCAGACACAACTGAATGACTGAACTGACTGAACTGATGGTATCTATGATGTTTGTCTTTGGCTTTCTTCACTTAGTATGATAATCTCTAGGTCTATTTATTTTATTTTGATGATCATTTTTTTCTTTTCCTTCTTCCTTTTTTTTTTTTTTTTGGCATCCCCCATCCCATTCCTCCTCTGCTCAGCATGTTGCTGCCTGCACCAGAACAATTTTCAAGATTAAGCCCCGAGGTGTCAATTCCCTCTCTTCCTTGATTCCCCAACTAACTAATCTCCCGCTCTCTCATTACTTCCTCCCTTAATGAGGATAGGTAGGAACATCCTCCAGAGACCATGCTACCAACATTTATATTTCTTCCAAATGAGAAGAGTAGGCACGTCTCCAGATCATAAAGAATATATTTATTTTAAGGTACAGTGGAGAGAACACACAGAAATTAAAGTTTGCTTAATGAGAGCCTTAGTCGTTTGCAGAAATTGTAGCTTATGCAGACTGCCTCAGCTTCATGCAAGCTCCAGTCTTTCCAACCTGGTGCTCTGGTTCAATAGTCTCATAATCCGGCCTTCAGGTTTCAGTTTACGAAACAAAGTAGGAGTTCAGAAGCAGAGATAACTCAAGAAACATATTCTGAGTACAAGTTTCTGTCCTCTCCAGTGCTCTGCTTTCTCTTGGTGTAACTCTCTCTTTAAGGCCCTCCTGTTTTATCATCTCTGCATCAAGACCCCTTTACGCTTCTCTGATTTTTAGGCTCCTAGGTGTCGTTCTGTCCCATCTTATCAGAAGCTTTGAGCTCAGTGACCTTGGTCAAGGCCCCACATTTCCAAGTATTCTGGAGTCCCTCATCTGCATTCACTGTGGACGTCATTGAATGCATTGCCCCAAACAAATATGGAGACTCAACCCATTACGTGCCAGCTGCCAAGTGACCCTGACTTAGGTGAGCTCAGTCAGCCTCCTCATCAACCCTGTGAAATCCATGCTAGAGAAAGGAAATTACATGTGCTGGAGAGATGAAGCAACTTACTGGTTACAGAACTGGGATTGACCCTTTGCACGAGACTGCTGCCTCTCCTGGTCAGAGCCATGTGTTTATCTATGGACACTTGCAAACCTTCATTTGTAGCCTTTAAAGATAGAATGGAAGCTACAGGGGTTTCAGAGGGGTTGAAAGTGAAAGTGACAGTTGCTTAGTCGTGTCCAACTCTTTGCAACCCCACGAACTATACAGTCAGTGGAATTCTCAGTCCAGAATGCTGGAGTGGGTAGCCGTTGCCTTCTCCAGGGGCTCTTCCCAACCCAGGGATCAAATGCAGGTCTCCTGCATTGCAGGCGGATTCTTTAGCAGTTAAGCCACAAGGGAAACAGAGGGGTTAAGGCTTATTAGCTGTACCATAATAGGGCTTATTAGATGTACCATTATACTGAGGGGACATTCATCTATTTTAGGTCCAGAAAGTATTTATTATTGGACAAGCTAGAGATTCAAAACATAGATTGGGAAAGTCAGTGATTTGGTAGTAAGATAGAGTACTGGGAGTTCCCTGGTGGTCCAGTGGTTGGGACTTTCCTTCTAGTTCCAGGGAGTACAGATTTGATCCCTGGTCAAGAAGCTGGGATCCCACATGTATATGTATACATGTGTGTACTCAGTCATGTCCAGCTCTTTGTGACTCCATGCACTGTAGCCCATCAGGCTCCTCTGTCCATGGAATTTTCCAGGCAAGAATACTGGAATGCGTTGCCATTTCCTACTCCAGGGAATCTTCCTGGATTGAACCCATATCTCCTGCATCTCTTACATTGGCAGGTGAGTTTTTTACCTCTAGCACCACCTGGGAAGTCCAAATACCTCTTGGTCAAAGGGCCAAAACATAAAAGAGAGGCAATATGGTAATAAATTCAATAAAGACTAAAAATGGACCATGTTAAAAACAATCTTTAAAAAATGGTAAGTCAGAGCATCTATTGGTTGAGTTAGGGTTCTTTGACTTAAAGCAACAGAAACAGATTCTTCCTAACTGAAGTTAAAAAAAGAGAAGATTTTGGAAGAAAGGGTGGTAGCTCCCAAAATTGAAGAAATGCATAAAGATGCAGAACAGATCTGGAAAGGTCAGAAGCCAGGCAACTCTGGGAATCCAGGTAACAGAGGCCAACTGATGGACTTATCAGGGTGCAGCCATAGGATGAATTAGCTCCAATTGTTTTTTTTCATCTGCCAATGATTCTAAGTTCTCAGAGACAGTCAGTGGAGTACCTCAACTGATAGCCTCACCAACATATGGAATTGCAAAGCACATTGAGGATCTCAAGCTGTACCTCAATTCCTTCTCTTCTTCCAGCTGATTACAATGCAGTTGCTTCCATTTTATACAACCCTCTGGCACCTGGCCACTCTAGAAGATTCCTTCTCCTCCATTACTGCCCAGAACAAACGTCGTCCTATGCCTGTGCATGCATGCTCAATCGTGTCTGACTCTTTGTGACCCAATGGACTGTAGCCCACCAGGCTCCTCTGTCCATGGACTTTTCCAGGCAAGCATCCTGGAGTGGGTTGCCATATCCTTCTCTAGGGTAGCTTCCAAACCCAGGGATCGAACCCACATCTCCTGTGTCTCCTACATTGGCAGGTGGGTTCTTTACCACTGAGCCACCTGGGAAGCTCCAACACCTTCCCACCCGGATGTTAACCCAGGAGGTTTTGCCTCTCACTCACTGCTCTGTTTTCCAAACTTGAGGATGGCCAATCTCTAACCAAATACTGATTCACAACAACTGAGCAAAGATGGGTGAATTAATCTTTATGCTAAGTTGGTGTCATCACGACTGCATCAGAGCAAGTGGCCAAAGAAGGAGTGAATGTTTAACCAGTGCACTCGGAGGACTGGTATGAGTGAACCCTCATCCACAGGGGATTAAGACAGTGGTCCTCTGCCCCCAGATTCTCAACTCCCACCCATGCAAGATCTCAGTGTGGTACTCCCTGCAGCTGTAAACCAGGGTGACCTATTCTTTTGATCACCCTGATTTCTCTGGAAAGAAACATGCTTTGAGTCTGATTACCTCACACTGATAAAAATAGCTAACTCAGCTTAGTGCCGCAGACCAAAAAAAAAAGAAAAAGTCACATTTCCCTGCCATGCTCTTTTTGGTGACGTGTACCCCCCTTTGGTTTTTATTTGCTCCCGGCTCTTTGTTCCTGTGGGAGCATCTTCTATGTCCTTCTTTTCCTTTGTTCTCCGTTTCTGTTGTGCCTCTCCCCCCTTCATTTTTCTTTTTCCTCTTGGTATATCTTTTTCTCCTTTTCGACTCAGATTAAAAACTAAACTGCAGAAGTCACTGGCTGAAGCTGGGGAGAGGCCTTGTGGGATCAGCCATTACACCAAGGATCGGACCTTCCTCTTTCCCTAGATTCCACATCCTCTCCAGCGTGCCCGTGGACCTGAGCTCTGCAGATTTCCACACTTCCAGCTGGCTTCTTTGCTGAACCAATTTCTTCATGTATCACCAGGGAAATAAAACCGACAGTGAAAATGATAGTATTGGTTTTCCATTTTACTTTACTGGCAATAAAATTGCAGAACTCCTCACAGAAAGAGCCCCTGCATCCTTGAACCACAAACAACTCTGGGGAAGGGGAAGCCTTCTTCTGATACTGTAAGCCACGGGCCAATTCAAACCTGAACTCACTGGCGATGTTCCTCAACTCAGAACAATGTATATCGGGTGAGGCGGAAGCAGCAGGAGAAAATAAAGGTCTCCCAAAAGTGATCCGAGACCACCTAAACTGATCTGCTATGCTGAGAAATTCTGAAGTAGTAGGCGTGGAAGTGTTTAAATGTTTTTGGAAGAATCTATTAAGATGGTGGGGCATCCCAGGTGGCTCAGTGGTAAAGAATATGCCTGCCAAGCAGGAGACACAGGTTCAATCCCTGGGTGGGGAAGATCCCTTGGAGGAGGAAATGGCAACCCACTCTACTATTTTTGCCTGGAGAACCCCATCATCAGAGCAGCCTGGCGAGCTACAGTCCATGGGGTTACAGAGTCAGACATGACTTAGCGCCAACAGCAGCAGCAGAATTAAGACAGTGAATCAGTATGGAACTTGACTGAAATTTGATGCCAGCAGATGGAAAAAGATTGTTTAAAATCTGCTCACACGGCTAGGTTGTTACATGATCTTCACTGTGTCACTTAACCTCGCTGGACCTCATTTCCACTGTTTATAAAACGAAGGAGAAGAAAACATTGGGACTGATGATTTCTAACAACCTTTCTAGCTCTAAAATGCTATCATTCTAATCAGGACTAGAAGACTGTGGCTGACAGTAAAGTGAGTTAAAGTTTTTTCCTGTAACCACCGGAGGAGTGGTAGGTAATAACAGAGGTGAAGCCTCAGCAATCATCTTGCTCATTCTCATAAATCTCTGGCTTCTGGATGATGATAATAAGAGGTGAATTGTTTATCCTGGCCTTCCCCTTCCTACCTATCCATCCAACCAAGCAACTGATGAACGAACTTGCTAGTCAACTGCAGGAATCAGAAAGAATGGCAGAATGTGGAAGGATGGTCCCAACTGAGCCTACGGGAAGCACTCTCTGCTCCAGACTCGATGGGCCTGCGGGAAGAAAGAGTAACAAAGAATCTAAAACCTGACAGGGTTCTGTGTCTATGTCTCTATTTCTGCTTTGCAAATAAGATCATCCCTACAGTCTTGGAGCCACAAGAGACATGGAATCAATCCCTTGGTCGGGAAGATCCCTTGGAGAAGGGAATGGCTACCCACGCCAGTATCCTCACCTGAAGAATTCCATGGACAGAGGAGCCTGGCAGGCTACTGTCCATGGGGTCACAAAGAGTCAGACATGACTGAGCACGAACATACAATTTTTCTAGTTTCCACATATATGCATTAATATATGGTATTTGTTTTTCTTTTTCTGATTTATTTAGCTGTGTATGGCAGTCTCTAGGTGCATCCATGTCTCTACAAATGACCTGATTTCGTTCCTTTTGCTAAAGCTGAAACTCCAGTACTTTGGCCACCTCATGCAAAGAGTTGACTCATTGGAAAAGACTCTGATGCTGGGAGGGATTGAGGGCAGGAGGAGAAGGGGACGACAGAGGATGAGATGGCTGGATGGCATCACTGACTCGATAGATGTGAGTCTCAGTGAACTCTGGGAGTTGGTGATGGACAGGGAGGCCTGGCATGCTGCGATTCATGGGGCTGCAAAGAGTCAGACACGACTGAGTGACTGAACTGAACTGAATATTCCTTTGGATATATAGATGCAGAGATCTAATGTATGGACACCAAGGGAAAAGGAGGATAGTGATATGAATTGAGAGATTGGATTGACACATTTACACTCTTGATACAACGTATAAAATAGAGCCTCCCAGGTGGCGCTAGCAGTAAAGAACTCACCTGCCAATGCAGGAGACATAAGAGATGTGGGTTCTATCCCTGGGACGGGAAGATCCCCTGGAGGCGGGCACAGCAACCCACCCCAGTACTCTTGCCTGGAGAATCCCATGGACAGAGGAGCCTGGCAGGCTACAGTCCATAGGGTTGCATACAGTCAGACTTGACTGAAGCAACTTAGCATGCACACATACATAAAGCAGATAACTAATGAGAACCTACTGTACAGCACAGGGAATTCTATTCAGTGTTCTGTGGTGATGTAAGTGGGAAGGAAATCTAAAAATGAGGGGATATATATGTGTATGGCTGATTCATTCTCCTGTACAGTAGAAACTAACACATCATTGTAAAGTAACTATATCCAATAAAATGAAAAATTAAATTCTTATAAAACCTGATAGGCCTGAAGACAAAAGAATATAGCTTCAGGAAAAAAACAGGGAAGTTGGAAGCAACCTTCCCCACTTAGAGGAAACACTTTTTAAGAGAGCTGAGATTCTGTGTTGGTCATTTGCCTGTTTGCTCTCAGATGCATTCCCTAACTTTCTCTCGCAAAATCTATTTCCCAGGCTCACTTGCCAATGGTTTTCTCGCTGGATCTGCTCATGGAAGATACAAGCAGGGGACTAGAGGAGAGGATCGAGGAAGACAGAATCTCCCCCTCTCTCTAATTCCCATCCTTGTGCTGGGGCTACTCTGTGATCCAAGACAGACCACTAGTATGTCTGTCTTCTGGCCACTGATAATAATTACCACTTGTCCCCCGTTCTCTCCCCCCCGAGTTGGCGGCTGACTGTGAATGTTACTGTTCCTAGGTTGTCCACCTATTCTCTCCAAGTTCACTTCTCAGCCCCTCCGTTACCTTTGACACGCACTCCCCGTATAACATCTCTTCTGCAGGATCCCCTGGCCTGGGCTTTCTTTTCGTGGCCACATGCTGGCTAATATGGATGCCTGATTCTGACCGTGTGCTGACTTTGACCTGTCGTCTGTATGCAGGAATATTTCGGGTACTACTCTCATACTTTTCTGGTACAGTTCCAGGGACATCATCTCCTAAAGCCTTCCCCAACCTTGGTGAGAGAAAGATGGTCAGCTCAGGGCCTCAGTGGTGATGAAGTGACACCAACAGTGACGAGGACAGGTGGGCCAGCTTGGCACCTCTGTAAGCAGCACACCGAGCCCACCTGAGAAATTGCACCAACTGCCCTTATAGGAACAGTTTAATGTCTGCCTTTGACTGCTGGTCACCTGGACAAATCAACCCAGAAAAGAAGAACGATTTGAGAGGTTCTCACAGTCCAGAGCCAAGTACTAAAATTATTCCCACAACCCTTGACAGTTCTCACTCAGTGCTATTTTCTAAGAGAGAAAAAATGCCAACAATAATTTGCAAAGCACTTTCAAGCTTTTATATCATTTGATACTCACATCCATTTCAAATGAAGGTTTAGATTTTCCAAAACACTACAAGCTGTTAAGTAACACAGGTTAAACCCAAATGAGAGTTTTCTGACCCAAGTTTCCATGCTTTATGAGAAGCACATGACAAGTGACAGTGAGGAATCCCAATAGGTTGCCAAGAACACACACAGAGGAGGTGCGGATTCTGGAGGCCAAGTTCAACCTACACATATGTTTAGAGCAACATCTGCCATGCTGAATGCATACTTAGACATTTCCATCTCTGTCTTGATTGTGAGCTAGAGAGCAGGGACCAAGCATTAGTCCACTTGAACTGCAGCGTCTATCAGAGCTTAAGGTCTGGTAGTGTGTTAGTGCTAGTCTCTCAGTCATGTCAGACTCTTTGAGATCCTATGGCGTGTAGCCCACCAGGTTCCTCTGCCCATGAAATTTCCCGGGCAAGAATCCTACAGCAGGTGGCCATTCCCCTTTCCAGGAATCCTTAAGGTCTGGTAAGTACCCAGTAAACATTTGTTGGCTGCACAGATGAATCAGGGCAGAGCAAGCCACTGACTAGACTGACACAAATATCAATGGAACTTGAAGTCAGGATGTGATAATAGAGCCAGTCCAGTAAGTGGGTCTTGTGGAAATAAATGGCTTCTTAGATCTTAGGATGTAGCAAGTCTCAAGGTCTCACCTTACATCTCCTCTTAGAACTGGAATTCAACCAGAAGACACCAGTCCTTTGGTCCTTGAGACTCTCTGTGACAAAGCAAGTGTCTCTGAGACTGAGAATAATGATGAGACTGTCTGAAAAAGAAAAAAGAGAAGATTCTGAGCAGCCCTACTTGGGTATTTGCCCTATATATACACCTGCTGGTGGCTCAGAAGGTAAAGAATCTGCCTGCAATGCAAGAGACATTAGAGACGGAAGTTTGATCCCTGGATCAGGAAGATCCTCTGGAGAAGGGAATGGCTACCCACTCCAGTATTCTTGCCTAAAGAATCCCATGGACAGAGGAACCTGACAGGATACAGGCCACGGGGTTGCAAAGAGTTGGACATGACTGAGCAACTAACACCCCCACCCCCACATACACACATACACCTGCACACATATGAAATGAAGTATTGCAGTGTTGCAATAGTATTTTTAATTGTGGTAAGAGTCACAGAATAGAAAACATACTATTTAACCCTATTTAACTGTACAGTTCCGGAGAAGGCAATGGCACCCCACTCCAGTACTCTTGCCTGGAAAATCCCATGGATGGAGGAGCCTGTTGGGCTGCAGTCCATGGGGTCGCAAAGGGTCGGACACGACTGAGTGACTTCACTTTCACTTTTCACTTTCATGCATTGGAGAAGGCAATGGCAACCCACTCCAGTGTTCTTGCCTGGAGAATCCCAGGGATGGGGGAGCCTGGTGGGCTGCTGTCTATGCGGTCGCACAGAGTTGGACACGACTGAAGGGACTTAACAGCAGCAGCAGCAGCAACTGTACAGTTCAGGGGCACAAAGTGCATTCACATTGATGTGCAACTCTCACCATCATCCATCTCCTGAATTACTCACCTTCCTAAACTGAAATTCTGTCCCCAGTAAACATTACGTCTCCATCCCCCCCTCCCCACCCGCCCCCGCCCCTGGAGTCTACCGAGGTACTTTCTGACTCTACGAATTTATTCTAGAAGGGACCTCATACAAGTGAAATTGAACAGTGTGTGTTGGTGCAACAATACTTTTAATGGCAAACTGTTAGAAACCCCACCACCACCACCCAACCAAGGGAGTTGGTTAAATAAACAGCAAGACTTTTCACGGATTTATTTTAAAAAAAAGAATGAAGATGCTCTTTATTGATTGATCAGAATCATCTCTAGTATATACTGTGATTAAAAAAAAAAATCAGGATGGAAACAGGACTTAATGTAAACTTTTGTGTAAGAAAGGAATGGAAAAAGAATATGAATTCTCATCTGCCTTGTTTACATAAAATAGCCCTGGGAGAATTCACAAGAAACCAATACAAAAACTTAGCTGTAGGGACTATGAGTAGGGGATGGGCTGGAAGGGAGCTTGGTGAGAGTAAGACTTATTATGTGTCACCTGAAACTGTTTTGATCACCGGAGTGTATTAACTAATCCAAATTTTAAATTCAATTTACTTCATTTCATTCATCAAGGAAAAGTTATTAGTACTCTGGAATTTCTCTCCCTCCCCTGATCTCCCAGAAATACATAACTGTCTACCACCTTCCCCATTTGGGGGCCGATGGGGTTTACCTTTGCCCCATTATTCCACTTGCTAAAGTTGCCTGATACTGGAATTATTGTGCCTACCTCAATTATCAGTGGATCTTTCTCAGTTACCGGATTGTCATTCCCTAGAGAGCAGAGTGCATGACTGACTCCTCTTCTTCGTTCCTGTCGTTCACAGCATATAAAAGTACTTTAAAATTAAATAAATCTCTGTTAAATGGAATTGAATTTTTCCTACTGCCAAATCTAATTCTGCCTTCAAAATCCTGAGCACGAGCCAGAGATTTCTCCTTCCTGCTCCTCAAATAGCAATTTTAGAATTCATTTAGTGAAAGCACACTTGTTGGTTTCCAAAATGGCTTTTATAGTCCCCCAAAGAGGAAGGGGCCATCTTTCTATACTACAGACAGTGGTGGTAGGGCAGACATCTTGGATAAAAAAGAGGCAACTGAGTGGGAGACCCTTGTAAGCACAGCTTGCTCGAAAAAGCTGAATTAACTGAATTGCTGCAAACGATAGAGAGCCCAAGACTCAAAGTCCAAAAGGATGATGCTTTCAGGTTTTGTCCAGATGTACCAGGACCTCATTGGGGCCTTGGGGTGGGGGGCAGGCCCTTCACCACATCCTCTGCTCTAGCTCCTCTCTGAAGTACCTAGATAACAGTATTTGATGCACATTTCCTGAGTTGTTTTGCAGATGTAAAAAACTTTCCCATCCCCCACAAATGGATGATGTTAACTACTTGATGACCATGGAAACTGCAGGCATGAAATTAAAAGATGCTTGGTCCTTGGAAGAAAAGCTATGACCAACCTAGACACCACATTAAAAAGCAGAGATATTACTTTGCTAACAAAGGTCCATCTAGTTAAAGCTATGGTTTTTCCAGTAGTCATGTATGGATATGAAAGTTGAACCATAAAGAAGGCTGAGTGCCAAAGAATTGATGCTTTTCAACTGTGGTGTTGGAGAAGACTCTTGAAAGGCCCTTGGACAGCAAGGAGATCAAACCAGTCAATTCTAAAGGAAATCAATTCTGAATATTCATTGGAAGGACTGATGCGGAAGCTGAAGCTGCAATCCTTTGGCCACCTGTTATGAAGAACTGACTCATTGGAAAAGACCCTGATGCTGGGAAGGATTGAAGACAGGAGGAGAAGGGGACAACAGAGGATGAAATGACTGGATGGCATCACTGACTGGATGGACATGAGTTTGAACAGGCTCCAGGAGTTGGTGATGAACAGGGAAGCCTAGTGTTCTGTAGTCCATGGACTCACGAAGAGTCGGACACAACTGAGCAACTAAACTGAACAGAACAGAGGACATGAGCACATAGCCCCAGGCCTCCTGGAGCTTAAGGACTGATAATGTTCACCCCTGTGACACCACCTGATGCCTCACCATCAGCCAATCAGAGAATTGTGCACAAGCCAATCACAAGCCCTGTGACCCCTCTCCCTCCCTCTGGCTTTTAAAAGTGCTTTGCAGAAAGCTTTCAGGGAACTGGGGGCTTTTTAGGGCATGAGCCACCAGTCTCCTTGCATTACCCTAAAATGAACCTTTTTCTGGGGTCCCCAGGTGTCACTAGTGGTAAGGACCCCACTTGCCAGTGCAGAAGACACACAAAGAGACATGGATTCAATCCCTGGGTCAGGAAGATCCCCTAGAGAAGGAAATGGAAACCCACTCCAGTATTCTTGCCTGGAGAATCCCATGGACTAAGGAGCCTGGCAGGTTACAGTCCATGGGATAGCAAAAGAGTCAAACATGACTTAGCAACTAAACAACAACAGCAACAAACCTTTCTTCATTTGGTACTCGAGCATTTCAGTTTGTTTGGCCTCAGTGTACATGAACTTGCTTTAATAGAGATAGACAAGTGTCCTTCTAAAAGGCCCTCCCCAGTGAGGGGACATAGGAAGTCAGAAAGTGTTTCTGTTCATTCATTCATGTATTCATTGACTATCAACTACATTCCAGGTAGGATGGAAGGTATTGGGGTTTTAGCATTGAACCCTGTAGGACATGCTCAAAGTCAGGCAGGCAGTTGGAGCAGTATTACCAGAAACTGACAACTTCATATTCCCAACCAGGGCCTGAGCCTGCAGAAAGCAGAACCCAGCCACCTGTCCTCAGGGTATGAGCTGGTGGGGGCTTGGTAGGGCATCAGTGAAAGTATCAGGCGCTCAGTCATGTCTGAGTTTTTGCAACCCCATGGACTGTAGCCCACCAGGCTCCTCTTGTCCATGGGATTCTTGACGCAAGAATACTGGAGTGGGTTGTCATTCCCTTCTCCAGGGGATCATCCCAATCCAGGAGTCAAACCATTATCTCCTGCATCACAGGCAGATTCTTTACTGTCTGAGCCACCAGGACATCAGTGTCCCATATAAGTGATTCAGTATTCAGACCAGGGCTCCAAATGGAAACCCAATCATACAAAGTGATAGCTGCAGTCAAAGAAGGCCAAAGAGGGCAAGGACTTGATGGGTATAGAATTTCCCACAGCTCATATCAGATACTTGGTCCATGATAGCAAATGCTGGAACCCATTACCTGGTGGCCTGAGACTGTGGACAACTGGTCAGGATTGGCTTGTGTACTGGACAGAGCTAAGCTTTTGGGAGGAGAAATGAAAAAGACAGAGTTGGAGCCTAGAGCCTTAATATGCATGTCCTCATCTTATATACACCGCTGGAAAACCCCCTCTCCCCTTACTTCCCTCCCATTTCATAGTGCCCTTTTGTGCCCACTTCCAGTAAAAGCACCTGATTTTATCCTCAAATGTGGTGATGGGGCAAAGGGGAGAGTGTAAAGCCTCACAGCTTTACCAAACACACTTCCGTTCCTTTGATGTTTCTTTTGTAAGCTTACTGATATGTTTTCAAATCTAGAAAACAGGAAGTCTATATACTGGGAATCAAGGCTTCTTTGGTGGCTCAGCAGTAAAGAATCTGCCTGCAATGCAGGAGACACAGGTTCAATCCCTGGGTCCAGAAGATCACTCAGAGAGGAAAATGGTAACCCACTCCAGTATTCTTGCCTGGAGAATCCCATGGACAGAGGAGCCTTGTGGGCTACAGTCCATGGGGTCACAAAGAGTTGGACAAGACTGAAGCAACTGAGCATGCTTGCAAGCATACTGGGAATCACAGGTAGTGACCTTACTACTTCAACATTCAAAATCAGTAAGCACAGAAGGCTGAAGATTGTGTCCTGACTCAGTCATTAGTTAGCTAAGTGACCTAAGGATATCAATGAACTCTGATTTGTCCCATTTGAAATGGGAGCAGCCATGCCTGCTTTGACATATAAGGAAAATATACTTGACGTGAAATTTCTCCAGAAAGGAACAAACACTATACAAACATGCAACTTAAAAAAAAAAAATCATTACATTCTAAGTTATATAAAAGTAAGGCTATTTGAGATGAATCTGATAACATTCTCTCTGTGGTAGCAAGGTGGGTGCCTGGAAAGACAGGTTAGAACATTGTTTGGTGTTTTTAAAAGCTGCCTTGTTCATTATCTGTGACAATAATAGATTGCTTGAGGACTTAAATATCTTCCTGTGTTAAAGATTTTTGTTTTTATACCAGATGCTAGGATAAGACACAAGAGCAGTCAGTGCACAAGGTTGAAACAAAGCTGATGGCTTTGCTACCTCTGAATATTTTTAGCTCTACTCTACCACCTTCAAAGTATCTGCAGACAGGAGAGACAAATATATTAGCAACTCAGAGAATGGCTTCAGAAATAATCAAAGCATCACATGCAGTATCAGGAAAAATTTAGAGATGTTCTTACAGGGGCACAGACAGTGTTTTATGAGCAAATAAAAAACACACAAATATCAAAAATATTGATGTTGTGTCAAAAAGAGCTCTGCCCTGAATAAACGGATGTCATAGAATGACACCACATAATTTAGGGGCAAGCCCCTCCCCTCCACAGAGAAGTCTCTGATACAGACTTAGACCTAATTCATTCAGCACTGTTAACTGAAAGCCTTCTAGGCTTCAAGCACTGTTCAAGGTGCTGAAAATTCATTTGGGCAGAAAGTCCCTCCCCTCAGGAAGCTTGTATTCTTCTAGGAGAGACAAAAAGAAACAAATATTTACTCTAATGTGATGTAGTTAGAAAACAAACTTAGAGTTACCAAAGGGAAACGGTGGGGAGAGATAAATAAGGAGTTTATCCCTGGTGGCTCAGATGGTAAAGAATCTGCCTGTAATGCAAAAGACAGGGGTTCGATCCCTGGAATGAGAATGGCAACCCACTCCAGAAGTCTTGCCTGGAGAATGCCATAGAGAAGCCTGGTGGACTACTGTCCATGGGGATGCAAAGAGTTGGACACGACTGAGCAGCTAACACTTTCACTTTCATATATAAAATAGATAACCAAAAAGGACCTACTGTATACAGGGAACTATACTCAATGTCTTGCAATAACCTATAGTATAAAAGAACCTAAAAATTATGTATATATAATTATATAATATACACCCAATATGTGTATAACTGAATCACTTTGATATATACCTGAAACTAACATAATACTATTAATCAACTATATTTCAATAAAAAAAGAATTTAAAACATACTGTAGAGGGAAATGTTATTTTAAAATATAGCAGAGCATAGAGATAGAGTAAGGGATGCTGTTTGAAACAGTTGTCAGGGAAAGTTACTCTGGAAAGGTGATATTTAAACAAGAGAAATGATGGAGTGAGCCATGGGAGAGTTCCTATCTGGCTGACATAAACATTTCATCTCAGGGCAAGAGACCTTCAGCACATCACCAAAAGGCGTTTGACTGCAGACAAGCAGTCTTTAGAGAAGGCTGAAAACATCTTCAAAATGTGCCTGTGGACTGGGCTTGTATTCTTGCACCTCTGCCATCATCATGACAAGAGCTTTCCCTGCGTCCTGACATGGTTGGGGCCAACCATGTAAGCCCCAGGATGGAATCACATGGAACCCACCTAGTCCTACCTGCCAGGAGAAGGACAGACCAGACCTACAGCTGGAAGCAGAGCTCAAAGCCAAACCCGGCCTCAGCTGACTCACAGATGTGCAAGCATGAAAAATAAATGACTGATGTCAATGAGTTTTGAGAGCCTCATACTCAGCACTAGCCAACTTTCATAGTATGAAGACAATGGCAAGATGGTGATAAGTCCCAAGATAAAAAACAAAAGAAGGAAGCAGAAAGGGTGGTTTTCAGTGGGAGCATGATTTATTGAAGATGACCAGAGATGGCCTCAATAAGAAAGTGACGTGGGAGCAAGACCTAAAGGAGATGAAAGAACAAGCCTCTCAGATTTCTGGAGGAAGAGGATTCAAAGAAGAGGGGGAAGCACATGGAAAGACCTTGAGGCAAGAGTGTGTCCCACTCCATCACAGAACAAGGAAGCCTGAGTGGCTGGAACAGAGTAAGTGCAGGGGACAACAGATAGAGGCGAGGTCAGGGAGGAAAGGGGACAGGTCATGTGGGGCCTCTTAAGTCCCAGGTGTAAAGTTTGAGCAGGGGAGTGGCCTAGTCTGACAATTCTAAGAGGATCATTTAACCCCCTTGTGCCGTGAACAGGGTGTAGAGTGGACCTAGGGGAATTGGTTGGGAACCAATTACAATAATCCAAGGGAGAAATCATGGCAGCTTGAATGAAGGCAGAAGCAGCAGAGGTAGTGGGAAATGATCAGAATGTAGACACGGTTTCAATGTCAAGCTAATGAGACTGCAGTTGTCAGCAATATGGATTATGAGAGACAGACTTCAGAAACAACTCCAGCAACGCAAAGGCTGCAGCTAGCACTGACTACGATGGGGAAGACTGCAAAGAGAGTACATATGGGAGAAGGACCTTAGCATCTTGGGTTGATGATATTAAATCTGAGTTATCCATTAGTCACCCAGTGGGAAAGAGAGGAAGGCAATTTGACATCTGGAGTGAAGATGTCATTCCAACTGGAGAGTAATCAGCCTATGGATTAAGTTCTTTCCCATGCCAATAAAGAGCTGAGGGAAGGGAGGAGAGACCAAAATGGAAAGCTGAAATCTTCAAGAGCTGAATGGCTAGTATTTCTGCAGGCTCTTCTCTAGGCCATATACAAATAGTTTAAATACTGCTCAATTTAGCTCTCTTTCTCTGGCTTTGCCCTGGTCTGGGCTCCCCTTCCTCTCTGCTACACTTTGATGAGTTTCCCCCAGCCAACTGAGGCAAAGTCCAAACTCAGAGTTTATGAGACATGCACAACTCTGACTTTCAATGTCTTATTAATTAGGACTGATACACTGGGAGCTTTGTATTATATTAAGAGGAAAGAGAACACTGCCCAGCTATGTTTGGGGCTAGAAAGAGGGAAAAAGGGGTCTCTGATTCTGTAGACCTTCCTGAAGAGGTGTTGTCTCCTCCGTCTATAGGGGTGGCATACCCTGGCTTTATTTGTTCAGAACCTATAATGGATTAGAGAGCAAGACACAAGGCAACATTGCCCTGTTTCAAAAAGTGATACTCCCAATTGAAAGATGGGGGTTGACATATACACACCAAAGGGAATGACAACCCACTCCAGGACTCTTGCCTAGAGAATTTCATGGACAGAGGAGCCTGGCAGACTACAGTCCATGGGGTCGCAAAGAGTCAGACATGACTGAGCAACTAACACTTTCACTCTCACTTTCATGTATAAAATAGATAACTAATGAGTAGGTGGTGGCTCAGCAATAAAGAATCCGTCTGCCAATGCAGGAGATTCAGGTTGGATCCCTGGGTCAGAACAATTCCCTGGAGAAGGAAGTGGCAACCCACTCCAGTATTCTTGCCTGGGAAATCTCACGGACAGAGGAGCTTGGTGGGCTGCAGTACATGGGGTCACAAAAGAGTCAGACATGACTTAGCAACTAAACAGTGACTAGGTACCGTGTAGCACGGGGGGAAAAGGGGGAGGTACAATCTGTGGGACATCTATTAAGTTAACCTTAAAAATGCATTCCAGTATACATTAGGTGTAGAAAAATATAGTTTGATTCCACTTATACGTGGTACCTAGAAGAGTCAGATTCATGGAGTCAGAAAGTACATTGGTAGATACCAGGGGCTCCAGGGGAGGGGTATGAGGCAGGGATGGGGAGTTGTGTTCAATGCGGACAGAGTTTCAGTTAAGGAGTTGCACAAAATGTGAATGTATTTAGTGCCCCTGAACTGTACAGTTAAATGTAGTTAAAATAGTATGCTTTATATTATGCAACTTTACCACAATAAAAAAAAAAAGAAAAAAGTGATACTACTGTGCCCAGCTGAGACGCCAAAGTTGGAGGAGAAATCTACAGAGAAAATAAAAATGACCAACCTATGGCATGAAATGAGAACTGCAAAATATATGCCCACAAGGTTGTAAAATCTCTCCAAAAACAATTGTTCAGTACCTCAAAGCAAGTTTTAAAAATTGATTCTGTTTTGCTGCCATAATCACAGATCTATTGCCAAGAAGCTTCAGCCTCATAAACTTGAAAATGTTTTGTTTAGTTTTCAGACTTGGTGACCTAGTAAACAGAGACTACAGGGAACAAATGTTAAAATTTATTTATTTATTTATTTATTTGGCTGTATTGGGTGTTAGTGCATAGGTTCCTCTAGTTGGAGCACCCAGGTTTAATTGCCTCATGGCATATGAGATCTTAGTTCCCCAATTAAGGATTGAATCCACATCCCCAGCACTGGAAGGTGGATTCTTAACCACTGGACCACCGGGAAAGTTCCACAAACACTGAATTAAAATGATCAAAAATGGGCTACAAGCTTTGCTTTAGAAGTAGCCAGTGGACATAAACTCTATTGAGGGAATAGAAGCCACTGAGGAGATTAACTTGGAAGAGAAAGGTCACATTGAAGAAACAAGAGAAAAAGCTGCTCAAGCCAGTTTTGGAATCACTGCTGAGAGGCCCCTTCACAAATCTCTAACACTGCTATAAACTGAATAGTGTGCCTATTTCCCATTCACCTTGGGATAAATAGAGACAATCTTAGAGTTTCATGGCTTTGCTCATACATTGTAACATTTCACCATTCCTAAATTATGACAAAATCCTTAAAGGCTTAAGCTAATCAGGGACTTTGCATTTCAGGTACAGGTGGGCGTAAAAATCGGTATTATCACCCAAAGATACTTTGTAACCAGGCTGCAAGATTACAGGCTCGGCATGCACTGGCCCCAGTGCAGGACGCCCAGTTAGGAAGCATCTCGGGTTCTCTTTGGGCCTTTGCCTTTAAACTAAACTAAACCCAAGTAAAGGAGATTCAGACAGCCAAGCAAGCCCAAGACTTTCACTCTCTGACGCATCTTCTAAGGATCATTTCAGTCTCTTCCCTGGCCAACAGAGAAAGAGAAATATAAGAGGGGAAAGGCAAATAAATGTGGTTCTTGAAATCATTCATAAAGGATGAAAAAATTTTTGAGAGGAAGAAAAAACAAACACTGGTCAGCCAGTATGTTTGTGTGGAAGGTGGAGCAGACAGAAACACAGAAATCATTTCAATAAGGAAACAAAGATTTTTCTGAGAAAATTATTCAGTGGTGGAAAAGGCTTCTTCAAAAAGCAAAGAGCAAAACTACTGAGGGTGTGGGTTTCCCTGGTGGCTCAGTGGTAAAGAATGCAGGGGACACAGGTTCGATCCCTGATCCAGGAAGATCCCACATGCCTCGGAGCAACTAAGCCGGTGCACAACTATTGAGCCTGTGCTCTAGAGCCTGGGAGCCACAACTACTGAGCCCCCATGCCCTAGAGCCTGTGCTCCGAAACAAGAGAAGCCACCACAATGAGAAACCCGTGCAGGGCAACTAGAGAGTGTTCCCCACTCACTGCAACTAGAGGGAAAGTCCAGCAACAGTGAAGACCCAGCACAGCACCCCCCCCAAAAAAAACCTACTACTGAGGGTGTATTAATTCCTTTCTTTCTGGTTTTTAGACACAAATTCATTTAGTAAACTCTATCATGAACCAGACACTGTGCTTTCATCTATATTAAGTTGTGTCTATGTAGTTCTCGCCCCCCACTCCCACCCAGGATATATTGAACCACGTGAACTTCTATTCAGTCTTATTGCCCTGTCCTGAGCACATATATTAAACATGTCTATTGGAGGGGGAATGGCAGGCAGGGAGGAATCAGCTACAGATGGGATTTCTGCATTTGGTGAAATGATTGGGATTCGTTGAAACATTATTAATTTTAATCACATCCACCAACACAATATGGAAACTACTACTTTAAAAAAAAAACACTTGAAATGATAACTTTCAAAACTTGAGTAAATGAAGGTGAAAGACCTCTTTCCCATTCCACATAGTTTGTTTAGATAGAGTTCAAACCCTGTCTGCCCAGATATCAAGGGAGAGTACTGCCTGTTGGACCACACTTGAAAATAAACAGGGCAGTATTTTGCTTCCTCCCCAGTTAATCAGATTGTCACCAAGTAGGAACCCCTGGGAAACCAGTCAGGCTTTTTTGCTCCTGTTTTCCTCTTCAAACTATGATCCAAGCCTCTGTAGCAGAGAGGGCCTCCATCACAGCCATAGAGCCTCTTCTGCATCCTCCCTAGGTGATGGAGAATGAACCCCAATGAGCTCAGTAATCCATAGATTCACACCACGTGAGCATTAGAATAAGCCCTGAAGCCTTCTGTTCAGAGAGCATTAGAGAGCATGGAACTAAGACCAAGAATTGAGCATCTTTTCTTGTGCTACGGCAAAGCCTCATTTCCACATAACTTGGGCAAAGATAAATGGACCACCTGCTCTCCATGCGTAGAGCTTCCCTGGTGGCTCAGATGGTAAAGAATCTGCCTGCAATACAGGAGACTCGGGTTCAAGCCCTGGGTTGGGAAAATCCCCCTAGAGAAGGGAATGGCCACCCACTCCATGGAATTCTTGCCTGGAGAAGCCCATGGACAGAGGAACCTGGTGGGCTACAGTCCATGAGGTTGCAAAGGGTTGGGCACAGCTATGCAACTAACACTTTCACTTTCCTTTCACCTTCCATTCACCCTCTGCTTCCTGACAACTTTTCCACTGTTTTCACCCATCTCCATTTCCATCTCAGGACTTTTCCCTCTCCACGGGCACCTCTACATAGGCTGCTGAGAGCTGTCAGCACAGAACTGACTGCTGTCAATAGAGTCAGGCAGTGATGAGGTGGATGTTGAAGGCGGGATGCTCTCTTGACCCTACCACCATTAGCAGCGCTGGCAAGCAGGGGAATGGAAAGAGCCGTGGGTAATTGGCCAGAACTTCTATGTATCCAGCAAGCGGCCATAGGGATGTGTACGATTACTGTCCTCTGGCTTATCCCTTCATTTCCTAGCTCTACAAAATCCCCACCTCCATCTAAAAGAGTCTCCTCCCAGCCCAGCACAGAACTCATCTGCCTAAGCTAAGCCATTACTGAATTCTTTCAACTCACCCTTGGCAATCATTTTTATTTAAAATTATCTCCTGTTTCTAACCTGGTTGTTAGCCATCACTGCTGAGAGCAGACTGGCTGCTAAATGAGTTGGTCCTCACGGATCCTGTACTCCTTATGTCTCTTCCTGTGACAGAGGACTCATGAAAATGACTTCGTGCAGTGACACACAAGGTGTAAGACCTCAGATCCACACCTTGATGATTCTGCCTGGCTGCATGAGTTTGGAGGTGGGCACGAAGATGTTTTTCTGTCCCATTAGTATAAGAAACATCACGAACAGCCTCCATCATTAGGCCACTTTATTCTGCCTTTTGGAGTCACCCAAACAATGGCACCCCACTCCAGTACTCTTGCCTGGAAAATCCCATGGATGGAGGAGCCCGGTGGGCTGCAGTCCATGGGGTCGCACAGAGTCGGACACGACTGAGAGACTTCACTTTCACTTTTCACTTTCATGCACTGGAGAAGGCAATGGCAACCCACTCCAGTGTTCTTGCCTGGAGAATCCCAGGGATGGGGGAGCCTGGTGGGCTGCCGTCTGTGGGGTCGCACAGAGTTGGACATGACTGAAGCAGCTTAGCAGCAGCAGCAGCAAACATTCTCAGGGCTTCCCTGATAGCTCAGCTGGTAAAAAATCCACCTGAAATGTGGGAGACCTGGGTTTGATCTCTGGGTTGGGAAGATCTGTGGAGAAGGAAAAGGTTAGCCGCTCCAGTATTCTGGCCTGGAGAATTCCATGGACTGTATAGTCCATGGGGTTGCAAAGAGTCAGACACGACTGAGTGACTTTCACTTTCACTTTTAAACTTTCTCAAAACTGGAAGATCTCAGAACACACTGTTTTGCATAATCTTCTTATTGTAGATGGGAGGAAATTTGTCTTTACAAGAGATCTTTTCAGAGATTTTGATCACTCAGGTTTTTAAAATTCCAATTGTGAATCCTCACACCCAGTTTAGAGGTGACTAATCTGGGAAGCAGAATAGAAGAATCCTGGGTTATTTGGGGGGTGCTACTTACCATAAAAGGTGAAGAAGGAGTACACACCCAGTATGAAATAAGTTGTCTCAGGCCAGATCTTATGGAAGTGGGGCTTAGAAGGGATATCCTCTCCCTTCCCTTCCTAGGACAGCAGGAGCACTGCTCATTTTTTTGATACAAAAGTGGTGTCCACTCACTGTGATCTTCCCAAAGACCAATTCGGATGAACTCATTTTCTGGCTCAAAACTTCAGTGATTCAATCCTGAAAGTGAAGGTGTTAGTCGTTTAGTCATGTCTGACTTTTTGTGACCCCATGGACTATAGCCCGCCAGGCTCCTCTGTCCGTGGAATTTTTCTGGCAAGAATACTGGAGTGGGTTTCCATTTCCTCCTCCAGGGGGTCTTCCCGACCCAGGGATTAAACCCAGGTGTCCTGTATTGCAGGCAGATTCTTTACCATCTGAGCAACCAGGGAAGCTCTACATCCCAATTAACTTCCAAACTCCTTAGTCTTTGCAATCTAACCTTACGTACTCTCCCATCCCACTTCCTAGCCCATGTGTACAAACGGAACCAGCCAAACTGAACTATTCTTACTCTTCTTTCCTTTATTTAGGCTTTGTTCAAGCTGCCCGTAATGTTCTTCCTCACCTCTGGCGCATCTCTACAGGTCCACATCCCCTTGTCCTTCAAAAATAACAAGAAACAGAAACTGATTCAAAAGGAATTGATTGGAAAGATTGAAGGATATCTCATGAAAATGAAAAGGACTGACTACAATTACATCTTACAAGGGACTAGAAAAAGACACAAGAAAGCCTCAAGGAGCAGCAATTCATTTCTCTCACTCTGCCTCTTGCTCCCACCCCAGTTTTCCTTCCTCGCTAGTCACTCAGGCTCTATTTCTACTTCCTCCCATGAGTCTGCTCTGCTGCTTTCAGATTCAGTTTTTTCTAGCTTTCCATATATATTGATCAAACATGGCCTCCGAAGGCTTTTCCATGTTTCTCATCTCCAAGCCCACCAGCCAGTTAACCAGCATCCAGTTAATCCCATTCCCAATGGATGGGGAAGGAGGTGTCATTGAGTCAGCCTTCCCAATGGACTATCAGCTGTTGAACTCACCTGCCAGCACTGGCCAAGGAAGGGAGGATCATCAAGTATAATGACTGAGCTTCTGTACAGGTATACCTGTGATGCTATGAGGCAGACAGTCTCATAGCAGACTCCCTACTCTAGCTCCTTCTCAAAACCTTCTTTGATTCCGCCATCCAGTCCTCTCCTCCCTTTGAGCACCTGCATCACCTGTAGGTGACAGTTTGAGGTCCTCTCTCCTGAGATCTTTCCCTCCATGTTTCTTCTTCTATCAGATCCCTCCTCCACACCCAGACTCAGAAGCAGACCAAGCCCCGTGTAGTTACTCACCCACCTTCCCTTGGTATAGTGCCCAGAAATAGGCTGGTAGGAGTGACGGCCCCTGAGATATGAAATAATGTGAGCTGGTAAAATATATGGGGAGTGTAAGCTACTTCCTCCCAGGCTTGGATGTCACTACTTCTGGTAGCCTCTTCTAAGTTACTCTAAGAAAAAGGCACTGCAAGATTGGTGCAAGCAGACCAGGGTGGAAGAGAAAGGAGTAGCAAAACGATGTAGTTAGAGCTTAAGGCAGAATCCTAAAAGCTGTGTCCCTATTTAGGCTTCCCAAGAACTGTCCTTAATTCTGTCATTCAAAGCTTAATCTATGATCTCACAATCTTAAAAAATCTCTTTTTGTTGTTTACAGAGGCCATAGTCTGCTTCTAGCCGATGAGAAGTGGGCATACACAGTTCTTTTTTTTTTAAGCTTTTTATTTTGTATTGGGCGTACAGTTGATTAACAATGTTGTGATAGTTTCAGGTGTGAAGCAAAGGGACTCAGCCATACACACACATGTGTTCATTCTTCCCCAAACTCCCCCAGCCCCCATCTAGGCTGCCACATAATATTGAGGAGAGCTCCACGTGCTACACAGGAGTTCCTTGTCGGTTACCCATTTTAAATATAGCAGTGGGTACGTGTCAACCCTGACTATCCCTTCCCCCATCTTTCCCCTTACCCCCCCGTCCCACCCGTAAAGGAAGTTTGTAACTTCATTCTCTTAAATTCCTAAACCTTTGGTATGATGCTAATTACTTTTTCCATTGAATTGTCCTTATTTGTCTGCTTGTCTTCTTTCTGCCATGAGCCTATAATATCCCTAAAGACAAGGCTTTCTAAATGTCTCCAAAGTCTCTATCATGGAACAAAAGGAAATTTTATAGTATGTTCACTAAATGAATGAATGAATGAGTGAATGATTAGAAAATGTACAGTGTCTTATTCCTATGACTGGGCACCTCATGAATTTGGAGAATAGCTGTGAATAAAAGGAAGTGATCACTGCCTGAATCAGTGTTGTAGAGGATGATGGTACAGTCTTCTATCTGGTTCCTGAGTTTCCCTTGCCTGTCTCCTCCTATAAGTCTGTGCCTGGGGAGATGCCAAGGTAAAGAGAGGTGTGGCCTTTTGCTTAATAAATCTAGCATTTGACATGCTCCTGGGAGAAATAAATGAGAGATGACCCTTTACTATGCAGAAGAGAAAGAACCTTTTTTCTGTTTGTTTTTGTTGTTGTTGTTGTTTGCTTGTTTGTTTGTTTTTAAACAGACTCCTGTGTCCATGGAATTCTCCAGGCAAGAATATTGGAATGGGTTGCCATTCCCTCCTCCAGGGGATATTTCCGACTCAGGCATCAAACCCAGGTCTCCTGCATTACAGGCAGATTCTTTATCATCTGAGCCACCAGGAAAGCCCAAACTAATTTTTATTGGAGTATAATTGCTTTACATTGTTATGTTAGTCTCTATTGTACAGCAGAGTGAATCAGCTATACATACACTTGTCTCCTCTCAGCAAGAGCGTTCCTATTTCCCCGTAGGCAGGAACATTGCCTCTTGAGAATCCCAGTCTATCGCATGCTGAGTACATGGGCTTGGTTTCAGTATGGTTCAAGATAAGCCCCAAACACAACCAACTCCTGTCCAAACACCACAGATACAATGGTTTTACTGAAGGACCTGGGCTTGTGTCCACTTGCTTCTGGAAAATTCCAAGGTCCAAGGAAAAGTGCACTGGAAATTTAAAACTGGGGGAGGAGTCCTAAAAATCCTAACTTTCAGCTTCCCGTCAGCATGTGTTCCTCTTATCAAGTGTGCTCAAAACCCCATTGAAGGATTCAGATGTGTCCTTCTTGGTTGAGGAAGCTGCTTTCTCCAGACCCCTGGAGGTGCTATAGAACCTCCATGCCCGAACTCATCTGTCAGCCACCCTCATCACCCACAGAGCCCAGGCTGGCAGGGCCAAGCCACGAAGTTTAAAAGGAGCTTCACACCGCCCTTCCCCCACACCAGGCCTCTGCCCTCAGCTTGCTCTGAAACAAGTGCTCGGGCCATCTTGGGGGCACCAGTGGTGCCAGCCCCTGGCTTCCACTCAATCCCTGCCTCCCCAGACCTCAGCTGGCCTTTATCTTCCCACACGCTTGGCATCTGACAAAGCTGTCTCCCTCAGGACCATTCAGCTGTGACATTTTCCCAGCGTGTCTTCTCCTTGTCAACATGACACAGGGCAGGCAGCCTTTCAAAGAGAGAGAAAGAGGCCAGAATGCACAGGCACGCGAGCACACATGGAGAAGGAAGCAGGAGAGAAAGACCTCAGTGAAAGAGCCGCCCAAATGGGAATGTACCCCAAGTAACAACAGCTGAGCTCCACACACCCTTCTAATGGAGAAGACAGGGCGGGTGGAACCTCTGAACACTCTTCCCCAAAGCCAGAAAGGGCCAGGAGCCATCTTGGTGGGGCTAAAACACAGCCATTCTTGGGACAAAGCTTCCACTGGCCTTAAGGCTGCTTCCCAAAGATGACGCTTCCTGCCCTCCAATTTCACACCCATGCCCCTGCCTCGCCCAGCCGAGGGGGAAGCCAGAAGGGCATGAAGGCTCTGGGGGTGGGGGACAGCATGCACAGGTGGCCCAGATGATCCAGAAATTGGATTAAGTCAGAGGAAGCAGAGATCTCAGGGTCTGAGGTAACCAGCAAAGGAGGAAGTTTCTAAGAATCTCTGGGGAAACTAGGAGAGAAAGTAGAGCCCCACTGCCCAAGGAATGAGGGTCCCAGACCAGTATTATTTGCATTTCAAAGGAAATAGCTAGCACCTGGGTTGTGGAGGTTTATAAAGTCCACCACTTACCTGTGTCTGTTCAGGTGTGTCCATGAGTCCTTAGAGTGGACTAGGGGAGGGACAGGGTAAGAAGAATCCAGAGTTAGAAGTTTAAACAGGTGAATCTGAGTCAGTTTGGCTTCCCTGGTGGCTCCAACAGTAAAGAATTTGCCTGCGATGTGGGAGGCCCACGACTGATCCCTGGGTTGGGAAGATCCCTTGGAAAAGGGAATGGCTACCCACTCCGGTATTCTTGCCTGGAGAATTCCATGGACAGAGGAGCCTGGTGGGCTACAGTCCATGGGGTTGCAATGAGTCCCATGTGACTGAGCAACTAACACTTTCAATTTCTGAGTCAGCTTGGTCACTAATCTTGGATGAACCAGTGAGTTAATCAGTCCTCAGCTGCCTCACATATAAAATATGAACCTGAGCTAGATAAACTTGATGATTCCTACCAGCTCCAATTTTTCAGGGGACACAGTCTTCCATCCCACTGTGCCCCGACCACTTGGTTTCATCCTTCCTCTGTTAAATGACTTCCATCTGCATTTTTGTTACGTTGGTGAGCAATGTCAGGGCGTCTCAATGCCCTGACATGAATCCACTGTTTCTCCCCCAACAGAGATGGAAAGTGGAAAGAACCCCTCTGCTTCGGGACCACAGAGCAGCAGGGCTGAGGCACAGACCAAGCTTAGAGCTGAAGTGGAGTAAGTCAAGTCACCGCACACAGTCATCTCCCGGGTTATCAACAAAACCAGCCCCAGACCCACGTCTGCTCTCTGAGTTCCCCACCCTGTGTCATACCATTAGCTCTCTTCCTTCTCTCATTGAGTATTTGTTTAATAGTTGCTAAGACTCAGGAATAAGGAATCAGGGAGGTAAAATTTTCAGGGATGAAAGAATGTAAGATAAAGCACTTTGCCTCAGAATTTGCAATGGAATTGGAATCTCTCCATCTCCCACAATCGCTTTAGTAATATCTTCCTTAGCAAGTAGTGGGATTTTCCTGGAAAGCTATTAATTCAAAAACATTCTCATTAAGTGCTAACTCGATTCCAGCACTGTGCTATCCTCTGAGAATAAAATGGTGAACAAGATAAGTTCTTTATGGAATTTGTAGGCTACAAAGGGAAGACAGACCTTATAAAGTAGTAACTATACCACTTTAGATGATCAGTCACGGCTGTGGTGTGTTGTTATATTTAATAGGGGGACTGTAATGGTTCATTTTATGTGTCAGCTTGACTGGGTCATGGGGTACACAGATATTTGATTAAATTTATTTCTGGGTGTGTTTATGCAGATGTTTCTGGATGAGTTTAGCATCTGAATCTAATCCAGATTGCCTTCCCTATGGTGTGTGGTGGCTTAGATGGTAAAGAATCTGCCTGCAATGCAGGATACCCAGTTTTGATCCCTGGGTCAGAAAGATCCCCTGGAGAAGGGAATGGATACCCACTCCAGTATTCTTGCCTGGGAAATCTCATGGACAGAGGAGCCTGGCGGGTTGCAAAGAGTCAGACACAACTTAGCGACTAAACAATATCGTGCATGAGAATCATTCAATCCATTGATGACTTAGTTAGAACACAAAGGGAGAGGAAAGGAGAGTTCTTGCTCTCCTGGCTGACTGAGTTGGGACATCCATCTCTCCTGCTCCTGAATGAGGATCTACATCAGCAGTGCTCTTGGCTCTCAGGCTTCAGACTCAAACTGGAAATACACCACCAGCTTCCTGGGTCTCCTGTTCACAGACAGCAGATGTGACACTTCTCAGCCTCCATCATTATGAGATCCAACTCCTTTGAGTAAGTATCTTTCTTATACATTTGTTATTTATTTTACATACAGCTCCTACTGGTTCTGTTTCTCTGGAGAACACTGACTAATACTGCAGCACAGGGTGTCAGGAAAGTCTTCCTTTTATGCTGTTGTTCATGGACTGCAGCACACCAGGCTTGCCTGTCCTTCACTGTCTCCCAGAGTTTGCTCAAACTCATGTCCATTGAGTCTGTGATGCCATCCAACCATCTCATCCTCTGTCATCCCCTTCTCCTCCTGCCTTCAATCTTTCAGAGCATCAGGATCTTTTCCAATGAGTCAGCTCTTCACATCAGGTGGCCAAAGTATTGGAGCTTCAGCATCAATCCTTCCAATGAATATTCAGGAGTGATTTCCTTTAGGATTGACTGGTTTAATCTCCTTGCTGTCCAAGGAACTCTCAAGAGTCTTCTCCAGTACCACATTTCAAAAGCATTAGGAAAGTATTCCTTAAAAATGTAAATTTAAGCAGAGATCTACAGTGGAATGTGAGTTCGCTAGATGAAGGAGAGGGAAAGGGAAAGGGAATGAGCAAGGGAGAGGCATTAATGTGAGCAAAGGCCATGGCTACTTTGGAGAGCTGGAGGATGAGTGGCTTGGCTGGGCTGTTGAGAGCCAGGAAAATATTGATGAGAGAAAACCAGAGAAATAGACAGGGCCCAGACCATGCAGGACACTATGGTATTGTTAAGGATTCAGGACTTTATCCAGAGAGAAGTGGGGAGTCATTGACAATTTCTAAGGTCTCCAGGAGTTACAAGCATCCACCATGTTTGTTTATTTCATTGCAGAATCTAGGCCTGTCTTGGTTTGAAGCGATGCCAGATGTACTGTCTCCTGAAAAGCTCCCCTGGGCTTCTAGAAGGCACTGTGGACTTCCTCCTGTCACAGTCTGTCTTTCCACCACTGAACCCATTCACTGTGTGACAGATTGTGAATGGCAGGAAGGCGAGCTGTGAGGTCCAGCAGTGGGATTTCTCTTGACCTCTGTGGACTCCTGTCTGCTGACTGGAAAAGTCCAAGACCTCGGGTCTCTGTTTTTTTTCTCCACACCTGAGTCTGCTTCACATCCCTTGGATGCTGGGGGAATAAATACGTGAAAGGTGTGTGAGACTTTCCTGGGTGTTGAGGTTACAGCCAGTGCTCATGTAGAGGACACATGGCCACGGGGCAGCCCCGATAGCTCCCCCCAGTGGAGCCCACGAGAGCTGCCTGCTGGCCAGGGCCGTGTCTGTACGGCTGCAGCCTCACTCACGCCCACAGAGAGGGCTAGGACAGTGGAACGGCTTTCCAATAAAATGTAGCACCAACTGTGTGCTGGGCACAGGAAGTGAGCAAACGGATAACTTCCCTGAGGTGCAGAGTGAATCGTGCTGAACCATAAGGCTTTCCTGGTGGCTCTGACAGTAGAGAATCCACCTGCAATGAAGTAGATCCAGCTTCGGTTGGGAGATCCCCTGGAGAGGGGAATGGCTACCCACTCCAGTATTCTTGCCTGGGAAATCCCATGGACAGAAGAGCCTGGCAGGTTACTGTCCATGGGGTCACAAAGAGTCAGACATGACTGAGTGACTAATACTTTTTCATAGAAACCACAAATCAAAAAAAAAAAATTTTTTTAAACAGGAATCAAATTTTCCCAGGAAGTGTGAATATATGTATACACACACACACACACACACACACACACACACACACGTTTCCCAGGTGCCAAGTAGGAGACATGGGTTCCATCCCTGGGTTGGGAAGATCCCTGGAGTAGGAAATGGCAACCCACTCCAGTATTCTTGCCTGGAAATCCCACAGACAGAGGAGCCTGGTGGGCTACAGTCCAGGGGTTGCTAAGAGTCATACAGGACTCTGTGACTATACAACAAAATATATTACATATTATATATATAGATAATACATATGTATGTGAATGGATAATATATCTGGATGGATGCTACATATGGATAATACATATATATATTTGGATGGATCATATATATATATATATATATATATGGATAATACACATATACACGGGTGATATATGTATATAAAATACATCAGATCAGATCAGATCAGTCGCTCAGTCGTGTCCGACTCTTTGTGACCACATGAATTGCAGCACGCCAGGCCTCCCTGTCCATCACCAACTCCCGGAGTTCACTGAGACTCACGTCCATTGAGTCAGTGATGCCATCCAGCCATCTCATCTTCTGTCGTCCCCTTCTCCTCCTGCCCCCAATCCCTCCCAGCATCAGAGTCTTTTCCAATGAGTCAACTCTTCACATGAGGTGGCCAAAGTACTGGAGTTTCAGCTTTAGCATCATTCCTTCCAAAGAAATCCCAGGGCTGATCTCCTTCAGAATGGACTGGTTGGATCTAATATGTGTTAAAATTAGGCAGAATAATGGCTCTGCAGAGATGTTAACATTCTAATCCAGGGAGCCTGTGATTTTGTGTCTTCCAATACAAAAGAGACTCTGCAGATGTGAGTAAGTCCAAGGACCCTGAGAGGGAAAACTTTCCCCCTGCATTGGAAGTGCAGAGTCTTAACCACTGGACCACCAGGGAAGTCCTGGAAGGCGCCGAATCTGAATGGATATGATCGGTGGCTAGAGAGAGAAGATTCAGAACTCTTAGGGCTTTTCAGACTTGGACAACCAGAGAGTAGCTCTTGACAGTCCCTAAACTGGAAAATTTAGGAGGTTGGGAAATATAAGCAGAAATTTCAGGACAAGAAAATAATTTTGGCTTAAACCTAATTTCAGATACGTGTGGGACACACAGATAAGATGACCAGGAGGAAACTGGACACTGTTGTTTAGAGCCTGGTGGGGAGCTGGGCTGGAGGCATGCATTCTGGGTGAGCATAGGGATGATTGAAACCCAGGGCTTCAGTAAGATTTCTCAGGGAGAATCCGAAGAAAAGAAGAAGGCTGAAGGCGCATCACTGGGCAAGAGTGATACTTAAAGGCAGTAGAAGGTACCATGGACTTCAGGGGTCCTGGGTCTCACCCCAGGTTAACAATTTCAATTTTACACTAGACCCAAACAAAGGTGAGAGAAGGTTAAGGTGTGCTGTGTGAGTCTATGACTGCTTCTACCACTGAAGGCTCGCCCTACATGGACTGCTGTTTCCTTCCCTGGATTCAAGTGGACCGACTACTTTGGCTCCTGGCCTGCCCTGCCCTGTGTCCCAATTATAAGAGGCACTGTGCTGCTACAGTGACCACAGCTTGTACCATGTAGCTCTTTCCAACTAGGGAAGACTGATGAGACAAGGGCTATCAGTATGGATCTGGCCCTTAGCGTACAGCCTTCAAAACTTCGCATAAAATACAGTAGTTGTGTGGGAAGGGGTGGAATAGACAATGCTGGAAGACTGGGCATTTGGTGTTTAGGACCAGTAAGAACACAATGACCAAGTGTAAAATGAAGCTCTCCAGCCCCAGAACACTACAGGCCGACAGAAGAACTGGTTAAAAAGAAAAAGGGACACATGTCAGAGAGAAACAGAGTTGCCATGAGCAAGAGACTCGTGGTCACAGGAGAGGAGGAAAAGCCTTACTTAGCTGGGTATGTGCAGGGCCAGATGTCAAGTTCATCCCGCTAAACCAGAACATATTAAAGCTTCATCATGATAGACCTGACGTACAGTCGCCATGGACAGATATTTACAGACAGTCCTCACTGGTATAAATGCAGGCACACACAGACATGCAGACTCTATTTTTTAAAATAATTTCATTTATTTTTATTTTTGGCTGTGCTGGGTCTTTGCTGCTGCACGGGCTTTCCCTAGTTGAGGTGAACGTGGGCTATTCTCTAGTTGTGGTCACGGGCTTCTCGTTGCCGTGACTTCTCTCGCTGTGGAGCACACAGGCTCTCGGTGCTCGGGCTTCAGTAGGTGCACCTCACAGCTTCAGCAGTTGTGGCTCACAGGCTCTAGAGCACAGGCTCAGAAGTTGTGGTGCCTGGGCTTAGTTTCTCTGCGTCATGTAGAATCTTCCTGATAAGACTCTATTTTTAAATCTCCATGAAGTGATGCATCAGTTTAGAATCTTGGTGGAGATGATATCACAGGTGTGTGTAACTTGTCCAAATTCATCCAACAGTTGTAGGATTATAATCCTCATGCAATGCTGCTCCATCCACCCCACACCCAGTTTTGTCTTGCAGCAACTAAGTCCAGGCTGGTGGAACACCATGAAGCGGTTCTGTTTGCTGGAATTATGCCAACCTGTGGTAAATATCTCCCCACAATGACTTTTCACTTCGCCAGCTTTTGCAGCAGAATCCTTTCTGTAGTTAACACAAGGATAAATGCAGCTCAGATAGCCCTCTCCAAAGGAACCCAAATTCTAAATTAATGAAGTCTGAATTAATGAGGTTTTATAAACATATCACAGGCATGGGGCTCACCTCTGTAAATAGCAATTGGCAATTTCATTAATTGGGGTCAGGATCTGGTCTGTACTTCTCTTGTCAAATGCAATCAGTCATGGGAAGTAGGATCTTCATTTATCATAAACCTGGTGTGCTTCTAAGTCAGAAGCTGTGTACTTGAGTTTCCCGGGAATGTAGTAACCAGTCTCAGAGATCTCTTCCTGGAATTAAAGTTCCCACCAAAACATAGGAACTTTCTTGGGCAAGTGAGTAATTATCTTTCAGGAGAGAGGATAGATAAAGAGCTCTCTGAGAGATAGATGTGCAACAGTTAGTGCCAATTTATTTTGGATATTTGCCCAAAATAAAAGATGAAAACGCGGAAGAAATTCTCAGTAAATGTTGCAGTTGAGAACATAGGACCAGCACCTCCCTAGGAAGTGAAGTGAAAGTCACTCATTCATGTCCGCCCTCTTTGAGACTCCATGGACTATACAATCCACGGAATTCTCCAGTCCAGAATCCTGGAATGGGTAGCCTTTCCCTTCTCCAGGGGATCTTCCCAACCCAGGGACTGAACCTGGGTCTCCTGCATTGCAGGAGGATTCTTTACCATCTGAGCCACCAGAGAAGCCCTAGGAAGCTAACTATTAAATCAGACTTTGGCAATAGGAGCCTATTATGTTCAGTGGGGAACAGGATTGACCTATGGTATATCTGAGTCGATAAGTATGAATAGGTCTAATAAATATATGTACAACTTAACTGGATATGTTCGGGGCAGACTTCAAGTTTATCCCACTACACCAGGATACACAAATGCATCATCATGACATACCTGACAAACACTTGCCATGAACAGATCCTTACCAAAAAAATCCTTGCTGGTATCAATGGAGGCACAAACAGACATGCAGATTGTATTTTAAAATCTCCATGCAGTGTTGTATCAGTTTAGAACCTTGATTGTGGTGATAATATCACATGTGTAGGTACATATCCAAATTCATCAAGATGTGTACATTAAATGTGTGAAGTTTTTACATACCAGTTGTACTACAAGAAAGTATACAAAGACTCTTGAGGGTTCTTTGGGCTTCCAAGAGATCAAACCAGTCAATCCTAAAGGAAATAAATTCTGAATATTCATTGGAAGTACTGACGCTGAACCTCCAATACTTTGGCCACATGATGCAAAGAGCTGACTCATAGGAAAAGACCCTGAGGCTGGGAAAGATTGAGGTCAAAAGGAGTAGAGGGCAGAGAGGATGAGATAGTTGGATGGACATGAGTTTGAGCAAACTTTGGGAGATAGTGGAGGATAGAGGAGCCTGGCATGCTACAATCCATGGGGTTGCAAAGAGCTGGACAGGACTTAAGGACTGAACAACAATTTTATATATATATATATATATATAATGCTGAGCAAACAAAAGAAAGCTGCAGAATGATATGTACAGTGTACGACCATTTATATAAAATTTAAGACATGAAAATCAAGTCCATGTATTTTTATGACCATATATATAGTAAAAGTTTATTGTTTTTTTAATGTGGAATGATAAACACCTAACTCAGGGTGTTGGTTATTTCTAAGAAAGGAAGGAGAGAAACAAAATTGGGGAGGAGTATCCAGTGGATTTTAACTGTATTTATAACATTTTCTTTGAAATAAATCCTTCTGAGATAAAGGAAAAAAAGCGTTTGTGTGTCTGAGTATATATTTCCACACACATAATGAATGGCTCCTCGATATTCTTCAGTGGTTGAGACATACCTGTCAGAACTGAAACCTTAAAATCTATGTGCAGGCAGAAATAGAATGCCTGGTATTTACATCTCACCTGGCACTTTTCAAAGCATTTTCATCATCTTAGATATTTTAAAATCATAAGTAGGCAAGTTCTGCAGATGTCATTATCCAATCTGACAGATGAAGTACAGAGAGGTAAAACAGAAGGATGAAGATGGAGAGCTGAGTGTTTCTCGATTCACAGGAGTTTTTCCTAAGTTGCCAATAATCACAAATCTCTTCCTTCCCATACACAGCCTTCGGCATCCAAGTGCCTCCAGAGAGGAAAGCAGGCCCATGGCACTCTGAACTCCACTCTAGCCTGCCAGGCTCCTCTGTCCATGGGATTTCCCAGGCAAGAATACTGGAGTGGGTTGCCATTTCCTCCTCCAGGGAATCTTTCCCAACCCAGGGATCAAACCCATGTCTCCTATATTGGCAGGCAGACTTTTTATGGTTTTTTTTTTTAAACCACTGAACCATCTGAGAAGCCCCAGTGATTCTAATACTGGGGGCCAAATGTCTGATTGGAAGCCACAGTTGACCCTTTTCCAATAGAGCTTCAAGAACTTTAGATGTATTTTGAAAGTAAAATTGTCTCTTAAAATGCCAGTGTGTGTTGTGAAAAGGATGTTACTGTGGAAATCGAGATGAATTAGATCAGTGGAATGAGACTGAGAATTTCTTTTCCACATTTGGAAAACCTGCATTTACTGAGCACCCACTGTGTGCCTCACAGCCCTGAGCTGGACTATATTATAGTGGAGGGGGGAGGTATTCAAGTGAAATAAGCATGAGTCTTGCCCTCAAAGGATGTTCATGCTAAAGGAAATAGGTTCATAAATAACTGGAGAACAGATGCAGTTGCCAGAAGGAGGTAGAGTGGATCCTCTAGGTGGGAGTCTGCAACCTCCAGGCCATGGACTGGTACCTCCTCTCAGATCAGCGGCAGCATCAGATTTGAAATAAAGTGTACGATAAATATAATGCACTTGAATCATCCCCAAGCCATCGCCCCACCTCCAGTCAACAGAAAAATTGTCTTGCATGAAATCAGTCCCTGGTACCTGGCTGGGGACTGCTGCTCTAGGGCACGGAAGTGGGTACGAGGCAGGGTCTGCATTGTGTGCACAAGAAGAAGGTAAGAGGAGAGACTGACTGGAGAAAAGGCCTCAGCAGGACCTCAGAGTGGAGCCAAGAGAGTGAAGGTCCTGGCGTTTTCTCAGTCAGATTCAGGGTCCTCTGTCAAACAGGTGAAAACTAGAGCTTTGCTGTCAACAGAGACCAAAGCCACAGACCTGGACCCCAACAAAAATGCTCTTTGAAAAGGAATAATAATAATAATATATATATTATTGTTTTATATATATTATTGTCTTATATATATATATATATCATTAGCATCCTCGTTTTTCAGTACAGGAAAGTAAACCCAGACTGGTTAAGCCATTAACCTCATAGCACACAGCTGGCAAGTGGTAGCCCTGAGGTTCCGCCTCACTCTGGCTCTGGAGTCTGTCCTCTGGAATGGCCGCAGACACGTATTTGGGAAGCCTGCTCAACCCATGCTGTTTGCTTTGGAATTACCAACCTGCCCAAGACAACTGGACCTGGAGTGGACAGGTCCAGTCGTGGACTCAGATCAGCCAATCAGATTCTCACCATGAAAAACAGAGTATGATTTCAGTCCCTGACTTTCCAGTTTCAATCCTAACCTATCCTGTTCTTGGATATCTGTTAGACTGTCTGTGATCCTTAAAATAGCCAGCTGCCCTTCTCAGTTGAGTGGTTTCTGTCCCCGTAATCCGATAATGCCTGTTGAAACCACATCCTCACAACATCCCCAAAGCGGATTTCTTTTCAAGATTGCCGATCATCACCTCTTAACAATGGACTCCAGTAGATCTTAAAGGCTCTTATCACAAGGAAAAAAATTGTAACTGTGGGTGATGATGGGTGTTAACTAGACTTCTGTGGCAATCATTCCACAATATATACAAATATCAAGTCTTGTTTGCACACCTGAAGCAAATATAATATTTCAACTACATCTCAATAAAAGAGATTGACTCCAGGGGCCTCTTTGTCCTGTTCTGCAACTGCAGCTTGTGCCTAATCACTCTGCCTTACCCACTCTGTCTCTCCTCTGAGCCTATATGTCATCCTGTCACTGATTTCTTAGGCTGGCTACCTCTCATCATCTATATGGCTTAAGGATCTCTACCAGGAAAGATTCCATGATTCCTTAAGGCTGGACATGCCTTCTCCTGTGCTCCAGGGGCACTTCTGCAAAGATACGTACCTCCCATATGAAAGAGATATGACCAAATATTACATCCAGGCATGCACAGTCACTAAGTCATGTCCTACTCTTTATGACACCATGGACTGTAACCTGCCAGGCTCCTCTGTCCATGGGATTTCCCAGGCAAAAATACTGGAGTGGGTATCCATTCCCTTCTCCAGGGGATCTTCCCAACCCAGGGATCAAACCCATGTCTCCTGAATTGGCAAGTGGATTCTCTACCACTGCACCACCCAGGAAGTCTGGACATTACAAACGCCTGAGCAAAACTAGCAAGCTACAGAAGACGGTGGGTCATAGGCCCCTGTTATGGAAAAAGCTTAGATGTGCGTGTAAGAAACATAAGCAGGTCATGTCACCGCTTGTGTGAGTCTTCCACTGAGGTTCAATCATATAACAAAATGCAAAGGCCAGACTAGCTTATGAGACCCTGGGGGATAGAATGCACCCATCCCTTCATCCCCACCTCTATTTATTTATTTATTTTGCCTCACTGACTCCTTCTTTTTAAAGGCTCTTTGACTCCTTAAATTAATGGAGGCATAAGGAGATTAAGGAAGTTCACTACCTGATCTCACCCCTACCCCCATATCTAGGCTTTTGATTCTTGTGCAACCAAAATGCATTGTATTATGCTTTCCTCCTAGGACAATGGACAAATGTATACTCCCCTTAGATCCACTGTTGAAATGAACAGATGGCAAGAGGTTCTTCATCAGAAGAGGATCTGCTCCTAGGTAATGTGAAACAAAAATGCCCTGCAAATTTTAAATAAGTAAAGACACCAAAAATATACATACATGTACATGCATGGATACACGGTTACAAAAATATTACAGTAGGTATTTTGGAGCAATGGGATCTCAAGAGATGCTTATTTTCTTTCTCTACCATTTAAAGATTTTACAAAAAAAAATTTTAGCACTTTATAATAGAAAAAAGTGTTTTGATATTAAAGGAAAAACTGCAAGGATCTGGAGAGTAGGCAGAAGTCTGTTCATGATACTCTAACCTCTTTGTGTGGTTGAGTCCTTTCTTGTTTTATTTATGTACTGATACCTTTTAATCTCTATTCTGTACTCCTGTTCTCCCCCACAGGAAACAGCTCTAATACACTTGACATATATCTTTATATCTGGATAGAATATTGGGGTGAGTAGCCATTCCCTTCTCCAGGGGACCTTCCTGACCCAGGGATCACACTCGGGTCTCCAGCATTGCAGGCAGATTCTTTACCATCTGAACCCCCAGGGAAGCCCCTTTCACTTTTCACTTTCCTACACTTACAAAGTACACAGTGCTATTTTGTGTCAGTACATATTTTTTATCTACAGAATTGTTTTCACATATTTATTTGTCCTAAAGATTCTATAAACTCCTTCCCACAAGGAGTGAGAATTTATTTATATTTGGAGCTCTGTGGTCCAGTATGGCATTTGGCATAGAGGAATAACACAATAAATATTAGTAGAGCTGAACTGAAATTTTACCACCCTTTTTTCTTAAAATCTCACCTTTTCTGAGCTTCAGGAATACTTCCTTCCCCTGGCTTCCCTCCTGCTTCCCTGGTTGCCTGAAAGACTCCTCCTTTCTTCCCATCCCTTAATTATGGGCCCTACCGAAGGTCCCCTCCTTGTGTCTCTCCTGCTTTCCTTCCACCTGACCCACCACCATCCACCTCTTCCATGCCCGTGGCTTTCATTACGATGTTAGCATAGCTGTCTCTCAAACCTTCATCTCGAGCTATCGACCCACATCCTCATCAAACAGCTGAATGTCCCACAGGCAACTCACACTCAATGTGAAAGCATGACCTTACTCACCTCGCCACTTGAGACTCTACTTTCTCCTTTGTCCCTTCTCCTAGTGCAGGCATTAGCATTCTCCAGTCCCTCCATCTTTAATAAAATGTCTCCCTTCTCTACTCTGTATATGGGATAACTCACCAGAACCTTTCATTTCTACCTAACAGCTAACACTCATTCATAGCCAGGAGCTTTACTTGGTCCTGAGAATACAGGGGTGAGCAAGACAGGTAAGTTTCTGATTCTTGGGAGACGGACAATAGACAGGTAAATAAGCAGTGTGTTGCAAAGTGTGGTCAGTGCTGTGAAGGAAGGAAGCAGGGTGATGTGAATAACTGGAGCGATGAAGGTGGTCAGGAAGGGCATCTGAGTAGGATGAGAAGGGAATCTCTCATCAAAAGACCCAGGAAGAACAAGCAATCCAGGTTCCAGAACCAACAGATGCCAAGGCTACAGGCAGAGAAGGAGCTTCCCATGTCCAAGGAGCAGCAGTGAGTGCCTCGCGGCAGGTCTTATGGAAGGGGGAGTCCTCATATTTAGATTAGATTGAGGGGGACCTGAGATAAGAACAGAAAGGGCCTTGGAGTCCACTCAAGGCATTTGTATTTTCTTCTAAATGTGATAGGAACTCAAATGGCAGCATTTAAGTAGGGCATGGAGTCTGAGCTGATTTATGCTTTTCCAAGTTCACTTTCATGGATGGGGATTAGGTGGATTATGGGGCTGGAGTACGGAAGCAAGTTCAAAGCTTTTGCATAAGGCCAGGTAAGAGATAGTGACAGCCTGAACCACAGGATGCCAGTGACCGTGGTGAGCGGTGGACCAATTTGAGACAAACGTTGGAGGAGAAATTGATAGGACTTGCTGATGGACTGAATATGGAGATAGGGAGAAAGGAGGAATCCGGGGTGAGTCAGGGCTTCTGGTGTAAGCAACTAGGTGGATGATAATGCTGTTTCATGAGTTGGGGACATAGAAGAAGGAACAGGGCCAGCTGGCAGTCGAGTACAGCAGGGAATGAAGAGTCTGTTTTAGACATGCTAAATTTAAGATGCCAGTGAGACATCTTGGTGGTGATGTCAAGTTGACGGTTGGATGCAGCAAGCTGGAGCTCCATGGGGAGAGGTCCATTTAGAAGACATCATTGTAGAGATGGTATTTATACCACAGGAGCGCACAGATGAAGGGAAGAGAACAGACAAGCCAGGAAGAGAAGAGGAAAGGAAAGAGGATGAGTCGGCAAACTTGCATGAGAAGAAGAAGGCAGTGATAACAGAAAAAATCCAGAAGAGCTTCTTATAAAACTAAGAAGAGTGTTTCATGAGGAGGAAGGGGCCAAGTATGCCAAATATTACTCAAAGACCAAGAATAAGCCAGAAAACTACCCATTTGGGATGAGGAGGATAGAGACTGCAAAGTAATTTTGGCAATGCAATGCTGTGAGCCAGACTGGAGCAAACTGAATAGCAATTTGTAGGTGAAGAAGTGGAAGCAGTACATGCAGACAATACTTTGGAAAAGTTTTACTATAAACGGGGCTAGAGGTAGGGAGGAATGTCACATCAGTCGAAGCCTTGGTGGAGATAGGGAATAACAGAGCAAGACTGTATGTTGGTAGGAATGAGTATTAAAGAGGGAGAGACTGATCATGCAAGAAAAAGGAACCACAAAGAAGAAAAACCTTTCAAAAGAGCACAAGAGAGGGGAGCTCCCTGGTGATCCAGGGGCTAAGACTCCACGTTCCCAGTAGAGAGGGCCTGAGTTTGATCCCTGGTCAGGGAACTAGATCCCACATGCAATGAACTAAGACCCAGCACACCAGATAAATAAAAATTTTAAAAAGCAGAGGGGAGGCACTGACCTCTGACAGGGGGCAGTTTTTGCCTCCCAGGAGGAGGAAAGATGGAGACAAAGGTACCTACACAGGTAGAGATACTGACCTGCTGGCTGGGAGAAGAGGGAGCGCTCCTCCAATAGTTTCCATGTTTTAATGAAGAGTGATGGGAGATCACCAGCTCTGATGACAGTGGAAGAAGGGAAAGAGATGGGGGAGGGGGAGGAAATGCAAGCATGAAGCCCCTGCTCTTGGTTTCTCTCATTCTCTTTCAACTCCTAGCGCAACAGTTCTATTCAGGACCTGACTGTCTCCAGCTCTACCGCCATGATGCAAATCTTCCGTCCTGGCAACCTCCTAGTCTCTAGGTCCCTTAACTGCCAATCTTTGAAAGAATCCCCCTAAAGCACAGATCTGTTGTTCCATGGGAACCTTTGATAGACTTTACTGTGTAAAGGCAATCTTGGCTCCTCATCCAGGCAGGCAGAGCGCTCCATCTTCTGGTCCAACCTCCCTTCACTTCCTTGCAGTCAGTCCATCCCTTCCTCTGTACCTGCTGCTGCACCACAGCTGCCTACTCATTACTCTCCCCAAATGCTACACAATCTCTCACTTTTATGTTTCTGTTCAAGCTCTTTTTTCCCTCTAGACAGGCCTTGTTCCCTCTTGCAGAAGCCCTACCCATCCCTCAAGATCCAACTTATACCTCACTCATTTCAGCAAAGTCCCCAGAGCCTTCCATTAAAGGAAATTCTCACAGCTCCTTACCCCAGTAAAACGTATTATCTGGGCTTCTCTGGTGGCTCAGATGGTAAAGAATCTGCCTGCAAAGTAGGAGACCCAGGTTCAATCCTTGGGTCAGGAAGATCCCCTGGAGAAGGGAATGGCAACCTACTCCAGTATTCTTGCCTGGAGAATCCCATGGACAGAGGAGTCTGGCAGGCTACAATCCATGGGGTTGCATAGAATTGGACAAGACTGAGCGACAGACACAACTGAGCAACTCACACACACACACACATAAAAGATCAAAGTCCATTTTATAGTGTCAACATGTCTTCATGCTTGTATAATTTTCTATATGTGTGCTCACATCCGTCTCTAAGAAAGGAAGAAAGAAACAGAGGGAAGGAGGGAAGAGAAGAAGGGACCAGAGAAATAAAGAAGGGAAAGCAGAGTTGCCTCTGCTGGTTCACCTCACTGTCTTGAATCAAACCACTCAGCAGTGCTTCCCAGGACTGGCAAAGCCTTGGCCAGCCCCCAGGCTCTCTTCATTGACAAACCGCTGGTATCCTGGGCAGCCACATTCTCCCTGCTCCCCTCTGCTCCCTTGCCTACTTCCTCCCGCCTTGTGCCTCCATCTTAGAAGCCCAGCAATTGCCTGAAATCTTAAGCATCTCCACCTCTGAAAAGAGCAGTGGGAGGGAATGGAGAGAAATAGGGCAGAGAGATGAAAATGTAGTGTTGAAAAATTCATATGTTAAAGGCAGCACGTGCTCCACCCCACCCCACCCCACCACCCCACCCTCCGCGCCCCTCTCCACACGCCTCTGCATCCCATCTGATAAAATTCTGGCGCAGACCAGGCGAGGCTGGGCCAAGTCTGTCTGGGGTGACAGAGCTGTCACTGGTGAGCTGCAAGCGTCCACGTGTGTGCAGGAGGGAAAGCAGGACTTCACTTCTGGGGGCCTGGGCTGTCTACCGGGATCGGGATGCCGGGGGACGGTAAGAAGGCAGGGCTGGGAGAGATGTCCTCCCCTCCTAGAGCAAGCGCAGCCTTCCTCTCCCCATGAAGTCAGGCCTGGCGGGGGTACTGCCCTCTGCAGAGTCACGGGCCCTGTGTTTTCCCACGCCTGTATTCCTTCAGGAATCCTGAAAAGGCAGAGCACGACCCTGGGCCAGGGCGAGGGGCTGGCCTCGATCCTCTTGATGGAGCCCTGTTTGCTCCGAGTCCAGGGCGGGAGAGTTGAGGCGGCTGGGCTCTAGGTACCTGAAAAAGCCCGATCTCCGTTCGCAGCCCTGCTCTGGCACTCCCCTCGCCGAGCACTGCAGAGCTGCGGCCTAATGAATGCCGCGAGCTGAGATCGACAAGAGATGGGCTTGCGATTCCAGGCAAGAGGTCCCTGCGGAGAGGAGGCTCCGCCTGCTCGACCGCGACCCCTGGCGGCCGCCGGAGAAACTCTCCGCAGAGCTTCCGAAGCCAACGGGGCGGCTGGTCAGGAAGCCAAGGGAGGATCTTCAAGAGAAATAGGGGTAAGAAATACACGCATACACACACGGACACACACTCCGCAGATGCTGCAGGCCAGGGAGGTGGAGAATGAAAAGAAAGCCAATTTTTCTTACTTGTGATCTAAACAAGAAGGCAGGGAACAATCTGTTAGAGATGGTGGGGGCTGATGGAGGGAATGGGGCGGGGAGGAGGAAGGTGGAAATGTGAAAATCTGTTTACAGTTGGAACAGAATCTGTTTAATATGATGCTTACACAAAATAAGACGTATAAGTTTTTCCCTGCTCTGAACTCTGCTTCCTTCTTTATTTCAACTAGCAATGGGCTCTGATCCGATTTTTTTTCGTTCACACTTGCAAACCAGCTGTATTTTGGAAGAGGCATCTATTCAGGGAAATCAAACATACTTTGGCTTCCTCCAGGGAGTCTGAGTCACAGGAGCCAACACAGGACAGGAGTCAAGAGCCTGGACACTGGAGCCACAGAGTAAAGCCTGAGTGTAAGTCCAACATAGGTCACTCACTAGCTGTGTGACCTTGGGCAATTTGCTCAACCTCTCTGAACCTCCATCTCCTTGTCAAGAAAATGAAGAAGCCAGATGCTCCTCCAGGACTGTGATGACAAAGAAGGAGTCGTGCCTGTGGTTCTTCTCCCCTCATCTCGACATTCAGGACAGAGAAGCTACCCCAAGCTGGTTCTGCCTTCTCTTCCCGGGGAAGGACCCGTTTGAGCCATAACTCTGGTACACTGAGTTCAAGAACAGGCCAAGTGCCTATGAGTACAGGCAGCTGAGTCCTCCATCACTTTCCCTGACTCCCTCCCTTTCTTTCCCATCAGTTCACGCAGCCCTCAAGCCCATGCCTTGGGGGCTGGGCAGCACCCACAAAATGGTAGGTGTGTGAGCACAGGTATGTCTGGTGAGCACAGAGCTGAACCCAGCTTTCAATGGAACCTGATGCCTTTCTCGAGGCTCTGATCAGTGTTAGCACTGCCAACTTTGAAAGGCAGGGCACCCTGCTAGGGGCTGCATGAAGAAGAGGTTCTGTGGGAGACCCCTGCCCCTAAAGAGCATAGTCTAGTCGGAGAGGTGTGATGTCCACACAGGAGAAACCAAGCAATAAATAAGGATTATACACAGCTTGTTGTTGTTCAGTCGCTCAGTCGTGTCCGATTCTTTGCAACCCCATGGACTACAGCACACCAGGCTTCCCTGCCCGTCACCAACTCCCGGAACTTGCTCAAACTCATGTCCATTGAGTCGGTGATGCCATCCAATCATCTTGTCCTCTGTCATCCCCCTCTTCTAGCAGGTGTTAAGGGTCAAATGAAGACATCACTCAGCACTACAGGAAACCAGAGGATGGAAAATGGATTCAGATCAAAGTTGAAGGTTTTCCTGAGCCCCAAGAGCCATGAAAAGTGGTCCTGGTGCTTTGATGACGGGGGCGGGGGGCCGAGCTCATCCCTCTAATTCAGGATACGTCCCTAGAAGGTTGTATCAGATAATCTACCATCCGTGGTGCAGGGACATGTACAGAAAGTCCAACTCCTTGAAGTCTCCCAAAGATGCTGGACCCTCTTGTCCCAGGGGCCTCAGGGCTAACTTTGGGACATGACTCTCTTCTAAGTCTCCACGGCTGACAGTGTGCACCCTCCTGCCCCTTCTTCTAGGTGGGGAAACTGAGTTGCTGCTAAATTCCTAGGGAGAAACAAGAGGAAAGAAGATGGGAAGCCAGTTCTTCATGATTCTTTATCCATGCATTTGTCATTTCTCTTATATAATCATCCATCTATCCATTTATTCACTCAATCCTTCATTCACTGTTATATTTAGCAATTGTTATATGCCAGGCCAACCCACTCCAGTGTTCTTGCCTGGAGAATCCCAGGGACAGAGCCTGATGGGCTGCCGTCTATGGGGTCGCACAGAGTCAGACACGACTGAAGTGACTTAGCAGCAGCAGCATTTGTCTGGCACTGTGTCCCAAGCTATGAATCCAAAATAATTACTGATTTCCTCTCCTTCTTCTACTCTAGGCAAAAGTCTGTGTTGCCCCAGTTTTTAAGAATCTCTCTCCCACCCCATCTCAGGGACCAGATGTACCATGAGATTCACATGACTCACTCCATGGCACTGGCAGGACCCTAATAAATGCAGATCCCAATGCTCTGGTCAACAGACTCTCTCATATTGAATCGAATAGTGTCGGTTTTACAGATCCAGATCCACCCACTAATTCGTGAAGGGACAAAGAATAGGACCCAATATACTGGCTTCTTCGAATCAGATACAGAGCTGTGTCCAGCTCTGGCCTCTCACTGGGTGTCTGATGCCTGACATGCCAACTGATTCTAGCCTACCCTCACAAGCCCCTGCTCCCCAGGACTGCCCACCTAGAATCATTCCAGTTGCCTTTTATCCTTGCCTGCTGCCTCTCCCTCCCACCCCCTGACTTCATGGGTTTGTGACAATCGTGCTCTTTAAACTATTTCCTGGAGGATATTTGTGTATCTTTAGTGGTGGCAGAACGCTGTATAATTATCTCCCAATTCATCAGGCTCCTTAACAGGCAAATGCCTTTTTTCCCAATAAGTTTTTCTGGCTGAGGCACCAATAGGCCTTGTTGCTACGGAAACCAGAACGGTTCTGTCTCTATTTTAATGGTATGTTGAAAGCCCTGTGTGTCTGTGCATCACACATATGGCAGCTGTTCACTTTCTCAGTTCTTTTTTTCCTTTCCTTCCTCTACCGGCCTGTCCAGCAGTTCCCCTACAGCCCATGTTTCAGAACATGTCCTCCTCATCCACAGCCCCTGCCAGACCCCTTCCTGCCTTTTCCTGTGCCTCCACCTCCCCCTCCCCTTCCATCTGGTGTTCTCAGCTGTTTAGAAAGAGATACCAGTTGGCTTGCCTGAAATCTCAGAGGGATAGAGAAGAAATGGGTAATGGTGGGACACAAAGCTTTGCAAAAACCTTTGACCAGCCAGGTGTTTCCTGCTGGAAGACTCATGGCCTCACTTGGCCACCTTCCTGGAATAGGGGGGCTTCTTCGGAGGAGGAGAGGAGATGGAAAGTTCAGCTCAGGGCAGGAGTGATGGGAGGAGCATCTTCAGAAGTACCATCTGCTGCTGCTCCTGGGTGTGGACTAACACCCTCCACCCAAGTCACCAGGCTTGGTTCAAAGACTGTTGGAGGCGGGGAGGGCCCTGCTGAAATGAACTGTTTATGACTTATTCCACAAACATTTACTGGACACTTAAAATATGCCAGACACTATTTTAGGCACTGGGAATATGCCAGTGGTCCCTGTCCTCAACCAGCAAGACTAGTTTACAGATCACTGTTAAGACAACATGGTCAGTGGTGAGAGGTGATGTCATAGTGAGGGACTTAGGATCTGGAATCAGACAGACTTGACTGTCAGCCTTGGGGCAGCATCTTCAAGCTGTAACCTTGGGTAAATAACTAAACCTCTTTAAGCTTCAAGCATCTCATCCATGAATGTAGCATTCTAATTAAATTGTTTTCGATGATGCTAGAGAAGACTCTTGAGAGTCCCTTGGACAGCCAGGAGATCAAACCAGTCAATCCTAAAGGAAATCAGTCCTGAATATTCACCAGAAGGACTGATGCTGAAGCTGAAGCTCCAATACTTTGGCCCCACTTGATGCAAAAAGCCAACTCATTGCAAAAGACCCTGATGGTGGGAAAGATTGAAGGCAAAAAGAGTGGGGGGCGACAGAGGATAAGATGGTTGGATGGCATCAGCAGCTCAATGGACATAAGTTTGAGCAAACTCCAAGAGACAGTAAAGGGCAGGGAATCCTGGCGTGCTGCAGTCCATGGGGTTGCAAAGCGTTGGACGTGACTGAGCAACTGAACAACAAACTGATGTTGAAATGAAATAATGAGTCTATAAGAGCACATTGCCCATCACACAGCCCACCCTCAGTCTATCCTCATTACCATGGTTGTCATCGCACTATAATTACCATTGTCGAGGTGGTCAAGGGATCATGATAACATGGGAGGTGGCCCGGAAGGGGGTTGGACTAGACATTTTCTATGTAAGAAAAGTGGGAAGAGCGTTCTAGTCAGCGGGACCAGGAATGCAAAGGCAGGTGCGTGGACAGCAAAGTGCTTCTGTGTGGCTGCAGAGTCAGCTACCTGCGTCTGGGGACAGGGACGCAAGGGACTCGTCCTGGGCTGTGAGGAGATGCATTGGTACCCTGAGGGGACTAACCCGTCATCAGCCCCCTTAGTGGAAGCGAGCAGGAGACTCTTAGGTTTAAGAGTGACACAAGCAGATAAACTGTCCAGAGGGTTTTTCCTTGTGATACACAAAAATGCCAACATTAAGGGACTCTCAAGACTTTCCTTGCTTTAAGAGCAAGTGGTTCCAGGTGATCATGCCCAGCACCATGGATCCGTGCATCCCTTGCTCCAGCACATTCCAGGTCACCTGTCCCTGGGCATCAGGACATCAGTGCAGCAGCCCCAGCTGTGTGGCCTTGAACTAAGCGCTGATACCATGGGCGGAGTACAAAAGATGACTGTAAAAGGGCGGGGATATACATAGTACCGTTGATTCATTGTGCTGTGCGGTAGAAGCTAACACAACATCGCAAAGCAACTATACTCCAACAAAAATTAATTAACAAAAAACCATGACCCTGAAGTCTCTTCTAACTCTTGATAACATGCCTCTACAAAGAATTTAAAGGAGTGTTAGATACCCCTGAAGATGGAATGATTCACAAAGGACAAAGATGTTGTGTGTGTAAAGAATAGTGTGATGAAGACATAGAACACAGATTTGTGGTTGCCAAGGGGGAGAGAGGTAAGGGAGAGGTGGAGGGGGAGTTTGGTATCAGCAGAGACAAACTATTGTATTTTAGGATGGATAAACAACAGGTCCTATTGTATAGCACAGGGAACTATATTCAATATCCTGGAATAAACCATAACGAAAAAGAACATGAAAAATGTATAAAAAATAAAGCAAGTAAGATTTTGAAAAAAGAAGAGTAGCGTGATGATTGGAGAAGCAGCATAAAGGGTGGAGCAGATTTGAGGTGTAGAAGGAATAGGCGTGATTCAGTGACGGAGAAGGTGCAAGAGAGGAAGGAGGAGAAGGGTCAGGGATAACATGGAGGCTAATTCTGTTGTGCTTGGAAGCAAGTCAAGAGTAAGACTGGATGCTCTGGGTCTGGCCTTATTAAAAGAGAAACAGCAGAACTGCAAGATCTGCTTTGAGTCACGTGGTACATCCACTCTCCGCCCTCCACACTGAGCAAGCATTCTTGAACTTTGCAATCTAAAATGATGCCAAATTTTCTTTAATCTTGAGTTCAAAGTAAGACAATAATATCTGAAAATAAGTGTCAGCCTGGATCTTCAGAATCAAAAGGAGATCAGAGCTGACCAAAGGATAGGACACAGGGTCACATAACCTACCTATCCACAGCCACCCACCCTTAACAGGGCTCTGTAAGGGTTACAATGAATGCTTATATCTCTTTATTGAAGTATAGTGGATTTACAATGTTGTGCTAATTTCTAGTGCACAGCAAAGTAATTCGGATATAAATGTGATGCTATGGACTATAGTTCACCAGGCTCCTCTCTCCATGGAATTCTGTAGACAAGAATACTGGAGTGGCTAGCCATTCCCTTCTCCAGGGGATCTTACCAACCTAGAGATTGAACCTGGGTCTCCTGCATTGCAGGCAGATATTTTACTGTCTGAGCCACCAGGGAAGCCTGTATGTACATGTATATATATATATTTTTTCTTATCATATATAGTTATCATTTATATATGATAAATGGTTTTTTATCCTTTATAGTTCATTACAGGATGTAGAATACAATTCCCTGTGCCATACGGTACAACTTTGTTGTTCATCTACTTTATATATAGTATTTTGTATCTGCTAATCCCAAATCCTAATTAATCCTTTCCCTTTGGTAACCATAAGCTTGTTGTTTATGTCTGTGAATCTGTTTCTATTTTGCAAATAAGCTCATTTGTGTCATTTTTTAAATTCTATGTATAAGTGACATCTTTTGGTATTTGTCTTTCTCTGACTGACTTCACTTATTATGACCATCTCCACGTCCATCCAGGTTGCTGTAAATGACATTATTTCTGAATGTTTATATTTTCAGGTGTACATTTTCTCTTAACTCACAGGGAAGGGAGTTTTTTGTTTTTTGTTTTTGTTTTTTTTAGTCCATTGACTGATTTGTATTCTGCATTCTTTCAAAACCATTATAATGAATTACTTCTGGTGATTTGGGAAGAAATATATACACGTATTTTTTAGTGGGCTTGATGAAGCTTCAAAAGATCTATGGTACTTGTGCATTGGAAACTACACCATATGTATTTATAGAATTAATAATCAAAGCTTAAGAAACAAAGATCTATGGTAAAATTGTCCCTAAAGTGAGGAAAGGAAGCTCTACCTCATGCAGAGCATTTGATGACACTCTCCATTTATATAATCTCATTTTAACCTCACAACATCCATCTAAGATAAATATTCTTATACCTTTTGACACATCAGGTAAATGAAGTTAAGGTCAGTTGAAAAACTTGCCAAATGGGTGAGGGAACTGTGGTCACATCCATGTTTGCCTGACTTCAAAGCCTCCAGTAGATTCACCATGGATCCTACAGAAAAGAATTAGAGGACATTTCTTGATCAATAACAGGGTTGACCCTTGATTCAAATTCACAGAAATTAACACTTTCATACCCTGGGACCCCTCCCTAGAATCTGTTTGGTCACCAAGTCACTTCACCCTGTCCTCTCATCTTCCAAATTTCCCCGGCTCCAAAATTATTTTTCTCTTTCTCTGAAGTCCAGCTTATAGCTCTAGACTCCTGTTGTTAAAAAGTAAGTGAATTGATTTAACTGATACAACAGTGTGAGAATTTGTGGACTGTACTTGTCCTTCCCTAGTAGTATTTACTTCGTGAAATCTGATAGAATCAAATGACATCTGATGAAAGAAGTCAAAGACAGTGAAAGAAAACAAAACGATAAATTTCAAGCAGAGGAAAGGGACATATTTGGGGCCCAGTGGGGTTTTTTTAATCAGCTTTTATCAAGATATAATTGACATACAATAAGCTACCTGTATTGAAAGTGTCAATCTGATAAGTTTGGGCATATGCAGACATACACGAGGGCTTCCCATGGCTCAGTGGTAAAGAATCTGCCTGCAATGTAGGAGATCCTGATTCTATCCCAGGGTCAGAAAGATACCCTGCAGGAGGGCATGGCAACCCATTCGAGTATCCTTGCCTGGAGAATCCCTTGGACAGAGGAGCCTGGCGGGCTACAATCCATAGGGTCACAAAGAGTCAGACACAACTGAATCAGCAGAGCATGCACGCACGCTGACAACCATGAACCATCACCACACTCAAGATAATAAACCTCTTTGTCATGCCCCAAAGTTTCAATTTTTAATTTCCCAAAGTCAGACCAGTTTCTAAGCAAGGTGACTTTGTGGATAAAAGTGGTTCTGGTGACCACTGCAAAGCTCAATGACATTTTTGTGAATTAAACGTAACTTCCCAACCAAGTGATTTTTAAATCTATTGACAACTGTGGAAATAATTCTGGGGAAAAAAATAAATAGGCTGTGGACCTAAATAAAAATCATGTTAGGGTCCTAATCTCCAAAAAATACATACCGTACCTGATAACATATTCTACACAAGTGCTTGTTAAGAAAATGCATTTGTACTTAACATGGGTAAACTACACATTGGAAAATTCTAGCAGAAGTGAGTCTGCTATCCAGGCCCCACGAGCCAACCCAGCAGATGTCAGGTTAAACTCAAGATTGAGGAAGAACCTATCACTGGACTGTCCATTCCTCAAGGACAGGAGGCATGCTTATTTAACTTGGTGTTCCTGACACCTGTATTTCCTAGCCCAAGCCCAGAAATGTTTGCTGGAAAGAAATGCTGAACTGTTCGTTGAGATACCTAATCAGCTTCCCTATTGGCATAGTGGATTAGAACGCGGAGAACACAGGTTCAACCCCTGGTCTGGGAAGATCCCACATGCCACAGAGCAATGAAGCCTGTACACCACAACTGCTAAGCCCACATGCTACAAGTACTGAAGCCCAGGTGCCTAGACCCTGTGCTGCACAAGAGAAGCCACCGTAGGAAGAAGCTTATGGACCATAGCTAGACAGTAGCCCCTGCTCTCCAAAACTAGAGAAAGCCCACGTGCAGCAACAACAGCCCAGCACAGCCAGAAACAAAATAAAGCACTGAAAGTGAAAGGGAAGTCGCTCAGTCGCGTCCGACCCCATGGACTGCAGCGACCCCATGGACTGCAGCCTACCAGGCTCCGCAGCCTACCAGGCTCCTCCATCCATGGGATTTTCCAGGCAAGAGTACTGGAGTGGGTTGCCATTTCCTTTTCCAGGGGATCTTCCCGACCCAGGGATCAAACCCAGGTCTCCCACATTACAGGTAGACACTTTACCATCTAAGCCATGAGGGAAGTCAAAGCACTGGGTACATGTCAAAACAAAAGTTGTTTTAAATGGAATGCTCTCTGGTTTCATATAGGCGTGGGGATTCTCGGTGTGGCTACTCATAGAAAACAACCCACACACACACACACTCTAGAGGTGAGCTGGAAAGAAACTCCTGGGAGAAAGACTCTTGCTAGAATCTTGGGGTTCTGTGGATTCCTCACACTCAGCACCGACTACCATCAGATACTGTGCAAGGTTACGCTTTGGTGGGAGCAACAGCCAAGGACCCAGGCAGGGAGATGGGGGCCAAATGCAGGTGGAGCATCTAACCCACCATGGGGAGTCAGGGAGGACCGCCCAAAAGCTCTGACCTCCACTCCTGGACCGAGTGCTCCCTGATTCTCACCTTGGTCATTATAGAGTTTGTAGAACATCACGCTCTACCACTTAGCTTCCTCACCTAGAGTAACAGCCCACTCCAAGAATTAATACACTGATCTTAAGAAAACCAATCTTATTCTGGAGTGAAATAGCATGTTGAACAGATGCCAGGTGAATAGCAACTTGGGATGGGACATGAGAGCTACTGAGGGGCCCAAAGTTGAATACATGGGAGGTAGGTTCCTCAGTAAAATCCTTCTGAGTTGAGTTTTTGTTATTATCAGAATGCTGACATCTGTCTTAAAATATGTTTCGAGAAAGCTTTGTGGAGAAGAAAAACAACAAAATGGAGAAAGTAAGATGATAACAAGGGAGAGAGAATAAAAAATAAGATGTGCTTAGTCGCTCAGTCCTGTCTGACTCTGTGACCCTTTGGACTGTAGCCCACCAGGCTCCTCTGTCCATGGGATTTCCCAGGCAAGAATCCTGGAGTGGGTGGCCATTTCCTTCTCCAAGGGATCTTCCTGACCCAGGGATCAAACTAGTGTCTCCGGTGTCTCCTTCACTGCAGGTGGATTCTTTACCCACTGAGCCATCAGGGAAGCCCAGAGAATAAGATGGTGGGTAGGATACAGAGAAGAAAGGAATCACAAGAGAAAAGAAAGCAGGTTGCAGGGTAAGGATGGAGAGAAAAGGCCAGAAAATTGCTGAGAATTAGAGAATTAAAGAGACAACAGAGATAAAAGGAAAAACCTACATTGATGAATACACATTAGGGGAAAAACAGGACAAAGAACAAAGAAACTGATGGCGTGAGTGAGCTGAGGAGGAAGCGGCAGATCTCAGGCAGCCTGGTCCTCTGCATTGCCAGGGGAGCCATCTGCTGCCTCTAAAGAAAAGTGTGGAGCTCGGAGCACAAGAGGGCTTTCACAGATCCGTGATCACATCGGCACGACCCAGAGCCCCTCTGAATATTCCTGGGGGCAAACTGCAGACAACCACTTGTGTCACAAGAGCCTGCGTGAGCCCTGCTCCTAAGGACATCCTTATCCGTCCTTCACCAGCTCCAGCATGTCCTCTGGCATTTAAGACCAGATGGCCAAGAGAGGCCAGAGGCTTCTAGAAGTCTTCCGGGGCTGGCCTCTTGACACTGCGATGAAATCTCCACGTCGGCAGGCTGTGTCCAATCCAATCAGGCCAACCTTGAGAACAAGTGCCTTGTGAAGATTTTTCAAGTGTCACCAAGACAGGATGACTGCCTGACACTAAACTCCTCCAACTATGCAAATCATGAAATAGCAAATGTTCCCCCTTAAGAGTCTGCTTAACTTTTTTTTTTTCATTTACTACCTCCTTAGCCTATTTGCGGTTAGAAGACATGAAAGGCATCTCCTGAATGGTGGTGCAGTTGATTGGAGAATGCCGGTGCTGATGTAGCCATCATACTCCTCATAGCCGAGGTTGCATTCCTAAGTCATCAGGACAAATAAGAAACTAATCGCAAGAGTTGAACGATATGGCTGTGTTTGAACAGGAAGCTAATAGGACCACTGCAATTAAACAGAGCGCACTAATAGAATTAACCAAATTTACCAGCTATTATGAGGTCGTTGTTGCTCAAATCTAAGAGTCTCATGGGAGAACTCAGCTCTTCAATTCCCCTTACTTCACTGCCAGGGAGTGTGTGCTGTGTGCTAAGTCGCTTCAGTCGTGGCCGACTTTTTGCAACCCTATGGACTGTAGCCGGCCAGATTCCTCTGTCCATGGGATTCTCCAGGCAAGAATACTGGAGTGGGTTACCATGTCCTCCTTCAGGGCATCTTCCCGACCCAGAGATCGAACCCTCATCTCTTATGTCTCCTGCATTAGCAGGCAGATTCTTTACCACTAGCACCACCTGGGAAGCCAGGGAGGATGGTAAACATCAAAGATCATATGACCTGCTGAGGGTACATATAGCTGGTCATCCGTCAGAAGATGGAGTGCTCAGAGGTCAGGGTAAAGGTGATACCATTTCTGTTTAATTCCATCTCTTGCTAAGGGTGGTTAAGACAATACCCAGGGCTGCCCTTTGGAAAGGATTGTCTACCCTTTGAAGTCAGATGAGACCCAGGGGACCTCAGAGGAAAGGGGACAACCCCACTAGAAGAAGGCTCAGAGAGGCCTAGACAGCCAGAGACAGGACAGGATAGAACCAGACTGACCTCCACCAGAAGAGGACACGGTTCTTTCCGGTGCTTCAATAGTCCCTTGGGAGGTATTTTCTGGTAGGATGATGATAACTCCTGGGATAAGAGTAACTCAAGTTCCACCTGTTGGATTGATCATGTTTGCTCAGCAAGAGAATATAAGAAACCAAGACCAAGCATGTCAGGATGCAGAACACAGAGGTCCCTTCAACTCTAAGAATCTCTGACTGGGGAGGAGAGACACTTGACCTCTTCCCTAGATCCCAGGGAACCAGCAAGTATCAAGTCAGAGAAGCAAAGAGCATCAGCTCAGAAACAAAAAAGACACAAGTTGAAGCCTACATACTATTGTGACTCCATGAGGAAAGTTTATTTTTTAATCAATTATTGAGTGTCTTCTATACACTTTTAAAAAATTGCTTACTTTACTAAAAATAGAGTTGCCATATGACCCAGCAATACAACCCCTGGGCATATATCCAGACGAGACTATAATTTGGAAAGATACATGCACCCCTCTGCTCACAACAGCACTATTCACAATAGCCAAGACATGGAAGCAACCTAAATGTCCAATAACAAATGAATGGATAAAGAAGATGTAGTATACATACACAATGGAGTACTACTCAACCATAAAAAGAATGAAATAATGACATTTCCAGCAACATGGATAGACAGAGATTATCATACTAAGTGAAGTAAGTCAGAAAGAGAAAGACAAAAACCATATGATATCACTTAGATGTGGAATCTAAAACATAACACAAATGAGCTTATCTGTGAAACAGACTCACAGACACAGATAACAGACTTGTGGTTGCCATGGGAGAGGGTTGGGGGTGTGGGGGGATGGACTGGGAGTTTGGAATTAGCATATGCAAACCACTATACATAGAAGGGATAAACAACAAGGTCTGACTGCATGGCACAGGGAACCGTAATCCATACCCTGTGATAAATCATAACGGAAAAGAATTTTCAAAAGAATGCATAACTGAGTCACTTTGCTATATGGCAGAAGCTGATACAACATTGTAAATTACCCGTATTTCAATTAAAAATTGTTTATTGAGTGTCTGCTAAGTACTTTATATACACTATATCATTTAGTATTAGTCACTCAGTCATGTCTGACTCTTGGACTGTAGCCTGCCAGGCTCCTGTGTCCATGGGATTCTCCAGGCAAGAATACTGGAGCAGATAGCCATGCCCTCCTCCAGGGGATCTTCCTGACCCAGGGATCAAAGCCAGGTCTCCTGCAGATTCGTTGCCATCTGAGCCACAAGCTCTACAAGAAAGCTATTATTATACTTAATTGACAGGTGAGGAAACTGAGGCACCAGGAATTTAAATATCTTGTCCAAGGTCTTAAATCAGTAGGTGGCTGAGCTGGGGTTGGTGTGACTTCACAGCCCAGGACTGCCGCACTGCCTGTCTTGGAGAACATCCACAGACCATGACTGAGCCTGTCATTCGGGTCCCAGAACATCCCCAGCCCAGCCCTGGACAGCTGCACACCCTTCTGACTCTCACTAAGGGAATTTTTCCCAGTCAGGTGCATCCTGGCTGGCCAAATGAGACATGATTGGGAATAATTGTGACATGACACGGTCTGGAATGAATAGCAGATGGGACTTGAGTGCACAAAACCTGTGGGGTCCAATTTCAAGGGAAGGAAGTGTGGCCGTCTTTACGATTTCCAGCACACTCTGGCAAGAGAAGTCAGAGAGGAGGGGTGACAGCCATGGCTGATGTGGTTTGCAACAGTCAGTGCCGAAAACCATCTTCTGCCTATCCTTGTAAGTCATCCTTCCAGGCATGACTTGCCTGGGAGCCTGGAACCAAGAGGGGTCATGTGGAAGAGGCTGAGAGATGAGGCTAGGGGGAAGGGGCCTCTCCTTGGGAAAGTTCTAACCATTATCAAAACGAACCCACAGCATTTCAGACCTTGCAGCAGGGGTTGAACTGAAAGCAGAGGAGAGGGGCAGAGCTGTGTTGAAAAGAGCATTGAATTGGGAGATCTTCTGAAGACCTGGTCCCCAGCTCTGTTTCTACCCTAACAAGGTGTTGACCCTTGAGAAATCACTGACTCCCTTTGAGCCTTAAGCAAGGGGGATAAGTCCCTTATAAGTCTAAAATATTTTTTAAATCAATCTTTATTGGAATATAGTTGCTTTACAATGTTGTGCTATTTTCTGCTGTACAGCAAAGTTAATCAGATATACATGTACATTCACCCCCTCTTTTTTGGGTTTTCTTCCCATTTAGGTCACCACAGAGCATTGAATAAGGTTCCCTGTGCTGTACAGTAGGTTCTCATTAGTTATCTACTGTATATGCTAAAATATTCTAACCTGAGCCTATTAAATACTCTGTAGAAAGGTATCCTTTCTGTAGAAATCAAAACAAAGGTACTTCTTATAAGAAATAGAGAAATACAGGGGCATAGATGGGTGTCTCACTTGCCAGCCTGCGAGCAGAGAGGAATGGGTCTCTTCCTTTTTTTCTCCCACATATCAGACAGGCTACCTTTGGTTGCAAGTAAAAAAATGCCCTGATTCAACTGGCTTAAATATGAAATCTATTTCATAAGAAGTCCAGAAGTAGGCCATCTCCAAAGTTGGTCACATCCTCAAAGACCGAGATTCTTTCCATCTCTTCCCTCTGCCATCTTCCAGGTGTGACTTTGTCCTCAGAAGTAGGTTCCCCAGATGGTGACAAAGATGGTTGCCACATTTTCAGATGTCATTGCCAGACATTACAAAGTCTAGTAGAAAAATTAAAACAGTCTCTTACCCAAATACCAAAACTTTAAGAGCAAAGAGACCTTTTCCAGAAGCTCTTTCATATTTCATTTTCCAAAACTAGTCATATACCTCAGGGGTCCCCAACCCCCAGGCCATGGACCAGTACCAGTCCATGGCCTGTTGGGAACTGGACCACACAGCAGGAGGTGAGTGGCAGGTTACTGCGCGAAGCTTTATCTGTATTTACGGCCACTCCCCATGGCTCACATTACCACCTAGCTCCTCCTCCTGTCAGATCAGCAGCAGCACTAAATTCTCACAGGAGCTCGAACCCTACTCTGAACTGTGCACATGAGGGAGCTAGGTTGTGTGATCCTTATGAGGATCATCCCCAAGCAATCCCCACCCCAGCCTCCATCCATGGAAAAATTGTCTTCCATGAAACTGGCCAAAAAGGCTGGGGACCTGTGATATACCTAATCCCAAGCAATCACAGGGAAGGAGAGTGTACCACCATGACTGACATGACTGACTCCACCTATGCAGCTGTAGAACGTGGGGAAAGGCAGAAACCTGAATGAAATCAGGGCTCCAATAGCAGTAAAGAACTGGGGGTCTCTGTGGAGTTGATCCCTATGGCAAAGATCCCTATGGCAAAGATTCCCAATACCCATTTTCCCTTTTTTCCTTAACAATATTAAACCCTAGTGCTTAACTGGGCAGTTAGTCAACCAGAATAAAGATAACGTTGGTCAGCTTTACATTTTCACCCCTCTGTGTGACCGCCATGTCATTAAATTGTGGCCAATGAGATGTTAGCAGGGGGCTGTGTTGACATTTTGAAATGTTGTTGAAATGGAGTTAAGTCAGCTGAAGAGACCTGCCAACTGTATGTGTTTGCTTTCCTCTTTCTTCCAGCCAATAACCCAAATGTGATGGCTGGATCTCCATTTGCCATTTTGTACCATGAGTCATCCTTAAGGATGGAAACAACATCCTAGGAGATGGTAAAGCAGAAAGACAGAAGGCATTGAGGTCTCTGATGACTCAACAGCCTCCATGTCTGCCCTAGACAACCCATCTGCACTTATGAGAGGGAATATATTCATGCATGTTTAAGCCATTAGTGTCTGGCCTGTTGCTTAGCACTAGTGTGATTCTTAACTGGCGCAGTAACTGGCAAGGAATAGTATACTCCATCTACATAACTACTTATATTAACCCTGTGTAAATCATAGAGATTAACTGAGTTTATTCTCTCAGTTTGAGAAGGCATGCCACATAGGATAAGGCAGTGAGAAGTCTCAGACGCAAAGTAATCTGAGTACAAATCCTGGCTTTGTCACTTACAACCTGTGTGATCACTGGTAAGTGACTTCACTTCTTTGAGCTTAGTTTCACCATCTCTAAAATGGAGCTGGCTATTCTCGCTTCCAAGGGTGGACTTGAAAGTTCAGTAAGAAAACATTTGCAAAGCAGCTTGTAATTGCATGTGGCAGACACATAGTAAGAGGTCCTGAATGTCTTAGGAAACACTAATAGCCTCTCAAAGACTTGGAGATCACCTAGCCCAATCCTCTCATGTTTGTAGAAAAAGAAACAGCACCACAGGGATGAAATCTGGTCCCCAAAGGGTCCCTGAGGTCCCCCGCTGAAAGGCACAGCTGCCATGATTAATCACACGAAGGATGCATTCATCATTGCGTGCCCTGCATAGCATCTACATCGCTGATGGCTCTGCTGCTACAGAACTTCTCTTCAGGCCACACGGCCCAGCCTCTGACGATGATCAGCAGTGAGCACCAGCCACTGAGATGGTGTTCTTTTCCTGCACTGATATCATCGGTCTCATCATGTGGTACTACTTTAATTGCAGTCCTATTTTTGGAAAAATAGATGGCTAAACATAAGCAGCTTTTTTTCTTAGCTTTTTTTTTTTTTTTTTTTTGGTTACTGAAGCAAAGTGCTCAGTAAATAAGGACTGATTTGCATGACATTTTGCATGAATAGCAATGTTGAATGGACAAGGTAACAGACTTTGAACTTTCATAGGCATTCTATTCAATATTAAATTTTTTTTTTTTTTTTTTTGGTTAACTCCCAGTAGATTTCCACTGACAGTAAAATCGACCACAATTTGGGAGGCCTCTGGTGGTTACAATGGGAAAATACAAAACCAATTATAGACCTGTGTGTGTTTGCTAGCTGGGTGAGGTGAGTGCTTGTTTATGCACGGGGGTTAGAAAGATTTTCGAGGCATGGGAACCCTGGTTATGCTTGAGGCACCACCAGAGTTTTGGGCACTAGCAGGGTCTTGCTGGGAGCTGAAGAGGACCCATGCCATGCATCCTCAGGGCAGAACTAGAAGAAACAACACCCACAGACCTTCAAGGGCAAGAAACCAAAGTCCAAATTAACCACAAAACTTATATTCTAGAGATAGTGATCTATTCCATCAGGGTACAAAAAAGATAGCAGATTCCACTCAAAAATAACTAAATAAAAGACTTTGGGTGTCTTTTCCACATCCACAATCAGAACCCTCCATCACTTGATAAACTTACCAGCATGACTATTCACATAACTCACCCCAGGGCCTAATTGTAGCACGTAGCCATGACAAATAACTAGGAAGGAACAAGTAAAACATAATCATAATTCTACTCTGGATTTAAATAATGCTTTTCCTCCCCAGAGGTCTAAGTGTTTTCACATAGGTTAGAAGGTAGAGGTGAGTATTATGACCTCCAGTTGTGGAGAAAGAAATAGAGTCAGAGATGTAAGCTGTCTGTCCAGAGATTTAGAATAAAAACCTATTAGATGTGAACAATCCCTTTTGACCTTATCTACACGTAACCCCCTCATTTCTCAGATAAGGAAACTGAAGTCAGGATGATGGCGTGACTTTGCCAAGCCTGCGTCATTGGTGGCCACACCTAACCCATGGAGCCAGAAACAAAAGTTAAGTCTCCTGACAACCTGGTAAACAAGCTGTTCCGGCTTTTTCAGGAACACAGCACCAAAACTGGGATTTCCCAACCAGCAACCCAAGAGCCGAGTCTCCTCAGGGTCACCAGGGTCTCGGTCAGAGTTGACATCTACCTCCAGAAAATCGGAAAGGACCAACCAGGTAGGGAAGTTCCTTCACCTCGAGAGTAAGCAGCAGAATAACTGAAGAGATCTCAAGGGAGCAAACATGCCCAAAATTCATATAAGGATCTCCTCTCCAGGTCACCTCGGCTTCCCAGGTGGCTCAGTGGTAAAGAATCTGCCTGCCAACGCAGGAGACGCAAGCGACTCTGGTTTGATCCCTGGATCAGGAAGATCCCCTGTAGAAGGAAAGGGCAACCAACTCCACTATGAAGAATCCCATGGACAGAGGAGCCTGGTGGGCTACAGTTCATGGGGTCGAAAAGGGTCGGACGGGACTAAGAAGCTGAGTACCCACTCCATGTTAAAACACAGCATTCAAACTTCCCACCCAACTCCATCTTTCCACCAGCCTCAGAGTCATGCACATCCCAAAAGAAGATGCTGGGATGTTACTAAGAGTGTGGGATGAGCCTGGGTGGGTGTTTGTTCTCCGGGATTCTCTTCTCTGAGGCTCTGATTCACGTGACATGGAGCCCCAGGCACCCAGCCCACGGAAAGTCCCTCCAGGATCTGGAGATCCCCGAAGACTGTGCTCTAGGGTTGCGCCGGGTGTGGCAGAGCACTGCGATGGCTGGGGCATTGCTCATGGGCTCTTGGGCTGCAGGAGGCCTGAAGAGCAGCTGTCGGGGGTGAGCCGTGCGGAGGAACGGGCCGCACGATGAGATAAGAAAAGGAGCTGTGGCACCATCGTCTTCTGTGAGGTGCTGTTCCAACAGCAGATAAGGGTTTGAGCAGAGGCTGAACCCACACAGAGCCTGGCCTCTCTCCTCTTGCCAGGGGCTGGTCCTCTTTCTCCACATGCCCTGGCTGCAGACAGTTCTTTCAGCCCCGGAGCATCTCCCTGGGATCTGGGGTAAGCTCTGTGTGCCCCTACCATCGAGGAAGGTAGAGGACTTCTCTGGCAGTCCAGTGGTTAAGACTCCACGCTTCCGACGTCGGGGACGCAGGTCCCATCCTGGTCCAGGAGCTAAGCTCTCACACACTGCCACACAGTGCTACCAATAAATTAATTAATTCAATTTAAAAAGAATACTAGAAAAGTAAAAAAAAAAGGTAGAAAACACGAGTTACTCTCTGCAGCCCCCTCACCCCCACTTGTGTATGTGTATGTGTGTGTGTGCTCAGTCGCTCAGTCGCGTGCAGCTCTTTGTGACCCCATGTGCTGTAGCCCACCAGGCTCCTCTGTCCATGGGATTTCCCAGGCACGAATACCAGCCTCACTTACAGCCTCCTTAGTCAAACCCCATTTCCTCTACTGATAAAAGAAAGAAGGGGCACTCATGAGACTGCACACCAGGGCTTCTCTCAAATCTAAATGTTCTTCCCAGGGTCCTGCATCCTCACATCAAGAATACATCCTACTTAGCAGAAATGAAGATGATAAGGAATTTCCAACTAAATCACAGTATGTTCTAAGATACACAGGCATGCATGACATCACCACTAATTCAGATACGGGGCTTCCCTGGTGGCTCAGCAGTAAAGAATCCGACTGCAATGCAGTAGACCCAAGTTCAGTCTCTGGGTCAGGAAGACCCCCTGGAGGAGGAAAGAGCAACCCACTCCAGTATTCTTGCCTGGGAAATCCCATGGACAGCGGAGCCTGGTGGGCTGCAGTTCATTGGGCTGCAAAAGAGTCAGGCACGACTTAGGGACTAAACAGAAACAACAACAGCAGAAACAGATGATAAAGGACTTCCAGCTAAATCACAATATGTCCTGAGTTACACAGGCGTGGATGATATCATCACTAATTCAGATAATTACATGAATATTTACCACCCGAAGTCACTCTCCAGGGGAACAGAAGAGGAGGGGAAGTGCCGGGTCCAGCCCCGGCTGATCCAGGGTATTCGAAGGAGAGACGGCGTAGGCGAAGATCAGGGAACAATTGCTTAATTAAACATTAATTAAGAATATAAAGAGTAATAGAATGAGGATAGCTCAGTGAGGAAATTCAGTGGAGAAAAGAGGCTGAAATAAGGATAGCTCAGTGAGGAAATTCAGTGGAGAAAAGAGGCTGAATAATTCAGCCAGAAGGTAAGAGAAAGAACGACATGGTGAGACCAAGTTTCGGTGAACAAGGCCCGCACTTTATTTTTCAAAGTAGTTTTTATACCTTAAGTTATGCATAGAGGATAATGGGGGAAGGGGTAGAGTCATGCAGCAAGCCAGGCTTTCTTCCTACAAACATATCATATGCAAAAGCTTAGGTGATTTGCATCATCTTCTGGCCCGGAGGCCTGTTAACATTTTAAGACCCTTTCTTCGGAAAACTTATTTTTCTCTAAAGGTGATAAGTCAAGCGCCACCCTCCAAAAGCATTAGATAAAGTTGCATTCCTACAGAGCAAAGGTGTGGTGGGCTATAACAAGAAAAAGAATTAACTCAAGGGTCCCAGGTTACAAACATTAAAGCTACTATTTACACCAATTATATTAATCAATACACTGCCAGGGACACAGCAGGTAAGGGATACGGAAACTTAGCAGCAAACATTGGCCCAACAAGTGAAAATCCCTTCACCAATACAATTTCTAATCAATCTTTTAACTACTCAAAAGAATCTGTGTTTAGACAGTTTAGAACATCTCCTGCCTCTCACAGTTGGGAGGCTCTGAACAATCACATGTGGCCAGAAAAACCTATTCAGGCAGGCTAGAGGATTTACAAAGGAGTTTGTAGGTTGAAACACTGTCACACCCAGGAATTATTAACTGGAACTGTAAGCTAACTCTTTTTTCAGAGAGGTAGTGGGGGACAGCCCCCGTAAAGTCAGAGGTGTAGGTGAAAGCACAAAGCAGAAAGTAGGCAGACTCTGGTTTTGGGGCTAGATGCTAGAGAATTTCCAGAGGGACCCCTGAGGCTCGATCCTGCCTTTGCGTATGCCGAGCCTCCTTCCTCATGACCTTTGTCATGGGCGGGGTTCCTCACGCTGGCTCCTGGCAGTGATAGAATTCCAGTTGAGCTATTCCAGATCCTGAAAGATGATGCTGTGGAAAGTGCTGCACTCAATATGCAATATGCAATATGTACTCAATATGCAATATGCCGGCTCCCGGCAGGGAAGGATGATGGTTATGAAGTTGTTTGTTGAATTTCTTTACCCCACTAGCTCAGTTTAGCTCACCCCAATTTTGTTCCCGTGTTCCCCTTCCCCATGTAAGCTTCCCCAACAGGGTATTTTGTCAAACTTCTCAAGACCTGTAGACTTCGGAGGGTGCCCTTGAACTCTGAAGTTCAATGACATCCACACCTATTATGCCCCAGAATTCTACCTCCCATCCCTTCTCCATGGGCTTCCCTGGTCGCTCAGCTGGTAAAGAATCTGCCTGCAATGCAGGAGACCTGGATTTGATTCCTGGGTTGGGAAGATCCCTGGAGGGGGGCATGGCAACCTACTCCAGTATTCTTGCCTGGAGAATCCCCATGGATAAAGGAGCCTGGTGGGCTACAGTCCATGGGGTCGCAAAGAGTCAGACACGACTGAGCAACTAAGGACAGACACACACACACACACACACACACACACAGCATACCCTTTCTCCTGGTCCCCACCAAAACGGCAGCCAAGATGGGAAGAACACAGACATTGCAAAGCTCATTCTGGGTTTCTTAGGAATTTAACATCTATGTGGATAGTTCTCCAGACCCCTGCTTTTCCTTTCTTTCCCTCTTGCTGTCCACTTTTGGGCCATTTCACTGCTTGTTAACACTTCTGGTAGAGGACATGAAAAATTAGATGCAAAAATTTGATCAGTCTATTGTGCTATTTTCCAGAAGCTGAGGTGAATGATGGGTTGCAAAAGAAAGCAAAGCTATTAGCTACTGAAATCTGTAGATTTCAATTAACCTTATTTCCTCACAGATAATTGAGAATTGACAATAAAGTTATTTTTTTTTTTTTGCAAAGTTCTTCAGAAAGAAAAAAAAAAATTCATTTCTGATGTGGAGTTCCTGCTGGGTTGAGATGTCGACTTCCTGCTGGGTTGATGGAGACCCATTAAGAATCCACACCTGCTGGTCAGAGCTGGGAGAGGGAGCCCTCAGTCGAAGACAACCTACAGTCTCTGGGATCCCAGGGCTTCCCTGGTAGCTCAGTGCGTAAAGAATCCGCCTGCCATGCAGAAGCCCACGGAGACCGGGGTTTGATCTCTGGGTCAAGAAGATCCCCTGGGGGAGGGCATGGCAACCCATTCCAGTATTCTTGCCTAGAGAATCCCATGGACAGAGGAGCCTAGTGGGTTACAGTCCATAGGGTCACAGAGAGTTGGACACAACTGTATCGACTTAACACACACAGGGAAGTGAAGTCCACCCCACCCTCCCTTCACTGTGTTCTTTGTGTCCACGTGTGCCACCATGTCATTCCAGCCTGCCAGCTCCAGGCCAGCCCTCCTGCATGGCCTTGAGGCCCCCAACCCCTTCACACAGTCAGACAGGCCTCTCACTGCCCCTGATCACACCTTACCTGCTCCAGCCTCCACTCCTTTCTTCCTTCCAGGCCCCTGCCTGAAAAGCTCAATTCCTGGGACTTCCCTGGTGGCCTAGTGGTTAAGACCCCATGCTTCCAATGCAGGGGACATGGGCTTGATCCCTGGTCAGGATATTAAGATCCCACATCTCTGCTGCTGCTGCTGCTAAATATGGGCAAAAAGTGAAAAAAAGAAAAAAGAAGAGAAAAGAAAGGAAGGTCAATTCCTTTCCCAAACTCAAGCCATCAAGGCCTGGTTCAAGCTCAAAAGCATCATGTTAACCTCAGGATCATGCCAGTCAGCACTGCTTTGAATTCTCCCCAACAACCCCATCTTCTCCTTAGATGCATACCATGGGCAAGTCCCATTGTTGTCACAGATTCAAACAGGCACCAGAAAAAAGAAGAAGAAAAAACAGGCACCCAGGACAAGGGCGGCAGCAGCCATGTGCCCAGAGGCCAGGCCCACCTGGTGCAAACCCAGCCTGCAACTTCCTCAGTCCGCCCACAAGTTAAGTCCACCTCAGTTTCCTCTTCTGTAAAATGAGACTGGAGATAGAAATCTACCTTCCAGATTTATTCTGAAACCTAAATAAGAGAAGATTATAAAGCCCTTGGCAAGGGTCAGCCAGAAAATAAGTCCTGGGTACATGGTGATTACAGCCACTGTTGGCCATGTTCCCACCACCCCAGTGTCAGCTTCTGCCAGGAGAGCCCCAAGGTTGTATGGCTTGTAGGCTTGTACCTCCCTGCCTCCTGGGATTTTAGTAAACGTCTCTTCCGGTGGGGTGGGGGGACATTAACATATTCCTCTCTCTTCGCCCCTGCAAGACACAGGCATGTGTCATGATTCAGGAGCCACTTTCAAGTCATTCCAACACTGAGCAGGGATTCCCAGGTGGTGCTGCAGCACCAGTGGTAAAGAACCCGCCTGCCAGTGCAGGAGATGCAAGGGATGATGGTTCGATCCCTGGGTCCCGAAGATCCCCTGGAGGAGAAATGGCAACCCAGCCCAGTACTCTTGCCTGGAAAATTCCATAGGCAGAGGAGGCTGGCGGGCTAGGCAAAGAGTATGGACGCGTCTGGGGCATGCAAATGAGCACAAAGTGATCCAGGACCAAACTGGTCCTGCTCCTCAAAGTTCTGTCTTTCCTTGGGAGGAGTTCGTCCCAGAAGCGGCCTCAATCTCATGCAAATAGGCTACTAGGAGACCCAGCTCATTCAGTTCTGGCATCTCCAGATGTTCCCTATCTGAACATTCTTAGATTTTGTTCCCACCTCAAAACAATTCGAATTCAATTACACCCTCTTTGAAACTGACAGTTTGTTAGAACCATTAGCACAAAGCCATGGCCACTGCTCAGTCCTCCCCCCACCCCTCCACCCTATGTTCCCATCCTCTTCCCCCAGCTCTCTCCCAAGAACCCTTCCCGTTCTCCCGCATGGGACCACCCTCCCTCCTGGGTTGTGCAGGCAGCGCCACCTCCTGGACTCAGGCTCAGCTGCACCTTCTCCTTCCAACGGCACAGGTCAGAGGTCAAGAGCTGGTCTGGACATCCCTCATATGTGGAATCTAAAAAGAAATGATGCAAATAAGCTTACTTGTAAAACAGAAAGAGACTCAGAGACTTGGATAATGAACTTATGGCTTCTTGTATTTAAGATGGATAGCCACCAAGGACTTACTGGGCAGCGCAGGGAAGTCTGCTCAATATTATGTGGCAGCCTGGACGGGAAGGGAGTTTGGGAGAGAATGGATACATGTATATGTATGGCTGAGTCCCTTCGCTGTTTACTTGAAACTATCATGACATAGTTAATTGGTTATACTCCAATACAAAATAAAAATTTTAAAATATGGAATAAAACAATATTTTAAAAAGATCTGGCCTGTAATAAATGAGTCTTCTCCCTCCTGCCAGCCCTCCATTAAGTGGACAGTTCAGCTGCAGTTTTGCAAGAATTCATATTTTCTATTTAAAAAGCAACAAGAAACATATTGCAAGAGAAGAATGAAAGGCCACATGTAAACAAGTCCTATAAATTAGGGAAAAGCGGTTCCATTTTAGACAGTCTTTTACCTTAAAAATGTGAAGTGTTAATGATGACTACACATTTACATTTCTCTTTTCTATCTTTTTCTTTTATGCAACCTCCCGTGGGAAAGTATCAGCTTCATAATCTGACGTTATGATACACCATTTGCCTTAGGATAAGAATAATTATTGGGAGAAGGACATGGCAACCCACTCCAGTATTCTTGCCTGGAGAATCCCTTGGACAGAAGAGCCTGAGGGACTACAGTTCATGGAGTTACAAAGAGTCGGACATGACCAAAGCCTCTTTGCATGCACACAGAAATAATTTAGTCTAGAGATGCTTCCTAAGAAAAAGACAGAAGGACATAAACCCCTCTAGCGATATCTAGAAGTAGGCTTGGGTTCCTCCCTTAACAGTAAAGCCTTGTTAGTATGGGGAAAAAAAAAAAATCTTATACACAATGTCTCCTTCTTCCCACCAGGTCTCAAGAAAAAATCCAGGATGGTTTCCTAGCTACCCTGTTAAACCACAGTTTCTATTTAAGAGTCCGTCACCTTAGGGGTAGGCAAGGTCTTTTTTTCTGAAAAGAGGATTTCTAGTTGCAGTTTTCCTCTCAGGGGTGTTGAATTTATTATTTGTAATGTATCATGCTTTGTGAATAAGTAATTATATTATTGGCAAATTTAAATTATCAGACTTGATGACAGTAGTAGCTGTTACTGAGCACTTGCTAAAGTATTTTATTCTAAAATCCATATATGTCTTGCGTGGATACTAAGTCCCTTCTGTTGTATCTGACTCTGTACGACCCTACGGACTGTAGCCTGCCAGGTGCCTCTGCCCACGGGATTTCCCAGGCAAGAATACTGGTGTGGGTTGCCATTTCCTTCTCCAGGGGACTTTCCAGACCCAGGGATCAAACCCGCATCTCTTACATCTCTAGCATTGGCAGGTGGGTTCTTTACCACCAGCGCCACCTGGGAAGCCCATGTATGTCTTGGCTTATTTAAATCTTGCAACTCTTCACTGCGGTGGTACTATCACCTTAAAAACAGGAAAACTGAGAGGAAGACTTAATGGCCCTAAGTCCCACACAGCCAGAATCTGAACCCAGCCGTCTAGCTCCAGAGTTTAACCATCACCACATTCTGCTTTATACCAGATCAGCGAGGTGTGTCCAAGGTGACACACTACTGAACTTTCCAGGAAAAAAGAAGGGGCCGTTCTAACTCCATAGCTCTTTCTTGCCCTCTACTTTTCTAATCCATTCACCCACCTATCCATCCATAATCCTTATCCTAATCCTAAATACATTAGTTAAATACGTGAAAATATCCGGGAGATGGTGATGGACAGGGAGGCCTGGCGTGCTGCAATTCACCGGGTCGCAAAGAGTCGGACACGACTGAGCGACTGAACTGAACTGAACTGATAGGCAGCAAGGGAAAGAAAGACAGAAGGAGAATGTGAAGCAAGGGACAGAAGACAGACAGACAACAGATGAGATTCTGACCCAGGGCCCTTAATCTGGAACATATGTGATTCACGGATCTCTAAGATTGTATGCAAATACACAATGTATGTGCATATTTCTGGAGAAAGAGTCCTTCGCTTTCTGAAGCTCCTCAGAAGTGACCATGTCCCAGAGAAGATTAGGAGCTACTAGTTGGAGAAAAAACAAAATGGTGCACACACCAGGCCTGTTTCCTGTTCTTTCACGTGGGACCATCCCCTAAACCAAGGGTCCCCAACCTTCAGGATCTAACGCCTGACGGTCTGAGGTGGAGCTGATGTACTAATAATTGAAATAAAGTGCACGATAAATGTGACATACTTGAATCATCCCGAAACCTTCCCCCCACCCAGGTCCATGCAAAAATTGTCTTTCACAGAACCGGTTCCTGGTGCCAAAAATGTTGGGGATCACTGCCCTAGACAATCTAAACTCTCCCTCTCGGTCAAAAAGTGAAGGAAGACAAAAAAGAAGCTTATATTATCAAGAGACAGGAAGACTGTCTTAACTCATCAACAATGTTCTTAGCTACTTCCAATGGTTAATCCAGTAGAGATAAATTTAAACATAAGAAAGAAAGAGGAATCAATGTTTACTAAGGAGCTACTCTATGCTTTTGTTGTGTAGTCACCATCATGTCCAACCCTTTTGCAACCCCACAGACTGTAACCCACCAGGCCCCTCTATCTGTGAGACTTCCCAGGTAAGAACGCTTGAGTGGGTTGCCATTTCCTTCTCCAGGTGACCTTCCTGACCCAGGGATCGAACCCATGTCTCCTGCTTGGCAGGCAGATTCTTTACCATCTGAGTCCTGGAAGCCCAGGCACTTGATTTTTCTACCAACACTATGTTGTAGGTGTCATTATTATTGTTCTCACATGATTAGTGTTAAAAGGCTTTGAGAATATGCAAATCATATCCAAGTCCAGGCAATCAGCAAGGGGCTGCCACATGAACCAAAGGCAAATCTTTCCGAAGTTATAACCCTGGATGCTTTCCCCTGGTTCTTTATGCCCAGGAAGGCAGGAAGGGTTAACCACTGAATGCATCTCTAAGAACCTCAGCAGATCTTTTCAGGATCTGTCAAAATGAATATGGGTGTGTGTGTACATGCGTTCTTATGACAAGGTGGCCGTAATATCTCTGATGCAACAGATATTCAGAACTTAAATAACTTAAGGCTGTTATTGCTTCTAGCATCTGAGTCCTTCCATTAAAGTATCACCTGATTCCATAAACTATGCTAAGCAGCTCCCCATGTTAGGCCCTAGGTAGGCCTAGCGTGTCATCTTGTAACACCCCTTTCAATAGACCCCACAGTCCCTGCCCTCAGAAGGTTCAATGTCTAACCAAGTCCACAGCCATGTGACCAAATCATTACAATACTGCGGAATTCGAATTCGAACATAAGAATGTGCTGGGTTCAGTGGCAAAATAGAAAGGGAGTAAGATGTTTAGGCTAGACCTTAAAGAATTAGGAGGAGTTCACAGGCAAACAGTGGATGTGTCAATTTGGCTGGGCCTTGGTCCCCAGATGTGTGGTCGGACATTTTCTGGATGTTTCTGAGAGGATGTTTTAGATGAGATTAACATTTTAAATCACTGGACCTTGAGTAAAGCAGATTGTCCTCCAAAATGCAGTCGGTCTCATCCAATAAAATGAAGACTTGAATAGAATAAAAAATTGATTTTCCTGAACAGAAGGGAATTCCTGCCTGCAGATGACCTGCAGACTTGAACTGCAGCATCAGCTCTTCACCTTGCAGATTTAGGGCATGCCCACCTCCTTCCATAAACATAGGCGCCAATTCTTTAAAATAAATAAACTATTATATATAGAAGACAGACAACAAGGTCTTCTATATAGCAGAGAACTATTCAGTATCCTGTGACAAACCATAATGGGAAAGAATGCGGAGAAGAATATATATATATGTGTGTATATATATATATATATATAACTGAATTACTTTGCTATACAGCTGAAATTAACATTGTAAATCAACTATACCTCAATAAACTTTAAAAACAACCACTCTTTTAAAAATAAATAAATGAGAGAGGAAGGGAGAAATATGTATATATTTCAGTATATACATATATTTTGTTTCCATTGGTTGCGTTTCCCTGGAGAACCCTGATTAGTACACAGTGTGAGTAGGGATATTCTGGCAGAAGGAACAGCACGTGCAAAGGCACGAAGGCAGGAAGCTGCATTTGGCAGCCCTGGGCACCCACAGTAGTTCAATCCGTTTTTGTTTTTTGGTTTTTACATGGTTGAATCTTTAATGCATATTGCTAAGTGAGTGAAGCCAGTCTAGATGGGATACATACTGTATGATTCCAACTTCATGACAGTCTGGAAAAGGTAAAATCAAAACCCTAATGTAAGCTATGAACTTCAATTAATAAAGTATCAGTATCAGCTCATCAATTATAACAAATGTACCACATTAATGCAAGATGTATGTGAAGTGAGGAAGGGATTTATTGGAATCTCTATACTTTTGACATGACTTTTCTGTAAACCTAAAACTGCTTTAAAATATTCTATTAAAATTAAAAAACAATCAGAAAAACTATACTTTCTTGAAATTATCGACCTCTGTGTGTGCTGCATGCTCAGTCTCTCAGTTATGTTCAACTCTTTGCGACCCTATGGACTATGGCCCACCAGGCTCCTCTGTCCATGGAATTTTCCAGCAAGAATACTGGAGTGGGTTGCCATTTCCTACTCCAGGGGATCTTCCTGACCCAGGGATCAAAGCTGCATTTCCTGCACTGGCAGGGGGATTCTTTATCACTGAGCCACCCAGGAGATTAGTTGACCTCTAGGGCCATCATTCCCCTAACCCATTAGGGAAGAACCTCTAAGCTTCCTTCCTTGTCAGTCAGTGTATTTAATCCTGTTCTGAGGCACAGTCTTACTGATTGACCTGATCACTCTATGCTTTGCTCCCTCAAACTAGATTCTAGGAATCTGATCTTTTTAGTCTGATCATCCTAGTGCTTTTGAAACTGAATACATTGCTCAGATTTCCCTAAAATAATGCTTCTCAAGGAACAGTTGGAAGATTGATCAATTGGAAAGAGCACAAATTTTATCCGTCACCTTGGCAGAGGCACATACAACTACCACTGCCAGGAACAAGATGTTCTCTGGACATCGTAGTCTTTTTGCCACAATTTTAGCATCAATGCCCCTTGAGGAAAATCTGTATCAGTCAAGATTCTCCAGAAAATAGAACCAACAGGATGTATGCAGTTTGAGTCCTGAGGCAGTCTGCTGGCAGAATTCCTTCTTGCCCACCATTAAGAGACCCATGGAGACAGTGAGATGAGTCACAATCATATCTTGTCAGAGAGTCTCTTTAAAGGTATCCAGGGACTTCCCTGGTGGTCCAGTTGCTAAGAATCTGCCTTGCTGTGTAAGGGATGCTCGTTTGATCCCTGGTTGGGAAACTAAGATCCCACACGCTATAGAGAAACTAAGCCTGCATGTCACAACTGCTGAGTCCACACGCGCCAACTAGCGAGTCTATGCAAAACATCCCGGAAGCGGCAATTAAGACCCAACACAGCCAAATGAATGATATAAATAAATAAATATTCTTTAAAAAGGTATCTGAATGTGTGCTTGTACTGTGAGTGAGATTGGAGAAGCTCATGAAACCCTTGAAAATGTTTGTAAAATTGTGAATACGTGTACAAATATCCAGAGAAAGGATTACAGCTTTTATCATATCTTCAGTCTACACTCAACCCCATCCAAAGAAAATAGATACACAGGATTAAGAAGCTTTAACCGTGTATAGAATCATGTCATCTGCAAACAGTGAGAGTTTTAATTCTTCTTCTCTGATTTGGATTCTTTTTATTTCTTTTCATTCTCTGATTGCAGTAGCTAGGACTTCCAAAGCTATGCTGAATAGTAATGGTGAGAATGGGCACCCTTGTCTTATTCCCGATCTTAGAGGAAATGCTTTCAGTTTTTCACCATTGCTGTGGATTTGTCATATATACTTCAAACAATTTTTTTTAAAGAAACTTTAGCCAGCAAAAGATCATTTGGTTATATTATAAGAAGACAGACCAGAACTACAGCTCTGTGACCCAGGTAACTTGACATACATGTTCAGTGACGTTCCAGAAATAATAACTTGTGAAAATGGATTCCTAGATTGCTACAGCTTCATTCTTTTTGTTGGAGTCTGTCTCCTCTTGAAGCATTTGGCCAGATGAACACGTTTCTTTTCCCTGCCATGGCAGCATCAGGATCAAGGACCAAGCATTAGCAGACTTGCATTCAACCTGGTCTTGGCTCTGACACTCACCTGCTGTGTTTCTGACAGTTCTTTCCATTGCCCTGAGCCTTGCTACATCGCAAGTGTTGGGTTAGATAATCTCTCTAAGGTCCTACCTGACTCTCAGGTATTGTCAGCAGTGATTCTGAATTACTGTCATCTGCATGTTGCTGGCATTGCTTCAGGCTGCTCTTCAATTCTCTGGACAGGTGACATCTTAGGTCTTCCTTCTACCTGCCCCTCTAATAAAGCTAGACAGCCATGCCGATTAGCAAAAGCCATGCAAATTATTTTGACTGGGAAAGAAATGCTACTCTGCAAAAAGAAGAATTTTAATATAACTCAAAATTATGAACCACAGAATGTAGCCCAGGATTCTTGAGGCTGTGAATACTCACTGCTATTACAGGAGCCATCACTGAATGATCAGGAGTAGAGAAAGACCAGTGCCAATCTTGCAGGATACTTTGAAAAGTGTTCTGATTATTATTTTTATTTCATATGGCCCATTAAGTCTGTTCAAAAGAGTCCTCCACAAGAGGTGAACCGTAATGATTTTTACTAGCTGTTCCACATCTCATACATGAGCTTTATTTCACAATCAAGAAATCAGTTGCTACAATGAAAGCTATGGTTTGAGGCAATGGAAGAAAAAAAAAAAGTTAGATTAGGAGTTCTGAGACCTGAGTCATGATCCCAGTTCATCCATTAAATAGCTATGGACACGACTCCATGTACAATGACCAGCATGAATCCGATATCTTTCTCTCCTACTTAACTGGCAGTTCCTTGGGGTCAGAGGCCTTATCTCATCTAAACTCATCTCTGTACCCTGGCTTCTAGCACAGTATCTGTTACTTTGCAGGCATTTAGTAAACTTGCTGGCTGAGTGATAGAGAGAACAACAGATGAGCGAATAAAGTTGCACTTTCTTTAGGGCTCAATTTTCTTATCTATATAATATCTGCCACATAAGGGTGTCTGGAAAATCCAGGGAAACACTCTATGTAAAGCCTCATCCTGCCCTGGTATCAGAAGAGACAAGATCATCCGAGAAAACCAGTCTCTGCTGATGGACTCGTGGTTGATAACAAACCATGGTGTTGAGGTGTTAACCCTCCCAGAGGATGTCAGAATTTTTGAACTTTGTTCCAAAAGAGTCGTGAAGCTTGTATTTTCACATTCTCAGGTTGAAGGAGACATCTGAGGACAAATGTCTCCCATTCCCACCAATTACTCCACGGTGGACACCACCCTCTACCATCTTATCTCCGGATCCTGCATCATACTATTTTTTTAAAAGATTTTTCTCATGTGGACCATTTTTTAAATCTTTGTTGAATTTTCAGGTGGCTCTAATGGTAAAGAACCAGCCTGCCAATGTAGAAGATAAAAGAGCTGCAAGTTCAGTCTCTGGGAGGGGAAGATACCCTGGAGAAGGGCATGGCAACCCACTCCAGTATTTTAACCTGGAGAATCCCATGGACAGAGGAGCTTGAAGGGCTACAGTCCATAGGGTTGCAACTAAAACTTTTTACAGAAAGTGATCCTGTCTGCTGGAGAACACATGTAAGTTGCAGAAATGACCTCTCTGGGGTGAATTCTCTGCAACTGCCACCTCAACCATTGCCAGTAGTGCTTAGCATGTCTCTGAATGCACCTCCCCATCTCTCCCCAAGGGCATCTTTGAATACAGATGAAAGTGTTCTGCATCACTTCCATTTTTCTGGGTGCATAGTTTGTACACATTTTTAACTATAGATTCATTCTCTCAGTGTTTTCATTCCATTCAAAGCAACTCTGTGACAGTGCATCATTTAATGTATTTTGGAGAATGACAGGCAGTATATTTTAGACCAAAGAATTTAGCTTAAAGGAGGGGCAGAGTGGCTAAGGGGGTGGAAGGAAGGGATGTGTCATTTCACTGACTTTGTAGAGGCCAGCTTAGCAGGTGACAGTGCAAAGTCAGTTTTGGGAAAAAAAAGAAAAAAAGCAACTTTCTGATAGGCCGTGTCTGAACTCTTGTGGTGGGCATTTTGGTTGCCTCTCAACATCCTCTCAAAAATATCTATTCCAGGGATTTCCCTGGTGGTCCAGTGGTTAAGCCTGCCAGAGGGCATGGGTTCAATCCCTGGTCTGGGAAGATTCCACATGCTGTGGGGCAACGAAGCCCATGTGCCACAAAAAGAGACGCCACCACAGCGAGAGGCTTGTGCACTACTACTAGAATGTAGCCCCTGCTCATTGCAGCTAGGAAAAAAAAAAAAAAAAACCCTCAAGTAGCAACAAAAACCCAACACAGTCAATAAATAAAAAAATGTTTAAGGTGCCAGTTTTTAAAAATTGCCAAAGAGGCCATCTGAAAGAACATTATACATACATACACATACACACACACACATATACACACACATATGTATATTTCAACCCCTTCCCTATTCCAACTGTGAAACACTCAGGGATTTTGGTTGAATACACCCAACTCTCGGCTATAAGGGTTAGCCTTGATTGGAGCCATTCACAGTGCCTGACTCAGTAATGGGCAATGAGTTGAGGTGTTAAGTCAATTAGCACATGTCAATCCCCTGATCAATCAATTCTAGCACATGTCACCTTGGGCAGAAGATTAGAGGTAGTTTAAAAATAATAATAATAGAATAAACAAAAGGAAGCTACAGGACACTCCTTCCCTCTAGCCCTGGAGGAAGCTTTGGTCTCTTTGCTGCTGGGAGTCATTCCTTCATTCATTCTTCCCTCCAGCCTTGTTGTTTATTTTTTTCAATGACTTTTTACTTTATATTGGGGTTTAGCCAATTAGTAAAGTTGTGACAGTTTCAGGTGAACAGGGACTCACCTGATACATACAGGTGAGTATGTATGTAGTGAAGGGACTCAGTGATACATACAGAGGTATCCATTCTCCCCCAAACACCACCTCCTAACCAGGCTGCCATGTAACACTGACCAGAGTTCCCTTTCTATAGGGTAGGTCCTTGTTTGTTATCCATTTTAAATATATCCAGCCTTGTTTTATCAGTGATCTGTGTCTCAAGCACAGTTCAGTTCTAAGTGTTGGAGATATTGTGTCTTCAATCTCACAATCCAATGAAAGAGGCAGAAAATAAAGAAACATATACATTCATTGTATATTGTCAAGTGAGAAGGTCTTGGAAGAAAGAAATAAAGCAAGGTAAGAAAACAGAAAGTTATGGGGTGTGATACTTAAGTAATTTAAGAGAGATACAACCAAAGAAACTGAGAGCATGGGGGATTAGCCTGAGCTGAGTAATACAGGAGGAAACATTTGGAAAAGCCAGAGAGAAAATAGGAAAAAGAGATTGAACGTGCAAGACATTTTGAAAATAAGTCCATTACTTCATGACAGATTAGATGTGGGAGTTTAAAAAGAAAGATGAATCAAAAATTATTTAAAGGCAGTATTTTTAAAGCTGCCATTCATATATCTTTAGTGGATCATTGCCAGGGTCCAGCCCCGGTGGATCCAGGGAATTCAAAGCGGGGACAATGTCGGTGACCAGGAAACAATAGATCAATTAAGCGTTAATTAAAGATATAAAGAGTGGTTAAATGGGGATAGCTCAGCAGGAAAATTCAGTGGAGAAAAGAGGCTGAATAACTTGGTTTACATGGAAAACCAATAAAATTTCAAGACAAGAAATTTGCGTCACCTACGTAGGCCACAGGCGTCCTTCCATTCTGCCGAAGGAGAGGAGACACTAAGGCCTCCCCGGTCAGATCTTAGAAGCTCAGGCATAATTAGCAGGCTTGACGAGCCTCCATGCTCCAGATGGGAATTCAGCCAGAAAGTGAGAGAAACAACGACATGGGGAGACCAGTCTTTCTAGGAACTGATCCCATTCTTTATTTTCCAGGGTCTGCTTTTATACACAGAGATGTAATACAAAAGTCACGCGGGGTCAGCAGTCCTGACTTTTATCAAAATCAGGTGCTTCATACAAATGTATACAAAGGTCTTAGAGGTGTTACATCATCTTCTGGCCAGGGGGCCTGCTAACAATTTATGACCCTCTCCTTGTGACAGCAGTCAGTCAACCAGAACACTTACTTCTCCAGGGGTGATTATTCTTAAAACAGACGCCACCTTCTGAAGGTACCAGATAAAGTTACATTCCTATAGGGTGAGGGTGCAGTGGGTTTTAATTAAGGAAAGAATTTGCTTAGCCTAAAGTCTAACATGATTAATATCAAAGGTTAATACTTATTTCTTCTATATATTCATTAATGTGTATAAGGGCAGGGGATGTGGAAACTTAGCAGCAAACATAGGCTCAACAAATGAAAAACCCTTCACCAATACAATTTCTAATCAGCCCACTATACTACACTAATAATATCCTAACTTCTCAAAAGAATCTGTTTTTAGAAGGTTTAAAGCACCTCGTGCGTCTCACGGTTGGGAGGCTGTGAACAATCACATGTGGCCGGACAAACCTGTCAGCCAGGCTAAAGAACCTTCAGAGGAGTTTGTAGGTTGAAACACTCCTGTCACGCCCAGGAATTATTATTAACTGGAGCTCTGAGTTAACTCTTTTTCAGAGAGAGGTGGTGGGGGACAGCCCCCCCATAAAGTCAGAGGTGTAGGTGAGAGCACAAGGCAGTAACATAGGCAGACTCTGGTTTTGGAAGTAGATGCGCAAGAATTTCCAGGGGGACTCCTGAGGCTCGATCCCACCTTTGCGTATGCCGAGCCTCCTTCCTCATGACCTTTGCCATGGACAGAGTTCCTCATGCTAGCTCCCAGAAGATCATAAAATCAATTTAATGGGTCACAACCAGATTTTTTTAATGGAGTAGATTAGAATAAAATAGATTAGAAAGAAACACACATAGTAAGGGTAAGTACTATTTTATGAAATTTTGTTTCAGTTGTATGTGTGTGTATGTGTGTGTTACATGTGAATGTATAACAGTCATGATGTAAAATGTATTTCTTACAGTGGATACGGTAATAAAAAAAATAAAACAATTGAGTTAGAGGTTTTTAACCTGCATCAGTGTAAGATTCCGGTATCTTAAAAAAAAAATAGACATTAACAAATGCCAGTGGCTTTGAAGATGAAAATTTTGAGTTTAAGGTTTCAGCTGAATATCTAAATAGAAAGGTGCAAAGGCAGTTGAAAAAGTGAGTCTAGTCAGGGGAAATATCAAGGCTAGAGACAGGAATTTGGGATTTCTTGCAGAGAAATTATATTTGAAAATGTAACAATAAATAAGGTTACTAGAGGAAAAAGTATAGGAAACAGGGGAAATGTCAAGGATAAAGCCTTAGGCAATAACAGCATTTGGAGGAAAAGGGTGGGAAGAGAAAGCTACAAAAATGTTAGAGAAGGAACAACCAGAGGGTCAAGGAAAACCAAGAGATGAAAGACCAGGAGAGCGAAGAGAGAACAGAATCTTAATCATGTCCAATGTTCTGAAGGGTCCAGGAGGAAGACGTGAATTAAGAAAAGGCTGCTGGATGTACCACATAGCAACTTGCAGAATATTGATGGTTTTCAAGAGAACTCTTCTGCCAAGTGATGGAACTACAAGCCCGGGTGATTAGAAGACAGAATGTTTTGTAGCAAAGGGAAGCATATGGCTTCAATTTCCAGCTTCATCAGATGTTTCCAAGGAACAGATCTCAGAGTCATGGTCACACACTTATTTTGAGCCCTGCTGCTAAGTCACTTCAGTCGTGTCCGACTCTGTGCGACCCCATAGACAGCAGCCCACCAGGCTCCACCTCCCCTGGGATTCTCCAGGCAAGAGTACCGGAGTGGGTTGCCATTGCCTTCTCCGATTTTGAGCCCTTCTCCGATTTTGAGTTTCTTGAAGAACCTCAAATTTTTCCTCCAGGTGATGATCATCAACAACATCAAACAAGCTCCGTGGGCTCACAATAAGTGTGTCTCAGTCAAGGGATATGATTTTGATATGATTAATGTTAGTGGAGAAGTCCTGAACCTCCGGAGGGTCTCCCACTTCCTGCAGCCTTAGATCCATCCTGGGAATGCAAGGGGAATTCATCTTTGCCAAGAGACTGCTGTTTTGCTTGGGAAATTCTCAAGTGGGACTTGTGGTCATGCAAAAGTGTACTTCAGTCCCCAAACTGGGTGAAGGGATTAAGATCATGAAGACCCAAGGCATCTACATAGCAAGAGTGGAAGGTTTGTCTACCTTGAGTGCAGAAACCGTCCTGCTGTTTCCTTATTCTTGGCTTCCTCGGAACTCAGAGATTGACCCTGTGGTCCAGGATGGTGGAGGAGGTGGGGGAATGGGAGATGAGAGAGAGGAGTATATAAATGAGGGAAGTGTGGGGCTCCAGCAAGACTGTGGAGGCTGAGGACTAAGGAGAAAAACAGCCCGTTGGAATCTGTGGATCAAGAGAGTGGCCAGTGATGGGCTAGAGATGAGCATACCAAGTGAAGTAAGTCAGAAAGAGAAAGACAAATACCATGTGATGTCACCTATACGTGGAATCTAAGTGAAAGTGACAGTGTCAGCCGTTCAGTCGTGTCCGACTCCTTGCAACACCCTGGACTGTGGCCCGCCAGGATCCTCTGGCCATGGGATTCTCCAGGCAAGAATACTGGAGTGGGCAGCCATTCCCTTCTCCAGGGGATCTCCCCTACCCAGGGATTGAAACTGGCTCTCCTGCATTGCAGGCAGATTCTTTACTGTCTGAGCCACCAGGGAAGCTAGACTATTACACAAATGCACTTGTCTACAGCACAGAAACAGACTTGAGAGAGCACAGAGACCAGACTTGTGGTCCCCAAGGTGGGAGAGGGATGGACTGGGACTTTCAGGCTGGCAGGTACAAACTCCTTTATATAGGAGGGATAACAACAAGGTCCTATTATATAGCACTAGAGACTATATTCAATAATCTATAGTAAACCGTAAGGGAAAAGCTATGGAAAAGAATACACATGTGTATGACTGAATCACTTTGCTGTACAGCAGAAATTAACACAGCATTGTAAATCAACCACACTTCAATCAAATTTTAGAGAGAGGCCGATGAATTCTAGCAGCAGCAGTGTCTCCTACTCAGTTTCACACTGTTCTTCCCAAAGCTATAATTTTCCTATAACCTAAAGTCTTCAGTAAAGTTTCTTCACAGTTACAACCTATCACTAGTAATAACTAACATTTATTGAGGGCTTACATTGTGCCAGCTGCTCTTCTAAGGGTTCCACATATTATTAAGCCATTAATCCTCATGGCAACTCTGGAAGGAACTATTATTATCATCCTCATTTCACTGAGAAAGAAATCCAGGTACAGAAAGGTGACATTACTTGCTTAAGACCATCAACCAGCAAGAGTCAGAGCCTGAATTTCAACTCCTGAAGTCTGACTAGAGAGCTACTTTCTGATCTTTGTTTAGAGTCATGTTTGCCTGGGAAATAAATAAAGGGAGGGTCTGTGATGCCATTTTGGGAAGGAATGTACCAGACATGTTGGTGCACCATGGAGACATAGAAATGAGTTGGCAGAGAAATCCGGGCTGATTTGGATGCAAGAGCTTGGCAATGACATTAGGAAAATATAAGCAATTCCTGGAGAAATGGGGTACAGTGAATTGGGAGATTGGGGTTGACATACACTACGGATACTATATATAAAGTAGATAACTCATGAGAACCTACTGTATAGCTCAGGGAACTCTGCTCAAAGCTCTGCGCTGACCTAAATGGGAAGGAAATCCAAAAAAGAGGGTATATATGTATACATATAGCTGATTCACTTTGCTGTGCAGTAGAAACTAATGCAACATTGGAAAGCAACTATACTCCAACAAAAATTAATTTAATTAAAAAAAAAACAGACAAAAAAGCAATTCCTGGGAACCTCAGAACCCCTCGGGAAGGATGCTGAGCTCCTGCAGTACGTGAACAAGGACTTTCTCTGGAGGAATCTGCAGGTGGAGCGGATGAGTACCCCCCCGTCCCGCCCCATGAACTGTGATGACCCCGGCATCATGTCTGTCACAGGGCTCAGACGCTCAGTAATGGGTTGCTATGTATGTTAAGTCTTCCTGCCATTCTTGGAGCCTCTTTCTAAGATCCCTTGAAGAACAATCCAGATTTTCACTCAATTACTACGATTCAGCTCCTCTTCACTGTCGATAACTGGCAGGTCAGCAAGATGGCTCTGAGACGTGATGACTCCTTTTCTACCAGCATTACTTCTCAGGCATCTTCGCAGCCTCCTAAGATGCTTTACATTCTGCAAAAATAATTATATGTCTACAGAGATAAATCAACCAGGACAAAATCAGTTTTGCCCCATTAAAAAAGAAGATTCATGTAAATATGACTTTTGATCAAGGGAACTGAAAGCGGGTGGAAGGAGAGGAAGTTTGTATGAGCAGTGAATGGTCAATTCAGCAGAGGTGAAGTGTGGTGGACCTAAACAAAATGGGACAGAATAATATGTGTTCACTGCCTGTGTGTCTGTGGAGGAGGAATGCCAATGAGAAACTTCGGTGTGGAAAGTGAAGATAACTGCCTTCCCCCCAACCCAGAAGGAAAATAAACTGCTTATCAGGCAGGGTGAGTCTATGGTATATGGTCAGCCTTATTAGCATATCTTAATTGGAATTAGACTGTCATCACAGGACACATTGTACGTTAGAAACTTAGGAGACAACATAGTTCATTTAAATTCCAAATGCACATCTCCTTTCCTACCTATTTCTTGAGTGTTTTCCTTTCGCTTTTCCTTTTCCCCACTTTATTCATCTTCCTTCTTCCATCTACAATCACACTCTCACTGTTTTTGTTCACTGTTCTAATCCCTTCCTTTCTACCATTATATCTGTGATGTATTTCTGCAATTACCAGAAACCACTGCTTCATGTCTCTCCCTTCTCCGTTTTCTATTGCTTTTATCTCTGCTTCCCATTATTCATCCTCATTCATCTTTCTGTTTGTCTTCCCTGCTTTCTCCCTTCTCTCTCCCTCTTTTCCTATCTACCCATCTGTCACTCATTCACTCAAGCTCAAGCTGACATAGGTATTAATTTATAATTTAAAAAAATTCTCTGCTGGTGACAAGTTCTATTCATGGAGCTTATACATGGGATGGAGGGTGGCGTAAGAGTGAACGCATCCCACAGCCATTGCTCTAAGATGCAAATGTTTTCTTTCTTTTTCTTTTCTTGGCTACACTGGGTCTCTGTTGTTGCACTTTGTTGCTGCACTGTGAACTTTCTGGGGCTACTCTTCATTTTGGTGCCCAGGCTTCTTATCGCAGTGGCTTCTCTTGTTGCAGAGCACAGGCTCTAGGCTGACAGGCTCAGTAGTTGTGAAGCACAGGTTTAGTTGCTCCACGACATGTGGGATCTTCCTGGGATCAAACCTGTGTCCCCTGCATTATCTTTAGAACAGGACTGAGAGGATCACACCACTGAATACACATTTGGCTAAGACAGCGTCTTAAGGAAGACATTCTTTACCTTCAAAATGCAGCACACTGGCTCTAGAATCACAGCCTCATCTAACTGTGCTTGCATTGCTCTGCAGTTGGCTAGCTCATTGCAGCAAGTGCTTGGCGGGTATCCTTGATCCTGAACGCAGAGGAGAGTCGTGAAAGCTATTGAACTTGGCTCCTCTACAACCTAGGAGTGAGCAGCCCCAGTTACTCCAGGACCCACAGCAGTACTGGTGGGTGGCGTGTTTGAAAGAGACTTTCAGATAAAGCAGAATAACCATACACCATACAACTGTTTCTCTCATAGACTCAATCTGGCTGTAAGAAGAATGTGCTGAGACATGAAGCATTTGGCAGGGAATACAGAAATGCTATAAATGGAGGTTTCTGCTTGATCCTCCTGGGTGGTGGTCTAAACTCCAGAGCCATGCCCAGGAGCTTGTGTCTGCTGGGAACAGGGTATTAGTTATACACTGTCTTATGGGTAGAGAGTGGGGCTGTTGGAATAACTTCCACAAGTTTGCATAAGCATGAAAGATTTGACCCAGGGTGGGTCTTCGGGAGCATTTACATCGTGGTGAACTTGAGGATGCCAAGTTCCAGCTAGTGCCCTCCAGGGTCTCTGGACCTTGGCCCAAAGATGATTTTCAGGGTCTCCAACAGATCACTACCAAGTGAAATTTCTCCTGAACAGACACAGAGAAGCTTAACTGGCCTTTAAAGTACTTAAGATCCAAGATTGATTTAGGATTATTTAAAAGCAAAAACAAGGGACTGTGGAAGCCTGCCTTAAACCCACCAGACTCCAATTTCTCTAAAATCGACACTCAAGTATTTAGTTGATGGGGCTTCCCCGGTGGTGCTAGTGGTAAAGGACCCAGTGCTTGCCAATGCAGGAGACACAAGAGATACAAGTTCGATCCCTGGATGGGGAAGATCCCCTGGAGGAGGAAATGGCAACCCACTCCAGTATTCTTGCCTGGAGAATCCTATGGATATAGGAGCCTGGCAGGCTGCAGTCCATAGGGTCGCAAAGAGTTGGACATGACTAAGCTACTTAGCACGCACACATTTAGTTGACATGGCTATAAGTCATAGGGCTAAGTATTTATGTCTCACGTATTACATCACATGGGGCAAGTGGTTGTATATAGTATTTGTTGTTCAGTCACTCAGACTCTGTGAGACCCCATAGACTGTTGCATGTCAGGCTTCCCTGTCCTTCGCCATCTCCCAGAGTTTGCTCAAACTCATGTCCATTGAGTCAATGATCCCATATGACCATCTCATCCTCTGTTGCCTCTATGGTTGGCCCCTTTACTCCTCAGTAGGACATGCCCATGAGAAAGTGTATTTCTCCACCCAGAAATGGAGACAGAGCCCAAATACTGGCTCAGTGGCTCCCAACAGTCTCTCCAGATGGTCTGGGTCTCCCATTGAGGTTGTGTTGTTGGGACCTGGCCTGATATTACCCTGTGTATGGAACCTAACAGTGGGTATTCCACAACTAGCCTCCTGCTGCTCCCTTATGAACAAGAAGAGGATCTTGTGCATAGAAATTAGGTATGTCAGCAATCAGAACAGTAGAAAGGCTGTTGTCTGAGTCCAGAAAAATGTCCTAAGAGCCAAGAAAAATGATAGAAGGCCATGCACCATATGATGCTGGTCTTGGAGTGTACAGATCCCAAATATATAACATCACATTTGATTTTTTTCTAAGATAATTGGCATTTTTCTGAAAAACAAAAAGTTCAGTTTTGTTGATGTGTTTCAATGACTTCATTAGAAGCCTAATTTGTTGGTGATATTGGAAATCAGATATTTCCAAGTTTCAAGTGAGAAAACTGAAACAAAGGTCATTAGGAGACACCACAAAGTGACTCAGGGAAAAGATAAACTTATGTATCTGGTTACTGACTCTCCAGGACTGTGTTGTGTTCATTGGATATTCCTGAGTCTTTTGTCTAAAGATTAGTTGAGAGATTATACCATAACGAAGTCTTGTCCATCTCAAGTACTTGTAATATAAAGCTACCTTGGGATACGAAGTGAAGAAATATGAAACTCAGTTAAATTTGGGGAAAGATAGAGTGTTGCAGGAATGCAGTTTCCCATACATATGTGATCAATACCCTAGTAATATCACCTTTTACATTTCTCCTTTATTTTGGATCCTCAGAGGATAGAAGACAGTATACCCAGATCTTCACCTCCTTCCTTTCAATAGAAAGAAGGGGATTCAGAAATGATTGTGTTCATCACTCCCTTAAGGAGGCAGGGCTCACAAGACCCCAGAGGAGACTCGACTTACGGTGCAGGGTGACTGTGTATACCAGATTGCCCAAGGCACTTCTGTCTTCAAATATCCTGTTCCAATATCAGCATATGTGCCCTCTTACTTCTTAGACCAGCCTGGCCAGGCTCCAGAAGACATGGAACCCAGTCTCAGCGTTTATATTCATCTACACATTAAGCAAGTGTCTTTGACCAACTATGCCCATCGGTGTAATTGGCAAAGCAAACACCATCTCTGCACTAAAGGAACTTAGAAAAGTGGCAAAGACAAATCTGTAAAAAAAAAATCATACCAATTATAAGGCATAATGTAGTTGTGATGGTGGAAACATGAATAGTGGTGTATGGGCACCATGGATTTCAACACGAGGGTAGGAGTGATCAGTTCATGGGAGCCAGCATTTGAACTGGCTTTGAGGCGTGTGGGATTAACCTGGCAGGTGAACATGAAGGGAGAGAATTTCCAATGGGGAGAACAACGTGAAAGTCGATGAAGTAGAAGAGTGTTTTCGGAGAAAAGTCAAGGTACCATACACATGAGAATGTATATGAGAGGAAGCAAATGAGTAGAAGAGACTGTAACTGGAAAGGCAGATTGTGCTCAGACTTTGAAGTACCTGGGACGCCAGGCTGAGGTAATGAGACTTCATTCTTCATACAATAGAGAATCATTAAGTGTTTTCTAAGCAGACTAACGGCACGTAACACAATCTGAACTTTAGAAAAGAGATAGGAGGAGAATGCGAAAGGGAGATCAATTTAAGGGTGATTTCTGCAATGGCCACCAGGGGACACACTCACACTGACAGTTTGGGACAGAAAAGCAGCAGGCCCAGGGTGGGAACAGGAGCCAAGAACTGGAGCAGAACACAGATGGGAAAGGGTGAAGGCGAGTAGTGTAATCTAGGGGGAACTTGGAGCTAGAGGCATGGAATTTTATCATTTTAGGCAACTTGAGATGGATTTGTTATATGGGCAAGAGATAATGGAAAATCACATTTATGGAATTCCTAATACATATCACTATTGGAGAAGGGAATGGCAACCCACTCCAGTATTCTTGCCCGGAAAACTCCATGGACAGAGGAATCTGGAGGTCTATAGTCCATGGGGTTACAAAGAGTCGGACACGACTGAGCGACTAACACTCAACAACAACACACCCCTAGAGAAGGAAATGGCAACCCATTCCAGATTCTTGCCTGGGAAATCCCATGGGTAGAGGAGCCTGGTGGGCTACAGTGCATGGGGTCACAAAGAGTCGGACACGACTGAGCCACTTTCATTTCGATACATACCAGAGACAGTTGCTAGGTGCTTTACTTTATATATATATACATATACAATTTTTATTATTTCTTGGCTGCACCAAGCAACATGCAGGATATTTGTTCCCCAACCAGGGGTCAAACCCAAGCCCCCTCTGTGGAAGCACGGAGTCCCAGCCACCAGACCACCAGGGAAGTCCTGGTTGGTGCTTTTCTACTATTTCTAATCTATACATGATTTCTTGGAGAAGGCAATGGCACCCCACTCCAGTACTCTTTCCTGGAAAATCCCATGAACAGAGGAGCCTGGTGGGCTGCAGTCCATGGGGTCGCAAGAGTCGGACACAACTGAGCAACTTCACTTTCACTTTTCACTTTCATGCATTGGAGAAGGGATTGGCAACCCACTCCAGTGTTCTTGCCTGGAGAATCCCAGGGACAGGGGAGCCTGATGGGCTGCCGTCCATAGGGTCACATAGAGTCGGACACGACTGAAGTGACTTAGCAGCATATTTCTACATGATGACTACATATAGTCTCATTTTATAGCCAGTAAATCTATCTGAAAAGTTCATTCACTGAGACAGTTATTGAGCATCAACACTATGTCAAGCACTCTTCAAAGCCCTTGGGATTCACTAAGTGAGCGAGATAACCCTGTCTCTCAGGAGGCATATGTGACATGGCGGGAGTGGGTGTCAAAAAAGCAAGTGAACAAATGAACGAAGTGATTCGGATAGTGAGAACTGCTATCCAGATAATAGCCTGGTAGTGTGATCGAGTCCAGCAGAGAAGCACTTCCTATAAACAGGTTGATAAATGAAATCCTCTCTGTGCAGGGGCCATAGAGCTGAAATCTGAATGGTGAGAATGAACCAAGAAGTGAAGACCTTCCAGGAAAAGAGGATTCCAGGCAGGGAGAACAGCAAGGGCCAAAGATCCCATGGAGGGAATAAACTTAACATTGTCCTGGGACAAAAAGGCCTGAATAGGCTGGGTGTGTTGAGAAGGGGTAGATTGGTAGCTGAACTGGAGATGTAGGTGGTAGACCAATCCCAAAAGGTCCTATAGGCTATTATAAGGAATTTGAATTTTATTTAAACTTATAAGAAGTGTCCAGGCCGATACTGAACATTTGCAGGGCTCAGGACAAGACTTTATTTATTTATTTTATTTTTGTCTGCACTGCGTCTTTGTTGCTGTGTGTGGGCTTTCTCTAGTTGTAGCAAGCAGGGATTACTCTTTAGTGGCAGTAGGTGGGCTTCTCACCGTGGTTCACGGGCTCTAGAGCACAGGTTCAGTAGCTGTGGCACATAGGCTTAGTTGCCCTGAGACACTGTGGAATCTTCCCAGAGGAGGGATCGAATCCATGTCCCCTGTATTGACAGGCAGATTCATCATCACTGAACGACCAGAGAAGACCTGGACAAGGGATTAAGGGGAAGCCTCAAGCTTGCCAAATTTCTCTTCCACTCTGCTCCATCCTGCGCCATAAGTGGTTTCACAGACATGTGTGTGTAGACACCCTTTACCCCACGTGTAAGCTCTGTCATCTGTCCCCTCAAACAGACATCCCTTGCTCACCCCTCAAGCCAAGAGTCCAGGTGATCCATCCTCGGGAGGATAAACCTGGTGATGGGGAGGATGCATCCAGGAAGGACGCTTAGGTCTCTTTGGGCAGAAAGCCCCTCACACCCAAAGCGTGGTCTAGGAGGAGTCGGGCTGCAGGCAAGAATGTCCTCTCAGCCCCTTGGACTCCCCCAGAACAGAGCCCTCTAGAATTTCAGGACCCAAGACACAGGCCCAGGTTGTCCAAGTCTAAAGGGAGATTACTCAGGTCTGTGTGACTTTAAGTCCCAGCCGCTTTTCACTAAGCATGTTTACCATGTTAGTGGGATCTCCTCTGATACTCGGGTTCATTAAATCTAACGTGCCCAGACATCCCACAAGCACAGGAAGTTAAATGGTGGTGAGCTGGACATTCTGGGCCAACACCTAGGTCTTTACAAGCTTCTGGCCCAAATTACGAACTGGCAAAAAAAAAAAAAAAATCTATGTAGGAACATAGGTGTTACTCAACCCAAAAGTGTTGACAGCTTTCAGTTTTTCAGGGTTTTCAAACCCTCAAAAATTCTTTTTTATATCCTACATTGTGAACTCATAGACGTCCTTGCTAATTAACACTCCTGGGAATCCTCTCCCTAAAAGTGACTTAGTAGGGGTCTCCTTCAAACCATCAGCCCCACCACTTGCCTCCACCCTGGCACAGATACCACACCACAAAGTCTTTTCTTCATCCATATCCACTGTTAGAGTTCTAATACCTGCAAAGAGACATCTCTACTAACACGTAGTGGGCAGCTGAATGCCAGTAAAAACTGGTTGACTACGTGAGGAAGCTAAGACACTTTCGGCTGTCAGCAACAGAGGGCGTTGCTCCATCACAGTGACCCCTGAGTTCAGTCTGCAGGGCAAACTTCATCCGCAAGACTTACATCAGACTATTCTGTGAGAAGTGGAGATCAGAGTCTTGATTGACCAATAGGTGAGGAAAGTATATTAGTTGCCTACTGCTGTGTAACAAGCTAGTGGCCCAAAACAGTGATACTTACAATTTCACGTAATTTCTGAGGGTCAGGAATCTGGAAGTAGCCAGGGTGGGTGGTTCTGGCTCAAGGTCTTTTATAAGGCTGTGGTCCAGATTTTAGCCAGAGTTGCTATCAGGTTAGACTGGGGCTGCTTGTAAAATGGCTCACTCACTCACCTGACTGGTGAGGTGAGGCTGAATGTGGGTGGGAGGATTCGTCACTATGCGGAGCCTTCACTGGCCTGTTGGAGGGCCCTTACGACCTGGAAGATTGTTATTAAACTACATAAAGCTCCATCTCTGGGTGGAAGAGAAAAAGCACAGATGGTCCTGTGGGAGTTCAGGTTGGGTAGAAGAAAAGGTAAGTGAAATGAACCCACCAGATACCTGTCAATACTTGGGCAAGTTACTTAACATCTCTGCCACTGTTTACTTATCTGACACATCGAGCTCATGCTGCTGCTGCTGCTGCTGCTGCTAAGTCACTTCAGTCGTGTCTGACTCTGTGCAACCCCATAGACGGCAGCCCACCAGGCTCCCCCGTCCCTATATGCTTAGTAACACATGCGTGCTCAGTATGTGTCCGACCGCGACACCATGGACTATAGCCCACCAGGCTCCTCTGTCCATGGAATTTTCCAGGCAACAATACTGGAGTGGGTTGCCACTTCCTCCTCCAGGGGATCTTCCCAATCCAGGGATTGAACTCGAGTTTCTTTTACCTTCTAAATTGGCAGGCAGATTTTTTTTACCACTGTGCCACCTGGGAGGCCCCCATATACTTAGTAGGGTTGTTTTAAGGTTGGAATGGATTGACATCGAAAAATCCATAGAATGATGCTTAGCATATAGTATATGTCGTGTGTCTTACAAATAAATCAGTAAATCAGTCAGCAAATCCATCAATAAATCAATAATACTGATAACCCTTCGTATTTTTATTCTTGTCTGAGTAATCCTCTAATCCGAGTTCTACTGGGAAATTGCCTCTGCTCTTTGTCCCCATCAGTTTTTTATCTGAAAGTTCCAGGAGGATAGAGTTGTCAAGATTGCTATATAGGACAACTAGCAATCGTTGTAAATATCTCTCATGAACTTGGAATGATTTGCTGGCATGTCTGTATTCTGTCTTCATTGTGAGCTTTCACAGAAGCTCTGTTTTCTTTTCCATGCTCCCTGTGCTTTGTACAACATCCAGCTCACAAATAAATGGACACACCCATATGACATTAATAATGCTATTTTTGATGATGATGATATAAAGGCTTCCAGAATCACCAAGAGGCCTCCTGGAACGTCTTTCCACAGGCGAGGCTGCAACATCACGTCTGGGTGGACCCTTCTCCTGCTGCGGGAGTGCTATTTTTAACTTGGGAGGGTAGATGACTGGCTATTTCCAAAGGGTGGTTGAGAACACGGTGGCCATGACCCTTTAGAATTGGAGGTGGTGGGGGAATGTACATAATGAGGAAAACTATGTCCCTTTTTCTGGCTTTGTTCTTTGCCACTGTCCTGCCTGATTCCAGTTCCCTCATATTGCCTTCTTTCAGGTCAAAAATTTTAAAAAAGAAAAATGGAAACAGAAAAAAATGTTTTTGAATGGGGCATCCATAGTAATGAAAAGGCACATTTTTTTAATTACATCAGAAAGCCTGCTAAGGGGCTGAGAGCTTTGGGAATCTGGCGATATAACTAAAGCAGGTTAAGATTTAGCTATTCTGCAGTAAAACCACATTTTTACTTAATATCATTTAAAACAAAATACCAGTTTTACAAAATGAAAGGAACTACCACAGAGTATTGGAATGATCTTGTGAGACTTTCATGTAATTTTTAATTGGTTTGGCTGTTTCCTAATTCATTAATTAAAAGGATTATAGGAACATGACCATGCTATATCTACCGTCGTTTTTTCCTAAGTAAAATTGAATATCTTTTGTAATAAAGTTGAACTGATGGTTCTCCTCTCCCACTCCCCCCAAAAATATATATATTACTCCAAAATGACCTTGATCTAACCCTTTCTATAAACTAGATCCAGCTGCAGCTAGAGTATGTCTAATAGAGCGCGAGCAGGGTGGTGATGTTTTGACATAAGAACCCTGGTGTCCCTAGTGGCTCGTGGTGGGAAATTTGCCAGTCTTCAACATCTGATTCCTCTCTGCAGGCAGCCTTCCTTTCTGCTGAAGTGGTGTGAGACCTGCAAATTAGAACGCTAAGTCTTTCCCTGACATCTAGTGTCAATGTGTGAAATAACAGACCGGGAACCAGCCACTCTTGAGGATGAAGATACTCATCACGGAGCACTCCTTAAGGGTTGGCTCTTGGCCCCAGCCCTGAAGGATCCATCAAGAAGCAGCTGGCAGCTTCACACCTCACAGGTAGCCCTAAGACAGAAGGATCGAGGTGGGATCCGAAACATGGAATGCATTAATTTCCTTCTTGTAAAATATGCCTGACTGACCCAAGACTGACATAGCATCCTTTGGGTTTACTTATCTTCTGGCTGGAAAAAAAAAAAATCAGAAATCATGGCTTCTGTCTTCATAAACTGTTTTCTTATTGCAGGTCATTTTATTCTGAGTCCTCTCCAACTCATTCTCTACCTTCACCTGACCTTTTTACTCTTAATTTCTCTGCTATATGGAATTTTTACACAATGTACAATATAGGTCAACGGATGTCAATGGAGAAAAAGATGGGTGGGAGTAGTTTCTGACTTCTGTTTCTTGACACTTGCTATCTAGCACCAGGAATGATGTACTGTATTTTTTAGCAGAGGGATCATTGGCCCCTTATGTTTTAGTTCTTCAGCCTCCTTGGCTGATGACATCATTGATGTAGTAGAGAAGGTATCATCTCTGCTCTGAAAATGACTGCCAGGACCATTCTGTCAAAAATGCTGCAGGACCCAAGGCTCCTGTACTGCAGTGACCATAAGGAAATTAGAATCATCTGGGAAATAGACACAGCCAGTTTGGGGAGCAGGGAAAAAGGGAAGCTTCCTGAGAATCAAAACCAACATCAAGAGAAGAATGAGAGGCTGTGAGTAACTAGTCCGTGCCCTCCTCCAGGCAGCCTACTGAAATCACTTCAGTACAGTTGACATGTGATCACGGGTCTCTTTAGATTACATGAAACTCAGTAACCCATAACAGACTTCAACAATATTCCCTGCCAGGAAACCCCCTGCAAATATAGCCTGTATCCCTGACGCTTCAACGGAAGTCTATTTCTCCTTCATCTTAAGTTAAAATTCTCTCATCCCTTCTCTTGTTTAATCTGTCCAATGAATATTTATTCAGTGTCTTCTTCTATATGAGCCAGGCAATGTGGTGGACTTCAGGCAAACAATGGAACAAAAAGTCATTGAACAAGCACTCCAGATACTTACAGTCAAGGGCGGCAATGGAGGGGTGGGGGTGGGGAGGGTTGGGAGGAAGTTGGGGAGAAATACCTGGGTTAATTAGATCATGTGTCAGTAGTTTTTATCATCTGGCCCCAACTCAGCCCCTCAAACTATTATTTCTCAGTTTCACAGCCCAGAGATCTCTAAGGCTTTCCTGGTTGCTTTTTACAAATTTTGCTCACTTTCTGTCTCTAAATAATCATGATCAAATCTGGTAGGAGGCTCCACCAGCTTCTGGGCTCTGTCTATAGGTTGGACAGGTGAGCCCACGGTCCATAGGCAGGCAGCGTGGGTAGGGGGACAGGTTAGGCAAGAACTCCAACCCCCTCCCTCTGAGTTACAATGTTCCTGCCTGATGGGGAATAGGGTTGGGTCTATTCTCTCTGCAGTCTTGACTCTGATTGTTCTAGAAGTTACCCAATAGCTACTTCAGGTAAATATCCCTACACACCTGTGTGATGGGCCGCAAGAAGCCTCCTCCAATGACATCTCGTACACTTCTCCTGGTGATCAGCCTGATCTGCATCTATGACGCAGCGTGTTGCCTTCATGCATGTAAATAATAAATTCTTTAGCCTTTCAAAAAAAAAAAAAAAACAGCAAATTTCCTAACAGCAGCCTTGTTGCCGCAAATTTCAAGAAGCTAATTCCAAAAATGGGAAGGGGATGCAAGGAATATAAATAAGGGAAAGATAGGAAAATCAAAAAAAACCAAAGGTCAACAACTGTCCCCAGAAAACAGCAAAAATATCTTTGAAGACTGATTTTTTTTTTCTTTATTATTTTTCAGAGATGAGACTTCAAGTGAGTATATGTAAGTCTCTCACTTGGACGAACATGGTAAATTTGTCTAAAATATGGTGAAAATTGTGCTGACCTCATTGGAAGAAATACCTTTTTTAAAATCCCTCTGTATTTCATATTTAGTGGCTCCAGAATGTATGTTTGTGAGCCAAATGGCACAGAGAAAGACGCCCTTGAAACTCAGAATAGGAAATTCTTATGTTTTTTTTTTTAAGCACAATTAGTTCTTTTTATTTTAGTTTAATCCATTTTGCAATCCAAAGGCTTTCCTTCAACAAAACAAATGATGCTAGCCATCATTAGAAAAGCTAGAGAAAGTAGAGAAGAAAATACAGATATTAAGTTGAAGTACATGCCACTTTTTTAATTGTCCTGATGGATAGCCCCATATGTTTAGGGCATACATGGCAAAAATAGAAACTCAGATCCTCGGGGAGAGAGGAAATGTATAAACAACTAAAGTTCAAGCAGTGTGATTTGAGAACCAGCATCTGTCCCTCTCGTCCAGAGCTTCTCATAATTTACTACAGAGTAAACAGCAAGTATCGATTTCTGCCCTTCAGCTTCCTGATCTGCCATTTATCACTGTTCACCTCCCAGAGACTCGATGCCAGAAAAGCACTGTTCATCGGGTCTTTTCATAACAGCATATTAAAAGCTACAGAAAAAGCAGAGTTCAATTAGCTTCATGTCACGATGCCTTCCCCAGCCAGTAAGCATTCAGGGTCAACCTAAAGCCAGTTTTTCTCCTCCTGAACCGCTTTTTCTATTTTTTTTTTATTTTTTTATTTCTTTCTTTATTTTTGGTTGCACTGCATGACATGCAGGATCTTAGTTCCCCCACTGGGGATGGAACCCACGCCACCTGCATTGGGAGCACGGAGTCTTAACCACTGGACCACCAGGGAAATCTCACCTCCTAGACCATTTTAAAAGAGAAGATTCTTGGAGAAGCTCTTGTAACTAGCTCCAGTATATTTCTATTTTTTAATCCATATATTTCTTTTTGCTCAAGCTTCTCAGTATTATGAGACTTTCTAGGCCGACTCTGAAGAGCTTTCTTGAGAGGATAACTAAACTTTATATGAAAACATAGTAGCAACCCCCCCCCCCACTCCTTAACTAAAAGCGTTTCAAAGATGTCCCACTTCGCTCAAAGGGCCAAGATCCATTATCATCTATACACTGTGTCCAGTTCTCACGAAACTCATTTAACCCAAGATTTAGTAGAATCAAAGTTATAGAAAGAGGGTGGAAAAAGCATCAGATAAAACTTGCCTCAGAAAGTTAAATGTCTAAACCTAAAGTCAGAAAGGAGTTCCTTATGCAAAACTTTCAAAGGACTGGTAGAGGCTCCCTGGAACTCCAAATGAAGGATGTTTGAGGGCTGGCCCAAGCTCCACAGACAAGAGTGATGTAATTCACTACTATATATAAAATAAATAACTAATAAAGACCCACTCGGGGCTTCCCTGGTGACTCAGCCAGTAAAGAATCTGCCTGCAGTGCAGAAGACAAGGGTTTGATCCCTGGGTCAGGCAAATACCCTGGAGAAGGGAATTGCAATCCACTCCAGTATTCTTGCCTGGAGAATCCCATGGACAGAGGAGCCTAGCGGGCTACAGTCCATGGGATCACAAAGAATCAGACATGACTGAGAGACAGCAGAAGAAATTCTACTCAATACTCTGTAATGACTCATATGGGAATAGAATCCTAAAAGATGGGTGTATGTATAACTGATTCACTTTGCTGTACAGCAGAAACTAACACGACATTGTAAATCAACTATACTCCAATAAAAAAATTAATTTAAAAACATTTGAAAATAGACATAGTCAAACAGAGAGATATCTAGTCTTTTCTCTCTTCCAGAGAGATTTATACCATTCCCCCCAGAAGTGTATGAGAAGTCTGGCCACTCCATTTCCTTACCGGCATCTGAAAACGTTGTTTTTTTCATTTTACCAGCCCTGTGTGAGTTGAATAGTATCATTTATGGTTTTACTGATTGTTTCCTCGCCAAATAAAAAATACTGAACTCCACCCCACCACCCCCTCACCAAAAGAAAAAGGGCGTTGTGATTAATTGGTAGTGTCTGCCAAGAGTAGGGCAAAATGTTGACTCTGGTCTAAATTACCCAAGATGGGGCACTTTTTCGTCCCTTAAGTTTGCTCCCGATCTTCCTCCCTTTTGCATTCTAGTTCTATCTTTCCCTTATCCCTTATAAATCCCTTGTAAAGACCTTTCAGAATCATGCCCCACCTTAGTCTTCTCGTCCCGAGACATCAAAAAACCTTTTCCTCTTTCATCCTGGTACCTATTTTCCAACCCTTTAATCATCTTTGTTGCATGTCCCTACAGTCACACCAAACTCTTCACATCCCTTTGAACCATGGTGACCGATGCTGAACACAGTCCTCTAATTCAGACTATAATCTGACTAATTCAGAATATAGGGAAATTATTGCACTCATTCGCACATTTCTCCATACATCCTAGTATCTCGTGGGCTTGTTCATCATATCACCAGATTCCTGTTCACGCCAGGTTCCTGTTGCCTGTGTCTAGGCATCATTCTGGATCCCCCATTGGTGAGATGGAAGTTCAGAGGCTTAACAGCAAAGTAGTTTTTCCCAAGTAGTTTGTCTCCATTTTGAGGATAACAGTATTTGGACAAAAGTAAAAGATGTCTTTAAAAAGGAAAAACGACCAGCACTTCTAAAACAAAAACAGATGTTAAACATGTCCAAAGGGAAAGTTTGTAAAAGGTAACATTTCTGATAAGCAAATTTAAGCAAATCGGATATTTTAACAAGAAGTTTTGTAGGATGCCAAATTAAAACTCCGAGCGTGCCCTGGATCCATGCCCTGTTCTCTTGTCATCCTTCCATGGTTACCCCATCTCAGTGGCCTTGTTATCCCACGGAGTAACATTGGAGCTAACACAAACAAAAAAATGACACTAATTTGAGGAAGCTAAATGTGGCCATAAAATCATTTAAAAGTAAAATTTTAAGGGAGGGACAGCTGAATTAAGAAGTGTCCCCCGCCCCAAGCAAGTTGATCCAGAATTGACAACCGTGCCCAGAAAAATATGCATGCTCCCCAGAGTTTTCTAGAACCTCTTTAGCATTGAAAGGGTGTGTGTGTGTGTGTGCACGCACGCACTCAGTCGTGTCTGACTCTTTGTGACCCAGTGAAGTCAAGAGCTTCCTAAATGGCCAGCTTGCTCCTTATACTTTTCAAGTCCAGATCTGAGTTTATCATCTTCTCCCTCAAATTAATTCTTCTTCCAGCTTTTCTGTTTCATTAACAGCATGGCCAGTTTCCCAAAGTCCAGCCTTGTGACATCAGAATAATCTTTATTGGCTTCTCCTTGAATTCCTGCTAAGTCACTGGGTGACTAAGTCATGTCTTCTGCCTAAATTTCTTCCATCCCCACCCATCCACTCTGTCCAGTTTCTTCAGTTGTATCTCTTTCATCAACCACAGCACCCATCTTTCCCCATCGTCTTTCTTTTGCTTTGGAACCCACTCAACCATCTGCCAAAGCCATCCTCTCAAAGCACACTCCAATTATGTCATGCCCCCCACCAAAAAAAAAAAATTAATTACTTCCCATGATCCCACACAATCAGTTTCAAATTCCTAACTCAGAGTTGGCCCCTTTTGTAGAAGAAACCCCAATCTACCTTTCCAAATAAGTCACTTGTTCCAGCCAGCTTTCCCATCCCCATGCTTTTTTCAGCCCATCCTTCTGAACTAGCTTCCCTCTTTCTCCCATAAGTACAACTTCCAAAATTTTACCTGCCCTTCAAATTCATCTCAGATGCTCCTCAGAGGCATGAGCCCACAGAGCACAGGTGGGTGAGGGTCAGAGCAGATTTCTCTAAGACAGTCTAAAAGGATGTGTTATATAGGAAATCCATGGATGGCTCCAGGGGAATTTGTCAGTGTCCTAAATTTCATGGAAAAAAAAAAAAAGTATGCACATTTTGTAGAGATGGGTTTTTTAAATCAAATTTAATGACCCCAAGAAGGTTTTTAAACACCCACCTAGGGGCATCTTTGGGCATCCCTGGTGGCTCAGATGGTAAAGAACCCACCTGCAGTGCAGGAGACCTGAGTTTGATCCCTGGGTCAGGAAGAGCCCCTGAAGAAGGGAATAGCTACCCACCCTAGTATTCTTGCCTGGAGAATTCCATGGACAGAAGAGCCCGACAGGCTTGAGTCCATGGAGTCACACAGTCGGACACGACAGAGCAACTAACACACAAGAGCCTATATCCCCACTTCCTTCTCAGTATTAATCACACAACGCCTGCATTGGAACAACTTGTCCAGTTCTCCTTAGATGGGGTCTGTAACCCATCACGTTACCCCCCAGCACCTCTCCTGGCATCTCTCACACAATTATATTAAACATCTGCTAATTGCCAGGCAGAGTGCTACATGCTGACAGTAATAAATGATAGGTGGATTCCCTGCCCTCGAAAGGAAGCCGTGCAGTTAAACCCACAATTAAAATAGTTCGTGAAAAACATTCTGAAGAAATATGCACAGGGTATTATGAAGACATTGACAAAGGGCATCCCAGTAGGGCCTGGGGTTTGCCTGGCCACTCTTCCAGAGATGAGGAATATGCTGAGTCTTGAGGAATCCGAAGGAAGCAGGGAAAAGGGAAGAGCATGGGGAAAGACTCCCCACAGTGTGGAGTAAGTAGTATGTTTTAGTTCCAGGATAGAATGAGGTTGGGGAGGAAAGGTGGTGATGGACGTGTTCTGAATTTTATCATGAACAATGTGAAGGCACCAAGGAAGGATTAAAAGCAGGGGAATAAGCAATCATCTTTGCAACAGAGTGGAAAATGAGTTAGAGCCGTGAATTCTTAAGAGACTTTTCAGCTACTTTAAATAAGTACTATTAAAGGTCTAAACCAATATCACAGCAAAATGGTTAGCAATAAAGGGAAAGAGTCTAGAAATATTTAGGAGTTAAAATCAACAAGATGCAGTTACTAATTGGATGTAAAAAATGAGGGCAAAGGCGGCATCATGAATGGTACTCGGGTTTCTAGCATCTAAGGGCATCTAAGCGATGGGTGGTTGTTTCCTGAGACTAGGGTCACACGAGGGGGAGGAACATACTGGGTTCTGTCGAATTCTTGGTGCTTATGGGACTGGAGCCAGAAAACTGGTCTGAGTCAAGATGCAGATTTTGAAATCATTACAAGATCAGTGGTGATTCATTGTATGAATTTTAATTAAGTCTCTCATGCAGAATACAGAGATAAAAGGAACAGGGGGTCAAGGAAAACCAACTAACCAAACAAAAAAAGATTGTTCACTGGACTAGAGCATCTAAAGGATCCATTGACCCATAAGAGACCAATTGTTTCGGAATGAGGAGGGGAGAAGCAGATTGGCTTGAGTGAGACTGTCAAAAGTGAGTGAGGAGTCAGGCTGGAAAACCAGTGCCTTAGACCAGGTGAGAAGGCCTTTCCCAGGCCAGTGTATTATGGCTCTGCCTGCCCCTCCCCTAGCCACATGTCTATGTCGACAAAAAGTCCTTGAACTTGGAGTTAAAGGAGCACTCCCAGTGGAGCCCACACTCTCCTTCCAGATTATATCTGATTATTCAGGACCCCAAGTTCCCGCCCAAAAGTCCAAGCTCACTTGTAGCCTCCCTCCCCTGTGCTTCATCTCAAGTCCACTCCATACAGAGGCCAGACCATGTCACGAGTGTGCAGGCTCTTGGCCCAAGAACTGGCTGAGGGGTGGCCATTTGCACGATAGAGAAGAGAGGAAAGCTGGACTTGGATGTGTGGGCCAGGGTCTCCACAGTCAAGCATTCAAGGACCCTCAGGATGATGGATGGAGCCATAAGTCAGGGGTAAGGAAGGCAGGCTGGGAAGCAGAGACCAAACACCAAGCCTCCTCTGCAAAACCATGTTCTACCCCAGAACCTCAAGGACTCTGACAATTCTAAACCTCATCCTGACTTTCTAGACATATATTTACCAAGGTAGAACCATAGAATACACTCTTTATTTAGCAGCTCGTTAACTTGGACCTTCCCTAGTGGCTCAGACGGTAAAGCGTCTGCCCGCAGTGAGGGAGACCTGGGTTCGATTCTTGGGTTGGGAAGATCCCCTGGAGAAGGAAATGGCAATCCACTCCAGCACTCTTGCCTGGAAAATCCCATGGATGGAGGAGCCTGATAGGCTACAGTCCATGGAGTTGCAAAGAGTCAGACACGACTGAGCGACTTCACTTTAACTTGATGTGTAATGTTTAAATATTTAGACATGGGAATTCTCTGGCAGTCCAGTGGTTAAGGCTCCACATTCTCACTGCCAAGGGCAATTCAGTCCTTAGTTGGGTAACTAAGATCCCACAAGCCACAAAGCACAGCTAAATAAATATTCAGGCAAGGTGTGCAGACCTCCATTTGTACTCTCACTTGGGCCCCACAGACAGCAAGAGGTAAAGTATTAGGGTAGAAAAGAGTGTTTCGTTTTCTTTTGCTTACAACAAGATAAAATTAAACATATTTTATCCACAAGAGAACATTTCCAGTAAAGAGAGGGGGAGAGGTTGGAAAAACGGGAAGAAGGGATGTGCCAAAAAGTATCCTTAAGGAATTAAGATAGCATGAAATTCAAAAACTAGAGGTAGGAATGGGAAGGTTCAAGGAAAGGTCATGGGAATGAGTGGCTGAAATGAAGTTAAGAGTTGTCTGCATTAAGGGTTGTCTGCATTTAGCACTATTCACAAAAGACAGGACATAGACAAATGGATAAAAAGATGTGGTACATATATACAATGGAATATTATTCAGCCATAAAAGGAATGAAATTGCATTATTTGCATAGACATGAATGGACCTAGAAACTGTCATACTGAGTGAAGCAAGACAGAAAGAGAAAAATGAATATCATACATTAATGTATACATGTGAAATCTAGGCGGCTGTGACGGAGCACAAGTGTGGCTGAGAGGAGCTAACCCATGCCCGAGGTCAGGGGTAGCAGCTGCGCTTTGCTAGAGCAGCCGTGAAGAGAGACCCCACATCCAAGGTAAGTGAAACCCAAGTAAGACAGTAGGCACTGAGAGAGGGGATCAGAGGGCAGACAGACTGAAACCACAATCACAGACAACAGGCCAATCTGATCACATGGACCACAGCTTTGTCTAACTCAATGAAACTAAGCCATGCCATGTGGGGCCACCCAAGACAGATGGGTCATGGTGGAGAGGTCTGACAGAATGTGGTCCACTGGAGAAGGGAATGGCAAACCACTTCAGTATTCTTGCCTTGAGAACCCCATGAGCAGTATGAAAAGGCAAAGAGATAGGACACTGAAAGATGAACTCCCCGGGTTGGTAGGTGCCCAATATGCTACTGGAGATCAGTGGAGAAATAACTCCAGAAAGAATGAAGGGATGGAGCCAAAGCAAAAACAACACCCAGTTGTGAATGGGACCGGTGATAGAAGCAAGGTTCAATGCTGTAAAGAGCAATATTGCATAGGAACCTGGAATGTTAGGTCCATGAATCAAGGCAAATTGGAAGTGGTCAAATAGGAGATGACAAGAGTGAACACTGACATTCTAGGAATCAGTGAACTAAGATGGACGGGAATGGGTGAATTTAACTCAGATGACCGTTATATCTACTTCTGTGGGCAGGAATCCCTTAGATGAAACGGAGTAGCCATCATAGTCAATAAAAGAGTCTGAAATGCAGTACTTGGATGCAATCTCAAAAACGACAGAATGATCTCTGTTCATTTCCAAGGCAAACCATTCAATATCACAGTAATCCAAGTCTATGCCCCAACCAGTAACACTGAAGAAGCTGAAGTTGAACAGTTCTCTGAAGACCTACAAGACCTTCTAGAACTAACACCCAAAAAAGATGTCCTTTTCATTATAGGGGACTGGAATGCAAAAGTAGGAAGTCAAGAAACACCTGGAGTAACAGGCAAATTTGGCCTTGGAATACAGAATGAAGCAGGGCAAAGGCTAATTAGAGTTTTGCCAAGAGAACGCACTGGTCATAGCAAACACCCTCTTCCAACAACACAAAAGAAGACTCTACACATGGACATCACCAGATGGTCGACACCAAAATCAGATTGATTATATTCTTTGCAGCCAAAGATGGAGAAGCTCTATACAGTCAGCAAAAACAAGACCGGGAGCTGACTGTGGCTCAGATCATGAACTCCTTATTGCCAAATTCAGACTGAAATTGAAGAAAGTGGAGAAAAACCACTAGACCAATCAGGTATGACCTAAATCAAATCCCTTATGACAATACAGTGGAAGTGAGAAATAGATTTAAGGGACTAGATCTGATAGAGTGCCTGATGAACTATGGATGGAGGTTCATGACATTGTACAGGAGACAGGAATCAAGACCATCCCCAAGAAAAAGAAATGCAAAAAAGCAAAATGGCTGTCTGAGGAGGGCTTACAAACAGCTGTGAAATGAAGGGAAGTGAAAAGCAAAGGAGAAAAGGAAAGATATACCCATTTGAATGCAGAGTTCCAAAGAAGAGCAAGGAGAGATAAGAAAGCCTTCCTCAGCGATCAATGCAAAGAAATAGAGGAAAACAATAGAATGGGAAAGATTAGAGATCTCGTCAAGAAAATTAGAGATACCAAGGGAACATTTCATGCAAAGATGGGCTCAATAAAGGACAGAAATGGTAGGGACATAATAGAAGCAGAAAATATTAAGAAGAGGTGGCAAGAATACACAGAAGAACTGTACAAAAAAAATCTTCACGACCCAGACAATCACAATGGTGTGATCACTCACCTAGAGCCAGACATCCTGGAATGTGAAGTCAAATCGGCCTTAGGAAGCATCAGTATGAACAAAGCTAGTGGAAGTGATGGAATTCCAGTTGAGCTATTTCAAATCTTGAAAGATGACGCTGTGAAAGTGCTGCACTCAATATGCCAGCAAATTTGGAAAACTCAGTAGTGGCCACAGGACTGGAAAAGCTCAGTTTTCATTGCAATCCCAAAGAAAGGCAATGCCAAAGAATGCTCAAACTACCGCACAATTGCACTCATCTCACATGCTAGTAAAGTAATGCTCAAAATTCTTCAAGCCAGGCTTCAGCAATACGTGAACTGTGAACTTCCTGATGTTCAAGCTGGTTTTAGAAAAGGCAGAGGAACCAGAGATCAAATTGCCAACATTCGCTGGACCATCTAAAAAGCAAGAGAGTTCCGAAAAAAAACATCTATTTCTGCTTTATTGACTATGCCAAAGCCTTTGACTGTGTGGATCACAATAAACTGTGGAAAATTCTTCAAGAGATGGGCATACTAGACCACCTGACCTGCCTCTTGAGAAACCTGTATACAGGTCAGGAAGCAACAGTTAGAACTGGACATGGAACAACAGATTGGTTCCAAATTGGGAAAGGAGTACATCAAGGCTGTATATTGTCACCCTGCTTATTTAACTTATATACAGAGTACATCATGAGAAATGCTGGGCTGGAAGAAGCACAAGCTGGAATCAAGATTGCTGGGAGAAATATCAATAACCTCAGATACAGAGATGACACCACCCTTATGGCAGAAAGTGAAGAAGAACTAAAGAGCCTCTTGACGAAAGTGAAAGAGAAGAGTGAAAAAGTTGGCTTAAAGCTCAGCATTCAGAAAATGAAGATTATGACATCCCATCACTTCATGGCAAATAGATGGGGAAACAGTGGAAACAGTGTCAGACTTTATTTTGGGGGGCTCCAATCACTGCAGATGGTGATAGCAGCCATGAAATTAAAAGACGCTTACTCCATGGAAGGAAAGTTATGACCAACCTAGATAGCATATTAAAAAGCAGAGACATTATTTTGCCAACAAAGGTCCATCTAGTCAAGGCTATGGTTTTTCTGGTGGTCATGTATGGATGTGAGAGTTGGACTATAAAGAAAGCTGAGCACCGAAGAATTGATGCTTTTGAACTGTGGTGTTGGAGAAGACTCTTGAGAGTCCCTTGGACTGCAACCAGTCCATCCTAAAGGAGATCAATCCTGGGTGTTCATTGGAAGGACTGATGTTGAAGCTGAAACTCCAGTACTGTGACCATGTGATGCGAAGAGCTGACTTATTTGAAAAGACCCTAATGCTGGGAAAGATTGAGGGCAGAAGGAAAAGGGCATGACAGAGGATGAGATGGTTGGATGGCATCACTGACTCGATGGACATGGGTTTGGGTGGACTCCGGGAGTTAGTGATGGACAGGGAGGCCTGGCATGCTGCGGTTCAAGAGATCACAAAGAGTCGGACAGGACTGAGTGAATGAACTGAACTGAACTGTGAAATCTAGAAAAATGGTGTATATGATCTTATTTGCAAAACAGAAATAGAGACACAGACACTGAGAACAGATGTATGGCTACCAAGGGGGCAAGTGGGTTAGGAGATTGGAATTGACATATATACACTGTTTATACTAAATATAAAATACATAACTAAAGAGAACCTACTGTACACCTCAGAGGTCTCTACTCGGTGCTCTGTGGTGACTTAAATGGGAAGGAAATCCAACAAAGAGGGGATACACATATACATAATGCTGATTCACGTCACTGTACGGTAGAAACTAATAGAACATTGTAAAGCAACTGTGTGTGTGCAGTTGTGTCCAACTCTCTGCGACTCCAAGGAGTATAGCCCACCTCTGTCCATGGGATTCTCCTGGAGCGGGTAGCCATTCTCTTCTCCAGGGGATCTTCCTGACCCAGGGATCAAACCAGGGTCTCCTGCATTGTAGGTGGATTCTTTTTTTTTTTTTTTTTTAAACTTTACATAATTGTATTAGTTTTGCCAAATATCAAAATGAATCCGCCACAGGTATACATGTGTTCCCCATCCTGAACCCTCCTCCCTCTTCCCTCCCCATACCATCCCTCTGGGTCGTCCCAGCGCACCAGCCCAAAGCATCCAGTATCGTGCATCGAACCTGGACTGGCATCTCATTTCATACATGATATTTTACATGTTTCAATGCCATTCTCCCAAATCTTCCCACCCTCTCCCTCTCCCTCTCCCATAGAGTCCATAAGACTGTTCTATACATCAGTGTCTCTTTTGCTGTCTCGTACACAGCGTTATTGTTACCATCTTTCTAAATTCCATATATATGCGTTATTATACTGTATTGGTGTTTTTCTTTCTGGCTTACTTCACTCTGTATAATAGGCTCCAGTTTCATCCACCTGATTAGAACTGATGCAAATGTTTTCTTTTTAATGGCTGGATTCTTTACCATCTGAGTCACCAGAGAAGCCCTGTAAAGCAACTATATTCTACTAAAAATTAATTTTTTTATTTTTTTATCTTATAGTGATTGATTTATTACTTTTTAAAATATAAATTTATTTATTTTAATTGAAGGCTAATTACTTTACAATACTGTAGTGGTTTTGCCATACATGGATCTACCATGGATGTACATGTGTTCCCCATCCTGAACCCCTCTCCCACCTCCCTCCCCATCCCATCCCTCTGGGTCAACCCAGTGCAGTTGTCCGCATTGATCTTTTAGCTGGCCTTCCAGGAGCTCTGACAAACTTTAAATATAATGAGAGGTAAAGAATGTTAATTAGTATGGAGAAAGAAATTAGTAAAGTCAGTTCAAGCATGCCATGTTGAAGTGAGTTTGACAACTTGGTTTATGGAAGCAAATCTGTATTTAAATATTACTGCCAGAATGATTTTAACTTTTTAAAAACAAGATGACCAAATGTCAGCTTCATTTGTGTAATCGATCACACTCATAAACCCAGTGCTATAATTCTCCAACTGATTTTGCAAGGCCTAGTTACCTCAAGAGCTCTTGCAAATTGTGTTCAAATACTCAAAACAGGTTTACTTTTGATTCATCTTCAAAATTATAGATATGTGTGCCCTTTGTAATTATTTTATGAGATCGAGGGAAAGTTGTGAAATCAAACTAAAATAGTAAGATTTCATCATTTCCAAAAGCCTGTCAATTATTGTACCAAGGAATAGGAATCATTCTAATGTTCCTAGGTAAACTGGATTTAAACTATTGATATGCTAATAAACATGGGGAAATTAAGATTGATTCTAAATCTTGCAGTTGCAGAATAGAACAAGCAGTCCCAAGTTTAAGAACCTCCAGTTTAAAAAATTATATATTTGAAGCCAGTCAGAGTCATGCTACCTACCACTTTCTCCTATATTCAGTGGCAAATTCTGACATGACCAGGGAAGAGTGACTCCCAGGCAGCCATGCCCCCTTGGCGATTGACTCCTATTCATTTCCCATCTCTGCCTCTATCAGATACACTCCTGTTGCAATGAAGGGTCTGGAGGGGCAACAGAGGGGTCCAGGTTTCAAAATCTGACTAAGTCATTTCCATTGAAGATAACAATAATAGTTAAATCATTATTGGACTTATTTTCCAGGCTAGACTTACAAAAGTCATTTTAGCCCATATCATAAGCAAGATCATTTTAAATTATCTCTATGGACCATATGCTGTGAGTTCCAGACAATCAGCTTAGGAAGATAACTTTTGGAACCAACACACATAGGTCTCTAAGTGGCTATCAATAATCAATGCAATTTGATTAATTTAATTTAAAATATGTCAAAGTCTTATTTTCAGCTTTCATTGTGGGGTTTTTCTGTGTGTGCTTTACTCTGTGTAGTGATTTCATCCAAGGCCACCAGGGACTAAAAGATGACCTACTCCACATTGCAAGCACTCATCATATTGGTGTCACCATGAAACTGGGGTGTGCAGCATCAACTCTGCATTCCACTCTTGATTCCAGGCCTCACTGCACCCAGAAAGCCTCAAAGCTTTCCTTCTGTCATACAGGTACATCCTAGGTTGTGCAATGAATGGGTTCGTGCAAATGTATGTGATACACACCTTTGCGAATTGCTTTATATGTTAAAGACACATTAGTGGAGTTGGCTATTTCAAAGAAAATTAGCAAGTGTCTCATTTCTTAATATCATAAGCCATTCTAATTCAAGATAATAACCTCTAATAGTTTGTGAAGTTCCTTTTTTTTTTTTTTTTGCTTAAAAGGCTTAATGAAAGCAAGATGAAAGTATAGTAACATTCAGTTTTCTGAAAGAGTTATTGTATAAATGCCTAATGCATAGGAAGTAGCTTATTATATCGGATAAATGCCAAGTTGTCCAAATCAAACTGATTGACAACTTAATTAGGGGAAAATGTCATACATTTTTAGAAAGAAAACACCCACACAGTATAGGGAATCAGAATCTGTTTTTATATGCCTAGAGCTATAAACATTTGTATCAAAATATTTACAATTATAGTATATGAAATATCAATCTATGAAAGAAGAAGCCAAATACAGTACTAGAACAACCCACCAATGTAATGCAAATTACATGAGACATAAATGGCACAGAAACAAAAGACCAGGGAATACATGGTTCACTCCAGTCATAGTTTAACTTTTTAACACAACGCTAGTATCTCTTTTGGATATACCTGATATGCAAATCTGCCTCTGCACTCAAGACAGCCTTCTATAATCGCATGATCATTAAATCATAATTAAAAAGTTCATCGTCCCACATTTTTTTGCTTCCCAACCCATTTACCCCTAGTCCAGATAATTTGGTGGCCCACCCTCCACATTCCCCTAACCAGAATGAACATAAAGAAATAAACTTAGTAATAATCCTTTTATATAAATACCAGCAATTGTGGCATAACAGCTCCCCAAAAGGAAAACTATATAAGAAATGGAATGAAGGGGGAGCTGGAAGAAGAAAAGTAGGCAAGATGTCTCAGATTCTCCCTCGGGTAGATCTTCTCAAATTGATAAAGGAAGTGTCTTCCACCAAAACAAACAAACAATCCCTTTAGCCAGAATCTGAGATGGCTTAAACATAGCTGCGCCAGGCCAGAGCAATGACTGCTTAACCAGGATTACCATACTAATACCATACTTCTAAGTCCTACAAAAAAACACTCTTGCGGCAACAGAGAAGCTCAGTGACCATCGGACTGGGCACCACAAGAGTTTTTAGGGGTTTTTGCTTTTCCCTTAAAGAAAATATCTGCCCATCACCTATATTTTTATTTCTCTCACAGAAATTTTCTTATTTTCCTGGAAGTACAGACACTCTTCTTACTGTGACTGAAATCTAGTATGCTTAATACTTGACAATTGTATAGCACCTTTCACCCAAGGATGTGTGGTGTGGTTGGTTTGCATGTGTTTTAAGAAGCTTCCAAAATTGCCTTGCCTCATCCGTATTGTGGGACAGGCAGGACCTCTGATAGGCGACCCCTTCAGCTCATAAAGCTAGAGCCATCTCTGAGCCTAGGAGTTTTGATCCCCACCTTGGCTAATTAGATAAAACTTCCTCAAAAGGGTATAATTTAGGGGAAGAGTAACAGATTGAGTTGCAAGGATCTATGTCCATCTCTCTCACATCTTATACAACATGATTGCACAGAGAGAGGTTCCTAATAACATAACCCTGATATAATCCTGCTGTAGGACTGCCCCCTTTTCCCATAATTTGTGTGGTGCTCCCACCACTGAATTGCTTGTTTGTGGCTTTACAGAAATTCCAGAGTGCTGCCTTGGCTTTAAGCGAGAGACCAAGCAAAGTCCACGGCAAGAGGTCTCCACAAGGGACAGCTGTGTGAGGCCTGGTCTGAGTTATGACCACGCCCCAGGCCTTCCACTGTGAAAATTTCTTTCTCAGTTTAGCTAAGCCACCAACTTGGCCTTAATCACTATGTCTCTTCTTCCCATTTTGTCACAAATACCACAGAGTTAAATCTCTGCTTAACAAAGAGGGATCCTGGCACACTGGCCAAAGTCCTCCCTCGAGCCCTTCACATGGTGATGTTTTGCTCTGGGTCAGAAGGGCAGGATGGCTTCCAGGCTTGGCTTATTCCACACAAAAACAATATCTGCCCTGGCCGGAACTTGTACCGCTGTGATAACTGGGTGCAGTGAGTCTGAAGACTGAATTCACCCTCGGAAGTGGAGCCAGTGATGTGGCAGCTGCTGGGGCCCCAGGCAGTGTGTGTAACGGAGAACAGCTGGAGGCCAAGCCACATCCAGGGAGCACCTGTCCCAGCCAACGGCTTTCTCCCAGGGCAGGGGCTGGACAGTACAGGACCCCCTCCATCATGTTTGGGTTTCAGCCCCTCCCCCCTTCCATCCCCTCCCCCCCATCCCTCTCCTGGTTTTTCCTGCTTAGCAACTTCCACTCCCCTCCCAAATTCAAGGGCTCCCTCCTCCCCACCCCCCAGGTCCCCAGTAAATGTGTTCAGCCTTATTTCTTTCTCAGGACCAGATAAAGGATGCCGATGATGAAGCTGAAGCAGAAGCAGATCCAGGTCAGGATGAAGGAATAGCCGTGGTGACTCGGCTCGTAGTTGTTTATAGAGCCATTGGCATAGTGATGAGTGTAGATGGAGGCCCCCACCATGACGCACAGCCCTGCAGTGGGGAGAAATGATTCACTGTTGGTTTGGTTTCTTAACATTCAAAGCGAGAAAAAGATTTATAACTTTAGAAAGATCCTATGTTCCTCGTGGGCGATGGGAAAATGAAATCTGAAATTTGGCCCCCAGTGGTGGTTCTGTTGATTGGCCCCGAACCAGGCTTGATGGTTATGTTGCTGTACCATTGGTGTTTGGGTTCTCACACCTGCACTGGTTTGTGTGGCTGTGAAGTAAAACACAGCTTCTCTGGTCTTCCCCACCTCCTCTCCACTGGCTTTCCCATCTAGACCCCAGCACACAAGGACAGGCTGCCCTTGGGGGATGCAAAAGAATACACCTTCCATCAAACTGTGTGGTGTATTGGGAGAGAGGGAATGGCCATCAGCAATTTCATCTATCTAAGGACTCCCACATCTCCTGCCCCTTCAACTGTCTTGTATACAAGCTCTGGCTTCCCAGGTAGCTCAGTGGTAAAGAATCCACCTGCCAATGCAGGAGACACAGGTTCAATCTTTGGGTCAAGAAGATGCCCTGGAGGAGGAAATGGCAACCCACTCCAGTATTCTTGTCTGGAAAATCCCATGGGCAGAGGAGCCTGGCAGGCTACAGTCCATGGGGTCACAGAGTCGGACACAACTGAGTGACTGAGCACGAACCCATACAAGCGCTACATCTGGGCAGACCCCGGCTCCTTGGTGTCTGCCCAGGAGCCCCAGGTTTAAACAGTGAAGCTGATGAGGGTTCTTATTTCAAGTAGCTATCAGGGGTTCTCCCCAGGAGCACAAATAACCAAGCCAGTAAATTGTACAAGGCAGTTTCACTGCTCCTAGTGCTCAGCTGTTCAAGCCACTGAGAGCCCCCAGGGTAAGATCTTCAGGAAAGCTTTTTCTGAGTAAGCTGATACTCACAGCACACCAGCATGGTGGCCCCGGAGAGGAAGAAGCGGTTGCCTTTCTCCATGGTGAAGAGCTGGAACACGAAGACCACGAGGGAGATGACGGAGAAGATGATAGACAGGATCATGAAGGCCTGCACAGCCTTGAGGGCATCTGTGGACAGAGGGCAGGGGGAGTGAGGATGTCAGGCTACCCAGTCCCCAAGGGGCTGGCCATTCCTCAAGGGCACTGGGTACAATATCTTGGCACGTACCTTCACCAGCGTAGGAAAGGTCACCACAGCCACCAGTGGTACAGTTTTTCCAAAGACCTACTGATCCTGTTCCCAAATCTGACACCACCCAGACCTGAAATCAAAAAGACACAAAGGAACTCTTCTCAGTACTCTGTTAGGTGGGAAAAGAATCTGAAAAGGAGTGGATATATGTATATGTATAGCTGATTAGCTCTGCTGTACACCTCAAGCTAACACAACATGGTAAATCAACTACAGTCCAATTTAAAAAAAAAAAGAAATTTAAAAAACTGTTTAAAAACTAACTCCCTGGCTTGAAAGAAAAAGAAACAATCATCGACTTGTGTCTAGACTAAATCTTATGGAAGATGCCATATTTAGCCATAAACACGGCTAAGAAGCTCATTTCTAGGTGGAAATAATGTCTTGCTAAAACTGAAGTCGCAGAGGTCCCAAGAAAAAAAGAGAAAGAAGAATGTACGACCGAGGAGAAGTTACCTCACTCTCTGGACTTCACATCTCTCATTACTTAAAAAAGAAAGACTTAATTCAACCATTGGGTTTTTTGGGTTTTTTTTTTAAATCATTCTAAGGCTCTAAGAAACGGAAACCCTGCGTGAGGAAATTGATTTTAAAGATGTACAATTCATACACCCTACCAAGACTGTTTCCAATAAAGGGCCTGGCAAAGAAGGTGAAAAAAGTTAAGGAAAAAATGATCAACTGGAAAAAAAGGAAGAAACATAAAGGCAGCAAAGAAAACAGCCTTGAGACTGGGAGATCAATAAGCCACGTTCATCTAAATAGAAGGATAAACCTTGATTGCCACAACATGAAAAGTAATTTCATAATAACATAGTCCAGTCAGAGCTATCCTGTGGGGGTAGCTGAAAGTAGAAAAACGACCCAATATGTATTCACCGAGGCTCACCACAGTGCCAGCGCCCCCTCCTTCCAGGCCCAAGAGAAACAGTTATCCTTCTGGGATGAAAAGCAAACGCCCAGCCCTGTCCACACAGAGTGTCTGTTCATGTGGGTTACTGGAAAAGCAGGGCCAGGATGTCCAATCGCCTGCCTGTTCTTGACTTAATAAGCAGCTGTGTGTTCAGCCCCATGTTAGAGGCTGATAATTCAGATTTCAGCACTGGGCATCCATTAAAACAGTTTGAAGCCATTTACTGGACCTGGTAAACTGAGAGACTCGGTGGTGGGGGAGGGGGGTGTACAGAACACTAAATTCAAGTTTGGAGGAGTCCACACGGCGAGGGGTCTGTCATCACAGTGATGTCTCACTGATTCTTGTTTATAATCGTACCCACCGATGCTGGTAAAACTCTTCTCTCTGAAATTTAAAACCCATTATCCTTCAACTGTAACAAGGACCCACAGAGATTCCGGGATCATATCTGTTTGTCTAGTGATGCATGGCCTTGGTTTTTAGGTCCAAGGAGTTGTCTTGTTTTTGTTTTTTCCGAGAAAAGCAAACTGGACTCTGCAAACTACCACTAGAGGTCAGAGTAGCCCCAGATTCAGAGAGCAGAGCCTATGGCTTACTCTGTATTTTTAGTCCTTTTTTTTTTTTTTTTTTTTTTAGTTAATTCAGGCAAACGTGGTTAATCTTGCATAATTCCACTCTCACATGCTACTCTCTGCTCAAAACTTGTATTTGTTGGTCGGACCACCAAAGCATCTCATCATCTCAGTCCCATTTCTCCTTCTAATCAAGGTTCGCAGAAGGAAGTTTGGCCTGCCGCATGGTGTCTTCATTACGTCCTGAACAAAGCCTGTCCCTCCCACCTGTACTCCCTGGCTGGGCACACCTCCTGGAATGCTTCCCAAGTTCCTTTCACTCTGCATCTCTAGCAGAGAGAAACCCCACCCATCTACCCATCCTCCAAGCTCCACCTCCCCTGAGAAGCCTCACTGTATTCTCCAACCTGGCGAGATCATTCATTTAGACACTTGTTATTAATATTTAGTTGTTTGAAGTGCAAGTATGTGTTTAATTTTTTCCACAACTAAGCTGTAAATTCACAATGGCTTAAACATCTTTTGTAGCACTTTGTGTAAATATTCAAATAACTTCCAAATGAATGAATGAACAGAAGAACAGGACTCACGTTGGCAATGGTAGAAACGAATAACATGATGACGGTGGCAATGTGGACCACAAAGATACTCGCCAGTAACACCAGCATCTTGGCTTTTCTATGGCTTGAGGGTGAAGAGAGCTCTGAAAAGAAAGGAGAACACGAAAGACAAAGGAGAGGTTACTCTCATTCAATGCGTTATTTCAGCTTTCCCAGGTGGGTGGGTTCTCTGCTGAAATCAAGAGGAGTTACAGTAAAAATCATCATGATTCCATAAATTCCTGCCAACACCTAATTAGTTAGCCCAGTTCCCCAAGTGCCTGTTCATCTGTTTACATAGATCTAAACAGAAAGAAAATTCTACCTCAGATATTTATATATTCATCCCTCTAATACAGCCTGTTTCAAAACAGGAAAAATTTTATGGTAACTGTTATTATTTTGTTTGCATTGTACAGGTCAAAAGTAGGATTTTGGTTTTTTAAAGGCCTTTCACAGCTGTCATTTCAGGTCTCTATGCAACAATGTCATATAAATTTGCATTTTCCATTAGGGAAGTTGTCCACACTTCTATCAAACTGCTCACCCAGCGATTTTAATTGAAGCGGATGCCTTCCTAAGACTGGCAGCTATTACTCAATGCCCAGAGACCAAATGGGCTACTAATTTGATCCCGTATGAAATATAAAATGTGAGAGCCACAACTTCCACTATAATAATGCTGTTGGATATTCAATAGTTATAACAACCCAATTACAGTTTAATGGTCTGATCATCTACCAGTGGAATATTTAAGACTTGTGTTGCACCTGAGTCTTTGGGCTACATCATGGCAGGGACTCTGCTTTTGGTCTGGGGGCAGAGGGTTATATTTCCTACGACTCAGTATGACAGTTCTGAGGGCTGGATGCAGCGGGAGGGATCAAACGTGCCTTTGGCTTGTGTGTGACATTTACCCAAATGCCAATCCTTCTGGACTCAGTACAGCCCATCAGCAGATGCATCCATCACATGGTGGATGGGAGGATGGGGAACTAACAGATTAAGAATGTGCATGGGTAAATGGAAGCATTCAGTCATCATCTCAGCAGAAGTAAAGAGGGGAGCCCATGGATCATCAAGCCTAGAATAGAGGAAGTGTGAAGGATGCATGAGGGGGCGGCCACTTTGATTGATGACAGTGGCAGGAATGCTTTGTCACACCCAAGACAGTTAAGAGGCGGTGCAGGCTTGCTGGAATTTCAGAAGGAAAGGGCTCATGTTACTCACACCCTAGGGAGGGTGGATGTGTGGCTGTCCCCTCCCAGGGAGGAGATGGCTGTGCACATCCAGTAACTGTGTCCCATTTCTCTCTCTCTCCCTCCACCTCATTTAATTAAAGCTTTGAGTTTGAGTCCCTTCCACTTCAGACAGGGTACTTATTGGAGAGCGTGGATACGACCATTCCAACACTTCCAGTGCTTTTGATCTGTCCCTTTCCTCATCAGGCACTCCAAATCCAGAATGATCTACTGTACCCTGGTGGGGGGAAGGAGGAGGTTGCTGTTGACAAGCCAAGAATGAAAGGCAGACACTGGCCTCCACTGCCCACCCTGACCCATTCCAACCGCTCCCACCCTCCTTCGCCATCTAAGCACTTCCCTACCACCCAGACTCTTTCTGTAGAAATTTCTCCAATTGCGAATGATCAAAATGATGATGTTTACTGCTTGGCTTCAGGGCAGAGCTTAGAGCTTTCGTGCCTGTTATTCATAATCTCCCCATACATTCCGGTGCATTTTTGCTTTTCTCAGATCCTTGCACACCTCCTAAATCACACCTCCTCAATTTTCTGCTTGACTTTAATGCACAGTGAAAGGAGATTTTTGAATTAGACACAGGTCGAGTTAGAATCACATAAAGTTGTTGGACCTCCAGGTGTCAGTTCCCTCCTATGGAAGGTGGGGGTTGCAATGCTTATTGTACAGTGTTACATTTAATCCTAGACGGAGAACTCCCAACACAGTGCTTGGGCTTGGCAGATACTAATGGGGTTACTGTTACTGTTATTGTTATTGCTATTATATGAAACTGAGCAGCAACTGAGTCATCCATTCACCAGGCTGCCCCATGTGAAGCAATAGGATACCTGCTGTTGGGGTCACAGGGCAGTGTGAATAAAATCATTTTGCTCCCCTTAGAAATTATCTCTACACCTAATCCTTGCTTCTTGCAGGGAGGGACCACTAAGGACCACCCTTGGGGATGAAGAAGAGAAACTGACTCTTCCCATCCCTGTGTTGGTCACCCTCCCCACTCCCCCCAGACTCACACCATCACTAGATCCTGATCTCACCCTTACAGGGAAGGGAACAGGCCTGAATTAATTCTCTGAATGCAGGAAATTAAAACATTATATAACGAGATTGTGCTTAATCCTCCTTGGGCTATAGAAATGACTTTTTTTTTTTTTTTTTCCTTTGCTTTTAATTGACAAACATCCTGCTCCTAATAGGGGTTGAGGGGCCAGAGACGGAATACAGTACACCAAGCAAGGCCTCCTATATGAGGTCAAGGAGAATGTTAGGAGTTTCCTCTCTGACACACTGCTGGGGATCCAGCAGAATTCTCTCCTTAGACTGCTCTGTAACCCTCCAGTGTTGAGCCTGATTCTTTTTGCCCCTGCTCACACTCTCCATTTTGATCATTTGAACATTCATGCTTTCCAAATACCCTGCTCATCCCCCTTGGCTAGTCTACTGCCTCACCACCACCTCCATCACTCCACATACACGAGTTTTCCTGCCCACCAGTTCTCACTTCTTATCTAAAACCACAGCCCCACCTGATCACTATTCCCCTGTGAGGTTCAGGCAGGAGTGGGTGAGGAGATCAAGCAAGATAGCAATTTTCTTTCAGGGTATTTAGATTTCTGTAATCGCACCATGGTTTTTCCAATAGCCACATATGGATGTGAGAGTTGGAACATGAAAGCTGAACACTGAAGAACTGATGCTTTTGAACTGTGGTGTTGGAGAAGACTCTTGAGAGTCCCTTGGACAGCAAGGAGATCAAACCAGTCAATCTTAAAGGAAATCAGTCCTGAATATTCATTGGAAGGACTGATGCTGAAGCTGAAGTTCCAATACTTTGGCCACCTGATGCAAAGAACTGACTCATTGGAAAAGACCCTGATGCTGGGACAGATTGAAGGCAGGAGGAGAAGGGGACGACAGAAGACAAGATGGTTAGATGTTATCACCCACTTGATAGACATGAGTTTGAGTAAGCTCCAAGAGTTGGTGACAGACAAGGAAGCCTGGCAAGCTGCAGTCCATGGGGTCGCAGAGAGTCAGATATGACTGAGAGACTGAACTGAACTGAATCACACTATATCTTTCCACCAAAAAAAGGAGCAAAATACCTTGAATTAGCAAGTGTTCTTAGTGCACAGAACACACAATTTTATCTGCTTTTGGCTGTTGTATCCAGCCAGAAGTAGAAGCTGTTTACTGGAGCTATCACATAACACAGGTAGTAGCTTCTCCATCTTTTCGCTGCCTGAAATCTGTCAGGTTTTATTGGGATCATCCATTGCCAGCTTAGAAGGGCTTCCTTGAATTTCAGTAGCCCTCCCCAACACATTTGGAAGCAGAATGAACTACCTTCTTAAATGTCTATCCCTATACTATAGGTTGCCCCCTCCCAGCAGAGAAACTCCAAGATAGGAAGATGGGAGGTAATTCTTAAGATCTTTAGGGACCAGCATGTGTGTGTGCTCAGTCGTGTCTGACTCTTTGTGATCCTATGGACTGTAGCCCGCCAGGCTCCTCTGTCCATGGGAATTCTCCAGGCAAACGGACTGAAATGGGTTGCCCTTTCCTCCTCCAAGGGATCTTCCCAACTGGAGAATGGAACTCTTGCATCTCCTGCATTGGCAGGTAGATTCTTTACCATTGCGCTGCCTGGGAAGTCCACATACTTAACAGGTGAGGGGAGACCTATCAAATTGGAGAGCAGTTTGGGTAGAAATAATAGAGGACCCAGTGCTCTTGAGACATCTACCCACCCATCACAGGCAGGGCCACTTTCTGAGAGCCTCATTCCCTGCCCTCGTGTGAATCTTGCTTCATATGAAAGTACTGAAAAGAGACCACTTCCGAGCATTTATATGTTTGGAAGTATTGGCTGCTACAACTTTCTGTCCTGGCAGTAGGTTTCACTAAAGCTGTCATTGATTTCTCTCTCTGACCTCTTCAAAATGCTATGGACACATCTGCGTGTTGCTCTATTGGTGACAACAATTGACAACAATACTCATAAAACATAACTGTTCTTGAGTAATAATTATCAAAGATTGCAATTGTATATTTAGAAATTAAAGGATTATAATTTTACAGCATTTGAAATGAAGCATTTTAGGGAAGTTCAAGAGGGAGGGGACATATGTATACCTAGGGCTGATTCATGTTGATGAATGGCAGAAATGAACACAATATTATAAAGCAATTATGCTTCCATTAAAAATAAATAAATTTTTTAAGAATGAAAAAGAATGCTATTTACGGCCCTTTCCAGTGGAAAGCAGATACTTTGTCCTAGCTGGGGAGCTCCAACCAGACTGCAACGGAAAACAGCATGGCATTTCTGAAGATCTAAGAGACACACCTACCCCCTCAAAGAGCATAGAAGCTCAAGGCAGTCCCAAAGCTCGTCATGTTGCTGTTGGGGCTTCCATAACAACATTTTTTGTGGTGCTTGGAGTTGGACCCAGGCCACCAGAGCTACTGAATCCACAGCATTCTCAAGGGATAGGATGTCCACTGACTGTTCTATGCAGGGTGCCAGGAACAGGTCTCCCCACCTGGCACTGGAAGCAGGGTATGATCCCCCCTTTATCCTCACCACCCCCCAACAGACATGGGACAGGGTTGGTCAGGACTCCATGGGGCTGGGTGGGAAACTGAGAAAAGTATTGGAGGCATGAATGCTGACTCTAGCAGAGAAGTGACTGTCAAGAAAAATGAAGGTTAGCCACTTAGAGCTACATACAGGCTCTAGTTATCCCTTTCCTGTTCCTCTCTCTGCCCTAATTGACAGGCCCGCCAGTTCTCTTTCCTCCACCGCCATCCTTGTTTCTGACCACACTTCCCCTTTCCTTCCCACATCGCTCAGACCACACTAGGGCAGCGGTCTCTTTACACTCCTGTCCCTGATACAAGCGTCACAGCCACTGACCATTCCAGATCTGGATGAAGATCTTTGCTAATAGGACATTCATTGCAGTTAGTGAAACTGAACCTGAAGATTATGCTTGCTGGTGACTGGAGCTGTAAATGCCCAACTGATGTGGGCGAAGGGCTGACGGCCCTCTCTAGCTGGCTCCATCCACTTCAATATTTATTGGTTTCTTATCTCCTCCCACAAAATGAAAGAAGCAAAAGAACAAAGCCCTGAGGCTGCCTTCTATTGCTTCTTCACCCTTTGCAGGCAACCTAACACCTTTAGGGTGGTCTGACCATGAGAAGGGCTTCCCTTGTGACACAGTGGCAAAGAATCCGCCTGCAGTGCAGAAGACACAAGAATTGCAGGTTTGATCCCTGGGTCAGGAAGATCCCCTGGAGGAGAGCATGGCAACCCACTCCAGTATTCTTGTCTAGAGAACTCCATGGACAGAGGAGCCTGGTGTAGGGACAGAGGACCCTACAGTCCATAGGGTCGCACAGAGTTGGACATGACTGAAGCGACTTAGCACACATGCACAACCATGAGAAATTAATCAGATCTCTGTGGACACCTTTCCTTTTCTGATGGGTAACTCATAGCAGAGACATTGAGAATCATCAACTTCTCGTCTGGACAGTTGAGATGTTGGTAATCTGGCTGCATGATCACTAAGCCAGGGGTCAGATTGCTGACTGATAACTTCTTCCAAACCCTGGAGTGTGTTTATTGAGCAGCCACCACAGTCTGGGGGAAGCAGGGCCTTCGAGCAGTCTGAGGAACAGTAATTGGGAGCAATACAACCGAACAGAGCCCCAAGACCTACTTCTCCAGCAAAGGAAGTGATGGAAATCCTGGGCTTGAGTCACTGAAGAACTAGCCAGAGACTGGGGGTGTCACATGATCAGAAACAGTGAGTCGGGGGCTTGTGTGAGTGATGGGAGTGGGAGAGTCCCACAGAGCTTGAATGTCTGTGATTCACTCGGAGTGGGTGAGAGTCTCCCAGACAAAGGCAAAGTGGAAGCATCCTCGACCAGATGGCACAAGATAACTTTCTGAGAAGCACGTGGATCTGTCTCGAGAGCCAGAAGACAGTTTAGTCATTTCCCTGGCAGCCCAGACTCTTCTGGGGAGACAGGAGCAATAGTGACCAGCTGCCAAAGTCCACACTGCTCCTTCCTCTCATCCCAGTTTTACTGCTGAAAATAACAGTCAGGTCATGCATGCTTCCTCCAGTACTTACCTCCCGCGCATCTTTACTTTCCACTCCCACTGTCATTGTCTAGCTCGGGACCACCCGCCTCTCCATGATCCTCTTTCTGATCCTCCCTCTTAAGTATATCCTCAGTAGCACTGGGTTATCTGACCAAGTCACTCCTCAGATCCTCCAAACACACCACCACCCCACCACCAATCAGGAAAGGGGCTCCACACTGGCCCTGGGAATCCTAGGAATTTTAAATCCTAGGATTAAAAACAAAATTTTTTTAAAGGTCTGTTTTTATAGCCTTCCTCCAGTTAACTATAACATTGTTTTCAAGGAAGTTTAAATTCTGCCTCCTCTAGGAAGCCTTCCCTGATACAGAGGTCAAAAGTAGTCATTTTTCTCCTGTTATTAAAATCATTAGTGGTAGCCCACCTGGTAACAGAATTATTTGTGGAAATGTTTGGCTCCCCAACCCCCAAGATTCTAAGTTTCTGAAAGGAAAATCTTGTCTATGACATGTGCCAAGTATCTGTTCAGCCACCAAATAAAAGAATCAAGAAAGGCAATATTTTCTTCCCTGTAGAAAAACAATGAATGTCAAGATAACTGAAGTCTTCATAATAAACAACAGAATTCTTGAGAGAAAATGATCCCCCCCAAACTTTTTTTTATCTAGGTGAAATTTAGTCCTGTGTTATTTTTAGAAATTATTTCTGTACCCTGATGCTGGGAAATATTGAGGGCAGGAGGAGAAGCGAATGACAGAGGATGAGATGGTTGGATGGCATCACTGACTCAATGGACATGAGTATGAGCAAACTCCAGGAGATAGTGAAGGACAGGGAAGCCTGGTGAGCTGCAGTCTATGGGGTTGCAAAGGGTCGGACACAACTCAGAGACTGAACAACAGTAGGTATTGAACATCTTACTATATGCAAACTCTGAGAATATTTCCTGAGTATCTTTGACATTTGAATATGCAGGATTATATGTGTGTTTGTTTCCTCTTATTCAAGAAGAAACAGGTAAATGCAAATAAAAAATTTTAAACTTCTAAGTACTATTTTATCTACAAATTTGACTTTCCTATCTACTTCTTTCAATTACAGAAACTCTGGACTGAAAGGAGGCTTTAAAATCCCTCCCCAGAACATGAAACTCATCTACAAATCTATAACCAGGAACTACCTAAATCATGCTTAAACTTCTCTGCTGCTGCTATTGCTGCTGCTAAGTCGCTTCAGTCATGTCCGACTCTGTTCGACCCTATGGACTGCAGCCCACCAGGCCTCTCCATCCATGGGATTCTCCAGGCAAGAACACTGGAGTGGGTTGCCATTTCCTTCTCCAATGAATGAAAATGGAAAGTGAAAGAAGTCACTCAGTCGTGTCCGACTCTCCACGACGCTATGGACTGCAGGCTACTAGGCTCCTCCATCCATGGGACCCTCCAGGCAAGAGTAAGTCATGGGTAACTCACTACTTACAAAAACTTCCCCACTCTTTCATCAGAAAAGTCCTGACAATGCATTAGAGGTAGCTGTTGGCAATGACTACCTCCATCTTACTCCTGCCCTTTGTCTAATGCTTCCTTAACAGCATTTTTCTGAAGTGGTCACTTTGCCAGCAGAACTTCCAGGTTATCAAAATATTAGCCAGAGATCCCCCGGTCTCAAGTAAATCATAACACAGTCCTGAGATGACCCGACTGCCAGACAGACTGTCTTTTTGTCCATTGGTGCTTTCAGTGAAATTCCCATCTCCTCTGGATAACTGCAGACTTTGAAGAACGCTTTCTCAGACCAAGACACAAGGCTTTCTCGGAGGCACAAGATGAAAGGCAGAGACACTCCCAGTCGTACGATCTCCATGAGTCAGCCCACATCTGACCATCCTCCTTGGCATCACACCCAGAACTGCAGCTGTGCTTCTCCTAGAACACGGCATAGGGTGGTGGCACTGATGTCTTTCTGTCCTCTATGCGTCGGGATCATTTTGCTCTTGTTGGTTTGTTTTGATGTGTTTATTTCCCACTGAGGATCATGTGGGTTGGCAAAATGAATATCCACTGAACGCAAAAGCAGAAGAGGAAATACTGTCTTTGGGGAGCAGCCGTAGAGGATGTATCCGCAGGAAGAAAAGGCTGGGATTAAAGACGGGCTCAGTGAATGAGACCTTGGATGAGGTTTTCTGACCATTGTTCTTGTTGTTTTATATCAAGTGTACTTTTCCATTCTAAATACTGTTTTTACTTGAGGGTGGGGAAGGGGGGCTGTTAATTTCTCCATGGGAAAAATGTGGACAGAAAGAATCCTAAAACACCATCTCCTCCTGCTTCTGGACATCTGGATGTTTGGTATGGCAAGAAAGAACTTGGGCTGTAATTCACTGCGTACACTCATACTGGGGTCTGTTTTATTTAAAATGCAGGGCAGTTTTTTTGTTTTTTGTTTTTTTTTTATGACCAGAAGAAACATCAGCAGTCAAGCAGCAAAAGCAACAGGAATCTACATGCTCCAAAGAAAACAACTATTTTGTTTTTCATCATCCAGGAGGTGAGGGAACTGCACCTCCCACCTGTGAACAGGGTATATTATAGAAAGGGTGGTGCTTATCTGGCCCTAGTATAGATTGGCATGATTCTCACACAGTTAGGGATAAGGAACTGGGGGTGGGGGTAGTGGGACAAGCATGTTATTTAGGGGGAACCAAAAGCAAGAAAGAAAAAGAGCACCTCTTTGAAAACCAGGTTCTCATAAAAAATTCTGACTCTGCTGACTTTGGGAAAATGACGTATCCTCTCTGGACAGTAGCTCCTGGAGAGACAGAGTATTGAGTAGTAAAAAAAAAAAAAAAAAAGCATGAATTTTGGGTGCGACTCCTGACTGCACTCCTTTTTTTAAAAAGTTCAGATTCATTGGGTATAGTTAGCACATGAAATTGTAAGCTGTTTCAAGCATACATCGTGGTGACCCCAGCCCCTTTTAACTATCATCTGCACACCTCACAGCCTTAACGTGAGGATCAAAGGGCTCGTGCCTGATACACAGCAAAGGCTGCACGGCTGCTGGTTATTCTTTTTGTTCGTTTATGGATAAGGAGAAACTCAGCCCAGTGAAATGTGCTTGAAACTTCTCAGGCAGAGTCCGAGGGCCAGCAAATCTGCTAAAAGCAAACAAGCAGCTTGCATCTTGTTTTGGCAAATGTTCCCACAGAGAATAACCTCTCTCTCTCTCTCTGGTTTCCCCTTGTCCTCTTTTGTGTCCGGGGAGGGGCTGGGGCTGGGTGACATCTGCCAAGGCCAAGGCCAGACCTGGGTGGGGTGACCGAGGCCAGCCGCCGCCCCCAGACCGCAGCTGGTCAGGCCATCAGGCGATGTCCCCAGGGCAAGGATGGAACCTTCGCTGTCTTCTGCTGCTGACAAAAGAGGAGTGTTTTGGCGGCCAGACCGTCTCCGAGGGAGAGACTGCCAAGATAATAACTAGGGTTCTGGAAGAAACGCAAGGTGTGGCCCAGCCCGGGTGGAGGTTGGGGGGTGGGGGCGGCGGGGGTGCTTGGGCGGGTCTGACAGTAGGTGGCGGCAACAGGCTTCAACCAGCAACAGGCTTCAACCAGCAGGCTGTAGTCTGGGAGGTAGTGGGGCCACCAGGGACAGACGCGGGTGTAGCCAGGGGCACCCCGGTGCCTGGCATGGGCTGTGGGCTTGTGGCTCTTTCTGTAGGCAGTTGGTTGTTTAGAGGCTTAGCAGGGTTGAAGTTACTCGGTCCAGTTCCTTGACAAAAGTGGGAAAGCGAGTCCCCAGAGTGAAAACAGAATCGGGATGAAGCCCACTCCCTCGCATCTTCCGGGCCAGGCTTTCCCCACTGCAGCACAGCTTCTCTTTCCTACTTGCGGCAGAATTCTAGAACTTCTACCAGATCTATTGCTTTATTCTGCCTCTCCAACCCCTCCTAGTTAATCAGAGGGTCAGCACAGACTCTCCAAAGTGATGCCACTGGAAATAAACAAAGGGCCTTTGGAGGGTCACTGCTTCTTCCTACTGACTTGCTGAGAAGGTCCACCAGCAGAACCAGCCCAGGCCAAAACAGCCCACCCTGCTAGCACTCCTGGCCCCAGAGGAGCTTCAAACATTCCACCCCGGCCCCCACCCACAGCACAAGGCCCCCTCCCCGGCAGCGAAGCACAGCCAGCCAAGGCAAGCTTGAGGTCTCAGCTTCGTTAGAGTGTGGACACACCTGGCTGGCCTGACCTCTGCAACCTCTCCCCAGCTCCCGGTATCCAGCCTCCCAGGCAGGGTTCTTTGATTATTTGAAAGAAGACATCAAAGTATCAGGGACCTCATTCTGCTGTCAGTCCTGACCTGACCCTTCTGGAAAGGGAAAAAAAAAAAGTGTCCCCAGGGAAAGATGACCACTGCACAAGTAATCCACAGAAATTCTAACATTGCCTCCTTAACAACAGAAGGTTCTTCACAGATGGGAAAGAAGAGGTGAGACAAAGAACAAAATTCTTGGCTCCAAGGACTATCCTGACATTGAGAGTGGGTGGTCCCCAAATCAGAGGAGGGAGTCAGGGGTACAGCATCGTCACACTTCTGCCCTCTTCTTTCACCCTCTCCCTGCTTCCTCTTTCCAGTTTCTCTCTCTTCGTGTTGTTCAGTTGCTAAGTTCTGTCCTACTCTTTGAGACTCCATGAACAGCAGCACGCCAAGCTTCCCTGTCCTTCACCATCTCCCAGAGTTTGCTCAAATTCAAGTCCATTGTGTCGGTGATGCCGCTCAACCATCTCATCCTCTGTTGCCCCCTTTTCCTCCTGCCCTCAATCTTTCCCAGCATCAGAATCTTTTCGAATGAGTCAGTTCTTTGAATCAGGTGACCAAAGTATGAGAGCTTCAGCTTCAGCATCAGTCCTTCCAATGAATATTCAGGACTGATTTCCTTTAAGATTGACTGGTTTGATCTCCTTGCAGTCCAAGGGGCTCTCACGAGTCTTCCAGCACCACAGTTTGAAAGCATCAATTCTTCTCCCTCTTCTAGGCCTTTCCATCTGCCCCCCTCTCTCAGCCAGCATACAGGCCTAAGAAACCTCGGGAAGTCCCTTTGCTCCCCACCCCTTTCCTCCTGGCACCTCCCCTTTCCTCCCCGAAGCCCAGCTTCCCATCCACTCCCATCCACACCATTTGGCCACACCCTCCTTGAAAAGAGGGTGAGGCTCCTTTCCCAGAACCACCTTTGTGTCTCTGTCTCTGGAGTCTGGTCTGGGTTCATGTTGTCAATGTCCCCACAAAACTTCGCTAACCAGGCACTGCTCAGGTTTCATAAATCAAACCTCTTTCTTTGCTTCCGAGAGCTGGGTGAATGCTCACTGCTACCCAGCGGTAAAGCCTGCGGACGCCTGTACTTGGAGAATCTCTAAGCGGATGAAGCAGAGGAGTCCACCTGGGTCCTCCATCCTCCTGTTTCCATGCAGACATGTTACATCATTTCACTTTCCTACCAGTGTTTATGGATTAAACTTGCTGTTGGCATAACCCACAGGACTTCTCCAAACAGGAACTATCGGATCTTAGAACGATAGGGTCTCGGGGCCACAAGGGTCCATGGAAACCACCAAGCTCTGTTCCCTCTGTTGAGAAGGCAAATGTTCTGCCCACATCACATGGCAGATTCAGGACAAGATCAAGCGCCTCAAGCCTCCTATTTTAGCCATCTTGCACCTACCGGAGGGTTCCAGCCACCAATTTCAACCCAAGCCTAGTGGGTTCTCAATTTTAATTACCCCGTTGGAAGACAGAATTCATGAAACAGGCCTGGGAAATATGAAAACTGCCACATCCTCAGTAAGGCCAGGGGCACCAGTAGAGGGGTCCAATTTAGTTCCAGAGAAATGCCATTTCCACAGCAGAGAAGGAAAGAAAGAAAGTGAAGTCATTCAGTCATGTCCAACTCTCTGCAACCCCATGGACTGTAGTCCACCAGACTCCTCCATCTATGGGATTCTCCAGGCAAGAATTGTGGAGTGGATTACCATTTCCTTCTCCAGGGGATCTTCCCGACCCAGGGATCAAACCCAGGTCTCCTGCATTGCAGGCTTTAACCTCTGAGCCACCAGGGAAGCCCACAGAGAAGGAAAGGTGGATCCAAATGTTGTGATTAAAATGAAGAGAGAGAAGCAGCAATGCCCACATGGGCTTCTGTTTTCATCTTTGTGGTTCAGTTTCAGTGGATTTCCCAGTTAAATTGAGAGAAATGACTTGTAACAGAAGTGTAACTTAGCGTGGTTTTGAAACATGTGTGTATGGGGTATAGGGTATTGGGAATCCAAACAAACTCCTAATTAGAAGCGTATTTCAGCTCCCTTGGTTACTAAATAGGAATCCAGGGTCATCTGGGCAGAACTGAAAGGAGTATGGGAAAAGGGAAGTTTATGGTCAGAAAATTCCAGTTCTACACTACTTAAGGATTATGAGCCCTCTCCAAGGAGCTGGACATCCAGATGGCCTGCCGGCAATTAGACCGAGGTTATGTTGACTGGCAGCCTGTTGCTGTACTTACCATTACAGGAAGTAACAGTGGCAAGGCGTGGGCTCCACGAACTATGGACTAAGTTAAGGGACCAGCCCCACAAGGCCAAGTTAGAAGCCTGTGTTTCTGGCACTGCATTGATTTAACCATGACCTCATGGTTGTCACCGGGTGTCCCTCTGAGTACATATATCTGAGAGTCCCAGGTGGCTCTGAGCTTTTGTGCTAGGCAGCTATGTATGCAGTCAGTTCAAGAATAAACCACACCCCTTGTTTAGAAAAAGAGACCTCAGAATCAGATCACCTGGGTAGGGAGGAGTATGTACACAGCCTCAAAACTTCAACAAGGTTCCCTGCTCCTTCCAAATCTTAGGTAGTCATAATAATAATAACAGCAGCACAGATCTATCAAGTTTTATCCATCAAATACTAAATAAGAGTCGAGTGTTTAGAAGATAAGGAACATTGGATGGATCAACAGCAACAGCAAAAATGGAATAGATATTTTCAGGACTAGAGAACTTGGAAGAACGTATAGACGTTATAGAGAAGCCAATTTTGCCGGATGTAAGAAACTCTAGCGATGAGAGTTGTCCAGTGAAGCGGGGTGGGTGTGGAAGTACCCTCTAAGGTGCCAAGTCCCTTCTCTGGAAATTTTAGGGAAGCATAAAACACTCATCCATCCAAGGTGGTATGAAAAATAAGATTTCTGCATATGGCAGGAGAATGAATGGGTTGACCTCCAAGATCTGTACCAAACTCAATGCACAAATCAAGGATGACACGTAACTATATTTGCCCTGTGCCTTTTTCTGAGGCCGTTTTTCAGATATATTCCCTATCTGATGCTGAGGCGCCTACAGAAAAGTCATTTTGGTTCATCTCTCAGTCTTCTGAGGCACTGGCTGCTTTCTCTCCACTGGTCCCAGTGGGTCTGGGTACAGCTGAAACTCCCAGAGCCACGCAGACCAAGCAAAGACGGTCTGCATCCCCAGGGTGGGCTCTATGGGGCTCCTTCCCTCGATCCCCCGGAGTCTGGATGTCTATGGGAACTGGACGGGCCAAGTCTGGCCTAGGAGGGGAGCAGGAAGAGAGGAGATAGCCCCAGTCTTTTCTGTGGTCTGCGGAAGGGACGTCTCTTCCCCTCCTGGGAGGGAGCCACTGTCCGCCCTAGGATGTGATCTGCCTTGGGTTGGTGCTCTAGGGCCTCCTGCCAACTCCCAGGACAGTTTCGTACCCTCGAACAATGTAAAATCCAGGGTGTCTTCAGACCAGGACGCCAGACCAGACATCCTGCTGGTCTGCCCCAAACCCCTGCCCCAGTCCTCAGAGTCTGGGGTGGAATTCAATCCACCCCCCGAGGGTGGGAGACAGTAACAGGAAAAAAAGGAAAAAACTCCCGGTCCAGTCTTGTTGAGCATACATAGCTGAAATCCAGAAAAACCCCCATAGCCAAGGAACTCTTTCACTACTTGTTGGAGGAAGATGGGAAAGCGGGAATAAGAACAGCATTTTTAAAATTGCCCTCAAACTCCAGGCAGTAACGCACAGCACGCTTTTCTCTGCATAAAACTCCAGCGTAAAGTGACACCGTACAAATAGTGAGACTCAGGACAGTTTATGTGCCCACAGATGTCACTGTTTTCTGTTTCCTGACTGGTTAAATCTTTCTTACTAGCTTTAGCCTGCACAGACTCAAAGATTTGTATCTAGCTTCTCAGGATACCATTAATGACAATGGCCTCCCCAATCCACGTCGATGTAATCTAGAAATAATCAAAATTTCAAGCGAAGGTGGGAGTCCCCTGCACCTTAAAAAATTGCCCTTGTACTAACTGAATCATCCCCTGGAGGGCAATTTTAGCAGGCACCTTGCCTGTATCCAGGCTGATTATGTTTGAATCTTCTCTTCCAATGAACCACATTTATAAAGAAAAAACTTAATTTCATCAGGCAAGCTGCATCCTGTCCTTCTCCTCGTCTTGTGTGCAGAGTAGGGTGGTGGGGCAGGGAGATACCCCAGTATCTATGTTGAAATGGGCCACACCTCAACCAACCAACATGCTAACCTTGAAAAGAAAAAGCAAATAAAAATCACCCTTCTTCCTTTTCCAGATCCTTTCATGATTAGCACAAGTGTTTGCGTTTGTACGGCGTATTTTGGAAAGAGTGAGAAGTTGAATGTTCCAAAACAATGCAGGAGGAAAAAAACACCTCACATCTACCTAAGAAATAAAAATCATTTTAACATTTCTGATAGGCTGTCTTTTTGCTCTGCACCGAACTTGGCTGCTTCTGGGATAAAAGCACAAAGCGATGCAGTATTTTGTTTTATTTTTAATAAAAACAGATGAAGTTCCCCCAGTCCCACCCTGCCCTCCAAACCCAACTTTTCCCTGAGACCCCACCCTCCACATCTGACCCTGGGAGAGAGCTCTGAAATCCACATCAGGCACCAGAAGCCCCTCCTGCGTTACATTTCAAATACCACTTAAAGAGAGAAAGTTTCCTCTTTCTCCCTCCTCTCTCCCTCTAACGGTTTTCTTTAAACAAGCCCACCCTGCTCTCCTCCTATCCCGTGGAAAGAAAAAAAAAAAAAAAAAACATTTACACTTATACAAAAGTGAATGAACAAGCTAAAGGACAGCCCCATAAAAGCCACCAGGAAAATAAACTGAAAAGTAGAAAAGCTACCCACCCTCACCCCGAAAAGACAGGCAAACAGAGAAACAATTCAAGTCCTGAGCAATTTAAATCACAACAGAGCAATTGACAAAGTCTGGCAAGCAGCCCAAGTGCTGTCCGGTTTCAAAGGTACATCGGTACGTCGGGTTTCCTCCAGAAAAAAAATGCTATCCTCTCGTGTTCCAAAAGTCCCTGCTCCCAGCACACTTTCAGAACAAGAACCCCGTTCCTGCAAGACATAATCACCACCCAGACGGACTGATTGCCCCAACCCCGGGGCCCCCGTCAAACTAGATTTTACTGAACCTTAAGGGAAAGAGTTGTATCAATGCCCACTTTTAGCTAAAAAGCTTGAAGGACTCAATTCAAGGAGTCCTAGAAAAATAGCACAGGAAATAAGAAAAAGCTTCAGTGAGGTCAGAAGGAGGAGAGCAGTGGGAAGCAAGGAAAGTTCTCTGGTCTGCCCGGCAGTGTCGGGAACTGTCCTACCTGAGGGTCCGGTGACCAGCCGAGGCGCCCTGAGTGGCAGGAGCTGGTGGCAGGCGTCCGCTCTCCTGGAGGTTTGTGAACACAGTGAGCAGAGGGCTGGCCTCCCGAGGTTATAAGTTTCCTGAGCTGGTGTGCTGGGGTGTGTGATGGGCGGTTTCTTTTTACTGTTTTAAAGGAGTTTCTATGAATCAGTCCGGCTTAAAAAAAAAAAAAAGTGTTGGTAAGTAAGCTACGCCCTGCTCAGTTGGCAGTCAGTCAAGACAGGCTGGGAGGGAGCCATCAATTCAGAGAAGCCAGTTTAGGCTCCCTGTGACTCAGACACACAGACCACAGTGGAAAAAGGAGTGACATGGCTTCAAATAAGCAACAGGAGTCACACAAATAGATCTGTTTACTGAAGCCCATTCCTCCTCACCATAAAGGAGAGTGGGTTGCCATGGATACAAGTAAAACACAGGTGATCAGCCCACACTTTTATCTGGTGGGGGCAGGAACAGGGGGACTGTAGTGCCCTGCCCACTGACATCCCAGCTAATCATCCCACAAGTGTGCCATTATTCCTCTCCCACCAAACACATCCACAGCTGCTCACGGTCAGGAATGATCAGGTTGACTTCTGATTACTTCCCTGCCTGACCCTGGGCACTCTCCTGGGGATGGGCAGGGGTGAAAAAATGAACACACCAGAAGGCCTCGGAAACCTGCCTCTGAATGAAGAGGGGCTGGCTGAACAGCCTTGTAATTAGGCTCCAGGAATGCCCAGCCAGGCTTCTCACGTTCACAGTAGTCTGGAGGAAGTCGTCTAGTTCAGGACTTTGCTCTCTGATCTCTAAGTAATAATCACCTGGACCTTGCTCCACAATTGAGCGCCTCGGGCATAATTGTCTCAGCCATCTCCCTGTCCCACTCCTCTCTCGCTCAGCACCAGAGCCGGGAGGGGCCTTTGGAAGTCATGTCACCCCAAAGCCAGGCATCCACTGGAGCCCAGAGTCTGGCTGCTGTCCACTTAGCTATGTGACTGTATGCCTCAATTTCCTGGGGCGTTAAGTGTGGTAGACAGTACCTCTCTTGGAGTTATGGTGAGAAATACATGTAGAGAACTTATCACATGCTAGGCACCTAATAAGCCCTTGATAAATATTAACTAGAATGAGTATTTTACTGAAGATGGAACCCAGGCCCAGAGAGGTGAAGTAACTGATCCAAGGAGAACAGAAAATTAGCAGGAGCAGCTGAGTCACAGGTCAGCCACACCCAAGCAACTCCAGTTCTGCTGTTCTCTACTGTATCATGACAACTTATTTCAATTCAAACTATCCTTCTAGAGTTTACTGATCCAGCCTATATATTTGAACATAGCCATGCACTAGCATACTGTTCAGAGCACAGGGTCGCAGATATGAGCAAGATCTATGTCATCTTGGAATTTATATTCCATAAAAGAATAGAGTAGGGACTGATGGTTGTTCAACTAAATGCCAATGAAACGAGGTGGTAAAATCGTAGGTGGATTTTAGGTTTCTTCTGGGATGCATTTCTGTATTTTCCAAATCTTCTGCCATGAACCCACATTACTTTGGTTTTTAAGAAAAGATATATTTTTTTAATATTTAGAAGGGAATATTATCTGACATGACTGATGAAGAAAAAACACAAATGCACACACACTTACTCCACCATTCATCTGATAATAAAAATGCCTCTGTGAGAAACTCAGTGGTTCAAGAGCAGCCGAACTCTAGGGAGCAGGGGTGTCTGATGAAGAGATCTGGAGATTCTCACGGGCTGTAAGGGCAGAATGAAGGCACAGCATCCCCGAGCTGCAGTTTGTCAGGCCGCCCCACCTGCAGGCCTTCCCCCCACAGTTCTGGGACTTGCCTTTCAGCTCCAAGGCTTTCTGCCAGTTTCAAAATCTCCCATGCCCCAGCGGCACGCGAAAGGGGGCTGGGTCCAGGAGCAGAGTCCAGGGATGCTGAGGAAGGGGTATGTGGTCTGCTTGCATTTTTTTAGAAAGAAATCTGGGGCTGGGGAACAGTGGGTTGGGGAGGGAACCATCTCCCTCCTGCCTCCCTCTAACAGTAAACAAAGGGGAAAAAAATCAGAAACTTGTCTTACGGTGCTTGAGCAGAGGAGTCATTTGGTCCTTCTGGACTCTTGGATTCCCATACTTGTTCTGCAAAGGAGAGTCAGTGGATTGAGAAAGCAGCTCTAGGGACTTTCTCCGTGGTCCAGTGGTTAAGATTCCTCCTTTCACTGCAGGAGGCATGGGTTCAATCAGATCCCACATACCGCAGGGTGCAGCCAGAAAGAAAAAGAAAGGACTTCTGAGGACAGAACTCAGAAAACAGTTCTAGTTTTCCTCTCCCACCACCTGGCGGTGGGAGGCAGAGGGGTGGATCAGGAAATGACAGCTGTCCTGCAATTCAACCTTAAAATGAACCCATGTCATAGCTTCCAAGTAGGCCTGGTGAATCTCACATTCCTTTGTACTTTGGGAGACGTTCAGAGCTTGGAGAGAAAATGTTAAATGCTTTGATCTCAATACATACACGCACACAGTGGTCGTGTAAATACCGTTGTCTTTGGGATCCAGTGAGAAGAGTGCTTCCAGGATCCTAAAGATACCAAAATCTGTGATGCTCAAGTCTATGATAGAAAATGGCATTCAGTTCAGTTCAGTTGCTCAGTCATGTCCAACTCTTTGCAAACCCATGGACTGCAGCACGCCAGGTTTCCCTGTCCATCACCAACTCCTGGAGCTTGTTCAAACTCATGTCCATCAAGCTTTTGATGCCATCCAACCATCTCATCCTCTGTCATCCCCTTCTCATCCTGCCTTCAATCTTTCCCAGCATTAGGGTCTTTTCCAATGAGTTAGTTCTTCGCATCAGGTGGCCAAAGTATTGGAGTTTCAGCTTCAGTATCAGTACTTCCTTTAAGAAAAGTTGATTTCCTTTAAGATTGACTGGCTTGATTTCCTGGCAGTCCAAGGGACTCTCAAGAGTCCTCCAACACCACAGTTCAGAAGCATCAGTTCTTTGGCACCCAGCTTTCTTTATGGTCCAACTCTCATATCCATACATGACTACTGGAAAAACCATAGCTTTGACTAGATGAATCTTTGTCGACAAAGTAATGTCTCTGCTTTTTAATATGTTGTCTAGGTTTGTCACAGCTTTTCTTACAAGGAACAAGCATCTTTTAATTTCATGGCTGCAGTCACCATCTGCAGTGATTTTGGAGACCAGAAAAAAAGTCTCTCACTGTTTCCATTGTTTCCCCATAGACTTTCCATGAAATGATGGGACCAGAGGCCATGATCTTTGTTTCCTGAATGTTGAGTTTTTGCATATATTCTGTGAACACCTTCACATATACTTCAAATCATCTTTAGTTTGCTTATAATACCTGGGTTGTGTGCTATGCTATGTCGCTTCAGTCGTGTCCAACTCTTTGCAATCCTGTAGACTGTAGTATTCCAGGTTCCTCTGTCCATGGGATTCTCCAGGCCAGAACACTGGAGTGGGTTTCCATGCCCTCCTCCAGGGAATCTTCCTGAGCCAGGGATCAAACCTGCATCTCTTACATCCCCTGCATTGGCAGGCAGGTTCAATACCTACTGCAACGTAAATGCTAAGTCAGTCATTGTAAATACAAGTAAATGCTACCTAAATAGTTGCCAGCAAACAGCAAGTTCAAGTTTTCCTTTATGGAACTTTCTGGAATTTTTCATTTTTCTGAGTATTTTCGATCTGCGGTTGGTTGAATCCATGGAGGTGGAACCCTCAGATACAGATGACCTACTGTATTTCTAAAAGACGAATGCCAATCGAAGATTTCTGTTGTTCAGTTGCTCAGTCTTCGAGACCCCGTGGACTGCAGCATGCCGGGCTTCCCTGTCTAGCGATTTCTAAAGGCTTGGAATTAACCCTTGCCGTGTCAGTGAACTCTCTTTATAAATTTATCAAGTCCGGACAGGAAACTGGATCTGTCCCAAAGGAGGCTCCAGCTTAATCTGCCTCTGGATGTGATGAAAATAGTCAGCTTGATTCTCTTCCTGGCCATGAGCTGGACAGCTTTGAGACTGCAGACGGTAAAGGGGTATAGAACCATGTGGGGCTGAAGGATGCCACTCTGTCTGCCACACAGTTTCAAATCATTCAGGGTGATCTGCCTGTCTGCTCTCAGTTCCCATTTCCCCCACTTGGCTTAGACACACTGGTTTTCCACATGGGTAAAGAACTGGGCAATGTTTCGTTTGACCTCAGTAAAGCCCTGGGAAGGAATGTCCCCTCTTGCCCATTTGCCACACCATTGTGCTCACACACAGGAATACATCCCCTCCTCCTCTGAAGCAACAGGCATCCGCTTCTGGCTCGATGCCATCTGGGGCAGATTTTCAAGTATGAACTGGCATAAATACTTTAAATGGATGTGTAAATTCAGGGCTTTTCAGGACAAGATACAAGGATAGATCGTCTAAGTTAGGTCTGGCCCCTTGTTGCTCTCAGAAAAGAAAACTCATAAGAGCTTGAACTTGCTCAGTTAGCCAAAAAGAATCTCAGACATGTTCCCCAAAGCTATTATAGTGGTAAAGAATCTACCTGCCAATGCAGGAGACGTAGGAGGCGAGGGTTCAATCCCTAAGTTGGGAAGATCCCCTGGAGAAGGAGTGGCAACCCACTCCAGTATTCTTGCCTGGAAATCCCGTGGACAGAGCAGCCTGGCACGCTACAGTCCATAGGACCACAAAGAGTCGGAAGCGACTGAACACAAACAAAGCTATTATGTGTGCGGGGAGTGTCTGATGTTCATGTTAGCAAACAGTGTTTGAAAGGTAAATAGAAGTAAATGAAAGTTATATTGTTGCTGTTGTTCAGTTGCTCAGTCATGTCCGGCTCTGCAATCCCATGGACAGAAGCATGCCAAGCTCCCCTGTCCTCCGCTATCTGTTGGGGTTTGCTTGGATTCATGTCCACTGAGTTGGTGAAGCTATCTTCTCCTTTTGCCTTCAATCCTTCCCCAAAAAAAGTTGTATAGCATCTTCCAAAGTCAAATGAAGTCCTTGCCACTCTGGTTTAAAATTTTAGGATTTACCAAAAATGTCATATTCCTCCCTCTTCCTTTCTTTCTGCTATGCTTCTGCCTTCATTCCTTCCACCCACTCTTTCCTTCCTGTTCTTATTGTTTACTTTCCTATATTCCTCTCAGTGAAATATTTGAATATGATTTCATGAAATGAGAGGTCTCTAGGTACCCCCTGCATCTTCCCCTTTTTTGTCTCTGAGCAAGCTTATCCTGAAACTACTTTTGAAAGATTAAACTGATGAAACTCCAAGAACTTCCAAGAGTACAGGCTCTTGGCTGAGTACTTCTCAGCTGCGTGGAAAGTCTTGCTAGCAAAGTGGTATGATGCAGGTATTAATAGTTATAGAATAGGGAGGGCTGTGTTGACAATGACATCTGAACTTCACCGGGGAAGTGAGCCGACCCTGCCACCTTGGACAGCTGTTATTGTTGCTGAGTTGTTAAATCATGTCCGACTCTTTGCAACCCCATGGATTGTAGTCCTCCAGGCTCCTCTGTCCATTGGATTTCCCAGGCAAGAATACTGGAGTGGATTACCATTGCCTTCTCCAAGGGATCTTCCTGACCCAAGGATTGAACCCTTGGCTCCTGTCACATCCCCTGCATGGCAGGCAGATTCTTCACCGCTGAGCCACCTGGGAAAGTGAATAATTACAATTACCAGACTGTTATAAATCACTGTGATCTATTCTTCAGGATGTGCACGGATGGTCAGAATGGCTAAAAGAACAGATCTCCTGATCTGTGGCTGCTTGGTTACAGATTCATAACCAGAGAATAACAAGCATACAAATAAGCAGTTGTGATCAAAATAAAAAAGTGCAAAGATTCTGCCTTTTTCCAACTAAGGCCAATGGTAGTCCATTCTGGGAGGTAAATAGTAAAGGTATGTCACCTTCACCACTTGGCCTCTCATGAATACATTATCCCTACTGCTTAATGGACCATTTCAGGTAAAGGATTGAATATTTATAAGGAATTAGAGATTTGACTATCTCTCCCTTTGCCTTGAAGGCAGCAAGCCCAGAGGGTGAAGGCTGACCACATAGCCTGTGTTCCATTAAAGTCAACCAAGTGTCCAATCCCCAAGTAAAGGAATCTCATGTCCTCCTTCAAGATTTACCCCTTGAACTCCAATACTGGTCAGAGCAAACCTGCTTGCTAAACCCCCAGCACTGTGAGAAAAGCAGTTAGAATGTATCTTTGAATTTTCCTGAAGAAAACTGTCAGAGGAGGGGGTATAAAGCTGGACAGTCCAGCCTGAAAGTCTTAGAATGTATTTCCCCCTGGGATTCTGTGGTCAGCAGAGCACACAAGACTTCAGGACCTTCTTGAAATGATCTTTGAGACCAAGCTATAACTCTTTCAGAGACCCAGATCACTTCTTGGTGGAAAAAAAAAAAATACTAAGTGAAGAGACTCACTCCAACAAAGGTCCATCTAGACAAAACTATGGCTTTTCCAGTAGTCATGTACGGATGTGAGAGTTGGATCATAAAGAAAGCTGAGCACCGAAGAATTGATGCTTTTGAACTATGGTGTTTGAGAAGATTCTTGAGAGTCTCTTGGGCTGCAAGGAGATCAAACCAGTCAATCTTAAAGGAAATCAACCCCGAATATTCATTGGAAGGACTGATGCTGAATCTGAAGCTCCAGTACTTACTTACCTGATGCCAAGAGGCAACTCATTGAAAAAGACCCTGATGCTGAGAAAGATTGAAGACAGGAGGAGAAGGGGACAACAGAGGATGAGATGGTTGGATGGCATCACCGACTCAGTGGGCATGAGTTTGAGCAAGCTCCAGAAGTTGGAGATGGACAGGGAAGCCTGGCATGGTGCAGTCCATGGGGTCACAAACAATCGGACACAACTGATCGACTGAACAACAACAAAAGTGACTCAATAATTCAGCCTCACTGGAAATTCTTTCTGGTTAAATTTCAGGAGAATTGCTTAGGATAATATTTTTAACTGCCAAGTCTTGCAGGACTAAAGAGATTTCTTTCAAACCCTTATGACTTGCACACACGCACACACACACATACACAAGGTGATCTGCTCCTCCAAACGTACGGACGCCAGGGCCACCTGACTCTTTGTGGGTGGTATGTAAGAAGTATCTCAAGGATCTGGAGCCTGGCAGAGCTTGTGGCCACAGAATTCATAGCCATTCTTCTTTAGCAGAGCTAGGTAAATGCTGACAAACACACAGAGCTCCTTTTCCAGACCCTTTGCTGATCATCCCCACCTTGGTTTCAACTATGCTTCATCCAAATTCCAGGGCTATCCTGTGCAATTTATTCCATTTCATCTTTCTACTTATAAATTCACTTTAACCATTCTGGTCTGTGACCCAGCATCTTAATTACAGTTGGGGGATACCTACATCTCTTCTGCCACCCATTGGTGATTCTTTGTAGAGTGGTCACATCCACAGACTCAAACCAAATACCCTCAGTCTTCCTAATTGTTTACTGTTAAATGGAGGTTTATCTTGATGTTATGGGGACCTCTTAATCTACCCATGGTCATAACAATTTCCATTTGAAAATCCATCATGCCCTCCCGAAAGTTTTTTTTTTTTTCTGGATGGTGTGCTGGGAAGCACTCGCTGAGTTCTGAGGGGAGAGCACCTCCAAACCAGCCAGATGTGGGGACATTCACTGTCTGCCTCCTGCAGTCCTCACAGGATCCATGACAGCAAGGAGGATGTCCGATTTAATCAGCTTCTCTGATTATAAAAAACATGATTTCTGAACAAAATTCCAACAGTGCATGAAAATGTAAATAAGAAAGTTAGAAGTCATCCAAAACCTCACTCTGAGATAATTATTACAAAGACTCCTTTTTATCCATTCATACACATATGTGGGCTTCCCCAGTGGCTCAGCGGTAAAGAATCTGCCTGTAATGCAGGAGACGTAGGTTCTACCCCTGGACTGGGGACATTTTCTGGAAGACGGCATGGCAAACCACTCCAGTATTCTTGCCTGGAGAATCCCATGGACAGAGGAGCCTGGTGGGCTATAGCCCATAGGGTCACAAAGAGTCAGACATGACTGAGCGAATGAGCACACGCACACACACACATACACGTACGTATATAAAATTTTACCCAGGGTGATGTATATGTTGCATTGACGCCTGCTATTGTCACACAATAGAAAGTCAACAGAGGTGACCTTCTAGCTAAGCCCCACAGCTTCCCATGTCAATAAATGTAGATACACATAATTGTTTATTGTTTTAGTGCGGTATAGTCATCACAATAAGTCCCCTACACAGAAGCCCTCAAGTTGTGAGCTTTCAAAGATGCAAGTGTGAGTTCGCGTGTCCAGTCCCGTAAGTTAGTTCATGCGTCTGGCGCACGTTGCCATATGCATGCATCCTCACAAGTGGTGGTGCTTTTGTGTGCTGTACAGTACAGTATAGAGTGGGGCTTCCCCGGCAGCTCAGATGGTAAAAAGTCCTGCTGCAGTGCAGGAGACCTAGGGTTCGATCCCTGGGTCAGGAAGATCTCTTGGAGGAGGGCATGGCAATCCACTCCAGTGTTCTTGCCTGGAGAATCCCATGGACAGAGGATCCTTGTGGGCAATAGTCCATTAGGTCACGAAGAGTCAGACATGATTGAGCAATGGAGCACGGGAGCACACGTGCACACACACACACACACACACACACAGTGTAGAGTCAGGAGTACAGTATCTTAAGCCCAGGATGTCCAGAAGCAAGCATAAAAGCAGTGCTGATATAGCTGGTACTACTGTACTTTTCAAGGCACTATACTGTAAGCTTAAAAGTGTTTTCTTTATTTTTTGTGCTTGTTCTGTATGTATTGTGTGAAAAGTAATATAAAACTATCACTGTACAGTACTATGTAGCCAATTGTGTTCATTGAGTACCTAAGCTAACCTTGCTGGACTTAACGAACAAATTGAACTCTCTCAGAATGGAATTTGTTTGTAGGTAGGGGACTTACCTTATTTGTAACGCCTACAAAATATTCCATCACGTGCCTTCTATTATGAAGTATTTAAACAATTCCCTATTAATGGATAAGTGGATATTTATGTTGCTTTGATTTTTCTGTAACTAGAAAGCAGTACTGTGATAAAACTCTTTGAACATAGCACATCTCTACATGGAATGTCATATTTGCCATCTTATTAACTATTCTGTCCCTCATTCAATGGACAGGCATGTAGGATTGATTTCATCCCTCAGAGCAGTGCATGCAGACGTAGAAAATGTCTTAAAGCTCTCTGGATCCTGTTCCTCATGATTCGGAGGGCACCTGTGAGGCTCAATATCTTATGGCCCCTTTCCCAACTCTAAAAGCTCGTGCAAGGCATGTATGAATGGATGCCAACCAGCTCTCTCTGGCCTCTGCCTTCTCTTTTTATCCCATAAACAATGATGGACCGTTCATATTGTTGTTCTTCTGATCTTTCATCTAAGAAAATGGAGCCAAATCAGGCCACCCAACCCTAATGATCTAAAGCTGGGGGGCTGCCAGGAATTTGAGATTTAAAATATTCTGCGGCTCTGGCTACCTCTCATTCGTGTTCTCAGCTGGAGGACACCCATTTCCCGAAATTCCAGGCTCATGGCATCACCTCACCCATTTTATGCCTTCATCCCCGGTTTCAGGGTGTGACCCTTGTTAGACACACAGGCTACAGCGCACACAGTTCTAGAGGGGCCACGGGAGGTGAGCCAGTGATCTGTCTCCGACCAACTTCTAGCTCGTTGTCTCTGGGTACCATGGGGTGCCCTCAGCAAACTGGGAGCAGGGAGACAGACCAGTCTGTGCTGCGGGAGCCCTTGCCAAGGGATTTCCAGCCTTAGCCCAGAAGTAATAAAATGCAAGATCCCTGATCTGGTGGCAAGGTGACAGCTGCATGGCTTCCTCAGCCCAGGGCTGGCTGACTGGTGAGCAAGGCAGGGCGTGGTTCGCCGGACACTGGCTGTTGGGCTGTCCTCGGCCGGTGGAGGGGGAGCCCTGGGGCAACTTTGAGGATTCAGGTCCAAGACAGTTGTGGACTCCAGAAAAGAGGCCTGCTAAAGATAACAACAGTCAAAAACTTACATTTGCATAGCGTCTTCTAAATATACCTTCCTTGCATTTAACATCTTCCTTTTCTCATGTTATTTAAAGGGTGAAATTGAGGCTCAGAGGCCTAATAGCTTGATGAAGACCACAGAACCATTAAGGAATAGCACTGGGGTCTCTTAGGTGTTTATTTGTTTTGGGCTGTGTTGGGTCTTTGTTGCTGCACGAGCTTTCTCTAGTTGTGGAGGGTGGGGTACTCTCCAGCCGCAGTGCATGGGCTTCTCATTGAGGTGGCCTCTCTTGTGGAGCAGGAGCTTAGTTGTTCTGCAACATGTGAGATCTTCCTGGACCAGGGATTGAACCCATGTCTCCTGCATTGGCAGGTGGATTTTTATCCACTCTACCACCAGGAAGTCCAGGTCTGTTTTGTTTTTTTCAACTCTTTGTTAACTATTACTGTTTTTCTTTCCCCTATGTTGTTGAGTTTTTTGTGGCTCTTGGAAGCTATAAAGGGTCTGCTACAGATCTAGGATGGTCCAAAAAGCTGTAGAATTTCCAGACACGTGAGATGGTTTTGAGCTACTTCAATTGGACACTGTCCAAATTAGAGCTTTCTAGACACTCACAGAGCAGGTGTGACTCCAAGAGGTCTCTAAATTCAAGTTCTCTGGGTGAGGAACTCCCTCAGCACAAATGACTCTTGCAGGCTTATCTTGGCGATCCTGGGCCTACGTTGCCTGCCCTGTGATCTGGTGGGGGTCAGCCTCCCCAGGGACCTTTGCCTGAGTATCCTGCTTTACCAAATTCACATCAATGAACCAGCTCAAGCTTGGGTTCCAGGCATGCTTTGGACTACCTGGAGACCTACCCTTCATCCCCCTAGAAAAGACTCTTCGTTGAGGGCAAAGAATGAAAGACTAAGGTCTTTATCACAGAAGGTACATCTGGTGGATTGGTCCATGGGAGGGTTTAAAGACACAGTTAAGGACTTCTCTGGTGGCTCAGTGGTAAAGAATCTGCTTGCCAATTCAGGAGATGCGAGTTCGATCCCTGATCTGGGAAGATCCCACGTGCCGCAGAGCAACTAAGCCCTCACACCTCAGCTACTGAGCCTGTGCTCTAGAAACTGAGAGCCACAACTACTGAAGCCTGCACGCCCTAGAGCCTGTGCTCCACAACAGAAGAAGCCATTGCAAGGAGAAGTCCAAGCACTGCAACTGGAGAGTAGTCCTGGCTCACCACAACTAGAGAAAGTCTGTGCAGCAACAAAGACCTAGCACCGCCAAAAATAAATAAATACAGTATTTTTTTTTTTAATAAAGACACCGTTAAATTGTCTTCTCAAAAGAGCATAATCGTTTTCAGAGTATTTTGAGGAGCGGCCTTCTAGTTATGGTCCAGGAAAAGGCTGTAACCTTGATATTTAGAGCTTGGGCAAAGTACTTAAGGTTCTTTTGGGAACTGTGGCACTCCAGCTGCTTGGGTAAGAAGCCTGGCACACTGCTGACAATCCATGGTCAAGGATTGGAGAGTCTCAGATGAGGGAGAACACAGCCTCCCTCTTGAGAAAGAGCTGGAGGGAACATTCTCCTGGCTAGGAGGTGCCCATCCATCTATGCACACCCTCAGAGAGCAACAGAGAAATCAGCGAGAGCGAAACCATTTAGGCTTCAGGGGAGTCACGCTGCATGAGCACAGAAGTCCTTCTCTGTTCATGGATGCATTCCAAGCACCTAGGACAGTTCCTGGAACAGTTATTGTTTTTTCAGTTGATAAATCGTGTGACTCTTTGCAACACCATGGACTGTAGCATGCCAGGCTTCCCTGCCCTTCACGATCTCCCAGAGTTTCCTCAAACTGATGTCCATGGAGTCAGTGATGTTATCTAACCGTCTCATCCTCTGCCACCCAATAATTATTTGCTGAATTAACACAGAAGGTGCCTGATAATTATTTGCTGAATAAATGAAGTGAAACCTTGCCTGCATTTTGAAAAAGAATGTGGGGTGAGCAGAGGAAGGATGTAGAGTGAATAACAGCACAGAGAATTTTCCCCTTAAACATTTGAATTTAAAACCCTACAATAATAATTGTTGTTTGTTTAGTTGCTTAGTTGTGTCCAACTCTACAACCCCATGGACAGTAGCCTGCTAGGCTCCTCTGTCCATGAGATTTCCCAGTCCAGTCAAGAATACTGGAGTGGGTTGCTATTTCCTTCTCCAGGGCATCTTTTCAACCCAAGGATCAAACCCGAATCTCCTGCATTGGCAAGCTGATTCTTTACTGCTGAGCCACCAGGGAAGCACAATAATATCTAAAAGAAACCAGATCATTCACCACAACAGCAATGAGCAAACTGAAAAAAGAAAAAAAAAAAAAAAAAAAACAAGCCCAGGTTCCTTTTACAAATATTGCAACACCTAAGGTGAATAGCTAGAGGGAAGGGAGGAGGGGAACCCGTGGATGACACCGGTCACGTCAGCATCTTTGGTACTCTCAGCCATGTACCCACTTGTACTGACCATTTTAACAAAGGGCAAGGGAAAACATGATGCAAGAAAGGTATGTGTCATATGTCTGGACTTTCCGCTGTCACTAAGCAAAAAGCAACAGAGAGAGGATCAGACCACAGAGTAGACGGGCTGTAGATAAGCTTCAGTTCAGACACATTCTAAATCAGACTCGCTATCTCTCTTGTACGTACACGTCTCTGGTTTCCTTTATCAGCAGAGCCAGCCCAACATCTCGCTTTCTAAGACCGGGAGAGGTGCCCCTCCGAGTCCACAAGTCCCTGTGCACCCTTCCCTCCAATAGGCCTCCTCTCTAAATTCCAGCTCCTCTCAGCAAGGTCCTGAATGTCTTAGTCCTTGCTGTATCTCAACTCCCAACACAATATCTTGCATCTGTTAGATTTGTTGTTGTTGTTCAGTCATTCATGTCTGTCTCTTTGTGACCCCAAGGACTGTAGCCCACCAGGCTTCCCTGTCCTTCACTATCTCCCAGGGATTGCTCAAACTCATGTCCATTCAGTCAGTGATGCCATCCGATCGTCTCATCCTCTGTTGCTCCCTTCTTCTCCTGCCCCCAATGTTTCCCAGCATCAAGGTCTTTTCCAATGAGTTGGCTCTTCATATCAGGTGGTCAAAGTATTAGAGCTTCAGCTTCACCTTCAGTTGAGTGAAGTGAAGTGAAGTCGCTCAGTCGTGTCCAACTCTTTGCGACCCCATGAACTGTAGCCCACCAGGCTCCTCCATCCATGGGATTTTCCAGGCAAGAGTACTGGAGTGGGTTGCCATTTCCTTCAGTCTAGTAGACAATCAATATCTAATTGTCCCCAAGTTAAATGAATTAATGGGTCCATCATTTGCCCAGTCAACCTGGAGTCCTCCTTTCAGCCTCTACATCCAAACTCAGCAGGTTCTTCATTTAAAAAAAATATTTATGTTCTGTATTTATTTGGCTGCACCAAGTCTCAGTTGCAGCACTGAGGATCTTCGGCCTTCATTGAGGCAGGCAGGATCTTATTTTTTTTTCAGCTGCAGCGTGTGAACTCTTAGTGGAGGCATATAGGATCTAGTTCACTGGCCAGGGACCAAATCCAGGCCCCCTGCATTGGGAAGCCAGAGTCTTAGCCACTGGACCACCAAGGAAGTCCCCAAACTCACCAGGTTCTATTTAAGTGAATTTTAAAGTAAATATTTCAGGTCCGCCTCCTCTTTACATCCCCCGCTGTGGTCTTTGCTCAGGCCTCTTACTCTGTCTCGACCAGCACAGTGGTCTCCCGATACTGGTTTCCTTGTCTCTACAAGATCTGTGTTACAAGCCAGCCTCCACACCAGAGGTCACGAACTAACAGCACACGTACACAGTTTATTTAGCCCAGAAATTGTTCTAAAAACAATCCTCACCTTTAAAATCAGAAAATGTCTAATAAGACAGTGGTTTTCCAAGGTCTCTTTAAAATTCACAGGGAAAGGCAGCAAAGGGCCTAGATGAGCTGGAAAGAGCTGGAGGTGTGAAGCCTGCCACCCTCGGTGGGGAGGGGACATCCCTTCCCCCTTTAGGCCTGATCTTTTGGTTTTAGGGGGCTGGTCTCCTGTAGGCATGGATATTTTCAGCCCCTGCTGTGTCCTGCCATCAGTTATCGGTGTGGAAAACAAATCAGATCACATGGCTGCAATTTAACTTTATCTGCAAGATAAAATCATGCATGCAAGACCCATCACACACTGGCCTAGCCCACCTTTCAAGCTTGGGCCCTCCTCAAACCCACTCCCCTCTTCAAGGGTGCTGGTCCTGTTTTCGGAGACTGTGTTCAAGCTCTGTTCTTTAGTTTGAGTACCTGGCCCTGTACTGCAGTGATCGAAAGAACATGGTGGAATCAAACTGCTAAAGGGCAAACCCTCCCTAAGCCTTCACTTCCTCAAATGAGGATGATACCAGTTGATACTTCGTGGTTTTATTGGGAGGAGCAAAGAAATAATATCTGTAAATCTCTTCACACAGGGCCTGGTGACTAGCCAAGGTTTAGCAAGTGATACCCATGGTGTTATTGTTGCTGTCCAGCCCTTCTTGCCCTGAAGAAATGCTGTTTAACCTCTGTAGCCAGTTCAAATGTCAATTTCTCGGTGAAGCCTTCCTCATCCCTCCATCCTACCCTAGCAGTGTGAGTAATCTCTGCCCATGAGCCAGGAGGCTCTACGCGTACCTCTAGGACGGCATATGCCATGCCATCTCACCTTTGACTGCACAGTACCCACCCCCTCTGGGTACCACTCACTCCCTAAGGGCCAGGATGGGCATCCTCTAACACCCAGTGCCTAGACCCTGTAGGTGTTCCTGTTTCCTGAATGAGTTGAGTTGGACATGAACAAAAAGCAGCCAGAGAGCCAAACCATTTTTTTTTTTTTTCCCAAAAGATCACCAGGTGATGCCACTGTACCTGAATTCAGTCCATAAAAGACAATAAAAAGGAAAAAGATAAATTCAGAGTATTAACAGTAAGCTGCATCACTTAGTTGTATGACTTTCGCTTCTCTGAGCCTTGGTTTTCTCATCTGTGAGATGGAGATAATGCCCTTCCCACCTCAGAGGAATAGATGAGGGTCTAATATGGGTAATGGGCTTCCCAGGTGGCACTAGTGATAAAGAACCCCCCTGCCAATGCAGGAGACATAAGAGATGTGGGTTCGATCCCTGGGTTGGGAGGATCACCTGCAGAAGGGCATGGCAACCCACTCCAGTATTCTTACCTGGAGAACCCCATGGACAGAGGAGCCTGGAGAGCTATAGTCCCTCAAGTCACAAAGAGTCGGACATGACTGAAACGACTTAGCACACACACAATATGGTAACACAGGTGACAGCATTTTACAGAGTATAAATCCTTCCATCCAATGCCCAGCACAATCTGAACCCTTATTCAATGACAAGACCTGGAGGGTACAAGAATGAACTTCTTAAAGAACCTGAATTATTAACCAACAGTTAGTTATAAAGTGTGGGTGTGGGTAGGAAAGGGAAGAATTAGCTCTTCCAACAAATACCAAAAATCTACAATGGGACTTCACCGAGAGCACTGGGCTTGGTTTGAAGCCCAGCTTTGTCACTCTGAAGGCCTCTGAGCAGTTCTTCATCTTTCTGAGCCTCAGCTTCTTCACTTCTAAAGTGAAGAGAACCAAAGCCATCCCAGAAGGTTGAGAGGAAGAGAAAGACATGACCTATGCGGAAACTTTGAACAGAACTGCCACTGTCTCAATCATGTCTGTAGACTTAGACTCCATTGGTGATGATCAAAGGGTATTTGGTATAAGAACACTAGAAATACCAATTTGAATTTAAGGATAATGCTAATAACACTAACATGAAGGCTTAGTATGTGTTTTCTGATTTGGGACAGAGGGAACTTGAGTGTTTAAGGCTCTCTACCCAAATCAAACCTGCCCAAAGCACAGCCCTGGTCCTGGTCACTCACCCGGGTCTCGGCAGTCACTCCCTATCTTGTGTCCTCTCCCCATCTTGTCATCCCTCCCCACTAAAGGTGCACTGCTCTGATTCTTCTCTGCTTTTCTGAGTGACTGTCCAGGGCCACCACGTCTCTCCTCTATGGAAAGGCATTTCATGGCACCCCACTGTTGTTGCTAAGGTACAACACAAACCCACTACTCAGGCGGCACACAAGGCCTTTTGTATCTGATCATATCTCGGTCTTCAAGCCTCACATCCCAGCCACATGGTCCCTTTGATGTCCCATCTGGATGAAATGCTTCTTCCCTCAGACCTGCTCTTCAAGACTCAGCTCAGTCATCAACTTCCCCAGGTAGATACCCTCTGCCCCAGTGAGGATTTGGTACCCCTCCTGAGAGCTCCCGCAGCTTCCAAGCACACCGGTCTTAACACTCATCACAAGGGGATACAATACCCATTTACTGGTCAGTCTCCTCCTTTGCAAGATCCTGGATGACAAGAATGGTCTTTCGTGTTTGAATCTTCACTCATTACCTGGGAATTTCCTGCTAGTCCAGTGCCTTGGACTCTGCACTTTCATGACAAGGGGCATGGGTTTAATCCCTGGTTGGGGAACTGAGATTGCACATGCCAGAAGAAAAAATATGAGTCCTCACTAATTATCAACCATGCCTAAGCATAGCTGGTGTTCTATTATTATTATTTTTGCATTTTAATTGAAGCACAGTTAATTTACAGTTCCATGTTAGTTTCAAGTATACAGCAAAGTGATTCAGTTTTACACATACGGATCTATTCTTTTTCAGATAAGTTTTCCACTATAGGTTATTATACAATAGTAAGTTTAGTGCCTTGTGCTATACAGTAGGTCCTTGTTGTTCGCCTACTTTATACACAGTAGTGTGTATATGCTAATCCCAAACTCCTAATTTATCTCTCCTCTCACCCAGTGCTGTATTATTTTTATAGAACAAAACTTGCTTATAAGTGAATGGAAGATTGAAAATGTACTACAAATATGTTCATCTCCCTGCCCTCTTTAAAAAAAAAAAAAAAGAAATCACTCATCTCCTGTCTAAAAATTCACTTTTACAGACATAAAGAAGTCAAAACTGAAGCAATGGTAGATGGTAAGGCTGTATAGCATTCTGCTCGAGCACGCAGACGTTGGCATCTGAGGCTACTTACCCTCAGGCCTGCCTATATTGTGTAACCTCTTAAAAGCTCAGTTTCCTTCTCTGCAAAACAAATATAATAAGAGCACACACTTCATAAAGTTTTTATGAGAATAAAACAAGATAGTGCAAGCAAAGCACGATGCCTAACACATAATAAGTGCTCAATAAGTGTTAAAAAGAAATGATGGGTTAAGCAGTCCTAGTAACGGCCTTGTCGATCAATGAATCAGCAAGTAATTGAATGCCTGTCAGACAGACCTGTGTGAAGCCAAGAGGGGCCCTGGTGCCATGATGATACAGGATGTCTGGATGATGCTTGGGAGGGACATGTGCAAAGCCTCAGACATGCCTGTCCCCTGGAGACCAGGCCTCAGTGGTGAGCACGCATGTTGGCAAAGTGGCTTAAACATTCAGGGAGCCCCAGTTGGGAGGTTTTCCTACCACCCAGAAAGTCACCGTCTCCACCAGACCCCTCGGACTTTTCCTTTGCTCTGAAACACTCTCTTCTCCCCGAGCTTTATTTATGAACCCTCCCAGTGCTGTCTGCCCTTCTTTTTTTTTTTCTTTCTTTAGTTATTTATTGGCCAAACCATGAAACATGAGGGATCTTAGTTCCCCCACCCAGGGATCAAACCCGTACCCCCTACAGTGGAAGTGAGGAGTCTTAATCACTGCAGCACCAGGGAAGTCCCTCTGCCCTTCTTGACTCCCTCACTAGGGCTTCCTTCAGGCCTTCTCCAGGCCAGTTTTAAGTGCTTGAAACTTCTCAGGCTGTCCTAGTTGGGTTTATCAGGTTTTTATCATGTGGCTTTCGAACATTCACATGGGTGAACTGTCAAGATCAGGAAGAGAGAGGAAGAGACACTGCTTGGCGAGACCAAACTGCCAAGGCCAGCCCCCCCAGGCCTCATCCTGAGGGACCCTCCTGGGGAAGGACTGATAGGCGATCACTGAGTCTGCGATGCCAGTGAAGCAGCACCTGTCAAGGCTTCCAGGAGCTCGCCGCCCCATGGCTGATGTCCCGTCTACCTGCTCCCTGCCTTTTCTCATTAGCAGTGGAGTCAAGGCCCTCAAAATGCTTTCCTCCCTGAGGACCCAGATCAGACTGTGCAACCCAACCACACACTCCCCCAACCTCACCCCCAGTGTCTACTGTCAACAGTGCATCATTTAACCTCTCATTGTCCCCACTTAGTCACTCACACCAGGCTGAGTGCTCTCCACTGACTACTGTTAACATCCTTCAGACTTATGACAAGATTCCACAACAACCGTACAGAGCCCATTTCTTTATTTCACATAGTCCTGCGATTTCATGACACTAATAATAATGGAACTTTATGTATATCTCTTATAACAGCTATGTTTAAAAAAAAAAAAAAAAAGCCGGTATTCCCAATTTCAAGATGAGGAAACTGAGACTCAGAGAAGGAAGTATCATGTCTGGATTAGGAACTGGTTGAGCAAGACTTGAACCCATGTCCCCAAGGCTGAGAACAAAGCCTGTGCTCTTCTGCCCACACCACCACCCCAGTGAGCATCCCTAGAGCAGGGGACGCTCCCACACCCATACACCCTTCCAGCCTCAGATGTCAGGATGGGCACTCCAGGACATCCCTGGTAAATTTCTAGATCCTGATGTATCTATCCAAAGGGTGTAATTATGCAATATAATCGTTTTTCTTTAAAGTATTGCTTTATATTGTCGTGTTGGGTTCTGCATTACAACAATGTGAATCAGCGTATGTGTTCTCTTCAGCACCTCCAATCTTTCTTTGCGAAAATATTTATTCAACTTACCTATTTTGCTGCACCAGCCTTACCGATAGCTGTGGCATGTGGTATCTTTGATGTTTGTTGTGCCTGTGGGTTCTTTATTGACTTATTTTTTAGTCGCATCATTCAGGATCTTTTAGTTGTGGCTTGTGAACTTAGTTGCGGCATCTAGTTCCCTGACCAGAGATCGATCCTGGGTCCCCTGCATTGGGAATGGAACCACCAGGGAGGTTCCGACACGTCATATTTTTCCTTGCTACTTTTTCTCCTAAGCAATTACCCTCTCCAGCATGTTATATATCCTTACTTATTTCTCCTCGTTATTGCCTTTTTAGCCCATCAGCTCTCTGAGGGCAGGGGTTTATGATTTTTTTTCACAACATTCTCCAGGGAATGCCAAGTTTGAGTGCTTGGCATGTTTTGTTTCCAGTTGACTGCAGTTGAGTTAGTTCTTTCTCTATTAAAGTCCCCAAAGATAGCAAAACAGGTTTTGTAAATCTTCTGAATGCCCACAACTCTTTGGGAGGTGCCAGGCAGATAGATGTTATTTTAAAACCCACTTGCCTGATTGACTGAGTAACAGATTAACACAAGTAAGGACCATAAGCCCTCTATGGAGGGACATAGATTTTTTTCAGCATTGTGAATTTACCTCTGTTAAGAGAATTTTAAGGGCGTCTCAGGTGGCTCAGTGGTAAAGAATCCACCTACTAACACAGGAGATGAGGGTTCAATCCCTGGATCAGGAAGATCCCCTGGCAGAGGAAATAGCAATCCACTCCAGTATTCTTCCCTGGAGAATCCCATGAACAGAGGAGCCTGGTGGGGTACAGTCCATGGGGTCACAAAGAGTCAGACAAGACTGAGCGACTGAGCACGCTCGGAGGGTTTAACTCACATACCAGCGACATACCAGTTGGAGGTGGGGTGTAAAAACTGATTTCTCATTTATTCCCCAAGATTAACCGCCAGCAAATCTTTTGTTCCTTCTCAAAGTAGTTTGCTCTCCTCCCAGCCTTGGAAGACCACTGGGTCCCCATGACACCTGTCACTCGGACAGCTCCCTAAGGCCAAGTAGGCTTCAGTAAATTGTACAAATTTTTGTACCTGGCTGGTCCAGGGGGGATGCATTTTCCTCAAACCATAGCAGGAGGGGCCAACTCAGAGGGCAGAGAGGTCTTGCCCCAGCCTCGCCTTCTCAAGCCGGGGAGCCAGGGGGTCTGCACGTGGACTGGCTGCGCCACAGGGGATGGCAGTTTTCTGTGACTATGTCACCTGCTGTGTGTCTGTGTGTGCACGTGCAGGGCAAGCTGGCTCTGCCTGATTCACTGCCTTCCCCGCCAACCACCAAGACAGACTGGCCCCTGGGGGAGCACCACGGTGTTGCAATCCTATGGGAGGGACCAGTCTTGACCTTATAGGAGAATTCACAAGGTGCCGAGTCAGAGGACTAGCTCCATCTGCCACCACCCAAATCAGGCCACTAGTGGCAGTGGGCAGACAATGAAATCATCTTTTTTTCTGGCTCTGGTGGTTACTATTTTTAACCGTGTTGAATGGCCAGGAAGACCCTGGGGGAAGGTAACCAGAGCTGCAAACACCAAGCCCAGGTATTAGTTTCCTGTTTGACAGAGGAGATCTGTGTTGGGTGTGTGGGGAGAGCTGTTAAGTCTATCACAGTTTAAATTTTTTGCAGCACTTTAAGAGGAAAAATTCAGCTCTGCCCAAGCTCAGCCCTCATAGCAAAACTTCTATTGCTGAGGGTGAGGAGGTTGATGAGCCAGAGTAAGAAGAAGGAGGAAGAGACAAAATGGGAAAATATTAAGCTTTAGTGAAACAGGATGTACTTAAAATTCTCCCTGTCTGTTAGCTGTGCAAAAATTGGCCTTTCTATGGGTGTGGGAGCCTCTGCGATTTCATACATATTTATAGTATTGGGCAAATTTGTGAACACAAGTCCAACAATGTATTTTAAATGAAGCTAGATGAAATGCATTCCTAATCCATGGGAAAGTTCTTTTTTTTTTTTTTTTTGGTTATAATATGGTGTGGAGAAACAATGCTGGCTGAAGGGTCACAGAGAATCACGTAGTGTGAAGCTGGCAGGAGTCTGGATGGGAAGCTGGGTGTCCCCAGCCAGAGTGGGGCTCCCCAGAAAAGATCCAACCATTCACACAGGCCTGATCATCCCCGGATCTTGGAGCCCCCAGGAGCAGGGTATGACTCCAGGAACCCCCCCACCCCTACCCCATCCTCGACCTGAATCCCTCCATCCAGATTAGCCTCACTGCAAAATAACTCTCTGTCCACCAAAAGTCTCCAAGAGTCAGATCTTTCTAGACTCAGAATGCAGAAATCATGAGTTCAAACCTTACATTCTGCTTCCTCTGATCTTCCCATAATTTTACAGAAGTTTCTGTGACTGAACCTTAAAACTTAAATTATTCTCTAAATAAGATAAGGGCCTGGCTGAACTTCACTAACCCACTTGAATTCTGTATGTACAGCTTCTTTACAGATCTGACCTGGCCTGGGTTTCTTCGTTTATAAAAAAAGGATACTGGACTAAAGTGTTTTCCAACTCAAAAATTCAGAAAAGATTCGGCCAAAATACACTCAATATCACTCCGCCATAGCTTTTTTTTTTCCCCCTTTTTGCTGAGTCCTGCTAATTCTTTCTCTTTCTTACTTCCTGTTTTGAGGTCTTTTCCTCCATTCCAAGGGTATCATCGCTGCTTCATCCTTTAAACTTCTTCAATTCAGTTCAGTAGCTCTTTTGTGACCCCATGGACTGCAGCATGCCAGGCTTCCCTGTCCATCACCATCTCCCGGAGCTTGCTCAAACTCATGTCTATTGCTAGACATGATAACATGTGTAGTATTTTGTTTTTTATTTTTTTAATTAAATGATACCACGTGTAGCTGGTGAGAACAACTAGCTTCAAAAACCATTTTGTACCTGATTTGGGAACTGTGTATGGCTTCTTCCTCCTTTAACCCTGTGGTGCTGGAGACTTTTGAGAATCCCTTGGACTGCAAAGAGATCAAACAAGTCAATCGTAAAGGAAGTCAGTCCTCAATATTCACTGGAAGGACTGATGCTGAAGTTGAAATTCCAATACTTTGGCCACCTTATGCAAAGAACTGACTCATTCGAAAAGACCCTGATGCTGGGAAAGATTGAAGGCAGGAGGATAAGGGGACAACAGAGGATGAAATGGTGGGATGGCATCACTGACTCAATGGACATGAGTTTGAGCAAGCTCTGGGAGTTGGTGATGGACAGGGAGGCCTGATGTGTTGCAGTCCATGGGGTCACAGTCAGACACAACTGAGCAACTGAACTGAACTCCTTAACCCAATCATCACCTGCTTCAGCACAAACAGCACTACAGGTCTAGTCTGCTACTTTCTTATCCAGCCCTTCATGCACCTCGGAGATTCCCACCCCTTGGCCTGAACAATAACATTTCCATGTAGCTTCCCCTTCTCTCTGAACCATTCTTTGTCCATGCTTCCTTCAAACCTTGGCCTGGAGACCAACACCCATTCATCCCCTTCAGTGTTTCTTCATACTCTTTTCTTTGCCATTTTGATGGCATACTTCATGTCATTCTCTACTGGCTTCATGTTTATTTACTGACCTTCTCTCTAAAGAAAAGTATAAGACCCTGCCTGCCATTTCTTCTGTACAAGTTAAATGTTGAAATGTCACAGCCTCTCCTTTCTCTGCTTGGTATCCAGTGCCATCCATGGCATATAGATGCTCGATAGTATTGTTGGATGATGGTTAGTGGTGAAAGAACCCAGCTGATCTTGAACTCTCAACTAATTCAACAGCAATTAGACTCACTCCATTCTGCTAACTACACATGCTCCATTGCAATGAAGTTGCTTATCCAGGGTTGGGAGTGCAAACAAGTCTCGTGTCCTGAGCCCAGGGCTTGGAACTGGATGCCAGGTTAGTGAAGGCTAAGCTCTCATCATGTTCTGCTGATGACTTATTCCTCAACTGTGACCTCTCTCAGTTTTTATTCTTATCTCTGCAAATTAGGGGTCAGATGACCAGGCCAAGAAATCCTATGATGAAAGACTCTCCACAAAGGTATCATTTCATTTCTGTAAATATGATACTCTCTGTAGAGTCAACCAGTAAAGCAGTTTATATGGAGTGATAAGGATTCCAAGATGTTTGCTCATGTTTCCTGAGCAAACTTCACATTTAACCTGAAGAACAAGAGACTTCAGTCTCTCTCTCTCTTATATCACTCCCATCATTGGCAAAAAAAAAAAAATTGCCCAGAAGGAAGATCCTGGAAGGGTATGGCCTTCTCTCCTTGGTTTGCAGTTAATAAATGATGAAAAATCACAGGAGTCGTGGGTTTGATCCCTGGGGCAGGAAGATCCCCTGGAGCAGGGCATGGCAACCCATTCCAGTAGTCTTGCCTGGAGAATCCCATGGACATAGGAGCCTGGTGGACAATAGTCCTTAGGGTTGCAAAGAGTCAGACACTACTAGTGACTTAGCACGCACACACAAAGGATGATAAGGCACTTTCCTAAAAGTTTGTTTTGAAGGCTGAAAAAAAAAACAAACCCTTTCCTCAAGTCTTTTTGGATTCGATCTCCTTGATGCCATGAGAAAGGTTTCCTGTGCATCCTCCAGAAATACCAATTCTCACAATAAGACTTCAGAGTTAGACTGTGACTTTCAGCTTTGGGGCTTCTGTCAGAGGACTGTGTGACCCTCTCAGGAGTGTCAGCAGAGTCATCCACGGGAAAGCCTGCAAACTTATCACTGGGAAAAATGACATCGCCAGAGCCTCACAGTATTATTTGTGCAGCCTCGAGTACTCTGTGGAAGGAGGCAGGATAAAGCTGTAAACCTACACTAGACCATGCTTCTCTAGACTTACACAGACTTGTTCTCCAGAGGCCGAGAGGGATCAGTGTCAAGGGTGTCAGAGGGTATGTACAAGGAAATAAACTGGATGGGGAAGCGGTTTGTATTTTCTTGCAATAGAAAGCACCATTTTGGTACAAGTTCTAGAAAGAATATCTACATTTTCAATTGTTTGATGAAATGAACTTCCAGCCCTTGTTCCTGTGCATCTCACTCGGTCTTTGTTCTGTCGTTCAGGACCTGCCAGCTCAAGACTCTGCGTCCCCAAGAGCAGGGTCATGAACCTAGAAGGAATCTCCTCCATCAGGTTCAGCTGCAGACTTAAATCCATCCACCAAACTAAAGGGCGGTGACAGGTTCACACACCTATGGCCAAAGTCATTCTAGTGGAAACATCTAATGTGTAACCTGAAGTCTTCCTTCCAGTGTAGAGAGGGTGATTTCCAACCTTTCAGGCTATAACACTCTTCTCCTTCCTTTCACTTTATTACTATGAGACCTATAAACATTATTGTTTTTATTAATACACTGAATTGAAACAGATGGGTTTGGCCATTTGAGAATTTCTTGAAATAACAGAAGACCTCTTGGGGTACCCAGAACTAGAACTAAAAGTCCTTGGAGAAGAGGCTCTGCAGTCACATGAACCAGGTTTCATCTGATTTCCAGCTGCAGGGACTTGAGCAAGGCATTCAGCCACTCTGAGCCTCAGTTTCCTCGATCTGTAAAATGGGGAGAACACCATCTAGCTGGTTGGGTTGTTAGTAGCAATAAATATGATAAACATGAGTCAATTTCTTGACACATAGTTATATAGTAAATGATAGATTTAACTCAATGTAATAGGGAAGAGCAAATCTGACTTCAGATTGGCTCTGTTTCTTTTACTTTACTCTTTGTGTTCCATGACTTAGAATGTTGCCTTAGCCTGAAATGTACAGGAAAGCCCATTCTGAAGGCTCTCACCTTTCAGAGTAAAACAGTTTTCCATTCACATAGAGATTAAAAGTTGCAGAACAGAGAATAACATTTGTCCAGTTGGAGGTTTATAGGAACATTATGACATGACCCACATAGACAGCTGTAAGAACAAAGAATTCCGACGCCAAGAAGTTTGCAAAAACCAACAACACACCCCTTCTTCACCTGGTCTTTAAGAATGTTTTGCTGGAACGCTTTGGGGGTTTTCGGGGTTTAAGAACATGAGCCACCACTCTCCTTGTATGGTCCTGCAACAAACACCTCTCTTCTCCAGACTCCGATATTTTGGTTTGCTTGGCCTCACTGTGCATCAGGCACCTGAGAGTGTGTTCAGTAACACCAGTGCATTAAAGTCAGAGGAATAGACACCATAGCAGGCAGGGGAGAAAACTCGTGGATGGCGAACAGTTTATTCCTGCGGCATTTCTCTAGCTTAGGTCACCAAAGGATTAGAATGGACACTATGCGAGGCTAGAGTTAAGCATGACAGATAGGTGAAAAGAAAGGAGGAGAACAAGTAAACAGAAAGGTACATTCCAAATGAAATCACACAGGTGGAAACCAAGGACGAGGGCAGGCTTTTGAGCCTTAGTCACCACTGAGGAGTAATGGGCTGGGATTCTCTCTCCAGCAGGGGTGGAAGTTCTGATAGGAGAAAAGCCTTATCCTACCTCCCTGAACAGGCCTGCTCGAACCAGGGTAGTAAGCAAACCCAAATGCCATCACTCCTGGAGCAGACGTGTGACTCTGTGCAAAGCCCAGAAATAGAAGGTGGAAAAGCTTGATAATCCAAAGCTTGAGCAAAATGCAGTGATTAAGGACCCACAGGGCAGTATTTGGGGGCAAGGTAGGCTACTTGTAACACCAGGCTTTCTAGAATCTTTCTAAAATAACAATGAATACAACCAGCTTACAAGAACTTTTGACCAACAGGGCCACCCAAAATGCCAAACAGAAATCTATCCAATTCAGAAGCATGAAATACATAAGTTGGTGATTAAAAGCCAGGATGAAGTGTAAACCTTTTCTGAACCACACAGTGAACTTAGCCTAGCTTTTTATTTGCCTAGGCCTGAAGCCAATTCTAAGTGGGTTTACATATAAAAACTTAAAGATGTACATTTTAGTGAACCAGGATAGAATCAATTTTATAAAACTGGACAAGGTACTAATTGGAATATCACATTACCCTTAGAATCAAATATAAAACAAATAGTAGCTTGAGAATTTAACTCAACTTAGACTAAAACAAAGAAAATAGGGCTTCCCTGGTGACTCAGTGTTAAAGACTCCACCTGCCAATGCAGGAGACACAGGTTCAATTCCGGAGAAGGCAATGGCAACCCACTCCAGTACTCTTGCCTGCAAAATCCCATGGACAGAGGAGCCTGGTAGGCTGCAGTCCATCGGGTGGTGAAGAGTCAGACACGACTGAGTGACTTCACTTTCACTTTTCACTTTCATGCACTGGAGAAGGAAATGGCAACCCACTCCAGTGTTCTTGCCTGGAGAATCCCAGGGATGAGGGAGCCTGATTGGCTGCCGTCTATGGGATCGCACAGAGTTGGACACGAATGAAACGACTTAGCAGCAGCAGCAGCAGCAGCAGGTTCAATTCCTGGTCTGGGAAGATCTCACATGCCACGGAGCAGCTAAGGCTACATGTCACAACGATTGAGCTTACGCTCTAGAGCCCTGGAACCACAACTATTGAGCCCATGCTCTGCAACTACTGAAGCCCATGAGCCCCAGAGCCCATGCTCTGCAATAAGAGAAGCCACCACAATGGGAAAACTGAGTACCATAACTAGAGAGTAGCCCCTGCTCTTCACAACTAGAGAAAAGCCAGTGCAGCAAAGAAGGCCCAGCACAGCCAAAAATATATATAAATAAAATGAAGGAAATAAAGCATTTGCCACTAGCCAACAATGATGATGATGATGATAATAATGATACTGTTACAGAACCAAACTTGGGTCCACTTCCTGTGCACCGTAAAGTCAACCTACTGACAATGGGTTGCGGTGAAGGAAAGTGCATGGTTAATACAGGTACAAGTAAGGAGTCCAGGACACCTAGTGCTTAAAAGATGCGGACTTGCCAAAGGGTTTCAGGGAAAGGTTTATAAAGACAGGATGAGGGAGGGGGGTTGTGAGGTATGTGATCAGTTTGTGGACATTCTTCTGATTGGTTTGGTGGTGAGGTAATTGGGAGTCCGCATCTTCAGCCTTCTGGTTCCAACTTATGTGCTTGTGGGCAGCATATAGTTAACTTCTTCCATCTGGTGGGAGTTTCAGTTTCTGCAACAGCTCAAAGAACATGACTCAGAATGTCACCTATAGTCCTTGAAGGAGAACTAATTGTCCTTAACTTTGTTGAATGGCTTAACTATTATTATCTTGTCTTGCTCGACTGTTTTCCTTTCTTCCTGCGTTTCCTCAGTTCTCAGATTAAATTTATTCTTTTTTGTAAAGTTTCTCTAAAGACAAAAGGCAGACAGAGGATATTGGTAGGGGTCTATTCTGGAAAGGCCTCATAGGGCCCTGATCGGTTACAGTCCTATACTTCCTGGTACTTGATTCCCAAACTAATGACATTTATCTCTGTACCCAGGGTGCACCACTCCTAACTTTACTCTGCAATGACCTCAGTACCTTGTAACTGGATAATCTAACCTGTGACTGATGTGGGCTTTGAAAAATGTGTTGGGCTGCAGACCCAGGGAAGATTAGATACCACATAGGAAAACAGATTAACTAATAAACTAATTAACTCTTTTTAAAATTTCTTTGAATATTTTATTATTTTTTAATTTAATTTTTATCTTATATTGGAGTATAGTTGATTTACAATATTGTGCTAATTTCAGGTGTAAAGCAAAGTGAATCAGCTATACATATACATATATCCATTCTTTTTTCAGATTCTTTTCCTATATAGGTTATTGCAAAGTATTAAGTAGAGTTCCCTGTGCTATATAAGGTCAGGTAAGTCACTTCAGTCGTGTCGGACTCTGTGCAACCCCAGAGACGGCAGCCCACCAGGCTCCCCCGTCCCTGGGATTCTCCAGGCAAGAACACTGGAGTGGGTTGCCATTTCCTTCTCCAATGCATGAAAGTGAAAAGTGAAAGTGAAGTCGCTCAGTCGTGTCTGACTCTTCTCGACCCCATGGACTGCAGCCTACCAGGCTCCTCTGTCCATGGGATTTTCCAGGCAAGAGTACTGGAGTGGGTTGCCATTGCCTTCTCCAGTGCTATATAGTAGGCCCTTATTGATTATCTATTTTACATATAGTAGTGTGTTTATGGGAGAAGGCAATGGCAACCCACTCCGGTACTCTTGCCTGGAAAATCCCATGGGCAGAGGAGCCTGGTGGGCTGCAGTCCATGGGGTTGCTAAGAGTCGGACAAGACTGAGTGACTTCACTTTCACTTTCATGGATTGGAGAAGGAAATGGCAACCCAATCCAGTGTTCTTGCCTAGAGAATCCTAGGGACGGGGGAGCCTGGTGGGCTGCCATCTCTGGGGTCGCACAGAGTCAGACACGACTGAAGTGACTTAGCAGCAGCAGCACCAGTGTGTTTATGGCAATTATCTTTTTCAACTGAGCATTCATTATGTTATTAGCATATTGGCCAGAGATTGTGACTGTGTGTGTGTGTGTGTGTATGTGTGTGTGTAATCAGTATGTAGGCATTGTTACATGTGCACATGTTTTAATAATATACATAATTAACAACTTAAATGTACTCATTTTGTTGGAATGTATTCTTTGGATTTTGGGACCCCTTAGAAGGAAATAGAAACATGGACCCCACTAGTGGGACCAGCGCAGAGTGAGTTATTTGTGTTGCTGAAACATATTGGGAAGGGTAAGAGGGAATGCATGGCCAAGAGTGACAGGGACTCAGGAACTTGAGGATGGTCCTTACATGGAAGGAGAGGAAGGCTTGGGAGAGTGGCAGGGCAGGGTGCGGGAGTGGTGTGCAGAGAAACAACAGCACACCAGGAGCAGTGATCCGGCACATCTTCCAGGAGAAGGGAAAGATGCTGACCAAGGGAAATAAAGGGGGTTTATTCCCTGCAGCCAGGAGTTGGACAATGACTCTGGCTTTCACCGATTCAATGGACATGAATTTGAGCAAACTCCAGGAGATGGTGAAGGGCAGGGGAGCCCGGCATGCTGCAGTCCATGGGGTCACAGAGTTGGACATGACTTAGCAACTGAAGAACAACAACAACTGGCTTTCAGAGACATGACAAACCATGATGACTCGGTGCACAAGGTCTCTGTTTTCTGTGCAGACTTACTCATCTGAGAAAGAGGGGATGTCCCAGCCCTGGTGAAAAAAACAAGGTGAGGCCAGAGAAAACGAGCTGCTGATTCAGACTGTGGGGGAAGGAAGGACCAGGCAGTTTCTGGCTCCTTCTTCTGCATTCCAGCCTTGGGTTCCCTTTTGCCCTGTGCAAGACTCTAGGTGCCTGGCCTGCCCTGCAGCCTCACGTGGAAAACTCCTCTGTGGGGCAGATCAGATTCATTCAGCGATCTGAAGGCACAACAGCGTCTCAGTTTTCTCTCCAGCAGCACAGTATGAGGTGTGGCCTCCACACGAACCGCAGATTGGAAATGTCAGCTCACGTGGGAACAGGCACCTCAAATTCGTCTGGTCCTGTGTTGCAGAGTTGAGCTTGGATTCCGTTCCCCCTCATCTCTTTCCTCTTCCCCCTGTCCTACTTTCTCTCGTGGCTGCTAGTGGTTTTTCCATTTCATCTTGCAGACATGTGAGGCCACTCGCTCCCCAAACCGACTCTCCCACACATCTGGAAGAGCCGTGTCCACATCTGGACTCCATCCTCATCTGGGAGATCTCTTTTCGACATTCTTTTCTTTGAAACTCAATCCGTGTAACCTCTTGCTCCAAGGGCCTTTGAACCACTGGAATCGTTTGCACAGGCTCGGGAAGAAGGCTTTAGATGCAGCTCTACGTGGTGGAATTTGTGATTCAAACCAAATCCAACATGATGCTTCTGATGGCTTTTCTTTTTTTCTCCATAGTAATTAGTTTTTCTTAGCTTCATGCTCAAAAGGGCTGAAAGTCTAGTCTGGGAGTGAGATGCTGGGCGATTAGAAGGGTAAGTAGAGTTTAGCAGCTCTGTGACCTTGAATGCGATAGTCACTCCCTCATCCATAAAACGGAGGCTTACTATTTAAAATGAGATTAATAACCCCAATTTGCTACCCACTAGGATTCTGCAAGGATGAGGTGGGAGAACGAATCTGAGCATGCATGGTCGGGGGAACCTGGGAAAGATCATTGCGGATGAAGAAAGGAGAGACTGTGCTTTTGCACACGGACTTCTCCATAAATCCATAGAAGAGCCCAATTCTATGGCTCTGTGATGCTCCACTGACCAGGGAAAGGCAGGATTCTGTGGGACACCAGTCCCATTGTCAGCCAGGTGCCTTCATTCTAACCAAACTGACAGCGGAGTATCTGAACCAAGTCTCAAACTTAATGTGCACACAAACGACCCAGCCATTCTGACAAAACGCAGATTCTGGCTCACAGGTCTGGGGTGGGGCTGAGGTTTGCATTTCTAACAAGCTCTCAGGTGATTCCTCTGCTGCCAGTCCCCAGGTCAAATTTTGAATGACATGGTAATAGGGAGGTGGATCCCCAACCCTCAAATGCCACCTCTACTAACAAGTGAGTTTGTCATTTTTGCAGAGTCAAGGTCAGGAGAAGCCTGGAGGGAAATGAACACATTCCTGAAATGCACAAAGACCTGTTCAGCTCAATTTTGATCCTCTCTGCCAGAAGGCTAGGAACCATATGGCCTCTTGGGTGTGAAGGGAAAGCTACCTACTTCACACCACTCCCTGCCTTCAAATATTTCCCCTCCTGAGTCAGGTTCATGCCTAGAGGAGAGAATGCCACAGCCATGGATGGCTGCCTTTGACCTTCAGCATGTTGCTCAACTCCCAGAGTTCCTTACCTGGGCACTTCCAACCAAACTTTTTTGCCCCTGAGCTATGTTGCCTAGCAACCAGAGGCAGGAGAAAGACAAGGAGGTAGGTAAGAAGTCAGGGAGGAAATCGTGGTAACTGGGGAGACAGGGCTGAAACCATCTGAGAGCTACTAGCCACACAGACACCCACACCCAGCACGTGGAATGTTAATTAGCCTCAGAGGGAGGGCACCCCTGGGTGTGAACCTAGAAAGCAGGAGGCCAGAAGTTTACAAATATTCATTCTTTCCATTAAATTATTTTAAAGCTATTAATAATAAAAGAAGGAGGAAGAAAAAATCCTACTTCTTAGATGTGTTGGCAAGACAGGAGGAAAAAACTGAAAAACTGCTTATAAAAACCAGGGGAACCATTCAAGGGTGTGGAGGGGGTGCAGAGAAGTTGGTAAAAATCCCATATGAAAAACTAAAACATGGCTTTAATAGTAGCCAAAAAATACTTTATAGGAAGGTCTAAAAAGCTGAACTGAGACGCCGCCCAGGCGTGGGCTTCTAGCGGTTCCCGGGGGAGGAGGGGCTGCAATTCCACGAGGCCACCCCGCTGCCCTCAACGCGAGGTCCATCAGAGCATCCCGGGGCGGGGACCATCCAACCAGAGAGAGGGCGCTGAACCGCAGACAGCAGCAGGCCCGGGCGGCAGCTAACGTGGCAGGGGGACTTTTGATTCTAGTCACTGGTATGCAACTTCAGTTTTCTCCCAGGATGAAAGCCTTCGTTCAGACCCGTAGACGGTTGCACCCGGCGCTGCTCTCGTCCTCCATCCTCCGGCTTCCTGCCTTCCCATGCTCAGCGCCCGTTTCACATCGGCAATAAGGATGCGCCTCCTAGAACACAGATGGAATCACGCGGCTCAAAAACTTTTCATCGTTCTGTTGCCAACAAAGGAAATTCCAATCTATTTAGCGTGGCATTCGATGCTTTTCACAGCCCTGCCCTGGTCTACTTTTCCAGAGTCATCTCCAACTTCTCCTACTTGCCCCCAGCCATCCTCCAGTTCAGTCCCTTAAGCCACACCGACCTCCCCCAAGCCAAGAACGTTTTACTCTTCCGGGCCTTTGTGCCTTGCTGTAATTCCTCATTTGGTTTATCATCAAAACAAGCCCTGTTCATTCTTTTTAAAATACAGAGAAACAGGGACTTCCCTGGTGGTCTAGTAGGGAAGAGTCCATGCTCCCAATGCAAAGGGCCCAGGTTTCATCCATGGTCAGGGAACAAGATCCCACATGCCTCAACTAAGAATCCTGCCTGCTGCAACTAAGATCTGGTGCAGCCAAATAAATTACTTAAATATTTTTTTAAAATACACAGCAAAAAACAATTAAAATTTCAAAGGAATACGTGCACATGATTAATTTAATCTCTTGCCCTCCTCTTCCCTCTGCCCCTGAAATCCCTCAACTAAACCACCTTTCACTCTTTAAAATTTTCTCTCCTTGTGGTTACATTCATTTCTCTAGGAACTATTTCTGGATTTCTAGAAAGTCATTTCTTAATTTAGCAATTTTGCATAACTTTATTTTTTTTGCATTCTGACTCTAATAAGAGTGCTTAGCATACACGACGCATACTAAAATTTTTATTTTCTTGGTGGAAACCATAAATCACTTTAAGTTACAAGAAGAAGCAACATAAGATTAAAAGAAAGTAAGCATTCACTCTCTGAAGTTAGACTAATTGGGTCCAGATTGCCAGCTTCAACTGACTTAACAATTCTGTGTTTATGTCTTTATAAACGGCGGAAAATACAAATCCGAGTTTCCTTCAGCTGTAAAATCTGTACTGATCTCTCGTTAGACCTACAGCAAAAATGTCATCTTCATTTCTCTTCCCTCCTGTCCAAGTTGCAGGTACTGCTTCCAGAATCCTACGTCTCCTTCTGGCTTGCTTTACTCTCTCCTTTTGCAGAGCTGTGTCCTCAAATGACTTCCTTCAAAGATGTGTGGAATCAAGCCTTTTCAACACTGCATTTGTCTGAAAATGTCTTTTCTTCTGCCTTCAAAATTCACAATTATTTTTCCTGAATAGAATTCTAGTGAACAGGAGCTTTCCTTCATAATACGAAGCATCTCATTACAGTCTATCATCTAGAGTTGCTCTCAAGCCTTCAGTGCCCATTTATTTGTGGGTTGTTGATTTTTTCTTCATTTCTCTCCCTGTCTCTGTCTCTGTCCCTCTCTGGAAGCACTTAAGATCTCTCTTTTAATATCAACATTCCGAATTTTTAAATGATGCTTGTGCTATCTTTTATTCATTATGGTGGGTAGGTAGACCCTTCTGTTTTAACTTTTATATCCTTCCACTCTATGAAATTCTTTTGTAATATTTCTTTGTAATTCCTTCCCACATATTTTTCATTTGGATCGTCCATCAGCTGGATATTGAGCCCCCGGGTTATTTTTAAATGTTTTTGTTGTTGATGATCATTTTATACTCTTTTTCTTTTGGTTTTCTCTATTTTATCTTCCAACATTTTAATTAGCATTTTCATAGCATGTTCTTGTTTAATTGATGTGGTGTGTTCATAAATGTCTCTGAAGATACAAATTCATTTCTCTCAAGCTCCTTATTTAGGCTGAACTATCTCTTGTGTTCCTATGAGATAATTTCTCTATTCCACAATGTTTTCTTTTCATGTATCACAGTTCCCTCAAGTACCTAATCACTGGTGGGATTATTAAAGCTAACTGTGAACTCGATGTGACACTGTTGGCTATTGGGTTCCATGTCAGGGTGAATGGAAATGGAGCCCAGATGTGGCACTAGTTCCCACACGAAGAACAGATTGTTCATTTTCTTTAGACAGGGACGAACCTGTGGTTTCAAACCCAAGTTCGTGTGCCTTATGCACAGTGAGGCCAAACAAATGGGAACCTCAAAGTTTGGGGCCCAATATGCCACTGGAGATCAGTGGAGAAATAACTCCAGAAAGAATGAAGAGACAGAGTCAAAGCAAAAACAGCACCCAGTTGTGGATGTGACTGATGATAAAAGCAAAGTCCAATGCTGTAACAAGGAAAATTGCACAGGAACCTGGAATGTTAGGTCCATGAATCAAGGCAAACTGGAAATGGTCAAACAGGAGATGGCAAGAGTGAACATCAACATTTTAGGAATCAGTAAACTAAAATGGATTGGAATGCGTGAATTTAACTCAGATGACCATTGTATCTACTACTGTGGGCAGGAATCCCTTAGAAGAAATGGAGTAGCCATCATAGTCAACAAAAGAGTCCAAAATGCAGTATTTGGATGCAATCTCAAAAATGACAGAATGATCTGTTTATTTCCAAGGCAAACCATTCAATATCATGGTAATCCAAGTCTACGCCCCAACCAGTAATGCTGAAGAAGCTAAAGTTGAATAGTTCTATGAAGTTCTACAAGACCTTCTAGACTAACACCCGAAAAAAAGATGTCCTTTTCATTATAGGAGACTGTAATGCAAAAGTAGGAAGTCAAGAAACACCTGGAGTATCAAGCAAATTTGGCCTTGGAGTACAGAATGAAGCAGGGCAAAGACTAATAGAGTTTTGCCAAGAGAACACACTGGTCATAGCAAACACCCTCTTCTAACAACACAAGAGAAGACTACACATGGACATCACCAGAGGGTCAATACCAAAATTAGATTGATTATATTGTTTGCAGCCAAAGAAGGAGAAGCTCTATACAGTCAGCAAAAACAAGACCAGGAGTTGACTGTGGCTCAGATCATGAACTCCTTATTGCCAAATTCAGACTGAAATTGAAGAAAGTGGGGAAAATCACTAGACCATTCAGGTATGATCAAAATTAAATCCCTTACGATTATACAGTGGAAGTGACAAATAGATTCAAGGGATAGACAGAGTGCCTGAAGAACTATGGACAAGGTTCGTGACATTGTACAGGAGGCAGGGATTAAGACCACCCTCAAGAAAAAGAAATGCAAAAAAGCAAAATGGCTGTCTGAGAAGGCCTTACAAATAGCTGTGAAAAGAAGGGAAGTGAAAAGCAAAGGCAAAAAGGAAAGATATATCCATTTGAATGCAGAGTTCCAAAGAATAGCAAGGAGAGATAAGAAAGCCTTCCTCAGTGATCAGTGCAAAGAAATAGAGGAAAACAATAGAATGGGAAAGATTAGAGATCTCTTCAAGAAAATTAGAGATACCAAGGGAACATTTCATCCAAAGATGGGCACAACAAAGGAAAGAAATGATATGGACCTAACAAAAGCAGAAGATATTAAGAAGAGGTGGCAAGAATACACAGAAGAACTGTACAAAAAAGATCTTCATGACCCAAATAATCACAATGGTATGATCACTCCCCTAGAGCCAGACATCCTGAAATGCAAAGTCAAGTGGACCTTAGGAAGCATCACTATGAACAAAGCTAGTGGAGGTGATGGAATTCCAGTTGAGCTATTTCAAATCCTAAATGATGATGCTCTGAAAGTGCTGCACTCAATATGTCAGCAAATTTGGAAAACTCAGCAGTGGCCACAGGACTGGAAAAGGTCAGTTTTCATTCCAATCCCAAAGAAAGGCAATGCTAAAGAATGCTCAAACTATTGAACAGTTACACTCATCTCACACGCTAGTAAAGTAATACTCAAAATTCTTCAAGCCAGGCTTTAGCAATACATGAACCATGAACTTCCAGAGGTTCAAGCTGGATTTAGAAAAGGTAGAGGAAACAGAAATCAAATTGCCAACATCTGCTGGATCATCGAAAAAGCAAGAGAGTTCCAGAAAAACATCTATTTCTGCTTTATTGACTATTTCAAAGCCTTTGACTGTGCAGATCACAGCAAGCTCTGGAAAATTCTGAAAGAGATGGGAATACCAGACCACCTGACCTGCCTCTTGAGAAATCTGTATGCCAGTCAGGAAGCAACAGTTAGAACTGTTAGCAACAGTTAAAACTGGACTTGGAACAACACACTAGTTCCAAATAGGGAAAGGAGAACGTCAAGGCTGTATATTGTCACCCTGCTTATTTAACTTATATGCAGAGTACATCATGAGAAGCACTGGGCTGGAAGAAGCACAAGCTGGAATCAAGATTGCCAGGAGAAATATCAATAACTTCAAATATGCAAATGACACCACCCTTATGGCAGAAAGTGAAGTAGAACTAAAGAGCCTCTTGAAGAAAGTGAAAGCGGAGAGTGAAAAAGTTGGCTTAAAACTCAGCATTCAGAAAACTAAGATCATGGCATCTGGTCCCATCACTTCATGGCAAATAGATGGGGAAACAGTGGAAACAGTGACAGACTTTATTTTGGGGGGCTCCAAAATCACTGAAGATGGTGATTGCAGCCATGAAATTAAAAGACGCTTACTCCTTGGAAGAAAAGTTATGACCAACCTAGACAGCATATTAAAAAGCAGAGACATTATTTTGCTGACAAACGTCAATCTAGGCAAAGCTATGGTCTTTCCAATAGTCATGTATGGATGTGAGAGTTGGACTATAAAGAAAGCTGAGCACAGAAGAATTAATGCTTTTCAACTGTGTTGTTGGAGAAGACTCTTGAGAGTCCCTTGGACTGCAAGGAGATCAAACCAGTCCATCCTAAGGGAAATCAGTCCTGAATATTCTTCGGAAGGACTGATGTTGAAGCTGAAACTACAGTACTTTAGCCACCTGATGCAAAGAACTGACTCATTTGTAAAGACCCTGATGCTGGGAAAAATTGAAGGCAGGAGAAGGGGACGACAGAAGATGAGATGGTTGGATGAGATCACCGACTCAATGGAATGAGTTTGAGTAAACTCCAGGACTTGGTGCTGCAGTCCATGGTTCGCAAAGAGTTGGACAGGACTGAGTGCCTGAACTAAACTGAACTAAAAGTTGAGGCAGAGAAAGAGTCAAGCAGGGAGGATGGGCAGGTCATGCTCAAAAGACCCAAATACCTCATGATTTTCAGGGTAGAGTTTTTAAAGGCAAAATTTGGGTTTTTTTTCTGATTTGTGCTTCCCAGGTGGCTCAGTGATAAAGAATCCTCCTGCCAACTGCAGGAGACACAAGAGATATAGGTTCAATCCCCGGGTCAGGAAGAGCCCCTGGAGTCAGAAATGGCAACCCATTCCAGCATTCTTGCCTGGAAAATTCCATCGCAAGAGGAGCCTGGTGGGCTACAGACCAGGGGGTCGCAAAGACTGAATGACTGAACGACTGAGCGTGTAGTAATTGGATGGAATCCCAGGAATCTTGTGGTCAGCCTGAAATTACCATCCTCCACCTGGGTAAGAACCTTAGTTCCAATAAAAGAACTCTAGGATTTGTATCAGATTGTTATGTGTCAATATATCCCTTGAGGAGGAGCTAGCACTCTGCTTTATTGCTGCACTATAAAGTGGCTGCTTCTCCTTTGTTTCTGCACTCCCTCCCTTCTCTAATTAGTACTGCTGAAATCTGCCCTTTGGAACTCTGGGAAGGTCTAGGAGACAGGAATCTTTTTCCTACAAACAAGAATATAACCCATACAAATGAGATCTGAAAAAGGGAAATCTAAACTATAGGGACAGGAAATAGTTGAGTGGTTGCCTGGGGCTGGATATAGGGACAAGAGATTGGTTACTAAGGGGCATGAGGAAATTTTGGGGGTGACAGCACTGTTCTACGTCTTGATGACAGCGGTGGTTACACAAAGGTATAAATTTTCAATGAATTGTATTCTTAAAACGAGTGCATTTTATTGTATGTAAATTATACCACAGTTAAATTGGTTAAAAAATAAATGAGAGTACACACACACACACACACACACACACACACAGAAAAGAAACCGGGACCTGGTGGGGGGTCGGGGGTGGGGGTTGTACTTGGAAGGGTTTTTCAGGATGCTACTCAGTTTCAATCCTTCCCCACGACCTCAGGGTGGAGAAGTTGTGGGTTTCTCAGCCTGTCTCTCCCTTTTGTGCTAAGTCACATCAGTTGTGTCTGACTCTTTGCAAACCTTTGGACTGTAGCCCTCCAGGCTCCTCTGTCCATGGGATTCTCCAGGCAAGAATACCGGAGTGGGTTGCCATGCCCTCCTCCAGGGGATCTTCCAGACACAGGGATTGAACCTGTGGCTCCTGGATTACAGGCGGATTCTTTACCCATGAGCCACCAGGGAGCCCATATCTCCCTTTTGCCCACCATCAAATCTAGAGCTTTCGAGTCCTGAACCCTTTTAGGATTATTCAAGAAAAGCCTCCACTAACAGTCACCCACGCTGCTTGTGTTCTTCACAGCACCTACTTCTGTCTACCTCCGCTCATCAGCCCCCAAGCCTCCTCCCGAAACCAAGCTCCCCTAAGACCAAGTTCCCCGGTGGAGTTTACAATAACTTCTCGATCCAAAATTTAATTCCCTTTCTTGTCCTGCCCCTGTTCCCCTCAGGATTGAGGGATATCAAAGAAAGGAAGGATTAAAATTGAACAGGACCCCACAGGACCCTCCTGGGTATATAAGTCCCCCTGAGTCCCTTGTTTATTATTTGCAGAAAAATGCTTTAGTCTCCTAGGCCCTCCCTGAGTTTCTACTTATCAGAGAAGTGAGGGAATGCAGAAACAAAGAGCAGTCAAACAAGAAAAGTAATGATTGCTTAAACAATAGTGCAGCAACAAAGAGTCATAGTTCCTCCTCAAGGGATAAAATACCAATCTGACACATTATCTTTGAGCTGTTCTGCAGAAAGTAAGACCCCAGCCAGGTGAAGGATGGAGACCACATGCTGATCACAAGTGCATAGACCTCAGATAACCAGAAGGTTCATGATTAAGATTCCCCAAACATCACCCTGTTCCCTCACCACCAACCAATCAGAAGAGAGTCATGCACCCCACAGCTCTCACCCCCAAATGTTGCCTTAAAAAGTGCCTCCCTGAAAGTCATCAGGAAGTTCAGGCATTTTGAGAACAAGCTGCCTATTCCCCTTGCTTGATGCCCTTTGATAAACACTTCACTGACACCACGGTGCTGTGTCAGTAGATTGGCATTGCCGCACATCAGATGAGTAGACTCAAATTCCTTTTGGTAACAGTCCTACTCCCTATAAACCACATGTCACATAATTGCCTATCTTCTGAAGACTCTTTATATGTTGTCTATGCTATTGGAAGTTTATACTATATTTTTATTCCTTTGCTGTCATGTCATGGGGCTCAGAAGGTAAAGAAAGTAAATGTATTTTAGGAAACCAAAAATGATAATTTTAAAAGTTGCCAGGGAGAAAATATAGATCACCTAAAAAGAAACAGGAATTCTTAATATCTACAATAAATGCCGGCCAAGAGAATAACTTTTTCAGTGTTGAAATTCAAGAACCTTCAACCTAGAATTTTAACACCAATCAAACTATTTAAAATTGGGGACAGAATTAATGGTATAGCAGGCATACATAAGACTTCTCTTAATATTCTCTTGGAAGAAGTACTCCACTAAGAAGAACTCACTATGAGACTTATGTCAATTAAGAATAAATAAGTAAACACCATATATATTTTTATTTTTTCTATAAAGAAACAAGAAAGTGAAAGTTAAGGTATAGACTAGAGAAGAATTGAAAAGACTTACAGAGTGTTATTATTATACAACATAGATAAGCAGAGGAATCCATAACCTAATGACATTATCGTGAATTTTAAAAGTGCAAAATTATATGTGGAATCTAAAAAAATGATACAAATGAATCTATTTACAAAACAAAAATAGACTCACAGACAGAAAACAAACTTATGGTTACCAAAGGAAGAAGGGAAGTGGGATCAATTCAGTCTGGGATTAAAATATACACTCTACCATATATAAAACTGACAAACAATAAGGACCTACTGTATAGCACAAGGAACTATACTTGATGTCTTGGAATAATCTATAAAGCACATGCTTAGTCGCTCAGTTGTGTCTGACTCTTTGTGACCCTATGGACTGTAACCCACCAGACTCCTCTGTCCATGGGATTTTCCAGGCAAGAATACTGGAGTGGGTAGCCATTCCCTTCTCTAGAACCTATAATGTAAAATAATCTAAATAAGAATAGATACATACATTGTAAATCAACTATACTTTAATAGAATTTTTTTTAAAGAATGTGAAAACATACAATTTAATAAAATGACATTTTATGTGACTTAACTGAAAAATAATAATTAAAATTTTAAAATAAAGTCCTTAAAAATAAAAGTGTCAAATTAGCAAAGAATAAATTTAATACTTGCATAGATAAATAACCATTATAGAAGTGAAAATGTCAATCACTTTATGAGGCTAATAAGTAGACTCTTGATTCCATAACTGAATGAGAACAGCACAAATTATATTATCTACACTATAGATAATTATATATCTAACTCATAGGAGAAACTCTTGCAAATCAACATGAAAAAGATTGGAAATTCAAGGGAAAAATGAACAAAACATGTAATACACAATTTAGAGAACAGATAACAAGGATGAGATATGTATTTCTAGGAGAGCATAGAAATCAGAGAAACACAAACTTTTAAACAGTGACATACTACTTTATTCACATACACAATGCACAAAAATTAGAAGGCTGGGTAATAGCAAGTGATGGAGAAGATTCAGGGAAATAGACTTGCCCATGCATTTCTGGAGCATCATCAAAGTGGGAGGGATGCTCTTGCCGAACTTCTAGCATCATCAAAGAGCCCAGGGATGCTCTTGCCGAACTTCTAGGAACACAGGTTCAAGGTTGTATCATTGAAGACTATCAGATATGAGTCAGTGATTGGTATTTGGAGGAAGTGGGAAATGAGAAAGGGAGTGGAAGAGAAATGGGAGTGACCATCAGGGATAAAGGGGGAAACAACCAAGATAAAACCAGACTCTGATCTTGCACAGCCTGTGAATGAACGGAGGAATGTGTTCAACTCTGTATCTGAGGATCCTATCATGGGTCAAGGTATGTGTAGTAGAAAAATAAATGAGTAGCAGCCACCTGACTGCTCCATTTGCTTTGACCAAAAAAGTGAGCTGTGCATCGGATGTGACACTATCCTTGACCTTCTGACAGGCTCCCTCCCCTCCCCCCTCCCTACATTCAGCTGGTCTCACCCTCTACAAACAAACCCCGCCCTAGTCCTCAGTAATCTCCAGGCTTAGGGTTTCCCACCCAAATCTCATTTCCTCCCAGAACACTTGTGGAGCAGGTTGCTCAACCCCTCCTCAGGTTGAAACCCTGCACACTTTACCCGGAGTCACATCAGACTAGTGCCCACCTCTGTCCCCTAAACTCGCCTGAGCATCACTGCAGCCATCTCATGGGGTCTCCAACCCTCGTGCAAAAGAAGCACTAAGGAACCAGATGGAGGGAAGATCCCATGTTTTCTGGGGAAAAATAAATTCCTTTCTCAGCAATTACTTGTGTACCTTCCTAGGTAATCAAACCAGGCACCTAGATAGAGAAGCCCCCCCCACACACAGATAAGGATCAGAATGGACTTGTTGAAGTGAGTCGGTAAGACAGAAAAGGCAGCACAAAGGTGAACTCTAAGAGCTGGAGAAGTTACAAGAGACAGAGTGTTTTATGGTAAAATTTCTTGTCTATATGCCTGCAGCAGACTACTCTTTCACACTAAATCCTCAGTCCTTTTTTCCCTAGATGTCTGGCTCATGGATCTGGCCTCACCTGGTTCCCTGGCAGACACGTGCTGTCCCATCTTTCCATTTCCTGCAGCCCACCTGGCATGGGAATCCTCAATCTGGGACTTTGCCAGACTTCAGATCACAAATTTTACAAAGTGTTAGTCGCTCAGTTGTGTCCGACTCTCCGTGACCCCATGGACAGTAGCTCACCAGGTTCCTCTGTCCATGAAATTCTCCAGGCAAGAATACTGGAGTGGGTTGCCATTCCCTTCTGCAGGGCATCTTCCTGACCCAGGGATTGAACCCCAGTCTCCTGCATTGCAGGTAGATTCTTTATCATCTAAGCCATGGTCCTAAATCCTTTCCCACTTGCATGTCCTCAGCAACCAAATAAGATAGCCAGTCAGCAGTCCTGATGAAGCTTCTCTGATGAGCAAAACAGCACCCTGAGCCCTTAACAAGGAAAACCATAGAAACAGAAGGAGCTTCCCAGGTGCCTCAGTGGTAAAGAATCTGCCTGCCAATGCAGGAGACATGGGTTCAATTCCTGGGTCGGGAAGATCCCCTGGAGAAGGAAATGGCAACCCACTCCAGTATTCCTGCCTGCGAAATTTCATGGACAGAGAATCCTGGGGGCCAACAGTCCACGGCATTGCAAAGAGTCAGACACAACTGAGCGCCTGAGCGCTACTACTACTATAGAAACAGAAGTTAAAGACACTGCCCTTAAAGAACGTGAGCTAGTGTCTGCGGGTCACCTGTGAAGTGTTAGCCATTATCCTAAGCACTTTCATACATTTTCCTTGATGTTTTTTCACAATGACCCCAGCAATTAAAGTCCCATTTTCTCTGTTTTCCAGATGAGTAAACTGAATCTCTTCAAGGCTGAACAATGTGTCTCAAGTAACAGCTGGAGAGTGACAAATCCAATACTTCTGATTCCAAGCCCAGACATTTTCCAGAGCACCAGAGTTGCATTAAAGAGAATCCATCCTGCTTACAAATACAGAGCATTGTGACCTGAAATAGAATATGTGCAAAAGAGCATATCAGCAAGAACAAATGCATGAAAAAATCAGCTCCAAGCCTGTGTGCTCTGGTCTCACTGGACAAGAGGGGCTCAACAGTGAAAGATTCAGAAAGGCAGTTCAACGCTTGAAATCTAGTTGGAAAGGGGGCTATAGATTGGCAAGGAAGAGAAAAGAAAGTTGGAATAAGCACCTTCCCTTAAGATTACTTAGACATTCCTGCTGCCATGAAACGAATTTTCCAGTCTGTCTCCCAGAGTAAGAAAAATCATGCTGAAACGTGGCAGGGTGAATTCAGGTTAAGACTACAGAAATATTTCTGGTGATGAGGTGGTTAAATACCAAACCATTTCATTAAAGGAAGTGGTGAAATGCAGATTTTTTTTTCCCCCGTGGATTATTTTGGCTTATTCCTGTTGGAGACTGGAGCTAAAATATATGAGCTCTAGAAACCTCACTTGGAGATCGCGATTCTATAGCTATAACTTAATTACGCTCGCATAAAAAGGCTTCAGGGTGAGCCATATAACAACAAACTATTACTCAAGCCCAGACCCTCCCAGAGAGCTGGTGTATAGCTTTTCACCTTTCCTCCCTGGTTCTCACACTCCAACAAGCATGAACCAGAATGGGCCTGAGTCACCGGGTCACATGACTGAAAGTGCATTCGGGGCCTCTCCACTGTTGGCAGGGCCACATGAAACCAAAATCGCCTGTGCTCTGCGAGCCTGGGAGCACCAGACACTTACAGGTTCATGTTCGGAAACACCCCAGGGCAGCCGTCCAGCCATTGGAGCTTTAGAGAAAATCCATGCCTGGAAATACTTCATTCCAAGGCACACTGGCCTCGCTGCAAGACCAGTCTAGCTGGCCACGTACATTACTGTCACTTATACGTGGGGTCCACTGAACAGCTGCAGGTCTGGGATTGCTGGCGGTATCTCAGTATGCTCTCTATTTCAGCATTATTCGATGTTTTTCACAGAAGAGGATGTTTGCCAGGGCTCCACTCCTACCCATTCAGGTATGTGTTGGCCAGTCAGTTGATTTGTTGGGTAATTAGTTGGTTCATGGACTTCCCTGGTGGCTCAGATGGTAAAGCATCTGCCTACAATGTGGGAGACCCAGGATCGATCCCTGGGTTGGGAAGATCCTCTGGAGAAGGAAATGGCAACCCACTCCAGTACTCTTGCCTGGATAATCCCACGGATGGAGGAGCGTTATAGGCTACAGTCCATAGGGTCGAAAAGAGTTGGACACGATTGAGCAACTTCACTTCACTTCACTTCACTTAGTTGGTTCATTGGTTGATAGGTTTGTTCATTTTGTAAGTAGCACAGGGCACAAACCACCTCTGAGAAAATCATGTTTCACAGACTCATTCATGATTTCACTGCCCCCACGGGAAATCAGAAGAGACCTTGAACAGAAAGTCTGCCTGAAGAAATTTTTCTCCTGCTCTATGATTTCCGTTTTCCTACCAATGAAGGACTCAGAGACAATTTGGGTTTAGTCAGACCTTAGGAATCATCTAGTACCATCTCATCATCCAGGAAAGGAAGCCCAACCCTAGAAAGATGAAGGGACTCACCCAGGTCACGTATCTGGCCAGTGCCCTTCACTGGGGAGCAGACCAGCCCACACCCAAGGTGAAGGAGGAGGAAACAGCCCATTTCCTGCTTGTGTTTCAGGTAACACAGTGCCCTTCACCTGTCCATGTCCCGACTACCACCATCATCACCAAACGCCCACCTATGTTGCCTGCCTTACTGCTTCTAAGAACTCATTAAGCCTTTGATTTCCAGAAGACTTTAAATATATAGGTACCATGGTGTCCCTTCAGTAGATATGGAGATGGCTTCCTGAACACAGAGGAAGGAACCATTCTCAGCAAGCTAAGACTGGGTGGCAGTTTTGTATCATTGCTTTTGTCATTCACCTTTTCGCCCTCATTCTTGCCTTTCAATTCCCAGAACCCACCTCCCCAACACTCAAGTGGATCTGTCAAGTATAGATCTTGGGGGTGCTTGAAAGAGCTTGGGTTTTCAAATCAAAAAGCCTGATAGTAATATCAGCTGCATGGTCTCACTCCAGATACCTAGTGATTGGCATCTTTAGATTGGGGACAGTAATGTTATGGTGCCATGAGAATGAAATGACATCATATTTTGGGAAAGCCGGTTTGAAATCGTTATGAGAGGAAGTGTAAGGGATTTTCCTCACTGCCTTCAAGCTGCCCCAGGCCTGATCATGGGAGTAGAGTTCACAGCCCAAAGGAAGGGTGTCAGCAGATGGGCTGGGCCAGAGGCAGGGCTATAGATGGGAATAGGATTTACTCCACCTGTGTACACAAGAAAGAGATGCGTCCCACAGTTCTCGGAGGGAGTGTGGCCGGGGGCGTGGCAAGGGCTCAAAGGGGCTGGAGCCCAGAATGCACTGGGGCTGCTCCAGTCAGCCCCTGAAGCTACTCTGTGTGTGTGTGTGTGTGTGTGTGTGTGTGTGTGAGTTTCTGTGTGCATGCTTGGTTCTCATGGCTTCCGGAGCAGTTTAAAGAGGCTGCATCACTGCTGGCCTGGCAAACAGGGAGCTTGCTCCAGGGCAGCAACTCATTTTTTTCCCCTCCTGGGCTTGTGCAAGTGGAGAGTATCTGGCATGTGGACGCCTCTTCCTTCTTACTCCAGGTGCTCCAAGCGCTCACTTCTTCCTCCCACTCTGCTATCTTCAGCAGTCTTGACGAGAAATGAACATCTCCTAAGACGAACGTCTAACCTTCCTTCTCCAGCTCCAAAGACTTAGTTCCTTCCAGAAAGAGCAGCCTCCTTTTTTGTTTTTTAATTGGAAGCAATGATATAGATTTAGCCATGACAATGATGGGGGTTAAGAACAGTCTCTTTTTACTAAACAGGAAAAGTGGTGCTGTGCTGTGCTTAGTCATGTCTGACTCTTTCCAACCCTATGGACTACAGCCTGCCAGGCTCCTCTGTCCATGGGATTCTCCAGGCAAGAATACTGGAGTGGGTTGCCATGCCCTCCTGCAGGGGATCTTCCAAACCCAGGGACTGAACCCAGATCTCCCACAACTGCAGGCAGATTGTTTACTGTCTGAGCCACCAGGGAAACCCAAGAATACTGGAGTGGGTAGCCTATCCCTTCTCCAGGGGAACTGTCCAATCCAGGAATCAAACTGGGGTCTCCTGCATTGCAGGCGGATGCTTTACCAGCTGAACTGAGGAAAAGTGGGGGGAAGGGTAAATTAGAAATTTGGGATTAACATATATAAAATAGATAACTAATAGAAACCTACAAACTCTGGAAAATTCTTAAAGAGATGGGAATACCAGACCACCTACCTGCCTCTTGAGAAATCTGTATGCCAGTCAGGAAGCAACAGTTAGAACTGTACTTGGAACAACAGACTGGTTCCAAATAGGAAAAGGATTATGTCAAGGCTGTATATTGTCACCCTGCTTATTTAACTTATATGCAGAGTACATCATGAGAAACGCTGGACTGGATGAAGCACAAGCTGGAATCAAGATTGCTGGTAGAAATATCAATAACTTCAGATATGCAGATGACACCACCCTTAATGCAGAAAGCAAAGAAGAACTAAAGAGCCTCCTGATGAAAGTGAAAGAGGAGAGTGAAAAAGTTGGCTTAAAACTCAACTAAGATCATGGCATCTGATCCTGTCACTTCATGGCGAAACAGTGGAAACAGTGACAGACTTTATTTTTCTGGGCTCCAAAATCACTGCAGATGGTGACTCCAGTCATTAAATTAAAAGACACTTACTCCTTGGAAGAAAAGTTATGACCAACCTAGACAGCCTATTAAAAAGCAGAGACATTACTTTGGCAACAAAGCTCTGTCTAGTCAAGGCTATGGTTTTTCCAGTAGTCATGTATGGATGTGAGAGTTGGACTATAATGAAAGCTAAGCACTGAAGAACTGATGCTTTTGAACTGTGGGGTTGAAGAAGATTCTTGAGTGTCCCTTGGACTGCAAGGAGATCCAACCTGTCCATCCTAAAGGAAATCAGTGCTGAATGTTCATTGGAAGGAATGATACTGAAGCTGAAACTCCAATACTTTGGCCACCTGATGTGAAGAAATGACTTATTGGAAAAGACCCTGATGCTGGATTGAAGGCAGGAGGAGAAGGGGACAACAGAGGATGAGATGGTTGGATGGCGTCACCGACTCAATGGACATGAGTTTGAGTAAACTCCGGGAGTTGGTGATGGACAGGGAGGCCTGGTGTGCTGCGGTCCATGGGGTTGCAAAACGTCAGACACGACTGAGCAACTGAACTGAACCGAACTGAAGAACCTACTGTAAAGTACAGGAAACTCTACTTAATATTCTGTAATAACCTATATGGGAAAAGAATCTGAAAATGAACGGATATATATATATAACTGATTCAACTTTGCTGTACTCCTGAAGCTAATAGAACGTTGTAAATCAACTATTCTCCAATATAAAAAATTAAAAGTAAATCTAAAAAAATTTAAAAGCACATCCTCTTTTACTCAACTCAGCCTCATACCTTTTTCATCACTTCCTGAATCCTCCTCCCTCAATAAGCATGGCACACTCCATCTTCAATTTCTTCTCTCCACAGATTTTTTTCTCTTTTGCTTATAAGCATGTTTAGACTTCTGATAACTTGAAGAATGTTCCTCTATGCTTTCTCCATGATTTACAGTCCTATTTTTATTTTCTTTCCATTGCTACACTTCTTAAATCAGTGAGCTGTATAAGCACTCTTTTCTTTTCTTGAAATTTTACCCCACTTCATGCTCTATAAAATCTTTTCTCCCAAAGGTCGCCAAGGAGCTGTCTAAAGGTCAGTGGCTGATTTTCTGGCCTCACTCTTCTTCTGCAATACTGATGTTTCATTCAATGGGATTCACTCTCCCTCTGGCTCCTATGGATGACCCTCATCTCTATTTCTCGTTGATCCCATGTCCCCCTGGGATAATTCCTCTTCCTTTTACTGCCTCCTGAAAATAGACATTTGTTCTCAGGGCCTCTGCTGCTCTGTTTATTCTCTTTCCCTTATTAATTTCATTTGCTCTCTTGGATGGATGTTTGTTTCATTCTGAAGACATGTCCAAAACCCTTGTGGGGGGTGGGGGCGAGATGGAAACGTAGGAGGCGAACTAAAAGATGCTGGGTTTCTCCTGAGGTCATGAAAACCTTCTAAAATTGACTTCTAAAAATCACACATCTTTGAATAGTTTAAAACATTAAATTGTGTATAAATACTTTAAATGAATGAATTGTATGATACATAAATAACATCTCAAAAAAGCTGCTAGAAAGTCAAAAGAGGTCTGTAAGTAATTGACAATTAGAAAGCTTAATGGAAAAAATATCATCCATAAAGTCAATAAAATCTAGAAATGAATAAATATTTTGTAAAATCTTTATTTTAAAAATTACAATAGTGTAGTTCATATGCAAAGACCTGAATGAATGGAGAAATAAAATATGTCTGTGAATGGAAGATTCAATATTGAAAAGAGATTAATTCTCCCTGAATAAATCTATAAAAGAAATGAGACTCTATTCAAGTATTTATTCAATTCTACAATTCACATGTAAGGGAAAGGGGTTAAAACACTCCTAAACTAGATATAAAGTGAAAGACAGGTTTGCCTTACTAGAGATCAAGACTTAACTATAAAGTCAAATTATTGAGAGTATATTAGTAAGAAATGGACAAATAAGCCAATAGAAGAGAGTAGAGAACTCAGAGGTAAGCACACGTGTAAATTAAAATTTGATATATGAAATAAATGACCTTAAAAGAAATCAATGGAGATATTTAAAGAAAAGATGGGATATTTAATCAATGATCCTGATATGATTAATTGCCCACAAAATTATCTCTCTCTCTTCCACCAACGACAGAAATAAATTCCAAGTGAATTAAGGCATAAACTTGAAAAAAAAAACTCACAAGTTTTAGGAGAAAATTGGGAGAACGTCTTCTTGATCTCAGTAGAGATTTTCTTAAACAAGAAAAAAAGCATGAATTTTTATTTTATAAAAAATGGATTGTGGGGATGGTTTAGTCCCTAAGTCATGTCCAACTCTTGTGACCCCACGAACTATAGCCCTCCAGGCTCCTCTGTCCATGGGATTCTCCAGGCAAGAATACTGGAGTGGGTTGCCATTTCCTTCTCCAGGGGATCTTTCCTGCCCAGGAATTGAACCTGAGTCCCCTGCATTGCAGGCAGATTCTCTACAGACTGAGCTATCAGGGAATTTGATTAAACTGGTATTCCAAAAGTCTGCTGCTGCTGTTGCTGCTGCTGCTAAGTTGCTTCAGTCGTGTCCAACTCTGTGTGACCCCACAGATGGAGGCCTATCAGGCTCCCCCGTCCCTGGGATTCTCCAGGCAAGAACACTGGAGTAGGTTCCCATTTCCTTCTCCAATGCATGAAAGTGAAAAGTGAAAGGGAAGTCGCTCAGTCGTGTCCGAATCTTCGAGACCCCATGGACTGCAGCCTACCAGGCTGGCTCCTCCATCCATGGGATTTTCCAGGCAAGAGTACTGGAGTGGGGTGTCATTGCCTTCTCCAAAAGTCTGCACTGTTATAAATATGAAAGCAAAGTGAAAAGGCAAGTCACAACCTGAAAGACTATATTTTTCAATGCATGTTATCAACAAAGGATTAACGTCTAGAAAATATTAAATGCTTATATAATCCAATATGAAAGAAGAAGTAACCAACATAAAGCTGGTTAAAATATACAAATAGGATATATACTGAAGGAAAAATCCAAGTGGCCAATGTATCTATGAAATGATGTTCAATTTCACTAGAACCAGGAAAATGGAAACCTAAAAAAATAATAATTAAAGCTTCTCAAGACCAAACCTTCTCAAAGGTGCAGAGAATTGGGAGTTCTCATTAATCGCTGGGGAGAATGTAAACTGGGACAGTCCACTATGGATTAAAATATGGCTGTAAGTAGTAAAATTGAGGACGTAGATTCTCTGCTGCTGCTAAGTCGCTTCAGTCGTGTCCGACTCTGTGCAACCCCATAGATGGCAACCCACGAGGCTCTCCCGTCCCTGGGATTCTCCAGGCAAGAACACTGGAGTGGGTTGCCATTTCCTTCTCCAATGCATGAAAGTGAAAAGTGAAAGTGAAGTCGCTGAGTCTTGTCTGACTCTTTGCGACCCCAAGGACTGCGGCCCACCAGGCTCCTCTGTCCATCGGATTTTCCAGGCAAGAGTGCTGGAGTGGGGTGCCATTCTCTAGGACCTAACAATTCTTCTTCCAGGTATATGTGCCTTAGTGCACCAGGAGGCTTATTTTAAATTTTTTGTATTATTTGCAGTCAGTTCAGTTCAGTCTCTCAGTCGTGTCTGACTCTTTGCGACCCCGTTAATCACAGCACGCCAGGCCTCCCTGTCCATCACAAACTCCCGGAGTTCACCCAGACTCACATCCATTGAGTCAGTGATGCCATCCAGCCATCTCATCCTCTGTCGTCCCCTTCTCCTCCTGCCCCCAATCCCTCCCAGCACTAGAGTCTTTTCCAATGAGTCAACTCTTCGCATGAGGTGGCCAAAGTACTGGAGTTTCAGCTTTGGCATCATTCCTTCCAAAGAAATCCCAGGGCTGCTCTCCTTCAGAATGGACTGGTTGGATCTCCTTACAGTCCAAGGGACTCTCAAGAGTCTTCTCTAACACCACAGTTCAAAAGCATCAATTCTTCGGCGCTCAGCCTTCTTCACAGTCCAACTCTCACAGCCATACCTGATCACTGGAAAAACCATAGCCTTGACTAGATGGACCTTTGTTGGCAAAGTAATGTCTCTGCTTTTGAATATGCTATCTAGGTTGGTCATAACTTTCCTTCCAAACAGTAAGCGTCTTTTAATTTCATGGCTGCAGTCACCATCTGCAGTGATTTTGGAGCCCCCAAAAAATAAAGTCTGATACTGTTTCCACTGTTTCCCCATCTATTTCCCATGAAGTGATGGGAGCAGATGCCATGATCTTCGTTTTCTGAATGTTGAGCTTTAAGCCAACTTTTTCACTCTCCTCTTTCACTTTCATCAAGAGGCTTTTGAGTTCCTCTTCACTTTCTGCCCTAAGGGTGGTGTCATCTGCATATCTGAGCTTATTGATATTTCTCCCAGTGATCTTGATTCCAGCTTGTGTTTCTTCCAGCCCAGCGTTTCTCATGATGTACTCTGCATATAAGTTAAATAAGCAGGGTGACAATATCCAGCCTTGATATACTCCTTTTCCTATTTGGAACCAGTCTGTTGTTCCATGTCCAGTTCTAACTGTTGCTTCCTGGCCTGCATACAGGTTTCTCAAGAGGCAGGTCAGGTGGTCTGGTATTCCCATCTCTTTCAGAATTTTCCACAGTTTCTTGTGATCCACACAGTCAAAGGCTTTGGCATAGTCAATAAAGCAGAAATAGATGTTTTTCTGGAACTCTCTTGCTTTTTCCATGATCCAGCAGATGTTGGCAATTTGATCTCTGGTTCCTCTGCCTTTTCTAAAACCAGCTTGAACATCTGGAAGTTCACGTTTCACGTATTGCTGAAGCTTGGCTTGGAGAATTTTGAGCATTACTTTACTAGCGTGTGAGATGAGGGCAATTTTGCAGTAGTTTGAGCATTCTTTGGCATTGCCTTTCTTTGGGATTGGAATGAAAACTGACCTTTTCCAGTCCTGTGGCCACTGCTGAATTTTCCAAATTTGCTGGCAATAGCAAAAAAGAAAAAATGCTAAATATAAGAATGAATAATTATGATTAAATATCTCTAGCAGTTAAAGTGTTTTGACATGGATAAATCCTTTAAAAAAATTAATTTGGAACAAAAAAGTAAAGAGAAATTGCCTCCTGAATATCTCTAGCAGTTAAAGTGTTTTGACATGGATAAATCCTTAAAAAAAAGATTAATTTGTAACAAAAAATTAAAGAGAAATTGCCTTCTGAATGACACATGCAGTATGATACCGTTTACATACATTTTTAAAACATGAAAACATCTTTAAAAACATCTTGCTCATAATATCTTAAAACTCATTATCCAAGAAATTCAAATAAAAATAAGTAGATATCATTTTCTCATATTAGATTATCAGAAATACTTTTCTTGGTAATAATATTGACAAAGGTATTATTCCATGAATGCTGATATACTTCTGATAAAGGTATGAATTATAACTAATATTCAGGAAAACTATTTGGCAATTTGGATAAAAGTGTCCATAGTTTTTTACTTTGTAATTATACTCCTAGTTACTTATTAGGAGCAAAAAACAAGGTGTGTGCTCAGAGATGTTATTTATAAGAGCCAAAAAGGAGCAAACAGAAAATATCCAAAATAAGGTCATGTTTAAATAAATTATAGATTATAATTTATCTGTAAGATAGACTATTAGTAGTCATTTACTTAAATGATGTTTATAAAGATTTCTTGAAGACATTGAGAAATAACTGTCCTCAGGATTAAGTAGCAATATAGAGTATAGACCTGTATTAAAGTGTTATCCCCACTATATAAACATATACCAGGGTCCTCATTATCTACGTAGTCATAATCTAAGTCATCAGAGTTCCAAGACTTAATGAAATGAGAGAGAGTCTGGAAAGCACAAAATCACTTGCAAAGCTGCTAAAAGATAAGAATTCAGAGAGTTAGATCAATAAAAAATTGAAGATAAAGTTAACAAGGATGATGATAAAATGTGCCATGCAAAAGAGAATAATCTGACTAGTAAAATATTCTGAGAGGCCATTAAGGAAATTGATGAACTCTTCAAACATTTCTTCAAAATTGGTCCTCTTTATGCCTATGTTTCAAAATAATCCAATATGAATTGAAATGTGTAGTCTTAAACTATCTTTCATTTTCTTTGTAAAAATTATCTCCCAATTCCCTCCCCTGTCACTTTATTTATTGATATTTTCTTCTAAGAACTGGTGTATAGTTGAAAGTATAACCTAATTTCATTTTAAGAAGGCTTATGATAAAATTACTTCTACATCTTTCATTACACTTTCAAGATGAAAAATCATAAGGGTCCTTTTGAAGAACTGTTATAAGATTCCATATATGTGTGTTAATATGCAATATTTGTTTTTCTTTTCCTGACCTACTTCACTCTTATGACAGACTCTAGGTTCATCCACATCAGTATAACTGACTCAATTTCATTCCTTTTAATGGCTGAGTAATATTCCATTGTATATATGTAGCACATCTTCCTTATCTATCCATGTGTTGGCATAGAGGGTAGGAGGGAGACTCAAGAGTGAGGGAACATATGTATATATATAGCTGATTCATGTTGTACAGCAGAAACTAACACAACAAAAATAAATAAAATTTTAAAATTGAAAGTGTAAAAAAACAAAAAGGAGCTGTTAAAAGACAAATAAGCCATATTAAAAATTTTAAGAGTTTATTGGAGCAAATATTTGTTGGGATCAGGCAGCACCAAACTGGAAATGATTAGGAGCATTCCAAAGTCAAAACCCAGGGGAAAGAGTGACATAGAGAGCCTGGAGGCAAAGAAAGGAAACTGGTTATAACAGAAGCCTGGGTGACTTTGATTGGTTTTCTTAAAGAGATGGGAATACCAGACCACCTGACCTGCCTCCTGAGAAATCTGTATGCAGGCCAGGAAGCAACAGTTAGAACTGGACATGGAACAACAGACTGGTTCCAAATAGGAAAAGGAGTACATCAAGGCTGTATATTGTCATCCTGCTTATTTAACTTATATGCAGAGTACATCATGAGAAATGCTGGGCTGGAAGAAGCACAAGCTGGAATCAAGATTGCCAGGAGAAATATCAATAACCTCAGATATGCAGATGACACCACCCTTAGGGCAGAAAGTGAAGAGGAACTCAAAAGCCTCTTGATGAACGTGAAAGAGGAGAGTGAAAAAGTTGGCTTAAAGCTCAACATTCAGAAAACAAAGATCATGGCATCCGGTCCCATCACTTCATGGTGAATAGATGGGGAAACAATGGAAACAGTGTCAGACTTTATTTTTTGGGGCTCCAAAATCACTGCAGATGGTGATTGCAGCCATAAAATTAAAAGATGCTTACTCCTTGGAAGGAAAGTTATGACCAACCTAGATAGCATATTCAAAAGCAGAGACATTACTTTGCCAACAAAGGTCCATCTAGTCAAGGCTATGGTTTTTCCTGTGGTCATGTATGGATGTGAGAGTTGGACTGTGAAGAAGGCTGAGTGCCGAAGAATTGATGCTTTTGAACTGTGGTGTTAGAGAAGACTCTTGAGAGTCCCTTGGGCTTCAAGGAGATCCAACCAGTCCATCCTAAAGGAGATCAGTCCTGGGTGTTCATTGGAAGAACTGATGTTGAAGCTGAAACTCCAGTACTTTGGCCACCTCATGTGAAGAGCTACTCATTGGAAAAGACCCTGCTGCTGGCAAAGATTGAGGGCAGGAGGAGAAGGGGACAACGGAGGATTAGATGGTTGGATGGCATCACTGACTCGATGGACATGGGTTTGGGTGGGCTCCAGGAGCTGGTGATGGACAGGGAGGCCTGGCGTGCTGTGGTTCATGGGGTCGCAAAGAGTCGGACACAACTGAGCAACTGAACTGAACTTAACTGAACGTTTCAGTTTGGTAATCTTGGGGCATTTACAGGTTGAGATTCTGATCTCTTTACATAAGCCACCTCGACATTAGAGCTGCCTCAGTCTCACAACCTCTTTATTTAACCAATTTAATGTATTTATGAAACTTCTATTCCCATTTTAATTGAGTAACTTCAGATGATTCTAGGTTTAACAAAGTCTTCCTGGTTGTTATGTATAGGAAATAAAAAGTAGATAGCACCATCAGAGAGAAATATAATGTGACCCACTCATGTCATTTAGACAAAATAATTTTAAATATATTATGGTTAACACAATTTTCTAAAATATTATAATTTCTATACATCAGTTCAGTTCAGTTGCTCAATTCATGTCCGACTTTTTGCATCCCCATGGACTGCAGCTTGCCAGATTTCCCTGTCCATCACCAACTCCCAGAGCTTGTTGAAATTCATGTCCATCAAGTCAGTGATGCCATCCAACCATCTCATCCTCTGTCGTCCCCTTCTCCTCCTGCCTTCAGTCTTTGCCAGCAGCAGGGTCTTTTCCAATGAGTCGGTTCTTCACATGAGGTGGCCAAAGTATTGGAGTTTCAGCTTCAGCATCAGTCCTTCCAATGAACATTCAGGGCTGATCTCCTTTAGGATGGACTGGTTGGATCTCCTTGCAGTCCAAGGGACTCTCAAGAGTCTTCTCCAACACCACAGTTCAAAAACATCAGTTCTTCGGTGCTCAGCTTTCTTTATAATCCAACTCTCACATCCATACATGACTACTGGAAAAACCATAGCTTTGATTAGACAGACCTTTGTTGGCAAAGTAATATCTCTGCTTTTTAATATGCTGTCTATACATTTGTATACATAATCAATACATAATCAATATAAAATTATTAGTAAATCTAATAATAAATAAAATTTACTAACTCTCCAAAATACAGCATGTATTTGACACTTAAAGCACTCCTCAATTTGGACTAACCTTATTTCAAGTATTATATAGCTCAGGTCTAGAAGAAAATGCATACAAAGTGGTTATGTATAATTGAGGGATTAGATGTGAGAAAATATTTTCATGATTAACATTTTTTAGACTTTGGCTTCAAGTATATCAGATTTTTAGCCTTCTTTTTTCTCTTACAAAGGTAGTATTTTTTCTACACCTCTCATTTATGGCTTTGATATTTAAACAATACATTTTTTTTCTGCTATTTTTTCCTAACGTTCTTCACTAGTTACATTTCATTTCCTACTTTGGCTTTTCTGGTTTTCTCAGCAAATTATTTCCATTTTTTTCCATCCTTTTCTCTGGTAGCCTGGCAAACTTCCACTTCTGAGATCATTTTACAGCAACCCTTGGCCACACCAAGTTAATTTGCTTCTACCCTTCCCTGCTTTCTCATGGGTCGAGATCGTTTTTTCATATGTTATTGAAACCATATTGTTTTCTTATGAAGCAAGCAGTTCTCTTACATGTCTATGTCTTTTTAAAAAACCCTTCCCAGGAGACTCTTTAAGCTACTGGAATTCACTTTGTTGATTTTCATTCTTTCTCTCCTTCAGGTTTCTTCCTGTCCTTCAGAACCATACATTTTAGAATGCATCAGCTAGTTTGCTAAATTAAAATCTCAAATACTTTATCCCTGAACACGAGTATCACATCAAAAGTCCTGTTTCCAATCCAGTGCTTTAACTTCTCCAAATCTTGCCATAAAGGGCTATTTTTCATTAAATGAGCCCGAGAACTTATTTTGTATCACTTCCACACTATCCCCTTTCACAGAGAGAGACACAGAAACTGCCGGGCTACACTACTGCATTCTGTATTGAACATTTTGGGGTAAGGCGTTCAAAGAAAAATGGAGCTTGATCAAGAGATGGTGTATCATTTTCTTGAGGGTAAATTGCACTTTTCTGATGTCCCTAAAATCTCTGAGTTAGATGAGAAAAGCACTGTCAATATACATATTGGGTTGGCCAGAAAGTTTCTTCAGGCTTTTCTGTAGCACCTTATAGAAAAATCCAAACAAACTTTCTGATCAACCCAACATAAGCAAAATAATGTTGAAATCTTCCTAATATATTAGCACATATATTTTTATGTAATATATAATTGATTGTACATCATGAATGATATATTCCTTACATATCATTAGAGCTTTCCCTGTGGCTCAGAGGTAAAGAATCCGCCTGCAATGCAAAAGATTCAGGAGGCCCAGGTTCAATCCCTGGGTGGAGAAGATCCCCTGGAGGAGGAAATGGAAACAACTCCAGTATTCTTGCCTAAAAAATCCCATGGATGGAGGAATCTGGCAGGCTACAGACCATGGATGGGGATGCAAAAAGTCAGACACGACTGAGCACGTTCCTTACATACTATTACTGCAAGACACTACACACTCAGAATATAGAAGGTACTTGTGTGTGCTCAGTTTAAATAATAGAAAAGAACAGAAAGGGGGAAAATAACAGAGGTGCTAGGGAGAGGTACTCAGGTAGCAGCTTACTGAATACTAATATATTCCTGAATACTAACAACTTACCAAAGTGATTCAGACACGACTTTAGAGACAAAATCTAATTCTCAAAACATCTGCTTGGAAACCCTCAGAGGCCACCCACAGAAAACAAGAAGATCCTTTTTCTCCCCTCAGGGCTGGGAGAGGAAGACTGTGAATAATAGCTTCTTAATGAAGGAAATGGAAAAATAAAATAGAACAAACACTTGAATTTGGGGTGGAATGAATTCATAATAATTTATATTTGATATGTGATGGTGCTCAGGTGCTCAGTATCGTCTGACTCTTTGTGACCCCATGGACTGTAGCCTGCCAGGTTCCTCTGTCCATGGGATTCTCCTGGCAAAGATACTGGAGTGGGTGGCCATTTTTTCCTCCAGGGTATCTTCTCAACCCAAGGATTGAATGCATGTCTCCTGCATTTCCTGCATTGGCTGGCAGATTCTTTACCACTAGCACCATCTGGGAAGCTCCATGTGATATGCATTGTGGGTAAAAGTGGTGAAACAGATCAAATGAGGTCATTTGAGAGAAACACATTATCTGTTTATTTTCTGCCCCTCTCTATTTAAGGCTTAAAAGGAGACAGGTAGTCATGCTAAAGATGGTAACATTTTGTATGCATCACCAGTTAGGAGCAGGTGGGACTTCCCTGCTGGTTCAGTGGTTAAGCCTTCGCCTTCCAACGCAGGGAGTGTGGGTTCAATCCCAGGTTGGGGAGCTAAGATCCTGCATGCCTCACGGTCAAAAAATCAAGACATATAAAACAGAAATAATATTGTAACAAATTCAATAAAAGATATTAAAAATGACCCCCATTCAAAAAAAAGAGGGGGGTAAAGTACAAACTTTTAAAAATATACTTAGGAAGAGGTAAGAAAGACAGAAAAAAGAAAGAAAGAAGGGGAAGGAAGAGAGAAAGAAGAAATTTCAGTTAAGTGTATTTCATTTGTGGAATTGGTTTCCTGAAGGGAGGGATAAAACAAGACAAAACATTGGTTACCATTTGATTAAGTTAAAAAAAACATTCATTGAGTACCTGCTCTGTCCTAGGGCTTCCCTGATAGCTCAGATGGTAAAGAATGCACCTGCAATGTGGGAGACCTGGGTTCTATCCCTGGATTGGGAAGATCCCCTGAAGAAGGGAATGGCTGCCCACTCCAATATTCCGCCCTGGAGAATTCTATGGACTCTATTGTCACAAAGAGTCAGACACAACTGAGCAACTTTGACTTTGCTCTGTCCTAACTCGCGCTGGGTGCCGAGGAGTGTCACGAGATAACCGGTATGAGAAGATCTCCGCGTAATGCATAAACATGTCTTCCTTCCCTCCATCACACGCTCACAGAGGATGGTTTAGTTTTTACCCCACCACAAGGCAGGAATCCACATTAGGATGGAGCCCAAACCAATGCCAGGTCCTTCTGGGCAAGACTCATCTGGGGGAGTCTCAGAAGGAAGGCATGATTCCAGAATCCATCTGAGTCTTGCAGAGTCAACTTTAATCCAGAATTATTGTCAGCTCATCCAACAGCCATCTCTGACCATTCCCAGGATTCTCTCTGTCTTCTCATTAACCTCTAAGCTGGCTAGAGAGGAGCTCTGGGGAATGACTCAGGCCAGAACAGAATATTTAGGGAAATGTATAAAGCATTATATATGACTAGTAGGTGCCACCTACTTGTGGCAGGTTACTCTCTTCCCCAAGAAAGAACAAAGCTGCTATAAGCTAAGGGAAACTTTTTCAGGGCTGAAAAAAGGAAGAAGAGGGACTTCCTGGTGGTCCAGTGATTAAGAATCCACTTTCCAATGCTGGCATTGTGGGTTCTATCCCTGGGCAGGGAACTAACATCCCACATGCCATGGGGCAACTAAACTACAGGCACAACTAGAGAGCCTGTGTGCCACAACGAAAGAGCCCATGTGCCACAACCAAGACCTGAGACAGTGAAAAAATACATTTTTTTAAATTTTAATTAAAAAAAATTTTTTTTTAAAGAAAGGAGAGGTAGGGTCTGGGGAAAGCCAAGAACCCTGGATTTGGGAGCCAGTCACCAGCTGTGCACCCTTAAATAAACTACTCAACTTTTCATGTCTGTTTTCTCAAACTCCAAATGATAATATTACCTATATTACTGATGATTAAATGCGTGAAGAGACCTGAATATTCCAGAAATGTCTAACATAGATGTTAATTAATATTTGTGAAATTATGAAAGAGATATCTGGGTGGGTGAAAGGATCGATTTCTTAACAGCAAAGGGAGTGAGCTGGAGAGACCAGAGTTCTAAGAGAGCCTCTGGAGACAAAAAAAAAAAAAAAGTATTAGACTCAGAAAGTTGGAAGCAAGCACCTGGCTTAATGCATCCCAGATAGAAGCTGCCCAAATAATTAGATGCTGCTCTTTAATTTGGGAATCTGGGATTTTATCTGTATAATCCTATTAGGCCTAAACTCTACATGCTGTCTGTGATAGAATTATGAGCAAAGGACATCAGAAGGGAGCCTAAAATCCACCTTTGTCAACGGCTTTACAGTCTGGGGAGTGTTGTATTCCAGAAGTAGTAAACATGGGCAGGAGGGAGCTGCCTGCTGACAGCCACCTGGCTACAGTCCCACCACACCCTCATCCCCATCCTGTCTGAAACTGCCCTCCTGGGGCTGGCCTGAAGCTGGACCAGATTCCACGTAAGCTGGGATGCAAAGCACCTTTCCCTGGACAATCCAGGGAGACTCTGTATTTCTTCTTGGGTCCCAGTCCTGGGTTTCTTTCCTCCTTGTCCAGTTGTTTAATTTTGCCATTTACTCTGTTGCATATTTTCAGCCCACACAATAAAGCTGTGAGGAAACCAGTCCTGAGCTGACAAACAGGGCTGCAGAATTGAGCTAAAATGGTCCTTTGGATCCCACTCCTGGTAAATCCTAGAATGACCAGCTTTTCCCTTACATCTGTTTCCTCCTGTCAACTAAATGCCAACAAAGATACATAGCCTCTAAAACTTACTTCTATTTTGCAGACAGTTGCAGAATTCCAAGACACTGTAAGAATTTTGAGCAACATAAAGCAGGAATCATTAAAAAACAAACTGCATTTGGCTTTGGACAATTAATCCAGGTCAACAGGGACTTCACTGGTGATTTGGTGGCTAAGACTCTCGTGCCCCCAGTGCAGGGGGGCACAGGTTCAATCCCTGGTCAGAGAACTAGATTCCACATGCCTTAACTAAAGATCTCACATGTCACAAAGACCTGGTGCAACCTAATAAAAAAATGAATATTTTTAAAAATCTGGGTCTATAATAAGGTGATAATATTTAATGTTTAAATAGCAGGTTGAAGTTTATAAAATGTTTTATACCCATTGCCTCATTTGATGAAAGCTATATAGGTGATGCTATGCTATGCTAAGTCGCTTCAGTCGTGTCCGACTCTGTGCGACCCCATAGACGGCAGCCCCCCAGGCTCCTCCGTCCCTGGGAATCTCCAGGCAAGAACACTGGAGTGGGTTGCCATTTCCTTCTCCAATGCATGAAAGTGAAAAGTGAAAGGGAATTCGCTAGGCATGTGTTTATGGTAGGTACCCCCTGATGGCTCAGAGGGATTCTAGACTCCTGGCATTCTTGCACTTCTTTAGCCACTCCCACATTGAATAGAGCTGGCCACCATAAGAATGTTGCAGAAATGATGGAGTGTCACGCTTCATCAAGACATTGTAACTTTCACCTTACCCTACTCCTGGATCACTCTCTCTGGGAGAAGCCAGCTGCCATCTTGTGAGAACATTCAACAGCTCTGATGCCTAATTTTATGTTGTTAATTTGATGGGGCTAAAGGAATGCCCAGATAACTGGTAAAACATGATTGTGGGATATGTCTGTAAAAGTGATTCTGGAGGAGCTTAGCATTTGAATTAAAAGACCGAGGAAAGAAAATTGCCCTCACCAATGCAGGTGGGCATCACCCAATCCACTGAGGACTCGAATAAAACAAAAAGATAGAGGAAGGGCAAATTTGGTCTTTCTGCTTGAGCTGAGACATCCATTTCTCCTGCCTGTGGACAATGGCACTCCCCATTTTGGGGCTCTTAGGCTTAAACTGGGATTTATACCATTGGCCTCCTGAATTTTCAAGCCTTTGGGCTCTGAATAACATCACAGGCTTTCCTGGTTCTCCAGCTTACAGACAGCAGATATTGGGATTTCTCAGCCTTCATAAATGCATGAGTCAATTCCTATAATAAAATAAATATCTTTCTATGTCTGTGTAACTATTGGTTCTGGTTCTCTGGAGAATGCTGGTAATTCAGCAGCAATGAAGACGTCTACTTAACGAGGAACAAGGGCCTTCTGACAACAGCCAGGAGCAACTTGAAACTGGATTTTCCAGTCCCCATCAAGAATTCAGGTAATTACAGCCTCTCCCTACATTTTTTCTTAAATAACAGCTATATTGAAATATAATTTACATTTCATACAACTCACCCATTTAAAGTGTACAATTCATTTAAAGTGTACAGTGTCTCTTAAGTATATTCACATATATGTGTAACCATCACCACTGCCAGTTTTAGGACGTTATCATCACCTCAAAAGAAACTTTAGGTGTTACCTCCTATGACTCCATACTCCCCAGCCCTAAGTAACCTATATTCTCTTTGGGGACATTTTATTTAAATGTAATTATATAGAATGTAGTCTTTTGTGACTGGTTTTCTTCACTTAGCATAATGCTTTCAAGGTTCATCCATGTTGTAGCATGTATCATTACCTCAATCATTTTTATGGATGAATAATATTCCATTATATGGATATACCACATTTGTTTATCCATTCATCAGTTCATGGACATTTGGATTATTTTTAAATTTTGCCTACTATGAATAATGTTACTATAAATACTCATATATAACTTTTCATGTGGACATATGTTTTCATTTCTTTTTGGAAGAAATCCATCATATATATAGGAGTGGAATTCTTGGGTCATATGGTAACTTTGTGTTTAACCATTTGGGAAACTGGCAGACTGTTTTGCAAAGCAGTCAAATTATTTTATGTCCCTAATAGCAGTATATGAATATTCTGATTTCTCTACACACTCATCACTTTTTGGTTCTAGTTACCCTACTGAGTGTGAAGTGACATTTCACTGTAGTTTTGATCTGCAATTCCGTAATGACTAACAGAGTCGGACACGACTGAAGCAACTTAGCTGCAGCAGCAGCAGCAGCAGCAGCAATGACTAATTATGTTGAACATCTTTCCATGTGCTAAGTGGTCATTTATATATCTCTTTTAGTGATATGTCCATCTGTTCAGTTACTTTGCCCTTTTATTAGCTGAGTTATTTGTCTTTTAATAGTGAGCTGTAAGAGGTCTTTACATATTTTAGACACAAGTCTCTTAACAAATATGTAATTTGCAAATATTTTCCTCCATTCTGCGGTTTGTCCTTTTACTTTCTTGACAGTGTTTGTTGAAGCACAAAAAATTTAATTTTTATGAAATCCAACTTATTCATTCTTTTCTTTTATGGGTTGTGCTTTCAATGTCATATCTAGGAATCCATTGCCAAATTCAAGATCATGAAGATTTACCCTTGTGTTTTCCTCTAAGAGGCTCATAGTTTTAACTCTTACAGTTAAGTCTTTGATCTGTTTTTAGTTAATTTTTGTATGTGGTGTGAGATGAGTCCGATTTCATAACTTTTGTGAATATTCAATTGTCTCAGTAGTTGGTGTCTCACACACACACACAGCCATCTGAATAGAAGAGAAACTACACACTTACCTCTCCTTATAATGCCTATAGTGGAAGGTTCAATTGACTAGGGCAGACACGGGTAGTTTAAAAATAAGCAATAGCCCAGAAAGCTGAGATAATGCTTCCCAAAAAGCTTCCTCTTATTTCTCAATTAAACAACCAGAGCATACGCCCAGATGTCTCCAAGCAGCCATTCTCGGGGCCAGAAAGAGAGGCTCAGACTATACTCCCCTGTGACCTGAAGATGAAGAGAAGGCTGAGAGAAGGACCATGGACCATAAACAACCTTTAGGGCAACTTGGCCTCTGAATCAGGAATGTCAGCTTCTTATTGCTATGATTCAACCAGGGAATTTCAGAAGGTGGAAGAGTTTGGGTCCATTTCAGAGCAACACATAGAAAGAACTGACTGGCCACCCAAAACCTTATCTGAACCTACAGTGCTCTGCAGAATTGGGCAACAACGTTGAAAGAAACAGCCTTTTCCTTGCAGGCTGTTAGTGCCAAGACTCCTTCTGGTACACTTGTAACTGAGTGAATACAGGAGCCAAGAAAATTAAATGGAATTTTTGGAACTTGAGACTGGGTGTGCTGCAAGCTGAGGACAGAAATATTCAGGTTGATGAAAGTGGGGTGTAGGCTTGTTTGCTTTAGGGTCCTTCCCATCCTCTAGCACTCTGGCCAACGTTCATGGAATCAGGCTGACTTCCAGGCTTCCTTGCAATGACCAAAGTTCAAAGTAATATGTCCCCAAACGTCTCCACTTACAACACAGAATATTAACTGACAACCCCCTTTAAGACAGACTAGGTTCTGAAACTCCATATACCAGGAAAAATGGTTCAAAAAACTGAATTTGACACCATATCAAAGAAACAGATGCAAAAGTACTGATAAGATAGGGATATGGGCAGACGCAAGGGGTACTGCAGAAGGCAAAGAAAAGGCCAGGTGCAGGCCCTTCATCTCCCTTCAGCCAGAACACACAGCTTTCCCTCTTCATAAACCTGGGCTCAGGAAAAGATTTAATGTGAGGGGAAAAGATTCAGATAAGTGAAATGGATAGATGATAGATAGATAGATGGTAGACAGATATGAAATCCATAAAACATAAAAATCCCTGTGGTGTAGAAAGAACACTGCAGTGAGAGTTAAGAGACCAGGCTTCTAGTCCAGGCTGCCCCTAGGTGCCAGTTGACCTTCAGCAACTGATCGTAACGTCTAAGGCACCATTTCTTTTAGCTGATAAATGCCCAGTGTGTGCTAAAAGTTCTCTAACAGTCTTCAGGTCCAACTCCAGAGTTGATTTCTTGACTGCAAGAAAGCTCTCTCTGCCTTTAATGACCACAGTTTAAATCCTACCCTAGTCACCCCGTCTTGAGAAGATGGAGTTTTACATGGAAATAAGCCTGAGAACTGTTAAGTCATCTCTTGGCTTGGAAAACCCCTGTAATGGAGCACAAAATTCAATTTACAGATGGAATCAGCACACTTTACTTTAAAGAGAACTATATGGTGCCCTGGGCCATAATAATACCCTCAATAATGGTAATAATAAAAGCATACTGTTATTGAGAACTCATCATGGGTCAAACATAGGTCCCAACATCTTATACTTATTGACTCCTTTAATGCCCACAACAGTCCTATAAAACTAGAACTATTAGCATTTCCATTTTACAGATGAGGAAACTAAGGCTCCAAGTAGTTAACTGGCTTATCCATGATCGCAGTGCTGCTAATAGCAGGAGCAGACTTCAACACCAGCTAGGCTGATGTCAGTAATCTTGATGACTGCCCTGTTCAAAGTGGAAACCAAGATGGCGACCCTGTTGACATCTGAAGACTCATGAGAGAAGGGAGGAGAAATTGTAAAAGCAACAAAATACATTGTCTAGCAAAGAGGGAGCTACTCAATAAAAGTTGGAATCCAGGGGGATGCCTCAGAGATACTTCAGTATAGGCTGGCCGGACACACTGAGCTATTAAAGAGCGGTGGCTCCAAGGACAGAGGAAAGACAGAGTGAAAAGGAGTTCTCCAGAGAAATGATGAAATCAGATTACTGACTATTGGCAGAACAAGGGAAAGATAAATAGGCAGGCTCCAGCAGACAGGATGAGGGAGACATGTTGGCAAGGGGAATTGCCAGAAATTCACACCAAGTATCCAGGAGTCTGTCTGCATTGCTTAATAGATCTAGGATGATCTGAATGGGACTTGTACACTACTGGATTCCTGGTTTAGATCTAAAACCAGGGTTGGTTCTGGATCAAGTGAGCTGACAGAGAGCTCTCTCTTCACCTGCTGAGGCAGCTTGTCTTCCATATTTGTGCTGAATTTTGGTGGAAGAGGAGAAAGGGATGTAACATGAGTTAACATTTAAGATATTCCCTCTGACACTGGACTGATTTTCTAAGATATTCCCTTCCCTGGACAACCTTCACCTTCTAGTCCAGAATTTCTACCATCCTAATCTTTCCCTCACTCTCCTTGAGGTTAAATGCATATTCCACATGGCTTATTTCTTTTGAAAAACTTTCATCCCTTGCTTCTTTCCAACCTTGGCAACAAGGAAGCATCGTTGTCTTTCTAGCTTTCTGGAAAAGCTAGTCTGCAGGACAGAGAGAAGAGTCCACCCCAGGGCTGAAACTAATCAGGAGCTGATGGCAGGCCTGGTGCCTCCCAGGTGCAAATGACTCAAGTTATATTTGTAGGAAGGAAGGAAGCAAGGAAGGAAAGGAGGAAAGGAGGGAGGAAGGGGAAAAGGGAGGAAGGAAAGAAGAGTTATTTTGATTACTAGTTATAGCTGATTTAAGGATTTGATGATCTCCAGACCATACTAAGGGACTGACCGAAGTCACTGAAAATTATAAAATGAATTATGTGCATGCATGATAAGCCCCTTCAATCATTTCCGACTCTTTGCAACCCTACGGACTGTAGCCCACCAGGCTCCTCTGTCGTTGGGATTTCCAGGCAAGAATACTGAAGTGGGTTACCATGCCCCTCTCAAGGGGATCTTCCCAACCCAGGGATCAAACCCATGTCTCTTATGCCTTCTGCATTTGTAGGTGGTTTCTTTACCACTAGGACTTCCCTGGTGGCTCAGATGGTAAAGTGTCTGCCTACAATGTGGGAGACCCGGGTTCCATCCCTGGGTCAGGAAGATGCTCTGGAGAAGGAAATGGCAACCCACTCCAGTATTCTTGCCTGGAAAATCCCATGGACGGAGGAGTGTGGTAGGCTACAGTCCATGGGGTCGCAAAGGGTCGGACACGACTGAGCAACTTCACTTCACTTTTCACTTTCTTTACCACTAGAACCACCTGGGAAGCCCCAAAATGAGTTAGATAATACATTCTATTTATGACCTTGATGGCTGCTTTCTGTTTCTTCAACCCTAGCTCTAGAAATTCTCCTAAAAACAACCTTCCTAATAACAATCTAACTTTATCTTCCTCAGCTCCTATAGGAAACCCTGTTCTCCAGCCAAGTCACTGGATTGGATCTGTCTTTTGAGAATTATTTACATACCAGTCTCCTGCACTAAAGTATAAGCTTCTAGAGGCCAATGTGCTAAAACATTTTCTATTCACCCCTCCAGGTCCACTTTTCACCGTTTTCCACCCTCTCCTGGAGAGGCTGAACTCTTCAGGCTATTACCTAGACTCCCTGCACCTTTGGCTTCCAGCAGGTTTGGCCAATGGGAGATACAGATGAGAGATTGGAGGGTGGGGAGTCACTCCCTCCTGCCGACCATGTTCATTCTGCACATTGCAGCCTCCCTTCCTGGTTCTCTGCCTCATCCCACAGCTTTGCAAACTGTCTATTCATGAAACCTCCATTCGCAATTTTATTCATCCCGGATCAGTCATGATGTGGAGCTGGAACTGCTGGGCACACCCCAGTCTGGCACCAAAAATGAAGCCCACTTTACTGCTCCCTTTGACCTACTAGGGCTCCAGAGCCCCCACCCTAGTCCCACAGCGGCTCCTCCTACCTAATTCCTTTCCCTTTACTGGGATTCTTTTGAAGGTGATTAATGTATCTTTCGGGCTTCCCTGGTGGCTCAGAGGTTAAAGTGTCCGCCTGCAATGTGGGAGACCTGGGTTCGATCCCTGCGTCGGGAAGATTCCCTGGAGAAGGAAATGGCAACCCACTCCAGTATCCTTGCCTGGAGAATCCCATGGACAGAGGAGCCTGGTGGACTATAGTCCATAGGGTCGCAAAGAGTCGGACACAACTAAGTGACTTCACAATGTATCTTTGAGTTCAAGCTTATAAATCTCTCTTACAATGTACACATGGCTTCTGGGAGGAGCACAGTCTTATCTTGATCATTCCGGAAGTGAGCAAGCTTATCAGACTCATAGGAGAGAGTGAGTAACTATGACATATTTTGAAAGCCCATGATTATTGGCCATGATTTAAGTGCTATTGCTTATGGGAGTCCCTAAATATGCAGTACAGAAGATGATGCTTTGGAGTGGGACAAAGGCAGGGAGAGACTGGTGAAGGCAGAGCTAAGGAGGACCTGAGGGTGGGTGACTAGAGGAGGGCGAGGACATGGGGAACAAGGAAAGGGGATCATGTCCAAGGATAGGGAAGGACCCTGGAAAGAAACTGGATTCATTCACATATTTGTACAGGGCTGGGTTGGCCCCACCCTTTCCTTCCTCCTCTCCACCCACCATCACTTCTCTGCTTGAACTGTTGCTTCCTCCCCCTCCTCTTTCCCTCCTGTGTCCTCAGTTGCCACTCATAGAACGTATTGTCTAGGTGACAGAGGAAATTCACATTCACAATTGCTCAGAAAGGTGCCGAGTACCTCTTGTGTGGCATTCAGACAGCTGAAAGTCTGGGAGGGGAAATTGGGAACAGTCACGCTGATGTTCTCAAGAAACCTGGAGTGCTAGGCTGGTAGCAAATGGGTTGGCCCCGCCTTTCCCTGGCATTTAAATAAGCCCAGAGCTAAAATTATCACACTGATATGGGGGTTGGTGACTCTCTGGAGGGCCCCTACAGCTGCTACATGATTCTCTGAGGCACAAGTCTCTTTGTTAAGAAGCAGAGGAGAGAAGTAAGGGTGTGTTCACTCTGATCACATGTACAGTGCTTGTAGGATTTGCACCAGAGGCTGCTAGTTGCTTACTGGAGCATCTATTTTCACCTTGTCAACTAGAGAAATGACAGCATTTCCCAGGCTCCACTAAGTCCTGACCAATGCATTATAAGCAGAAGTGGTGAGTGGCAGCTTCCAGGAAATCTCTATAGGACAGTTGCCAGGTGCCATTCCCCTCACCTTTCCTAATTGTTCCTTCTTTCTGCTGTTGGGAGTGTGGATGTGATAGCTGGTGCTTGAGCAGCCACCCAGGGTCATGAGATGGAAACCACATGCTGAAGATAGCAGAGTATTAAGACCAAAGTCTGAGTTCCTGAGACTGTGTATGATTGTACCAACCTTAGACAGCTTACCCCTAGACATCTCATACTTAAAAGGAAAATAAATTTCTATTTTTTAAAAACACTGTTATTTTGGTTTCTTTGTTATACGTGTGACCTGATCTGATTCTAATTGATAAAGCCTCCTTTCAGGCTTTAACTAAAATACATAAGGTGCTCAGTTATGTCTGACTCTTTGCAACCGCATGGACTGTAACCCACCAAGCTCCTCTGTGCATGGAATTTTCCAGGCAAGAACACTGGTGTGGGTTGCCATGCTCTCCCACAGGGGATCTTCCCAACCCAGGGATCGAACTGATGCCTCTTGCGTCTCCTGCACTGGCAGGCAGATTTTTTTTACCACTAGCACCACCTGGGAAGCTCCAGAGAACACCTAAGTTATCTTTATAAACTCTTGTCCAAAAATTCCATTGTCATTTCCTTAATTTCTCCAAGGGTTCTAAATAGGAAAATCCACTTCCCTTTCTTTCCAGGGATATGAAAAAGGCCACATTTGCATGGTTCCGGAAGATGCTCATCTCACAGTCTGAAAGACAAAGCAGAAAATGGTGTATCATCTAGGCTCCCATCCAGGCCAAACTCTGGTCCACAGATTTCCAGAGAGCATCTGTGTTACAGTCTAACTACTAAATAAGCACATGAAACCCACCGACATTTAGAGCATGAGTGAGCTTAGTAGTGATTCAAAGTTCCCAGATGACTTGGTGACCCTTAGATGAAAAGAGGCTTAGGAAATAGAAACACATCCTTTTCAGCTAGAGAACACCACACAGTGAGTCAGAACTGGTACAGCAGGACTGAGGCAAAGAATGGTTTCTCTGGCCGTTTCAGGAAGTAGTTAACCCCGGAGGGAAATGGTCAGTGATGAGAAGGGAGGGTGGAGGTTGGCAGGCTGGGAGGGAGCGAACACAGCGTTCCTGATCTCTCTTCCCTCCAGCTATGTTAGCCACGTGGTGTGCTTTGGTCCTTAATGGTCTTGCCCTAATGAACCTCTCTTCTCCAGTAACTCTCCATCTTCTCCACTAACATCACCTCTGTCCTAAACATAAACTCTAGATCTTTCCCTGAAGAAACTCAGTTCTCCCATAGCTACAGGTCTGTGCATGCTAGTCTCTGTGTTTAGAATGCTCTTAACCCTCCACCTGTTCGAATGACACCTCCTCAGGGCAGCCTTCCTAGACTTCCTATGGCAATGTTAGAACATTTTTCCTCTGTGCTTTCAGAGCACCTTGTATGTTCATACAAATTTCCATCTTAGGGATAACAAAGGGCTGTCTCATATGCACTATAACTTGCGAGGATCTAACTGCACATGCTCAGTAAACAGGAAGAAAGAAAAGAAAACAAAGAGAAAGACATCTTTTTTTTTTTTTTATTCCCCACCCCCTGCAAAATATACCTTAGATTCATAGGATTAAAAAAAAGGAAGTTCTACCTGAAATGCAAAGAAAAATGCAGGAAGTTTCTTAGAGTCAGTTTCAGGGATTTTTATGGGGTGACTTCCCCTGGTCATTTCACATTATGTGCTGACTTTGGACTAAATCTTTGAATAAGATGTGACACTTCTGTACAGCATCCTGTGGTGACTTCTCTCTGAGTGTCCCCAGACAGAGGGCTCCAGGCTGTGAGCTTCTGAAGGGCAGAGACTTGTGTTCTTCATTTTGGGGTCTCCTGGGCTTAGAACAGTGTCTGGTAGACAATTGATGCTCACTAAAGGTTTGTTGGAAGAAAAATGGAAGGATTCCAGCATTTCCCATCGGCTACACTATTGTGTACCGAAGCTGCCACCCTCCCCTGTAACATTTGTGTCGGTGATCTCCCCAGCAACGGATGGGCCGTGGGATCCCATCTGCTGGCCTCCACAGATTGCCTAGTCCAGCGATACTCAAGATGAGGAACTCACACCAAAATGTCATCACAAACAGCTTCTTTCACATAAAGCAGAGATTGACAAACTACTGTGTCTCCCCCATCCCAAGCCACATTCAACCCACTTTCCATTTCCTGCCTTTACCAACTTCTGTTTTTTGTTGTTTTTTTTTAATTGTATTGGAACACTGTCATACCCATATGAGGTGTGTCATCTATGGCCATTTTAGTAGCATTGACTAGTTGTGATAGAGACTGTTCAGCAAAGCCTGGAATTTTTTTTTTTTTTTTTTTTTGGCCCCACTGCGGGACGTGTGGGATCTCAGTTCCACTACCAGGGATCCAACCAGAGCCCCCCATCCCCCTACCTCCCACCCCCGCAGTGGAATTGTGGAGTCTTAACCTCTGGACCACCAGGGAAGTCTTCCTAGAATATTTTTCTACCTGGCCCTTCACAGGAAAAGTTGGCCAAGCTTTGATCTAGAGGTCTTATTCTAAAATGTCAGTAGAACCTAGCAGTGTGCTTAGTGACATGGGTGGTTGGCATTTTTGGTGCAAGCTCCTTCCTTGGGGTAGGCAGACCTAGCCTACTAGGGGTTTGTGGACTGGCTGCCGTTGACACTTCCAGTCAACCGAGCAGTGGGGAAGGGTCGCTACTACCCATCTGTGGGTTCAAAGCTCAGGCTCCAAAAATGCAGAGCCACCACTCTACCCTCATAAGTGCAGTCACCCAGCACTACAGACGCCTAGAACACTCCGCCATCTTAGGCGCCATATTTAAAAGATAAAGGTGTTGAGAAGCAGCAAAGCAGAGGCCCTGCCTGCAGGTTATTTTGATGAGAGGAGCACTTACGTGTGTTTATGCTTGTTTATCTTCATTATAATTAGGCTGCTAACTCCTCAGGCTAAAACTTGTCTAACCATAAGCTTCTCAGTGTATACTTCATTACTAAGGGTAAATAAGTTAATAACAGGAAACCACCAAACTCTTTACTAGGAAAAAAGTTTTATTTTAATTCAATGCAAACTTTTGTGAAGTAATGGCCAATAATAATAATCTGGGTATAATTTGCCCAGTGTCTCCCAATTTTAGTATCTAATTAATTTCTTGTGAGAAGCTCTAGAAGAGATGGAATACTGTTTGCTTTGTTTCTTGGTGGATGTGTGTGTGTGTTTTAAATCAGAAGTGGCAAGTAGTTTCAGAAATGTAGATTGATTCTGAAAGTGAAAATGATAGCTGCTCAGTCATGTCTGACTGTGCAGCCCCATGGACTGTGTGTAGCCCACCAGGCTCCTCTGTTCATGGTATTCTCCAGGCAAGAATACTGGAGTGGGTTGTCATTCCCTTCCCCAGGGGATTGTCTGGATCCAGGGATTGAATCCAGGTATCCTGCATTGCAGGGGGATTCTTTACCCTCTGAGCCACCAGGGAAGCGCCAGATTGATTCTGGCTCTGGTTCTAATCCTGGCTCTGCACAAGCTGTTCAGTTCAATGCTCTCTGGCCTCCTGGGCCCACAGGCTTCCCTGACACAAGGATGACCTTGCCGGAATGCTGTCCTGTTCTGAACCAGTCCCTCTCTGCTTGGTCAGATTCACCTCCCTGTCCTGACACCCATGGTGTACTTGACTCACTCCCCCAGCCAGGCTGCAGCAGGGCATGAATGCCTGGAGGAGCTCTCTCACAGCCACACCTCCTACAGTCCTTCCAGAAAGGCCCCTCAAGGATTCCAGCAACCAGCCCTTCCAGTTGAGCAGAAATTTCCTGCCTGGGCAACTGAGAAGCATTATGTGTTGTTTTATTTTAAATGCACTGTACATCCCCAGGCAGCCCCGCCCTCTGTTCTAATTCCATTAAATTGATTTCTTTGGCCCTTTATTTTTATGCATTAGAAAGGGGCCTGGGAGAGAGGTGGGGCTTCCCTGATGCTCAAACAATAAAGAGTCCACCTGCAAAGCAGGAGACCTGGGTTCAATTCCTGGGTCAGGAAGAACTCCTGGAGAAGGAAAAGGCTACCCGCTCCAGTATTCTTGCCTGGAGAATCCCATGGACAGAGGAGCCTGGCAGGGTACAGTCCATGGGGTCCCAAAGAGACACGACGGAGTAACACCACTTTGGGAGAGAGGTAGGGAAAGAAGCTAAAAAAAGAAGATTCTCCATAAACAGATGAGCCTTGAGGGTCCCTTGTGCTCCTATGCTCTTTTCTTTCTCCTCTCTTGAATGTGTCACCACGTCTCATCAAACGGCAAGCTTGTATCTGGTCTCCTCACCCCGAGGAGGAAGGGGCTGACTTAACTGAGCTGAAATATATAATGTCAAAAGAGTTGGCAATAATTAAAGGACAAAAAAGACATCTGTGTCTTCAGAAACTAACACATATGCATACTGCTTTTAATTTCAAACTAATAACAATGTCATGTTAATATAATTAATGTCTCATTTATTAGGTCTAGTGGGAAATGAACTGTTCTACATAATTGATTCTCCCAGATTCCTAGAGTCTAACATTTGGGGACTCAAATTCTTTCAACATTTTTCATCGGTATGGAACTCTTTCTAAATATATGGTATCATTCTGTATCTTTCTAAATAGAACTCACCCAATCATTTATTTATACGTTTCCCTGGTTGCTCAGTGGTAAAGAACGCACCTGCCAATGGGGGAGACTCGGGTTCAATCTCTGGGTTGGGAAGATTCCCTGGAGAAGGAAATGGCAACTCACTCCAGTATTATTGCTCAGGAAATCCCATGGACAGAGGAGCCTGGGGGGCTACAGTCCATGGGGTCACAAAGAGTCGAATGTGATTTAGCAACTAAACAACAAATAATAATATATTTACCCTCCATAAGTGAAAATGAAAGCCGCTCAGTCGTGTTCGACTTTTTGCAACCCCATGGACTGTGAATTCTCCAGGCCAGAATACTGAAGTGGGTGGCCATTCCCTTCTTCAGGGGATCTTCCCAACCAAGGGATCGAACCCAGTTCTCCCACATTGTTGGCGGATTCTTTATCAGCTGAGCCACCAGGGATAAGGACAGAACCATTCCTGTCATTATGTATCTCATACCTGGTGGCATACCCAGTCTTCCAGTATATGTTGGTAGAACAAATAAATGATTATAACCTCCAGTAGTGAACTTTGATGTTCAAAAATAATGAACTGTTGGGCCTGCAAATTATAGAGGGCTATTTGCTTTTACCTTGAATTATGTTTCTTGCATTTTTATTTGTGCTTTTATCATTCTTCTGTCTCCTCCCTTGCCATAAAGTTGCCAGCTTCTTGCTTCTGTTTCTAAAAATTTCTCCCTGCCCCATAAATGCACTGATTCTAATCTGCTGTACAGCAGAATTAGGCTTATTAGGTCATGCCTGAAATAAAACAAAATAGTCTCTGAAAGAGGAGGAATCACTCTATGGATTTTTGATGCCCCTATTGGCCACCCCAAGCCAAGCCCCCTTCCCCGCTTTTTTTTTTTTTTGCTTTCTTCCGGTTTCTCAGCTGTGTTTCATATGATTGCGTCTGTTGTATGAGTAACTCCCAGGTAAGTCAAGCATTACCAGAAAAGCGATGATAGAAACTCATAGTAAATGCATCTTTCATAGGTTAGAACCTCAAACCATCCAGGAAAAGAATGCTTCTGATCATAGGATCTGACATCTAAATTAACTGGTTCTTCCCAGCTTTATGAACCAAAGCCAACAAAAGTCACACCCCAGACAATGAGGGGGCCCTGATAGGCTACACAAATCCTCAAAATTCAGAAGTAAACCCAATCTTCCATTTATTGGTGCTTTGAGTATACTAGGTTTTCCCTCCCTGCGTCCCAAAGATTCCACATTTATCGTGCCATCAATCCAGCAGTACTGGGCACTTCCCAAATTTCCATGGAATGGAGAGAATCTCTGTGCAAAAAGACAAAACAGATGAAAAGCACATGGGTGGAAATCCTGATTTTGAGTTCACCAAGAAATTATTTAGGCTTCAATCATACATTCTTTCACTCACAATAAGTTCAATGAAGACAGAAGAGAACTGGCCCAAAATAGTGAGGGAGGAAGTGAGGAGGTGAGCTTAGTATCAGCCTGGTTGGACGCTACCCTTGGTGTGCATCTTATATCATCTTGGTTCCAAAGCAGACTAGCTAAGGCATGAGTTTTCTGCCCCCTCAATGGTCTGGTTTAGGGCCAGAGAGTTCCTTGTTGATCAGAATAAGTGAGAGAAGGGCGAGGACACAGAACTCAGGCCTCAGCACTTTGTCAGTGACTGCCGTACCAGCTGACCCTGGGCTGGCTGTCCCAGCACTTTTGGAGTCCAATTCTCAGTCTGTAGAGGAAGTGATGACTGTATCCATCAGCTCCTAGGATGGTGGCGACTTTGTTCATTGGTGTTTGGAAAAGCTAACATCATTGGATGAAGGCGTTTACAAGTTTTGCGCGCTATTCTTAGCTCAGTCTCTGTACAGTTGGGTTTTCTTGGCTGTGGTAATGGGGCTTCTATAATTTCCCTTTGGAGAACTGATTCCATGACCCTAAGAGTGTCATGGTGAACTGATGCCTTTGTAAGCATCTTATGTTTTCCTCAGATTCATTGTTCATCCTATAGATGATCAACACCACTCCTTCAACTCTAAGAAAAATTCTTTGAAAACTTTTTATTTCTAAAAATCTATAAACTAGATTTTTCTGGATTGAACACAGAAGTAACTGTGCTTGCTTAAAATTTTAAATTTTGAATCTTTTAGAAATGATTATGTTTTTCTAAATGAATAGCTATCTTCTGCTATCATCTTTTTTAACAACCATATTGGGGTATAGTTGACATGTAATAAAATGCACTGTTTAAATTGTACAATTTGAAAAGTACAGACAGAGATATACATCCACTGAGCCATCACCCCAATCAAGATAATGAACATACCCATCGCCCCCCCAAACTTTTCTTGTGCCCTTTGTAAGCCCTCACTGTCTTCCCTTCCCCCATAGTCTGCATTTTCTAGAATTTTATGTTAATAGGAACAAAAAACATGTGCTTTCTTTTGCCTAGATATTTTCATTCAGTATAACTATTTTGAGATTTATTCCATGTTGTCTGGTATACTACAGTGCACTCCTTTTTATTGCTAAATAATATTTCATTGTGTGGATAGACCACTTTTGTTTCTCTCTTTGAGTGTTATGGGCTTCCCAGGTGGTGCTAGCAGTAAAGAGCCCGCTTACCAATTCAGGAGACAGAAGAGATGTGGTTTCAATCCCTGAGTGGGGAAGATCCCCTGGAAGAGGAAATGACAACCCACTCTAGTATTCTTGCCTGGAAAATCCCACAGACAGAGGAGCCTGGCAGGCTACAGTCCATTGGGTCACACAGAGTCAGATACAACTGAAGCAACTTAGCAGGCTTGCTCATGGAGTATTGTAAACATCTGGATTGTTTCCAGTTTGGGGATATGAATAAAGCTGTTATGGACACTCATGTATAAGTCTTTGCATGGATGTATCCTTTCATTTTCTTGGGTAAGTACTTAGGAGGACAATGGCTAGGTCATATGGTATAATATTATGTTCTGAATAGATCCTAAATAAATAGAGACTGTGGGCTTCCCAGGCGGTGCTAGTGGTAAAGAACCCACCTGCCTGCAATGCAAGAGATACAAGAGACTATGGTTCAATCCCTGGGTCAGGAAGTTCCCCTGGAGGAGGGCATGGCAACACATTCCAATGTTCTTGCCTGGAGAATCCCATGAACAGAGGAGCCTGGTGGGATACTGTCCATATGGTCACAAAAAGTCAGACAAGACTGAAATGACTTAGCATGCATGCATGAAAATAGAGATTGTGTTTGGAGAAAATCAGGAGCTCCTGAATATAGTTCTCTTGATTCCTGCCAGTGTTTACCATGAAATTTTAAAAAGTATACTTTCTTTTTCTTTCCTTATGATAATAATAGATTTTGCTTTCATGTTACACAAAGCAATTTACAAAACGCCTTTGCATATGTTGTCTTAACATATCCTCACAAATAATTTCTTCTTCTGTTTCTCTGATTCACTCCCATTGATTATCTCTCCCTGCAAAACAATGACATCTCCAAGATTGAATAAAATATTCCAGATGTTTTCTCAGAAGAACTACATGTTCAAATTGCTTTTGCTACCTTTTTTCTCAAACCCTGGGTCATACCCCCTTGCCAAAATGTACAGGGTCTCTACCTCAAAAGTGACTCCACAAGGTGTAGATCAGACCCCCATTTGCCCGCTCTCAGCTGCTGTCTTCATTCTCTCTCTCTCTCTCTCTCTCATTTCCATGGCTACAGACTCATTAATCAGTAACAATACAGGTTTTATCCTACAAACTTCATATTTGAGTTCTAACTCATTCACAGACATCACCACTAAAAAGTACAGATGCTGCAATTCCCAAACTCTGAATCATCTTACCATGTTGTTTAAGTTAGAAAACAGTATTATTTAGGAGATGCAACTAACCCGACTAACCCTGCATGTTCACTGTTCTATGCCAGGAATCATTCCATCCAGTTGTTGCAGAAAATTTTAGAGAGACCTTTAGAATCTCCATTCCAACAATCTTCTGCCTTTTCTCTCTTCATTCTTCCAACTATTCTAACTCAAACTCAGTCAAAGACTACAGCAGAGAATTCTAAAAAGAATGTTTGGCTTTGAGAAAACTGGTTTCCACATGGCAAAAGCTAGATTGTATCCCTCCCTATACAAAAATTTAATTTAATGTGGATTTAAATTTTTCTACCTAACACTACCAAAGCACTGAAAATATGAAATGTAAAAAGTAGTACTAGAATGGGAGACATCCTCCTAAGCAAACACAGCCCTGAGAATGAATAAAGAAAATTTTTGATAGATTAACTATGTAAATTTTCCATTTCTGTGTGTGAAAGATATCATAACAAAGTTTAAAAGTAAGAAGCAGATTGAGAAAAAATACCTTATATATATGTGTGTGTGTGTATGTGTATATCAGATCAGATCAGTCGATCAGTCGTGTCCGACTCTTTGCCACCCCATGAATCGCAGCATGCCAGGCCCCCCTGTCCATCACCAACTCCCGGAGTTCACTGAGACTCACGTCCATCGAGTCAATGATGCCATCCAGCCGTCTCATCCTCTGTCGTCCCCTTCTCCTCCTGCCCCCAATCCCTCCCAGCATCAGAGTCTTTTCCAATGAGTCAACTCTTCACATGAGGTGGCCAAAGTACTGGAGTTTCAGCTTTAGCATCATTCCTTCCAAAGAAATCCCAGGGCTGATCTCCTTCAGAATGGACTGGTTGGATCTCCTTGAAGTCCAAGGGACTCTCAAGAGTCTTCTCCAACACCACAGTTCAAAAGCATCAATTCTTCGGCACTCAGCCTTCTTCACAGTCCAACTCTCACATCCATACATGACCACAGGAAAAACCATAGCCTTGACTAGACGAACCTTTGTTGGCAAAGTAATGTCTCTGCTTTTGAATATGCTATCTAGGTTGGTCATAACTTTCCTTCCAAGGAGTAAGAGTCTTTTAATTTCATGGCTGCAGTCACCATCTGCAGTGATTTTGGAGCCCAGAAAAATAAAGTCTGCCACTGTTTCCCCATCTATTTCCCATGAAGTGGTGGGACCGGATGCCATGATCTTCGTTTTCTGAATGTTGAGCTTTAAGCCAACTTTTTCACTCTCCTCTTTCACTTTCATCAAGAGGCTTTTTAGTTCCTCTTCACTTTCTGCCCTAAGGGTGGTGTCATCTGCATATCTGAGTTTATTGATATTTCTCCCAGTGATCTTGATTCCAGCTTGTGTTTCTTCCAGTCCAGCGTTTCTCATGATGTACTCTGCATATAAGTTAAATAAGCAGGGTGACAATATACAGCCTTGATGTACTCCTTTTCCTATGTGGAACCAGTCTGTTGTTCCATGTCCAGTTCTAACTGTTGCTTCCTGACCTGCATACAAATTTCTCAAGAGGCAAATCAGGTGGTCTGGTATTCCCATCTCTTGAAGAATTTTCCACAGTTTATTGTGATCCACACAGTCAAAGGCTTTGGCATAGTCAATAAAGCTGAAGTAGATGCTTTTCTGAAACTCTATTGCTTTTTCTATGATCCAGTGGATGTTGGCAATTTGATCTCTGGTTCCTCTGCCTTTTCTAAAACCAGCTTGAACATCAGGAAGTTCACGGTTCACATATTGCTGAAGCCTGGCTTGGAGAATTTTGAGCATTACTTTACTAGCGTGTGAGATGAGTGCAATTGTGCGGTAGTTTGAGCATTCTTTGGCACTGCCTTTCTTTGGGATTGGAATGAAAACTGACCTTTTCCAGTCCTGTGGCCACTGCTGAGTTTTCCAAATTTGCTGGCATATTGAATGCAGCACTTTCACAGCATCATCTTTCAGGATTTGGAATAGCTCAACTGAAATTCCATCACTTCCACTAGCTTTGTTCGTAGTGATGCTTTCTAAGGCCCACTCGACTTCACATTCCAGGATGTCTGGCTCTAGGTCAGTGATCACACCATCGTGATTATCTGGGTCGTGAAGATCTTTATGTACAGTTCTTCTGTGTATTCTTGCCATCTCTTCTTAATATCTTCTGCTTCTGTTAGGTCCATACCATTTCTGTCCTTTATCGAGCTCATCTTTGCATGAAATGTTCCTTTGGTATCTCTGATTTTCTTGAAGAGATCCCTAGTCTTTCTCATTCTGTTGTTTTCCTCTATTTCTTTGCATTGATTGCTGAAGAAGGCTTTCTTATCTCTTCTTGCTATTCTTTGGAATTCTGCATTCAGATGTTTATATCTTTCCTTTTCTCCTTTGCTTTTTGCTTCTCTTCTTTTCACAGCTATTTGTAAGGCCTCCCCAGACAGCCATTTTACTTTTTTGCATTTCTTTTCTATGGGAATGGTCTTGATCCTTGTCTCCTGTACAATGTCATGAACCTCATTCCATAGTTCATCAGACACTCTATCTATCAGATCTAGGCCCTTAAATCTATTTCTCACTTCCACTGTATAATCATAAGGGATTTGATTTAGGTCATACCTGAATGGTCTAGTGGTTTTCCCTACTTTCTTCAATTTCAGTCTGAATCTGGCAATAAGGAGTTCATGGTCTGAGCCACAGTCAGCTCCTGGTCTTGTGTGTGTATATATATGTGTGTGTGTGTGTGTGTGTGTGTGTGTGTGTGTATTTAGAAAGATTGCTACTGTTAATATACAAAAAGCTCCCTGCACTAAACTGTACCCTTAAGATGTGTACATTAAAAAAAAAAAAAGATGTGTACATTTTACTGTTTGTAAATTTTACTTCAGAAAGTAAGAAGGCCTGTAAACAAATATTAAAGTCTGTTATTGATAAACATCTAGATTATTTAGAGTACAGATAGTGACAACTTATTTTGAAGTGCACAGAAATAAGGTGGCTTGATAAATGAATAAAAGGATTGATGGAAAGATAAGTGATAAAGTAAAAATAGCAAAATGTTAATGATGATTAAATTGATAAATTTTAAATGGTGGGTTCATGGATGTCTGCTATACAGTTCTTTCTGTTTTTCAGCATGCTTGAAATTTTTCACAATAAATATTGGGAGAAAGCCCCTGAAAATAAGAATATGCATATAACTCAAAGAACAGTAAACAAAGCAAATTAACGATTTGAAATAAAGAAAAGCAAATGGACCAAAAAAAAGGGGAGGGGGATGTTTAATCTCACTCAAAACAGCAACAAGTTATAAGGCTTGATAACATCCAACAGAAATACACATACATAGGAAAATATATGTGTAAGGACATTTATCGTTTTTTTTTTGTTTGTTTAAAACAGAAAAAGAAAAAAAAAAGTGGAAGGGAAGGAAAGAAACAAGCCAAACACCCCTCCCTGGGGAAATGTTTAATTAGTGACATCTCCATGGTACAGAGGAGACTTAAGAGACACGGGTTCCATCCCTGAGTCAGGAAGACCCCTGGAAGAGGGCACAGCAATCCACTCTAGTACTCCTGCCTGGAGAAACCCATGGACAGAGGAGCCTGGTGGGCTACAGTTCGTGGGGTCACAAAGAGTCAGACATGACTGAACAACAAAATACTATGATACTATGTATCATAGTATCAAAGTATCAAAGTACTATGATAAACCAAAATGGAACAGAACGACTAAAGGGGCTTAGCACTCCATGGTACAAAAACCTTGGCACTACTGGAGATGAGTGAGGTAGTTCTGGGTGCACTGACACGAGATTCCCAAGGTCTGTTGAAAACATGAACATCGCAGAGTGAATTGTATAAAATGATCATTTACATAAAACAATAATAGTAATAGAATTATGAACATATGCAGATGCACAGAAAAAAAATGTCCAAAAGGAAAGTCAATCTGTGATTCATCTTAGGAAAGAGTAAAATTGGAGGGAAGGGACGGAGAAGGCAACGGCACCCACTGCAGTACTCTTGCCTGGAAAATCCCATGGACGGAGGAGCCTAGTGGGCTACAGGCCATGAGGTCGCTAAGAGTCGGACACGACTGAGCGACTTCACTTTCACTTTTCACTTTCATGCATTGGAGAAGGAAATGGCAACCCACTCCAGTGTTCTTGCCTGGAGAATCCCAGGGACGGGGGAGCCTGGTGGGCTTCCATCTATGGGGTCGCCCAGAGTCAGACACGACTGAAGCGACTTAGCAGCAGCAGCAGGAGGGAAGGGAGAAGAATCTAGAAGGACATGAAAGTTTCTACCCTGTAGACTCTCATCTTATTTGAATTTTTTACAAGTTGGAAAACTTTGGTAACTTTTTAAATTACCTAAATTGATCCAAAATGCTAATAATGACTATTCTCTAAATATCACTAAAACACCCTGTGAAGTTGCAAAATTCTGTCAAGAATCCACACGTTTTCCCTGACTAACATCAAAAGCCTTAAGTCTCACAGACGAAACATCTGATGATCTTTCATGGGATTTTTCTTTACTTTTCCTCTGAATGTCTCTGCATTCATGTCGATTAAGTTAAAATGGTCACAAGCCTATAAACCATGTGAAAGTTCTTTCTTTTCCCAATTACTCTGCCCGAGGGCTGAACCCAACCCTGGATGCAGAGCCTGGTCTCAGAAGAAACTCCGCTGAGAGAAAAAGATTCTGTATTCTGAGCTAAATGCCAAAGAGTAGATGGGTCAGGGAGGGGGCAGTTTTACAAAAACACTGCACGTCAAAGGAAAGAGAGGCAGAGATGAGAAGTGAGAAGAAACAGAAGGAAAAGGGAAGTAGAGACAGCAGAGAGGGAGGACAGGGTTTTGATTTTAAAGGGTGAAACATTTTGATCTGTGAAAGAAATTCAGGTGGAATTTCACAACCTTGGCTCCCATGTGCGCTTGTGCATACTGGCTCCATTCAGGAAACCGGAAGAGACTTTCTGGAGGTTTCAGTCGTGTCTGACTCTCTGGGACCTCACAAACTGTAGTCCACCAGGCTCCTCTGTCCATCGGATTCTCCAAGCAAGAATACTGGAATGGGTTGTCATGCTCTCCCAACTCAGGGATCAGCACCTACATCTCATGTGTCTCCTGCCTTGCAGGTGGGTTCTTTACCACTAACGCCACCTGGGACCCCTTCTGGAGGCAGGTGGAATGGTAAATCAAAGTGAAGCTTCTGTCCATGCAAATATGCAGACATGGATAGAAGAGTAGAAAGATGAGCAGGGATACACTCTCTGAAAGATTATGTGTCCGTGATGAACAGGCTCTCTGCCCAGGGAGAACCTGAGCGTTTCACAAATATTTTGTCATGAATGGGGAGGGCATTTAGTTTCTTGCCCCCCTGTGGCTTCTCTGGTGTGGATCGGATGGCTTGCATCTAGAACCTACCAAAAATACCTCTATCTAAGTTAAGATGTGATGTAACCAGTACCAGAATGTCCGTCATTCCCAGAGCACATGTCTCTGCTGAAGGAGAGACTCCCCCTGTGCTTTTGAGGGAGGCAGGGGTTGCCCAGGTCAGCACGTCCTCATGTTACACTTCGGTTCAACACACATGTACTGAGTACCTAATTAATGCCAGACACTGCGCTTTGCTCTGGAAATGCAAAAATGAGTGGCATGACCCTCTCCTCAAGAATCTCACAGTCTGCCAGGTAAATATTTGCAATACGATGGATGTTTGCAAAAGGTGCAGTGTCAGTACAAAGTCAACAGAGATCAACTGCTGGGGAAGGGAAGAGACAGGCCAAATGTCACAGAAGGTAAGCGCTGAGCTACTCTTTAAAAATGAGTAGAAACTCAAGAGAATGAAAAGATAAGCCAAAGACTGCAAGAACATATTTGCCAAGGACGTGTCTGATGAAAGACCATTATCCAAAATATACAAAGAACTCTTAAAACTCAACAATAAGAAAAGAACAACCTGATTAAAAAATGGGCAAAAAAATCTGATCTGACACCTCCCCTAAGAAGATATACTGATGGGGAATTAACATATGAAAAGACACCCCCCCCCATCATATGTCATCAGGGGAATGCAAGTTAAAACAATGATGCCACTATGCACCTACTAGAATGGCACAAATCAAAAACACTGAATGCTGGTGAGGATGTGGACAGAAAGAACCTTCATTCATTGTTGGTGGGAATGCAAAAAGGTACAGCTACTTTCGACGACAGTTTGGTGGCTCCTTAAAAACTAAATGTACTTTTTACAAAGTAATCCAACAATCACTACCTTTGGTATTCACCCATAGGACTTGAAAATACATGTGCACCCAGAAGCCTGCACGTGGAAGTTTATAGCAGCTTTATTCATAATTGTCAAAAACAGGAAGCAACCAAGAGGCCCTTCAGTAGGTGAATGGATAAACAAACCATGGTACATCCAGAAAATGGAATAGCATTCAGCACTAAAAAGAAATGAGCCATCAAACTATGAAAAGACATTGAGGAACTTTAAATGCATCAGTTCAGTTCAGTCGCTCAGTCGTGTCCGACTCTTTGCCACCCCATGAATCGCAGCACACCAGGCCTCCCTGTCCATCACCATCTCCCAGAGTTCACTCAAACTCACGTCCATTGAGTCAGTGATGCCATCCAGCCATCTCATCCTCTGTCGTCCCCTTCTCCTCCTGCCCCCAATCCCTCCCAGCATCATTCTTTTCCAATGAGTCAACTCTTCGCATGAGGTGGCCAAAGTACTGGAGTTTCAGCTTCGGCATCATTCCTTCCAAAGAAATCCCAGGGCCGATCTCCTTCAGAATGGACTGGTTGGATCTCCTTGCAGTCCAAGGGACTCTCAAGAGTCTTCTCCAACACCACAGTTCAAAAGCATCAATTCTTCAGCGCTCAGCTTTCTTCACAGTCCAACTCTCGCATCCATACATGACCACTGGAAAAACCATAGCCTTGACTAGATGGACTTTTGTTGGCAAAGTAATGTCTCTGCTTTTGAATGTGCTACCTAGGTTGGTCATAACTTTTCTTCCAAGGAGTAAGCGTCTTTTAATTTCATGGCTGCAGTCACCATCTGCAGTGGTTTTGGAGCCCAAAAAAACAAAGTCTGACACTGTTTCCACTGTTTCGCCATCTATTTCCCATGAAGTGATGGGACCAGATGCCATGATCTTTGTTTTCTGGCTTCCCTAGTGGCTCAGATGGTAAAGCATCTCTCTGCAATGCAGGAGACCCAGGTTCAATCCCTGGGTTGGGAAGATCCCCTGGAGAAGGAAATGGCAGCCCACTCCAGTATTCTTGCATGGAAAATCCCATGGACCACGGAGCCTGGTAGGTTACCATCCATGGGGTTGCAAAGAGTCAGACACGACTGAGTGTATTACTTAACAGTTTAAATGCATACTACTAAATAAAAGCCAGTCTGAAAATTCTACATTGTATGATTACAACCATATGATATACCAGAAATGGTAAAACTATAGAGACAGTAAAAAGATCAATGGTTGCCAGGGGTTGGTAGGAAGGAAGGATGAAGAGACAAAGTGTTAGTTACTCAGTTTTATCCAACTGTTTGGAAGCCCATAGACTGTAGCCCATCAGGCTCCTCTGTCCATGGCATTCTCCAGGCAAGAATACTTCCCAACCCAGGAATTGAACCCAGGTCTCCTGTATTGCAGGCAGATTCTTTACCATCTGAGCCATCAGGGAAGCACTCCAAAAAGGAATTTTTAGGGTAATGAAATTGTACTGTGTGATTCTCCATTGGTGGATGCATGTCACTATACATTTGTCAAAACTCATAGACTGTACAACACCAAGAATGAACCCTAATTTAAACTATGGACCTTGGATGATGATGGTGTATCAAAGTTGGTTCATCAGTTTTAATAAATGTACCGTTCTGGTGTGGGCACTGATAGTGGGAGTAACCGCAAGGGAGAAGCATGGAGGGTGCAGGAACCTTCTGTACGTTCCACTCAGTTTTGCTATAAATCAAAAACTGCTCTCAACAATAAAGTCTATTGGGAAAAAAAAAACATGAGTAGCAGGTACAGCATAGTTATTACCACACATGCCAACATGGGCTCTTCCTGTAGGTAAGAGACCCAGGCAAAGTCAAGTCCCCTGGATTGTACATGAAGCGCTCCCAATACGAAGATAGACCTTGCTGCTGCTAAGTTGCTTCAGTCGTGTCCGACTCTGTGTGATCCCATAGACGGCAGCCCACCAGGCTCCCCCATCCCTGGGATTCTCCAGGCAAGAACACTGGAGTGGGTTGCCATTTCCTTCTCCAATGCATGAAAGTGAAAAGTGAAAGGGAAGTCGCTCAGTCGTGTCCGACTCTTAGCTACCCAATGGACTGCAGCCCACCAGGCTCCTCGGTCCATGGGATTTCCCAGGCAAGAGTACTGGAGTGGGGTGCCATTGCATTCTCCAAAGATAGACCTTAAAAGATGATAATTATATTAGAAATATCATATGATATCACTTATATGCAGAGTCTCAAAAAATATATACAAATGGACTTATTTATGAAACAGAAACCGACTCACAGACATAGAGAACGAATTTATGGTTACTGGGGGGAAAGGGTGACCGGGAGGGATAGTTAGGGAGTTTAGGATTGACATGTGCATATTGCTATATTTAAAACAGATAAACAACAAGGACCTGGTTCTCTCTACAGCATAGGGAACTCTGCTCAGTATTCTGTAACAAACTAAACAGGAAAAGAATTTGAATAACTGAACATATGCTGTACACCTGAAACTGACACGACATTGTAAACCATCTGTACCCCAATATAAAATTAAAAGTTGAAAAATGAAATAAATAGATAAATAAATTTCCTGAGATTACAAAAAATATATGACAGTTATGTTTGATGAGTTGGGGAAAGGCAGATCATGAATGTAAAACACTTAGTGTTGAGAACAGTACACGGCGGCTGGTATGCTTATTATCACCCTCCTCTGCTTTGTCATCCTCCTCCTTATTATGAACACCATTCAGAGAGGGGGGACGTGTTTAAGGCACAGAAATAGAGCACCCCACAAATCTCTTGGGACTTCCCAGGCCATGTTGTATCTCTGGAACACAGGAATGGAGGTAGGAGCAGGAGGAGACAGGCCAGGTCTTGCTGAGCTAGAATCACTCCCAAAGACCTTGGAGCTTTATCCTCCACCTAAACAGAGACGGTCTTAAGCAAGAGAGTCCAAGAGATCAGATTTGTGTTTCTGAAAGACTGGGGGTGGGAGCCAGCCCCGGAGGGTGCTGCCATAGTCAAAGAGAGGAATTGTGCTCTTCTGGGCCAAGCAGCAGAGGTGAGACCAGAGTGGACGGAGGCTGAGCTGGTGATGCTGATAGACTTTCAAGACCACTCAGATGTCACAGGTAAGGGAGAAGAGAGGCAGCTAGGGGTTTCTGGTTTTAGTGAACAAGAATGATGGGGACCCTAAGGGGAGGCACGGATCCGGACAGGGCAGTGAGGTGAGGGAAAGTGAGCAAAGGGCATAAGAGTTCTCAGTCCCTGAGCACCTCCTGGATGGCCGTGGGCATCACGGCCTCATCGATGATGAGCAGAGGCAGCATTTAGGAAGCTCTGAACATGATCCCATCACCCTGCAAGGCTTCTGCATGCATTATCACGTTTAATCCTTCCATCAACCTCATGAAAGGGGACACTGTGGTTATCCCTGTTTACAGAGAAGGATGTTGAGGCTTCCGTTGCCTAAAGTCATAAAAAGTAAGTGGTGGGGCAGAAATCTACACCCCTGTCTTCCTGACTGCAAAGCCTACATCTCCTAAACCAAGACACTCTACGGACTCCATGAATTATCATCACCTCCAGCCCTTTCTCCTCTGTGTGACCTAGAGACACGCGGCCTCATCTTCCTAGCAGAGCCAGGCCCCATCTGGATGCATAGCTTGGTGAGGCAGCCCCCATCCTGAGCTGGGGACCCCTGGCAGGGGGCAGTCTGCACAGCTGGACTTGGGGTCCCCCAGCCCCATTTCCTAAGCATGGTTCCCTTGCTGACACCTGGAGCAGGATCAGGCCCCTGTGAGGACATCAGGAATCTATAAAGGGATTTCAGCGGCTACAGGGCATCAAGTTTCACTCTGGTTAAAGGACACTTCCCAGAAGAGTGGTCCTTTTCTGGACTTGCTGCTTGCTACTTCCCTTGCCTGGGTGGTGTGCACTGCCCCAGGAACTAAATAAGCCCCGCCAATGGGGTGGGGTTTTAATTTAAAAGCGAGAAGTAAAACTAGGGGATAAAAACTGGACCAAGAAGAAATAAAAGATAGCTGTATATTTGATACCTTGGTCAGGAAAACCTTTGGGACTGTGAAATTTGCTTTCCTCAGCAATGTGGAGCAATAAAAATTGCTCCAGTTAATTAATGGTTCTGACTTTTAGCATAGCAGTTTCTAAATGCCAGTCCTCAGGCCAAGTAAGTCCATGATGAAGTGTCATGGCAAGATGAAATGGGAAAAATAAGGGCAAAGCAAAATGCATATGTGTGTGCATGCGCGCACGTGCACGTGCATGTGTAGACTATAACATACAGATTACATACATGTATCCATGTCGGAGAAGGCAATGGCACCCCACTCCAGTACTTTTGCCTGGAAAATCCCATGGACGGAGGAGCCTGGTAGGCTGCAGTCCATGGGGTCGCTAGAGTTGGACACGACTGAGTGACTTCACTTTCTCTTTTCACTTTCATGCATTGGAGAAGGAAATGGCAACCCACTCCAGTGTTCTTGCCTGGAGAATCCCAGGGACAGGGAAGCCTGGTGGGCTGCCGTCTCTGGGGTCGCACAGAGTCGGACACGACTGAAGCGACTTAGCAGCAGTAGCAGCAGCATCCATGTCGGTATAAGTTTTCCAACTGCCTTTCTTGGAAAGAACTCTCCTTTATTCTGAGACTATTATCTTCCCATTTTTAGATGATTTTTTTACCTTCTAAGCAACAAGGCCAAGATTCTGGAACAACGATTACAGTTAGCAAATTTTATTTAATCAATTAGCCAACTCTCATTAAACATCTACCATCTGCAGAGCTCTGGGGGTATCCCAGAAGGCAAGACCAACCAACTGCTGCACTCACAGAGGTTACCCAGTGAAAAAGCTGAGTGCTGGTGATGTCATCAGGAGCATAAGGAATATTGTGAAGGAGAACATGGGGCGTGACAGGAACAGTGACAGGCAGCTATGCCTCTCTGGGGCTCTGGGGAGGCTTCATGTAGAAAATGGCACTTAGGCTGAGCCCTGCAGGGTGGGGAGGAATTAGCTGGTTGTATTAACCCTAAGTGGCTGCAAAGAGTGAAGCAATGTTGGAATATTGCTCAGTAATAAAAAAGGAACAAAACTGGGTCATTTGTAGTGATGTGGATGAACATCTGAGTCTGTCATACCAAATAAGTCAGAAAGAGAAAAACAAATATTGTATACTAACGCATATACACGACTGAGTGACTTCATTTTCACTTTTCACTTTCATGCATTGGAGAAGGAAATGGCAACCCATTCCAGTATTCTTGTCTGGAGAATCCCAGGGACGGGGGAGCCTGGTGGGCTGCCATCTATGGGGTCGCACAGAGTCGGATATGACTGAAGCAGCTTAGCAGCAGCAGCAGCAACGCATATATATGGAATCTGGAAAAATGGTATAGATGACCCTATGTGCAGGGCAGGAATAAAGACGCAGATATAGAGTACAGCGGCAGCTGAGGGAAGGGGTGGGTTAGATGAATTGGGAGATTGGTATGGACATACATACACTACCAGGTGTAAAATAGATAGCTAGTGGGAAGCTGCTGAACAACACAGGGAGCTCAGCTCAGTGCTCCGTGATGACCTGGAGGGATGGGATGGAGGGGGGTGGGGGAGGGAGGCTCAAGATGGAGGGGATATGTGTGTGCACACAGTTGATTCACTATTTGTACAGAAGAAACTAACACAACATTGGGCAGGAGTTATACTCCAATAATAAATAAATAACAACTTTTTAAAGAGTGAGGCATTTTTTGAGGAATGGAGGAAATGGGGTGTGGCTCAAGTACCTGGAGGCTGACTGTGCCACAGGGGACTCTACTGGTTTACATCAGGGTTAGACCATATGAAGTACTATATATAAAATAGATAAGTAACAAGGACATACTGCAGAGCACAGGAATTATCTTGTAATAACCTGTGGTGGTGGTTTAGTCATTAATTCATGTCCAACTCTTGCAACCTCATGGACTGTAGCCTGCCAGGCTTCTTTGTCCATGGAGTTCTCCAGACAAGAATACTGGAGTGGGTTGCCATTTCCTTCTTCAGGGGATCTTCCTGACCCAGGAATCCAACCCAGGTCTCCTGTATTGCAGACAGATTCTTTACCAATTGAGCTATGAGGGAAGCCCTGTAATAACCTGTAATGAAGTATAGTCTGCAAAAAATACTGAATCGCTGTGCTGCACACCTGAAACTAACACTACATTGTAAATCAACTGTACTTCAACATATAAATTAATTCATTTACTTAAATAAGAGGGTCGGGTTAAATAAGCTCTAAGGTCTACCCTGGGCAAACGTTCCATAATGATAAATACATAACAGCTGCCATTTATCAAACATTTGAAAATTGAGGTCATGGTGGTAGGTGTTTCATGTATGTTATCAACTGTCCACATCACAGCCCCATGAAACAGGTGTTGCTGCTGCTGCTGCTAAGTTGCTTCAGTCGTGTCCGACTCTGTGCGACCCCATAGACGGCAGCCCACCAGGCTCCCCTGTCCCTGGGATTCTCCAGGCCAGAACACTGGAGTGAGTTGCCATTTCCTTCTCCAATGCATGAAAGTGAAAAGTGAAAGTGAAGTCATTCAGTCATGTCCGACTCTTAGCGACCGCATGGACTGCAGCCTACCAGGCTCCTCTGTCCACGGGATTTTCCAGGCAAAAGCACTGGAGTGGGTTGCCATTGCCTTCTCCGGAAACAGGTGTTATTACTACCATTTTACAGATGAGAAACTCTGAGATATAGAGCAAAATTTCCAAGGTCATCCTCTAGTACCTAGCAGATTCAGGATTCAAACCCAGTTCTGCCTGATTCCCAAATTCATGCTCTTACCACGAATTGTTGAGCACACTACCATCAAGTCTTACCATGCTCTATAATTTAGTGGTTGTCCCCTGGGTATTCTGCAACCTGGCATTCAGAGTCTCTTCTGTGACGCTCTTCCCCTGGCACTAATCACCCTGGCCTCTGAGTTGGCCCAATATTGCCATGACCCTGCAGCACTCTGCTCATACTGTTCATCCTTCATCTACCCATCACCTCCTCCCTCTCCCACTGGAATGAAATCAAGTAAGCTACTGAATGATGACCCAGAAACAAAACACATTTGACACAGTCATATAAGCACATGGAAGGAGATGTTACAGGAAAGGATATTTGAAGCCAACTGGTCTAAGTGGCCTTAGTAGAGGGAATGAGATGACAGTGCTCTTGGTGGGCAGGTCACTATCAGGAGCTCCTGCAACTGTGACAATTGGACCAAATACAGCGGGGTAGGAGACACCCAGAGTCAGGCATGATGCTGACCAAGCATGGGAAATGGAATTCCTGAGGCTGTGGAACTGGGTTGAGAACCAACGCAGGCACGTCTGCAATGAGGAACAAAGCAAGAAACATCACAAGAATGGAGCTAAAGATTAGGACCTGGCTCCAAGGAGCAAAGAAGGCACCCAGTCCTTGATGAGGGATGCCTCATATGGGCCAGACCAGCAGCATAACTCCCCAAGTAGGATGAGGGCTGGTTCTATGTGTTGGGAGAAATTTGAGTCTGATATCTTAGGGAACCAGGGAGACCGTTTCAGTGATCTTGGCTGCTTTGGTTCCAGTCTTAGCCCTGATACTAACTAGCTGGGTAACCTTGAGACAGTCATGAAAGACAGTTCTTCTTGGGTCTCTTGTAAGTTTGCACATCATATGAGAGAGGCACTGACAACTCTTTGTTCCAGATTTATCTTTTCAAAGACATTCGTATAATATACAGCCTTGGAAGATAAGTCTCCCTCTGGAACAAAAATCAAGTCTTAATCCCCATCATAAAAGATTTGGGTTCCCTAAGCTCAAGATTTCTCTTCTGTAATGAAACCCACTTTGTGTGAAGGTGCCATCCAGTCCACTTTGCATATTTACTCAACAAATTCTTTGCCTTCCTTTCACCATCTGTCTCAGAGAGACAATACAGAGATCATAAAAAGAAGTTATTGTAAATACCAGTGGGCTCCATTATTATTATTAACAGCACAAATTCTACAACTTTTCCAAGTTCCAGCTCATTTCTTCATCTCCATGATGACCTTCCCCAGCCCTCCAGGACAGAGATTAGTCACACAATTTATTCATATCGTCAGACATTTTTATGCTTATTTCTTGAGTGTTATTTTTAACTCCTGGACTTTATTAGTGTTTGAGGGCAGAGATAATATCTCCCACCTCTTTTGAATTCAGCATTTGCACTTAGCTTTATGGTAAAGATGACCAGCAAACATTTGTAAATTGATGTCACCATTCTACATACCTATTACCAGGAGAAGCTTAAGAAAAGTCAATAAGAAAGAATGTTAATTGTTTTTAATCAGTTTTACTGTCTCTGTGATACAGGTTTTATAGCCCGGAGAGAGGGCAGGCTGTTAAAAACTGTTTGTGGGATGACAAGCCCATTGAACTTATCTGAAAGGCTGATTTAGCAGCTCGTGTGTTCATGGGATATTTACATCAAGGGTATTATTAGACTCAGACTTAAGTATTTATATATGCAAAGCAGAATGCAATAATTCATATAAGTTCGTTTCAGCAACTCATCATGTGGAACAGACCATCTGCCCACCCACAGGAAACAGTCAGGGTCAAACCTCAGAAGCCGCATCTTTACCCTGTTCCTGGGACCTCTGAGCCACAAAGTGTGTCATCTATTCAAAAACAATGTTAATGGAATTAAGTTCTTCGCTATTATGGTCAGCAAGCAATTACTCTTCTGAGAAAAAGCAAAACTAAGGCGATAAGAACCAAAATTAAGCTGATACTACAAATATTTATTATGCTATTGACATCATTATGCACGTTCAGGATACGCAGACAGTTTATTGTCTCTGAGATACTTGTCCTGCAAGGTGGGTAGAGGTACCCTGGTCATAGCCTCATCGTCTAACAGTCACGCATCTCAGACACATGATATACGAAGTACTGAGAATGTTCTCTCAATGAATTGTGCAAAGATGTTAAATTATTTCTATAGAGTCACCAGGACAAATGCAAAATGCTACTACCATCAGGTGTGACAATCCACAAAGTAATATGAGTCTATCATTTCACAAACCTGCAAAGGAGGATTTGCACTCCCCCAGTGTTAGACTCGGAGAAGGCAATGGCACCCCACTCCAGTACTCTTGCCTGGAAAATCCCGTGGATGGAGGAGCCTGGTAGGCTGCAGTCCATGGGGTTGCTAAGAGTCGGACATGACTGAACGACTTCACTTTCACTTTTCACTTTCATGCATTGGAGAAGGAAATGGCAACCCACTCCAGTGTTCTTGCCTGGAGAATCCCAGGGATGGGGGAGCCTGGTGGGCTGCCGTCTATGGGATCACACAGAGTCGGACACGACTGAAGGGACTTAGCAGTAGCAGCAGCAGCAGTGTTAGACTCTGACCACATGGCAGCATCTCCCTCGCCTATGAGCAGAGAGAACTGAGGCGGTTCTACAGAGAGAATCTTCCTGTCCCTTTATCTCCTGTGTTCTGGTCTAAAGTGCATATCATCTCCTATGTACCTTAACTTGGATTTTCAAAAAATACCAAGATTCTCAGGCAACATCACAACCTGTGAAATTAAGTGAAATCATGTATGTAATATGTCTGATTCATTATAAGCACTCACCAAACGTTAATTCACTTCTCCCTGTTCTTATCCCTGAAGAAACCAGAAACTAGGAATAAGAATGTGCCACCAAGGTACTTGGGCTTCCCAGGTGACACAGTGGTAAAGAATCCTCATGCCAATGCAGGAGATGCAAGAGATACGGGTTCAATCCCTGGGTCAGGAAGATCCTCTAGAGAAGGAAATGGCAACCCATTTCAGTATTCTTATCTGGGAAATCTCATGGACAGAGGAGCCTGGCAGGCTACAGACCATGAAGTCACAAAGAATCAGACACAACTGAGCATGCACACACACACACACACACCAAGGGACTTCCCTGGGTGTCTAGCTGTGAGGACTCTATTCTTTCACTGCATGGGGCACAGGTTTGATTCCTGGTCAGGGAACTAAGATTCCACTTGCCATGTGGAACAGCCGAAAAAGAATAAATTACAATAAAAAAATTTAATTAAAAAACTAAAGAATGTGCCACCAAACCCAACAGAGCAGTGACAGAGACTACAGATCACTTCACCAAATGCTCCATCCCACCAGCCACACGCAGGGCAGAGGGCAAGAGGAGACACAGGCATTTGTTGCCACTGAAGATGGGAACACATGGCTTTGAAAGTCTGCTGCCTGAAGATATCCACCCAGATTAATAGAACCTTTCCTAGAGGGTCAGGTTATCTATCCCCAGGCAAACAGCAGATGACACATCCCACTGGGAGTGTTCACGTGAGCCATCAGGAAATGGAATTTTAGCATCTCTTTCTTTCACCAGATCATGAAGGATTTGCAATGTGATTGAATACAGCCTCTGACCATCACAGTTGTGCATGTGACAACCTCCAAATCCCACTAAGCTATAGGGAAGCAAAATGTGCTCCCTCCCCCAAAATGTACCTCTTTGGCCTGAGGATTAATTTAGGCTGCTTATTTTTAGGAAACAGAAGACTCAGAAGATCTTCCCCATAACTGCCTAAAAGAATTTAGACAGAGGGAATTTCCTGGTGGCCTAGTGGTTAATACTCCAGGCTTCCACTGCATGGGGGTATGGGTTCCATCCCTGGTCAGAGAAATTAAGATCCCACATGCTGTGCGGAGCAAAAAAAAAAAAAAAAGATGAATTTAGATAGAGGGACTGTTCCTGGAATAGAGCTGTCACCAGAGGGATCTATGAAGAGTATGGGCTGAGTGGGATAAATTCTGCAGAGCCTGGAGAACAGAGTCTACTTTGGGTCCCATCATTTCTGAATGGCCCAGCAAACAATGGTTTACCAGGCATTTGCTTTTCTAACTCCATGTGAATTGCTTTCCTCCCCTTCAAAATCCCAAATCCCTACCCCTAACATTCTCTTTCATCTTTAGCTGAAGATGAAATCCCTCTTTCAGCTTCCCTGGTGGTTCAGACGGTAAAGAATCTGCCTTCAATGCAGGAGATCTGGGTTCCCTCCCTGGGTCAGGAAGATTCCCTGCAGAAGGGAATGGCAGACCACTCCAGTATACTTGCCTGGAGAATTCCATGGACAGAGGAGCCTGGTAGGTTACAGTCCACAGTGTCGCAAGGGAAGGACCTTGGCCAACACTGTGGTGAGTTACCTTGTTTTCCTGGGTCTCTCCCATGTATACTTGTTATTAAACTTTTGTTTCGATTTCATTCTTGTCAACTTCATTCTTAGACCAACCAGAACTACCTAAGAAGGGTAGAGGAAAATTTCTACCTTCTCAACAATGCAGTCACTTCCTTCCAACCATGCTTCCCAGAGCTGGGGCCAGAGCAAACCTCCAGCATTTCCTTGATTGAGGAACTTTGCAGAGTTAATTAAAAATCAGAAACAATGACTGATCTCACAAACCAATATATCATGCTGGTTGTTGTTTATGCCTAAGAGGTGAAATTCTAACCCTGGGTAAGTTAAAATACTCTCTCTATAAATTATGTGCAATTATGTCTGACAGCAGATAGAGCTATGTCAAGAATAAAGAGCTGTGAGATCTTAAGATGAAAGGACAGTTCTCTTTGCTGTCTGTGATGTTATTTTGCAGGAATCCCAAGTGACTACCTTTGTCCTCTTTTGTCCTGCACCTTCCTTTTCTCCTATCTGAGGAGATGGAGCTGAAGGGAGTGCTCAAAACCTTTGTCTCTGGTTTTCCAGAAGGGAAGGGGAAAAAAAAAAAAGACTCTGAATTGAGCTTCAAAATTTAAAAATTACTTAGAATAAGCTTTTAAAACCAAAACTTCAGATAACAAGCAATTACTACAGATAATAAGCTCTATCAGAAAGACTTCTTGTACCTGCCATGCAAATGTCCATGTTTTAATGAGTGTTTTGGCTTCATTTATTCAAGAGCCTTGGAATAATTCTTTAGCATGAAAGGCCCCAGGAGTCTGAAAGGGATTAATGACAGGCTTTCGGTGTTATTATCTTCCCACTAAGACACCAGCAATCTGGGGGGCAAAGGTGAGTCTCCAGCCTGAAGCACTCAGATGAGCTTTTTGCTTCTTCAGAAAAGCTCTCCAGCTCTCTTCTACCAACAGCATGAAGAAAAAAGAAGGGCAGAGACAGTAAGGTGAAGTGAAGTGTTAGTTACTCAGTTGTGTCTGACTCTTTATGACGCCATGGACAGTAGCCCACCAGGCTTCTCTATCCACGGGGATTCTCCAGGCAAGAATACTGGAGTGGATAATATCGTAAAGTAATTAGCCTCCAATTAAAATAAATAAATTAAAAAAAAAAAAAAAGAATACTGGAGTGGGTTGCCATGCCCTCCCCCAGGGGATCTTCCTGACCCAGGGATCGAACCTGTATCTCCCGCATTGCAGACAGTTTCTTTACCATCTGAGCAACCAGAGAGAGTAAAAACGCTTATAATAATAATAGCACCAGAGAGACTTCCGTGTCACCAGGTACTGTCTTCAGCATCTCCAATTTCATCCTGACAACAGCAGTAAGACTTTACATTTTCCAGATGGAGAAACTGAGGCACAGAGAGAGTAAGTAACTTGCTCGAGTTTAAACATCTTATAAATGGTGCAAGACAGGATTTGAATCTAAGTTGGCTGAGTCTGAAAGCTAAGCCCTTGACCAAAAAAAATCAGTCAAGGCTATTTAATTCTGTCCATTTCATAAATGGCTTCACCAGCTCAATTCAGTTCAATTCAGTCACTCAGTCGTGTCCAACTCTTTGCAACCCCATGGACTGCAGCACACCAGGTTTCCCTGTCCGTCAACAACTTCCAGAGCTTGCTCAAACTCCTGTACATCAAGTCAGTGATGTTTGACCAGCTCAGGTGGTCTTTAAGCCTTTGTTCCTCTCTCTGCACCTCTGTTCTCATCACTGATGTACACCAATCCTGCCTACCATGTCCAAGAAAGCATGTGAATGTGCTGCTTCACATGCTTGGCTCTCTCTTGCAACAAAAGGAAGCTCAAGAAAATAAGAGGGTAAGGAAGCTCAAGAAAATAAGAGGGTATCTGCTGAGCCTGTTCTCAGGTCTGTATAAGAAGCTGCTGTGTCAGGTCAAGGTGGGAGATCTAATAGCTGAAGGCTAAAGGAGGACTGCTTTTACTTCCAGGCAAGCACTTTCAAATACAGACAAAGTGAAGCTCTTTCAGAAGAGCAGCCCAGGTGGCAAAAGACCAGGAGACTACACCAAATAAGAAATTGCCAAAGGAACTAGAATGATCTAGCCTGATGAAGAAAAGACTCAGCAGGACGGGAGAACTATCTTCTAACACCAGAGCTGTTTCTGTGGGAAGAAGGTTGAGGTCCTGCCTGATGGCTCAGTGGAGAAAACCCACCCAGAGGCAAAGAAGCTGATTTCAGCTAATGCTCAGAGCTGTCCAGAGATGATTGCACTGCCAAAACTGGGCAGGACCCTATAGGGCCTTCCCAGGTACAAAAGACTTTCCGTGTCTCAGTTTCTTATCCATAGGGAAAAGGCTTCTGTCTCCTAGACCTTCTCTGAGTTCTGAAGGGCAGATTCAAACAGTTACTATTTAGGGAAGGGAAAGAATGAAGAAACAAAGGAGAAGTAGTCAAGAAACAATAATGCAATGATGGAGTAGAGTCTTGGCCCTCCTCCAGGGATGTGCACAACAGTATCTATGAGTTCTTCTGCAGGACCTAAGGCCCCCACTCGGGTGGAGGATGGTAACTTCAGGCTGGGCACATGATTCCTGGCGCACTGCCTGGTTACCTCACCACCAACTAATCAGAAGAAAATGACATAGCCTGCAGCCCTCACTCCAAACATTGCCTATTAAAACTTCAAAAACCATCAGAGAGTTTGGGGGTTTTTTAAGCATCAGTTGCCTATTCTCTTGTTTGGCCCTGCAATCAATCTATCTCCGCTCCAAACTCTGATGTTTCAGTTTGTTGGTTGGGCCTCACTGTGCATCAGGCACACGAACTTGAGTTCAACACCACCACCTAGTCTTGTATTTAAGTACATACTAGAAGACCACTGGCATCGTCGATAGCAATGCATTCTTTCAGCTGGGTTGGGTCTAAACTGTTACCAAAGGGAAACCCTTTCCAGAGCCCGAGAGTGGAGTCTTGTCTAACACTCAGAAATGAATTATCCAAGAAGGCAGATGTACTGACAAAGCGAAAGGCTTTACTGGGGAGGGGCACCCAGGCAGAGGGCAGCAGGGCAAGAGAACCCAGAAGAACTGCTCTGCCATGTGGCTCACAGTCACAGATTTTATGATGATGAGGTTAGCTTTCTGGGTTTTCTCCGGCCACTCATCTTGACTGTGCCCACATTTGGTCCAATTCAAGGCCCTTCCTGCTGGCACACACATCTCTCAGTCAAGATGTTTCCCAGCACGAGCGTTTTAGGGAGGTTGGCAGAACATCTTATGGGTTGGCCTCTCCTCCCTCCTTTTGGCCCCTCCCAAGTTTTCCTGGTTAGTTTTCCAGTGGCAGCCTCATGTCCCTTATCAGAACAACTCATGCAAGTGGTTATTTTCATGCCTGGCCAAGGCGGGCAGTTTCGGTCAATGGTTCCCTAACAAAATTACTGGTCACCAGAGCGAGAGAACACAGCCCTTTGGCTCCCGGATAACTTGGGTAGGTTGCAAAACATTTCCAAGCATGTAATTTTTTAATTTGGATGTACCAAACTTTTTGAGATAATAATCCTATGAATGATTTGTAACTATAAGGAGTATACTCCATATCGACTTTTCCATCGTTTCCATTGCGGTAGCTGAGCCTTCACAGGCTTGCTCCGTTTTCCTCTATTTGTGAGCTCCCTGCCAGCAGAGAGAGGAAACAGCCCTGGAATGTTGTGCTGGATGGAAAAGGCAGGAAAGCACTGTTTGACTTGGAATTCCATGCCATGTGGCAGGCAGGGTGGAGGAGAGACCAGGCTCACTGAACAGGGTGTTCTTTGGGGTCTGGGGAACTTGGTGAAAGAATCTAAGTTCAAAACAAATGGGAGGGACGAGCAGAAGGGATGAGCAGGGACCAGCCTAGTGTCCTGACATGCCTGTCGGAAAACAGCACTTGGGATGAAGTTGCCTTGCCACATGGCTGCACAGCTTTGTTTTGCTTCATGCTTTTTTTTTTTTTTTTTAAAGAAAATACATCATAAACCTAGGGACTGGAATAGTTATATTTAATTACAGTGTATAGGGAGGGAGGAATTAAGAGTAAAAGCAAGCAAAAAAGAGAAACAGTGAAAGATAGACTTATAAGAGACCTCACTGACAAAACATCATTTAGGAAGATGAAGTAAATAGATTTGCACCCAGTCTGGGTACCAGGTCGATGCTGCCTCAATCCAGAGGTATAGCCGAAGCTCTCTCAGGTTCCCTTCTAGTGTAAGTAACATGCTTTGATTATTGCAATGAGGAATTTCAGCCACTCACAATGTGAGAGAGCAAGGAGTGTATGGCGGGGAGCCACTTCATCCCCTGCTTTGTTATGAGGCTTTAACTGAATCCCCTCATCTCTTTGAGGCTTTGAATCCATATGTGCCCACATAAAACTTTTAGGACAGCTGTTTGCAAGGCCCTTTCTAATTCTGAAGTTCAGCAAGTCAAACTTTAAGGAAATTATAATTTTTTCAAAATCATGTCCCCATTTTTTTTTCTTTTGAAAAGTCTTTGTTGAATCTGTTGCAATATTGCTTCTGTCTTATGTTTTGGTTTTTTGGCCATGAGGCGTGTGAGATCTTAGCTCCCTGACCAGAAATCGAATCAGCATCCCCTACATTGAAAGAGGAAGTCCCAACCACAGGACAGCCAGGGAAGTCCCTAGAGGAAGTTATAATGGCCCTGGAAATATCTTTCTCCAGGTAAAATGAGGAAATGGAGAGAGTAGCAGGAAGGGAATTTGTCTCATGAGCATCTTGGTGTATTTGTGAAAAGGAACAGAGTCGATGAAAAATATAAGCAAAAAAGTCTCTAGACTTCTCCAGGGGATCAATTACCTCTGTCTACCTTTTTCTTGGGCTTCCCAGATGCCTCAGTGCCAAAGAATCCACCTGCCAATGCAGGAGACACGGGTTCAATCCCTGGGCTGGGAAGATCCCCTAGAGTAAGAAATGGCAACCCGCTCCAGTATTCTCACCTGGGAAATCCCATGGACAGAGAAACCTGGCAGGCTACAGCCCATGGGGTCACAAAAAGTCAGACACGACTTAGTGACTAAACAACAACAACAATCTTTGTCTTATATGTCCAGTGGGAGGGGCAAAACAACCTCAGATATCCCCTTCTCTTTTGGAAATGTCCTTGAAAAATGAGGTGACGGGTGATAATAGTGGCAACCAATAGTGTCCCTTCTTCTGAGGGACCTGGGAAGACATAATTGACCCACAACACATCAGTCACCAATTTTGTCATTGGCCAGGTCAGGGGTCATACTCCAAGCACCAGGTGTGCAAGTGGGTCACCCAAACCAAGAGTGAAAGCAAAGAATCTGGAAGAAGTCTGAGGAAATGTGGAATGGCCTGGGGGTGGGTAGGGTAGAAACACTCACAGAAGCATGTGGAAGACCAGGAAGACAGAACAATGAGGGAACGGTTACCCTCCCACAAGGAAATTCTGCTCTGGACTCCTCAACTGCACCCCCAAATACAGCCAGGTGCTGCCTAAATGCTTGCCCTTGGCTGCAGGCATCACTAAGCAGAACAGTGACCGATCAGTGCCGAAACACAAGGTTTGGGTCTGCACTGCTTTGGAAAAATTGATAGCACAGTCTGCGAGCTGGAGAGAGCACAGCCCTGAAGCCCTCTGGATAGCAGCCCCTCCTGGGAAGCAGTGGAGTCCTCGATGCTTCAGAAGTAGCTGATTATCATCTCTGGGCAAGAAGCCACCAAAAAGAGCCATGCCCATAGGGGTGGATGACATCATAACACACCTTTGTGGACCCCATCCTGTGTATCAGTGTGCATAGCTTTTATGGATGCCTTCTCAATGGTACTTGGGACAACCCCGGGAAGCAAATAGAACTGATATTATCACCCCTGTTTTAAAAATAAGAAGATGGAGGCTCAAAATGACTTAATGACACACTCCAGCTCCCACAGTTAGGGAGTGTCAGAGCCTCGACTTCAGTCTCTAAATTAATGAAAGGCACTACTTCAAAAAAGAAAGAAAGGAGGCATACCTAGTCCTTCGGACTTCGCTTCAGAATTGCTTTCCTTCACACCGCTGTGGATGCAACCCTAGGGAGAGAAGTGCATCCTTTCCCAAATAAGAGGCTCCCAAACAGGGAAGCCTGGTCTGCTACAGTGCATGGGGTCCCAAAGAGTCAGACACTACTGAGCGAGTGAACGGCAACAATCCTGGCAGGTCTTTGGCATCTCCCTTGCTGACTCCCCTACACACAACTCCCCAGAATCACACTTGGTAGAAAAGTGAACAGTCTCTGCTCTCTGCTCTGCTCTGGCACCAGTGAGTAATTAATAGATTGAACACCCATGCCATTCTCACCAAGCCCCACCTGGCTCAGTGGCCACCAAGGAAATGTTGTCTTTATTCTCAAGGAATTTGCAGTCTTAGCAAGTAGAAGATGCATATCAAGTTACACACAGAGCAAAATGCTTCACAAAGTGTCAGGATTAGTAGGCATATGCGAAGTCGAAAAACAGATGGACAATGTCTCAGTTAGGGTTTTGGTCGTACTTCTACGTCTAAAGCTAACTGACCGAACAAGCACCTTTGCTTTGCTCACTGTCAATAATTGATAAAAATGTGTTAGCATGTTTCACAGGCTTGCTTAGATATTGCTGGCCTTGTACCTACTACTACTGCGACTGTTACAGAAAGGTGGGATCCAGCTGCTCGCCTCCAAAAGCCAATAAACGGGCTGGATTGGTGGAAAGGAAAGTTTGTTTTATTTCAGACACTGGCAACCGGAGTGGGAAGGGCAGTCATCTGTCCAAAGGCTGACTCCCCCTTCCCTGCTAAGCAGAGGGTGAGAGCTTTTATAGGTTAAGGGAGGGGCTACATGCAGAAACAGCATGTCAGCTCTGACAGTCATCTTCAGATTGGTCATTGGTGGTCTGATCAGCGTCATCTTCATTATTTGGGGTACAGTTAGCCTTCAGTTTCAGGGTCGGTTTGCTTTCATTTCTTTGAGGCCAATTCTTGGAATTGTGGCAGCTTATGTCACAGCTACATTCTGGTCACCGTGCAGTTAACTCCTCCAACTAGTGGGAGTTTCAGTATCTATAAGACAGCTAACAAGATATAGCTCAGACCCTTAAGAAGGAACTAAAGGGCCTTGACTATGCTTAATGACTACATTATTATTACTTGGTCTCCTTGGACTGTTTTCCTTTGTTCCTGCATGTCTTATTTCTTTGATTAAACTTATTCTTTGACTAATGTTTTCCACAGACAAAAGGCAGGCATAGGGCATGGAGGGGAAGGATCATAGGGTCCTGCTTGGTTTTACTATCATCAGTAAGATGCTGCACAATTCCTTTTAAGCATTTAAATTCCTTGTATATCAATTATGACTCAATAATAATAGCTTTCATGAATGAGATGTTTATGCCTGACACTATTAAATGCTTTGTACGAGTTATCTCATTTCATTGCCTCTAAGATCCTAGGATCTCCACTGTTTAGACACAGAAACTAGACTAGAGAGATTTTGAATAAACCAGCTCCAAGTGCTGTAAGTGGACCAAATAGATTAGAACCTAGATCAGTCTAAATGCAAAGCTCTTAAGAAGTTCACATTTCCTCATCTTAGCTTTACAACATACTCATGAAATAAGTAGGAAAGATTTTAGTAACCTCATTTTAAAGACAAGGAAACAGATTTAGTCAAAGTTTCAATGACTTAACCTAAGAGTTTTGGCACTAACCCTATAATTCCATTCTACCTACAACCTATTCCATCATCTTTATACAGTGCCAGCAACTACTTATATCAAGAGGGAAGGACAGGCTATTATAATTGACTTGGAGACTGAAGTATCAGCTGCATTTTAAAAAATTGTTTTTTCACTGATTTATTTATTTGGCTGTGAGGGGTCTTAGTTGCTGTACACATAATCTTTGACCTTCACTGCAGCATGTGGGATGTTTAGTTGTAGCATTTGAACACTTAGTTGTAGGATCGGGTTCCCTAACAGGGATTGAACCCCGGCCCCCTGCATTGGGAGCACGAAGTCTTAGCCACTGGACCAGGGATGTCCTCAGCTGCATTTTTTAGCCATGCCTTTTTTTTTTTAAACTGTTCTTTGCTACATGGCTAATATCACCTCCAAATGTCTAAATTCTACCCTTTACTCAACAGAGAATGTAGATGGTTTAGAATCTTCAAATCCAAACTAGAAATGACCTACATTTGAGAAAACTCCTCTCCTGGCCTCTCTCAAAGCCACATGATGCCAGAGATAGTTGGAACCCTGAGCAGACTTTCTTGAGCCCTTATCCACTTAAAACTGGTTATTTTGAAATCACTGATGACTCAACCGACTCCAAATTCCACTGGAATTCCTCTCCGCAAGCCCTGTCCACTCTCAGTTTGCCTCCATGGAGAGTCACCTTCTCTGAACTTCTGCCAAATCTTTTAATCACCCAGCTAAGCCGGGCAAAATGTGTGTCCAGGTCATGCTTGCATAGCCCTCCACCTAGATCTGCAACCCTACAGTAACTTATCAGAAAGGCGTGAGTCATCCTCACGGTCACATCCTCAAGGTCACCCACACCAGTAAAACAATATTAATAAGCCTACCTGGCTGCTGCGTGGGGATTAAATGAGACAATGAGCCAAATTAATGATGAGGAGCTTAAGTATATTAACTTTTATTAAGGAGAGTATGACTAATAAGTACATGCAATCAGATTCTTCTTTTAAATTCTGAATTGGAGCCCTTCTCAGCCAAATAATGATTTAAGAAAGAAAAAGACAGGATGTAGAATTATTCACAGAATCAATTTGGATCACCTTGAGCCCCTGATGTCTGGATGGATCAGAGAGAGAAGGCAAGGTTGGGAACTACCTAACCTTCTGTATTAGAGGGAGGAAAGGTTGGCATGAAGAGGTTGTATTTTGCAGACCTTTGCATGTCCCTACATATTCTGTTTTCCTATGTTATAAATTACAAGCAGTAAGGCACAGGGCCTTCCCTGGTGGTCCAGTGGCTAAGACTCTGAGCTCCCAATGCAGGGGGGGCTGGGTTCAGTCCCTCGTCAGGGAACTAGATCCCGCATGTCGCAACTAAGAGCTCACATGCCATAACAAAAGATCCTGCATAAAAGACCCAGTAAGACTTAGTGCAGTCAAATAAACAAATGAATAAATGTGCTGTTCAGTCGCTAAGTTGTGTCTGACTCTTTGTGATCCCATGAACTGCAACGTGCCAGACTTCCCTGTCCTTCACTATCTCCCAGAATTTGCTCAAACTAATGAATAAATAAATAAGCAATAAAGCATAAGAGAGGACACACCTTCCTGAAAGAATGTGTATAAGATGGGAGGGTAAGGAAGGATGTTGAAGTCATTTCACTGTGTTAGTTTCTGAAGGCTCCTCTAACAAATTAATACAAAACTTGAAAACCTGAAACAGCAGAAATTTACTTTCTCAGATTTCTGGAGGCCACGAGTCTGAAAGTTGTTTCACTAGACCAAAATCAGGATGTCAGGGGGGCCGTGAGAATCCTTCCCTGCCTCTTCCAGCTCCAAGGGTGTGGCTGCCAGCATTCCTTGGAACATCACTCCAGTCTCTGCCTCCATGGTCTTGTCATCCCCTTTTCTGTGTGTGTCTAATTACCCTCTACTCCTTTTTTTTCTCTCTCTCTTTTATTAATCTATTTTTATTTGTATTTAGATACAACTGACATGTAGCATTATATTCATTTCAGGTGTATAACATAATGATTTGATATTTGTATATATTGCAAAATGACCACCATAGTAAATCTAGTTAACATTCATCACTATACATAGTTACAAATTTTTCTTGTGAAGAAAACTTTCAAGTTCTATTCTCTTAGCAACTTTCAAATATACAATACAGAATTATTAGCTATAGCAACTTTCAAATATACAATACAGTATTATTAACTATAGTCCCCAAGTTGTACATTATATATCTACAGCTTATTTATTTTGTAACTGTGGGTTTCCACTCTTTAATCCCTTCACCCATTTCACCCACTTCCCACACCACCTCCCACTTCTCCTCCCCACCTCTGGTAACCAGCAATCTGTTCTCTATATCCATGAACTCAGTTTGTTTGTTCATACTTTGGTTTGTTTTGTTTTAGATACCACATATAAGTGAGATCATACAATATTCTTATATTCCTATAAGGAGTCGTGTGATTGCATTTGGGGTTCACCTGATGATCCAAGGTCATCTCCCTATCTCAAGATTCTTAACTTCACTGTATCTGCAAAATCTTTTTATAGGATATTAGGTGACATTTATAGGTTCCAGAGATTACCATGTAACTATCCTCTTTTGGGGGGAGGGGTGCATTTTGAGGCTACCACAACCACTTTATCTGCTAAACACTGCACCCAGCACTATTTACACCATTTTCGCCAGATCCAAAGGGGAGATCTTGGAGCTGCTGCTGACTAGACAACTCTGCTCGACCTTCAGGAGGTTTCTCTCCAGACCACCCCACAAAATTGTCAGATACTAATACTACTGGGTTGGCCAACAAGTCTGTTCAGACTTTCCTTAAGATGTTATAGAAACACCCAAACGAACTTTTTGGCTAGCTCAATAGGCCAGTCTGGGCTCATTCAATTAATTTCAAGTCAGCAAATGATAATTGAGTAAGTACACTGTGGGGATTTCAGAGACAACTAAGGTTTTGTTCTTTGCCCCCAAGAAGGTAAACTAGGAGGTAAGCCAGGTAAACTAGAGGAAACCATGGTTCCACTTTCCTTTGAACAATAACATGACAAATGAGAGATCAATAAGGATGAAGACCAGGAGTCACGGAGGGACAGATGCCCTTGCTCCAAAGAGATCTAATGGCAACTCTGGATGTATTCACGCCAGTTCCCGAAGCATAGCCAAGAACTGTTTAGGAGTCTCTAGAACTTTTAATGTTTTTTGGAGGAGTGAGAGGGGGACAGAAATAATTTAAAATTCATGGGGAAATTGCAATATAAATAATACAAAGAATAGTCATCTTTCTCCAAATTTATCTATTGGTATAATTTATCATGTGTCCTCTCTCTCATTGATAAACAAATTCTCTCTCTCATAGATAAATAAATTTTTCTAAACCTTCTGGTAATAAATTGCTTACATCAGGACCCGTTCCTCCTGAATACTTTATTGTTTACTTTGGAAGAATAGGAATATTTTTTCACACACTGTAATGCAATTAATAACTTTAGTACATTGAGCACTAATATAATACTTGTATTTAATCACTTATCAGATTTTTCAATTAAACTATTGGCTCAATAAAGTTGTTTATCATTAGTTGTTTTTTTTTTTTTTCCTCCTTCAGAACAGAATCCAGCCTAGGATCAGAGATTGCATTTGATTGTCATGTCTCTTTAAGTCCCCTAATCTGAAATATTTCCCTAGATTTTCTTTCTTTTTTTTGACTGAAGTTTTTAAGGAACATAGTCCAACTTTTTAAAATAGAATGTTCTTTTTTTTTGGCCGTGTCTTGCATCACATGGGATGTTAGTTCCCCAACCAGGAATTGAACCTATCCCCTACATTGGAAGGCAAAGCCTTAACCACTGGACTGCCAAGGAAGTTCAAAAATAGAATGTCATTTATTTATCTATCTGCCTATGCTTTTATCAGTGGGCACTTATTAATTTCTGTTTTTTCAATGGTTTATCATGCAATGCTATGCTTAAATTATTTTGGCCTCAAATTGTACCAGATTTAACTGGTAAGAATCCCTTCAAGGTGCTTCCTGTATCCTTGTGAATACCCCTCATCATTTTTTGTTTTTCAAGAATTTCTTTGCTTTCTGGAAAAATGCTCCAAGTTCATCATGTACCTACCTTGTCCCAGCTCTGGAATTGGCCATTTCTTTGAAGAACTCTTGGAATTAGAGACCAAGGTTTGAGTGTCAGGTGCTCGTTACTGGGGAGTCTTTGCTCCTAGGACCTTTCAGTAGACAAAGCTAGAAAATAAACATGTATTTATATACATACATGGGCTTCCCTGGTGGCTCAGAAGTAAAGAATCTGCCTGCCAATGAAGGAGACATGGGTTGGATCCCTGGGTCGGGAAGATCCCCTAGAGAAGGAAATGGCAACCCATTCCAGTATTCTTGCCTGGAAAATCCCATGGACAGAGAAGAACGCTCACGAGAAGGCTCACTGGATAGGCTACAGTCCATGGGGCCACAAAAGAGTTGGACAAGACTTGACGACTAAACAACAACAAATATACATACATGCAAACACAATACCCATACACCTAGTATATATACATACATATGTGTGCATGTTAAGTCGCTTAGTTGTGTCCAGCTCTTTGCAATCCCATGGACTATAAGCCTTCCAGGCTCCTCTGTCCATGGAATTTTTCAGGCAAGAATACTGTAGTGCTTGCCATTTTCTCCTCCAGGAGATCTTCCCAACCCAGAGTTGGAACCTGCATTCCCTGCATTAGCAGTGGATGCTTTACCACTGCTGCTGCTGCTAAGTCGCTTCAGTCGTGTCCGATTCTGTGCGACCCCATAGATGGCAGCCCACCAGGCTCCCCCATCCTTGGGATTCTCCAGGCAAGAACACTGGAGTGGGTTGCCATTTCCTTCTCCAATGCATGAAAGTGAAAAGTGAAAGTGAAATCGCTCAGTGTCCGACTCTTCGCAACCCCATGGACTGCCAGGCTCCTCCGTCCATGGGATTTTCCAGGCAAGAGTACTGGAGTGGGGTGCCATTCACCACCTGACAAGCCTATACATCCATGTACACAAATACATATACATGTGTATATATTCATGTGCACATGTGTATATACATGTATATGTATACATACGTGTGCATGTGTGTATGTATGCATAAAGTCATGAGTTAACCTGATGTCTCTAATTTCAATCCACCTCCATAGGGTTGCTTCTTGCCTTTTCCAGTTCACATTTTGATGTCTGTTGACTGAGCAGCATCCCTGGTGGCTCAGATGGTAAAGTGTTTGCCTAAAATGTGGGAGACCCGGGTTTGATCCCTGGGTTGGGAAGATCCCCTGGAGAAGGAAATGGCAACCCACTCCAGTATTCTTGCTTGGAGAATCCCCATGGACAGAGGAGCCTGGTGGGCTACAGTCCATGGCGTCACAAAGAGTCGGACACAACTGAGTGACTTCACTTTCCCATATAGAATTTCTCACTCCTGACTACATTAGCACATTCCTTCATTTGCCCAACACCACAGTACATCTAAAATAGTTTCAAAATTGCTTGACATATCTTACCACGAGATAATTAAGAATATATACTAAAACAAGTTCAAGAGTTGTTTGCAGTTCTACCCTCCTCAACCTCAGTCAAGACAGAAGGTAAATAGTCAAGCAACCTTTTCATGAATTACTAGATTCTTTCTTTCTTTTGCTTTTTTTCCCTTCAGTGTGATTGAAATACAACCGGATTCATTCGTTTTCGGTTTAGATTCTCTTTCCCTTCCCATCTTGCTTTAACCTTATTTTTGAATATGTAGAAGATTAACATGCTTCCAGAAGTCAAACTATATAAACAACATTATTCACAGAGAAGTGTCACTCCCTCCTGAATCACTTCCAACCCCTCCCTCCAGTAAGTAATCAAGTTGATTGTTTTCTGATTTATCTTTCCTGTGTTTCTTTTGGTAACAATAAGGTATACGTATGTTTTATTTCCGTTCCCTTTTTACACAAAAGATGGTGTACTATGTATCCTCTTTTGTACTTTCCATGCTCTCAGTTAGTATTTCCTAGAAATCATTTGATATTAATAGTTCAGAGTAATTGCCCTTATTTTGTGGGGTTTTTTTTCAAATACAGATCACAGTATTTCATTGTGTGTATATACCATAGTTTATTCAACCCATCTCCTGTGCTTGGAGATATAGGTAGTTTCCAATATTTTACAATTACAAATAACACTGCAGTGAACAACTTTGTGTATATTTATTTTCATACCATTGAGGTGCAACTTCAACGGGAAATTCCTAGTTGAATTTCTGTGATCAAGGGAGCAAGCACTCATCAGTTCAGTTCAGTTCAGTCGCTCAGTCGTGTCCAACTCTTTGCGACCCCATGAACCACAGCATGCCAGGCTTCCCTGTCCATCACCAACTCCTGGAGTTCACTCAAACTCATGTCCATCGAGTTGGTGATGCCATCCAGCCATCTCATCCTCTGTCGTCCCCTTCTCCTCCTGTCCCCAATCCCTCCCAGCATCAGGGTCTTTTCCAATGAGTCAGCTCTTCGCATGAGGTGGCCAAAGTACTGGAGTTTCAGCTTCAGCATCAGTCCTTCCAATGAACACCCAGGACTGATCTCCTTTAGGATGGACTGGTTGTATGTCCTTGCAGTCCAGGGGACTCTCAAGAGTCTTCCCAACACCAAAGTTCAAAAGCATCAATTCTTCGGCACTCAGCTTTCTTCACAGTCCAGCTCTCACATCCATACATAGCCACTGGAAAAACCATAGCCTTGACTAGATGGACCTTTGTTGGCAAAGTAATGTCTCTGCTTTTCAATATGCTATCTAGTTTGGTCATAACTTTCCTTCCAAACAGTAAGCATCTTTTAATTTCATGGCTGAAGTCACCATCTGCAGTGATTTAGGAGCCCAAAAAAATAAAGTCTGACACTGTTTCCACTGTTTCCCCATCCATTTCCCATGAAGTGATGGGAGCAGATGCCATGATCTTCATTTTCTGAATGTTGAGCTTCAAGCCAACTTTTTCACTCTCCTCTTTCACTTTCATCAAGAGACATTTTAGTTCCTCTTCACTTTCTGTCATAAGGGTGGTGTCATCTGCATATCTGAGGTTATTGATATCTCTCCTGGCAATCTTGACTCCAGCTTGTGCTTCTTCCAACCCATCATTTCTCATGATGTACTCCGCATATAAATTAAATAAACAGGGTGACAGTATACAGCCTTGATGTACTCCTTTTCCTATTTGGAACCAGTCTGTTGTTCCATGTCTAGTTCTAACTATTGCTTCCTGACCTGCATATAGGTTTCTCAAGAGGCAGGTCAGGTGGTCTGGTATTCCCATCTCTTTCAGAATTTTCCACAGTTTCTTGTGATCCACACAGTCAAAGGCTTTGGCATAGTCAATAAAGCAGAAATAGATGTTTTTCTGGAACTCTCTTGTTTTTTCCATGATCCAGCAGATGTTGACAATTTGCTCTCTGGTTCCTCTGTCTTTTCTAAAACCAACTTGAACATCTGGAAGTTCACGGTTCATGTATTGCTGAAGCCTGGCTTGGAGAGTTTTGAGCATTACTTTACTAGCGTGTGAGATGAGTGCAATTGTGTGGTAGTTTGAGCATTCTTTGGCATTGCCTTTCTTTGGGATTGGAATGAAAACTGACCTTTTCCAGTCTTGTAGCCACTGCTGAGTTTTCCAAATTTGCTGGCATATTGAGTGCAGCACTTTCACAGCATCATCTTTCAGGATTTGGAATAGCTCAACTGGAATTCGATCACCTCCACTAGCTTTGTTCGTAGTGATTCTTTCTAAGGCCCACTTGACTTCACATCCCAGGATGTCTGGCTCTAGGTAAGCGATCACACCATCATGATTCTCTGGGCCGTGAAGACATTTTTTGTACAGTTCTGTGTATTCTTGCCACCTCGTCTTAATATCTTCTGCTTCTGTTAGGTCTTTCTGTCCTTTATGGAGCCCATCTTTGCATGAAATGTTCCCTTGGTATCTCTAATTTTCTTGAAGAGATCTCTAGTCTTTCCCATTCTGTTGTTTTCCTCTATTTCTTTGCATTGATTGCTGAGGAAGGCTTTCTCATCTCTCCTTGCTATTCTTTGGAACTCTGCATTTAGATGCTTATATCTTTCCTTTTCTCCTTTGCTTTTTGCTTCTCTTCTTTTCACAGCTATTTGCAAGGCCTCCCCAGACAGCCATTTTGCTTTTTTGCATTTCTTTTCCATGGGGATGGTCTTGATCCCTGTCTCCTGTACAATGTCATGAACCTCCGTCCTTAGTTCATCAGGCACTCTATCTATCGGATCTAGTCCCTTAAATCTATTTCTCACTTCCACTGTATAATCATAGGGGATTTACTGTCAGACTTTTCAGTTTTGCCAATCTGACAAATAAGAAATGATTTTCTTGTAGTTTTAATCGACCTGACTCTTACAATAAATGAAGTTGAACATCTTTTCATGTATTTAGGGCCATTTATATGTCTCTTTTTGTGCCTTGCCTATTTCTGAATTTTGCCAGTTTTTCTATAGGAATTTTGGCCATTTTCGTTCCTTAATTTTTATAATTTTTTCTATATATTAGGGTTATTAATCTTTTATCTGTCATATGTATTACAGATATCTTCTCCCAGTTTGTTTTTTATTTTGTTTATGGTGATTTTTGCCATGAAGTTTGTTTTGTTTTTCAGTGTAGTCAAATCCATCGTTTATCTACTAGCTGTATTTTTAGGCATAGTTAGAAAGCCTGGTGGCTCAGGCAGTAAAGAATCTGCATGTAACATGGGAAACCCAGGTTAGATCCCTGGGTCAAGAAGATCCCCTGGAGGAGGAAATGGTAACCCACTCCAGTATTCTTGCCCACAGAATCCATGGACAGAAGAGCCCGGTGGGCTCGCAAAGTCCATAGGGTCACAAAGAGTCAGACAGGACTGAGCAACTAACACTTTCACTTTTCAGAAAGCCTTTATTTACATCTAAGTTGTAGAGAAATTTACCCATGCTTTCTTCTGGTATTTGTATAATTCATTTTTGCATCCAGATCTCTAGTTCATTTGGAGTTTGTTTTTATATATGGTATAAAAATGGATATACTTTATATTTTCCTAAATGGCTATCAGTTTGTGGCAACACTATTTGTTAGAAGATCATCTTTGCCCTGATGATTACAGACATCAGCCTTGTCAGATGCTGGGTGTTTGTTTGTAGCTGTGCTTATTTCTGGACTTTCTCTTCTCTTCCACTGGTCTGTTTATCTAGCCATGCACCAGTCAGTACCACGTTATTTTAAGTGTAGAAGCTTTGTAGCATGCTATATGTTCGGGCTAATCCCCCTCTGACATATTAAAGCATGCTATAAAGTCTAATGGCAAGGTAGTAGAGAATCCTCCTGCCAGTGCAATGCAAGAGATGCAGAAGACATGGGCTCAGTCCCTGGGTCAGGAAAATCCCCTGGAGGAGGAAATGGCAGCCCACCCCAATATTCTTGCCTGGAGAACTCCATGGACAGAGGAGGCTGGCGGGCTACAGTCTAAGGAGTCACAAAGAGTTGGACACAACTGAGCACACACACACAATCCCCCCTCTGAGCTCTTTCTTTCCAGTGTTTTCCTAGCTAGTCTCGTGCATTTATTTTCCCATAGGAATTTAATATCAATCTGTCTTGCTCTTTTTAAATGCTCCTTGGTATTTGTATCAGGGTTCCATTAAATTTGTAAATTAACTTAGGGAGACCTGACATCTTGATCAAATTGAGATGTGCCAAGAACAAGGCGTGTTATTCCTTTTGTTCAAGTTATTGCTACTTTTAGATCTGATGTTTTATCTTGGACATTCCCTTAGCTATCAGTCCATTCAACAAAATAATATGTTGAGCAGCTATTACACCCTTAGCACTATATTAAGCACAATAGAAATAAAGAAGTAGGTTCTGTCCTCCAGCAGCTTAGAATTTCATAAGCGAGATGGGCTAACATTCCTGAAACAAAGCAAGCAGTGTGAGAGCCTGTGGAAGAAAGCCCCCTATAGCACAGTGAGACCATCCATGCAATGCAGGCTCTGAGGGTGGGCAGAGAAATGATGGCTAGAATAACAGGGCAAGACTCTGGATGGAATTTAGGGTGGGATCATACGCCCTGAAGGTCATGTAGGACTTAGGTGGGGTGACAGGAAAAAGAAGGAATCTCAGTGAGGGGTACCTAGGTGAAAGCTCAGAGGTGGACCAAGCTGGACACTGCACAGGGCAGAAAGCCCTCAGCCGGACCCTTAGTCGGAAAACACTCTTCAAGCCTCAGTGTTAACAGCTCCAATCCTCATTATGTACTTATTAAAATAACGTTAGTGAATATCTACTAGTTTCTTAGTTCTTTTGAGTGCTAATTTCTGTCCATCATGACCTTCTCTGGGGATGCTCCAAAGCTGAGCTGTCCAGTAGCTACCAACCTCTTTAAGCCCTTGGAGGAGTGCAACTGCGGCACTGGATTTCTAATTTTATTTCATTTTAATTTACATTTTAAAAATGGAAGCAGGATTTCCATGGTGGTCCAGTGGTTAAGAATCTGCTTGCCAATGGAGGGGACACAGTTTCCATCCCTGGTCCCAGAAGATCCCACATGGCGCAGAGCAACTAAGCCTGTGCACCACAGCTACTGAGCCCGAGCTCTGGAACCCACGAGCCACAACTGCTAAGCCATGTGCCCGAGAGCCTGTGCTCTGCAACAAGAGAAGCCATGGCAATGAGAAACCCACGTACTGCAACTAGAGAGTAGCCCCCACTTGCCACAACTCGAGAAAGCCCACCAGCAGCAACGAAGCCCCAACACAACCATAAATAAAATAGTATTTTTAATAGAAGCTCCTAAATCCTCGTTATGTACTTATTAAAATAGCGAACTAGTCTAAATGAACTAGAACATTTACTAGCGTACTTTTTCCATTGGACTCAACTTTATTGTTTGAGGGAGGCCTGCCTTTGACATCAACAACAGCACTGCATAAAATATCATTGTTAGATTGTAGTGTGTGTCTCAATTTTACTTTTTTTTTTAATGTGGCTACTGGGAAAATTTAAATTACATCTGTGGCTCATATCGCATTTCTCTTGGACAGCACTGGTCTAAGGTCTTACAGCCCTGTGAGGGCTGGTCAGTGTCCCCTGGGAGCCATTCCCGACTTTCAGAAGCTGATAGTTTACTAAGATGCCCAGGTGATTCTTATGCACAGCAATAAAAGCATAAGATCTGGAGGACACAAGAGACATGCTGGCCTCTGGGCGGTAACCCCAGAGTGGCCCCAGTCCTTCTGCGGGTGGGGGCAGGAGGCAGAGTGAGCGGCAGGGAGACCCCTGCCTGCCACTGTGATGTCACAGAGGCGGCCTCCTGGGTCAGCCAGCCCCACCCCAGCGTGTCCTGGTTATGAGAGGACACCCTCTCCAGCCTACCTCATACCACCTGACCCCTCTGCTGGCAAGAGGGGCTCTGATTCATCTTCACACTCAAGGTTCATCCCATGCAACCAATTAAGACATAACAGAAGAAACACTGAAACCCCTCTGCCTCATAACTTCAAAAGTGAATGAGCAATTCCTCTCAGCTGATTCAAAATGTTTGTCTCACCCAGAAGGTAGGTACTTAAATTTTGAAATCTCATGACTATCTCATGTGTAGTCCCCTTACTATTGGATGTATAATATGGGTTATACAAACTCATCGTAAGGAGCTTGAGAACACTCGGTAGGATTATCTGAAATGGAGTAAAAATGTGTTACTTGAGCCCAGTTTTTATTGATAAACCCAGTGATGGCCCTACCTTGGCCTCTTGTTCTTTCATCATCTATTAAAACTTCCATTTCTTCCTCCTTTGTCTCTTATCACACCTTTCCTCTGCTCCCAGGGCAGCTTAATGCCTTCTAGGTCTTTTTTCCCTCTCCATCTGTATGATTTCTACTACAAAATCTAGTCCCTGGCAAAGGCCCAGTGGCACGGAAGTGATAGCAGTGATAAACTATCACTCCAGTGAACTGAAAGAGATGCTGAGGCATTCCCATGACCAGCTCCAATCCAAAATCTGCTGGAACTAAGAAAGGACGGCACAATCTTGGGCTCTTCCCGGTCTCAGAATCTGCAGAGACACTTCCAGACCCAGAAAGACACTCACAGCCAACAAAGATATCTTGGCTTGTTTAGTGGAGAAGGCACATCTGGAAGTGACTTGCCTTCCATTTTGAGAAAGTTGGCAACTCCCAACTTGCAGCTCACAGGGTTACTAAAAACAAACAAACAAAAAAAATGATGTTCACTCTCCTATATCTTACCTTTCGCAGGGGAGAAAAATGAAACTTACGATTAGCTTGAGAAATAAAATACACACACACAGAGCAATGTGGTGCGCTGTTTATGGGCTGGAAGTGAGAGATATCTGAAGAAAAGGAGTTTCTTAAAAAAAAAAAAAAAGACACTTCTGGAGCCTCAGAAAAGAGCTCACAGTTCTGAAGAACCACCAGATTATTGGGCTCAGCCCACTTCCCTGGTTCAGAATCTCCCTAAGCGATTAGATCATGAATAGGCCAACCCTCAGAAGTGAATACAGCTAGGACTAGCCGTAGTGGAAAAAAAAAAATTTATTGGTTTACGAGGAGAGATACAGAGGAAATGATGGGAGAGTCCGTTTATCAGTATACACCTGTGAAGTTTAAAGGAGGCAATCTGTTGCCTCATTCTGAGTGCGCTTTCATAACTGGGCCACAGGTAAGGGTGACCAGGCTTCGCCTTGACCGAGGGGCGGCCTGGCCTTGACTCAGGTGGTTTCCAAGTTGACTCTGCGATTACGAGCGTGTGGCCTTGAGACACTGGGGTTCTGACTTCTCCGGGTAGTGAGGATTAAACGTCCGTGGCTGCTAAGTCGCTTCAGTCGTATCCGACTCTGTGCGACCCCATAGACGGCAGCCTACCAGGCTCCGCAGTCCCTGGGATTCTCCAGGCAAGAACTGCCAAACCGTCTAGGAGAGGGACGGCGTAACCGAGGAGGACAACTCTCTTTAATTCGCCTCCGAGAAAACAGTCGCTCAGGGAGGTTAGGGAACTTGGCCAAAATCTTTAGAGTCATGGGGTGGGGCAGGGACTAGAATTCAATCTGCTGTGGGTTGGTGGCCTCGAAGTTCCGTCTCTCGGACCCACGAAATGAGGCAGAGACAAGGCCTTTCTGCAGAACAGGAGCCGGGGCGTACCTTTAGGGGAAGGGGGCAGGGTGCGCGGAGACCTTAGACTTGGGTTTCAGCTCCTCCCGACCCTCTGCCCACCGGCTCGTGAGCGGAATTCAGGGGGATGAACGGGGATCTCCGCACTCCCTCTGCCCACCCCGCCTGGGAGGACCCTCGGGACGCCGTCCCCGTCCCCCCAGGAAGATGTAGAGGCCCCGGGCGGGGAGCCCCACCCGCTCGGGACATCCCGGCGCTCTGCCGCTGGGCTGGGCCTAGCCAAACGATTCAAAACAGGCTCCAAGCGTCACCTTGGCAACGCTCTCCCGTTGCTAGGCGACCGGGCGCCGTAGTAAACCGAGGGCGGGCGTGTTACTAGCGGATGGGAGGAGGCCCGCGGGAACTAACCCGACGTTCGGGCTCTGCGACTGCCGGGGGAAGTCCGGGGAGAGGGCAGAGAAGGAAGGGACGGGGTGGGGCGCGCATGCCGGATGCAAACGGGGCACCCCTTGAGAGGCCACTCCCGTTAGGCCCCTGCCCCGCCAGTCTGTCCCCGACAGCCCACCACCCCCGCCCCGCCCCAGCAGTCCCCCGAGAGCTCCGTCACCCCCGCGTGAGCGATTGCCCCACAGGATGCCCAGATGGGACTACCCCTCTGATTCACTCCAGCTGCTTGAGGCATGAAAGAAGGCGGCTTCCTCTCCTGGAAATGACTGCATTCGCAAAAGCCCTCAAACAATTCCATTAAAAAGAGGAACGGGAAAAGCCACCGAGAGGAGAGCCCCCGCAAATGATTTTCTTTGGCCCTCCCCACTGCACAGAAGTAGGTGTTCCCAGAACTCGGGACCCGTATTAGGAAAACTGGAGTCCTTTTCTTATTCTGTGATTGTCTGGGCCCATGTGAACATAAAGCATGATTACATTAGGAATTAACCTGAAGCTGGGAAACCCCAGAGCTCAATGTCCTGTAGTGGCTTTAGTATTTTGGACACTCGGCATGGGCATTTTAGTGATGTTAGACTTCCCATTAGGGCTGGGAAGCGGATATCAAAATGTCCTGAGCCAACGTTGCTAATCATCCTTAGTAAATGTGTCATGTGTGAGGCATTGAAGTAATAATTGTAATAAAGGCTACAGAACCTCAGAACTTTGGACATTCGCGATCTACCATCCGAAAGGGCTCCAACCAGGAGGGAATCACAGGGCTTGGGAAAGGACATAACATTTCCAGACTGTCACTGGCTTGTGAGCAATCTGATTGTACCCCGGTCTCTGTGAACTGAAGATAATACTTGCTCGTGAGATCACTGCTGTTTTCTGGGCTTGACGCGTCAAACAACAGGAATGTTTCCACAGGTGGGAGGAAGTGTATTGGCACAGGGTCTGTTTGATGAAACTCAGGGTGCTCCTGTGTAGAAAGGCCTAGGGTGTGTCTGTGGACCCTCTTTGCAACTTCTCCCTGCTCTTTCATATGTGAAGCAGGAGGATCCCTGTCCCTTTCACCATAGAAGGCTGTTTGGACACTTCTTTAAGATCTTATCTTCAGCCATGGTCTTCCTAATTGTATTTGTGAGCCAGGTTTCCATTATGCACTTCATTCATTCATTCCATTCATTTGTGGCTGTTAGGGCTAGGCTCTGAGGATCAACAATGAATAAGACATAGTTGCCACTGTATCTAGAAAGTTAGTCAAGTGAACAGACCAGCCAAGTAAACCATGTGATGAGTTACAGGAGAAGGCACACAGAATAGAGCAGTGTAGACCAGAGCCAATAACAACTGAAACCTTTACACTGTATTGCAACCTTTCGTCTACTTAGTAACAGAAAAGAATTAGTTAATAGGGCCTGGGTCAGAAATCTGACTCCTGGGAGGACAGAGAGTATACTATCTATGTCCCAAAATAATGGAAATTAACTCTGAATATCATTGGAAGGACTAATGCTGAAGCTGATTCTCAAATTCTCTGGCCACTGATGTGATGAGCCAATTAGTTGGAAAAGACCCTGATGCTGGGAAAGATTGAGGGCAAGAGAAGAAGGGGACAACAGAGGATGAGATGGTTGGATAGCACCACCCACTCAATGGACATGAGTTTAGCAAACTCCAGGAGATAGTGAAGGACAGGGAAGCCTGGTGTAATGCAGTCCATGGGGTGGCAAAGAGTCGGACACAAGTGAGTGAGTGAACAACTGTTCCAAACAAACCTTTCTCGGGACAAGATGCCAAAATGGATATGTGTGAGAATTAAAAAAAAAAACAAAACCTGGAATCCATAGCCCAGGCTTGGACCTGAGGGAAGGGCTGTGCTTTACAATCTTCCCTGGTTCAGGGAAGCCTGGCCTGCAGTCTGTGGGGTCCCAAAGAGTCAGACATAACTGAGCAACTGAACTGAACTGAACTGGTTCAGCACCTCAGCATTCTAACCCATTGTTTTAATCACTTCTAATCGCCAGAGTAGTCACAAACCAAATTGAATTCCTGTTTACAAAGTATGTGTGGGTGTCCCAAGATCAATTTCTCTTTTTTTCATACCTAGTAAATGTGGTTTTGGACAGTGCAGGGCACAGTAACTGAGGACCTTAGCAGGGATAGGTTGGTCCCAGCCCTTGGCTTTGTGATGTCACAAACGTTCAGTTGCACGTACATCCCTGTGGAGGTATCCTGAGGGGGTCAGGGTCCAACACGCCAAAGTTCAGGAATGTTCTGAGACACGGAATCTTCTCATCTGTGTTGAGTCAGGAGCTTCTGAGCCTACTCAAATTATATTTATGTGGCATTGACTAGCAATTACTTTAAGAGAAGAAAGAGAAGGAACAAAAACCTAACATGCTTAAATTACAATGAAAAGACGTGAGTGGGATACTCAACTCTGATTTTTGTGGTCAGGCAGGCAAACTCATGCTTTGTCAAAAAGAGGAAATTGAACATTGTGGCCCAGGGTTCTTGCGGAGGGCATGGGGGTGGGGGGCACAGTCAAACAAGCATGCACACTAACTGCACAGCTTCCTACAGGTATGTGCATGTTAAGTCACTCATGTCCGACTTTTTATAATCCCATGGCCTGTAGCCCGCCAGGCCCCTCCCCCAGACCTAGGCCTTAGTGTTAATCTCTCAGTCGTGTCCAACTCTTTGCGACCCCATGGACTGTAGCCCGCCAGGCTCCTCTGTCCATGGATTTCCCAGGCAAGAATACTGGATTGCGTTGCCATTTCCTTCTCCAGGGGGATCTTCCCTATCCGGGGATTAAACCCAGGTCTCCTGCATTGTAGGCCGATTCTTTACTGTCTGAGCCACTAGAAAAGCCCAGAGCTAGGCTTTGGGAAGGCTAAAATAATATAATTTGGAAGGCCCTCTTTAAAAAAATAGTATAAAATGACAAGTAGAAATTAAATAATAAGCATCTTGGAAGGGGCCTGAGTAAGTGGGGGACCACAGAGCTGAAGTTTCATCAGCTCCACTCTCTAAATCTACCTCTAGACTTCCTCACGTAACCCATCTGAGACTGCTGCTCCCATCTCCTTTTCCCTGGAGAGGGCATATTTCGGGCTATTAAGGTACAGGAGGTGCGGTTTATGAGCAGAGGTAATAAAAACCAAAGACAGGACTGTGCCAAAGGGTGACTCAAGCGGGATATGAGAAGTGTCTCCAAGTATTTGCAGGGTGGAAGCAGAGAGAAGGGAAAAGAATTGGTCACTCTTCTGGGGTGGAAAGGGAATGAGGATACGATTAAGTCAAGAAAAATGTGCACAAAACTCATCAGGAAACATTGTTGAACAGTATTTTCTGATACCTCGGAGTTGTATTTCCCATGGGAAGTATTTGAGGACCTATTGAGTCACTGAAAACTAAAACTGGCCACAGAAAAATGTGCCACAGGAAACAATCTTACAAGATGTTCTCGAGGGAGCAGCTGGATGGCTCCAGAGTTCATTGTGAGCCGTGAATTCCAGAAAGCTGACGCATGGCTTCTATAGATTACTGTGTGGGGAGGAGGCCAAGGCAAGAAAAGAGAGTGCGAGCCTGTGGGGTGGGGCAGCCACCTCCACCCACCTTTGCTGCTGGTGTAGGGAAGCATGCGATTGAAGAAGGAAAATATGGGAAGATAGTGCCACCCAGAGTTGAGATGAAAACTGCAGCCAGAAACCAACAGCCAATTCAATGGCGAACAGGAATCAGAAATTCTCTGCTCCCTTTTCTTAAAGGAGAGGAGGGAAATAAAGGGTCTTTGGGTAATACAGACATCACCCCTGGACTGAAGCACACATGTGTCAAACAGGGTGTTAAATAAGGCTGACAAATGAGGAGAAATACGGTATGATATCCCTATATGTGGAATCGTATAGTGAGTGAGTGAAAGACAATCAGTCATGTCTGACTCTTCGCTACCCCACAGACTATACAGTCCATGGAATTCTCCAGGCCAGAATACTGGAGTGGGTAGCCTTTCCCTTCTTCAGGGAATCTTCCCAACCCAGGGATAGAACCCAGATCTCCTGCATTGCGGTTGGATTCTTTACCAGCTGAGCCACCAGGGAAGCCCAAGAATACTGGAGTACTAGCCTATCCCTTCTCCAGCAGATCTTCCTGACCTAGGAGGAATCATATATGTGGAATCTAAAAAGAAATTATACAAATGAACTTATTTACAAAGCAGATACAGATTCACAGACCTTATGGTGGATGGGGGAATGGAAGGATCAGGGGAAGGGATAGTTGGGAAGTTTGGGATCTACATGTACACATTGCTATATTTAAATAGATAATCAACAAAACCATACTGTACAGCACAGGGAACTCTGCTCAATGTTACCTGGCAGCCTGGATGGAAGGGGAGTTTAGGAGGAAATGGATACAAGTATGGCTGAGTCCCTTTGCTGTCCACCTGAAACTATCACAACCTTGTTAATCGGCTATACCCCAATATGAAATTAAAAGTTTTTAAAAAAATAGAGTACAGAATATATCGGGTGACAGGATCAAGATCAAAGACTAATTTGGCAGAATGTGGACTAATTCAAATGCTCCAAGGGGAGCCTGCCTTTGAGTCCCCAAACCAACTGCACAAACACAGGATGTGAGCATCATGACTCGGTTGGTGGCAGATCTGGTCGACGTGGCGGAAGGGCAGGGCAGGGCAGAGAGGCTTTCACTAAATGTCAGCCCAAAGTGAGTCAAACAGGTGTGATTTTTATGGCACGTTAATTCCCTATTATATAGTTTTCAGTCTGTTCAGTTTTTTTACTTGTGTGGTCAGAGTGGTGACTCCCAAGTTCCTCACATGTGGAACCGGAAATTCAGAACTCCATCCCTGGGTGTATGCAAAAAGTTTTCTAAAATTATAGGTTCCTGGGCATCACCCCAGAACCACTATGGCAGCTCAGGATGGAGCCTAGGAATCTGCATATCTTCCAAAGTTGCAAAGATGGTTCTGATGCTGATCAGAATTGACCCCTACTGCTCTCAAATATGGAGCCGACTTTGAGGACTTTACAATCAAGACAAACAGCTGGAATATAGAAAGCACCATGGGAGCAGACAAGGACAGAGAGGAGGGAATGGTCCTTAGGAAGAAGCATTTTCAAAAATGAGTGACTTGAGTTCATCTTGACAAGAGGCAGATCCTTGGGTAAGAAGAGAAGACATTCCAGGAAGAAGGAAGGAAGAGCATCTGCCAGGATGAGGAGGATGAGGTCCTTGGGTATTCAGGGGAACACAGCAGTCTCCCCACCTTCTCAACCCCAATTAATTGGCACAGTTTTTGAGGACAGAAAGCACCATTTGTATTCCTAGGGGACTGACAACAAAAGATATGCAATCAAACCCTTATTGATTTGCCAGGTTTGTTTGCTTTTTGTTTAAGTTTTAGAAATGTACTTTAAAAAACAAATTTATCCCTTTGCCCAAAGATTGGGAGAGACATGGTAGATAGCCACAGCTTTGCTAACCCAGGGATTTATTTCTCTCCAATCCTCCTCCCTCTGCAGGCTTACCCCCAACACTACCTAACACACAGATGGTCTCAGGATGTTATAATTCTTACTAATGTCACTCACTGGAGAGTGGAGACCACCCGTGACACCAGGAAGCCTTTCCATACCCATGGCTCTATGAGGCCCCTGACATTGCAGATCACAGGGCTTATGAAGGGGATGGAAAACCCGACACAAGGGAATGGGAACTGACAAAAGTTACTACAAAGCAATGGTGACTCTGCGATGTTTTGTCTGCCATAAAATCAAGCCCAATCCATTCCCACCAGGTTCCTAGGGAGTGGCAGTGTGATGGACACTCAATCACTGTGCACTTTTTTAATTTATTTTTTAATTGAAAGATAATTGCTTTACAGAATTTTGTTGTTTCTTCACTCTGCACATGTAGGTCCTTGCGTCTTTGTGCCGAATCCCCAATGGCAAGCTCTTCTGTGTAATCGCTCAGGACAACTGGACCATGAGTGCCTTGTCAATTTTTAAATGCCCAAGTTCCCCACAAGGCAGCGTTTAATCATGAAGCACTCCAAAATATATGACAGAGGGGAGGGGTGGGAGGAGGTGGGAGGGAAATGGAAAGGGAGTTTTCTTTCTACCAACACTAAACCAAAGGGATTTGGAGCACAGATGGCATCTGCAGTCATTCTGGACAAGCTGTGAGACAAGGACCATGGTCAAGGTAACCAGCTTCCCTCTCTTATTGTTTGGAACATGCATTTCATAGCTGTTTTGCTCCTGATTTCTTTTAAGAGATGTGCCAGTCTCATCTATTTGTTGTCTTTACTAGTCTGTGTTAATCCTGAGGTTTTGCCATTAACTTATGTTGATGGAAGAATCACTGAAAATTGGTAGAAATTAATTATTGAAAAGTATAGATTTTCAATCTATATTTCCTAGTGGTCTGAGCCTGTGTCTGAAGCCACACACTGTCCCTTTTTTAGAGACTGAAGAGTCCCCTCGGCTTGGGGCTTGTCAGTACCTGCAAAGATAGAACGTGTCTGTGGCCGTTATTTCTTCTCCGTGATCTCCTGAAGGAAACCGACTGCCAAATTAGATTGTTCTTCTAAATCAAGAGAAAGGCATTTTTAGGGGGAAGAATAAAATATGTAGTGAAGGGTATGGCAGTGTGGGTGTTGAAGACAATTCTTGAAGATTCTTGAATGGATTCTCATTCAGTTATCAAGATAATCGTTGAATGAGTTTCCTTGAGTCTGTCCTTGGTAGACACTCCTGGGAACAGCGTCTTTGGACTTCATTGCAAGCTCTTTTTCTTCTCTTTTCAAAACTTTTTACATATTCGAGTATAACTGATTAACAATGCTCTGATAGTTTCAAGTGCACGGCAGAGCGACCCAGCCATCGTATACGTGTATCCATTCTCCCCCAAACTCCTCTGCCGTGAAGGCTGCCGCAAAACATGAAGCAGAGTTTCTTGTGCTATACAGTAGGTCCTTGTTGGTTATCCATTTTAAATATAGCAGCGTGTACATGTCCATCCCAAACTCCCTAACTATCCCTTCCCCCTGGTAACCATAAGTTCATTCTCCCAAGCTCTTTTTCATTCTCTTTCTCAACTTCTTAAATTGGTTGTCACCTTAGAGCTGCTACAAAGTGGTTGTACTGTGATGAGGGGATTCATGACTCTTATTTCGGAATAACCTGATGAATAATTTGTGAATAGGTATGATTTTAAATGGATTGAGGGTAAAATTTTAAAATCTGATGGGATAGTGGCTAAATCTCCAAGTAATATGGGGTTGAAAATAAAGTTATCAAAAACGTAGAATTGCCTGAATCCTTAGTTCCATCTTTATACAGAATAATGGATGAAAATGTTGTACCTTGAAGTCTGTTTCCTATTCAAGCAATGGATATAAAAATAGAAAAGGTAACTAATTAAGAGGAGCAGAACAATGACAAAAACCAATAGGATTTTCAAAACTAAAAAACAAGATGAAAACATTCTTTTAGGAGAAGAAAAGGGGCTTATAATGACTTCCATATCTGGCAATATAAGACCACCCCCCCTTCCAGGTATCATGGCTTTTGAGTCCTCACCAAGGTCACCCAGAGTCTTGAACCAACAATTCTTGCTGGAGTTAATTTGTTGAGTGCTTTAAAAAAAAAAAATCTTATTAGCAAATTGCTTTACAGAAGCTGTTTTATCATACATTTTCCTTATTGGCTTATATCTACATATGAATCTGGTATATTTCTTATTGCCATAAAAAAGTGCACTTTGTCTGTGGCATGTACTGTTTTAGCCCCTAAAAATTATAAAGAACAAACTATTATGATTCTAAGATAAAGTTGCCTGTTTAATGTAGAAAATGTTCAGCTGGAGATGATGAGAGAGGCAGATTTATGGGCCTGTCTTATTTAGCTATGGTTTTATTTACATCTCTTAAACTAAGCAGATTTGGGTCTGATTAATTCTGATGTAAGTGATTCCCCTTAGAAAGCTCAAGATGGTTTACTTTAAGAAGTGTCTGTCAGCAACTAAGTATGGGCTTCTTTTCCGTTCAGTATATATTAATATAACAGTACAAACTGCTTCGTAATGCAAAGTGTCAGACCTGTCAGATCTCTTTATTTTTATTAATAAATCAAATTCAATCTGGCTCCACGCCACCACTCCCCAGCACTGAAACATCTAACATTGGACATTTTCATCTCACCCTTCTTTTAGGTTAAAAATGACAAGGCCGAGGGCTCCAGCCAAAGCCACGGGGGCTGCCTTCATTCTGCAGCCACCCACCGGGTCGCCCCCGGGCACTGCAACCACACTGGGCTGTGGAGCTGCACCTGCAGGTTCCTTGTCCACCCGCCAAGGACACCCTCCTATGGCTCCAAGGCCAGGGCGCTCAGTGCCCAGCCTCCATGGGTACCACGCAGCCACCTTGCATTTGAGATTCTCTCAGTTCAGGCATTGTGGGTGGAAGCTGCACTCAGATCTCCACCTCTCTCAAAACCCACCACTCTATTTCCTCTCCAAGGGTTGCAGCGTCCCAGTTGGTCCTCTGCCCTCCCACCCTCAAGAGCCCGGTGCCTCTATCTGCTCCCCTAGGGAGCATCCTCTTTAACATTCATTAATAGGATAAATGGGCTTTCCTGGTGGCTCAAATGGTAAAGAATCTTCCTGCAATGTGGGAGACCCAGATTCGATCCTTGGGTCAGGAAGATCCCATGGAGAAGGAAATGGCTACCCATTCCGCTATTCTTGCCTGGAGAATCCCATGGATATATGCCCCCTTACTCCTCTCAGAGGAATCTAGCACAGGAAAAGTGAAAGCGTTAGTCACTCACTCATGTCTGAATCTTTGAGACCCCATGGACTGTAGCCTGCCAGGGTCCTCTCTCCATGGAATTCTCTAGGTATGAATACTGGACTGGGTTGCCATTCCCTTCGCCAGAGGATCTTCCTGACCCAGGGGTTGAACCTGGGTCTCCTGCATTGCAGGTGGATTCTTTACCATCTGAGCTACCAGGGAGGAAGACATCAAAACCTTATATAGGATAGTCGTAAATTAAAACCCATTTATAACTAAAAGGAGTATAAATATTTTTTGTTAGATTGGAGGAATGGAGAATTTAACATGTGAGCCATTATTATATGTCAGATAAGTGCCCAACATTTTGTTTGTATTATTTAAGTAAATCCTCGTAACAACAACAACAACAACAAATACCTCCCCACTACTTTTCCCTGAAGACAAAACCAAAGATTACCAGCAGGAACATCTGGTGATCGCCCAATCCTTTTTCTCAACCAGATGCACACTAGCTCAGTGGCTTAATCACATTACTATCTGATGCTTGTTCAGATTATCCCCAATAAGCGTTTTAATATAATAAGGTCCGGCTGAAATAAACATCATCGCTTCAGCGCCTGCTCTAGGCCACTCCTGGAGCCGAGCTTGCCCAAGGCTACTTGGAGAAAACTCCTAAGGGCTGGTCGCGCCCACTGTGTTGGAGGAAAGCAGCTCCATGGAGTTTAGGGACCCTCGGGGGAGGGTGCTGATCTCGGATCTCAGATGAGGCTCTAACATCAGGCTCCGCGTGTGTGTGTCTTATTACAGATGGGGCTCCCGAAGGGCTTCTCTAGCCAACGGACACGCCTATCTGCCGTCCTCAACATGCTATCACTCAGCCTCTCCACAGCATCCCTGCTCAGCAACTACTGGTTTGTGGGCACACAGAAGGTGCCCAAGCCCCTGTGCGGGAAAGGTCTACCAGCCAAGTGCTTTGACGTGCCGGTGCCCCTGGATGGGGGCGGCACCAACGCATCTTCCCCGGAGGTGGTGCACTACAGTTGGGAGACCGGGGATGATCGGTTCACCTTCCATGCCTTCCGGAGCGGCATGTGGCTATCCTGTGCGGAGATCATGGAAGAACCAGGTAGCTGCCTCGCCCCCAGCTGCCTGATTTCTTGTCCTCCCTCACAGAGGGAAGTGGCCCTCCCTCGTTCACACCTGCAGGGCTCACCCCTAGCCTCAGCATCTCCCCCCTCTCCATTGTATCCCTTCCACATCAAACTCCTTTGTCATAAGGTCGAAATTCCATCCATCGGGCATTTCACCTCCAGACAGTCGCTGGTTTCAAACAGCATCCCCCTTCAACAGTCTCATGCAGACTTTGAAGGTTATGAGACTTCCCATTCCTGCCAGCTAGAGTTGCCATTTAGAGACAAAACAAGGAGACTGTCGTAGAAAAAGCCTGGGCTCTGACCAGCTGTAACCTTACAGGAACAACTTCACTCCTACAGGCATTGATTTTCTCATTTTTGAGATGCAGGCATCAGAGTAGATGGCCCTTAAAGCATCCTAGAAGCATGTTCTCATTCTAAGTGTTATTGTTGCCACTGAAAAGGCAGGGCAAGTGAAGCCCAGGGAGGATAAATACATCGTGGAAGTTCTCCCCAGAGGAGCCGCAGACAGACCCTCTCAGGTCTCAGGTCGCGGGGCGTACACTCTCAAAGCAGGCGCTATGCCAGCATGTTAGGTGGGGGCTTGTCCTTGGGCGAATAGCAGAGAACACTCCCTCATCCCTGCTCAAAGCTTACAAAGACCCCCTTTGGTGAAATTTTCCTAAAGCCCAGAACTGTGTACAATTTGCAGTCTACAGCTTCTCCCAGGTTGGGCTAAGGCGAAAAGGAAATGGGAAAGGATTATAAACTCTTGGGTATATCCATTTATTTTTACATTTTTAATTTATTTATTTTAATTGGAAGATAATTACTTTACAATATTGTGATGGCTTTGGCCATACATCAATATGAATCAGTCACAGGCATACATGTGTCCCCCCATCCTGAAGCCCCCACCTTCCTCCTCACCCCATCCCTCCAGGTTGTCACAGTGTTGGCTTTGGGTGCCCTGCATCATATGTCAAACTCCCACTAGCTATCTATTTTACATGTGGTAATTTGTACGTTCCCACATACATGTAAAGTACAGACTTTTGGACTCAGTGGGAGAAGGAGGGGGTGAGATGATTTGAGAGAATTCCATTTATATTTATTATTGTGCCATTTAGCACTGCTGTGACTCCAGTCCGGGAAACAATTTAGAGCCACTCAAGCCAGCAGCAGGAGCAGAAGGAGCTGGTGAACCAACGCTGGAAACACCCCCTGGGTGACTCGGGGAGTGTCCTCTTCATCATCAGGACTTGAGGCAGAAATTAATCTTGGATGGCTCTGGCCTATTTTGTTCATCTATCCTTGCATCCTTCCCTGCTGCCAAAGAGACATTTATGGCCTGCCTCCCATGTGCTGGGCAGGCCCCCAGGATGCAATTAGGAAAAGCCTGTGTCCCTCAACCAGGGCAGTACCTCACCACCTTGTACCTTGTCTATTTCAGGGGAGAGGTGCCGAAGTTTCCTTGAACTCACACCACCAACCGAGAGAGGTGAGAAAGGACTACTGGAATTTGCCACGTTGCAAGGCCCACGTCACCCCACTCTCAGATTTGGAGGGAAGCGGTTGATGGAGAAGGCTTCCCTCTCCCACCCTCCCTTGGGGCTTGTGGCAAGTATGTGGGTTTGATGATAAATTTAGTTACCATTGAGTTGGGCCTCTGGGGATCTAAACTGTACTGTGATCTCCTGCTTTTCTTTTCTTCTGAGTCTCACAGGGTGACACTAACTCCCACTAGGCTGATTCAAACTCCCACCTGGCTGACACTCATTCCCAGGCAGGAACACAAAAAATCATCAGCAGGGACAAATAAAGTTCCCAAACAGAAATCTACCAACAGCTCTAACCTACTCCTGTTGCCAAGTAACCATGTAGAAAGCTTGAATTTTTCCTTTTCCAATGTTTTTTTTTTTTTTTTTTTTTTTGCATTTCAGTAACTTTATTGAAATGTATATATCCCTTAGTACCAAAACATAATGATAGTTGGTTAGGTTACCTCTACCAATGCAAAATTAACACTGATGTAATACATTTTTTTGTAACATAGAAAGGAAGGAGTCAAGGCCTGAGGGGAGGAAGAAGAGAAACAAAATAGATGGTTCCAGAATTAAAATTTTTTAAGAAAAGAAACAGAAATAAGTAGCAAAAGTTACATCCCTAAAAGATTTGGTGGAAATTGGATGATTTCTTCTCCAGTCTCCCTAAGAGTATTTACACTGAGTTAAGCATGGTTGTGTATGGGATACTGCGTAGAGTGAGAGCTGATAGCCAAGAGCCCCCTGGTCAAGGACTGTCGCAGCTGCTTTCAACTCTGTCTTCTCCTCTGGTGCTAATGAGGCTCTCCACTTCTCATGGGCAGCATTTGTTCACCGCTCGTTCAGTTATTTAATTGTCAGGGTGAGGGTTCTTCTTCCTCTGGTTTCTGACAGAGATCCTCTGGTTATCACTGGGAGCCCAGTTTGCCTACATTGGACTTGAACTCATCAGTTTCATCCTGCTACTGACGGACTTGCTGTTCACGGGGAACCCTGGCTGCAGCCTCAAGCTGAGCGCCTTTGCTGCCATCTCCTCTGTCTTGTCGGGTGAGCAGGGTCTCAGGAGCTACGGAGGGGGTGGGTGTCCCCTGTTGCCTTTGAAGCCTAGCCGGCAGCTGGAATCTCTGTCCTAAGGGAAGGAAGGAGCCCCGAAGAAAGCTAAAGAATGGAGCCAGGAGATACAGCACAGGCGTCTTTATTTTTTTTTAATTTTATTTTTAAACTTTACAATATTGTATTGGTTTTGCCAAATATCGAAATGAGTCTGCCACAGGTAAACATGTGTTGCCCATCCTGAACCCTCCTCCCTCCTCCCTCCCCATACCATCCCTCTGGGTCGTCCCAGTGTACCAGCCCCAAGCATCCAGTATCGTGCATCGAACCTGGACTGGCGACTCATTTCATACATGATAGTATACATGTTTCAATGCCATTCTCCCAAATCTTCCCACCCTCTCCCTCTCCCACAGTCCACAAGACTGTTCTATACATCAGTGTCTCTTTTGCTGTCTCGTATACAGGGTTACTGTTAACCATCTTTCTAAATTCCATATATATGTGTTAGTATACTGTATTGGTGTTTTTCTTTCTGGCTTACTTCACTCTGTATAACAGGCTCCAGTTTCATCCATCTCATTAGAACTGATTCAAATGAATTCTTTTTAATGGCTGAGTAATACTCCATTGTGTATATGTACCATAGCTTTCTTATCCATTCATCTGCTGATGGACATCTAGGTTGCTTCCATGTCCTGGCTATTATAAACAGTGCTGCGATGAACATTGCGGTACACGTGTCCCTTTCCCTTCTGGTTTCCCCAGTGTGTATGCCCAGCAGTTAAACCGAAACAGCATGCAAAATGCTAGATTATGTCATTACGTACTTTGCAAAATGATTTCTCTCTGGGTTCTTTCTACTTGCAAGTTTTCTCATTATGTACAATACGGTTTGGTTTATTACTTCTGAGTCGTGACATGCATACAGCTTTGCCGGACTCTGTTGGATCAAGTAAGAGATGCCTGTAAATCAGTGGTCCCCAAGCTTTTTGGCACCAGGGACCATTTTTTATGGAAGACAATTTTTCTGCAGACTGGGGGCAGGGGATGGTTTGGGGATGATTCAAGCGCATTACATTTATTGTGCGCTTTGTTTCTTTTATTATTATATCAGATCCACCTCAGATCATCCAGCATTAGACCCCAGAGGTTGGAGCCCCTAGTGCAGATGATGAAGGAGAGGGTTCATGTTGGGGATGCAGATGGGAAAGACCTAAAAGGGAGGAGAGCCCAGCGTGCAGCATTGACTAGAAATGTTCCCATAGCTCAAAACCGAACATCTGGGGAACCAACAGTAAACATGCCTTCAAGGAGGAGCCCCCAGCGCAGGGTAGCCCTGATGCCAGATAGGGAATATGATTTGCTCCCAAATCGTAGTCCCTATAGGTAGATGGCAGTGCCAGCCTTTCTCTAAGGGTGCTGCCTCCCTGTTTCTTTTGCAGGCCTTCTGGGGATGGTGGGCCATATGATGTACTCACAGGTTTTCCAGGCAACGGCCAACTTGGGTCCAGAAGACTGGAGGCCACACGCTTGGAACTATGGCTGGGCTTTCTAGTAAGTGCTTATCACCTCCGCCACCTTTCTCTTCTTCCCCGGTCCACCTCCATTTAATGGCAGCCCTCAGCTAGGCACTTGCTCTCTGTCCTCCTTCCTTCTCTCCATCCCTCATCCCAGACACCTGTCAATCATCCAGAGGGCTGGACCAGCAGGCCATACCCATTCTCTCCCCACCTTCCAAGGAGAGGTACAGAGTGGATTCCTCCGGCTTATTTTTCGTGAGGACGTTGTCAAGTTTTTCTGCTGATAAAGCTGTTAAGAAGTGCTTCTACACCTGACATGTAGGACGTCCTAGGGAAATGAGACTGATTTTGCATGGTTTATGGAAATGAGGCTCTACATTTTATATATTCTGTGGCCCACAAAGTTCATTCAGATTTTTCCATAAAAGCTTACAGAGAACCCTGAACAAACTTTTTGGCCAACCCAATATTTTATGATTCAAAATACTTGGGAGACAGAGAAATGAAGAAATAGCCTTGAAATCTGGATTCCATTTCTGTGAATGGCTGCCCACTCTCCTCCTATAATGAATAAGTTCATCCTGTCTCCATTCTTATTCCACCAAACTGTGTTAGAAATGAAACAGTCTCCCCGTAACCCTTAAAGAACTAAGGGCTCAGTTAGTTTGCTGCTGCTGCTGCTAAGTCACCTCAGTCGTGTTTGATTCTGTGCGACCCCATAGACGGCAGCCCACCAGGCTCCCCCGTCCCTGGGATTCTCCAGGCAAGAACACTGGAGTGGGTTGCCATTTCCTTCTCCAATGCATGAAAGTGAAAAGTGAAAGTGAAGTCGCTCAGTTGTGTCCGACTCTTAGCGACCCCATGGACTGCAGCCTACCAGGCTCCTCCATCCGTGGGATTTTCCAGGCAAGAGTACTGGAGTGGGGTGCCATCGCCTTCTCCTCAGTTAGTTTAGACTTATCTTATTATAAAGAAGGAAGCAGAGACCATGATGAAACACATACATTCAAGGGTAACATCCCCTTTATGTGGGTTTCTTACCTTCTCCCTTGAGGGACACTCTCCATTCACTACACAGATGCCGACTTAGGTCTTTATGAACCATCTGGGCTGAGTGCTAAGCATTTACCAGTGCTGGAAAGACAGTGCCAGGCTTGAGTTTCTGTGCCGAAGAGGCACATGGAAGCCTATACCTGTCTGTCACAGGATCCCATCCCCTTTCCTCATGGTATAAATGGGCTATTGGATTCGGGGGTCTCTGATCTTTCCATCAGCCACCCTACCACAGTTTAGCTCATCTCCAGACTCATCATTTCTCAGCTGTTGTCCATTTTTTGAGCCATTCTTGGCATTTCAACTGCAGGGCTCAGACTTCAAAACTCCCACCAAAGCATCTTAGTCCGTCACAGGCAGCAGAGGGGAACGCACAGCAGCGGCACGTGGCCTTCCACTGTCACAGCCTCGTGAAATCCACCCCCCAACAACACCCCCCCAACTCCTGGTGTCCTGGGCTTCCCACGATGGTGAGGCACTTAGGGGTTTGACTTTCCTGGTTCTTAGGAGTGTGTTTGATATGGTTCCCTGGTGTCTTTTTCTCTTTGTTGAATCCATCCAGCTTCTGTTCCATCTTTTACAAATTTCTCTGGGCTAAGAACCACACTGTTTGCACTGTAGGCCTTGTTTCCACTAGAGAAGTCTATACTAATGCCTCTGGATGTGTACTCAGGGCTTCCTGAATGCCTCCCCGAGGCTCAACTCTGGAGACCCTACGACAGCTAGGCTGAAAACCAAGGAAGACGGAAGAGGTATCTGAGTGCAGGAAAATCTTTGGCAGGAAATATGTGTGTGTCAGGCTTCCCTGGTGGCTCAGAGGGTAAAGAATCTGCCTGCAATACAGGAGACCCAGGTTCAATCTCCGGGTCAAGAAGATTCCCCTAGAGAAGGGAATAGCCGGCTACCCACTCCAGTAGACTGGCAGACTATAGTCCATGGGGTTGGACACGACTGAGTGACTCACACACACACACACGTCAGGGAAAGGTAAGAGGTAGTGCGTTGGGCTGCGTGTACTGTGTCAGATGAGCTACAGGTCTGTGGAATTGTTGAGATTATATGAGGGTAACTGCAGCTTGGGAAACTGCAGTAGTCCAAAAAATTGTGTGTGGCGGGGCAGGAGTGAGTGTGTGTATGTGTGTGTGTATACACATATACACAGAGCTTCCCTGGTGGCTCAGATGGTAAAGAATCTGCCTGTCAATACAGGAGATGCAAGTTTGATCGCTAAGTGGGGAAGATCCTCTGGAGGAGGGAAATGGCAACCCACTCCAGTATTCTTGCCTTGAAAATCCCATGGACAGAGGACCCTGGCAGGTTATAGTTCATGGGATTGAAAAAGAGACAGACACAACTTAGTGACTAAACAACAACACACACAAACATACACACGTATAAAATAGGCCACCAGGTATGAAAGAACACAGCACTTACAACGAATCAGTGCAGTGAAAATGAATGTTAAACTCCTGACTTTAACCCCATATGAATCATGGTTTTTTACTACAAAACATTCAGAACTTACCCTAGGACAGACCAAATTCAGACCTCTGCTCTTTATCTATATGTGAAAGGTGACACCCTCATGTTCCTAAATCCCTAAGAGGCATCCCCTAGTTGACTAGTAGGAAGGGACCTTGATATTTTTCTTTCAAACCCGTGAGAAAGCATCTTAATTTCCCATTTTGTGTGTGTGTGTCCCTAGCACGGCCTGGGTCTCCTTTACCTGTTGCATGGCATCGGCGGTCACCACCTTCAACACCTACACCCGGCTGGTGCTGGAGTTCAAGTGCAGGCACAGCAAGAGCTTCCGAGGAGCCCCAGGCTGCCAACCACATCACCACCAGTGCTTCCTGCAGCAACTGGCGTGCACAGCCCACCCGGGGGGCCCCGTGACCAGCTACCCCCAGTTCCACTGTCAGCCCATCCGCTCCATCTCCGAAGGGGTAGACTTCTACTCAGAACTACATGACAAGGAACTTCAACAAGGCACCAGCCAGGAGCCTGAGACCAAAGCAGCTAGCTCATCTGTAGAAGAGTGTTAGGAGTTAGGGGGTTTGGAGAGCAGACCGAAGCCCCACCTTACACGTTGCTCTGTGACCAACACGTGCTCAAGCCACAGTCTGTTTCCTGAGTGTGACTTTCGGAGGTTAAGAACAAGGGTATTGAAAGTCTAAGTCCAAGGGCTGCATGTCCAGGTGCCCAGCGCCCTGGCTCCCTTTTCCAAAACAGCTCAGTCTCACTGCCCCCACTCCACCGCCCCCCACCCCACATCTCACTCATTCAGAAGTTCTTCTCAATTCGATTGTTCATTATGTGCTGGGTTCTGGGAGATAAAAAAAGGAGTAAAATAGAGATCCTGCCCTTTAGGGGCAATCAGGCTGGTCAGGAGAACAGAGATGGGTGGTTGATAGGGCTCAGCTCAGCCGTGGCGCACTTGACTTTAAAGCCACACACGGGGAGGCAGTACTAGGAGCTATGCCGTGTAGAGCGGGTGCCTGCCACAGCGTCCTGCACCCATTGGTAGGGACCACATCACACCATGTTAATTACTATGTTAATTACACATTATCCTTGGAGAGACCAGGAGAGCAGGACACGTGAGAAGGCTCCCACAGCCTGCAGGGACAGGCCACCCCCAAAACAGTCCCCCTGAAGTCCCCTGGTGGCCTAATGCTTAGGATGCCAGGCTTTCAGTGCCATGGCCTAGGTTCAGTCTCTGGTCAGGGAACTGAGATATCCAACAAGCAGTGGGTGCAGCAAAACAAAAACAAAAATCCAGCCCACCGAGACCATGAGGACAGGACAGCGGTTCTCCAGTGGAGAAACCAAGGGACGCTTCCCCAGAGATCAGGCTGCAGCTGACACTCCTCTCTGAGCCTCCGGCTCACATCCACCGCCTCGCCCCTTCCCTCTTCCATCAAGGAGAACACACCATCCTTGATGGCTGGAAAAAATGTGAGCGGCACACACGTATGCTCCTATACACTGTTTATTTGTTCTGTAACAATTCACATTTTAAATAGTGCTTCCTGACAACGTACCAGCCGGCTCTCCTTAAACACGGGTACTAAGGATGGCCATTCACATTTGAAGGGGCGGGGGTGGGGAGGGGAAGCCACTGGACCACACGAGGAAAGGTGGCAGAGACCCTCTGGAAGGGGGATGGTGGGGAAGATGTTATCTAGGGTGGAGGGTTCATAAGGGATGTAAAAAGGAGGTGCTGGGAGAAGGAACAGCCTTGTGTTCTCAGAAGTCAGTACCATTTCTAAGTAGTGGTTGATGGGCTCTGCTGGCACCCCAAGTGGAGCTCAGGGGAGGAGAGGAGCCCTTCCTGTCTTAGACGTCTGGTCAGGGGGTTGCCTGAGAAGAGAGGGAAGTTCAGGGACATGTTTGACAACAGCCCAGCACCCACACCGGTCAGATGAAGCTTCCTCGATCTTTATCCACTATGTACACCCCACTGTACTGGCTGCAAGAGAAAGAGGAAACCTGTGTCCTGCTGTTTTAGCCAGAGAGAGATTCAAAATGATCAGGGTCAAAACAGTCTATGTTAAGTTGTTTTGCAAACACACCGCAAAGAATTTAGGGACTTTTTTTCCCCTGACTGCTACTGATGTGTTTCTGGGACACGCCCAACATAAATACAGTCTTCTGCCCTCAACAGTCCCTCTCAAACCAGATCCTCAGTAAACAACTCTGCATTTGACTCTTGCCTAAAGTGGGTGGCTTCCCAGTAAGCCTTCATGGGGCAGGGCACCAGGTGGCCCAGCCCCGGGCCATAGGATGGCCACTCAGGCTTTAGGTATTCAGCTGACTGAATTAGTCCTTAGGATTCTCTCCTAGACCAAACTTGATCCTACACCCTTCTAGCCAGGCAGATTCAAACCCTAGAAGTGAATCTGGAATCAATCCCATGCTCCTGGATGTCTTCTAATTGTTCCCCTAAGTTTACAATAAGCTGGACCCACACATGCCTTTCAAGGTAGAACCAAATTTGCTTTCAGGGACTTAAGGCAGAGGGGATGAGAGGGCAGAAACCTGGTTAAAAGACCAGTCTACAGGCTGGGCACCATGGTGGCTTAGAGCTCTGGCTACCAACTTCTGTTAGGTCACAATGCCTACCAGTGGGCAATTCAGACATATCCCTTTAAATCTGGCATCCCAATTTTCTGTAATCTCTAAAGTCGAGTAATCTATTAACACAAGCTAAAAAGACACAGGTTTAAGTCACGAGAGAACCTGAGTGTACTCAGGGATGACTTATCAAAATTATTCCAGAACAAAAGTGGCTCTCCTCCGGCTCATGTGGGACTCCCTGCTGTATGAACAATGGTCTAGACGTTTAACAGAGAACCTGATAAAGTAACGTATTCATACAGAAGGAGGAAGAGTAAGCGCTAGAGATAACTCTAAAGAATTTCACCACTTATAAAAGCTATAGTATTTACAGAGACATTTTCTCAAAATACTCTGCTTCAAGGGCTCTGCAAGGAGGAGGAGTGTACACGGCAGAGTGGTTGCATGCTGGGCTCAAGGAGCCAGAGTCAAAGTCCAGAAGCAGCTTGGCTCTCGTGCAAGCAGAGCAGAAATTTCCCTGAATAAAAGAGCAGAAAGGAAGATGCCCAGGAGGAGAAGATGCTGAGGAAGCAGAGTGGAGATGAAGGGGGCTGAGGCTGCCTGCCTCAGTCGTTCCTGACTTGAGTTTTCCTCTAAGCTGAGGATGGCATACACATAAGCACATCTGAAGTAAACATGATAACAATGACCATGACTGGCAGAACAATATCAACTGAGACGTAACCTCTGGGCCTTGATGGTGGAGGGGGTGGGGGGAAGGGGAGGGGGTATTTAAACCACTTTTGCTCCCCTTCCGATAGTCAGAATGGGAGAAAATTATTGCAAACAAAGCAACTGACAAAGGATTAATCTCCAAAATCTATAAGCAGCTCACACAGCTCAACAGCACAAAAACAACCCAATCAAAAAACGGGTAGAAGACCCAAACAGACATTTCTTCAAAGAAGATATGTTATTGTTGTTCAGTTGCTAAGTCGTGTCTGACTCTCTGCAATCCCATGGATTACAGCACACCAGTCTTCTCTGTCCTCCACTATCTCCTTGCTCAAATTCATGTCCATTGAGTCGGTGATGCTATCTAACCATCTCATCCTTTGCCGTCCCCTTCTCCTTTTGCCTTCAGTCTTTCCCAGGAAGAAGACATACAGATGGCCAATAAACACGTGAAAAGATGCTCAACAACCTCTGAGCCACTGGGGAAGCCCTCACTCATTATTAGAGAAATGCAAACCAAAACTACAATGAGGTATCACCTCACACCAATCAGGGTTAATTGTTATGGTCACTACATCTAGAGAGAAGGAATATGTGAGGAGACAAGATAGGAAGCGTAAGACGAGGAAGAAATGAGAATTCTGGCTGGCTCGTGCTACCCCCACGTCAGTCTTTCTTGCTGCTGCCAAGGTCAGGGGGCAGGCGAGGTACCAGCCAGGGGAGAATAGGGGAGAGAGGCTGAGGGGCCCTCCAAGTCAGAGGTCGGCGACCTGTCTCAAGAGGACCCAAACCAACAAGATGTGTTTCAGACGGATGAAAACCTGGGTCCCTGGGAGCTTAGGATGTGCGTATCTAGAGAAGACTTCATCACCACACGAACACACAAATGCACGCTCAGGGCGTTAGGCACAGCAAAACGTTCCAGGAAGAACTTCCCTGGAATTTCCCAGCCAGGGTTCATAAATTAGACATACAAAAAATAAAACAGTAAGATTCACAGTTCCCAACTATCCACACAGAGTGCCTAGGAGAAGGGGTTAATCCAGGGGTCGGGCACGCAGGTAAGACACCCCAGCCGAACAGGTGGTGCTGTTACCAAAGAACTCCAAGTGCCTTTCCAAGTGCCTGGCGATGGTCACGCAGAGGAGGTGGAAAGGGGTGACAGAAGTCCTCCTCTCCAAAGAATTATGTTTACACCCGCTGGGGAGGGACAGTGACACTCCGTTCACTTCTTCTGGAACTGCAGAGTCCAGCAGCCTAGATCTAGGGAGAAAAGGGCACGAATCAGTGACTTTAATTTTTTTCATGGTAGAGACATGGAAGGGCTCTCAAGGTCAGAATATCCCTCTATTTCCCTATCCTTTTGTCTTAGCCTCCAGAGTTTACAAGTATCCCTCCAGAAAGGCCCAGAGACCTTATCTTTTTCCACGATACATTCTTGAACATTGAACTAGGCTGTCGTATTGAGGAGGGCAGGAGGTGCATTTTGAGCAAAATAACCAGTCAGTCCTATAGGAAATCAACCCTGAATATTCATTGGAAGGGCTGATGCTGAAGGTGAAGCTCCAATACTTTGGCCACATGATGTGAAGAGCTAACTCACTGGAAAAGACCCTGATGCTGGGAAAGACTTCAGGGCAGGAGGAGAAGAAGCCAGCAGAGGATGAGATGGTTGGATGGCATCGTTGACTCAATGGACATGAGTTTGAACAAACTCCAGGAGATGGTGAAGGCCAGGGAAGCCTGGCATGCTGCAGTTCATGTGGTCAAAGAGACACAACTTAGCAATTCAACAACAACAATAAGAGTTCTTCACAGTAGGTAACTGCCACAAGCCCTGCACAAGGCTGGCATCACCAGCCTTACCCAGGAAAGACCCGGAGTAACAGTAAAAGCCATGACTCCCCACTTCCAAATGTCTCCTTTAAGAGAGAGGGTACCATTTCCAGCTCAGAACAACCAAGCAATATAGTTCAAGGTCATCACTCACCCCTACAAAATAATGCTGGTCTAAAACAGCTGTTTCCTGATACCCAGCAACTCAAGAAGGTGCCCACCCGCACACTTGACCTTCTAAAGAGCAGACTTGGAGTTGGCTGTGTTTGCCCTTCACCCTCAAGAGTAACCACACAATTTCTTTCCCAAGCTTGTCACCTGGTAGGGAGAGTCGACAAACTTTATCCTCGAGAGGAATCTGCGCAGCTCTCCACGGCCGATTTTGGGGGTGGTCTCCTCCAGCTGGACCATTTGGCCTTCCATCAGCGCCCACCGCAGACTGAGCTTGCTGACCACCAGGGGTGCCGGGTGCCCTTCAGAGCTGGGCCCTGTGGTCCTGGTAACGTAAAAGGCATCTTTCCACAGGTCGTTGATCCCAACTGAGGAAGGATACAAAGGAGAGCAGTCAATGAGGACAGAAGACTTGGACTCACAGGAGAGTGGCTGGGCTCAAGACTCATTCGCTTATTTCCTCCTCTGCTGATTCATACAAGACGTTTACTGAGCACTAATCAACACAAGGTACCGACTAGACAATGGGTGCATGCTGGTGAGCAGCTGCTGGCCAGCAGAGCGGCAAACTCTCTGTCTCTGTACCTGGCTTCTCCAAAGTGGCTACCTTTTTTCACTTAGTAATTGATTTATTTTGGCTGCGTTGGATCTTCACTGCGTCTCGTGGGATCTTTCACTGCAGCACACAGACTCTCCAGTTGTGGCCCATGGACTCTCTAGTTGTGGCGCACAGACTTCAGTAGTCGTGGCACACAGGCTTAGCTGCTCTGTGGCATGTGGAATCTTAGTTCCCTGACCAGGGGTCGAACCCATGTCCCTTGCATTTCAAGGTGGATTCTTTACACTGAGCTACCAGGTAAGTCCCAAAGCTACTTCTGAGAAAGCCCAAGATCAGGAAGTGAGGGGACTGGCCAACTGTGGTAGAAAAGGGAGCACAACAAACTAGAAATTCTGGTAACTCCTAGACTGTCAGTACCTCGTGGCCTAAGCTATGTACCAAGTTAGTGTTTATTCTGCCTCTATAAACCAGGTGTTGCAATAAAAATGGTCTTGATTCTTAATTACCAGTATGTAATGTTCACTGGAACAATGATTGGTTCAAAATTGGGAAAGGAGTATAGTAAGGCTGTATACTGTCACCCTACTTATTTAACTTATATGCAGAGTACATTATGCAAAATACCAGGCTGGATGAATCATAATCTGTAATCAAGACCGCTGGGAGGAATATCAATAACCTGAGATATGCAGATGACACCTTAATGGCAAAAAGCAAAGAAGAGCTAAAGAGCCTCTTGATGAGGCTGAAAGAGGAGAGTGAAAAAGTTGGCTTGAAACCCAACATTAAAAAAAGTAAGATCATGGCATCTGGTCCCATCACTTCATGGCAAAAAGAAGGGGAAAAAGTGGAAGCAGTGACAGATTTTATTTTCCTGGGCTCCCAAATTACTGTGGACAGTGACTGCAGCCATGAAATTAAAAGATCCTTGCTCCTTGGAAGGAAAGCTATGACAAACCTAGACAGTGTATTAAAAAGCAGTGACATCACTTTGCTGACAAAGGTCAGCACTGTCAAAGCTATGGTTTTTCCAGTAGTCACGTATGAAATGTGAGAACTGGACCATAAAGAAGGTTTGAACACCAAAGAACTGATGCTTTTCAATTGTATTGGAGAAGACTCTTGAGAGTCCCTTGGACTCCAAGGAGATCAAACCAATCAATCCTAAATGAAATCAGTCCTCAATATTCATTGGAAGGACTGATGCTGAAGCTGAAGCTCCTATACTTTGACCACCTGATGCCAAGAGCTGACTCACTGGAAAAGACCCTGATGCTGGGAAAGATTGAGGGTAGAAGAGGGCAGCAGAGGATGAAATGGTTGCATAGCATCACTGATTCAGTGGGCATGAATTTGAGCAAACTCTGGGAGTTGGTGATGGACAGGGAGGCCTGGTGTGCTGTATGCCATGGGGTCGCAAAGAGTTGGACACAACTCAGCAACTGAACAACATGAAATAGAACACTTGCAAATGTTAGTGGTTATGAGTGGTCAGATTGAAGGTGATTTTTCTTCCCTTTTCCTCTTGGCTCCAGTTTCCATGCACTGGGCATGTGCAGTAAGAAAGTCTCTACTGAGCCTAACCCACTCCAGTATTCTTCCCTGGCAAATCTCATAGACAGAGGAGCCTGGAGGGCTACAGTCCATGAGGTCGCAAAGAATCGGACATGACTGAGCATGCACTGAGCCTAAACAAAGGCCCTGAGGAAATATCCTGCCTCTGTTTTATCCTTTGCAGTGAGTTCTGGCTCCTAAGCTCCTACAGGGTTGAGAAACTACTCTGATTTGTATTCCCAGCACTGGGCGCAGTGCCTGGCCCACAGCTGATGATTGGTAAACGGCTGCTGAAACATTAGCTCCCTGAACCCTTGGGGATGGGATAGCACTGCCCCATAGCTTCTAGCATTCTAGCATGTTTGGGGACTGTGGGTCCTCACCCTGTGAGTCAGGTACAACCCCAGAGGGCGCTCTTGGGCAGTGGCCCCAGGCACCATGGTACCAAGGGAAATGCAGGGAGCCGCTCAATGCAGGGAGCCGCTCAGGGCACACCGAGTCAAACCAGTGAGATCAAACCAGGAGATCAAACCAGTCAATCCTAAATGAAATCAGTCCTCAATATTCACTGGAAGGACTGATGCTGAAGCCGAAGCTCTAATACTTTGACCACTTGATGCCAAGAGCCGACTCACTGGAAAAGACCCTGATGCTGGGAAAGATTGAGGGTAGAAGAACAGGGCAGCAGAGGATGAAATGGTTGCAGAGCATCACCGACTCAGTGGGCGTGAATTTGAGTAAACTCGGAGTTGGTGATGGACAGGGAGGCCTGGTGTGCTGCAGTCCATGGGGTCGCAAAGAGTTGGACACAACTTAGCAACTGAACAACTTAGAGTCCTGCTCTCATCCACAGCACACACCCTCATCCCCCTCACCTGGCCAGCACCTCCCCTCCCCTCCTCTGCATCACCCCCAGGGACTTACCCTCTGAAGCGGTCACAGTGCCTGTGGCATTGGCCAGATCCAGGAGGATGGAGGGGAAGGTGGGATGCAGGAGGTAGAGGTGGTGAAGGCTGGGTGGCTCGGTTCCCAGGACGACATCCTGACAATGAGAAGCAGGGAGAGCAAAGGTCAGTCCACTCTCCCTCGTACAACGTTGCTCAGATGAAAGGACGGCAGAGACAGTGGGGGTTACTCATGCCTTATGAGGCCAAGACCAGATCCCACACCAAGGTGTGTGTGAGAGAAACTCCACGTACGAGAGACATGTCATTTCAAATCTCAAAACACTGACTAAACACTAACTTCATCAAACCACCAGAGCTGGAAAATGCTTTCTCCCTCATAGGAAAAAGAAAGGAAGAAAGAAAATAGGCATGCCCCAGGAGAGAAAATGATGGCGCCCTCAGTCTGGTGCCTCTGGGAGTATCAGGAACGGTTCTTTCCCGGCAGCAGGAGGGGCTTTGTCAAGGGAAAGCCTGCTTATAAAAACACGGTGAACCAAAGACTCCTGCTTTCACAGGATAGCAAAGCCAACTGCAAGTGTCAAGCTAAAAAAAAAAAGAAAATCATAAAAATCTTATCTATTCCTGAAATAACTAAGACATGGATCAGACACTCATTAATTACAAAAACAAAAATCCCAAGATCTCAGTGTCAGTCTCCTGACCCCCTAAGGCAGAAGCAATGCACATCGGAACTTTCTTCACCATCTGACTCCATGCAAGGTTGATATTCTGCAGACACAAGGCTGTAGAGCACAGGAACCCCCTGAATGGGTTACCCAGTGCCTCCCCTTGTCAGCCCTGCTCCTCCACTGTCAGCAGGCGGGGGTCATTTGGGCGGGAAGCTCACAACCCCGTTCCCACCAGTACCCACAAAGCGTAAGAGGGATTTCCCGTATCCAGAATCCCACACCATGGACAACTCACATGACAAGAAAATAGCCTATTCACGTCACAGACACCTAAGTTACCAGGGGAGAAGGCTAGGGGGAAGGGATAGTTAGGGAGTTTGGGACTGACAGGTACACACTGCCATATTTAAAATGGATAACATGTATGGCAGAGTCCCTTTGTGGTCCACCTGAAACTATCACAACACTGGTAACTGGCTATACGCCAATATAAAAAGTTATTAAAAAAAAAAAGGATAACCAACAAGGGTGTACAGTATAGCACAGGGAACTCTTCAACATTCTGTAACAACCTAAATGGGAAGAGAATTTGAAAAAGACGAGATACATGTATATATATAACTGAATCTCTCTGTTGTACACCTGATACCAACACATTAATCAACTATGTGAAAGTGAAAGTGTTAGCTGCTCAGTCGAATCCCACTCTCTGCATCCCCATGGACTGTAGTCCGCCAGGGCTCCTCTCTGTCCGTGGGATTCTCCAAGCAAGAATACTGGAGTGGGTTGCTGTGCCCTTCTCCAGCAGGGATCGAACCCGGGTCTCGCATCTCCTGCATTAGCAGGTGGGCTCTTTATATTATACTAAATTTATTTATATCAGCGCCACTCCAATATAAAATTAGAAGTTTAAAAAAAAAGAAAGAAAGTCCCTCCTCACTGCCTACAGAATGGAGCCCAAACTCCTTCATGTGAAAACCAAGGTCTTACACCATGTAACCTAAATCAGCCTTTCCCAGCCTCCTATGATTATGTGCCTGCACATCCATGCTCCAAGAAGGTCTGTGAAACAAGCTCACACTTCACAGGCTTTACCTGTCCTTGGCCAATTTCATTTCCCCTTGGACATCATCCTCAAGAGCCACCTCCACATTAAAACACTTGTCACGAGGTCTCCAACTCGATGTCATCTCTTGTGGGAAAAGCTCCCTAATCGCCGACCCCCTCCACAAAACGAAGACCCTCCTCCTTTTGTGCTTCCATCTAAACTTTGTAGCTGCATCCCCTTAGAGCATTTGTAGCCTGCTTTTGTTTTGTGCTTATTTGTAGACGCTTACATTTGAGAGTCATCTGGTCTGAGTCCCTCATTTTATTAAGTGAGGAAACCAGGAAGTTAAATGTTAAGTAGAATGTCCACGGTCATCCGTCAGGGAACTTCAAAGTTAGGACAATCATCAATGGAAATCTGATCCTAAAGCGAGGGACTATATTAGCATCTGCATTAACGGATAAAGAGCGTGAGACTCAGAAAAGGTTAAGTTCTAGAGTGCATGGCTGATGAATGCAGGACTCCCCCTCCGTCAGGCTCCCCTCACCCACGATCATCTGCTCGTCCTCCAGAAGGCTGCACTGTCCCCAGTCTACCCTGAGGTCCCTGGCACACAGTAGGTGCTGGTCAACTTGGGTTTAACTGAACTAAATCAGAGTGAGTCTTACTCAAAACCCCCTGGCACCTGGCAGAGGCAGCACCCCCATCTCCTCAACCCCATTAAAGCCCCTCAGGATAGTACTGAAGATGTTCTCAGGGCTTCCCTGGTGGCTCAGAAGTGAAGAATGTGCCTGCCAGTGTAGGAGATGTGGGTTCGATCCCTAGTCTGGGAAGATCCCACGTGCCAGAGTGCAGTAACTACTGAGCCCATGCACCACATCTACTGAATTTGTGCTCTCGAGCCCGGGAACCACAACTACTGAGTCCACGTGCTGCAGCTACTAAAGCCCGTACAGCCTAGAGCCCGTGCCCTGCAAGAAGAGGAGCCACTGCAGCGAGAGAGTAGCGCCCACTCGCTCCAACTGGACAAAAGCCCACACAGAAACAAAGACCCGACACAGCCAAAAATTAAGTAAGTAATTGAATCAAAAAGAAATCTGTTCTCAAATCTGCCTTCTGCACATCAGAACGTCTCTCCCGTGAACCCCCAGGGGAACCTTCATCTTCAGCCGATGGAGAGAGTCAGCGATGACTTAGCGACTAGAAACAACAACGTGGTTTCCTCACAACAGTGAGATGGTTTCTGCTGCACAGTGAAGCGAATCAGCCTCATGCACACACACACGCCCTCCCTTCTGGGCTTCCCACCCATCCAGGCCACTGTCTCTACCCACAACCGCTCGGAAGACAGCAGGTCTAATAAGACCTCCAGACCCAGTCAGCTTCAAGAGCAGGTGCCATCTGACATTAGGCTCACTCACGGGATTGGGCGATGCAGCTGACAGCCCTTCAGCCCAGAAGAGGAAGACAGATTTCTGCTCCACAGTGGCTGCTGACGTGGCGGGAGTTTCTTTCATGTGACACGGGATGCTGTAACTCCACGTGACCAGGCCAGAGTCTCCATCCACCACCATCACCTGCAGAAGAGAAGGCGATGAGTACGACCCATCCTCAGACAGACAGCAAAACGCACAGACACAAAACCAGACAAAAACCCACAGACACGCAAACACCACATACGTTAACAGAGCTTAAACCAGATGCAAACAATGGGGTGTTCAGGGAGCATTACGTAACTAGGTCCAGGAGTCTGGACAAGGACATGAACTTGGGCAAACTCTGGAAGACAGAGAGGGACATGGAGTCCTGATGTGCTGCAGTCCATGGGGTCACAAAGATTCGGACATGACTTAGCAACTGAACAACAACAACCATAAGTCTAGACGGAGCCCAAAGGACTGCAGGATTCCCGGTGGGAAGGGACATTATAAATCATCAAGGCCTCCTCTCGTCGTCAGATGAGGAAACAGAGGCTCAGAGACAGGAAGTGACACCGATTACTCTGTACTTGGGGAGGTCCTGGGCAGAGCAGCTATTCTGCTGTGGAGGAGCTAAAACCAACGCCTCGTCTCTGTCCCTTCCTGCTGGTGACCATGGCCAACCACAGTTAGGAGAACACGATCAGGTGACAGCTCATCCTATCCCCTGACTCTGCCACGTGCATCCTGGCAGGTGCAGCTCAGACCAAGGGGAGCCTCAAATTTAAAAGAGCAAACTCTGAACAGGCAAAAAATAAATAAGAGAAAACTCACTCAGTTGTATCTCTCAAAAGATAATTAAGGGGAATTCGAAATTCCTGGCTGCATGTATATTTGCTCATCACCCCAAATCCCTCATATCTCACAGTTCTAGAACAAAACAGCTTCTCATTTGCCAAAATCCCAGGGACTTCCCTGATGACTGAGCGGGCAAAGAATCTGCCTACAATGCAGGAGCCACAGGAGACTTGGGTTTGATCCCTGGGTCGGGAAGACCCCCTACAGGAAAACAAGGCTACCCACTCCAGTATTCTTGACTGGGAAATCCTATGGATAGAGGAGCCTGGCAGGCTACAGTCCATGGGGTCACAGAGAGTCAGACACGACTTAGCAACCAAACAACAACATTGGTGACCTTGGAATACACGCCACCATCCATCTCAGGGCCTCTGGAGCTCCTGAGTGGATCTGCCCCTCTTCTAGAAATGCAATTCAACTGCCAGGCCCTGATCACCTTTCCCCCCTTCATGAAGTCCTCCATGACAATCCACCGCCCCAGCTGGCCCACCTTCTCTGAAATCTCAGTATATAAACTGAAGTGGTACATTTATTGATACGAGCCTTTCCCCAGCAAGAGACTTCAGAAAGCACATGGACACTGAGAATCCACAAGGAACTGCTACACAAGGAGCAGGGCATCGAGAAAAGCTTCTGCTGCTGTAGACGTTAGCACTGCATTGTGACTGTTCATTTCACCCACGCAGCTACACTTGGAGTTCTTGGAAGGAAGGGACCGTGTTTTCAGGTTCTTTCTATCTTTCATGATGCCAAGTGCAGGCCTGGACACCAAGTTCATCCTGGATATATGTTCTGACTTGATCTTCATCCCCAGGTTTTACCTTTTTCATCCCAACTCCATTCGGTATCTGAAGAAGGAAATCTATCGTCTCATCATCCGTGAAATACCCCGGAGTAGGCTGGCTGCAAGTGAGAGCAATGTGAGTGATGGGAAGTGAAGGACCAGAAGGGGAGAATGGGACCCTCCTCCCCTTGCACCAGCTCCAGATATTAACATCAAGCAATGGTTCCAGGCGGTTTTGAGTGAGTAGGAGTACATCACTAACCTGTGCAGGCCTTGGAGGCCCAAGACCCAGGAAGGGGTGAGGTTCTGCCCCCGAAGCAGGACGAGGCCTTGTGTGGTTGTGATCAGGAGGTTGCTGCTGTTGGAATCCGGCGCCTTCACCATCTGGAGGAGCTCCACCCCATCGCTGAGTTAAACGAGAGACCCCGAAAGTCTCAGGCTGGGGTGAAATTCCTACCCACATATTCTGGCTAATCCTCTAAGTCCAGATGTCTGTACAGACCCTTGCATTAGTCTCCTAGCAGTATCTTGTCTTGGGACTTTCCTGGTGGTCCAGTGGTTTAGACTCCATGCTTAAAATGCAGGCAACATGTGTTCACTCCCTGAGAGGGGGAGTGAGATCCCACATGCTACATGGTGTAGCCAAAAAAAAAATTTTTTTTTAAAGAGGGGCACTCTTGCTGTTTCAGTTGAATCTCTTTTTCCTGGTTTCTTTAGAAATCAAGGAGCCCTAGAAAATTTACGCAATTTCAGAAGGAAAAGACAAGAAAAGTGCCCCTCACATTGCATGTTCTGGAAAGATAACAGAGCTGAGAACAATCACAGGGAAGGAGCCAGAGGTCGGGACAGGATGCCTGAAACTGTCATTAAGCTTGGACAACAGCTCATACTCTCGTCGTTGTTGTTGTTCAGTCACTAAGTTGTATCCGACTCTGTGATCCCATGGATTGCAGCATGCCAGGCTTCCCTGTCTTTCAGCATCTCCTGGAGTTTGCTCAAACTCATGTCCACTGAATCAGTGATGGTATCTAACCATTTCATTCTCTGTCACCCCCTTCTCCTCCTGCCCTCAATCTCTCCCAGCATCAGGGTCTTTTCTAATGAGCTGGTTTCTCCTGTCAAGGGGCCAGAATATTGGAGTTTCAGCACCAGCTCACACTCGACACTTCATCAAATTATTGGGTTGGTCAAAAAGTTCATTTGGGTTTTTCTGTAAGATCTTAAGGGGAAACTCAAATGAACTGTTTGACCAGCTCAATATTTCTTCCTTTGTACAACTAGGACCACTCTATTTAACATCTGTCAAATACACTGACACAATATGATGCTGCCTAAGAAAATGCTGGGTTTCCCCAGTGGCTCAGCAGTGAAAAACCCACGTGCAATGCAAGAGACATGGGTTCAACCCCTGGGTCGAGAAGATGCCCTGGAGAAGAAAATGGCAACCCACTCCAGTATTCTTACCTGGGAAATCCCATGGACAGAGGAGCCTGGTGGGCTACAGTCCATGGGGTTTCAAGGAGTTGGATAGGACTGAGTCAGACACAACTTAGCACTAAACAACAAAGAAAATGCTAGAAGGCGATCTGAAGCTTCTGGTAGAAAAATAACAAAGATAATTATTACACAAGCCCAGGGTGAAATGGATAACATCCACTGCATATGACAAATAACATGCTTTTAGTTAGGAAAAAAATGAGGGACAAAAAACAAAAAAAGATTTCATGGCTGTTATTTTTGCCTCTGCCACAATGATTCTTTAAGAGAAAAACTCAGGAATGCAGCAGGGCTGATCCTTCAGCAGAGTTTTACAAGCAGTTCTGTTAAATAAATCCATTTCCCTACCTGAGGTTCCCCAGTCTCAACTGCCCTGCTCTGACTCCCACTGCAAACAAATACCCTTCTCTGCCCGCTGTATGCAAAGTGATCACCCACACACAGACATCAACACATTAGGTCGCCAGGAGAAGAGCACTTCTAACTCCCCGCAACCAGATTGGGAGGTGGTCCATGAAGGCCAGGCACCATTTTTATCCCCAAACCTGTGCCCACGTGTCTGCCAGCCCTCCAGACACCGAGATTCCAGGCATGCGTGGGCTCAGGTCTCACCATGGCAGGACCAGGCGGCTGCCCACCTTGTAAACATCAATGAGCTCACCTGTAAACATCAATGAGCTCAGACAGGTTGACGGATCTCCGCTTCTCCCACTCAGGTTCCTCTATCTGCAGGGAAGGTGGTAAGCTGTCTCGATTTTGGGCCTGAACGAAAATATCCCGCAGGGCGACAGCCTGGATATTACCTAACAGCACAGAAGAACCAACATGGAGAAGCTGAACTCAACAGAACTTTCCCAGGGGGAGGACAGGCGTGGGAGACCCAGAGCCTGGGCGGAGGGATGGATTCACACAGGGAGCCAGTAGGGAGGTGGCTAAGCAGATGCTGGGCAGTCTTCTCATTGGAGAAGGCGGCCAGGGACAACAGAGTGAATACCCTGTGGCAGGGGGTCCCCGGCAGAGGAGGTGACAGAGGGCTGGTGTCAGAGACTCCAGGCTTTCTCCCCATCGCCCAGGGAGACCTCACCACACACCCATGGGGAGAGCAGCAAAAATGAGCCTCGCTTCTTACCAAAGCCAAACAGGATGTAGGCGGCCCCGCTGGTGGTAATGTAAACCTGAGGGCCAATCAGGTTGCCCACTCCCACGATGTTGTACTTCACAGGTCGGCCCACGGGGCTCCCTGTCCGGCCAGACACCAGCAGAAAACACAGATCTGGCTGATGAAGTGAAAGACCGGGGTTGAGTCCACAGAAACCCTGTTGTTACCGAATCAAGTCATGTCTCCACAGTCATTCCTTCCCGTTAGCTAAGGGGTCAGAAACACCTCCCAAAGTTGAAAAGCCCAAGGCCACACCTGCCCTGCTGTATTTCCCAGGAAGTTAGAAAGTGAAACAAATGCCCCATTCCCTTGTTAGATACAAGCCAGGGGCACCTGCATGGTGATTTGGGCAATTTCTCCAAAGTACAGCTATTGCTGAGGAGCAGTCTCCTGAAGAATAGAACTCTAGCCTAGAGCTACATACAGGACCAACCAGTCACTACCCACCCCTATACCCATAAATTCCCAGCGATATTTGGTCCCACAAGAATCAGTGCAGGCCAAGTGCTCCCATTATAACATACATGTCTGGCCTGGCCACTATCAACCTCACTCTCAAGCAGAGATCAGCAAACCTTTTCTGGGAAGGGCAAGACAGTAAACATTTTATGTTTTTCCAGCCAGGTAATTTCTGCAGCAACTACTCTACTCCACCACTCTAGTGTAAAAGCAGCCATAGACAATATGTGAATGAATAGGCATGACAATAAAACTTTATTTACAAAAACAAACAGTGGGCCAAACTTGGCCTGCATGCCACGGTTTGCCAACCCCTGCACGAGAGGGTTTTCTTTTGGGAATAGAGGCACTGGTTGAGAAATACAAGGACTACATTGCTGTCTTGATTTCAGTAAAGCTTTTCACTGAGTTTATTGTCATGAATACTTATGGACAAGATAAAGAGATATGGTTACCCCAAGAAGGGGCCAACGCCAACCCAGAGGGAGTTTTAGTGGAATGTCACCTCACCCAGCTATTATCTTACTCCTATTATTCATTCTTTTATCAAAGACATGAATGAACAGAATTCAGGTTTATCACAAAGCTGAGAGAGATAGCTAGTATGCTGTATGACAAACTGAAAATTCCAAAAAGTCTTAGGCTGGAAGGTGGGTCAAAATCTGGAAGAAAAAAATTGGCCCGTTAATTAAAAGACATGGATATTTCATGGTAACAAGACTTACTGTGGTGATCATTTTGAAATATATAGAAATATCAAATCAGTATGATGTACACCAGGAACGAACATAGTATTGCAGGTTAATTATATACAAATTCTTAGAAAAAGAAATCAGATTCATGGTTACTAGAGGCAGGCGATGGGAGGAGGGGGCATTGAAGGAAGGTGGTCGAAACTGACAAACTCCAGGAATAAGATAAATAAGTACTAGAGATGTAATGTACAACATAATAAATATAATTTACAGTTTAAGTCATATATGAAAGTTAAGAGAATAAATCCTAAGAGTTTTCATCACAAGGAAAATTTTTTTCTATTTCTTTAATTTTGCATCAGTATGATAACGGATGTTCACTAGATTTCTTGTGGTCATCATTTCATGATGTATGTAAGTCAATTCATTTTGCTGTAACACCTTAAACAGTGCTACGTATCAGTTATACAGTGCTATTATGTCAGCTATATCTCAATAAAACTGGAAGGAAAAAAGAATGAAAGAAGTAATGGGAAAGATATGGGTGTTTTAACTGATTATAAACAAAAGCAGGAAGGCTATCACCATCTTTGGCTGCATTTATAGATATATGGAGTCAATATCAGAAGAAGTAACAATTTGTTTATTTCATATAACTGGTTATATTACAAACAGAATACTGTTTTCATTTATGGGTACCACATAAAAGAGATATGGACAAAGTGGAGTGAAAAATGAAAGAAATCAAGAAAGAAGGGGTCTGGATCATTTTACATGAGGAACAGTACGAGAAACTAGCTATTTAGGCTTCCCTGGTGGCTAAGACAGTAAAGAACTTGCCTGCCAACGTAGGAGACACAAAAGATGCAGGTTCGATCCCTGGGTCAGGAAGGATCCCCTAGAGGAGGGAATGGCTGTCCACTCCAGTATCCTTGCCAGAAGAATTCCACGGACAGACGACCCTGGTGGGCTACAGTCCATGGGGTCACAAAGAGTCAGACACGACTGAGTGACTAACACTTCCTCTTTTTTTTTCAGCCTTGACAGTAGCAGGCTTTAGAGGAACCAGGCTTCCAGCAAAAGAGCGTTCATGTAGAAGAGGATTAGATTCATTCAGAGTGTTCTACGGGGCTGATGTGGGCACAATGAATGGAAGCTAGGAGAAAGCAGATTTCTCACCCATAAGACAGAATTTTCGAGTGAACCAAGAATGAAATAAACTATGTCACAAATCAGTGCTACTGCCATCAGCCTGAGGACTCAGAGGGTATGGCTGCCCACGTGTCTGGAACAGTGTATCAGTGACTACAGCGCAGTGTGAGAGCGTTAATGTCATGGCTTCCAAGGTCCACTCCCTTTGACGTGCTAGCCCAGATGCGCTCTCTAACCCCAGCCGGTCCAGACGTCCCAAGGCCGCCTCACTCTAAGCCCAGATCTAAGAATGCCGCCCCTTGAAGTCAAAGACCTGACACGCCTCATTCCCCCTTCCACGTCTACAGCGGACAGCAAGCGTGTTCCTCGGGTTCTTTGTCGCTGGTACAGAAGTCAGAAAGGTCAGTATGAAGACAAAGCGACGGCTCTGAACCCACCACTCCTCCAAGATTTTGCTGCTCCTGCCTATCACTTTCCAGACAGAATGGAGACTGGTCCACATCCACACCCTTACCCCCACCACCAAAAAAAAACCAGGCACAGAGTAGGACCAGGTGAGAAGTCAACCCTTCTAACAGAGCCTCCTCAACATGGAGGGCCCCTCAGTCAGGTCCAAACCATCGTCCTGTCCCCTGCTGCTGGCCAGCAAGAAGCCAGACGGAGGAGTCAAGGCCAAGATTTATAACCTTGTTCGGGACATGTAAATCTGTCTGAGGTTTCGCTGTGCTTCTGCTAACAACCACAGTTCCTTAAAAAAAACAAAAAAACAAAAACTAAATTCCCCATACTTCCCACTCCCTGACAGATGAACCTTCTGAGACTCACTCCCTGATGAATGGAATTGTTAAAATGTTCCCGACTCCCCAGTCTCTTTATTCACAGAGACCAGAATGAAAAGATTATGTGCAGAATTCTAGACATTTTGGTTCAATCTTCTCTGAGACCAACTGGCCAACTGAAGAAAAACAAACAGAAAGGACCCCTAAAAGTGACTCATCTTTGGGAAATTTCCCTCACGATCTCTCTTCTTTTCTCTCATCTCATGAACATAAAGTATCATCTGAGGTACCAGCACACGGCTCCTCAAACTTGTGACTGGTAGGGCACTCTTGACAAAAAACCATAAAGTACTGACAAATTTAATTCCATTCTAAATAATCTCACTTGCATATTTTGTACTAATAACTCCATTCCATGTATGCATTACAAAAATCATGAGGTCTAGTCAAATTACAATAAGCCACAATGTCCTATAGACACATTTGTCCACAAATATTCTTGGCCAATACTTCAATTCTTCTGTCCATGAGACTTTTCTGGCAGATTCAGGCTAGACAGTCCAAGAAAAAGTCTAAGAGAAAGTCTGACAGAAGTTCCAAGAAAAGCTTCAGGAACAAAAACTTAAAACTGAGACAATTCTGGCCATTAATATATTCCTTCCTGTGATTTAGGGAACATACTATTATTTTATCTGTGCAGAGAATAACTAGTTGCCGGGCGCTGGAATTCCAACAAAGCAAAAATTGAGGAGCAAAATTTAGGGATTACTGTACCAGAATCAGTCTGCAGTCACAGCCTAAACAACAACTCTTTTTTTTTTCTGGTCCCTGTTGTTATTACTTGTTTCACTTACAATTTTATATATGTATATATATATCCTATGGACTTTCTATCAGTCTGTCTCACTGATTTATAGTTGCAATAAAAGTTAAACATATTAATATATTCCCATTCCTTTTGTCACTTATGTCAAATGTGATAAGATGATAAGAGGCCAAACCAACATGCCTCCACAAACCTTAGTTTCTTCACTGTCACATTTTTAACTGGTTAATGCCCAAGTTCACATGTCAACCCTTGTATGTTGAATACAAAGAGACAAAGCTCCACTGCAAAATCAACAATACAATACATACTCTTGGTGAAAAATAGGCACCACTCCAGGCATTTGAAATATGTTAGTTCTAATTTTCATAACAATCCTGCAAGTAGAATAACATCCCCACTTTACATACGATGTAACCAGAGCTAGGACAGGCTCTGTGGTTTACCAAGAGCACAGAGCAGTAGAGCGGGAATTCAAACACAGACCTATTTGGCTCCACGTCAATGGAACCAGGTGAATGGGTTCATACCAGCAATTTATTCACCTGATCTCACAAAGAGAATTTACTGAAAGCTAAGCCCTTGTAATGAGGCGGTTTCAAGCAGCGTTTCTAATAATGATACTAGGAAATGACCAAAGTTGCCTTCCCTGTAAGAGACAAGGACCACTGAGCATGGCACATACCTGCAACTCCCCAATAGCCAGAACCACGAGGTCTCTAACACCATCTTCATCCACGTCCGGCAGTACCACGGCTGGGGCGGCCAGGGTCCCATTGGATAAGTAGTTTGGGTTTAAAGTCCACATGGCTTTCCCTGGGGAAGGATCAATATGCTGATCACAATGAGCGCTTTCTGCCTCTGCAAAAGGCAGATGCTAGGCTCCCAGGCCAGAAAAGAGACTCCACGAGCTGAGCAACAGACAGAAACTCCTACACATTTTTCTCTTTAGTTTGTACCTTGCTGGGGAGAAAGGCAGGGAGTGTGAACCGAAATCTGCAAGCATCTGGCTATCAAGCCCATATAATAACCCAACACCTGGGTTTTTTAGGTAATATGGACATGATGAAGTTTGTTCAAGAAAGAAAAGCCCCCTTGTCTGGAATGGAGGAATTGATCTGTTAAATATGATTCCAACTACTAAGGAACTGTCCAAGGACAGCCAAACAGAAGCCCAACCCACTCCTTCTGGCACATGTTCAGAGGAGTAGAGAAACCATAAAAGATGACTTCAGTTCTGGAGTTAACTCACATGCAAAATGTTTTTTTTCACTCAGAAGAACCCCATTCCCAGACTCCAATCTTTACATCTAGGAGAGAGGCTACTTATCCAGCTTTATTTGAGTCCAAGGTTAAGAGCACGCTGGAAGTGAGTCGTTTCCTAGGCAGGTTGATAGGGAGTCTAGGGGTCCCCAAGGAGAGAGGGGTCTGGAATTCTCAAGGAGGAAGAAAAGACAAACTTTTTTTCTTTCTCCACATTCCTTAGGATTATATACCAATAATGTATCCTGCCTAAGGACAGTCTTTGGATTCAACCTTCTGTTATCTTAAAATGTTAATTATGGGAGTAGACCTGGTCTTTACAAGGATGTATCTTGCCTGAGGACCGTGTTATCTTAAAATGTACATTATGGGAGCAGGTCTGATGAGGTCTTTACAACCTCCAGATATTCTTTGGATTATATAACTTCATTGTTAACACTAGCAAGCAGGTACTCTTTCTGCCCCCTTCTGATGCCTATGTCAGAAGCTTTCTCTATCTCCTTTATACTTTAATAAAACTTTATTACACAAAAGCTCTGAGTGATCAAGCCTCGTCTCTGGCCCCGGATTGAATTCTTCTCCTCCGGGGGCCAAGAATCCCGGTGTATTCGCGTGATTCAACAACAACCTTTCAGAAGTATAAGACTCTGTAAGGAGCCTTCATAATACTTGACTTTTTTCTATCTCTTTTGTCACATATGTCTGAATCCAATAAGATGAGAAGAGGCCAAACCAACACGCCTCCACAAACCTTAAGTTTTTTCACTGGCCTATTTTTAACTGGTTAATGCCCAAGTTCACATGTGAACCCTTATATATCAAATACAAAAGAGACAAAGCTCCACTGTCTTCTGTACAAAGAACACAGTAGGGAGATTATTTCAAAACCGAAAGCCCTGGGGCAGTTTCTGTTTGGATAACTCAATTTAGCCCTATCCTATCACCAAACAGGTTGAACCATGGATGTGATACTCTACTTAAACCCTTTCTCTTATTTCCCTTAATATCCACCTTCCAGAGCAGGAGATCAGACCTCCCACCATGGGTGAGTGGAACGGTCCCTTCCCTACCGGACTGTTCTAATCGAAGACGAGGGCTCCCAGGGCCCTCTCGTGGCCAACGATCTTTACCTGATGTCCCGTTGAATGCACTGAGCATCTTGTGTGTCCCTGTCACCAGGCAGACAGTTTTGGCCATGTTCCCTGGTGTCAGATCCAAACAGGTAATATCTCGGGCTTCCTCGGGGAGGGGACTAGACCACAGTGTGCTGCCGTTCATCCCCGAAAGGCACACGAGGACAGCAGGGGGTCTTGAGACACCTAAAAGCACACAAGAGACAGCAAAGGGAGGAAGCCAAGGAGATGAGAAGGAGATATGAGCAGGGGACCAGAAAACCTAAAGGACCTGTGTGCTCAGCTCCCTCCCGTATTTCTGGGGAAAAGGTCTGCGAACGGGGCACCTGTCACATCTGTGCAACACATCTCTCATGTAAGGTGAGCTGCCGTGACCTCCTCCAGGGACCTGTGCGCGCCTTCACTCTCACAACATGTCTATTGACATGTCTGTCACCTTGGTCCTGCTAAGCAGGGGTATCCTTAAGGCTAAAGCCTGTCATATTCATTTTTGCATCCTCAGTGCTTTGCAAAGCACCTGGCACAAAAAGCAGCCAACTGCTTTCTGAATAAAAGGAGCAAAATCAAGAACATGAAAAAGGAGTGGTTGGAAACAAAACAAACAAAAAACCCAGAAGGCAAGGTTATGCTCAAAAATTCAAGACTGATCGAGGGACTTCCCTTGTGCCCCAGTGGTTAAGACTCCGAACTTTCAATGCAGGTGGTGCAGGTTCGATCCCTGGTTGGTCAACTAAGATCCCACATGCTGCATGGTGTGGCCAAAAAACACGAAAATTAAGACCAATGTAGAATATGTGGAGAGAAGGGAGCAAAGTGCCTGAATTGTAATCACTGCTAGCAAATGCTGAGAGCAGAAAAAAATCTTTTTTAAAACTAAACCGGAGATGACACATAGCGATGATATCAGGAGGTCCCCTGGTCTAGAGTTCCATGGACTCAGCTGATCTGGTCCCAGCAGGCAAGAATACTTGGGCAAACTTAGTACTGAGGTCCAAGGACAGCTGATAAAGGATAAATGCAGCTCACTTCTTTAACAAACAATCCTCTCCGTTAGGCAGCAACCCTATCAGAAGCATCGTGTTCTCTCTTGCCAGTTTCACATTCACTTTCAGGACGGGCAGACGGCCCAACTCACTTCCCCATTTCTAGCAACAGCTAATAAGGACTGGACATGTAAGTTTTACAGCTTCACTGTACCTAGTCCTTGAAACTGTTAATTATATACAACCAAGGGGACTTACTGGGGGCGTGGAGTGGTTAAGACTTCAAGCTTCCACTGCAGAGGACACGGGTTCAATGCCTGGTTAGGGAACGAAGATCCCACATGCCACATAATGTGGTCAAAAAATTGAAATAAACAAACAAGCTAAAAGCAGGTAACAAACTGGCTCACTCTTTCAGAACTTGTTGCTAGAAGCAGCAATTTACATGGTAAATTGTGGCAATACATGTTATCTCCCAGACTTCCCAGAGATTCTCTCATTAACAGACTTGGCTGTCCTTCCCTCTTCACGTCCCTACCAACTCCACATCAACTGTGACTCATCTTTTTCTGGGTGGTGATGGGTAAGCCCTTCTCTACCAGACCACGACTCCTTGAAGCAGAGACCACTCTCCTTGTTAGCTCAACAGAACCAGTGCAGCTCTATGTAAGGAGCACAGCAGGTCATATAAGAAACGCAGTCCTCCTCACATCCAGTGGCACAGATCTTTGAACCCACTGGCTGGGGTTACACGCACAGCAGTCTGACATAAGGGTCAAGGTCATGAACTCCCCAGAATCTCCAGGCTGTACAATTTGGATCCCAGTTCTACCACTGCCAGCTGTGGGGCTTCAGGCAAGCTCCTTCACCTCACTATGCCTCAGTTTTCCCCATCTGCAAATAGGGATAATAACATTAGTCTGACTTACAGGAACACTGAGGGAAAAATCTATTCATAGTATGTATATACAACAGTACATAGCACATACAAAGTACCATGTGTTCACTTTATTATTATTTTTTATAATTTATAACCAAATCAGGCTGGTCCATCTTATGTCCAAACTCATGGCCTTACCACTGACTGAGTCCTGATATATAGCAAACCGTGCAAAATACCAAATGACTAAAAAAAAAAAAAATCTCCAAAAAGTGAATGGGGCAAGTTTTTACTTCAAAAGCTGATCAATCATAAGCAGAAAAAATATACAATTAAAGTTCAACCATATAAGTCAATTTCTAGGCTAGAGGTTCTTCCCATAAAAAAAAAAAAAAAATTATACCCAAATTGCTTCTACATATTGCACAAGCCCTGGGAAGATATTTCTAATGCTCTCTACAATGTACCTAAACTTTTAATTATTTATGAATGATTAAAAAGTAGCTAGGAGGTTGTGCGTACGTGCTCAGTCACTCAGTTGTGTCCAACTCTTTGTGATCCCATGGACTATAGTGGGGCCAAGCTCCTCTGCCATGGAATTTTCCAGGCAAGAGAAAATTTCTAGGCAATTTTCTCCTACCGAAGAGGGTTGCCATTTCCTCCTCCAGGGGATCTTCCCAACCCAGGGATCGAACCAGCATCTCCTAAACTGGCATCTCCTGTGTCTCGTGCATTAGTAGGCAGACTCCTGGGAAGTCCTAGGAGGGCGTTCTCTGCCTCCAACCATAGCTACTGTATCAGTTTACAGACTGCAGTTCAAATCCACTTAAATGAAGACGGCAGGACAAACCCAAAGGCCCCATGTACCTATACTGAAAATGTAACTTTTTTGTTTCTGCAGTTGACATGCATCAGCTGGGGTCCCCCCAAAAAACAGCCCACTCAAGTAGGGTAAGTTGTGAAGGTTTAATAAAGACATAAAGATGTGGTCAGGGTGTAGAGAAATCACAAGAGACAATACAGTCCCTCAGAACTGTGACCACTCCCAGGGCCCAAGAGATAGGGGAGGAAGGGAGTCTCAGAAGCCAGAAAAGGAAGGTCCGTAGGAGGACCACCTTGAGATAGACTGTGACCTCTGATCAAGGAGACCCAGCGGGGAAAGCCCAGGAAATAAATACCCTCTTGTTACTCTGCCTCTCCTCCAGCTTATGGCCTGTGCTCCCCACTGGCCAAACCTAATGGAAGCCTGCAGACTGGGGAACCTGCTGACTTAATGCATACGGGTCCACTTCTCATCCCTCAGGGAGTAGGACGGGGAGCAGAGACAGAGGAGCAAACAGATGGGGTTAGAGGAAAACACCCAGGCAAGACGTACATGCGTAAGGATATGTTAGAACACCAGTAAAAGCTTTCTTCCAGGGATGAGAGCCTATGTTTATTATCATCTAAGAGGCCTGGTAGAACTGACTCAGGGAAAATTCAAGCAACCTAAGCGCTGGTGCTATTCACGGCAGGCGTGTGGCCAAGAAACCTTGTCTCTGGATCTCAGGGTCGTCGCTGAACAGGGAGGCCACTGAAAGTGCCGGGCAGCTCTCACCTGCCATGACTTCTTCCAACAGGCATTATGTACAAGCTCCTGCGTGAACTTGGCTTATGTTTAATGCCCAGGGTTTCTAGCTGCCCTTAGTGAGAGGCACAGGCAGAAGTGGGTCTGTGTATCATATCATACCTAGGGATGACCAGTTTCATCGGGTACGAGGGATCGCCAAGGGCTTTCTCCTCACTGTAGACCCATCAGCTCACAACCCCAGTGCCTCTCTTATCTCACACCCTCCAATCAACCAGCTCTTCCCACCCAGGCCTCCAAAATCCACCCTCTTACCGGCCGCGCTCCCGTTCCCTGCTGGTACGAAGGAGAGGAGCACGTCTCGCAGGCCGTCTCCATTTACATCCGCCAGGTCCAACGGCGACAGGTCCCCACCTGATGGACACAAGAGGCACAGAGCCCTCAGCAAGTGACACAGGCCAGCGCCCTGCGCCAGGCTGGACAGGGAATGCGCCATAAAAACCAGGCAGATCTCAGCTCCTGGATGAGATACACAGACCCAGTTCTGCCTGTGCCTCTCACTAAGGACAGCTAGAATTTCTGGGCATTAAACGTAAGTCAAACATGAGAAGATTCTGGAAGGTGGAGAGAAGGCAGATCGGCTGCGGATGGTAAGCCTCGAGTAAGGACAATCTGGGGGTTCCCCTGGGCTTTCTTTGACCTCACATATCCCAGGCAGGGTGCTGCAGAAACTGGCACCCCAGAAATGCCAACAGGGACACACAGGAAGGCCCCAGAAAAGCTGGTCTCCAGCCAAAGGACAGGAAAGGTGCAGCCCAGCAAGACGAAGAAGTTTTCAACAATAACCATTCTACTCCAGGCAAAAACCACAGATAAAACTGTGGCCCCACCCAGGCCCACAGGACAGGCCAAATGGAAACCCTTTCTAAGTAACAAGGCCCCTCTCGCCCCAGGGTCATGTCAGAGAAGTCGGGTGAGGAGGCTGGACTCTCATCCTCGCCCAGCAGCACTCAGGCTTCCACACACAAGGGAAGCCTAGAGTCCTTCCTCCACCAAGCATTCACGGGGCAGCCCCCCACCCCTGGTGTCCTCAGAGGCCTGGACTTCCTCGTCCACCGAGCAGTGACAAGGTAGGCAACATCACCCCTCCACACACACACACACAGTGTGAGTCAGAGGCTGACTGTCAAATTCGGAGAGAATTCACACGTGGCTGGTGGAAGTGCAAACTGGTACAACCACTATGGAAAATGATTTAATATAAACTCCTAGATGTGTGGGCTTCCCAGGTGGCTCAGTGGTAAAGAATCTGCCTGCAAAGCAGGAGACACAGGTTTGATCCCTGGGTCAGGAAGATCCCCTAGAAAAAGGAATGGCTACCGACTCCAGTATTTTTTTTTTTTTTTTCACTCCAGTATTCTTGCCTAGAGAATCCCATGGACAGGGAAGACTGGCAGGCTATAGTCCATAGAGCTGCGAAAGAGTCTGACACAACTAAAGCAACTTAGCACGCACGTATGCCTAGACATACAACACACCCTGCCAACCAGCAATTTCACTCCCAGGTTTATGCTCAAAGGAAATCCTTACATACTCCATCAGGAAACACATTCCGGAATCTTCTTAGTGGTACTGCTGCTGCTGCTTAGCTGCTAAGTCGTGTCCGACCTCTTTTGTGACCCCATGGACTGTAGCCCGCCAGACTCCTCTGTCCATGGGATATCCCAGGCAAGAATACTGCAGTGGGTTACCATTTCCTTCTCCAGGGTAGTGGTATTAACTTTTTTTTTTTTTTTTTTGGTATTACTTACTTTTAAAAAATAGAAACCACCTAAATGCTCGCCAACAGTAGAATGGATCACTAAATCACAGGATATTCACACCACGGAAAATTAGTGGTGAAAATAAAGAAATTCTAGTGACAGTACATTGATAACAGATAAACCTCAAACATTTTCTTTAAATATGCTGAACAAAAAAGCAAGTCACAGAAGACTGCATGATTATATTTATATGACATTCAAAAACAAGCAAAATTAAAGGATGGATCATTTAGGGATACAAATCTATGTGGCAAAACTTTAAACACAAGGAAAGGAATACTGACAGGAAACTCAGGACAGCGGAACCCTTTGGTGGACAGAGGGGATAAGGTGAGGAGGTGAAGGACACTTGGGGGAATTATAAGGTCTATGCGCACAGACTTTTCTCGGCCTCAACCTCAGGTGATAAGATTGTTCTTTTCTCCTGCTATACAGAGAGCATCTTTCTTTCACCTGGGAGTTTCATCTCCTGCTTTTAGGAAGGCTCGAAGATCAGTGGCCCTCTTGCACCTGTTGTTGTTCAAACACCTTCAACACACAACAGCCAATCCGCCAAAGTGCCACAGTTGGGCTTGTGTGTTCTGAGCCCCTTCTGCCTGGTTCAGTTTACAAGAGACAGGACCATTCAACACTAACAGTTAGATGGGATCTCCAGACTTGATTCAGAGTAAGTTGTATTAAAGAAACCTGCTTTACCACCTAAGTGTCCATCAACAGGAATGGATAAAGTTAAGATGTGGTACACTGCTATATTCAAAGTGCATAACCAACAAGGATCTCAATAAAGATACAGCACATGGAACTCTACTCAAATTATGTGGCAGCCTGGATGGGAGGAGGGTGTGGGAGAGAATGGATACATCTGTAGATATGGCTGAGTCCCTTGGCTGTTCACCTGAAACTATTACAACACTGTTAATTGGTTATATATCCTGATACACAACAAAAAGTTTAAAAAGAAAAGATATATACCCTGTATACAAATATGCATGCTGCTACTGCTAAGTCACTTCAGTCGTGTCCGACTCTGTGTGACCCCAGAGACGGCAGCCCACCAGGCTCCCCCATCCCTGAGATTCTCCAGGCAAGAACACTGGAGTGGGTTGCCATTTCCTTCTCCAATGCACGAAAGTGAAAAGTGAAAGTGAAGTCGCTCAGTCGTGTCTGACCCTCTGCGACCCCATGGACTGCAGCCCACCAGGCTCCTCCGTCCATGGGATTTTCCAGGCAGGAGTACTGGAGTGGGGTGCCATTGCCTTCTCCGATTACAAATATGCATACATATATACAATGGAATGCTACTCAGTCATAAAAAAAATGAAATGTGCTATTTGCAGCAACATGGATGGACCTGGAGGGTATTATGCTAAGTGAAATAAGGCAGACAAAGACAAATACTGTTCAGGATCACTTATATGTAGAATCTCAAAAATACAACAAAACGGTGACTGTAACAAAAAAAGAAGCAGACTCACAGCTACAGGGAACAAACCAATGGTTACCAGTGGAAGGGCAGAGCAACACAGAGGATTTTTTTAAAAGAGGTTATTATGGGATTATAAGAAACTACAGGTGAGAAACTTCTGAAAACTGTAGAGCACCATAAAATTTAAAGACTCTTTCCTTCAATAAAAAATATAATTAAAATAAAAAGTAAAGAAACCTGCTCCAAAATGAGTCAAATAGCCAGAATTACTTGGGTAGCACCATTCCAACCATTAAGAGCAGGAAAAAAAAAGTTACCGCAAGAAAGCAACCCTCTTTTTCTGGAAAAGAAATTATTTCATAAACAACAGTGTCCTACTGCAAAGCACAGGGAACTATACTCAATACCCTATGATAGCCCACAGTGGAAAGAATCTGAAAAAGAAGCTATAGATATAGATACAGCTGGATCACTTTGCTGTAGGGCAGGAACTAATGCAACATTGTAAGTCAACTATGAAAGTGAAACTGTTATTCCTTCTGTCATGCCCAACTCTTTGTGACCCCATGAACTGTAGCCCACCAGGCTCCTCTGTCCATGGGATTCTCCAGGCAAGAATACTGGAGTGGGCTGCCATTTCCTCCTCCAGGGAATCTTCCCCACCCAGGGATTGATCCCAGGTCTCCTACACTGCAAGCAGATTCTTTACCCTCTGAGCCACCAAGGAAGCCCCCCAAATCAACTATATTTCAATAAAAAAATAAATTTTAAAAAATTATTCGAAAATTCAATTGAGACTGGGCTTCCACAATCAGCGACCGCCCAAGTGCCCTACAGGAGCCCTACAAGGCCTCTGGCCTGGCCAGGACGGGAGCCTTACTTTCTTTGTGAATCCTCCTTCCCCCGGCTCTGCCCTCCCCTGATCCAGCCTCAGCTGCACATCTGGAGCCCAGCAAACCAGGGCTTTCTCCTCTCTGTGTCCAAATAAGACCTTCCCCCAGTAGAAACACAGCCAGCCATCCTCCCAAGATTTTGGAACCGTACTGATCCATCTTTTTGTCTTATGTCCAACCTTAACTTCCAAACCGTCTCTGCACACAGCAAGAGAAATGGTAGGTGACACACGTTAACATGTAAAGACTTGAAGGAAATTTTCAATGTCATCAGGCACTTTCCAGAATGACACACGATGGAGTTTTACAGACTGAAACCCCCCCACCCTACCCCCTCCAGCCGCTTACCTCCCTGGGGACCCAGGTGGCGGCTCCACGTGCTGTGCAGGTCTCGGGGGGGACAAGGGATCAGGAAAGCACACACGAGCACTAGGACCATGGAGACCACCAGCATCAGCAGAAAGACAGATGTGCGCACACAGGACACGACGGAGGAGGCCGCCTTCTGCTCCAGGGCCCCCAAGGGCTCCAAGGGGTACCCCTCGGGGGTAACCTCGGAGAGACGTGGCTTCCCAGCCCCTGCAACCTCGGCATCCGAGTCGGGCTCCGGTGCCTCCCCCAGTGGGCTCTTCCCGTTCTTGACCCCTCCGTTCTTCTGCTGCAGGTTAAGCACCAGATCATCTTCACTCTCATCGCTGTCGGCCTGTGTGAGGGGGTCATACTCCCCCAGGTCCGGGCTTTTCTTCCCTGAAAAGACAGAAACCCAGACGGTCAAGGGGGACTTGCAAGGAAGACCCCTCAGTCAACACATGGAAACTGGAAACACCTAGGAGAACACACAGAACAGAACAGGTCTAGGCTGATAAGCCTGGACCATGGAGCCATCTATAAAAACAGATGCCAGTGAAAGGGGGAAAGGATGGGGGAGAAAAAGAAAGAAAATCACAGTGTTCTGGAACAGGGCTCCCCAACAGAGAACTGGGTCACACAGCAGGAGGCAAGAGGTGGGTGAGCAAGTAAAGCTCCATCTGTATTTATAGCCATTCCCCATCACTCAGCTTCCCCTGTGGCTCAGCTGGTAAAGAACCCGCCTGTCAATGCAAGGGATGCGGAATCCCTGGGTTACGAAGATCCCCTGGAGAAGGAATGGCAACCTGCTCTAGTGCTCTTGCCTGGGAAATCCCATGGACAGAGGAGCCTGGCAGGCTACAGTCCATGGGGTTGCAAAGAGTCAGACGTGACTGGGCGCTCCTGCACACGCGCACATACACACTCCGTCACTCAAATCACTGTCTGAGCTCTGCCTTCTGTCAAATCAGCGGCGGCATTAGATTCTTATAAGAGTGTGAACCCTACTGTAAACAGCCCATGAGAGGGATCTAGTATTCCACCAGACCAGTCCCTGGTGCCAAAAAGGTTGGGCACTGCTGTTCTAAAATTATCACTTTCATGAATTTAAGAACATTCGAAAAGAAATAGAAAATAGCTAACTTCAAATACTAGTTTTTTTTTAAAAGTTCTGTTAGTTTGTGTGATTCTCAGTAACGAAACGACCATGGCTCTTCCATGGGTCTTGCATACACCTAATGTGTATATTTCCTTTGATTTTCGTACAGTGGTGATGTTCCAATCTGTCCCATGACTCCTCTAAACTTTTAGAACCATTGTTCTCTGCACACCGCTCCTCACAGGCCAATATGTGTGACTTCCCAGTAGTTTCTGGGCTTCGCAGGTGGCGCTAGTGTTACAAGAACCCTCCTGCCAATGCAGGAGACATAAGAGACTCGGGTTCAATCCCTGAGTCGGGAAGATACCCTCTAGGAGGAAATGGCAACCCACTCCAGTATTCTTGCCTCTGTCCGTGGACAGAGGAGCCTGGTGGGCTACAGTTCATAGGGTCCCAAAGAGTCAGACACAACTGAAGCGACTTAGCACAAAACTGTTTCTACAGAAACCACGAAGAAAGTCAAATGCTGAAAGTCACCTGGAGACATCTTACCAAAAACTTAGTTTTGAGAATCTTCCTGAGAGTCTAACACCCTTTCAGTGCATGTTTCAGTAAACAATGGTTACCTGAAAATTGCTATTCTGATCCTGCAGGCTGGGAGTGGTGGAATCTAGCAGGCATGTGGAGATGGAGGACTTGTCTTGACACTAGTTTACACAGTAAGCACCCCAGTTTTATTTAGACCGTGTCTTTGCTGGGGTGGCAGGAGGCGGACATTTACGAGGGTAGAGGGGGTTAAACCTTCCTCCCAAGCCGCCCCCTGCTCTAAGTGCCAGCAACTGGAGGAGTTTATGCCTTTATTTCAGGCTTATTATGGTTGTTTAGTCACTAAGTCGTGTCCAATTCTTTTGCGACCCTATGGACTGTAGCCCACCAGGCTCCTCTGTCCATGGAAAAGCAAGAATACTGGAGTGGGTTGCCATTTCCTTCTCCAAGGGATCTTTCCAACCCAGGGATTGAAACTGTGTCTCCTGCATTGCGTCTTCTGCGTTGGCAGGCAGATTTTTTACCAACAAGCCACTGTTATGAGGATTAAATAATACATGCATGGTTCTCGGTGCTGACGTAAGAGTCAAGCTCAATAAATTTCAGCTTCTGTTATTACTGTTGGTATTCTATCTCTCCTCTGCCCTCACCCCATCTCCTCATCCCCAGGTTAAATATCTCTACCTCTTCAACCCATTACTTGAAGAAGTATTATTTCAGGTGTCCATGACACCCCGGTCCCTCTCCTCTGGACACAACATGTCCATGCTCTTCAAAGACAGTTCCCAGACCTGAATATGGTCCCAGGGGTGTGGTCTGACCAGGGGAGGGCAGAGGGGCCACTACAATTCAAAACCTGTAACTAGGATCAAACCAGTCAATCCTAAAGGAAATCTACCCTAAATATTCATTGGAAAGACTGACACTGAAGCTGAAGCTCCAATACTTAGGCCACCTGATGCAAAGAGCTGACTCACCGGAAAAGACCCTGATGCTGGGAAAGACTGAAGGCAGGAGGATAAGGGGGCGACAGAGGATGAGGTGGTTAGATAGAATCACTGACTCAATGGACATGAATCTGAGCAAACTCCGGACATAGTGGAAAACAGGGAAGGCTTGCGTGCTGTAGTCCATGGGGTCACAAAGAGTCACAACTTAGCAACTGAACAGCAATCACCACCACCTAGGATCAGGCCAGCTTTCTTGGTCGTCCCATCACTGATTCAGCTAAAACTGATTCAACAACTGATTCAACTAAAACTCCAAAGCACTTTCTACATATGCTCAAGCCATCCTACAATTACATGATTTTTAGCATCAAGTGAAAAATTCAGCATGAACACTAACTGAATTCCATTTTCCTAGTCAGTTTTCAGCATGCAACAAATACGGCCTAAAACAGCATCTCTGCCAAAGTGAAATTATGACTGTAATACTAGTGAAAAAAACAGTTTAAAGGAAATCCATTTTCATTTTATGATATACTATCACAGGGAAGAAGAGAACTTGACTGCAAATGCTGCAGAGACTTGTACAAATTCTTTAATAAATCTATAAATTACAAGCATTGTTTGAAAATCAAAGCCTCTGTCGAACTGGTCCCTCTAAAAAGATTATGTGCTGCTAGTTAACGATGGCAAAGGATGACCTTTCTGTCAGTCTCTCCCTAAAACCAGAGGGGAAGAAAAAGAAACAAAAATAGAAAAAGAATAAAAAAGGAAACAGCCACATCCCCAAACTGTAATTTATGAAAAGTCGTTGCCAAAGGCAGTGAAACTTGCATCCAACTGAGGAAGTATATTAAGAATAGGGACATACATCTCAGGTCTCCAGCAAGGAGCCGAGTTCACGCAATTAATAATAGTGATGACATGGAGGACCAGTGGAAATGTACTAAGAGCTACTATGCCAGGCACTGGTCCATGCGCTTACAGGGGTTAACGCATTTAATCCTCACAACCACCCCAGGAGGTAGGTGCCATTATTATCCCCACTTTATCAACAAGAAGATTAAAATATAAAGAGGTCAGTTGCCTGAGATCACAGAATTAACAAGAAAAGCCAGGATTCAACATCAGGCAATTTGATTAGAATCCACGGCTCTAACCAATCAGTTGTGCTGCCTCCCTCGTTCCCCAGATATAAAGCCAAACCAAATAATCTTTTGCTCAGAAAGACAAAGCGTGGGGGTCCCAGAAGCATCAATGAGCCTCATTCAACACCACAGTGTGAACAGCCAAGATAAGACTGAAGAAGAAAGAGAACGAGCTTTTCTCTTTACAAGAAGCAGGCTGGCAGTGCAGCAGGTTAGAAAAGGTAACATTGGCAGTTCTCAAGGGGCGGATTTTTTTGGACAGTGTGGGTCCAATCAGGAGACAGAAACCAGCCACTAATTCAAACAGGACAGTTTCATGCAGAGACTGATTAAACAGTGAAAGGAAAGTAAATATAAACCTGGGAAGAGAAATCCAAAAGGTATCCTGGAATGGGGAGACTGTAGCCCAGAAGAAGAATTGGAATTTAAAGGGTCCAGATCCACGTTTACAGATCAGACAACAAAAGCGAACGTGGAGCTCAGGGTCAATAAACTGACAACTGGCACAAGTAACAAGGGACTTCCCCGAGGGCTTACAGTGTAAAGAATCGGCCTGCAATGCAGGAGACACAGGAGAGTCGGGAAGATCTCCTGGAGGAGAGAATGGCAACCCACTCCACTATTCTTGCCTGAAAAACCCATGGACAGAGGAGGCTGGTGGGCTACATCCATGGGGTCGCAGAATCGGACATGACTGATCATGCACGCACAATAAGAAACAAAGAAGTAAATGCTAAACCAGCATTCTGAGGCCCTGCGACAGATGCCAGCCTGTGACGAAAGCAACATCCACAAAGGAAGAGCGCTGGTGGGAAAGGGATTTGAGTTGACAGCCTAGCTTAGGTTCCAGCCTCAGCTGCCCAAATTCATTCGGCCTCTGCCCATCAGTCAGCCAATAGCTGGCTGTAGAACAGCCACCCATCCAAATACGAATAGAAATCAGAACACAGCCATCATTAGTACTCAGTCCATAAGCTACTGCAAAGTTCTACAAACACTCAAGAAAGAAATTACAACAAAACCCAGCAAACAAAAACCCAGCTACAGAACAAATGCTGGACAAGTGATACCACGAAATGGAAGAAATAGTGAACAGATACTTCCCCCTAGAATCCAAGAAATTGAAGCAATTGCCTTCTCTGAAATAAGGGCTCATGGAAAAACAGAACATTTCTAAGAAGAAATGATGATTCAACAGAGAAGATGTAAAGTAAACAAGGAGGACTCAAGAAAATGATGGAAGGAAAGAATAAAACAATCTTACAAAGGATATCCTTATTGGGATTGGCAAAAAGAGCTGAAAGGCTGAAAAGAGCATCAGAGATGTAAAGGTTAGACTGTGAAAATCAAGCAAGATGAAACAGAAATAACAAGGGCTCAAAGTTTTGAGCACTTACTATACTCTCTTTCAAGCCTTTTAACTGCCTTAGCTCAGTAAATTATCATAGCAACTCTTTGAGGCAGACACAATTTTATCTCCATTTTAAAGACGAGGAAACTGAGGTTTGGAAGTTTAAGGCCCATAGTTAAACAGCAAATAAGCGATAGTACAAGGATTCAGTCCCAGGCAGTGTGGCTTGAAGGCTGTACTATCTCGGCACTTCATAAGAAAAATAGCAAGGTATTTAAAAGGACTAGAAAGAAAAGGACAGATATAGAGGATAAAAGTGATCCAATCACGTAACTGAAGAAGAAAATAGAAAAGAGAATGGAACCAAAAATTATTTAAAAGACATACGAATAAAGCTCCTGCAGTTAAGGGTTAGTTGCTCAGTCATGTCCAACTCTCTGGGATCCCATGGACTGTAGCCCACCAGCTTCCTCTGTCCATGGGATTCTCCAGGCAAGAATAGTAGAGTCGGTTGCCGTGCCCTTCTCCAGGAGATCCTCCCAACCCAGGGATCGAACCCAGGTCTCCTGCATTGCAGGTGGATTCTTATAATTTGAGCCAGCAGGGAAGCCCATACGAAAAAGGTTCCTACAGTAGAGCAAGACCTGAAACTGCAGAATAAGGTGTCCACTGAGTCTCAAGAAAAACTGATACAGAGCAATCAATACTGAAATATATCCTAGTAAAGGCAAAGAACTTCAAGGACAAAGACAGAATCCTATGAGCAGCCAGTCAGTCCAAGAGAAAAAAAGCAAGTCACGAATGGTGGGAACAAAAATCAGGCTGACTTCTCCACAGCAAAACACATTACTAAATGACAGTGCGGCAATATGGAAAAATCCTCAAAGAAAGAAAATGAGACCGCAAAATCCAAGAACTGACCCAGACATGATATTTCTGAAGTACAGAGGCAAGCACAAAAGATCACATACGCTTTCTTTAAGGGATCACAGATTACAACCAGTGCTTGGCTAAATTACAGAGGAAAATAAATATTGACTTTTTTACTATTAATATGTATTTTTCCAGAACGTGCAAAAACAACCTTCCACTTAATTATTACAGAAAGTTTCAATTACAGAAGTCCTAAGTAAAATATTTTTTCTATCTATTCACAGAAAAAGAGTGAAATATATAGTACATCACTTGCCTAAAGTTACACTCAGGCTGAGGAGTAACATCCAATCCATGCTTCAAAGCTCAGGGAACTTTACCAACATCTTGTCTGCTGATTTCAGCCACCACCCACATTTTTAGTCAATGAAAGGTTTTCAGAAAATAAAGAGAGGACACTGATTTCAGAATGTGCTTAGACTCTCAGTTGTGTCCAACTCTTTGCAACCCCTGGACTGTGGCCTGCCAGGCTCCTCTGTCCAAGTGGGTTGCCATTTCCTTCTCCAAGGAATCTTCCTGACCCAGGAATAAAACCTGTGTCTCTTACATCTCCTGCATTGCCAGGTGGATTCTTTACCACTAGTCTCACCTGGGAAGCCCAATTTCAGAATGCTGCTGCTGCTGCTGCTAAGTCACTTCAGTCGTGTCCGACTCTGTGCGACCCCATAGATGGGAAGCCCACCAGGCTCCCCTGTCCCTGGGATTCTCCAGGCAAGAACACTGGAGTGGGTTTCCATTTCCTTCTCCAATGCATGAAAGTGAAAAGTGAAAGTGAAGTCGCTCAGTCGTGTCTGACTCTTAGCGACCCCATGGACTGCAGCCCACCAGGCTCCGCCGTCCATGGGGTTTTCCAGGCAAGAGTACTGGAGTGGGGTGCCATTGCCTTCTCCGAATTTCAGAATACATCAGTGTAAATAAGCTTCCCACGACTGTCACTTTTAGAAAGACAGAGGATGCTGGGCAAATAGCAATCCAAAAATGAGACAGAGGAAAATATCAATAGGAAAGAGATGCAACTGTACCAGTCCCAAGTGTTTTCAGGAAAACATACTATAGTGTGTCCTACTCTGTGACATGCACTATACTTTACACAGACTTTCGCCTACACTCTACTGTAGCTAAAGGTAAATCACTTCCATCATGAATTAGTTTATCCAAGGGCACAGAATCATTCCATGTTACACATAATAAAGCAAACCATTACAATAACATTATGCTCTTCTATTCCCTTCCGTGTTTGACCTTTAAACTTTTAAATGGACTAAAAATACATATTCTTAAGAGATAAGATGCCCCACCAGCTGCTTTATGAATCTCACATTGTCCTTCTGTTACTAATTAACTGCATTCTATGCATGTCGGCCAAATGTCTTTCCATCTTGAGCTTGATGAAAGGATATGCAACTGAAAACATCCCAGGGACTGCTCTTTCTTCACCAGGTTGATGGACACTGGCCATGAGCACATTACATCAGGCCTCCCTCCAGTTACCACATTTGTAAAGATCATACTGCTGCTGCTGCTGCTAAGTCGCTTCAGTCGTGTCCAACCTTGTGCGACCCCATAGACGGCAGCCCATCAGGCTCCCCTGTCCCTGGGATTCTCCAGGCAAGAACACTGGAGTGGGTTGCCATTTCCTTCTCCAATGCATGAAAGTGAAAAGTGAAAGTGAAGTCGCTCAGTCAGGTCCGACTCTTGGCAACCCCATGCACTGCAGCCCACCAGGCTCCTCCGTCCATGGGATTTTCCAGGCAAAAGTACCGGAGTGGGGTGCCATTGCCTTCTCCAGATCATGGTGCTAATGATGAAGATAATAATGCCTGACACTTACTGAATAATTAACATATATCAAAGGTCAACAAACTTCTTAAGCACATCCATCTCTTTTACTATCCCAAATAACCCTACTGTATGGCTAACAGTGAAAGGTTCCATAATAATATTATTAGTACATATGAAGAAACTAAAGGTTAAAGAGAATCTGATAAAGAGTGGATTAATCCAAGTCGGTCTCATGCTCTTCACCACCATTCTGTTCTGCTTCCTTACACATAAAAATAGTAAGGATGTCATTGTGGTGATTTTGCAATATCTACAAATAACAAATTATTCGTACACCTGAAACTAATACAATACATCAATGATATTATACATTGATTATACATCAATGATACTCAATGTAAAAAAAGAAAAAAACAGTGAGGATGTTAACTAAAGTAACATGATACAGTAGCCAAAACAGGATAACAGCTTCACAGACCCAACTATAGAGTACCCAAAAAGGGCTTTCAGAAAGCAACTTCCATCTAATATAAAAGCTAACAGTTGTATTTGTGGTAGAAGGGAGAAAGGGTAAGAGGGAGAAAAGCAAAAGCATAAGAAAAAACCCCCTAAGACCCACATCACCTAAAAAAACATACAGCCTTTGTACCTGGGCCTAGACTCAACATTCGAAAAAGGAACATCATGGTATCTGGTCCCATCACTTCATGGTAAACAGATGTGGAAAAAGTGGAAATGGTGTTAGATTTCATTTGGGGCTCCAAAATCACTGTGGACAGTGACTGTAGCCATGGAATTAAAAGACACTTGCTCCTTGGAAGAAAAACTATGACAGCGTGTTAAAAAGTTGAGACACCACTTTGCCGACAAACATCTGTGTGGTCAAAGCTACGGTTTCTCCAGTAGTCATGTATGGATGTGAGAGTTGAGCCATAAAGAAGGCTGAGCACCGCAGAATTGATGCTTTTGAACTGTGGTGTTTGAGAAGACTCTTGAGAGTCCCTTGGACAGCCAACAGATCAAACCAGTCAATCCTAAAGGAAATCAATCCTGAATATTCATTGGAAGGACTGATGCTGATCCAATACTATGGCCGCCTGATCGAAGAACTGACTCATTGGAAAAGACCCTGATGCTGATAAAGATTGAAGGCAGGAGGAGAAAGGCAACGACAGAGGATGAGACAGTTGGACCCATCACCAACTCAATGAACATGAGTTTGGGTAAGTTCCGGGAGTTGGGATGGACAGGGAAGCCTGGCGTGCTGCAGTCCATGGGTCACAAAGAGCTGGACACGACTTAGCGACTGAACAACAACAGCCTGGACCTCAAAGTGTCGAGAGTACCTGAGTGCTCAGGGCCCTACTGCCGTCCACACACACAGGTCCAGGACCAGACTGTGCTTCCCCCACCCGGTCAGCTGACACACTTACTGCATCTGAATACTCCAGGAGCAACGATGAAGCCTCAGCATGCAAAACAGCTCAAGAGTTTCAAAAGCAAGATTTTTTGTTTTGCATTTCCAGCCTTTGAGAATGACAATTAGCTATATGAGAGGGGACGAGGGGCTTCCCTTGTGGCTCAGCTGGTAGAGAATCTGCCTGCAATGCAGGAGACTTGGGTTCGATCCCTGTGTTGGGAAGATCCCCTAGAGAAAGGAAAGGCTACCCACTCCAGTATTCTGGCCTGGAGAATTCCATGGACTGTACAGTCCATGGGGTCGAAAAGAGTCGGACACTACTGAGCAACTTTCACTTCACTTCACTTCAGAGGGGGTGCGAGGGGGGAAAAGAATCTAAAAGAAAAGGAAAAACAAAGCTAAATATGTCTGACATCCCATTACCCCTTGGGAGGATATCTATGCTATGCTATGTAGGCGTGCTCAGCCATGTCTGACTCTTTGTGACCCCATGGACTACAGCCTGCCAGGTGCCTCTGTCCATGGGATTCTCCAGGCAAGAATACTGGAGTGGGTTCTCATTTCCTCCTCCAGGGGATCTTCCCAACACAGGGATCGAAGCCGAGTCTCCTGAGTGGAGTCTTTATCACTGCATCACCTGAGAAGCCCATGGGAGGACACTACCCTACACTAAGGATATACACGGCTACTCTCTTCAAAATAAATCCTGCAGGTTAAGGGTTATCCCCATTCTATTCCAGTGTTACATACACACTCCAACAGAGAGATCAACGTTCCTTCCAAAGTTATAATGAGACCATGTGCAAAGAAAAAGTGTCTGAAGTCATGAAATCTGGGGACAGAAATGCAAATTCATATCAAATTCACAACCAACCCAGTGTCAGCTGTGGCACAGTATAGCAGACTGGAAACTCCTTGAGAACAGGGACCCTCCACTGGGTATCCGCCAGACACCCAACCAGCCCTTTCTACCCATGCTGGGCAAGCAGCTGCGTTTCTCACTAACAACTTACCAGCAAACAAACAGTTTATAGTTTAATGTTTAAAATGTATTTAGGTGGGACTTCCTTGATAGTCCAGTGGTTAAGACTTTGCTTTCCAACGCAGGGGGTATAGGTTTGATCCCTGGTCGGGGAGCTAAGATCCCCCATGCCTCACAGCCGAAAGAAAAAAAAAAAAAAACCAAAACATAAAACAGAAGCAATACTGTAACAAATTCAATAAAGACTTTAAAAATGGTCCACATCAAAATAACAACAAACTTATTTAGATAAAAGCATAAATTTTTCTAAAGCCTTAAAATCTAAAATGTATTTGAGCAGAATAAATATACTTTTATTAAAATAGCAAGTTTCTAGCAGGACAGTTCCATTCTGGAGGTTTAAAAGGAAAACCAAAACCTTGGAGCTGTTGCCCCCAAGTACTGAATTAGCTCTGACTTCACCACTAGTGCCTCCTTAAAAGAATATTCCATCCATTATCTGCAACTTACCGGTGCAAATAAATTATCCTCATAAATGCTCAGGCTTGAGAGCCTGAGGCTGAACAAGTGGAACCCAAGGCCCAGAATCTAAAGTCAGAAGACCCCCCATGTTCAAGTCCAGGCTTTTCCTATGCTGTTTGTGCGACCCTGGACAAGTCAATTTGACAGATAATTAATTTTTTAGAAGGGGAAATACCTGTTCCACCTACCTCACCGCAGCATCAATGTTGTCATTAAATGGGGAGGCTGCTCCAAAGGGGTCACTCGCCATCCTGCCGCCCTCTTGCCCCCAACCCCCAGTCCAGCCCAAGACGGAAAGAGTTGGAGACCCTCCCGTAGGTCCTTCGCGGCGCTCGGGAAAGGATGCTAACCTCATCGCCCTCCCCTGGGGACGGCGGCGACGCGCGCCCTGACATCCGCCGCCGCCGCAGCGCCAGGCCACCATCCCGGCGCGCCTTCAGGGTCCTTCCCCCAGCGTTTCCCAGGTTCGCCCCGCGCCGGCAACCTCCAACCCGCCAGGCGCCTCTTTTGCCCCCTGGTGGCGCGTGGACCCCAGCCCGCGGGGGGCTGCACCGTCTCGCCTCCGCGCGCCTGCAGCTCCGCTCAGGCTGGAGCCAGACTCCGATAGGCTTCGCCCCCGGGAGCCTGGAGTCCCCACCCCACCAAGTCCGGCGTGGGCGGGGTGGTCGCGAGGTTGCAGCTTACCGGGGAGCTTGAGCGCCCTGGACAGCACGGTCGCCATGGTGGAGGCCCCGGTGCGCGTGCGCGCGCTCGCGTCCTGCCGGGAAGTGTAGTTCGCAGTCGAGGTGCGCGGAGCCGGGACCTGAAAAGGTGGGAGCCGGGCGGCGTGGCAGGGCCTGGAGGAGGCGTCCGCTGCCGCCTCCGCGCCCACGTGCGCGCTCCTGTCCCTCCACCCCGCCCCCTCCGGGACAGATGCCTTACTGGGCAGGTCACGTCACCGCGCTGAGCCTCACTCTCCTCCTCCGTGAAATGGGGATCTGATACAGCCCACTGCTTGCAGTGAGCACGGAATGAGATAATAGATAGGAGGCAAGGGTTGTGAAATACGCCTGGGCTTTGGAGTCAGACGGGTTTGAATTCCGCCCACATCCCTCGCAGGGCAAGTCACTTGTATGACTAAGCTTCAGCTTAGATATGGAGATAATAGCACCTACTTCAGGAGCATATTGTGAGGATGATATTACATAATCTATTTAAAACGCGTAGCACACAGCAGGCACCTAGTAAGTGTGTTTCTCTACGTTTCTCAGGTTAAAGGCGAGGTTTCCCCTGGAGCTCTAAGCTTCATCTCTGGTTACCAGTTCTTTACAGGGATCCACTCAGCACCCTACCCCGCAGCTTCCAGCTTGAAAGGTCGAAGAACGCAAGATCAGACCTGTTTCTTCCCCTCAGGCACCAAGAGGTAGGCATTTTAGTCCAGGAATGCTGAAGACATTATTTATCTTAGAACTGAAGCAGACCTTAGAGACTTCATGTTTTACTGAAGAGAAAACTGAGATCTATAAAGGTGATGTGACTTGCTGCTGCTGCTACTAAGTCACTTCAGTCGTGTCCGATTCTGTGCGACCCCATAGAGGCAGCCCACTAGGCTCCCCCATCCCTGGGATTCTCCAGGCAAGAACACTGGACTGGGTTGCAATTTCCTTCTCCAATGGATGAAAGTGAAAAGTGAAAGGGAAGTCATTCAGTCGTGTCCGACTCTTTGCGACCCCATGAATCGCAGCACACCAGGCCTCCCTGTCCATCACAAACTCCCGGAGTTCACTCAGACTCACATCCATCGAGTCAGTGATGCCATCCAGCCATCTCATCCTCTGTCGTCCCCTTCTCTCCTGCCCCCAATCCCTCCCAGCATCAGAGTCTTTTCCAATGAGTCAGCTCTTCACATGAGGTGGCCAAAGTACTGGAGTTTCAGCTTCAGCATCGTTCCCTCCAAAGAAATCCCAGGGCTGATTTCCTTCAGAATGGACTGGTTGGATCTCCTTGCAATCCAAGGGACTCTCAAGAGTCTTCTCCAACACCACAGTTCAAAGGAATCAATTCTTCGGCGCTCAGCCTTCTTCACAGTCCAACTCTCACATCCATACATGACCACAGGAAAAACCATAGCCTTGACTAGACGGACCTTTGTTGCCAAAGTAATGTCTCTGCTTTTGAATATGCTATCTAGGTTGGTCATAACTTTTCTTCCAAGAAGTAAGCGTCTTTTAATTTCATGGCTGCAGTCACCATCTGCAGTGATTTTGGAGCCCAGAAAAATAAAGTCTGGCACTGTTTCCACTGTTTCCCCATCTATTTCCCATGAAGTGATGGGACCAGATGCCATGATCTTAGTTTTCTGAATGTTGAGCTTTAAGCCAACTTTTTCACTCTCCTCTTTCACTTTCATCAAGAGGCTTTTTAGTTCCTCTTCACTTTCTGCCACAAGGGTGGTGTCATCTGCATATCTGAAGTTATTGATATTTCTCCCGGCAATCTTGATTCCAGCTTGTGTTTCTTCCAGTCCAGCGTTTCTCTTGATGTACTCTGCATATAAGTTAAATAAGCAGGGTGACAATATACAACCTTGACATACTCCTATTCCTATTCAGAACCAGTCTGTTGTTCCATGTCCAGTTCTAACTGTTGCTTCCTGACCTGTATACAGATTTCTCAAGAGGCAGATCAGGTGGTCTGGTATTCCCATCTCTTTCAGAATTTTCCACAGTTTCTTGTGATCCACACAGTCAAAGGCTTTGGCATAGTCAATAAAGCAGAAATAGATGTTTTTCTGGAACTCTCTTGCTTTTTCCATGATCCAGCGGATGTTGGCAATTTGCTCTCTGGTTCCTCTGCCTTTTCTAAAACCAGATTGAACATCAGGAAGTTCACGGTTCACGTATTGCTGAAGCCTGGCTTGAAGAATTTTGAGCATTACTTTACTAGCATGTGAGATGCGTGCAATTGTGCAGTAGTTTGAACATTCTTTGGCATTGCCTTTCTTTGGGATTGGAATGAAAACTGATCTTTTCCAGTCCTGTGGCCACTGCTGAGTTTTCCAAATTTGCTGGCATATTGAGTACAGCACTTTCACAGCATCATCTTTCAGGATTTGAAATAGCTCAACTGGACAGCTTTGTTCATAGTGATGCTTTCTAAGGCCCACTTGACTTCACATTCCAGGATGTCTGGCTCTAGGTCAGTGATCACACCATCATGATTATCTGGGTCGTGAAGATCTTTTTTGTACAGTTCTTCTGTGTATTCTTGCCACCTCTTCTTAATATCTTCTGCTTCTGTTAGGTCCATATCATTTCTGTCCTTTATCAAGCCCATCTTTGCATGAAATGTTCCCTTGGTATCTCTAATTTTCTTGAAGAGATCTCTAGTCTTTCCTATTCTGTTGTTTTCCTCTATTTCTTTGCATTAATCGCTGAGGAAGGCTTTCTTATCTCTTCTTGCTATTCTTTGGAACTCTGCATTCAGCTGCTTATATCTTTCCTTTTCTCCTTTGCTTTTCGCTTCTCTTCTTTTCACAGCTATTTGTAAGGACTCCCCAGACAGCCATTTTGCTTTTTTGCATTTCTTTTCCATGGGGATGGTCTTGATCCCTGTCTCCTGTACAATGTCACAAACCTCATTCCATAGCTCTTCAGGCACTCTATCTATCAGATCTAGGCCCTTAAATCTATTTCTCACTTCCACTGTATAATCATAAGGGATTTGATTTAGGTCATACCTGAATGGTCTAGTGGTTTTCCCTACTTTCTTCAATTTCAGTCTGAATTTGGCAATAAGGAGTTCATGGTCTGAGCCACAGTCAGCTCCTGGTCTTGTTTTTGTTGACTGTATAGAGCTTCTCCATCTTTGGCTGCAAAGAATATAATCAATCTTATTTCGGTGTTGACCATCTGGTGATGTCCATGTGTAGAGTCTTCTCTTGTGTTGTTGGAAGACGGTGTTTGCTATGACCAGTGCATTTTCTTGGCAAAACTCTATTAGTCTTTGCCCTGCTTCATTCCGTATTCCAAGGCCAAATTTGCCTGTTACTCCAGGTGTTTCTTGACTTCCTACTTTTGCATTCCAGTCCCCTATAATGAAAAGGACATCTTTTTGGGGTGTTAGTTCTAAAAGGTCTTGTAGGTCTTCATAGAACCGTTCAACTTCAGCTTCTTCAGCATTACTGGTTGGGGCATAGACTTGGATTACTGTGATACTGAATGGTTTGCCTTGGAAACGAACAGAGATCATTCTGTCATTTTTGAGATTGCATCCAAGTACTGCATTTCGGACTCTTTTGTTGACCATGATGGCTACTCCATTTCTTCTGAGGGATTCCTGCCCGCAGTAGTAGATGGCAAACAAAAGTTCTAAGAGATCTCTCACTTGGACTGCCTCATTTGCATGAGAAACAGTCCTAGGACTGTCCTGTGGGGGTAATCCCAGCATTCTAACAGTTATTCCCACTGCACTTTACCCCACACAAAAATATAATATCACTCATGTCAACAGAGGGAAGATTCTGGAGCCAGGCCATGTTTGCATGAGCATGCATGGTGAGTCGCTTGTTCCATGCTTTTTGACCCCATGGACTATAGCCCAGCAGGCTCCTCTAACCATGAGATTCTCCAGGCAAGAATACTGGAGTGGGTTGCCATGCCCTTCTTCGGGGTATCTTCCCCACCCAGGGATCAAACCTGGGTCCTCCATATTACAGGTGGAGTCTTTACCTTCTGAGCCAACAAGGAAGCCCTTGAGAATTAAATGGACACATGCAAAGCACACAGAACCATGTGTGCCACTGCGTGTTTTGTGTTAGCTCTCCTTTTTATTAATAATTTACTACTTTTTGACAATGTAACTAATAATAAATTTAATAGTACTTTAGTTAGTTAGTTAAGTCGCTCAGTGGTGTTCGACTCTTTGTGACCCCATGGACTGTAGCCCACCAGGCTCCTCCATCCATGGGATTCTCCAGGCAAGAATACTGGAGTGGGTTGCCATTTCCTTCTCCAGGGGATCTTCCTGACCCAGGGATCAAACCCAGGTCTCCCACAATGCAGGCAGACGCTTTCACCTCTGAGCCACCAGGGAAGCCCCCTAATTAACTTAGTAATAAATTTAATAATACTTTAAGAGATTAGTAAAATTAGTTGTTTATTCTTTGTGTGTACTACCATTCCCGAAACGTCCACTGACACTTCTCTGGAGGTATGATTAAAAACCACGTTTGACATCTATGTGGGTCATCTAAGAAAAGCACCATGACAGGTCACAGTAAACCAGTAGAGGCTTACCTGATATTAGATTAGCTAACTGGAACACATTCTTGAGATACAAAGACTGAGAAAAATAACCTTTAAGCTGAGTAGAATCAGTTTCTGCTGTAGGATAGGAACTTGAGTTTCTGGGAGACGATGCCTGTGAACTGAAATAGCCAGAAATACAGGAGAGCAGGGAAGGAGAAAATCTGTTCATTTTTCTTAGTGAAAGTCCCTTTTTATGTGATGAAAGTAAAATAAATTGTACAAGGGAATTTCCTGGTGGTCCAGTGGTGAAGACTCAGGCTTTCATTGCCTTGGACCGAGGTTCAGTCCCCGGCCAGGTAACTAAGATCCCAAAAGCCGCACAGTATGGCCAAATTTTTTTAAAATTTTTAATTAAATTGTACAAAGTTTGATTAAAACTTTGCTTAAAACTGTACTGTTGGGACATCCCTGGTGGTCTAGTGGCTAAGAATCCACACTTGCATTGCAGGGGGCACAGATTTGATCCCTGGGTCAGGGACCTAAGGGTAAACACTCTGCCTGCAATGCAGAAGACCTAGGTTCGATCCCTGGGTGGGGAAGATGTCCTGGAGAAGGAAACGGCAATCCACTCCAGTATTCTGGCCTGGAGAATCCCATGGACAGAGGAGCCTGGCAGGCTGCAGTCCATGCAGAGGCACTGAGCCACTAACACCTTCACTTTCACTTTTCAGGAAACTAAGGTCTTACAGGTGTGGCCCCTGAAATAAATCAAATAAATAAAAATAAAATTCTAAAAAAGAAAAGAGAATAATAGCATGCATTAAAAAAAAACAAACTATCATCACCCACAGCACTTACATTCGTGCAGCACATAAGTGTGTGTAATTGTATATGCATCCCACAGATACGGCATCTCTAGCCCTTTTTATGCCTAATCTTTTGGGCATTCCCCCTTTCCCCATCATCACCCCAGCTCTCCCAAAATGATTTTCAGGGGGACACAGATGCCAAGGAGTCCCTCCCTCGTGGCTCCCTGACCTTACCTCCTCTTTGGCTCTCTTAACTCCAGAAATCTCTCCCATCCCCTGCACTTTTTCCCCCCATTTTAACACAGGAACCACAGCTTAAAACAGCGTTTCTCACATTTAATGTACTTTCGTTCAATTACAAGAAAAAATTCAAAGCAGCCACCGAACAAATCAGAATCCTCGACTTTTACCTAAAGAAAACGTGTGACATGCTCTCTGTCACCTGGCGTTCTTAAGTGCCTTGCTGTGCAAACCGCCCCCCACCCCACCCCCCACACTGAGGGCACCCTGGAAAATGCAAACGCCTGGGCTTCCTGGTTTTCTTACCTGACCTCTCTAGGAGGAGTGAAACAAGGGGGGCTGGGGAGACAAGCCTGAAGACAGCCCCCCCTGTCTGACCACTGTGCCTGCCATGAAGAGAAGAAATTCTATATCTGACAGTCACAGCTGAAGCCACGGAACCTATTCTGGTCTCCCTACAAGGATCTGCAGTGAGATTATTCTTCCTCAACCTCCTAAGCTTCCAATACTTGGTGGTGGAAAACCGTATTTGCTGATTTTTATGACCATTGTGATGCCCAGTGTGTTAGTCCCTCAGTCATGTCCAACTCTATGACCCCATGAACTGTAGCCCACTAGGCTCCTCTGTCCAGGGGATTCTCCAGGCAAGAATACTGGAGTGGGTAGCCATTCCCTTCTCTGGGGAATCTTCCTGACCCAGGGATTGAACCAGGGTCTCGAACATTGCATGCAGATTCTTTACCGTCAGAGCCACCAGGGAAGCCCTCAGTTCAGTCAGTTCAGTCGCTCAGTCGTGTCTGACTCTTTGCGACCCCATGAATCACAGCACACCAGGCCTCCCTGTCCATCACCAACTCCCGGAGTTCACTCAAACTCACGTCCATCGAGTCGGTAATGCCATCCAGCCATCTCATCCTCTGTTGTCCCCTTCTCTCCTGCCCCCAATCCCTCCCAGCATCAGAATCTTTTCCAATGAGCCAACTCTTCGCATGAGGTGGCCAAAGTATTGGAGTTTCAGCTTTAGCATCAGTCCTTCCAAAGAACACCCAGGGTTGATCTCCTTTAGAATGGACTGGTTGGATCTCCTTGCAGTCCAAGGGACTCCCAAGAGTCTTCTCCAACACCACAGTTCAAAAGCATCAATTCTTTGGCACTCAGCTTTCTTCACAGTCCAAATCTCACATCCATACATGACCACTGGAAAAACCATAGCCTTGCCTAGACGGACTTTTGTTGGCAAAGTAATGTCTCTGCTTTTGAATATGCTATCTAGGTTGGTCATAACTTTTCTTCCAAGAAGTAAGCGTCTTTTAATTTCATGGCTGCAGTCACCATCTGCAGTGATTTTGGAGCCCAGAAAAATAAAGTCTGACACTGTTTCCACTGTTTCCCCATCTATTTCCCATGAAGTGATGGGACCAGATGCCATGATCTTAGTTTTCTGAACGTTGAGCTTTAAGCCAACTTTTTCACTCTCCTCTTTCACTTTCATCAAGAGGCTTTTTAGTTCCTCTTCACTTTCTGCCATAAGGGTGGTGTCATCTGCATATCTGAGGTTATTGATATTTCTCCTGGCAATCTTGATTCCAGCTCGTGTTTCTTCCAGCCCAGCGTTTCTCATGATGTACTCTGCAGAGAGGTTAAATAAGCAGGGTGACAATATGCAGCCTTGACGTACTCCTTTTCCTATTTGGAACCAGTCTGTTGTTCCATGTCCAGTTCTAACTATTGCTTCCTGACCTGCATACAGGTTTCTCAAGAGGCAGGTCAGGTGGTCTGGTATTCCCATCTCTTTCAGAATTTTCTAGTTTCTTGTGATCCACACAGTCAAAGGCTTTGGCATAGTCAATAAAGCAGAAATAGATGTTTTTCTGGAACTCTCTTGCTTTTTCGATGATCCAGCAGATGTTGGCAATTTGCTCTCTGGTTCCTCTGCCTTTTCTAAAACCAGCTTGAACATCTGGAAGTTCATGGTTCATGTATTGCTGAAGCCTGGCTTGGAGAATTTTGAGCACTACTTTACTAGCATGTGAGATGAATGCAATTGTGCGGTAGTTTGAATATTCTTTGGCATTGCCTTTCTTTGAGATTGGAATGAAAACTGACCTTTTCCAGTCCTGTGGCCACTGCTTATTGCTCAAAAATCTCTGAGCGCCCTCCATGGGCTCATAAGCAAATCTGATCATCTGGTACTTCCCATTCTCTAGACAATATGTTCCGTTTTACTGGTCATGACTCTCCTACAGGCTTTCACCACTTCCTCTTGAAATCAGTACCTCTGTGTCCACAGCAGCTGCCACCCCTCCCTCCTGGCACCACTGGAGCCACCCCAAGCCTCATGGCCATTTCTGCCTCCTTTCAGAAACTGTTACTTCTTCCTGTATCTCCCACCAGCCAGTGCCACCTCAAATTTGAGTGCTGTTGAAATGTCAAAGCTGTTCAGGGCAGAGGCAGGTGGGAAAGACTGTACTCTTCTTTCTGTGTTACACTTGATTAGAAAAGCAAATGCCATGCTGCCTTTCTTCAAGGTCAAATGTAGTATTTTCATTAAACAGTGCTATTTGTTTTTACCCAGTGAGTCAGTCGGAGCAAAATTATTGCCATTATCAACAATCTCAAAACTTCAGTGGTTTTCAAGAATCAGGTCATTTCTGCTCATGGCAAGGTCAAGGTGAAGGTGGGGATAAGCAGCCCTGAGACTCTATTCCTCCAGGTCATTCAGGGAACCAGCTTCTTCTGCCTAGTGCTTCTTCCTCCCTAGGGCCTTCGAGTCCCCCACTGGATCATCTGTTATCTTCTGATCATGCGGGAAGCTTTATGGGCCAGGACTGGAGGTGATATATGTGACCTCTGCCCACATTTATTTAGCCAGAGCTTAGAAACAAAATGGGCTTCCCTGGTGGTGCAGATGCTAAAAAATCTGCCTGCAATGCAGGTTTGATCCCTGGGTTTGGAAGATCCCCTGGAAGAAGAGATGGCAACCCACTCCAGTATTCTTGCCTGGAGAATCCCATGGACAGAGGAGCCCGGCAGGCTACAGTCGATGGAGTTGCAAAAGAGTCAACACAAGTGAGCGACTAACTAGATGCAAAATAGGTTTGCCAGGGAGGGTATGGGTATAGGAAGAAAAGGAAACAGTTTGGTGAGCTTCGAGCTAGTCTCTGCAACCCTAGTCACCCCCTATCTATACAGGATACAGACCTGAGTTCTCGGTTTTGGGGAGGGTCTTCAGGCTCTGCTCTACTTAGAACAATTCTTCTTTCCTAGGGACTAAAGCTTCGCTCTGGAACTGAGCTTGTTGTCCTGAGTTAGGACTTGCTGCTGCATCTAAGGACAAGCTCTCCTGGGAGGCTCCTCAGCCTCTCCACAGATGACCATTCCTCCATCTGTCAGCAGGGCCAGGACCAGTCTGAACTCTCTGGCAGACATGCCTCAGGCTCAGAGTATTGTCCCCGCTGCTACAGGGTGCCAAAGAGACTGAATCAGGGAGCAATACCTATGAGATCAAAAAAGAAAAATACTATGGGCTTTCCTGATAGCTCAGTTGGTAAAGAATCCGCCTGCAATGCAGGAGACCCCGGGTTCATTCCTGGGTCAGGAAGATCCCCTGGAGAAGGGATAGGCTACCCACTCCAGTATTCTGGCCTGAAGAATTCCATGGACTGGCCGCAAACAGTCAGACACAACTGAGCGAGTTTCACTTTCTTTCTTTCACTGTAGCAAATAACAGTGATAGCATGGGGACTACGTTGGTGGCAGAGAGGATAAGAATCCACTTCCCAATGCAAGGGACACGGGTTCGATCCCTGGTCAGGGAAGATCCCACATGCCAAGCAGCAGCTAAGTCCAAGCTGCAACTACTGACCCCGAGCTCTAGAGCCCACACACCACAAGAAAGAGTAGCCCCCACTCTCCATAACTAGAGAAAAGCATGCCAGCAGTAACAAACACCTAGCATAACCACAAATTTAAAAATAAGTTATTTTTAAAAACAGCTCACTCTCCCTCTAATGTTTAAGAAATGACAGCAGGGAGATGGAGAAAAGAAAAGGAAGTGCTCAGCAAAAATCTGGGGATGAGATGCAAATGCCAAGGACCCTATGATACCAGCCTTGCATTAAGAGCAGGAAGTTTGAAAAGGGGAGGTACAAGTGGCATATTTACTTCTCATCACAGAGAACCTCACTCTCTAATCAGGAGTTGCATGGCTTATCACGAAGACAAACAGGTTTATGTTCTGAGTTTAGTTCAGTTCACTCACTGAGTCTCGTCTGACTCTTTGAGACTCCACGGACTGCAGCACTCCAGGTTTCCTCATCTGTCACCAACACCCAGAGCCTGCTCAAACTCATGTCCATTGAGTCGGTGATGCCATCCAACCATCTCATCCTCTGTTGCCCCTTCTCCTCCTGCCTTCAATCTTTCCCAGCATCAGGGTCTTTTCCAATGAGTCAGCTCTTCACATCAGGTGGCCAAAGTATTGGACCTTCAGCTTCAGCACCAGTCCTTCTAATGAATATTCAGGACTGATTTATTTTACAATTGACTGGTTTGATCTCCCTGCTGTTCAAAGGACTCTCAAAAATCTTCTCCAACACCACAGTTCAAAAGCATCAATTCTTCGGCGCTCAGCTTTCTTCATGGTTCCACTCACACACATACATGACTACTGGAAAAACCATAGCTTTGACTAGATGGACCTTTGTCGGCAAAGTAATGTCTCTGCTTTTGAATATGCTATCTAGGTTGGTCATAGCTTTCTTCCAAGGAGCAAGTATCTTTTAATTTCATGGCTGCAATCACCATCTGCAGTGATTTTGGAGACCAAAAAAATAAAGCCTCTCACTGTTTCCATTGTTTCCCCATCTATTTGCCATGAAGTGATGGGATCAGATGCCATGATCTTAGTTTTCTTAATGTTGAATTTTAAGCCAACTTTTCACTCTCCTCTTTCAGTTTCATCAAGAGACTCTTTAGTTCTTCTTCGCTTTCTGCCATAGGGTGGTGTCACCTGCATATCTGAGGTTATTAATATTTCTCCCAGCAATCTTGATTCCAGCTTGTGCTTCACCCAGCTGGGCATTGTGCATGATGTACTCTGCACAGAAGTTAATTAAGCAAGGTGACAATATACAGCCTTGACATACTCCTTTCCAATTTGGAACCAGTCCATTGTTTCATGTCCAGTTCTGTTGCTTCTTGACCTACATACAGGTTTCTCAGGAGGTACGTAAGATGGTCTAGTATTCCTGTCTCTTCAAGAATTTTCCACATATTGATGTGATCCACACATTCAAAGGCTTTAGTGTAGTCAATGAAGCAGAAGTAGGTGTTTTTCTGGAATTCTCTTGCTTTTCTGTGATCCAATGGATGTTGGCAGTTTGATCTCTGGTTCTTCTGCCTTTTCTAAATCCAGCTTGAATATCTGGAAGTTCTCGGTTCATGTACTGTTGAAGCCTGGCTTGGGGAATTTTCAGCATTACTTTGCTAGTGTGTGAGATGAGTGCAACTGTGTGGTAGTTTGAACATTCTTTGGCATTGCCTTTCTTTGGGATTGGAATGAAAAGTGACCTTTTCCAGCCCTGTGGCCACTGCTGAATTTTCTCAGCTGGCATATTAAGTGCAGCACTTTCACATCATCTTTTAGGATTTGAAATAGCTCAACTGGAATTCCATCACCTCCACTAGCTTTGTTCCTAGTGATGCTTCCTAAGGTCCACTTGACTTCACACTCCAGGATGTCTGGCTCTGGGTGGTTATCTAGGTCATTAAGATCTGTTTTGTGTAATTCTTCTGTGTATTCTTGCCACTTCTTCTTAGTATCTTCTGTTTCTGTTAAGTCCATACAGTTTCTGTTCTTTATTGTGTCCATCTTTGCATGAAATGTTCCCTTGGTATCTGTAATTTTCTTGAAGAGATCTCTGTTGCTGCTGCTAAGTACCCTCAGTCGTGTGGGGCTCTGTGCGACCCCATAGACGGCAGCCCACCAGGCTTGTCCATCCCTGGGACTCTCCAGGCAAGAATACTGGAAAGGGTTGCCATTTCCTTCTCCAATGCATGCATGCATGGTAAGTCACTTCAGTCGTGTCTGACTCTATGCGACCCCATAGATGGCAGCCCACCAGGCTCCTCTGTCCACAGGATTCTCTAAGCAAGAATACTGGAGTGGGTTGCCGTTTCTTTCTCCAGAGAAGAGATCTCTAGTCTTTCCCATTCTATTGTTTTCCTCTATTTCTTTGCATTGATCACTGAGGAAGGCTTTCTTACCTCTCCTCGCTTTTCTTTGGAATTCTGCATTCAGATGGATATATCTTGACTTTTCTCCTTTGCCTTTCGCTTTTCTTCTTTTGTAAGGCCTCCTTAGACAACCATTTTGCCTTTTTGCATTTCTTCTTCTTGGGGATGGTTTTGATCACCGCCTCCTGTACAATATTATGAACCTTCGTCCATAGTTCTTCAGGCACTCTATCTATCAGATATAATCTCCTGAATCTATTTGTCACTTCCACTGTATAATCGTAAAGGATTTGATTTAGGTCATACTTGAATGATCTTGTGGTTTTCCCTACTTTCTTCAACTTAAGTCTGAATTTTGCAATAAGGAGTTCATGATCTGAGCCACAGTTAGCTCCCGGTCTTGTTTTTGCTTACTGTGTAGAGCTTCTCCATCTTCGGTTGCAAAGAATATAATCAATCTGATTTCGGTATTGACCATCTGGTGATATCCATGCATAGAGTCGTCTCTTGTGTTGTTGGAAAAGGGTGTTTGCTATGACCAGTGCGTTCTCTTGGTGAAACTGTTAACCTTTGACCTGCTTCATATTGTACTCCAAGGCCAAACTTGCCTTCTTGACTTCCTCCTTTTGCATTCCAGTCCCCTATAATGAAAAGGACATCTTTTTTTGGTGTTAGTTCTCGAAGGTCTTGTAGGTCATCATTCAATTCAGTTCAGTTGCTCAGTCATGTCTGACTCTTTGCGACCCCATGAACCACAGCATGCCAGGCTTCCCTGTCCATCACCAACTCCTGGAGTCCACCCAAACCCTTGTCCATTGAGTCGGTGATGCCATCCAGCCATCTCATCCAATGTTGTTCCCTTCTCTTCCTGCCCTCAATCATTCCCAGCATCAGGGTCTTTTCAAATGAGTCAGCTCTTTGCATCATGTGGCCAAAGTACTGGGAGTTTCAGCTTCAACATCAGTCCTTCCAATGAACACCCAGGACTGATCTCCTTTAGGATGGACTGGTTGGATCTCCTTGCAGTCCAAGGGACTCTCAAGAGTCTTCTCCAACACCACAGTTCAAAAGCATCAATTCTTCGATGCTCAGGTTTCTTTATAGTCCAACTCTCACATCCATACATGACCACTGGAAAAACCATAGCCTTGACTAGATGGACCTTTGTTGACAAAGTAATGTCTCTGCTTTTTAATATGCTATCTAGGTTGGTCATAGCTTTCCTCCCAAGGAGTAAGCATCTTTTAATTTCATGGCTGCAGTCACCATCTGCAGTGATTTTGGAGCCCAGAAAAATAAAGTCTGACACTGTTTCCACTGTTTCCCCATCTATTTCCCATGAAGTGATGGGACCAGATGCCATGATCTTAGTTTTCTGAATGGTGAGCTTTAAGCCAATTTTTTCACTCTCCTTTTTCACTTTCATCAAGAGGCTCTTTAGTTCATCTTCATTTTCTGCTATAAGGGTGGTGTCATCTGCATATCTGAGGTTATTGATATTTCTCCCGGAAATCTTGATTCCAGCTTGTGCTTCTTCCAGCCCAGTGTTTCTCATGATGTACTCTGCATATAAGTTAAATAAGCAGGGTGACAATATGCAGCCTTGACGTACTCCTTTTCCTATTTGGAACCAGTCTGTTGTTCCACGTCTAGTTCTAACTGTTGCTTTCTAACCTGCATACAGGTTTCTCAAGAGGCAGGTCAGGTGGTCTGGTATTCCCATCTCTTGAAGAACTGTCCACAGTTTATTGTGATCCACACAGTCAAAGGCTTTGGCATAGTCAATAAGGCAGAAATAGATGATTTTCTGGAACTCTCTTGCTTTTTCGATGATCCAGCGGATGTTGACAATTCGAGCTCTGGTTCCTCTGCCTTTTCTAAAACCAGCTTGAACATCTGGAAGTTCACAGTTCACATATTACTGAAGCCTGGCTTGGCGAATTTTAAGCATCACTTTACTAGCATATGAGATGAGTGCAATTGTGTGGTAGTTTGAGCATTCTTTGGCATTGCCTTCTTTGGGATTGGAATGAAAACTAACCTTTTCCAGTCTTATGGCCACTGCTGAGTTTTCCAAATTTGCTGGCATATTGAGTAGGTTATCACAGAACTGTTCAACTTCGGCTTCTTTGGCACTAGTGGTTAGGGCATAGACTTGGATTACTGTGATACTGAATGGTTTGCCTTGGAAACAAACAGAGATCATTCTGTCTTTTTTCAGACTCTGCCCAAGTACTACATTTTGGACTGTTTTGTTGACTATGAGAGCTAATCCATTTCTTCTAAGGGATTTTTCCCCACAGCAGTAGACATAATGGTCATCTGAATTAATTTCACCCATTCCAGTCCATTTTAGTTCACTGATTCCTAAAATGTTCACTCTTGCCATCTCCTGTTTGACCACTTTCAATTTACCTTGATTTGTGGACCTAACATTCCAGGTTCCTATGCAATATTGGTCTTTACAGCATCGGACTTTACTTCCATCACCAGTCACATCCACAACTGGGAGTTGTTTTTGCTTTGACTCCATCTCTTCATTCTTTCTGGTGTTATTTCTCCACTCTTCTCCAGTAGCATATTGGGCACCTACCAACCTGGGGAGTTCATCTTTCAGTATCATATCTTTTTGTATTTTCATACCATTCATGGGGTTCTCAAGGCAAGAATACTTGCCATTCCCTTCTCAGTGGACCATGTTTTGTCAGAACTCTCCACCATGACTTGTTCATCTTGGGTGGCCCTACACAGCATGGCTCATAGTTTCATTGAGTTAGACAAGGCTGTGATCGAAGTGATCAGTTCGGTTAGTTTTCTGTAATTGTGGTTTCCATTCTGTCTGCCCTCTGATGGATAAGAACAGGAGGCTTGTGGAAGCTTCCTGATAGGAGGAATTGGCTGTGGGGGAATCTGGGTCTTGCTCTGATGGGCAGGGCCATGCTCAGTAAATCTTTAATTCAATTTTCTGTTGATGGATATTCCCAGAGCATCCCTTAATAAAACATAGGGGCTCAAGGTCATCCTACAATTTGTTCTTACTCTGATATGGAGAAGGAACAATTTAACTCAGTAATCACTGGACACGTGGTATTGCCGTAAGTACTGGGGACAAAGAGGGGATTGTCTTCTCCTCTATTTGACTTCTAATTACTGGAATATTTCATTGCTCAATCCTGGGATCTTTCTTCTTGTCTCAGAAACTGTATGTCCATTTCTTTACATCTATTATTACACATTTTTTCTCCATCTAAACGTCTCCATAGACTTCCAAGCTTGTGTGTACCAACTGGCTACTTGAAATATGTATTTGGTAATGTAATAGATATCATAATTAATATGTTCAAAATAAAACTGTTGTTTCCCCACTCATCAAAAATAAACAAACATAAAACAATAGGGCTCATCCAGCTTCAACTCATATAGACTTCTAATCAATAGAACTTTCTAGACTAGTCTAGCGTAACCTAGACTATAAAATGCTTCCTGGGCCCTGAGATTTAAACAAAGTCTTAACAAGTCCCTAGCTGGCACATATGTTGAAGAGTGACAATTGTAAAAAGGATAACCAACAAGGACCTACTGTATAGCACATTGAACTCTACTCAATATTCTGTAACAGCCTAATCAGGAAAAGAATTTGAAAAACAATAGATACATATATGTGTATAACTGAATCACTTTGTCATCACACCTGAAACTAACACATTGTTAGCCAACTGCTGTCCAATATAAAATAAAAAGTTTACAAAAAAATAGAAAGACAGTAATTAAAGACAGATCCACCAGAATTGACGCTTTCGAACTGCAGTGCTGGAGAAGATTTTTGAGACTGCCTTGGACTCCAAGGAGATCAAACTAGTCAGTCCTAAAGGAAATCAACCCTGAATATTCATTGGAAGGACTGACGCTGAAGCTGAAGCTCCAAAAGTCTGGCCACCAGATGCGAAGAGCTGACTCACTGGAAAAGACCCTGATACTGGGAAAGATTGAGGGCAAGAGGATAAGGAGGAGACAGAGGATGAGATGGTCAGATGGCACCACTGACTCAATGGACATGAGTTTGAGCAAATCCTGGGAGACAGTGAAGGACAGGGAAGCCTGGTATACTGCAGTCTATGGGGTCGTAAAGAGTCGGACATGGCTGATCAACTAAATAACAACAAAAAATGGAAAACTATTTGCTTCATTTATAGCATACTAGCCAAAGTAAAAACCCCTTCAAAATGGTACCTGATTCTTGATAGGTATTCAGTGTTGAAAGTGACTGATATTTGGCCAACATTTGTTCTAACTGGTTGGGAATTCCTAGCTGATTAGTCAGACATGCTCTGATTTGTCAGGACATGTACTGATTTGTTAATATTTATATTAGACCTTGGTTAAGTCTTTTTAGTTCTACACTTCCTGTTCACTGATTGACTCCTGAGTAATGCTCTCAAAGTCAGTAAGTTAGAGTGCTGCTGATTGTATAACTAACATACTAGAAGACTTCATTTTTCTTCCCTTCTCAGAGGATTTATCATAAGCAGCAGTGTTGTAATGATTTGAATATCTGTCTACCACAAAACGTTGAGTTATTTAAGAAAAGAAGTGAGATTTTTTTTCATCTTTTTTAGCCCTACACAATGCAAAGCACATTGTCTCAGCTGTCTGTTGGATAAATTGGAATTCATGAATGAATATCACATTATTGAGAAGAATAAAGTCAAGTTAGAAAAAAATCAATTTTTAATCAGGGGATACCACTTTTTATAAATGTTTTCTTCTTAAGTTCACGTTCCTTGATTCCTGTAATCCAGATATTCTCAAATTCTTTCACTGCACCTCTTCATATCAGTGCCATGTCCAAGCACCCATCTTGTTTGATTTCAGGAAACCCAGTCCCACTGCACATGTAACCCTCAAAAATGCTTATACACTCCATACATGCCTCATGACTTCCAACTGGCCCTCCAGTTAGGTGGACTCAGCTTTTCTAATAATCACCTCTGGTCATCTCTGCATCTCCACAAGACATCATAATAGAGAATAAGCAACACTGACACTTGGAATCAAGGGCCCTAGAGTCCACTGGTTATAGCCTTCTCAAGGGCCACGCCTGGCCAATTCTTTCCCCAGAGTTGGATATGAAGTAGGGAACAAATTCTGCAAGACCCTTCCCTTCAAAGACCTAGCAATCTAGTAGGGGAGACAGACATTAAGCAACTTATAAATAGTCTTATCATTTTGAATGGTGATAAACACTATTACTGAGAGGAACCCAGTACCACGAGTCAGTTACACGGGAAACACAGCTTAACTGGGGGGTGGGGGCGAAGAAATGACTCTCTGAGAACTTAAGACCTAGAGAATGGGTAAAAGTTGACTGTGCCCAGGTCAGAACAGAGCTTGGTTTTCTGGAGGAAAGCAGTGGGCCTGGAGGACAGTTGTGCAAAGAGCTGGTGGTAAGAAGTAAGAGGTAACAGGAGCCAGATCATACCAATGACCTCAAGGCCTTGACCCTGAAGGACTTTTATCAATAAAAGTGGTATCATCTTGTTGTTGTTCAGCCACTCAGTCGTGTCCAACTCTTTGCGACCCCATGGACTGCAGTATACCAGACCCCATGGACTGCTTTCCTGTCCTTCACCATCTCCAGGAGTTTGCTCAAACTCATGTCCATTGAGTCGATGATGCCATCCTACCTTCTCATCCTCTGTTGCCCTCTTCTCCTGCCCTCAATATTTCCCAGCATCTGGGTCTTTTCCAAAGAGTCGGCTCTTCGCATCAGGTGACCAAAGTATTGGAGCTTCAGCATCAATCTTTCCAATGAATATTCAGGGTTGATTTCCCTTAGGATTGACTGGTTTGATCTCCTTACTGTCGAAGGGACTCTCAAGAGTCTTCTCCAGCACCACAGTTCAAAGGTATCAATTCTTCGGTGCTCAGCCTTTTTTATTGTCCATATAGCATCTAGCTGGCTCCTATGTGGAGAAAATAGAGGAAACCAGAAGTGGAGACCAGGCACAAATTCTGACTTTTTACCTGCTTTTCTGTTTTAGCAAGAAGGAAAGCGTGGACACTGTTTATCTTTTTAGTATACAACCTGTTAACACTTTAAAAACTCACATTCCTTCTCCCGGGAGCCTGGCTGTAAATGCGAGTTATCTACTCCCAGCCTGACACATGCCTGCCACTCCAGGACCCAGGCACCCACAGGACTGAACTATCTGAAAAGTGAAAGTGAAAGTGAAGTCGCTCAGTCTTGTCCGACTCTTTGTGACCCCGTGGACTGTAGCCTACCAGGCTCCTCTGTCCATGGGCCCTCTGTCCATGGGATTCTCCAGGCAAGAATACTGGAGCGGGTTGCCATTTCCTTCTGCAGGGGATCTTCCCAACCCAGGGATCGAACCTGCATTTCCGGAATTGCAGGCAGATTCTTTACTCTATGAGCCACCAAGGAAGCACCATTTGAGGACTGAACCAAATCACATACAGACACCACGGCTCCCTGGATCTCTCTGCCCTGAGTGATGCCCCAGGCATCACTATCGCCTTAGATGACAGCCCAACACACACGTATGGAAATAAACTCTTACCTTCTATATTGATCTGTTACAAGGAAAAGTAAATGGCCATCATATGAGGTATAGTATATAAAAAGTAAGTTCTCCTTAACATACAATCATACTGAATACTAGCCATCATTCACATGCTGCATGCTGTTGCTTTGGTCATGTCCAACTCTATGAGACCCTAGGGACTATAGCCCGCCAAGCTCCTCTGACCATGGGATTCTTCAGGCAATAATACTGGAGTGGCTTGCCATGCCCTCCTCCAGGGGATCTTCCCGACCCAGGGACAGAACCCACATCTCTTATGTCTCCTGCATTGGTGGGTTCTTTACCTAGCGCCACCTGGGAAGCCCCAACCATTATCACTCCTATACAATTAACAGTTTCAGCTTTCCTTATTTGAAGCATATTATAATAATGTAAGTGTTAGTTGCTCATTCATGTTGGATTCTTTGAGACCCCATGGACAGTAGCCCCCCAGGTTCCCTTTGTCCATGGAATTCTCCAGGCAAGAACATTAGAGCGGATTGCCATTCCCTTCTCCAGGGGACCTTCGAGACTCAGGGATCCAACCCGAGTCTCCTGCATTGCAGGCAGATTTGTTACTATCTGAGCCACCAGGGAAGCCTATATAATAAGGTAACTTCTGAATTACACTAAACCTAAAAATTATTTCTCAAATATTTGTCATAAAAATTATTTTGTAAATATTTTTCATCACCTTATTATTCCTTAAATATTTTATTATAATCTGTCTCTAATATAATCTGATAAAACCTGATTGCCATGTATAATACTTGTGGCCATTCTTCTGGGTTTGGCAACAAGCTTAGTTTATCAGCCTGGGGTTTGTCATTTCCAGGGTGTTATCTGAGGTTCTGAGAGGAAAAATGGCAGAGGCGAGAGGATGTAAGTAGTCATAGACTATGCAGATGTTGTGAAACAAATGAATCTCCTCCACCATTGCCACCACAAATATTTTTATTCATTCTTTTTTCTTTTATTTTGGTTTCCTTCCAAGCACTTGTCCTTAAAGAGCTAAAGGCTCTGAGAAAATTTTCTAGAAACTATGTGTATAAAGCTGCCTTTTATGTATCCAGTTCTTCAAATCTCATTCTACTTCTTTCTTATCATAAATCTTCTTTTTTATTTTAGTCATCAAAACCTCTACATTTTATTCTTTCATCTAAGTAGTTACTTTTTTATTCCCTTACCCCATTCTTAGAGACCACAGGTGGGGACTTACAGATGAAATTTTGCATAAAGGTATTCTCTCCTTCCCAACACAACTGGGTCATCTATTTCTTTGTATGAGTCGGTCTTAAATATTTTTATTTATTTATTCGGCTTCATTAGGTCTTAGTTGTGGCAAGCAGGATATCCTGTGGCATGTGGAATCTAGTTCCCTGACCAGGGATCAAACCCAGATCCCTGAATTGGGAGCATGGAGTCTTAGCCACTGGACCACCAGGGAAGTCCTTGTATGAGATAATCATAAAAACCTGAGTTTTATTCTTCGCTTGGACAACTTTGCATGAAGCCAATCTTTCCTCTGCTTCAGCAGTCTTAAAATCCAGCACTGGTCTTATTTGAGGAGATACTTTGATATGGGTTTTTATATTTCTCTCCATCACTTTTTGGAGGAACACTTATTCCCAATTCCAGATTTCCATACAGCAGCATTTCCGCTAGAGCACCACGGAAGAAGTGTTTTCTGATTGGTGAGGTCAGCAAAAAGGAAGGAAAGCACATTAGCATGGCTGCTTCCCCTTTGGTACATATTCATTCATTCACTTTTTAAATTATTCATTCAACAAATATTTGAGTGACTGCTACTTTCTGGGCTCTATTCTAGACCCACAAACAAAATAATGGACCCAGATCAGGGACAAGATAGGTAAATAAACAAAATATACAATGTATCAGATGGTGATAAATGTCATGGATAAAAATAGAATAGGGAAGGGGAAAGGAAGTGTGGAAGTGCCTGGCAATGGGGGAGGAGATTTCCAATTTTGAATTTGATGGTTAGAGAAGACCTCAGTAAGAGGGTGACATTTGAACCTGGATTTCAACATGGAGATGGCAGGAATAGCAGGTGAAAAGCCCGAGGCATACCTGGACTGTTTCAGGACCAGCAAGAATGTGGCTAGAAAGGATGGTTCTAGGGGGAAATCAGCAAAAGATGAGCTCAGATATGGCCCGAGCAGAAACAGGTTATGTGGACTTTGCAGGTATGAACAAAAACTGGCTTTTAGTGTATATTAAACAGGGAATGATTTAAAGTTTAGGGGCACAGAAGTGTTGATTTTAAAAGACTTAGATTTTATCACTTCTATGTGGAACCTAAAAAAAATGGTAGAAATGAACCTATTTACAAAGCAGAAATCGAGTCACAGATGCAGAAAGCAAACTTATGGTTACCAAGGGGGAGAGGGGCAGGGAGAGGGATAAATTGGGAGATTGAAATTGACATACACACACTAATATATGTAAAAATGCTACGTATTAAGGACCTCCTGTATAGCACAGGGAATTCTATTTAATACTCTAATGTCTGGAGAATCGCAGGGACGGGGGAGTCTGGTGGGCTGCCATCTATGGGGTCGCACAGAGTTGGACACGACTGAAGCGACTTAGCAGCAGCAGCAGCAGGAATGACCTATATGGGGAAAGAATCAAAAAAGTGGATATATTTATATGAATAACTGACTCATTTTGCTGCATAGCAGAAACTAACACAATGTTGTAAATCAACTAGGCTTCAATAAAAATAAATAAGTAAATAAAACTTGTTTTAAAGGGATTCTTTTGGGTCAGTTTGCTGTTCTGAGAATAGACTGTGAGGATGGTAGGAGTGATGAACAGCTTTTGGCCACAGCAATCATTCAGCCAAGAACTGATGGTGGCTCAGACTAGGGTGGTGGTCCCAGAGGTGAGAAGTAGTGTTAAGATTCTTAATTTATTTTGAAGGTAGACCCCTGGGGAATTGCTGACAGATTGAATGTGAGGTATGAGAGAGAGAGGAACCAAGGAGGCTTTGGAGCTTTGGCCTGAGCAACTGGAAAAGGGGATCAGAGGAGAAGCAGGCTGGAAAGGGAAGGTCAGAGGTTTGTGCTGGGATGTGCTAAACTGGACATCCAATCAGACGTGCAAGTGGAAATGGGGACTAGGCAGCTGATATAAGGATCTGGAGTTCAGAGAGACGCCCTCAGGCTTCACAGGTGGCGCGAGTGGTAAAGAACCCGCCTACCAGTGCAGGAGACCAAAGAGACGCAGGTTCAATCCCTGGGTGGGAAAGATCGCCTGGAGGAGGGCATGGCAACCCACTCCATTATTCTTGCCTGGAGAATCCCCACGGACAGAGGAGCCTGGTGGACTATAGTTCATGGGTCACAAAGAGTCGGACAGGACTGAAGCTCCTTAGCACGCATACCTAAGGGAGGATGTAAATTTGGGAGGCATTAGCATATAGCTTGTTATTGAATGAGGTCACTAAACAAGTGAGTATAAAGCAGAGAGGAATGGAAGCAAAGGGAGGAGACAGTGGGCCCTGCAGCATTTCAGCATCATAGTTCATAGAAAACAGGTTGAACCAGCCAGGAAACCAGTGGGAGTAGCCAGTGAGATCAAAGGATGGCCAAGGGAATTTGGTGGGAGGCAGTGATTGGGGGTGAAATGCAGAGAAACCAAGGAAGGGAAGACTAGGAGAGATCTGCCTGCTTTGTGAGAGTGCATTTTTGTTCTCCTCTCTGCTGTCTGTGGCTTAAGGAACCTGCAGTTTTCCTGCTATGCCAGACTAAGCAAGCCTCTCAAATTCAAAGAAAGAATGTGCAAGCCCTTTTGGCCACAGATCTAAGCTGTGTCATTCAGTTTAGCTTTCTTTCCACAGTGAAGCTGATATTTTAATCTCCATCTGCCCATCTCTTTGGTCTCTTCTCCCTTGAATCAGAACTCTGCAGGGAACATGGGTATGAATTTACTGGCCCCCAAAACCTTCAATAACCTCAAATAATCTTTTTGTGTGTCTTGGTTTGATAGATGTTAAGTTTTGTTCTCTTATATTAAATACAATCGGTTTCCCCAGTATTATTTTCTCTTCTTCCTGTTCTTAGAAAGATTCTCCCCCAAACTACTTTCTTCTTCTCTAGTCCAATTTTTAACAACCAATGTAGGAGGTACAGATAGGGTTTCTTAGGTGGCTCAGTGGTAAAGAATTCACCTGTCAATGCAGGAGACGCCAGAGACACAGGTTCAATCCCTGGGTGGGGAAGATCCCCTGGAGGAGGAAGTGGAACCCACTCCAGTATTCTTGCCGAGAATCCCATGGACAGAGGAACCTGGTGGGCCACATTCCATGGGGTCGCACAGAGTAGGACACAACTGAGCGACTGAGCACATAAGAGGTACAGATACCTCAGTGGAGCCAAGGACCATAATCCAGCCATACAGTGATTCTTTCTTCTCAAGGGAAGCAGATGAGATTAAGAAACTATTCCTAATTATCATTCTTAACTAACACTTTCACTTTGGGCTTGCCTGTTAGCTCAGACGGTAAAGAATCTGCCTGTAATGCAGAAGACCCAGGTTCGATCCCTGGGTTGAGAAGATAGCTTGGAGAAGGAAATGGCTACCCACTCTAATATTCTTACCTGGGAAATCCCATGGACAGAGCCTGGTGGGCTAACAGTCCAAGGGGTCGCAAAGACTTGGACATGACTGAGCTACTAACATTAACACTTTTCTAATTATTGTACTTAAGCAAGGTGTGCTTAAAACTTCTTCCCAGAAGCCAGGCTGAACAGCAAACCCAAGTGTCATGATTTTCTTACACCGTTAAAAGCTGCTCTTTCCAGAAAACACCGAGCTGTATGTTTTCATGTTTCTAAAAGGACAGGAGTAAACTTGCCCTTTGGTGACCCAAATGAAATAGAAGATATCATGGCACATCTCCATGAACCCACAGTATCTGCTCTACCACATGGAGTAAAAAACAATCTTAAGTCCTTGGACATGTCACCAGGTCACACCTGCAGACACTCAATTGCCCTCTCGCCTCCATGTACTTATGGACAAAGACACTGAGTCTGGGCGGAGGACCGAGGGGAACTTTTTTAATTTTTAAAATGTATCTGTTTTTCATTTTTGGCTGTGCTGGGTCCATTGCTGTTAGCTGGCTTTCTCTAGGTACAGTGCCTGGGCTTCTCATTGCAGTGGCGTCTCTTGTTGCAAAGCACAGGCTCGAGAAAACGTGGCGTTCAGCAGTTGTGGTGCACAGGCTTAGCTGCTCCACGGCATGTGGGACCCTCCCTGAACTGGCAGGATAATTCTTTTATTTCCTCTTTTTTTTTTTTTTTGCAAGTAAATTCTTAACCACCGGACCACCAGGGAAGTCCCTGGACCACTGGGAACTTTAAGGAAGACAACATCAAGCAGAGGACAGGAGTCATAAAGGTCACAATGATCAGAAATCCTCTGATGGCCTCTAGCTCTGGGGCTCTGAAATTTCCATCTCAGGATCAAAAAGCATCAACATATAGTTGAACTGAGAAAGGACACTTGCCCTAATTTGGGAAGAATCTAAAAATAAAACCAAGGAGGATTATTTAGAGAGAAGGTATGGCATGGGGTTACTCATCCATGACATTAGACGTATCTCTTCTTCACTCTGTCTCCTTAACGACCTCAGGGGTTTTGGTGTTGTTTATGCCTCATCAGTATTTAATAGCTTTAAAGACTATTAGTAGGATTCTTGGGCTTCCCTTGTGGCTTAGTAGGTAAAGAATCAATCTGCAATGCGGGAGGCCTGGGTTCGATCCCTGGGTTGGGAAGATCCCCTGGAGAATACTCCCACTCCAGTATTCTAGCCTGGAGAATTCCATGGGCTATAGTAGGATTCTTAGATTTACATGAAGCTATTTTCTTATGGGCTTCCCTGATGGCTCAGCAGTAAAGAATCTGCCTGCAATGCAGGAGATGCAAGTTTGATCCCTGGGTTGGCAAGATCCCCTGGAGTAGGAAATGGCAACCCACTCCAGTACTCTTGCCTGGAAAATTTCATGGACAAAGGAGTCTGGTGGGCTATAGATCATAGGGTCACAAAGAGTCAGACACAACTGAGTACTTACTATCATCACATTTACTTCATTTTCATTCAACCACCCTAAGAGATAAGATTTTATTCTTTTATACTTCCTCATTCCCGTGAAACATGTTTATGTTTCTCTTTAATACCTTGACCTTAAAGTAGTGAAACTCCGCTGTCTTGTTGCAGAGATTTTTATTTACAGACAACCACTCTCTCCTTCAGTAATAAAATCTTTTAAGACAAGTAGATTTCTGATAGAGACATTTCACATAATGTTAACTTGCTCTTTCAGAATACAGATTTCTTTTCAGCCTTCAATACTGAAAGTTGACTTCTCTTTTGAGAAAAATCTGTGTACCTTGTTTCACTTTCACCTTGAAACTAGGGCCAGAAATGTTACACATTGAAGAATTTCACTTCATTGCCTTTTGGCTTTATCTTATATAATTCTTTCCAAGTGAAATTCCTGAGTTGGGAAGAGCCCCTGGAGAAGGGAATGACGACCCACTCCAGTATTCTTGCCTGGAGAATTCCATGGACATAGGAACCTGGCGGGATACAGTCCATGGGGTCACAGAGAGCTGGACACGACCGAGCCACTAACACTGACTAACTTCCAAGTGGAATAACAATTTAATTTTAAATCTGTCTTCTATGACATCATTACCCAGGTTTTAAAATATTAATCTCATTGATAACACACTATCTCTTCCAGTTTCTAGTACATGCTAAACTACATGTTCTTATGTATAAAGGAAAATAATTGGCCAAAAATTTAGTTTAAAATGGAATAATAAAAATCTTCTTTAATTTTAATCACACTCAATATATTTGCCTCAGATGCTATTCATCCACTAACTTTAATTTCATGCCTTCTATGTAAATCTAGAATGGCAATTTCAGACTAAAGGACAAATAGCCTTCAGATAGGGACAAAGGGGGTTTCTGTTGGGGGTCTGTGCCTCAGGACATCCCAGGCTTTGAAGTTTCTTGGTGGAAGTGCTTTAAATCTCCTCCAGCACATGGGCCACTCTGTAGCACTGCCCCGCCAGCTCCAGTTTCTCTCCTTAGGGTAGCTCTCTGACCCTGCCTCCACCCACACCCAGGAATTTTGCAATATGTGTGTATATATATATATATATATATATATATATATTATATATAAGCACTTCCCTAGTAGCTCAGCTGGTAAAGAATCCGCCTGCAATGCAGGAGACCCTGGTTTGATTCCTAGGTTGGGAAGATCTGCTGGAGAAGAGATAGGCTACCGACTTGAGTATTCTTGGGCTTCCCTGGTGGCTCAGCTGGTAAAGAATCAGCCTGCAATGCAGGAGACCTGGGTTCAATCCTTGGGTTGGGAAGATCCCCTAGAGAAGGGAAAGGCTACCCACTCCAATATTCTGGCCTGGAGATCGTGGACTGTATAATCCATGGGTCACAAAGAGTCAGACACGACTAAGCAACTTTCACTTCACTTCACTGCATGTATTTTCTGGACACATAGCATGGGGGATCCTAGTTCCCCAACCAGGGATCGAACCAGGGCCCCCTGAAGTGGAAGTGTAGAATCTTAACCACTGGACATCAGGAAGTCCCATGCAATATATTTTAAATCAGACTGCTTGGACTGATGAGGCTCTGCTAGAAATATTTCCTAAGGTCCTCACCACCCCATTCACCAAAAGTCTATGACAACAGAGCCACACACCCACAACACCCACCTCTCCACCGTGTCCAGTGTCAGACCAGCTGAAGGGGATTCAAGTGTGTGTTTAATAGCGCTGATATCAATGTTGCAAGGTCTCAGAGGTCTGCAATCTAATCCCCACCGAGTAGGAATTGCTTCTGTAATCCTCAGTCACTTCATCCCTGCTTGGACATTATCAGCTCCTAAGAGCTGGTGGTTATGCAGCTGAAATCCGCTACTGGATTATGTCATGATGGTTACCCATGACCACCACCCCACAATCTAATTTGCCCTCCCAAAGCCACAGCAAACAAGGCCTAATCCTCATTCCATATGGTAACCCTTCTGAGGCCTGAAATACTGAATCAGGGCTCTTAAGAAATTTTGCTTGAAGTTATTTCCTCCTTTCTATCAAAAATATTTTCTCTCCCCCCTCCTTCCTCTTTCTCATAAGTACATGAAGTTCTGTTCCCCAATGCAAGAAGTTTCCTTTGACATTAATTTCTCCTTCAGCAGTCAAGCCTCATATTCCTTAGAGAGAAGGTTTTTGATAGCATTAATTTCTCTTTCCCTTTAGAAATGTTTTTTCTCACTGCTTGGGCTTTAAATCTCTAAAGACCTTAGACATGTATTCTAAAAGCTGAAAATGGCCATTGAAGAGCAAGATTGGATTACCTAGAGAAGAGAATGTACCTGGAGCTAGTTTGACCTATGACATCACGGAAATCTCTCCTTGTTTCTGTTTCTGGGCTAACCTCAAAGACTTGAGGTTTTGTTCTCATGTCTAAGAATGAAACTCCTTTCTTCTTTACTAGGCCAACCTTAAATAAGAGAAAGCACCTTAGAGAAAGGGTTTTTGCATGAAGTTTTTCTGCCTATCCCATAGAATCCCTAACAAATTCTTTTTAACCTTAATTTTAATCCTACATCTCTGTTTTCTTATCTGAAAAATTGTTGAAAATATTTCCCTCCACTGCCCAGTCTTAAAAATAAGGGATGCAAGAGTCTATTCGCTTCCATTACAAAAAGCATTGCTTTCCACACCTTAGCCTTACAGTACAGATCAGTGGATTTGTGATCTCTTTTAGGGAAGGGACAGAAGTTACAAAATGGCAACTTAGAAAAGAAGAGATACAACTGGGATCCATGACCAGGTACTACAATGTTTACAATGTTTAATTTTAAATGAAGGTATAAAATAAATCTTAAAAAGAATAAAAGAAGGCATGGTTCATTTCAGTTTGATCTTTTTGTATGCCATTTCAATTAAATAAAAATACAATTTACTAATATGTGCACAAGATGAATTTCAGCTATTCAAAATAATGACATAAATCTAAATGTACTAACATGAGAACATACCCATGATAAATTTCAGAAATAAATGTATAATGATCTATTTTATGTGTGTGCATGTAAAAATGGTTTAATGTGTATAAAAAGGTGCAAGGGACTAAATATTTGTGTCCCCCCCCCAAAAAATTCGTATGTTGAAACAATCCCCAATGTGATGGTATTTAGAGGTGAGACCTTGAAAGGTCTTAGGATTAGTGCCCTTATAAAAGAGCCTTTCAGGGACTTCCCTGGTGGGCCAGGGGGTTAAGAATCCACCTTTCAGTACAGAGGACACAGGTTTGATTCCTGGTCAGGGAACTAAGATCCCACATGCTATGGGGTGACTGAGCTCACAAACCACAACTAGAGAGCCAATGTGCCGAAACTAAGACCTGAGACAGCCGAAAATAAATAACATCTTTTTTAAAAGAGTATTACAGAGCTCCTTCGTCTCTCTGCTGCCTGTGGACATGGCAAGTAGATGACCATCTATGAACCAGGAAGCAGGTTCATCTGCTATATCTTGAACTTTCCAACCTCTGGATCTGTGAGAAACGAATTTCTGTTGTTTATAAGCTACCCCATCTGTGATATTTTTGTTAGAGCAGCCTAAGCAGACTAAGACAGGAAAGAGAAATAAACAATTGCCAAGAATGTTTATCTCTGGGAGATATATTGTCTTGAGTTCATGAAAGGAGAGTTTTATCAGAGAACTCTCACTTTTGACTCCATATTCACTTGTATTACTGGATAATAAGCAGGTAACACTTGTAAAAAAAAAATTTTAAGTTGCTACCAGGACAGAAATAGAAAAGAAAAAATACTAAGAACCTAGAGTCAATCAATAGAACTTATATAAAATGTAGATGTTAATTTCCATTGAAATTTTAAAATATCTTTTTATATTTTATTGACCTCAAATTATGTCACCTAGTTTCATTTTATAATCTACCCCTTCTATTATTTTCACAGTGATCATATTTAAGGTTGATTGTAACTTGTCTATCAAATACTGATGAACTGAAATCTTTCCCATGCATGCTACAGCCTAGGGAAATACCTCTTAAGGACATATGACACTTGTTTACTCATAGTAGAACTTCAGAGGCCTTGTATTATAACATTTCTTCAAAAAGAGTCAATTTTTTATTTTCTCAGTTTGTAGTTCCCAGCTTTGTTGAACCTTTGTTTTCCTGAACCTGACTCTAATCAGGTTCAGTCTCTTTGGGATGTCTTCATAGGATACTTGAAAAGAGGCAATAAACTGCAGTTCCTCCCGTATTTTTTCCTCTTGAAAAAATAAATATTCCTCTCCCTTGTTTAATTTTAAAACTCAAATAGAATTTCTGGTTCCTGGCATAGATTGTTGGCTCCCTTCCCCAAAATCAAACAGGGAAGAGCTTCAAGAGAACATAAATTCCAGGAACTAATGACATGGACAGTAAGAGACCTCTGGGGAGGTGGGAACAGTGTAGCTCAAAGAGGTGGAGGCAGATGGGCTGGCTAGAGCCCAGAGCAGAAGACTGGCTGGCAGAAATAGGTCAGCGAAAACAAGTTTACATTTCCTCCAGCCTCTTCCTTACTCTGCTCTGAGGCAACCATTGCCTCTTTGTCCACCTTGAACTTCAGACTCATCTGGCCAAAACTGTCTACTAATAACTCTCCTTGGATGTCTAATAGGCATCTCAAACAAAATGCCTCCTCAAACAAACTCTTGATACTCCCCCCAAAACCTGTTCCTTTTGCTGTCTTTCCCATTACACTAAGTGATAATTCTATCCTCCTCGTTACTGGTTCCAAATCTCTTGGTGCTGTCTTCCATTTGCATCTGGATAAATTCATACAATGGAGAATAATCCTGCTATGAAAAAAAAAATGTTTCCTATGTACCACTGTGGAATAAATTCCATGACACACAGCTAAGTGAAAAAAGCAAGGTGCAAGATAAAAGGTATAGTTTTCTACCTTTACCAAAAAAAAGGAGGAAAAATGAGACAATGTATGTTTTCAAAAATGGAAGAATAAATTAAAATGCAATGGGAAATGGTTGGGATCTTCCCAGGAGGCACTAGTGGTAAAGAACCTGCCAGCCAATGCAGGATGTAAGAGATGCTGGTTCGATCCCTGGGTCTGGAAGATCCCCTGAAGGAAGGCATGGCAACCTACTCCAGTATTCTGGCCTGGAGAATTCCATGGACAGAGGAGCCTGCAGGCTACAGTCCATGCTGCTGCTGCTGCTAAGTCGCTTCAGTCGTGTCCGACTCTGTGCGACCCCATAGACGGCAGCCCACCAGGCTCCCCCGTCCCCAGGACTCTCCAGGCAAGAACACGGGAGTGGGTTGCCATTTCCTTCTCCAATGCATGGAAGTGAAAAGTCAAAGTGAAGTCGCTCAGTCGTGTCCGACTCTTAGAGACCCCATGGACTACAGTCTACCAGGCTCCTCTATCCATGGGATTTTCCAGGCAAGAGTACTGGAGTAGGGTGCCATTGCCAAAGAGTCACACACCACTGAAGGGACTGAGCACACAGGCATGGGAAATGGTTACTTTTAGGAGGAAAGCAGGAGGTTTGAGGAAACAGGGTTAGAAGCTAAACTTCTCTGAAAATACTTTGTTTTATAGCTCTTAACTTCGAAACAATATAAATGGTTTAGTACTCATAAAACCAAATTTAAATCAACATGAGAAAATATTAATCCTTGAAAGCTGAGAACAAAAAATCAAATATATCAAGATGATGGCTTAACTACATAGAGGTGATTTAATTCAATAACTTCAAAATACAGCAATTTCTACCTTTCCTATAGGGTACAGTCCAAAAGAAAAACAGAATTGCAAAGTTATCTTAAATTGTATTCAGGGGTCATATTGCTAATAATAAAAGTATAAAACTATTAAACACACATATATACATATAATGCTGCCAAGTTGCTTCAGTCGTGTCCGACTCTGTGCAACACCATAGACACCAGCCCACCAGGCTCCCTTCTCCACGGGATTCTCCAGGCAAGAACACTGGAGTGTGTTGCCATTTCCTTCTCCATATACATATAATAGGATAAAGCAAATAAGTAATTCATTAATGGTGCTTGAAACTATTATATACAGACATAGAATAAGCGAAAGCAAATTAAGTAATGATGCTAATGAGTAAGAGTAAAGAAACACAAATTAAAATCAAAGTTAGGTTTTGAAAATGTGATGCTTTATTTGAATTGGAAATATCCGTATTAACTTAGAAGGTATATATGTTTAAATAACATATATATGTTTGAATTGGAAATATGAGTATTAACTTAGAAGATATTTTCATATATATATATATGTTTCTAGCGCTGCCCAGGCAAACGACCTAAAAGCAATGACCAGCCCAATGGGGACCCCTAGTGGCCAGACTGTATTATCTAAATACCATTTCCCACGGAAAGGAACCAGGCCTGCTTGGGAAAATGCATGAATTCCTATCTGGAGCAGGAATGAGCTTGCAATACCGAGTCATACTAGAAAACAAGGAAGCTCTTAAAGTTCACTGGCATCATGTCAAATAGTCCACATGAGCCAGTTTGAAGGAGTTCCCAATGGTCAAAACTGAAACAATTTTTAGGGGCTCCCAATAGCCAAGGGACTTCCCTGGTGGCTCAGACAGTAAAGCATCTGTCTACAGCACGGGAGACCTGGGTTCGATCCCTGGGTTGGGAAGATCCGCTGGAGAAGGAAATGGCACTCCACTCCAATACTACTGCCTGGAAAATCCCATGGACAGAGGAGCCTGGTAGGCTACAGTCCATGGGGTTGAGAAGACCCCTCTAGTTCTCCAGAGGGGATCCACTCACTGAGGTGCTCTCAGGTCATCTTTTCCTCCTTACCTGCTTCATTCTCCCTTCTTCTGTTCTCTGGAGGATAATTTTCCAGAACAATGACCATCACCCAAGGCAAGAGTACTGGAGTGGGTTGCCATTTCCTTCTCCAAGGGATCTTCCTGATCCAGAGATCGAACCCTCGTCTCCTACATTAGCAGGCAGATTCTTTACCACTGAGCCACCAAGGATACCAAACTGCTGGGCTAGCAGAGCTCAAAGAACATTGAATAGCCTAAAGAGGTCTCACGTCAAAATCAAGGACATGATAGTGAGAATCAGAGACCTAAGATGGGGATATCTGGGTGCAAGAGCCTAACCACCTGGAATCCCAATACTTCTTAATCTTCCAGGTTGGCCCAAGATGCTCCCTCCCCTTTGCTAAAGCAGTACAGACTCCATTCAAATGGAGATCCCCCAGCAGACCACACCTGAGGCAGGTAGTTCACAAAATGCTGCTTGTTCTCCTCTAACTCCATCTTGCCTTCAAACCAATGACTAGGGGCAAGTATGAGCAGAACCCAAGCGGGGAATTCCTCCTCTGGAAGCATATGGCTTATGCAGTCTGTGAATCTGAATACCTGGCCAATATGCAGCAACAGAAACTGGGGCGTGTATGGCAATGGAACTCAAGGATGTTAGACAGGGACTTCCCTAATGGTCCAGGAGTAGAGAACTCGCCTGTCAGTACAGGAGACAAAAGAGTCGGGTTTGATCTCCGGGTCAGGAAAATCCCCTGGAGGAGGGCATGGCAACCCGCTGCAGTATTCTTGCCTGGAGAATCCCATGGACAGAGGAGCCTGGTAGGCTCTAGTCCATGGGGCCACAAAGAGTCAGACACGACTGAGTGACTGAACACAATGTCATAAAAATATATTTCCCAACCCAGCCCATGTATTGAACACATATCCAAACATGTTAAATTTGGAAAAACAATTCACCCTGAAAAATCAGGGGATCTTACTAAAACAATTTTTAAAATTTCCAGGTGCTGAAGAAGTTATGAAGATGGAGACGGTACAAGAAATTTGAAATATTCTAATACTGAAATTTTAATAGAGATCATTAGCAGTTTATAAACACTACCTATGAAACACAAATTGATGATACAGCCTAGACTATTTCCCAAGCTATAACTGGAAACACATAGCATTTGTGGCTAAGAGATGAAGTACACATTCAGGCTTAGACCTTTAGCAATTGGTACTTGATGAAACCTGATGAAGAAAATCATAAATATTCTGTGGCAAGACAATCAAACTAAAACAGAAAGAAAAAGGAAGGAAGACAAATGACATGCCCGCTTTGTGGCAGGCCTTTCCCAATGTGCAAAGTGCACCTCCATTATACATTAACTAGATCTCCTCAACACAGGAGGACAAAAATCTGTGAGAAAAAGTTAACCCCTTTCTTCAGATGCCAGCATTGCAATGTTGTAATTCTATGATTAATATATTTCTTTTTCATCTCATACAAGGGTACAGTGGGTTACACTGACCAAAGTCTTATCTGCACATGCATAATTGAAAAGAAAAATAAAAAACCTTGTTGGTTGAACTATGGATACAATGCTAACCTGCCAATATGATACATAATTTGTCTCAAAAATGTATAAAACTGCATCTCTAACTCCTGATCAATGGAGCAGTTCTCAGAGCTTCTGAGAATCTGTTTCCCAGGTTATAATCTTCAACGTAGCTTGAACAAAATTCTCTTTTCTTTCTTCTTAAAAAAGAAAAGAAATAGGGGGACTTCCGTGGTGGTCCAGTGGCTAAGACTCCATGCTTCCAGTGCAGGGGGCCTGGGTTTCACTCCTGGTCGGGAAACTAGATCCTATATGCCACAACTAAGACCTGGTGTGACCAAATAAATAAATGAGATATTTTTTAAAAAAGAAAAGAAATAAAAAGAAAGCCAGGAGAGAAATGGTGTCCTAGCCCAAGTTCATCTCATGGTGGATATACAATGGGTGCACAGACCTGCCAGTGGTTGGCAAGTCCCTGGGTGCATCCTTAGGATGGATGTATTAATACTTAAAAACAGGAAAACCCCTCGGATTTATTCCTTTGGCCTGTTCTGTAACAGTCATTAGGGTATGAGAGAGTCATTTCCTAGGCAAGTTGATAGGGAGTCTAGGGGTCCCCAAGGAGAGAGGGGTCTGGAATTCTCAAGGAGGAAGAAAGGACAAACTTTTTTTCTTTCTCCACATTCCTTAGGATTATATAACAATAATGTATCCTGCCTAAGGACAGTCTTTGGATTCAACCTTCTGTTATCTTAAAATGTTAATTATGGGAGTAGACCTGGTCTTTACAAGGATGTATCTTGCCTGAGGACAGTGTTATCTTAAAATGTAAATTATGGGAGTAGACCTGGTCTTTACAAGGATGTATCTTGCCTGAGGACAGTGTTACCTTAAAATGTAAATTATGGGAGTAGGTCTGATGAGGTCTTTACAACCTCCAGACATTCTTTGGATTCATTAGAGAGTATATAACTTCATTGTTAACACTAGCAAGCGGGTACTCTTTCTACCCCCTTCTGATGCCTATGTCAGAAGCTTTCTCTATCTCCTTTATACTTTAATAAAACTTTATTACACAAAAGCTCTGAGCGATCAAGCCTCGTCTCTGGCCCCGGATTGAATTCTTCTCCTCCGGGGGCCAAGAATCCCGGTGTATTCGCGTGATTCAACAACCACCTTTCAGGTAGAAATGGTGAAGTGAAAGCCTCTGAAATTTCCTGCCTTCTCTTCTACCCATGATAGTGTGGATCAGAAGAAATACCATATACTGGGAAGAATTACAGAAATCAGTACCACCTTCAAAGAATTAAAGGAGACAAAGATGACAGTCCCCATCATATCCCAGTTTAATTTACCTTTCTTGACAGCTGCTGGTTCACTACTCAGTGTTAGTCGCTCTTTGCAACCCCATGAACTTAGCCCACCAGGCTTCTCTGTCCATGGGATTCTCCAGGCAAGAATACTGGAGTGGGTTGTCATTTCCTTCTCCAGGGGATCTTCCCACCCAGGGATAGAACCCGTGTCTCCGACATTGCAGGCAGATTCTTTACCATTTGAGCCACGGGGGAACTCTACAACTGCTACTACTACAAACTGATACAAACTGAAGTAACAGTTGTCCCAATCACAGGTGCTACACCAGAGGTGATACCATTGTTGAAACAGAACAACACAGTTTCTGTCACGTGGTATACACTACTGATCTGGCAAGCACATTCTTTTCATTCCCTAGCAATAAAGAAGACCAAAGCCTTTCTCTTTTTTTAACGCGGTATGGACAGCTGCTCATTCTCTGTTTTGTCCCAGGGCAGCTCTCACTCTCCAGACTCTGTCATCTCTCCTCATGGAGCTGTATTTTCTCCTTTGCCCAAAAGCACAGAGAAGTCAAAGGAAAAGGTCCACCAGGAGCTGAAGGAGCTACAGGTTTCTGCTCGAGGCCAACAAGATAAACCAGCAGATCAGTAATGATGTGTCTGAACTGCAATAGCAACTGATGCCCTCCACTGACCTTGAGAGCATTTTAAAAATGGCTGTTTCTGCAACATGGATGGATCTAGAGGTTATCATACTAAGTCAAGTACGTCAGAAAGAAAATGACAAATACCATACGATATCACTTGTATGTGGAATCTAAAATATGGCAGAAATGAACTTATCTACAAAACAGAAAAAGACTCATAGACATAGAGAACAGCCCTGCGGCAGCCAAGGGGAAGAAGGAAGCAGGAGGGGAGAACTAGAAGTTTGGGATTAGCAGACATAAACTAATACATACGTAGGGTGGATAAACAACAGGGCCCCACTGTGTAGCTCAGGGAACTATACTCAATATCCTGTGATAAGCCATAGTGAAAAAAGAAAAGAATGTCCAAATGTATATAGTGGAGTTATACACTATAACTGTTACAATGTATACACTATAACCGTATAGTGTGCAACTCTCTCTGTCTGTCTGTCTGTCTCTCTGTCTCTCTCTCTCTCTCTGCAACATGGATGGACCTAGAGGTTATCATATAAGTCGAGTAAGTCGGAAAGAAAAGGATAAATACCCTATGTTATCACCTCTTTGTGGAATCTAAAATATGGCACAAAAGAACTTACCTACAAAACAGAAAAAGACTCACAGACACAGAGAACAGCACAATGTTGTAAACCAACTATACGTCAATAAAAATTAAATTAGAGAAAACAAGACTGTTTCTTCAATTCCACCTTTCAAGATCTGACACAAAAGTCTTCTATCATCAACCCCAACCTGGAACCACACAAGGAAGGAAATTCTAAGAAATGTAGCTCTAGCTTAGCTGGGTTCACATACCCCACCAATTCTCTTGAGCTCCATGGAAATCATAAACAACGGTTCTCAAGTTTTATTGTGCAGAAGTATCAGAAGGCCTTTAAGCACTCCATCCTGAAACTTCTTTCTATGGCATCTATGATAGAAATACACTCACCTTTCATATATGCAACTCCATGGGGGTGGGAAATCCATTCAAAACTGAGTAATCAAATTGGAACTAGCATAGAGCTGTTCAGAGAAATAACAAGGGGGGTGGGGAATGGAGGAGAGGAGCTGGAAAAAAAAAGAAGGAATTAAAAAATGCCAGAAAAAAAATATTGCTATAGATTTGATGAAAATTTAGACCAAACATTTTGTCATGAATCATAATCAAGGAAACTCTTCAGAGATGAAGAGGGGGCACTGCATAATGATAAAGGGGTCAATTTTCCAAGAAGATTATACCAATCTTCAAGCCGTTCAAGTCCAAGCTGAATAGAGAAATAGACAAATTGCTTTTGACTGTTGTAATTGGAGACACCAACATATTCCTATTAGTAACTGACAGATCAAGCGGGCAGAAAATTAATAAGGATATAACTGATGTGAGCAGCATTATCAATCACTTGGTCCAGTTAACATTTATAGATTATTTCATCCAACCACAGCAGGAATACACATTCTTCTCAAGCCCACACGGAACACTCACCTCAAAAGAACACATTCTGGGCCATAAGACACATCTTAGCAAATTTAAAAGACTAAAAGTCATACAAAAGCATTTCTCAGATCATAATGGAATTAAACCAGAAATTAACAACAGGAATGATAACTGAAAAATGCTCCCCCCAAAACTTGGCATAATTTCTAAGATATACAGGCAAGTGAAAAGAAAACAACGAACAGGAACCATGAGTGTAGTAGGTTATCATTTGTGTAATAAGGAGAGGGGAGAAAAATATATGCATGTATTTAACTGTCTACGTACAAAAAAAAATCTTCAGAAAAAATATATATGAAATAAACATACTAATACATACTTCTGAGAAAGGGAAGTGAGTGGTTGGAAAACAAGGGCCAGATGGAAACTCTTTACAACACATCCTTCAGAACATTTTTAGTGTCTGAAATATGTAGTTTTCTCCAAAAATATATGAAATTTTAAGAGTTAGTTTCCCTGTTGCCCCGTCCCAGAGATTCTGATTTGGGGCTAAAGAATCTGCATTGATAACAGGCTTCCCAAGTGATACAGGAGATGCAAGGAGCACACTGTAACTAAAGCCCCATCACAGGCCCACACACATCACAGGCCCACACACAAAATTATTATACAAGAGGAATCACAAAGAAATGAAAAGGAAGAGAGCCAAAGATGAGATCCAGGCACTGATCCCTCAGAATGGGGAGATTATACCCTTGTTCTCAACAGGAGAAGATGGAAGGGAAACTTCTCAAAAAAAGGACAATCCATCCAGGCAGATGTAAGTAAGAACCAGATCCTTTCTCCATTCTAACTGCAATTTTAATATAGACCCTGCCATCAGAAAGAAACAGCTGATACTACAATTAAGTTATGGACATGGCAATAGAGTTCCTCTCTTTGGATTCCTCTTTTTCTCTAAAACTGCTGATTGTGATCAACCTTAAGATTCAAATACGAACTATGCACAATTTTTTCCTTATTTCTTCTAAAAAAAAGTACTTAGGGGACTTCCCTGGCAATCCAGTGGTTAAGATTCTGAGCTTTCAATGCAGGGGGTACCGAGTTCAACTCCTGGTTGAGGAACTAAGAACCCATATGCCTTGTGGCACAGCCAAAAAGTAAAAACCAATTTAAATAATAATAATAAAAGTACTTGGTATAGGAGAGAATGCTAGACATCAGCACACGCATGGACACATACTCACAGTCTCTCCAATAATCATGTTCATGTTGCCAGCTTTTCTCACCCCAGCCCACCTTCACTCATTCAACAAGCGCATATGGAGAACCTAGGTTTCTGGCGCTATTCTAGTTACTGGGGAACAGAGTCCTGATCAAGGTGCCTCTTCTCATGCTGTGTACATTCTAGTAAAAGGGGGCAGACAAAAGAAAAAAGAAGTATAGAAATGAATCCTATATGTTTAGATAGTAATAAGGGCTTTGTGGGAGATGGAACAGTTCAGGTTCCATCAAGCAAAGTCTTTCTGAAAAGGTGAGCCAAGAGGTGAGAGGAGGAGGAGCCAACCAAGTGAACTCCTGAGCAGACGAATATTCCAAGCAAAGGAAGAGGGATCTGATCTCGAACAAGATTCCCTTCTTGAGGAGTGCAGAGAAGATGAGTACAGGTGGAGGATACTTAACTAGGACGAGGACACTAAAATATTAGAAGAGAAAGAGGCTATGTGTGTGTGTGTACATACTATAACTCACCTCTGCACCATTCCATCACAGTTTACACGGATCGTGCCCTCTTTACCCCTTAAATTCTCTGTGTATATTTCCTAAGAACAAGAATGTTCTCTTACACAACCACAATACAGTCATCAATATGGGGATCTCCAATGCTGGTACATCTATCTAATCTGCAGTCCTCATTCCAATGCAAATGATTATTCCAGTACTTTCTTTATAGCTTTTTTTTTTCTAGACCAAGGTCCAGTCCACAATCGCAGACACTTCATGCATAGTCACTTGGTCATGTTCAACTCTTTGCAACCCTTTGGGCTGTACCCCTCCTTTGTCCATGGGATTCTCCAGGCAAGAATACTGGGGTGGGGTGCCATTTTCTTCTCCAGGGGATCTTCCCAACCCAGGGATCAAACCCGCGTCTCTTGCATCTCCTGCCTTTGCAGGCAGATTCTTTACCTACTGAGCCACTGGGGAAGCTCTTAGTCTCCTTCAACCTGGATCAATTCTTCAGGCTTCACTTGTCTTTTAAGATACTGGCATTTTTAAAGAATACAGGTCAGTAATTTCATAGAATTTGTATCTATGTGGTTTCTGTTGTCTTTATGGTTAGATTCAGGTGATAAATCTATGGCTGGGATCAATGACCCAGGGGTGATTTTCTGTTCTCAGGGTATTGATCCAGAGGCATGCTGTCCCATGTTGGTTATATTCATTGTGGTCAATTATGATCTAGGAGAGGTATTGTCCAGTTTCTCCACTGCACTGTTACACTTTGAGGAAAGATACTTGAGAGCATGTGAGTAGGTTTCCGTGGTGGCTCAGCGGAAATAAAGAATACACCTGTGATGCAGGAGATGTGGGTTTGATCCCTGGGTGGGGAAGATCCCTTGGAGAATGAAATGGCAACCCACTCCAGCATTCTTGCCCGGGAAATCCCACAGAGGGGCCTGGCGGGCTACAATCCATGGGGTCACAAAGAGTTGGACACAACTTAGTGACTAACCACCACCACCACCAAGTATCTTACTCCTCATCAAAGGAACCCTTTAACTATAAACACATTCATTTACACCCAACAACACAGACAATAATTCCTGGGTTCAATTTTCTGGGTTATTTGGAAAAAAAAAATTTTAACTTTAGTTTGTTTAAATCAAGCTCCAAAGAGAGTCCATATAATGTTGGTATGTCTTGTAAGTTTCTTTCGGTCTATGAGCAGGGATCATAAATTCTCACCAATCCTTAGAAGCATGAAATTCCATGATGGAGAAGCATCATGAACACACATGCAAGATCGTGATTCTAGTCCAGCACCTGGCACGTCAAGCTCACCAATTTTTGTTGACTATTGGGTCCTCACTTCCTCCCATGTACACGTCACCTCCTTCTGCAGCAGGTCATGGCCCTGCTGTGGTCTCTCCAGACTCTGAAATCTCACTGCTGAGTGAGGATGAGATCTCAGGCAGAGTTCACGAGAGAGCCAAAGTCCTAGGCCACGCCTGCTCAGGACAGGAAAAAAGCTTTAACTTGGCCAAAAAGTTCATTCAGGTTTACCCAAACGACCTTTTGACCAACCCAAAACCTGCACCACCAAATCAGGGGCCAAACACATAAAATGTGGGTGTGTTGTGGATAGGCCTTCTCAGTCATTACCTCAGGGCTGAGCTACACAAGACCAAGAGCTCTTGCTATGACCACTGATGTAGAGAAGAGATTAAATGCTGAGATTTGACTGTAAAATACCTACTCGCAGGGCAGGAATAGAGAAGCAGATGTAGAGAACCAATATGTGAGCACAGTGGGGGAAGCTGGGGGTGGGATGAATTGGGAGAGTAGCAATATATATATAACACACATATATACATATATATATATATATATATAACCATGTAAAATAGCTAGCCAGTGGGAAGAAGCTGTATAGCACAGGGAGCTCAGCTCGGTGCTCTGTGATGACCTAGAGGGGTGGGATGGGGCAGGTGGGAGGGAGGCTTCAGGAGGGATATATATATATATAGCTGATTCACTTTGTTGTACAGCAGAAACTAATACAACACTGTAAAGCAATTACAGTCCAACAAAAAAAGTAATTAAAAATTAAATACCATTATCAGGAATGGTAGATACAGAAAAGACTCACTACAGACACTGTAGTTGTGTGTGTGTGTGTGTGTATGTGTGTGTGTGTGTGTATGCTGCTTTAAAGGCTTGAATGCCCTTCTGGTACAGATGGTTTTGTTGGGGAAAACTGCTCACATGGGCAACTCTGACAAACAAATGTAAAGCAGAAATTGCGGTGGGAAAGGACATCGCTTGAGAAGCCATGACTCTAGGGAACCAGAGGTCAGAACACTGTCAAAATGTGATGCTGATGTGAGAGTGGAGGCTGGAAAAAATGTGTCATTTTTAAGTCTGAATTTAGACTTTACTATAGCTAAAAACTCCTGACTCTTTGTCCTCATTTGAACAATTGGAACCTGGAGGTGAGTATATGAAGCAAAGGAAAATTCACAGAGGCAGATGGACAGACAGCATCAACACCCAGTCCTGAGGAATGACCATAAAGATCCACCCCCCTCCCCCCACCACTGCTGTCCTACCTGCTAGCTTTTTTCCAACTTATTTACTTGTTTTTGGCTGCACTGGGTCTTTGTTGCTGCACACGGGCTTTCTAGTTGCAGTGTGCAAGTTTCTCATTGCAGTGGCTTCTCTTGTTGCAGAGCACAGACTCTAGGGCACGGGCTCAATGGTTGCAGTGCACAGGCTTAGCTGCAGTGCACAGGTGCCGAAGAATTGATGCTTCTGAATTGTGTTGGAGAAGACTCTTGAGAGCCCCTTGGACTGCAAGGAGATCAAATCAGTCAGTCCTAAAGGAAATCAGTCCTGAATATTCATTGGAAGGACTGATGCTGAAGCTGAAACTCCAATACTTTGGCCACCTGATGCAAAGAACTAACTCACTGGAAAAGACCCTGATGCTGGGAAAGATTGAAGGCAAGAGGAGAAGGGGACGACAGAGAATGAGATGGTTGGATGGTATCACCGACTTGATGGACATGAGTTTGAACAAGCTCCAGGAGTTGGTGATGGTCAGAGAAGCCTGGCGTGCTGCAGTCCATGGGGTCGCAAAGAGTCGGACATGACTGAGCTACTGAACTGACTGACTGATGGGCTTAGTTGCTCTGTGGCATACGGAATCTTCCCGGACCAGAAACTGAACCCATGTCCCCTGCATTGACAGGTGGGTTCTTAACCTCTGAACCACTAGGGAAGTCCCCCTGCTGGATTTTTAAGGTTCTTCATTCTCCCAGCTGCTCAGGCTAAACACTTCCTCAACATCTCACAGCCCAGTGCACCAGCAAAATCCTGTTAGTTGTTCCTTCAAGTTCATCCAGAGCAAAACCATTTCTCACCATCCCACAGCTCCCACCTTTGTCTGAGCATCAGTATCTCTCTCTGCATCAACTCCAGGGCCAGCTGCCTGGTCTCTCTGCATCAGCCCTTGTCCCCACCACCTGTGTTCAACAACATAGTAGCAAGGGAGACCTTTTTCATCCCGCCAGTGTTTTCTCTACTTGCTCAAAATAAAGCCAAAGTCCTTATGATGAATGATCTAGGTGAACCTCACCCCCAAAACAAAACCCACAGAAAGCTGCAGATAAGAAGAACATTTATTTGGGGGGCCTTAAGAACTGTAATTCAAGAAACACAGATTTGAGTCAAACTGAAAGAGAGTTCTGGGAAAAAGAAAGCCGCAGGGGCCGATTGAGGCAAAAGCCACAAAGCCAGTCTGACATAAAAAAAGAAGTATTTGTCCTGAGGGATAGGCTGTCGCAGGCCGTTCTAGGGGTACGGGTCTAATAAGTGGGCAGACTGTCTCAGTTGCTTTAGGGAAAGGATTGGTAAGTATCTTGAGCTTCTGGAAAATTCTGCAGATATTCTGGATGCCTGCATTGAAAATAAGTGATCAAAAGGCCAGATTCCCATCCAGGCTGACATACATAAATCATACTCCCTCGATGGCCTCTTGCTCCATTTTATTTTTTTTAATTTATATATTTCATTTGAAGGATAATTACAATATTGTGATGGCTTTTGCTATACATCAGTATAAACCGGCCACAGGCATACATATGTCCCCGTCATCCTGAACCCCCCTCCCACAGCCCTCCCCACCCCATCCCTCCAGATTGCCTCAGAGCACAGGCTTTGGGTTCCCTGCACCATACTTGAAACTCACACTGGTTATCTATTTTACATATGGTAATATGTATGTTTCAATACTATTCTCTCAAATCATCCCACCCTTTCTTCCCACTGAGTCCAGAAGTCTGTTCTTTGCATCTGTGTCTCCTTTGCTGCCCTACCCCGGCTCCATTTTAGAGAACTTGATTCCGCAGCATGTATACTAGAGAGCTCTCTTAGCAATACCAACTCCATGCTTGTTCTCCTTTCACACCCACCATGTCCTACCTGATCTGCCCTGCACCCCATCTGTATTTGCCAGAACTCGCTGGAGAAATGAACCAACATAAGACACAGATCTACACAGATCTTCCTCAACTCACAATGTGCCAGGCACCGTTCTGAGTGCTTTGTAATTATTCACTCTAGGAAGAAGCCTACAAGGAAGATATTATTGTTATCCTCATTTTATAGATGATAACCTTGAAGCACAGAAAAGACAAATAACTTGTCCAAAGTCATTCAGCTCATAAGCAGTGAAGCTGGGCCTTGAACCTAGGCAGCTTGGCTCCAGGGTCCAGTCTGAGCTATTCTTGCCAATACCTTCTCCCCTTCTCCAGTCGCACTGGCCTCTTCATTTTCCTCAACGTTCTGGATACCCTCCCACCACAGGACCTTTGCACGTGCTCTTCTCAGTGATGTCAAAACTTCTCCCCCAGTTATCTCCTTGATAATGCCCTCATTTCTTCAGGTCTGGGTTCAAAGGTCACCTCTCCATTTGAAGTAGTACACACTGGCACACCAGTGTCTACACACACTCACACAGACCTTGATCTACTTTATATTTATTAGTGTAGTTATTTGGGCTTCTCTGGTGGCTCAGCACTAAAGAATCTGCCTGCCACAGCAGGAGACACAGGTTCAATCCCTGAGTCGGGAAGATCCCCAGGAGGAGGAAATGGCAAACCACTCCAGTATTCTTTCCTGGAAAATTCCACGGACAGAGGAGCCTGGCGGGTTACAGTCCATGGGGTTGCAAAGAGTCAGACATGACTTACTGACTAAACAACAATAACAACAAGAACAGGGTATTTATTTATTGCCTGTCTCTCCTATTGAAATGCAAACTCCAAGAAAGTAAGGATTTTTGTCTGTTTTGCTCACTGCTACAGTTTAGAACCCCAGAGCCTACCTGAGAACATAATAGGTATTAAATAAACATATGTTACAGATGGCCAATAGGCACATCGAAAAGATGCTCAATATTGTTAATTATTAGAGAAGTGCAAATCAAAACTACAATGAGGTACTACCTCACACCAGTCAGAATTACCATCATCAAAGAGTCTATAACTAATAAATGCTGGTGACGGTGAGGAGAAAAGGGAACCTTGTTACACTGCTGGTGGGAATGTAAATTAGCGCAGCCACTATGGAGGACAGTTTGAAGGTTCCTTAAAAAACTAAACACGGAGCTACTATGTGATCCAGCAATCCCACTCCAGGGCATATATCCAAAAAAGATGGAAACTCTAACTTGAAAAGATACATGCACCCCAATGTTTATCGCAACATTATTTACAAAAGCCAAGGCATGGAAGCAACCTAAGTGTCCATCAGTAGATGAATAGATAAAGAATATGCACTATTAATATATATATACACAATGGAATGCTCCTCAGCTGTAAAAGAAAACTTGAAAAACATAAGAGAAAAATTGCTATTTGCAGCAACATGGATGAGCCTAGAGATTATACTAAGTGAAGTTAAGTCAGAGAAAGTGAAGTAACGCATCTGTATCTAAAAAGTGAGAACTTATTTACAAAACAGAAACAGACCCACAGACTTAGAAAACAAATTTATACTTACCAAAGGGGGAGGTGTGGGGAGGGATAAATTAGGAGTTTGGGATTAACACATACACACAAGGACCTACTGTCAGTAACACAGGAATCTATATTCAATATCTTATAATAACCTATAACAGAAAAGAATGTGAAGATGAAAACAGATACATATATACATGTATAACCCTCTGCTGTATACCTGAAACTAACACAACATTGTAAATCAACTATACTTCAATTTTTAAAATAAATAAACGAAAGTATGTGAAATGAATTTGAGACTAAGCAAATCATACCTTAAGAAGAATTGAGAATTAAAGGAGATGACTTGCATCTTGTAATTTGGAAGGAAAAATGAAAGGAGGTGATTCCCTGGAGAACTGATGTGTGTAGTGCTGATTGTATGCTGGGCTCTAAGAGGAGGCAGAGGTGAAACCACCGCTACTGTGATGAGCAGGGAGTGGGTGTCTCCAGAAGGCTAGACCGCGTCCATAATCAACACCAGGTACACGGTGGGAGCTCCCTCCTCCTTAAGTCTCACATTCTCACTCTCCAAGAGCCTTGGTTACATCAGAAGACATTCTGCCAATGTCAGGCAGGAATACTAATTATTTAACCATGTAAAATGTAAAAATCTTAGTGAGATGGATCCCTATCACCTTGGCAATAAATTCTAGGCTTAATATTATAAACAACAATATTCTGATGCCTTATTGTCAGTTATTATTTAATTTGCCTATGCTTTGCTGATATGGAAAGAACAGTCAGTCCATATCTGTTCTAACTGCTACCTGTTTCATCATCACCATAACCAATTTCACAGAGAAAATGAATGCCTTCCAACACGAGCTCCCCAAACTTTCCACTTCCAACCTACTGAAGTCTGTACACTACTCAGGATCAGTCTCTCTTTCCCTCTTTTTATGATGAACAATATATCTAGGCACTTGCCTCATGGTCCAGTGGCTGAGACTCCACACTCCCAATGCAGGGGGCTCAGGTTTGATTGTTAATCAGGGAACTAGATCCCACATGCCACAACTAAGACCCAGCACAGCCAAATAAATAAATATTTTTAAAAAGAAAGAAATATATATCTAACCTCTCATGTTCTGACTCACATTTGTTTTTAACTTCTCAGGAACATCAATCAGTCAACTATCTTGCTCCTGAATCTTTAACATCTTCCTTCTTCCCAGCTTCTTCCTTTCAAAATTAAAGCTCACTTCAGTATTTCCCCATGTTAAAAAAAAAAAAAAAAATCTTGGCCCTATCTCTTCATCGAGCTGCTGTGTATTCTCCTTCTCCTTTTAACAACCTAACTGTGTTGTGTCCACTTTTTTACCATCCAGTCACTCCTGGGGTCTTCACCCTGCAGCCTGCACTATGACTGTTCTGGCCAAGGTCAAAGGCATTCTTATTGCTACATCCAGTGGCCACTTCCCAGACCCTTTTTCTGTGAATTCTTGGCAGTGTTCGTCACTGCCCATCACTCCTCTAGGAACATCCTCTTCTCCTGACTTGGCTTACTGGGTCTCTGGATTGCCCCCCCTCGTGTCCCCATGTTCCCTCATCCTCCTTATACAGTTGTCCCCCATCGCCTGTCCCCTTGAAGACTGGTATCCCTCAGTGTCCTGTCCTAGGCTCTCTTTTCTTGTTCTACATACACCACGGGGCAATTTCATCACTTCCAAGGTGCCAGGGACTAGCCAAAAATGCTGAAGTCTTTCCTATCTATTTCTCCAACCTACATCTCTCCCCTGGACACGACAGTCCTGAGCCTAATTCTCAGTCTCAGCTTTTATGGCTCAAAAACTTGATTTACCAGCACATTCAAAGCAACTTTTTCTCTTGGGGGGGAGGGGAAACTAAGTTATAACTGTCACATAGTAAACCTGCCACAGTTGAGAGGCTGCTTTCATTGCATTGATGCTACTGGTGGTGGTATTCATCATCAATATTAGTATATTGTTAGTATATTCATCATCAGTATTTAAGTAAAATGCCAATATTTTTAACGTGTAAGTGATATTTTTGTTGGTGTTTTATAACAATGAAATAACACACATTAATTCTCAATGTTTCTAAAGTTTCAAATTACACTGTACTAAATATTAGGGTTTTAAAGCTCCCCTATACATTTCTGATAATAAGCATTTTGAATGTTTTGCCAACACATTTTAACGGTCATGCAACAGTTATTTTTCCCATTAAATATTAAGATCACTTGGCATGATTTTAACTTACATAGTCATTGCAGCAGTAGCTTAAGTAACAACTGTAGAGATTACGGATAGTATATTTTCCATCAAAGAGAGACTCTTTTTTTCCCTCAGGCATTTAGGTAAGGGGCTGATCAACTTAAGTCAATCAAAAAGCAAGCCAAGCCAGGGCTGTTTTATTAAGACTACAATCTAACTTTGGTGCAGTCTTGAAGTAGCTGGGTTCAGTTCTTGGTAGCAAAACCAACTCGCTGGCTGGCAGGAAGGGTGAGATGGCAGGGAGGGAGACGGGGAGTGGGGAGAGGGGATGGGGGGTCGGGACAGAGTTGGTAGGAAGAGACTCTAGCCCTTAACAATGTACACAGCGCTTTTAAGTACCTGACAAGGCTCTTTTAATCCACCCAGCAGCACTGTGAGTTGACATTAAAACCCCAACTTTGCAGATGTCAAAACTGAGGCCTGGGGCTTCCCTGGTGGCTCGGTGGTAAGAATTTCACCTGCCAGTGCAGGAGACATGGGTTTGATCCCTGATCCGGGAGGATCCCACATGCCCATACGACACAACTATTGAGTCTGTGCTCCAGATCTCAGGAGCCACAACTACTGAAGCCAGCAAGCTCTGAAACACGACAAGCCACAGCAACGAGAAGCCTGTGCACGCAACCAGAGAAAAGCCCATGCAGCAACAAAGACTCGGCACAGTCAAAAATAAATAAACAAATATATTTTTAAAAAACTGAGGCCTGCAATCTTCTGAACAGATGTCTTCTGATTCCTAAATGTTTTTGCTACATGACCACATGAAAAATTAGGCCCCTTTTCACTGTACCTAGTTTAGTAACTAAAATAGATGATCAGCTCTAATATCAAGACCAGCTTTGTTAATCATTTGACAATCATTATGCAACCCCTGGCTGTGGTGAGTGAGGAAAAGGCTAAAGCAAAATAGATCTTTACCCTTGAAGATCTTCATTTATAACAAAAGGACATGGCTATGAGTAGCCCCTCTCAGGGGCTCTTGACAGCAACATACAATTTCTTATGAATTGTAAGCTGCACGCTACTTCACATTTTAGTATCTCTGGATACTGTAAAATCAACTGAACATCACAGTTAACTTGTTAGCATTTGTGTTCTACGTTAATGGGATGTAAAATAACATGCCTCTTATAATCAATGGCATCTTATAAAAGTCAAGAAAGTATAAAATAATTAAGTGGCCACTTATTTTATAGCAATCAACAAATATTTGTCAAAAAGTAAGCCTTTTTATCCACAGGTAATAAAGTTAATATGTTACCATAAAACTGGAGATCATTAGTATCACCGTTATTGATTCCCAATGCCCCACTTGGGTTCAAGGTCTTCCATTACAAGATACAGGCACAGCAAGAGGTTCCTCAGTTTTGGTTCAGAAAAGCCTGCATAGAGGAGGCAAACAATTAGGTTGACAATCCCAGATGACAGTGTAACCAGTGGGCAAATATGCAAAAAGCATAATTATGTTGAACTTCGGGTTCCTCCTTTGTAAAATGACTATAAAAGACGTTTAGTGGTGTGATGAGGAGAGGTAATGTTTGTAAAATATTTGGTAGGGACAGCAGACACTCGATAAATGGTAATAAAATTGGTTAGAATGTTTTGAATAGAAGAAATCCGAAAAGCTGTGACTTGGGAAATTAACGTAGAATCTATGACTAAAATGGGTTGGATAAAGAAAGTGATAAGTAGAAATCTAGTTAATATGCGTTTTCAATCGTCTGGATGGAAGGTGGAAGGGCAGGGGGACAGGTAGGGGGCAAACTAGGACCTCTACCAGTGGAGATGCGGCAGTCGGGGGCCCCTAGGGGCGAGGGCTACAAAGACTGCGAACCTGGTACAGTACCTGCCTGGGTACAGAGCCTGGTGGGTGAAGGCCCCGCAAAGCATGCGAGGAATCCGGAGGGTCTGCAGCCCAAGTACCAGAGAGAGGACGCGGAGGGGGAACAGATTGGGGGTGTGGGGGGAAGGTGTTCACCACCGCTACCTAAGTCCCGCCCTGGGAAGCATCAGTATCCAGGCAAAAAAGTCAGTCAATACTGGAGGCTTGGACTGGCAGAAACCGGTTCCCCCGCGGGATACCGGCGGGAAGCCGGGCGGAGGTGGAGCGCAGTCCCTGCTCCGCCCCTTTCGCCGCGTCCCGCCTCTCCGAGCGCGTTCCGAGGGGCGGAGGCCGAGACGCCCCGCCCATCTTGGCCACTTCCACTAGTCGCGCCCCGCCCTCCCTCCACCCCGAGCGCGTTCTGAGGGGCGGAGCCCAGTGCGCCACATCTATAAGGGCCACGCCCATCCTCCGCGCCCCACCCTCCCGCGCTCGCCCGGGATCCCTGCTCGCGCCGGCTGCGCCAGCCCTTTCCCCCTACCCCGTGTTTCCCCGCGCGTCTTGAGCACCACGGCGACACCATGTTGGGCATGATCAAGAACTCGCTGTTCGGGAGCGTAGAGACTTGGCCTTGGCAGGTCCTGAGCAAAGGGAGCAAGGTAGGCCCACAGGGCTGTTGAGGACCGGAAAGAGGGCTCAGCTGGGAGGAGGGGGAGACAGAGAGACAGGATGGGTTTGAGGGGAGAATCCCAGCTTAACGAGATGGGCTGCGCCTGTTGAATGCACTGGTCCATCTATATATTACAAACATTCTGAATATTCGTGTACTGCGAGGTCTTCGGTTGCAGGAAGGACTGAAAAAGAGCTTATCCTGAAGAAGCTCCCAAACCGTCCTCGGTGGAGAGCGGAGTTTAGAAGAACAAGATCCGCGCCGCGTGGTGGTAACTGTGGAAGGCCAGGAGCACCTGGCAAGGAGCAGTCCACTTCTGCCAGTGGGTGACGGTGAGGCCCTCGCAGAGGAAGTGCCCTCAGCTGGGCCTCGGGAGTATGCAGGAATGGTCAGAAACGAGAAGAGCCTGTGCACAGGCTCAGAGCTGTGAAATGTCTTGTTGGTCAATGGAACTCCCAGAACTGGGCGCCTAGAATACAGGATGAGTGAGGCATCATCGCAGTTTTCCCCCAAATTGACATCAGTGCTCACCCAGGCAGATTGGACTGCTCCCGGAAAACAAGGAATCTGCCACTGGGTGATAAGCTCATTGCAGACAGGTACTTTGTGCTCCTCCTGGCTGGAAACTTAGCTCCCCACCCAGTGCTGCTTTTGTTAAAAAACCGTGTTGTCCGGGCGGCCAAGGCCAGGTACCCATTACAACGATCATCACACAAAACCCTCAACTAGAGTCTGGACTGTTTAAGCAGCTAATAGCCAGAGGCCTGTACCTTTGTCTTTATCTGTCTCCTTACTCATATGTAGAATGAGCAGTTTAGATCTATCAAAGGTGACCTTTTCAGATGCCTACAAGCAGCCAGGCATCTGATGATGAAAATGGGTGACAGACTGAGGCAAGCTGAGGCTACGTGGAGTGAGAACTCAAGTCCTCATCTACACAGAGTGATTCCAGGCAGTTGTCATGCAGTGGTAAAGAATCCACCTGCCAACGCAGGTGATGCTTGAGACGTGGGTTCGATCCCTGGGTCAGGAAGATTCCCTGGAGGAGGAAATGGCAACCCACTCCAGTATTGTTGCCTGGAGAGAATCCCATGGACAGAAGAGCCTCGTGGGCTGCAGTCAATGGGGCTGGAGAGTCAGACACGACTGAGTGACTGGGCACACACGTCATGCATTGATGTGAACCAGGGTTGCCAGGTTTTTAAGGAAAACTAGCAACGCAGACTTTTGTGTGAAATCTCTAGATATAAAATTTATTCATTCAACAAATAACTGTTAAGTGCCAAGTGAGGGTCAGGTACTCCTACAGGCAGTGGGGTAAAATAGTGAACAAAACTGGAAAAAATCCCTGTCCTCGTGGAGCTTCTGTTTTAGTGACTAGTGAACAATTAAATGTCAAATATTTCATGTATTGGGTGGTGGTCAGTACTGTGATTTAAAAAAAAGCAGGAAAGGGGAGGAAGGATTAGAGAGTGTTAGGCTGAGGCTGTAGTTGGAGTAGGGCAACTGTGTCAGTTTTAACTGTTAAAATGTTTGTAAACATTGCAGATCAGGTGGGCAGGAGGAGGTGTCTGATGGGATGTCGCCCGTGTGCACACCCATCTGTGGACTCAGCCCAGTGACCTCCAGGGTCCTTCTTGGTCTTGACACTGAAGAATCCACCACCTGTTACTTAAACCTCGCAGAGATCTTTCCTTTCTGTAATAGAATTGGGCTCACTTTGTCTTTGGGGTACAGGATTATTTGCAATGCAAGCTGAGGGTTTGGTCTCCTGGGAGAAAGCACTAGAAGGAGACAGGAGGATGGGAAGAAGGGAGAGACCAGGGTATTTCTCATCTCCTTCTCCACCCTATGAGGTCTCTGGAACCAGGAGCTTCTCTGGGGCTCCAACTCTTGCTGGCCAGGTTACCATGCTTCTAGGTTTCACCACATGACCCAGGTATCTGAGCTCAGGTAACAGATCACCCTGCCTCCACAGCCCTGTAGGGTTCTTGCAAACCTCTGGGTTGCTTCACTGTTCCCTGGTGGGCTTCTCAGCTCTTTTGCTAAGTTGTTCAGTCGTGTCTGACTCTGCAACCCCATGGACTGTAACCCACCAGCCTCTTCTGTCCATGGGATTCTCCAGACAAGAATACTGGAGTGGGTTGCCATGCCCTCCTCCAGAGGATCTTCCCTATCCAGGGCTCGAACCTGCATCTTACATGTCCTGCATTGGCAGGCTGGTTTTCTTCACCACTAGTGCCACCTGGGAAGCCCCTTTCAGCTTTTTTAGTATCTGTGAAATCAATCCCTTGAGTCAAGGTGCCTCTGTTCAAAAGTCTTTTTCCTTAATAGCCGTTTATCAGTACAGAGTCACCTGCCACGGATTTGTTGTCTCCAGGCATAAATGCACCTCCCTGATAAGCATCTTTCCTCAACATTTGGTAAGAATATGGGGCCAATTTATAGCGACATGGGTGGACCTAGAGATTACCATCCTGAGTGAAGTAAGTCAGACAGAGAAGGAGAAATATCATATGACATCCCTTATATGTGGAACCTAAAACGAAATGATACAAATGAACTTACAAAACAGAAAGAGACTCACAGACTTAGAGAACAAACATGGTTGTCTGCGAGAAGGATGAGGAAGAGGAATAGTTAGTCCTTGATGGATGTGTACAGACAGCCATATTTAAAATGGATAACCAACAAGGACCCACTGTATAGCACAGGGAGCTCTGCTCAATGTTATGTGGCAGCGTGGAGGGGAGTTTGGGGGAGAATGGATACATGTATATGTATGGCTGAGTCCCTTCCCGTTCACCTGAAGCTATCACAGTGTTGTTAATCTGCTACACCCCAATAGAAAATAAAAAGTTTAAACTAAAAAAAAAAAGAATATGGGGCCATACAGGGTGTTATTACCAAGCCGAAGCAAATCATTTAACCCGAATGAACCTCAGTTTCTGCAGCTTAGAAGGGGTATGAAAATATCTCCTCCATCCACTCCCAGAGTTGACAGAAATTTTACATTTGTTTGAGAAACATGAAAATGATTTATAAACTAAAACACCCTACAAGTGTTGTGATATTGTTATGTCAGAATTCAGCTCAACTCCATTCTCACTAGCTTCATGGTCCTGGGTAGCTTAACCTCTGATGCTGATGAGGGGGGAAAAATACTTCACATCTTGTAAGATTGTATTGAAATATAAATGAGACCCAATTATAAATTGTGCAACAGAGTACCTAGCGCTTGATTGTTAACTTTCCTTTTCTTACAGGTAATTTGGGGTAAGTTACTTAACCTCTCAGGCTCAGCTGGTAAAGAATCCGTCCGCACTGCAGGAGACCTGGGTTCAATCTCTGGGTTGGGAAGTTCCCCTGGAGATGGGAAAGGCTACCCACTCTAGTATTCTGGCCTGAAGAATTCCATGGACTGTATAGTCAATGGGTTGCAAAGAGCTGGACACAGCTGAGCAACTTTCACTTCACTTTGCTTAACCTCTCAAACTCTCTGAACCCTGAAATTCCTCAACTGTAGGATGAGAATGACAGTGCCTTGTGTGAGAATTAAACATTCAAAGACTCTTATAACCCTTTTAAAAAATATATACACTTGCAGGGTGTTATTGTGAAGATAATCTTTTTCTAAATGGTCTCTCCTTGGAAAGAGTCTTAAGTCAGAAACTGTTGTCCACTGTTCTGGGTCAATGGATGGAGCACATGGTATGCCCCATGTAGCTTGAGGTTAGGTTCAACCAGATGTTCAGGGCTGATTTCAGGTACCTGCTGGGGGCCCAGGCTGCTACAGACCTTATCAGGTGCCTTCTGCCTTGCCTGGAGGGGGAGATGGACCTACACCTCTTTGTGTGGGTTTGGGCGGGACTTGTGGGTGCTCAGTGCAGGACTGATATTACTAACTGATATCTTTATGGGATTTGTTTCCAGCCTGTGCACATTGGTTAGGGCCCCACTGTGTGGCTTGGAATCCTGGCTCCACTTCTTGCCAATGTATCTTGGGCATGTTGCTTAACCTTGTGTGCTCCAGCTTCATCTGAAAATGAAGATGAGAACACTTCACTGGGTTGTTGGAGGGTTGAATGAATGGATCCACATAAAATATTTAAAATAATACAGGACACATAGAAAGTGCTCAGCTTGATCATCATTATTGTTATTCCTTTATAATGAGAAAGCTGTCTTCCAAAATCAGTGTGTATACCCACCACATCAGGTGGTGTTGGGGTCCTTTAATGGACCAGAACCTGGTGGTCCGGAGTCGATGATAAGAAAGTGAAAGAGAGAGAGCCGGAGGGAGGGAGACAGAGAAAAAAAGAAAGACACAGGGACCCAAGCTCTGATGAAGCAAAGGTACTTTAATGATCTTTCTGTGAGTATATATAGGCTGTTGTACAAGACATTTCTTTTGACATTGATAAAGATCAGAAAACCAAACATATAGCAACCATTACCAAGGGAACAAGGGATTAATAATGGTCACAAGGTCAGGAGACAATCCATATCTCAAGAAAGGGGATCGCGACTAAGCAGTTTTGTCGTAAAGAGAATGTTCACTGAAGGAGATTCAGGCCTGTCTCACACAATGACCTCAGTCCTGGGAGCAGCGTGCTTTCCCACTTAAAAAGAAACAAAGGACTCATGAGAAACAGCATGTAGGAATCCTCCTGTTAAACATTCCCTGACAATTGCCCCTTATTTATTTATAATATTTGTAAAAAGGGTTCTGACCATTAGAGTTTGTTTAGTTTTAACAATTTTTGCGTGAAGGCAACAGTAAACGACATATATAATTGTTAAGACAGTCACCAAAATTACAGTTCTAGAACCGATGTTGTGAGTAATGCTTTGAAACCATCTTCGTGGGTCTAGCCCAGATAATTGATCAGCTAGTTGTTCAGCTAAAGTTTTCAAATTAGTGGAAGAGGGCAGATTTTTAGAAAAGGTTTCAAAGATTTCTTTTTTTAATAATTGTACATTCAGAAAGGCATTATCATGTATGTTTTGTAAATGAAATTTGATTTGTTCCCAGTTGTAGGCACTATTATTGAATTGAACAGGAGTAACACAAAATTGAGAAGAATTCCAATCACATTTTAGCATCACCTGTTTTTGTACATCTATTAATTGATCTCCAACCCATCTGATGGCTGTTTTTAGTTCCTGTATTTCATCTTGAATTTCCTCATTTATCTGAACCTGAGTGGCCCACATAGTATGAGCATCTTTAGTCCAATTTTGGATAAAATTATGTGTTTGAATTGTAGTTTGTAAAGTAACACCAGTGACAGCAGCAGTGGTGCAAATAACTGTTAATCCCAAAATGCCAAAAATCAGCCATCCAATGAATCGTTTAGATCGCCAGAGCAATTTCGTAAGTAACCGGGAAGCAAGTCCAGCCATGGGATCTTCCCAGGCTTCCCAGGGCCGCTGGAGATTTATTGGTAACCACAGACTATGTCGAGATCGAAGAATCAAAAGGGATTCATTTCTTAAGGAAACAGGAGAGTTAAGACAAGTGTATAATTTGCAATTTATACAAGTTACAGAATGTAAAGTCTTATTGAATTGTAAATTTCCTGTAGCTACAACAAAAGGGAGTGGAATACAGGCTTGTATGAAATATGATTGATTATAGCAAAATAAATAATTATTATGACTATGATTGGTCCCTGTGAAATGTCCAGTCTAAGTCCCAAGTTCTTCAGTGCTCTCAGCAAGTTTCCAGATGTCCCATTGATTAGGCCCAATCTGTTTATCGAGGACGATTTGAGGGTGAGAAGGTGTCATTTCACCGTCAAGCCAGCCAAGGAGTCCTTTTCATGGAAGTGTTTCATTGAACTGTTGGTAGTCTTCTATGCTACTTGAGTAGCATAGTCACACATGGTGCAGTTTATATCATCTGAGCAGTTAGATACCCACATAACATGGTGTCCCCAATCAACAATGGTGAAATTGGCCATAAACATTAATTTCTCTGATTTACCTTGACATTTATCTCAATAAACAGGAGTATGTTTAAAGTTTTTATAAGTAAACCCCTTACATTTTAACTTTTGTCCTTTTCCTAGAGTTTTGGTAGTATTAACATGGTTTTTATAAAAGGACAGGGCAGTAAACAGTCCAAGCAATGTGTGGAATTTCCTTTTTTGGAGGCAGGACAAAAGCCCATGTTTGTCGATTAACATTAATACATAATTTTATTGGGCCCATGCATAAAGGAAGGATTTCATAGCCTAGAGAAATGTTAATTAGTCTTCCTTCTTCCTCAGGATGAGAGGGCTCCTCCAAGCTCCAAGGAGGGGACATATGTGTTGAGTCATTAGTGGATACGATTGGTCCTATATCTGTCCATTCTATAACCTATAATAAAAGGGGAGGTTAGGTATATAAGCCCAATAAGTGTGATCAATCAAGTCAGCCTGAGCGGGGGAAGCAAAAGCAAGCATAGCGACAAAAATATTTTCAGGATTCCGAGGCATTCCGTGTTGAGAAATCAGATTTTCAGTTTGATTAGTAAGGCTTTTTATCTGTCCCCAAGTAGGGAGATCATGAGGTTGATGACGTCAAGTGCGGCATTTTTTGGAAACTTTTAAAGCCGCCATGGCTTGTATTGGAATTTCTTCCTCTTGGGGTTTTTGTTGTTTCGTCTCTAGTTTGAATGCTGGGGGCCCCCCCTAGGTTGAATCTTCTGAAGAGGAAGCCATGTGAGTTCGTTGGATCCATCTGGAGAAATAGAAGCATACCCTTTCCCTGTAAGATTAGTTTTAGATTTCCATTGATTAGTTAACCCATCTTGATACCAAATGGGCAAAGGAAGGGAGGTGTCCTTCAATGTCTCGAGATGTTTTTCTGCTTTTGTCAAAATATCTCTTTGTGGTACGTTTAAAAAAATTAAATAAAGCTGTATTAACAATAGTTATAGGAAGAAAGGAAATGATAATGATGAAAACATTCCTAGGAAATATTTCAGTCCAAAAAAAAATCATCTAGAGATCTGTTTGGGGACTGGTATTTGGCTGTGGTTTTGAAGTAATGAGTTGATTTCCTCCTCATTGAGTACATACATTTTTCCTGATATAAAAAGAAATGGGATCTGACTGTGTTTTAAGTGGTTTGTGTTATTTGGGGCTAAGGATTAGGAGCAAACACTCAAACATTTTTCCTAAGTGAAATTACTGACAAGCTGATGCAGAACAACTTGACATATGAATGCTGCTCACATCCAAATACCTGACCTTGTCCCCGGAAAAGAAAGGCAGCCTGGCAGCTGTTGAATCTCTCTGTTCAGTGTGTTAAGGAAGATGATTATACTTTTAAGACAGACCTGAAAAGAAGGTGAATATTTTGCACTTTTGATACTCTTAGGAACAAATAACTTATTTGGCAAATGGTATAATTTTTATGTTGTTTTTGTTTTGTATTGTGAAACAGGCACTGAAGTTGATGTTATTTTAAGAATCTTACAGACCAGAAATAGAAATAAAGCTATATTAACAATAGTTATAGGCTTAAAGAATATATTGCGTTGGAATCTAGTAAAGTCTCCTCTGGATAAGGAAGATAAAAGTGTTCTTGTGTATTCCCTTTATTTAATTTTTTATTTGTAGTTTTAGTGTGTAATGTATTTGTTTAATTATGTCTTGTGTTTGTGGATTATAAGGAATGATTATAATCTGTTTAATAGAGAATGAATGTAAAAATTGTTTGAATTGTTTAGAAAATAGGCAGGGCCATTGTCTGTTTTTATAGAATTAGGTGTTCTCATTATTGGAAAGTAAGCTATCAGGTGGGTTATTAAATGTCGTATAGTTTCACCTCTGAGAGGTGTGGCCCGTATAAAAGAAGAATTTGTATCAATTGAGACGTAAGAAGGAAGAGGAAGAAAGTTAAGGGCAATGAGTTACATCCATTTTCCATAAAATTTTCTTTCATTTGTCATAAACCTTTTTTATATTTTTGTATTTATCATTTTATTTGCCATTTCTTATATCTTTTTATTAAAAGCATATATCTTTTCTTTAGCAACAAGTGTCTTGTATGTTAGCATTTTATAGATTGGTGAATATATTATAAATATATATATTTATAAATAGTTTAAAATCTCTAGTTTTTCTGTAAGAAAAACTTTTTGTAAGGAAGTTAGTGTTCAGTAATTAATGTTTTAAAATCTTACTTTATTTGGAAATGACCTAGCTATTTAATAAACTTTTATCATTTAGTTTATCATTTCTAAAATATAATTATTTTAATAGAGTTTTTATCTAAAAATTCTCATTTATATATTTATATATATAAAGAGTTACCTTTTTGTTGACAAATTTAGTTTACCTTAAACCTAGGCATAGTAAAAGTATTACATTATGTTGATGACTTAAGACATGTCTTAATTAGATTAGCAAACAATTATATGTATATTTAAATAAACATTATTCTTAATATTGAATATTTTTCAGTTCACGTGAACTTAAATTTAAATGGAGCTCATTAATTTCATATTATCCAAAAACAAAGACTTATAGTGAGACATAGATAATTTTAGATAGACAGGCATAGTTTTCTGCTTGAAATTTAAAATTTTTTTTTTTTTTTTGAGTTCCACCAATTTGTTTATGGCTGGAGTCCTAGGTAGAGTGGGCTGTGTATCCCAAGGACATGATAAGAGTTAACTTCAGGTTTTTTCTTAGGCCTGTTTTTGTTTCCCAGGCAGAATTGGAGTTCCAAAAAAGTATTTTAACAGTATTTAACCTTTTCCTAACTGCATACATAAGAAGAACCAGTTTTGCATTTCAAAAAAGATTTTATTTTAATCAGTTTTCTCTGGAGTCTAAAGAATATCATGGCCTTTCAGTGTCAAAAATATCATTTCTCCTTTTTGTAGTTACAGTATATTATTAATGATATATGAATGAGGGAATTGCTGTCACATTGGATGTTAAGTCTTGGCTACAAAATTTTGACAAATAGTAGGACTGTTAAGCATACCTTGAGGTAACACAGTCTATTGAAATCTTTTATGAGGCCTGATATGATTAGGATAAGGGAGAGAGAAAGTGAATCTCTCCCAGTCTAAAGGATGTAAAGGTATATTAAAAAGGCAATCTTGTAAATCAGTAATAATAACGTGCCAATTTTGAGGAATAGTAGTAGGTGATGGGATCCCTGGTTGTAATGCACCCATAAGTTTCATAGATGCATTAACTTTTCTAAGGTCTGTTAAGAGATGCCATTTGTTAGAGTTCTTTTTTATAACAAAAATAGGAGAATTCCAAGGAGAGCAAGATTCCTCAATATGTTTTAATTCTAATTGTGTGTCTATAACCAGTAACGCTGAAGAAGCTGAAGTTGAATGGTTCTATGAAGACCTACAAGACCTTTTAGAACTAACACCCAAAAAAGATGTCCTTTTCATTATAGGGGACTGGAATGCAAAAGTAGGAAATCAAGAAACACCTGGAGTAACAGGCAAATTTGGCCTTGGAATATGGCATGAAGCAGGGCAAAGGCTAATAGAGTTTTGCCAAGAGAACGCACTGGTCATAACAAACACCCTCGTCCAACAACACAAGAGAAGACTCTATACATGGACATCACCAGATGGCCAATACTGAAATCTGATTGATTATATTCTTTGCAGCCAAAGATGGAGAAGCTCTATACAGTCAGCAACAACAAGACCTGGAGCTGACTGTAGCTCAGATCATGAACGCCTTATTGCCAAATTCAGACTTAAATTGAAGAAAGTAGGGAAAAGCACTAGACCATTCAGGTATGACCTAAATCAAATTCCTTATGATTATACAGTGGAAGTGAGAAGTAGATTTAATGGACGAGATCTGATAGATAGAGTGCCTGATGAACTATGGACGGAGGTTCGTGACATTGTACAGGAGACAGGGATCAAGACCATCCCCATGGAAAAGAAATGCAAAAAAGCGAAATGGCTGTCTGGGGAGGCCTTACAAATAGCTGTGAAAAGAAGAAAAGTGATGAAAAGCAAAGGAGAAAAGGAAAGATATAAGCAGCTGAATGCAGAGTTCCAAAGAATAGCAAGGAGAGATAAGAAAGCCTTCCTCAGCGATCAGTGCAAAGAAATAGACGAAAACAACAGAATGGGAAAGACTAGAGATCTCTTCAAGAAAATTAGAGATACCAAGGGAACATTTCATGCAAAGATGGGCTTGATAAAGGACAGAAATGGTATGGACCTAACGGAAGCAGAAAATATTAAGAAGAGGTGGCAAGAATACACAGAAGAACTGTACAAAAAAGATTTTCATGACCCAGATAATTATGATGGTGTGATCACTAACCTAGAGCCAGACATCCTGGAATGTGAAGTCAAGTAGGCCTTAGAAAGCATCACTACGACAAAGCTAGTGGAGGTGATGGAATTCCAGTGGAGCTATTTCAAATCCTGAAAGATGATGCTGTGAAAGTGCTGCACTCAATATGCCAGCAAATTTGGAAAACTCAGCAGTGGCCACAGGACTGGAAAAGTCAGTTTCATTCCAATCCCAAAGAAAGGCAATGCCAAAGAATGCTTAAACTACCGCACAATTGCACTCATCCCACACGCTAGTAAAGTAATGCTCAAAATTCTCCAAGCCAGGCTTTAGCAATACGTGAACCATGAACTTCCAGATATTCAAGCTGGTTTTATAAAAGGCAGAGGAACCAGAGATCAAATTTCCAACATCCACTGGATCATCAAAAAAGCAAGAGAGTTCCAGAAAAACGTCTATTTCTGCTTTATTGACTATGCCAAAGCCTTTGACTATGTGGATCACAAGAAACTATGGAAAATTCTGAAAGAGATGGGAATACCAGACCACCTGACCTGCCTCTTGAGAAACCTGTATGCAGGTCAGGAAGCAACAGTTAGAACTGGACATAGAACAACAGACTGGTTCCAAATAGGAAAAGGAGTACGTCAAGGTTGTATATTGTCACCCTGCTTATTTAACCTCTATGCAGAGTACATCATGAGAAACCCTGGGCTGGAAGAAGCACAAGCTGGAATCAATATTGCTGAGAGAAATATCAATCACCTCAGATATGCAGATGACACCACCCTTATGGCAGAAAGTGAAGAGGAACTAAAAAGCCTCTTGATGAAAGTGAAAGAGGAGAGTGAAAAAGTTGGCTTAAAGCTCACCATTCAGAAAATGAAGATCATGGCATCTGGTCCCATCACTTCATGGGAAATAGATGGGGAAACAGTGGAAACAGTGACTGACTTTATTTTTCTGGGCTCCTAAATCACTGCAGATGGTGACTGCAGCCATGAAATTAAAAGACACTTACTCCTTGGAAGGAAAGTTAGGACCAACCTAGATAGCATATTCAAAAGCAGAGACATTACTTTGCCAACAAAGGTCCATCTAGTCAAGGCTATAGTTTTTCCTGTTGTCATGTATGGATGTGAGAGTTGGACTGTGAAGAAAGCTGAGCACCAAGGAATTGATGCTTTTGAACTGTGGTGTTGGAGAAGACTCTTGAGAGTCCCCTGGACTGCAGGGAGATCCAACCAGTCTATTCTAAAGGAGATCAGTCCTGGGTGTTCTTTGGAAGGACTGATGCTAAAGCTGAAACTCCAATACTTTGGCCACCTCATGCGAAGAGTTGACTCATTAGAAAAGACTCTGATGCTGGGAGGGATTGGGGGCAGGAGGAGAAGGGGGTGACAGAGGATAAGATGGCTGGATGGCATCACCGACTCGATAGACATGAGTTTGAGTGAACTCTGGGAGTTGGTGATGGACAGGGAGGCCTGGCGTGGTGCAGTTCATGGGGTTGCAAAGAGTCGGACATGACTGAGTGACTGAACTGAACTGAACTGAACTGAAGTTCTTTAGTAGACTGTAATTTTTCTTTCGTAAGGGGCTATTGCTGTGTCCAAATAGGTTCTTCATTCTTCCAAGTTATTTTAATAATTGCTTTATTTGTTAAATGAGCAGTGGCCCTTAGGAAAAATGTGGAATGTGTATCTGAGTTTGTCATTGCATAAGTCTCTTTCTGTTAGATTAAGGGGTACATCTATCACATAAGGTCTTAATGTTGCAGGCTGGCCTTTTGGTCCTTCATATGGGTAGATTTGAACATTTTGATAAATTTCTTGTTCTTTGGTTTGAGAAATTCCTGCAGTTTGGCAAAAGATTTTTTGTATAGGCCAGGATTTGGGCCATAAGTGTTTGGAAATAATAGTAATATTAATATTAGATCCAGTGTTTGAGAAGACCAGAAAATCTTTGGGCATATTGGGCATATTCAGATACCAATGATGTCCATAAGGATTGTTTTTGATCTGCACTGCCGAATCTGCCTGTCTGTATATTTTTAGAGGAGTTAATAGAAAGGTAAGGTAAAAGAAGTAATTGAGCAATTTTGTCCCCCTTTTTGAATTTTCATAGAATCTGCGATGACATCATAATTTGAATCTGCCCTTTGTAATCTGAATCAATTATTCCAGGGTGAATAGTAATTCCTTTAGAAGTCAAACTAGACTGGCCAAGTAAAAGGCTGAAGGTTTGTAGGGGCAGGGGTCCAAAAAGTCCGGTAGGTATTTTAGAAGGGACTGCTTGAGGGTAAAGGAAAAAGTCACTTAAGGCTGGTATATCGACAGCAGTGATGTTGAGGGTTTGAGGGAAAAGATAGAATTTGCCCCTGGTTTTTGTTGAAGGGGACCTGGGGGGTCCCCTGCCTGAAGTTTCCTGGAATAGGTTTTCTTTCAATATCAAATTTAGATTTACAATCTTTGGCCCAATGCACTCCTCTATGGCAGCAAGGGCAAATTTTTGTAGGTTTTTTATTAGCCTTCTTAGGGCAGTCCCTTTTTAAGTGGTATTTATCTCCACATGTAAAGCATCTTTCATTTTCCTTTCTAAAGGTAGCAGCCATTGTCTCAGCTAGCATTTGCATCTTTTGAGTTCCTGATCTTAGATTGCAACAAGCCTTCAAATAATCATTAATAGTCCCAGTCTCATGAATTGGAAAGATAGCTTTTTGACATTTCTGATTTGTATTTTCATAAGCAAGTAATTTCTCTAGCTGTTTTTTGGTTTCTTCTCCAATTACAGTACGGGAAATAGCAGTTTCTAATCTAGCTTAAAAATCAGCGTAACTTTCATTAAGTCCTTGTAATATTTTAGTGTAGCTACCTGTAGGTTCTCCTTGAGGAGTAATTCCATCCCAAGCTTCAAAGGCTACTGTTTTTAATTGTTGATGCAATAAGGGAGGGCACTGTGTTTGAGCTTCTATGGTATCAAATTGTTTAGTGCCAGTTAACATTTCAAAAATAATTTGGTTTTGGGGAGTGCCAGCTCGAGCATTGCCAGTTCTGGTGTCAAAAAACGTCTTAGGAGAGTCGTTACTAGAATCATTAGGTTCTAAAAAAGGAAAGACTTCTGGATTCGTGCCTGCTGGCAGAGGAGGAGCATTTGGAGCAGCCGGGGCAGGGCTAGGAGGAAACTTTTGAAATATTTTATGTTGTTCTAATTGGGCCTTTTGTAAAGTTTCATCATCTAATTCATATTCATGCAATTCGTGTTCTGTCTGTTGTCAAATATCGTGAAGCCTAGAATTTACCTTGAAATGGCAGAATTATAGCTTTAATGTGAGCCCATAGGGGCCAGAAATCAACTGGAATATTTTTTTCCTGCCTGGTGACTCATTCAACATTTTCTTTGACTTGGTGCCAAATCTGTAAATCAAAATGCCCCTATCAGGGAACCAAGGATTACATTTAACCACTGTTTGAAAGCAAGCCTCTATTCATTGGCACGAACCAAAAGTCCGTGAGCTTTAAACAAATGGTGAAGTAAAGCAGAGAAATGATGGGGTTTTCTAGCCGTTTGACCCATGTCTTAGTACTTACCGACCTCAATAGGTCCTGACCTCAATAAGCCTGGAGTCACTCTGTCCAAAAAGCCATGTATGCCAGTGTCCCTGTTCTGGGCGCCACTTGTTGGGGTCCTTTAATGGACCAGAACCTGGTGGTCCAGAGTTGATGATAAGAAAGTAAAAGAGAGCCGGAGGGAGGGAGAGAGAGAGAGGGGAAGAAAGAAAGAAAGACACGGGGACCCAAACTCTGATGGAGCAAAGGTGCTTTAATGATCTTTCTGTGAGTATATATAGGCTGTTGTTCAAGAAATTTCTTTCCACAATGATAAAGATCAGAAAACCAAACATATAGCAACCATTACCAAGGGAACAAGGGATTAATAATGGTCACAAGGTCAGGAGACAATCTATATCTCAAGAAAGGGGATCGAGACTAAGCAGTTTTGTCGTAAAGAGAATGTTTACTGAAGGAGATTCAGGCCTGTCACACATAATGACCTCAGTCCTGGGAGCAGCTTGCTGTTCCACTAGTTTCTGACAACAGAAACTGATAAGGAACAGAGGATTTATGAGAAACAGCACGTAGGAATCCTCCTGTTAAACATTCCCTGACAAAGTGGCAAGGGGAAAAACCAGCCTTGCAAAGGCATTCTTTCAACATGTCTGTCTGGGACTTGACTGTGGTTCCCACTGAATGTTGAAAACTGGTGTTTGTGGCCACTGGCTGAAATCCTCATCTAGTAACTGGGAGCATGAGCTAGCTGAATGTGGGGCCAGGAAGGGTCATTATTTTGTTCCATGTAGCAAGGAAATGCACTGAAGGTGTTAAATTTGAAGAATCAAATGTGCTAACAGTGTTAAATTAGGTGCTTTATTTTCTGCAGAAATAGAGAGAACCTATTTAAATTCAGCTCCCTGGAGAACCAGAATAGTTGGACAATATCTATCTCTCAAACCTGAATTTTCGTAGTGATCCAGCAGTTCAGGTGAGAAGTTGTAGACACGGATGCTGTGAAAACAGGGGGTACCTGTTGGAGAACCTCCTTCAGACAGTGTGATGCAGCCTTCTTCCAAGACACATATAGTTAGGCTAAGTGCTCCTCTCTCCAGCCATCTATGGTTGCCGAATTCCTTGTCATTAGAGTAAAGCCAGGTTTCACCCCCCCACAGCCTCCTTGTCCACAAATCCGTATAGAGACCCTGCTATATATTAAAGACACGGTCCTTGATACTGAGAGATAACAGTGGTAAACAATGCAGACAGTCCCTGACCCCATGGGGCTTATGGTTGCCAGTAGAAATTAAACATGTTATTATTCCATTACAATTTCCACTGTAATTATATTCCAGTGTTGCTCAGTTGCCAAGTCATGTTGGACTCTTTGTGACCCCACGGCCTGCAGCACGCCAGGCTTCCCTGTCCTTCACCATCTCCCAGAGTTTGCTCAGATTCATGTCCATTGAGTCATTGATTCCAACTAACCATCTCATCCTCTGTCGCCACCTTCTGCTTTGCCCTCAGTCTTTCTCAACATCAGGGTCTTTTTCAGTGAGATGAATCCCCTTCAGGGATCAGAGCCTTGTTATGGCGAAGGGGCTTGCATAACTCAGTGAAGCTATGAGCCATGCTGTACAGGGCCACCCAAGACAGACAGGTCATAATGAAGAGTTCTGAAAAAACACGGTCCACTGGAGGTGTAAAAGGAGAACCACTCCAGTATTCTTGCCGTGAGAACTCCAAGAACAAAAGGCAAAATATCATGGGGCACCTGTTTTAAACTGGGATCCTCTCTGAGGAAGTGACTTTTTAGGTTGAGACCTGTTGGATGAGTAGGAGTTCATCACGCAGAGAAAGGAAGGGAATCCGCCAGGCAGAGGGAGAGGCGGGTACAGAGGCTCTGTAGGAATGACCAAGACATTGACAAAAATAGCAGAAGGCCAATGAGGAGGTGCTCTAGCATTGCTGGTGAGGTAGGTAGACACTCAGTGGTGCCTGAGCCATCACAGGAAAGAGCTTGGTGAATGCCAGCTTTTAGGTGGGGGATTCATGAACATGATTAATTTATATAGAATGCTCTGTATACTTCCCTGGGGCTTCCCAGGTGGTGCAGGTGGCAAAGAATCTGCCTGCAGTGCAGGAGACTCGGGAGACTTGGATTCGATCTTTGGGTCAGGAAGATCTGGAGGAGCACATGGCAACCCACTCCAGTGTTCTTGCCTGGAGAATCCCATGGACAGAGGATCCTGGAGGACTGCAGTCCTTGGGGTTGTATAGAGTCAGACACGACTGAGCACACAGCAGCACAAGTATATGTTCCCTGGGCAACACAACCTCATTCACAGCTTTGGTTACCCCTCTGCTGATGCGTCCCAACTGAACCAGGCCCTGGCTGAGCTCCGGACCTGTTTGTCCAACTATACAGTGGACTGCTTGCTTGTAATAAGAGGCAAATGAACTGCTGGATTTGTAAGCACACTTCCAGCTCTTACCGGAGAGAGCTGGTCATTGGTTTCTCCATTTGCAAGAGAAGGAACTGCATTGAATGACTTTTGATGTCCTTGATCTGAGTTTGACACAGGCCTACAAATGTCGGTCAGAAATACCTACCTCTGTACCTAAACAGAGAGGCTGAAAAACACTCACTTCATCCCCCATGGAGCATACAGCCTTGTGACAAGTGTTAGACCACTGAGTGAAAGTCACTCAGTCATGTCTGACTCTTTGTGACCCCATGGACTATACAATCCATGGAATTCTCTAGGCCCGAATATTGGAGTGGGTAGCCTTTCCCTTCTCCAGTGGATCTTCCCAACCCAGGAATTGTACTGGGGTCTCCTGTATTGCAGGCAGATCCTTTACCAACTGAGCTATTAGGGAAGCCCCTTGACCAGAGTCTGGGGCTTTAAATTCTGGTTCCTAGTTTCAAACACTTAGCAGCTGTATGTTTTTGTTGTTCAGTCACTAAGTCATGTCTGACTCTTTTCGACCCCATGAACCGGCACGCCAGGCCTCCCTGTCCATCACCAACTCCTGGAGTCCACCCAAACCCATGTCCATCGAGTCAGTGATGCCATCCAACCATCTCATCCTCTGTCGTCCCCTTCACCTCCTGCCCTCAATCTTTCCCAGCATCAGGGTCTTTTCCCATGAGTCAGTTCTTCTAATCAGGTGGCCAAAGTACTGGAGTTTCAGCTTCAACATCAGTCCTTCCAATGAACACTCAGGACTGATCTCCTTTAGGATGGACTGGTTGGATCTCCTTGCAGTCCAAGGGACTCTCAAGTTTTCTCCAACACCACAGTTCAAAAGCATCAATTCTTCTGCGCTCATCTTTCTTTATAATCCAACTCTCACATCCATACATGACCACTGGAAAAACCATAGCCTTGACTAGACGGACCTTTGTTGGCAAAGTAACGTCTCTGCTTTTTAATATGCCGTCTAGGTTGGTCATAACTTTCCTTCCAAGGAGTAAGCGTCTTTTAATTTCATGGCTGCAGTCACCATCTGCAATGATTTTGGAGCCCAGAAAAATAGTCAGCCACTGTTTCCACTGTTTCCCCATCTATTTCCCATGAAGTGATGGGACCAGATGCCATGATCTTAGTTTTCTGAATGTTGAGCTTTAAGCCAACTTTTCACTCTCCTCTTTCACTTTCATCAAGAGGCTCTTAAGTTCTTCTTCACTTTCTGCCATAAGGGTGGTGTCATCTGCATATCTGAGGTTATTGATGTTTCTCCCAGCAATCTTGATTCCAGCTTGTGCTTCCTCCAGCCCAGGGTTTCTCATGATGTACTCTGCATGTAAGTTAAATAAGCAGGGTGACAATATACAGCTTTGACGCACTCCTTTTCCTGTTTGGAACCGGTCTGTTGTTCCATGTCCAGTTCTAACTGTTGCTTCCTGACCTGCATACAGATTTCTCAGGAGGCAGGTCAGATGGTCTGGTATTCCCATCTCTTTCAGAATTTTCCACAGTTTATTGTGATCCACACAGTCAAAGGCTTTGGCATAGTCAATAAAGCAGAAATAGATGTTTTTCTGGAACTCTCTTGCTTTTTTGATGATCCAGCGGATGTTGGCAGTTTGATCTCTGGTTCCTCTGCCTTTTCTAAAACCAGCTTGAACATCTGGAAGTTCACGGATCACGTATTGCTGAAGCCTGGCTTGGAGAATTTTAATCATCACTTTACTAGCGTGTGAGATGAGTGCAATTGTGTGGTAGTTTGAGCATTCTTTGGCATTGCCTTTCTTTGGGATTGGAATGAAAACTGACTTTTTCCAGTCCTGTGGACACTGCTGAGTTTTCCAAATTTGCTGGCATATTGAGTGCAGCACTTTCACAGCATCATCTTTCAGAATTTGAAATAGCTCAACTGGAATTCCATCACCTCCACTAGCTTTGTTCGTAGTGATGCTTCCTAGGGCCCACTTGACTTCACATTCCAGGATGTCTGGCTCTCTAGGTGAGTGATCACACCATCATGGTTATCTGGGTCATGAAGATCTTTTTTGTACAGTTCTTCTGTGTATTCTTGCCACCTCTTCTTAATATCTTCTGCTTCTGTTAGGTCCCTACCATTTCTGTCCTTTATGGTGCCCATCTTTGCATGAAATGTTCCCTTGGTATCTCTAATTTTCTTGAAGAGATCTCTAGTCTTTCCCATTCTATTGTTTTCCTCTATTCCTTTGCATTGATCACTGAGGAAGGGTTTCTTATCTCTCCTTGCCATTCTTTGGAACTCTGCATTCAGCTGCTTATATCTTTCCTTTTCTCCTTTGCTTTTCACTTCCCTTCCTTTCACAGCTATTTGTAAGGCCTCCTCAGACAGCCCTTTTGCTTTTTTGCATTTCTTTTCCATGGGGATGGTCTTGATCCCTGTCTCCTGTACAGTGTCATGAACCTCAGTCCATAGTTCATCAGGCACTCTATCTATCAGATCTAGTCCCAAATCTATTTCTCATTTCCACTGTATAGTCATGAGATTTGTTTTAGGTCATGCCTGAATGGTCTAGTGGTTTTCTCCACTTTCTTCAATTTCAGTCTGAGTTTGGCAATAAGGAGTTCATGATCTGAGCCACAATCATTTCCCGGTCTTGTTTTTGCTGACTGTATAGAGTTTCTCCATCTTTGGCTGCAAAGAATATAATGAATCTGATTTCAGTGTCGAAAAAGGATATATATGTGTGTGTGTGTGTGTGTGTCTGAATCATTTTGCTGTACACTTGAAACTAACACAACATTGTAAGTTGACTATAGTCCAATTAAAAAAAGAAAAGGCATGTGTCATCATGCATCCAATCCATAAGGGTAAAGTGTTATTTTGTGAAACTTTGCTTCAGACATGTGTGTCCATGATAGGGCATGATGTGAAAATGTATTTCTTATTCTGGATTGTGGGTTTTTTTTAAGTTTGAAAGCACTGCTTTACTATATGTTCGGGAATGCAAAATTATATCGTGTTTGTGTGTGTGTGCTCGGTCATGTCTAACTCTTTGCATCCCCATGGACTGTAGCCCTCCAGGCTCTTCTGTCCATGGGATTCTGCAGGCAAGAATGCTGGAGTGGGTTGCCATTCCCTTCTCCAGAGGATCTTCCCAACCGAAGGGTTGAACGGATGTCTTATGTCTCCTGCATTGGCAGGCACGTTCTTTACCAGTTGAGCCACCAGGGAAGCCCAATATCATAATGAGACGTCAAAGGGCAAGGAAGAGGAAGAGGCCTGGAGGAGAGCTGTGTGGGTCTGTAGGGTAAAGATAACGACATTAGCACAGAGACTCAATGCAGGAGGAGATCACTGCCAAGGAGGAAGTTTTGAAGGGGAAGTGGCAGTGCGGCTGATTTCTCAGGGGTTGTGCTTAGTGAGCTAGGCTGGGAAGAGGAGTCATGACTGGGAGTACAGTGTGAACAGAACTACTCTGATTCTTCTTGAAAGGCAGTCCTGCTACTGCTGCTGCTGCTGCTAAGTCGCTTCAGTCGTGTCCGACTCTGTGCGACCCCATAGACGGCAGCCCACCAGGCTCCCCCGTCCCTGGGATTCTCCAGGCAAGAATTCTGGAGTGGGTTGCCATTTCCTCTTCCAATGCATGAAAGTGAAAAGTGTGAAGTCCTTCTACTAGATTGAGGCTTATCTTGGGGCCTCAGAGTTTTGTGGGATTGTCATTGTAGTTGTTTGTTTCCTTTGCCATTTTGTGTTCTCTTTTCCTGTGTGCATGCGTATTCATATCCAACTATTTGTGACCCCGTGGACTGTTGCATGCCAGGCTCCTCTGTTCATGGAATTATCCCGGCAAGAAAACTGGAGTGGGTTGCCATTTCCTCCTCCAGGGATCATCCCAGCCCAGAGATTAAATCCTGATCTCCTGTGTCTCCTGCATTGGTCGGCAGATTCTTTACTCCTGAGCCACCTGGGAAGTCCTCTCTTTTCCTAGATCTCTCATTATTCAGATGTTGGATCTCTTGGCTTGATCCTTTTCCTTTTCTGTTTTCTACATCTTTGCCTTTTTACTTGACTTTCTAAAATATTTACTTCAATTTTATCTTCCAACCTTTCTACCGAATTTTTTCACCTCTGTTATATTTTTAATTTCCCAGAGCTCTTTGATCTCAGACCATTCGGTTTTTACAGCATTCTGGGGCTGTTCTGGGTAGTTTGGGATGTAATATCTTCTATTATTTCTCTGAGAATGTTGATTATATGAAGTTGTTTCATGTTCTTGATAAGGCATGATGTAAAAAATATTTCTTGTTCTGGATTTTGATTTTCTTGTTAAGTTTGAAGGCACTGCTTTACAATATGGCAAAGGGTGAAACAAACCAATACAACGCCAATCCCACAAAACTCTGAGGCCCCAAGACTAGCCTCAATCTAGTAGCAGGGCTGTAATTCAAGAAGAATCAGAGTAATTCAGTTCACACTACTCCCAGACGTGACTCCTCTTCCCAGCCCGTCTCACTAAGCGACACCCCTGTGCCCCTGAGCCATCGGCTGCCCTGTCACTCCCTCCCAAATCCTTCCTCCTTGGCACCAGTCCCCTCTCTGCCGTCTGTAGGTCTGTAAGAACTCTCAGAGTCTATTTCTTCTGGGCCTTCATACTCCGGCCTGTCTCTTCCACTGTCACCAGAGTTAGGCTCATTATGGCAAGTTCCTTAGCAGTCTGTGCCTCTTGTAGCTGGACTTTCACTGCTTGTAGGGGCTTCCCTGGTGGCTCAGATGGTAAAGAATCTGCCTGCAATGTGGGAGACCTAGGATCGATCTCTGAGTCAGGAAGATCCCCTGGAGAAAGAAATGGCTGCCCACACCAGTTTTCTTGTCTGGAGGATTCCGTGGACAGAGGCTACAGTCCACTGGGTCACAAAGAGTCGGACACTACTCTTTGTGTTAAGTGACTAACACTTTGAAAGTCATCACAGGTTGCTACCTTCCACCTCTTCAGTGCTGTGCCTTCTCTGCCTCCAGGGAGATGTCTTCTACGAGGAGAGGGCCTGTGAAGGCGGGAAGTTTGCCACAGTGGAAGTGACAGATAAGCCTGTGGATGAGGCTCTGAGGGAGGCAATGCCGAAAGTCATGAAGTATGTGGGAGGCTCCAATGATAAGGGTGAGTGTCCCTGGAGGATGGGCTCTGGTCACCCAGGCCAGTGCTGCAGTCTCACGTCATCGATGGAAAGCACAGGAAGGGACCCAAGATGCCTGTTTCAGTGTCCTGTGACCTTGCTGTTCTGTGTGGGCAGGGGGGCTCTGGGGAGACCCACTGACGTCATGCCCGCTCAGGAGCACTGAGTTCATGCTTCTCTCCCGGGTCTGAAGACACAGGCTTCGTTTGTTCGTCCATTTGTTATTTTTTCGCCTTGCAGTGCTTATCTGTGGATTGGTAAACTGGGAAAGGTGTGTCCGCGGTAAGCCAGGCCACAGAACAAAGCCCGCCTCTGACTCGAGACCTCTGCCCCCAGGCCAAAAATCTCATCAGCCCCTAGTAGCTCAGATTCTACGGGGTTCTGAAGATCAGTGAGTGATGAGTGTGGCTGGTCCCTGGCTGTGTTCTGGCAAATAAAGCGCCTGAGAGTTCTTAGTCCCCTTCTGAAACACTTGACAGTCCATGGGGATTCCCTGGCAGTCCAGTGGTTAGTACTCAGTGCTCTCACTGCTGGGGTCCAAGATCTGATCCCTGGTCAGGGAGCTAGGATCCTGCAAGCCACGTGGCTTGGTCTAATAATAAGACTTGGTAGTTCATGCTGGCTGCCTCCCTGTTTTTGTGATAAAATGAGAGGCCTGAAGTTTCAGTATACCTGTTTTATATAAACCATATTTAAATAGGACTTTAACACTTAAGGGCTTCCCTTGTGGCTCAGCTGGTAAAGAATCCACCCACAATCTGGGAGACTAGGTTCAATCCCTGGGTTGGGAAGATCCCCTGGAGAAGGAAAAGACTACCCACTCAAGTATTCTGGCCTGGAGAATTCCATGGACTGTATAGTCCATGGGGTCACAAAGAGTCGGACACGACTGAGCAACTTTTCATTTAACTCTTAAGTTCTCTAACTTGGCCTGCACTTTAGAATCAGTACAAACCCAAAATGGTTCAGTATACAAGATGAAAAAAAAATGTATTTAATATTTAGGATATATCTCAAGTTGATAAATGAGAAAGAAGCTTGTATCAAGCTTAGTAATATTTGCTAGAACCAAAGAAATCAGGCTTCGGACATAAGTCACCCAGTAGGAGGTCACGAAGAAGTCTTTTCCTTTCTTAGCACTGTCATAAATTTTCCTCGGAAGAAAATATGTGTAAAAATTATAAACTCACCAAACATTTTTGAAAATAACAAAACAGCACCCCAGTCCATCTTTTCTAATGTAATCATTGTCATATTTGAGTGTATTTTTAGGGCTTTATAATAGGTTTTTAAAATGTAATCATAATAGTATCTTCCTTGGTGGCTCAGATGGTAAAGAATCTGCCCACAATGCAGGAGACCCAGGTTCAATCCCTGGGTCGGGAAGATCCCCTGGAGTAGAAAATAGCAACTCACTCCAGTATGCTTGTCTGGAGAATTCCATAGACAGAGGAACCTGATGGGCTACAGTTCATGGAGTTGAAAAGAGTTGGGCATGACTGAGCAACTCACACACAATATGTAATCGTAGGGTTTGTGCAATATATCCTGTTTCTGTTCCTTATTTCATAATTATTTTCCATTGTAGCTAACTAGTCCTAAGCATGACTATTCATAGCTAAATCATATTGCATCATGTGCCTATAATTTACTTAAACATATTCCTCTTTTGAACATATCTAAATTTTTAACAATTATAAATTCTGCTGAAAGGAAAATCCTATTCCCTAAATAGCCTTTTTCATATTTTAGATTATTTCATTAAAATCAACAATTATGACTTCTCTGGTAGTATAGTGGTTAAGAATCCGCTTGCCAATGCAGGCAAGTGGGGTTCCGTGGGGCAACTAAGCCCATGCACCACAGCTGCTGCAGCTCGTGTGCCCAGATCCCAGGCTCGGCCACAAAAGAAGCCACTGCAATGAGAAGCCCAAGCATCGCCTCTAGAGAACAGCCCCGACTCTCTGCAACTAGAGAAGTAGCCCCCACTAGAGAGCAGCCCCGACTCTCTGCAACTAGAGAAAGCCCGTGCACGGTGGTGAAGACCCAACACAGCCAAAAATGAAAAATTAAATAAAATTTAAAGATAAAATCAGCAATTAGACAGGATGTACTCTGTTGTTATTTAGTTGCTAAGTTGTGTCTGACTCTTTTGCGACCCCATGGACTGTAGCCCACCAGGATCCTCTGTCCATGGGATTTCCCAGACAAGAATATTGGATTGGGCTGCCGGGGTATCTTCTCCAGGTACCTTCTCCAGGGTATCTTCCCAACCCAGGGGTCAAACATGCATCTCCTGCATTGGCAGGTGGATTCTTTACCACTGTACCACCTGGGAAGTAATTGGGTACTGATATATTTATAGTCTTAATATATATTGCTAAATAATTTTTTCTGGACAAGTTTGAATCACTATCTTCCTACCTCTAGTATGTACAATTAAGAGGTACTTTATATGTATGTGGTGATACATGCTAATGCCTTAAATGCCTATTATAAATTTCAAGAACAACAAATATTGTCTTGAAAGAAGAATGAGACCAGCAGGTGGTCCATGGGCCTCAGCAGGTTCTGTCTCTAACACCCATGTCTCTCTGTGGGGTTTTGTGTTTTCAGGACTCGGAATGGGGATGACAGTTCCTATTTCCTTTGCTGTGTTCCCCAGTGACGATGGGGACCTACAGAAGAAATTAAAAGTCTGGTTCCGGATTCCAAACAAGTTTCAAAGCGACCCGCCAGCTCCCAGCGATGACAGCATTAAGATCGAAGACAGGGAAGGCATCACTGTCTATTCCACGTAAGAAGACAATTCTTTGGGCATCCAAGGGTAGTACGTGATTTCCATAATCACTTCTTGAATCATCTGCCATGAACATTTGCATTTAAATTATTTTTTTCCAGTTTTGAGCTGTAATTGATATATAATGTTGCATTAAAGTGTACAGCATAATGCTTTGATTACATATTTATGAAATGATTACCAATGGAAGTTAACATCTTTCATTTGACAAAATTCCAAATTTTTTTCCTGAGATGAGAAATCTTAAGATCCATTTTCTTGCTGCTGCTGCTAAGTCACTTCAGTCGTGTCCAACTCTGTGTGACCCCAGAGACAGCAGCCCACCAGGCTCCCCCTCCAGGGAATCTTCCTGACCCAGGAATAAAACCTTTGTCTCTTACATATCCTGCATTGCCAGGTGGATTCTTTACCATTAATCTCACCTGGGAAGCCCAATTTCAGAATGCTGCTGCTGCTGCTGCTAAGTCACTTCAGTTGTGTCCGACTCTGTGCGACCCCATAGATGGGAAGCCCACCAGGCTCCCCTGTCCCTGGGATTCTCCAGGCAAGAACACTGGAGTGGATTGCCATTTCCTTCTCCAGTGCATGAAAGTGAAAAGTGAAAGTGAAGTGAAAGTCAGACGCTCAGTCGTGTCTGACTGTTCGTGACCCCATGGACTGCAGCCTACCAGGCTCCCCCGTCCATGGGATTTTCCAGGCAAGAGTACTGGAGTGGGGTGCATTGCCATCTCCGAAGATCCACTCTCTTAGTAACTTTCAAATATGTAGTGCAACAGACAGTGTTGTTAGCTCTAGTCACTTTACTATACATTACATCCCCAGAGCTAATTTATCTTATAGCAGGGTGTTTCTACCTTTTGACCACCTTTACCCATATCTCCCACCCCCTCACCTCCCCACCCTCTGGCAACCACCAGTCTGTTCTGTGTATCTATGAGTTCAGATTTTTTTTTTAAATTCCACATGTAAGTGAGATAATACAGTATTCCCCTATCTCTGTCTGTCCTATTTCATTTAGCATGATGCCTTCAAAGTTAATCCATGTCATCACAGATGGCAAGATTTCCTTCTTTCTATGGCTGAATGATATTTCATTGTACGTATATTCCACATCTTTATCCATTCATCTGTCTGTGGACTCGGGTTATTTCTATATCTTGGCTGTTGGTAGATTGGCACTCCTATGAACATAGGAGTGCCACTGTCTCTTCAAGTTCATGGTTTCATTTCCTTCAGATATATACCCAGAAGTGGAATTGCTCGATCATGTGGTTCTATTTCTAATTTGTTTGAGGAACTTCCATACTGTTTTCCATAATGGCTGCACCAGTTTACATTCCCACCAGCTTTACACAAGGATTCCCTTTTCTCCACACTTGTTACTTCTTGTCTTTTTCATAGTAGCCATTCTAACAAGTGTGAAGTGACATTTCGTTGTGGCTTTGATTTGCATTCCCCTGCTGACTAGTGATGATGAACACCTTATTATATACCTTTTGCCCATTTCTATGTCTTCTTTGGAAAAATATCTATTCAAATCCTCTGCCCATTTTTTTAATTAGATTGTTTAGAGTTTTTTAGTCAAGTAATAGGAGTTTTTAACATATATTGGCTATTAACCCATTACATATATATGATTTGCAAATAGTCTCTCCCATTGAACAGTTTGCCTTTTTCCTTTGCTGTGCAGAAGCTTTTTAGTTTGATGTCGTCTCACTTGTTTAGTTTTGCTTTTGTTGCCTGTGTTTTTGGTGTCAAATACAAAAAAAAAAAAAAATCATTGTCAAGACTGGTGTCAAGGAGGCTACCCTCTATGGTTTCTTCTAGGAATTTTACAGTTTCAGGTCTTATGTTCAAGTCTTTTATCCACTTTGAGTTGGTTTTTGTGTATAGTAGTCCAGGGACTTGCCTGGTGGTCCATTGGTTAAGTCTCAATGCTTCCATTGCAGGAAACATGGGTGTGATCCCTGGTGGGGAAACTAAGATTCCACACGCCACACAGTGTGGGCGAAAGTTAAAAAAAAAAAAATTTGTGGTCCAATTTCAATATTTTGTATTTGACTGTCCAGTTTTCCCAGCACCATTTATTGAAAAGACTATCCTTTCCCCGTTGTACATTCTCAGCTCTTTTGTTAAAAATTAGTTGGCCATATATGCATGGGTTTCTTCTGGGGCGTTCTGTTCTGGTCCATTGATCTATGCATCTGTTTTTATGTCAGTATCATACTGTTTTGATTATGATAGCTTTGTAATATAGCTTGAAAGCAGGAAATGTTATGCCTTCATCTTTGTTCTTCCTTCTCCAGATTCAAGGTCTTTTGTGGTTCCATACAAATTTTAAGATTTATTTCTGTTTAAAAAAAAAATTCCCTTGGAATTTTTATAGGGATTGCATTTAATCTGTAGATTGCTTTGAGTTGTATGGACACTTGAACAATATTAGTTCTAATCCATGAGCCTGGAATCTTTTAATTTCTTTTTGTCTTCTCCAGATTTTCCATTAATGCTTTATAGTTTTGGGTGTAAAAATCTTTCACTTCCTTGCTGAAATTTATTCCTGGGTGTTTTGTTCTTTTTGATGCAATTGTAAATGGGGTTGTTTCTTAACTTCTCTTTCTAACTTCTCTTTCTAAACTCATTGATGAATTAAGTAAGAAATACTGAGTACTAACAGTTTCTCTCAGAATTTCTTCAGCCTGCAGCACACAAACATTTGCATTGTTTCTAAGTAAACGCCTTTATGTGCTGTGTGTGTGCTCAGTTGCTCAGTTGTGTCTGACTCTTTATAACTCCATGGACTATAGCCCACGAGGCTCCTCTGTTCGTGGAATTTCCCAGGCAAGAATTCTGGAGTGGGTTGCCATTTTCTTCTCCAGGGGTTCTTCCTAACCCAGGGATCAAAGCCATGTCTCTTGTGTCTCCTGCATCAGCAGACAGATTCTTCACCACTGTGCCACCTGGGAAGCCCAGATAAATGCCTTTGCCTGTTGCCAAATTGATTTGGATGTAGAGAATATTCTCCCAACCCCAGCTGAAGCTGGACACCTGCATTAGCCACAGCGGAATTCTGGGAGAATCAGAATATCTAGGTCAGTCTGTAGTTTGGGGTCATGAATACCTGTGGAGCAGGTATTCCCCTTGAATTCCCCACATTCCCCTTGAATGCCAGAAGGGCAGGGAGTGTTATTCATGGTCTGAGGACTTTTAGCAGGGCACATGTGCATCCTGTTGTTCTAGTCCTATTTCCAGGGCCTCACGTGGGGTCCAGGTCCCTTGACTGTAGAAAACAACAGGCGCACGTGTTTTCCTAATTTTGTTCTTCAGGCCTCAGCCTCTCCTAAGAGGTCAGGTCTCTTCGGGATAATCAGTGACTTCCCATTTGCTAAAATCCTCCTGTGTGACAGGTGTGAAACCATGGACAGACGAATGAGACCAGGAGCTTCGCCAGGGTTCTGCTCTAGAACAACCTCATGAAAAATATACAAATAATCTCCCACCAGACAGTTTTTGTCCACTCCTCAGGTCTCCAAACTTAGTTACTTTTTATCTGCCCTGCTCCAGCTGCACCCAGAAGGGTGCAGCTTTCAACACTGCTGCTGCTGCTGCTAAGTCGCTTCAGTCGTGTCCGACTCTGTGCGACCCCATAGACGACAGCCCACAAGGCTCCCCCATCCCTGGGATCCTCCAGGCAAGAACACTGGAGTGGGTTGCTAATTCCTTCTCTGATGCATGAAAGTGAAAAGTGAAACTGAAGTCGCTCAGTCGTGTCTGACTCTTTGCAACCCCATGGACTGCAGCCTACCAGGCTCCTCCGTACACTAATGCTGAGAACGTAAGCTTGGCTGCTCTGGGCAGTCCTAGACTGGGTGACACAGAGGCCCCCAGAGGACAATGTGTGCACTGCAGCTGGACAGCTGAACTGGAACCTCCAACTCCCACTGCAGTCCTCATTCCAACTTTCCAGCCTCCACTGCATAGGCTGCAGAGAAAGCAAACTCTATTTACAGATTGTCAGGACTCTCTTTTCACAGGGCCGGGAGTAAGATGGGGAAGCGGGGTGCCTGTTATGCAAAATTTAGGTAGGCGCTCACTCTCACCGTTGTCTAGTACATATAGGGTAGGCCCTGAGAGTGAAAGGAAAGTGAAAGTGTTAAGTCACTCAGTCATGTCTGACTCTTTGTGACCCGGTGGACTGTATCCCTCCAGGCTCCTCTGTCCATGGGATTTCCCAGGCGAGAACACTAGAGTGGGTTGCCATTTCTACTCCAGGGGATCTTCCCAACCCAGGGATCAAACCCAAGTTTTCTGTATTGCAAGTGGATTCCTTATCAACTGAGCCACCAGGGAAGCCCCTTATCAGCCAGAATACTTTGGTAAAGAGAATCTTCCCTCAACTATTGTTTGGTTTCCCTAAGACAGAGTCACAGAGAAAAGGCCAGATACCTTCTCTTTAGCTTGATGCCTTCTCTTTATCAGTTTCCAGAATAATGACTTCTTTTCTTAACATCCTCTAAAGGGGAGATAGTGTTGATCTCTGTTTTCTGATTATCAATATAAATATATGAATTCACACATAATTGATGTGTTTCAATTCTTTGCAGTTATTATTCTCATTGATGCTCAAATTGTCCCATCTTTGGCCAGTGAGAGCCTCTTCAAATTGGTTTCTTGGTCCTTTTGACATGACCCTGGTAATCTCCATTAGCTTCCTTGGTTATTGGTAGGACAAGATATTTTAAGCACATCTTAACGTTTCTTGCTCTAGAGCTGAAATTAGCCATTTTGCCAAGGAACCCTGCTACCCTATGGTGAAAAGGGACTCTTTAAAAGGTAATTTTCAAGCCAGGTCTGTGGAAGTTTCCTTTACTGCAATTTAAAGGATCTTTTCTCTTCTCCTAAACAGAGGGGAGTGTCTAACATAGCTTGGTGAATTTTTTTTTAACCTGTTATTATCTCTGATAGGCTTTCTTGGATTTCAGTCCCTGGGTCGGGAAGATGTCCTGAAGAAGGGAATGGCACCCCAGTGCAGTATTTTTGCCTGGAAAATTCCATGGACAGAGGAACCTGGCAGGCTACAGTCCATGGGGTCGCAGAGTGGGACACGGCTGAGCAACTAACACTTTGACTTTATCTTTGATGCTTTTAGTATCTGATCATTCCTCCACTTGCCACTTGGTGTCACTGCATAGTCAAGTGTGCATTTAAAAGTACCTTTCTGTGGAAGGCAGTTAATGACATAGCGAAGGCACAAGTACTGTTTCAAATACACATGGGTGCCAACTCACTTCAGTCATGTCAGATTCTTTGCAACCCTGTGAACTATAGCCTGTCAGGCTCCTCTGTCCATGGGGTTCTCTAGGCAAGAATACTGAAGTGGATTGCCATGCCCTCCTCACAGGAGGGATCGCTCCTGCATCGGGCAGGCGGGTTCTATACCACTGGTGCCACCCAGGAAACCCTTCAGATACACAGTGCATCCTCAACTCAGTCTTCCTGTTTTGTGACCTTGTGATGTCCATTGATTAGTAGTATGTGTTAAAAAGCAAATGCTTTTTAAATGAATAGACATCTATGAGGAATTAAGAGTCAACAGCTGTTCCTCTGGTCTTTTACAAATGGTGCTTACAAGGGGCTTCGGTCATTCATTTCCAGGTGGATGAACCCAAATCAGCAGGGCCAGCGCTGCTGTCTTTTGTCCCAGGTTTCCTATCGCCAAGTAGACCTCTGTGCTTTATGTGCTGTGTTCAGTTGCTTCAGTCGCTTCTGACTCTTTTCAACCCAAAGGACTATAGCCCTCCAGGCTCCTCTATCTATTGATTCTCCAGACAAGAACTCTGGAGTGGGTTGCCGTGCCCTCCTCCAGGGGATCTTCACCCAGGGATCGAACCTGTGTCTCTTACTTCTCCTGCATTGGCAGCCAGGTTCTTTACCACCAGTGCCACCTGGGAAGCCCCCAAATCCACATGCCCCAGTGGAACTCAGATTCCCTCCCACTGTGTTCTGAGTTCTGCCTTCTGCCTTCCTAGAGGTCCCCTGCATCCTCCCATCCCGTTCAGATCCATCCTGACTCCTCCGTCTTCCACATCAGTTGCTGGCTCAGTCCTCGTCACCCCCTGCTGTGCGTGCCCCTCCATCCTTATGACCACGGTCTTCATCATCTCTTGCCTGAACTGTTGCAAGGCCTCTTGAGCATTTCTAGCTCTTCCACTTCTGCCCCTTCTGACCTGCCCCTCTGTCTCCTCCAGCCCTAAAGCTAAGGACCACCGATGGCACTCTGCCCCCTTCTGTTCGACTCTGGTTGTGGGCCTCGCCTGCCTCTGCCTGAGGCACATCCCGAGGTTGGGACCGAGCCCGGGGTAGTGGTAAAACCAGACGGGAGAGGGATAGGCTTTGGGTTGGGTCCCCAAAGGTTCCACCAAGCAGTGAATCCTACCGAGTAAAGAGCCTTGTCGTGGTTTATGCTGTCCTCTACAACACAGCCCCACTCCAGGGTTCCACCTGGCCTCAGAGCATCCCATCCCCACCTCCCAAAGCCCACCTAAACACACACATACAACATCCACGACCAGACCTTCACTCACTCACCCAGCACCTCTCAGCCCCTCCCCAGTCTCTGTTCATTGGCAGCTCTGTGAGGCAAGAATTTTGGTTCTGTTCATTGCCAGCAACACAAGAGATGCTCCAGCAATAACAGCTTGATGTCACATCCTCCTTAGCCTCCTCCCCTTCACGTTCTAAGTCGGAACCAATCATTCCTTGTTCTTTGCCCCGAGAGTGTTCCGTATGTACCTCTAGCCTAATCTTTTCTCCTGCCCTGCATAATTTTTGTGTTTCTGTCCTGACCAGTACAGTTGGACCTTGCCAGGGCAGAAAGACTTCCCCATCATCTTTACAACTCTCTGTTGTCAAGCGTGTGTTTCCTGCTCAGTGATGCTCAACTTGTTAAGCCTGGTTCCATCCAATTAAGTGGAATGCCATATGGTGTTATGCATCTTTCCCATTGACATGGGATTATCAGCTCTTTGTCTTAGGCTTCTTTTGCGTAGCACAGGAGCTTCCTGCATAGCAGACTCTCCGCAAATCTGTGCTGACCTGTAGATTGCAAAAGTTCTAGACCAAATGGTCAGGCTCAGAGTCATTCCATTTCTCCTCTTCCTTATTGCACTCCCTGAAAGATAACGCTTGATCATTTTTTGAACTTTGGACCAGAGCTTCTATCTGCTAGCCCGCCTTCATCATCCCCCTCCACCCCAACTCTTCCGGAACTTTTAGTCAGTTCCTTTTGTATTTCTGGAATCCAGGGTGTGTGTTTTCTTTCTCAGTTCCCATGGCAACCAAATTCTCGGGAATACTGAACTCTGACGTTGAATAAGATAAAAAAGACAGCCCTGGAGGTGAGCAGCTTTGAAGATGGAGATTTAGACTCTTGTTAACAGACTTGTATACAGTCTAATGTACAGACTTCTCATTTCTTTCTTTTGAGGAGCTCAAAGAGCTTACAAGCATTCCGCAACAGGTGCAAACATGCCTGTGGCCTTGGAGTATGGGGCACCACATGGTTATCTTCCAAGTGCAGCGTGGAAGCTGAGCTCTGAGGATGAGGCAGCCAGAGCTGGGCCTCCTTCACATCTTGGGGCCCTGAGCCTGGAAGGGTTTGGTGTCCTGGCTTATTCGTGCGGTTCTGTGATGGAGGTTTGGGAGGGATGGTTAGACTGAAGGCAGGGAATACACATGGATCTTTCTGCAGCTCACCCAGCTTTGTTTGTTTCCTTGATGAAGCAATAGGGAAATTTTCATCCTCGTTATGAGCGTCTCAGTCGGCCTGAGAATAAATATCAAGAGTCAAGGGTTTTTGTTCTGGTGATGAATGAAAGAATCCCTGAATGATGACGTTCTCCACATCACTCTGCTGGGTCTCCCTGTACTCAGACGGCTCCTTCTCAGTGGCCTTTTCTGAGTCCTCATCTTCCTCCCACCACCTGGGGATTAGGATTCCCAAGAACAGCGTGCCTGTTTGCTCACCACCTGGCCTCGTCTGCCTCTTGGCCATGACCACAGCCAGCACTCACTCACGGGTGACGCCCAGGTGTCTGTTACTGGACCCGTCTTTTTCCCCAGTTGTTTCTCTGACTCCAGTTCTTTCCAGAGGCTGAGATTTCGCAATGCCCTCCATGTGCTTAGGGGCACAGTGACTGTTGCATGAATGTGGTTCATTCATAAGAGACACCTTTATATCAACATGTCCCAAACCAGATGGTGAACCCACCCACCCCTCCTCTCCAAAGGGACTCTTCAGAATCCCTCTTCTGCTTGGCGGCATGTTTCCATTCAGAGACTTAACTGGAAGCCCTCAAGAATCCTCCCTTCTCCCCACCCTTCACCCTGGCCTCCCTACCCTCCAGCTCACCTCCCAGACTTGCCTTTGTCCAGGCTTTCATTGTCTCACATTTGGCTGTTCCTAGCCTCCATGTCTCCCTTCTCCATCCCTCTACCACCTCCAGAGGGGTCTCTTCAAACTACAGTCTGATAATGGCATGGGGCGGGGGGGTGCCACATGTTGTGGCATGCAGTTTAGTTCACTGACCAGGGATCGAACCCGTGCCCCTGCAGTGGAAGCACAATTCTTAACCACTGGACCATCAGGGAAGTCACTAGTCCCTTAACTTTAAAACACCTTCCTGAGTCCATCTTTGTATCTAAGGTCAGCCTCAGAGTCCTTAGCATGACCTTCAACATGACCCTAGTCAGTCCACTTGCTTTGCATTCCCACCACTGTGCCCTTAGTAGGTGCTCCAGATTTTATTCTACGAGTTAGTGAATATGGAGGCCAACAGATTCAGTGCCCTCAAAAACAGCAACTTTGATTGTTTATCGCAAAATTGTTCATTTAGCCAAGGGGTCTAATATATGTGTTAGGTCAGAATATGCTGGTGGACAAAGAATGACCAGGATCACTGCCCTCACGGGGCGTGAGTCTCCCTACCACGGAACTCAGACTGTAAACAATGAATAATTTATATAGCATGTTAGAATAAATTATATAGTATTCAATATGTTAGAAGGTGAGAAGTGCTGAATAAAGAAAAGGATAGGAGAGAAGGAAGAAAGAAACAGGGAGGAAGGGTAAGGGAAGAATGGGGAAGGGGAGTGCTATTAGACGATAAAAAGCATTTTGAGAGGAGACCTCACTGAGAAAATGAGATTGTCATTTGAGCCAGGTCTTCATTATTAGGCCCTGGGTTCTGGATCTTACTTTCAGTTGCCATCCTGTCCCTCACCTTGGGAGTCAGGGAATTGAACAACTGTTCTGAGCGGACTATAAAGTCCAATGACAACAGTACCTGCCGTTTGCTGTGAGTTTCCTCTGTGATGGGCATGAGGCTGAGTCGTTTGCAGGGTTTTCTCGTCTGTCATCTTCACAACAGTTTTCTGAGATTGACGCCCTCATCCCTACTGAGCAGTTGAAGGACCAGAAGGCTAGAGACATTAAAGCACTTGCCCAAGACCAGGAGCTGACAGACAATAGCAGAGCTAAGATGTGAGCCCACAACTATCCATTTTGCCTCCAGCTGATGAATGAAAAAGGTTGAGGACAAACCACTGCTTTGGATGTTTCTAGAAACCAGTAGCTTAAAGAGCCAACATCGTCCATTTTCATAGAAAACAGTATCAATATGTGAGAGGGGGCTGCAGAGGCACTAAATTCCTGCCCCCCGCCCCATTCAGCATTTGATTGGTTGCAGACAGGTGGTCCTTAATCTATAGACATTCTTTGAAAATAAGCCGAACATCTTACGGGCTTTTATTGCCAAACCAGTACATCCTTAATATTCACCCTCTGTCTCCTCATCCAGTTTTATCTCACTAGAGCCTCGGTGAAGCTAGAACTCACCTTTCTCCGTCAGTCTTACACTCTTGCATAGACTTGAAGAACTAACCATCATGTCTCCCAAATTGGTCTCAGCCCTGTGTTCTATAGCTGTTATCTAGACACTGGAACCAGCTCCTTCAAGATGAAATCCTGGGTATTTGCAGATCAGTAGCCCTGTGATGTACGTGCTGAATGCTTAGCAAGCCTGACTAACCACTCATAAAAGAGCAAAGCGTGAGTCAGAGAACCCCACCAAAAATAATGCATTTGGCTGAATCTTGGCTTGGTGTGGATTCAGACCTTTGAGTCATAAAGCTCATTAGAAATGGGGATGTCCTTGACTCTAATAAAGATTTTAGTGCAGCCCAGATTTAGAATGATATATTTAGGGGAGGTCGCAGGATGAATTTTTGGAGCAGAGGCAGTGATGTAAGGAAAGAGTCATAGTCTTGAAAAGACGAGCTTTATTGTTTCTCTGTCTCCACCTTCTGCCATCAAGAGAAATGCCTGATTTAGGAAAATTCTCTTTACTTAGAAAACGAAGGCTTTCCTGATTTGAGCAGGAGAAGGGGTTCATTGAATCTTCCCTGGTAGCTCAGATGGCAAAGAATCTCTGCAATGCAGGAGACCCAGGTTCTATCCCTGGGTTGGGAAGATCCCCTGGAATAGAAAACGGCAACCCGCTTTAGTATGCTTGCCTGGAGAATTCCGTAGACAGAGGAGCCTGGTGGGCTACAGTCCATGGAGTCGCAAAGAGCCAGACATGACTGAGCAACTAACACACACAAGCACAAGGATTTATTGGGCTTCCCAGGTGGCGCTAGTGGTAAAGAACCCACCTGCCAATGTAATAGATGTGAAAGACAGGGGTGTCAGAAAGATCCCCTAAAGGAGAGTATGGCAGCCCATTTCAGTATTCTTGCCTGGAGAATCTCATGGACAGAGAGGAGCTTGGTGGGCTACAGTCCATGAGGTCGCAGAGTCAGACATGACTGAACAACTTAGCATGCATGTATGCAGCGATTTATTACAAGTGATTTCTTGGCAGGTGCTTCAAGCTTGTCTTGGAGCCCTCCCAGGGCTTCCTCGGGTCCCTGTCTTTGGCTGCTCTGTATTTTAACAAAGCTGCTACTTGTCCCAGCTGGGATGTGTGAGAAACCAGTGCTCCATCTCCACCCTAACAACCCTGGTCCTCCCCCATCCCCTCCACCTCTCCACCCACCCCCATCCCAGCTGGAGACAGAGAGGCAGCTGGGGCAGCAGAGGGAGCTAGAGAAAACAATGAAGGCTTGGCCTTGGGAAAAGTTGGCCTCCCATCTCGGGGAAATTTCAGGAAGGGAAGGGAAGCTCGCCTTTAGTACAGTACTGGTTCCAGGAACCCCGCCATTACCAAAATCCAAGGATGCTCGAGCCCCTTATATAAAATGGTATATAATCCTTCTGTATACTGTAAATCATCTCTAGATTACTTAGAATACCTATCACTATAAATGCTATGTAAATAGTTGATATGTGTCATTGTGCTCACTCAGTTGTGTCTGACTCTTTGTGAACCTATGGACAGACTGTAGCCCACCAGGCTCCTCTGTCCATGGGATTCTCCAGGCAAGAATACTGGAATGGATTGCCACTTCCTCCTCCAGGGGATCTTCCCGGCCTAGGGATCAAACCCTTGTCTCCTGAGTCTCCTGCATTGCTGCTGCTAAGTCACTTCAGTCGTGTCCGACTCTGTGCGACCCCATAGACGGCAGCCCACCAGGCTCCCCTGTCCCTGGGATTCTCCAGGCAAGAACACTGGAGTGGGTTGCCATTTCCTTCTCCAATGCATGAAAGTGAAGTTGCTCAGTCAGGGATTCTTTACCACTGAGTCACCAAATAGTTGGTGGCAGGTGGCAAATTTAAAGTTTTGCTTTTTGAAACTTTCTGGAAGGTTTTTTTTTCCCCTAAATATTTTCAGTCTGCTGTTAATTGAGTCTGCAGGCCCAGAACCCACCAATAGAGAGGGCCGGTGGTACTGTGTTTCAGGTTCTGCGTTAGTTTTTTTATACCCGTGATTGTAGTTAATGTTCATAATTAATTGAAAGGAAAAGGAAACATACCCCAATTTTGGGTTCTCAGGTGGCCCTAGTGGTAAAGAACACGCTTGCCAGTGCAGGAGACATAAGAGACTCAGGTTCAATCCCTGGGTCTGGAAGATCCCCTGGAGGAAGAAATAGCAACCACTCCAGTATTCTTGCTGGGAAATCTCGTGGACAGAGGAGCCTGGCGGGCTACAGTCCATGGGGTTGCAGAGAGTTGGACATGACTACAGTGACTTAGCACGCATGCACCCGAATTTTACACAGGATGCTCTGAGGCTCAGTGAGCTTCAGTCCACCCCAGTAGAAAGGGGCAGATGTGAAATCTTACCACTAGAGCCTGCTTGTTGTAAATAAGAGTGATGAGTGACTTTTTTGGAAAAAAATCCCCCCTCTCTCTGAGACTCTGCCCTTTCTTAACCTGCAACTTGCTCTGTGTCCCCAGGCAGTTTGGTGGTTATGCTAAGGCAGCTGATTACGCTGCCCAAGCCGCCCAGCTGCGGTCCGCCCTGGAGAGCACAGCCAAGTACCAGACTGACTTCTACTTCTGCACTGGGTATGACCCTCCCATGAAGCCCTACGGACGTCGCAACGAGGTCTGGCTGGTGAAGAGCAGTGAATGAGTCACTGGCTGTGCCCCAAGCTCCGCGGGGGTCTGCATCTGTGCCCACTTTCCCTGGGAAGAAGCAGCGCCCCCGTGCCGCTCCAACAGAACCAACTTCCCTTCAGAGCCAGTCACTGCCAATTTCCTGAGATAAGCATGGTCCAGATGCTGAGGCTCTGTTTCTCTTGGTGGGAAATAACGTACCCACGATACACATGCGTCCTTCTAATTGACTGATAGACAATTCAGTGGTAGGCCAGAAAAACCCAGCAGCATTTTTCCAGCTCTCTGGATCCCCTAAAAACAGATATTTACAACTGTATTTTTATTAATCCACGAAGAAGTGTGATTTACGCGTGATCTTTCATATGTAATTCTTAGAAGAGCTTTCTTTAAAAAGAAGCCAAAAATAAAGATCTTTGACTTTAAACAGCTGAAACAAATCCTGTTGTTGTTTAGTCACTTTCTCTTCTATCCCCAAAAACCCCAAACAGTGGAGCATCATCAGATGACGAAGGGAGGACTTTCAGTCTCCTGCCCCATGGTGAGGACACAGGTAATGGGATGTCAAACAGTGAATTAAGAAAAGACAGGGACAGGAGCCGAGGAAATATTAATTGTTTATCTTCATTCTGGATTAAATAGTGAAAAATAGGACAGAGACCAAGGTGGCTGATTGTCAACCTATGGACTAGTAAAGCAATCGAAAAATGGATGGAAGACCTATAGACATTTCTCCAAAGAAGAAATACAGATGGCCAGTAGGCACATGTGAAGATGTCCAACGTCACTAATTATTAGAGAAATGCAGGTCAGAACTACAGTGAGGTACCACACAGGTCAGAATGGCCATCAGTAAAAAGCCTATAAATAACAAAGTCTGGAGAGGGTGTGGAGAAAAGGGAACCCTCCTACACTGTTGGTGGGAAAGTAAGTTTGTGCACCCACCATGGAGAACAGTAAGGAGGTTGCTCAGAAAGCTAAAAATAGAATTATCATATGATCCAGCAATCCCTCTCCTTGGCATATATCCAGACAAAACTAAAATTTAAAAGCCCCTATGTTCATAGCAGCACTGTTTACAAAAGCTAAAATACAGAAACAGCCTAAATGTCCATCAATAGATGAATGGATAAACAAGATGTGGTAAGGCTTCCCTGGTAGCTTAGTGGCAAAGAATCCTCCTGCCAGTGCAGGAGACACAGGTTTGATTCCCAGTCCAGGAAGATCCCACCTGCTGTGGAGCAACTAAGCCCGTGAGCCGTAACTATTGAGCCAGTGCTCTGAAGCCCAGAAGACACAACTATTGAACCCATGTGCTGCAACTGCTGAAGCCCTCACATCCTAGAGCATGTGCTCCACAAGAGAAGCCACTGCAATGAGAAGCCCAAGGACCACAACTAGAGAACAGCCCCCACTCACCACAACTAGGAAGAAAGCCTATACAACGGTGAAGAACCAGCACAGCCAAAAATAAAATTATTTTTTAAAAACTCCAAATCTTGTATTTAAAAAAAGATGTGATGTGTGTGTGTGTGTATACACACACACACAATGGAATATTACTCAGCCATAAAAAATGAAATAATGCCATTTGCACCAACATGGGTGCAACTAGAGATGATCATACTAAGTGAAGTAAATGGAAAAGAGAAAGGCAAATACCATATGGTATCACTTATATATGGCGTATAAAATATGACACAAATGAGCCTATCTATGAAACAATCACTAACAGAACAGACTGGTAGTTGCCAAGGAGGAGAAGGTTGAGGGAGGCATGGAGTGGGAAGTTTGAGGTTAACAGATATCAGCTGAAGAGTGGATAAACAACAAGGTCCTAATGTATAACACAGAACTATATTCAATATCCTATGATAAACCATAATGGAAATGAATATTTTTTTAAAGTATACATTTACATATATATATACATATATATGTTGGAGAAGGAAATGGCAACCCACTGCAGTGTTCTTGCCTGGAGAATTCCACGGATGAAGGAGCCTGGTGGGCTGTAGTCCACGGGGTTGCAAAGAGTCAGATACAACTGAGCCACTAACACATACACACACACACATATATGTATAGATGAATAACTTTGCTGTACAGCAGAAATTAACATTTCTGTAAATCAACTATACTTCAATAAAAAATATTGATTAGAAAAATAAAACATCCCTCAAGAAAAAGAATTATCCTTGTATGTTTTGTGATCACACCCAATAAACTTTGTCCTGTGTGTACCACAACATAATTCCACACTCTCCTGCTTACACAGATACTTAGGGGTCATCAGGTGATTGTACTGTGCAATGCTTGGCTGAGCTCAGGTTAAGACCTTCATTTACATTTGGCTTCTCCACTCTTGAGTAATGTTACTTTGATCTTGAGCACTGTAATTAAAGCTTCATAGCATGCCACGCAGATGGGTATTTATTTGATTGAATGCCATAGGTTTTGCCTTCGAATTTATATCCTTGACAAGCTCTAGGTTTTCCTTCAAAGTATTTGGTTTCTATAGCAACCATAATTCTCTAGGAATAAGAAGATAGACTGAAGCAATACACATGCAGAATCAGAAACCAATCCATGTAAGGTGGAAAATGGCCAGGGTAGACTGAAGGTGTGGGCTGCATAGAGTCTTCTCATAATCAAACAAGGAATAAAATCTGAATCACCTTTTCTTGGCAAGGAGTTAATTATCAGTCGCTTCAGTCATGTCTGACTCTGCGATCTCATGGATTGTAGCCTGCCAGTCTCCACTGTCAATGGGAATCTCCAGGGAAGAATACTGGAGTGGGTTGCCATGCCCTCCTCCAGGGGATCTTCCTGACCCAGAGAGCAAACCTGTCTTTTATATCTCCTGCATTGGCAGGCAGGTTCTTCCAACTAGCGCCACCTGGGCAGCCCAGACTTTCATCAAAAAGTCATTTTATGTGCTGGCTCAAACACAGCCTTTTCTCACATCGTGCCTCTTCCTCCTGGGTTCCCTTCCCTCTAGCAGAACCAGAATAAATGCTGGTTCCCCTGCAACGTCCCCCACTTTCATGCTCCGTGACTTTGCTTACCTTGCCTCCCACACCTAGAATCCACCCCCCACCTCCCTATCTATCCTCTACCCATCTTTCAAGTCCCAGCTCAAGAGTCTTTGAATCTGTTAGAATAGGACAGAGTCCAGAATGGGGGTGGCTAAAAGACAAGGAAGGGGAAAGCCCTCAAAAATAGAACCAGGGAAGGTCCCAGGACCTCAGAGTGAGGACCTCAGGTAGAACAAACAGCTCTCCTGGCTAGCCCAATTTACATAGGGAAGGCCCAGGGGGAGGAGAAAAAACATACAAAAAGAGGAGCCAAAGGGCCGGGTGTCTCTCTCTCTCTCTCTCCTCTTGGATAGGCATGCCCTCATGCCTCGAGGATGTATTTTCCTTTATTTTCTAAATTGAGCTGTAACACTGATCACTGTGACACCATCTCCAGTTACATCCCTCTTCCTTGATGATTTATAGTCCCCAGTCACCCTGTAGAGTAAGGGCAAGAAAGGGAATACTGCCTGCCATATCAGTACACAAAGGCTGTCATGGTCATCAGCCAGTGAGCCCTGGGGGAACTCGGAAAGGAAAAGAATACCTGCCATCTAGTAGCCATCTGACTGCAGCTTCCCCCTACGGTGAGTCCTGAGGACACTCAGGATGTGAAAACACAGGATGCTAACCCCAGAGAGCTGAGGTGCATATTAAATAAATGATTTTAGTGAGCCCAGACTCTTGCATCTTCCCATACAAAGAACAGTGCTAAATTCCTTAACTTATTTTCCTTTTAATTCACAATAATCTCTTGACTACCTGCCCTTTGTTCAGACTACCAGCCCTTTGTTGTAAAACTTTTGTGAACCTGGCTCTGCCTCCCCAGACCAGTTCTCTCAGGGTTACTTGAGCTACTGCCTCCTGGGTTTGAAGTCCTAAAAATTCCTGCCGAATGAAACATAATGTTTAGGTTGTGAATACTTTTTAAGTCTACAAGGGTATGTGTACAAAAGATGCTCGGTCTTATCAATGTAGATCAGCTGAATTTTAAAAAATAAGAGTTATTGATGGCTAACATTTATTAAGCATTCACCATTCCCTTTTTATTAGACCCCACAATCCTATGAGGGAGTCATAGGCAATACCCCCATTTACAGATAAACTAGGGCAGTCCAGAGAGGTTCATTAACATGCTCTAGGCTACACAGATGATACTCAACAGAGCCAGAATTTGAACTTAGGCAGTTTAACTCCAAGACCAAATACGCTGAACTCTCAGTGTCTGTTTCCCTTGTCTGGCAAGAAAGGTAATGAGGCAGAATGTGACTCAACGAGTGTAGGAGGTGGGTGCTGCTTCCTCCCTGTATCATTTATTCTGAGGCTCAGCCAATGTGGCAGTGCTATGATCCCTGTGTCTCTAGGGCATAAGCCGCTGCCTGGAGTGTAGATGAACAAATTCCATGAGCTTCTTACTCTAGAGACAGCAGAGAACAGCAGCAACCTATTTGCCACCTGTCAGATCAGCAGCCCTGACTATCCTCTCTCTTGATTAAAAGTCAGATAAAAGAAGTTCTTGTTACCCCAATACTAACAAAGGACCATCATCCCTCCTTAAATAATGTCTACAACATAGGGACTTTTTCTTCCAGTTTTAATGAGATATAACTGACATACAGCACTGTATAACTTTAAGGTGTACAATATAATGATTTGACTTCTATATGTGATTAAATCATTACCACAATAAGTTTAGTGAACGTCCATCAGCTCATATAGAAACAGCTTTAAATGGGAGTTCCCGGTGGCCTAGTGGTTAGGACTCTGGGCTTTCACTGCCAGGGCCTGGGTTCTGTCCCTGGTTGGGGAACGTCCCAAAAGTCACATGGTGTGACCAAAAAAAAAAAAAAAAAGGAAGGAAGAAAGAAAGAAACATTAAACAAATAGAAAAGTATTTTTTCCTTTTGATGATAACTGTTAGGATTTCCTATATAACAGACATCAGTGTGAGTTATATTTATCCTTTCATAGGGCTTCCCTGGTGGCTCAATGTAAAGAATCTGCCTGTCAGTGCAGGAGACGCGGGTTCTACCCGTTGGATCCTGATCCTTCGAAGCAGGTAGGGAAGATTCCCTGAAGAAGAAAATGGCAACTCACTCCAGTATTGTTGACTGGGAAATCCTGTGGACAGACAAACCTGTGCCCCATGGAGTTGCAAAAGAGTCAGGCACATCCTAGCGACTAAACGACAACAACATAATTGATTTACTCTTTGTGTTAGTTTCTGGTGTGCAGCAAAGCAATTTGGTCATACCTAAACATGTGTATCTATTCTTTTTCAAATTCTTTTTCCCAGTAGGTTATTACAGAATACTGAGCAGAATAATACTATTCATTTCTGTACCCCCAGCTCCCAGCAAAAGCTCAGTGTATGAATGTGGGATGAATAAATGAATGAATGTGTTTCCCAATTCATGCAACAGCTGAAAGCAAGCTGGAAAATGAGGGATGGAGAGGGGTAGCCAGCCCACCTGTTTGCCATCCAGCTTGGTATACATCTACAATGCCGACAGGAAGTTAAACATTTTTGAAAAGTACAAAAAGGCAGAAATAAATCTATAAGCTCCAGATGTATGGATCCAACGACTTGCTTGACGTTTTCACATAAGTAATTCAGATTTCTCAGATGACACAACCAGAATGGGACTTTTGGTTCAGATTCTTTAAACCCTCCAAATCTTTTCCTTCCTTCATTTTCCTGGACTCTCTGAACAGCACCACTATTCACAAACTCACTGTAGTCAAAAAGCCAGAAATCATCCTGAGATCAAGACATTTGCCCAAGACCAGGGCGGCAGCAGCAGCAGCAAGAGAGAGCTAGTTCATAGCAAACAGCCAGACTCAAGTCAGAGTGCAAGCAAGAACTCATTTAATGAGGCTAGTATTTTTCAAGCTTTGTTCTTACCCCAATCCACAATCAGAATTACATTTTACCTTTCAACCCAGTACAAGCACTCACACATGTGTAACACATGTTTTATGAAGCAATACTTTCCATTACTACCAATGGTAAAGTAAAAGCTCAGCCGTGGAGAGAAGGAGGGGTAAATAGATGGAGTATAGGTGATTTTTAGAGTAGTGGAACAATAAATACTATATGACCCTGTAATGATGGATATATGTTATTATACATTTGTCAAAATCCATAGAATTTACAACAGAAAGAACAAATGTGAACATCATAAACAACAGACTTCAGAAAATAATTCCATGGACAGAGGAGACTTCCCTGGTGGCTCAGAAGCTAAAGAGTCCACTCCTTTGTCAAGGAATTCTCCAGGCAAGAATACTGGAGTGGGTTGCCATTTCCTTTTCCATGGGATAGTCCCAACCCAGGAATCGAACTCAGGTCTCCTGCATTGCAGGCAGATTCTTTACCATCTGAGCCACCAGGGAAGCCTTTAGAAAATAATAATATATCAATATTAGTTCATCAATAGTACAAATGTACCACACTAATTCAAGATGTTAATACTATGGGAAACAAGGGTAGGGAGAAAGAAAGGGGGAGAATGGGAAATCTGTATGTTACACTCAGTTTTTCTGTAAAACTAAAACTGCTTCTGAAAAAAAAGTCTATTGGGAATTCCCTGACTGCGCAGTGGTTAGGACTCCATGCCTTCACTGCCTGCCTAGGGCACAGGTTCAATCCCACAAGCCACACAGCCTAGCCAAAATAAATAAATAAATAATTTTTTTAATTTAAGTCTACTTAAAAAAAGCATGACAGAGACAACATTGCATAGTATTTTATTGCTATTCATATAGAATATAAAAATTCTAAACAAATAACACAAACAAAAATTTAAACATGATTGTTATGGAGTGAACAGGTGTGCTTACCTGTGTGTAAAATTCATTCCAGTGGACGACCTGAGGACACAATAACATGTACATCTGGTACACTATTGGACCTCTTTTTAAATCCAACCAAAATTGAAAAAAAATCACCCAAACAGGTTGTTGTCATTGGTACTATAGTAATCTTTACTATTTAGCACCGGAAATTTTTTCTTTGATCTTAATCTACATGATAAACATAATGTAGTGTAAGAATTAAATGAAGTCATTTATTCTCTTCCTTGTTCAATTATTGATTTACAGTTTTGAAAAGCAAGTATCTTTTATTCACGTTTTTCTTTCAAGCTTCATATTTTCCTCTAAAAAGTTATGATTGTGACCATGAGAGAAAAGCGAGATGTAAAAATGCATATCTCTAACTTTTTCATTCCAACTGACTTTATAACATTCCATTCTCTGTATTGCAATCATGTTGAAAATATGCATCAGCTAGAATTACTCCGATTATAAAGAAAATTTAAAGACTTTGGAATGAACATCCTTTTCGATGGAATGCTGGTGCCTCTGAGATTACCTGATCATTCAGGGATACGTGCCTTTGGCTTCAACTAGGCTATTTTAGAACTCTTTTGAACTTGTAGAAAACTCATAACAAAGCAAGTATGTCTTGCATTTGACAAATACATAAATTCTGTTCAGCGAAGATTTGATTGAACTGCTGAAACAAGAGAATCCATTTCCCAGCAGACTTCCATTCCCATGTCTGGTCCTTTGGCCATGATTGCTGGGAGGCTGGTGTCAGCTGGTGATGTTGACCAGAGAACCTGCGTGTAGTCTCTTGTGTGGCTTGGGCTTCTCAGAACAAGGAAGCTGTGTCTCAGAAGAAAGAATCCAGAGTAGTCCAAGGGACCAAAACTGAAGCTGGAAGGCACATTTTGACCTAGCCTTGGCAGAAATCGCATATCATCACCTCCACTCCATTTTATTGGTTACAAGAGAATCACTAAGGCCAGCCAGAGCTTCAAGTGGAGGGGAATTCGACCCCATCTCTTGATGAATTACAACCCTCTTTTAAAACTGCCACATTTCTTGGAATCTTCAGATGTGTTTGACATGTTAAAATATACCATGGTTTTCTTCCAAAATTGTACTCAAGAATGTTCAAAAAAGCAGTTAAAAGTGCACTTTTATTATCCAAATATCACGTAAATATTGGCCAAGTGAGATAGTTTTTCAACTCAAGAAATTGACATCTTATTTCTGAGTTTATATATTATGCTCAGCTTAGTACCTTCTGGCAACCAGGAATTCTACCGTGTGCAGTAAGTGGATATAGTCAGTTCCAACATGTGAACAAAATATGTCTAAAAGTTTTGCTCACTGGCATTTCATTTGATTTCAAGAAACTCATGAGGTTCAAGTAAAATATCTTTAGGTTGCAAAGCTTCATGATGAATAAACCAGGGTTGTTAGCCATTTTCAACCATTTTTTACAACTCTGCCATATTTTTGGTCACATTTGTTGTCTAAGTTTATAACTCCTTTACAGTTTTTCTAGTTTAAACAGTTGAATTAACAATATATTTTTCCATCTCAGAGATCATACTTAATCCAGTGTGAGTGAAATTAAACAGCACAAGAAATCCTCTATAAAAATTGTTTTTTCCACTCATTTTGAATCTCACCAAAAGTGCTGGCAATTTTCAACAGTGCTTTTATCAAGCTGAATCACAGACTCTACATCATACCGTAATGGCGTTAAAAAGTTGCTTCCTATGTTCTGTAGTAATACAGATTTGATGAACTGTTATGGGATACTAAGAGGTATAATTTTTCATTGTTAGCTGATTTATCATTTTTATCCTCAAAAATCATATCTACTATTCCATGGGGCTTCCCTGGTAGCTCAGTTGGTAAAGAATCTGCCTGCATTGCAGGAGACACAAGTTCGATCCCTGGGTTGGGAAGATCTCCTGGAGAATGAAATGGCAAACCACCCCAGTATCTTTGCCTGGAAAATCCCATGGACAGAGGATCCTGGTGTGATCCCATGGGGTCACAAAGAGCTGGGCACAACTGAACGTCTAATACAACAACATATATCCTGAAAGAACGAATTTTTAGCAGCTGTATGTCCCGTTTCTTTTTTTTTCTTTTTTGCCACCTAATATATTATTGGGCTCCCCTAAGGGTTCAAGTGGGCCTTAGGAAGCATCACTACAAACAAAGCTAGTGGAGGCAATGGAATTCAAGTTGAACTATTTCAAATCTTGAAAGATGATGCTGTGAAAGTGCTGCACTCAATATGCCAGCAAATTTGGAAAACTCAGCAGTGGCCACAGGACTGGGAAAGGTCAGTTTTCATTCCAATCCCAAAGAAAGGCAATGCCAAAGAATGCTCAAATTGCACAATTGCACTCATCTCACACGCTAGTAAAAAGTAATGCTCAAAATTCTCCAAGCCAGGCTTCAGCAATATGTTAACTGTGAACTTCCTGATGTTCAAGCTGGTTTTTGAATAGGCAGAGGAACCAGAGATCAAATTGCCAAAATCCGCTGGATCATCGAAAAAGCAAGAGAGTTCCAGAAAAACATCTATTTCTGCTTTATTGACTATGCCAAAGCCTTTGACTGTGTGCATCACAATAAACTGTGGAAAATTCTGAAAGAGATGGGAATACCAGACCACCTGACCTGCCTCTTGAGAAACCTGTATGCAGGTCAGGAAGCAACAGTTAGAACTGGACATGGAACAACAGACTGGTTCCAAATAGGAAAAGGAATATGTCAAGGCTGTATATTGTCACCGTGCTTATTTAACTTCTATGCAGAGTACATCATGAGAAATGCTGGGCTGGATGAAGCACAAGCTGGAATCAAGATTGCCAGGAGAAATATCAATAACTTCAGATATGCAGATGATACCACCCTTGTGGCAGAAAGTGAAGAACTACAGAGCCTCTTGATAAAAATGAAAGAGGAGAGTGAAAAAGTTGGCTTAAAGCTCAACCTTCAGAAAACTAAGATCATGGCATCTGGTCCCATCACTTCATGGGAAATAGATGGGGAAACAATGGAAACAGTGGCTGACTTTATTTTTCTGGGCTCCAAAATCACTGCAGATGGTGATTGCAGCCATTAAATTAAAAGACACTTACTCCTTGGAAGGAAAGTTATGACCAACCTAGACAGCATATTAAAAAGCAGACACATAACTTTGTCAACAAAGGTCCGTCTAGTCAAGGCTATAGTTTTTCCAGTGATCGTGTATGGATGTCAGAGTTGGACTATAAAGAAAGATGAGCGCAGAAGAATTGATGCTTTTGAACTGTGATGTTGGAGAAGACTCTTGAGAGTCCCTTGGACTGCAAGGAGATCCAACCAGTCCATCCTAAAGGAGATCAGTCCTGGGTGTTCGTTGGAAGGACTGATGTTGAAGCTGAAACTCCAATACTTTGGCCACCTGATTAGAAGAACTGACTCATGGGAAAAGACCCTGATGCTGGGAAAGATTGAGGGCAGGAGGAGAAGGAGACGACAGAGGATGAGATGGTAGGATGGCATCACTGACTCAATGGACATGGGTTTAGGTGGACTCTGGGAGTTGGTGATGGACAGGGAGGCCTGGCGTGCTGCGGTTCACGGAGTCGCAAAGAGTCGGACACGACTGAGAGACTGAACTGAACTGAGGGTTCAATGATAAAGAATCTACCTGCTAATGCTGTAGACACAGGTTTGATTTCTGGGTTGGGCAGATCCCCTGGAGAAGAAAATGGCAATCCATTCCAGTATTCTTGCCTGGAGAACCTCATGGACAGAAGAGCCTGGTGGGCTACAGTCCATGGAGTCTGCAAAGAGTCAGCCCAAAATTAGCCACTGAACACACACACACACACACACACACACAGTATATTGCTAAATAGATTATTAGAAGCTTCTTTCATTAACAGTAGATAACAACTTAGGAATCACTGATAAATTCACGTATTTTACCTTTGGAAATATGAGTGGGATTTAGTGGCAGGATACTGTGTTGTTTCCCTGGATATGTTTTTAATTTTGAAGATTTTAAGTTTTCATTTATAAAAATTTCATTATAGATTATATGTTGAGTCTCACTTCTGTTAAGTTTTGCATATTTTTAAAATCACATTTAAATAATCTTCATTATAAGATCCTGCATCTACTTTTCAGAATACAGCTCAAATAAAATAAATTTTTTTATTAATCAACATTTTTTTCAGTATTGTCATGTTTACACTTCCAGATCCAGAAATTGAACTTGAACATACCTCTATATTTTTCTCATCATCTGCTTTCTTATAATAATGATAAAACAACCCACTATAATAGCAATTTATATTAGTTAGGGCTTCCCTGGTGGCTCGGTGGTAAAGAATTCGCCTGCCAATGCAGGAGACCCAGGTTCGATCCCTGGGTTGGGAAGATCCCCTGGAGAAGAAAATGTCAACCCACTACAGTGCTGTTGCCTGGGACAGTCCACGGACAGAGGAGCCTGGCAGGCTAGTCCATGGGGTTGCAAAGAGTTGGACACAACTTAGTGACTCAACAACAACATATTCGTTCACTTTAAATGTTATAATAGGCAAAAACTGGAGAAAAATGTCAGGTAAATTCCCTCCCCCAAATACCCTTATTAACTAAATAAGGCTTGGTTGAGAGTTTTCACAGTATCCTGACCCAAATAAAATACTGCAATTCTTCACAACTATTAATAACTTCACATTATAAAATACAATTAAACTCTACAATATTTACATCCTGGTAGGAAATTGGTCAAGTTAGCTATCATATGCCAGAAAACTGAAGGATATGACCAGGGCTAGTTACATAATTTGCATCAGTCAGTTTAGTTGCTCAGTTGTGTCCAGAGCCTGTTCAAACTCATATCCATTGAGTCAGTGATGTCATTCAACCATCTCATCCTCCATCATCCCCTTCTCCTCCTGCCTTCAATCTTTCCCAGCATCAGGGTCTTTTCCAATGAGTCAGTTCTTTGTATCAGGGGCCAAGGTACTGGAGTTTCAGCTTCAGCATCAGTCCTTCCAATGAATATTCTGGACTGATTTCCTTTAGGATTGACTGGTTTGATCTCCTTGAAGTCCAAGGGACTCTCAAGAGTCTTCTCCAATACTACAGTTCAAAAGCATAATTTGCATGACCCAGTGCAAAATGAAAATGTAGTATCTTGCCTGGACATAAATCAATCCCCCCTTTCCAAGGGTCTATCACCCCAACCCATGTCAGACAGGTGAGCCCAGGTGGAGTGTGGAGGGAGTCTAGGGACAGGGGCAGAAATGGGGAAACGGCCCTGGGGCCCCAAGGGGTGGCAGAGAGGGGGTGGCAGAGAGAGGGTGGCCAAGAACCTGTCCCAGGGAGACAGACAGGTGATGAGACACAAAAGAGATGGGAGGCAGGATCATGCATGAGCCGAGACTCCAAGTCCCATCTGACTTCACTCATAAAACAAATTCAGGGACTTCCTGGTGGTTCAAGGGTTAAGACTCCACCTTTCCACTGCAGGAGACACCAGTTCAAGCCCACATAGGGGATTTAAAATCTCAAATACAATAAATAAATTTCTTAAAAAATATTTTTTTAAGCCAATAGCTTTTTCATTAAAAATAAATAAAACACAAATTCAAGATTAAATTATCAAGAATTTGAAGATGATGATGGCAGGACATTAGACTGTAAGCACAGGAGCCCTCTGTGTATTGTGCCCTAAACAACTACACTGGTGGCAATCCCCTGAAGCCAGACCTGGAAAGGCCAGTGAGCAAAAAAATCAGTGATGTTCCTCCCAGCCAGATCAACCCATCTCATATAGCTGGTCCTCACATGTTTACCAGGACAGCTGAAGTTCCAATATTTTGGCCTCCTGACGCAAAAAGCTGACTCATTGGAAAAGATCCTGATGCTGGGTAAGATTGAAGGCAGGAGGAGAAGGCGACGACAGAAGATGAGATGGTTGAATGGCGTCACCAACTCAATGGACATAGGTTTGAGCAAACTCCGGGAGATAGTGAAGGACAGGGAAGGCTGGTATGTTGCAGTTCACGGGGCCACAAAGAGTTGGACACTACCGAGCGACTGAACAACAATGATAGCTGTTTTGGGATAAAGGGTATATGATGCATTCTCCTAATCAATACTTTTCTTTCTTTCTGATCCTGACCCGTTTGCCACATCTAAGGGCTTATTCCTCCTAGGGCTTGTCCTCACAATATGAAACATATCAGGAAAGTAACCTGGTACAGCAGCAAGAATGGGACCAGGAGTCAGACAATGCTGGCTGTCTCCCCTAACATCCCACCCTTGGGTACCTCCCTTTATCTCTCTGGGTCTCTGCCTCCCTGTTGTTAAAATCCTCCTATTATCATGGTGGCTTCCTTATTATTATTAATGAAAGGGTTAGATTAGGTCACCTCTAACATTCCCTCCAGCTTGTTTCTAGGAGAAGGAAACAACACAAAAAGATGTTTGGCAAAAGGCGTTTGGCCTCTTGACAGTTTTATCTCCATTTTTAATGGACTTGTAATCAATATACTTTGATTCATCAAAGCCTGAGCTGTTTGGTGTGATGTTGTCACAGCATAAAAGACAAAAGGAAGGAGATGTGAGTAATTTGAATGCGTGTAGGCAAAGGGAGCCCTCTTTCCTTAGGGCCTAGAGAAGATGGGCTAACTTTATTACCCTAGATTTTAAAATAACAATAATTAGTACTTGAGACAGTTCTTTTATCTAAGGTGCTCAAAGGGCTTTGTGGTCATTAACCCATTAATTCACCTGCCTCAAGCCATCAGGGGGTCAGGAGGAATCTCCTTAGAAGACAAGTATGCCAGGAACTCTAACCTCACAACAGTGAGGAATGCCCAAAGGGGTTGACCCTCTCTGTCTCTCCTCCAAAGGTCACCAAAATGGTCATCTTGGAAGAATCAATGGGAAATCCTCTCCTGCTGGTCTAACAGCAACTTCATCATTCACACGTGGCTTTGGGTGAATCCTCCCAGATGTCATATTTCTGCATCTGGAAAATCCCTTTACCCTTAATGTAAACTTTATAGAAAAGCTTTTACAGCTTCAGACAAACTGTGATTGTGCCCAAAGTGAGAAAAGGGGAGGACGCTTCTCCCTAAAATAGTCTTTTCTCAAAGTGGGGGAGAAAAACACGGCTTTTTAAAGTTAAGGAGGAAGGGCGGCCGGAGACGCCCCCCAGCGCTTCGACCCGGTACCTGCCGGGGGCGGGCGGCGCGAGGGGCGCGAAAAAAAATAAATAAATAAAGTTAAGGAGATTCTAGATGATAGAATGCCACTTCAGAATGAATTTGTCCAGAGTTTGTTAAGATTCTTATCTCAGGTGGCTTCCATTTAAAAGCATGGGTTGGAAAAGCACACTACTAAAAAGCAACTCATGTGGCCTGGAATTCTATCCTTAGAATCCTTCCATTAATCAGTTCATCCATCACCTAGGAGGTGCTCCCTGCAGTGCCAGGTGCTATGAGGACATAAAATGTGGAGCCTAACCCCCAAGCAGCTATAAATCTAACCAAAGGGATCAATTACAAATAAAAGAAATTAATAAATGTGTTGTTTTTATTGGAAAAGACCCTGACGTTGGGAAAGATCGAGGGCTGGAAAAGGGGATGATAGAGGATGAGATGGTTGGATGGCATCACCAACTCAACGGACTTGAGTTTGAACAAACTCCAGGAGACGGTGAAGGACAGGGAAGCCTGGCATGCTGCAGTCCATGGGATTGCAGAGTCACACGTGATTTAGTAACTGAACAACAACGACAATTGTTTTTGTTATTATTTATTATTTTTTAACTTTTTATTTTGTATCAGGGTATAGCTGATTAACAAGCTATATCATTAATGTTATGATAGTTTCAGGTGGAATGCAAAGGGACCCAGCCCTACATGGACCCCAGATCACAAGGAAACTTGAAACCACACTATACATGTATCCATTCTCACTAAACTCCCCTTCCATCCAGGCTGCCACATAGCACTGAGCAGAGTTCCCTGTGCTATACAGTAGGACTTTGTTGGTTATCCATTTTAAATATAGCAGATGTCGATCCCAAACTCCCTGATTATCCCTTCCTTCATCCTTCTCCCCTGGTAACCATAAGTTCCTTCACTAAGTCTGTGAGTCTGTTTCTGTTTTATTATTAGTTATTATTTAAATTCATTTTATTTATTATAGTTATTCATACATTTATTAATACAAATAAAATGTGCAGAAAATATTATTTCCATAACTTTGGACAGTACAGACTGTGAAGTTCCCTGAGGGAGTGATCAGTGAGGGCCAGAGTGATGAGGGTAGGAAGGAACACTCACAGAGGAGATAAGATGAACTGGATCTCTGAGGCAGAGAAATTACTTGGGTAAGAAGCAGGATCAATGAGAATCGAGCACAGAGGATAAATGGGAATAGAATAAAAGGCAGTTCAGGACAGGGACAACCTCTAAGAAAAGGTGAGCAGATGGGAGGGAGAAAACTGACCTGAATGAAAAACAAGGCCTGGAGAGGAGAAAGAAATATGGTTGGATGGTGGAAGTTGGGGCTGGATCATAGGGAGACTTGAAACCACACTAAAAAGTACTGATTAGGGTCTTCAGAAGTCCTCTGTTGGAGCTTCCCTGGTGGTTCATCAGTTAATACTCCATGCTTCCACTGCAGAGGTGCAGGTTCAATTCCTGGCCAAGGAACTAAGATACCACATGCCAAAAAATGAATAAGTAAATAATATTTTAGAAGCAAATATCCATATATTCAATAACCCATAATAAACCATAATGGAAAAGAATATGAAAAATAATATATATATGTATACACAGTCAAGGGGTTCAGACATGAAATAACACAACATTGTAAATCAACTATATTTTCAAGTTTTAAAAATTAATTATAGATAAGTAGTAGGAACCTACTGAACAGTACAGGGAACTCTACTCAATACTCTATACTGGCCTATACAGGAAAAGAATCCAAAGAAAGAGACGATGTAGGTATATGTATAATTGATTCACTTTGCTATACGCATAAAACCAACATTGTAAATCAACTATACCCCAATAAAATTTTTGATTAAATTGAATTAAAATTTTAAAAATTATTAATTTAAAAAATGAAACTAAAACCTCCAAACTTTTTTTTTTAATGCAAATATCCAGGAAAAGAACCAAAGAGTAAGTAAATTTGAAGGGGGGATTAGGGGTGGCCTGTGGCCAGATAGCCTGGACCCTGTCCTGCCTGCTGTATTATACATCACCGCAAGAGAAAAAGAATATGTTATACCAATATGAGCTGGAACTGTTAATTGCACATTCTTCTGTCTTGGGCCCTGGGAAAGCCTCAATGGAATGAGACCCAATAAGAGTGCATTCTGATAAGGGTGAGGGGAGCAAGGAGAGAGGGAAGTTATACCAAAGGCCTTGGCAATCCCGGAAGAGCTGGTCCAGGTAGAGCCCCCACCTTATGCGCAGCCAAAGCTTGAGGAAGGACCTCCAAAGGAGAGGAAGGTGGCAGAGTAGAAAAGTCACATTTCCCTGAAGTCACAGAGATGGCAACCAGTGGACCTTTTAATGTGCATGATCCTTCTAATCCTTTATGGCTCAGCCAACCTTTGATTCCTTTGGAAAGGATGCTCCTTTGGATCTTAAGATCAAAATAAAGATGTGGGAAATACTCTGGAGATGGCTTTGTAGGGAGTGGTGGTAGTTTAGTCACTAAGTCATGTCCAACTCTTGCAACCTCATGAACTATATCCTGCCAGTCTCCTCTGTCCATGGAATTTTCCAGGCAAGAACACTGGAGTGGGTTGCCATTTCCTTTTCCAGGGGATCTTCCTGACCCAGGGATAGAACCCGAGTCTTCTGCATTGCAGGCAGATTCTTTACCACCGAGCCACTTGAGAAGCTCTTGGTAGGAGTAGGTCAGATGAAGAACGACGTGTCCTCATGTGGCCAAGGGAAGGCCTTTTGCAGCCCCCCATCACATCTGCACCTGTGGAGAAGAGGCGGTCTTTCCTAAAGCCACACCCCCTTCAGGACCTCCCTAAGGTCAAGGTGCCTCTGGTTAGCAGTAAAATGAAAAACAGTTGTTCTCACCAAAGAAATCTCTGTAGACAGGCTGCTGGGAAACTTGAATAGGTGTGTCTTTCTGACCTTCCGGTTCTTTTTATAGGTTCTGTAGGAACCCCAGTGGGTGCCTCCATCCTTCCGCCCATTTGGGGAGAGATTAAAGACACTGAGGTTGTCTCTTTCTTACTCATTGGCAGTTACAACCTCGCAGCCACTACAGCCTCAGCCTCCAGCGTGGACACGGAGGAGGTAAGTGGGAATGAAGGGGCCATGCCCTCAGCTGTCAGCCTGGGTCACTCAAGCCAGCTGGCTTGGGAATAACCAGAGAGGAGTGGAACTAGGGGTATTCAGCTGCTAGGTACTTGTTTCCAAATGAATATGTGTGATTTTTTTTCTAGACAACCGTACTCAAGACAGAGTTTGGTGCTACCTCTCCAAAAAATTAATTGAGGGCAGAGACCACTTTGTAAAATTCTTTGACAAATTAACAGCAGATATTTAAGCACAATGTGTTGGATTGACTTGAATTAAAAGAAGGAACAGTCATTAAAATGACTGGGAAGAGCCTGTCTCCTTTGAGGAGCACTTCATGTCTTGAATGATCAAATGGTCCATTAATGTTGACAACCCTTGTTCTGGAGCCTGCTACAACTGGAGTCCAGCAATCATACACACGTTGTCACACAGCCCATCTTTATGAAAAAAATTCTGCCTTAGGCTTCAAAAAGCCTTGGTGGAAATTATGACATGAAATTCATGAATGATCCAGAGTCCTCAGGTGAAGATGGTTCTCCTTTCCTAGCAGGACAGAGCTAGGATAGTTCTGAGGGGTGGATAGTTCTGAGCTGTTTCATTCAATGTGTCCAGGCATCTTCATCTGGGAATCAGAGATACTATAGTGTCCTGTCCAGGACTACCCAACAGACGTTCTTGTGGGTAAACGTAAAGTCATGTTGTTTCATTCTGGTTTTTTTTGCAGGGGAAAAGAAGATCGTTCTAGTGAGGTACCAACAAGTCACCATGTATGAGGACTGCAAGGAGTCCACGGGGGACTATTACTTCCTCTGTGACACTGAGGGAGCATGGGGCATTGTTCTGGAGTCCCTGGCAGCAGTTGGCATAGTGGTTACAGTCATGCTGCTCCTGGCGTTTCTCTTCCTCATGAGAAGGGTCCAAGACTGCGCCCACTGGAATGTCCTCCCCACCCAGTTCCTCTTCCTCCTGGGTGTGCTGGGGCTCTTTGGCCTTGCTTTTGCCTTCATCATCCAGCTGAATCAGCAGACTGCCCCCATCCGCTACTTTCTCTTTGGGGTCCTCTTTGCTCTCTGCTTCTCGTGCCTCTTGGCTCACGCCTCCAACCTGGTGAAGCTGGTCCGGGGTCGAGTCTCCTTCTCTTGGACGACAATTCTGTGCATTGCAATTGGTGTCAGCCTGTTGCAGACCATCATCGCCATTGAGTACGTGACTCTCATCATGACCAGGGGTGGCATGTTTGTGCACATGACACCCTATCAGCTCAACGTGGACTTCATGGTCCTCCTGGTATACGTCCTCTTCCTGATGGCCCTCACGTTCTTTGTCTCCAAGACCACCTTCTGCGGCCCTTGTGAGAACTGGAAGCAGCATGGCAGGTTGATCTTTGTCACCCTCCTCGTCTCCATCATCATCTGGGTGGTGTGGATCTCCATGCTCATGAGGGGCAACACACAGCTCCAGCGGCAGCCCCAGTGGGACGACCCCGTCATCTGCATCGCCCTGGTCACCAACGCGTGGGTTTTCCTGCTGCTGTACATTGTCCCGGAGCTGTGCATTCTCTACCGATCGTGTCAGCAGGATTGCCCCCTGCCAGGCAATGCCTGCCCCCTCCCGACTTACCAACGCAGCTTCAGAGCAGAGAACCAGGAGCTCTCAAGAGGTACTCTCTGGGGAACTCGGGGAGGCTCTCCTGTGAGCAAAGCAAGAGGAAAAACAGGGCCAGAGGATACAGCAGGAAGGAACAAAAATGGAATGGTCAGGATCTAGTGTTAGTCGAGCAGTTGTGTCTGACTCTAGGTGACCCCATGGACTGTAGCCCACCAGGCTCCTCTGTCCATGGGATTGTCCGGGCAAGAGTATTGGAGTGGGTTGCCATTTCCTCCTCCAGGGGATTTTCTCAACCCAGGGATTGAACCCAGGTCTTCCGCATTGCAGGCAGACTCTTTACTGACTGGACCACCAGGGAAGACCTAGGGAAGTGACTAAATAGCTCAAGCCTAGAGAGGCAGACAGAGTCAACGTTAAACTTTTCTGAAAAATCAGTTCATCCAGAATACAGAGATTCATGAGGAGAGGCCAAGACAGAAATGACTCAGAGGTCCTAAATAAAGAGGGTGTAGCTCTGAGTATTGTTACTGGATAAAGAAAGGCACCCACTATAAAAGGAGTTTACCAGCCCCAAATTAGGCTTTGGTTGTGCCCTTGCATGACATAGCGTGCTAAGTCCAGATGTTTTGCCCATCAAGTGCAAAAGTCACCCCTGGCAGCAGTGACTGACAGTTTTAAAATTTAAGTCTCAAAACTAACTTCCCCTAACATCATAGTAGACTGATTCATACGACTCATCATCTCATTAGAGTCACAAAGCCCGATAACTTCTGGATGTCTACTTTGCAAACCATTCACTTCCTGAGAGCCTTCAAGGTTTACAAAAAGTGACAGGAAGTGCCATTAAGTGAGAATTCTGAGCAGAGGCTCAGATGTGTAATCATTAATAGAAATAAAAGAACTTGCTTATGTGACATTTTCATAATAATTTCTGGGTCAGATTTGAATCCTTATGTAAGACCAAGTCACCTGACTATACATTTGTTAGAGAATAAAATGTATTATCCATGATAACAAGGTGACTTGGACTCCAATAACCTGGGGGAATAAATGGCTAATATCAGTGATCTAGAAATACATCAAAACTCATTAATTCCTTTCTGAAACATCTGGCCCATTATTCATAACCCAACATCACAGTTTTACATTCATTTCTGTGTCTTAATAGGCATCTGATTTCTCACAATGTATTTCTAATGTGCAAAGAGGATGTTATTTTACATATTGCATAGCGCACATTACGTTCACCAGGCTCAAAAAAATTAATAGAAGCTTTCCTGTTAAGTCATACACTTTTTGAGTTGTAATCTATGGCTAATTACACATTCAAATTAATTCCTGTTCAGATAGCTGCATCCATTAATTCTGTTCAGTTCAGTTGACCATGAATCGGAAATTGAGACTACACATCCTTTCTATATGAGTTTTTCATTGCTTTTGATGATGTGAGGTTCATGGCAGAATTGCAGAGTCAATCTTTCTTGAAATGACTTCTCATAGTTCTCACCAAAAAATAAGATAAAACTTCTATGTCTGCTTTGTCTGCTGTCATATGTCTCTGCTGCTGCTGCTGCTGCTGCTGCTGCTGCTAAGTCGATTCAGTCGTGTCTGACTCTGTGCGACCCCATAGACGACAGCCCAAAAGGCTCTCCCACCCCTGGGATTCTCCAGGCAAGAACACTGGAGTGGGTTGCCATTTCCTTCTCCAATGCATGAAAGTGAAAACTGAAAGTGAAGTCACTCAGTCATATCCAACTCTTTGCAACCCCATGGACTGCAGCCTACCAGGCTCCTCCATCCATGGGATTTTCCAGGCAAGAGTACTGGAGTGGGGTGCCATTGCCTTCTCCATCATATGTCTCTAGGAAACAAAATCAGAGAGAGAGAGTTCTTAGTGTTTCATAATACCCAAAACACACTGGGACTTGTAACAATCAATTTTGCACACCCCCAAAGATTAGGCAGGTATTTAAAGTGTTCTAAGAAATGTCCTATGGAAAAACAAGAGCTTTCGAAAGCGCAATGTTTCCTTATAACTGTCTTTATACTAGAGCATTGGTAGAAAATCCATTTCTGCCAGAGATAGTCACTGTCAATGCAATTTGATATTTTGTGGGAAGAAACATCAGTGGCGTAGAAAAGAACATGTAGATTACTATCCAAAACTGGGCAGAATAACCAGAAACTTAAGCTTAGAGAAGGGAATCAGGATGGAGGTTACCTGGAAAAATTAGATGTCAAAAATTAGAAGAACGATTCAAACTCAGGAATGTACAAAATGACACCTAGCTTGGAAAAAACATACAAAGAGATGCAAAATAGATAAGAACGAGAGCAGTACAGTGTAATAACAATAATGTAAAAAATTCTAAGTGTTGCTGTAGGTCAAGAGCTGGCAGTGGGAAAGCAACTCACAGCTGTGTTTGTTTTTGTCTGCTCAAGAAACAATCGCAGTGCTGTGTAGACAGATGTGTGGTCAGCAAGAACAGTCAGGCCTTTGTTCTCAGCATCGGTCAGTCCCTGACAAGAATACCCATTCCAGCTCTGGGATCCACTCAGGACAAGTGTGGGGATCTGGACAGGTTTGGTGGAAAACCTCAAAGATGATGAAGGGGTTATAACATTAGACCTATGTGGGAAGGTTAAGAAGATGAAAGTGAGATGGTAGTTCTTAAGCTTTAGATGCCTTTCTCACCGACATTCAGTTCTCTCTAAATTCTGTACCAAAACACATTTTGTTCCAGTCTGTGAGGCATGCATTTGTCATGTGACTCTTCTGATTTATAGCTGTGATTGCAGTCACATAATTATTTGATTTACCACTGGGGTCTGAGACCAGAATTAATCAGTTAAAAGAAGAGTAAGACAAGAGGGGATTAGCAAGGAATTTCACACATATGACGACTTCTCCCCAAGAGGCTGTTGTCCTGTTTTCTGTCTCCAGCTAAAGATGAAGGGTAGAAATAGATCCAAATGGAAGCGCGAAGCATTCAGATTAAATGCAAAGAGTTGGTACGCTGAAATAAATCAGCAAAGGGGATTAAGGCTTTCATTTCCCTGGAAGTCTTTCAAAAGATTAGTCTTTAAAGATTCTCTCTAAAGTGATGTATGGACTCAGTTCAAAGATATAAAAACATCTAGATGAAGAATAAAAATCCAATCAGGCATATTACTACAAAACACCAAGAAAATGGGTATAAATAGTCTGTGCCCTGAGATATAAACATGTTCCTGAAAAACTGCACATCAACTGAATTTTTTAAATCAATTGCTCTTTTAACTGAGAATTTTTAGTGTGACATCATTTGCAAAGATCCTAAACCTAGAACATCAGGGGACTTCCTGGTGGTCCAGTGGTTAAGACTCCACGCTTCCACTGCAGGGAGTGAGGGTTCAATCCGTGGTCAGAGAACTAAGATCCCACATGCCTCGGGATGTGGCAAAAAAAGCAATAAAAATCTAGAATATCAGCCATGAACCATTTTTTATTAAAGGAAAGCTCCTGTTCTAGTAGTGCCTACTTTATCTGTTCTAGATTACTTAGAATATTGTTTTATCAAGTTCGCTAAAACCAAGACCCATGTGCATTTTAAAGAATCACATTATTGTGGGCATTTTTTCTATCCGTTGTTTAAATATCTACAGACAAATCTAGTATGATTTTTTGGAAGGTATTAAGACAGAAACGAGGCTATGCAATGTAAAAAAGGAGTCAATGAATAGCAAATGATGGAAAACAGGAGAAAAGCGCTCTTGCCAACCCAAGCCCTTCAGATTATTTTCCTTACCGCAAATACCAGCTTTTGCTCAGCATAGAAAGTGATGATGAGGCTTCAGCCCCTTCAATTACTAAGCACAGAGGTACTTTTCCTGCATACACAATTGTGATCTGTATGCAACCTTCTTCCGAAGCTTTAACAATGCTCTTTTTTAAATCACAAATTAAAAAAAAAAAAAGTAGCCTCAGTGGAGAATTTATTTTTAAAGGAAGGAGCCTCTTTGCAAGCCACTGAGCCCCACCCTCCTCAGGTGCTGTTTCCAGGTGAACCTCTGACACTAACCCAGACCTTCCCTCCTTTGGCTTTCAGCCCGAGACAGTGATGGCGCTGAGGAGGATGTAGCATTAACTGCATATGGTAGCCCCCACTCAGCTGCAGGTAAATGTGCTCATCTGCATTCTCCAAGGAGGGATGGAGGAAGCCCACCTTCCTCAGGCGAGCTGTCAGGCTTCCTCTCCAGTGGCTTTCCTGACCCAAGAGAGGATAGATAGGGCAGGGTCATTCCTCCAGACATGCAGAGCCTGAGCCATCCAGACTGAATCCATACCAGGGCAGTGCAATGAAGCTAAATCATGCCTTTTGCTTCTTCCCAAACCATTCCCAACCCTCAACTGCCACTGCCATTGACAATAAATTCTGATGCAGGTGAATGTCCCTGAAAGAAAAGGCAGCTTGAAGGGTTCAGGTGGAGAGTGAAGAGGAGCAAGCTCACCGCTTTTTGCCTTGGGGACAAGGGGGAGGGAGGTTAGAAATATGCATGACTGTAGGAACTGTTTTTAGCATCAGTGGTCTAAATGCATCTCCTGGACCATGCTGGCTGCCTCTCTGAGTCACTGTCTGGGCCGCCCCAAGAACTGGGCTGGGTCTGTCAGCATCATCTGGACACCCTTGTGGGTGCACCCGTTTTATGCCTGCAAAAACAGGGACACTGCTGAGTAGAACCAGAGGTAACCTACATTGGTGCCATGATGGCTTGAAGACAGACAAAGCCAAACAGCCAAAAATACCACTTTGGGACACATTTGTATTATGGGGTCAGAAGCCACTAAGATCCAAGACAGAAAGCCACGCCCAGACTGCTCGTTCAGTGAACTGAACTAGGCAACTGTAACTAGGTTAAGCCCTTTGGTCTGCTATCTAACGTTGCCTTTTCCTGGAATGACAGGCCAGGACATAGCTATATCATTTGCTGTAATTAAGCCTCCTGAGGGTATTTACACCATGAGAAAATCTTCACTCTCCCCGTCAAGAACTTCTTGGGTTACTTTCAACTTCCAGTAATTTTGCAAACAGATTCTTACTAAGGGCTAAGAGAAAAAATGATGTGGGTAGACTCAACATTTTTTTTCTTTTTTGTTTAATTAACAAAGGATTAAATAATGGTGAAATGACAATATTTCAGGCATAGTGTTGCAGAGTATCATCCCCTATGTTGGCTGAGAAAGCTATTAATGGCATTTCTTCCGTTGCAGATTGTTGATGCCACACAGAAATATCTCATTCCACGGGCTAAAGGCAGCCCCCAGCAAGATGCACAATTATAAAGTCCACAGAAAACATGAATCGTGAAAACCCAGAAGATCCTCCCAGTGTCGTCCCCATGGGCAAGTGGGAAGCCTATCTGCCAATAAAGCATCCTTCCTTCCCTGCCTCCTGGTCCCCTCCATCCATCTGGAGCCCTTCCTCAGGACACTGCCCTTCAAGCATAATTACAATCTTTCTGGCCACCCTACCGTGACTACGTGTCTCTTTCTTCATTCATGTAACTGAAAGATTCTCTTCCCCAGCAATGCTAGGACAAATTGGCGCCTCTTACTAATGAGACCAAAAGACCTCAGTTTGATGAACGGAGTCATGCTAATGTGACAAAGTACAGATTTGCCAAAGTACAGATGGCAGTAGCAACTTACTATTGGATAACTCCTCTAGCCATTTTTTTAAAAGGGGCCCCTAAATATGATTGACTCAGAATTTGCAATAAATGTCATAGCAGAACCCTCAGGATCTCCACAATGGTACATTTCAGGAGCTTGCAATCGGGCAGGTTCCTCCCACAGCTTAAGAACTCCCATGACAGCAAGAATGGCATAGACATGACTGAGGCCAGTGACCTGCTTTGATGAACCAGTAACAGCAAGCTAAGAGCCACCCGAGTTGATGCTCATAAAGGATTTCAGCATTGTCACCCATCCTCCTAGTTTTTATCCCCAAAATGATGACAACGCACCTTCAACATAATTTTGTTTTGTTTCGTTTCAAAGGTGAGAGGTGTTTGAGTCAGCTGACAAATTTCAGTAAACCCATTAAAGACATATAGAATGGCTAATGCTGTTTCCCAAGATGTTTCCCCTAAAATTAGTAAAGGTAAAATTGAACCTCTTTGTACCAAATTGCCTCTGAGGTTTATCCTCATTTTATCAAAATTTGGGCCATGTGTGTGTTAGTTTTGGGGGGTTGTAAGGCTGCAAAGTGTCTCCTTCGGGCTGTCTGAGGAATGGAACTGTAAGGTTACACCTTTCAGGAAAGAGAGAAAACCCTGTCTGGGAACCCTCTACAGTCCCTCAGCCAGGTTCACAGAGATGGAACACTGTCGGGTGTTGAGGGGACCCTGCTTTCTCCCCATTCCCACAACCACCCCTCTCCTAACACTTTGACACTTGCCTCACTATTTCCTTTTGTGGTATGATTACTTACCCAGCCGACTCACTTTCTCCCTGTATGGCGTAATTCGGATTCCTGAGAGAGACTCTGATTGGTTCAGCTGCTCGCCAGTGTCTCTGATTGGGCGCTCTTTTGCATTGGCCCACCTGTTAACTTATAATCACCCTGTGGATTGGCTGCCCTTGGGCCCGGTAATCACCACTGGTCCCTTCAGCTGTGTTTGGTGTGGTCATGTGGTACAGACTTGACTACATATGTCTGCTTCCTCAGTGAGACACCCGTGGGCAGGGAATTATGCTCTGGGCAGCTAGGGAGCAATAACATGCACCATGAGTGACCAACTCCAGAAAGATGAATCCAGGAAAATATAATTTATGAAAATTATAGAATATCTTTATGAAAATATCAATTCTTTTGAGTTTATGTAGCAATTCACATAACGCTAAACACCCCAATCATCTTCTGAGTTGGGATCCATGAGGAACCACTTAAAAGAACAGATAAAACTATTAATGAATAGCTTGTGTTCTTAGTTGCTCAGTCATGTCCGACTGTTTGTGGCCCCATGGGCTCTAGCCTGCCAAGCTCCTCTGTCCATGAGATTTCCCAGGCAAGAATACTGGAGTGGGTTGCCATTTCCTCCTCCAGGGGATCTTCCTGGATTGGGGATTGAACCCACATTTTTTGTGTCTCCTTCATTGGCAGGTGGATTCTTTACCACTAGCACCACCTGGGAAGTCTATGATTAGCATGTTGCAGTCAGTTAATCAATTCAACAAGTAGTATTTGAAGATCTAAACACACTTACTGAAACTTCCCTGGTGGTCCAGTGGTTAGGAATCCGCCTTGCAATGCAGGGGATGGGAGCAAGTTTCCATCCTTGGTGGGGAAACTAAGATCCCTACATGCCAAGGAGCATCTAAGCCAGAGCTGCAGCTACTGAGCCTGTGCACTCCAGAGCCCAGGCACCACAACTAGAGAGTCCGTGAGGCACAATGAAAGGTCCTGCATGATACAACAAATGTCCTGTGTGCCGCAACTAAGACCTGTCGCCGACAAATAAATAAAATATGTGTGTGTGTGCTAAGTCGTGTCCCAGTCTTTTTGACTCCATGGACTATGGTCCACCAGGCTTCTCTGTCCATGGGATTTCCCAAGCAAGAATACTGGAGTGGGTTTTCATTTCCTCCTCCAGGGGATATTCCTGACTCAGGGACCAAACCCACATCTCCTGTGTCTCCTGCATTACAGGGGGATTCTTTATCTGCTGAGCCATCGACGAAACCCATAAACAAATAAACTCACTTACTGAATGTGAAAGCTGTCTATTCTCTTAAATATTTTAGATCATCTTCTGATTTTATTTATTTACCAAAAGAAAGTGTATCAGTGAAAAACTCCATTATAAAACACCTTCCTGGTGGAGCATGGCTGATATGCTCAGTAGAGCATGGAGCTAATGAAATATCTTCCCAGGTAAAATTGATATTTTTCATCGTGATGATTTTTTTTTCCTGATCCAGAGCATCAGAGATTTATTTCCCTCCACGTTAAATTTCATGAACTCCTCATAAGCTTAAAAGTTGTTGTTGTTGTTCAGTCACCCAGTTGTATCCAACTCTGCAACCCCATGGACTGGATGGAGCACAGCAGGCCTCCCTGTCCCTCACCATCTCCCAGAGTTTTCCCAAGTTCATCTTCATTGCATTGGTGATGTCATTCAGCCATCTCATCCTCTGATGCCCTCTTCTCCTTATGCCCTCGATCTTTCCCAGCATCAGGACTTTTCCAATAAGTTGTCTGTTCGCATCAGATGACCAAAATCCTGGTGCTTCAGCTTCAGCATCAGTCCTCCTAGTGAATATTCAGGGTTGATCTCCCTTCAGATTGACTGGCTTGATCTCCTTGCTGACCAAGGGACTTTCAGGAGTCTTCTCCAGCACCACAGTTCGAAGGCATCAATTCTTTGGCATTCTGCCTTCTTTATGGTCCAGCTCTCACAACAGTATGTGACCACTGGGAAGACTATAGCCCTGACTATACAGACCTTTGTTGGCAGAGTAATGTCTCTGCATTTCAACACACCGTCTAGTTTTGTCATTGCTTTCCTGCCAAGAAGTAATCATCTTGTGATTTCATGGCTGCAGTCACCATCTGCAGTGATTTTGGAGCCCAAGAAGAGGAAATCTGTCACTATTTCCACCTTTTCCCCTTCCATTTGCCATGCAGTAATGGGGCCGGATGCCATGATCTTAGTTTTTTTTAATATTTAGTTTTAAGCTGGCTCTTTAAAAAAGTCTTATGCCTTATTTTAGCCTGTGGTCAGGTCTGGAATAAGCTCCCACATGCTGCGCAGCAACTAAGTCTGCGAGCTGCAACTACCGAGCCCACGTACTCTGGAGCCCAAGCACCACAACGTTGATGAAGCTTCCTCATTCGCTATAGCCATTATTCTTTCTTCTTTTAAACAAATGCTCCCTTTTCTTGGGATTATATCTACTTCATATTGGCCAGGTTCATGACTTCCCAGCCTTCTTTTCCTCCTTCCACAATCAGTTCTAAATCTACCTTTTCCCAGAAACTCTCTGAAGACATGAGGCCAACAGGACTGTCTCCTATGAAGCCTTACTCAACTTGTGGCAGAATGAAAGTCTTTTTTTCCTTCAAATTCAGATGGTAAACAAGATGGTTCTGTAGCCTCTTCCTCAGAATAAGCCTAATCATCTATTTCAAAAGTGCACGATTCATGAGAAATAAACTAGAAAATCTTTTTCTGCTTCTTTGATACAAAAGCCTCTGTATTTTGCATATGAAGGAATGCTTCTCAATTAACAATGAATGGGAGTGAATATCCTTAACTTCTAAGAAGTCATGCTTGACCTCTGAATAAAGAAAGACTTTCTCTTGGAGTTGTTTAAAATGTTCTAGTCAGACATGACCTAGTGACTGAACAGCAACAAAATGGCTCAGACCACTTTCAAACTGCTGGCCTCCAGTGGGAGATCTTGTTTGCCTGTCTATCTTCAAAGATAGATTAGTTATAATTAAGTTTACATTTTAACATATATCAGAACTTATTTATTCAAAGAACTTCCAAGGCATAAACATGCACCTTTACTTAAACTATTAGGGCCTTTCAGGGACTGTCTTCAAGAATATCTCAGGAGGCTTCCCTGGTGGTTCAGAGTTAAAGAACCCATCTGCCAATGCAGGAGATACAGGTTTGATCCCTGATCCTGAAAGATCCCACAAGCCTCGGAGCAACTAAGCCCATGAGACACAACTATTGAGCCTGTGCTCTTGAGCCTGGGAGCCGCAACTCCTGAGTTCACCTGCTGCGACTATGGAAGCCCTCGCACTCTGGAGCCTGTGTTCCACAACAAGATAAGCTATTGAAATGATTAACTTGTGTGCCACAACTAGAGACTAACCCCCACTAACCACAACCAGAGAAAGCCCTCCCAGCAACGAAGACTCAGCACAGCCAAAAGTAAATAAATAAAATTTTCAAAAGTAATCTATAAAAAAAGGATGTCTCAGGAAAATCAGAAGGATTGGGTTGCTAGGATGGTCAAACTGTCAGATCAGAGATTTGAGTGAATTTTCTTTAATGAAATCCAGCCAATTTTATTCAAATTCTCTGGAATCTGAAGCTCCAATACTTTGACCATCTGATACGAAGAGCCAACTCATTAGAAAAGACCTTGATGCTGGGAAAGACTGAAGGCAGGAGGAGAAGGGGATGACAGAGGATGAGATGGTTGGATGCCATCATCGACTCAATGGACGTGAATCTGAACAAACTCTGGGAGACAGTGAAGGACAGGGAAGCCTGGCATTTTGCAGTCCATGGGGTCACAAAGAGTCAGACCCAACTGAGCAACTAAACAACAGCAACTGTCGCTGGTAAAGGAGGGGATCAATAATGTCACGGCACCCTTTGGGGTGATGGAAGAAAACAGAGACCAATGAATGAGCCATGTTCGTGGCTGAAAGACTGAAGTGGAGAACGCACGGAATTATTATCTATGGTCCCTTTGAGCTGCGTAAGGTCTTCCATGGATGCATCCCAATTCTGTGTTAAGATTTCAGAAGTCAGTGTTTCCTAGAGTGAACTCAAAGCATTTCTTTTTAAAAAACTTTTTATTTTCTATTGGAGTATAGCAGATTAACAGGCAATGTTGTGATAGTATCAGATGAATAGGAAAGGCACTCAGTTCAGTTCAGTTCAGTCCCTCAGTCGTGTCCGACTCTTTGTGACCCCGTGAATTGCAGCACTCCAGGCCTCCCTGTCCATCACCAACTCCCGGAATTCACTCAAACTCACATCCATCGAGCTGGTGATGCCATCCAGCCATCTCATCCTCTGTCGTCCCCTTCTCCTGCTGCCCCCAATCCCTCCCAGCATCAGAGTCTTTTCTAATGAGTCAACTCTTTGCATGAGGTGGCCAAAGTACTGGAGTTTCAGCTTTAGCATCAGCCTTCCAAAGAACACCCAGGGCTGATCTCCTTTAGAATGGACTGGTTGGATCTCCTTGCAGTCCAAGGGACTTTCAAGAGTCTTCTCCAACACCACAGTTCAAAAGTATCAATTCTTCGGTGCTCAGCTTTCTTCACAGTCCAACTCTCACATCCGTACATGACCACTGGAAAAACCATAGCCTTGACTAGATGGACCTTTGTTGGCAAAGTAATGTCTCTGCTTTTGAATATGCTATCTAGGTTGGTCATAACTTTTCTTCCAAGGAGGTAAGCGTCTTTTAATTTCATGGCTGCAATCACCATCTGCCCTGATTTTGGAGCCCAGAAAAATAAAGTCTGACACTGTTTCCACTGTTTCCCCATCTATTTCCCATGAAGTGATGGGACTGGATGCCATGATCTTCGTTTTCTGGATGTTGAGCTTTAAGGCAAATTTTTCACTCTCCTCTTTCACTTTCATCAAGAGGCTTTTTAGTTCCTCTTCACTTTCTGCCCTAAGCATGGTGTCATCTGCATATCTGAGGTTATTGATATTTCTCCTGGCAATCTTGATTCCAGCTTGTGCTTCTTCCAGTCCAGCGTTTCTCATGATGTACTCTGCATAGAAGTTAAACAAGCAGGGTGACAATATACAGCCTTGACGTACTCCTTTTCCTATTTGGAACCAGTCTGTTGTTCCATGTCCAGTTCTAACGGTTGCTTCCTGACCTGCATACAGGTTTCTCAAGAGGCAGGTCAGGTGGTCTGGTATTCCCATCTCTTTCAGAATTTTCCACAGTTTAATGTGATCCACACAGTCAAAAGCTTTGGCATAGTCAATAAAGCAGAAATAGAACTCGGTCATACATATATATGTATCCATTCTCTCCCAAACTCCTTCCCATCCAGGCTGCCACATAGCATTGAGCAGAATTCCCTTGCTATACAGTCAGTCCTTGTTTGTTATCCATTTTAAATATAGCAGTGTACACGTCCATCCCAAACTCCCTGACTATCCCTTCCTCATGTCCTTTCTCCCTTCCTTCTGCAACCATAAGTTCTGAATTCAAAGCATTTCTATCTACTGCTGGAACCAACAGTCTAAAGAAGGAAAGATATTCTGCTGCTCCAGAGTAATTCTGCATTCATATTGGCATTTTGCATGCCTGTAAACCTTCCCTAGTGGCTCTGATGGTAAAGAATCTCCCTGCAATGCAGGAGGCCCGGGTTCAATCCCTGGGTCAAGAAGATCCCCTGGAGAAGGGCATGGCAACCCTCTCTAGTATTCTTGCCTGGGAAATCCCATGGACAGAGGAGTCTGGTGGGCTACAGTCCATAGGGTCACAAAGAGTCAGACACGACTGAAGTGACTTAGCACGCAAAGTGTATCTAAATATTCTTGCCTAAAACCATGCTTGTCTGCCAAGTAGTGAAACAGCATCTGACTGTCCCTGGCTGACTGCATTTGCCCTGGAGTTTCTAGATCTTCTAACATCTTCACAGTTGAATCATTTCTACCTGAAGCTGTTTCAGTTGCACAACAGTAGTGGTTCTTTGTTTCTCCCAGTGCATGAGGAATATACTCGAAATAAAGTATTTTTATACTTCCGTAGCAAAGCCTACCACATTGGTATCACTACGAGGATCCTATTTACCTTGTGACAATTCTTTTTCATTATTTAATCTCCTTTACAGAGAGAAATTCAAGCAATGGAAAGACTAGATGCTGATCCAAAAAGTGCATGATGCTAGTAGCCAAGTCATCCCCTCCATCTTGCCAAGGAAAAGGATACACTTTTAATACTTATCTCATCCATCACTCAAAGAACTACAAGTACACTTTGGAAATACTATTGTCTATCTTTCTAGATTTTTCTAAAGCTAGTGGAACTATTAGAATTTGAACCATGTTTTGGAGAAGGAAATGGCAACCCACTCCAGTATTCTTGCCTGGAACCGTGTTTAGGATGTAGTTAAATCAAGTCTGGTTTGGAAAAGAATCCTCTAAGCAGATTTTTTTTTTTAATGTAAAAATTAACAGTAGGATATTGACTTTTCTGTGGTCTTGGAGAAACCCTTTCACATCTAAACGTTTGACATTTGATCTGAGATTGATTCACACTTTCACACTTAAGTTCTTTCATTGGAGATTAGACATAATTTTTCATTTCAACAGGATTTTCACATGATTATAGTCACAAATTCTGGAGACACAAGTTCTGTGTCATCACAGAATTCAAGACAAACAAAACTGATAGGATCTATCAGTAGACAGATCTATAATTGTCCACAAACTGTAGGATAAAGGAGTCTATGCTGTAAACACAGAGAAGGATATTTATTTTAAAAGGTTTAAAATAGAAGCAAAGAAAAGAGACAAAAGGTGGCATTGCGTATATATTTCAATTTACAAAACTGACATTTTTGAACTCTAACATGTTCTTTCTGTGATATAAATGCACTAAGGGAGCACTTATTAAAATTAAAGGGAGAAATTAAAATTTCTTTTTAATGTGAAATTCATCTCTTAATTATTGTTTTTTTAAGAGTTAAAGATTTGGGGGGAAATGTTAAGGATGTGTATCTCTTCCACCAGTGTATACAGAGGGGGACTGGCTTTTTAAAATATATGCTACAGAGGGAAAGTGGACTTTACATGTATTTGGGAGAAACTTGTATAGACTTCATCTGCAATTCATTTTTAAATTCCTTAACAACTAATTCAGTGGCGTCATTCCCAGGGCAATTTGTTCCTGGAAAAACTGAGTTTTTCAAATTTTGTTTTGAATATATAGCTGATTCATACTGAAAGAATGTTTTCTGCGGTTCTGTTCTTATTAAGGGTTTATTTTAAAAGCCCATGAAAATCAACAGAAAAGAAATGAAAAAAATACCTGTGGCAGGAAAAGATCTTATTAATAGAACATAAAGGTCTTTGGGATGGCTAGTCCGTTGGGCTAACAACAATATGTTTTTAAACAGAATTTACATTTCAGCATTTTACAATCTACAGAAGGTTTTCACATCCACTATCTATCTCATTTGATCTATTGGATGGGTTAGGCAATTTATTTGTGTAACTAAGACACTAAGAATCTCATCAAAAACTGAACTTGGGCCACTACATTCTGCTAGTTTTTACAATATAATCTGAACTATAAAATAAAATAGATACATACTCCCAAAAAATCCTTATTTATGAGCAGAGATGTCACTGAAAATTTTCCCAAAAAACCTGTGCTTTGGGTTTTAGCTGTAGTTGTTATTGCCAGGTCTTGCTGTTGATAATGCATTTTTCTGAATGCCAAAACAACTGGTAGAAAAGGCTATTTAAGAAATAAGAAAGTCAGTCAATTTTATGGAAAGCGTTGACTCTGGGAGTCATCAGTGCTGTTTGCCAAACGTTTCCATGCTCTCCTGCCCTCCAGGAACATGGTAGGCTTATACTTTTTGTCCTTTTTGAGGTTGGGTGGGACCATGACACTAATTCTGGCCAGTAAGTTGGAACAGAGATTATGTCACTTCCAAAGCTGATTCCAGGAAGAAACAATTCATTATTGGTACCAGACTGTCGAAAGTTTTTTTCCTCCACCACAGTGGCAAGCAGAGCTGCAAACAGTGACTGCTCCATCCATCTGGGTTCCATGAGGAACATGCGGGTGAATAAGAAATAGAGCTTTCTTCTTGTAAGCCCCCAATTTGTTATCTCAGCTAGCCGTGCCCAGCCTGATTGATGCAGCCAATTGTTTGGTACCTTGAAGTAAAACAAAGGAGGTACTCGCCTGAATGTTTTGACGTTACTACTTGTTATTCCAGTATTCTTCAAAGGCATCCTTAGATTAAAGAAGAACCACCCTGAACTTGACCGATACAGGCCAGACTTCTGGGGCAGGCGTGTGGTTTTACAGCTGTCCACATAATTACACTTCACTGGGATAGCTGCCATCATAAGAACATGCAGAAGATGAAGTGGTAACTTAGAGTCACTCTGTCTCAGAGACTGAGGGCAAGAAAGACTTCCCAGTGGAGGTCAAAGCTTGAGCTCTGTCTTACATGGGAGGGAAGGAGGGCGGAATTCATGGGGAAAGATGTGGGGAATGATACTCAGAGCCGCCACTAACAGGGAGTCTTTGTCCAAGCTAGAAAAACATGCCCATTCTGGGTGAGTAATGGGCTTCCCAGGTGGCTCAGACGGTTAAGAGTCTGCCTGCAATGCAGGAGACCCAGGTTCGATCCCTGGGTCAGGAAATGGATAAGGAAATGGCAACCCACTCCAGTATTCTTACCCGGAAAATCCCATGGACGGAGGAGCCTGGAGGGCTACAGTCCATGGGGCTGCAAAGTCAGACACGACTGAGCGACTAACACTGGGTGGATGAATGGGAAAACATGACGGCAGCCCCATGGATACAGCCTCACGCCAAGCACGCTGTGGGGGGAGGGGGCGGAGCGATGGGGTGTGGGGCTCCGTAAGTGGAACAAGCTTGAATTCCAACCCCTCTCACCGTCTCAGCCAGGTATCTCTGAGCAGTGCAGAAATCAACGACTACGCGACCGGCTGCAAAGACCCAGATTTGCAGAGCAGAAAACACCCCCGAGTAATGGTGTTGCTGTTGCTGTTTAGTCGCCGAGTTCAACTCTGTTGTAACCCCATGGACTGTAGCCCGCCAGGCTCCTCTGTCCCTGGGATTTCCTAGGCAAGAATAGTGGAGTGGGTTGCCATTTCCTTCTCCAGAGGATCTTCCCCACACAGGGATCAAACCTGCATCACAGGCAGATTCTTTACCACTGAGCCACCTGTAATAGCATAGCTGCAAGGAAAGCCAAGGCACGTTGGAGAGCTGCAAGGCATTCTTTATTGAATCACACATAGCGGAAAGCAATAGGAGTTGAGGTTGGAGAGCTGAGCTTCCTGGGCTCACACAGGGCTTAGATCCCGAAAGCAGGAACCTGGACGTGGTGTGAAGGGCATTGAAAGGAGTGGCCAGCCGACCAGCAGCTCTGTGCCAAGTCAAGCTGGAAGCTGGGGTGGAGGCACTCATGTGTACCCCTGGCACAGGCTTATCAACAAATCCGCCCATGTTTTGAACCCAGTGGAAAAAGTTAAAAGCTCTCCAGTCAAAAAAAAAAGAAACCTAGAGTTCTTAGTTGCCCAATCTGTTTACACGCCTTTGTCAACCCTCATAAACCCCTGGGAGGGACGTGACAGCCACACTAGCCCAGGGACCGCAGCCTGATGGGAAATAATTGTCGCCGTTGTGAAATAAAGCAGGGTCGTGAAACAAACCATGACAGCCTGTTTTTATAAAACGTCTATGGGTTGTGGATCATGGACTTTCTGCACTCGTTTTTATTTTTTTTTTAATATTGTAATCCATCTTGATGATTGAGGGTCTTGGCGCTCCCTTGAATTTTGTGCTGGAGCTAAGAGCCTCGATCTCCCCACCCTGGCCCCAGCCCTGTGAATGGATCAGATCTGCCTCGTGGGGAAGGGTGGAACAGAGGCTAGAGTGGGAACCCTGGCTGCATATTATAATCACTTGGGAAGTTCTAAAAGCTGTCCATGGCCTGACCTCACCACAGACCAATTAAATCAGAATTTCTGGGAGTGGAGCGCAGGCATGCGTATGTTATAAAATCTTTCCAGATGATTCTCTTTGGCAGCAAACCAGGCTTGCAAACCACAGCCTTAAACAGATACTTAAGTTTTGATGTAGGGAATGAGGAAGACAGAGGAGCCAGTATCCTGGCTTGGGTAACTCAGAGGACCACACTTCCAGTTTGCAAAAGAGGGAACCCGAGGTAGAGGGTCCAGGTGGAGAAACAGAGCTGGAGGTGGAGAGGACAATAAATCAGTGGTTTTGAACCAACTGAGTTGGAAGTGGAAGCACCTGAATGAAAACAAGGCTGTGAAGTTGCAGTGGAGACAGAAAGGGAGGTTGGGGAATGAGCTTAGAGGTGGAGGTGGGTGATGAAGCAGGAGATGTGATCGTTGCGGGGAGGGGACGGGCAGGAGGAAGGGGCCCCAGAATGCCTAGCCATGAAGAAGGCTGCTCCATCCCTAAGGGGCATCTCTCCTGATGCCTGTGTCTCCATGTCCAGTTTCACCTTTAACACTGGGAGGTCTCCACCAAGATCCCTCCAGGGAGGGAACTGGAGTCTTGTTTGCAGAACCACACTATGGCTCCCAGACAGGAGAACAGACTGAGAGGCTTCCTATGGATTGAGTTCAAAGGTAGGGAAGGCAAAAAGTAGGGTTTGCCTGGAAGATTGGTGAATTGGGAAATGTGGACAAAGATGGCTAACTCTCTGATGCCTTTCCCCAAACGTGTGGTGCTGGAGAAGATTCTTGAGAGTCCCTTGGACTACAAGGAGATCAAACCAGTCATTTCTAAAGGAAATCAACCCTGAATATTCATTGGAAGGATGGATGCTGAAGCTGAAGCTTCAATGCTTTGGCCACCTGATGTGAAGAGCTGACTCGCTGGAAAAGACCCTAATGCTGGGAAACATTGAAGGCAAAAGGAGAAGAGGGTGACAGAGGGTGAGATGGTTAGATAGCATCACCAACTCAATGGACATGAATTTGAGCAAACTCCCAGAGATAGTGAAAGATGGGAAAGACTTGCATGCTGCAGTCTATGAGGTCATAAAGCATCAGACACGAGTTAGTGATTGAACAACAACAAACCTGTCCAGTCAGGAGAATCAGCTGGGATGCCTATTGCAAGTATAATTTTTCATACCTGAACCCCAATCTACTGCATCAGACCTTCCAGGAGAGGGCCCTGGGATCTGCATTTTTAACAAGCTTCCTTCCCTTGTGGCTCAGCTGGTAAAGAATCCACCTGTGATGTGGGAGACCTGGGCTTGATCCCTGGGTTGGGAAGATCCCCTGGAGAAGGGAAAGGCTACCCACTCCAGTATTTTGGCCTGAAGAATTCCATGGACTGTATAGTCCATGGGGTTGCAAAGAGTCAGACAAAACTGAGCGACTTTCACACTTCACATCACTTCATATGCCTCTTTAGACAGCATGAGTTTGGGAGGTGCTGCTCTGTAGACAAGAGGAGCCTTCCTCTGTGCTGTTGTTTGGAGCGAAGACTGTCCAGGTTTTTCCAATTTGGCTCAAAAAAGCAGAAAGTGATTGGTTTGATATGGCATCATCAATGGAAAGATTTTATGAGTCAGTCCTGTTCCTGGGAACATTCAGCTTCCTTTTGCATCTTCTTCTCTGCCCTTCTCCAGTGTAATGCACAGCCCAGCCCGAGCCCACGCCTGCCACGTCCCCACTGACCCTCGCCTGCTGCCACCCAGTCCCAATCCAGGACACATTCACCAGTTTTCCCAAGAGAAACTGTTGCTGGAAGCAACAGTTGCCTTGAAATGTAGGAAGATATATCCTTTCAAGCCTCTTTGCTGGCACTCTCATCTATTTCCCGCTTGGTTTATGCAGTCTGAAATGTCCTTGTTCATCCACTTGGTTCAAGTCAGTTTAGAGAAGTAATGCACTTGAAAAATAAAAGATTGCCATTGATCTTCAGGGGGGATCAGTCTAAAATGCTTCTCTGAGTTTTGCCTTCGGGGCTGCTTTTCGCTTTTCTCATATATGAAGTTTGTTCTTATGTAGTTCTCCTAGGATTAATGGCACTTTCCCAAGCTTGACAAAGAAAAGCCTCAGGGAAATAAAACTTGGATGTGATGAAATGAACTCAGCCCCCAAAGTCAAAAATTTCCTTTCTCTCCTCCAAGGCTCAGGTTTGTGAATAGCTTTTATCACTTTGGAGTTAAGTGTTGTTCTTATATGGAAAAAACCAAAAATCTGATGGTGGATCAACTGAAATTCATCATAATTATTTAAAGATAAATGACACCGAAAGACACCAGAGCAGACTAGAGGGACTCTGACAGCGGTGCTCGCTAAGTGATGTGTGTGTGCCTACTCAGCTGCTAAGTCATGTCCGACTCTTTGCGACCCCATGGACTGTAGCCCTCCAGGCTCCTCTGTCCATTGGGATTCTCCAGGGAAGAATACTGAAGATCCCCCTTCTTCAGGGGATCTTCCCGACCCAGGGATCGAACCTGAGTCTCTTATGTCTCCTACATTGGCTGGCAGGTTCTTTACCACTGAGCCATCTGGGAAGCCCCTGAGTGAGGAGCCAGAATCCTAATTAGCCTGGGATAAACAAACAAAAAAAATTACCTTTCTCCCCGAAAGTTTATTGGTTCATACAACAAATTCTCATATGTGTGCAGGCACTGAACTAGGCCCTGGGGCTATAAGAGGACACAAAAGAATTCTCTGCCTTCCTAAAACTTTCAGAATATCGGGACAAAAACAAGTAAAATGAGAAAGAAATGTAATTGCAAGTGATAAGTGCTCTGAAGCAAACAGACTGGTGACTCTGAAGATCAGCTGCAATGGGACACTAGCGTTGAATAGACTGGCAGGGTGGGGCCTTACTAAGGAAGCAACATTGGAGCTGAGATGCAAATGTGAAGGGGAAGAGCTGGGGGAAGCCTCCAGGGAGAGGCCTGTAGAGCTGGGCTCCCTCCAGGGTAGGACTAAGAGAGAAACTCATCTCAGAAGTGAATGATTGAAACATTAAAGACAGGGACTTCCCTGGTGGTCCAGTGGTTAAGACTCTGAGCTTCCAATGCAGGGGCCACAGGTTCTATCCCTAGTCAGGGAACTAAGATACCCATTCGTCGAGGCATGGCCATACACACACACACACTCCAAAACAACAACAACAAAAATAAAAAACATTAAGAATTCTAAGTGGAAGGATCAGAACCAGAGAGATAGGAGAGAGGTACAAAGTGGGATGATGACAAGGATGGGCTAAGCAACAGGCAGCAGGCAAGTTTGAGAAGACCAGAGCCCAAACTGGCTCTTTCTGCAATGTATCCATTTACCCCCATGTGTCTTCAATTATTTATATCAGCTCCCAAGTGTCCCAATAGGTGAACTGATTAGAAGGCCCTACTTAAGGCTTTAGTGGCGTCCCTGATGGGTTAGTGGTAAAGAATCTACCTGCACGGAGAAGGCAATGGCACCCCACTCCAGTACTCTTGCCTGGAAAATCCTATGGATGGAGGAGCCTGGTAGGCTGCAATCCATGGAGTCGCTAAGAGTCGGACACGACTGAGCGACTTCACTTTCTCTTTTCACTTTCATGCATTGGAGAAGGAAATGGCAACCCACTCCAGTGTTCTTGCCTGGAGAATCCCAGGGACGGGGAAGCCTGGTAGGCTGCCATCTATGGGGTCACACAGAGTCGGACACGACTGAAGTGACTTAGCATAGCATAGCATCTACCTGCAATGCAGGAAACACAGGAGACACAGTTTCAATCCCTGGGTTGGGAAGATCCCCTGGAGGAGGAAATGGCAACCCACTCCAGTATTCTTGCTTAGAGTATTCTATGGACAGAGGAGCCTGGAGAGGTATAGTCCATGGTGTTGCAAAGAGTCAGCCCCGACTGAGCAACGGAGCACACACAAAGCTTTAGGTCCAAACCAAATCAACTTGGGAAAACCTACCTGGGGTTAACCTCAGCTAGGTATCTAGATTCTATGCTCAAATCTCTTCACCATCTTCTGGTTTTTCAGACTGGAAAGCATTTCTGGCTGATGGAACACCTTGGGAAAAGCAGGGGTCTAGGAAGCTGAAAAAAATGAGGTAATGACATTGCGTTGTGACACAGCCCTAAGGATGGGTGAGATTGTGGGAACCAAGGTCACAGGGACGGGTCAGCAGGAGACAGTTGGTAGCAGGCATCCCTTGTCAGTTATTCAATCAACAGCCTTCTGATTTGCCACTGATTTGAATGGAAATATTTTGGGAGAGGGAGATCTATTCACTCTACTCACAAGGCGCCTTCCATTCTAAAGCAAGGCTAGGAAGATGCGTTCTGCAAAATACAGCTACCTGCCAGGGGTGGATCATGACAGCCAATAAATTACACTTACTACAAGGTAAGGGCGCATCCAAGCCATGAAGACATTCTTATTTTCACCTGAGGGCAAAGGAAGTGCAGGTGTGGGGGAAGAAAATGGTGTGGAAAACTGATAACCCCTCCACGGTTCTTAGAATCCAACCCTAAGAATGGCAGCTTGGCAAGTGAGAGTCCAGAGTCCTGAGACTCCTTGAGGTTACCTAGTCCAGCCTCATTCTGAACACAGAATTCACCCACATCATCCTCAGCAGAGCGCCCTTGACCTTGAACACCTCCAGCAAGAGATGGCCCACCACTTTGCAGGTAGCTCTTCCAGGGTCTGTCTCCTTCAGATTTCTGCCCTGGCAGCTCAGCAGTAAAGAACCCGCCTGCCAATGCAGGAGACACAAGAGACACTGGTTCAATCCCTGGATCGGGAAGATTCCCCTGGAGGAGGGCACGGCAACCCACTCCAGTGTTCTTGCCTAGAGGATCCCAGACAGAGGAGCCTGGCGGGCTACAGACCATGGAGTTGCAAAAGAGTCAGACATGACTTAGGGACTAAACAACAACTTAAAGGATCTGCCTCCTTCAGATTTGTAACTCTGGAGCCATGCGCTGTGCTGTTATTGTTACAGACAGTTGAGGCAGTCTGGGGCTGGCTTTGACTCCCAGCCCCCAACTTGGCAGCTGCGTCACGTTGGGCATTAGTTAACCTCTTAGTGCTTCCATTTCCACAGATATTAGATAAAGGAAGATCCAGCCAGTCCATCCTAAAGGAAATCAGTCCTGAATATTCATTGGAAGGACTGATGCTGAAGCTGAAACTCCAATACTTTGGCCACCTGATGTGAAGAACTGACTCACTGGAAAAGACCCTGACGCTGGGAAAGATTGAAGGCTGAGAAGAGGACGACAGAGGATGAGATGGCTGGATGGCATCACCGACTCAATGGATATGAGTTTGAGTAAACTCTGGGAGTTGGTGATGGACAGGGAGGCCTGGCATGCTGCAATCCATGGGGTTGCAAAGAGTCGGACACGACTGAGTGACTGAACTGAACTGAACTAGATAAAGGCAGGGGGCAATAATCGTCATAACTCATATGTAGTAGTAATAGTATATGACACAAGTAAGGCACTTTAAGTGGAACCTGGTACCGAGGGAGGGAAGGGAAGTCGCTCAGTCGTGTCCGACCCTCAGCGACCCCATGGACTGCAGCCTTCCAGGCTCCTCCATCCATGGGATTTTCCAGGCAAGAGTACTGGAGTGGGGTGCCATTGCCTTCTCCGGGTACCGAGGGAGAGCACAGTAAATATTAGCTGTGACGACGGTCATGCATACTGCAGAGTCTTCTTCTTTCCAGATGAAATATCTCCAGTTCCATCAACCGTGCTGTAGATCATGTAGTTCTAAAAACAGCTCCTCCCTTAGAAGCTCCTCCATTCAGTGAGACCCACAAGAACTGATGTGATGTTCTGACATGGTAGAACCTGCCCCCCGTGCAGTGGGAATAGCACCTGCCTTGACACAGACTTCACAGTGGTATCAGTGCTGCCTTTGACTGAGTTGGCTTTTCATCTGCTCAGTCACATCACTTGTCCTTATCAGTCTGTCAACACCTAAAACTACCAGGTTTGTTTTTTGTTTTGTTTTTTTTCCCATAAAAACTACTGTCAAACCAAGCCTTTCCAAGCTATACTTATGCAATTTCTTTTGGAGGCATGAATATATTTACATTAAACTTAATTCTAGGTCTGGGATCTTTGTTCCAGTCTATTGCAATATGTTTGTATTCTGGTTTTATTATTTCAGTCTTTCCTAAGGTTTTATCTTGTGCGAAATTTGAGAAATATGCTTTATTTTTATCTAAGTGGTCAGTAAAAATGTTATCCAAATAGATCCAAAAACAGAGCCCTGTGGGAAACCACTAGAGACCTCCAGCTAATAAATGACCTTTTCTTGAATATTTGTCTTATGAGTCGACCTAACTCTATGATCATTATCCTTCCCTTTTTCATGAAGATAGCTTGTTCATAAAGATATGGTGAAACAATGTATGCTGTTTCTATTTCGATTCCTTGTGGGTAAAAGAACTGTTGATCTCGAATTATTCCTTGTTAGAAGGCAATGGCACCCCACTCCAGTACTCCTGCCTGGAAAATCCCATGGACGGAGGAGCCTGGAAGGCTGCAGTTCATGGGGTCGCTGAGGGTCGGACATGACTGAGCAACTTCACTTTCTCTTTTCACTTTCATGCATTGGAGAAGGAAATGGCAACCCACTCCAGTGTACTTGCCTGGAGAATCCCAGGGACCGGGGAGCCTGGTGGGCTGCCGTCTATGGGGTCACACAGAGTCGGACACGACTGAAGCGACTTAGCAGCAGCAGCAGCGGCAGAAAGAAAAGCAGTGGCATTACATAATCACGTGATATGCTGCTAACCTCCACCACCACATCCCAGAGCTCAGGGCATAGCTGCATGGGCTTCTCAGAGCTCTAATCAGGTTGATAAAAATCCAGCAGTTTTGATAGATCGTATTATGCAAGGGAACCTCACTCAAAGCAGCTGAGACCAGACAGTTTGGTGTTAAGCTGTAGTAACGAAATTCCATTAGAGTTTCTTCTTTTCCGTTGAAGATCCTGGTTGGATCTGGTGCTTGGGACACACAGCTCAGGTCACTACACACACAACAGTTCCTTGCCACATTTTCCTAAGGACTTCCTCTGAAATATGCGATCTGAAACCACATAGGGCAGTGATCGATTTGTAATGTGCAAAAGTATGGAATCACTATGTTGCACACCTGAAACTAATATAATATTGTAAGGCAATTATACTTTAATTTTTTAAAACAAGGAAAAGAGGGCTTCCCTAGTGGCTTGAACGGTGAAGAATCTGCCTGCCAATGCAAGAGACACAGGTTCGATCCCACATCCCATGGAGCAACGAAGCCTGTGCGCTACAGCTACTGAGCCTATGCTCTAGAGACCAGGAGCCATGACTGCTGAAGCCCACGTGCCCTGAAGCCCAGGCTCCCCAACAGGAGAAACCACTGCAATGAGAAGCCTGCACACTGCAATGAAGATCCAACAGGGCCAAATGAATAAATAATTTTAAACAGAAAAAGAAATCCCATAGAGGTAAGAGATTGCCGAGGGGGGATGTAAATACACAAGAAGCAAAAAAATGCTGGATATGGGTTTTGGGGTTGGGGGGTATTTATTTTTGGGCTGCTGAGGGTCTTAGTTGCAGCACACAGGATCTTTGAGCTTCATTGCAGCATATGGGACCTAGTTTCCCGACCAGGGATCAAACCCAGACTCCCTGCATTGAGAGCACAGGGTCTTAGCCACTAGATCACCAGGGCTCATGCAAAACCCCATGCATGAGTTTTTGACTCAGGATGAGATGCAAGGAAGTGGAAGAATTTTCACAGCAATGGGAAGATGGGAAACTCTGCCTCGCCCTGAAGCCCCTCCCCAGGAGGCAAAGACTCATGTGGCTAGGAGATCGTGGACGAGTGACCTGGGGTGACACAGAAAATGTCGGTCCTCAGCCAGTGCCTCTCCCCACAGCTTCCACGCCCAGGGGAGAAAACAGGAGCAGCAGAGGAAAACTTCCCAGGTAAGGAAGATGAGAGGAGAGCTACAGATACATACTGATTGTGGTCATTTTTATATGAGTCTTTCTTCAAACACCCTCTTTGGGGAAAAAAAAAAAAGGTGTCTAACACAGACCACACAAGTGTGACATTCGAAAGAAGACAGAACCAGAAATCTGGGCCTGGGTCTACTTAAATCCTTTAAATCTGTAAAATGAGGGCTGTGGAGACCAACTAAGGGAGCTCCATGAGCTTTTCAAATGATAATGTTTTAGGCGTTGGAGTGTCCCACTCTGAAGAGTTAAGGAAGTGGTAGCAAGCAGGAGGTGGCAGAAACCAGGGTCAGATGCCAATCCTCTGCCACACAAACTCCTCTGCATACCTGGAAACCCTGACACCAAGGGGACCAAGCATTATCTGTCCCAACAGAAGGGATGCGAGACTGTGACCAGAGGAGAACCAGCGAATTTCCAGAAGTGTCAGGCTACACACTGGAGGCTGAGTTCCCAGATTCGGGCTCTCAGCCATCAACACCTGAGAAAGAGCAGTCTGAAGCTGCCGCCTCCAGTTCTCAAACAACCCCATGTTTCCGGCTGGGGCTGGGACAGTGGCAAACCTGCAAACCCGGTAGCAACAGGAGGAAAGTGGCCGAAGAGGGAGGTCAGAGGGGCGCAATTCAGTTCTCTGTGATGATGACAAGTCTAGAAATGACGGTGGAAAACCAAGAATGCACCGGGTCGCAGTTTCACTGGGGCATTTTCAGGGCCAGACTGTACTCCTGGTTTTGGTAAACATTTCCCGACAAAACCGAGTGTTCTCACCGTATAAATACTCTTCAACACTAATAACAGCCTATAGGACCAATAAGGGCTTCCCTGATAGCTCAGACAGTAAAGAATCTGCCAGAAATGCAGGAGACCCAGGTTCAATCCCTGGGTGGGGAAGATCCCCTGGAGGAGGAAATGGCAAAACAATCCAGTATTCTTGCCTGGAGAATTCCATGGACAGAAGAGCCTGGTGGACTACAGTCCATAGGGTCGCAAAGAGTCTGAGAGACTAACACATGAGGCCAATATCTGTAAAGATGCCAGGTTGTCTGCAAATGAGCTGGTAATACCTCGGAGAGTTTCACAAAAATGAGACGCGGAGCAGTGGAGCTCGGGCAAAGAAGATGGAGAGCGGCTTCTTTAAAGACGGTGGGAGGGAGGATGCAAACAGCTCACACGGTCAAGCCTTTTAAAATGGAACGCACGTTTGCCTCAAGTCTGCTGAATAGCTGCAGCCCTGCCCGGTGCCCTTCGTAGAAGAATAGCTGTGGACGTTTGCGGAGTCCCTGAGGGCTGATGCCTGAGGCTTTAGCGCCATCCAGTGGGAGCAGAGGGTATGGCGGCTGTCGACAGCTTCAGCCTGAAGGGAGAGGCGGAGATGAGACTCGGTCTGTTTTTCATCTGACAGTGATAGATGAGGCGAAGGTGGCTGAGCTTCATTTCATTACCACCCGTTTAGTTCCTGGGAGATGCCGTCTTGGGTCCCAGCCATCAATCAATTGGCATCATTCAAGGACCAGGCTGGGCTCAATTTGCCCATTCTATTTCAGCCCAGGTGGCGATGGAGACCTAGAGGAAGGGCTCTGAAACCCTCTTCTCCAGTCACACACTGATTCTCACATGTCCAAACCTCCAGCCCCTGGGGTGGCCCTATTAATAAAAGAGTTTAATTATGTGCAGAACACAGAGACCTGAAGTCAGATTAGCCTCTGGAAGGGAGGGTGGGGGTGGCAACAATTGCTGCCTGAATGGGGAACATTCTTCCACCACCCGCAAGAAAAAGAACTCAGAGACAGGATGGTCTACTGGTCCAAACTATCCCTTGGAAGAGAAAGCAGTCTCTAGCGACAAGTGCCATATTCATGCCCTCTTGTGTTTCTGAAGAGATTGACTTAAGGATGACCCCTGAGGGGCTACAAAGGCCTGGCACATGTTTTCCTTAAAAAGAAAGCAAATCCGGAGTGTTTGGTGGCTTCGCCCTCACTCAGCTCCCTTTGCTGGATTGACAGGCCACAAACTCAGAAGAAAAGAAAAGAGTGGAGGAGGACTCCCCTGGTGGTCGGTCCAGTGGTTAAGACTCCGAGCTCCCACTGCAGGGGCCACAGATTCCAACCCTGGTCAGGGAAGTCCCACATGCCTCAAAGTACAGCCAAAAAGGAAAAAAGCTAAATAAGTAAAAATTTTTGAAAAGAGGGAAGGAAATACATATATTTCTTGAGTACCCACACTGTGACAGATAATATACATGAAATTATATTGTTTTCTCCTCACAACAAACCTCACTGCGTTATGGCCTCTTTGGGAAGACTAGAATAATCTAGAAGGGTCCAAACCATCATTTGTGATTCCCCTTTTCTTTCGTTTTCCTTTGGGTGGGGAGGTTGGCTATTTCATCCTATTATGATCAGAAAAAACACCTGTTATGATTTCAGTTTTCTAAAATTTGTTAATACTAGTTTTGTGGTGTAAGATGTGATCCATCCCAGAAAATGGTCTATGCATACTTAAGAAGAATGTGTATTCTGCTGTTTTGGGGTAGAGTATTTTACAGATAGATATTACATATATATACACATGCATATTATATATATATATTAATATATATTTGGCCACACTGTGAGGCAAGTGGAGAAGGCAATGGCACCCCACTCCAGTACTCTTGCCTGGAAAACCCCATGGAAGGAGGAGCCTGGTGGGCTGCAGTCCCTGGGGTCGATAGGAATTGGACACAACTGAGCAACTTCACTTTCCCTTTTCACTTTCATGCATTGGAGAAGGAAATGGCAACCCACTCCAGTGTTCTTGCCTGGAGAATCCCAGGGATGGGGGAGCCTGGTGGGCTGCCGTCCATGGGGTCGCACAGAGTCGCACACGACTGAAGCGACTTAGCAGCAGCAGCAGTGAGGCAAGTGAGAGCAGTAGCCTGCCAGGTTCCTCTGTCCATGGGATTCTCCAGGCAAAAATAGTGAAGTTGGCAGCCATTCCCTTCTCCAGGAGATCTTTCCAATCCAGGGATTGAACCCAGGTCTCCTGCACTGCAGGCAGATCTTTATCAACTGAGCCACCAGGGAAGCCCTACATGTACATATATATTATATATGTGTGTGTGTGTGTGTGTGTGTGTGTGTGTGTGTGTGTGTATTGAAGCTGGCGCTAGTGGTAAAGAATCTGCCTGCCAATGCAGGAGACATAAGAGATGCTGGTTCAATCCCTGGGTCAGGAAGATCAGGAGAAGGAAATGGCAACTCACCCCAGTATTCTTGCCTGGGAAATCCCATGGACAGAGGAGCCTGGCAGGCTACAGTCTATGGGGTCACAAAGAGTCAGACATGACTAAGCAACTAACACACACACACACATTATATATATTACATATATATATTAATATATATTTGGCCATACTGTGGGGCAAGTGGTAAGTGTGGAGTCCTAACGACTGGACTGCCAGAGTGAAGTGAAAGTCACTCAGTCACGTCCGACTCTTTGAGACCCCACGGACTATGACGTGCATTGAATTCTCCTGGTCAGAAGAGTGGCACAGGTAGCCTTTCCCTTCTCCAGGGCATCTTCCCAACCCAGGGATTGCACCCAGGTCCTCCACATTGCAGGAGGATTCTTTACCAGCTGAGCCACAAGGGAAGCCCAGAGAAGTCCCTGTAACTCCGCTTTCCAATACAAAACGAGGCTGACGTTAGTGCAAAGTCATGTGAGAAGCAATCAGCTAAATCTCTGTGAAATGTCCATTTCCCTAATTCAGCGCGTCATTAATTCCCTCCAACCTCACCACACCTCTCCCCACACTGGGTTTTCTTCGTGATGAGCAGCAGAGCATCAGGCTCTTGGGTGGTAAATCCTTAACTCAGCAATCAATCTTATAAATGTCATTCAGTTTTTCTTTCTTCTTCTTTACCCAAAAGCAGTTTTATACTGCCCTACCCAACAAAGCTGTTTCTGGGATTAAGCAAATGAGAGATTATGAACTAATTCTATTAAATTAGAGATCTGGACTTAACCCCTCCTACAATTAAACCTCAAATGAAATGTGACACTGGCTTTGAGGTCTCCTCCTGGTCTGAGCCTGGCTGCCAATCTCCATTCTGAAGTTGCCACTCCTCTGTTTACTTGGAGCAAAACCTCAGACTCTTGACCCTTCACAGCTCCCCCTTACCTTTGTCACTCACCCCTAAAACTGGGCAACACACACTTGTAGACACAAGGAGGAGGAGAGACACGTGGAGAAAGTTCAAGTCCACACCCAGTGGGACCGAACTTTGAACTTCAGATCCCACATAAAGACAAATGTCAGGCGCCTACCCCTCACATGGCTGTGGCCACACTTTTATTGCATCTGGAGGGAAGAATGGCGAATAACTTATTTTACAAGAAACAACCCCCTGCCCGTGTGTGGACAATACCCACTTCCAGAATGCAGCGGGTGAACACAGGGTACATCTATTTACAGAGGCTGGGGAGCAAGGGGATGGGAACTCAGAGCAAAACAGCACACAGTCTCCTGGCAAAGAGAATTCGGGCTTGTACACCCTGGCGCAGTCTGGAGGGATGGCCCCTGGTGAGGCACAGCAGGGAGGTAAGTCTGAGAACCAATAGCACGTCTGGGAGAGCTGGCGCTGGGGACCCTGGTTAGGCGGCAACACAGAGGTGCGAAAATTTCAGGTGACTTTTAAGCCTGTCCCAGCCGGGCAAGAAGGGAGGTACCGGTAAGTTGGCTTCCAGTGTAGATGTGGGTAGGGTGGGCTGAGAGATGGTCCTTTGCTGTTTTTGCTCAGATGTGCAACTCTGCTCTGAGCCAAGCGATTGGCACAAAGCCAGCCCAGAGTCAGAAGAATTGGCTTTGGAGGTTGAACAGGTCAGCGTGTGGGTCAGATGACCAGAGCCTCAGTCACGTGTAAAATGGCAGGGATGGTAAGAGTTGCCCTGAGTTGCCCGAGACTCCCACTCAAGAGAAGTAGCCTTGGGATGGGACCAAGGAACCACCACAGTGCTGCTGAGAACTGTGGTCCCTGCAGCCCCATCAATCCCAGGACAGAGGATGTGGGAGGAGAGGTCTTCCTCTGATGCTCCTGGGAAGACTCAGGACTCAGCCTTCATCTCGTGGACTCCCTGCTGGTTCTGCTGACCTGCTTCCTTCATCTCACCCATTGGGTCATGTTAACTGACATCTTTCCTTCCTTCGTAGTCACTGTAAGGGCTAACCCGAGTCTGGACCCGAGGAATGGAGAAATCCTTTGCGGAATCCCGATTCTGAAAAGGAAGCATTTCATCTTGTTCAACTCACTGCACTTCCCAGCCATTTCCACAGCACCTCTTGCTCCAACCCGGGCAGGATTCTAACACTCCTCCCCTTTCTTCTCAGCCCCCTCCTGCTCTGTGCTCGGGTCTCCTGTCCTAACCTCATGAGGCAGATTACAGGAAAAGTAGACCCGTCATCCTTTCTAGGTGACATCCAGAGGCCATCAGAGTGGCAATATCATCTGTTCCCTAAGGACAGATGCTCCTGGGATGCTAACACTGCCGATGAGAAAGGGGAAAGGGCTGCTTTACCTGTAGCTGGAAATGGGTGGAGTATGGTGCATAGAGCGTGCTCCCCGTCTCTTCAGTACCTGAAATAGACAAAGAGGAGTGGGTAAACGTCAGGGTCCCCTCCTTTGTGCCCCAATCTGTGCTCACCCCAGGCGAGTCATGTATAAACCATGATGCATATCCATTTAACTCTCTGTCTCCCTGGGAGACGATCAGGGGTTTGGTTTTGTTTTGTTGTCTGTTTTTAAAGAGCTCTCTTACTCTCTTTTTAATTCTTTTAGTATTGATTTATTCATTTGGCTCCACCAGGTCTTAGTTGCAGTACCTGGGATCTTAGTTCCCTGATGAGGGATTGAACCTGGGCCCCCTGCATTGGGGGTGCAGAGTCTTAACCATCAGACCACCAAGGAAATCCTCAATGGTCAATTTTGTGCCAGAGGAAACTGTCCTCAAGCCTAGGACCAGGCACAGAGTCAGCCCAAAATTGGTTAAATAAATGAACAACTAGCCGTGTATAATCACTAGGGAAATGCCTTCAGAAACACCCTCCAGGAGGATATATGCACACCCATGGCTGATTCATGTTGATGTTTGACCAAAAACAACAAAATTCTGTAAAGCAATTATCCTTCAATTTAAAAATAAATTAGTTAAAAAAAAAAACCTCCAGAGGCTCTTTGTCCTAGGCCACTTCAAAAGCACATTTGAAGCTAGCGTTTTCAGACACAGATCTGACCAGAGGTGTGTCTAGAGGGAATCTTACTGAGGATTTACCCACTTCTTTACCTGCCCAACAAGGAAGGGTGGAAATTCCATGACTTTCTTTGTGAAGGGATAGAGTCTATGAGCAATCATTTTCTATTATTTGGGAGAAATCAGAGGGATTTTTTTTTTTCATGGACAAGGGGCATAGAGGATCCAACCAGGGATTGAACCTGTGCTGCCTACCGTGAAGGTCAACCACTGGTCCACCAGGGAAGTCCTAAATCAGAGGGATTTAAACTCAGGAACAGACCAGTAAACACACACGTTCATCACAGAAACTATTTAAAGAATTCCCTTCCAGTGCAGTGGTTAGGGCTCCACACTTTCACTGCCGTGGCCCATGTTCGACCCATGGTTGGGGAACTAAGATCCCCCAAGCTGTCCATGCATGCCTGAGTGCGTGCTCAGTCATGTCCAACTCTTCACAGGGCAGAGAGATACATAAATACAATGCAATTTAAAGCAAGCCATTTATTTCCCACCAAATTTACCTCTTCAATTTACTCAACAAATACCTAAGTATGTGAGATATTCTGGAAAATAGGATTAATCAGAATGATTCCTGCCCTAAGGCTGACACTGGAGAGTCCGGAATATCTGACAGCTACGCAAATAACTCCAAGATGAGACAGACTCTGATAACAGCATCTCAAAGGTCTAGAGCTAGATGGGTGGAGAAAAGACAGAGCAAGACTGGGGAGTAGGGATGCTGGAAAAGGGAAAGAATAAGAAGGGACATGTTCTCTTTGAGTAAAGAGAATAAGGAGGGACAGACACTCTTCGAGCCCAGACAGGCAGACAGGAAAGTGCAGGGCACTTGGTTTGTTTGAGCTGAGAGCACAGATCTGGGGATTGCGGGTTCCCGGCTATAAACAGCCTCACCGGCAGTGTGTGCTCAGTCGCTCAGTCATGTCTGACTCTTTGTGACCCTGGGGACTGTAGCCTGCCAGGCTCCTCGAACCCGCATCTCTTATGTCTCCTGCATTGCCAGGCAGATCCTTTACCACTGAGCCTCCTGGGAAGCCCACCAAGGATTTGGTAAAAGCAATGGATACTGGGGAGCCAGTGAGGCATAGAGGTCAGAAAGGGGGTGGGCAGAAGAGTATTTTAGGGAGAGGGAGCTGACAGTGGTCCATGGAGTGAAGGGAAAGGATTAAAGGAAGGAAGGCCAGTTAAGGACCCATAACATGGATTCAGGCATGAGGTGATAGACTGAAGCAATGGACAGGAGGAGATGGGTGGGAAAATATCCCCTCTGCCCTGCCCCCTGGCTCTCCCCCTCCCTTCAGACTTCCCGGGGCACAGGAGAGGGACCAGGACTACAGAGATAATACCAGCAGATTGTGTACCATAGGCTCCAAGGGCAGAGAAATTCATTAGCTGGGGCTACGAACCTGGCCTTGGAGGACCCTCCCTCCTATTCCCAACCCCCACCCCTTCCCTGATTAGGCCCAGAGACTGATATAAACTCAAGAGACCAATGCACAGAGGCATATGCTGCTGCGTCACTTCAGTCATGTCCGACTCTGTGCGACCCCATAGATGGCAGCCCACCAGGCTCCCCCTTCCCTGGGATTCTCCAGGCAAGAACACTGGAGTGGGTTGCCATTTCCTTCTCCAATGCATGAAACTGAAAAGTGAAAGTGGAGTCGCTCGGTCGTATCCGACTCCTAGCGACCCCATGGACTACAGCCCACCAGACCCCTCCGTCCATGGGATTCTCCAGGCAAGAGTACTGGAGTGGGGTGCCATTGCCTTCTCCACAGAGGCGTATGAGTAAAGGCATTCTTGGCTATTAGTGTAGTCTGGCTGCTCACCATTCCAGACAAGAGCAAAATTCCCTCCTGCAGGCCAGAGATGGACAAGAAAATGTAGCTCTTCAGGCTACATCAAAATCCTCAGTAGCTTTATGGAGATTCCTGCTGGTTTATGATAAAAGAGTTTTCTCCCTGCTTTGTGCTCTGTGGTCACTGCATGGCTGGGCCTGGTGCACTCAAATCTACAAAAGCGGGGGCTTCCCTGGTGGCTCAGTGGTAAAGAATCTGCCTGCCAATGCAGGAGATGTGGGTTCCACCCCTGATCTGGGAAGATCCCATATGCCTGGGAGCAACTAAGCCCGTGTGCCACAACTATTGAGTCAACGCTCATGGGAGCCTGGAAGCCACGACTGCTGAGTCCCCGTGTTGCAACTTCTGAAGCCCAAGTGCCCTAGAGCCCGTTCTCTGCCACAAAAGAAGCCCCTGCAATGACAAGGCCTTGCACTCAACTGGAGAGTAGCCACCACTGGTCAAAATTAGAGAAAATGCCCTTGCAGCAATGAAGACCCAGCACAGCCAAAAATTAAATAAATATATATTTTTTAAAATCCACAAAGTCTCCACATTTCTACAAAAGTTGCCCAGTTGTCTTTTATAAAGGACACCATCATCTCACCCACTTGTCTCTGGGAATTTCTCTAAACATTCCTTGTCCATTCCTTTGCTCCATCTTGTTTTGATTCAGAGAAACCTACATGGTATTGGACAGAAAGTACTAGATAGGGACTTCTTGGTGGTCCAGTAGTTAAGACTTCACCTTCTAATGCAGGGGGTACACGGGTTCAATCCCTGGTTGGTGAGCTAAGATCCCACATGCCTCGCAGGCAAAAAGCCAAAGCATAAAGCAGAAGCAATATTGTAATAAATTCAGTAAAGATTGTAAAAATGGTCTGTGCCTGTGTGCTCAGTCGTGCCTGAACCTTTGTGACCCCAGGGACTGTAGCCCGCCAGGCTCCTCTGTCCATGGGATTTCCCAGGCAAGAATACTGGAGTGGGTTGCCATTTCCTTCTCCAGGGGATCTTCCTGACCTAGGGGTTGAACCCACATTTCCTGGATTCTTTACCACTGAGCCACCAGGGAAACTTAAAAATGACCTACATCAAAACCAGAAAAAAATACTAATGACTCCTGAGGCCAGCTGCTAGTTCTATTTGTCTCTAACCAGCTGGATGATTTTAAGCAAGACCTGAGTTTTGGAGAACTTGTGTTTTATCAGGAGCATGTCCTGCATGTTCCCTACAGTAATAGTATCTTACGATTTTATTTTATTTTACCCATTTTTCCCACAAAGGATTCTGCACCCAACCAGGTTCTGTACCTTGAATGATCCCCTCTTGAGAGTAAGCTCTGTTCACCACGCCATAGCTCTGCTTCATGAACTGAGGCTGACAGAAAGCATCCTCCACAGGGTAATCCATGGGGTTCTGTTGCCTCGTGAGCAGCTGAAACTCGGGTGCAATGTAAGCCAACAGGAAAACCCAGCCATTGGCCACCAAGGCTGAACTGAGGATGGTGTCGTCCCACTGGGGGCTGAGGGTAGGGACCAAGAGCAGGGTGATCCACGCCACCCAGATGGCAATGGAGAGGATCGTGGTGAGGTAGATATGGGCCCCATGTCTCTTCCAGGCAGTAAAGGATCCCTGGAAGCTGAAAGAGGCCGTGAGGAAGGTCAGCGCCATGAGGAAGAGGACGTAGATGAGCAGCATGACGAAGTCCTCATTGCGCCGTGGGGGAGAAAGCTCAGAGAAGATGTTGACGTTGGTCCTGTTCATGGTGAGGACCACGTACTCGATGGCAATGATGTCCTGCACCAGACTGAAGCCCAGGGCCAGGCCCAGCATCACCAGCATGGACAGCGGCTGCCTCCCTCTCACCAGCTTCGTCAGGTTGAAGGCGTGAACCAGCAGGCAGGAGAAGCAGAGGGCGAAGAGGACACCGAAGAGGAAGAACCGCGTGGGCCCTGTGCCGCCGTCGAGTGTGATGATGAAGGCGAAGGTGAGGCCGAAGATCCCCAGCACACCCAGGAGGAAGAGGAACTGCGTGGGGAGCAGTTTGCGCTTATTGGAGTCCTGCACCTTGCAAATGAGGACCAGCAGGGCGATCATGAAGGCCACCGAGGCTACAGCCCCCACGCCAGCCAATGCCTCTAAGACGATGCCCCAGGCTGCCTTCTTATCACAGAGTCTGTAGTACCTGGAGTCCAGGTCTGAACGGCAACCAGCAGGGGCTACTGTGGACATTCTGGTCCTGCAAGAAAGCAAAGTTGGGCTGGGGGTGAATCTCTCCCATAAACTCAGGCACAGAGGACCAGAAACAATTCAGAAACAATCTTGTATATCTGCTGCTGCTGCTGCTAAGTCACTTCAGTCGTGTCCGGCTCTGTGCGACCCCATAAACGGCAGCCCACCAGGCTCCCCCGTCCCTGGGATTCTCCAAGGCAAGAACACTGGAGTGGGTTGCCATTTCCTTCTCCAATGCATGAAAGTGAAAAGTGAAAGTGAAGTCGCTCAGTCGTGTCCGACTCTTAGCGACCCCATGGACTGTAGTCCACCAGGCTCCTCCGTCCATGGGATTTTCCAGGGAAGAGTGCTGGAGTGGGGTGCCATTGCCTTTTCTAGGCAGGTTTTTTTGGAGAAGGAAGTGGCAGGTGAAGTGAAAGTTGCTCAGTTGTGTCCAACTCTTTGCAACCCCATGGACTATACAGTCCATGGAATTCTCCAGGCCAGAATACTGGAGGAGGTAGCCTTTCCCTTTGCCAATCCAGGGATCGAACCCAGGTGTCCCGAAATGCAGGTGGATTCTTTACCAGCTGAGCTATTAGGGAAGCTCAAGGAAATGGCAACCCACTCCAGTATTCTTGCCTGGAGAATCTCATGGACAGAGGAACCTGGTGGGCTACAGTCCATCGAGTGGCAAAGAGTTGGACATGACTGAAGCTACTTAGCACAGGCAGTCAGGGTTTTACCCCTGAATTTACAATGTTAGATCAAGCTACTAGCTGTTCTCCACCTCTCATGGCAAATTCTAAAGGCTGATGAAGGGAAGGGACTCCTCGTACCTCCCTCCCCGCAATTTAACTATATTCATATTTTCCCTGAAGCCAGGAAACCCAAAACTTTGAATGGAGTATTTGAGCCACATCTCAAAAAATAACGTCACAAAGAACTTGCCGGGGTTCCTGATATTTTTGACTAGTGCTTTCTTAGGAACTGGTGAACATGGAATTATCTAACCATAAAGTTAATACTTTGTGAATTCCTTGTCGGTTCAGTGGTTAGGACTCCGCACTCTCACTGGCAGGGCCCGAGTTCGATCCCTGGTCAGAGAACTAAAATCCCACAAGCCTTTGAATCATATTAACAGTCTCCAGTTTTTTTCTACCTCAGGCCCAGCCAGAGATGTTATCTGTAAGCCTCCGAATCTCTCTCAGACAAGAGAATCATAGGTATTATCTGAGTTATCTGAACCATAGATTTCTCTGCAGAGTGTCAGCCTTCCCCTCTTAGCCACTGAGCCCTCATCTTGAGCTCTGCTGCCACACATCATTTTCCCTCCCTAATTAACATTTGTAAGGATGGCACTGCTGATCCCAAAAGAAATGGAACCAGTCTTCCCTGTCATAGGCTTGGCCATGCTGCATGGCCATGCGGGATCTTAGTTCCCCAACCAGGGATTGAACCCATGCCCTCAGCAGTGAAAGTGTGGGGTTCTAACCACTGGACAACCAGGAAGGTCCCCATAGTGAACTCTTAATAAGCTACTCGTAAGGAGGGACATCCTGGATGACACATCCTGGAATAACATCCTGGAAAACAGGAGGTGATCCAACAGAAAATGTTACCAATAGCTAATGCTCCTTTTTGGGCTTCCTTGGTGGCTCAGATGGTTTAAAAAAAAAAAAACAACAATACCCTGCCTGCAATGCAGGAGACCCAGGTTCAATCCCTGGGTCAGGAGAATTCTCCTGGAAAAGGGAATGGCAACTCACTTCAGTATTCTTGCCTGGAAAACCCCATGGACAGAGGAGCCTAATAGCTTCTCAACAGATCTATAATTTTTTTTTTCTGAATTATTTAACTGTTTTTACATTTCTATGACACAATAGAAAGCTTTTGTTTTGTTGTATGCTGTTTATTTTATATTTTATTTTTTGTCTTTTTGCTATGTTGCAGGGGTGCTATGTGAGATCTTAGTTCCTTGATTAGGGGTGGACCCCATGTCCCCTGCATTAGAAGCACAGAGTCTTAACCACTGAGCCCCAGGGAAGTCCCTCTAAGCTTCACTTTGTAACCCGGCCATTCATTCAACCAGCACCACCGTGTGTCCGTCATTCTTCCAGATGATCAACTGGTAAAGGGGAAACACACATCAGACATGTTTCTTCTATAGTAGAAAAAACAGATCTAACCTGCCACTGCTGCATAGCCTTCCCATGGACTCCCCTGGCCAGGGGTCTATCACCTCGATTCCAACCCAGGGATATAACACCCTGGTCATCCCAACCACATGCAGGGCACAGAGCAAAGAATGGGTTATGTTCTACCTCCGCAAGGCAGTACAGAATGAGATGCAAAAGGACAAAGAAAGGCAGATGAGCTTCAGATACAGGCAACCCCTGAAATACAAGGCCCCCCAAAGTCTGATATGGGTGGTACAGGACAGGGAGAGGGACAGGCCCCCCTGTCCATGCTGAGGATGCAGAAGAGGAAGGGCCTGGTCTAGTTCAAGGGCAGCATCCGCAGGGGAAGGGACCAGGCTCCACTTTCTCCTCCCTTAGCACCTCCTCGCCTCACTCCTCTCAGATTAATCATAAGGGCGGTTGCCAGCTGGAAAGGTATTTCTCTCACCCTCTGTGCCCCTCCCTGGCACTGCTCCTTCCCCACCCCTTAGGGCAGTGCTGTTGGCTGACAAGTCATTGTTGTCATAATTATCTGATAATTGTAAAGGACTCTGAACCAGTTTACTCTGAACCCTCAATCTTGAGAGACTGATGAGGTTTTCCACTAAGGGAACATTGTGGTGCTGCACAGAGGGGTGGTCAAGCAGAGACACCCGCCCCCCACCCCCCTCACTTCTGTGCAGCTGCACAGGGAGGGTTTGTGTACTGGGGCCTCCTGGCACCCACAGACCAGGATCCAACACTGTGAGCACGCAAGGTGGGGGTCCCCAAGGAAAGAGAACCAGGTATGACTTTCTTAACATAAGAGAAAACATTTTTAACCTAAACCATTTTGCGATCTATGCCTGGCCATAAGACTTGCCCTTGAATAGGTCTCAGCAATTAACGATTTTTTTTTTTTGGCTATACCTCTCATCATCTGAGATCTTAACTCCCCAACCAAGGATCAAACTCATGCCCCCTGCATTGGGAACAAGGAGTCTTAACCACTGTACCATCAGGGAAGGCCCCACTAGGTTTTTTAGCCAGATCTCAAGCATCATTCTCTACATAGCTGCTTCAGCATACATTTGTAAAGGACAAAACTCCTTTTTAAGTTAATCGAACTTTAGAAATTAACAATGACTCTTTCATATCAAATGGATATCCAATTAAGGTTCATGGTTCTCAATTCTCTCAAATTAAGAATATTTGAAAACCTTTTCAAATGAAAACTTCTTGGTAATTTTTTTTTATCTGAGTGACTAATTTTTTGAAACTATCCTTCCTATTTCACCTCTCACTCCTCCGCCACCCTTTCCCCAACATGACAGCGATTGCACAACGGGTCTGAAATGTCCCTAGCAGTTTACATTTTCTCAGAGGGAAATAAAACTGAACAAATTCACTCACAGCAGATCTGCACTGAGAAGGCACTGGGTCACGCAGGGAATGGCCCAGATGAGCCGCCAGGATCGGGGCTGGGGAAAGGGACAGGGTTCTGAGGAGCTGACGTCCTTTAGAAAGCAGGGTTTGAGGAAGAAAAGAGCAGTACCACCATTTGAGAATAGAAACCTCCAGGAGCTAAAGCAACAGCCTCGGAGAAGAACCTGAGGGCTGGAGCAGAAAGAGAAATGAGACTAGAGGTCATGCAGTCATCATTCGTACCCAGAGAAGGGCAGAGAGACCTATGGGACTTCCCCGGTGGTCCAGTGGTTAGGACTCCATGCTGTCACTGCCGTGGCCCAGGTTCAATCCCTGGTCAGGGAACTGAAGTCTTGCAAGCTTTGCAGCACAGTCAAAAAAAAAGGAAGGGTGGGCAGAGAGACCTAGAGTCCGACCAAGAAAGCAGGTGCTCTACAAAGGCCAAAGGAGGACAAAAAGAGACAATTTACTCTTGGACCTGCTCTGAAGAGGAGGGAAGGTCTCCTAACTCATTCTCACAATGGGTCAAGCATGGTTGTATACAACTCACTTGTCTAAGTCTTGCAATCACTTTTATTTTTATTTATTTATTTGGCTGTGCCAGGTCTTAGTTGGGGCACACAGAATCTTTTAGGTGTGGTATGTGGGATCTAGTTCGCTGACCCGGGTTGAACCCGGGCCCCCTGCTTTTCGAGCATGGTGTCTTAGTCACTGGCCCACCAGGGGAGTCCCAGGCTTAGGCTCTCAGGGTCACTCTCTTTGAGGCTGGGGGACGAGCCATCACCTGTACATCCTCAGCCCCTGCCTACCTCTCCAGCCTCATGGCTGACCATGCCTTCCTCATCATCCCCATATGTGTGCTTCTCATTGTCCTCCCAACAAGCCCCACTATCTCGCTTCAAATCTGCCGCCCCATCTGCATGGGACGTTCTCCCTGAGATCCCTCACCTTAGAGGTCCCCTCTTCCAGGATGTTTCCCTGGATGCCCTAGTCTGATGAGAGATTGCTGTTGTTGTTTACTCACTAAGTCATGTCCGACTCTCTGCAACCCCATAGACTGTAGCCTGCCAGGCTCCTCTGTCCACGGAATTCTCCAGGCAAGAATAGTGGAGTGGGTTGCCATTTCCTACTCCTGGGGATCTTGCTGACCCAGGGATTGTGTCTCCTGCATTAGCAGGCAGATTCTTTACAGCTGAGCCACCGCGGAAGCCCCCTGATGAGAGATATATCCCCTAAATTCCCAGAGAGCCTCCACATCGCCTGCATTTATCACAAAATCCTGTAGTGCCTCTTGGTGAGTCTTTGTCTTCTAAATTCAAAGCATCCTTAAAGCAGGGATTGAGCTGTTAAAATTCTCTCTCTGACCACTAGCCTCGCGCCTGACTCAGTGAAGGTGAAAGTCGCTCAGTCGTGTTTGACTCTTTTTAACCCAAGGGACTATATGGTCCATGGAATTCTCCAGGCCAGAATATTGCAGTGGGTACCCTTTCCCTTCTCCAGGGGATCTTCCCAACCCAAGGCTCAAACCACATTGCAGGTGGATTCTTTACCAGCTGAGCCACAAGGGAAGCCCAAGAACACTGGAGTGGGTAGCCGTTTCCTTCTCCAGCGCATCTTCCTGACCCAGGAATAGAACCAGGGTCTCCAGCATTGCAGGTGGATTCTTTACCAGCAGAGCCACCAGGGAAGGGCAAGCACCTAACCAGGATGGATGAGTGAGTGTGTGGATAGAAGTAGAATCTGATGGGGAGCAGGGCTACTCTTGAGACAGTGGGCTGGGGTGGGATTCCTCATAAGCCTCCATTGCGTTCGTCCCCAGCTCTAACTCCCTCTCACCCATCCTCCTTAGGTGGGTCTGAGGTAGGAGTCTGGCCACAGCTGGGCTACTAAGTGATTCCAGGGGCCTCCGGGTAGCTTGGATCCTGAGTAAGCAGATCTAAGCAGAGGTTTTACTGGAATCCAGTCATTCGCTCCCACCCAATTCTCTGATGACTAAACCCTGCACTATGGAGGGAGATGGTGAGGTTTCAGCATAGCCCCAGACACGAGCAAGGACCTTGAGTCATAAGGGTGAGACCCCCTTCACTTATTACAGCAGCTGAGCCAACCACGCCCATCTAGTAATCCACCAACACCCATAGCCAAGACCCCGACAGCCCTTGGTGCTGGCTTAAACCCTTTTCAGATGAGTCAGTGCATGACCGAAAGGTTAAAAAAACGAAAGACGGAGGAAAGAGAAAGGGAAAAGAAAAAGAACCAAAGCGTGGGTTGTGGGGGGGGGATACGAGAGGGAAGCAGGGAGGGAGGGAGTCACTGGGCTCTATTCCAAGGCCTCTGACTCCGATCTTTAGGACAGAGGGGTTTCAGCTGCCTCTCTCTGTGGACACCATCTCCTGGAGCCTCCGTTCTCTCCTCTATGAAAGGCAGCTGGGTGCTGAACTAGGCATTCTGAGCCCATGTCCAGCTTTGTAGACAATTCCCAAGTCTCTTTCTCCCATCCCCTCATCCTGCTTCCTGCCCCATCTCCTGTCATTAAAAGAATCTCTGCCCCAAACTACTAACGAAACTCCAGACCAGGGCTGGAGGTGAGGTTGAAGGGTCTGAGTACCGGCTCAGGACACCAGGGAAACACTCGCCTGCCAGACAGAGCTGCAGAGTCACTGGAGCAGGACTGACCCTAGAGTGGCCCTGACCGACACAGGCGTTGACGGGGATGCAAGGTCAAATGCCAGCATGTGAAGGGTCTCTCAGGTGCTCCTTTCCAACCTCTGAGACTCCTCTCTTCCCAGAGAGGTGGGGAGGGTGTCTGGAGTTACTTACATCCAGACTTAGTAGGTTGCCTAGCTGGCTGTATGCGACCCTCCCCAGATTATCTGAGCAGGAATTACCCATGGCCCTGAATTTTGCCCAGAGCTGATCTTACATTCCTCCTTATATAAGATTTATCTCATTCTATCATCTAAAAAGAAGAAGACATCAGGTGGTGAAGACTCTGCCTGCAATGCGGGAGACTCGGGTTTGATCCCTGCGTTAGGAAGATCCCTTGGAGGAGGAAATGGCAACCCACTCCAGTATTCTTGCCTGGAGAATTCCATGGACAGAGGAGCCTGGCAGGCTACAGTCCACAGGGTCACAAAGAGTCGGACACGACTGAAGCGACTTGGCACAGCACATACAGGGGCTTCCCGGGTATTGCTAGTGGTAAAGAACTCACCTGCCAAAGCAGGAAACTTAAGAGATGCAGGTTCATTCCCTGGGTCAGGACCACCTGGGAGGCCCCTATGTATATATATACGGTCCCTGGGTCAGGAAGATCCCCTGGAGGAGGAAATGGCAGCCCATTCCAGTATTCTTGCCTGGAGAATCCCATGGACAGAGAAGCCTGGCGGGCTACAGCCCATGGGGTAAAAACTGAAGTAACTTAGCACGCATATATATAACAGATTCCATTTTCTGTACCCCTGAAACGAACACAACATTGTAAATCAACTATACTCCAGTAAAAACAGCAAAAAAATTTTTTTTTCAATAAAAAGAAGAGGATAATAATGACCTCTTAGGATAACTGCCTGGGGAATGATAAAAAATAACTCAAATGTTTGTTAAGTCAAGCCAAGTCTTCACACCATCCCAGCCTGGCAAATTGGCAATTTTCTAACATTTTAATGTTCTCTCTATTCTGGAATTGCCACAGTCCATCAGTAGTAATAACAATAGTCACAATATAAATATGAATAATACAAATGACAAATACTGTCACATGTGGAGACCCCTTAAGAGCCAGACTCGATGCAGAGAGTTTATACGTTTCCATGTGTATCCACTCATTAACATGGTTTTACATCTATTTTATCATTTAATATTCCTACAGCCCATTTTGTAGGTGATAAGACTGATTCTTAGAGAGATGAATTTACATATTCAGTGTAACAAAGGAAGATTATCCCTTTATGAATAGTCTTAATTAGAATTTAATCTTTTGTTTCATCCCTAAATCACTATTATGCTCCCTGAAGCTTTTCTCCCTGACTCCAGCCTCTATTTATTTTCTCATTTTTATTTTTTTCATTGACGTGTAGTTAATGTTGTGTTAGTTTCAGGGGTACAGCAAACTGATTCAGTTATGCATATTTATATTCTTTTTCATATTCTTTTCCATTATGGTTTATTACAGGATATTAAATACAGTACCCTATGCTACACAATAGGACCATCTTGTTTATCCACTCTCTATATAATAATTTGCATCTGCTAACCCCAAACTCCCAATTCATCCCTACCCCAGCCCCACTTCCCTTTTGGCAACCACAAGTCTGTTTAAGCCTCTCTCTATTTAAACAACATCTGAGAAGGCTCCAAAGTAAGCAACTCTGTAATTGGTCAATCTTCCTGTCAATCAACACTTAAGTGTGTACTTTGTGTCAGGCGCCGTGTTAAGTATACAAATCACTCGGACCCTCAGACCCAGAGTGTGGCCGCTGCCCCAGGACGACCAACAGAGTCACACTGACACACAAATAAGGGTTGTAGAGTGTTTGGGGAATCTTGAGGGCACACGGAAAAGAGTGAAACCCCACTCTCCCTAATGGGGTTTGTTTTTTAAAAAAAAGGCTGTAGAGAGGAAACCAGGGAGATGAGGCCTGAGAGATGGGCAAGGAATGGTAGGAGATTCTTAGGAAGGCAGAATCAATGGAGCTTCGAAATACAGGCTTGTGGGAAGAGATGCCCAGTTTAGATCTGTTGAATCTAAGATGAATTGGAGGGATTTCCCTGGAGGTCCAGTGGTTAAGACTCAGCTCCCACTGCAGAAGGCACGGATTCCATTCCTCGATCCCTGGTCAGGGAGGCATCATTTAATCCTCACAACAGCCCTGTTACTACGGCCCCACTTTTCATTTTATTGGAGTCTACTAGATGTACAGTGTTGCATTAGCTTCAGGTGTACAGCAAAGTGACTCAGTTATACATATACATGTATTCATTCTTTTTTAGACTCTTTTCTCATATGGGTTTACACAGAGTACTGAGGAGAGTTCCCCTGTGCTCTACAGTAGGTCTTTGTTGGTTATCTTCTGACTCATATATAGTAGTGTGGGTGTGTTCATGCCAGATTATGCCCCCTTTCTACATGCAGAAAACAGAGGTACAGAGGCATTAAATAACTTGCCCAAGATCACTGACTTTTAGAAACCAGGCTCCTAGAAGTTCCCTGGTGGCCTAGTGGTTAGTATTCTGGGTTTTCACTGCCATGGCCCGGGTTCAATCCCTGGTTAGGGAATTCAGATCCCACAAGCCATACAGTGCAACCAAAAAAATAAATAAAAGCCAGGCTCCACGACACCGGGTTCTGCTGACCTCCCTGTGCTCAGACATGTGAGTCTGAGGCTCAGGAGATGTTTGGGCTGTGAGCACAAGTGAAGGGTCACGGAGGGGTCACAGCAGGCACTGGAAGGCTGTGGATACCAGATCATACAGAGAGCATGTATGGCAGCGAGAGGGCCGAGGACAAAACCCTGGAACACCGTCTCAACCAAGCAGGAATCAGCAGAGGTTGTTCAAAAGAGATTGCCAGCGTTAGTACAAGAAATAAGCCCAGCTGGTCTCCCAGGAGCCAAAGAGCAGCTTCTCAGAGTGGTTGATGGAGTAAGATGCTCCAAGGACAGCAAAGAAGAGAAGACCTGAAAATGGACTTTTGGATTTAGGAGTTTAAAAACAAAAAAGGATCTGCCAGGGGGCTTCCCTAGTGATACAGTGGTTAGGATTCCCCCTCCCAATGCAGGGGGTGCAGGTTCAACTCCTGGTCGGGAAGCTAAGATCCCACATGCCTCTCGGCCAAAAAACTGAAACATAAAACCGAAGCAATATTTTAATAAAGTCAATAAAGACTTCAAAAATGGTCCACATCAAAAACATCTTAAAAAAAAAAAAAAGCATATCATCTCCTTTTTGTCTATTAAAACAGATTCAGCCTCAATTTGAGCTTCGAGGCTTTTCTCCAACTAGTCCTCCCACCTACTTTTTCCAGCCTTCCTAACTCCCGTCTCCACATCTATGAAAAACTTCCAAGAGCATTTTCTCTCTGGAAGGGAACTGGGGCTCATCTAAGACCTTCTCTAACAAAGTGGCTCTTTGCCTCACCACATCATTATTCTCCTTGCCAGAGAGACCCTTCTCCCCCTAATCACAATTCATGTACCATGTTTCTTAGAAATTTGCCTCCAAACTTACCTCTACCTTGAGGGTTTTTTAGTTATCAGTCCCATCTCATTCTAAATCTGTGATCTCATTGTAGTTATTAACTATTTTTCAGCACTCAAGTCTTTCCATAAATATGTCATATATTACAGCAGTCTCCAATCTTTTTGGCATCAGGGACTGGTTTCTCAGAAGACAATTTTTCCATGGACCAATGTGCTGTTGGGGGGTGGTTTCAGGATGATTCAAGTTCATTACATTTATTATACACTTTATTTCTATTACTATTACATCAGTTCTACCTCAGATGATCAGGCATTAGATGCCAGAGGTTGGGGCCCCCTGATACAGTATACATTAATATCAGTGCTAACTCACCTATCAGATAGCAAACTTTTAAGGAAATAGAGCAAATCTTCTATTCGTTGGCATTCCCCTCACTATGTACTCTGCACAGTGGTTGTTGAGCAAATGATTTGCAGAGTGTGAATAAAACTCAAAGCAAGTTATTCATTAGTAAGTGTGAGTAATGGAAAGGAAAGATTTGGGGAGCTGCATATGTGGTGCTAATCTGTGTGTTTTAGTCCAGGCTGAGTTCTAAGATGAGGGTGGAGTCCCAGGGAAGTTTCTCTGTACCAGGTGCAGGATTAGCTGTAAATGGAAAGTATCTACAACAAAATGTCCAGGATCCCCTCTTCCCGGTAAGCCATCTGGATTCTGATGACATAAACATGATGCATCGTCACAACAGCGTGTGAACAACATCTGAGTAACATCACTGAGTTGAGTTTCTGAGTAGTAACTAGGAGAAAATAAATCATCATTCCCACATAGGCAGAGTCAAACAAGCACTGAGTTGGCCAGAAAGTTCATTTGGGTTTTTCATAAGATCTTACAGAAAAGCCTGAATGAACTTTTTTGGCCAACCCAAAATAAGAACAGTGTTCATCCCAATTTCTTCACTTTTTGGAGGTATTATCATATTCTTCTATTCTAAACAATGCATGTGAACTTTAGAGAAATTACTGAAATGTAAAATAAAATATAGGCAATCACTTTTTTTGATTTAAGATTTTGAGTGAAACTACTAAATGTCTTATGCCCAGAATTTAAGGATGTGAAAAGCATCGAGAAAATAGGTGGATAAGATGAAGTCCTCTTCTGGTATACCACCTCAAAGACACCTTATTTCAACTGTTTTATTTCCACATATAAAGGTGATATATTTATGGTCTGAAACTTATCTCTCCTTACAAACCTGTATTTCTAAACCCTGAGAATGGTACTACCATACACTCAGTGTATCTAAAAATACAGTATAGATTATCTAATGTGGGAGAAGATGGAGAGAGCAGACTATGCGGCCAAAATTAGATGACAATAGCAAGCAACTATTATTACAATAAATGTAAATGCAAAGTTTTTTATTTTGAAAAGACTAAATCAAACCATATTATACCTATAAGAAACCCATGTAAAACAACAAGATTCAGAAAAGTGGAAAGGAAAGGAAAAATAAGTGCAAAACAAAGCAACAACAACAGATAGGTTTATTTAGCAAGTATTATGTATCAGGTACAAAGTTAATAGCTTGTTCAAGGTAAGAAAAATGAGAATTGAGTTATTATTATCACACAAAGTTTAGTTAAGACAAAAAGCTATTATGCTGACCTAAAAACTTTTTTATAATAATTAAGAATGTTCCACATTGAAGATATAACCATCATAAATTTGTATGCAGTGAATAATATACCACCAAAATATATAACACAAATGCTGCCAGGAATACAAAAAGAAATCAAAAGAAATTGATTACAGTTACAGGAGACTTTAACACTTCTTTATCACTCCTCAGCAAATGAAATAGAAAAAATTAATAGCAATAAGGTAAATTTTTTAAGTATTCTATGGATACTTTAATCAAAACATGCTCTATCTTTATATTTCATTAGATCTCTATGATTAATAATATAATTCAGATCCTCTATATCTGTGATCAGCAAATATTTTCTGTAAAGGGCCAAACAGTAAGTAGTTTAGGCTTTGCAGTCCTTTTGTTTGTAGCTGAAAAGCAGCCATAGATGATACATAGACAAAATGAGCATGGCTGAGTTCCAATAAAACTTTATTTACAAAAACAGGCTGTGGGATGTTTTTGGCCAGGAATCTGATTTACCAACTTCTCTATATGATTTCTTCTATTGAAGTGGTCATGAAACATTTACAAAACAGCATATTTTAGACCACAAAAATAATAATAACAATAAAGTCTAAAATAAGAAATGCACAGACCATATATTTTGACAAGGCAATCAACATAGGAATATAAGCAGGAACTAACACCCCAAGCTACTCAGAAAATTCGAAGACTCCTCAAGCAAAATAATTCTTCCATTCTTTGTTTTTAAGGGCCCTATTATACCAACACGTCATTTCCTGCCCATTTCCTCAGCTCAATCTGTAGATTTTTAAAAAACAATGAACCTGAAGACAAACCCCCAGAATGAGAATGAGAATAAAACCATAGTCAAAATTCTTCTTCACGCCCTGTTACCTTCAATTCTCACTAAGGAGTAGAATACAAAAAAGGATACTCCAAAGAGGATGCTCAAAGAGACGTATATAGATAGAGAGGGGCTCTTGGCTCTGGCCCTGGGAGGGAGCTGAGGACCCTAAGACCCCTTAGGAGGAAACCCTTAGGAGGTCCAGCTCAGCCTTTTCACAGCTACAAGCGGGCTTCCTAGCTCAAGGCTAAGGGGCACTTCCCAGAATGTTAGCTCGTTCTGAGTTCCACTCATTCCTATGTGCCCTTGAAGTACCAATCTACCTCTCCACACCTCGAGGAGCCTGTCTCCCAGATGACACAGCTGTTGACCTTCCCAGTACCAGCACACAGACCAGAGGACAGAGCTGTGACCCCCCATCCTCGCCCCTCCCAGGGGCCACAAGTAACTCAAGTATTCCCTTCAGGAATGAGTCCACAGCCCTGGCTGATTCAATCAAACCCTTCAGCAGGTGTGGCATGTTCAAACATCAGCCTGGAAACAACTCAGGAATGGAAAGTCCTACAAATTCCTTGAACCTGAGCTGGCTTTCCAAAACTTCCTTCCACCCGGGGAGGTTTAAGGGACCATATCCGACAGCTGGGGGGTCATTGCTGAGTCCCATCTGGTTGGTGCCTGAAGGTGGGCTGTTACTGGATACTCAAATGGACATTCAACCCAGGAGTCCAGAGTAACTCAAGGGACAGCAGATGGGAGAATGCTGCAGAGTTGATGGCCACGCTCATGTCACGAGAAGAGGTGGCTTCTAGAATCTACTTCGCAAAATTCAGAAGGGCACACTTGTGAAAGGACAAAATAAATGGACATTTCTCAGTATCTGGGTAAACTAGCAGGGGTCACCATCTCCTTCCTGCCCACCCAGCCAGTTCCCTGCCATTCCTCTAAGATCTTCCTCCCTCTTTTCTCTTTCCCTAGACTGAGCCCAGAACTTGTCACCTGCCGGGCCAGGATTCCACCTACTCAGTTTGTTCAGTGTATCTGAGCAGAAACTATTTATCCTGATTATCTTTTTGCTCTCTGCCTCTTAGTCTGGGAACTTCAAGGGGGGGCGGGAATCTGAGTTGAATTAAACTACAGGAATTCCTTTTCTGGGATTTTTTTTTTTCCCCTCCGACCCAGCTGCAGTTCATTATCGGGGTTTCTCTCCTCTTGCATCCTCAGCTTTCTAACCCCTGCCTCCCCACTACTCCGCAAACCCCACCCCCGAGGATTTCAATCACCGAACCCAGCGCGCTCTGCCTCAGTGCGCCTCACTTACCCCGATGCCTCGGCTTCGGCGCGTGAACTTGGCGCTGCTTCGCGCGCGCGGAGGGAGAACTGTAGCCCCTATAGGTTCTGGGAGAGCCCGTGGGCAGGGATCGCGCCCTCGCGGCGCCGAGCAGTTATAAAGGCGGCAGAGGGAGGAGGGAGTGAGCAGAGGGACAAGGGGCGGGAGAGGGTCAGGGGGAGAGGACACGCCTATTCCAGTTCCACGGCACTGCGCGCTGTTATGAAAATAAAGTCCCCGGGCCAGAGCATGAGCCAAAAGCCGCCTGACGTCAGCGCCACAGTCACCCTTGGAATGGGTGGTGGCGGCGGTGGTGGTGGTGGTGGGAGGGGAGAGCCAGAGCACCCACTCCGCTCCGCGTGCGGCGCATCACCTGGTCGGGACGTCCCAGGGCATAGGGTAAAGGAAGGGGCCAGAGAGCAGATGCTTCCTATCCGTTTGGCCAGCTGTCACCTCCAGGAGAGAGCCACCCCTGCCCTCCCACTGGGCACTCCAGTCTGCCCAGGACACGGGCTGGACAGTTCGCAACATCCCATGTGATTCCTGGGTACCCTGGGAAGCCAGGCCGGGGAAAGGAAGAACTGGCCAGCGCCTGGGTGCTCCGCAGTGGCAGTCAAGGCGGATGGAGGCCAAGAAAAATATCCAGCCCCGCATGGCAACTCCCCCGGTCAGAACTGTCCCCAGACCCACCAGTGCTGCCCGATGACGGACAGAGGGAGAGGACAGGTCCTTACGTCTTCATTTCCTCACTAACCCCCGCTTAGAGCCTTGACAACGCAGGTGGAAGAGAATGGATGCCAGATAAAATTATGATATAAAAGAATTTGCCTTTCTGTCTGGTTCCCTCTCCCTCCGCTGCCCACTCCTCCACCACTGAAACCTGCTTTTATTGACTTGTCAAACAATCCCTGAGTGGCTGCCTCCTGGGTGCCAGCCTCCGGCAAGGCTCTACCCCACTGCCATGCAAGAGGGAGGGCTGGGTGCATTTAAGGTGCTGGTTAGTTAGCACACCTGGTCAGCACACCTGGGGTACTATGCATGTAAGTGAACTGAACAGGGAAGGTCTAGGACTCCCCAACTTTTTCCTCACATCTCCTCACACCCCAACTTTCCAGAGTTTTGTTTTGTTTTGTTTTTAAGTTTTTATTGAATTTGTTACAACATTGCTTCTGCTTTGCTTTTTTCTTTCTCCAGCCAGGAGGCATGTGGGATCTTAGCTCCTGGGCCAGGAATTGAACCCACATCTGCTGCACTGGAAGGCAAAGTCTCAACCACTGAACCCCCAGGGAAGTCCCTCCAGAGACTTTTTAAAGCTGGTATTTTGGAGACAGTGACTCCAGCTTTGTAAGTTTTTATTTCTCTCTCAAGAAACCACAGCCAACGTACAGCATCTTGGAAGACTTCCCTTGAGGTCTGCAGCTCAAGGGTCTAAGTCCACGGGCTCCTCTCCCGGGCTCCTAGCCCTGCACACGTGCTTGTGTGTGTGTGTGTGTGTGTGTGTGTGTGTGTGTGTGTGATTGTCAGGGACCGGAAGCGACAGCGCTTTTTAGCATGTGCTCTCTGCTAAACCAGGTCTTCTCTCTGGACCTCAGTTTTCTCATCTGTTAAAGGAAGAAGTTGAAGTGGTTCATGCTTGTCACATGTGTATGTCATTCAGGCCACAAAGGTCAGCCACAGGTATAATTTAAACTTTCTAGCAGCCAGCCACATTAAAAGAAATAAAAAGAGGGGAATTAATTTTCATGATGTATTTCATTTAACCCAGGAGATCCCGGACATTGTCATTTCAACATGTAATCGACATTTTTAAAAAATATATTAATGAGCTGCTTTACAGCCTTGTTTCAAACTATGTTCTCAAAAGTGCAATGTATTATACTTTCAGTCCTGGCCAAATTGAACCAGACCCAGTTCCAGTACTCAAAAGCCCTGGGCTGGTGGTCTCTAAGGGCTCTTCGGGCACCAGCATTTTAGGGGTCTGGATCACCAAGGTTAGGATGAGGTTCATGACACCAAGAAAAAGATATCAAGTTGACAGAGGGGGTAAAAGCAGAGGTGGGTCATAACTTTGGGGATTCCCTACCCCCAACATCCTGCGATCCCCAACTCCCACAAGAAATTCTGGGAAAACTTATGAGAAAAGCATGAGTGCATTTTCTTTTTCCTGTTGCTCCTGGCTGGCTGGCTGGCTGGCAGACCCGGGGCTGCATCCAGGGGAGCCTTGTGGACATGCCTGTTTGGAAGCGCTGCCTTTGGTCACTGGTGCCCATCAGTCTCCACATTTCTGTTTACAGCAGATTTCCCACCTAGTCCTCTAAGTGCTCTCCTTTTTTTTTTTTTCTAGTAGTGTCTTGTGTTTATTTCTCTGGAATCTTCCCTAGTGACTCAGACAGTAAAGAGTCTGTCTGCAATGCAGGAGACCTGAGTTCAATCCCTGGGTTGGGAAGATCCTCTAGAGAAGGAAATGGCAGCCCACTCCCGTATTCTTGCCTGAAAAATCTCATGGACAGAGGAGCCTGTCGGGCTATAGCCCATTGGGTCACAAAGAGTCGGACATGACTGAGCGACTAACATGCACAGTACCTTGTTTTTTTCATATTTATTTATTTATTTGGCTGCACTGGATCTTAGTTGCGGCATGTGGGATCTTGTCCCCTGACCAGAAATCAAAGCCTGGCCCCCCTGCATTGGGAGTGCTGGTCTTAGCCTCTGGACCACCAGGGAAATCACAACACTCTCTCTTCTAGCCTCCTTTTCTCTTCTCATGTGTACCCAGTCACTCAGTCTTGTCTCTTTGCAGCCCCATGGACTGTAGACTGCCAGGCTCTTCTGTCCATGGGATTCTTCAGGCAAGAATACTGGGGTGGGTTGCCATTTCCTCCTCCAGGGGATCTTCCCAACCCAGGGATCAAACCCACATGCATCTCTTGAGTCTCCTGCATTGGCAGGCAGATTCTCTACCACTGTGCCACCTGGAAAGCTCTTATCAATAGCCAGCCCAGCGTCCATCCAGGACTGCAGTGAGGCACTCAGGGCACAAAATTTAAGGTGGCACTAACTCAGCCCTGAGAGTGGGCGCCTCCTTAAATGCTGAGCCCTGGGCACCTTGCCCTGCCCCAGAATCCTTGCGGGTCCAGTTCTGTGGGAGGTGGGGGAGCCTGAGGAGAGGTCACTAGCTGATTAATTTTGCAGTGCCCCCAAAGAAGATAAGGAGGGACCTAGTAGCTGAAATAATTTACTTGCTGATGGTCAGGAGAGCAAGGTTGAGGCCCCTAGAAATCAGTGACAGAAAAAGCCTAAAGGGAGTCTAAATGGAGTTCTGCTCCTCTGAGTGTTATCCAGCTTCGAGTGACCAGTGGCATTGTTGAGGGACAAGAAGGGAAGCCCATGTGACTGGAAATGAGAGGAGAGAGAGACTCACAATAAGGGCGCTTGTTCCCAAGGTTGGAGAGGACCTGCATTCAGCCCCAAGGCCGGCAGGGATCACTTTCCATGAGAAATGGCCTGGGTTTGCCCAAGGACACAGTCCCTGCTGACACCTCCCTCACCACTCCCCCCCCCCACAGCCAACCATCCCCGCCAGGACCCCACCCTTGACTGCAGGACAGAACTGGTCACATAAGCGGCTCTCCCTAGTGTCCTGGTGCTCGGACCCTCTCACCAAGGCCCCCTCAGCGTTCAGGGCTGTAGAACCTCAGCCCAGGGGCTGCCCTTTTCTCTGCCCACCCTTCCTCACCAGCAAGATGGAAGGTGCCACCTGCCAACCCCCCACCCCACCGCCCCTGACCTCCATTAAATCCCATTTAAGAAGCATGTGAGGAATTCCTTGGAGGCCCAGCGGTTAGGACTCCTCACTTCCACTGCAGGGGGCATAGGCCTGATCCTGGTCAGGGAACTAAGATCCCCCCATGCCACTCAGCAAGGTCAAAAGAAGAAGAAGGAGGAGGAGGAGAAGTATCTGAGTTGGGACAGGGTGGGGTCGGGGGAACCCAGGGGAATTCTGTGTCCTCGGGTCAATTACACTCATGGAACAGCACAGATCACTGAACCTCAGCTCCTGCCAGCTTCCTGCTAACCATGGCTTTTCCATCCAATTGCTAAACCATACAAGGAGCATCTGAGAGCCAACTACACAAGCATCGCAGGGAATGTAATAAAAGTTTGAGAAAGATGCTACTCAGTCTCTACCCCTGGAGGGAATCTCCACTTTTTTTTTTTTTTTAGCCATTTAGCCACCCTGGATGATCTGTATAACATGCTGGGGATTCATAAGAAAACTGCCTTGAACGAGCTCCACCTGCAGGTGAGATGGATATAACGAAACAAAAGTATGCATTGTAGAGAGTAGCGTAGAAACTTATATACTAACATATGTAAAATAGATAGCCCAGTGGGAATTTGCTGTATGACTCAGGGAACTCAAACCAAGGCTTTGTGACAACCTAGAGGGGTGGGATGGGGAGGGAGGCTCAAGAGGAAGGGGACATACATAGGTATACCTATGGCTGACCACATAGGGGTCATGTGTTGAGGTGTGGCAGAAACCAACACAATATTGTAATTATCCTTCAATTAAAAATAAATAAATTGAGAAAAAAATACAGTTTTGGAACACAAAGTGTGCATTGTGTTACATGCTATACTGAAGAAACACACAGGGCCACAGCTGGGCACAAAAGGCCACAGCGTGCACAATAGCCCTCCCAGGAGGTAGGGGAGGGGAGAGGCTTAAAGGATGAGTAAGCTTTTCAGGTGGAGAGGGAGGAAGATGAGTGAGGGGGAGGATATTTCAGGCCAAAGGGACAGAATCTGCAAAGGCACAAAGGTTGTGACAGCCCTGCCCAGCAACGCAGCATGGGCACCAAGTGTAGGCAGCAGGCGATGAAGCCAGACAAGCAGACAGTGGCCAGAGGGCGAGTGGAGGGCCAGACTCATCCCAGAAGCAGACAGGCGCTGCAGCAGGAAGCAGGCAGCTCACCTGATGGGGGCAGGGACGGGCAGCCTCTGCTGGGGTCCTCAACGCAGTGACCAGGGTCCTTATAAGAAGAGGACAAGGGGACTTTCCTGGTGGCCCAGAGGTTGAGAATCCATGCTTCCACTGCAGGGGACATAGGTTTGATCGCTGATCGGGGAACTAAGGGGGCTCCCCAGGTGGTTCTAGTGGTAAAGAATTGGCATGCCAATGCAGGAGACATAAGAGACATGAGTTCGATTCCTGGGTTGGGAAGATCCCCTGGAGGAGGGCATGGCAACCCACTCCAGTATTCTTGCCTGGAGAATCCCCATGGACAGAGAAGCCTGGCGGGCTGTGGTCCATGGGGTCGCAAAGAGTCGGACACGACTGAAGAGACTTAGCCCACATGCCCAGGGAGCAAAGATCCCACTTGTGCCCTGGAGCAAAAAAAAAAAAAGGAAGAGGACGTGGAGAGATACACAGGTACAGACGAGGCAGAGACAGGGAGGAGCCACGGTAAGGCAGAGGCTGGAGTTACTCTGCCACCTGCCAAGGAGCATCAAGGATGGATGAGAGCCTCCAGAAGATTCTCCTTCAGTGCTCCAGGAGGAACCAGCACCACCCACACCTGGGCTTCAGACTTCCAGCCTCCCGAACAAACTTCTGTTGCTCTGGTCTGGCATCCTTTGTTACGCAGCCCTGGGAAATGAAAACACTCTGGGATGAAGGTGACTGTGTATCATCCAGCAGGTTCTGTGAAACGCTGAGAGGAGCCGACCTGGTGCAGCAGGAGACCCAGGCCTTTGTCTTGACCTGGCCTTGGTTCCATCCTTCCACCTCCAGGAGGTCAAAGCGGAGAAGTGGCGAGTGCAGAGGGTAAACACGTGTGACTCAGGAGACACGACACTCGAGGTCCCGGGAGGCAGCCTGTTGGGGAACCCGAGCTTGTGGTCAGTGGGCTGGCCAACCTCCAGCCTTGCCTCTTGTGATCAAACCATTAAAAATGCAGGGGTTATAGCTCATACTTGCCCACCTTCTCTGGAACTGGATTTAATATTGGGCTCATATTCAGGGTCTTAATTCCAAGGTAAGTTATGAGCTGAAGCTGCCACATGAGACAGGTGTCACCAGTGACCCCAAAGCTGGAGTGGAGAACCCTCTTAAGTGCCCAAACTGGTTCAGCGGCGAGAAACCTAATACAGCTGCCAGTCTCCTCTTCCAGCTCCCTCACGCCTGCCCAGTGGATCTGCCCTGACCTCCCTCTCTCCTTTCTCTGTCTCTGTCTCTCTCTCTGGCTGTGCTCAACCCAGGGCAGGGAGTCAGTGACCAGAGGGACTCACATTAGAATGAATTTCCATGACTTGACCCTTGGGGTCGGGAAGATCTGCTCTGAATCTTATAAACAGCTCCAGGATCTGTTTCCTCATCTGAACAAAGGGAGCTGATTTCACTGAATTCATGGTGTTGTCAGGAGCATCACATGGAGTTAGTGTGATTCATTGGCAATTCAGTAATGTGCACGCACTCACTCGTGGATTTCCAGCCCTGAAGACAGGAAGGTGGCTTCCCGAGTCTGTGCATGAAAGACAAGCAAAACCGTGAAGCTATCCAAATTGTCCTTCGGTATCTGGCCCTTGTCAGGTCTCTCCCTCATGTCCAGTTACGCAAACACTCATATTTCCCACATGCTGCTCAATCAGTGGCTAATTCCAAGGAAAACACAGACTTAAAGCAGAGCGAAACTCCTGTGGAAAGACTCTGGGCTGGCACTGGGCAACACCCCAGGGGACTCTGCCAGCAGGGACACACACCCGTGGCACCTCTAAACCGCCCTGGCCCGAGGCGAGTACAGAGCAAAACAAGACTGCTGTGGGGCTACCACTGCCTGCCATCCACTTCCTTATTTCCCTGGTGCTACCCCAAACCACCGCTGCTTGAAACATCTTTTCAAGAAAACAACAGGCGTGGCCTTGGGAGGGAACAGTGTAAATAGGCACCGACAAAGGTAAGCGTTGAGAAAAGAAGACAAAGTTAACGGAACGTGGGAGAAGACCAAGCCGACCTCATTTTGGTAAAGATGAAGGCCCCAGGTATTTCTGGGGTGACTAGTCGGTTTCCCAGAACCAAGGCTCGTCTTGGGTCCCTTGAGGAAGATTTCTGGATTGAAACTTTAGGAAATTTTATTTTCTCATTGTAAAGAAATATGGCTCTCCTCCATTTTAATACTGTATGTATGTGATATTGTTGTTGTTCAAGCACTAAGTCTTGTCCGACTCTTTGCAACCCCACAAAATGCAGCACACCAGGCTCCCCTATCCTTCATTATCTCCCAGAGTTTGCCCAGATTCACGTCCATTGAGTCAGCGATGCCATCCATCTATCTCATCCTCTGCTGCCCTCTTCTCTTTTTGCCTCCAATCTTTCCCAACATCAGGGTCTTTTCCAATGAGTTGGCTCTTCACAGCAGGTGGCCAAAGTATTGGAGCTTCAGCTTTGGCGTCAGTCCTTCCAACAAATACTCAGCCTTGATTTCCTTTAGGATTGACTGGTTTGATCTCTTTGCAGTCCAAGGGTCTCAAGAGTCTTCTCCAGCACCACAGTTCAAAAGCTTCAATTCTTTGGCACTCGGCCCTCTTTATGGTCCAACTCTCATATCCATACATGACTACCGGAAAAACCAAAACTTTGACTATATGGACCTTTGTAAGCAAAGTGATGTCTCTGCTTTTTAATATGCTGTCTAGATATATATGCACACTTTGCAATGTTGAACTATTAGTTAATAATTGGGGCTGAGGAAAACAGCATAGTATGTCTGGCCCATGATGCATACAATATCAGTGATTAGCAGCTCTAGGTGGGAATAAGCTTGATCAATAAGAGGATTGAAGTTCAGAAAGGCCAAGGGGCTCCCAATGCAGGGGGCCCAAGTTTGATCCCTGGTCAGAGAACCAGATTCCACACACCAGAAGTTAGAGTTTGCGTGCCACGACTAAAGATCTCACATGCCACAGGGAAGATCGAAGATCGCATGTGCTTCAACTAAGACCCAACACAGTCAAATTAATAAAAATAAATATTAAAATTTAAAAAGAGGTCATGTGAGCACACAGCAAGATGGTGGATCGACCTCAGAATGAAACGACCTTGCCAGCACTTTGATCCGGACTTCCAGCCTCAAGAAGCATGAGAAAATAAACCTCTGTTATTTAAGCTTCCCCGTCAGCCGTGTTTCGTTAAGGCAACCCGAGCGGACTCGGACGACCAGTTCACTTTCTTTTCCACAACTGTGACACCTGGCATCCAGAGTCCACTTTCCGTAGCACTTGTGTCTTCTGTCTCATGTTTTATGTTTCCAGAAGCTCTCCAGTGCAGATGTTATTATCCTCAATTTATGGATGAGGAAACTGAAGAGACCAAACCAGTCAATCCCAAGGGAAATCAACCCTGATTATTCACTGCAAGGACTGATGCTGAAGCTGAAGCTCCAATACTTTGGCCACCTGATGCAAACAGCTGACTCATTGGAAAAGACCCTGATGCTGGGAAAAACAGTGCAGGAGGAGAAGGGGACAGCAGAGGATGAGATGGTTGGATGGCATCATGGACTCAATGGACATGAATCTGAGAAAGCTCCAGGAAACAGTGAAGGACAGAGAAGCCTGTAGTCTACGGGGATGCAGAGAGTCAGACACGACGTAGGAAGAGAACAACAGACTGAGGTTTGGAGAGGCAAGTGGCCTGCACATGGGTCAACCTTCAGAATGTGGAGCCATGTCTGCACACCCAGGCCCTCCGCACTCCACAGTCAGGCCGTTTTCAGGGAATCGCCTGCCTCGGCCCCCTCGGCCCATGTGTGGCTGACTCTCCAGGGACCTCAGGGCCGGGTCACCGCCATGTTTTCCCTGAGAGCCCTGGTGGGCCTCGCCCTGCTAAGTTCATTTGCAGCTGGTCCTGCCCTGAGGCCTTAAACAGCTTGCTTTTTTTAGCTTTGGCAGGAGCTGTGGCTCCTCTCCTCCTCTCTCTTGCCCAGGTGAAAAGAACTGACAAATTGACTTCACTGGGGCCAGGCTGGCATCTCTTAGCAAACGCCTCCATTCTCCGCTTGTTTTCCGTGATTCGGATTCGGTGCCCTTGCTGTGTTTCTATACATTCTGAGAGGCATACCTGAGTATTCATCAGGGACCTCATTTCCTAGCTGCAGCTCACCTGTAACTTTAAGGGTTCCTGGAACACACAGAGAAGGGGATGCTCCCGGCCCTGGGTTTCCTGTCCCCTCCCCTCTCCACTGATTCCACATCCTTCCCCGTTTTTCCTGTGTTCTGAACTCTTTGTTTTGTTTGTTTTCTGTTTTGTTTGTTTTCTTTCTTCTAACATTTATTTGACTGTGCTGGGTCTGCAACACACAGGATCTTTGATCTTCTTTGCAGGGTCTTTAATTGTGGCATTCAAACTCTTAGTTGCAGCATGTGGGATCTAGTTCCCCAACAAGGGATCAAACCCAGGCCCCCTGCATTGGGAGCGCGGGGTCTTAGCCACTGGACCACCGAGGTAGTCTCTGTTCTCTGTTTTAAGCTGACATCTGTTGAGAACCATGCGATGCCAGGCCCAGCATTAGATGCTTTATAGGCCTTCTTTCGATCCTTTTTCCCTCCCAGGAAGAAGCTGATAAACACATTCTTGGCAAGAGATACCAGACAGATACGGTTTAATGGGTCATTTAGCCCTGGGACACTCTAGTGGAAACAGAACTTCCGCCAAAGCTGAGTCTGCCGTTGTAAATACAAAAGTATTCGTCAGCCAGTTAAGGAAGGCAGTGCGTGGTTTGGTTTAGTTTGATAGATGGGAGGTGCCTTCCTTTGAGATGTTGAATCATGTTATGAGGTGCAGGGTCACCTGTTCCTCTTTTGCAAGGTTGTTCCCTTGGCAAGCATTGTTACAGGGAAGAATTGGTTTCTTTTACTTTAACCTTTATTTCCCATTGCTTTTATTCATGAAAAGGGTACTGTCTATGCATAATGACCCCCCTCAGGAAACCTGCTCTGAGATATTTGCAAGATTAATGGCCTTTTTATTTTAATTCCTCACCTCCTCCTCAATTCTGTTCTATAAAAGAACCTAGCATCCAGGCCCCAACAAGATGGTGATTTTCAGACATTAGTCTGCCATCTTCTCTGTCTGCCAGCTTTCCAAATAAAGTCGTTATTCCTTGCCTCAACACTTTGTCTGTAGACTTACTGTCAGAGCCAGCTTGGACTCTGTATTGATAGGGACAGAGTGAAGGACAAAGTAAGTGATTAAATAGTTAATCCCACTAGGGGATTGTGAGTAGAAAAATATGGGAGACCCCTGTAAGTTAATGATTACTCAAGAAAGCAGGCTTGCTTAGCAATAAAACCAGGCAACAGAAGCATGAGACATGCCCCCAAAACAATAAAACAATGGGTGCATGAGACCCACATCCTGCCCAGTGAGCTCAGTAAATTAATGATCCCTAGGATACACTCTCTGAACACATAAAACACAATAATTTGTGGACCTAGATTGACCACCCAGGGACAAGAAAACTCCTCTGCCCAACCTGTAGGAGGAGCTGATGATGGAAGCATGATGTCTACTCAAGAAAGACAAAGAAGTTCTTTTCCCCCTCCCCACTTTTCCTTTGATTATAAAACTATAACACAGTAAATTCTCAGGGCAGGGCACCCTCCTCATCCATCAGCTTATAAGCCTCACAAGCATCCTATTCTAATTCAGTTCATTTCAGCTCAGTCGCTCAATCGTGTCTCTTTCTGACCCCGTGGACTACAGCACACCAAGCTTCCCTGTCCATCACCAACTCCCGGAGCTTACTCAAACTCATGTCCATCGAGTCAGTGATGCCATCCAACCATTTATCCTCTGTCATCCCCTTCTCCTCCTGCTTTCAATCTTTCCCAGCATTAGGGTCTTTTCAAATGAGTCAGTTCTTGGCATCAGGTGGCCAAAGTATTGGAGTTTTAGCTTCAGCATCAGTCCTTCCAGTGAATATTCAGGGCTGATTTCCTTTAGGATGGGCTGGTTGGGTCTCCTTGCAATCCAAGGGACTCTCAAGAGTCTTCTCCAGCACCACAATTCAAAAGCATCAATTCTTTGGCACTCAGCTTTCTTTATAGTCCAACACTTACATCTGTACATGACTACTGGAAAAACCATAGCTTTGACTAGACTGACCTTTGTTGGCAAAGTAATGTCTCTGCTTTGTAATATGCTGTCTAGGTTGGTCATAGCATTTCTTCCTAGGAGCAAGCATCTTTTAATTTCATGGCTGCAGTCACCATCTGCAGTGATTTTGGAGCCCAAGAAAATAAAGTCTTGGACTGTTTCCATTGTTTCCCCATCTATTTGCCATAAAGTGATGGGACCAGATGCCATGATCTTAGTTTTCTGAATCTTGACTTTTAAGCCAACTTTTTCACTCTCCACTTTCACTTTCATCACTTTTAGTTCTTCTTCGCTTTCTGCCATAAGGGTGGTGTCATCTGCATATCTGAGGTTATTGATATTTCTCCCAGAAATCTTGATTCTAGCTTGTGCTTCATCCAGCCTGGCATGTGCATTGATGTACCTGCATATAAGTTAAATAAGCAGGGTGACAATATACAGCCTTGACGTACTTCTTTCCTGATTTGGAACCAGTCTGTTGTTCCATGTCCAGTTCTAACTGTTGCTTCTTGACCTGCATACAGATTTCCCAGGAGGCAGGTCACGTGGTGTGGTATTCCCATCTCTTTAAGAATTTTCCAGTTTGTTGTGATCCATGCAGTCAAAGGCTTTGGCATAGTCAATAAAGCAGAAGTAGATGTTTTTCTGGAACTCTCTTGCTTTTTTGATGATCCAACAGATGTTGGCAATTTAATCTCTGGTTCCTCTGCCTTTTCTAAATCCAGGTTGAACATCTGGAAGTTCACAGTTCACAGTACTGTTGAAGCCTGGCTTGGAGAATTTTGAGCATTACTTTAGTAGCGTGTGAGATGAGTGCAATTATGTGGTAGTTTGAGCATTCTTTGGCATTGCCTTACTCTTGGGATTGGAATGAAAATTGACCTTTTCAGGTCCTGTGACCACTGCTGAGTTTTCCAAATCTGCTGACATATTGAGTGCAGCACTTTCACAGCATCATCTTTCAGGATTTGAAATAGCTCAGCTGGAATTCCATCACCTCCACTTGTTTTGTTTGTAGTGATGCTTCCTAAGGCCCGCTTGACTTCACATTCCAGGATGTCTGGCTCTAGGTGAGTGATCCCACCATCGTGGTTATCTGGGTCATGAAGATCTTTTTTGTATAGTTCTGTGTATTCTTGCCACCTCTTCTTAATATCTTCTGCTTCTGTTAGGTCCCTACCATTTCTGTCCTTTATTGTGCCCATCTTTGCATGAAATGTTCCCTTGGTATCTCTAATTTCCTTGAAGAGATCTCTAGTCTTTCCCATTCTATTGTTTTCCTCTATTTCTTTCCACTGATCACTGAGGAAGGCTTTCTTATCTCTCCTTGCTATTCTTTGGAACTCTGCATTCAAATGGGCATATCTTTCCTTTTCTCCTTTGCTTTTAGCTTCTCTTCTTTTCTCAGCTATTTGTAAGTCCTCCTCAGACAACCATTTTGCCTCTTTGCATTTCTTTTTCTTGGGGATGGTCTTGATCACTGCATCTTGCACAATGTCATGAACCTCCGTCCAAAGTTCTTCAGGCACTGTGTCTATCAGATCTAATCCCTTGAATCTATTTGTCACTTCTACTGTATAATCGTAAGGGATTTGATTTAGATCATACCTGAATGAACTTAGCCTCTTGCTGAATTATTTTCTGTGCTGAGGCATAAAGGACTACGGTACCGGAGCTCTTTGAAGTCCCACTAAACAACATCTAATGGTTTCAGTATCATTACTCAGTTGACCAGAGAAGGCAATGGCACCCCACTCCAGTACTCTTGCCTGGAAAATCCCATGAATGGAGGAGCCTGGTAGGCTGCAGTCCATGGGGTCATGAAGAGTTGGACACGACTGAGCGAGCGACTTCACTTTCACTTTTCACTTTCATGCATTGGAGAAGGCAATGACAACCCACTCCAGTGTTCTTGCCTGGAGAATCCCAGGGACGGTGGAGCCTGGTGGCTGCCATCTATGGGGTTGCACAGAGTCGGACACAACTGAAGCGACTTAGCAGCAGCGGCAGCAACTCAGTTGACAACACAATGGTACTTATTAAGCACCTTCTGTGTGAAGGGATTATATTACTCTTGCAACACAAAGATTTCTGGTTGCTGAACTTGAAACTGCAGAAAGTTCGTGAATGTTTCTTGGCATCTTTCAGGGGAGATGTTTCATGCCTTTCTGAGATTTTCAAGGACCTTCAAGTTGCTCATGATTCAGAATGACTGCTTTACAGATTTGTTATAAGCCTTCAGATGTTAAGATACTTTGTAAAAAGAACAAACACATGTAACTAATATGTTCTAATATTAGTAACATATGAACTAATATGTAAACACATAGAAAAATGAAGTCCCTGTTCTCTATTGCCATCTGTCGTGGAGGCATGCCATGACCTTGGGGGACAGAAGTACCCTCTCCCACTTTTATTCTCCCCTCTGCTCAAGGAGCATCAATCTGTTGTCGAACAAAAGGACTGGTTATCCAAGCTACTCCATCTAAGGCACTTGATTGAGTTGGAAGGCCCAGAAACTGACTGGTCTCTTCTTTAGCTTCATTCCTTTGCATGTGTGCGTGCTAAGTCACTTCAGTCATGTCCAACTCTGTGCAATGCTATGGACTGTAGCCCACCAGGCTCTTCTGTCCATGGGATTTCCCAGGCAGGAATACTGGAGTGGGTTGCCATGCCCTTCTCCAGGGGATCTTCCTGACCCAGGGATCAAATCCACATCTCTTGAGTCTCGTGCCTTGGCAGGCGGGTTCTTTACCACTACTGCCAAGCTCTGTTACTCCTCAGAAATCACTGTTTAGCTTGTGTCCTTGGTAGACTGCCTTGAGTGAAAGGAGTCATCAAGCTAAGCGATTTAAGTACATACACACAAATACACACACAGACACACTCGTGTCCATATTTATATTGTAATTTAAGTCAACAGACACCCTGCTTAGCCATTCGGTTCACTCATGCATGCATTTAATCAACATTTATTGTCTTATCTGGAACCAGGCTCTGGAGTTAAGGACAGAAGTCAAGTAGGTCCCGGTCCTTAAGACCTTCACAGTCTAATGAGAGATAGACACCTAAGCATATGATTTATGAGACAGCGGGTTAAATGCAAAGAAGTAGATAATTGGGAATTCAAAAGAAAGAGGGTGATTTCTCCTGGAGGGATGAAGGCAGGAAAGGCTTCACAGAAGTGATTTATGAGCTGAAATATAAAGGAATGAAAATGGGTCATTTGTAGAGACATGGATGGCCCTAGAGTCTGTCATACAGAGTGAAGTACGTCAGAAAGAGAAAGACAAACATTAAATATTAACACACACATGTGGAATCTAGAAAAATGGTACAGATGAGCCTATTCACAGAGCAGGAACAGAGAGGCAGACATAGAAAATGGACATGTGGGCATGGAGAGCAAGAAGGGGAGGGGTGCGTGGACTTGAAACAGTAGCACTGACATAAAGCCACTGCCATGTGTAAAATAGACAGCTAGTGGAAGCTGCTGTGCAGCACAGGGAGCTCAGCTCGGTGCTCTGTGATGACCTGGAGGGGTGGGATGGGGTGGGGTGGAAGGGAGGTTCAACAGGGAGGGGACGTAAGTATGCGTATAGCTGATTTGTGTTGTTGTACAGCAGAAACTAACACAACATTGTAAAGCATTTATACTCCAATTAAAAAAATAGAAGTGACTTATGAGCTGAAGAATAAGCTAAGACCAGACGTAACAAAGAATACAATGCGTGCTGCCCCTCCAGAGGGGTGTCTCCTCCTTGGAAACACTCACTCAACACTAGCTAATCTAACACCCGTGGGTGCTGAGCACTAAACGCCCAGTCTTCCACTCTGTAATGGCAGTAACACATAGTCAAAGCATCCAGGGGCCCTGCCCCTTTCTCCTGAGTGAGAAAAACAATTTGCGTTGCAAACATCTTGGCTGGGGTGGAGGGCACTTTAGAGCAGGTGTTCCCGAGCCTAAGCATTTTATAATCCAATTCAAGGCTACTCCCATCTCTGGCCAAGTGAAAGCCAGCCTTTGACATGAGCTGTGTCAGGAAGGCCCATCTAACCCCCAAATCTCCTGCCAGAAAGAACCCTGTCATCTGCCTGGAGGTGGACCATGAGCATCATTCGGAGTCTTACTTTGAAATCCTAGTCTCCTGTGAAATGCCCCCTGCATTGGAATCACAGAGTCTTAACCACAGGACCCCAGGGAAGTCCCCTCCTCTCCTAATAGTTGCTAAATATTGTCCCCATTTGGAGCCTGCTTTGCCTACGCCTGTGAAGTGCCAGCCATGTCAGGGCACAGACGTCCCCAAACTCAGAACCCAGGCCTGCCTGCCCAGGGTTCTGGAAAGATGGAACAACACATGGAAAGGAGCTGTTTAGCTGGGGATCCTTCTGCTCAGCTCCTGAGCCCAGGCCAGCCTTCATAGCTTTGAGCGGGTGGCTTAACCCTTTCCTCCTCAGCTTCCCAGTCTGTAGGTTGGGGCTAACACCTCCTCCAGACTTCTAGATCTGTCCATCCACAGTGGTTGCCTGGAAACTCTGAGAGGTGCTGTGGGGACGAGGGGCGGAAAACCATCAGCCCTCAGGGGACTTCCAGTAAAGCTGGGAGATGCTTATAGTAGTGCCCTGTTGGATGAAGAACTTACACAGGGTGTGAGGAAGTGCTGGTATATGGTGCCCACTCTTCCTCTGGGGTTCTTTAAAGGCTGGGGGGATGGCGGTCTGGGGGAGTGACCCACAGTGGCTAAAAGAGTGAGGAGAGGCTCTCGCAGATCTGAGACGTGAGCTGTGGACTTTGTCATTCAAGGCCCCATGTGGAATCGGGAGCAACATGGGGTCTTCCTGGATTAGAGGTTAGCATGAGTCCTGTCAGAGGTCGGTCATTTAAAACATAATCTTAAGACTTCCCTGGTGGTCCAGCGGTTAAGAATCCACCTGCCCACGCAGGGGACATGGGTTCAGTCCCTGGTTGGGAGATACCCGTGGTATGTGGTTGAGATCCCACATACCACGGGGCAACTAAGCCCATGTCTGAAACTACTAATCTTACGAGCTCTGGAGCCCATGCACCATAACCAAAGATATCTCATGACGCAACAAAGAACCAGTGTGCTGCCGCAACTAAGGCCCGACACAGCCAAATAAATACCAATAAATAAAAATAAAATGAAGCATAACCTTAGAACTTCAGCGTCCCCTAATTTAGTGGATGAGACACCACCAGGCTCATTCTTTGCCCAAGGTCCCCTTTGCAGCCACCGGAGTCCCCTGTTGCCAGCTGTTCCCAGAACTTCTAAGAACTGTGGGCTACACGGCCAACATGTGTCCCCAAAGAATATTTGAGAAACACAGCACCTGAAAGGCCACGGATGCCCCAGCAGAGTAGCTAATCAGAGCTTCCTAGTGTTTTACACATCAAATAAACCAGAAAAAGCAAATAAACACTCCCAGTCTGGCCCATAGGAGAACAGATGAGGCCGTTATGAAAGATGGGATGTGACTCTTCCAGGACAGCTGGGGGAAAAACTCTCTTTCAGAGAGAATCATTACTTAGCTTGCTTGGTTTCCTGGGGGTGGGGGGTGGGGCAGGGAAGTGGGAGGACACATCAATTAATGATTAGTGATTGCAGGCATAAGCAGTGGAAATGGGACCTATACCTCCTAGCTAAACTCTCTCTACCCAGTTACTTGTAGCTACTCATCTGTCTCTATCAAATTGTACACTTTCAGCTGGTGCCTAAATAAACAAGTGGAAAAAGTTAATTTCCTGGCAGGAAATTCCTGTGTAATTAGTCAGCAGCTTCAGCCCCTGCCCTGTCACTCACCAGGACCGTCACCTTTATCAGAGCCACCTCTCTCCATCCCTGAAACCGTCACCTTAAGCCAGGCCACTGTGGGCCACACAGCTTCCTATTGATCTCTGTCTCTAGTTCTCTTCCCTCAAGTCTCTGCCACTCTGGAGATCTTCAGTATAGAGACCTTCCTAGATCCCAAATCTGGTCCACCCTCCCATGTTTAAAATCTGCAACATCTCTTCATTTACTCTAGGATAAAATTCAAACAACCTTGCACAACTTACAAAGCCATGCTCTGGCCCCTGCTTACCATTCCAGACTCCTATCCCCCCTTCCCCATCTGGAGTCTATGGGGTCGCAAAGAGTCAGACAAGACTGAGTGACTGAGCACACACATGGCTAATTACAGAAAAAGAATACAGTCCAACAATAACCTGAGCTTGTCAACCTTCCTGTCAAACTAACACAGTAGAAAATTTCCTCTAGACATGTGACTTTACATCCACGACTGAATTAATTTATTCATTATATTCCATTTACTAGAAAATCCATTTTGTCTTTACTTTGGGAGAGCATGAAGAGAGGAATTATTCCTTAGACTTTGGTGCATATTAAACTGTAGACTGGGGCTCTTCCTTGGTGGCTCAGTGGTAAAGAATCCCCCTGCCAAAGCAGGGGACATGGATTCAATCCCTAATCCAGGAAGATCTCACAGGCCAAGGAGCAACTAAGCTCGTGCATGCTTAGTGGCTCAGTTGTGTTCAACTCTTTGTGACCCTGTGGACTGCAGCCCACCAGGCTCTCTCTCCAGGGGATTCTCCAGGCAAGAATGCTAGAGTGGGTTGCCATGCCCTCCTGCCAGGGATCTTCCCAACCCAGGGATTGAACCCAGGTCTCCCACCTTGCGGGTGGATTCTTTACCATCTGAGCCACCAGTGAAGCCCAAGAATACAGTGGGTAGCCTATCCCTTCTCCAGGGGATCTTCTCAACCCAGGAATCAAACCAGGGTCTCCTGCATTGCTAAGCTACCAGGAAAGTCCAACTAAACTCATGCGCCACAACTACTGAGCCTGTGCTCTCGAGCCCAGGAGCCACAGCTATTGAGGCAATGAACCCTAGAGCCCCTGCTCAGGAACAAAGACCCAGCACAACCATAAATAAATAAACATTATCAACAGGAGACTGGACTAGCCACTCGCAAAAGTGAATCTTGTTCAGCCTCATATCTCCATGCTGATAAAAGCACTTGGTATGAGGAGGCTGCTGAATGATGATGAGGCTGCTGATTAAGGATGAGCTGAATGAATGAATGAAGGAGGGGGTTAACTCAGAATACAAAGTGCAAGAACTAGGCTGTTTTACCTAGAATACCTCACTTACTTCTCACAACCATCTGTGATACAGGCTATGTAGCTACTTCCGATTGAAACCACTCTCTAGCATTCAAACATTGTTTCTTTCTCTTTCGCCAGGGAGCGAACCCAGACCTTAGGCCGGGAAAGTGCAGAGCCCTAACCACTGAACCACCAGGGCATTCCCTCAACACCTTGCTTCTCACTACTTGTATCATGGAGTCAGGGCTGATCTTTCACAGAAAGGAAAATTGTGGTATCACTTAATTGGCTAGAGAGAAGACTTTCACTGCCACACAGAATTTATCTTCCAATCGTTACAGAAATATGTAAGTAAACTTTGAAAGGTACGATAAGCTGGTGAAGACAATCTAGCTGAGTTAACTGTTGAACAACAGGAACAGAATGAGGGCCAGGTATGCAGATGCCTTCAAGACCATAACTGAATATTTGCAATTCATGGATGAAAGAAATCCTAGTCTGGGAGATCAAACAAGATGTCAGGAGACAAAGAACCTCTGTTGTAAAAGAGAAGGCTCTGCATGTTAGCTCCCTGTCAAAGAGATGTATGTATATCAACCTAGGTCCCATTAGGAGGCAAAAACCGATGTCAACAGGAACTGTTTAACATAAAGAATTATGGGAACTTCCTGGTGGTTCAGTGGTTAAGTCTCCACACTGCCAACGCAGAGTGTGCAAGTTCAATCCCTGGTCAGGGAACTAAGATCCCACGTGCTGTGCATCATGGCCAGAAGATTTAAAAAAAAAAAAAAAAGAATTATGAAGCTATGACAGGAGTGCAACTATAAGTTGTCAAAAGACCTCTAGAGTGTACTTCAAGGCTGAAGGAGAATACCCAAGAAAAGACAAAGGTGGAGGGGAGCTCCCCGCCAAAGGCTGGGCTTCTGATCTCGTTGGAGAAGCTGTGTTTGCAGCCCACTGGGTGGTGAAGTTCACTAGGCTGATCAGGCCAGAGTTGGTCCACAACTGCTGGGCAGGCAGGAAACAACTCCCCAGGGTGCTGGCCCGCTGAGGCTGGTGGACAGGAGGGCAGAGGGGCGTTGGGCACCACTGCAGGCCTGGAGTGGGCAGAACCAGTAGGGAGGGCTGCAGGAAGGCAGTCACTGGGCTGGAAGTTCCCCAAGAGACCAGATGTTCTGGGAACACTGCTGAGGCCCAGCACCGCTGTGTTCACAGACCTGCACCACCGACCATCCATGTAACAAGAGACAGAAAGGAGGGAATTCCCTGGAGAACCAGGGAATTAGGATTCTGTGCTCTCACTACAAAGGGCCCGGGTTCAATCCCTGGTCTGGGAACTAAGATCCTGCACACTGCAACTAAGAGTCTGAATGTGAAACTAAAAAGGTCCCATGTGGCAAAGAAGATCCTGCGTGCCACAACTAAGACCAGACACAGCCAACCAAATAAAATAGATAAATAAATATTTTTAAATAAAGAATAAAAATTTAATTAAAATAAAAAGAAGAGCAGATGCCACAGTGCACTTAGAAACTAACTGCTCAGGACCCAGAAACAGAAATCATCATCATCATTAATATTTACCAGTGTCTATTCTTGGGATTCCCTGGTGGCTCAGACGGTGAAGAATCTGCCTGCAATGCAGGACACCGGAGTTCGATCCATGGATAGGCAAATGGCACACCACCCCAGTATTCTTGCCTGGAGAATCCCATGGACAGAGGAGCCTGGCAGGCTACAGTCTATGGGGTCATCATTAATATTTATTGGTGTCTATTTTTGGTTAGTTGTTGTTGTTTAGTTGCTAAGTCGTGTCCGACTCTTTGCGATTGTAGCCTGCCAGGCTCCTCTGTCCATGGGATTTCCCAGGCAAGAATACGGAGTGGGTTGCCATTTTCTTTTTCAGAGGATCTTCCCAGCCCAGGGATCAAACCCACATCTCCTGCATTGGCAGGTGAATTCTTAGCCACTGTACCACCAGGAAAGTCCAGCCACCCCCATTTTATAAGAAAGAAAGGCACAGCAGTGCACAGAGCTTAAACACCCAGTGTGACATAACTCACACGTAGCACAGCCGTGTCACTGAAGCATAGAGGACACGTGGTTTCTGTCACCGCCTTAGGTACGCACAGGACCCCGTTCACCTTCTCTCACATGTAGCGGTGTGTGGCCCAGAGCAGTCAAGGTTGTGTTCTGCTCCACCTTTCTAGAGGTTTAAGGCAACTCACCTGAACTCTCCCCTTGCTGTTTCCTAATTTGAAAAACAAGAGGTGAAAAGAAGGGACTGTCATCAGAAATCATCAGTTCCGCAGTGCAGAAGTGAGCCAAAGCTGCTCTCCATGTTTACCTCTCAACCATCGGGATGGGCTCAGACAGGCGCTGGTGCCATCCATTTCCGGAATTTGCCAGCCTCCACAATCCCACTGCATCCCCTGCAGCTAGTGACTTGGTTTAGTGCTTTGCTTTGGCATCTGATAAAAGTTAAATCCAAAACCTTTAATGTGGCATCATTGTATTTATTTTGGCTTCTAACTTACAAAGGAGAGGCTCATTTTATTTTTTCAAAGTCAGGTGATGAAGAGGAAAATGAGCCAGGCCACTCCAAGCTGAATTGACAGAGAGCTGGAGGCAGAGATGAATGAGTAGTATTAGCACCCACTTAGGCAGCTGTTCCAAAGGAAGGTGGGATGGTCATGCAACATTTAACATGGCGACAGTCCCAGGCTCAGGTTCAACATCAGCCAAACCTATCCTGACTCACAAGGTGTGGCAAAAGAAGATGCTGCCTACAGGACAAACTGCGTTGAAAATAACAATATGAATTCAGAACTTTTCCCTCTTTAAAAAATATGCAAGGAAAGGCAAGCTGATAGGAACAGAAGGCAAATGACCATAAGGAAATCTATGGGGGTTGTAAGTGTTCTAAAACTGAATTATGGTATGGCTACACCAATTACCAGAGTAGAAAGGAGAAGGAGAGGGAGGGGAAGGGGTGTCTGGAACAGAGCCAAATCAGCCTAAGCTCCTAAATCTGCTAATCAACAAAAGTGAAATGTCCCAAACCGTTAGGAAATGGATCATATAACTCACCCACTTCTAACTAGGGCTTCCCTGGTGGCTCAGATGGTAAAGAATCTGCCTGCAATGCAAGAGACCCAGGTTCAATTCCTGGGTTGGGAAGATCCCCTGGAGAAGGAAATGGCAACCCAGTCCAATATTCTTGCCTGGAGAATTCCACAGACAGAGGAGCCTGGTGGGCTACAGTCTATGGGGTCACAAAGAGTTGGACATGACTGAGTGACTAACTTTCACTTTCCTATAACTAACAATAAGCCATTTGGGAGATATTTGCCTCTATAGTTTTTCATCTCTCTTTGATATAGCCAATTATCACTGCATCCACTGTATTATAGTAACTTGCATACTTATCTTTTTACTCTCACTAGGCTGTAATCCTCTTAAGTGTAAGCACTGGGAGTAACTGGGTTTTATTATTATTATTATTATTAATTTGGCCGTGCTGGATCTTAATTGCAAAGGATCATTAATCTTTGTTTCAGTGCAGGATCTTTAGTTGCAGCATTCAAACTCTGAGTAGCAGCATGTGGTATTTATAATCATTCCCTGACCAGGGATTGAACCCGAATCCCCTGCATTGGAAGCACAGAGTCTAAGTTACTGGGACCACTAGGGAAATCTCAGATTAATTATTTATGTACTCCACAGTGCCTAGGTAACTGAAAATATTCATTCAATAAGTTATATTAATATTTACATATCACTTATTTTTATTTGTTTATAGGTAAATGTATTCACATTGTTCAAAACTCAAAAGTTACTTACTTAAGGGCATACATATATCATGAAGTGTTCCCTTTCCTCATCACCCCCAGATGTACTGGCAACAAATGTCCTCAGTGTTTGACTACGAAAGTCTTTATTTCTCCATTTTTAAAAATAATTGTATTCATTTATTTATTTTTGACTGCGCTGGGATGCTCTCTAGGTGCTAGCTGTAATACGAAGCTTCTAATTGAAGAAGCTTCTCTCGTGGATCGTGGGCTCTAGGGTGTACAGGCTTCCGTAGTCTCATCACGTGGGCTCAATAGCTGAGTTTCCTGGCTCTAGAGCAGCAGCTCAATAGCTGTGGTGCACAACAATTCCATTGCTCTGCAGCATGTGGGATCTTTTCAGACCAGGGATCGAATCTGTGTCCCCTGCATGGGCAGGCAGATTCTTAACCACTGGACCACAGGGAAGCCCCTATAATCAAACTTTTAAAAGGTGAAGACAAAGTTGAAAGCATCAAGGGAAACGTGAATCATCACATACAGTAAGATTAGCAATATTATTGATCCTCAGTAAAATAAGATGATCAGTATAGTTCTCATCAGAAACTCTGGAGGCCAGAACACAGTGGACTGATATTCATATTCAAAATGCTAAAACAACCACCGCAAAGCTGTCAACTATGAATCCTATATGTGGCAACTGTCCTTCAAAAGTGAGGGAGAAACTGAGACATTCCCAGATAAACAATAGCTAAGGGACTTTGCGGCCAGTAGACCTTTTCTGCAAGAAATCTTTAAGAGATTCCTGTAAGGTGAAATGAAAGGAGACTAGATAGTAGCTAGAAGCCATACGGAGAAATAAGGACACCAATGAAAGTAAATACATGGAAAATTATAAAAGCTAGTACTAGTATAACAATGTTTTGTAATTGTACTTTTTATTTTCTACATGAGTTGAGACTAATACATTTAAAGTAAAATATTGTGTAAAAGCTATTATTGCTATAACTTTGGTTTGTAACTTCAAATCTTGCTTTCTACATAATTTAAGAAACAAATGCATTTTAAAGAATTATTAGCTCATGTTTTGGGGCATACAACATATAAAGGTGTAATTTTGTGACATCAGCAACAGAAAGGACTGGGGACAGAACTGTAAAGAAGGAGAAGTTTTTATGTTATTGAAATTAAGCTGGTATAAATTCAAATTAGAGTGTTATAACTTCAGAATTTTAAATGTAATCCCCCCCCCAAAAAAATGTAATCCCCATGGTAACTAAAAAGACAATAGCTAAAAGGAAACAAGAAGGGAAAGTAAACACTTCACTACAAAAAATCAAGTAAGCACAAAAGACAGCAATTGGGAAATAAGGGACAAAAAAAAAACCCTAAAGCATACTGAAAACAAATTGCAAAATAACAGAAGTCCCTCCTTATGAGAAATTACTTTAAATGTAAATGGGTTAAACCCTCCAAGGACAGAGATTAGCAGAATGGATAAAATCACATGATCCAACCATGTGCTATCTACAAGAGACACACACGAGCTCCAAAGACACAGAGATCGAAAATAAAAAGATAGAAAAGACATTCCATCCAAAGAGTAACCAAAAGAGAGCAGAGATGCTATACTAATATCAGACTAAATAGATTTTAAATCAAATAAGTTTACAAAGAAAAGCATTATATGTTATAAAATGTTCAATACAGCAAGATGATGTAACAATTATAAACATTCGCATGCCAAATGATAGACCATCAAAATAAGTGAAGCAAAAGCTGGCAGAATTTAAGGGAGAAATAGTTCTAAAAAATATTGGCAACTTCAGTACCCCACTCATAATAATGGATAGAACAACCAGACAAAAGTAAGGAAGTAGAGGACTTAAACCAAGTAACTCTAACAGACATAGTGTACAGAGCACCCTACCCAACAGCACACACGTTATTCTCAAATGCAGGCAAGACATTGTGCAAGCCAGGCCACAGATTCAGTCTCAGTATGCTATCTGACCATAACAAAGTTAGAAACTGGTAACAAAAGGAAAGCTAGAAATTGATGAAACTGTGGAGAAACCAAATGACACATTTTTAAACAACCAATGGATCAAGGAAGAAATCACAAGGAAAATTAGAAAGTAGTTGCAGGCGAGTGAAAATGAAAACACAACTCACCAAAACTTATGGAAAGTGGCAAAATTGGTGCTTCGGGGGGAAATTGTAGTTATAAACATATTTTTTTAAAAAAGGAAGGAAAGAGGCGGAAAGAAAGGAAGACTAAAAACAGATCAAAGTACAGTACAATGATAAGAAAATAGTTAGGGATTTCCTTGGGGGTCCAGTGCTTAAGAATCTGCCTTCCAATGCAGGGGACTGGGGCTCGATCCCTACTCAGGGATCTAAGGTCCCACAAACTGAGGAGCAACCAAGCCGATGTGTCACAGCTGCTGAAGCCCAAGTAGAGAGTCTGTGTGCCGCAAGAAAGGACCCTTCATGCTGCAACTAAGACCCAGATGCAGCCAGATAAATAAATATTTTTTTAAAAAAGAAACAAAAAACCAGAAAACAGTAGGTTTTGCTGAGGATGTGGAAATTGGAATGCTTGTGCACTGTTTGTGTAAATATAAAGTGGTACGGCTGCTATGGAAAGTAGTTGAATGCTTCTTCAAAAAATTAAAAATTATCTGTGATCCAGCAATTTCACTTCTGGGTATATACACCTGAAAGAATTGCAAGCTGGGTCTCAAAGAGGTATTTGTATACCCATGTTCATAGCAGCCTTATTCACAATAACTAAAACATGGAAGCAATCCAAGTGCACACTTAACAGATGAGTGGATAAGCTAAAAGTGGTCTATACGTACAATGAAATATTATCTTGTCTTTAAAAGGAAGGAAATTCTGCAATATGCTATAACATGGATCAACCTTGGGGACATTATGCTAAATGAAATACTCCAGTAACCAAGAGACAAATACTGTAGATTCTACTTACATGAGGTACTTAGACAAGATCATAAGGACAAATAGTATAATGGTGGTTGCCATGGCATTGAGGGGAGGGGAGAATGGGGAGTTGTTTAATGGGTAGTTTCAATTTTGCAAGATGAGAGAGTTGTGGGGACAGATGGTGGTAGCGGTTGTACAACAATGTGAATGTGTATAATATCACCTAACTGTATACTTTAAAATAGTTAACATGGTAAATTTTATGTGTATTTTACCACATTAAAGGAGAAGTGGGAGGGGGAAAAACCTGCCCAGGAATGTTTACAGCAACTTTATTCATAATTCCCAAAACTTGGAAGCAACATAGATGTCCTTCGATAGGTGAGTGGATTAACTATGATACATCCAGGCAATGGAATGTTATTCAGTCCTAAGAAACGAGCTATCATGCCATGAAAACTAATCTCAACAGCTAGAGAGGTGGACCATAAAGAAGGCTGAGTGCGGAAGAACTGATGCTTTCAAATTGTGGTGCTGGAGAAGACTCTTGCGAGTCACTTAGACAGCAAAGAGATCAAACCAGTCAATCCTAAAGGAAATCAACCTTGAATATTCACTGGAAGGACTGATGCTGAAACTGAAGCTCCAATACTTTGGCCGTCTGATGTGAAGAGCTGACTTTTTGGAAAAGACCCTAATGCTGGAAAAGATGAAAGGCAGGAGGAGAAGGGGATGACAGAGGATGAGATGGTTGGATGGCATCACTGACTCAATAGACATGAATTTTAGCAAGCTCCAGGAGATGGTGAAGGACAGGAAAGCCTGGCGTGCAGTAGTCCATGCAGTCCCAAAGAGTCAGACACAACTTAGTGACTAAATAGCAACAAATATATATATATACTGCATGATTCCAACCATATGACATCCTGAAAAGGGCAAAACTATGGAGACGGTAAAAATAGTAGTGGTTGCCAGGCTTTTAGGGCACAGGGCGGGACAAACAGGTGGAGTGAGGATTTATAGGGCAGTGAAAATAAAATATTCCAGTGATAGACAGATACAAGTCATTATACATTTGTCCAAACCCTTACAAGGTATAATACCAAGAGTGACTCCTAAGGTAAACTATGGACTTCAGGAAATTACGATGAGTCAATGTGGCTTCACTGATTGTAAAGTATGTCCCACTCCGGTTGGGGATGTTGATAATGGAGGAGGTTATACACATATGGGGACAGCAGCATATCTCTGTACCTTCCTCTTTATTTTGCTGTGAACTTAAAACTGCTCTTAAAAATAATTTTTTTGTATTATTATACAAAATAATACCGTTCAATTCAGTCGCTCAGTCGTGTTCAACTCTTTGTGACCCCATGAATTGCAGCATGCCAGGCCTCCCTGTCCATCACCAACTTCCGGAGTTCACTCAAACTCATGTCCATCAAGTCGGTGATGCCATCCAGCCATCTCATCCTCTGTCATCCCCTTCTCCTTCTGCCCCCAATCCCTCCCAGCATCAAGGTCTTTTCCAATGAGTTAACCCTTCGCATGAGGTGGCCAGAGTATTGGAGTTTCAGCTTCAGCATCAGTCTTTCCAAAGAACACCCAGGACTGATCTCCTTTAGAATGGACTGGTTGGATCTCCTTGCAGTCCAAGGGACTCGCAAGAGACTTCTCCAACACCACAGGTCAAAAGCATCAATTCTTCAGCACTCAGCCTTCTTCACAGTCCAACTCTCACATCCATACATGACCACAGGAAAAACCATAGCCTTGACTAGACGGACCTTTGTTGGCAAAGTAATGTCTCTGCTTTTGAATATGCTATCTAGGTTGGTCATGACTTTCCTTCCAAAGAGTAAGCGTCTTTTAATTTCATGGCTGCAATCACCATCTGCAGTGATTTTGGAGCCCCAAAAAATAAAGTCTGGCACTGTCTCCACTGTTTCCCCATCTATTTGGCATGAAGTGATGGGACCAGATGCCATGATCTTCTTTTTCTAAATGTTGAGCTTTAAGCCAACTTTTTCACTCTCCTCTTTCACTTTCATCAAGAGGCTTTTTAGTTCCTCTTCGCTTTCTGCCATAAGGGTGGTGTCATCTGCATATCAAAACTGCTCTTAATAATAATTTCATTTGGCTGTACTGGATCTTCATTGTATGATCTTCAATCTTTGATTTCATTATATGGAATCTAGTTCTCTGACCAGCGATTGAACCCCAGCCCCCTGCACTGGGAACTCAGATCAGCAGGAAAGTTCCCAAAATACTTTTTTTAAACCATAAGGATATATCAGAGTTTTGTTTGAAAATTAATTTCAGAATGAAACATAATTTTTCTAAAAGGGCTGTTATCAGAATAAGTCTCAAACTTCCCCAATATGCACCCCTATTTGACATATTTTTAAATACTTTCATCCTTGTATACAAGTTGTCATTAAAATAATGCTTTATGTGCATTATAAAAACATACAGACATAGAAATCCAAAAAGGATGAACTTTTAAAAATAAATAGAAGTAAAAATTCCAGTATCTGCTGCCCACAACTCCTCGAGGTCAGAGGGAAAAGAAATGAGCCCTGGCCGCAGGCCACTGGCCATCGGGTGACTCAGGGAGTCTGCAGAGTCGGGGAGAAGGGGCAGGAAATGACTGCACTGCTGCTCAGTACCATAAACTCCAAGCCGACGTCAGACTATCAGTCTCAGGAGACACACACTCTTCTTCCTCGCTCCTCCCTCTGGAACCCTACCCAGGTGACCAGCACAGAGGTGGCTCTGCTCTCTTTCCCATGTAAGCTACCGGCCTGAACTTTGTCCTGGCCGGGCTTTTGGCCTCCTTCCAGACCGCCCTTGGTGATCATACATCAGTTGGAGTTCACCCAGGCAAACACACTAAAGAGGTGAGCTGTGAAATAAGACTTTATCTGTACTCCTCCCAAGATAGCACCTGGAACCTGGCTGGGGACAACACTGGCATTGTTAGGAAAATTACACTGACCAGAGCCGTCTAAAATACATGTTTCTTCCTCAATGTCTTCTACCACGCTTCTGAAAAAAGGAGACTTCAGTCGAAAGCTGTTATCCTGAAAAACAAAAGATTTTTTTCCCCTTGCTATATGCTATGCTATGCTATGCTAAGTCACTTCAGTCGTGTCCGACTCTGTGTGACCCCATAGACGGTAGCCTACCAGGCTCCCCTGTCCCTGGGATTCTCCAGGGAAGAACACTGGAGTGGGTTGCCATTTCCTTCTCCAATGCATGAAAGTGAAAAGTGAAAGTGAAGTTGCTCAGTTGTGTCCGACTCAGGCAGGTATTAGAACTTTTTTGAAAAATAGTGTCTCCTTTTAAATTGCTATAACCTTGTGAGTACATTATAAAACAAACATAAACTTACACATTATAAAACATATACAAACCTACAAAGGTACACATACTGCCTTTAATTATCCTCAAAGGAAAAAATGAACAATCTGGTTTGTCACCAAGGTCCTCTCAACCCTAAAGTTCTGATTTGGGGTGAGGTTTCACATGAATATTAGAGCTTCCCTGGTGGCTCAGATGCTAAAGAATTTTCCTGCAATGTGGGAAACCTGGGTTTGATCCCTGGGTCAGGAAGATAGGAATGGCAACCCACTCCAGTATTCTTGCCTGGAGAATCCCATGGACAGAGGAGCCTGGCAGGTTCATGGGATCGCAAAGAGTCAGACAGGACTGAGCTACTAACACTTCTACATGAATACTATGGCAGAGTCCAAACGTAAAATGTATTCATTTTCTAGAGACTTGCTGAAAATATAAAACTACGGAGGAGAGGAGAATCTTTTCCACTCCCCACCTCACCCTCAGTCCTTTGAATTCCACTCACATCAATGAAACGGACACAGAAGCCACAGATTAACTAGAATGTGATCAAATCTCTACTTCATTTTGTCAGTATAAGCTCACCATACTAATTTCCTGAACATCCTTGGATGAATTTAAGAAATCATGGGGACTTCCCTGGTGGTCAAGTGGTTACGATTTTGCGGGAATGCAGGTTTGAAGCCTGTTTGGGGAGCTAAGAACCAAAAAACCCAAACATAAAACAGAAGGAGTACTGTAACAAATTCAATAAAGACTTTCAAATAGTCCACATTTTTTTAAAAAATCTTAAAAAAAAAAAATCACTGAAGATGTAGAATAAGGAATGAATAAGGAGTGACCACGCTGTGGTTTCAAAATGCCACGAAGAAGCTTTTCTGTTTCCTCAAGAAATGACTCATTACATCAAGTTACTGAAATAACAGATGCCAAGCAGCTAGCACATGCCTAGCACACAGCAGGCTCTCCAAATCCTTATGTAAAGAACCACAAACAAGCCATTACAAATACACAAATAGAAGCATGTCGAATTAGAAACCTTCTCATGGTCTCCATGCTCTTGACCCACCCAGAAAACACAATAAGGATGTTGGTTTGAAGTTGGCTCTGGAGGGAACAGCTTGAGTTGGGGAGTTTCAAAGAGGTTGGGTATTGGGCAGGAGCCACCTGTGGATTCCTCCCCTGAAAGGAATGTGTGGGAAAAGCCAGCACTGAAATCAGTTACAGTGGAGTTAGCATACCTCACCTGTATGCTGCTACCACTCTTTTGGAACCAAAAAGACAATTCCCCATCACTTGGAGCTGAAAGACATGTCTTCAGTACAGAATGGACGAGCAAGTGACTCATTAGCTAACCAGCAACAGGCTTATTGGACAAAGGAGTGCGGGCTTAACAAAACTTGGTGATGGTGGTTTAGTCGCCAAGTCGTGTCCGACTCTTGCAATCCGGTGGACTGTAGCCCGCCAGGCTCCCCTGTCCATGGGATTCTCCAGCAAGAATACTGGAGTGGGTTGCCACTTGCTTCTCTAGGAGATCTTCCCGACCCAGGAATCAAACCCAGGTCTCCTGCATTACAGGTAGATAACTTACCAACTGAGCTATGAGGAACTAGATGGATATGCAGTAAAAGGAGGCTTCCCAGGTGGCGCAGTGGTAAAGAACCCACCTGCCAATGCAGGAGATGCAAGAGATGCAGATTCAATCCCTGAGTCAGGAAGATCCCCTGGAGGAGGAAATGGCAACCCCCTGCAGTCTTCTTGCCTGGAAAATTCCAGGGACACAGGAGCCTGGCGGGCTACAGTCCACGGGGTCACAAAGTCTTGGACACAACTGAGTGACGCACATCAGAAGAGGGATTCGTGGCTTAGCAAATTCACATTCAGAAACACAAGCATGCAGTGGGTAAGTGATGATACGGGGGGGTGGGTGGGCGGTGTGTGAAAACATCAACAGTACTCTGAGGTTACAGACCGGGGTGGGCGTTGCAGGGGGCATCAATGGATGGCAAGGGACTTTATCAAAATCCCAGGAGGGAAGGACAGGCTTTTGAAAAGAACAAAGCTGCTTGTGGGCTGAAAAGGAGGGAATGCCAGCTGGGACTGTAAGCAAGAGATAATAGAGGAATGCAACTTTTTCTTCTTATAACATCTGAATTTCAGTTTATTTTTATCTCCCAGTCCCCATCTTCTGGGTCAACCTAGTAGATCCTCATGAAGGTTGACACCTTCAAATACCTGAAGGTGGTTCTCATAGCCATCCTGACCCCCAGCCCTTCATCACTGTGGGCCAAATATCAGACAAAGAGCCCTTTAAATAGGCCACAGTGAAAACTTCCCATTCTGGAGTATTTTTCTCCCTTCTGCCATCTACTGGTGAAAATGAAAATATCATAGCCTCCCACCGAAGGAGGATCTGCAAGGATCTGGAAGTTTGGATCTGCAAATGGGTTTGAAAGCCCTTTTGTGTCATATACTTCTTTATTAGGTGGAATAAATTTTTTTTCAAAGGAAAAAAATATAAACGATGATTCGATCTTCAATCAGTAAGCACTTGCTGAATGAATAATATGAAATTATACATGTACACATAATACAAAGTGTATTTAGGATAAAGAGTAGAAACTTGGCATCAAATTGGGTCCCTTATGAGCTGTATGGCGAGCTGTATGGCAAGCTGTATGGGCAAGCTATTAATGCTTATCCACTCTTCATCTGTAATAATCCTAACAATAATGACAATCACAATGGCTAACACTTAGTAATCATTATAAGGAAGAGCCACAGTATAGTTCATTTAAACCTCACAAGGTAGCTTTATTACTATCCGTGTTTCTTCAGATAAGGACATTGAAACAAGAAAAGTTGAATACTTTGCCCAAGGTCTCACAACTGGATAGTCCGGCTCCTTAGCTTATAATGCGGACAATAATACCCACCTTTCAGGATTGTTCAAGAAACTAGAGACAAGTGAAGTTGCTGATACACAGTTTGTTACAGAATATGATAGATATTGAAACTTCTGTGTGCCGGGCTCTGCAGGATGTTAGGAATCACATCCACTAGAAGGCTGCGGTCCCTGCCCACTGGGTGAGCACAATCACAATACAACATTAAGACTGAGTTCAGCCCAGACAGCACCCAACTTTTCAGTATTGTCTTCCTGCTACCTGCCACAGCGGCTGCGAGAGAGCAGATGCTGGAAAGGAGAAAGGGAGGGGACAGAGTTAAAAAACAAATAAAACCCGGTTCAAGACTCTGCGAGGCAGGACTTCCCTGGTGGCCCACTGGTTAAGAACCCACCTTCCAATGCAGGGGATGTGGGTTCAACCCCTGGCCAGGAAACTAAGATCCGACATGGCTTGGCCCAACTAAGCATACGGACCTCCAACCAGAGAGCCCACATGCCGCAACTAGAGAAGGCTGGGCACCCCAACGAAGACCCAGCACAGCCAAAATAAAATTTAAAAAATTTTTTTAAGAATTTTTTTTCTAATTTTTAAAAAAGACTCTGTGAGGCAGACGGGAGAGATGCTCTTATTTCCGTGTTAACGAGAGAAATCGAGGGTCAACGACTCCACAAGGTCACAGAGCTACGATCAGTCTCTTGACGGAGACTGTGTTCCCACACTCCGCTGTGCTCCATGTCCCTCCAGTTTCTTCCAGTCCCTAGATGGCGCCCGTGGGTTAATGAAGGATGACATTTTGGGAAGGTACTGGGTGGACCATGAACAGATAAAAACTTCAAGAATATGAACAGATATGAGGTCCACCTCCTAGAGATTCTAGTCTCTATATGAGCCCATATTTTCCCCTCATCTCTCTTCCACTTGACACAAGTCAGCTCTTCACTTTAGGTGAGACTGCTTAGTACGATTTCTCAGAGTTCAAGTTTCTGCAGTTATTTTTAGCTGGCGTTTATAGTGCATACCTGGGACAGGTGAGGCATGAAAAGGAATGTGGGTGTGGGTAGCCCTTGAGTCTCTAGTGCCAGGGTCTGGGTCTCTTGTCATTCCAGCTAAAGAGGGGTGACTCACACCCTGATTTATTATCGGCCCTGAGGCTGGATTTCACCCTAAGAACTATGTGGATTAAAACTTGTCTACTCTCTGATTCTGCATTCAAGTCTTTGGAGCATACTTGCTTGATGTTATTTTGTTACCTGCTTTTGATAACGTGGATGCCTTCATTTTCTGTAACCAACACCACAGTCTGTGGTTCTTTCTGGTCTCATTCCTCAGGGCTTTGAAGGACCGGGGGCAGATAGTCTCGGATTTGGATTTGGGGCTAGATCTGCAGGTAGGAACTTACCTGGAAAACACTCTGGCTATAAACCAGATGTTCCTATAGAGTCAGCCAAGTTCCAGGAGATCCACTTTTCTTGGCTGCACCGGGTCTTCATTGCAGCATGTGGGCCTGGTTACCCCGTGGCAGGTGGTATTTTATTTCCCTGGTTAGGGATCGAACCTGCTGTCCTCTGCATTGGAAGGTGGATTTTCAATCACTGGACCACCAGGGAAGTCCTTCATCACATTTTTGAAGGGCTGGGAAAATAATAATCATAACCTAGTTGAGTCTAGATCCCTCCCAGCAACTTCTAGAATCCTCCCAGACGGCCCTTAAATTCCAGACAGCCTGGAATTCTGGGCCTGCTTTAAGCTTAGAACCACCTTCTCGGCTGAAACCCCAGCACTGGGATCCTGTGTTGTTCAGTTTCTAAGTTGTGTCTGACTCTGTGACACCATGGACTGCTGCACACCAGGCTTCCCTGTCCTTCACTATCTGCTCGAGTTTGCTCAAACTCATGTCCACTGAATCAGTGATGCCATCCAGCGATCTCCTCCTCGGTTGCCCCCTTCTCCTCCTGCCCTTAATCTTTCCCAGCATCGGGATCTTTTCCAATGAGTCGGCTCTTCGCATCAGGTGGCCCAAGTATTGGAGCTTCAGCCTCAGCATCAGTACTTCCAATGAACATTCAGGGTTGATCTCCTTGCTGTCCAAGGGACTTTCAAGAGTCTTCTCCAGCACCACAATTTGAAAGCATCAATTCTTCGGCACTCAGCCTTCTTTACAGTCCAACTCTCACATCCATACATGACTGCTGGGAAAAGCATAGCTTTGTTTGGGATCCTAAGACCCCTCCCTTCATAAGGTAAAGATACTTTCCTCATTTCACTTTGGCTCAGCACGGAGGAAGTAAGTAAAACTAGGTTGGTTAGTATCCTGAAACCATGATACAATGAATACTGTATAAAGTGGCTCTATGATTCAGACGAGAAATAAGGGAGAATTTTCTCTGGGGCAGCATCACTGACTACTGCAAGATAATCCCTCTAAGTCATATAAGTTAGGTGTGGGAATTGATTGCAACTGGGAGGCAGGGGAAGATAGTTAATTATTTTAAAGCCCTCAGTGTCCTAAATCAGGAAAGCAGAACTAAGAAATTACACCAAGATGGGACTAGAAGAAAGGCTAGAGACCTCCTTCCCCACTTCTAAAACTAGACCCTTTGGGACCTTTACTGCAAAGACAATTTACATTTAAGAGGATGTCACTGTAAATTTCTGTACTTCTAGCCATCCTCCCATTTCTGAAGACTCGTGTGCATACATACTCAGTACTGTCTGATCTGCAACTCCGTGGACTATAGCCCACCAGGCTCCTCTGTCCATGAGATTTCCCAGGCAAGAATACTGGAGTGGGTAGCCATTCCCTCCTCCAGGGGATCTTCCTGACCCTGGGATCGAACCCACGTCTCCTGCGTTGTCAGGTGGATTTTTACCACTGAGCCACTGGGGAAGCTACTTCCTGTCTTTTCTCCACTTTCTTTGTAATTAATTCTACCAGTTGAATTCCACAACACAATCTTGTCAGTTCAGTTCAGTTCAGTCACTCAGTCGTGTCCGACTCTTTGTGACCCCATGAATCTCAGCACGCCAGGCCTCCCTGTCCATCACCAACTCCCGGAGTTCGCTCAGACTCACGTCCATCACGTCCATCGAGTCAGTGATGCCATCCAGCCATCTCATCCTCTGTCATCTCCTTCTCCTCCTGCCTCCAATCCCTCCCAGCATCAGAGTCTTTTCCAATGAGTCAACTCTTCACATGAGGTGGCCAAAGTACTGGAGTTTCAGCTTTAGCATCATTCCTTCCAAAGAAATCCCAGGGCTGATCTCCTTCAGAATGGACTGGTTGGATCTCCTTGCAGTCCAAGGGACTCTCAAGAGTCTTCTCCAACACCACAGTTCAAAAGCATCAATTCTTTGGCGCTCAGCTTTCTTCACAGTCCAGCTCTCACATCCATACATGACCACAGGAAAAACCGTAGCCTTGACTAGATGGACCTTTGTTGGCAAAGTAATGTCTCTGCTTTTGAATATGCTATCTAGGTTGGTCATAACTTTCCTTCCAAGGAGTAAGCATCTTTTAATTTCATGGCTGCAGTCACCATCTGCAGTGATTTTGGAGCCCAAAAAAATAAAGTCTGACACTGTTTCCACTGTTTCCCCATCTGTTTCCCATGAAGTGATGGGATCAGATGCCATGATCTTCTTTTTCTAAATGTTGAGCTTTAAGCCAACTCTTTCACTCCCCCCCAAAATGTAGCAGTCCAGAAAGACAGTCTGTACTGGGTTGAAGTGTCTCCCCAAAATCCATGTCTACATGGAATGCAAGTATGTGACCTTATTGAAAATAGGACCTTTGTAAATATAATGAGTCAAGATGAGGTCATACCAGAGTAGGGTGTGACCTAAATCCCCAGTGCTGGGAAAGATTGAGGGCAAGAGAAGTGGGTGACAGAGGAGGAGATGATTGGATGGCATCAACGATTCAATGGACAGTTTGAGCAAGCTCCGGGAGATAGTGAGGGACAGGGAAGCCTAGTGTGCTGCAGTTCACGGGGTCACTAAGAGTCAGATACAACTTAGCAACTAAAAACAGCTAAATTCAACTACTGCATCTGTACAAGAAGCCCATGTAAAAGCACAGACACACAGAAGGGAAGGTTATGTGAAGACGGGGGCAGAGACTGGAGCTACGTTTTCACAAGCCAAGGACCACCAGCAAGCACCAGTAGCAGAGAGGACAGACCCTTCTCGAGAGGCTTCAGATGCAGCATGGCCCTGGTGACAGCTTGATCCTGGACCTCTAGATTACAGAACTGTGATCCAGCAAACTGCTGTTCTTTTAAGCCCCCCTCTGTGGTACTTTGTTACATGTACATTGTACTCTGTGACCCCATGGACTGTAGCCCAGCAGGCTCCTCTGTCCATGGAATTCTCCAGGCAAGAACACTGGAGTAGGTTGCCATTTCCTTCTCCAGGGAATCTTCCCAACCCAGGGATTGAACCTGGGTCTCCTGCATTGCAGGCGGAGTCTTCATTGTCTGAGCCACCAGGGAAACTCACTGTTACAGGAGCCCCAGGAGACTCAAGACTTCACAATCTTGCCTTGGCGGACAGGGAGCATGAAAAACAGCTTGATTAGTGATATAAACCCACAGCTTCGTCCTCATTTGCACCTGAATCACATTCATTTCTGTGCCTGCTGCCCTTCACAAGGCTCTCTCTACTCATTCTGCCCGAGACTCTGTAGTTTATGGTCTGGACCCACCAATATGCCTGAAGACACATCATCCACCTTTCTTCCCTTAGTGGCCCATCTTCCCAACCTAGCAAAGCATACTCTAAAGTACTTCAGAGAAAGCAGCCAAGCTTTAGAAGGTTTCTACCCTTTTTAGTCTCTGCAGAAATATGCATGTACCTGAAGGGTCCACAGACCCTAGGTTTGGGATCCTATTTAAAAAGTTCAGACTTCTTCAGAATAATTCATCTCTTCTTACGCACCACCCACAAAGTGCTCAGTCGTGTCTGACTCTTTGTGACCCCATGGACTATAGCCTGTCAGGCTTCTCCACCCATGGGATTTTCCAGGCAAGTATACTGGAGTGGGTTGCCATTTCCTTTTCCAGGGGATCTTACTGACCCAGGGATCAAACCTGAGTCTCCAGCACTGCAGGCAGACTCTTTACCATCTGAGCCACCATGGAAGCCCACCACCCACAATCTGATTCAAATTAAGCCTGCTTCTAAAGTCTTCCACCGAGTTGAAATAGCAATCATCCATTGGCTTTTATCCACTGGCTCAGAGGGAGACAGAGCTACCAGTATCTAAGCTGCTCTGAGAGTCCCAACAGGAAACACACCAATGGAGAATTACCCCCAGTGGTGGGCACCCCACCCACCATATTTACAAACATCTTCCTGCAATCAACGGTCCACACTTGATTCCCACAGAGAATTTTACTGACATCTACTTTTCACTTACTGAACACTTCAACTTTAAGAAACACAACATGCACTTTCCATTAAGATGTACATGGAAGACTTCCCTGGTGGCACAGTGGGTTAGGAATCTGCCTGCCATTGCAGGGGACACAGGTGTGATCCCTGGTCCGGGAAGACTCCACATGCCTTGGAGCAACTAAGCCCGTGTGCCACAACTACTGAGCCCATGAGGTGAAACTACCGAAGCTGGGCACCTAGAGCCAGCGCTCTACAACAGGCAAGGCCACCGCAACGAGGAAGCTGCGCACTGCAGTGAAGAGCAGTCCACACTAGCCGCAACCAGAGACATCCGCGCACAGCAAGTCTTCTCCTATGAAGTCTTTACCACAAAAAGGTCTTGAAGGAGTCTGAACTTTTTTATAATAATATTTAAATTTATTATTTCCCATTCAGAGTCATGAAACACAAGCTGAGACCGCTTGAGTTCCACTGTTTTTTAGATATAAACATCCCTTTCCTTTGCAATTACAGGCTGAGGGCTTCATTAGCCCAGTCCTTGATTTGCAGCTGAAAAAAGCACAGGTCTGTGTGAAGGGTGTGAAGGGACAGGAGAGCATGTGCTCCTCATGTCAGGAACAAGTAACCACAGTGGAAGGCCAGTCCGAGTCTCGACATCAGCTCTGTGACAATGTCCCACAGCAACAATGCTTGAACACACAGACGGGGGCCCAGTACTGTAGGAGCCGGGCCGTCTGGACACGTGCTGACGGACTGGCCTGAGGAAGAGGTCCCGTTCTCTCCTTCAGTCATCTCCACAGCACAGAAGGCAGAAATCAAGTCTTTATAAAAGAGATTAACGGCCTTTCCGTTTCTTCATTTTTCCTCCAGCCACCTTGTTCCTGACACCGATCGCACCCTCCGTATCATCATTGTCCCCAGCATCCTCCCGTGAGCGCTTCTTCTTCTCTCCGTGCTCCCTTAACTCCTGCAACAAACAGAAAGGACGGGCTTGATCGTGAACTGCTGTCACTGAGGGGAACACACCCTGGTCTCCACTCCATCAAGTCAAGCCCTCTGCTTCCCTGGCGGTCCAGTGGCTAAGAGTCCCTGCTTCCAATGCAGCAGGCTCAGTTGGATCCCTGGTCAGGGAACTATTAATAGACCTCACATACTGCAACTAAGAAACCTGGTGTAGCTGGCAAGCTAGATAAATAAAATCTTGATAAATTAAGAGAATTCATTTATTTAAAACAAACAAACAAACCCTAAGTAATTCCCTAACACCTCACATTAGCAAAGAAATAAAACCAAAATCCCAATATACAAAACTGTCATCAAAGATAAAAAAATGAAAACAGGGGGCTACTATTTTCATATGGCAGACTAGCAAGATTTAAGAGAACGGTAATACCTAGAACTGGTCAGGGCAGTGGGGAGACACAGACACTGTCCCGCGTACAATGTCACATACGTCGTGTAAGCTGCTATAGCTTTCCTGGAGAGCAACTGGGCATTCTGTATGAATTTGAACTGTGTGTTCTCCACTCAACAATTTATTCTACTTCTAGGAATTTATTCTAAGGAAACAAGTGTGCAAAGCTGTACATAGTAGGATGCTCAACACAGTTATTAACTAAAATATATAAAACTGGGAAAAGCATGAACACATATCAATGGAAAGCACGTTATATATTCATAACAGAATCATTAAGAAGGGATGGCATGAGAATTTTAAAAAGCTAGCATTTAAGGTAACATCTCTAAAACCTACAAGTGGTGCTGTTTTAAAAAACTGAATTCATCCTCCTCAGACTACTAATTGTCTAGAACACATAATCTGGCCCCTTGCCAATTCAGAAGGTAGTGAAGGAGCTTTCAGTGACTCTAAGAAATCAGTCATGCCGCTATGTTTAGGCAAGTTTGGTAACTGAATCAAATGAACGCTAACATGCAGCCTAGATGAAGATTTTTGAATAGAGTTTAAAATGTGAAAGAAAAAGAAAAAAATGTGATCACATGAATCTAGATTAGTTGAAACAGAAAAAACAATACACATTTAGATAAAAGTCATATACAAATTGGAAAAAGTCTCATTATGGCTAAAGAAAAACAGCCAAATGTAATCAATGGTTTTGTGTATTTCACTATTTTAATCCTTTCTGTATTTTCTAAAAAATGTTTTCCAACACACATCAAATTTTCTATAAACAAAAACACCAAGACTTCCATATGGGCAGAAAAACAAGCCCATACCTCAGCTACTCAGAAAGCGCTCCGTGCACTAAGTCTCTTCACCCCTCAGAGCAGCACTCCTGGGATAATAGGGCACTGGCAAGCGTTCTCCTCTAGACCCTTCTATCTCCAGTGCTCCCCCTACAGCTGCTCTCAGGAACTACACTGTCCACCCGACTTATCTGATGCTTATACACCATGTCTCCAAGGTAACTACTCTTCCTGATCTGCAGGTGAGGGACTGACTCTGAGAGGTCAGACACCTTGTGCAGACTCACAGCTGCGTCTTCTCAAGTTCAAAGCTTTTCCTGCCTCACCATTCCTGCCACCACAGACGGTGGCTGGGAATGAATGTAGTCACTGTGATCAGACTGAGTCCAAACCCTGATTTGACCATTTAGTTACAGGGTCAAAAGCAAACTGCCTGCATCTCTATGTTTTAGCATACTCATCTTACACTTGGAATAAAATAATACCATTTATTGAGGATTAACACGATAAAGTGTCTTGCATGCAGTTAAGTTGCATAGAAGCTGGTGAGAAAAGGCATTGCAGGGGTTTTCCTGGTGGCTCCATGGTAAAGAATCTGCCTGCCAATGCAGGAGACATGGTTTCGATCCTGGTCTGGGAAGATCCCATAAGTCTCAGAGCAGCTAACCCTTTGCGCACAACTACTGAACCTGTGCTCTAGAGTCCATGCATCACAACTACGGAGGCTCGTGCACCACAGAGCCGATGCTCAGCAACGAGAGAAGCCGCCACAATGAGAAGCCCTCATATTGCAACTAGAGAGCAGCCTGGGCTCGGTGCGACTAGAGAAAGCCTGTCTTTCAACATTGAAAACCCAGCGCAGCCAAAAATAAACAAATGAACGAGTTGCACACCATTCGGGCAAATCTCTGGGCCTCGGTCACGCGTTCTGTCAGCATCATGACTTCGTCGTCCTGGGTTGGAAAGACAGGCAGTTTCTTCCCAATCAAGTGCTCTATGCGCTGGAAGAGCTCCACGTCATACCTGAGGAAGGAAAGTTGACACGGCTCTGGCTGGCTGACAACATACACGTCCATCTGTTCATCCCAAAACGATGACACAACAGGAGCCACGGTTTTTATAATATCAAACCTATTACTCCTTTTCAGAACATTGATTAAATGCAACCTGCTGTGCAGAGCCCAGCAGAAAACCACCCACCACATCCCTGACTCCCGAAAAGCCTAGGACACGTGGCTGTTTGTTCCTTTAAAAACAAAATCAGAAGAACAGTTACTGTAATATGGTGAGCTGAGGGAATGGTCACTGTTCTCTGGCTCCAGACGTTAAAAGAACAGGGTTTTGGTGTGTGTGCTTTTATACACCAAGGACTCCGCTACACACATGCAGTATATGCTCTTTCCATATACGTCTTCAGTCTTCATTAAAACCCTGCAAGGTTGGTATTACTATTTCCATTTTACAAATGATGAAGGTGGGATGAGGAAGGCTTAGTGCCTATTACAGTAAAAGGTGAAGTCAGGTTCCAAGTGAGTTGGCCCCAGGGTTCTGCTTCTTTCTCTACATTGCTCTGCCCTGAAGTCGGGTCACTTACTGTGTGACAAAGGTAATGGCCTTTCCAGAGCGCCCAGCTCGAGCCGTCCGACCCACTCGATGGATGTAATCCTAAAACACAATGGGCAAGTAACTCTGAGTCAGCTGGAATATGAATTAAAAACTGTGTATGTAAAGTCTTCCCGCCAACCTTTGAAAGAAAACAGATCTGTCCTGGAATGTGGAGAAACAGACTGGCAATCCATTGAAATATGTCTGCCTCACTTTTTAAATTCTCCTCACAGCACAAAACTGACCCCCGCTTTTCCTTTCTTTTATAGAAAGATGAATCCACAGAGCACACCTCCACAGACACAGACAGAGGAAAACGGCCCGGGTCTAGAGGTAGACCTGGGTCCCAGCTCTGCTTCCCCCCATCCCAACCCACAACACAACTGTCTGCAAGTCCCAGAACCTCTCTGAACCATGGTTTCTGTCTATAAGTCAGGGGCACAACACACTGCAAACTCAGCATTACTGCGAAAATCCTATGCGAGAGCACCTTGTCTACAGCAGTTTAATACAAAGTCGAGACACACTAGTTGTTCTCAACTGGGGGTAGCTTTGTCCTCCCCAGGGAGCATCTATGAACTGTCTGGAAACATACCTGGTGGCCACAGTCACCTGTGGGTAGGGGTCAGGAATGCTAAGCATCCTACAGTGGAGAGGACAGCCACACAACAGAGAACTCCCGGCCTGAGGTGTTAATGAGGCTGAGAAACCCTGGGATTGCCGAGGACCACAAGCTGCCATTCTCATCAGTTAGACCAACAGAGGTCAGCATGTGAAACATCTGCTCCTCTGATGGTTGAGCACCTTGCCCCTCTCCTGGGTTCCTTCCTTCACGTTCATTGACAACACATCCACAGGCATGTGCAAGATGAGGAGAATGAACAGATCAAGAGTTTCCTAATTTCTGATACTTAACTACCCAAGGACACACATACACACCCAAAGACACACCCCAAGACTGTAACTAAAGGAAGACAAAAAACATTAAGAAATGCACTTTGGGGGCTTCCCTGATGGCTCAGATGATAAAAGAAATACACTTTGGACACAATGGACTATTATTCAGCCATATAAATGAATGACACCTTCCTGTTTGTGACAACACTGGCTAGACCTTGAAGGTATTTGACTCAGTAAAATAAGTTAGACAGGGACAAATACAGAGATGTCACTTATATGTGAAATCTAACAACAACAAAAAACTGAGCTCACAGATACAGAAAACAGGTTTGGTGGTTGCCAGAGGCAGGGATGGGTGTATGTGAAATGGGTGAAAGAGGTCAAAAGGTACAAATTTCAGTTATAAAATAAGGAAGTCATGGGGATGTAATGTACAACTTGTGGACAAGAGTTAAAAACACAGTACTGCACATTTGAAAGTTGCTAAGGGAAAATATCTTAGAAGTTCTCATCAAAAGAAAAAAAAAAGTGCAACTATGAATGGTGACAGATGCTGTGACCATTTTGCAATATATGCAAATACTGAATCAACACATTTTATACCTAAACTAATATAATGTTACATGTCAATTACACCTCAATTCAAAAAAAAAGAAAAGAAAGGGGGAAGACAGAATTAGAGAGGAGGAAAGGAAAGGAGACGGGAAGGAGAAAGGAAAAGAAAGAAAAAGAAAGAAAAATATTTTGGGTGAGAAAGTCAGGTCAGCAACAAGACTCACCTTGGAATGGGTAGGAATGTCAAAGTTAACCACTACATCCACATGGGGTATGTCCAAACCGCGGCTTGCAACATCAGTTGCTAGAAGAATGGAACGAGCCTTCGCCTTAAATTTATTAAGGGATCCCAGGCGCTTGCTCTGAAACAATGAAAAGAAATGGAATGAATTTTCATCTTGAAAATCTAAGGAATCTTGGAAATCCAAGACACATAAACTAGACACATTAAATAGATACAAGAACCAAGAAAGAAATTTTTTAAATGATGTTTCCCCTTCAGTCTAACTGGGCTTCACAGGTCAAAAGGAAACATGAAAGCAAAAAAAAAAAAAAAAAAGGTCTAAGACTAAAGCTAGAAAATACTAACATAAAATATTGTCAAACATGACAGAAAGGTAACCGGGAAATAATTTACCACAAGGGCTGAACAAATCGGGCTTCCCAGGTGGTGCTAGTGGTAAGGAACCTGCCTGCCAATGCAGGAGATGCAAGAGACCTCCTCCAGAACCCCTGGCATGGCAACCCATTCCAGTACTCTTGCCTGGAGAATCCCATGAACAGAGGAGCCTGGAAGGCTACAGTCCATGGGATAACACAGAGTCTGACACAACTGAAGCAACTTAGCACGCACACATGTTGAATAAATCAACTCTACAGTTTCCATACTAGACGACTACCTGTGGAATATTCTAACTGGAGCCTCCTGCTATCCTGAAAGGAGGAAGCAGCATTGACGGCAACACTTTAAAGCCCGTAACAGCAGGACAACCGCGGAAGGACACATTAGTGTCACATGCTGCTACTGCAGAAACCTCCTGCCGTGAGGTTTACCTTTCTCACCAATGATGCTGAAGAATAGTTACCTGACTCATCTGTCCGTGGAGGGGAATGGCAGTGAATCCAAGATTTCGGAGTAGCAGAGCTGTCCTCTGAGTGTTGTTACAGGTGCTGCAGAATATCATAAAGGAGTTCCCGGCCAATTCGTTCAGAATATAAACCAGGTAGGTATCCTAAGTCACAAAGCCAAAACAATATATGTAACTGAACCTGGAAGAAAGTCAGAGTCCTGGGCATACAAGCTACATAAAAGACTAAGCCTCTAGCTGCTTCTCAATTACCCAGATGCTCAGCTGGCAGCCCTGTACCCCTTAATCAGCTTTATCATTATCATCTCTGAGAACCATGAGTAACACACAGAGCCTGACACCAAGCACAAGGCGAGCTGGGCTCAGCAAGCACGCAAAGCCCTTACATCAGAGGACAAGACTAGGGTCCGCTGCCCACAAAAAAGCCACATAAAAAGCAGACCAAAGAAAAACTACCTCAAGGATGGGGTTAGGAAGGGATTATATCATGACTTCATTACTCTGGTTTAATACATTGTGAATTCCCGGAATGCTCGGCGTTATCAGTGATAAATGTAAACACGGCATGAGCTCTAAAACAAACAGCACTTAGCTAATCAAGAGCTGACACTTTCAGACACTGTGGTGAAGGAGGGGAGGGAGAGGAAGGAATGATCAGAGTAAACACTCTACCTTGAACTTGGAAGGAATAAAAAGATAATACTGCTGCAACTTCTCAACCGTCTGGTACTTGGAGGAGACGGCGCATTTCACAGGGTTCTTCAGCGCCGCTCGCTGAAGTTTCTGCACCTGGAGAAGGGACATCTAGATTAGCATGTTGATTCCTAAGTGCTCTGGTTTTACTCTTGTTACTGGGGCTGTTTCTACTTATCAGTTCTCATAAAGAAGAAAAGAGAAGTCCTAGAAAAGCTCACCTTCTTGGTCATCGTAGCAGAGAAGAGAAATGTTTTCCGATCTCGGGGAATCACTTTGAGGATCTTGTCAACCTAAGGCAGAAAGAGCAAAGGATACCAACATGACATTTACACTGGAAACCTGCAAATGTATTTTGTGAAGGAGATAAGGGATCACAAACTAAATACATCACACTGGATTTTGGGAACTCAAACCTTCGATTCAATTCAGCTAAAACTTACTGAATATATACTGTCAGGTAGCACATCCGATGCTATCAAAAAATAATGCTAATCAGAGAAAAGAACATTTTAAATCAGTACAGTATAGCTAATCTAAGAGAAAAGAAAAGAATAAGCATTAATCAACTAAGTTATGAAGAACTTCTTGTTAAAGAAAAGATAGAAGAGGTTGAAATCAAATGAAGTAGAAAAGAAAATCTGGTTTTGATATTTCTTACCTCTAAAATCAAAGTCAGACTACATATAATATATATGCTTTTTGTCCAACTATTTGTTTTTTAGTTGAAGAATAGTTGATTTACACCATTTCAAGTATACAGCAAAGTGATTCACATACATATACTTTTTCAGATTCTTTTCCACTGTGTGTATGTGTGCGTGTGTGTTAGTCGTGTGTCTGACTGTCTGTGACCCCATGGACTGTAGCCTGCCAGGCTCCTCTGTCCATGGAATTCTCCAGGCAAAAACACTGGAGTAGGCTGCCATTCCCCTCTGCAGGGGATCTTCCCAACCCCGGGATCAAACTCACGTTTCCTGTACTGCAGGCAGATTCTTTATCTTCTGAACCATCAGGGAAGCCCCCCCAGCACAGCTTATTACAAAATACTGAATACAGTTCCATGTGCTATACAGTAGGTCCTGTTGTTTATTTTATACATAATAGTCTGTATATGTTAATCCTAAATTCCTAATCTATCTCCCCTCAAAAGTCAGACTATATTCTTAAGAGGATGCTGAGACTATTTACAATAGCCAAGAAATGAAGGCAAGCTAAATGTCCATCGACAGATGAGGGATAAAGTGGCGGTACATTATACAGTGTAATAGTACTCAGCCATTAAAAATGAAACAATGCCATCTGCAACAACACAGATAGACCTAGAGATTATTATCCTAAGTGAAGTCAGACAAAGACAAATATCCTATGATATCACTTACATGTGGAATCTAAAAAACAGTACAAATCAATTTATTTATGAAACAGATTCAGAGACATAGAAAACAAACTTAAGGTTACTAAGAGGAAGCGGGGGAGATAAATTAATAGTTTGGGATTGGCAGATGCAAACTACTGTGTATAAAGTAAATAAACAACAAGGTCCTATTATACAGGACAGGGAACTATTTTCAATATCTTGTAAGAAACTATAATGGAACGGAACAGGGAAAAGAACATGCACACACACACATATACACACATAGATATATGTATAACTGAATCACTTTGCTATATACCAGAAACGCTGTAAATCAATAATGCTTCAATTTCAAAATTAATTAAATTTAAAAGCAACAAGGATATATTGTACCAGCATAGGGACACAGAGTCATTATTCTGTAATAATCTTAAATGGAGTATATGGAGCATAATCCACAGAAATACTGAAGCACTATGTTGCACTCCTAAAAGCAATATAATATTGTAAATCAACCATCTTTCAACAAAAAAGAAAAGCAGCAGGTATGTTAAATTAACTGACAGTAGTAAGTGCTCCAAAAAGCAAGTGAGCTATGAATCAGACTTTGAAACGGGGTACCTGAGAAGTTCTAAGAGGAGGAAAGATGTTAAGAGCTCACCTCTGTCTCAAAATCCATATTCAAGATTCGGTCTGCTTCATCCATGACCAAGTACTTGAGGGCTCTTAAGTTGAAACCTTTCGTATTTTCCAAGTGGTCAATCAGTCGGCCAGGAGTTGCTAACAAGAAAGGTTGAGGACGTGTTTAAGAAAAAGGACAGAAAGGGAGTAAACTCCCACTCCTAATAATTCCAGAAATTAAAAAAAAAAACCATTAAACAGGGTTGCAGACAGTCACTCTTGGAACACTCTCCGCACAAGTACATTACACCTAGCATCAGTAGATCTTTCTGAAATCCCTCCTCACCAGCACCCTTTACCGGCGTCAGTCACTCACCTATCACTATATGCGGTTTTTTGGCCAGGGCCAGAGATTGGGACATTGAATCAATTCCACCTACAATGACAGCTACAGAAATAAAAAGAATATTAAAAAGAGATCCTTAATTTTGTTTCCATGATGCACTAAACATCTTTTAAAGCCAATGCCAGATTTCTACTTTCATTTCTCTTCCCTTACAATGACAACTTTCCCCGAAGCTAAAATACCCAATCAGCTCTTTAGGTTGGTGAACTTCCATTAACACTTCCTTTCATTCCCTTTCACATTCATGCTCAACCTGTGAAGAAACTGTGAAGAGTCCTTTCCTCCCAACACTTACCACACTGCACCCCAATCGAAGACCCCAGGGCTTCAAACTGCTCTGAGATCTGAAAGGCCAGCTCCCGAGTCGGGGTGAGAACTAAGGCAAACAGACGCTGGGGCGTCTCCAACAATGCGTTGAGAATGGGCAGAGCAAAGGCGCCGGTTTTCCCAGAGCCGGTTTCTGCCAGCCCGATGATATCACGACCTAGAAGACAAAAAATATACATAATAGCAAAGAAATGCTCTCTGCGCCATTCCCATATTGGTGGGAATATGACTAAATGCTGGGCACAACACAGACCATGAATAAATATTTGATGAATTGAGGGGAAGAGAAAGTTGATCAGACAGAAGACACGGTCTCTGTCCTGAATAAGCTCAAAATCCACACAATACATAATAATATGATAGGTCCCTGCAGGACAGGGTGAAAAAGGAAGGAGTCGTCAGGAAAGGCTAACAGAGGTGACAAGCAAATTAAATCTGGAGGTCAGCAAAGAAAGGACAGTCTCATGTGAGGAAAGAGGCTTTAAAGAACACAGAATGAGTAAGGAAAGGGAAAAGTACAACATGGCCAGAACACAGAAGTCAAGGGGGAAAACGGAGAAGAATGAGGAAACCCACAGCCATGCTAAGGAGTTTGGATGTCTTCCTTTAAGACAGAGGAATGGAAGGATTTTAGGCAGGGAGTATCATGACCTTTAAGTATCAACACTCTTTAAGACTTCCCTGGTGACTCAGATGGTAAAGAAGCTGCCTGCAATATGGGAGACCTGGGTTCTGTCCCTGGGTTGGGAAGATCCCCTGGAGAAGGAAATGACAACCCACTCCAGTACTCTTGCCTGGAAAAATCCCATGGACAGAGAAGCCTGGCGGGCTACAGTCCGGGGGTCACAAAGAGTCGAACGTGACTGAGCGACTAACACATGACATGACATGACTCTTTAAGAAGATAAACCCCAGGCCTGATGGCATAAGGAGAAGCCAAGGAGCTTAACAGTAATCACTGTTTATACTGCTCCTCCTGAGGGAAGAATGCCAGATTCCTTAAGAATGGTCTGTTATTGCCAATCAAGCCATAACTGAGAAGGTCTGGCAATTAATTCCCAAGCCAAAACCACTGTCTCTAGGTTCGCTGTAGCCCCCAAGGCAGCGATCTTTGGCCTGGGCCAGAGACTGGGACACTGAATCAATGTCTCAGCCCCCAGCGGAAAGGTTTCCTTCAAGTAATGACCGCCACACTTGATTGCTCAGGATTCCTCACCTAGAAATTTTCCCTGACGCAACTTGAACGTGACTCTCTTCCTTACACTCTAAAGTGACCTCAAGGGCCAAAATGGGGAAAGCACAGGAAAATGAGACCTCAGAGAGGATACAAGGGGAGCTATGATGGTAGCCTGAATGGAGGCCAGGTGAAGTGAGAGACAGAAAGTAACAAACAAAAATGAAGAGTCACTGTAAATCAACTATATTTCAATAAAATAAAAATAAAAGACAGAAAGTAATGAAAGAAAATCTGATTGGCACAGAGGTTTCTACCTGGGGAAACTCAAAGGCCATAAACTGAGATATAGGCTACAGAGAAATTAGTTCTGGTGAGAAAAATAAAGACTCTGGTTTGGATCCAGGGAACTTGAGATTCCTGCAGTAAGCCTGGAAATAAGTATCTAAAAACCAGTTGGACAAACTTGTTTGTGGAGTTCATCCGAAAAAATATGGGCTAGAAATACAGATGTGGGAGGCAAGAGCATCAGACCAGTGGTGCTCCCCCAGGGGCAGACACATCAGAGTAAACCATGAAGTTTTATATCTGTATATGCCTAGGTCCCATACCTGGAAATTCCAATTCAGGAGGTCTAGGCTGGAGCCCAGAAATCACTAGAGTTTTAAAAGATCCACAGGTGATTCTAATGAGCACTGGCTGAAACTCACTGATGCAGCCAGCATTAAAGCTTCAGGACTGGATGAGAAATCTTAGAATTTTACAGTGAGGGTAAAAAAGGATGAAGCTAGAATTAACACTGCAAGGCAAAGGAAAAGAACCAGAAGAAACTGAGAAAGAAATGCTGGAAAGACAAAAGACAACAAACCACCTTGCAGAAAGTAAGCTCATTAACACTGCAGAATTACTTTTTAAAAAGCCAAAAAAGCCACAAACTTTTTATCTTTACTGACCATACTTTATTTCACTTGAAGTAGGCAAAGCAATAGCTCTCAAATGTGGTAAGTATTTAACTGAGTATGTGCAACTTTACACTGAACCTGAAACAGACCACATACTTAATTTCAACCTACCTTGTAAGGCCAAAGGAATAGCTTCAATCTGGATCTTTGTGGGCTTTGTCCATCCCAACTGGTCACAAGCTTCACACAATACATCTGTCACACCCTTGGAATTCAGAAAAACACAGTTTAGCAAAGAACAACACACACTCGCCCCCCATACAACTAAAGGACTGTCAGGGCAGCCTTGCTGGTGACACATGCATCTCCTACATTTTGATTCAAAAGGTATTTATTGCAGATGGTGACTGCAGCCATGATATGACTAACCTAGACAGCATATTAAAAAGCAGAGACATTACTTTGCCAACAAAGGTCCATCTAGTCAAAGCTATGGTTTTTCCAGTAGTCATGTATGGATGTGAGAGTTGGACTGTGAAGAAAGCTGAGAGCCGAACTGATGCTTTTGAACTGTGGTGTTGGAGAAGACTCTTGAGAGTCCCTTGGACTGCGAGGAGATCCAACCAGTCCATCCTAAAAGAAATCAGTCCTGAATACTCACTGGAAGAACTGATACTGAAGCTGAAACTCCAATACTTTGGCCACCTGATGCAAAGAACTGATTCATTGGAAAAGTCCCTGATGCTGGGAAAGATTGAAGGCGGGAGGAGAAGGGGACGACAGAGGATGAGATGGTTGGATGGCATCACCGACTCAATGGACATGAGTTTGAGTAGACACCGGGAGTTGGTGACGGACAGGGAAGCCTGACATGCTGCAGTCCATGGGGTCCCAATGAGTTGGACACCACGAAGCGACAGAACTGAACTGACTCAGTCTCCTCCTTAATTCTGAGTACTGGGACAGTAACTCAAGGCTGTCATCACTCTTCACTCACCAGGGACCAAGCCAACAAGTTCTTTACGTGGGTTACTTCATTTAATCTTCACAGTTCTATAAGATACTTATCATAATCCTCAATTTACAGAGGTGGAAGGTCAGGAACCGAGAGAACTTGCATCTAGTAATGGGTCAGAATTCAAACCCGGCTCATCGGAATTCTAAACCCAAATCGGACAGGTCGCACTGGACAATATCCTGCACAAACACAGCGTTGCCACACCAAGTGGAGCTGAAATGGGCAAATGGGGCTCCTGGGCCCGGCCTCCTTCCCACCACCCAAACTCGGAGTTGAGGGCGGGCCCTCGTCCTAAACCTGAGCCTCGGGTACCCTGGGGGAAATCTGAGCTAGGCCCCGGCTGCTTCCGCACACCACAGGCCTAGATGGAAGGCAACCGGACTCTGCCCGCGCCTGCCGCCGGAAGAACAAAGGGAAGCTGGCATCATCCACTCTTACCAGGTCTTTAAATGTTTTCGTTTCTTCCACCTCCACCGCCGTCTGGGGCGCCTCCATGCTTTCCAGGGAATCGTGCTCCACGGACGCCGCCATGCTGTCCGCGAACTCCGGAAGTGGGTCGGCGGACACAGGATTCTGGGAAACGTAGTTTTAGCTCTCTCCGGCGGCGGCGGCGGCGGCGGCGTGTTGTGGGCGCCCCGCTGAGGGTTTGGCCAGGATTTGCACCAGCCGGCCCGGCAGGCGGGGATTCGCGGACAAGTACATATGGAGATCCAACCAGTCCATTCTGAAGGAGATCAGCCCTGGGATTTCTTTGGAGGGAATGATGCTGAAGCTGAAATTCCAGTACTTTGGCCACCTCGTGCGAACAGTTGACTCATTGGTTAAGACTCTGATGCTGGGAGGGATTGGGGGCAGGAGGAGAAGAGGACGACAGAGGATGAGATGGCTGGATGGCATCACTGACTCGATGGACTTGAGTCTGAGTGAGCTCCGGGAGTCTGTGATGGACAGGGAGGCCTGGCGTGCTGCGATTCATGGGGTCGCAAAGAGTTGGACAAGGCTGAGTGACTGAACTGAACTGATATATATTAAAAAAAAAAAAAGGATGGATATAAACTTTAGGACTTGTGGAACTGAACCAAAAGCAGAAGGACTTGATGACCAGGGTCTGCAGTCAGCCCTCCTTTTTTTTTTTTTTTTTTTCAGTCGCTAGGTCGTATCTGACTCTCCGCGACCCTGTGGACTGCAGCCTGCCAGGTTACTCTATCCATGGGATTTTTCAGACAAGAATACTGGAGTGGGTTGCGATTCCCTTCTCCAGGGACTCTTCTGGACCCAGGGATTGAACCCAGGTCTCCAGCGTTGCAGGCAGATGGGCTTCCCTGATAGCTCAATTGGTAAAGAATCCGACTGCAATCCAGGAGACCCTGGTTGGATTCCTGGGTGGGAAGGTTTGCTGGAGAAGGGATAGGCTACCCACTCGATTATTCTTGGGCTTCCCTTGTTGCTCAGCTGATAATCCGCTGGCAACGCGGGAGACTTGGGTTCGATCCCTGGGTTGGGAAGATCCCCTGGAGAAGGAAATGGCAATCCACTCCAGTTCTCTTGCCTGGAAAATCCCATGGATGGAGGAGCCTAGTAGGCTACAGCCTGTGGGGTCGCAAAGAGTCGGACACGACTGAGCAACTTCACTTTCATTTTCACCCACTCCAGTATTCTGGCCTGGAGAATTCCATGGACTGTATGTGTATAGTCCATGGGATCACAAAGAGTTGGACAGGCTTTCATTTGACTCTGTGCTAAATAAATCCTGTCTCTGGTGTTTACCCTTACAACACTCTTCCCCTTATAGTTCTTCTTTTTACATATCAGAAAGAAGGCAGCAGAGACACCGAAATACCAGATTCAATTACTGGATTACTGATGCCAGCCTATGACTGTCATTGAAACAATGCAAGAGGAAGAAATCAAGATCCTAATACCTTTGTTCCCCATCGCCAACTCCTGACCGGGAGCCCTCCTCTTATAGAAGCCCTAGACTCCTTATGGAGTGGGGCACAGTTTTTGAGACAAGAACCTACTGTGTTCCCCTCTCTGCTGGCTGAGAATTAAAGCCACCTTTCTATTTCTTCCAAATTCTGTCTTTGTATTTCTTATTCGGCTTCGGTGGGCAGAGAAGACCTAGGTTTTGACCGGCAACACTCCTCCTGTTATGAAAAAACAAAATTCACCTGAGTATTAGACAGGCTAGGACCTGGGACCTGGGACCCTTTGCTGCAGTCCTGACACCTTCGTTTGTTGAAGAAGAGACTTTCAGAAACATCATTTTCCATGATAACAAGCAACTTTTCCCAGCACAGAATTCCTCTGCCATACAGATTTTTCTGTAAAAGCAAAGAGAGAAGGATTTACTTTGCTTCCCTGAGGCTCATGCTGATTTCACATAGGCGAATGGAATGGAATTAAAAGTTCTGGGAGAAGGTGGAAGACTGTATTGGAAAGTTCGAGACAGCAGAGCAAAGAGGCCTGGAAAGGGGAGCCAGATGGAAATGATCGAGAGGACTGTATATAATACAGGGTCTAAAGTTATCCAAGTTTTGTTAAAATGTGTTACAGGAACAGCAACAACAAAAATCACACAAGATTTCTGGGGCTCTGTCGTTCAGTTGCTAAGTTACGTCAGACTCTTTTCGACCTCATCAACTGCAACACACTAGGCTTCCCTGTCCTTCAACATCTTCCAGAGTTTGCTCAAGCTCATGTTCATTGAGTCAGTGATGCTGTCTAAGCATCTCATCGTCTTCCATCTCGTTCTACTCTTGCTTTCAATCCTTCCCAGCATCAGGGTCTTTTCTGGGGCTCCTCTAAAGGGAAATGGATTCAAACCAACAAGCTGCTATTATCATAGCAAATTCTGCCCACTTTACCCAAGGGAAAAGCACTTCTGTGTTCTTTTTTGTTTTGTTTTGAACTTTTTATTTTGTATTGGAGTATAGCCGATTAACAATGTTGTGATAGTTTCAGGTGGACAGCTAAGGGATTCAGCCATACATATGCAAGTACACTTCTGTGTGTTCTTGGATAATTCAGACATGGGCTCTTTTTCAAACTTCCTCTGGTGCCAGCACCCACCTTGATGACAGAGTTCATGTCAGATCAACAGGGTGAGCACAGGCGGGTCCAGTCAAGAGGACTGTGGGCTTTTGACTATTCCTAAGTCTGGAGTAGTTTGGATATTCACATTCTGGTCATAGAAATAATAGAGGTCTGTTCTAGTAACTGAACCGTGTCATATCCTGTACTTTCAGAACAATGAGAAACGTTAAAGAGGAAATCCCAATAAACACTCAAAATAAGGGGCAAAGCAGCCCTGAAACAATACACTGGCTCCAGGAGGAGAGGTCAAAGTGACTGATCCCACCTCCCTTCCCCCGGAGAGGTTTTTTCTTTGCTTTCAATTTTTTTGGTTGAAGTACAGATGGCTTACAATCTTGGGTTAGTTTCAGGTATACAACAAAGTGATTCAGTTTTATATGTGTGTATATATATAAATATATATTCTTTTTTAGATTCTTTTCCATTGTAGGTTATTACAAGATATTGACTCTAGTTCCCCATGCCATACAGTAGATCCTTGTTGTTTATCCTGCTTTATATATAGCAGCGTGTATATGGTTTTTTTTGATTGGAGGGAAACTGCTTTACAGTGTATGTTGGTTTCTGCCATACAACTTGAATCAGTCATCATTACACACACACACACACACACACATATAGCCCCCTCTTGAACCTCTATCTCCTTCCCACCTGCTTCCCCCCGCAGGTCATCCCAGAGCACCAGGCTGAGTTCCCTGTGTTACACAGCAGCTTCCCTCTAGCTGTCTGTCTTACACATGATAGTATATATATGTCAGTGCTACTTACTCAATTCTTCCCGCCCTCTCCTTCCCCTGTATCTGTTAATCTCACAGTCCTAATTTATCCCTCTCCCTCCGAAATGTTTTCCAGGCCTTCATGCACCTCTTCCTCTACACATGCAAAAATATATATTAAAAACTATAGCTTATGGCTATATTAACATAAACATGTTAATATTACATATTAAAATATTTTCTTTGACTTAAAAGTTATCTTTTTCATTTGATATTTTAAAAGAAATGAAACCTTTATGTGGGCCTCTAAAAGTATAGTAGGCTCCCAGGCACAGTGGCTCCTGCACCTGGTGGATAAGGGAAGGGTGTGAAGACCACAGGGAAGCCTTCAACAGGCCAGTGACATGGGCTGCTGTGGGGTGAAAGCTTGCGAGGATAGAGGTGGCTCCCGGACCAAAGTAACACAAACTTTTCATTCAAACAAGAATCTGTTCTTAATCAGTTTCTGCTCAAGCTCTTCCCAGGAGCTACATACCCTGTAGTCTATTTTGGAGAAAGCTCCCTCTAACACAGCGCTCTATACTCATCAGGAAGCTAGCAATGCAAAATGTAATCTATCAAAAAGTTATCTTTAACTTATGAATTCTTTTTTTTTTTTTTAATTTTTTGGCTGTCCCCAAAAAATCTTGAAAATCTTTGGCATCTTGAAGAATCTTAGTTCCCAGGCCGGGGATCAAACCAGTGCCTTGTGGAGTGGAAGCGTAGAGTTCTAACCATCAGGGAACTCCCCATAACTTATGAATTCTATAATTCTGTTATGGATATGTATGTCCAAGGGAAGAAAGGACACTAATGATGTAATAATGAGGACAGAGAGAGATTTCAGTCTCCATGGAATCAATAAAAAATGACGTATAAAATACTTTGTTATCTAACCAATTTGTGTCTAGAGAAAAAAAAAAGATAACTAGTCCTGGTTATTTATTTATTTCCTTCTTCTTTTTGCCTATAGTTTCAAAAGTTTTTTAAAATATAGAAAAACTGTATGTCTTTCTTTATGTTTAACAAACATTCTCAAACACTATGGCAGACTGTGGACCACACACTAGGAACTGGAAGTAAGCATGAAATTTATATCCAGTGAGGGGGGACAGCCTATGTTTTAAATAACAAAAGTAAGTAAATAAATAAATCTTAAGTGGGAAGAACAGAAACAAAAGAAGGAATCAAAAGTGAGATGCATGGTTAAAAGGAGAAAAGCAAGATACTACAGCAATATATGATGGGGTGAGCTGGCCTTCCTCTGCGAAGCAGGGACATTTTCCCCCTAGAAGGGACTTTTAAACTGAAATTTGGAAGATGAGCATCATTGACTGGCTGTGCAGAGAGCTGTTTACAGGCAGAAAGAATCTTCCAGGCTAAGCTTTGCAGTGGAGAAAAATCAAATGAAACTTATAGAGATTATAATATGATGATTTATGATGATGATGGAGGTATAAGTGGGGACCTGAATATTTAGGGCCTTACTTCCCTGGTGGCTCAGACGGTAAAGAATCTGCCTGCAGTGCGGGAGACCTGGGTTCGATCCCTGGTTTGGGAAGATCCCCTGGAGAAGAGCATGGCTACCCACTCCAGTATTCTTGTTACTGAGGCCAAGCTCTATCTGCTCACCACACGATGGGCCAATGAATCCGAGAGACCAGAGTTTGAGGTAAGGAAGAGACTTTAATCAGGGAACCAGCTGACTGAGAAGATGGCAGGCTAGTGCCTCAAAATTACCATCTTGTTGGGGTCTGGATGCCAAGTTCTTTGATAGATCAGAGATGGGGCGAGATAGGAAGCAAAGTAAAAAGGCCATGAATCTTGCAAACATCTCCCAGAATGACCAGCCTCAAGCAAGGGATGTGCTAACTTCTTCCTTGCCACCTACTGGCGGATAGAGTTCTGAACAAAGGTACTTCAGTTTACTAGAGGCCAGGATTCTCTGAGGCAGGCTGTTCTGGATGATTAGAATAACAAAAGCAATGAAAAGCAAGTCAAAGAAGCAGTTCTAATATGCAGTCAGGATTGGCTTCTTCTCTGCAACTTTCTTGCCTGGAGAATCCCATGGACAGAGGAGACTGGTGGGCTACCGACTGGTGGGCTTGTAAAGAGTCAGACACAACTGAGTGACTAACACCTTCACTTTCATATTCCAATGAACATTAAGACATGAGCATCTGGCTTTCTCTTCCACACTTGTTTCTCTCTGCATCTCTCAGCTTCCTCATCAGCAAGTGCTGTAGACTCAGCTGCCTAAATTTATCTTGAGTCCCTTTACTTCTGCCTTTCCATCACTACCACCACTGTTGAAAATGAACTTTATCATTGTCTGATTTCTAGTAGATTTAAACATTAGGAGAGCAGTGACTCATTGGTGGTCACTGCCATTCCCAGTGCCTTGCACAGAACAGGCATTCAGTAAATTGTTGTTCAATGAATAAATGAGAATGGTTTGTAGATTAGTCTCCTCGGAAAACGAAGATCATGGCATTCGGTCCCACCACTTCATGGGAAATAGATGGGGAAACGGTGGAAACAGTGTCAGACTTTATTTTTTGGGGCTCCAAAATCACTGCAGATGATGACTGCAGCCATGAAATTAAAAGACGCTTACTCCTTGGAAGGAAAGTTATGACCAACCTAGATAGCATATTCAAAAGCAGAGACATTACTTTGCCAACAAAGGTCCATCTAGTCAAGGCTATGGTTTTTCCTGTGGTCATGTATGGATGTGAGAGTTGGACTGTGAAGAAGGCTGAGCGCCGAAGAATTGATGCTTTTGAACTGTGGTGTTGGAGAAGACTCTTGAGAGTCCCTTGGACTGCTAGGAGATCCAACCAGTCCATTGTGAAGGAGATCAGCCCTGGGATTTCTTTGGAAGGAATGATGCTAAAGCTGAAAATCCAGTACTTTGGCCACCTCATGTGAAGAGTCGACTCATTGGAAAAGACTCTGATGCTGGGAGGGATTGGGGGCAGGAGTAGAAGGAGACGACAGAGGATGAGATGGCTGGATGGCATCACTGACTCGATGGACTTGAGTCTGAGTGAGCTCCGGGAGTTGGTGATGGACAGGGAGGCCTGGCGTGCTGCGGTTCATGGGGTCGCAAAGAGTCAGACACGACTGAGCGACTGATCTGATCTGATCTGAGCATGCTTGGCATGAATATCCCCTGAGTTTATTTATTTGCTAATTGGATGAATCATAGGGAATTTCTGAATCACACACACACACAAAAAACGGAGAAACTGACCTTGGAGTGTGGTCATTTAACAAGGCAGGCTGCAGCCACTCCTGCGGTAGGCACCACCCCATCCTCAGTGGCCAGGAGCAGCTCACCGTGGCAGTAAAGCCAGCTTCTCTACCTAACTTGTCATTTGGCCCCTGGAACATTAGTCAGAAACCCTCGGTCCACTACCATCCTTAAGTCTTTAAGATAAAAGATTTTCACGTCCAGCACCTGAAAAAACCTGATGTCTGAGGTTTTGGGAGTTAAAATGATGTCATAGATATACCGAGATGTAAATAAAATCTGGGGAAAAGAGGGTTTAGCCTGATGTCAACAACAAGCAGGAAATTCAAATGTTATAGTTCTTATAAACCACAAAGGCTAGAGTTTCAAGGTCACTTCTTACTATGGAGTGGGTGATAAAGGAAAGGCAACTTTGACTCATTTCCTGATTCCTGGTTGCTTGGTATTCTTTCATACAAGTGTTCTTTTAAATGCATACACAACTTTTTAGAAAACAAATTGCTAGAAATGGAGGTGTTTAAGAGATTCCTTTGGAAAAGGAAATGGCAACCCACTCCAGTGTTCTTGCCTGGAGAATCCCAGGGACAGAGGAGCCTGGTGGGTTGCCGTCTATGGGGTCGCACAGAGTCGGACAAAACTGAAGCGACTTAGCAGCAGCAGCAAGAGACTCCTTGGGACATCTCTGGTGGTGGTCCAGTGGTTAAGAATCGCCTACCAATCCAGGAGACACGGGTTCAATCCTTGGTTGGGGAAGATCCCACGTGCTGCAGGGCAACTAACCGCATGCACCGCAACTACTGAACCTGTGCTCTAGCGCCCTCAAGTGGCAACTACAGAGCCGACGTGCGGCAAGGAAGAGCCCATGAACTGCAACGAAGACCCAGTGCAGCCAAAAGTACATAAGTAAAAAGTCAATCCAGATATCATTGCCACAATGAAATATTAAGTATAGGACACGGCAGCTTCCAGCCACACTTTCCAATGGAAGCCTTTGAATTTAAGTAAAAGGGTTTGATGTCTAAATGTTCAAAATAAATAGATAAAATAAAACGTTAACTGCTATCCTGGACAATTTCTCATGCTTGGTGATAGCCTGACATCTTTTGAACAGTTTTCCTGCAATGAGCAAAATTCTCCCAGTTCAAGCCCACTAGAAACCAGAAATTCACTCTCCCACCCACCTTTGCACCTAAATGTCTCTACCGAGCAGACACACCTCTCCAGAGCAATACAAAAAAGTGGATCCTGGCATTGGCATAGGTGTCCAGCTTGAGGGGGCAGCCGTGGCAAAGGGTCTGGTGTCCAGCATGTGTAAGGAACATGCACTCCAAGGTGTCCTCACTTAGTGGCAGCAGCAGTGGAGTTTCTGCTGGCCTGCTGATCTCCAGGTTTGGGTGTTGTTCTTGACTACAAGGCCCCCAAACTTGACCTTCACTTTCTTGGAGATTCTTCCTCATTATGCTTTAATAAATTAACAAACAATCAGTTCAGTTCAGTTCAGTTCAGTCACTCAGTCATGTCTGACTCTTTGCAACCCCATGAACTGCAGCACACCAGGCCTCCCTGTCCATCACCAACTGCTGGAGTCCACCCAAACCCATGTCCATTGAGTCGGTGATGCCATCCAACCATCTCATCTTCTGTCGTCCCCTTCTCCTCCCGCCCTCAATCTTTCCCAACATCAGGGTCTTTTCAAATGAGTCAGCTCTTCACATCAGGTGGCCAAAGTATTGGAGTTTCAGCTTCAACATCAGTCATTCCAATGAACACCCAAGACTGATCTCCTTTAGGAGGGACTGGTTGGATCTCCTTGCAGTCCAAGGGATTCTCAAGAGTCTTCTCCAACATCACAGTTCAAAAGCATCAATTCTTTGGCACTCAGCTTTCTTTATAGTCCAATTCTCACATCCATACATATCCACTGGAAAAACCATAGCCTTGACTAGATGGACCTTTGTTGGCAAAGTAATGCTTTTGAATATGCTATCTAGGTTAGTCATAACTTTCCTTCCAAGGAGTAAGTGTCTTTTAATTTCATGGCTGCAATCACCATCTGCAGTGATTTTGGAGCCCAGAAAAACAAAGTCAGCCACTGTTTCCCCATCTATTTGCCATGAAGTGATGGGACCGGATGCCATAAAGGCTAAACACAAATTAATAAATTTCCTTTCTGCTTAACTGGTTGAAAGAGCTTCTACTGTTTGAATGTAAGAAACCTGACTAGCCAATCTGCTGAGGGAAAGGAAGTGTGCTTCCCTAATGATACATCATAAAACACCTGCCCCATACCGCCCCTCTGTAAGCGGCCTTTCATGTTGCCTGGCAAGCCCAGGGCGTTCCTCAGCCCACTCTCTCCCTCTCTGTCCTGAACGTCCTCTCAACCATCCAGTGCTCCTCTTCCACTGTCACTTCCATGATATCACTTCCTATTTCATGGGGAAATGAAGGAAACTTCGTTTTCCAGCACAAGTAACCACGCCCATCTGATAACATGCCCTACCTTTCCTCTCATTGAGCGGATGTATTTGGGGGCAGGGGGTTTGGTTGGTTGGTTGGGGTTTTTTTGTAATCAAAGGGCCCTAAAAGTGGAAGAAAGGCAGAAGGTCAGAGTGGCACAGTAGGGAAAGATTCAACTGATCATTTCAGGCATCGGAGAGGGTGGAAGAGGGTCACAAACCAAGGAATGCAGCAGCCTCTAGAAGGTAGAAAAGGCAAGAAAACGAATCCTCTCTGAGATCCTCCGGATAGAATTGTAGCCCTGTCAGCTACTTTATGTTAGCCCAGTAAGACCCACATTGGACTTCTGCCTGTAAGAAAATTAGTTTGTGTTATTTTAAGCTGCTAAGCTTGCAACAACTTGTTACAGCAACGATCGTAAATGAATACATACCATCTCACAAACCAGACATTTATTTTCTTTATGTCTGTGCTCCCTATCATCACTAGAATACAAAGTCAAGACATTTGCCTGTTTTTGTTCACTACTCTGTGCTCAGTTGGAGAAGGAAATGGCAACCTACTCCAGTATTCTTGCCTGGAAAATTCCATGGACAGAGGAGCCTGGTGGGCTACAGTCCATGGGGTTGCAAAGAGTTGGACACAACTTATCGACTGAGCACGCCTGGAAATAAACTTAGCAAATAGTTGGCAAATATTTCCCCAATAACTATTTTGTTGAATGGAGGAATATCCATGTTGTCCATAGTGTGTATGCAAGGGGATGAGAAAGGCCAGATGAACCAGCCACCGTGATACGGAAAGGCCATAGGCTTGTACGTAAAGGATATCATAAACTAAATTGGGCTTCTGGAGCAGGTTATCACCCTGGGCCAAGATTGCTCATCCCTCGTGCAGACAGAAGAGCAGCTTTCCAAGTGTAAGGCAGTTGTGTAGTGACAAGGTTCAATCTGACGGTGGAAAAGAAAAACCTCTCTTGGCAGCTCTTGCACATGAATGTCCCCTGGTCCTGTTCTGAGAGGTAAATGTGGATCAGCAACTTAACAAAGCTTACAGAAATGGTCATACTGGAGAGGAGGGACTGGGTAACCCGAGTCACTCTAAAGTCTTCTCCTTTTCAGATAACACGCCTTTAAAAGGAGGCCTCCCAGGAGAGGAAGGCTATTGGAGGTCAGGAAGTTAATTGTCAGCACCATAGATTTATGATTCAGCTGCAGAATAGTGCTGACCTAAGGCTGGGCACGTATTCTATTTTTTATGCCAACCACACAGGTTTAAGAGCCTATGAAAGTAAGACATCAATTTCAACTATCTTTCCTTGCTGCTTCTGTTTCTCACCATCGAAGCTCCTGCAAACTGGTTGTGTGTGGTGATCTGATTCTTCCCTCCTGGTCACTCAAAGCCATAAAACCTATAGTTTCATGGAGGACATTCCCCTAGTCACTGCCCACCCTGCTTATTGCTGCTGCTCACCCTCTGCTTTCTACCTTCCTCCCCCTCCCAAGCCTCCCCTCAGCCCTTGCCCCTGCCACCCTCAGACTTCTAGATCTGGCCCTTTTTGTAAAGTCCATAAACTACTTCATTATTTTTTCCATTAAAACCACAGGATTAAGTTCATCTTAGCCCTTCACAACATCACCTTTCATAACCCACTGTTAAAATGAAACGAACATCACAGAAACTCATCTCTGGGGTGTGTATTCAGAGTCTTCTAAGAACTAAGTAGTCAACAATGTCTATAGAAACTACAGAAAAGTTAGAAAAAGTAAAAGGCCTATTATTGACCGTCTGCATGTTTTTCTTTTTTCTTTATTGTCTGTTAAAAAGAAGGCGAATCTTTCCATGAAATATAAATAAATCTGAAATAAATGAAAGATAAAGTCATTTTCTTATACTACTTCACATTTTTACAATGCCACCTAAAACATTCAGTATACTCTAAAATTCTCCTTAGGGGCAGAAAGTCTTAAATGTAAATTAAATTGTAGTTTAAAAGGTTAGGAGGGCTTCCCTGGTGGCTCAGTGGTAAAGAATCTGCCTGCCAATGCAGGTGACATGGGTTTGATCCCTGATTCCAGGAGATCCCACATGCCTTGGAGCAACAAAGTCCGTGTTCCACAACTCTTGAGCCTGTGCTCTAGAGAACGGGAGCCACAGCTACTGAGCCCACGTGCTGCAATTACTGAAGCCCATGCACCCAAGAGCCCATGTTCCACAACAAGAGAAGCCATCACAACGAGAAGTCGACACATTACCAAGAAGAGTACCTCTGCTCACTGCAACTAGAGAAAGCCCACACAGCAACAGTGACCCAGCACTGGTAAAAATAAAATGAATCAATACAATTTAAAAGGTTAGTAAAACTTTCTATATGGCCACATCAATCTTAAGATATCTGCTTCAGATTTTCCAAGACTTCAAGCCCAGTCCTGCTCCAGGACTTTTCTTTCTTTTTTGGCCATGCCACGTAGCTTGCAGGATCTTGGTTCCCTGACCAGGGGTCAAACCTGGGCCATAGCAGTGGGAGCATGGAGTCCTAACCACTGGACCATCAGGGGATTCCCTCCAGTGATAACTAGATGATGGTAGATGTGAATACCTGAGGTACCCAAACATCAAAGAAAGGTCCTTTGAGTAACAGAAAAACCGATAGAAATGCCTTCCTTGAAAGGTCTTGAAAATTAATAAAAAATGGTTGTTGGAAAAAAAAAGCATGAAAATCCAACAGTAGTGTTCTCCATGCAAAATCTCAGGAAACTGTGTTAAAAACAAATCATTCGAAGACAAAGCATTATTATTTTGAGTAATTTTATTACTATTGTTTTTTTTCTAGACTTCCGTTTATTAAGTTGCAGAAGGGAATCTTTGGCACCAGAACTGTTAGACCATCAGCCCAGGCTTCTCCTTTCAGATGGATAGAGTCATGGAGAGTCTCAAATTACACATCGGAGGTTTGCATCATGGTATGTACAGAGTTAGAATTAGAGACATTGGGTACTTTTAAGGGCTTTTTCCATGAATTTGCATCAACACAATGAATTGTTCTTATATACTTCAGGTATTTGCCTACACAAATGCAACAAAAACCAAACAGTAGTCACACGGGATACTATAAAGTAATAAGAATAAACAAGTTACAACCAAATAACAAAAGTGACTCTCACAAACAGAAAGCTGACTAAAAGTAGGCAGACACAGACGCGCATAGATTATATAATGCATTATTTTATTACTATTAGAATCTTATTCCTACACACACTTGTCTACTCACACACAAGTGTCTAGCCCTTTTAGTCCATAGCCACCATACAGAACTTGAGTACACACCCCTATCAGGAAGAAAACTGACAAGCAGTTTCAGTGATAGTTTCGATGGAATGACCACAAGAAGTTTCATTTTCAGAGGTTTTTATGCAGGATCTGGAAAGGTCTATTGAACCAGTAATTCCTTTATTCATGTCTGTGTGGTCCCGGCCCACACCTTCTGTCTCAGCATATCAGTAGCTAGCAATATGCTCTTATTAATCACATCCTTTTATTTCAGGTGTTGTATTCACAAGAATCTTGCCATGTTTTGGACATTTGGGGCAGGGTTACAAAATACCTATGCACAAATTTTTACAATCAGAGCTGAAGTTTCATCATTTTCAAATTGGCCCATGTTGCTTTTAGCAAATACTAGCCATTTGAAAAACTACATTCTAATTTCTTTTTAAATTTATTTTATTATTTATTAGGGGTTTTCCTGATGGCTCAGACAGTAAAGAATCTGCCTGCAATGCCAGAGACACAGGTCCAATCCCTGGGTAGGAAAGATCCCCTGGAGAAGAGAATGGCAACCCACTCCAGTATTCTTGCCTGGAGAATCCCATGGTTGTCTGTTTATTTATTTATTTATTATTTGCCAAACCATGCGGCTTGTGGAATCTTAGTTTCCTGACCAGGAATTGAACCCAGGCCCTCTGCAGTGAGAGGTCGAAGTCTTAACCACTAGACCATTGGGGAATTCCCCTAATTTCTTATTGATTAACCTACTGGCATCATCAGGGTATTAGTTCAGTCACTTAGTGGTGTCCAACTCTTTGCGACCCCATTGACTGCAGCATGCCAGGCCTCCCTGTCCATCACCAACTCCCAGAGCTTACTCAAACTCATGTCTATCGAGCTGGTGATGCCATCCAACCATCTCATCCTCTGTCCTCCCCTTCTCCTCCTACCTTCAATCTTTCCCAGTGTCAGGGTCTTTTCAAATGAGTCAGTTCTTCACATCAGGTGGCCAAAGTATTGGAGTTTCAGCATCAGCATCAGTCCTCCCAATGAATATTCAGGACTGATCTCCTTTAAGATGGACTGGTTGGATCACCTTACAGTCCAAGGGACTCTCAAGAGTCTTCTCCAACACCACAGTTCAAAAGCAAGAATTCTTCGGTGCTCAGCTTCCTTTATAGTCCAACTCTCACATCCATTCATGACTACTGGAAAAACCAGAGTATAGCCCACCCAGATTGTCAGGGCCATAACATCTAGAGTCCTGTCTGTATTGCTCACAAATGGCAGTGGGAGATACAAGGTGAACACTCAATAAATGTTTTCTAAATGAATGAACCTGTCAGACTTGTAACTAATGTTGTCACTCCTGTTAGTTTTTACTTTATATTAGGAGTAAACTTACTCTCAGAAGAACTAAGAGTATAACCCTGGAGTCAGGCTGCCAGGATTCAAATCCTGGAGCAGCCTTTGCTAGCTGTACAACCTTCCAGTTATTTCTTTTCTTTAATAATATGGGGTAATTATAGTGCCTACCTCAAAAGATTTTTGTAAATGTGATAATCCACATCAAATTGTACTTAGGACACTACTTAGTAAATCTTCCACAAATTTTAACTATGATTAGTATTTTCAAAAATCCACATTTATTTTATAACTTTGTTACCTAAATGTCATTTACTTAAGTATTTAGGAAAGTATTGTTCTTTAATGAAATTTTGACAGAGCAGGTTTTTTATTTTTATATTATTGGAGTATAGTTGATTTACAATGTGGTATTAGTTTCAAGTGTACAGTAAAGTGATCAGTTATACAGGTACATATATTCATTTTTTTCTAGATTCTTTTCTCATATATGTTATCCCAGAATACTGAGTAGAGTTTCCTCTTTACAGTAGGTCCTTGTTGGTTATCTATCTTATATACTGTAGTGTATGTTCATCCCAAGCTCCTGATTTATCCGTTCCCCACCATGTTTCCCCTTTGGTAACAGTAAGTTTGTTTTCAGTATCTGTAAGTTTGTTTCTGTTTTGTAAATAAGTTCAGGGCAGGTTTATAATAAGGTCTTGTGTGCATGCCTGCTCAGTCACTTCAGTTGTGACTGACTCTTTGTGACCCCATGGACTGTAGCCTGCCAGGCTCCTCTGTCCATGGGATTCTCCAGGCAAGAATACTGGAGTGGGTTGCCATGCCCTCCTGTAGCAGATCTTTCCGACCCAGGAATCAAACTCCAGTCTCTTATGTCTCCTGCATTGGCAGGCGGGTTCTTTACCACTAGCGCCACCTGGGAAGCCAAGCAACAAGGTCAGTTTTACTAAATGTCCCCATGTCAACCAGGGAAACTGGGAAAAGAAATCTGGGGCCTAAAAGAAAGATTTTAGATATCACTACCCATCTCCAATTCCATGTACACCAGAAGTTTCTCCCAATTACAGCTGTTTTGTTTAATTTAGCAACTGGATCCATACAAGTGCTGGCACAAGTCCTGTTATGGGTGCCCTGTACGCTTGGGAGGCAGAAACCTTGGCCATGACTCACTGCTAAAGTTCTGGTGAAAATCAGGTTGCAGACCTGCCTGCACTCCCGCCCCGTGGGGTTGTATTGGAAACGTTAATATAAATGGGAGTAAACATCACTCTTTGCCAGTGAGCTTCATATGGACAAGCTTTACCTGTGCAGGCAGGACCACGTCGCAGGGCCTGCTCTCCACTACCCTGTGCTAATGCCAGTCAGAGTCTGAGGATGCTGAAGGTCCCTAATATTCATTCCTGGGCCCTGAGAGCTTGATCAGCACACTTCCCCCTCTCCTAGCAACCTGTTGTTTGCTAAGAGATTATTTCCATATTTTAGGACTCACTCTTTGTCCTAGTCAGAACCACAGCAGGGTTTACTTTCCCACTTAGGAGTTTGCCAGGAGCAAAAAGTAACAACATCCCAACCCCCTGTCAACTCAACAAGGAAAGATTTATTGCAGTTAACTAAAAGGATACTTGTTATGACAGGAATACCGTATGCTTCAGCAAAGATAGAATCCAAGCTTATGGCTGGCCTTTGCAAACAGCCAGGATCCAACCTGCCAACACAGCCCTCTTTTGTTTGTTGTTGTTGCACTGTCATTAACAGTGCAACATCCGGACCCAGGGGTGTTTCCAAGGTGGGGCTTCAGGTTGGCACTCAGATAATGAGATTACCTTCAGCAACAGTTCTCAACAGACTGCAGCAACCACTATAGGCTCGTTGTTTGGACTGTTGGCCTCTTCAACCAATGTCCATCCTCCTTTTCGTTAATTACAAACAGAAACCTAGGTATTTGGGGAACAGTTAGTTCTTAGCTAAAGGTACTATATTTCCCAGCCTGCTTTGCACAATTAAAATTAGTGACTTGCCAGGTGAAGACCACTGCAGACTTCTGGGAAAGTTTTGCCATCTGATGTAGAGGCTGTCTCTTGTCCTCGCTCTCTACCCCTCTCTAGTGTTTGGGTTTTCTGAAGCCTGATGTGCCTGTGAGAGCTGGACCGTAAGGAAAGCAGAGTGCCAAAGAATTAATGCCTCCTAACTGTGGTGTCTAGTCAAGGCTATGGTTTTTCCTGTGGTCATGTATGGATGTGAGAGTTGGACTGTGAAGAAGGCTGAGCGCCAAAGAATTGATGCTTTTGAACTGTGGTGTTGGAGAAGACTCTTGAGAGTCCCTTGGACTGCAAGGAGATCCAACCAGTCCATTCTGAAGGAGATCAGCCCTGGGATTTCTTTGGAAGGAATGATGCTAAAGCTGAAACTCCAGTACTTTGGCCCCCTCATGCAAAGAGTTGACTCATTGGAAAAGACTCTGATGCCGGGAGGGATTGGGGGCAAGAGGAGAAGGGGACGACAGAGGATGAGATGGCTGGATGGCATCACTGACTCGATGGACGTGAGTCTGGGTGAACTCTGGGAGTCGGTGATGGACAGGGAGGCCTGACATGCTGCGGTTCATGGGGTCACAAAGAGTCGGACACGAATGAGCTACTGAACTGAACTGAACTGTGGTGCTAGAGAAAACACCTAAGAGTCCCTTGGACAGCAAGGAGATCAAACCAGTCAATCTTAACAGAAATCAACCCTGAATATTCACTGGAAGGACTGATGCTGAAGCTCTAGTATTTTGGTCATCGGATGTGAACAGATGATTCATTGGAAAAGTCCCTGATGCTGGGAAAGATTGAGGGCAGAAGGGGAAAGATGGTGTCAGAGGATGAGATGTCTGGATGGCATCACCGATGCCATGGATATGAACTTGGGCAAACTTCGGGAGGTGGTAAGTAAGGGACAGGGAGGCCTGGCATGCTGCAGTCCATGGGGTCGAAAAGAGTCAGACACAACTAGGAGACTGAACAACAAGCATTCTTTTCAATTACTTCTCAGATTGTAGTTATGTTCAAAGGTTTGAAACTGCTGGAAGTCTTATTTTTAGATAAGAGAATTCCTGTACATGAATTGATTAATCTTTAAAAATTGATTTATACAGTTTGATGCGGAATATTCTAAGTTAAAATGATGAAACCTCTACCTTTCCTCAAAGTTACTAATTTATACAGAGGCAAACATGAGATTAGGTAACTAATTAGAGGAAGATCAAGAAGTTTGAGTAAATCAACTCTGCTTCAATAAAATAAAAAGATTAAGAATCATAAAAATTTTTTTGAAAAGAAAGAGAAATGGGCAATTTATTTCAATAAAGGGAGAGGACTGATTTTGCTACAGTGGGGAAAAAAATTAGGAGGTTACAAACTGCTGAATTTAAATGTATCCCATTTCTCTCTGCAAAATAGCTTTATCTCAGTGTCTCCATTCCTTCTACTTGCACTTCATACCAAGGCATCGACTGTGTAATATATCAAGTTGACAAATTGCTTGACATATCTGATCTAGGGTGGCTTCTACATCACTTTTCTCTTTTTCCTCCCAATAAATACTTTGGACACTGACATTTGCCACATTGGAAATGACAGGCACCTGAGGACAAACGCATCAAAGTGATTAGGATCAGAATGTCTGTTAAGGATTATTTTTTTTAATAGAGTAGAATGTAGTTTTATTGAATCCTTGAGATGCAGAACCAAAAGAAACTCCTTTCTTGTGAAAGAAAACAATCCAAACAATTGTAAACCCCGGAAACCAACAGAAGCACTTAAACCTTCAATATGAACGTGTTTATTTTTCCAACTCGGATATTGTTCTGAAGTACACTTGTAATCTAAATACCCCTTTCTCTCCTTCCCTTTACAACATACCATTTCAGTCTGTTTGTTTACAGAACGATGGCCTTAAGGAAAAAGCCTTATTCACATTCCCACAAAAGAAATAAATAAAATACTTGTCTCTAGGATCCATTTAACTAAACTTGACTTAAATCCTGGTAGAGGCTCCCATCTCTATAACAGACACAAAAGAGGATGAATGATCTTTCACTATCAAAACAAACTCCTAAATAGAGCTAAAGTTTATTAAATTATTCAAATACATTTACTATGCTCCTATAATGTGCAAAGTACTGTTCCAAAATAGACACCCTTCCTTAGATGTACAGTAGGCCACTAAAATAATAATTTCAGGAGCTTAAGACACTGGTACAGTCAAAATACCCTAATGATATGAAATGGTCTCTGTTGCTGCTGCTTCCAAAAGTGCCCGGTTTATTTCTAAGGAACAGCTCAGGCATTTGGAAGAATAATTCAAACTTAAGCTTTAATACAAGATGGAGTTAGGCAATGATTGTACCTTCAAACATAATATAACAGTATGAAGTACATTCTGGTGATCTAAAATGCTAGCATCTGTGCAAGGTAACCTAAGAAATTTGACACCATTTTTTTTTTAAGGTACCAATTTCAAAATAAATCAAAATACAAATCAATTGCCATTTTAGGAAAAATAAAAATATAGGCATGCCAACTCCTCTCCCAGCACTGAAATTACACTTCCTCAGACACACTGCCATCATTGGTAAGCATGGGGGATCAACTGGGTAAATTTAAACACATTAGATAATCACATAATTCAACCTAGCTTGGGTATATGTGTGATCCCAAAGACTTTTCAACATATTTTTCAGCAATACAGTGGTAGCAATAGAAATTGAAGAAACTGGAAGTATTTTCTTAGAGACAGCTTACAGATATCTTACAGGTTCCAAAGTGAAAATATAACACATCACCATCATAACACAAGCTACTTTGTCGCTCCTAAGACCCAACTTCACAGGACATCAGGCTTCCTAGTGTTTCCTTCATATGCCTCTACTTGGGTTTTCTTTCCCCTGAACTAAATAGGGAGGGCCTTTCAGGTCAAGTGTTATCTGCGGGCCAGTTACCTTCAGGATAGATATGCTTGCATCATTTCTATATTGACAAGTCAAGCCTCCATTTATGAGGCTTAAATTCAGCTCCTGGTCTCTTTATTCAGAACTTCCCTTATTTACTTATAAAAAGAACAGCAACCAAAAAAAAATCCAAGAGAAAAAAAGAACTACCCTCATTTACTTAAAAGGATCATTCAAAACACTAGGGAAAAAATTTCCCTCTGAAGGAGACTTATTTAAGGAACACAATACTGTTTACAGCTCATGGCCCACCTTAGAAAGGCAAACTCAGCTAAGTCTCCTGAAAAGAATCTCAGTAGTCTCCCATTTGGAAACTTGCTATTCCTATTATTTTCTAATGTGGTTAAATAAAATTAAATGTTAATAATAAACAGTAATTAAATAATAAACTTAAAATAAATAATAATTAAAAAACATGGTCTGGAGGTTTTTAGAAAAGGTAATAAAGGTCAATTTTCATTAAATTCACATTCCTTTCTGTACCAATTTCTACAATGAGCAGGCAACACTGCCCTCTAACAGGCTGATTCTGTTACATCTCTTAGTTCAACTGGTGGGAAATTGCTCCAGGAAGCATTGACACAAGGCCCCCACGCACATTCTTTCTTTTACTTCTGGGACACAGTCTGTCCTTGACCGTCTGTGAATGACACTAAAGACGGAGCAGCCCCTAGAGAGGCGATAGACTTAGAGAACGCTCATCAGGGGATTACAAACTAACACCCATTGCAATGGTGTTCAAACTTCAGCAGGCATCAAATTACCCCCAAGGGCTTGTTTAAACACAGCTTGCTGAGCCCCACCTGTGTTGCTGACTCCTTAAGTCTAGAGCTGAGTCCAAGAATTGGCCTTTCTGAGAAGGCGGGGCCTGGTGGGCTGCCGTCTATGGGGTCGCACAGAGTCGGACACGACTGAAGCGACTTAGCGGCAGCAGCAACAAGTTCCCAGGTGATGCTTCAAGCCCAGAGACCACTCTTTACCACCCAGACACTGTGCTTGGCTTTATCTTACTCAATACTTCCCAATAAGGTGGGGTTTTAGCACCCATTTTACAGACTAGGAAGCCAAGTCTCACACAGAATAAACCCAGGACTAACTCAAAAGCCATTGCTCCCTTCTCTACAGTATGAAGTCAGTATACGAAGCTGTTAACCATTTCCCTTTCCTTCAATTTCTTCCGTAAGGAGGCGGGACTTAGGTGACGGGTTAGTGGATTTCCCCTCTCAGAGCACCTTGGAGGTCTGGCTATGAAGTCACCTAGGAAGGTCCACTCCATCCCCAGGTTGGATCTGTGAGCAGGGCACGCTGAGAGAGGAGGGCGCTGAGAGAGAGGGAGGTTCAGAGAGAGTCTGATTAGCTCTAGATTCTGGAGTTCTTCGTACTCAGAAACTCTGCCAGAGAGGTTTTAAAGCTAGTGTCTCTTCTCACGGGTGTTTCTGAGGACCTCAAAGCCTAATGGGGCTCGAAGAGGACCCAGAGGGTGGGGGTGTCTGCACCGTTCTCCAGCCTCGGCTCAAATCACCCGCCGAGGCAGGGACAAGCACGTGGCAACAACTTTAAATCAGGAGTGCCCAAGGAAGGGTGTGAAGACCGAACGGTTATGATAAAATATAAAATACTTTTCAGGTCATATATCCCACCAGGATCAGGCAGGTAGAAATCCCTAGCACTCAGCCCCTGGCAGGATGTCAGCGATAGGTAAAGAAGAGTTGGGAGAACACCCCCCCACCCCCCATCCTCGAATAGTTTTTCTCATCCTTCGCATTCAGCTCCTAGCCCAACTTCGTGTTTTCCTGAGGGAGATACAAATATGGAGCATCCCATGGGGATGATTTTCTGGCTTCGGTCATTAGATGGGAAAAGATGTTTTCAGAAAAACTGCCCCGTGGGCCGGTCAGCCGAGATCTTGAGGTCGTGGCCGCGGCTGCTCTTCGTGTAGAGCTGGACTCTGAACTCCAGCTGCTCGCTCAGCTCGTCCAGAGCCCGGGTGCAGGACTCCAGGCTCTCGGCCAGTTTCTGAATCTTGGCCTTTAGCACGGCCTGGCTAACCCTGGTGGCCCCCTCGGCCCGCCTGGGGACGAGGAAGCCGCGGGAGCCAAAGAAGACGATGAAGTATACCGAGTTGTACAGCGCGATGGAAGCGTTCCTCCCGCACTGCAGCAGCTGGCGGTCTCCGCCGCCCTGCCCGCGGCAGAAGAAGTCGAGGCAGCTCAGCATCTCGCGCATCTGGTCCTGGCAGGTGGCCGCGATCTCCTGCACGCGCCGCAGCTCCCGGGAGTTGCAGAAGATCAGGGAGAGGTCAGACGTGATGGTTACGGCCCCGCCGGCGGTGGCCACCCCCAGTCCCACGGCCGAGGCCAGCAGCGAGACCCCCAGGGTGACGGGGCTGAGCGAGAGTCCCACGATGGCGGCCACAGCGCCCGCCGCGCTCAGCGAGCTGCCGGCCACGTTGGCCGCCAGGGAGCGCCGGCGTAGGCGCTCTAGGCGCCGGGCCACCTCGCGCAGACGCAGTAGCTGGCCGTGCAGCCGGCCGCGGCGGTCCAGCAGCAGCCCCTGGAAGCGTCGCAGAGCATCCGCGCCCTGCAGCTCCCGGGCCGCCGGCCTCTCCATGTCCTGCGGGGATGAGACACGCGGTTAGCCCGAAGTCGAGCGCAACAGCTACGGCCACCCAAGGGGAAAAGGGTCATTTTCCAATGAGTCATATGTCAGGTTCTCAAAGACCCGTTCTGTCATCTGGGACGAGTCCTCCACTTCCCAGGACCTTAAATCCGAGTAAGCCAATAGGAATAATGCTCTCGTCCACTTTTCTCCCAGGGAATGCCAAGGATTGATTTTTTTTTTTTTAATCTGTTAAATAAGGGAGTGTTGGAGAAGAAACGGCAACCTACTCCAGTGTTCTTGCCTAGAGAATCCTATGGACAGAGGAGCCTGGTGGGCTGCTGTCCATAGGGTCACATAGAGTTGGACACGACTGAAGCGACTTAGCATGCATGCATGCATGCATTGAAAAAGGAAATGGAAACCCACTCCAGTATTCTTGCCTGGAGAATCCCAGGGACAGAGGAGCCTAGTGGGCTGCCATCTATGGGGTCGCACAGAGTCCCACATGGCTGAAGCGACTTAGCAGAAGCAGCAGCAGCAGCAGCTATTAATAAGTCTACTGCAATTACTGAAGGGCTTCCCAGGTGACTAAGTGGTAAAGAATCAGCCTGCCAATGCAGAAGATGCAAGTTCGATCCCTGGGTGGGGAAGATCTCCTGGAGAAGGAAATGGCTACCCACTCCAGTATTCTTGCCTGCAGAATTCTATGGATGGAGGAGCCTGGCAGGCTACAATCCATGGGATCAGAAAGAGCCGCCCAGGATTGAACAGGCATGGAATACTGAGCCCTCATCTCTGAAAGATGACATGTGGCAAGCAGTAGGTTGTACCCCTTTACAAAGCCCTTTCCTTACAAGAAGACTAAGATCTTAAGAGTTTTGCAATAGTTTTTTCCCCTCTCTGATGAGTGAAAAAGACAAATCACCAAAAACTCAAAAAGCATCTATCAAATGTAAGAAACTAATTTTTCTAAGTTAGATGCTCACCTGAAGCAACTCTTCTGTTTGTTATTTTTCCCAGCTCTTATCTTAGAATCACTATTTCTTTTAACTAGAGCTCATCAGGTCTTCAGAAATCTCACTCTTTGATACATGCTTAATTAGAAGTAAATTACACTAGCACCAGTATGTCCTTTTATGATGAAAGCTCCCTTTAAAAATGAGTAACAATTGAACAGAATTTTAAAAGGGGCCACAATTTTTGTTGAACAGCTCACTGAGGGCTACCCGTACCGAGCTGAACGGAAGCCAATTGAAGATGACTAACAGAGAAAACTGTACATCCTGAGTAAAAGTACATCCTTTCCAGTTGCCAAAGATTTCTCCCTTCATAGCCATTGTACTTTTCATTATTAGGAACTTCTCAAAAGTGACAAAGTGATAGAAATCCACCATTTCACTACTGTGAGATATCAGAACAGAAATGATTATTCTCATGTGGAAGGTGAGGAAATTGAAAGACAAGTTCTACCTGCAGCTGATACTTCACAGAGCCCAGTGTAGAATCTTGGTCTCTAGACGCCTAGATCTTAATTTTATTAGCATGCCTCCATAATTGTACCCACCACTGACAAACTGCCAGATAAAGACACCTCTGAGCAAAAACGAGGCAAAGTTACTCCAAATATATTACGGACCAAGGATACAACCCCAGTATTACCAGTCCAGTGGCTATTTTTTCAGATAGCATCCCTCTGGTCTCCCCACTTACCACTCACTTCTGGCTATCTCCAGGAAAGAAGAATCTGAGGCTGTTTCTGGATGAGCAAGCTTTATAGTTCCAGAGAGCCAATGACGGCCCTGGGAAAGCCTTGTCTTATTCTGAGAATTTGCCGTTTCCTGTCCTGGCCCCTGCTGCCTTCATCCAGAAGGATATGACATGGTGGAAAATGACCCGCCAGCCTCGCAGCACATCCCGTATTTAGGAAATGAACATTGTGTGTTCGCTTTCCCCCAAACGCAGGAAAAGAACCACAGGCTCTTCCCCAACTTGAAACAACTGCTGTCATTGTCCCGCGGGCATACTCTGCCTTCCCTTTCCTGAAAATAGCTAATGACGTTATCTGAGAGGACATAAAACGCACCCCAGGCTGACCAATTATAGTGTTTCTTGGGAGGCCACCAGTACACAACCACTTTTTAAAAAGAAAAAGGGAAGAGACTCTTATTATCTGATAGAGCCACTCACAGTCCACTCCCGTATTTTTTTTAAAAAGCATCGTGAGTCTGAGCCTTTGAAACACGTGATTCAGTAGGCGCGCAACCATCAGAATGCAAAGCCACGCCCACAGGAAGTGCTGCGTGCAGTTTTGAGCATCTCCAGCTGCAGAGAAGCTCTTGGAGGTCTCAGAAAGGGCACACCTCGGGCCAAATGCGTCAGAAAAATCAGTGGGGTCAGGCTGCACGAGGAGCTAATTATACACTTTCAATAGCAGCGGGGATTCTGTTTCCTGGGTTTTCATGGGAAGCAACCACTGTAGCCCAGCCAAGAGTTATATGAGTGCATTCTACCCCCACGGAGTGAAGCACCAGCTGAAGGGCAATATTCTGGATCATTCAGGAGAGGAAAACAAGGATAGTGTCTGTGGATGCTTTCTGGGACATTCAGATAGGTGTTGGCCGTTCAGCCAGGAAGACTCCTGCCACAGGTTCCCAGATAGGAATTATTGTCTGAATTCTCTGGTTTGTCTGGAAAGCCTTAGCAACCATATCTTTCTTGAACACAAGTCCCCCACCTTTATAAGTAGACATGGTATTGAGGAACACAACCCAGTTTTTTGCTTCTCACAATCATGGGCCTTTGAACTTGCTTTTTCTGAATCTGACCCATGTCCAAAAATTCTGGTTACAGCTCCTCAAAGGATAAACATAACCCTCAGTCAGACACTTTCAGTGCCTGCCTGTGCTTTTGAGGTAAGAGGTGGGAAAATGTCTTCCACTGAACCCACAGACATAGTCATTTCCAAATGGAATGTAAAGCAGGGTGAATTGGGCAGGCGGTCAGGCAGTGGTAGAGTAGGCAGGGAGTGAGACAATGTACCCTGATTCTTCAATTCCCATTTGCTCCTCCAGCTTCTCTGGACATTTTCTTGTGTTTGGGGTTTTGTTGTTGTTTAGTCACGGAGTGGTATCTGTAGCGTGCCAGGCTCCTCTGTCCATGGGATTCTCAGGCAAGATTACTGGAGTGGGTTGCCATTTCCTTTCCCAGGGGATCTTCCTGACCCAGGGATCGAACCCTCGTCTCCTGCATTGGCAGGCAGATTCTTTACCACTGAGCCACCAGGGAAGCCGTGTTTGGGGTTTCAGTTCAGTTCAGTTGCTCCGTCATGTCTGACTCTTTTCGACCCCATGAATCACAGCACGCCAGGCCTCCCTGTCCATCACCAACTCCCGGAGTTCGCTCAGACTCACGTCCATCGAGTCGGTGATGCCATCCAGCCATCTCATCCTCTGTCATCCCCTTCTCCTCCTGCCCCCAATCCCTCCCAGCATCAGAGTCTTTTCCAATGAGTCAACTCTTCGCATGAGGTGGCCAAAGTACTGGAGTTTCAGCTTTAGCATCATTCCTTCCAAAGAAATCCCGGAACTGATCTCCTTCAGAATGGACTGGTTGGATCTCCTTGCAGTCCAAGGGACTCTCAAGAGTCTTCTCCAACACCACAGTTCAAAAGCATCAATTTGGGGTTTAGATGAACACAAATAAATATTTCATGAATGGGTGAATGTTGCTGGGATACAGAGAGGATCGTCATCTTCAGAGCATCAATAATCATAGTACAGAAGCAGCATGTAGAGGAGAAGGTCCAGGAGAATGGGCAGCACTGACCTCAGCCAATATCCAAGAATTCGTTTTTCTCTATTACAAATCCGTTTTCTTTGGGTGTTTTCTTTTTTTTAATGGAACTAAAAGAATTCATTCATTTGACAGTTTGGGTTTGTTGTTGTTTTACCGCCTATAAAAATCCGGTACTTCACATCATTTTTAAAAATGGACACATGAACATAATACTTTTGGCTCAGTATTTATTTACTTTCATATATTTAAGCACAATAAGAAATTTGAGGAATAATTGAAGGTATTTTGATCAAAAGTATTATTGAGGCTGTTCCCCCAACATCTTGGGAACTGAACCCTCAAATTTATTTTTTAAACTGTTTTCTGGGCACCTGTAACCCATCACCCCAGACACGTTACATTGAAAATGGTGACTGACCTTCAGATTAAACGTGCAACCAGGGCTGTGAACCACTGCTGTAGAAGCTGTGAATTCTCTGACCACTGGTTACATCGCAGCAGAAACAGTACGGCTAGTAGATAGCAGTTTGTGAGTCAGGTGTTTACACAGTTAAGTTATTAACAACTCATGAGTCTGGGGCCCCCAGCTAAAATTACCACATTTTAAAAATAAAGTGATAACTATGTTCTGGGCCTCCCAGAGTTCTAGAAAGGTCTGGGCCACCTCTATTTTTTTAAGGGTCTCAGTGAATTTTTTTTTAAAGAAGAAATTTTATAAACGAGAAGGTCCTATTGTATAGCACAGAAAATTATATTCAGTATACTATGAGAAACCAAAATGAAACAGAATATTTTTTAAAAGAATGTATATATAGGGCTGGCCCAAAAAGTTCATTCGGGTTTTTCCATAATATCTTACAGAAAAACTCAAACAAACTTTTTGGCCAACCCAGTATATGTATAACTGAATCACTTTGCTATATAGCAGAAATTTTTTAAATTAATTTTTATTGGAGTCTAGTTGGTTTATAATGTGTTTGTTTCTGCTGTACAGGAAAGTAAATCAGTTATGCATAGACATGTATCCACTGTTTTTTAGATTCTTTCCATATAGAGCATTACAGAGTATTGAGTAGAGTTTCCTGTGCTATAGAGTAGGTCCTTATTAGTTATCTATTTTATACATAGTAGTGTGTATATGTTCGTCCCAGTCTCCCAATTTATCCCCTCTTCTTTCCCCTCTTGGTAACCATAAGTTTGTTTTCTACATCCGTAACTCTATTTCTGTTTTTGTAAATAAGTTCATTTGTACCCTTTTTTTAGATTCCACATACAAACAGTATCTATGATATTTCTCTATCTTACTTCACTCAGTATGACAGTCCATCCATGTGGCTGCAGCAGAAATGAACATAACACTGTAAAGCAGCTATACTTCAATCAAAATAAAATCAATAAAAAGAAATTTTAAAATGAGATATAAAAATGTGTGGTTTATTTCTTTTAATTGCCATATGACAGATCTTACAATATCACTATTTCTCTATTCATAAGATAATCACTGATTTATAAAATAGTACATTACATTGGCAGTGTGACACAAATTTAGGGAGCTCACACTTGGTGCTCTGTGACAACCTAGAGGGGTGGGATGGGGTGGAAAGTTCAAGAGGGAGGGGACACGTGTATGCCTATGGTTGATTCATGCTGATGTATGGCAGAAACAAACACAATATTGCAAGCAATTATCCTCCAATTAAAAATAAATACATTTTTTTTAAATGTAATATTTATTTATTTGGCTGTGCTGAGTCTTAGTTGCAACACAAGGGATCTTCAGTCTTCACTGTGGCATCAGGACCTAGTTACCGGACCAGGGATCTAATCCAGGCCCCCTGCATTGGGAACATGGAGTCTTTCCCCTGGACCACCAGAGAAGTCCCCAGTGATGGCTTTTTTTCTTTTAGCCTTTCTTGGTGTATCAGTGACTGTGAATAGAACCCTTTTCGGAGACAATATCAAAAGTATAAAATAGAGACAATTTGTGAATGTGAGATTTAGGCCAAAGGTTTTTCAGACTTTCCTTTGTACTAGGTCCTAATGTGTTCAGTTCAGTTCAGTTCAGTCACTCAGTCATGTCTGACTCCTTGCGACCCCATGAATCGCAGCATGCCAGGCCTCCCTGTCCATCACCAACTCCCGGAGTTCACTCAAACTCACGACCATCGAGTCAGTGATGCCATCCAGCCATCTCATCCTCTGTGTTCTCCTCCTGCCCCCAATCCCTCCCAACATCAGGGTCTTTTCCAATGAGTCAACTCTTCGCATGAGGTGGCCAAAGTACTAGAGTTTCAACTTTAGCATCATTCCTTCCAATGAACACCCAGGGCTGATCTCCTTCAGAATGGACTGGTTGGATCTCCTTGTAGTCCAAGGTACAGTTATCCAAATAAACAAAAGTAAGTTAAAATAATACCACCACTGCCTGAGGATCTTTGCCCACTTTTTTTTTCTTTCTTTTTTTTTTTTTGGTAAATTGCATGAGCATGTAAGTGCTATAGCACATAATTAGACTCAAATCACTTGCTGAATGTGAACTATTTTGTTCTCTTAAAGAAGTGTCATTATTTTCATAATAATTTGACGAGAATTATGGTCCAGTGGTTAAGAATCTGCCTTGCAATGCAGGGGACACAGGTTCAATCCCTGGTCGAGGAACTAAGATTCCATGTGCCTCAGAGCAACTAAGCCATGCCACAATTAGAGAATCTGTGCGAGCAATGAAAGATACTGAAAGATCCTGCTGGACATAATGAAGATCCTGAGTGCAGCAATTAAGACCTACACAGCCAAAAAAAATTTTTAACGTTTTTTAATTAATAAAATAGATATCTATGTTGCATGAGATCTAAACTATTAATGCCAGAAACTTATGGAGTTGCACAAGAAAGAAAGTATTGAGCTCCAGCCATTTTCAATTTCTCCAGATTAGCCTCTGATCATTAATGTATACACACATCCTTAACCATTCGTGTTTAAACACTGGCCTGTGTTCTTCTCTCTACTTAGCGTTCCTGCAGATACACACTTCTCCATGTTGACACAGTCCTCACCTCTGTCATTTTTAATAGCTCTGTTATAATCCCATTGTTTGCTTAGTCATTTCCCTATTAGACACTTGGATTGCCTCCAGTTTTTTTCACTAGTTTAACTAGAGTTACCGGGAACATCTGTGTAAATTTTCCCCCTTGGGATCATTTCTTTGGGGAATATTCACAAACAGGAAAATACCAAGTAAAAGAGAATGAACATTTTCATGGTTTTTGTTGCATGTTGTTGTATTGCTTTCCAAAAAACCAGTTTATTGATATAATGCAATAAGCTTTGTAAGAATTCCAGCTGCAGGCTATAAGACTACTCAAAGACTACTTAATTTGTTTGGTTTATTTCAGCTCCACAAACATGTATCAAATACCTGGGTGTGTCAGACACCACGCTAGATTCTGAGAATAAAAAGCTGAGTAAGATACCATGTCTGCCATCCAGAATGAAGACAATCCACTGGAGAGAAAAATACAGAAGAGATCATTTCAATTCTATGTGGAAAGTGCCAGAGGTGTGTGCACCAAAGAAGCAGAGTCCTATGAAGCACTAGTTAGGATTTCTAGAAGCACTGCTATTGAGCTGAAACTTGAGAGTGGAACAGAAGTGGTTATTTGCATAGAAGTTAGGAGGGAGAGGAGAGCAAGCTAAGGGAACAAAATGGACAAAGGTGTGGTACGACATTTAGGATGCTTTAGGCAGTTTTCTCGGAGAAGGCAATGGCACCCCACTCCAGTACTCTTGCCTGGAAAATCCCATGGACGGAGGAGCCTGGTAGGCTGCAGTCCATGGGGTCGCTAGGAGTCGGACACGACTGAGCAACTTCACTTTCTCTTTTCACTTTCATGCATTGGAGAAGGAAATGGCAACCCACTCCAGTGTTCTTGCCTGGAGAATCCCAGGGACGGGGGAGCCTGGTGGGCTGCCGTCTATGGGGTCGCACAGAGTCGGACACGACTGAAGTGACTTAGCATAGCATAGCATAGGCACTTTTCTATGGCTGAGCATAAAGTGGATGCTGCGGGTGTCCAGGAATGAGGCTGAAGGGATACACAGGAGGCAAGTCACCTGAAATTTATTTATTTTGGGGGGAATCAAACCATTTTATTGAGGGGTTTCAGGGGAGGGTTGAAAGGCTGGGAAGACAATGAGATCTGACATCTGTCTGCTGGCCAGGACCTCCCCAGCTTCACAGCCGCTGAAAGAGGAATTTGTTACAGTACATGGTGGGAGTTGGGGCTTCCCTGGTGACTCAGATGGTAAAGAATCTGAGTCTTTACCTTCAATCCCTGGGTTGGGAAGATCCCCTGGGAGAAGGGAATGGCAACCCACTCCAGTATTCTTGCCTGGAGAATTCCATGGACAGAGGGGCCTGACAAGCAATGCAGTTCATGGGGTTGCAAAGAGCTGGACACAACTGAGTGACTAACACTTTCACTTTTAAGATGAGAGTTAAGCTCATTTTTTCCAGATTAATCCCTTTTAAAATAGTAATATGTTTTTCTTTTTTTTAATTAAAAATTTTTTTAATTAATTAATTTATTTTACTTTACAATATTGTATTGGTTTTGCCATACATTGACTTGAATACACCATGTATATGTGTTCCCCATCCTGAACCCCTCTCCCACCTCCATCCCCATCCCATCCCTCTGGGTCACCCCAGTGCACCAGCCCCGAGCACCCTGTATCATGCATCGAACCTGGACTGGCAATTCGTTTCATATATGATAATTTACATGTTTCAATGCCATTCTCCCATCCTGCCCTTGCCCTCTCCCACAGAGTCTAAAAGACTGTTCAATACATCTGTGTCTATTTTGCTGTCTCACATACAGGGTTATCGTTACCATCTTTCTAAATTCCATATATATGCGTTAGTATACTGTATTGGTGTTTTTCTTTCTGGCTTACTTCACTCTGTATAATAGGCTCCAGCTTCATCCACCTCATTAGAACTGATTCAAATGTATTCTTTTTAATGGCTGAGTAATATTCCATATTACACAGGAACACACAGGAATACATTCCTGTGTATATGTACCACAGCTTTCTTATACATTCATCTGCTGATGGACATCTAGGTTGCTTCCAAGTCCTGGCTACTATAAACAGTGCTGCGATGAACATCGGGGTACACATGTCTCTTTCATTTCTGGTTTCCTTGGTGTGTATGCCCAGCAGTGGGATTGTTGGGTCATATGGAAGTTCTATTTCCAGTTTTTTAAGGAAATCCCCACACTGTTCTCGGAGAAGGCAATGGCAACCTACTCCAGTGTTCTTGTCTGGAGAATCCCAGGGATGGTGGAGCCTGGTGGGCTGCCATCTATGGGGTCGCACAGAGTCGGACACAATTGAAGCGACTTAGCAGCAGCAGCAGCAGCAGCCACACTGTTCTCCATAGCAGCTGTATTAGTTTGCATTCCCACCAACAGTGTAAGAGGGTTCCCTTTTCTCCACACCCTCTTCAGCATTTATTGCTTGTAGACTTTTGGATAGCAGCCATTCTTATTGGCGTGAAATGGTACCTCATTGTGGTTTTGATTTGCATTTCTCTGATAATGAGTGATGTTGAGCATCTTTTCATGTGTTTGTTAGCCAGTAATATGCTTTTCTATAGATGAGTTATTGCTCTTTGTCTTTTTCTTTCCTTGATCTGTTACTGTTGTTTACATCTACTTCTAGAAACTCTATTCTATTTTACTTATCAATTTACCTTTTTAAATTCAAGATAATATTATTTTGAAAATCATTGCCTCATAGTAACATTTTTATTTTTAAAGGAAGAATCTATCATAATCACATTTTCCTGGAAAATTTTACTTGCTTGTTCTTCTGGACAAATCTGACAATGGGAGCTCTTTGGTTGCTGTAACCTTGCTAATATGATCAACTGAAGCTGATTTAAGTTTGTTCCACTTCCTCCTTCACAGGTGTGCACACTTGCACAGAACACCTGGGATCATGTGGGTGAAACATTCATTACATCATTCACATAGAAGCATTGACCCCACAGGCTCTATTATAGTATAACTTCTTTACCACATGCCTTTTCCTCTGGTGCCACAAAGACTACAGCTGAGTCTACATCCCTTTGGTAACCTAAAGCTTCTCTTATCTCCCGGGACACGGGCAAACTATTACCTTGGTCTCTTCCTTTCCCAGACTTAGTCATTTTCTCCCAAGTTCTCAGGCATTCATAACAATCATTGCAACCTGGATCCTAACCCCTGCTTGTTCTATATGTAGAGAGGCATCATAAATCTTCAGGGCTCCCTCAAATCTCAGATATTTGAATAGTTTCATTTTTAGCATGTGTCTTACAGGCGAGAGAATGTTAGATATTGGTCTTCCTTTTTAACTTTGTTTAAAGCCTATGTTTAATAAGAATTCAGTCATTTCACATCAGACATTACAGTGAAGCAAGAGTGTATGCAGCTATACTCTGAAAGTTGATTGTTTTTGTTCTAGTTATTTGCTTTTTAAAAAATAAATGGTTACTATTGAGGGTTTTCAACTTTATTTGCTTTTGAATTAGACGAGAAAATAACTTTTTGTAGTCTACTTTTCCCCCTAAATTTAGCACTTTAAAAATTATTTCTGGGACTTCCCTGGTGGTCCAGTGGCTAAGACTCCGTGCTCCCAATGCAGGAGGCCCAGGTTCTATCCCTGGTCAGGGAACTAGATCCCATATGCTGCAACAAAAGATCCTGTGTGCTCCAAACAAGACTTGGTGCAGCCAAATAAATAAATAAAATATTATTATAATATTAAAAAAGCATTTCTGCCTTTACTTTCTTTTTTAAGTTAAAATTTTTATTCTGAGAAAAATATACATTCACATGTAAGGAAGAACACAGAGAAATTCACTATCCTTCACAGTTTCCCTTAATGGTAAAACTTTGCAAAACTATAATAGAATATCACCAGAATCGATGTCAGTACAACCCACCCATTTTTTTTTTTTTGAAATTTGAACAAAATCTGTATTTTAGTCAGTAGTACTGTATTACATGTTAATTTCCTGGGTTTGTTTTTACAACAGAGTATTTCTTTATATTCTCAGAATTAGATTAGAAGTTTTTCAAGCCTCATTCAGGTTTTTCTATGCTAAAAAAAAAAAGTTAAACCACCTTTGAAAAATAGGGAAAACAGATTCTATAAGGTAGACCTCTGTGTATACAGTGATAACGTGGGGCTTGAATCCTGAGTCTACATCTCCTGTGTGGTGTTAGGCAAATCACTGAACCTCTCTGAGACCTTACAAAGTTTTCTTGATTAAATTAGAAAATGAACATTGAGTCCTTTTGAGACCTAGGAATTTGGGTACAAACATGAGTTATTGGTACCTTTTTCCAAACCAGTGACTACTTGTGATTTCTGATGACTTTTAAATAGTTCAACTGTTTATACTTTATTATTTTGATAGTATATTATTTATTAGCTGATTTTTTAAATCAGCATATTATCATAGACTTTCTAAGGCTCTCTCATAAATATTTGTATTTTTCAGCTATGGGGCCATTCAAAAGTGATTTTTAACTTATCAACTTATAATGTTCTTGCCCTTTTTGCAACTGTCTTAGATAGCTTGAGTATTCTTGTCTAGCAAATCCTATGGACAGAGGAGCCTGGTGGGTCCATGGGGAACCTAGTCCATGGAGTCACACAGAGTGTGACACATCTGACGTGACTTAGCACACACACTCGCAGAGCAGAGAAAGTTTGTTTGCTGAGGAAAAAAAATAAAGAGACAAGACCTGAAAGGCAAACAGAAAGAAAGTCTAAATTTTTATTTCTTGCCGTCCTTCTGTTCCATGAGTCATCCTATATCCTTATTTTTTAACTCCCCTTTTATTATTCAAATGATCTTGATTTGCTTTCTGATCTTTGCAACAGAGAACTCAACTAACCAACACTACAGCATATAAATTTGACTCTTTAACATTAAAAAATAATAACAGACTTTTGGAGGTGTTTATGCAGTACCAGCCAGTAAAGATTCTGCCTGCAATGCAGGAGACCTGGGTTCCATCCCTGGGGTGGGAAGATTCCCTGGAGAAGAAAATGGCAACTCACTCCAGTATTCTTGCCTGGAGAATCCCACGGACAGAGGAGCCTGGAAGGCTACAGTCCATGGGGTTGAAAAAAGTTGGACAGGACTGAGTGACTAACACTTTCACTTTAAGTGAATTAACTGTTTCATAGCCATTTAGGGGTTCTTGGCTGGAGAAGCCCAGGCACGGGGGAGCCTGGTGGGCTGCCGTCCATGAGGTCGCACAGAGTCGGACACGGCTGAATCGACTTAGCAGCAGCAGTAGGGTTCCTCTACCTTTGTCTTCATCTTAGGCATAACAGTACTTTCTTTTCATGGAACATGTACTTTATTTTCCTAATCACAAAAGAAATACTTCTTATAATAAATTCACATAGTATAAGAACATAGAAAGTTAGGTTTTCCCTCTCCATTTGTTTTCACTCTCCAGAAGTGGCACCAAGGTTTACAGTTTCCTATGCATTCTTCATAATGTTCACAATTATATAAATATGTGGTTATGATTTTCTTTTACAAAATAACTTAGTGTTTCTGGATTGCTAGGCAACATTTTTTCCACTGAAAAAATATGACATATCGTGCTAGTCACTCCCTACCTCCATATATTAGTTTTTGCCCTTTCTCTCTGCCTGCTCTGTGCCCCAGCAGGTTGCCCTACTCATGCTCCATCACGGCTGACTATGTCCAACCCAAGGGAGGTACCAGCAAGAGATGGGAGCCTAATGGGAAAGAAGTAAATCAGAGTATTCCTTCCCTGCTTTCCCTCGCTTCAGCTCTGTCTTTTACAGTACAGGCAGCCCCTCCATACCCACAGGTTCCTCATCCCTGTGAATACAGAGAACCAGCTGTAAGCGACAAGAGCATCTGCAGATTCTGGTAACCTTAGGGGGTCCTGAAACCAATCCCCCATGGATACGGAGGGACAACTGTCACAGATTCCCTCATGGGCTATAGTTTCACTGCTTGGTCCCGCCTCTATGTTCCAAATTTCACACTCCTTTTATTATTTTTTATTTTAGTTTTTAATCAAAGTATAGTTGATTTAGGGCTTCCCTGGTGGCTCAGACAGTAAAGAGTCTGCCTCCAGTTCAGGAAACCTGAGTTCAATCCCTGGGTCAGGAAGAGTCCCTGGAGGAGGGCATGGCAACCCACTCCAGTATTCTTGCTTAGAAAACCCCATGGACAGAGGAGCCTGGTGGGCTACACTCCATGGGGTCGCAAAGCACTGGACATGACTGACACTTTCACTTTCATAGTTGTTTACAATGTTGTGCCTATCTCTGTTGTACAGCAAAGTGACTCACTCATACATATTAGGCATTCTTTTTTTTTTTTTGGCTGTAACCTGTGTCATGGTGGTGGTGGGGGGAGTCTTAGTTCCCCAACCAGGGATGGAACCCACAGCCCCTGCATTGGCAGCTCAGTCTTAACCACTGGACCACCAGAGAAGTCCTCGTTTTTTATACTCTCCACTATGGTTTATCACAGGATTTTGACTATAGTTCCCTGTGCTACACAGTAGGACTCGTTGTTTAATCTATCCTATATGTAATAGTCTGTTCGTGCTCAGTCACTCAGTCACGTCTGACTCTTTGGGACCCGATCTCTGTACAGAGATAGGCACAACATTGTAAACAACTATGAAAGTGTTAGTTGCTTAGTCATGTCCAGCGCTTTGGGACCCCGTGCAGCGTAGCCCGCCAGGCTCCTCTGTTCATGGGATTCTCCAGGCAAGAATACTGGAGTGGGTTGCCATTTCCTCCTCCAGGGGATCTTCCTGACCCAGGGATCAAACCCACCTCTCCTGGGTCTCCTGAACAGCAGGTAGATTCTTTACTGCTTAGCCACCTAAGAAACCCACATGTAATAGTTTACATCTATTAATCCCAAACCCCTAGCCCTTTCCTCCCCCTCCCCACTTGGCAGTCCTTAGTCCTCAGTCAGTTGCTTAGTCGCGTCCAACTCTTAAGAGACCCCATGGACTGCAGCCCACCAGGCTCCTCTGTCCGTGGGATTTTTCAGGCAAGAATACTGGAGTGGGTTCCATTTCTTCCTCCAGGGGATATTCCTGACCCAGGGATCGAAACCTCATCTCCCGAGTGCCCTGCATTGACAGGCGGATCTTTACCACTGAGCCACCTGGGAAGCCCAATGTATAATAGTTTACATCTGCTAATCCCAAACTCCTAGCCCTTTCCTCCCCCACTCCCTCCCCCTTGGCAACCGCAAGTCTGTTCTCTATGACTGTTTCTGGGAGAATGTTCTCTCCCTTGTGCCTTAAGCCTTAGAATGTAGTAACTTTCCACTGTTGCTAGTCTGTAGGTTCGTCCTCCTCCCTTTGTTTGTTTAACACTGCCCAACCTTTGTAAGTAAACTCTTCCTTAAAAGCTCTTCACTGAACCATCTAGGCTGAGTCCTGTTTCCTTCTGGGACCCTCTCTTATACAAATGTTTTGCTAAGGTGATACATGTAGCCGTCACTCATCCTATGGACAAGTCATGATTTATTTAACCCTTCCTTTATTGATGGACATTTATCACATTTTCTTTAATATTTATTTATTTATGGCTGTGCTGGGTCTTCGTTACCGCGCACAGGCTTTCTCTAGTTGCCGTGAGCAGGGGCTACTCTTCATTGTGATACACGGGCTTCTTGTTGCAGTGGCTTCTCTTGTCGGGCACGGGCTCCAGGCACATGGGCTCCAGTAGTTCAGCACACAGGCTCATTAATTGTGGCATTTGGGCTTGGTTGCCCAACAGCATGTGGAATTTTCCTGGACCAGGGATTGGACCTGTGTCTCCCACATTGGCAAGTGGATTCTTATCCACTGTGCCACCAGGGAAGTCCCTGTCATATTTTCAATTGCACTGTTTACTACAAACAATGGTGCAGTGACCATCCTTGTGTGTGGGTATGTGTATATGAGTGTGGGTATGTGTATATGTGTGTGGGTATGTGTATATGAGTGTGGGTATGTGTATATGTGTGTGGGTATGTGTATATGAGTGTGGGTATGTGTATATGAGTGTGGGTATGTGTATATGTGTGTGGGTATGTGTATATGTGTGTGGGTATGTGTATATGAGTGTGGGTATGTGTATATGTGTGTGGGTATGTGTATATGTGTGTGGGTATGTGTATATGAGTGTGGGTATGTGTATATGTGTGTGGGTATGTGTATATGAGTGTGGGTATGTGTATATGTGTGTGGGTATGTGTATATGTGTGTATACCCTTGGTGAGTATGTTTGTAAGAGAGATTCCTAAAATTGGAATTACTGCAACAAAAGACATACTAACTTTAAACTTGATAAATATTTTCTCTCCCTCCTGGGCAGAGAGTCAACAATTTCCTCTCCCTAGAGCATACTTATATTTAATGAGCAACAAACAAGCGATAGCTATGATGAATGAAAAAGTAAGGCTCTGGTAAAACATGCATGTTTAGATCGTTAGTCCAAAAGAAATCGTGGATATTTTTAAACCTAAAAATAAAGTAAGTCTTTGTAAAGGAGTTTCTGAGTCCTACAGCTATTCAGACAATGTAATCCTTCAATCAGCTTTATTTCAAGGAAAGAGAACAATTTCTGACTGTTTGAACTAATCTGACCAGAAAAAGTTCCAGTAGTCTCTAAGTGTATTAGATTAAGCACATGATTAAGAATAAAATCCAAAGAACATTCTGATGGTAAGTTTCAAAGTACATTCACATAATGTGCTACTTCCATTTGGAGCCCAGATAACAAGGTGTTTGCTGCTACATTCTAGGTTTAAGTTTACAAGATTTACTATCTCAGAAGCAGACATAGATTCAAGAAGTCAAGACAGTCATTGAGCACTGTATGTAATAAGCTAAAAATAATCTAAATTTCCACCAGTCTGGAAATGGTTAAATGTCAGTACATCCATACTATACAATTTTATGCTGCAGTTTTAAGATACACTTCCTCAGGAGGGGGGTTTGGGAGAGAATGTATACATGTATATTTATATGTATGGCTGAGTCCCTCTTCTGTTTACTTGAAACTATCACACAGCTGTACCCAATACAAAACAAAAAGTTCAAAAATAGAAACATAAAACACACTTCCCTGATTATGAGCAAACTGAGCACCTTTCATATATTTAAGGTGACTTTTGTTTTGGTTTCCAACCCCCCCATATACTCCTGTATGGATTATCTGCTCATTATTTCCTTTGTGTATGGGCTTCCCTGGTGGCTCAGACGGTAAAGAATCCACCTGAAATACAAGACACCTGGGTTTGATCCCTGGGTCAGGAAGATCCCCTGGGAAGGGAACTGCTATCCACTCCAGCATTCTTGCCTGGAGAATTCCATGGACAGAGGAGCCTGGCAGGCTATATTCCATGGGGTGGCAAAGCATCAGACATGACTGAGCGACTGAGCACACACACACACACACATGATCTCTTAAGTAATAGCAATAAATAAGCCACAGTTCAAAATTAATTTTGAAAGGAGATTTTTAAAAAGAGGTCTCTAGTTCAGTAGATGGTTTGACTGAAAGCTGACTCAGCCTGAAAGAGAAGCCACTGTCAGAATAAACAGACAGTGGAGTGACATAGGACATGGGGGAATAAAGGGAAGCAAACATTTGGTGGATGGGTCTTTCTCCTTGCTGCTGAAGCATGTGGTAGGCCAGGGGGAAATCCTTTAGTGAGAAGGATTCTGGAAGGTCCATGCATGCTTTCTGGAGAAGCAAAAGGAAGAAGTCCCCTTGAATCCCTTGACAACAAAGGTCCATGAATTAATGAATGAGGGATGTGATGGTTAGTTTTATGGGTCAACCTGGCTAGGTTCTGGTGCCCAGTTGTTTGGTCAAACCAGTCTAAATGTTGATATGAAACTGTTTCAGATGTGATTTATATTTAAATTGATAGACTTTAAGTAAAGCAGATTACTCTCCATAATGTTATAGAATTGTGATTCTTACAATACTGTTTTTGTAAACAAAGTTGATTTAAATTAAAAAAAATTTTTTTAAAGGTTGTTGGTTTACTGCCCACTGCCAGAACTGTGCCTTGCAGGTAATAGGAGCTCAATAAACATCTGTTGAATGAATCTGTTAACATAGTAAATTAGTCACATTCTCATTAAGACTTTTTTTGCATCTATTCAGTCATGATGCATTATTCATTCAGAATACATCTAAATTAAATCTATTTCTTGAGTGAGTGATTTTTCTGAGTTCCATAAGTGATTGGGTCTGTTTCTTTTCTTATGCTGTCCTTGTCCTCGCTGGTATCAGAGTTAAGTTGGGCTGATGAAATGAATCACATAGCTTTCCATTTCATTCTGTGCTCTGGAAAGGCTTAGAGAGCATGGGAATTATGTTCCTAGACTATGGGCTTCTGTCTATGGGGTCGCAGAGTCGGACACAACTGAAGCGACTTAGCAGCAGCAGCAGCAGACTATTTGGGAGAACTCATTGTAAAACATTTAGGCTGTGTGCCTTTTTGGTGGGTAGTTCTTAGACAACCATTCCATTTTTTCTGTGGTTATTAGCCTGGTCAGGTTTTCTACTTCTTGCGGATTTGGTTTTAAAAATTTAGGTAGTCTTCAATAATTGTTCACTTTATTAAATGTGTTACTATACAGAACACAGACATAGCATGCACGCACATTCACAGCCTCCTCTGCTATCAACGTCCACCAGATATAGTGGTATTACAATGGTCCACCTACATTGACACATTGTGTAGTCACTGAGTCCTGTCCAACTATTTTGTGATATGATGGATTATAGCCCACCAGGCTCCTCTGTCCATGGAATTTTCCAGGCAAGAATACTGGAGTGGGTTGCCATTTCCTACTCCAGGGGATCTTCCCAACCCAGGGATTGATCCTGATCATTCCGTTTAATCATAATCTAATCAGATTATTTTGTAGTAGTCTTTTATTAAGAGACTCCAAGTTAAATACTTATTTTCCTATTGATGAATATTTCTAATATGTTTCTGATTTTTTTTGCTTTTACTATGCTGTTCTGAATCCACCTGCAATGGGGGAGACCTGGGTTTGATCCCTGGGTTGGGAAGATCCCCTGGAGAAGACTGTGGCAACTCACTCCAGTATTCTTGCCTGGAGAATCCCACGGGCAGAGGAGCCTGGCAGGCTACAATCCACAGGGTCACAAAGAGTCGGACACGACTGAGCAACTAAGCACACGCTGCTGTGAACATTCTTGTCCAAGTCTTGTTGACTTACTACGCTAAGAGTTTCTTCAAAGTACATGCCTCTGAGTGGAATCCTAGGCCCTAGATTATGTGCATTAAGAACCCTTCTATTTTTTTAATTGATTTTTTAAGAACCCTTCTAGACATTACCAAATTGCTCTCTGAAGTAGATGTATCAGGACTTCCCTGGTGGTCCAGTGGGTAAGATGCCATGCTCCCAATGCAGGCGGCCAGGGTTTAATCCCTGGTCAGGAAACTAGATCCCACATGATGTAACTAAAGAGGCTACATGTTGCAACTAAGACCTGACACAGCCAAATAAATATTTTTTAAAAAGAAGTCGTAATACCAATTTATATTCTTTCCAGGGGGTACATAATAGTTCCAACTGTAATTCCATACACTCACCAGCAATTGGTTTCTTCACTTTTATTTTTGCCAAACTGGCTGAAAAATTGAATCACTTGTTTTTATTTTCCTTTTTATGATTCCTAATAAAGTTCATCATCCTATGATTTGTTATTTGGTTTTTCTTTTTTGTGAATTTTTTTTAATTTTTTGCCTCTTTTTCCACAATAGGTTATTTGTATTTTATTGATTTGTAGGAGTTTATAAAATCTGGATACTAATCCTTATGTTATAAATGTCTCCTTCCACATTTTAACTTGTTACAATCAATTTTTATGATGTCTTTTAATAAACAGACTTTTTTTCATTCTACTGTAGTTGAAATGATCAACTTCTTCCTTTGTAGTTTGGGTTTTGGGCTTTCTCTCACCTTAAAAGGCATAATCATAAAAATTTTGTTTTTTTCTTCTAAAACTTGCTTTTCATTTTGGATTCTTATCTGGAATTCATTTTGAGTATATGATCTGAGCTAGAGGTCTAATTATGTATAATGAGCTGTCCCAGCATCGCTGATATTTCATCTTTTCCCTATAGATCATGCGTATCAGTTTTATGTAAGTCATTGTTTTCACAGAGAGATTCTGCCTGACCAAGATATCACCTCACTCTGATCCAGCTACTGGGGAATGTAGCTTAGCACAAAAGCCAAATGAGTTTACTAATACTGAACCACAGAATTATATAACCTCAACCATCCAGGTCCAGCCGCACCATGCGGACAGGTTTTATCACATGGATGGCATCCTATCTTGCAAGAAATAGAACTGTGCTTTCTTGAGCTGACTGGCTCCCAAAGAGGAAGGAGAATGAAGCCAATGATGCCCTATTTATTATTCCAGAATTTACCAATCAGATTAAGTCACCCTCTCCAAAAACACAGGAGAGGTACTAAACGTCTTCCCACCTAAGATGTATTCATGCCCTAGTGTCACCGTAACAAACTACCACAAACACAGACTTATTCTCTTACAGCTCTGGAGGTCAAAAGTCCAAAATCCATTTCACAGAGCTAGAGTCAAGGCGTTGGTTGGGCTGGCTCCTTGTGGAGGCCCTCAGGGGAGAATTTGTTTTCTTGCCTTTTTCAGCTTCTACGACCCCTCTTTTTCTTGACTCATGGCTTCTTCCTCCATCTCCAAAGCTCATTACTCCCATCTGTGCTTCTGTCATCGCATCACCTTCTTCTCTCACTCTGAGCCCTCTTGTACCCATCTATCTTATAAGGACCCCTGTGATTACCTTGGGATAACCAGGTAACCCAGAATAACCTCCCTACCTCAGGATCCTTAACTTAAGCACATCTAGAATGTCCTTTTTTGCTGTATAAGGTAACATATTCACAGGTGTGAGGGTCAGGATGTGGACATGTTTTGTTGTTGTTTAGTCGCTAAGTTGTGTCTGACTCTTTCGATCCCATGGACTCCAGTCCACCAGGCTCCTATGCCCTTGGGATTTCCCAGGCAAGGAGACTGGAGTGGGGAGCCATTTCCTACTCCAGTGGACATGTTTGGGAACCATTATTCAGTCTGTGACAGAAGTTTCATTGCCCTCTTATGCCAACTGTTTGCTCCCAGGGACACTGGTAGGAAAGAGATTTTGCTCATGAAGAGTTCCAAAAGAGTTCCCTATTAATTAAATTAATGGTTTAATGCCATTCAGTATCCAAGGCTAAGTTTTCATTCATTTTTCTATTACTTTTTATTATGCCTATCAATGCAGTCCATATAGCATATCAGAGGATTATCAATGAGATTAAATAACAAAATTATACTAGTCAAATAATAACATGCAAAAGGAAACTTGGAAATAATCATCAGGGAAATGCAATCAAAACCACAATGAAATATCACCTCACACCTGTTAGAACAGCTTTTACCAAACAGACAAGAAGTAACAAGCATTGGTGAGGAAATAGAAGAATTCGAACCCTTATGCATTCACTGTTGGTATGAATGTAAACTGGTACAGCCACTGTGGGAAACAGTATGGAAGTTCCTCAAAAAATTAAAAATAAAGCTAGCATATGATCCAGGAATTTCATCCAGGTATTTATCTGAAGGAAACAAAACACTAACCTGAAAAGATATATGCACTTCATGTTTACTGCAATATTATTGACAAGAGCCAAGACATGGGAGCGACCTAAGGGTCCACCAACGGATGAATGAATTTTTAAAGTGGGAGATAAATAGACTATTACGCTAAGTGAAATAAGTCAGACAAACACCATATGATCTCACTCACATGTAGAATTGTTTTTAATGAATTTATAGACAGAAGAGACTGGTGGTTGCCAAGGTAGGGGTTGAGTGAAATGGGTGAAGACAGTCAAAGATACAGTCTTCCAAAGCTAAGTCTTAAGGGTATGTATATGACACAGTGACTATAGTTAATAATTGTTGTTGCTGTTTAGTTGATAGGTTGTACCCAATTCCTTTGCCACCCCGTGGACTGTAGCCTGCCAGGCTCCTCTGTCTGTGGGATTTCCCCGGCAGGAATACTGGAGTGGGTTGCCTTCTCCAGGGGATCTTCTTGATCCAGGGATTGAACTCATGTCTCCTGCATTTTCAGGCGGATTCTTTACCACTGAGTTGCCAGGGAAACCCATAGTTAACACTGTATTGCATATTTGAAAGTTGCTAAGAGAATAGATCTTAAATTTTTTCATCATAAGAAAAAAAATTTTGCAACTACATGTGGCAATGGATGTTAGCTAGACTTATTGTGGTGTTCATTTCACAATGTCTACAAGTATCACATCATTAGGTTGTACATCTGAAACTAATATGTTAATTATACCTCAATAAAATAAGAACATCAAAGTTTTTCTTATAACCATGTTTTTCATAGTCTTTCTTCTCAGAGTCATGATTTTAATAAACCAAGAAGACCTAAAAAAAAATAAATAACAGAAACTTCAATACAATAACATAATGCCAATAATGTTGAGGGGAAAAAAATTTTAACATAAACCTCTTCCCTTTACTAAATTTCTAGGAAGAAATTAACATCCAAAAAATGCGATCAAAATCATGAGATATTAAAGTTCAAAGAAAGTAAAGCTCAATATATAATTTTCTTTCTTTTATGAGTTAAAATTCAAAGAAATTAAAGTCCAAAATTCATCCCCCCCCATCTTGCTGTTCTGCTCTCAGCTGGAGAGGATTTCAATGCCTGAGTGGAGTCAGAGATCATCTAGCAATTTAACAATTCATTGACCAGAGACGTATTAATACCTTAATGTTTCAACATTCACTTACATAACAAATACCAGCCAAAAACATAAAGGTGTTCGTTTCTGCAAAAAATCCCCCAGTCAATAATGTGTTAAGCTGCATCTCTTTGGAATGGGGATAGTTCTTACAGGACCTCCCAGTTATAAAATAATAATACCAGCCGAGTCTGTGATGTACCTTTTTTCCCTAAAGATAGATTTAGTAGAACATACAGAAGGACCCAGGTGGTGCTAGTGGTAGAGGATCCGCCTGCCAACTGCCAATGCAGGAGGTGTAAGAGACATAGGTTTGATCCCTGGGTCGGGAAGCTCCCCTGGAGGAGGGCATGGCAACCCACTCCAGTATTCTTGCCTGGAGAATCCCATGGACAGAGAGTCTGGCAGACTACAGTCCATGGGGTCACAAAGAGTCAGACACGACGGAGTGACTACACAGGTAAACCATTACCTGGGGAGGATTTCTCTATTGTATCTAAATAACTAGTTTCTAGTAGCCTTGAGGACAAAAATAGAGGGAATAATTCTTGGGCCACAGGAATTCAAACTAGGTCCATCCACCCTGCCCTCTTTTGCCCTTGAAGATGGTTCAAAACAACATAAAAGCAGAATTTAAAGTAGAGTTGTTTGTTTATCTTACCTACCTAGGCCTAGCACTAGCACACTGAAAACTAATCCCTCACTAATGCTCTGTAGTCCAGAGAGAACCCAGCTGCCCCACAGTTTAAAAAATGGCAAATATTTTCCCACTCCTTTAATATCTAAAAGGAGAGTGTATGAAGGGACTGTTTCTTTCTCTTTATAATTGAATCCTTGCCCCAGCTGTAACTGCTTATTAAGGCCTCTTCAGCTCGCTGGCCCCTGCTAAGTTCCTCTCCTGGTTCCTGTGCCCCTGCCAAGGCCACTTACAACCTCTGAGTGGCTTTTCCAAGGTCTTTTTCCCCAGCCACAGCTCTTAAAAGCCAACTGCACCATCATAAAAAAAACAACGACCTGGTCCAATATATGCCTACACAAAGTGCCAAGAGCAAAATGTCCTTGGAGAACAGACTAGTGACTGCCAAGGGTGAGGGGGCTGGGGGAAGGATGGAGAAGGTTAGGGTTAGCAGATGTAAGCTTTTATATATATATAGAGAGAGAGAGAGAGAGAGAAAATGGAATGGAAAAACAACAAGGTCCTACTGCATAGCACAGGGAACTATATTCAGTATCCTGTGATAAACCACAATGGAAAAGAATATAAAGAAAGAATGTATAGGGACTTCCCTGGCAGTCCAGTGGTTAAGACTTTGCCTTCCAATGAAGGAAGTTTGGGTTCTATCCCTCGTAGAGGAGTGAAGATCCCACATGCCTCACAGCAAAAAAGGAAAACATAAAACAGAAGCAATATTGTAACAAATTCAATAAAGGCTTTAAAAATATGGCCCATATAAAAAATCTTATGTACATATATATATGTATACATATTTGCTGCTGTTGTTCAGTTGCTAAGTCAGGTCCGACTCTTTGGGACCCCATGGACTGCAGGACTCCAGGCTTCCCTGTCCTTCACTGTCTCCTGGAGTTTGCTCAAACTTATGTCCATTGAGTCAGTGATGCCGTCCAAGCATTTCATCCTCTGTCACCTCCTTCTCATACCACCTTCAATCTTTCCCAGCATAAGGGTCTTTTCCAGTGAGTCGGCTCTTCACATCAGGTGACCAAGGTGTGTGTGCATAACTGAATCATTTTGCTGTACAGAGGTAACGAAACAGAACACTGTAAATCAATGTTCAATTAAAACAAACAATCATGATGTCCTGCACACACTCAAGAACGAGACCCCAGGACCAACACCCATCTTTAGCGACTCCAGAAGCCTTGATCACTCCACGTGTTTTCATTTGCTTCTCCCTGACTGTTCTTATTTTTCACTTAGCAGTTTTCTAGTCAGTGCCTCAAACGTGGGAACACTGAAGAAGGGTCCAGTAGAAAGCACCCTTCCTCCTTTTCTGAGTTCAACGCAAATTAAAAAATGAGATAACAGAATGGAAGAAGAAAACCAAATGACCACTTCATTCCTGATAAAGTTGGGTTGCAGGATTCGGTTTACTATGAGAGAAGAGCTTCCTGACACCAAGTCCTAGAATAGGATCCAGCAACTCTGATTAAAGTACACTTGTCTTGATGGGGATGGGAGGGTCAGCTGCTCCCAGAGCAGACCTCATGCTGGCTGGTGCCAAAGAGGGAAGGGGACAAGAATGAGCTGAGCAAGCTCACTTTACTCCCCACAAATCTGCCAATTAAACCATGCCCTCCTTCAGTTCAGGGCAGAGTTAAGAAAGGGCCCCCCAAAAAGCCAAGTGTCACACTAATGCAACTCCCTTCACCCACAACGCTGTGTTTACATTTTCTTTTAAAGAGTAAAATGTAAGTATGTATGACTTGGGTGGAAAAAAAAAAAAAAAACAAGACGGTAGAAGCTGCTACCTGGTGGGCTGGGGATGCTACAGTTATAATCTGGAAGTCTAAAGTTTAGATTTCTCTGGCAGCACAAGGAAATGATTTCCTACTCTTTCCAATAGTTTTCTGTGCCTTTATGAAAACACTTGCACTTAAAAACACAATTCACAATTTGTAGCAACATTTAAACACAAGTTTTGCAACCCAATGTTCATGGCAGCACTATTCACAACAGCCAGGAGGACATGGGAGAAGCCTAAATGTCCACCAGCAGAGGAATGGATAAAGATGTGGTACATATATACAGTGGAAGACTACTCAGACATAAAAAGGAATGAAATTGGGTCCTTTGTAGAGACATGGGTGGACCTAGAGACTGTCAGAAAAAGTGAAGAAAGAAAGAAAAACATATCGTATACTAATGCATATATGTGGAATCTAGAAAAATGGTATTCAGTTCAGTTCAGTCCCTCAGTCGTGTCCAACTCTTTACACCCCACGGACCACAGCATGCCAGGCTTCTCTGTCCATCACCAACTCCTGGAGCCTACTCAAATTCATGGCCATTGAGTCGGTGATGCCATCCAACCATCTCGTCCTCTGTCATCCCCTTCTCCTGCCACCTTCAATCTCTCCCAGCATCAGGGTCTTTTCAAATGAATCAGTTTTTCCTATCAGGTGGCCAAAGTATTGGGGTTTCAGCTTCAGCATCAGTCCTTCCAATGAATATTCAGGACTAATTTCCTTTAGGATGGACTAGTTGGATCTCCTTGCTGTCCAAGGGATTCTCAAGAGTCTTCAACAGCACAGTTCAAAAGCATCAATTTTTCGGTGCTCAGTTTTCTTTGGAGTCCAACTCGTACATCCATACACAAAAAATGGTATAGATGATCTTATTTGCAAAGTAGAAATAGAGACAAAGTCATTGAGAACAAACATATGGACACTAAGGGATGAAGGGGATGGGATGAATTGGGAGATTGGGACTGACATACATACACTGCTATGTATAAAACTGAGAACTAAATAGAACCTGCTATATAGCACAGGGAGCTCTACTCGGTGCTCTGTGGTGACCTAAATGGGAAGGAAATTTAAAAAGAGGGGCTATATGTATACTTATAGCTGATTCATTTTGCCATACAGCAGGAAAAAAAAATTGTAAAGCAACTACAATCCAAAACAAATTAATTTTAAGAAAGATTTAAATACAACTTTTTCTCAGTTACAGACACAAATGTTTTTAGCCTTCTCAGCGTCCCTCCATTACCCGTCCTCTTTCTTTTTGCACCCAGCACAAGGCGATGAGGGCGTACTGCAAAGCCTACTTTGACAAAACCAACTAGAGTCACTCCCCACTTCCAGATTTGAATGAAGTGGCCACACCACATGGTGTGAAGTTAATTTCCCAAATGGTCACAGAGTGGCCAGATTCTGCCACCTGGGAGATCAGAGGACTTAGGTCTTCCTAGGGTGAACTTTGGCCAAGGGAAAGGGAAATGGGAGGAAGCGGGCTAACAGATGCCCTCTCCTTGCTCTTTATCTTGGACTCCCCCGAGGAGTAGCTTCTTCCTGCAACCTTTCTGAAGAATTCTTGAGTCCTGAGCAAACACCCGAATGAAAGACCTGCTATTCAAAGACTGCTTTGCATCCTCCCATCCCTTTCCCTCACTCTGACCACCTGAAACCACTCGGGCTATTTAGGGTCATCTTGCTCTTGCCTTTGCCCAGAGGACTAGCCTCAGCTTCCTGCAACCAGTCTGCCACAGATCCAGTGCTTACTGAGTGTTCCTTAGGGAAGCAAAGAGAAGACTGTTGCTGCTGTTGTTTAGCTGTTAAGTCATGTCCAACTCTTTGCAATCCCATGGACTGTAGCCCACCAGGCTCCTCTGTTCATGGGATTTCCCAGGCAAGAATACTGGAGTGGGTTGCCATTTCCTTCTCCAAGGAATCTTCCCAACTCAGGGATTGAACTCACATCTCCTGCATTGCAGGGGAATTCTTGACCACAGAGCCGCCTGGGAAGCCCTAAAGAGATGACATTACATGTTACAGAGAAAACCTTCCTTTGAAATATTCCTTGAGTTTCTTTCCTCAAAAGCTCCACAGCTTAGAGTTCACCCATCTCTACTTCCTCTTCTCTTAAGATACTAATAATATTTTCTTCCTCATTCTCTGGTGGGTAAAACAATTCGGTCTCCTCTCAGCATTTTAATTCTCCTCACTGCCAATCACCCTGCTTATTTCAACAAAGGCCCTCTAGTGAGCGGAGTGCACAAAGCATTCATTCTTCCTTGCAGACAAGAAGGGAGGTATTGCCAGGACACCCTTTTAAAACATTTTCCCCATGTCACACAGGCATAAAGCAAAATTCCAAGCCGGCAAAGAGCGGAGGGAAGATAAATCTATGTCAGAGTGAAGCCAGCATGGGTCTAGGTAGGGACCAGTTTGCAGTGGTATCTAGTGAAGGGAAAACTTCAGATCAGGAGCATCACTCTTGATGCAGAGCACACGTGACCTAAAACTGGGTTCAAGTGAGGCCACACCACCTGTGAACAGGAGGAGGGAAACGATTTTCAGTAATATTACTGGCAATGGGCACGGTTTAATTTAATACTCAGTAAATCTTAAACTCAATAAACATCACGGGACTTCCCTAGTGAGAATTCGCCTGCAATGCAGGGGACACAGGTTCAATTCCTGGTCTGAGAGGATTCCACACGCCGAGGGGCAACTAAGTTCACAAGCCACAACTACTGAGCCCGTGTCCTGCAACTACTGAAGCCCGTGCACCCTAGAGCCACGCTCTGCAACAAGAGAAGCCACCACAATGGGAACCACGCCCATGACAACGAGAGAGCAGCCCCAACTTGCCGCTACTAGAAAATGCCTGCTCCCAGCAATGAAGACCCAGAGCAGCCACAAATAAATAAACTACAAAAATAAACATCCTGTTAAGTTTGCAGCCCTAGAACTGATCCCAGTGGCAATGATTCTGAAAGTGGACAAACAGATACCCTGCCCACAGTTGAAGGTCAAGGGACCAGGAAACCAAGTAGTTCCCTACCCAATATTTTCTCGTTATGCTTAAGAATAATACATTTTCTACTGCCCCTGTAACAAATTACCACAAACTTGGTGGCTGGAAACAACACAAACTTAGTCTCTTGTTAGGAGTCTGACACCCATCTCCTTGGGCCGACATCAAGGTGTTGAATGGAGAAATTCTCATTTTTAAAAATAAAATAAATCATTATTTATTTAACTTGGCTGCACCAGGTCTTAGTTGCAGCATGCAAACTCTTAGCTGAGGCATGTGGGATCTAATTCCGAGACCAGGAATGGAACCTGGGCCCCCTGTACTGGGAGCGTGGAGTCTTAGCCACTGGACCACTAGGGAAGTCCTGAGAATTCTTCTCCTTGCCTTTTCCGGCTTCCAGAGACTGCTGCATTCCTTGGCTCATGACCCTTCCCCATCCTCACAGCCAACGAGAGCAAACTGAATCCTCTCATCACTTCACTCTGACTTCGTCTGCCTTCCTCTTCCACATTTTGGGACCCTTGTGATTACACTGGGTCCACCTGGATCACCCAAAATAATCTTCCTACTTGAAGGTCAGCAAAATAGCAAACTTAATTCCATCTGCAACCTGATCTCCCTTTTGCCATGTGACGAAACATTAGCACAGAATCTGGGGGTTAGGATGCGTGCATCTTTGGGGAGTCATCACTCTACCTACCACATGGTGAGGAGTACTGTGGAGAAAAACAGAGCAAGGATGCGAAAGAGGGAGGGACCACTCTTTCACTGTCATGTCAACCTCTGACCACAGCTGAAAAGGTTCTGTTTTTCCTTTAAGGATTCATTTGATCATATTGAGCGCACCTGCATAATCCAAGCTCTTCTCCCCATCTCAAGATCCACAACACTAATCATGAAACATGAAGACCCTTTCATCACTTATGGTAACATGTTTATAGGTTCCAAGGATTAGAATATAGACATATTTTCATGCATGCCAAGTCACTTCAGTCGCAACTCTGCGACCCTATGGACTGTAGTCTGACAGGCTCCATCCATGGGATTCTCCAGTCATGAATACTGGAATAGTTGCCATGCCCTCCTCCAGAGGGTATTCCCAACCCAGGGATTGAACCCAAGTCTCTTACGTCTCCTGCAGGCAGGTTCTTTACCACTAGCACCACCTGGGAAACCCATAGACCAACCATTATTCTCCATGCCACATCTTATCTGTGATGGAATTTTCTAGGTTTGTCAATGACTCTGAAATTTCCAACTTATGCTGCAAGAGGTCAAAAGCCCTTGGAGAGAAGTCAATGGGTAGGTACGACTATTTCAATATAATCAAAAAACAGAAGTTAAAATTTTTTACTATTAGCTCCCTAGACTGCAAAAATGTGTGCATCTTTTCTCTTGACTCAGAAGTGAAGGAGCAGTATGCCTCCATCGATACCAAGGTACAAAAGAGTTGTATTAGCTCAAGGAATCTCCTAGTGTTGCCTCTGTGTAGCCAGAACATCTTGTCACACCAAGCCCTCAGCAACAAATGATCCATCTCTTTATTTCTGCTTTCTGAGGAAGTTGCCTAAATGGAACCATACGATCTGCAGATCATATTTGGATCTGGCTCCTTGCCCATAGCAAAATGCATTTGAGATTCACCCATGTTATTGTATCTATCAATAGTTTTTCCATTTTTATTGCTGAGTAGTATTTCATTGTATACATGTGCCACAGTGTATCCATTCAATGGTTGATGGACATTTGGGTTTCCAGTTTGGGTGATTATGAATGAAGCTGCAATAAACAATCATGTACAGTCTTTTTGTGTGAACTTAAGTGTTCATTTCGCTTGGGTGAACACCTAGGATTACTGGGTTATTTGGTAAGTGTATGTTCACCTTTATAAGAAACTGCCAAATTCTTTCCCAAAGTGACCATACTGTTTGGCACTCCTACCAGGAACAGGAATATATGAGAGTTCCAGTTGTTTAATACTCTTGCCAGCATGTAGTTTTTTGATTTGTTTCAGTTTGATTTGGGTTGGGTTTATAGCCATTCTAACAACCGTGTGGTATTATTTCACTGTGGTTTTAATTTACAATTTCATAATTACTAATGATGTTGAGAATATGCGCATTTGTTTATTCACCATTCATGAAGTACCTGTTCGAAATCTTTTGCCCAGTTTTAAGTGGGCAAATTTCCTATAGGAATTTTTAAAAGTTCTCATATATTATACACGTAAGTCTTCTGTCAGGTATGTGATTTGAAAATATTTCTATTAGCCTGTGGTTTGTCTTTTCATTCTCTTAACAGTGTCTTTGACACAATAAACGTTGTTAATTTTTATGAAGTTCAACTGTGGATTTTTTCCTTCATGGATCATTCCTTCAGTGTCATATTTAAGAATTCTTTCCCTCATCCAAAGTCACAGTGATTTTTCGCCTATGTTTTCTTTAGAAGTTTTATAGTTTTAAATTTTACATTTAGATCTGTGATCCATTTTGAGGTGATTTTTGCACAAGATAAAAGGTATTATTGGTTGTGGGTTTTTTTTTCCCTCCTCCTTCTCTACTTCCTCTTCCTCCTTCCCGATTTCCTTCCCCCTCCTCCTTTTTTTCCCATACGGTTGTTACTTGTTTCAACACCATTTATTGCAAAGACCATCCTTCCTACATTAAATTGGATTTGCTTTTTGGTTAAAAACAGGTTGACAACATAGGGATGATCTCTTTCTGGACTGTGTATTCTGTCCCATTGGTCTTCGTGTCTATCCTTTCAATATACATCACTCTCCCAATTACTCTAGCTTTGGTTAACAGGTACATCTCTTTTTTTAATCCAAAAATCTCCATCACTTGAAACATGTCATCTTGAGCAAGTTACACAACTTCTCAGAACCACAGTTTTCTTAACTGTAAAAACAGGATCTTCGCAGGAGCTCTGTGAAACTGACAAGGCATGGTGGGCAAGGTGGTGGATGTTGCTCCTTTTGTTTGTCCAGCTCTCCTCCTTTCTTCCAGGGTCAGCCCCTCCCTCTTTTATGGAACAGCTCTTCCTACTCACTTTAGAATACATACACCAAGCACAGTAACACCAGCCTATGCATTATGTTTCCCAATCATCTTCCTCCATGCCTTAGTGCCTCTGGGGATTCTGTTCAGCTCTGTGGACTATCCTTCTACATTTTTGTTTGTTGGGTTTTGACCAGGCCAATTCCTACCAATCCTCCAATACTTAAAATCACATTTCCTCAGCCAAACCTTTGCAGAGTTATCTTTTCCCGTTGCATACTCTCACAGCAGGTTGTTCAAATCTATTTTGGTGTTCATAACTCATTATACTGTGATTTCACACACACACACACACACAAAACCACACACCTCTGAGTTCCTAGAAGGCTTAAATAATGTGCGTGTGTATTTTTTTACCTAATGCCTAGCATACAGTAGGTGCTCAATACATATTTTTTTAAAGATTTATGTATTTATTTATAGCTGTGCTGGGTCTTTGTTGCTGTGTGTGGGCTTTCTCTAGTTGTAGTGAATGGGGGCTACTCTCTGGCTGTGGTGTGCAGGCTTCTCATTGCAGTGATTTCTCTTGTTGCAGAGCACAGGCTTTAGGGTGCATGGGCTCCAGTACTTGCAATGCATGGGCTTAATAGTTGTGGCTCGTGGGCTCTAGAGCACTGGTTACATAGTTGTGGCCCACAGGTCTAGCTGTCCCATGGCATGCGCAATCCTCCCAGACTAGGGATGGAACCTGTGTCTCCGGCATTGGCAGGCGGGTTCTCTACCACTGAGTCACCAGGGGAGCCCTCAATACGTTTTTATTGAAACCTAAAAGAAAAGGGAAAAAAGAAAACTGACATGACAAAACTTCTCAGATAGATATTTGCCTGAACTTTGTACAAATGGGCCTCCTTGCACCATGTACGGGCTTCCCTGGTGGCTCAGACGGTAAAGCGTCTGCCTGCAACGCGGGAGACCCGGGTGCACCATGTATGAGCACCATGGACATGTTATTTTAGCTCTCTTAATGACTTGGTCATATGACCACAGAATAGATTATGCCAAGCACTAATGCAGCTATATCACACCAGCATGGCCTGGTTCTCATGGTGGCTCAGCCAGTTAAGAATCCGCCTGCAATGCAGGAGACCTGGGTTTGACCCCTGGATTGTGAAGATCCCCTGGAAAAAGGAATGGCAACCCACTCCAGTATCCTTGCCTGGAGAATCCCATGGAGAGAGGAGCTTGGTGGGCTATAGCCCACGGGGTGGCAAAGAGTTGGACACGACTGAGGGACCCGACTGAAGCACTTTCATTGTGCTCAGAATGAGGCACTGGCCCTAGGAAGCAGGTCTAACACACCAGCCATGAAGAAAACATGCTTCGAATTCTGAGCATGGGCCACGTTGTATCAGATTATTAAGCAGTGTTACAATACGCCCTCCTCATTTTCGAATTGTTCTCTGTGTTCCTCAAGTAAAGAATAATGTGTAGCCTCCAACCTGAACAGAACCACCAAGGAAAACAAATACAATGCTCCAGCTGCTAAAACTGAATGGAGGGATGTCTATGAATATACTATGCAAAGTAAGAGAGAGAGCAAGGACTGATGGGAATAGATGTGGAGGCATAACAGTGAACAGGTAGGGATATATTTTGAAAAGTTGCCACCCACTCTTTGGGACCCCATGGACTATACAGTCCATGGAATTCTCCAGGCCAGAAAACTAGAGTGGGTAGCCATTCCCTTCTCCAGGGCACCTTCCCAACCCAGGGATAGAACCCAGGTCTCCTGAATTGCACATAAATTCTTTAACAGCTGAGCCACAAGGGGTTTGGTTGCCAGAGAAGTCAACTGTGTGACCAGACGGTTGGAACTTTCAGTCGCACTCCCCTGACCTATGGGGGAGGGGAGAGGCTCTCCTCTACCCCTCCAACCCCAGACTGAATCAATCACCAATGGCCAATCATGTAATCAATTATGCCCTTGTAATGAGGTCTCCATAAAACCCCCAAAAGATAGGATTCAGAGAGCATCCAGGTTGGTGAACACATGGAAATTTGGGGAGAGGAGCCTGCTGGCAGAGGGTATGGAAGCTCCACCCCCTTTCCCCGACCTTGTCCCATCTCTTCCATTCGGCTGATCCTGAGTTACATCCTTTTAAAATAAACAGACAACCTGGTAAGTGAAATGTTTCCCTGAGTTCTGTGAGCGGCTCTAGCAAATTAATGGAACCCAAGGTGGGGTAGGAGGAGAAGAGGACAACAGAGGATGAGATGGTTGGACGGCATCACTGACTCGATGGACATGAGTTCGGGTAAACTCCGGGAACTGGTGATGGACAGGGAGGCCTGGCATGCTGCGGTCCGTGGGGTCGTAAAGAGTCGGACATGACTGAGCAACTGAACTGAACTAAAAATGGGGTAAGATAGATGTCCTCTCCTTGATCTTTTTCCTGGACTCTCCTGAGGAGTAGCTTCTTCCTGCATCCTTTCTGAAGAATTCCTGAGTCCTGAGCAAACCACTCCTAGTGAAAGACCTGCTCTTCAGAGACTGCTTTGCATCCTCCCATTCCTTTCCCCTCACTCTGACCACCTGAAACCACTCAGGCTGTTTAGGGTTATCTTGCTCTTGCCTTTGCCCAGAGGCCCAGCCTCAGGGCTTCCTGCAACCAGTCTGCCACAGATCCAGTACTTACTCAGTGTTCCTTAGGGAAGCAAAGAGAAGACTGTTGTTGCTGTTGTTTAGTCACTAAGTTGTGTCCAGTTCTTTGCAATCCCATGGACTGCAGCCCACCAGACTCCTCTATCCATGGGATTTTCCAGGCAAGAATACTGGAGTGGGTTGCCATTTCCTTCTCCAGGCGATCTTCCCAACTCAGGAATGGAAACTGTGTCTCCTGCATTGGCAGGAAGATTCTTTACCACTGAGTCACCAGAGAAGCCCTTAATAATATTAATCATTATATTATTACACGATGTTATAATAACATAATGTTATTAAATTGTTATATACAATGCATAATAATATGTTGTACACTATATATTTAAATCAGAGTGAAAGTGTGTCCAACTCTTTATGACCCCATGGGCTGTAGTCCGCCAGGCTCCTCTGTTCATGGGATTTCCCAGACAAGAATACTGGAGTGGGTTGCTATTTCCTCCTCTGGGGAATTTTCCCGACCCAGGGATCAAACCTACATCTCCTGCATTGGCAGGCAGATTCTTTACCAATGAGCCACCTGGGAAGCTCAGAGGCAGGCCCATAGTAAAAGTCCTTCCTATCTCAAGTCAATCAATCAAGCAGCCAACCAATCTCCTTGTTTGGGCCTTCTCTGGTTCTCCTGCCTTCATCCCTTAAGAAGTGGCTTCCAAATTTTAAAATGTCCAGTGGTAGGCGTAGCCTGCCCCCCAAAGTGTCTACTAATCATAGCCAAGCAGCATCCCTGGTTTTCCTTCTTCCCAAAGCCTTTCTAAAGTGATACCGTTCTTTCCATCTTGCCGGAGGAAAGACAGGTACAGAGAAACAGCGGTTTTCCTGTAGACATTCCAAGCTTTGTTTCTGTGTCCAGTGAAACAATTATCAAGGATTTGGGAATATCATTTTTCCGTAGGCAGCAAGATATTGCTGGCCAGAAATATTTAATCACAAGACCGTCTTCCAATCTGGCAGAAAGTGAAAGAGAATGATTGGGGATCACGTGTCACCCTGAGCCAGCTGGCCTTGTTCATATTGAGATTATTTACAAGAACAACAAAACACCCTCTAAAGACAGCCTGAGAGTCAGCAAGACCTAAATTTGAGCCTTTTTCAGCGGTTTAATGTGACCTGGAGCCATAGCTCCCAGAATCCGCTTTCTCATCGATAAAGCTACTTCTCAGAATTTCATCAGGATTAAAAGAAATCACGTAGACAAGTACCTTAACACACACTGCTTCATAAATGTTGGCCAGTTATTATTTACCTGTAGAGAGAAAACCTCTGCTTATCAGACTACTCGGGGCTTTCTCCTGCATGCAGGCTGTAGCAAAATGCAACCAGGCACTTCAGGGAGGTGTGAATCAAAACCCAACATTTGGACTCGTTTTTAATATTTCTTCCCACTGTGAATCGGGAATAATCCTATGTGACTATTATAGTTGAGTTGGTAGAAAAAAGTATGGAAGTTCGCAACCGATGGTCCAGGCTATAGCCTAGTATCTATTCAGTTGCTTGCATTTTAGGTGTATTTTTTCCAAAAGAGGGGAAAGAGTGGTAAGACATAATTCATGAGCAAGGATTTTCAGGTAATACTGGGCACACTAGCCCTTCACATGCGGGGGGAGAAAGGCTGAAGGCCACTGCCTTAAGGGACCTTGGCATTTGCGTTATGACTTCTAATTCCCTGTTCACGTCAGATTTAGAAGGAACTTTGGAAATGCCAACCCATTTTTAAGGAAACAGAGATTGTGATGTTGTTAGCACGTCTGGTTCAGAGGAAAGCTGTGTTATTATATAGCTATATTATCATGTTTATAACCCATGTAAACAATAGTTAAACGTCCTCTAATCTAAGAGGTGTGAAATTACCTACCTAACCTCAAGGCGAAAAGTTTACATGATGAGGCAGCCGCTACTGTGTAATTACATGAAGCTCAGAGTAAGTTAACAAAATATAAATTTCCCCCTTTAGAAATTTTTAGCACATAAAATTATCTTTTCTCAGCAAAGTACTCCAAGATGTATTTTTAAAATATTGTTTACAGTTGCTATCCAGTAGTGGATACATTTTGAATCCTGGTTAGACAATCACATGTAACAAAAGTTCCCTTCCTTGAAAATGTCTGCAGGAGTTCTGAAAAGGTGGTCTAACTTCACTTTACTGTAACACTGATACTGTTTTTCCATTCCAGTTTCGCTTGTTTCTTTTTAAGACACGGAATAGTACCCATCTTCTCAATCTCCCAAGCTTTCAGGCTACTGGGCAAGAGCAGAATGCAAATGACTCAATAACTACCTATTTAAATAACAACTATATAACTGGAGTTCAGCAGAGGTGTCCTGGGAAAAAAGCAAAATCAATGATCCTGTGTAAGATCAATGTGTATTCTCCTCATTCAGAGGCTCTCCCCACAATCTGTCCCCACCTGCCAAGCCAACTTTTATCTCTTTGTATGCCCCGGAACCCCCGCCTCCCCAATCCATCTCTCTCATAGCTACCAATCAGAATCGATTCCTTCCTCAAAACTCCTCAAGGACTTCTGTATCAGTTAAGCTTTGCATTTGGCAGCTAGTAACGGAGCCCAGAAATAAGAGTGGCTTAAACAAGATAAAAGTTTCTTTTCTTTTAAAGGAATTCTGGAGATAAGCGAAGCAGAGCTGGCATGGCATCGCCTAGAGTGCCTGTATCTTTCTGCTCCACAATGCACCTTCTATCCTCAGGAACAAAGGATGCCTCCTCAAGTTGCATCCATCATATCCACCTTCTAGGCAGCCAGAAGGCGACAGATAGGCACACGTCAAACTTCTTTTCAAACACCTTCGGGGCCTAACACAGTCCAGCATACTTCATGAGCCCTCTTTAAATAACTGCCGGATCCACAAATGAATTAATTTGGCAGCAGTACGGAAGTAGGGCGATTTATCGGTTACAAAACTTCAGTAGATTGTAACAGTATACCCAGGGCACCACATTAGAAACTATAAGGTATAATTGTAACTCTTTAAAATCTCTCTATAACTGGTTTACCACAGTACCTAAAATCCCCAGGTAGAGAATTATTCTGGGTTTTTCCTAATTTTTGTAATTGAAGTATAGTTCATTTACAGTGTTATGTTAGTTTCAAGTCAACAGCAAAGTGATTCAGATAAATATGTTTCTGTTGTTGTTTAGTCACCAAGTCGTGTCTCTTCTTCAACCCATGGACTGTAGCCCACCAGGCTCCCGTGTGTGTGTGTGTGTGTGTGTGTGTGTGTATCAAAGTGAAAGTGTTAGTTGCTCAGACGTGTCAGACTCTTTGGGACCCCATGGACTGTAGCCCACCAGGCTCCTGTGTCCGTGGGATTCTCCAGCCAAGAATACTGAAGTAGGCTGCCATTTCTTTCTCCAGGGGATCATCCCAACCCACAGATCGAAGCCAGGTCTCCTGCACTGTAGGCAGAATCTTTACTATCTGAGCCACCAGGGAAGCTCAATATATGTAGAGGGAGAGAGAGAGAGAGATTTATACTGTTGCTGCTGCTGCTAAGTTGCTTCAGTCGTGTCCGACTCTGTGCGACCCCATAGACGGCAGCCCACCAGGCCCCGCCATCCCTGGGATTCTCCAGGCAAGAACACTGGAGTGGGTTGCCATTTCCTCCTCCAGTGCATGAAAGTGAAAAGTGAAAGTGAAGTCACTCAGTTGTGTCCGACTCTTCTCGACCCCATGGACTGCAGCCTACCTGGCTCCTCCATCCATGGGATTTTCCAGGCAAGAGTACTGGAGTGGGGTGCCATTGCCTTCTCAAGAGACTATAATTCCAGTAAAGGCTACTGTATTATGCTGAGGGAGCTGGGAGAGTTCAAAGAAGTAAAAGTCAACTTCTAACATGGGCTTCCCAGGTGGCGCTAGTGGTAAAGAACCTGCATGCCAACATAGGCGACATAAGAGATGGGGGTTTGATCCTTGGGTTGGGAAGATCCCCTGGAGGAGGGCATGGCGACCCACTCCAGTATTCATGCCTGGAGAATCCCATGGACAGAGGAGCCTAGTGGGCTACGGGCCATAGCGTTGTAAAGAGTCAGACGTGACTGAATCGACTTAGCACACACGCACTATGGAAACTTACAGCATGCACACACACAAAGAAGCACTCAACACTACCCAGCATCCTAGAAATGCCAAGGTCAGGAGACATTTCCGAGAAGGATAAAAGCCTACAAACACCTTTTGGTAAATTTGTGACTCAAGTGATTTGTTAGTGCCCTAAAAAGGCCAGAGCAGTTGAGGAAAAGGAGAAAGCCTGCCCCAGAGCTGGTCAGAGAAGTTGCCTGGTGACTGTGCTGAAGGGCCCAGGTTCCCTGAGTGCAGCAGGGGAGACTGGGGGGAGGGGGGCAGAAAACCGGGTGACAGGCAACCCCAGAGAGGAGCAGGAAGTACAAGTAAAAATCATCTTTTGCACACTGCAGACCAAGGATAATGCAGGTATTATACAGGAAGGGCTGAATCCAGGAGCTCTGGGTTTCAGCCCTGCCTCAGTCACCAGCTGACTGGGTAAACTTGGACCACTGACAACCTCTCTGGACCTCAGTTTTCTCAGAGGAGAAGTATGGGCTAGACGAGCTAAGCATTAATGAGCATTAAAATGATCATTACTTGATACTAACATTAGCATATTATGATAATAATATAACTTGATACTGACACTTGTGCTTCAGTCAATCCAGAAGAGGTTATTTAAAGTATGAGAATGGGGATTTCCCTGGTGATCCAGTGGCTAAGACTGTGCATCCAAGGCAGGAGGCCTGGGAAAAAAGATTCTGCATGCTACAACTAGAGATCCCACATGCTACAATGAAGATTGAAGATTCTGTATGCCACAGCTAAGACCCGGTGCAGCCAAATAAATATTTTTTTAAAGAAAGTACAAGAATGAATAAAGGAGTGAGAGTAGGTTAGACCTGGGAAAACAGGAGATAGGGGCCACTGTGCAGAAGAAATGTGGCACACCAGAGGCACCTCTTCTGCTCTGCTCCAAAGAGCTGGAGATGTTGTTCTAGAGGTGAGCTTAGAGCATACTCTAGTGAGCACAGGAAGGCCTTCTCTCATGTGCAAGGCTTGTAGCATTATAGAATAATGTAGAATAATAATGTAATAATGTAGAATAATAGCACTGTAGAATAATGCTTGTAGCCTTATTCCAGAGTAAAAATATAATCCTAAAATAGCAAACATACACACAGAGATTATTTTTATGTGGGCCTTGTACTAAGTCCTTCGCTTATATTTTTTTTCATAGAAAGGTGTTAAAATCATCGATAGAGAGGAAAAGCAAGAAACAGAATAAGGTACATCACCGGCTTGGCTCAGGGCCTGGCACTCAGCAGGTACAAATCATGGTTTGCACTGTTGACAGACAAAAGGTCTTACGGAGACAGTCCCCTTTCTTCTACCACGTAACTCCACTCTACATTCTGCAGCATCCTTGGTCTCCATTCACACACAACTCATGTTCCCACGGTTGCACGTTTCCATCGGAAGATGCTAATGGGATTCACAGCTCTTCTCAGGTATATAACCCCAACCCTGGGCCCCAGGCCTCTAGAGCCAGGGAAGGATGAGCTAGAGATAAGAGTTTTGTTCCCTCCTTCTCACTTTCCATCAGCAGTTCTCTCTTTTGAGTGAAGATGTGTTTTATTTTATTTTACTGGCAGAGAGGAGGAAGAGAGGTGAAAGGCAGAAGAGAGGAAGGAAACAGAAGACAAGATGTGGGAGGTATTTCAGGTCTGGGTTTTGGCTGCAGCTGACACTTAGGGCTATTATTTTTCAGAAATATGGAAGCCTAACACCGAAGACAGAAGCAGAAACGACTGTGACTGGGGCTGTTACTTAGATTAGTTCCAAAAGAACCCAAGTTGGGAGCTGAGAAAATGAATAAACTGTGCGGAATCCATTTGCTAATACCTGTGAAAGCTTAATGGCCACAGACCAATGCTAGGTTATTATACCAGTTTAACCAGCAGAGGTCTCTGTTTTACTGATCTTCATTGAAGGCAGGGTGGGGGAAACAATCCCGGGAGTTGCCCATTTTTATTATCCCTCTTTTGAAGTCTCTTTTCAAAAACAAACATGTAAATAAGGAATCACTTGGCCAAAGTATTTGTGAACACTGGATCTGGTTGCTCAGTCCAGATGAGCAACAAGATAAATAAATAAAATGCTGGAATATGGAATCATCTCTTCAATGATTTCATATTCATCCCTAGCTGTTCACTAGCTTAGAAGCTTCACAACAACTGTACCAGCAGAGGGTAAAACATGGATTGGCCCATAAAACAACACATACAACTCATCATGACAATGAAGAGAATGCAAGCTGAATCCCCAGAAGGTAGAGTGGAAGGGGTCAGTTAGTTGATCACCCAACACCAGGCCATAGCACTTGCTTGGGTCCTCCTTCAAAACCAGAAATAAATCAGTTGTGACCAGCACGTGCTCTGATGGTACGAGGACTTCACATCTCTTTTACTTACTGAGAGCAAAGCTTTAAAAAGTTGTTTACACTGTGTATGTTGAGCAGTGGGATTCCCCAGTGGCTCAGTGGTAAAGAATCTGCCTGCAGTACAGGAGACCTGGGTTCGATCCCTGGGTCCAGAAGATCCCCTGGAAGCAGGCATGGCAACCTACTCCAGTACTCCTGCCTGGAGAATTCCATGGATAGAGGAGTCTGGTGGGCTACGGTCTGCAGGGTCGCAAAGAGTCAGTCAGACGTGACTGAAGTGACTTAGCAAGCATGCTGAACACCCTCTCAAATAAATACAAAGGTGTGAGCCTGCAATTTTTTCCCCCACACCTATTGGAATGATCCCAGTATGAGACTAAGGGTTTTGACTAGAATGAGACAAAAGGAGGAAGTGAGAGAGTTTCACTGAAGCTTAATTGAAGTCTCTCTTCTGTTATCCAATGGTTCTCCATCGCTTTTGATGTAAAGTCCAAAATTAAAAGGCCATCACCATGTAGACTTGCCCGTCACTCCAGTCCAAGCACTTAGCCCTGCTGGCTACATACCTGCCACAAACACCTTCTTTCACATCATCAAAAGCCTTCCTGGATTTGGGGCCTTGGGCAGGGCTCTGCCTGGACCACTCTTCTTTCAACTGGCCCCCACCACTACGTGAGACCCTGTGTTCCAAACAGCATCCTACAGGGCAGCCCCTACGACACAGGGGGCTGCAGAAGCACACACAGAAGGATGGATTTTTAAAGGCTTGTTTCTTTTTGGCAAATACAAGGCGGCCTGGGGCAAGTGTGTGGACTTCTGCTTCCAGTCTGATCCCTCAACTGGACACCTCTGTGTGGAGCACAGAGCAGAAGCTCTGAGGTCCCTTCATTGCACTTATTGTTCAGAACACTCACAGGTAACTGTGGTTGGGATTCCTTGTCCTAGCTTCCTCTAGCTTCATGAGGGCGAGGCTCCTATCTGTCATGTTGAAGACACAAAGCTTGGCCCTTAGAAGAGGCTCCATGATATTCAGGCAGCAGTGAAGCAGTGTTTAGAACCACCAAGCAACCATTACATTGTACCTTCACATGCCTTTTTCTGGTAAAATAATAAATGTTCAGTGTTCAGGGGACTTCCAGTGCAGGGGAAGCAGGTTCGATCTCAGGTAGAGGAACTAAGATCCTGCATGCTGTACCACAACGAAGACCAGATGCAGCCAAATAAATTAACTAATTTAAAAAATACTCTCAAAAAAAATAAATAAATAAAAAATACTCTCCTCTTTTGCTATATTTAAAATGGATAACCAAGAAGGACCTACTGTAGAGCACGTGGAACTCTGCTCGATGTTATGTGGCAGCCTGGATGGGAGGGGAGTTTGGAGGAGAATGGATTACATGTATATGTGTGGCTGAGGCCCTTCACTATTCTCCTAAAACTATCACAACCTTGTTTGTTAATCGGCTATACCCCAATACAAAATAAAAAGGTTAAATAAATAAATAAATAAATGTTCAGTGTTCAGGCTGCACTCTTGAACTGCTATTTTCCTTCGACTCTGGTGAATATGTGGTTTGTGGCCAAAAAATCAAGAATCTAGCTTCCTGGAAAATAACCTGATCCACAGGGATGGAAAGCGTGATCTGGACTAGGAAACAGGAATCTCTGAATTGTAAGCCAGAAGGAACCTATAAATCATCATGTTTAACTTTTCCACTTTACAGGAAATCATGGATTCAAATGTCCTCATCTGTCGGATGAAGACGGAACTTGGTGATCTCCCATCCCGGGTATTGTGAGATTTCTAAGTTCTGCCCCAGGTCAGTCCCATGGAGAATGACAGCTCAAGACTGGTCTACTCACTTGAAATTTAAAACATTTCCCCAGCACTAGGTGCTAAGTAAGTAAACTACAGCAGGGAGTTGATTTGTTGAATTTCAGACAGAATCCATAACTGTGCCAAAGTTCAAGGAATGTGACGTTTGGGATAATATTACCAATGGGATCCCATGTGGCAAAAAGATGGAATAGGCTCAATTTTCCATGGCTTGTTAAGTTACCCCTGAGTTAATAGGAATGATATTTATACCTCGCTGATGTGCCCTGGAAGCAAAATCATATACCCAAACTCACACACTTCTCATAACTCATTCATGGATTTAACAATACCTGAAACTAAATAGAAAAATGGAGAGGACATGAATCAAGAAATGCCTTGTTCCCTCCTAATGTCTGAAAAGAGACTGTATGAGACAAAGAGAAACTTTTTTTTTTACAAACTTACTCTGCATTTAAGAATTATAAGGATAGTTTTTTTTCAAATTTGAAATCTCTTCATGTTTTTTCTCTTGTTAAAATCCATTCTAAAAAATACAACCAATAATGAAATGTCTACAGCGAAATCGCTTCATAATCTCATTCTCAAACACGGAAGAGGTAATCTTTCATAGACATGGGTCTATGCACGTGTGCATGTCTGTGTGTTAGTGGCTCAGTTGTGTCTGACTCTTTGCAACCCCATTGACTGTACCCCGCCAGGCTCCTCTGTCCATGGGGATTCTCCAGGCAAGAATACTTGAGTGGGTTGCCATTCCCTTCTCCAGGGGATCTTCCCAACCCAGGGATCAAACCCCGGTCTCCTGCATTACAGGCAGATTCTTTACTGTCTGAGCTACCAGGTATTTAAAAAATATTTTTACAAAAATGGGATCATACTATAAATATTGTTCTGTGCCAAGTTTAATATTATAAACTTTCCCTATTCATACCAATAAAGCTACCTGGGGTGTTTTAGTAGCTGTCATCTGTGTCTTTTTTGTATATTCTATAGTTGGTCCAATCAAATAATCAATCTTGCAATCCTATATCAAAGGGGAGGTTGTTTGGTTGTTTACTTTTTTTGTTTCCTTTTGAAGTTTAATATATAACTTAACAACAATCATTCTGGTAAATATATATTTAGGCACACGCAGCATGTGTGCTAAGTCTTGGACTGTAGCCCACCAGGCTCCTCTGTCCATGGGATTCTCCAGGCAAGAACACTGGAATGGGTTGCCATGCCCTCCTCCATGGGATCTTCCCTGACCCAGGGATCGAACCCAAGTCTCTTATGTCACCTACATTGGCAGGCAGGTTCCTTACCACTGCACCACCTGGGAAGCCCACATTTAGTCACACATACGATTATTTCTATAAAGTAAATTGTAGAACTGCTGAATCCAAGACTAAACCTACAGTAGATAACATAAAATGTGATATGTATGTGTGTATATGTGTGTGTAGGAGGGATTTAACCCTTTATTCACATGATTAGCTAAAACCTAGTATTTATTCCATAATATTCTCTACTGATGGCGCTAGTGGTAAAGAACCCGTCTGCCAATGCAGGAGACATAAGAGATATGGGTTCAATCCCTGGGTTGGGAAGGTCCCCTGGAGAAGGGCATGGCAACCCACTCCAGGATTCTTGCCTGGAGAATCCATGGACAGAGGAGCCTGGCAGGCTACAGTCCATAGGGTCGCACAGAGTCAGACACGACTGAAGTGATTTAGCACAGCACAGCACATTCTCTTCTTATTTAACATTTCATATTTATCATATAATAAATTCTGCTTGAACCTTTTTACAACAATAGAGAAAGTAAAGGGAAAGCCAGAATAAGGCAACAATTTTTAAGAAACTCAGATTATCCAATGATATACAGCCATTAAAACCAGGAATGAGGAATTCCCTGGTGGTTTAATGATTAGGACTCTGTGCTCTCACTGCCCAGGGCCCAGGTTCAGTGTCTAGTTGGGGAACTAAGATCCTGCAAGCTACATGGTGGTGTGGCAAAAAAAAAAAAAATCAAGAATGAATGAAACATGTTGACAAAGGTCGTTGCACCTACTTCTATGGGCAAGGTAAGGTGATGCCAAAAGCCAAAAATTAGATGGTTTGGATGAGAGGGATTTCTCCTCAACTTGAAAGGTGGTCATGGCTTTCACAAATGCAAATTCCTTGCATCTTGATCTTCAGTGAAGCTGGGGAAAAAACCACTCAGCTTTGGACAAAAGGGAGGGAAGCAAATGTCAAAATCTCAAGAAAGAATAATGGTCAACTTTGCATCCAAGAGATGCTAACTGTAACTCTATTTACCCAAACTCACCTACTCTGCACATGACATATCCTAACAGTCTCAAACTACACCTGAGCATGTCTTTTAAGAGTCTCTTGTATTTCCTTTTCTGAAAATCGTGGTCACATACTTTGCTTACTTTTCTACTTTGTTTGCTTTTTCTTGTTGATTTGTAGAAATTATTTATCAGGGAAACGAGGTCTTCGATATATAGGCTGCCAACATTTTTTCCAGTTTGCCATTGTCTTTTGTATGGGTGTGAGTGTTACTGACTTAGTACCCCAAACAAATCTATACCAGGTCCTTTCCAAGATAATAAATGATGACCCTAAACCTCCCCAGTGGCTTAGATAGTAAAGAATCTGCCTGCAGTGAGGGAGACCCAGGTTCAACACCTGGGTCAGGAAAATCCCCTGGAGAAGGGAATGGCTATCCATTCCAGTATTCTTTTTTTTAAGTTCTACCACTTTATTGCTACCAACCCATCTCCCTCCACCCTCATGCACACATGCTCAGTCATGTAACCCCCTGGACTGCAGCCTGCCAGGCTCCTCTGTCCATGGACTTTTCCAGGCAAGAATATTGGAGTGGGTTGCCATTTTCTTCTCCCACTCCAGTATTCTTGCATGGAGAATTTTGTGGACAGAGGAGCCTGGCAGGCTATAGTCCATGGGGTTGCAAACAGTTGGACATGACTTAAGTGACTAACACACTTTTCAAACTAAACAAATGCCTTTTTGTTTTGTTTTGGCCTGGCCTCGGTGTGTGGTTTGAAGGATCTCATTTATCCCGTCACGGACTGAACACAGGCTATGGCAGTGAAAGCTAATTCTAACCACTAGGCTACCAGGGAACTCCCACATTAAACTCTACCATTTTGACAAGTTTTTACAATATCTTCATTTTATTCATTAAATTACCACCCTCCTCTAAAATCATTTGTTCTTCTTAAGGGTAACAATGGCAGTCATTAAAAATGAGAAAATAAATTGACAAGGTTAGTATAGCGCTGGTTGTGGTTACTTGAGAATCCAAAATAAGAACTGGGTGTCTTGGGGAATTCCCTGGCGGTCCAGTGGTAGGACTCCAAGCTTCCACTGCAGGGGCATGCGTTTGATCCCTGGTCAGGGAACTAAGATCCTGCATGCCACATGGTATGGACAAAAAAAAAAAAAAAAAAAAACTGGCTGTCCTTATTAATTGTATATATTAATACAATGATTATTATTTATTATATACCAGGTACTGTGCTAAATACTGCACACACATTATGCCACCAAACAGTATTAATAATCCTTCGAGAGAACTATAAGCACCCTCATTATATAGCTAAAGAAATAGAAACTATAAAGGATGAAAAGTGTTAGTCACTCAGTTGTGATCAACTCTTTGTGACCCCATGGACTGTAGCCTGCCAGGCTCCTCTGTCCACTCCAGTCAAGAATACTGGAGTGGGTTGCCATTCCTTTCTCCAGGGGATCTTCCTAACCCAGGCATTAAACCCAGGTCTCCTGCATTGCAGGCGGATTCTTTACCACCTGACCCACCAGGGAAGGTGAAGTTACTTCCAAAATGGTCTTGCACAGAGTAAGTTGGATAACTCTACCCTGAAGAGTCTCATTTCAGAGCCTCAAAAAAGATGGGATCCAGAATCTTGTGAGATTCTTTTAGGTGGGACATGGATGAACTTAAAAATTCTTCCAGGGGCTTCCCTGGTGGCTCAGCCGTAAAGAATCTGCCTGCCAATGCAGGAGACACTAGTTCCACCCCTGGTCTGGTAACATCCCACATGCCTGGAACAACTAAGCCCATGCACAACAACTACTCAGCCTGTGCTCTAGAGCCCGGGAACCATAACTACTGAAACCCAAATGGTCTATAGCCTGTGCTCCGAAACAGAAGCCACCTCAATGAGAAGTCTCTAGAATGAGAAGCCTGTGCAAAACTAGAGAGTAGTCCCCTACCACCACAACTAGAGAAAATTCCACGCAGCTACAAAGACCCAGCACAGCCAAATAAAATAATTTTTTTAATTAAAAAAACAATTAACTATTTAAAAAAAATAAAATTCTTTCAGGATGGTCGTCTCTCCTTATCCAGATTTTCAATGTTCTCAGTTTCAGTTAATTTCAGTTAACTGGGGTCCAGATATATTCAATGAAAAACTCTGGAAGTAATTCACAGATTTAAATTGCAGGACCGTCTGAGTAGCATGATGAAATCTCTCAATGGTCTGGCCCCATCCCACCCAGGACAAAAATCATCCCACTGTCTAGCATAGCTACTCCTTAGTTTAGGAAAAAACAGTGTATACAGGGTTCAGAACTATCCTCAGACTCAGACATCCACTAGGATAAGGGGGGACCACTGGAGTTGCATATTTATTTACTATCATAGTTAATTATCGGAGTAGGAAATGGCAACCTACTCCAGTATTCTTGCCTGGAAAAGCCCAAGGACAGAGGAGGCTGGCAGGCTACAATCCATGGAGTTGCAAAGAGTCAGACACACTGAGCCTGTGTGCATACACAGTTATTACAATGTAACATAAGACTTCCCATCTTAACCACTTTTAAGCATACAAAGTCCATTCACATTGTTGTGCAGCTACCACCACCAAGTCACTGTCTTTTGACTTTCTATGGTGAGCTTTCCACACAGAACACTTTTATGTCACTGGATTTATGAATAAGAAGGCAAAACCAGAATAATGTAATGATTTTGGGGAAACTCAGGTTATAGATTTTATATGTTGTGTCATACTTAGAAAGACCATCCTCATTCCAAGATTAAATTTTAAAAATTCTCTGAGATCTCTTCTGGTATGTCTATGGCTTCATTTAAAAAAAAAAAATTCGCTTTTTAATCCTTCAGGAATTTATCTGGTATGAAGCAGGAAATAAAGATCCCACTTTATTTATATTTTAACTCAATAGGCATTATATTTGCAACTAGACGAAATTCATTTTAAATCCATTGGGTGGGGGAGAAAAGGCAAGGAAAAGAAGCCAGGAAAATTCTGGGAAAAAAAAAAAAGAAGTATAAAGGTACTGGTTGGGGTGTGGAGGATTAGTGTTATGAGTAATTGTAACTATTCTAAATTTACAGTAATTAAAGTTAAATGGTTCTCGGTGTTTAAACTGATTGGGCAATGGAATGAAATAGAATGAGAACTTAGAATTTAGTGCAAAGGTATAAATTTATTGCCATCTTTATCATGTTGAGTATTCCTACCCCAAAATATGGCACATCTTTTCATTTGTTCAAATCTTCTGATAGAGATACAATCTTAGAATGAGAACACTTTCATCTCCCCACCACCCTCCTCTCTGCTGCTAAGGGCTAGTGAAAAGTTACTCATGGAGACTTCATTTGGGGTCTAAATGTTTTTTTTCAGAGTCATGTCTAACATATTGAATTTCTCAGGTTCTCTACATAATGTGGAAAGCTGTAATCAAGTCTGATTTCATCAGACAGTGCATGCTCAGTCGCTCAGTCGTGTCTGACTCTTCTGGCCCCCATGGACTATAGCCAGCCAGGCTCCTCTGTCCACGGGATTTTCCAGGCCAGAATGCTGCAATGGGTTGTCATTTCTTCCTCCAGGGGAACTTCCCTCCCAGGGATCAAACCTGAGGCTCCTGAATCTCCTGCACTGGCAGGTGGATTCTTTTAGCACTGAGCCACAGAATTGTACCATATTTCCATAGTCTGGGCTCAAAACCAATACTACGTATTAGAGATTAAACAGTAGGTGTCGGGTGCTGGCAGATTTCTTTAAGGGTCCCTGAAGCCACTCTAGGCCTTGATTTAACTTGGGAAGTGAGAATGACAGCTAGATATTACCACCTACTCCTCAGTATTATCAGCCACCGATCTCAAAGATGGGGCTTCAAGTTACCAGGAGTGTTGGTCTAGAACAGCAACGTCCAATGAAAACATGAGTCACATCTATAAACTAAAACTGTCACGTAGCCACACACAAAAAAGGTAAAAAGAAAGAGACGAAATTATATTTAATATTTTAACCTAATAACCAAAAATATGATTTCAACATGTAATAAATATAAAAATTATTAATGAGATATTTAACACTTTTTCATACTAATTCTTGGAAGCCCTGAGTGTATTTCACATTTATAGCACACCTCAACTTGGACTAGTCACATTCATGTGCTCAACAACCACATATGGCTTTTGCCTACCACAATGGATAACATAACACTAGAAGACGGTAACGAGGGACTTCCCTGCTGGTCCAGAGGTTAAGATTTTCCCTTTTAACGCAGGGGGTGCAGGTTCCATCTCTGATTGGGGAGCTAAGACCCACATGCCTTTTGGCCATAAAACAAAAGCAATATTGTGACAAATCCAAAAAAAAAAAAAACCTTTAAAAACGGTCCATATTAAAAAAAAAGAAGAAAGAAAAGAAAATGGTAATGAACGAGATAAACTGCTTAATTTAGTAGAAATCCAGAAACTCTAAGACGGGAAACACACTATCTCAAAGGTCTGGAACAGACTTACAAAATCACTAGTCCTAATATTCACTTGCTATTTGAATCTTTCCCGCGATGTCCCTATTAAGGGGCCATGGAGACTAGCGCTTGACTATTACTTCCAGGAACGAGATCACTGCTTCCTAATGCTAATCTGTCTATTGGGGTGAGGTAGGGGAGGCATTGTAACATCAAAAATTCCTTGCTAAGGGCACAAGGAGATTGGTTGATGGTGGTCTGAAGAGCTCAGGTGGTCTGGGCTAACCTTAAGGGGTTAGTGAGGTTAGGAAGTATTGGGGAAGTTTAGTAGTTTAAAAAAAAAAAAAAATGGACTGTAGGTTGGACAGAATAGGAACTGTTATACTGAAGGCTGGCGCTGGGTAGCTGGTTAAAATCATCAGGTACACCGCCACAAAAATAACAGGGAAAGCAACTGTATATATGCTAACTTCACTAATCTGAAAATACAGTAATTTGGAGAATAACCCAAATTATTATAAACTTTCAAAATTTTCACATTAAAACACAACTGGGATATAAATTATTGAAGGAGATCATTTGTTTTAGACCTGTATTACAAATAACAGTATCCTACATGGTAAAGAAAGAATTCACTTCAGATTCAAAAATCAAAAGCCCTTTCAGTCTCAATCTCTATCTCGATTTTAACATTTTTCTTATTCAAAAACACCCTAGAAATCAAGAGACAGAAAGCAATTTTTCCCCACAAATTCAGTAAAAAATGGCACTGCCTGAATCTCGAGGGATTCCGAATGGATGACCTTTGAAATAATACATTTTTGCTATAGATGTACTTTTTCGGTTTCTTACCACTGCCCACCCCACCCCACTCCTCAGCCTCCTAGGAAATGAGACGGTCTATTTTTCCCGGCCACCTTCACCTCCCCGCCCCTCGCCCTTCCCGATGCTTCCCCAAGGCAGGGGAAAGGTGCGTCTTCTCTAGGGCTCCTGCCAGCGCCTCCCAGTCTCACTGGCCAGCAGCCGGGGAAACGACGCGCCCTGGACATCCATTAACGTTTTTATACTACACTGTGCCCCCCAGCCCGAGCGTCTCCAGATAGTTTACCGCGGCCCCACGCCCCCCGACCCGCGCGCACACTGTCAACCGCTCTTAGGAGGAAAATTTGGGACTAGAAACTCGGCCCACCAACCCACCTCCCTCCCGCCTACACAAAACCGGCTACAACACCCCACCTCCGGCAGCCGAGGTAGCTTTCATCACACGATCTGGGGCGCAGGAATTTTTTTTTTCCCCCGAGAAAACAAGCGTCCCAAGGAAAAAAAATTCAAACTGCCCTCGCGGACCAATGGGAAGGAAGCGAGAGGAGGGAGGAGCCAGCGGGGCGGGGCGGGCGCCAGGGCTGGTACCGCAGGGGATGCGTAAAAACACGGCGGGCGCACGGTTTGGGTTTTTTTTTTTTTTCCTCCAAAACTAGCTAAAAGCCCGAGACTCCGCCCGAAGCTGCAGCCTCTCGGATCCACCTTAAATCTTCAGTGGACTCGGCGCCGGGGTCAGTGGGCGCAGCCAATGCCAATCAAGTTTACAACCACCAGCACAGGAGGGGAAAAAAAAAAAAAAAAGAGGAAAAAAAAAAATAATCTGCAAGTTCTCGGGTCTGCACACACACTCGCGGGGAGGCACGCACACATGTCCACAAGGACACAAAAGACAGGAGCGGGTGGGGGCCGGGTGCCAAAGAGGGAAGGGGAACGTGTCCGCAGATCTCTCGCTCGACGCGAAGCGCCCGTGGCCCCGTGCGCTCGGGGAAGGCGCGCGGGAAGCGCGGCCCGGCCCGAGCGCCATGATGGTGGCCGCGGTTCGGAGCCCATTTTTTTTTCTGGCGGGGGAGCTACAATGATGCAATCCCCCGGCCCCGCGGTCCCCCGGCTGCGCGCCCTTCTCCCGGCCTTTTCTTCGCCTTCCTTTTGAGGCGCGTCGATGTTTCGCGCCCAGCCCGCCTCTACTCCTTTTTGTACTGTTCACTTACTGACTCCTGCCTCCCTCTTGTGTGTGTTCCCACGCGGGACAGGCCCAGTACGCAGAGAGCACCACCATCCCCCCCACCCCCACTCCACGGGGCCTCGAATTGACGTGCGAAGGCTACACTTTCGGTTCTGCGGGGTCCGGGCTGGCGCTGACCCCACCCTGCCCCACCCCCACGCAAGCCGAGATACAGGCGGTGCCACCGCCCCCATGCCGACACCCGGGAAGGCAGGGTCAAGCGTGACCATGGACCCTCTTGCCCTCCCCCACTGCACAGGATTTTCACCTTAATTTTGGCCGGGAGGGAGGGGAGCGAGCATAGGGTGTGGCCCAGGTGAAAGACTTGGCAAACTTAAAAAAAAAAAACTAATAGTCTGGAAAACAGATAGCAGATCCTAGATGAGCTTTCAAAACACTTTTTTTTCCCAGTCAGAAAAAGCTTCGGAAGAACAAGTGTCTACGCTAACAAGGGTGAAGATGAAATGGCGAAGGCAACGTTCCTCGGCATCCGGGAAAGGTCCCGGCGCGCGGCCGGTGGGCGCACCGTGGCCTGAAAGGCCGCGCGCCCCGCTCCCCTCCTGTAGATTTCCACGGTCCCCTTCGTCTGCAATCACGCCCCTGGACCCACAGTTTCCTAGTTCTTCCCTGCTCTGCCCTGATCCCCTTCACTGGGCAGCGGGGATGCGACCGGGGGACTTGGCAGAGCGGGTGTAAGCGAGGAAGCGACCCCCGCGAGCGGCAGCGGCGCTCGGCCCCTCTAGCGCGCGGCTGCGGCCCTCCTGGGCCGCCGGCGAGCCGAGAAGGCTTTCGAAATGCGCGGGGCTGAGGATCATTGGAGCCTGGGGTGGGGGTGGGAGCGGACTGCTGCCCTGGAGGGTCCACGAATTCGGAAAGGTTCTCCCCTCCGCTCACATCTCCCCAGCGCCCTGGAGTTGACGGGGTACTGATGGGCAGGGTCTGATTGTGGAGAGGAATGGGGGTTTTCGCTTCTTTCTGAGCCCAGAGGGGAGATGATGAGAGAGGCAAGTTTCGGAGAAACCGCCCAGCCCAGCTGCGCGGGCCGAGGCGCAGCCGCCCTTCACGGCCTGCGGGTGCCCGGGGCGCGGGAACTGCGCGCAGCGATCCGGGAGTTGCGGGAGCCGCCGGTAGCAGACGAGGAGCTAGATTTGATAGTCTTTTCTTGCCGAGGCTCCGGTCAGCCCGACCCCGCAACTGCCGCGGCGGGCGATCGTAAGGCTGCGGCTCGGGGCGGAGAGACTACGGCGCGGTGGCCCGAGTAGCGGGGTGGGGGGTGCCTGGGCCGGCGGCCGCATCCCCTCGGAGCGACGCCCGCGGCGGGCCAGGCAGTCTGGGGTCGGGGAGAGAACGGTCAGAATCTCGGGGACACTTTTAGAGACTTGACGCAGAACGGGCGAAGGACCGACACGATGACTTTAGGGGCTGCGTTCCTGTGAACGTGCCTGGCGCGGCGAGCATCCACTTCTTTCTGGCCCTGTACTCCTAAAACGTAATCTCTAAAAATTCGGATTAACGATGCCTCTTGGGGAAAGAAACGGGGGTGGGGGGTAGAAGCAGCTTTTAGAAAAGGATTTTTGCCCCCCATCTGATAGAAACACGTTTTAAAGTACTTTTTGGCTCAGAGAGACTTTATTTCATTATTTCCTGACTCTCCACTCCTTCCTCCCCATTTTGAATTGTTTTTCTTGCTTTCTCAGTCTCTTCCTGAAAAACACCCTGCCTTCGTGTTTTGAATAGAATCACAAAAACACCTTTAGCCTTTAATTAAAATAATACCCCAACTTGGAAGATGTGGCCCAGCCACCAAAGGACCTATTTTTCCCTTCCCGGCAGTCGCAGACAGACAATCCTTTTTTTTTTTTGGATAAGCAATTTCGGGTCAAAATAAGCTGAAATCATCTTGTTTAGAGCCCCCTTTGAGGTACAATAAATTAAATGCAACTATTCAAGAGAAACTATTTAATCCAAATCCAGATTTTTGCGATTTAACCATTTGCAGATTCCTAGAAAAAATAATTACTTTTTACACCTTAGCCACATTTTCTAAGGGAATTTTAAATTAGAGGGATCATCTTAGTAAATCTTAAAGATGCTGTTTAACTTTTTTTCTTATTTAAATAAAAAATAATTTTGCTATGTGGATATGGGACCCCCAAACCCTCAGATTGGGTATTCAGATTAACCAGTTTTAGGTTGTGTAGAGTGTAACCAGGAAATGTAAAGTTGAGGAACTGGTGTGTGATGGCCAGTTCAATTTGAAGGATACCTGTTCTATCTAAATTAGTGTGGAATGCACGCCCCCTGCTAAAGGACCTATATATCTGAATATTTTGGAAGAGAGGTGTAGCTTAGGGGGTCTGAACAATTTGCACTAGCTCCTTACAACATTCTGTGTGTGTAAATGCAGAATTTAGAGAAGTCACCATGTTAGTTTCATTTTCAATCCTGCAAGTGTGTGATCAGTCTACACTTATGTAAGAATTTTTGGTTCTGACATATTCATATTCTAGAAGATATAAATATTACCATCTTATTAATATGAAAATGTGGCTTTCCCACTTTCCACTTCTAAAGTTTTGTCCACCCATACAGAACTAAGTGGAAAAGCGTGACTACTACATTCGGTCCTACATAAACATCATCTGAGTGGTAGGCCTGAATTATCTAGGTATTTGCCACATCGTATTACATTTGTGGAAATGACTAGAATGCTAAGTCGAACACCTCAAGCTTAGTAAGGTATATTTACATACAGTTCAACTCAACGAATAGCTCTGGAAGTTTTCTTTATTGATTACTTGACGTGTAACAATAATTGGCATCTTTTTCACACATTACAAAAAATTATACTTGGCTCAGTATGCAACCTTTTAAGCATAGCCATATTATTTAACAGAAGAACAGAAGGGGAAAAACCTACTCTACCCGATACAGCATTTACAAATGCACAAAACATGCCACTTTGGCTTGTATATTGTCTAGATTAAAAAAAAAATCTTTTTAACATAAATAAGTTAGTATAATTTTCAGTGTCTTTACAGAGTTATGTACACAGGTACACTTCAAATGGTTTTGTTTCATACACATACACAGGCAATGTAAAAATACTGTTTAAAGATGTAGTATCCATTTCGCCAACCCACGGGTGCTTTTCTCTATATGCACTTTCCTTTAAAAATACCACTATCCTTTGGACAAATTAAGAAACTGAATGAGAAGCTGTAAATTAAAAATTATTTCATTATTTTTTATGTCAAGTTACTTACAGATCTTTAAAAATATCCAAGGGTTTAGAATTATTTTGACTGTGTCTACACACCCTGAAGTGAAAAGAAAATTAAGAAATGTTCTCAAAAATCTGATAAAAATTAAATGGTCAATTCTGAGCATTCAGAACACTCCCCACATACATGCCAGAGTGGCCAGAGGTACCTGGAGTGATTACCAGACTGCTGAATACTGGTAAATGCCAATTGTAAGGGATACTAGTGGGGAGCACTGAGTTTTTTGTTGTTGTTAAAAAAAAAGAAAAAAAGCCATTTGCTACTACATAACGGAATCATCAGAGCTCCCAAATGAGAAAAAAACTTCATGTAAAAATAAACAGCAATTATCTGCAGCCAGTGTTCAAATTTGGATGATTTTTTACATGAAATATCAGTTTTCATTGAAAGGGACATTACATCTTTAAAGAAAATAATTCAAAAACCCTTTCCCCAAACTGCTTCTTTTCATGCAAGTCAAATATTTTTGTCCTTGCTCTAAATCGAAGCAAGCTCTTAATACAACCCCCCATGCCAATTCCTCAGTACCCACCCCGGCCCTCCCTTCCCCAAAGTTTATGTGCTACATAAAAAGTAAAAACTATATACACAGGTAGTACAATGAAGCAAATAAGGAAAAACCTAATTGCACAATGCTACATCCAACGCTTTTAGAGGCAGATGATTTAAGAGTGCCTAAAACTTTAGTGTTATTAAGTCTGTTGCTGTTCAGTGCTTGTAAAGGATGTCCATTCTTGGAGTCAGCGATATGTATTCCAAATTTTTAATTTATATCTTCCTTGCTTCATCAAGCAGTGATGTATCTGATAAACAAGGAAACATACTCTTAGTTCTGCAAAAGAAACAAGGAGAAAGAATTAGAAGAAAAGGCACTAGAATAACATTGTCAATATATTACCGGAATTATTTTGTTAGTTTTAGCTGGGAAATACCTGAGCAATGGGAAAGAATGAACATACTAAAAGCTGGTGACTAGAGTCATCTCCAACCAACATTTCTCTCACTGGCTTTTCACTCTCCCCTGTGCTATAGGCTTTTGTCTAGAACAGCAGTATTCAACAGTGGGTAATTTTGCTGCCTGCCCCTCGCCATCCCCCCACCCCCAGGGGGACATTTGGCAATGTCTGGAGACATTTTTGGTTGTCACACTGGGTATGACCGGAGGGGTTTTTACTGGCATGTGCTTCAATAGATCAGGGATGCTGCCAGAACATTCTACAATGCCTGGGACAGCCTCCCTCAACAAAGAATTATTCGGCCCCAAATGTCAGCAGTGCAGAGGTTGAGAAACCCTGGTCTAGAGAATTGGGGTCAAAGATGAGAAAGAACAGACATGGGAAAATTCAGAAACCAATAACACTTAAGAGTAGCAGAATTTTCTCAGTTTGAAAAATAACTGGCAATGATATTTATAAAGGCTCTCCAAAGAAAATTCTATTCACTTTTTTTTCCCCCAAAATTTTCTAGTCTTAGTCATATGTACAAATATACACACGAATGCTTATGAATAGGTCCTTACTACGATTTCCTGTATTCTCTGAACTGGCAATATTTACTAACAAGTGCTTCTCGGTATGTGAGAATGTAGCCAGATCAAAATTCAGCAGGTCTGATTTGCTCATCTGACGACCTATGCCACAAGTCACAAACCAAGAGCCGCAGGTGTTAGGGTTACTTCAGAAATCATTTTCATCCAATTTACCTACTTCATATATAGAAGCTGTGATGTAGAGGTTTCATAGCACTGTTTTATATAAGCTCTGAAAAATATCAGGTATATGTAACCAAGTCCTATATATGAGACTGATTTAAAAACACAACCAACTTGAACCTCACCTTCATCCTTTTTAAAATTTTTATAAATGAGGATTTTAAAAGTTAGTGTAAACATTTCTTAGGATCTCTTTATATGCTAGGCTAGTTAGAGTGTTTGGAGAGAGAAAGAAGGACATAGTTATTGTAAAAAGTTTACAGACTATGAATATGTGTAGTTTGATCCTTAAGAAGACCAATCCGTGTAAAGCTGGGGGCTGATTATTCAAATTAGCTTTTCATGTTGATCATATTTTAGTAAATGGCAAAAATCTCCACTTCTAAAGTTGGGGGTACAGCTACCCCTGCCAGCCCTGATAAGTACTCTCCATTTCCTCTACAAGTACCCAGCTTCTCCTGTTATAGCATGATTAGCATACACATGCTGACGTGTTCCTGGATTGCTTACTCTGGCAGAGTCACTCTAACTTCTGCTTTGCAACTTCAGTGTTATCAGAAATTCCGCAGGAACCTTAGTATTTTTGAGCCTTCCATTTCAGTTTTATTTTTTTAAACACACAGGTTCCTTCTCCATCCTCCAAACTTATCAGAAGCCAGAGAGTGTGAGAGCATATGAAAATGATAAAGACAAAAGCAAGTCACATATTTCTCTCGTGACATTTCTAACTATTTGATTATCTGGATATGAACCACTTTTTCAGTGAGGAAAAGTGCCTCACTTTTCCCTCAAAGTTCTGAATTAAATCATTTATTTGCCATTTTTGCCCATGTAGAGCTCAAAATCTGTTACTGAGTCAATGTGGTCCTGTGGGAGATGAATTCTCATGAAGTGGGATGAAGGCAGACCCCTGCTCTTGGTCAGATGGAAAAAGAACCTATTGTTCTGGACATGTTTTGATGGCACCTTCAGGCAACTGACCTTCCTACTCACGGAGCCTCGGTTACAAGTACTTGCCTGGGACACTTGTTCTGACCAGTTATGCTTCAAAGGAAAATAATCTCAGGAGGTGAAAACCGGGAAGAACTATAGTACCTCCCCACTGATTCCCAGTCTTCCCCATTCCTACCTTTTTGTCCTCCCAAAGCATAAAACAAAAGCCCACAAGTTTTCATCTGCCAGCCACCACTGAGATTGGGTTATCTTGGGGCTTGAAAGCCCACGAGTTCCTGCAACCCAACTGGGGTGTCACTTATTTGCTCCAAGTCATCAACCCACCGAGTGGTTTACGTCTGACGCCTTCTGAGGCCAGGCTTCTTGGGCGTCTGCTCCACTGAACCGGCGTTGGGGGAACCGTCTGAAACATTTTCTTCTGTTCTGTTGGCTCTTTTGTTTTGAGGAGAGGAATCTAAGGGCAAGAGGGAATTTTAAAAAGAACACACACAAACAATCTTTATTAGAAAAAAACAATGGCCGACAGAAGTGAGCCCAAGAGTCAAGGGACAAAAAACCCACCACCTCCACCCACAATCCTGGGTCCGTCATTCCCAGTGGCCTTTAAGGGCACAAAATGAAGTTGTTTTCACATAACAGAAAGTGTATTTTCTACGCTTCAAAGCTCTCTCTCCAAAGCGAAGAAGGAGGCAGTTGATAAACATCCCAACGTTGTCACATACCTACCGCTGTCTAGCTGGGAGGAGCCGCGATGTTTTCAGTTAGAGAAATGATCAGATAACACAATCTCAAGCTTCTGACTTAAAAGTCATAAACAGACAAGCAGGCAACTAAATAAATAGCATGTACTCATGTACCTCAGAGTAGCAAAGTGCGCTCCCCCCGCCTCCGCCCCAAAAGCTAAGTCAGAACTCGCTGAAAAGAAAGCTGCGGTTAAAGACCCTCGAGCAGGGAAAGGAGCACGGCAGACAGACACAGACAGACATTTTAGGCATCGGAAAGGGTCATTACCATCTGCGGCAGGTCGCTTCCTTATCCCAGGGCACTGCTCCGCTAACCCGGTCTGGCTGTCCGGGGCATCAGTCTTCTGATCGACCAAATGCGTGTCCTCTGGGTTTGCCTGAGACCCAAGTAAAGGGACCGCCGGGCGGGCCCCGCTGGCATCCTGGCCTTCCTGCGCCGGCACCTTGCAGGCGCCTTTGGGTGGCCGCGGGGGTCTGTGGTAGAACTCGGGCAGGCTGCCCTTTTCTACCTCCTGCCACTCGTACTTGCCCTCCAGGGGCTTGTGATTCTTAAAATCAAAATTCCACTTGCGCTGGCTGGCCTCTTCCATGTCTCTGCAGTGCTTCTCCAAGTCCCGGGTTAACTCTTCGTGATTGACCGGGCCAAAGAGGTTTCTGCAAGCCGAGGGCTTGGGGTACTCCGCCTGTCTGGCGTCCATCCGCTCCAGGCTCGGACTCCCGTTAGACACTCGCACGTTTGACATCTTCCTCCCGGGGGGTGGGGTGGGGGTGGGGGGTCTCGGCGACTGAGGCTCTTGCGCGCGCTCTCTCTCTCGTCAAACAAAACCGAACAAAACAAAACGCCCCGACCCAGCCCGAGCCCCTCTTTATAAGCCCTGCGCCGGCCCCTGGAGCCAAGAGAAACAAACGCGAGCCGAGTCAGCGCCCGAGCGTCTAGGCGCGCACGGGGCTGGGGGAGGGGGCGAGGGGCAGCCCCCCGGGGCCAGGCAGCCCCGATCCCGGCCGTTCAAGCGGGAGGGCGGGGAGCGGAGGGGAGGGGAGCCGAGCGCCGCCGAGACAGGAGGGGGCAGAGCCGCTCCGAGTCCCGGCCGCCGCGAGCCCGCGGGTCCCGCCGCCCGAGCGCCCTCTCCAAACCTTGCGGGCGTCGCGGAGTCGCGGAGCGGCGAGAGAGTGAGCCCAGAGGAAAGCGGGGAGGAAGAAAAAAAAACACCCCCGAAAAGACGAGCCCCCTTTTTGGAGTTGCCCAATATGGCGGTGGAAGGGAGGCTGACGAAGGAGAAGATGATTGACACCGCGAGTCTATTTAAACAGAGGAGGAGATCATTGGTCGCGGCGCCGGGAGCCGCCCCGCCGAGGCTGGCGAGCGCGGCCTTAAGGTGGCCCCGCCGCGCCTCCCCGCCTCCCGGGCGCGCCGCCGCCGCCACCGCCGCCGCCGAGCGCGCGGCCGGGACCCGGGGCTGGTCGCGTGACTGCGGGAGGCGCACGTCTTGCCAGCAGACCTGCTCCGGCTGGCCTAGGAGAAATTACAAATAAGACAAACAAGCTCGCCAAACGGCCGGGGAGCCGGGGAGGGGCCTGGGCAGCGGTGCCGGCCGGCGGGTGTTCTGATCCCGGGCGCTGCGCACCTCCCCGGCTCCTCGCCCGGGAAAGCCGGGGAGAGCTCCAAGGTGCTCGGCCGCCAGTGGTGGTACCCATGGCTGGCGATCTTGTTTTCCCCGCACTCGCCGAGCGGGGGATGGGGGGATGCAGTGTGGGAGCTGGGCCCCCTAGCTGGGCTCCCCCCCGGGGGCCCCCAATCGCTCACACGGCGGGGGAGGCGGGGAGCCCCTCGGCCTGGGTGCCTTAAGCTGGGGGTGAGCAGTGGTTAGTTCACCCTTAACCTAGAAGTCTTTGCTATTTCTAGGGGAGGCTAGGGGCTTAGGGGAGAAGCCTAGGAGGACGTCTTTCTACAAATTACCCTTGAATAGATGCAGTCTTAATCATGTATTCTGAACCCAAGGTCTCCCTCAATAAAAAATAAGAAAGGATTGCAAGATCAAAAAGTCAACTGGTCTCTCAAGCCCCTAATAAACTTTGTAGCTGTCTCAGACACTTTTAGTTTAAAAAAAAAAAACAAAAAAACAAAAAACCATGTTAAACCCCTGGCCAGGTTCTTGCCTCCCAAGTACAGATCACTGACGCGGGCTGCGTGTGGGAACTCGTCTCCTCTTTGTATTTTTCAATTCTTTGCCGGGTTGTAGCAGTTTCCTCTACCTGAGTCCAGCCGCCAAACACAACAGCTTCTTCCTTCCTCCACCCTTCTCTCCTACCAAACTCAGCTTCTTGGAACCCACCCAGAACACCATTCAGATGCAAGTGAGTGACGCTTTTAAAGGGCGGCGGGTCTTCTAGGAGTGAAAGGAATCGGAAAGTCCGGGTTGCGAAGTGATTTCTAAAGCAACCACAACCGTGTTCTCACGTCTGAGATTGTTCGGTTGGTCAGAAAGTTCGTTCGGATTTTTCCAGGAGATCCTACGGAAAAGCCCAAACGAGCTTTTTGGTCAACCCAGTATTTCGGCATTTCTCTGCTCCCTTTTGCAACTTGAAATTTACCTAACAGTGTGCTCCTGATCAAGGTGATGGAAGTTAAAACAGGATGCACAGGCTGTTACATCTGAAACAAAGGGTCTTTAACTGCCCTCCCTATCCTCCTTTTGTTCTGGAACAAAGTTACACATTTTACTGGAAAGTAATCTCCGGTTCTAACAGTGCCCAACAGCAATTGTGCACTACAGTTTTCTTAGGCATTTATGCTACAGGTGAGTTTGACATTTAACTTGTTTTCTTAACCCACATAGTATTTGCCCACTTTGTGTGCCTGCCTTGCTTCAGACACTCCAGAATGTAGGAGTTAGGAGGAACCTTGGAAACCCTGTGGTTCAACCTTGTCTTTTAACCAGTGAGGAAACTGAGACTCAAGAGAGGTTTCTCTGGGTATCACCCAGAGTGATTCTCCTGTCTATAGTCTGCAGGTCCTCCTCTCCTATAAATGATTCAAAATGGCTCCTTCTCATGCTCTGGGCTGCTTGCAGCTGTTTTCTTGATGTGGCCTGTGGTCCCTGATATTTAAATACGACTGTCACTGGCCTTTGGTATGACCTTGCACTTAATATGACTAAAATGCAGATTCCAAAAGGGCAGGGTGAGACCCAGAGAGCAGCAAGAGAGGCAGTGCTTTCAAAGGCCGGACTTCCTACCTGATGGAGAGAAAATATTTCACCTGGCATCTAAGTAAAAGGTCTCATCTTCTTTCTTTCTTTTATTTTAGGTCGAATGCCCCCACTTAACTTACTGAATTGGAGAAGATGGAGAAGAGGGAAAGAAAAATTAGGGTAGGTCTCAATACCATAATTTATACCCTACTCCTGAAATTATAGATTATTTTTGTTGAAATCTTTACACAGTTGTTGGACTACACCAAAATTCTGTATTCTATATGAGCATAAATTCAGATGCATAAGTACACAGCTACCATATCTATGTAAATGGAGACATCCTAGAGTATTACACCTTGCCACAGATGTTGGATTTTATTCGTGGAATTAATATCTTCCAGAAAAGTTAAAAATGGATTTTTCATCCCCTACGCACCCTGAATATTTCTTTAACTAGTATGTAGGACCACCATTTTGTCGCTTTGTTAATCTTGAAAACCAAACGAGTCACGGTGACGCCACCTTAAGACGTCTGGCTGCCAGCAGAAAGGCTGTGCTTACTCCGACCTTGCTATGATCTAAAGTGTTTTGTTTACAGTCAAGGCACCGTAGAACTGCGGGGCAAATAGTGAGAGGGCAGGCGTCCGCTGTAGTAGCGACGAAGCGTGAAAAAAATACGACGGAGTCCCCGAGGGAAGAGAACCCGGAGCTGTGAGCGCCATCCTCCTGTGGACAGTAGGCGGCGGCTTTAAAAGACTGAGCCCGGGAGAAGAATTTCCAATAAACAGCCTAAAGGCGGAGCCTGGGAGAAGACAGAAAGTTACACTCGCGCTGCTCTGATAAAGGGGGTTCGGCTGCCCCCAAGCCCCAGAATCTCGTCCTGGGTGATGTTTTTGTTGTCAGTTTCACTCTTGGTAGTCTTCTCCTTAGAGCTGAGAAGTGGCTCATAAGCCACCCAAGATTTGTGTGTGTCCTTTAACAGCTTAGGAGAGAGACGAAGACCAAAATTACTTAAAGGAAAACACCTGTGTGGTAGCCGAATGTCACGGCGGGGCGGCTCAGCAAGCTCGCCTCCCAGGTGCAGTTCCTCGCAGGGGGGAAGTCAGGCAGCCCCCAAAACTTCTGCGAAGGCGCACGCTTCCTGGCCCCATTGCCCCTCCCACCTCTAGTACACGATTTTAATCCTTCCTCGAGGATGTTTACGGTGAGGCGACGCTCGCTCAATTTCACTATGCTCCTAAACCGACACATTTTTAGAGTTTGGAAATTTCACAGTCTGTTTCTGACCCTTTTAATTCAATTTAATAAATACTTACTGAGCATTTTCTATTAATTTGCTTATTCTTTCTTTCTACAAATATTTACTGAGTGCCTTGATATCCGAGACTCTGGAAATACAGAGGTAAACAAGCAGATTTACACTAGGATGACGGCTTACACTCTAGTAGGGGGAGAGGAGACAGAAAATACATAGTGATACATGGCTGAAATATACATACCGCGGAAGGAAGTGATACATGCTATGGAGAATAACAAGAGGAGGGGGAAAGAGAGTGTTGTGAGGTTCCAGTGTGACTAGTGTGGTCCAGGAAGGCTTCATGGAGAGAGTGCCCTTGGAGAGATGCTCTGAGGACTCCAGAGAGAGCAGCCATGTAGTGTCCCCATAAAGGGAACAGCAGAGGACTTCCCTGGTGGTCCAGTGGTTAAGACTTCTCCTTCCAATGCAGGGGGTGGGGGTTCCATCCGTTGTGGGAGAGCTAAGATCCTACATGCCTCCTGACCAAAAAAAAATAAACAACAAAACACTAAAACATAGAAGCAATATTGTAACAAATTCAAAAGACTTAATTTTTTTTTTTTTTTAATGGAGGATGGAGAGGAACAGCAAACACAAAAGTTCTGAAGTGTGATTTTGTCTTCAAGGAACAAAGGGGAGAGAGGAGGGAGTAACAGCAGCAACATCTGCTCAAACAAAGCGAGGTAGGCCGCTGCAGGGTTTTAATCCATGACTGAATGACAGGAGAGGCCACTGAAGCAGTAGGAGGTTCTAAGCACTGGAATGATGTCCTCTCACCATGGGTAAGGTATTCCCCAAGGTGGTATTCTCAGCAGTGTGGAGAATGAAAGGATGAGGAAGTCACAATTCTTGCCTTTTAGGGAGTATTCATCCTAGAGGGCTTCCCTGGTGGCTCAGATGGTAAAGAATCTGCCTGCAATGCAGGGGATTGGGGTTCAATTTCTGGGTCAGGAAGATCCCTTGGAGAAGGGATGGCTACCCACTCCAGTATTCTTCCTTGGAGAATCCCAAGGACAGAGAATCCTGGAGGGCTACTGTCCATGGGGCTGCAAAGAGTCAGACACAACTGAGCGACTAACACTTTCATCTTAGATAAGGAGACCACCCTCTCCATAGATAGAAAGCAGAATATGGAAGAACTGTGTTCAAAGATGGAGTACAAAGGAGAGAGAAAGAGGAAGCTGTCAAGGAGGTGATATGAGTCAGATCTTGAAGAATGAGAAAGTGCCCTTGGAGAAATGCTTTGAGGACTCCAGAGAGACCATAAAAATTATAAAGATGTATTGGCAGGGGTGGTAATTGGGGGTTGGGATCAGACAGTGACAGGCATGGGGGTGACATGCTAGTGAAAAAGTCTGCTTTATTCAGTAAGCAAAGGAGCTTTTGGTGAAGAGAATAACATGATCACTGTTCAAACATGTCTCCTGACCAAGAACAAGCCTGTGCTCTGAGAAACAGAGTCTAGGGACGGAGCCAAATGAAAGGTGGGTGGACAATCCCATTATGGCCTTAATCGAAAGGGAACTGAGTTTTGCACAGAGCACAAATGTGAGGCAATAGGGTAGAAGCATGAGCCACGAGACCAGAGAAAAAGGGCTTGGAACAGAGAACAGGAGGCTGTCTGGTGTGAGCTACTGAGTTACAAAGGCATAGCTGCAGATACTTTGTATGCAGTGATCACCACCTTGACCAGGAGTGGAGGTAACAGTTAAGGGACCCAAGCTGCATAGATGTGGAGTCCAGAAATGGAGACACAGATGTAGAGAACAAACTAACAAGGGGGTGGAGGGGTGGGATTGACATATATACACTATTGATACCATGTATAAAATAGGTAACTAATGAGAACCTACCTATAGCTTCAGGAACCCTACTCAGTGTTCTGTGGTGACCTAAATGGGAAGGAAATCCAAAAAAGAGGGGATATATATATATATATATATATATATATATATATATATATGTAGCTGATTCAGTTTGCTGTACAGTTGAAGACAACATTGTAAAGCAACTATACACCAATAAAATTTTTTAAGTTATTTATTTGGCTGCGCAGGGTCTCAGTTGTGATACTAGGGAATCTTTGATCTTTAGTTGGAATCCTCAGGATCGAGTTCTCTGACCAGAGATTGAACCCGGGCCCTCTGCACTGGGAGCATGGAGTCTTAGCCCAAGGACCACCAAGGAAGTACCTCTAATAAGAATTAATTAAAACAATATAGGACTATGTGCTCCCAATGCAAGGGGCCCAGGTTCAATCCCTGGTCAGGGAACTAGACCCCAAATGCCACAACTAACAGTTTGTATACCACAACTGAAAGATCTCTTGTGCCACAACTAATTGATTTGGTGCAGGCAAATCAATACATGTTTTTTTATTAATTAAAAAAATTGAAGGGCCCCAAGCTGTCTTGGACAGTCAGATGTTTGGGTTCAGAAATGGCATCTGACAGCAGAGTCTAGGGTGGTTGTGATGAGCATGGAGGCACTGACATAGGGAGGTGACTTTCAAGGCTGATTGCAGTTGCCCAAGCAAGAGCTGTGTGTGTGCCAAGTCGCTTCAGTCGTGTACAACTCTTTGTGACCCTATGGGCTGTAGCCCACGAGGCTCTTCTGTTCTGGGATTCTGCAGGCAAGAATATTGAAGTGGGCTGCCATGCCCTCCTCCAGGGGATCTTCCTAACCCAGGGACTGAACCCACGTCTCTTGCATCTCCTGCACTGGCAGGTGGATTCTTTACCACTAGTGCCACCTGGGCAGCCTAAGCAAGAGATACAAGGGCCTTAAGCTGTGGCGCAGAGGAAGGAATGGAAAACAAGGAATGAATGTGGGTTTGCTTAGGTAGTCAGAACAGATACGAGGGCTGGTGAAAGATGGAGAAATGGGGGATGACTTTAAGGGTAACTGAGAGAATGGTGCCATTAAATAAGAGAAGTAGCACAAAGGGAGGATGCAGCAGAAATGGCTTGCTGTCCAGCAAATTCCATTCTCACCTTCTTCCTCAGTATCAGAATTGTAACCAGGCATACAGCTGCCCAGCTACGTTAAATTTCCCACCCTCCTTTGTAGTTGGATGTGGTCTGATGATAGGTATTTTCCAGCAAAATGTAGGAAAAAGTGATATGTGTCTTCCAGCCTAGTGTATAAAACCTATCACATGACCCCTCCCCTTCCGCTTCTCTCTCCCCACTCCCATGGACTGTTAAGGTGAATATCACTGCAACCTTGGAAGCCACACATTAAAGATGATAGAGCCACCATCAATGACTTGACCCAAGAGAAGAAAGCGAATTTCTACTTTGTCGAACCATGTTAGTTTGGGTCGATTTGTTATAACATTTTATAGTCAATCTTAACTAATACAGGAGGGCAGAAAGAGAAGGGGGGTGACAGAGGATGGAATGGTTGGATAGTATCACTGATTCAATGGACACGAGTTTGAGCAAACTCCAGAAGACAGTGAAGGACAGGGAAACCTGGTGTGGTGTGGTGCACGGGTCTCAAAGAGTCAGACATGACTTAGCGATTGAACAACAACAACAACTAATACAAATGGGAAAGTCTGGGAGATAAAGAATAGGGAAGATTGAGAATTTGATTTGTTACAGTCAGTATATATATTGAAATGAACTATATCCTTGAGGGAAAAAAGAATAAGAGGTTATATTCCTTAAGAGAGTAACAAAGGGACTTCCCTGGTGGTCCAGTGGTTAAGAATCTGCCTGCCAATGCAGGGGACATGGGTTCAATCCCTGGTCTAGGAAGATCCCACAGGCCTGGGAGCAACTAGGACCATGCGCCACAACCACTGACCCTACGTGCTGCGACTACTGAAGCCCGCACGCCTAGAGCCCACGCTCGGCAACTAGAGAAAACCATCACGCAGCCATGGGGATTCAACCAAATAATTATAGTTAGTTTTTAAAAACAGGCATTATAATCTCCGCCCCACACAAAAATGGGTAACAGAGATAATATTGGAGACATGAATCTGACACGTAATGTAAAGGTATGGTGTGGTTGGCAGGACTCTCTGAGACCTGTCTGTATTTACAAATATGCCAAAAGTAATCATATGACCAGGTCAGATCCCACATAAAGTTTTCAGAAGTATGGGAAAAAGTATATGTGGAATGTTCTCCATATTTTTCATCACAGTTGACCTGTGCAACACTCTTTTCTTCACTGCCCCACACAACCTTCTCAGAGAGTTTGCTCCTTTAGCCTTTTCTGCTAAGGGATTATATGACATTGCTCCCATTTGCTTCTTGAAGATGACCAGAGAGGGGATAGTTGGTAGCTATCTGATTTGAACTTGGCAGACCAAATCCTCTCTCCTGGAAATTCGAAACCAGGTCTCAAAAACTTCAGTTAGTAAACTGTAAGTTAGAGATGCATAAGGTAATACAGATTCAGAATTGAAAGACCAGTTTTAAGAAAGCTATCTTTGGCCCATATGTGATGGAGATGGAGATAAAGATTGCTTGCAGTGTCAGAAGAAAGAAAGGGACATTCAAAGAGAGGAGGAGGAGAGAGACTGTAGGTTTTCACATTTATTTATTTATTTTTTTATTTTATTTTATTTTTTTTTTTTTATTCTTCCAATTTTATTTTTAAACTTTACATAATTGTATTAGTTTTGCCACATATCAAAATGAATCCGCCACAGGTATACATGTGTTCCCCATCCCGAACCCTCCTCCCTCCTCCCTCCCCATACCATCCCTCTGGGCCGTCCCAGTGCACCAGCCCCAAGCATCCAGCATCATGCATCGAACCTGGACTGGCAACTCGTTTCCTACATGATATTTTACATGTTTCATTGCCATTCTCCCAAATCTTCCCACCCTCTCCCTCTCCCACAGAGTCCATAAGACTGTTCTATACATCAGTGTCTCTTTTGCTGTCTCGTACACCGGGTTATTGTTACCATCTTTCTAAATTCCATATATATGCGTTAGTATACTGTATTTATGTTTTTCCTTCTGGCTTACTTCACTCTGTATAATAGGCTCCAGTTTCATCCACCTCATTAGAACTGATTCAAATGTATTTTTTTTAATGGCTGAGTAATACTCCACTGTGTATATGTACCACAGCTTTCTTATCCATTCATCTGCTGATGGACATCTAGGTTGCTTCCATGTCTTGGCTATTATAAACAGTGCTGCGATGAACATTGGGGTACACGTGTCTCTTTCCCTTCTGGTTTCCTCAGTGTGTATGCCTAGCAGTGGGGTTGCTGGATCATAAGGCAGTTCTATTTCCAGTTTTTTAAGGAATCTCCACACTGTTCTCCATAGTGGCTGTACTAGTTTGCATTCCCACCAACAGTGTAGGAGGGTTCCCTTTTCTCCACACCCTCTCCAGCATTTATTATTTGTAGACTTTTGGATCGCAGCCATTCTGACACCATACACAAAAATAAACTCAAAATGGATTAAAGATCTAAACGTAAGACCAGAAACTATTTATTTATTCATTTGGCTGTACTGGGTCTTCATTGCGGCATGAGGGATCTTTAGTTGTGGCATGTGGGATCTAGCTCCCTGACCAAGGGTTGAACCCCGGGCTCCTTTGCATTAGCAATGCATAGTCTTAGCCACTGGCTCACCAGGGAGGTCCTGAGACCCCGGGTTTTAGAGAGACAAATAACACTGAGCACCCTAAACTCCCCATTTTCTGGATCCTGCAACTCGGGAGGTCCAACTACATGAATTTCAGTTCCGTGGGACAGCCTGTGTTTGTAAAACAATTACATTTTGCTCCAAGCTAGTTTGTTACTGGTTTCTATTAGTAGAACGGAAGACATCCCTGATTAATACTTTACATATTTGAAAGCAGCTTCTTTGATTTCATCACATTTGACCCTCATAAGACCACCATGGCAAGACAAATGCCATTATCCTCTCTTGCAGATGAGGCCCCGAGATTAAGAAGACTGAGTGTTCCGAAGCCACAGAAAGGTGCAGGCAAGGCGCTAGGACCAGTGTGCCTGCCCTTCGGAAGCTGAGTCCAGAGTCCACTGTGCTGACCCTTGTAGATGATGCAATGACTTAGTGAGTTTGTAAATTTTATCACTGAAGTTTCATTGGCTTAGTCTACCTACTGTTCATCAATAGAAGGTTCTGGAGAAAAGGAGATTCGAATTTCTAAAAAGAAAAATAGCATCTTTGAAAGAAACGACTCAAAAAAGGTTTAAAACTGAGCTAGGTCAGACTTTAGAGAAAAAAAAAATTCATGAGGTATTTTTAATTAGAGAAAAAATTCTCATTTTTAAGCAAAATATAGTAAGAAAATTCAGTATTGCTGATTTCATAAGAAGGGGAAATAGCAAACTCTGGTTTCACGACCTTAATTTCCATGATTGAAACATAAATGGACAACTTTCATGAGTAGAATATGGAATTTGGAACAAAAAACATATTCACCACCAACTCACCATTTTCTACTACATTCATTGAGAAGATATGAAGGAGAAAACCTCTCTCAATGACCATCTCAGTCTTCAGTTTGCACAAACTTACAGCTAAAAAAATACTGGAAAGTGCTCATTTTCTGTTCCTGACCACTCTCTGAATAACTGTTCACATGAATATTTGTTCATTCCTTCATTCATTAAATTTTTAATGAGCTCTTACCAGATGCCAGACCCTCTGGGGACATAGCAGAAAACAAAGACAGCCAAAGTCCTGCTTAATGGAATGGAGTTAATACTCAAGTGTGGAAGGCAGACGATACACAAATAAGTAAGCATAGGGTGTCATGCCATTAAAGGTGCTCAACTGGTGTCATTGAGGGTGCAGAGAGTAATGGAGACAGGTGCTATATTAGGAAGGACTCTCTGATTAAATGACATTTGAACAGAGACCTCAATGAAATGAGGGCATGGACTACATAATTTTCTGTGTTCCAGGCAGACGAAATAGCAAATCCAAGAGCCCCGAGGAATATGCCTGGGATGCTAAAGAACGATAAAGGGACTTGCAGGTTAGAGTATGTAGGGGCTGGGAGGTAGGAGATGAAATCAGAAAGAAACTAGAGCCCTGGATCATGTATACTTTACAAGATATGATAAAGACTTTCAATATTATTCCAATTGAGGTAAGCCATCTTTGAGTGGGGAGTTTTGATTTGACTTTGGCTAATTTTGATCACTTTGCTGTGTGGAAAGTTCTTCAAAGAAGCCTGAGAGAAGTAGGGAGACCATTGCAGTAATCCAAAGAGGTCGTGCTGATTCAGACCAGGGTGGTAGCAATGTATGTGGAAAAAAGTGTAGAGTTATGATATTTGGGTTTTAAAATTTTTATCTTATTTTTAGTTGGAGGATAATTATTTTACAATATTGTAAAATATTGTTTCTGCCATATATCAACATGAATCTGCCATAGGTATACATAGATCCTCACCCCACCCCCACCCACCTTGAGCCACCCACCCTCCTCCCTTCCTATCTCACCCCTCTAGTTTGTGACAGAGCACTGGCTTTGGGTTTCCTTCGTCATACAGCAAATTCCTACTGGCTATTTAACATATGGTGATGTATATGTTTCCATGCTATTCTCTCAAATCACTCCCCCGCTCCTTCCACCACTATGTCCAAAAGTCTGTCCTTTATGTCTTTGTCTCCTTTGCTGCCCTGCAAATAGGATGGTCAGTACCATCTTTTTAGATTCTATATATATGCGTTAATATATGATATTTGTGTTTCTCTTTCTGACTTACTTCACTCTGTATAATAGGGTCTAGGTTCATCTACCTCTTTGGAACTGATTCAAATATGTTCCTTTTTATAGCTGAGTAATATTCCATTGTGTGTATGAATCACAACTTCTTTATCCATTCATCTGTCAATGGACAGATATGTTTTTAAAGATATAGCCAGCAAACTTTGCCAAATGATTGAAAATGTAGTGTGTATGGGAAAGAAGGGTCCGTAATGACCCCAAGGCTTTTTGGCCTAAGCAACTGAAGAAGGTTTGGCCATATACTGAAGTGGGGTTGACTGAGGGAGGAACAAATTTTGCTTCGAGTGTGCTAAGTGTGAGACAGACATGGGCATCCAAGTGGAAACATTGAGTAAGCAGTTGTATATATGAGTCTGGAAGTCAGGCGAGAGAGGTTTGTGTTGGAGAAACAAATTTGGAAATTTTCAGCATTTAGATTATATTAAAGCCTTGGGACTAGATAAGATCATGAAGGGAGTGAGTTTAGATAGAGAAGAGGCCTGAGCATTACAACCTTTAGAAATCAAAATGATGGGAAGTCTCTAAACAGAAGAGAATATAAAGGAGCCACTGATGGAGTGGAGGAGAGCCAAGAGAGAGGTGACTCAGAAGCCAAGTAAAACAAAATGTTTCAAGGACGAGAGAGATCAAACGGTTCAAATGTTGCTGGTAAGTCAAGTAAGATGAGGACTGAAAACTGACCATTGGATTTGGTCATGAAGGTCATTGGTGATCTTGATAAGAATAGTTCTGGCCAAGTGGAGGATATGAAAGCCTGGCAGGAGTGGACTAAAAGGTAAGTCGTGTAATGTCCCTGCGTGCTGTATACCCACATGAACAAAATATGCACGCATATACCTCATCTAAACAGAGAGTGGCTAGGTTCTAATAGCAGGAGGCCAGTGTGGCAGCAGGCCTGGGATGGGGCCTGGGCACCGGCAGATAGGGAGCTAAGCATGTAAAGAAGGTGCCACCCACTGACCACCTCTGCTTGTTTCTCTGTATGGTTTCACATTCTATCATTCCTTCAGTGTGTTTTCTTAACTTTCCAGAGAATTGTCATGTTGATAAATTACCTTAAACCTCTTGGAAAGGAATCGCTTTTGGAGGCTGTGCTAAGAGAATTAGCACTGAATGAGCTGTGCTTGCGAATCTCATATTTCACCCGGCTAATGTTCTGCTTAGAAAACCATCGCTTTATTGTAAATTCTTAGCATAATAAAAGGACATTGAGTTGTGTTTCTGTTCTTGACAAAAAGCCTTTTCTGACGTTGTCATAATGGTATTTTTCTCCGAACCTCAGTAATCTGCTTAAGATCTTCCTGTATCAGTGAACCAATTACATCTCTAGTATCTAATGCAATTTGCAATTTGTTGCCTTTTTCCTTAACTTGGGATTTGATTTTCTGACCTAAATGTTTCAGAGTGGTTTTCCATCTGGCTTCCTTCACCAAAGAAACAGAAACATCCAGAATAGTTAGGCCCTCTGTTGCCACATGAGGACAGAAGAGGGTAAGTAATAAGAATTCCCCCGCAGAGCATTCATGAAGCAGGAATGTAACTGACCTGCTGAGCTGTTTAAACAGCACAGGAGGGCAGCACAAGGCCAGAACTCTCGGCCCCAATCTGGCAAATATTCCAGACCATAACCATACTTACAGCCTACGTTTCTAAATGCAGACAGAAAAGTTTTAAACCCCACCAAATTTAACTGAACTGTAAATCTGCATAGACTCTACCTATTGAACGTTTTCAGATCATTTTCATACATTACTCACATAGTTTGAATTTAACGTTAATGTAGTTTATCACAGCAGAGTGTTTTTAATAACTGCGTGGTCAAAGTAAGTATTATAATCCTTAACAAGTGAGTAAGTAGAAATGAAGGAAAAAGGTGGGGACTTCCCTGGTGGTCCAGTGGCTAAAACTCTGCGCTCCCAATGCAGGGGGCCCGGGGTTTAATCCCTAGTCTGGGAACTAGATCCCACATACTACAACTGAGAGTTTGCATGTTGCAACTGAAGATCTGGTGTGCAGCAACAAAGACCAAAGATACCACGTGCAGCATTTAAGACCTGGCCCAGCCAAATAAGTAAATAAATACATATTTTTAAAAAGATAAAACGTAATTTGTCTCTGGTCACATGCAATTGGTGAAAAATAATCCAAGTCTGATCCTTTTCCACTAAACTACTCTTCAGAAAGACACACCCCCATCCCTCTAAACACACATAGACATATACACTGCCTCCATGACATATTCACCTTGACTTCAGATATAAACATATGGCTTTCTTTTCCCTCAGGATTGCTTTGGCAAGTCTGGGTCTTTTATGGTTTCATGTAAATTTTGAAATTATTTGTTCTAGTTCTGTGAAAAATGTCATGGATAACTTGATAGGGAATCACATTAAATCTGCAGATTGCTTTGGCTAGTACGGCCATTCTTAACAATATTAATTCTTTCAATCCAAGAGCATGAGACACTGGAGCAGACTTTTAATTTCGATGAAACTGCTTTCAATTGGAATCAAATGTCCTCAATGACCTACATGTCCAAGGAGAAAGCACATGTCCCAGGGTTAAAGGTTCTAAAGCAGCACTGTCTGGCAGAAATATGAGAAACATGTACAATTTTAAACTTTCAAGTAGCTATATTTTCAAAAAGTAAAGTAAAAAGAAACAGGTGAACTATTTCAACATATAATCAATATAAAAATTATTAATGAGATATTCAACATTATTTTTTCATAGCAAATTTGGAAAACTCAGCAGTGGCTACAGGACTGGAAAAGGTCAGTTTTCATTCCAATCCCAAAGAAAGGCAATGCCAAAGAATGCTCAAACTACTGCACAATTGCACTCATCTCACACGCTAGTAAAGTAATGCTCAAAATTCTCCAAGCCAGGCGTCAGCAATATGTGAACCGTGAACTTCCAGATGTTCAAGCTGGTTTTAGAAAAGGCAGAGGAACCAGAGATCAAATTGCCAACATCCGCTGGATCATCAAAAAGGGAAGAGAGTTCCAGAAAAACATCTACTTCTGCTTTATTGACTATGCCAAAGCCTTTGACTGTGTGGATCACAAGAAACTGTGGAAAATTCTGAGAGAGATGGGAATACCAGACCATCTGACCTGCCTCTTGAGAAATCTGTATGCAGGTCAGGAAGCAACAGTTAGAACTGGACATGGAACAACAGACTGGTACCAAATAGTAAAAGGAGTATGTCAAAGCTGTATATTGTCACCCTGCTTATTTAACTTATATGCAGAGTACATCATGAGGAATGCTGGACTGGAAGAAGCACAAGCTGGAATCAAGATTGCCGGGAGAAATATCAATAACCTCAGATATGCAGATGACACCACCCTTATGGCAGAAAGTGAAGAGGAACTAAAAAGCCTCTTGATGAAAGTGAAAGAGGAGAGTGAAAAAGTTGGCTTAAAGCTCAACATTCAGAAAACGAAGATCATGGCATCTGGTCCCATCACTTCATGGGAAATAGATGGGGAAACAGTGGAAACAGTGTCAGACTTTATTTTTGGGGCTCCAAAATCACTGCAGATGGTGACTGCAGGCATGAAATTAAAAGACGCTTACTCCTTGGAAGGAAAGTTATGACCAACCTAGATAGCATATTGAAAAGCAGAGACATTACTTTGCCAACAAAGGTCCATCTAGTCAAGGCTATGGTTTTTCCAGTGGTCATGTATGGATGTGAGAGTTGGACTGTAAAGAAAGCTGAGTGCCAAAGAATTGATGCTTTTGAACTGTGGTGTTGGAGAAGCCTCTTGCGAGTCCCTTGGACTGCAAGGAGATCCAACCAGTCCATTCTAAAGGAGATCAGTTCTGGGTGTTCTTTGGAAGGACTGATGCTGAAGCTGAAACTCCAATATTTTGGCCACCTCATGCAAAGGGTTGGCTCATTGGAAAAGACTGATGCTGGGAGGGATTGGGGGCAGGAGGAGAAGGGGACGACAGAGGATGAGATGGCTAGATGGCATCACCGACTCGATGGATGTGAGTTTGAGTGAACTCGAGGAGTTGGTGATGGACAGGGGGGCCTGGCGCGCTCCAGTTCATGCGGTCACAGAGAGTCGGACATGGCTAACTAAAGAGCTCTTCAGTCACAGCTGAAGAGTCGTTCACAGCAACTGAACTGAACTGAAGTTTTTGAAATGTGGTGTATATCTTACACTTACATCACATCTCAATTTGGATTGGTATATTTAAATGCTCAAGAGTAGAACTTCCCTGGCGGTCCAGTGGTTAAGACTTCACTTTCCAGTACAGCAGGTGCAGGTTTGATCCCTGGTTGGAGAGGTAAGATCCCACATGCCTTGAAACCAAAAAACCAAAACATAAACAACAGAAGCAATATTATAACAAATTCACTAAAAGCTTAAAAAATGGTGCACATTAAAAAAAAAACTTAAAAATGCTCAAGAGCCTCACATAGACAAAACAGACAATATAGCTCTAAAAGATTACTGTGATGTTGAGAACACCAGAGGAGATTTAATTGTGCTGATATTTTTCATTAGCCTAGTAACTTTTATGGTCCTCAGGTAACAAAACTGCATAGGTTTTGAGTGGTCTGTTCCAAGCTTCTATTTTCTCTAAGTCCTGTTATTTCTAGTGTGCTGTTTAAAAAAAATACTTTTTTTTTACTGTATATACATACTTTCCTACCCTTCCTCCCAGCTAGAGGTAATCATATGACATAGTTCTGAGCAATGAGATGTGAGGGGAAGTCCGTTAAGTCATATGGGAAAGATTTTTCACCCTGATAAGGGAGGACACAAAGAGAAAGCATTTTCCTCTTTTTTTTCCCTCCCTCTATCCCTTCCTTTCTCTTTGAACATTTCATATGAGAACATGATGTTTGGTGCTATGGCAGCCATCCTGAGACTGTGACTGCTGCTGCTGCTGCTGCTAAGTCACTTCAGTTGTGTCCGACTCTGTGCGACCCCATAGACGGCAGCCCACCAGGCTCCCCCGTCCCTGGGATTCTCCAGGCAAGAACACTGGAGTGGATTGCCATTTCCTTCTCCATTGCATGAAAGTGAAAAAGTGAAAATGAAGTCGCTCAGTCGTGTCCGACTCTTAGCGACCCCATGGCCTGCAGCCTACCAGGCTCCTCCGTCCATGGGATTTTCCAGGCAAGAGTACTGGAGTGGGGTGCCGTTGCCTTCTCCAGAGACTGTGACAGAAGACTACTGAGTTGAGGATAGCAGAACAGAAAGGAGATGTAAATGCAAATAAAGAAGCCAGCCGGGCAAAGATGAGGATGGCAGAGAGCCTAGGGTGGAGTTCTCTAGCTGTCGCGAGAGTATTGTAGCAGAGATGTCCTTAATGGGCACTGCTAAATATTCACAACCAAAGTTCACCCTTTTTTCTCCCATATGCCCCCGCCACCCCGCCCTTGCTAATGATTCCCTTCCATCTGACTGCAATATTCTTTCTTCAGGTGTGACAAGTGTACTAGAATTACTCCCAACACTTGAAACAGTGCAGGGCTAGAAGCAGCAGCACAGTTCTCTGGCAGTCCCTTGTTCACCAATAAAGGGAACTGCAGTGCACAAACACTGCAATTTGGCTGTAACGTTTAATACTTCTAAAATCTTTAAAATTATGTCATGAAAAAAGTCCTATCACTCAGTTAATAAGATTGAAAGTGAAAGTCACTCAGTCATGTCCGACTCTTTGCGGCCCCGTGGACTCTATAGTTCATGGAATTCTCCAGGCCAGAATACTGGAGTGGGTAGCTGTTCCCTTCTCCAGGGCATCTTCCCAACCCAGGAATCAAACCCAGGTCTCCTGCATTGCAGGCAGATTCCTTACCAGCTGAGCCACAAGGGAAGCAATAAGTAAGATTATATTGTATTGATTCAACAAATTTGGGGTAATTGGGAATGCATAGAAGATTCCTTGTTCAGCAGTTCCTTATGTTGGGGTCACAATAATTCAAGAACCCACGTTTACATAAACATGTGACTACAAAAGGCAGCAGTTTTTTCACTGCCTTACAATGTCAAGGTAATTACAGGAGAGCATGCTCAGAATGCTGCTAAATAAATAATATGGATAGCTATTTTTTTCCATGGATAACGTTTTTAGCTACTGATCGTGGAAATTCTGGAAGTCTACTTCCTGAGTTGCATGACAGACTGAATGGGTAACCAATTCCTGGTGAGTTTCTTTTACTCATTAAAAGATTTTTTTTCAGTGAACAAAGATAAAAGTTTTATTTGACCAGTTACTGGTCTTACACTAACATTTTCATCACATGTAAATACACCAGTAGTCTCAAAGGATTGGTAGCTCTGTATCAACTCTTCATCCAATTTCCATTCTCTATTTCCATTAGCACCATCTCATCATGTGCAATAAAAGCATTCAGTTTCTTTTACAGTTGTTGACTGCCTTGACAAAGTAAGCAGTGTTTATGAGTCAGTCTTAATCACCTTAATAAGTGAACAAAGAATCAATTCAGCTTATCTACATTTCTTTTCCTTCACGAAAAAAAAACGTCAATTCAATCCTGCTTAGAAAACTGGCTATCACCTTACCTCAACCAAATGAGTGCAACCCTAGATAATGGAGCAGGACTTTAAGTTCCTTCTGACTTTGGCACCAATTGTTGCCTTAAAAGTAAGTATCCAAATTGCTACATTTACTGCATTTTACTATCATATCAAACATAAAGAGAAAAATCTAGAGGTTAATTTTTTAACGTTAAGGCTCTCTGAGAACCATGGTGGAAGTGCCCAGAGCATTGAAAATTTGGCCCCGTTTGCACACATGTACATACTTTTCCCTTACTTAATTTCATGTGACCTAAAAATCTCATCTTCCTTTTGTAGAAAGTTTCTTCTATTACAAATTAAAGTCTTCAAATTCATTTTTTGAAACCTAACAAATAGTCCAATAAAACGTCCAAATTGTAAACATCAAAGATACAGATACTATTATACAACTCAAAGATGCAGATCTAGGTTTAGCTGAATCTACCAGCAACTGAAGGAGTTTAGAGCACATTAAAATGCATCATTAGAAATTCTTCCATCAAAAACTTAAAAAAAAATTTAACTTGCCTTGTTTTCAAACGGATCTAGTTATATCTATAATATAATCAAAGTTTCACCAGATCTTCTCATCTTGTATCATAGCCTTCTAATCCATTTGAAACTGATTTTGAAGGGAACTTAAAGCCATTTTTAAAAATTTGCTTGTTGGTTGGTGCTTTTTCTGGCTATTGCTTCTAGAGCCACCAGTTTTTAGTTTCAAAATTTGCATGGCTGCCTTCTTGACTCTGCTGCAAGAGACATTCTTAACCATGGAGGTATTGCTCGAAATTTAAGTAAGATGGGCTTAAGCGTTAGGGTTATTTGCATCTTTTCCATTTCAGAGTCTATATTTTTAACAAGTTCCTAAATTCCACCTCCGCTTTGGGGCTTAGAGTTGCTGCTTACCACTTCTTAGTTATTTAAGAGTGGCGCTATCACCTTCATTACTTTCAGTTCGACAGATCTGACAAAACGGTTTCTGAGCGTTTAAGAGCTTTCATTACCGCTCGTATTTTCCCTGGTTTCAGGCTTACACTTAACCTGTCCTAGTATCAACCTCCCATCCGTGTCCCCGGCTTACAACTACACCCAAGAACATGCCCTTACACGCCAGCTCTTGAGGCGGGACCCAGCGGCCGTCCGAGGTAGTAAACAAAGCCTAGCGCAGGCGCAGTGGCGACAGGCGTGTAACCTGGTTTGCTAGCAGCCAATGGGATTTTTCGTACAGTAAAAAGTGGAAAAACAAGAATCTCCACACCGCTCTAAGGTGATACAGTGGTTGGCTGCTTCTGTTTTTATATACTTCTGACTTTTGTTTCTGAGGAACTTGTGGGGCCTTCGAGGCGTCGCAAGAAGCCCTTCCTAGAAGGGAAAACAGCCGCTGGCGTGTTGCCTATTTCTAGCCTCGTTTGTTCTCGCCGTGGAGTCTTGATATTTTTAACTTGATTACAACATTAAATCACTGCACCTGGTGGAGGGGAGAGGGGAAAAGCCTCACAACACCATTAAAAAAACGCTACTCTCCTGTCTGGCTCAAACATCGCGAGATTTGCCTGCGCGAACAGCAACCCCCGCCCCCCCACAACTGTGTGCGGCTGCGCGTGCGCCTGACTTTTTTTTTTTTTTTTTCTTTTAAGCGCGAAAACGTTTTGAAACTTTTTGGTAAATAACAGTCAAGCTAGTTAGGCTTGAGAGGTCGAGAAAGGTCGGAGGATAATTCACGTTGACGCGATGGATTCAAGCACACAACACTAGATTCTTCGAGATTTTGCCGCAACTACTCCACATGCTTGTACGGTCGTCCCTCTTTTCCTTACTGTGTGTCTGCCGTGAATTGTCTGAGAATTCAGCGAATCGAGTAGTAAAGGAGTGGACATGGGAGGGCCGTTCAGGCTTTAAAACCAGAGTGATGGGCTTTATGTATTTGGAAAGATAACCCTGGGAGCGACAGAAGGAATACATTTTTAAGGACCGTGAAAACAAAAATTTTTTTTCCCTTGGAGACCAAGAGGGATTGTGAAGTAAGGTAATACTGAGGGAAGGAGAAGATGGGAAATAGAAGCGGTGAAGAAAGCAGTAACTACACAGACCAGTGGAGAGGGGAAATTAGGAAAACAGGGCTCTTGGTAGTAGTATTCCCCAACACTACTTTTTTTTTTTTTTTGCACCAGGCACTAGTTTTGTGGAAGACAGTTATTCCACGGTGGGTGGGGGACAGGGGATAGTTTCAGGATGAGTCAAGGTCATTACCTTTATTGTGAACTTTATTTCTATCATGATGTTATCAGCTTCACCTGAGATCATCCGGCATTAGATCCCGAAGGTTGGGAACTCCTGCAGTAGAGAACGTTTCCCATCAGACAGTGTGAAGATGTTCGTGTTTGTAAACAGAAAGACAGAAATGCCCCCATATTTAGTTCCTCTTGAGTACGGTAGAAACTGGGGAGTCCCTAAGTGAGCGGGACAAGGAGGATTCTAAAAGCCAGAGTCCTGAGCAAGGGCTGAGGTTGGGATGAGGAAGTGGAGGAGTCAGGAATTCTGGAAGCATCTTAGGAGAACTGACTAACCTGACCTCTTTCTCTCTCAGGATACGTGGGACACCTGCACGAGCATTCAGTTTCTTCCTGCAGTGTCTGAAGGTGCTGCTGCTGCTGCTAAGTCGCTTCAGTCATGTCCGACTCTGTGCGACCCCATGGACTGCAGCCTACCAGGCTTCTCCGTCCATGGGATTCTCCAGGCAAGAACACTGAAGTGGGTTGCCATTTCCTTCTCCAGTGATAAAGTATGAAGTGAGTGAAGTGAAGTGAAGGTACTACCCGCACCTGAAGTGTCCTCGTCCTGTGGGTGCCTTCAGCCACACCTCAGGCAGATGCAGTGTGGACTTCATGGAGTGGAGTGGTGGAACTGGCTATCAAGACACCAGCTTGTTACAAAAATACATACTTTCTGCTTTTAGCCTCCCAGAGTCATTTGGTATGAGAGTCCATTTTGATATTGGCAGCAATCTTTAGTCAACTTTTGATTTTGAATATATTTTGATTTTTTATGGACTGTCTGGAGTACAAGGCAGAGGAACGATGCAATACGTGATTTTAGTCGACCAGCAAAGGAATTGCTTGTAGGTAAGCAATATAGCTTCATCTGTAAGGAAAACTCAGGATCCAGGTATCAATCAATAGAATGGAAGTGCTTCATTAAGAAAGGTCCAGTCCTGGTAGTCCCCTATTAAGAAGTTCTCCCTAGAGCAAATTCACTTCATTTTGGCAGCCTACAGTATAGCCTAAGAAATGGCAACCCCCTCCAGTATTGTTGCCTGGAGAATTCCATGGACAAAGGAGCCTGGCAGACAAAGAGACATGACTGAGCAATTAACACTAGGGTAACCTAGTAACTGGGCCACATGTGTGTCATTCATGAAAATGTTCCAGAAAAAAAAAAAAAATCCACGCATGCAATAGAATAGGGTTTCTGCATTGATGCCTTCGTATTTTGGTTTTAGGGAGTGGGATCATTCAACTGTAGGAGGTGTGATCTCTCAGTACGGTGTCACAGAAAGGGTATAGAATTGAGAATCAGACCTGGAGTTTGATGTTAAGGTATGACAGTCTCTCTGTGTGGCCTCTCTGAGCCTCGGGTTTCCTCTGTGTCAAATTAGAATAGTAGTGTCTTCTTCATAGGATGACTGTAAAGATGAAACAAGATATTGTTGACAACTGCATGAGTTACTAGCATAACTTATAGTGTATATTTAATAAATAAGAGTGTCTGCCTTGAGCTTCTCACCATTTATGCCTGCCATCTCCTCACCAAAATGTGCATGCTCAGTGTAGCATCTGTATTCAGAGAACCTTAGGCTAGATTCTTTACCTTGCCTGCACATTAGAATCATCTGGGGAGCTTTAGAAATTCCTAGTGCCCAGGCTTCACCTTCGACAATTCAATCAGAATCTCTGGAATTGGAACCCAGATATCAGTATTTTGTTAAAGCTCCTAATTTTGCTGCCAAGGTTGAGAACCACTGCTCTGACTACACAAGTGGTGTTGTCGGTACTTTCAAATGAGAATAATGAGAATCGAGGCTGTTTTTGTAGCCTTTCAGTGAGTAGATAATCACTTGGACAGGGCGGGATGGCATGTGTGGGTCACGAATTTGAATTTCTAAGAGAAAGGGTACTTTCTTGTAGGTTTCTAGGGATATAAGTAATTCAGAAGTTGAAACCACCTTACTACTGCTGTTATAGATGCCAGGATATTGTGGTTATTGGCAGGCTCGGCAGTGGAGAGTTCATGGAATTAAAAAAAAATACACACTAAGATGTCCATCATTTCTTCTGTCAGCTGCTTCCTCCCTTTCCTTGTCCTTCCTCTTTATAATATTTGCCAAATCTGTTAGAGCGTGTTGAGGGAGAAGCACAAGAACTCTGCTGCATCCCAGTGCCTCCAGCTGATTTGATCTACTTTATATCTGACTTTGTTGTTGTTTAGTCGCTCAGTCGTGTCTGACTGACTCTTTGCAACCCCATGAGCTATAGCACGCCAGGCTTCCCTGTCCTTCACTATCTCCTGGAGTTTGCTCAAACTCATGTCCATTGAGTCAGTGATGCCATCCAACCATCTCATCCTCCATCGCCACCTTCTTCTCCTTCCCTCAGTCTTTCCCAGCATCAGGGTCTTTTTCCAGTGAGTCGGCTCTTTGCATCAGGTGGCCAAAGTATTGGAGCTTCAGCATCAGTCCTTCCAATGGATGTTCAAGGTTGATTTCCTTTAGGATTGACTAGTTTGATCTCCTTGGTCTCCTTGAGCTGAGTCAAACTGACTGCCTCCTAAGAATTTGGATCAGAATATTGAGAGACTGGGTCATATGTTTTCTCCCCAGCTTTATGGAAGTATGACTGACAAATAAAAGTTGTGTATCTTTAAGGTATACAATGTGATGTGATATATGTACATTGTGATGTGCATTGTGATGACCACAGTCAAGCTAAATAATACCCCATCTCACATAGTTACCATTTTTGCATGTAACACTTGAAATCTCTCTCAGTAAACTTCAAGTATACATTGTTATTAACTGTAGTCAACATGCTGTATGTATATAAGGTCTCAAAAACTTGTTTATCTTATAATTGAAACTTCGTACCCTTGACCAGTATCTCTCTCCCTGTAGCGAAATCCCGCAGCCCTGTAACCACTATTCTACTCACTGTTACTATGAATTTAACTTTTTTAGTTTCCACATATGAATGAGATCATGCAGTATCTGTCTTCCTGTGTCTGGCTTATTTCACTTAATGTAAGGTTCATCCATGTTGTCACAAATGGCAGGATTTTCTTTTTTAAGGTTGAATAATACTCCAGTGTGTGTGGGTGTGAGGGGGAGGTATTTGTATATCACATTTCCTTTACTCATTCATCTGTCAACAGACACATTGTTTCCACATATCTTGGCTATTGTGAATGATGCTTCTATGAACATGGGAATGCAGACATCTCTTCTAGACAGTGATTTTATTTCCTTTAGGTATATACCCAAAAGTGGACTTGGAAAGGTATCTAGTAGTAAAGAATCTGCCTGCCAACACAGGAGATATCGGTTTGATCCCTGGGTTAGGAAGATCCCCTGGGGGAGGCCATGGCAGCCCACTTCAGTATTCTTTCCTGGAAAATTCCATAGACAAAGGAGACTGAGGGGTTCTAGTTCATAGAGCTGCAAAGAGTCGGACACGACTGAGCTACTAGACAACAACAGTATACCCAGAAGTAGCCTTGCTGCATCATATTGTAGTTCTGTTTTGAGACTGGTTCATTTAGACAGAAGCATTGAATTTGTAAGGTCATGTAACTTGCAGAGAGCTGAGCCCACTATTTGTGCATCAGTAATCGGAACAAGCTGATTGCAAAAGAGAAGCAGGTGAATGCTGCCAATTAAGAGAGAGAAAATGGGAGAGAATAGGTCTTGTAGCCTCAAGAGATGGAGAAGGCGATGGCACCCCACTCCAGTACTCTTGCCTGGAAAATCCCATGGGCGGAGGAGCGTGGTAGGCTGCAGTCCATGGGGTCGTGAAGAGTCGGACATGACTGAGCGACTTCCTTTCACTTTTCACTTTCATGCACTGGAGAAGGAAATGGCAACCCACTCCAGTATTCTTGCCTGGAGAATCCCAGGGATGGGGGAGCCTGGTGGGCTGCCATCTGTGGGGTCGCACAGAGTCAGACATGACTGAAGTGACTTAGCAGCAGCAGCCTCAAGAGAGAAAGAGATGGAGTCGGTGGCTATCTCAGCTCTGACAGCTTTCTGTCCGTTACTTCAGTCCCATTTTTGGTCTCACTGCCACTTCCTGTTCTTGAGTTCCCTGCAGTTCTTCTTCAGAATCTTTATAATAAATCCACCTCCACCCCAGTGGCTTTCTTTTTTCCCCTTAGATAGCTCTCTAACGTGGCTAGTTGTGTTCTCCCTTTCCTCCTGCCCTTGGGATTAATAAAACCACAGTTTACCACAACAGGAACACACACATATGCAGCAGGGACACTTACTTAACTCACTACTGCTCAAATATGTCAAGAAAAAGTAGTTCTCTTCGTTGTTTTCTAGAGTTTTCATGTGGGTAGGTTATCTATTATTGCATAACAAAATTCCCCCAAACTTAGGAACTTAATAATAAGCATTATCTTATCATTTTTGTGGGTGAGGAATTTGGGAACAGTTTAACCAGGTAGTTCTGGCCTGGGATCTCACAAAGTTGCAGTCAGGATGTTGTCTGTGACTTCCCTAGTGGTACAGTGGATAAGAATCCACCTGCCAATGCAGGGGACGTGAGTTCAATCCCTGGTCCAGGAAGATTTCACAACGTAGAATACGTGCATGCTCAGTCACTTCAGTCGTGTCCAACTCTCTGTGACCCCATGGACTATGACCAGCCAGCCTCCTCTGTCCATGGGATTCTCCAGGCAAGAGTACTGGAGTGGGTTGCCATTGCCTTCTCCACTGCAACGTAGAGTAACTAAGCCTGTATGCCTCAACTACTACTGAAGTCCGCACACCCTAGAGCCTGTGCTCTGCATAAGAGAAGCCACCGCGAAGAGAAGCCTTTGCATTACAACTGGAAATGAGCCCTCCCTTGCTGCAACTAGGGAAAGCCCATGCGCAGCAGTGAAGACCCAGCAGAACAACAACAAAAGATGTCCTGTGGACTGCAGTCACTTGACTAGGGCTGGAGGATCTGATATCGGGGTGGCTCACTGCCCTGTTGCTAGTTGGTGCTGGTTGGTGAGAGGCCTCAGTTTTCCATGCGTGGACCTCTACAGCATTAGTGTCCTAATGACATGGTGGCTGGCTTCCCCAAGAATGAGTAATCCAATAGGGAGAGAGCCAGGCAGAAACTGTCCTTGCGATGATCTAGCCACAGGAACTACAGAGAATCACTTCTCCCACATCATTTTAACTGGAAACGGGTTGTAAGGATGGCCCATGTTCAAGAGAAATATTAGGTGTCATCATTTGAAGGGAGGCATATCAAAGAATTTGTGGACACATTTTAAAGCCACCCCAACTGTTTGATTACAGAAAAACCAACTACGTGTCCAGTTCAGTCTCAAATATAGTTCAATCAATTTCATTATTTAAGTGGTTCCTTTAAGTAGCATAAGTCTTTTTTGGATAAAAATGTGTCCTATTTCATAATGTTTCCCAAGGAGGTCCTGACATCTCTGACAATAACGTCCATTTGTATGAAGGGTGGGGAGGGTAACAGATACATCCTTGTGGACTCATGAGTAAGGGGTATTCCCTGGCTTCATTCTGGACCTAGTGTGTGCACTGGCAGGGTTCTCGCATGATGCCCCTTGCTGGCATGATCACTGGGGAACCTGCTGGCCTGTGATGCTGAAGCCTGGATCTCACGAATTCATGGCCCATTTTTGGCTTCAGGCAAATCTCCCAGGGAGGAACAGCCTCTCCCCTTTAGAGACTGCTTCTCCTTGGCTCTTGCTATCGAGTCACTTCACCTGACCACAGCAGGCCCTATGGCTGTTAGTTCAGCATCCATGCTTCAAAGGAACAGGAAACACTTGGGATGGTCAGCTGCTCTGTATGCCTGTGTACACTGTAGAAAATTTGCCATTGGCCCAAATGGCCGTGCGAAGTTCAGGATGAGGTGTGAGGGGCCTTGGCAGCTGTCTCCAGAGGGGAGCAAAAGCAGAGATCTTTTGCCCTGAGTGCTCCTCTCAACCTGGAGGTAACTTACTGTGGTATGCAGAGTTAGGACACCTATAGATATTCACCTTAGTACTCAGACCCTGTGAATATATTACCTTCCAGGGTAAAAGGGACTTTGTAGATATGACTAAGTTAAGGCCTTGAGAGAGGAGATTATCCTGGATTATCTCGTGGATCCAACCTAGTGACTTTCCAATCTGAGGTCGGAGTCACAGGGAGTGACTCTGGAATGGCTAAAGTTACCATTACTCTGTGACTGGAGTAATAGTTAAAGAGATACAAGATGGTTGGTTTTGAAGATGGAGTAAGGGAATTACGAGCCAAAGGATGGAAACAGATTCTCTCTCTGTAGTCTCCAGAAGAGAACACAGCCTTGCTGTCACCATAATCTGAGCCCTAAGACCCATGTTGGATTTCTGACCTACAATACCATAAGACAATAGATTTGTGTTTTTTGAAGCCATTGTTTGCAGTAATTTGAAAGAGTCACCAAGAGAAAATGAATACTTTCATATCCTTCTTTGGTCTAGAAGGAGTCATGTCCAGTGACTGGCTGCTTTATTCTCCTTTATCTCTTTGTCTCTGAACCTGAGATCTAGAGGGAAAGACTCTTACTCTCTGTGTGGCGTGTCCTTGTCCACCACAGAGCAGAATTTATTACTTTCCATTTTCATTCAGACGACAGAGTTGAAAGTACGGTACAGTAAACACCCACAGACTCCTCAGCTAGATTCGCCCGTTGTTACTTTCCCTTTCTGATTTTTTATGTACGTGTTTTTTCTTGTTTAACCACATGTGGGTAACTTGAATTCATCTTGACCTTTCATCCTTACTTCTTCAACGTCTCCTAAGAATAAGAAAATCCACTGGTTAACTACAATTCCTTTCTCACACCTAATAGAAATAGTGATTTCATGACACCATCTAATACAAATCACAAGACAAATTTCCCCAACTGTCCCCAAAATATTTTAGAGCTACTTTATATATTTTTTTATATATATATATATATAAACTATTTATATATTTTAACTATGTATTTTAACTCTCCCTCCTCAGTCAGCATCTCATCAAATTATGTGCTTTGCAATTGGTTTTCTTTAGTCTCTTTAATCTGTCAAAGCTCACCCTTCTTATTTTAAAACAATGACCTTCTGATAAGTCCAGACTAGTTCTTTTGCAGAATATTCTATATTCTCAATTTGGTTGATTTTTTTCTTATAATGTCTTTGATTTGTTTTTCCAACTACTACTTTCCCCACCCCTCTCCCCTCCCTGAGAGGCACACTGTATAGAGGTTTGATTATATTCAGATAAATGTTTTTAGAAAGAACATTAGTAATGTTGGGTAGGTTATATTGCTTTACATTAGGCACTAATTTCAGGTTGTCCCGTTTTAAGTGTGCTCAGTCACGTTCGACTCTGCGCATCTATGGACTGTGACCCACCATTGCTAGTGATGCTAAATTTGGTCACTTGGTTAAGACGATGACCCCCTCTCCCAGTCTCACCATTGAAAGTTTATAAATAATCTACAAACAACCTGTTCCCAACAACTTTTCATCTCATAGTTTGAATATCTGTTGTGGTCCTTGCCTGAATCATTTATTACACTGGGGCTTGCAAAAATGGTGTTCAAAATATTATATTCTGCATTTATTAGCTGGCATTCTTTTGTAAATAGAGCTTTCCTTTAAGAGAACTTGTTTTAATGAATCTCTCAGTGGACAATTGGATAGTGGTTTGCTTTCAGTTTGTTTAAAGTAGTTGGAGAGCTCTTGTTTTTTAAAAGGATGTGTTAACTCAAGTTAACTAATATCTCAATAGCATCCTCAGTGTTTCCAGTTGTTTCCTTGCTTGGTTCCCAGGGGCTTTTTAAAATCCAAGCAATTCACCATGGTAGGATTTGAGGTAAGGTGGGTGAGAGGTTCACCAGTCTGTGGTAAAAGGGAAGAAAAACTTCTAGATGGGAATCAAGAACCAGCATGATATTTCGACTGCAGCAGTTCACAGGAAGATCAGTTTGTAGAAGTTAAGGATCTAAAAATTATTACCCATAGAACTGGCTACAGACTCTGGGACCCTTTGGAAAATGTTTGCCTGCCCCAGTCTGAAGGCCTATTCTATGGTACCAGACAATCTGAGTAAAGTCTTCTATATTTGGTTGATGACAAATAAAGGAATTTTGAGAATGGCTTTCAAAACAGTAGCTTGGATTTCAAGCCTATTGTCTTGCTGTACACTCCTGTTTTAAATTTTGGAAGCTGAATATTTATTCCTTCTTTTTTTCCCATCACTTTGGTAACTCTGAAGAGTGCCACATTCTCTATCCCCAAGGCCAACTGATTCCCCAGGCAGGCAGAGGAGAAAAAAAAAATCACGTAAGTTATTTTCAAAATATGACCCCAGTTACACAAATAGTATGGATTTGTGGGATTTTATGGGTTTGGATGGAAGACAACTGTTTTTTCAAAAAGGCTGGGAATAAGTTTGGTGATTATAAATATATTTTTAATAGAATTAGTATATTACATAGCATTTTATAGTATTAATATTTCAGATTATGATTCCTTATGAAATAATTTTTATTATTTTATCATTAAGCTATGATGTACATGTGTGGTCATTCTAAAAAGAATGAATAATTTGGTCTTTTTTTGCTCTCAAATGATTTAAAGCGGTCTTTCTGATTTCTTTTGTCAAAGGCCTATAGTACTGAATCACATCAGTCATATTAAATTAATAAGTTATTTTAAATGAATCCATTATTTATGATATAGAATAGTATAGTGTACCTGCTCTGGGGTCAGACTAAATAGTCCCAAGTCCTAGCTCCTATGCTAACTAGTGGTGTGATTGTGGGCATATTACTTCTCCCTAAGTTTCCTTGTCTGTAAAGCAGGAATGTTAATAACAGTACCTGTCTTATGGTTGGATGTGCTCAGTCGTGTCCAACTGTTTGCGACCCCATGGATTGTAGCCCGCCAGGCTCCTCTGTCCATGGGGATTCTCCAGGAAAGAATACTGGAGTGGGTTGCCATGCCCTCCTCCAGGGGATCTTCTTGACCGAGGGATCCAACCCAGGTCTCCTGCACTGCAGGTGGAATCTTTACCGTCTGAGCCACCATAATTTGCTGAGAAACATAATACATCACACCCCACTCCCAATATTTTTTTTTTACCAGTGTGATGAATGTTTTATTAAAAATACAATAATTTCTTTTACCAAGTCAGGCTAAACCTCCAAGGAGTCTATTAAATAAATGAGAAAAATACAGTTAAGTTTTTCTCTGGTTGGATAGGAGGGTTAAATGAGATCATGGCTCATGATAAATAATTAGCTGGTTCTGTTGTTGCTGTTATTATTATTATTATTATTCACTAAGAAAAGAGAGATGATATTAAGTCACCATCTGACTAATTCTCTTAAGAATTTCTTCAAATACATGTCCAACTTTCCTGATAAACTAATTTTCTGAAAGGGGCCAGTGTTAGAATTAACAGAGTTGAATTTCTCTGAGCCTTACATGGAAAAACTAGAATTAACTTGATTCTTATCCTAGAATAAAAGAAGTAAACATGTCTTAAGCTGTGGACATTAGGCCAGGAAAGAGCTTCAATTTCATGGAATTATACTGGAGCTTCTCTATGCTACCTCTTTTCTTAACAGAATTTGCATTACTGCACATTGAAAGTCAGTATTTCTACCTGAACCCCCCCATAGAAATACAGTATTCAGAATTGCTATGCTTAGAATTCTGAGTTAGAAATAAACAGGTTATGTGTATGCCTAAAGAGACAAATGTATAGATTCAGTTCCTAACTTGGGATAGTCCAAATGTTATACAAGGGATTGACCTTATTATTCAAATTGTTCTTTATTTAAAATAATCCAGCAAGTCACATTAAACAATATTTATCTTTTCTCCTGTAAACTCATAAAGCATTCACAATTGTTCCTAGTTCAGGTGTAGGTCTAGTGTATCTCCCACTTAAGACTAGATAAATGGCCTCACAAAAGCCAGAAGCCGCAATCCAAGAAGTATGTTTCCTGTGTTCTTCCACCCCCCCACCCCCTCACCCCAACCCTGCTTTCTGATGGCACACCACAGTCGTTCTGTGAAGCTGGCATTTTCATTGTGTTGCACCTAAATAGATTTTTAAGGAAAGAAGCAGTGAAGGATGGAGGGAGTCACCATCACAGTGTCCATACTAATTCCTAGAATCCTTTCAAGATTTAGGGTCAGCAACAATTCAGTAAAGAAGGGGCCCATTAGGTAAATTTGGCTCTGAAAATGCTCATTGAAAGTCCTCCTCTGCAATTCAGTTCTGTTCCCTCTTCCTTTCTTTAGTCAGCAGGGTCCCATGGTGACTGGTTCTGAACGCAGTCATCCCCTTCAGCGGTTACCTAGCACCATGGCAACCGGGACGTCAGCAAAGCAGGAAAGACCCTGCACAAAACAGCTCCTACCAGACTCGCTCTCTGCCTCTTAACTCAGCCCTGCCTGAGGCCTAGGGATGGGGCTAAAGACATCTGAACATGCACACTCAAGAAACCTACATATTTCTGTGGTTGTGCCTGTGAGCATAGATATATGGGCATATGGTAAACTGTGTAATGAGAATTTCCTCTCCACCCCCAAAACATGGAGCATGTTTAAAGGGTGTGGATGGATGGTGGGATGGGGGTGGGAAGGTAGACATTTGATGATATGTAAAAATTATATTTGTGTTTATAAATAACAGTAAGTTGACATTAGAGGAAGTTGGAGTCCTACTTATATGTGGCCAGGTGTATATTTAGACACAGAACCTCAGGGAAATATTTTTTAAATGGTTTTATTTACCCGAGAGTGAAATAGACAAATGAGCGCTGAGGGGGTATAATGCTGTCCGTGGTGCTGAACACTTGATTTTTGTCAGATATGCCAAGGTGGCTCCGGAGGGAACTTAGGGAACACCTTGCCAATTTAAAGTACAGACAACAAGGAAGAAAGGGAGGGCCTGGGGAGAAAGCATCCTTTCCTTCCCTTCCAAGCAATTCTGCATGTCCAGGATAAAATGTTCAGATGAGAAATAAAAAAGAACGTGGAGAAGGCTAGAGGTTTGGATGGTTGAATCTTCCCCTTTTCATATGGAGATTTTTGGTTAGAGCCAATCAGGTCGGAGATTTCTGCCTCTGTGCTCCTGAAAGGAAAAGTGAGGGGGAAGGGAGAGAGAAGCTGGCCACATTCTCCTCGTGAGCCACATGATCCATTTCCCATGTGACACATTCCAGAGCCCAGGAAAGGAGAAGGGAGGGGCACCAGAAGAGTGGGGCTGGGGGCGGGAAGATGGTTTAACAGTCAACCCTGCACAGCGTCATCTTGTCTTCCTACCAGGAAGCAGGCTGTGAGCCAAGGGGAAGGCAGAGGACAGATATGACTGTGTTTCCAAGCTTCTGTGGTGGTTTATGGCATCCTCCAAACTCCTCTGCAAGGGCTGATCCTGACCAAGACGACCCAAGGAGACCGTCTCTGAAATCAAGTCCAGATGAAGGTATGTGCTAGAGACCCCGCGGTTTCGTGGCTGAAATTTGGCTCAGAGGATATGATACCTTCTGTTTTCCAGGCCATTCAGAGATTTTGTCTTGGCTTACATGCTGGTTAAGGGCTTTTGATTTGTCACAGGTCCAGAAAAGATGCCTAGGTAGTTCTGTAAAATGCATAATTCACCACAGTAACTGCCTATTGAAGAAAAATGAGATGGACATTGTATACAGTGATAATGAATAAAACAAAGCACTCCCTGCTGAAACAGATTTTTTTTTCTTTGAATCCTGGAAAGAGGGAAAAAATAATATTACTGACACTAGCCAGATTTCATATGTCACTACAATCAAATCCTGCTTCATGCTTTTCAGCTGCTTATTCTGTGTCCATGTTCACAAAGGTAATTGGCTGTGGCTGAGGGAGCCTGAGTGGGCTAGCATGCTGTTTCTTTGTGCTGTGTGATCGTCTTCCTTCTCATGTCCCTGATACCAGGAGTGCTTGTGATTGTTTTCAGCTTTCTGTTAGGGATGGTAGGCTGTCCACCAAATCTCGTATCTTTCAGAATAGCTACCAAGAAGGCTCCCAGGAAGTTCTCAAAGGAATCTTCCAGAGTTATAGGCTAAAAGAATCTGCCATGCACTCAAATCTTGATCCTTTTGGTTATTTCTACCCAGCACAAAGAGAGGAACTAGCAAATTTACATTTTATTTTGTCTTTATTTAACAAATACTTATAAAGTTCTTGCTATGTGTAAGGCATCATTCTAAGCACACTCAGTTATTTAATCTGTATAATAACCTTCTGTGGGAGTTATTATTAGTACCCACATTTTGGAGGTGAAGAAACTAAGGCACAGAGAAGTTAAGGAACTTTCCCAAGGTCACACAGCTATCAAATAGGAGAAATGGGGTTTAGACTGAAAAAACTTGACATCAGAGTCCATGCTGTTAATCACTGAACTATGTTGCTTCCCTGCTTTCATTATTTTAAATGATGTCAACAGTTGATTTGGCTACAAATTGTGTTCAGCTGACACTACTAGAACATTTAATTGGCTTGCCTGGCTAAAACAGATCCCCAGTGTAGTCTGTATTTAATTTTGAATTATCCCACTAGTCACATTCTGTACCCCCAAATAACTCAGTAAGTAATTGCCTGTTCTTCTCTTCCCTTGTGCTGTGTAGATATGTGGTAGTAAAACACTGTGTTGCTATGGTGACCAAATGATATCTAAAAGGAAAAAAGAAATCTAAAATTACATCATGGTTGATTTTTTTTTTTTTTAATCAAACCCAGAAACATTCTTCCATCCTCAGGACCTAGTAACAAGACCAGCCTAACCATATTATCTTTAACAGTACTTACCTGGTTTTCAAAATAAAATAAATAAATTAAAAACTTATAAAATTATAAACATAAACTATGTTTTATCAAACTGACTAGAGTTATTGCTTTAAAATAACATTATCATACTTTAAAATAGGGAATAGACCTCTCTTTTACAAATTATCTTAGGTTTTATGGGAAAAAGAGGGATTTTTTAAATTTCTGGTTTACTTCCTCTTGGTCTTTGTCATTTCTCTTCTGGCCCCTGACAAGAAAAGATGACATCTCATTCTTATATGCTGTGGGAAAACTTACAGAAGTTACTGGATGGGTCAAAGATACAGAGAGAAAGAAAAGGGGGGAAGGAATTCAAAATTTCTGAAATTCCTTACGGTATAAGGTGTTTCCCTTCAGGCTTTCACTGAAAAACGCTTTGAGAGGAGCGTGTCTCCCTGACACCTTGAATTTTATTGAACTTTAGTTCTTAGATTAAGCCTTTGATCCTTGCTGAAATCTACATTTCCCTGGAACAAGTACACTTAAGACTATCATAGTCATCTGAAGTCAGCTTCTGGACAGAAGGGACCCACTTCTTCCATCTCTGGATTTCTAGCACTTAGCACCTAGCTTGTTTATAGTATCATCTCAATATGCACTTGTGAATGAAGAATGGGAAGACTGAAGACTCTGACAGCGTTCTGGGGTCCCATATCTATTTTGTTTTGCATGCTTTTATGGGGAAGGGTATTAAGGAGGTTAAAGTGTAGTAGGAGAGAACTTGGCAACAGTTAAAGTTATGTCTGAAATTTACATATGCTAGTCAGACCAACCTTGGAGCAGACTAGAGTTCAAGAAAGATCCATAAATTTTTTTCCTGGTGATTACCAAGCCCCCTGACATTTTATTTATATTTAGAATGTAGTTCTCCTGATACTTGTATTTGCATCTAGGTGGAGGCACCCTGAACAGTCTCATTTTCCTCTGATGTTTTTTTGGCCTGGCATCATTGAGATAGTTCACCTTGGGCCAAGAGAGAATGCCTTGAGAAGATCAGTTCCTGCCCCAGGCCGTCCTGTCCTAACCAACCATCCCTCCCATTCCCTAGGACATTGCACCAAGATCCCATCCCACTGGACTACAGGACTCCTCCCTAGAGAACCATGGGATCTTCAGAGTCAGAATGGATTGAGCCAGATTGCCGTTTCCATACTGTGGTGACTAGGAGCTGAGTACAAGAGATTGTCTCGGAGTATCTTTAAAGGTTGCTTGGGATTTGAATTTAAGTTATCAGGTTAATAACTAGGCTTAAAATAGTTACCCCTCCTGATAGCATAAACAAATATAACCCGTTCTATTCTTTTTCCCGGCTTTGCTAGTGGCTCAGTGGCAAAGAATCTGCCTTCCAATGCAGAAGCCACAAGTTCAATCCCTGGGTTGGGGAGACCCCTGAAGAAGGAACTGCAACCCAAGCCAGTATTCTTGCCTGGGAAATCCCATGGACAGAGGAGCCTGGCAGGCTACCATCCATTGGGTCGCAAAAGAGTCAGACATGACTTAGGATTAAACTACAATTCTTTTTCCATCTGATTAAGGATCGTTAAGAACATGAAGAGTGGGGTTTGTGGATAAGGTGTGTGTCCTTTAATCCTGTCTACTCATCCTTCCAGCCTTCAGTGTGGCCTGGAGTGAATGAGTTGTGGAAGAGAAACAGCCCTGCTGGAAACACTGTGCAGCTGGGCCGGTGCTGCTTGCCCACTGCACGCTTGCTGGCCTCCTCAGATGAGCAGGGCTGTGCACACAAGAGGCTTGGATCTAGAAGCCTCTCTGGGTTTCCACTCATCCCTCTCAAATCTAAAAGGGGACAGTCCTCTCAACCAGCTGAACAGGAGAGAAAGTGGAGAGGCTCCCCTGGAGGAGAGACCTTGCTAAGAACACTTTCAGCTTGGAGGCTGGAGATGAAAGAAGAAATACGAAGAGGAATAGTGAGGGTGCGTGAAGCTTGTGAAAGTGACACCTGGGTCCTGCCTTTCCCTCACAGTAACTTCCGGCTGTTAGTCTGCCCTGCCCACCAGATTATCAGATCCTTTCCTAGGATGTGTATGTGGGGAGGTAGAAGGAATAGAGACAAGGATCAGTGTATGGGTGCAATTTCTGCTCTGAGTCCAGACAAACAGTGGGTTGAGATGAGAGGACAGTTTAAAAACCAAAAGGGCAGTCACCATCATGAATATATTTCCCTGTTTGTAGCATCATTTTTCCTGGGCCCAACTTGGAAAGTGCTCATCTCTCAGAGCCTGTCATTCAGTATATTTCCAAGGCACTGAATGACTGTCATGTTTAATCTTGATGGAAGCTCTCTGATATGCGTTACTAGACCCAATTTCTGATCAGGAAGCTGAAGCTCAGGATAACTAATTTGCCCAAAGCCACACACAGCAAATAAAGCCAGCATCTGAATCCAGGTCTTTCTGGTTCCACTATGTCCCAAAGGAAAATTCTTTCCTCTAGAGTAATAATAAATACAATTCTAGAAAATTTGGAAAATATAAAGACATATAAAAGAATAATGAAAATAAAAATCAGTTGTGGTCTGGCCACCTAGAAACAACTTATTTTTAATTTTTGGTGTTTTTCTTCTCAGTCTTTTTCAATGCATATAGTGATAACAAAAGTAAACATTTGTTAAGCTCTGGCTTTGTTCTGGACATTGTTCTTAGCTCCTTTTTGTGTCATTTTTTTCTCACAATAAATAAAGTGCAGAGACTGTTACTGTTCTAATTTAACTGGTCAAGACAATAAGCACGGAGTGCCGCTGGGACCGTTGGCGAGTGAGGCGGTTTGGTTGGTTTTGTGTTGATCGTTCTCTGGGCGCTGCGAGCTGAAAGAGCCCAGCTCGCAGGCCAAAGAAAAAAAAAAAAAAACAATAAGCACGTAGATGTTAAGTAACTTACACAAGTCACAGGTGATTTGAAACCCAGGCAGGTTGGCTTGAGAACAAGGTTTCTCAGCCTCAGCACCATTGGCATCTTGGATCAGACAGTTCTGTGTTGGGAATGGAGCATTTGTCCTCTTTACTGTAGTATGTTTAGCAGCATCCCTGGCCTCTACCTATGAGATATCAACACTTTCCTCCCTGAGTTGTGAAAATCAAGAGCATCCCAGTATTGCCAAATGTCCCCTGGGAGGCAAAATGACCTCTGGACCACTAGTCTAAGAGCCTGTGCTTTGAACCATGTATGGTGGTTGAGATAACATAGCCTCTTCATATTTTAAATGTGTTTCGAGTATTTTCTTCTACATGTCAAGAAAGAAATACACCTTTGAATTTGGATACAGGCTATGAAACCCGCCTGGGATGTCAGTGGCTTTAAAGAGCATAGGTAGGAAATTAGTTACTTCCAGAAAAATGCTCATTAGTGGACTTTTGTCACAGGTTTATCTTATCCCACCATTTCCCAGTGTGGAGAATGTGTTTCTCTCATTACTTTTTCCATGGTTCTGTGCACCTTTAGCCTTCAGGAATTGGGATTTCAAGCATACACTTATGGTATAGCAGGGCAATGCTTATCAACCAGTGTCAAAATACGTCCCAAACAAAGGGTGTCTGTTGCAAATAATTTCTAGCTCAATAAAATACCAAAGTTTGCTGGTTATTCATTTTTAAAAAAACTTATTATAATAAATTTAAGGATGTCAACATAATTTTTTTTTTTTTTCTACTTGACTACATGACTTCTTGGCTTGAAGACTGTGGTCTGAGTGCCAAGTGCTGCATGTAATTCTGGATGTGTCTGTAGGAGTGCATCACATGTATGGACTCAATGTCACACCTGCCTCCGAAGAGGAAGTTGAAAATTGCTGGTATTGGTGATTTCGGTCAGTCATTGCTTATATGCAGAGAGGGTTAAAATAAGCACTGAGAAGTGATAGCAGTAGCATTTTAACTGATAAAATGTCTAAAAATATATGGCACTAAGATATGTTATTAACCATGTGAAACACATGCAAATACGTGTTCAACCATATTTTTAATCACATCTGACCACAAACGTAGTTGCATAATTTGTCCATGAAAAATACATGTGCTGCACATTCAAATCTAGCTTCTCCATGAGCTTGAGGGTAGCTTTCTTGGAAAACCATGATTGAGGACAGTGGTGCAAAATTTACCCAGAGTGTTGATGTGAACTTGATGTGAGACAGCATGTAAATGCTTCTGAAAGAGAAGTTTTTGGTAACTCACTATTCAGTGCTTATACTCAGTTCTTAATGAATCCTTCACCTGCTTTTCAAAAGGCTGTAGATCGCATCCACTGTTCAGCTCTTTGCTTTGAGTGTCATGAATCTGGTCTTTGCCTCCCCACATCTCTCCTATTTCAGTCTCATGACTAAAGATGTTGGTACTGAAATCAGAGATTGGAAATGAAATTGAACATTTCTCTCCCAAACTTGAATTCAACGAGCACACAGCAGCTGTTCAAAAAATGTTTGTTGTAATAAGCTGAGTTTACTGAGGTGCAAATTCCTTGGCCAAATTATTTTCTTCAAAACTTGAAAGATCCCATTCTAGGAAGAGAGGTGGAAAAATTGGTAGAGGACAGTCAGGGTTTCTAGCAAATATTTCTCCTCCCCAAGAAGTCTGGTGTTACCCAGGATGGGAAGCAAACACAGGTGGCAGGTTTTCTTAGACCAGACCACTTCTGGTGAGGAATCTTCTCTAGGAGATTGTTGGCACATCCAGGGTAACTACTGGAGAAGGCAATGGCACCCCACTCCAGTACTCTTGCCTGGAAAATCCCATGGATGGAGGAGCCTGGTAGGCTGCAGTCCATGGGGTTGCTAAGAGTCGGACACGACTGAGCGACTTCACTTTCACTTTTCACTTTCATGCATTGGAGAAGGAAATGGCAACCCACTCCAGTGTTCTTGCCTGGAGGATCCCAGGGACGGGGGAGCCCGGTGGGCTGCCATCTATGGGGTCGCACAGAGTTGGACACGACTGAAGCGACTTAGCAGCAGCAGCAGCAGGGTAACTACTGAGGAGGGCTAGGCTGACCCCTCAGTACAATTCATCTCTCCTTTGGAGACCCAGACTAGTGACCTTGGACTGGACCCCAGCATCCCTTAACAGATTCCCTTTCCTCCCATCAGAGTGCACTTTCAGGAGGCGCTCTCCACCAGCTGAGAGTGGTGGCTTATAAGTTAAATGAATTCGTGTTGCTCGTTATGATGTCTGCCTGTCAGTTTTAGTTCATACAGTGAACATGACCTTAGAAATTATCTGGACCAACTCATTTTTGTTGCAGACATGGAAACAGAGATTCAGGGAGATTAATTTACTTGAGGTCCTTACACTGATATAAAAATAAGACCTGGGTCTCTTAATTTGCTGTTCAGTGCTTATAATCAGAATTATAGCTTGGGTTTCTCGGCCTACAGTCTAACATTAAAGGTGAAGTAGAAAGTACTACGTTCTTTAAGATTTGGAGGGTTTCTGATATCCTAGATACTGGTAGGGTAGTGGAAGGTGATAGAATGGCTGGTATGAGTTTCATTGTTCACACTTGGTTTTATAACAAATCGGTATTGAATGTTTCTGTTGCTGCTGTCACAAACGAACACAAACTTGGCCAACACAATTGCAGCCATTGATTATGTAACAGTTCTGCAGATCAGAAGTCTGGGTGGGCTTGGCCGGTTTCTCCGCTTAGAGTCTCACAGAGTTTCAAGGTGTTGACAGGACAGCACTCTTTGTAGAGGCTCCAGGGCTGATTCCCCTTCCAAGCTCCTATCTGTGGTTGGTAGAATCCCGTGCCTTATCCTTGTAGGACTAAGGGCACGTTTCCTTGATGGCTGTCAGTTGGGGGCCACCCGTAGCTCCCCAAGGCTTCCCCCTGGTTCTTGCATGTGGGTCCCTCCACCTCAGAGCCAGAGCAGCATATCAGTTCCTTCTCACTCTTAGAATCTGTCTCTGGCTTCTATTGTAGCTCTCTGCTATCAGCCGAGAAAGTTCTATCTCTGAAAGGGCTCATTAGTTTGGGCCCCCCTGGCTAATTCAAGATCATCTTCCCATTTTAAATTGCATAACCGTGATTGTATATGTAGAGTCCCTTTGCTATTTAGTGTAACATTCACAGAGGTGGAGGTATGGACGTCTTGGTGGGGGGGGTGGCATTCTGCCTGCTATACACGTCGTCTGAGCGTGTGCTAAGTCGCGTCAGTCGTTTCCAACTCTGTGTGACCCTGTGGACTGTACATGTTAGTTCCTTTAAATAATGGCAAGGCTCCATCCTACCAGGACAATGGGAAAGTTGGTGCCAAACATTAGTAGGATTCTCATCCTCTTTCTAGGACTCGGGGCTCTTACACACTACAAAAAGATAGGGTGGCCCCTCTAGGCTTGGATCCCCTCTGATTATAGCAGAGATGTATTTATGGCCTGAACTGGTGTGTGTGCTTGAAGGCTGGTGAAGCTGCTAGATCAGTATAGCCCCCCGCCCCACCCCTGACCTGGAGCAGTGGCCTCTTTTCCAGCTGGGGAACTCCATTCCTTGAACCCACCTCCCTACCTGCAAACCTCCATCACCATCTGTCCCTTACCTGGAGCACAGTGCGGAAGTGAGGCAAGGGTCCCAGGCCTGCCTTTTCTTTTTAATTGCTTTATTTACATGCCATAAAATTCATTTGTTTTAAGGGTACAATTCAGTGATTTTTGTTAACATTTACAGAATTGTACAACCATCACATAATCCAATTTCACAACCTTTTCATCATCCTCAAAAGATCCCTTGTGCCCATCCAGGACTCCCCTTTGCAGGACTCCAGGGGGCACAGCCACACTCCTGTTTCAGAGGTCCTAGTTTCTCCCTCCTCCCCTGTACAGAACTGCAGAAATTCCACCCCCTCCCCCGCCAACCAGAGAACCCAGCATCCAGAAAACAAAAGCCAAGGAAACAAACAGGCTTGTCTCAGGCCTGGTGAGAAACTCTCCTCTAAGAGAAAAGAGTGCTTAGCCCTGGGTTCATTCTCAGCAGAGGACAGGAAAAAAGTCCCAGCAAGGAGCACAGTGCACGCACATCAGTATCTCAATGACTTAACCTCTCTCTATACCAGGCAGTGGGGTCTTCCGGTTGCACTTCCCAGTGGGCAGCCACTGACCCCGTGGAGCAGTGACCTTCAGAGGGGTGTCAGACCTCTCTCCTCCCTGATTCTTTACCTCTCTTTGCTTATAGAGTACCTGATGGGCACATACTGGGGAGTAGGGAGGGAGAACGGGGAGCCCCTCTGTGGTACCAGAGTGAAAGGAGGTACCCAGAAGTACTCTGCCCCTCCAGGCCCCGCTTACTCCTTTCTGTCTTCCCTGCCCCCATGTGATGGGGCAAAGAATTCTGAGTCACCTTAAGAACAACAGCCTGTCACAAGAGCAGAAGGCCAGGCCCCAAGGAGCCTGAAACATTGTTCGGGATCTGAAAGGAAGCTGGGGATCCAGTAGTGACTGCATTTCCTTGGCCTGTGTACTGTCTGCAGCAGGAGTCCTGGCGAGTCTACTGCAGAGGACCCTGGCCTCTGTCCCTGCTTCTCCTGCCTCCATGACTTCCCCAGTCTCGAAGCCCAAGAAAGGGGCCTCCTGCCAAGCTCTTAAAATAGCTCTTTTCTTTCACACAACTTTTAACAACTTACTGTCTTTTTGGGGGATTGTGCTAGGTTTTCGTTGCTGTCTTTCTCTAGTCTTGGAGAGTGGGGGCTACTCTCTGGTTGGGGTGCACGGGCTTCTCGTTGCAGTGGTTTCCCTTGTTGGGGAGCACGGGCTTTAGGGAGTGCGGGCTTCAATAGATTTAGTGCGTGGGCTCAGTAGTTATGGTGCACGAGCTTAGCTACCTCACGGCATGTGGGATCTTCCCGTGCACGCGTGGGAAGTCGCTGCAGTCATGTCCGACTCTTGGCAATCCTATGGACTATAATCTGCCAGGCTCCTCTGTCCATGGGATTCTTCAGGCAAGGATACTGGAGTGTGTTGCTGTGCCCTCCTCCAGGGGATCTCCCCGACCCAGGGATCGAACCTGAGTCTCTTATGTCTCCTGCATTGGCAGATGGATTCTTAACCACTAGACCACCAGGGAAGCCCACAACTTACTGTCTTTATTTGTGCTTATTTCTTACTCTTCTCTCCACCCCTCCACAACTAGGCTATGACCTTCCCTGAGGGTAGGGACGCAGTTTTGTTTGCCATTGTATATCCAGTTCTTAGTACATTCTGGCGCATTGTATGATCTTACAATATGTTTATGGAACGATGAGTGAATTAATAAAAATGGGCAAAGAATCTGAAGAGACATTTCTCTAAACTTATATGTCCAGGTGCCACCTGGATAGCTCTGCTTGAATATCCAATAGGAATTTAATTCAGCCAAAATAGAATTGCTGATTTCCAGTTCCCCAAACTTTTTCTTTCTGCGTCTCAGATCCTAAACTTAAGAATCATCTCCATCCCCTACCCTGTCACACATCAGCAAATCTTGGTGGCTCTTTCTCCAATATGTTTTCATTATCCATCTACTTTTTTCCACTTACACTGCTACTGCCCTGGTCATCAGGTACCTAGGTAATTGTAAGAGCCTCTTAACTGTTCTCTCCTCTTCTACTCTGAGCTACCCACACAGCAACTAAAGTTGTATTTTTAAAACACAAATCCGGTAATACTCATATTCGTCCATTGCTTAAAGCCTGCAGTGGATTTCACTGCAATAAGAATAACACCTGTGCCCTACAGTGCTATATGTGACCTAATCCCTGCCCATTTTCTTTCTTGAGCTTGGTAAACCATCTGCCTGCAATGTAGGAGACCTGGGTTCGATTCCTGGGTGGGGAAGATCCCCTGGAGAAGGAAATGGCAACCCACTACAGTATTCTTGTCTGGAGAATCCCACGGACAGAGGAGCCTGACAGGCTACAGTCCATGGGATTGCAAGAGTTGGACATGACTTAGAGACTAAACCACCACCACCACCACCATTTTCTTCCACATTCATATACTCCAGCCTCAAAACAAGCTTGTTCTGCCCCAGGACCTTTGGACTCATTCTTCCTTCTGCCTAGAATGCGTTCTGATTTCCACATGGCTGGCTTCCTGTAAATGGGATTTAGCTCTAGTATCATTTCAGAGAATCCTTCTCTGATGACTATCTGAAATAAGATCCTGCATTTAGAGGCAAATAACAGAAAACTAGAGTCCCTTGGACTGCAAGGAGATCCAACCAGTCCATCCTAAAGGAGATCAGTCCTGGGTGTTCATTGGAAGGACCGATTTTGAAGCTGAAGCTCCAATATTTTGGCCACCTGACGCGAAGAGCTGACTCATTTGAAAAGACTGATGCCAGGAAAGATTGAAGGCAGGAGGAAAAGAGGATGACAGAGGATGAGATGGTTAGATGGCATCACCGACTTAATGGACATGAGTTTGGGTAAACTCTAGGAGTTGGTGATGGACAGGGAGGCCTGGCGTGCTGCAATTCATGGGGTCGCAAAGAGTCGGACACGACCGAGCTGCTGAACTGAACTGAACAGAAAACTCAAAAGGGCTTAAGACCTCAAGGACTACTTAATAAGTAGTCTGGAGGCAGGTGTTCTGGCAGCTCTGTAATGTCAGAGCACTGAGTGGTATCTTTGAGAGTCTTAGGACGTCCCTTAACCTCATAAGATACCACCAATTGCACTGATATCATTATGTGACAGTTTACAAAGGCAGAAAGTGAGGGATAGCCAGGCTCATAAGAAAGAACACTCCCGACATGCCCTTTTCCTTTTATTAAGAAAGATTTTTTCGCGAGCCTCCCAGCACCCTACAAGGAGGCTTTCTCTTGTCTCAGTGGCCAGAGGAGATGATGTTGATATGACCACCCCTAGCTACAAGGGTTGGTAGAAGGTGATTATCTTTCCTTGTCAGCCTCTGGAGACAAGGAAGGCAGGGGAGGTGTTGGGAATGGCCACTGGGTGACCAGCCAACCACCCACTTGCCATCCCTTTCCTGCCCATTCTGGACCTTCATTCTGCTTTGTTTTTTCCCATGGCACTAACCATTTATTAATTGTGTACTTTTTCTTATTTAGCTATGTAATATTATTTCTCCCACTAGAGGAGAGCTCTAGTTTACCTCTGTATCTCCAGCAATTAGCCCAATCCTGGCTTCTCCTAGATGATAAAAAGTATCAGATAACATGTGATTGAGGACTGCTGTGTATATATCCTGTCATAACAAAGTGGTCATTTTGTAGGGTGAAGTTTATTGCTGTTTGTTTCTTTCGCATTTTATCTGACCACAGACTTTGTGAGAACGGTAGAGAGACAGGAAGTGTTATTCAGGCTTCCACATAGATCCGTACTAAGTGGCAGCTGGGGTGGGAAATACTGGATCGTGTCGTTTATACATTCCCCCAAAGAGGAGCCGGTACGGCCTAACATTTCCTCCTGCAGCTAGGTCTACAGAGAGTCTGGGGAGGATTGCCCCTGTGATCAACGTAAACCTCCTTGTGGGTGAAGCCTGGGCTCCTTTCTGTTGGACTTCTGTGGGTCATGTATCTCTCCAGTGCCAGCCATACCCACACAAAACTGTCAAGTCGATGGCGTTTATCTTCTTCAGCTTCAACCTTTCAGCCTCCACCCATCCCTTCCCACAATGTGACACCCCACCTTCATTCTCTCCAGATCCTGACTGTTGCTTGTGGCATTGGCTTTCTGGCATCTCTTCTGTTTTCATTTTCACTAAGATCATAGCTCTCCAAGATAGAAAGGGTCTCAGATATCACCACTGTTATACTGATAATATGTTTTAAATTTTACTCTTTCAGAAGCATTTACATTTTAAGCGGCCCTTTGGTGCTCACTTAGCAGCATGTATACTAAAATGGGACTTTGACCCTAAAAGAATGTTGCTCTAATGGTGAGAGAAGCAGAGGGCATAGAAGCCCTCCTGATTTCTGGAAATCACACCAAGAATGCTGACTCTGTTTATTTCTAATATTTTCAAATTTATGTGAAAAACAAAGAAAAAGGTGAAGGTAATGAAAGAAGAATCGTGGTGGTGGTGGTTTAGTTGCTAAGCCATATCTGACTCTTGTAACCCCATGAACTGTAGCCCACCAGGCTCCTCTGTCCATGGGATTTTCCAGGTAAGAATACTGGAGTGGGTTGCCACTTCCTTCTCCAAAAGAAGAATATAGTTCCTTAACTCTAGATATCTAGAATTTCTCACCAGCAATGTCATTATTTTGGGATATTTTGTGATGTTGTGTGTGTGCTTAGTCGCTCAGTCGTATCCGACTCTTTGCAACCCCATGGACTGTAGCCCACCAGGCTCCTCTGTCCCGGGGATTCTCCAAGCAAGAATACTGGAGTGGGTTGCCATGCCCTTCTCCAGGGGATCTTGCCAACCCAGGAATCAAACCCAGGTCTCCTGCATTTGTGATGTTAGAAGAGGCTTTTTTGAAAACTCTTTCCTGTTCAAAAAAAATCATGTTCTCCTTGAAAGCAGAACAAATATTCAAACAAAGAGAAAATGTGCCACATCTGATCTCAGGAAACTGCTTGATCTCAGTTGGGAAATAGATTGAAAAGCTCAGACCTGAAAATATTATGGAGAAATACTTATATATATTATAGAACCAGAAGAAAGAGAGAGGGGCATTAGGGAAAATTTCAAGCTTATAAGTCACAATGCCAGGAGTCTCAGATGGTGGAGAAGAAACTTAATTTTCACTGGAATTATGAGGTTCTTTTGCAATTATTCAGAATTATCTAAAGGAAATAATTTAAGCAGGATAGTGTCTGTATGCTTTTGAGAAAGACACAGTCAATCTAGTTAGATTATCAATACATATTTTGGTTCAGGGTATAGGAAAAAGTTTCATCTGGCAAAAAGAAAGGGAAGTCACTCAGTCGTGTCCAACTCTTTGTGACCCTGTGGACTATAGCCTACCAGGCTCCTCTGTCCATAGGATTCTCCAGGCAAGAATACTGGAGTGGGTTGTACATTTCCTTCTCCAGGGGATCTTCCCGATCCAGGGATCAAACCCAGGTCTCCCACATTGCAGGCAGATGCTTTACCCTCTGAGCCACCAGGGAAGCCCTCATCTGGCAAATATGTCACACACACACACACACATACCCAACGTAAAGAAACTTGGAGAAAGATTATGTTTGTTTATTTGGACCTCAGTGACTTTCCCCTTAAAAGCAGTGTTGTCAATGATGAGGTATTCAGGCCCTTGACAAAAGCCATTCATCCTTAACAATCCTAAATTATATGACCAATGTTAGTAACATGACTCTAGGGTGTGATGTGTGCTGTGGTTACTAAAATTTGCTTGTCATATGGCTTAGAAGACTTTTATGGGCTAACAGTAGTGCTAATATTTTCAGCACTTGCTATGTGTCAGATACCAAGCTAGGTGTGTTTTAGAACTATCGTAGGATAACACTTACTGAGGGTGTCGTACCAGACAGATTGACTTGTAATAACTCATTTAACTCCTGAGCATATACTATCTCATTTAATCCTCATAATAATCAAATGAAATAGGGACTAATTATCCTCATTTTCTGGGCTTCCCAGGTGGCACAGTGGTAAAGAATCCACTGGCCAGTGCAGGAAATCCAAGAGATGCAGGTTCAATCCCTGGGTTGGGAAGATCCCCTGGAGTAGGAAATGGCAACCCACTCCAGTATTCTTGCCTGGAAAATTCCATTGACAGAAAACTGGTGGGCTACAGCCCATGGGATCACAAAAACAACGACCGAACAGATTCTCATTTTACAGATGAGAACACTGGAATCAAGAGGGTTAGATAACTTGTTTTGGGTCACTCAACTAGATAACGAGTGACAGAGATAGTGCTCCTACTTCAGTCTGCTTTAAAGCCTATACACATAACCACTTGGCAATAATCCTATACTGTGAGCTGAAAAAGAAGTGTGTCTCAGCAGATTATGTTCTAGGTGTGTATGTTTGTCAGATTTAGGTAATAAAAAGATAGGATGGGACATAGTTAGGTTAAAAAATTATGTTATTTATCTGAAATTCATGCTTAACTGGGCTTCCTGTGTTTCATCTGGCAACCCTGTCTGTGTGGCACATTATGAGAACATGTCTTGTCTCTTTCTGGTTTTCCTGTTCCCCCACCACAGTCATACTGGTAGCTACTTGGGCCTTACGTAGTTCTATAAAGTGCTTAGCTCAGTGTCCACACCAGAGCCATAGCTCAGAGCCAGGAAGCAAGATAGGAACTCAGGAAGCTTCCAAAGAACCTGTGTGACCTCCTTAGCCATTTGTAAATTCAGGGATGTGTGTGAGTTCAGGACTTTTGGATAGGTTGGTCTGTGAACTGCCCTACTGGAAGTGGTGGGCTGGTAACTACTGGCTCTGCAGGGAAAGAGCCTATTTGTGGTGTTTGTCAGTCTCATGGTGTGACTGTTCCTACCTTGGCTGATTCATGATGCCAACATGATGTCATTGAACTTGGAATTGGGAAGGAATGTGCTCTGAGGAGCCCCATGCAAGCTAGTCCCAGCCCATCTCTGTTCCAGTCTTATTTCATATGTAGGCAAATCAAGCCTACAAAACAGTGAAGGGTTTAAGGAAAATATCTACCACTATCATATTTCTTAAATTACAACAGTTAAAATTTAAAAGAGAATTTCCTACTTGGGGTGATACTGAATTGTTCAGACTTTTTCTACACTTCAATTCAAGCTGAAGTCTAGAGTTATGCTTTCATTCTACATTTAAAAGGCAGAAGTCAATCATCTGATAATGAATTTTCAACACTCTCACATTCTTTATTCTGAAGAAAGGCTGTGTTTCCAGACCAGCGTGTCTACTGCACTTTTGATGCTAAGCCTCCCTGCAGTATATAGTGGGAGTGATTTTCCCCCCAAATGTTCACTGTGTCACATATTTCTGAGCTAGCATATTGAACAGATGTGTCTGTGGGTTGCAAGAGTCTGTGGGGGAATTTTATATTCGTGTTTGATTGAGAAGTCTGGGTCCAGCCAGTTTGACCCTCCAAATTTAGATCAGCCCATTGTGGCTCCCCTGGGAGATGAAGTGCCAGTGGTGGTTAAAAGCATGGGCTTTGGAGCAAGGCAGTCTTGGGTGACCACTTCCAATTGTATGACCTTGGGGAAGAACTTCAGTTTTTTCATTTGAAAAATAGGGCTAATAATATTACCTCTTTCTCTGGAAGGTCTCTGCATATGAAATACCTGACAGATAAAAAGCACACCACAAAAAAAGTACTAACTCTTGGTGGTATTGATGCTACTATAACTCCTGTCTTCATTGCAGTTAATCTCACTGCTCATTAGCCACAGGCTGTGTGGCTAATTCTACAGAAAATGTTTCCATTCATTTTTTTCCCAACCAAATCATATGTAAATTTAACATAAAATTCTAATTTGCTGTAATCTTCCTGTATTATGGGAATATCTCTGAATCTGTATAATTTCAGGAGGGAAAAATAAATCAGTTATTAGGGTTTCCTGAGTCTGGAAGAAACCTCCCCAGCAATGATATACTTATCTGGGAATAGCCTCTGGCAAACTGTGAAGTTTATCGTCTGTGCCCCTCTGATTCTTTTCTGTGGTCCTCTCATTAGTATCTAATCATTCATATACCCATCAAAATACAGTTTTCCAAAGGTTAAAGTCATGGTTCTCATTCATCATGATTTTCATTCAAGCATAGAAATGAACATAATGTCAAAAATTCATTAACTTATTACTGAAGGAACAGATGAGATAATAAGGTTGCTTCCAAGAGCATTTGAATAAATGGATATTTATAGGGATTGAGGGGGGTGTTCCTATTTTTTTCTTTCTTTAAATAATGTGAGCATAAGATTGCTAGGAGGCACAAAACTGGTTATTGTCCTACAGGGCAATAAATCTATGACCTTTGGGGTTATTTTTTCTACTAAACAAATTTGCATGTTTACATGTAATATCTGGGTGCTAGTCATATTGTAAATAGCAAAATCAAGAACAGATACATTCTTCCAGAGAATTAAATAATCCTTGGGGAATCCCATGTAACAGTGTCCTAGCATGATATTAAAAAATTATGCTATGCTCTCTGTGCCTTATTTTCAAATAATGGATAATTTTTCTTAACATATCTACCCATTTATTTATTCAGTAAACCTTTATTAATATCTATGTGCTGCAGGGATATAGAAGCAAAGACACAGTCCCTGTCCTTAAGAAATTCATAACCCAACAGGGGGAGACAGCACTCAAAATAAAAATTACAATATGAAGTGACAGACATATCATTTTATATATAGACGCAAGCCCGCATCATTACAGAGGTCGCTCACTCCCTAGTTCTATATCATGTCAACTCATATCCACCATTTTCCCCACCTGTATATTAAAACACATCTCTTAGAGCCCAACAGATGGATAATTCCTCTGTTAGATAATACATAGATGAAAGTACAGCCACTATGGAGAACCGTGTGGAGATTCCTTTAAAAACTGGAAATAGAACTGCCATACAACCCAGCAATCCCACTGCTGGGCATACACACCAAGGAAACCAGAATTGAAAGAGACACGTGTACCCCAATGTTCATCGCAGCACTGTTCATAATAGCCAGGACATGGAAGCAACCTAGATGCCCATCAGCAGACGAATGGAAAAGAAAGCTGTGGTACATATACACAATGGAGTATTACTCAGCCATTAAAAAGAACACATTTGAATCAGTTCTAATGAGGTGGATGAAACTGGAGCCAGTTATATAATCAGAGTGAAGTAAGCCAGAAAGAAAAATACCAATACAGTATACTAACGCATATATGTGGAATTTAGAAAGATGGTAACAATAACCCTGTATACGAGACAGCAAAAGAGACACGGATGTCTAGAACAGTCTTTTGGACTCTGTGGGAGAGGGAGAGGGTGGGATGATTTGGGAGAATGGCATTGAAACATGTATAATATCATATAAGAAACGAATCGCCAGTCCAGGTTTGATGCAGGATACAGGATGCTTGGGGCTGGTGCACTGGGATGACCCAGAGGGATGGTATGGGGAGGGAGGTGGGAGGAGGGTTCAGGATTGGGAACACGTGTACACCTGTGGCGGATTCATGTTGATGTATGGCAAAACCAATACAATATTGTAAAGTAATTAGCCTCTAATTTAAATAAATTTAAATTAAAAAAATACATAGATAAAGGTTTATATGAATAGGGACCCTCAGTCTCAACTCAATCCGCTGTGTCATGTGGTAGTCTCAGGGCTGGTTGGGAAGAGACAGGATGAGCTGGAAAGAGGTGAAGACGGCTTTCCTGTTGTTGCTAAAATTCCTGAATATGGATGACCCAGACACAACTACTAATTACGTAGCCTCTGTATTTCAGAAATACTCCCTTAAAGATATATTTATTTCCAAATTAATGGAGCAGGGGAGAGCTTTCTTAACATTTACTTTAGAATTCTAGAATTTAGTTAGTTATAACATGGCAGACCATGTTTTCTGCGAGTGGGTACAGGAGGCTGTCTGAGGTCGCCTAAACTGCCTTTACTCGCCCTTAAACGAGAGTTGACCTGGGTGACTTCAGTTTCACCTGCCCTGCTCTTGTCAGGAGCTGTGTTTCCCCCTGTCACCATGGTCGCCAGCGTTCCAGCTCTCTGAGAACACACAGTGATTTTGTATCTCTGCTTTTAATTCTCCTAGCAGAGCCACCTAGAGTAGGAGGCCTGTATTTCAGCTCTCTGTCTTTCTGAAGTCAATTCATTCAATAGCTAATAAGCGATTATTAATGTAAAGAACTTCAGAGGAAGCTGTGGAGCATAGACAAAGAATAACGCCCTTTTCCCAGGACCCCATAGTTAATGGGAGAAGACAGAAATGTGGAAGCAATTCTAAAGCAGTGATTGTTAATCCGGGCTGCACATGGGGATCACCTGGGGAACTCTTGAAACCTCCTGATGCCCAGGCTGCACCCCAGAGCAATTAAATCTGAATCCCTAGAGAAGGACCCCAGCATCAGCATTTTGTAAAGCTCCCTGGGAACATCCAGCATGGCTCTAAAGCAAAACAAACCGGGAAGAGGAGTAACAAAATGCTCTATGAAAGAGGGAACCATAGCCATTCTGCATATGTTAATGTTCTCATCCACCGGGTGACTACATTTCAGCCCATGAATGGGGAAAATGTAATTTCTCATTGTAACCACAGGAAAAATGTAGGTCAGTTTGATTGTAGGGCATTTAGAGACTGTATGGTCTGGGCAGTATGGTCTGCAGAAAACTATACCTCTAAGAGTCTCTTGGACTAGAAGGAGATCCAACCAGTCCATCCTAAAGGAGATCAGTCCTGAGTGTTCATTGAAAGGACTGATGTTGAAGCTGAAACTCCAATACTTTGGCCACCTGATGCTAAGAGCTGACTCATTGGAAAAGACTCTGATGCTGGGAAAGATTGAAGGCAGGAGGAGAAGGGGATGACAGAGGATGAGATGGTTGGATGGCATCACTGACTCAATGGACATAAGTTTGGGTAAGCTCCGGGAGTTGATGATGGACACGGAGGCCTTGTGTGCTGCAGTCCATGGGGTCTCAAAGAGTCGGACATGACTGAGCAACTGAACTGAACTGAAGGGGAAAAGGGCCCCCAAAAGGTCAGCCCTAGAAGGATGACCCCCAAGTTATTCCACATGCTCGCTCTCTCCCTTGGAATGTTTGGGACTTTTTTTTTCTTTTTTAAACCCCTGTCTTCCTGAAGAAGGGACCTCTCCTCCAGGTCCCTGGCTTACACCTTGGTCTCCTTTGTGAAGCCTTTCCTTTTCTTCCCTTTTCCAAGCAAAATTGGGTCCCTGTTTTTCTCTGCCACTTAGCTCCTTATCTGTCAATTATAATTATTTTAGAATTTCGTTATAATATGGCAGACAGCTTATTTACACATTTACCCTTTTACTGGCCTTACTTTTCATTGGTTTTCCTAGCACCTAGCATAGTTTCTTGGTGTACTGAATGAGTAAACAGAGGTGCAGCACTTTTAGGTCCAATCAGAAAAGTCATGCCATCAATCAGGTGAGACCTAGACTCAACAACTCCTCAGGCTGTCTTATCCCATTTCTTTTTCTTATTTGGCCACACCCCACAGCTTGTGGGATCTTAGTTCCCTGGAGAGGGATCAAACATGCTTCCCCTGCAGTGGAAGTGTGGAGTCTTAACCACTGGATCACGAGGGAAGCCCCTCCCTTGTCCCCTTTCCAGGAGGGTATGTGTGTGTGTGGGTGGGGGTGTGTGTGTATGGCGGGGGTCGGACACACTTGTAAAGCTGCAGGAGGAAGGGACAGAAGAAGGCCCCCGCAGCGCATCAGTGGTGGTGGTGGTGGTAGTGGTGATTTTGAGTTTTATCTGCAGAGTTTTGCTATGAGAGGAAGAAAGAAGCAGAAGGAAGTTCAGAGGCTTCAAAGTGTGTGTGGAACTACAGAAAAGTGCCCGTGCCACCAGCTCTTGTTTTATTTAGGCCACAGGCATTCCCCAACAAATTTAGAACAGCCCTTTCCCTCTGGGAATGTTGCTTGTCTCTTGTATTTTTAAGCTTTCAGTTCAGTTCAGTCACTCAGTCGTGTCTGACTCTTTGCGACCCCATGGACTGCAGCACGCCAGGCCTCCCTGTCCATCACCAACTCCCGGAGTTCACTCAAACTCATGTCCGTTGAGTCATTGATGCCATCCAACCATCTCATCCTCTGTCATCCCCTCCTCCTCCTGCCATCAATCTTTCCCAGCATCAGGGTCTTTTCCAAAGAGTCAGTTCTTCGTATCAGGTGGCCAAAGTATTGGAGCTTCAGCTTCAGTATCAGTCCTTTTAAACTTTAAATCTTTAAAAAAAAAATTTAGTTTTTTTTTTTTTCTTTTTTCAGTGTTGCAGGTTTTACGCACATAAAGGTGAAAAGATGATTTTGATTTTGTACGGATGACACATGCATTACAGATTTTCAAGGACAGTGCTAATTTTAGATCTTACGTCCCATTTTCAGACTGTGTCCTAATTTTTTATATGGAAAGTATGGTTGCTAGTCTTACGACTTACTGTCAACCAGCCAGGCATACTTAAAAGTCTTTTAGTTATTAAAATGGCTAGTTAACCTATGTTTCTCTTTAAGAAATTAAGTAGGGCTGCTTCATGGACAAAAAAAGCCTTGAAGGGAACATGGACCTGGCCATTTGTACATCACCCTGAGCTTCAGACTTTTGTTGAATGGGGTTTCTTGGTGAGGACAATATATATTAACATCCTCTCCCTACCACAAATCACTGCAAATATCCTTCAAGGCAAAATGGGTCATTAGGAACTGTCCTTTGACCCCACAGAAACATTTCTTTGTGAGGTGTAGTGACAGCCGCTCCCGGGGAAGGGCAAGAGGCAGAGCCTGTTGCTGGGGCGCCCTCCCCTGTGCCCTAGCCCTGGTTATTATGGATTCAGTGGCTGTGCTTCCTCTTTCTGCTTACTACATTCAGACCAAATTAAACCTTAAAGATGACTGCAGCCACAGTCACCTCAATTTTAATTGAATGGCTCACAATGATACAGTGTTTTTCCCTGGTAAAAAGTGTAACTTTTTCCCCCTAACTGAATAGTAGTAAGAAAAAGTTAAAATAAAGGCTGGGTAAAGCTAGAGTAGATTACTTATAATTATCTGAATGCCATGAGGTTTCTAGCAGCCTGGTGTTACATTCTTTAGGAGACATCTTGCACATTCTCAGTCAGTGTCATTTTATGAAACAGTAGCAACAGCAGCATCAAACATGTCATCAATAGGTGGCACATCATTTGGGGAAAAATAGGCTGTGTTTTTGTGTCATTAAATGAGCTCCTCCGGCTCACGTGAAAGTGTTAGGTTTGCTCCATGTTCCCCACGATGCTTCTGTAATAGGAATTCTGCAGTAAGTGAGGACAAGGTCCTTCCCAGTAGCCAGCCAGTCTGCATTCGGATTCCTGTTAGCTGTTTCCATAGCTGACGTCTGTGTTTCCATCTGCCCAAGTTTTCCTCCCTTGCAGCCTCACTACTTTAGTGTTAGGACATTCAGGAACTTCTCATGTGCTTCCCAGAATTCCAGCAGTTCATTTGGGGGTAAACCCTAAAAGTGAGCCAGATCTGAGATCCCTACCCCTCTGCGATCCCCAGCACGTGAAGGGAACAAGGGTCAGGAGGACTGGGCTTGCTGTGCGTTCCACCACATTTGACGAAGGTCAGGAGAGAGGGGAGGCCAGGGAGACCCTGAGCTGGGCTCAGCTGAAACAGCCCTAAAATGAAAGAGAAGCAGAGCCAGAGCTTTTTCTGGGTAGTAGTCATGTTTTCCTACCAACGCACAAGTCCTCCTTGACAAATGACAACTGACCTAAGCATCCTAAATCATTGTTAGCCTTAGGAATCAATCCTTGTAACACCATTTTAACAGGAGGCCTCATTCTTCTTTCCTTATCCAGAACTAAGAGGGGAAAAATGAATATGGTTTTTGCTCACAGAATGGATAACAGCAAGCCACCTTTGGTTGTTCCTACACTGCTGGTGCCTCTTCACAACCACAGCTGCGCAGAGACGACCACCCCTCTGCCGAGCCGAGACCTGACAGAGCTCTCCCCAGAGCACAGCTGGAGGAGCAACAGAACAGATCCACAGTACGGACCGAACCCTGGGGAAGTGGCCACAGCCAGCATTTTCTTTGGGGCCCTGTGGTTGTTTTCTATCTTTGGCAATTCCCTGGTGTGTCTGGTCATCCACCGCAGCAGGAGGACTCAGTCCACCACCAATTACTTTGTGGTGTCCCTGGCATGCGCTGACCTTCTGGTCAGCGTGGCCAGCACGCCTTTTGTCCTGCTGCAGTTCTCCACCGGCCGCTGGACCCTGGGCAGCGCCATGTGCAGGGCGGTACGTTACTTTCAGTATCTCACCCCAGGTGTCCAGATCTACGTGCTCCTGTCCATCTGCATAGACCGGTTCTACACCATCGTCTACCCACTGAGCTTCAAAGTGTCCAGAGAGAAAGCCAAGAAGATGATCGCCACATCCTGGATCTTCGAGGCGACCTTTGTGACCCCTGTGTTGTTCTTCTACGGCTCCAGCTGGGACAGCCACTGCGACTATTTCCTTCCCTCCTCCTGGGAAGGAACCGCCTACACTGTCATCCATTTCTTGGTGAGCTTTGTGATTCCGTGCATCCTCATAATCTTATTTTACCAGAAGGTCATAAAATACATTTGGAGAATCGGCACTGATGGCCGGACAGTGAGGCGGACCATGAACATTGTCCCAAGGACAAAAGTGAAAACAATCAAGATGTTCCTTATTTTAAATCTGCTCTTTTTGCTCTCCTGGCTGCCTTTTCATGTCGCTCAGCTGTGGCACCCCCATGAACGAGACTATAAGAAAAGTTCCCTTGTGTTCACTGCTATCACGTGGATATCCTTTAGTTCCTCAGCCTCTAAACCTACTCTGTATTCCATTTATAATGCCAATTTTAGGAGAGGCATGAAAGAGACTTTCTGCATGTCCTCGATGAAGTGTTACCGAAGCAATGCCTATACTATCACAACCAGTTCAAGGATGGCCAAAAAAAACTATGTCGGCATCTCAGAAATCCCTCCATCGGCCAGAACTATAACCAAAGACTCGATCTATGATTCATTTGACAGGGAAGCCAAGGGAAAAAAGCTTGCTTGGCCCATTAATTCAAATCCGCCAAATACTTTTGTCTGATTTCTCAGAATTCTTTCAATTATTATTATGCACCAGAGGTTAAAAATTTAACTATAAAAACAAGCTATTTATGTATTTTTTCAATCAGTTTTCTGAGGGAAATGTTTTATTATGTAGAATGCATTCACTATTGATTTTAGTTTTTGTCTTTTTTAATTTAGTTGCTTTTTGTTTTAGAGGAAGCTTTTCACCTTGAGCTTATTTATGGTCAACAGTCCCTTTACTATATTAGTTACATGCATTAAAAAAAAAAAAAAGAATGCTTTCTGACTTTTTATTTACTATTAGGTCCAAAAAGCATAACAGTCTTTGATTGATGATTTAACCTGATTTTATTCTGTTTCCTTTTTCTCCTCCCTACTGAATTTTTGTTAACTATAGGCTTCTGTTCCAAATCAAATCTCCTGTGTGACACATTTCAGAGACTTGTATTTCTTCTGCTGAGCAACATTTAGGAAGTGTTAATATTTTATATGTTTTTACATTACCTTCTGTCCAGATCTGTTAATGGAGAGCACTCCATATGTTAGAATATACTAGAACTTGCCCAGGTAGCTTTCTGTGATTGAATTTTAATGAAGATGCTTAGGGAAAGAAAGCTTATTGGTTGGCCTATTTCTGTCTCTTTCTGTCTCTCATTCTCATTCGCTCTTAAAACCAGCTGATGATGCCTTGAGGCGTTTGAAGTCGCCGTGCTGTTTTCCTCACATCCAGGTCCATCTCAGCTGTGTCCAGGATGCCTGCCTCCCTTCTGAGTCAAATTCAAGCAATGCACAGGGAACCTGGCTGGGCAAGCCCAGAAACTGCCAAAGGGAGTCATGCAGATGCCATTTCTCTGCGCTCTGCGATTCAGGCAGACACCTTCGGCTGCCTGGTGCGGCCCCCAAACTCTGGGACAGCAAGGGCAAGGAGCAGTTTTTTCTTTTTCCTGAACATGTAGACATGAAGCCGCTTTTCCAGCCAGTACTTCCTGTCCCTCATCTCTCTCTCAGGACATATGATCATACCCTTGCCAAGCTCACACTCTTCTGTGGCCGAGGTAACTTGAGATTTTCTTCTCTGGTTGTCGGGTCTCCATTATTTCAAATCCAGGACGAGCACATTTTAAAAATATTTTGTTTAAACAATAACAGGTTTACAAACAAGATTGGTGTGCATTTTCTCACCCTAGTTAACAAGAATTGCAAATAATAATATCAGTAGTTCAGCAACTTTACCTGTATTGTCTCATGTTATCCTCTTAAAATAGTCTGTGATGTTCTTATGATCATCTCTGTTTTCTAGATGAGGAAATCGGACCTCAGCGTTATGGGACTTGCTTAAGTCAGAGCGTGGCTGAACTGGTTTTCACACTCAGTCCCCTAGCTGCAGGTCTATGGCTTTTTCCTTGAAATGACAGGTGTCTCTCTAGGGAACACTTGAGCAGTCAAGCCCATCCAGACCTCTGTGGGCCTAACAGCTGCAGCCTGGGTGGAAATCTGAGGTCTTAGGAGAGCATGATGTTCTTAACAGGAGAGCCTAGAAATTTGGTGAGCTGGCCCCCACCTTTTCCTTGGCTGTGGCTGGGTTCCTGGGCTTGTGGTGCTGAACATCTGAGATTGGAAACAAACTGGTATATCCTGTCTCGCAGACACAGGGAAACAAGACACGATTGGGCTTGGTTTTGGGGGGCAAAGAATGAGAACAATAAAATATTCTATCCACAAAACATAGAGCTGCCTTCAATCAACCAGGTCAAAAGATAAAAAGAATACCTTGTATTTTTTCTTCCTTTTCTTTCTCCTCCACATATGATATTCGAAAATGACAAAGTGAGTCAGAGCTTGATGTCACTTGGCCCTTGACTTTTATGATTCATAGTTGTTAAAAAATAGAAGAGACCCTGCAGTGCTTTTATTTATTTTTAAAAGTTAAATTGTAAAAAATAAAATTTGATTTACTTTAATTTTATTTATGTATATATTTCTGGTCTCGGTTAAACTGAAAATAACTAGATGATTACTAAACTCTATTCTGTCTTTAATGTTCTGTGAGTTACCCCAGTGGGTGGAAATTCAGTGAGAGGATCTTAGGCAAAGTCTTACTGAGATTAGTTTTTTAGAAAAAAATCCCCCCGAATAATAACAGAGTTAATCAAATCACAAAAGCAAGAGCTCTAAAGTCACAAGACCTATGATAATTCAGCTATACTTTCTCAGCATGTTGTTAATTCACTGTACTTTTTTAGTTTAATATTTAGGAATCCTGTTGTCTCACTTGATCCTGAATTTGGAGGAAACTGGATGTAATATACAGATTAATAAAGATTTTCATAAATCCCAGCAACACAAGGGCTTCCCAGGGGGCACTAGTGGTAAAGAACTCTCCTGCCAGTGCAGACTTAAGAGATGCAGGTTCGATCCCCTGGATTGGGAAGTTTCCCCTGGAGGAGGGCATGGCATCCCACTCTAGTATTCTTGCCTGGAGAATCCTATGGACAGAGGAACCTGGAGGGCTACAGTCCGTAGAGTCACACAGAGTGGGACATAAATGAAGCGACTTATCATGCATGCACTCAGCAATACAAGAAAAACATTCACCATAACTCATATTTACCTGCCAAGCACCAGTCACAGGGAGGCAGGCTATTGTGGGGAGTAAGAAAATGACTCCAGTCTCCTTACCAGGCACATGATGAGGTGCCTCATGAATATGGATTCATATGGCCTCAAAACAGGAATTCAAGAAAGCTAATGATGGGGAGTGAGAGGGCAATGGCATCCCACTCCAGTACTCTTGCCTGGAGAATCCCATGGACGGAGGAGCCTGGTAGGCTGCAGTCCATGGGGTCGTTGGGAGTCAGACACGACTGAGCGACTTCACTTTCACTTTTCACTTTCATGCATTGGAGAAGGAAATGGCAACCCACTCCAGTGTTCTTGCCTGGAGAATCCCAGGGACGGAGGAGCCTGGTGGGCTTCCGTCTATGGGGTCGCACAGAGTCGGACACGACTGAAGCGACTTAGCGTCAGCAGCAGCAGCAATGATGGGGAGCAAGGTTCCGAGGAGAGCAATTCCCTGGAGCCAATTCCAGGTGCCCATAAACTCAGAGGAAGGGGCAGGGCCGCAGCCTTTGAGGTAGGATTCGGATTTCTCCTAATCTTCAGTGAAAGCGGTAGTCCCACCAGCCTGCTGCTCCGAGTCCATCAGCTTTCTCATGGACCTTCCCTCACAGGTTTCCCCAGGGTGCCAGGAGCCGGGGCTGGAGCTCTGGCCAGTGCTCTCAGCAAGGACAATTTTACCCACTGGGCCTCCACCAAGCATGTGGGGAGCAGAGTCAGTTGCCAGATAAGGTCGGCACTTCTGCCTCTCCTGGTGGGCATAGTGCCTCCCTTCACCCTCCAGCCTTGCTGCCACCTGCCAAACTCACTTTGAAGCAACAGAAGCAAGATCTGTTAGAGCTTCTGGACCAGAGTCAGCTTCCAGGTTATGCTCCTCTATGAAAACCACATGTGAAAAAAAGCAAAGAATTAGACTTGTAGAGTAGAAGGAATGGACGCTGGGAGACCTAACCCAAACTCCCCCATTGTTTAGAAGAGAAAATTAAGTCCAAAAGAGGTCAAATTAGGGGGAAACTACAATGCCTTCTGCCAACCAGTCCAACATTCTTTAAATTCACCATCCTCCTGGCTGTGGCATGGTGCGTTCATTGGAGGAAAAAAAGTCTTCACTGTGTTGGGAAGAATATGAAGAGAATAAACAATTCCCCACTGTTCAGTGAACCTGCTGATTCTCCGGAACAGAGATGACCTTTGTGTGGTAAGTTGCTTTTGTCGTGTCCAACTCTGTGCGATCCTATGGACTGTAGCCTGCTATGCTCTTCTGTCTGTGGGGTTCTCCAGGCAAGAATACTGGAGTGGGTTGCCATGCCCTTCTCCTGGGGATCTTCCCAACCCAGGGATTGAACCCACATCTTTTAATGTTTCCTGCATTGGCAGGTGGGTTCTTTAGTACTAGCGCCAACCTTAGAGAGCTGTGATTCAGTTCAGTTCATTTGCTCAGTTGTGTCGGACTCTGCGACCCCATGGACTGCAGCACACTAGGCTTTCCTATCCATCACCAACTCCCGGAGCCTACTCTAATGTCCATCGCTTAGAGCCGTGGAAAACTTGGTCCCACCGTTTTACAGATTGACCACTTGGTGGCGCTGTGGCCAGTGGGCACACCCAGCAGCTCTTCACAGGACCCATCACTCTGGCGATTTCGGGCAAGTCCTCATCTCCTAGCAACAAGACAGTAAGAATTGCTGAGCACCCAGAAGCAGCTGCAGATTAACTAATCAGTCCGTGTGTTCAAAATACAAAGCATCTAAACACTGCAGGACATTCCAAACTAATTAATACCCTTTATAGGCGTGAAGTCTTGTCAAAATATTATTTTAAACTCATTTTACAAACTCAAAGCGGCATTTTCGAAAACCTCATTGTCTGGCAGCTGCACCACCCACGCTCATCAGGGGCCTCTCTCTTTTTTCCTTTTATCATTTGCGAATTCATGGATTCCACAGCAGTGTAACCTAGACTTTCCCTAAAAGGAAACGTTCTTGTGTTCCTGGTAAGTAGGCAGTTAAATTTATTTTAGGTTAAATTTATTTTCAGCCTGTCTCACTTCCCTTAGATCCTCTTTAATTTTTTGAGCCCCTACAATCTGGGCCATTCTGAACTTTTTGCTCAGCTGGACATTTCTGTTCAAAAGCTGTCTTCTCAGAAGACGCCTCCTTATTATTTTAATGGAAGTGTGTTGATTTACAATGCTGTGTTAGTTTCAGGTGTACAGTAAACTGGATATGTATATATTCTCTTCAAGATTCTTTTCCATTGTAGGATAAGTTATGGTAAGATATTGCATATATCTTACATATCTATCGACCATACAGTAGGTCCTTATTGTTTGTTTTATATATAGTACTGTGTATCTGTTAATCCCAAATTCCTAATTTATCCCTCCTCCTCCTTTCCCCTTTGGTAATCATGAATTTGTTTTCTATGTCTATGAATCTATTTCTGGGTTTTTTTTTTTTAACTTAAAAATTTTTATTGATAATTCCATTTCACTTATTGGATTAAAGTCAGCTTATTTAATTTTACTTATTGTTTTATTAATTTTTATTGTAGTTGCTTTACAATGTTTTTATATTGGAGTATAGTTGATTTACAGTGTTACGTTAGTTTCTGCCGTACAGCAAAGTGATTCACTTATACATATATTTATTCTGTTTCAGATTCTTTTCCCATATAGGTTATTACAGAATACTGAGTACAGTTCCCTGTGCTATACAGTAGGACCTTGTTGTTTATCTATCTTATATATAGTAGTTTGCATCTGCTAGTCCCAAACGCATTTATCCTGCCCCATCCCACCATTCCCCTTTGGTAACCATTTAAGTTTGTTGTCTGAGTCTGCTTTTCTTAGTCAATACGTTCATTTGTATCTTTTTTTAGATTCTACATATAACTGTTATATAATTGTCTTTCTCTGTCTGACTTACTAGAAGTTTATTTTTTTAGAAGTCTCTTTAAAAGTATTGCTTTAAAAACTAACCAACCCTAATGAGTCATGGAATTAGGATTCACCTATAATTTGAAGAATGTGTGATTTTAGTTCTGCAGGAAAATGACCCCCAGAAATGCTGGGCTCTGGTGACGAGTGCATGTGTAATGTATCTGGCTTCAGGATTGTGATGCCAGTCTGGAAGCTTGAGAACATCATCTGGTTTCAGCGACAGGCAGTCACTAGAGCAGTTCCAGCTATTTGCCCACAGCAGGTAGACATGAGATGAAGGGGGTTTTGAATGAATACTCTCTGTTCTGTTTCCCTGTGATCTCTCCCAAAGAACGGTCTCTTTAAGGAGACTGTGTTCTGCTAGTAGGACCCTGAGTGTGCTAGACAGACCTTGGCTAGGATAACTGGGCAGCAAAAAGGTAGATGTGAAGAGTTGTAAGGTGGAGAGACTGGAGGGGCACACTGTCGCCCTTGTGTTCTTGAGAAGAACGGATTTATGCACTGTTCATCAGCTCAGATTCATTTAAACTTCTGGGCTATCTGATTCTCCAGGCAGATGCACTGTACTTGAATGACCCTTTAAAAATTAGTAGAAATTGGGCACAGGACTCCAGCGACACCTCCAGACAGCAACATCTTCCTTAATCACAAGTATGATGGTTGTTTTCAAGGGCTCTTCAGTCAGCTTCTGTGTTGAAGTTCAGGTTCTGCTTACCACCTATTAATCAGCAAATTATTCTCAAACCCCAGCATCTCTGTTTTTAAAATGGGGGAAAATAAATGTCTACCTGTATTAGGGTTCTCCGGGAAAAACAGAACCAATAGGACATAGATGACAGATAGATGGATAGATGACAGTATTTTAAGAAATTGGCTCTTATGAGTAAGGGGGTTGGCAAGCTGGAAGTTTGTATGGTGCGCCAGCAGTCTGGAAAATCAGGTAGCTGCTGTAGTTTTAAGTTTGAAATCTGTAGGGCAGGCTATTAGGCAGAATTAATGCTACAACTTTGAGGCAGAATTTCTTCTTAGGGAAACCATTTTTTGCTCTTAAGGGCTTTAACCAATTAGATAACCATATTATCAAAGATAATCTTCTTTAAGTCAATTGATTGCAGATCAAAGGGCAATTACAAAATACCTTCACTACAACACCTAGATTACTGTTTAATTAAGTAACTGAGTGCTCCTGCCTAATAGAATTGTAGTAATAAAATGAGCCCAAATCCATGTCAATCATTCATTCAGTGCATTACTAAACACATGGGAAGCCCTCAAAAAAGGTTTTCTATTGTTATTTCAATTTAGTCATTGCTAACCCAATGGATGTTTCCATTTTCAAGTTATTTAGCACCTATTGCCATGTGCTAACTCTTGTAGAAACAGGTTTTTAATACCATTCTCAGATTGTGGCATTATTTTCCTTCTTTAGCTGTTTTTTTTTTTTTTTTCAGCCTTGCTAGGATTTTGCACACTGAAGGTGGAAAGAATTGGGAGAAGGAACTTGAATGGAAAGCAGGGAGGTGGCAGAACTACTTCTATTCACTCACCCCAAAGGGGATTTTTTCCGCCCTAGAACTATTTCTTAAGAAGGTACTTGTGTGTGCTCAGTCGTGTCTGACTTTTTGCAACCCCGTGGACTGTAGCCTTCCAGGTTCCTAAATCCATGGGATTTTTCAGGCGAGAATACTGGAGTGGGTTGCCATTTCCTCCTCCTTCTGGACCCAGGGATAAACCTGAGTATCCTGTGTCTCTTGCATTGCAGGCAGATTCTTTACCACTGAGCCACCAGGGAAGCTCTATTTCTTAGTAAGTCATGGTCTAAATTCAGGATATGAGAACACTTGAGAATGTAGACTTCCATCATCAGTCTTCAGCTGGGATTTCCACATATACAACAGAAAGAACTGATGGAGGGAAATTAGTTTCAGCTGTTATTCATTCTAGTAGAATACGAAAAACCCATGAAACAGGACTTAAGTCACTCTTGGCCATAGTTAATTGTAGGCAACTCTGTAGATAAAAACATGTAACCATTGTATATTTTCAGTGGAACTGTAAGTGAATCACACTGTAATTAGAAAAACAAATTTAAATGAAATCAAGTGAAATTTAAGGTGTTTTTTTTTTTTTTTTTTAAGCTATTTGGTAACTGGAGTGAAAGGGCAAAGAAACACAATGAAAAGCCAGAGATTGAAACTTATCAACACCAATATTGTAAGGAACTTTTAAGTTTATTTTGAAGAAAAATTTAAACCAGCAAAATGATATATGGCTTTTTTTTTTTTTTTTTTAAAGAAAAGATATGTGAGTATGTATACTATTGGAAGGACAAAGGGGAAAAATACTAAAAGAATATTAGTTTTGTGGTTTAAAGGAACTCTCAACTAAAAAAGACCACATATTAACACTCAGTGTAATTTCACAGACTAGGTAGAGATCTCTAGTAGCATCTGTTTCTGTTCTGTTTATCTGAGCTGTCACACCTTCTGGAAGGTGAAAGTGAGACTTTGCCCTTTGGCAGCCAAGATTGCCCACAGGCTGAATGGACCATAGGCTGGAGGGACTGGCATTCATCACCTGGCCTCAAAGAACTGCTGATGATCTTAGTGTGATTGTCCCAACCTGGCTTCAACCCCCCAGAATAAATTCTGTAGACTAAAGTTGACTCCTCTCCCTAGTCATCCTCATAGGAGATTGAAGTATATTAACCAGAAGCTAATATATTCGTTTACAAGGGGGTATAGTCCTTTCCAATGACCAGAAAGCTTAGATGACTTATTGAGGGCACATTCTTACTAATTTTGGAATTATTGGGAACCTGGAAGTATAACGGTAAGTTGCGTGATGAATAAGGGATCTGAAAAAAGAGGAGTGTGGTCATTGTTTTTGTTTACTGTTATTTTGGAAGATATTTGAAACTAGCTTATTTTTATAAACTGAGTATGAAATCTGCATTTCATATGGAAAAAAATGAAAAAAATTATATTAGTTATTATTGCATATGTTTGTGGCTCAGTTGCTAGTTGTGTCTGACTCTTTGCAGCCCCATGGATTGTAACCTGTCAGGCTCCTTTGTCCATGGAACTTTCCAGGCAAGAATACTGGGGTGGGTTGCCATTTCCTGCTTCAATGGAACCTGCGTCTCTTAGGTCTCCTTCATTGGCAGGTGGGCTCTTTACCATCAGCGCCACCTGGGAAGCCCCTATTAGTGCATATCACCCCCAAATTTGGCAGATTAAAATAAAAGACATTGTTTAATCTCATAACTTCTGTGGGTCAGGAGTCTGGACATAGCTTTGATTCCCAAAGCTGTCGTTTGATTCACAAGGCTGCAATCAGTGTTGGCCAGGGCTAGGGTCTCATCTGAAGGTTCAATGGATGTAGAATCTTGCTTCCAAGCTCATGTGATCTTGGAGTTCAGTTCATTAAGGGCCTGAGGTCTGAGAGACATCATTATTTACTTTTCATCATGAACCCTATAGCTTTTGTGAAATAAGTAAGCATGGTCTTTATTCCATTGAAGTGACAAAATCCAGAATTCACTATGGGCTTTTGGCCTGTTGCTGCGCACAAGAAGTAGAAATAATCTGAACTATTATCCAAGGCTACCTAGTGGAGGTGCAGGTGTCATCATTTCTAGTCTGCTGACTTGATTGGGTTTAGGGCTGTAAAGCGCTTGACATTATTTTCCTCTCAGGAAAGGGGCACTGAGGCACAGCAGGATTGAACTGGGCTCTGCTGGACCTCAGGAAATTTTCCCTGCTCAAATATTTACCCTCCTACAGAGTCAAAATAGTGCAAAGCCAGAGCGTATTGTCAAACTGCAGCCTAACCCTCAGCCCAGGAGCAGTGTCACAATCGGTAAATTAGTTCTATCACTTTGACCCTAAGGCTTGCTTTAAGAAAGAATTCAGCTGATTTGCCTCCTAGTCATTTCCAGAATCCAGCTGGGTATTTCTCTGCAACCCAGAACAGTTTCTGAGTCACAACCATCATCTATCTGTCTTGTAAGCTGAATCTGATATGGACACCAAGCTGCCTACAGACTTACAGAGTCCTTTAAGCTCCATGTGTCCTCCAGTCATGTAGTTTGGGGGCCTCAAATGTGCCTGCTCTGATCAGGGCCATTCCAGCCTACACCAGGCCTTTTTCAGTGGTGTGCTAAAAACCCACTCTCTGGCCGGGGAGGGAAATGCCTGATTTCTGTGGTGTCGATACTCCCATCATTACTGATTAAAAGCTGCCCATCTGATGTCACTCAGCATGCAGTTAGGTTAGACGCACACCACTGGCTTTCCTCTAGGGCCAGCAGTACACCAGCTGCAGCACACAGCTGTTCTGCACGTTTTAGAAAAGGTACCCTCCGGGTGGAGAAATTAAGAAAAGCTCCTCTCCGGGCAGACCCACACCACCTGTATGCCCTGGTGAGCAATGGCAGGTACCCTTTCCTGCACACGTGGCTTATCGAAGGGAAGGTGATTTTAGGCCCATCACTTCCTCAACTGTGTGCCCTTGTGCAGTCCACATTCTGTGGCAGTCCTGGCTTCGATTCACGATACTCTGTGATTAAGTAAAGTGGATGGAATAAGGGAAAAATGAACCAGGTTACCTGGCAGCCTGAAAACCTGCTCTATGCAGATGTTACTGCCAGGTGGAACATTAATTGTTCCTTAGTCTAATCAGTTTAGTTGCTCAGTCGTGTCCAACTCTTTGCAACCCCATGGACTGCAGCACTCCATGAAGGCTATTATTGCTAAAAAGAGCCTCCAGCTACACCATTCCAGGGATAGACATAATGATATAACTAAAAAGGCTTCAGAAACATAATACCTACAACACTACATATTTAGATTCTAGTCCATTAAATGTTTATCTTTAACAAATGACATTTTAACAACAGTCAAACCCAGGCACACTTAATGTAGTTCTTTACTAAAGAAGCAGTTTCTCATAACTCTATTTAGCCTATCAAATTAACTCTGGAAAATCATCCTTCCCCTTTTTTACAGATGAGGAAACAGTCTGAGGGATTAAATAATTCAAGGTGACTCAGAAAATGGATTCAAGACCAGTTCTGCCTAAATCTCTTTTTACTCTGCTTATACAGATACACCCCAGTACTATGAAACAGACAACCTGAGATAGCTGTGGTGAAGATATTTTATTTTTCATAAAAATATAATTGTACAATGCTCTTCAGAAAAAGGATTCCTTCAATGCCCCCAAATACCATGTGGTTTAGAATTAAATTTCCTCTCTTTTAAAACTAAAAATGTAATTGATAATATGCAACTGATTTTCTGATATATCACATTTATGTTTTTCATTTTTATTAGCCTTTAACTAAAGGTGAGCCCAGTTTAAATCTATACTTTTTATAATGAGTCAAATCAAGCCTATTACAATTCAAAGATGATAAAATAAAATGCTAAATGGTGATGCTCATAAATACTGTCAATTAGCTGGTAAAGAGTGATATGAATTTGCTGCAGCAAGATAAGATTCTGATTCAGATATATTAGAAAGATTTTAGATAAAATAGAAAAAAATTTAAGAACATCAACTATATGCTAAAATTTGACCTAGTCAAACTTATTCCATGTTATACTCAGTTGCTCTAATACACAGCAGGTCTGTGCTAAATTAATGACAGAATATGACTGGCCTAAATACATAAATATATCTCCCTCCTTACCTTCCTTTGGGAAAAAGGAAAAGTGCTCTGTCTACTCAGAGAGGCCTGAGTTCACTGACTCCCCCCTCTTTTGTTCTCTTTCTGTGTGTCTGTTGTCCTTACAGGTAAGTAAGAGATGCCAGGATTTCAGCTTGCTGCCCCCTAACTGGAATGGGGCGAGAAATGCTCCAGCTGTCTTCATCAGGGACGTTTATTAACGTGCTTCAGGGGGCCCAGGTGTGCAGCCTGCACAGAACCCAAAGCAATTGGAGCTTTCTTATTTAAGACCAATGAACTTTCTCTTGGTTTGATCTACTGCAAGATACCAAATAGACCGGTCTCAGAATAAACTCAAATAAATTATAATTTACTTTGACCCAAAATTACACATCCTCTACCTGAGGACAAAGTCAGTGCTCTTTCTTGTAAAGGGCAGCAGGAGAACAGCTTAAAGGAGCCAGTGATTTAAAATCACAACCAGAGAAGAAACACTTGGAGCACAATGGAGACATTCCATAGAAGAGCCACATTCATTTGGAATGTTTGCTTTGAAAACAACTCTTCTGGGGAATTCAAAAGGTACTGAACAAAGCAACAGAGAGTTAAATCTTGGGTTGTTTTGCAAAATAAAAATATACATTTGAGTAGACCAGATGGCAAAAACATAACCCATTACAATCTGAACACTGTATTTAAAACATTTAAATTCTCAAGTCCTGAATATTAACAATCTATCTATATTTATGATCCAAAAAAGACATTAAATACTCTTAAACCCCTAGTCCTCCAGAACAGAGAGACCCAACAGACTGGGCTAGTGGTTTATCAGCTGTCACAAAGGACTGGACTTGGGATCTGAGTCTGGGACCTACGCACGAGAGCACTTTAGGAACTCAGGGAGGCACTTAATTCCAACGCATGGCCTCAGAGAAGGGACGGAAGTACCTTGTCACCTGAAACTACGTGGTCCGTCTCATGTTCCGCCTCACAGACAAGCTAGACTAGAATGCCTCCTCCTAAACTAGTTTGTGACAAAACACATTATATTTGGAAACCAAATGTTTGCTTCCTCAGAGCAAAGAACAATTACAATTTAGCAGCAACGGAGACCACAACCTCCTTTTTTAACTACGCGAAAGAAAAGAGAGAGTGTTAAAGTGTCTCAGTGGGGACGTCAAAAGATTCCCAGGTCTGAGTGTACCATATGAGTGTGATTCCTCAACCATCATTCCATTTGGTAGCCAGGAAGAAAGCAAAGGCAGCTGTGATGGGAATTGGAGAAAACGCCTCTGCCCTCGCCCCTCCCACCGGGCCCCCTGACTGGCGGTGCTGGGTAAGACTCTGGCTCCAGTGCTTCACTCCGGAGCGGAGGCAGGGCCAGAGCCCAACCGGAGGCACAGCCGCAGTGTATTTCTCTCTGGCTCAGAATACATTCATAAGGAAACTCAAGTCAGGGAAGAAACTAAGTGTTCTGGTTATAGCTAAAGCCATTTGACCCACCAGCAATGTGTCCCTCGTTTGGTTCCGGATCTCCTGAGGCAGAAACTCCCATCTCAGCAGCTAATTTCATCCCACTGTCTTTAGAACAATTCTCCTAATTAGTTGACTACACAACGAAATGTGTGTGAACATTCACTCCTGCCCTCCCCCATATACATACAGAAACACATACAATAGAAACACACACATACATACATACTCTGGGTTGTCAAGATGATATATGCTGCTGAAATGCCTAACAGGTTATTTCTTATTTCAAAATAAAAAGTTTGACTGATTATTCTCCAAGTATGGATCAGGCCCTAATAAACTTGTATAAATACAGTTTGAAAAGACAGCAATTAAAGTTTTAAATAGAAGCTATCTTAAGGACTTTCTTGATGGATTTTGTTAATGTGTACATTATTTAAAACAGGCATATCATTATGGATTACAAAAATAGAAGTGTATATATTTGTTACTATATATTCACAGCTTATGCTGGAATGGCTCACAGGAGAAATCATGGTTCATGCAGAAAATAAACATGACTCAAGTAAATATAAAGAAATCAGATTAGGTCCATAAAAGGCTGAGGACTTAGTAGTTAGTCATCAGCCCATTTGGTTTCTCTTTGTAGGGCAATCAAGAACATGAAAGGAAATGACACCCAAACACACATACAAATACAATTACATGAAGTACATGGAAAGAATATAAATTAACCAGTAAAGCAATGTGGAGTTGAGGTGCAAAAATACAATCTTCACTCACTCTTTCTTTTCTTGTGCTTTCAAGCATCGCAACATGGCAATACCAACCAGAACGAGTCTGAATGTCTGTAAATTTTCTAAGTGTTGAAAATCAAAGCAAAATTCTTTGAGATCTATGATCACACATTTTGGTAGAAACTGCAGATTTACAGAGATGACTGAGCAGTAGGTAGTAAATGGAGCCAAGAAGCACAATCTTGCCTATTTATCCTCCATAGGGTCAGAATATTGGCTTCAGTCACTGACTCATCATTTCATATGATCTTCACCCTGAAAAGTAAAGTTACTAATGTAAGAATGTTTTCAAAGAGGTTTGGTTAATCTGTTTTAATACGCATTTTTAAAATTTAGTATCTACAGGAAGACTATTTTTAAATATAGACTGAAAGAAAACTGAACTGAGTGGCTTTTTTCCCATTAATTCCATTTAGATTAAGGCAAATATTACTTCATATAATAAAAGTGATCAAAAAGCCAATCCTTCAATTCCATAAAAAATTCTAAAAATAATTTTATTTATGTATTTATTTTTGGCTATGCTGGGTCCGTGTTACTGTGCAGGCTTTTCTCTAGTTGCGGTGAGCAGGAGCTACTGTTTGTTGCAGTGCACAAGAGTCTCATTATGGTAGCTGCTCCTGGGGAGCATGGGCTCTAGGGAGGTCAGGCTTTAGCAATTGCGGGTCCTGGGCTCCAGTGCACAGGCTCAACAGTTATAGCCCAGAGGCTAAGTTACTCCACAGTATGTGGGATCTTCTCAGATTAGGGATTGAACTTGTGTCTCAGATTCTTTACCAGTGAGCCACCAGAGAGTCTCTTCGTAACAATTTTTTTAAAGGATAAAAAATTTATAACATTTCCTTATAAAAAACAATCACAATGATGAACAAATCAACACATGACACCTTCATTCTAAAATACAGCCTCATCAACAAATGGTGCTGAGACAACTATATCTTCACATGCAAAAGAATTAAGCTGGACTTCTATCTTATACCACATAGAAATATTAACTCAATAGATCAATGATATGTAAGACCTAAAAGCATAAAGCTCTTAGAAGAAAACGTTGGGGCAAATTTTCACGACCTTGGATTTCACAGTGAATTGTTAGGGTACCCAAAGCATGAACAACAAAATTAAAAATAGATAAAATGGACTTCCTCAAAATTAAAGTCTTTTGTGCACCAAAGGACACTATCAAGAAAGTGAAAAGACAACCTATAGTATAGGAGAAATATCTGTAATCATATATCTGATAAAGGTCTAGAATCCAGAATATATAAAGAATTCTTACAACTCAACAACAAAATGAAGAACAACTCAATTAAAACATGGGCAAGGGACATACACAGACGCTTTTTTCAAAGATATACAAATGGCCAGCAAGCACATGAAAAGTTGCTCAGCATCATTAAGGAAAAATGGAAATCAAAACCACAATCAGATGCCACTTCACCAGGAAGGCTACATTTTTCAAAAATGAAAATAAAAAGTGTTGGCAAGATGCAGAGAAATGGGAAACTTCATATACTGTGGTGGTAATGTAAAACATTTCAGCTGCTGTGGGAAATAATTTGTAGTTCTTCTAAAAAATACATAATTACCATATGACCCAGCAATTCCACTTCTGGTATACACCCAAAACAATTGAAAACGGGCACTCAAATGTATACTTATACACGCATGTTTATAGTAACACTGTTTGCAACAGCCAAAGGTAGAAACAAATATCCATCAATGGATAAATGGATAAATAAATTGTGGTATACATGTATAAGAGAATATTATGCAGTCATAAAATGGAATGAGATACTGATACATGCTACAAAGTGGATGAACCTTGAAAACATTATGCTAGCTCATTCAAGAAGCCAGACACAAAAAAGTCACACACTTATGAGTCCATTTATACAGAATATCCAAGAACAGGTAAATCCACAGAGACAGAATGCAGATTCATAGTTACCAGGACCTGGAGGGAGGGTGACAGAGTAACCACTAATGAGTTTAGAGTTTTCTTTTGTGGTGATACAATGTTTTCTAAATAGACAGAGGTGGTTGTTGTACAACAGTGTGAAAATCCCAAATGCCTCTCAATTGTTACTTTAGAATGATTAATTTTATGTTATGTGAATTTCTCCCTAACTAAAAAAAAATCCTTACGGTGATGGGCTACTGAAATAGATAGAGCCTGAGCTAGGTGAGGACAGGTTCTACCTACAGCTGTGTGACCCTGGGCACCTTACCAAGCTCCTGTACTATTTCTTTATCTATAAAGTAAAAAGTACAATTATACTTAACGCAGTGATTGGAGGAAATAATTAAGATAAATATAAGTGAAAGTACTTTGTAAATCAAAATCAAAATAAAAGGTATTGTTATTATTAACAATAACTAGGGGATTCCCTGTTGGTCCAATGGTTCAAACTTGGCATTTTCACTGCTGTGGGCCTGGGTTCAATCTCTGATTGGGGAACTATTACCCCACAAGCTGTGCAGTGAGGCCAATAATAATAATGACAACTACTAGAATGGTATACTCTCATTTATCGACGAACTCTACTTTTTAAAATTGCCATGAATTTATCAGCTGCTCTTTATAGACCCCATGTATAACACATTTCAATATTTAGAATATAATGCCATTTCACTTGGTTACCAGTGTATTACAAATGACATCACCATTTTATTTGAAAACACAGCAAGGGAAGCGGTCAACAGAAAGCCTATTTTGAGTCACTCCTCTGAAGATAAACTCTTCCATGTACCGTACTCACAGGAGTTGCTGTTAGCGTCTGTCTTCCCAGCTTTCATGTGCCTGCTTGAGTTCTGCTGAGATTTGCTCTGCTCTTCTCCAGTGAGTAGGGCCTTTATTTCAGAAGGGATTTTACCTTGGTCCATTGCCATGCACCACTGCTTGTACTGAAATATGTAAAATATAATTGAGTAAAATTCTACTAGTCAGGTAGAAAATCCTAGACAGAACAACTCCCATAACTAGAGGTCAAACTGGCTGCTGGCAACCCCACCTTCTACTGTATTCCTATTCATGACCTAGGACATGGATGAGGCCTGCTATCTTCAGAAAGGAGGGTGAAAAACTACCACTGAATTTCCTTGTGATGTGCTGGAGTACTGCTCAGATGTAAAAGGCCCCTCTGGCTAAAATACCACCTCCCTGTGGAGTGCCACGGGAGAAGGCAATGGCACCCCACTCCAGTACTCTTGCCTGGAGAATCCCATGGACGGAGGAGCCTGGTAGGCCGCAGTCCACAGGGTTGCTAAGAGTTGGGCACGACTAAGCAACTTCACTTTCACTTTTCACTTTCATGCATTGGAGAAGGAAATGGCAACCCACTCCAGTATTCTTGCCAAATTTAACTGGAGAATCCCAGGGACAGAGGAACCTCTTGGGCTGCCGTCTATGGGGCTGCACAGAGTCGGACACGACTGACGTGACTTAGCAGCAGCAGCAGCAGTAGAGTGCCACACATCAAAATTCATCTCTTTGTGCTGACTGTCACATTATTATTTCCACTTCTAAAGTAAGTAACTTTGTAATTTCCTTTCTCTAGTTCATAAATATTCACTAAATATCTACTTTCTACCAAAGTGTATACTATAGACTTTGGGGGTATAAAAGATTAGTCAATCCAAAGATTAAGTCCTCCAGTGGCTTACACTGCAGGAGGTAAAAAAATAATTTATTAAAAAAAAATTTATAAGTTAAATTCAGCATATTAAAAAAAAAAGTCTGCTGAATAGTGTGCATCTGGACTCTCGCCATGCCCCAACCTGACCTTCTAAAAAGCTGGGGCAGCCTGTCCCCATGTTAATGATCATGTTAGCTACATCTTTCTCTTTTCCAACCTATCACCTCCTCCCCTGAGCTTACAGTACTATCGAGGTTTCTATTCTCTTGAAATCTGAATGAATGAATAAAAGCAGGCCTAATAGTACCGTACAATGCATATTGTTACATATTGTTATACTGCTTTTTCCACTTAGCAATATATTGTGTCTTTCCATATCAGTACATACACATGTGCACTGTGATTTTCATGGGCTACAAAGTAGTCCAATATATGAATGTAGTATGATTTATTTAACCAATCCCTGACTGTTGAGCATTTGGGTTATTCTCCTTTTTGTCTCATATCGTAAATAATCCCTTAGTGAAATAGTCACTTTCTACTCCCACCAAGAACGTATGAAAAATGAGTATTTCCCTATGTTCTCTCTAACAGATAAATATTCTCTCTCATGTTCATCAACTGTATAGCTGAAAACTCGTATCTTCAGGTTTTCATACAATTTAGGTTGACTGTTTCGTACATTTACTGACAGGCTTTCTCACCATTTCCAGTTCCTCTCTAAGAGCACAAATGGCTCTTTCCCGGCTGGATACCAATTCTTCCAAATACTGATACCGCAGTTTTTTCCTGGCCCGGCATTCTCTTGCACTCTGCCGGCTCCTCTCGAGTTTTGCCTTCAAGTCAATTTTGGCTGGCTTTCGACCACGTTTGCCGGGCTTCTTCACTTTACCTCCAACCACCTTCAGCAAGAGAAAGTAGTCGTCATTTTTTTTCCTTAGTTCTGAGTCTAGGAAAGTGACTGTGGCTGCATATTAGCAAGGAAAACATTTACAAATAAATAGAGCCCACGGAACTAAGAAAGCACGATCCCATCAAATGCCTTATGATTCTTTGCTTCATATTTTTTTCTGATACTTTTCACACCAAGAATAGGGAAGAAACAGTGTAAGTGTTCATTATTTCTACTAAACTTTTTTCATAATAAACTTTACATAGCTTTATAGTAAACTTTGGGTTTCTCTGGTGGCACAGACAGTAAAGAATCCACCAGCAATGTGGGAGATGTGGGTTCGATCTCTGGGTTTGGACGATCCCCTGGAGGAGGGCAAGGCAACCCAGTTCAGTATTCTTGCCTGAAGAATTCCCATGGACAGAGGAGCCTGGCAGGCTATAGTCCATGGGGTTGCAAAGAGTCGGACACGACTGAGCAACCAAGCACACACTCATAGTACACTTTATGAACCATAAGCAGCTGGATAACAAGAAACTGCCATTACACATTTTGTTCACAAATTATTTTTATTAAGAAAGTCATAAGTAAATAAAAATCAGTATTGAAAAGTGTAAGTTCAGTATGATCTCAATCTCACAAAACAACACGTAGAAGAAAGGATCTTAACCAAAGGTCAGTGAGGACTTTTCCAATAGGTGTGATTAGAAAAAGCTTCTTTCTCATCTGTATTTTTAATTATTTTCAGTATTTATAATTAGAAAAATATAAAATTTCTATTTAAAATTGGGTGTATATATAAATAAGTACGTATCCTAAGCAATTTGGCTCTCAATTCCCTCTTCAAATTTGTTGAGCCCAAAGGAACACACGGGAAGACCCTGACATTTTCGGGATAATTCTCTCCTGCCATTAGAAGTCTATAATTATAACCCTGGGACTGTCTCAGGAGATTCTGCCTGCTCCCACTGGTGTCACAGACATCCTCTCAATACCCCTGCTGTTCAGTTACCTGCACAGGCATGGTTTTTTGGTGACTGGCAAAGTAATCTAATCTTCTTCATTGTTTAGCTTTGGAGTTTCCCCAAGTTCTTACACAAGATATAACTATGAGATAAAGGTAATGAATTTTAAAATACATGAACCTGAACTTATACATCAAATGAATTTCCTTTAAAGGAGTCACTTTGAAAGGGGTACATTTACTCCAATGAATAACCTTTCTTGAAAGCTGCTTTTGGAGCCAGTTTCTTATAGGCCACAACACAATACACCATATTACTTTCAAGTAATACATTATTCTTTAAATTCCCAAGCAATCTGATTGTCCACTTTGTTTATCCAATGAGGTTACAAATGATGTCTAGTTCTTTCTGAAGATTACCTTCAAAGAATAAAAATGTTACAACTTCAGTATACTGAAAGGGATATTACTGAGGCTTTAAAAGTTAAAGTTAAGTCGCTCAGTTGTGTCCAACTCTTTGCGACCCCATGCACTGTAGCCCACCAGGCTCCTCCATCCATGGGATTCTCCAGGCAAGAATACTGGAGTGGGTTGCCACTGCCTTCTCCAGGGGATCTTCCCGACCCAGGGATCGAAACCAGGTCTCCCGCAATTGCAGGCAGACGCTTTAAAGGCAATTTTAAAAGAGAAGATGAAAAACTCAAACACTGGCAAATCATTGAACTAAATGTAGAAGTCTTAACTAGGTAACAAAACTTAAAGGATCAATCTTCATTTGGATATTAAAACTCTGATTTGTTTGTATGCTTGAAATCACCATTAATACTATACACCAACAATGCCCAGTACCTTGTAAAGATCAGATCATTGCTTAGTATCATGGTTAGATCAGGAAAACCAAATTTCATATGTGAGTCAGCTACATTTACCAAATCCTGTGTCACAATATGACAGCTAACCATTGCATCCAGCATTTTATAGAGTGGCTCTGAAATGAGACTGAATACTCCGAGGCTCTTGGAAAAAAAATCTTTCCTTTCTACCACCATCTTCAAAGCTAACTGCTTCAGTGCTACTCCCAAATTAGTTTGAACTTTTCAAAAACTGGTCTTTTAAAGCTTTCCTATTCTGTATCATCACGTTTTTTAAATTTCAGTATAATAATATACACGCCTGGGAACTTTTCTTCACAGTTAAGTATACAATTAGCAATTGCTGGGTAACTAGTTGATCCAAGTATTACTATGGGCTAAATTTTAAATTATGCTTATCAACTGTGCAATTTTAATAAAGTATTTTGAAATCACCCTTCATTAAAACAAAGTATATTTGCTATTGATAGTTTTTAAAAAGCAATATGCTGCTAAGTTACTTCAGTTGTGTCCAACTCTGTGCGACCTCAGAGACGGCAGCCCACCAGACTCCCCCGTCCCTGGGATTCTCCAGGCAAGAACACTGGAGTGGGTTGCCATTTCCTTCTCCAGTGCATTAAAGTGAAAAGTGAACGTGAATTTGCTCAGTTGTGTCCAACTCTTAGCGGCCCCATGGACTGCAGCCCACCAGGCTCCTCCATCCATGGGATTTTCTAGGCAAGAGTACTGGAGTAGGTCGCCATTGCCTTCTCCCAAAAAGCAATATATTTATAGCCTAAACCCATGTCCTTAGTGAAATAAATGGTAATCACATCTATTCTTTATATAGTAAAATGAGTCATCAATCACACACCATTACAAACCAGTATCTTCATATATTGCTGTTTTTAATTAATTAATTCAGGAATGGAATTCAGGAATGGCGCCTTTGAGAAGTCAGAAGGACATAGTGTACTGCACAAACTTCACTGATTTTTTTTACACAAACTTAGTGTAGTCATAAAAATCAAACAAAAGGTATAACCCTTTGTTTAGTTTTCACAGAAGTAAAATATTTAAATTGCAACTATTTCCTTTTTTTTTTTTTAATTAGAAAGGCAGAGTAAATAAACCCAGGGTTCCTGTACTTTACATCATCTGTAAAATTACATTTAAGACCACATAACCACCACTTCTCTAGCTTAATTTTTCCTCAGTCAGTAATAAACTGAAATTTTGGCTTTTGGTGCCAGCTAAAATCTGATTAATGTACCAGTTTTCAAGAGAGTCAAGCACATCACAGGATTATTGTAAATCTTAAGTAAAATAATGTATGAAAGCACTTTGTTTAAAAAAGGAGGGGATTATCATCATACAAACGCAGGTTAGTATAATAGTTGCCTTAACAACTGAACTTTACGTATTTCATACGCCATAAACCTTGGGGGATGGATAAGGGAAGTTAATTAGAAATGAGGAACCAGGAACTAAAACTGAAATCAACCCCACGAATTCCTTAAATATGTCTGAAACAAAAGTTATTCTTATCAATGCTTCTTAAAATTTTCATAAATTCAAAGGCAACCACACACTCTCATTCTCTGAGGAAGCACATTAATGTGGCTAAATAAAAGTACTAATTTGTGCACAACACCGACTCCAAAGAAAACTATTAAAATAACTCTCCAATTTAACTTTTTTTTCTGTTCTAATTTTACTTCTACTAACACAGGACCACATAAAAGTTTAAACAGCTGTTTTTAAAACAGTGTACTTTATCCACCATCCATTTTACCTCCTTTTCCTCCCCAAGACATATTTGTTAGCTCAGGACAGAAGGTCCTAGGGGAAACACTCACAAGGCCTGTGTCCCTAACACCCAGCATTAAGAAAAGCAACCTGCTAGCCAATGCTTTTTCTTGCTCTGCACAGCAAACTTATTTAACAAAGGCAGGATATTAGGGATGTTAGATTTCAGTTGCGTGTTGCATGCGCTCAGTCATGTCTGACTCTTTGCAACCTCACAGACTGTACCGCCAGGCTCCTCTGTCCATGGAATTTTCCAGGCAAGGATACTGGAGTGGGTTGCCATTCCCTTCTCCAGGGGATCTTCCTGGCTCAGAGACTGAACCCACATCTCTTGTGTTGCCTGCATTGGCAGGCGGATTCTTTACCACTGAGCATTCTTTACCACCTAGGGTTTCACAATGAGTTCACAATAAATGTTTAATAAATATGACAGATAAAACACAAAAGACAGACTTCCCTGGCCGTCCAGTGGTTAAGACTTCACATTTACAATGCAGGGCGTGCAGGTCTGATCCCTGATCAGGGAACTAACATCCCACATGCCACGCAGCCAAAAAAATATATTAAAAAATAAATAAAAATTTTAAAAAACCCACAGAAGACATTCCTAAGTAACCAATGAGTCATAGAAGAGATCACAAGGGAAATCAGAAAAATACTTTGAGATGAATGAACAGGAAAATACAACATACCAAAACTTATAAGATACAGCTAAAGCAGTGCTCAGAAGTAGCTACAAACACCTAAATTAAGAAAGATTTTAAAGGCAATAACCTAACTTTTTACCCTAAGAAACTAGAAAAAAAGAGCAAATTAAACTGAAAACAAGTTGATGGAAAGAAATAATAAAATCAGAGTAGATATAAATAAAACAGAGAATGAAAAAACAATCAAAACCAAAAGTTGGTGCTTCAAAAAGACCAACAAAATTGACAAACCTTTAGCTAGACTGATCGAACAAGAGAAAATGTTCAAAACCCTAAACTCAAAACTGAAAGAAAAGACATCACTATTACCTTTACCAAAGTAAAAATGATTACAAGAGAAGACTATGAAAAATTGTATGCCAAAAAACCAGATAACCTAGTTGAAATGGACAAATTTCTAGAAAGATACAAAGTAGCAAGAGTGACTCAAGAAGGAATAAAAAAATCTAAAAAGACTTATGACAAATAAAGAGACTGAAAGAGTAATCAAAAAATTTCCCATAAAGAAAAGTCCAGGTCCAGGTGACTTCATTGGTAAATTAACCAAGCATTTTAAAGAATTAACACTAATTCTTCACAAACCCTTCCAAAAAAACAAGAGGAAAGAACATAGCAAGTTCATTCAATGAGCCAAAATTAGCCTGATAACAAAAAACCAAGATATAAGAAAACTACAGACCAACATGTCTTAAGAATATAGATGGAAAAATCTTCAATAAAATACTAGCAAACTAAATCTAACAGCATATAAAGAGGATTATATACCATAACTGGATGATTTATCCCAGGAATAAAGGTTGGTTTAACAACCAAAAATCAATTAGTGTAATATACCATATCAATAGGAGAAAAGACAAAAATTACATGTTCATCTCAACAGACTCAGTAAAAGCACTTGACAAATACAACACCCTTATATTATTTAAAAAAGCAAACCTTCAAAAAACTAGGAATAGAAGGGAACTTCAACCTGGTAAAGAGCATCTATGAAACAAACACCCACAGCCAACATCATGTAGAGGTGAAAGACTGAAATCTTTCTCCAAAGATCAGAAACAAAACAAGGATTCTGTCCTCTCCAGTCATGTCTATTCAACATTGTGTTGGAGGTTCTAGCCACAGCAATCAAGAAAAAGAAAGAAGGCATTCAGATTATAAAGGAAAATTTCTATTTGAGGATGATATGATCTTATATACAGAAAATTCTAAGGAATCTGCAAAAAAACTATTAGAACTCATGAGTTGAACAAAGTTGCAAGATACAAGATCAAGATAAAAATATCAGTTGTGTTTCTATACACAATGAACAAGCTGAAAATGAAATTATGGAAACATTCCATTTAGAATAGTATCAAAAATAATAAAATATTTAGGAATAAATTTAATGAAAGAACTGCAAGACTTGTATACTGAAAACCACAAAAATCACTGTAAGAAATTAAATAAGATATAATAAAAAGACATTCCCTGTTAATGGGTTGGTAGACTTAATACTGTTAAGATGAGTACTCCCCAAACTGAGCTACAGATTCAACACAATTTCTATCAAAATTCCAGATGACTTTTTGCATAAATTGACAAGATAATCCTAAAATTCATATGGAAATACAATGGACCCAAAATAGCCAAGGCAATCTTTTAAAAGAACAAAGGCAGAGGACTCCCACTTTCTGATTTCAAAACTTATTAGAAAGCAATAGGAATAAAGATAGTGTGGTACTGGCACAAGGACATAGAGATCAATGGAAAAGAACTGTAAATCACATAAGAGACATACCCAGAATATAACACTCACACTCAACAATAAAAAGATAAATAATCCAATTAGAATGTGGGCAGAATATTTGAACAGACAGTTCTCCAAAGACATATGCCAATAGGGGAAATGTGAATCAAAATCATGAGATACCTCTTTAAACCCACTAGGACGGCTGCTGCTGCTGTGTAATCAAAAAGACAGCCCAGAACAAGTATTGGTACAGATGTGGAGGAATGGAAGCTTCATACATGGTTGATGGGAATGGAAAATGGCGGCCACTTTGGAAAACAGTTTGCCAGTTCCTCCAAAATATTAAACACAGAATTACCATATGACTCAGAAATTCTATGTCTTGTTTTATCTCCAAAAGAAATGAAAACATACATCCACATAAGAAATTGTACACAGATGTTCAGGGCACCATTCATTATTCATGATGGGTAAAAAATGGAAACCAACCAAATGTGCAAAGGTTGATGAATGGGTAACAAAATATGGTGGATCCAAACAGTGGAACATTGTTCAGCCATACAAGGGAATGAAGTGCTGATACCACGGTAAAACATGACTGAACCTTGAAAACATGCCAAGAGAAAGAAGTGGAAATACAAAAGGGTGTATGATTCCATTTATACAGACTGTCTAGAGCAGGCAATGTATAGCAACAGAAAGCATATCAGTGGTTGCTTAGGGCTGAGAAGGGGAGGGAGAGAATAGGGAGTGACTGCTAAAGGGCTTGTTGTTTGTTTTTTAAATGAATAGATTGTTTTTAAGATCTGTTTTAGGTTTACAAGAAAATTCAGCAGAAAGTACAGAGAGTTCCATATATCCTCTCTCTCTGCCCACACAGTCTCCTCTATTAACATCCTGCATTAGCATGGTACATTTGTTACAACTGATGAGCCTCATGTTGGTATTAATAAGTAAAGACCATAGTTTACTTGAGAGTTTACTCTCTGTTGTATAATTCTGTGGGTTCTGACAAACCCATCTGCCACTGCAGTATCATACAGAGTATTTCCACTGCCCGAAAACCTCCTGCACTCTACCTATTCCTCCCCCCTCACCCTGAAACCTTGGCAAGCACTGACCTTTATTACTATCTCTATAGCTTCGCCTTTTCCAGAATGTCATGTAGTGGAGTCGTACAGTATGTAGTATGTAACCTTATTCAAACTGGCTTCTTTCACTTAGCAATATGCATTTAAGTTCCTTCACACCTTTTTGGAGCTTAATAATGTGCTTCTTTTTAATCACTAAATAATATGAGTAACTTCCTCCATTATATGGATATACCTCAGTTTATTTATAAGGGATTCTTTTGGGGGTGATGAAAATGTTCTAGAATTATCAATAGACAGTGGTGATCACTGCAAACTCTGAATAAATACACTAAAAAAAAAATCACAAAATTGTATATTTGTAAAGGATGAATTTTATAGTATGGACTATTTTTAAAAATGACATGAACCTTAGAGAACAGAAAACAGCAGCAAAGGAAAAATGAAGGTGCCACAGAGACACAAGCAGATGAGGAGGAAAAAAACATGACGGGGGTGGAAGGTTTGAGCATGCTGCTGCTGCTGTTGCTGCTACTAAGTCACTTCAGTCGTGTCTGACTCTGTGAGACCCCAGAGACAGCAGCCCACCAGGCTTCCCCGTCCCTGGGATTCTCCAGGCAAGAACACTGGAGTGGGTTGCCATTTCCTTCTCCAATGCATGAAAATGAAAAGTGAAAGTGGAGTCACTCAGTCGTGTCCGACTCCTAGCGACGCCATGGACCGTAGCCTACTGGGCTCCTCCGTCCATGGGATTTTCCAGGCAAGAGTACTGGAGTGGGGTGCCACTGCCTTCTCCGACCGGCTCCCCAGTCAGTGGGTTTAATTTCCGTGGAAAGAGGAGGCATGATTTAGGTGCAAGTCCTTCAGGGGCTTCTTCAAAAAAGGAAGACTCCAGTGTCCAGAGGAAGTCCTATTCCAAAGATTTTTGTATCATTTTACTTTCAGTGTTTTCAGAACAAACAACAAAAACAAATTCAGAGCCAACTCAGGGTGTGCAGGGAGACAGCACTCATTCTCTCTGCCGACAAGCCCTAACCCTAACCCTCCACATGGCAGCTCACATTATTTCACACCACTGGAGGGGAAAACTGTTATCCTCACCTTTTTCAGGTAAGGTGGGGAAAATTCATTTCTTTATTCAACAACCATTTATTGAACGCTCACTTTGCCCCAAACACTGTCAAACTCTAGAAATGTTAATACAAGAAGATAGGGTCCTTACCTTTAATGTATTTTGACTTGTGAAATGCAGCAGACATATAATAACATTATAAAGGGCAAGATATCAGAATACACAGAGATGCTGCTGGTAAGGAGATGCACATGCATGCGTGCACGTGTGAGCGCATGCAGGCACACACACAACACACACGGTGATCTATTTCATGGATGACCCAATGTTTTTATTTTTTATTGAAGGATAATTGCTTTACAGAACTTTGTTTTCTGTCAAACCTCAACCTGATCAGCCATAGGTATACATATATCCCCTCCCTTTGAACTTCCCTACCATCTCCCTCCCCATCCCACCCCTCTAGGTTGATACAGAGCCCCTGTTGAGTTCCTGAGCCACACAGCAAATTCCCGTTGGCTATCTGTATTACACATGGTAATGTAAGTTTCCATGTTACTCTTTCCACACATCTCACCCTCTCCTCCCCTCTCTCCGTGTCTGTAAGTCTGTTCTCTATGTCTGCTTCTCCACTGCTGCCCTGTAAGTAAATTCTTCAGTACCACTTTTCTAGATTCCATATATATGCATTAGAATACAATATTTAACTTTCTCTTTCTGACTCACTTACTCTGTATGATAGGTTCTAAGTTCATCCACCTCATTAGAACTGACTCAAAGGTGTTCCCTTTTATGGCTGAGTAATGTTCCCTTGTGTATATGTACCACAACTCCTTTATCCATTCATCTGTCGATGGACATCTAGGTTGCTTCCGTGTTCTAGCTATCGTAAACAGTGCTTCAGTGAACAATGGGTACACGTGTCTTTTTCAATTTTGATTTCCTCAGGGTATATGCCTAGGAGTAGGATTGCTGGGTCATATGGTAGTTTTATTCCTAGTTTTTTAAGGAATCTCCATACTGTCTTTCATAGTGGCTGTATCAATTTACGTTCCCACCAACAGGGCAAGAGCGTTCCCTTTTCTCCACACCCTCTCCAGCATTTATTGTTTGTAGACTTTTTGATGATGGCCATTCTGACCAGTGTGAGGTGATATCTCATTGTAGTTTTGATTTGCGTTTTTCTAATAATGAGCAATGTTGAGCATCTTTTCATGTGTTCGTTAGCCATCTGTATGTCTTCTTTGGAGAAACGTCTGTTAGGTCTTTTCCCCACTTTTTGATTGGGTTGTTTGTTTTTCTGGTATTGAGTTGTAAGAGCTGCTTGTATATTTTGGAAATCAATCCGTTGTCAGTTGTTTCATTTGCTATTATTTTCTCCCACTCTGAGGGTTGTCCTTTCACCTTGCCTATAGTTTCCTTTGCTGTGGAAAAGCTTTTAAGTTTAATCAGGTCCCACTTGTTTACTTTTGTTTTTATTTCCATTACTCTAGGAGGTGGGTCATAGAGGATCTTGCTTTGGTTTATGTCATCTAGTGTTCTGCCTGTTTTCTTCTAAGAGTTCTATAGTTTCTGGTCTTACATTTAGGTCTTTAATCCATTTTGAGTTTATCTTTCGGTGTGGTGTTAGGAAGTGCTCTAAACATGTAGCAGTCCAGTTTTCCCAGCACCATTTATTGAAGAGGCTGTCTTTGCCCCATTGTATATTCTTGCCTCCTTTGTCAAAAATAAGGTACCCATAGGTGCATGGGTTTATTTCTGGGCTTTCTATCTTGTTCCATCGCATGGATGACCTAATTTTAGTTCAAAGATTTTCAACATCAGAGCAAAGCCTAGAACCCAAGTCCCCTGATTAGCATCATAGCAGCTTGTCACAAGATGACTATCATCAAGCATGACTATTTCCCTTCTAGATTCCCAGGTAGGACTCATTAACCTGAACACGTAATTCCCTGAAGAGACTAAAACTGACAGATGCTTTATATGCACTGCTATATTAATGCTAAATAGTCACTCATTTAATGACTAGATTCATTTACTCCAACTCACTAGTCACTTGATGGGGGGAGTGGTGAGGAGATTAAGTAACAAATGTTTTCACTTTATGCTTCTTTGAAATTTCCCTCAACTCTCCATGCCCACTCACTGAAGTCATGCCAATTTACTCCTTTACAAAATCCCTGATTTAGTTCTTCTTTTCTATTCCTCCTACATCACTACCCTACTTACAGACTATTACCACAGGTTCCTGGCAGGTCTCTCTTCCATGTCTCCATGTCTGTCCTTAACTTCCTTGGTTAATCTATCTTACAAAGAACATCCAAATTAACTTTTCTTTTCCACTTATTAAAATAACTTTAGTGTGTTTTTCTTTATTGTGAAAAAGTAATACCTAATCATTACAGAAATGAATAAACTTTAAGGGCCCCTAGATATTCACGACCCAAATAATCATGATGGTGTGATCACTCACCTAGAGCCAGACATCCTGGAATGCGAAGTCAAGTGGGCCTTAGGAAGTATCACTACGAACAAAGCTAGTGGAGGTGATGGAATTCCAGTTGAGCGATTTCAAATCCTGAAAGATGATGCTGTGAAAGTGCTGCACTCAATATGTCAGCAAATTTGGAAAACTCAGCAGTGGCCACAGGACTGGAAAAGGTCAGTTTTCATTCCAATCCCAAAGAAAGGCAATGCCAAAGAATGCTCAAACTACTGCACAATTGCACTCATCTCACACGCTAGTAAAGTAATGCTCAAAATTCTCCAAGCCAGGCTTCAGCAATACGTGAACTGTGAACTTCCTGATGTTCAAGCTGGTTTTAGAAAAGGCAAAGGAATCAGAGATCAAATTGCCAACATCTGCTGGATCATCGAAAAAGCAAGAGTTCCAGAAAAACATCTATTTCTGCTTTATTGACTATACCAAAGCCTTTGACTGTGTGGATCACAATAAACTGTGGAAAATTCTGAAAGAGATGGGAATACCAGACCACCTGACCTGCCTCTTGAGAAACCTGTATGCAGGTCAGGAAGCAACAGTTAGAACTGGACATGGAACAACAGACTGGTCCCAAATAGGAAAAGGAGTACATCAAGGCTGTATATTGTCACTCTGCTTATTTAACTTATATGCAGAGTACATTGGAGAAGGCAATGGCACCCCACTCCAGTACTCTTCCCTGGAAAATCCCATGGACGGAGGAGCCTGGTAGGCTGCAGTCCATGGGGTCGATAAGAGTCGGACACCACTGAGCGATTTCACTTTCACTTTTCACTTTCATGCATTGGAGAAGGAAATGGCAACCCGCTCCAGTGTTCTTGCCTGGAGAATCCCAGGGACGGGGGAGCCTAGTGGGCTGCCGTCTATGGGGTCTCACAGAGTCAGACACGACTGAAGCGACTTAGCAGCAGCAGCAGCAGCAGAGTACATCATGAGAAACACTGGGCTGGAAGAAGCACAGCTGGAATCAAGACTGCTGGGAGAAATATCAATAACCTCGGGTATGCAGATGACACCACCCTTATGGCAGAAAGTGAAGAGGAACTAAAGAGCCTCTTGATGAAAGTAAAAGAGGAGAGCGAAAAAGTTGGCTTAAAGCTCAACATTCAGAAAAATTAAGATCATGGCATCCGGTCCCATCACTTCATGGCAATTAGATGGGGAAACAGTGGAAACAGTGTCAGACTTTATTTTTGGGGGCTCCAAAATCACTGCAGATGGTGACTGCAGCCATGAAATTAAAAGACGCTTACTCCTTGGAAGGAAAGTTATGACCAACCTAGACAGCATATTAAAAAGCAGAGACATTACTTTGTCAACAAAAATCCATCTAGTCAAGGCTATAGTTTTTCCAGTAGTAATGTATGGATGTGAGAGTTGGACTATAAAGAAATCTGAGCGCCGAAGAATTGATGCTTTTAAACTGTGGTGTTGGAGAAGACTCTTGAGAGTCCCTTGGACTGCAAGGAGATCCAACCAGTCCATCCTAAAGTAAATCAGTCCTGGGTGTTCATTGGAAGGACTGATGTGAACCTAAAACTCCAATATTTTGGCCACCTGATGCAAAGAGCTGACTCATCTGAAAAGACCCTGATGCTGGGAAAGATTGAAGGCAGGAGGAGAAGGGGACGACAGGATGAGATGGTTAGATAACATCACCGACTCAATGGACGTGGGTTTAGGTGGACTCCGGCAGTTGGTGATGGACAGGAAGGCCTGGAGTGCTGCTGTTCATGGGGTCACAAAGAGTTGGACACGACTGAGAGACTGAACTGAACTGAGGCTGTGTCTCTTTGCAGCTCAAGAAGAGACCTCTGGCTCAGCTCTGCTTACTAGGTCACCAAATCCAGTTTCTTGTGGCTGCTGTAACAATTACCACAAACTTGGTGGCTGAAAACAACAGACATGTATTCTCTCTGTTCTTGGCAGGACTGCACTCCCTCTAGAGGCTCTAGGGGAGAAGTCATCCTTTGCCGCTTGCAGGAGCCGCTGGTGGCCATGAGCATTCCTTCATCTGTGGCCACATCAGTCCAATCACTGCCTCTGAGGTCACATTGCCTCCACATCTGTTTCTCAAATCTCCCTTGGCCTCACTCTTAGGAGGACATTTATCACTGGATTTACAGCTCATTCAGAGAATCCAAGGTACACTCATCCTCTCAAATCCTTACCTAAATCACATTTGGGGCCATCTAGTATTCCCTCTTTATCCATATAAGGTGATATCCACAGGTTCCAGGGGCTAGCACGTGGATATATCTTTCTAGAGGCCATTCTTCAACATGCTACATCCAGGCTCCCACTCACCAAGCCATTTTTCTCTTTCATTTACCCCAGCAAGTCATGCCAGTGTCCTTAGGGACCTCACCCTGCCCCCTGAATTCCTACTTGTCCTCACCAATTCTCTAAATGTTCGCTCTTCACACCGCCCACCACCATCCCACCATCCAAACCAGCAAATACTAAGCTTTCTTTGGTTACAGTCAGCCCTGGCCCTCATTCTGCAAAGCTCTTGCTGACAGTCACTTCTGTCCACATGTTACTTTTCTTCTCCATATTTCTAGAACATACAGTCAATATCACACTGAACTGTATGTTAGAGTGGCCTCACAGATTTAAGTTCTGTTGCCTTCAGGCGATGTGAGCACCTCGGGCACAGAAGCTGTGCTACTGCACCTGGCCCAGAGACAGACATTTATTCAAAGACTGACGACTGAATGAATAAATGCAAAGAAAAATTAACAATATTTCGCAATTTATTTTAAATTGGTATTACTATGACCACCACTACCACCAGCTTATAAAAGTTGTAAATTTTTTTTAAAAAAAGAGAAAAAAGAAAACGAAACCTCTCTCATAAGGGATATAAAATCTGAAAAACCAATCAATAACTCTTATTATTTTACCACCCCTCTTGCACTTATTTCCATCCTAATGCTCTAATTCTTAAGGCAACTCATCAAAGTTTCAAGTTGTTAAGTGTACAAGAACTACTGTATTTACATGAAGTGGTAGCATCAACCCCAGCTAAGAAGGAAAATAGCAGGAAAGCCTGTTTCACTTTTCTTTTGAAAACATAAAGTGAAACCTTATCTGCCATCAATTAAAGAAAAATAAGACACATATGACTGTGGCCAGACACTGCGCTTTACCACTTTAAAGAAAAAAAACAAGCAGCTACACTTTCATTTGGGGTTAAGGCTCCTTTAACTTCCTTCACAGCTGTTGTTCAGGCTTTTTCTCTTTTATTTACCAGCTCTTCCGAAAGAGAGAAAGTCTAATCCCATCTTCCTGCTGCTAACCTCTCTGCCAGGTTTTCTAGTCAACAGAGGAGAAACAAGATAAAGCAGGCATTTCTGACTGAGTGTTCACCCCTGCCTCTCCTCACCTAACCCTTAATCCTCCCCTCCCCTTGCTGTTAACTGTTTGAAGCTAAATGTAATACAATTATACATATATTTTAGCAATCCCCAAAACTATTATAGACTGACTCAGTAACAGTGGTCTGCAGACATATCTCATTTCATTGTGCTTCACTTTACTGCGTTTTTTTTTTTTTTTTTTACAAATTGAAGGTTTATGGCAACTCGGCATTGTCAGATGATGGTTAGCATTTTTTAGCAATGATGTACTTTTTTTTTTTTTAAAGAGATCATGCTATTGTATACTTAAATAGCATACTTTAATAACATACTGTCATACTACTACTAGCATACTTAAATAGCATACTTTAATAGCATACTTTAATAACATTATACTGTTATACTACACAGACTACCGTCTAGTGTAGACATAACTTTTATACTCATTGGGAAACAAAAAAATTTACGAGGCTTGCTGTATTGTGGTATTCGCTTTACTGCAATAGTCTGTAAGTGAACCTACAGTTTATCTGAGTCGGCCTGCACACTGTATTCAACTCTCTTTGCTTCCTTCCCACCCACTTTCCCTCAACCACTACATTTCGGCTTCGGCGCCATCACTCTGTTGAAGCTTCTCTTGCTAGGTTCACAAACCACCTCCTATTTTTGAAATTCAGTGGATACTTTTTCCCTACTTCCTTTAGATGGAATACTAATCCTTTTTGTGTGTGTGTGTGTGTGGATCTCCTATATCACTAACCTCTTCTTTTCAGTTTGTTGAATCCTATTCCTCCACCTCTTCTGATCATTTTATAGTCTGCCAGGGTTCTGTCTCTAGCTCTCTCTCCTGTCCACCTTCTTCATCCTTCAAGGATTTTATGCATGCTGCATACACCTATATTCTAACAGTCTCCAGCATCGTCTTCAGCTCAGGTCTTTCTTGTGAGCAGTGTAACCAAGCTGGTGAGGAGGAGTCACACAGAACAAGCATTTATTTTGAACCCCTTATGCACTATGTTTTTTTTTTTCTAATACATGTAACATTTCATTCTTAACTCTTACACTAACTCAATAAAGTTAACCCATCTATTTTATAGGTAATGAAATACAGTTCTGATAATCTGTTCAACATAAATCATAGCAATATTTTCATTGATCAGTCTCCCAAGGCAAAAGTGTCCCAAAATAAAAGCAAAAATAAACAAATGGCACTAATCAAACTTTAGAGCTTTTGCACAGCAAAGGAAACCAAAAAAAAAAAAAAAAAGACAACCTTGAGAATGGTAGATAATACTTATTAACAATGCAAATGACAAGGGGTTACTATCCAAAACATAGGAACAGTTCACATAACTCAGTATCAAAAGGTAAACAATAAATGGGCTGAAGACCTAAAGGACACACAGATAGCCAACAGGCACATGAAAAGATGCTCAACGTTGCTTATTGTTAGAGCAATGCAAATCAAAACCACAATGAGGTGCTTACCTCACACCTGGCAGAATGGCTATCATCAAAAAGTCTACAAGTAACAAATACTGGAGAGGGTGTAGGAAAAAAGGGAACCCTCTGACACTGTTGGTGGGAAGGTAAATTGGTACAGTTACTATGGAAAATACTATGGTGGTTCCTTAAAAACAAAAGTAGAGCTACCATATGATCCGGCAACCCCATTCCTGGGTATATATTCAGAAAAGAAGAAAACTCTAACTCAAAAAGATACATGCATCCCAATGATCATAGCAGCACTATGAAAGTCCATAACCAAGACATGGACATAACTCAAGTGCCCCTCAGCAGACTATTGGTTTAAGAAGATATAGTGTGTGTGTGTGTGTGTGTGTATGTGTGTATAATGAATATATGTGTGTGTTATATATATATATATATAATATGTATATATAAAATGGAATATTAGTTATAAAAAATAAAAGAAATATTGCCATTTGCAGCAACATGGATGGACCTAGAGAATATTATACTTAGTGAAGTAAGTCAGAGAAAGACAAGTATTATATTACTTAATGTAGAATCTAAAAAATAATACCAATTAGCCTATATACAAAAAAAAAAAAGACACACTGACAGAAAACAAATTTATGATTACTAAAGGGAAAAGGGAGGTGGGTAGGGATAAACTAGGACTATGGGATTAATAGATACACACTGTGTTTAGTTGTTCAGTCATGTCCAACTCTCTGTGACCCCATGGACTGTAGCCTACCAGGCTCCTCTGTCCATGGGGATTCTCCAAGCAAGAATACTAGAGCGCATTGCCATGCCTTCCTTCAGAGGATCTTCCCAACCCAGGGATCAAACCCAGGTCTCCCACATTGCGGGCCATCTGATTCTTTACTATCTGAGCCACCAGGGAAGCCCAGGAATACTGGAGTGGGTAGCCTATTCCTTCTCCAGTGGATCTTCTTGACCTAGTAATGGAAATGGGGTCTCCTGCATTACAGATAGATTAAAATAGATAAGCAACAAGGCTTTACTGTATAGCACAGGGAACCATATGCAATATCTTATAATAACCTATAATGGAAAATACTCTGAAAAATATATATATAACTGAATCGCTTTGCTGTATACCTGAAACTAATGCACTATTGTAAATCAACTATACTTCAATTTAAAAAATAATAATCTGTCCAAAATCATAATAGCTTGAAAGTGGTAGAAATCAGATTTCCCAAATTTCTTAGCTTAACTTGCCAAGCAAATCCTGATCGGGCACCTGGTTATCTTTCCATCCTTGTCTCTGCCCACATCTCTACTTGTGCCTTATGCTCAGCTCAGGGATCAGCAAACTTCAGCCCACCTGGCCGACTAAAGTCAGCCAGCTGCCTGTTTTGGGAAATAAAGTTTTATCAGAATACAGCCACACCCATTCATTACGTTCTGCCTATGGCTGCTTTCACGTTTCAATGGCAGAGTTGAGTAATTACAACAGAGATCACATGGCCCACAGATATTTACTATCTGGTCCTTTACAGAAAATCTCCCAACTCCTGCTCCAGCTTGTACCAAAATACTTATTTTCCAGTGCAATATGCTTTAGTATAGGATGTTCCCTCTTTCCCATTTTCTGGGGCACTTCTATTCTTCCTGACAGATTCATGCCTACTGTGTGAACCCATGTCTGACAGACCCAGACAGGCATCCATTCTTGGTGCCCTCGAAGCACTTTGCTGTCACTGCCCTCGTTTCTCACCTCACCACGCAGTAGTTATTTTTCTGTATGTTTATCTAGTCCACTGAAACATCAGTTCCTGAGAATATTATAAACTCTTACTCATCTCTGAATCTCTACTGTCTAGCACAATGTCTCGTACATATTAGGTGTCCAACAAATGTTTGATGAAGAATGGAGAAATGAATAAATGAACAAACTTTTGTGAAAATCTTAAAGCACAAAACATTCTGAATAAGGTTATTTAAACTTCAATTTCAACTGATATCTGCAGAGGTACCCCAATGTACACGGGACCTAGACAGGAAAAGGGGGCACATTTAAAATGTTAACAAGCTGTCTAGTTTGGCAAAGGAGCTGGCTCTTCTGCCTTGGTCTTGTTGAAAGCATGGATGGATCAGGAGGACAGAAAAGGTAGAAAGTGTCTGAGCTCTGTCACTGCCCAAAGAGGGCAGTTCCAGCTGTAGCAAAGGATGGCTAAGGGGCCAAGAGGAGGGACTTTAGGGGCCAAAGGACAGCTCTGGTTTGGTTTATTCACTACGTCGTATCTGACTCTTGTGACCCCATGGACTGCAGCCTACCAGTCTCCTCTATCCATGGGATTTTCCAGGCAAGAATACTGGAGCAGGTTGCCATTTACGTCTCCAGGGTACCTTGCTGACCCAGGGATCGAAACTGGGTTTCCTGCATTGCAGGCAGATTCCTTACCAACTGAGTTCTGGGAATGTCAAAGAGATTTTTTGGCCAAGTAAAAATTTTTGTGAGAACCAGCACTACTCAGAACAACTGAATGGAACAAAGACATAAGGGGTAAGGAAGGTATAAGGCATTTTAAGATAATTGTGCGGAGCTCAGGTGGAAAGGAAGTATGCAGAAGAACAGCAGCTCATATCAGTATTCTGAGGCCAGAGAGGGACTTTCTCACCAGTCCCTCAAGTGGAAATTGATGCCCTAAACATCATATCAGAGAAGACAATGGCACCCCACTCCAGTACTCTTGCCTGGAAAATCCCATGGACGGAGGAGCCTGGTAGGCTGCAGTCCATGGGGTCGCTGAGGGTCGGACACGACTGAGCGACTTCACTTTCACGCATTGGAGAAGGCAATGGCAACCCGCTCCAGTGTTCTTGCCTGGAGAATCCCAGGGACGGTGGACCTGGTGGGCTGCCATCTATGGGGTCTCACAGAGTCGGACACAACTGAAGCGACTTAGCAGTAGCAGCAGTAGCAGCAAATGTCATATAGGGCATTATATATTATACATTATATATTATAGTTAGGCTATACAGAAATGTCATCTTTTATCAGCTTTGTCTGTGGCAGGAACGCAGCTATCTAGGGTATTTCAAGTCACTCATTCATTCATTTGATAAACATGAAAGTCAAATATAAAATTGGAAATAAGAACTCTCTATGATCAAAGCCCCTGAAAATGACTCCTTTCAATTTTCTTTATAATTGAATGCAGCAGGTTAGGGAGAAAAGGCTTTCATAAAAAGAAACACTTTTCTCCAGTGGAGGACACATAGGTGGGCTCAAGAGACTACCATTCTCACACAATCTGACAGGGAAGGGCCATTTCACGTCCCATTCCATTGTTCCTGTCCCATTTGGGAGCATCACTAAGAAAGGAGGGTAGTATGGGGGAAACACAGCTGCAAATATCACGAAAGAGCACACACCTAATAATGACTACAGTGAGCATCTCGGGTGCCTGCTGCACTGTGCAGAAGACCAAGGACATCGCTGCCAGGTAATGTAACAATGGTAACATTTCTGGGTGCCTAGTATGTGTTTACTCTGTACTTGATGCTTCCTATGCATGATCTCTGATCCTCAACAAAGCCTGGGGAAAAGGCAGTGACCATTTAACATAAAACAGAAGCTCAAAAAGGTTAACTCAACCAAGATTTTTTTTTTTCCTTCCTAACTAGGTTAAGTAGAGATCTGCTCAATCAGAATTTGAGATCTACTACTCAGCACTTCCCCAAGCCCTCAGTCTTAGATACCCACTCTGTCTCTTGCGTTCTTTTTCCCGTTTGCTGTAGTCTGTATACTCTGGCTCAGCAGAGCACATTGATGAATATTAATAAATCCCAGCTACACCTCGAGCAGTCTCCTTAATGCCTCTCTGTTCCAATCCAGCTTAGTCTTTGTGAACCAGTACTCTATGATGTAATGTACCAGGCACATTGCTAGACACTTGGGAGGCAAAGCTGCACCGGCCATTCCAATCTGTCCTGCTCTGACTCCAGGAAACCAGACAGCAGAACATGCAGCGCTCTTGCAGACTCACTCATCACCACTGATGAAAACAACTCAGAATACAGAATCTTTATAAAGAGAGGTCGTCACAGTGTCATTCTATTTCCTGACCTGTTCATTCAAACACTGCTTCTCTCTGACTGCTGACCCTGCCCACTCTGTCCTCGTCCTGTTGCCCTGGCCTTTCTGTCAGTCGGTCTGTCATCTTTTATGTTCTCACCAGCACAACCACACTTCCAAGCCCCAACCCTCGGCTTCCCTACTGCAGCTTCCCTCAGAACCTGAGACTCCATCACCCATACATAATGGGAGGGAAAATGTGTTGTGTGTGTGAGCCTGGATGGATATACTGGGAGAACAATACAACTTCGCAGGACTGTAACAATTAGAGCACAGGGAAAGGCAGGATTGGGAGCCTTTTAAAAAGGCCGTTTCATACCGCCTGACTCCTCACAGAGTAGTCCAATCTTGCAGTACATGGCATTTAAATATTACTCATCCATGGCTTCGACATGTATTCAAAGTGAAAGTAGTATATTCACAGAACCAATATCCATCCACATACATCTGAAATGGATTTCCTTTTCCAAAATCATTAAAGAATAAAGAAACTGCTGGTTTCTGCCACAAAAACAATGAATTAGTAAAGAATGAGAACTCAATTCATTTTGCTTACCTATGAACCATCTAAGAGGTTACTTGTGAATCGTTATGAATAGTCTACTTGCAAATTTTAACCTCACTCTTTTAGGCAAAACCGTAACACCATACCCTCCACTACAGCTTGCTTGTTTTAGAAATAAGTTCTATGTGATTTATAGGCAGGTAAAATAACTCAAAATCCTGTTTTTTTTTTTTTTTTCTTGAATTTATTTGAGATTACTGAAGACTTTGAGAAAGTTATTAAATATTTCAAAGGTTTGAAAAAGAAACAACCAAAAATTCTGTAGAATATACCATGAGAGTCTCCAACCACGGAGACTAAAGACTATGTTAATTTGGCATCCTTTCCCAGCCAGCCGTATCTAGGAAAGACAGTGGATACAGTATTCGGATTTAATTTCAAAATTAACACTGAAAGATCAAGCTAGCAAAGACTGTTATGGAAAATTACCTTCTGATTTTTCTAGAAAAGTTTTAGAACTCCCTGTTTCTGACTTGGAAATCCCACTTCCTATTAGGAGGGCTTTACCCCTTTCCAAGTAAAGGTTCCTAGAGGTGAGTCCTACTTCCAGAGCAGTGCCCTGGGCTGTCCCTGCTGTCACTTTTCTCAGAGCCTCCCACGGGAATAGGAAGAGGAGATGATGGAGAGTAACACAAGCAGCACAGAGAAGATGGAGATTTTTTTCAGCCTCTCTGAGGATGTGTCAAACAAAAACTTAATAGCATCAAAGTGTTACTGGTTAGGTGGAGGGGGAAAGGGTACCCAAACGAAGGAAAAAGCTCTCAAAAGCAGCATGCCAGAGACAGTGGAAAGTAAAGCAGAGGGAAGGAGTATCTGCTTTGAAAACTGGCAAATTCTAGGGTCTGATGCCTTAAAGAAAAAAAAGGCGAACTTTCTAAACATTCTAAAACATCAATAAGCTGATGATCAATTAACTGGGCATCACTATCTTCATGACACATAACTAGATGACACTAACGAGTAAAGACAGGAAGGTTATAAACAAACTATATGAATTAACCAATAATGAATATTGTCTGTTATCTTAACGTCGCAGGGATAAGTGACCAGCATAAGCGAAGAGGGAGTGGGCATAGATTAACAAGAAGGAATTCACTTCTTTTCTTGAAGAAGGCTTTCTAGAGGTTAGATTCCAGGCTTTGGACGAATAGCAACAGGAGATTAGCAGAGTGTTCCAACCAACCACAGGAAAATAGCTCAGAGGGGGAGTGAACAGATTATATGAATGGGGCATTGAGTAAAGGAGCCTGAGAGAAGAAAAGGGGACAGTCTAGGGGAACAGGGCCGGTTCAGGGTGCCCTAGTTTAGGTCTCCGATGTGGAAAAAGGCTGGTTGGGGGCAACGGAAGGCAAAAAGAAAAAGCACAGTAGCTTCTTCACTTATCTCGGGAGCACTAGGGTCTGCACCACCTGGAAAAGCTGACCAACAAGCTTGCCCTGAGTGTGATTTTTCCGGAGTGGGCCCTTGTTGGAAGAACGCAGCCCGCTGTTCCCTCAATTCTTGTCTGGGTACCTGGGGTCATAGCTGGAGTCGCAGGGGTGTCTAAGGCAGACGTCTATTGGGTGCTGGGTGGACGGGGCTGAGGCTCAGCGGCGGGACGGGCACTTAGCGACAAGCAGGCGGCGGCGGCAGGGGAGCGTGCAAACCCCAGGACTTACCTTACTGTCATCCATCTCGGCAGACAGGCCGGCCCTCCCCCGGCTCAGCCGGCCTGGTCCGGCCCGGCCCCGCCCCGGGGGAAGAAGGGGATATGGTTCTGACCGCCTCCTCTCGCCTAACAGTTCGGTTCCCTGATGCCACAGTCACGGGGACGAGGGACCAGTTCAGGAATGGCAGAGCGGACCCTGGAGGCGGCCCAGAACGCCTCCCTTCGCTGCCGCCGCCGCCTCCTCCTCCCCCTCCATGACAGGCTCTGGCTGTGTTTACAGACGCCCTGGAGAGCAGCCCAGACCGGAGGGTGGGCTGGAGCGCGTCGCGCGGATTGGCCCGCTCGGCTGCCGTAGCACCGTAGCATTCTGGGGATTGTAGTTTCCCTCCCCGCGGTCTCTGCGCGGTGGACTGGAAAGGAAACTACAATGTCCACAGAGCCTCAGCCAGGCGGCGTCCGTTTTTCTGCCGAGGAGCGCCGAGGGGGCGGAGCTGAAGCTAGGTTTCCCACAGTGCGCGCTCATAAATGTTTGGGTCGGTGGTTTCCAGCGGCCTGGGGACTAGGAGGGGATCGTTGGGACCTAGCAGAGGCAACCCTGAAGGACGGTCCCTGGGAGCAGGCAATCCTCACGGACCCCGAGAAAACCATGAAGATTGTTTATTTTAAAAATTAAGAAACAACACCCCACCCCACCCCCTAAAAACAACAAAGAATGTGAAATCGTAGATGCTTCTAGAAACCATTTGACAGTTCCTCCCAGTGTTAGACCATATGGCCAAAAACTCCACCGGAAACTACAGTTTGTCCCTTCTGTCCTAGAAGCGTTATTCAAAGTAGTCAACGAATGGAAACAACCCAAATGTTCAACAGTAGATGAACTGATAGGCCCATCCTGGTATTTATATAAAAAAGAATATTATTCATGATGAATGAGGTTCTGATACCTGCTGCAATGTGGATGAGCCTTGAAAATACACTAAAGAGTAAAAGATGCAGGACACAAAAGGTCGCATATGGTGGATTCCATTTAAATGAACTGTTCAGAATGGGTAAAGAAAAAGTTGGTGAGTGGTTGTCAGGGGCTGGGGTTGGGGAATATAGTGGATGGGGTTGGGGAATATAGTGGATGGGGTTGGGAAATATAGTGGAGGTGGAGGGTGGGGGACCAGGAATGGGGCGTATTGATGGGTATTGGGTTTCTTTTGAGGTGGTGAAACTGTTCTAAAATTGAGTTAGTGATAGCTGCACAACTCGGAGAAAGCAATGGCAACCCATTCCAGTACTCTTGCCTGGAAACTCCCATGGATGGAGGAGCCTGGTAGGCTGCAGTCCATGGGGTCGAGAACAGTCTGACACGACTGAGAGACTTCACTTTGACTTTTCTCTTTCAGGTATTGGAGAAGGAAATGGCAACCCACTCCAGTATTCTTGCCTGGAAAATCCCAGAGATGGAGGAGCCTGGTAGGCTGCAGTCCATGGGGTCGCGAACAGTCTGACACAACTGAGAGACTTCACTTTCACTTTTCACTTTCATGCATTGGAGAAGGAAATGGCAACCCAGTCCAGTATTCTTGCCTGGAAAATCCCAGGGATGGAGGAGCCTGGTAGGCTGCCGTCTATGGGGTCGCACAGAGTCTGACTCGACTGAAGCAACTTAGCAGCAGCAACAGCAGCACAACTCTGACTATACTAAAAACTACTGAATTGTATACTTTAAGTGAATATCATGATATGAGAATTTCATCTCAATAATAAATAAGAATGTTTTGGCGTTGTCCACTTTTAGTAAAGTCAGTGGGCTTGTTTTGAACGGTGTTAGGCCATTGAGAGGAGAAGGCAATGGCACCCCACTCCAGTACTCTTGCCTGGAAAATCCCATGGATGGAGGAGCCTGGTAGGCTGCAGTTTATGGGGTCGCTGCTCAACGTTCAGAAAACGAAGATCATGGCATCCGGTCCCACCACTTCATGGGAAATAGATGGGGAAACAGTGGAAACAGTGTCAGACTTTATTTTTCTGGGCTCCAAAATCACTGCAGATGGTGACTGCAGCCATGAAATTAAAAGACGCTTACTCCTTGGAAGGAAAGTTATGACCAACCTAGATAGCATATTCAAAAGCAGAGACATTACTTTGCCAACAAAGGTCCATCTAGTCAAGGCTATGGTTTTTCCTGTGGTCATGTATGGATGTGAGAGTTGGACTGTGAAGAAGGCTGAGCGCCGAAGAATTGATGCTTTTGAACTGTGGTGTTGGAGAAGACTCTTGAGAGTCCCTTGGACTGCAAGGAGATCCAACCAGTCCATTGTGAAGGAGATCAGCCCTGGGATTTCTTTGGAAGGAATGATGCTGAAGCTGAAACTCCAGTACTTTAGCCACCTCATGTGAAGAGTTGACTCATTGGAAAAGACTCTTGATGCTGGGAGGGATTGGGGGCAGGAGGAGAAGGGGACGACAGAGGATGAGATGGCTGGATGGCATCACTGACTCAATGGACGTGAGTCTGAGTGAACTCCGGGAGTTGGTGATGGACAGGGAGGCCTGGCGTGCTGCGATTCATGGGGTCACAAAGAGTTGGATACGACTGAGTGACTAATCTGATCTGATCTGATGAGTTGGACATGACTGAGGGACTTCACTTTCACTTTTCACTTTCATGCATTGGAGAAGGAAATGGCAACCCACTCCAGTGTTCTTGCCTGGAGAATCCCAGGGGCGGGGGAGCCTGGTGGGCTGCCGTCTATGGGGTCGCACAGAGTCGGACACGACTGAAGCGACTTAGCAGCAGCAGCAGCAGGCCATTGAGAACTTGACAAAGATGGTGTCTTCATTAATGTTCTGAAGAATCCTTTGACTCTCTCTTCAGACTCGTACTAAGTGCTTTGCCAAGTCTTTCCTATATTCAAATTGAGGTAGAGTTACCAAATTTAGCAATAAATATATAGGACACTCACATCTGAATTTCAGATAAATACCTGTTTAGTATAAGTATGACCATGCAATATTTGAGACACACTTTTACTTTAAAAAAGTATTCTTTGCTTATCTGAAAGTCAGACTCAACTGGGTGTCTTTTTTTTTTTTTTTAACTTACTCTTTTGTGTTGGAGTATAGCTGATTAACAGTGATGTGAACTAGTTTCAGATGCACAGCAAAGGGACTCAGCCATACATATACATGTGTCCATTCTCTTCCAAACTCCCCTCCCATCCAGGCTGCCACATAACATTGAGCAGAGTTCCCTGTGTTCTACAGTAGGTCTTTGTTGTTATCCACTGTAAATAAAGCGGTGTGTACATGTCCACCCCCAACTCCCTAACTATCCCCCCCGTCCCCACCCACCGTAACCATAAGTTCTTTCTCTAAGTCTGTGAGAAAGTGTCTTCTATTTTATCCGACAACTTCAAATTGAGGAAGAATAAAAATAGAAAAGCAGAATCATCTCCATCAAATCTGTGTAACACTTCAGAGGAACTAAAGCAAGTCAGTTCCTCCAAAGTAAATGCCACCTAACAGGTCATGACGTGGGGTTGCCTGGCATGCTGCAGTCCATGGGCTTATGAGGTGAGGTCTGCCCAGCCGGGACTGTATTCCAGGTAGTTGTAGAGACTCCAGCCACATCCTCTCTGACAGTTAGGGGAGCGCAAGTCTGTGCTCCTGCAGGTTCTCCTCTTCCCTCACCTACTACCCCTTTGGTCTGAGTCCCTTTGCACCTCCTTCTAGCCTCCTCTTCAGCACCCAGTAAAGCCTCAGTCCTCGTCCCCAGCTACCCCCTTGCCCTGCTAAGCCCCCTTTTTGGAGTGGAGCTGCCATTCTTCCAGATTAGTCCTTTGTCACTCTCCCTGCATCCCTGCTGACAATTGCCAGCCCCTCAGGAAGGAGGACTAAAGACCTTTTGAGCCAGGTAGTGAAAATTTGAACACTCCCAGGGAAGTAGTGTGTACACCAGATTCAGGAGAGTGATTTTCTATAGGGAGGGAGAGAGGAACTAGATGGAGAAGGTCTTGGGGTGGTTAGTTGCATATTTAACTTTTTTTTTTTTCGGCTGTTCCAGGTCTTAGTTGCAGTATGTGGGATATAGTTCCCCAACCAGGGATCGAACTTGGGCCCCCTGCATTGAGAGCGTGGAGTCTTAGCCATTGGACCACCAGGGAAGTCCCCAGATACAACTTTTAAAGAGATGGAGCAAATATACGAAATCTCTTGGTGGAGGTACAGTGTATTGTTTCCTTCATATTTCTGTATGTTTGAAATATTACACAGTTAGAATAGGACTTTAAATTTAAAAAAACTATAAACACTTTAGAAAGTGTGGAAATATGTTAAATTATTTACTAAAAACTTAATTTATAAAAACAAACCTCAGGAGACTTCCCTGGAAGTCCAGTGGTTAAGACCGCACCTTCCAATGCAGGGGATGTGGTCCGATCCCTGGTTGGGAAGCTAGGATCACACATGTCTTGAGGCCCAAAACACCAGAACTTAAAACAGGAGCAATATTGGAACAAATTCAGTAACAGTGGTCCACATCGGGAATTTGCTGTATGACTCAGGGAACTCATGGAGAAGGAAATGGCAGCCCACTCCAGTATTATTGGCTGGAGAATTCCGTGGACAGAGTCTGTAGCCTGGTGGACTGCAGTTCATGGGGTCGCAAAGAGTTGAACACGACTGAGGCAACTTAGCACACAGGGAACTCAAACTGGGGCTCTGTAACACCTAGAAGCATGGGATAGGGTTGGCGGTGGGAGGAGGCTCAAGAGAGAGCGGACGTGTATATCTATGGCCGATGCGTATTCGTGTATGGCAGAAACCAACACAATACTGTAATTATCCTTCAGTTTACAATAAATTTTTTTAAAAAAAGAATAAAGATGAAAAAAAGGTCCACATCAAAAAAATCTTTAAAAAAAAACTCTGAATTGTATCATAAGATAAGACTTGGTAAAGAGAATAATACTTTGGCCACCTAATGTGAGTAGCCAACTCATTTCGAAGAGACCCTGCCTGATGCTAGGAAAGACTGAAGGCAGAAGAGGGCGACAGAGGATGAGATGGTTAGATGGCATCACTGATTCAGTGGACATGAACGTGGGCAAACTCTGGGAGATGGTAAGGGACAGGGAAGCCTGGCATGCTGCAGTCCATGGGGTCGCAAAGAGTTGGACATGACTGAGCGACTGAACAATAAAGGGAATAAAATCTTATGAAGGAGTGCTGTGTTAAAATATGTTAATCATTTGCTGAGAAATACCCAGAATTGGTAACAAAGAGGTGAGAAAGGACAAAAGAAGGTATTTGCTTCTGTACATTTTAATCCTCAAGGAGTCTATAATCCAGGAAGGAGAAAGTCACACACACACAGGAGACTAGGAACAACCACTGAACGGTACAGTCCGAGTTTAATGTCTCTGTGTTAAGTGGTTCAGAGTGGGTAGGGAGAGCCAAGCATCAGGCTGATTCAGAGGAAAGGAAAAGTGAACCGAACACTTTTTTTTTTTTAAGGAGTGGGAGGAAGCTTAGATGAAGACTCATATCTCAGGGTCCTGGGCATATTTTATATCCATGCTTTGCAGTCTTTTTGTCCTATATTGCCTTCTCAAAGAGAACCTGTTTAAGCATGCAATTCCTTTAAAACATGCATATAATTTTCTCCTCCCTGCCCTCCCCATCCCTCCCTCCCCAGCACACACACACACTGCCAGGCTTTTCATGTACTCTCAGAAAAGTGAAAGTGAAAGTCACTCAGTCATGTCCGACTCTTTGTGACTCCATGGACAGTCCATGGAATTCTCCAGGCCAGAATACGGGAGTGGGTTCTCCAGGGGATCTTCCCAACCCAGGGATCAAACCTAGGTCTCCTGCATTGCAAGCAGATTCTTTACCATGTGAGCCATCAGGGAGGCCCATCAGACAATCCACATAGAGGCACTGATGGCCTGTGGTGTATTTTCTCTGCTGCTGCTGGGGAGTTCCTTGTAGTAAATTCCTAAGCACCATGGCACACACCCACTCCCACTCGATCTGCATGCCTTCCATGCCCTCATCTCTCTCTTTCTCCTGTTCCCATTACTGCTTGGCTAAAAGAGCACAGGTGTCCAAACAGAGTCAAGATGATCTTGTTACTCCCTGGGCCACATGGGCCTGCTTGGCACATAGCCCCTGGGGAACGTCAGAGAGAAAGGAAGCTCATTAAAATAGCTTGTTGGCCTCCAACTGGCTTTCGATTAAGTTTGACACATGAGTCTAAGAATTTAAAAATTCTCCAGCCCTTTCCTAACGTTCAGTGGAAATAAAAATTGGTTGATTCAATTCTGGCATGCAAATTGGTGCTAGACCCATTTCCAATCTAGAAATAGTAATAATGAACAAGAAAACCTGCCAAGAAAGAAGGAAAGGTGTTTGTGAAATCTACCATGGTAACCTCTGACCCACCTTAAGACACACCATACATTTGGGGAAGTAGGTATCCTGGAGTCACCCCAGAAGTGACCCGTCATTACTTTTCTGTCCCTGGCCTTTCTTTTCAAAGAGTTGTTTGTCTGTGGCTGAGTGATCAAGATTTTCAAAATGCAGCAGAGTTATATGGTGAATTTGTGGATAGTCGCAAATATGACACAGAGACCCAGAAAAGGAGGAAAACTATTCAAAGAAAAAACAAAACAAAACCACTGATTGAAGAGAGGCAGGGGGTGGCATGAGATTAAGTGAGGAGGGTAAAGGAACAAAAATTAACCTCATTTAGAAACCACAAACAAGGGTAACAGTACGATATTCTGCACTCAGGAATGCCATGGCTACGTGGATATGTAAATATGGCACTAGAACAACAGAGCGTTATTGCCGCTGATATGGTACTCTTCAGAGGTACAGAGAAAAAGTGGGTGGGTCATGTGAAATTCATGAAATGCTTGAGGTGAACTCACTGTTGAAGTATTAGTCCTCTGTTTTGTTTGGTGTGTGGTTTTCTTTTTCCCCAATGTATTTTATAGATAAGTATTCCTCTGTGCTTTTTGTTTCTGAAAAGTTTGACTTTATTGTCATGAAGCTATAAAATATTCCATCTCAAAAGTTTGGTTTTGTTCTAAAGGCATTTTGCGAAATGCCCCTCTCCCTTTTGCCCACACGGACAAATATGCCTACATTTGCATACAGCACAGTACCTACTTACTCTCTGCACTGGTTAGAAAGTCCAGAAGTAAGAGCCTAAAGGAACATTTTCAGAATGAGTACATAATTCAGCTTCTAGCTTGTTAGCAGGAGCAAAAGAAATAAGGCCAAGAAGGACTAAAAAGTCTGTTGATGAGGAAGGAAAAAAAGCTCTGATCAGCATAAAAATAAGGAAGAGAAAATGAAGCTCAAGGAACCAAAACCTTCCCTGCTCAAACTTTCCCTTACCTCTTCCCCTTCACCAACGTACTGAAACTGTCACCTCCAACTCAACAACTTTTCTCAGTGTCATCCCAACTACCGTTTCTACTGAAAATAACTAAGTCTTATAAAACTCTCAGGCGGGAAAGAATAAAGTGTACCCATGTTTGCAGAAAAAAATGGAAAATATACTTATTTGGCCAATAAGCAGCTCTTTAAGACTAAGCTACCCCTTCTAAGAGATGACTTGCTAAGCATCGCTATTAGTCATTGACACTTTAGTATGAATGTGGTGGTGCTTTTTTTTTTTTTTGGCCTCATACTTGCTACCTAAAGATTAGGTTTAGGTTTGGGAGTAAAGAGGAGTATATATACAGTTTTGAAGGATAGGCGTTCTAAGAAGGGGAGAGATCTGGGTAGACCTGATTGCTATGCTATGGCTTTGAGCTTTTAAAGAGCAGCCAAGTAGACCCTGGATGCCTGTGGAGGTTAGGACAGAGACAGATGAAGAGCCAACAGTTAATGACCAGGTACCTTCTTTCACAAATCTCCTGAGGATTTACCCAACAGACACACATAAGACAAGCACATTTTATTCTACCGACTCAAACCTGAAGGTGCTTAAACTTACCATGGCACTTGTGATAGAGTAAGTAAAAAACAAAACAAAAGAAACTCAGCCTGCGTTTTTGCTTAGAAACTTAAAACAAAACAAAAAAAACCCACCTTCCATCAAAGTTCACTTTTGAGGTTGTTTCCAGTATAAGTTTTAGTAAACCCCGAGTTGTTTGCTGAATGGAAATCTGATAGGGCTCCTCTTCCAGGTCTTGCATTTTTAAGGAAAAAAAGATTGGAATCCTGGTTAATCCAGGAGGAAGCTTGGTTTTAGTACCTGTGACTTCAGAAGGTCAGCAGGGGACCCATTTCTTATTTTACGAAGTGACTTCTCCAAATTTTGCTTCAGTTTTCTCCATTTCTAAGAGAGAGGGAAAAAAAAAAAGCAGTCAAATTTACCCCGGGGCCCTATCAGACTTACTTTAAAAAAATATAGAATTTCAAAATAATTTATTTCTTTTTGGCTGTGCTGGATCGTCATTGCTGCGTGCAGGCTTTCTCTAGCAAGCAGGGGTTACTCTGTAGTGTGTGAGCTTCTCATTTCGCTGGCTTCTCTCGTAGAGCACAGGCTCTATAGCGCAAGCTCAGTAGTTGTGGCACACAAGCTCAGTTGCCCCGCAGCATGTGGGATCTTCCCTGACAAGTGATCAACCCAGCGTCCCTTGTATTGCACGCTGGACCATGAGGGAAGCCTCCAGACTTATGGCCCGCCAGATGTTTTTAAAAGCCACGAACTATTTATGAGGACTTAAGTATTAATACTTCCTATCTCTCAGTATTATCTACTGCTGGAAGTAAATACCTTTGACTCTTTCTGTCATTACTTCTAACATTACAGATATTGTAATTTTTCTATTTGGTATCACATATCTTCCTTTGGGCTTCCCAGGTGGCACTAGTGGTAAAGAACCCGCCTGCCAATGCAGGAGACACAAGAGATGTGGGTTTGATCCCTGGGTTAGGAAGATCCCCTGGAGGAGGGCATGGCAACCCACTCCAGTGTTCTTGCCTGAGAATCCCCTGGACAGAGGAGTCTGGTGGGCTACAGTCCATGGGGTCCCAAAGAGTCAGACAGGACTGAAGCAACTTAGCATCATGCATCTTCATTTATTTTTGACTCGTTAACATGTTTAAGAATTTTTTACAGCATATTTTCAATTCCTTTAAAGCCTTCCTTTATCTACACAAGAAGTCTTCCATTCCAGGATATATCTTTAAACCTTTTCACTTGTGATAGGGTTGTTTCCAAAAACATTTTAGCCTGAATATGGTTAATGTCAATCTTCTTTGGTCAATACAGTGTTACTTGAATGGGACAGCACCTAATTTTGTGAGAATATTAGGGGACTTTCCTGGTGGTCCAGTGGCTAAGACTCCGAGCTCCCAATGCAAGGGACACAGGTTCGATCCCTGTTCCGGGAACCAAGGTCCAGCATGCCACATGGCACAGCCCAAACAAAACGAAAAACCACAAACACAAAATGAAGGTAGCGTGCAATGTAGGCATGTAAGAGTCTTAAAAGAGTTTGGCGCTGTCCCTCTCCTGACGCTCCTGCTGTTCTCACAGTGATGAGAGTCAAGGCATGAACAGCAGCCCCCCTCCTTCCACTTGTTACCAGCAGTCCATATGTGTCATTTCAGATTTTACAGATTTACTTTACATTTCGGCTCTCGCCTCTAGCTGTTTCTCTACAGGAGAAGAGAAAGTACTTTTGTCCTAAGTGACGCTGCCTTAGACCAGCCTGCCACGCTGTAGCGAGGCCAGCAAGATGGCCTCGCCCGGGCAGGCGCACACGCCGTCGGGGGCTGTGCACGGAATGCCCGTCGTCTGCCGCAGTGTCCGGCGCCTCTGGCCTCAGCGTGGACTCTGACCCTCTCTTCTGTGCCTCACCCTTGCCCCTTTCTCACACGGTTCCTGCCTGGTGTTCTGTTGTTCTTGCTGTTTCATGTTTTCAGACAGCGAGTCCTGAGAAGGAGTTATCCGTTCCCTACACCTGTAGGATTGTCTCAGGTTTGTTTTGTCTTGGAAAACTCCAGGCCTTCTGCTGTGTTGCCCTCCGATTGCCTCCTTTCCCGCTCAGCTCGGAAGGTGTCTGTTGATAAGCTCTGTTCTGGCTGCTGCAGGTAAGACTCAAATACAGGTGGCTCTGTTCCTGCCCGGTCACAGCTTCCAGACAGGGTCACACCTCCTTCATAGTAACCGCTACCCTCCCAACCCTCCCAACCCTCCCGTATATCCACCTCAGAGGCCTGGAGGTAAGATGGGAGTGGTCCTGGCTGCTCTGCCCAACAGTTGCATTTCCTCCCCACCTCCCATCCCTTCGCTCATTCACACTTCTTTTCTCCCTAGTTTCTACCCCTACATCAAGATCCACTTCTGTCCTGGCCACCGAAGCAGCCCTTGACACCCAGTCCAGCTCTGCCTTCCTTCAGGTTGGGGAAGAGCTAACTGGGCATCTCTCCAGGTGCCGGCAGAGCAGCTCAGGCAATCAAAGTGCTAAGGTACCCGAGTTGCCAAGCTTTGAAGAGGCAGTTTGTTGGGGGCAGGGTTGGGGGGTGGGGAGGGGGGATGAAGCTGGTGATGGAACTTCTCAAGGGAGCTGCCTGCCCAGATTTCCCTCTTGAATGTTTCTAGCTAACAGGTGGTCCCTCCACTGGAAGTAAATTCCTGGGTATTTTTACCCAACACCTCATAAACAAAATGGCAATGCTATTGGCTATGTCATACAACCAGGCGTATTGAATCATGTCCCCATTCATCAATTTGCCAAACCACGCAGGTTGCTATCTGAGCTTGTTTGGAGAGAGGCTAACTATGGGAAGGAAGAAAAACTCAGGCATCTGCCTACACGTACACTGTCAAGATTTAAATGATAGATGTGCTCAGTGGTATCCAACTCTTTGTGACCCCATGAACTACAGCCCACCAAGTTCCTCTGTCCATGGGATTTTCCAGGCAAGAATACTGGAGTGGGTTGCCATTTCCTTCTCTAGGGAAATGATACATACAGGATGACTTGGTGCATTTTTAAGTGACCCTTTCCCTACATAAGACTGCACTGGCAGCATGGTTGACACTCTAGTCATTGTTATGAGAACCGCACTATAATGCCTTGGGGAGGCCTGTTGCACTGGAACTGAGGTAGGGAGGAGATGGAACCCAAGAGAGATGCAGAATGTATCCAGAGGATAACTGATTTATTTTTTTTTAAAGGCATTTTATTTTTTAAAGTCTTTATTGAATTTGTTAAAATACTGCTTCTGTTTTATATTTCAGTGTTTCTTTTGGCATGTGGAATCTTAGCTCCCTGACCAGGGATCGCACCCGTATCCCCTGCATTGGAAGGTTAAAGTTTTAACCACTGGACCATCCATGTTTTATAAATCCATCCATTCATTTAAAAACACATTGAGCAGCTCTCATTAGGCCTTGTGCTGTATGCTAGACACACCAAGATTCACGAGGCTTACACGCTGATGGGGGATTCTCTATGTATGTGCAGGATAGTGTGTTAAGTGTGATAATAAAGGTACACATAAAATATAGAGGGGATCTAGGGGGTGTCTTTCCTGAAGAGCTCATTTCTGAGCCAGGTCTCAAAGGATGAGTATAAAGCAAGAAAAGATACATTTTCAAAGGCATCCTGGTGTGAAATATACAATGGGGAACCCACACATAATTTGGTTTGAGTGTAATTCAGGCTTCTCAGGAGCTGGGAAGAGCAGTGTCAAGAGCTCGGGCCAAATGTATACAGGAGCTAGATGATGAAGCACATTGAATGTCTAGCTTGGGAGTAGGGACTTAATTTGAAGGTGCTTGGGAGCCACTGGACTTCCCAGGTGGCGCTAGTGGTAAAGAAAGTGAAGTTGCTCAGTCGTGTCTGACTCTGTGACCCCATGGACTGTAGCCCACCAGACTCCTCCGTCCATGGGATCTTCCAGGCAAGAATACTCGAGTGGGTTGCCATTTCCTTTTCCAGGAGACCTTCCTGACCCAGGGATTGAACTCAGGTCTCCCACATTGCAGGCAGATGCTTTACCGTCTGAGCCACCAAGGAAGTCCTAGTGGTAAAGAAGCTGCCTACCAATACCAGAGACATAAGAGACTCTGGTAGGGAAGATCCCCTGGAGGAGAATATGGCAACCCACTCCAGTATTCTTGCCTGGAGAATCCCATGGACAAAGGAGCCTGGCAGGCTACAGTCCATGAAGTCACAAAGGCTAAAGCAGTTTAGCACAGGAGCCACTGAGAGTTTAAGCAGGAGAGTGACAAATCTGGGGGAAATTGACTGTTCCACATGCAGTTGGCAGCTCCTCAGTATCTGTTATTTTATGATATTAAAAAAAGTAATTTTATTTACTTTTGGCTGTGCTGGGTCTTTGTTGCTGTGCAGGCTTCTCTCTAGCTATAGTGAGTGGGGACTATTCTTCATTGTAGTACACGGGCTCTTCATTCCAGTGGCTTCTCTTGTGGAGCACGGGCTCTAGGCATGTGGGCTTCAGTAGTTGCGGTTCCTGGGCTCTAGAGCACAGGCTCAGTAGTTGTGGTTCGTGGCTTAGTTGCTCCGAAGCCTGTGGGATCTTCCCAGATCAGAAATCTGACTCATGTCTCCTGCATTGGCAGGCAGATTCTTTACCACTGAGCCACCAGAGAAGCCCCCGTACTTTTTTTTTTAATATTGATTTATTTGGCTGCACCAGGTTTTACTTGCTGCACACAAGATCTTTGATTTTTGTTGTGGCATGAGGGGTATTTAGTTGCGGCTTGCAAACTCTTAGTTGTGGCAGGTGGGATCTAGTTCCCTTCCCAGTTAGATCAAATTGGGGTCCCCTGCATTGGAAATTCAGAGTCTTAGCCACTGGACCACGAGGAAAGTTCCTATTTTATAATATTTTATTATATTATGTCATACTTGTAATATATGTATTACAGCAGATGTATATCACCAGGAAGAAATGGATGGGCAGATAGAATGCTAGACAGAGAAACTGAATTTAGAATCTTTCATTTATTCAATAGAGTTGAAAATATATTATTTAAGAGAGGTGGAAAACTAAAACTCTGTGTTTTCCACAGAAACTTTCCTTAAACAGATGGTATTTCTCTTTTTCATTTGTAAAAGTAAAAAAAAAAAAAAGTAGCTTTTTATTTCAAAGTTAGTATTTGCCCATGGTTAAAATATCCCAATAGCAAAGAAGATTGTAAGGTAAAAAGTAAAATTTCCAGACACACTTTCTAGAGTTAACCATTGTCTAGCCTTCCAGAAATGTTGAACACACTACAAAGAGTAGAAGTACCTCCCTCTCATTTTTACATGCTGCTGCTGCTGCTGCTAAGTCTCTTCAGTCGTGTCTGACTCTGTGCGACCCCATAGACGGCAGCCCACCAGGCTCCTCCGTCCCTGGGATTCTCCAGGCAAGAACACTGGAGTGGGTTGCCATTTCCTTCTCCAATGCATGAAATTGAAAAGTGAAAGCGAAGTCACTCAGTCATGTCCGACTCCTAGCGACCCCATGAACTGCAGCCTATTAGGCTCCTCCGTCCATGGGATTTTCCAGGCAAGAGTACTGGAGTGGGGTGCCATTACCTTCTCTGTCATTTTTACATAGATGGTATTAAATTACACTGTTGTGCACATTTTTCAATTAACAATATGTACTGGACATGACTCCATTGTCATTGAATGTGGAACTCTGTCCTTCCTTCAGTCTTGGTTTTCTTTCCTTTCTTTCAGAATGTACTTTTTGTTTTCCTCTTTATTTTTACTGCTGCTGCTGCTGCTAAGTCACTTCAGTCATGTCTGACTCTGTGCGACCCCATAGGCGTCAGCCCACCAGGCTCCCCCATCCCTGGGATTCTCAAGGCAAGAACACTGGAGTGGCTTGCCATTTCCCTCTCCAATGCATGAAAGTGAAAAGTGAAAGTGAAGTCACTCAGTCGTGTGCAACTAAACAATAAAAAAATACACAACTTTGATTATACATCTTTCTGTTCCTGTGTGACTGTTATCTGTAGGACAGATTCCTAGAAGAAGAACCTCTAGATTAAGTATTTAAACCCTTGAATTTTGGCAGGTTACTGCCAAGGTTTCCTCAGAAAGAGTTACAAAGTATTTATTTCCACCAGAAATTTCCATTTCGTGTATGTTTCCTCACCAGACAACATGGTTTGTTATCACACTTTTAAAGTTTTGCCAACTCAATATATTAAAAATTGGTATCTTGCTGATACCTTAATTTGCACTTACTGAATTAGCAATGAGATTGGATATTCTTTGTGTATGTGGTGGGGCTTTCATATTTTGTTTTTTGAACTACCAGTTCATATTCTTTTATAGGTGGTTGGTCTTTTTCTTCAGATTTCTAAAAACTCCATATGTATATTCAAGAAATTATTGCTGATATCACATATGCTAATCATTTTTTTTGCCCAGATTGTTGTCTTTGACTTTGTTGGTTGTATTTTTAATTCCATTTTTCAGTAGTCATATTTATTAATCATTTCTTTATGACTTCTGGATTTTATGTCATAGTTAGGAAAGGCTTTGACAAGCCTTTCCTTGTCAAGAAAGGCTTGTCATGACATGATTATACAGAAATTCATTGTTTTATTCTAGTACTTTTTACAATTTCATTTTTATATTTAAACCTTTTCTCCACCTTGGATTTATTTTTTATGTACAGAGAAAAATGGAGTCTGCTTTTATTATTTTTCTAAAAGACTGACCATTTATCCCAATGGTGATTATTGAATATTTTCCCTACTCATTTGGAATGCTCCCTTTATCATAAAGTTATTTCATTTGCACTTGGGTTCGTATCTGGACCGTCTACCTTTTTCCATTGACCTGCCTATTTCAGCACTGTACTGTTCACTGATGTGGTTTAGAATGCATTTTTAAAATGTCTAGTGGCTTTAAGGCAGTAAAAGCATTTTATATGATAATATTATTATGGCTGTGTGTCATTATATATTTGTCCAAACTTGTATGATGTGCACCACCAAGAGTGAACCCTAAGGTAAAGTATGGATGTTGAGTGATTATGGTGTGTCAAGGTAGGTTCATTCCTGGTTAAAAAAAAAAGAGAAAGAACCATTACAGTGAGCAATGTGGATAATGGGGGAGGCTATGCATGTGTGGGGTGGTAATAAATGGTAAGTCTGCATCTCCCTTCAAGTTATACACTTAAAGTTGCTCTAGAAAAACAAAGTCTTCTAAAAAATAAAATCAAAGAATTTAAAAACGAACAGCACTAACTTCCTTTCATTACTCTAGTCTCATCCTTTTAAAAAAATTTTTTTGTTGAAGTACAGTTTTACAATATTGTGTTAATTTCTTCTGTACTATGTATTCTTTTTCCTGTTCTTTTCCATTTTGATTCGTCACAGGACATTGAAGACAGTTCCCTGTGTTATAGAGCAGGGCCTTGTTGTTTTTCATCCTGTATATAGTAGTTTGCCTCTGCTAATCCCGAACTGCCAATCCTTCCCTCCCCTCCTCCGCTCCTCTTCGGTGACCACAAGTCTATTCTCTATATCTGTGAATCTGTTTTTGTTTCATAATATGTTGATTTGTATTGTGTTTTAGACTTCACATTTAAGTGGTACCATGGGGCATTTGTGGAAACTTCTAAAAGAGATGGGAATACCAGACCACCTGACCTGCCTCTTGAGAAACCTATATGCAGGTCAGGAAGCAACAGTTAGAACTGGACATGGAAAAACAAACTGGTTCCAAATAGGAAAAGGAGTACATCAAGACTGTATATTGTCACCCGGCTTATTTAACTTATATGAAGCGTACAGCATGAGAAACTCTGGGCTGGAAGAAGCACAAGCTGGAATCAAGATTGCCGGGAGAAATATCAGTAACCTCAGGTATGCAGATGACACCACCCTTATGGCAGAAAGTGAAGAGGAACTCAAAAGCCTCTTGATGAAAGTGAAAGAGAAGAGTGAAAAAGTTGGCTTAAAGCTCAACATTCAGAAAATGAAGATCATGGCATCTGGTCCCATCACTTCATGGGAAATAGATGGGGAAACAGTGGAAATAGTGTCAGACTTCATTTTTTTGGGCTCCAAAATCACTGCAGATGGTGACTGCAGCCATGAAATTAAGAGATGCTTAATCCTTGGAAGGAAAGTTATGACCAACCTAGATAGCATATTCAAAAGCAGAGACATTACTTTGCCAACGAAGGTCCGTCTAGTCAAGGCTATGGTTTTTCCTGTGGTCATGTATGGATGTGAGAGTTGGACTGTGAAGAAGGCTGAATGCTGAAGAATTGATGCTTTTGAACTGTGGTGTTGGAGAAGACTCTTGAGTGTCCCTTGGTCTGCAAGGAGATCCAACCAGTCCATTCTAAAGGAGATCAGCCCTGGGTGTTCTTTGGAAGGAATGATACTAAAGCTGAAACTCCAGTACTTTGGCCACCTCATGGGAAGAGTTGACTCATTGGAAAAGACTCTGATACTGGGAGGGATTGGGGGCAGAAGGAGAAGGGGACGACAGAGGATGAGGTGGCTGGATGGCAACACCGACTCGATGGATGTGAGTGTGAGTGAACTCCGGGAGATGGTGATGGACAGGGAGGCCTGGCGTGCTGCGATTGATTCATGGGATCGCAAAGAGTCGGACACGACTGAGTGACTGAACTGAACTGAACTGATGGGGTATTTGTCTCTCTTTTTTTGACATACTTCACTTAGTATGATAAGTGCTAGGACCATCCGTATTGCTGCAAATGGCATTATTTCATTCTTTTTGATGGGTGAGTGATATTTCATTGTATATGCACCACATCTTCTTTATCCATTCATCTGTCAATGGACATTTAGGTTGCTTCCATGTCTTGGCCATTGTAAACAGTGCTGTGATGAACATAGGGGTACATTTTCAAATGTATCTTTTTGAATTATAGTTTTGTTTGGCTGTATGCCCAGGAATGGGATTGCTGGATCATATAGCAACTCTATTTTTAATTTTTTGAGGAACCTCCACCCTGTTCTCCACAGTGGCTGTACCAATTTACATTCCCACCAACAGTGTAGGAGGGTTCCCTTTTCTCTGTACCCTCTCCAGCACTTGTTATTTGTAGACTTCTTAATGATGGTCATTCTGACTCATATGAAGTGGTACCTCACTGTGGTTTTGATTTGCATTTCTCTAATAAGTAGCAAAGTTGAGCATCTTTCACATGCTTTTTGACCATCTGTATATCTTCTTTGGAGAAATGTCTGTTTAAGTCTCCTGCCCATTTTTCGATTGGGCTGTTTGTTTTTTTGGTGTGTGAGCTGCTTGTATATTTTGTAAATTAAGCCCTTGTTGATTGTATCGTTTATTAATACAAATATTTTCTCCCATCCCATAGGTTGTCTTTTTGTTTTGTTTATGGTTTCCTTTGCTGTGCAAACACTTGTTAGTTTGATTAGGTCCTGTTTGTTTATTTTTGTTTTTATTTCTATTGCCTTGGGAGACTGACCTAAGAAAACATTGGTATGATTTATGTTAGAGAATGTTTTGTGTCTGTTCTCATTCTTATATTTCCAGATGTTCTATTCTCAAGTGCCAATAAAAGATGTAATTGTATGCTCTGTTTGTGTACAGTAACAATGGATGGTAAGATAATTTAATGAGTCAATAACCACTATGATTTTTTATTGTTGTTTTCATTTCCAGTATTGCAGTGTGAACAACATTGATTTCATATCTGATGTGTTTGTATGTACTATAATTTCTTCTTGTGCTTCCCCAAATAAACTTTTGGCTCGAGACTGTTTACCAATGTCCCGGTGTTCACTCAGTCACTATGCTGAACTTTTTTAAATGCACAAAAACAAGCAGTGCCTGTTGAAAGGTGAAAACCCAAGGTGTGTGCTAGAATGTGGGTAAAGAAAGCTCATGGCCATCCTGCCTCTCTGCCCACAGCCCCAAGTGAATGTGGGGTCCCAGAATTAGCCTTTGCTATCTTTTGCTCCAAGCCAGGTATCTCCCATCTGTGTAATATTTAAAGATGTATCATTTCATTCTTAGAAAAAAGAGAGTTACCAAGATCATTAAGGAAACCTTTGGAATCTTAGTAGCTGTAGCCATGGTAGCTGAATTCTAACTCTTGTGTGGTTTACCGGAGGCCCATCCTCTCTCTCCCCATGCCTTCCCCTTCTTGAAGTCCTTCAGCACTCAGAAGGTCTCTTAAAACCTCTATGAATCACAGGTGGAGGGTTTATAAATGAAAAGCCAGAAAATTCAGAAATTACAGGCAGAGGCAAATGACGCAGTGGCTTATTGGCAAGCTCTGTCCTTCCCCATCATCATTTTCACCACCACTCCCTCTCCCCGACAGGATTTGAAAGTTCAGTGCTAGACATCCCCTTTATAGGGACCTGCCAAGGAATTTCTCAGTTAGGCTCCCAACTTGTAACTCTCCATCTTGAAGTTGCAGGTGAGTACTAGAAAACCTGGGGAAACAGGAACTGATAGACTCCCTCATAAAACATAATGAGAAGAGGTTTTGACTGGTTTACATGATCATAGTCCAGTGGTGCAGTGGTAAAGAATCCGCCTGCAATGCAGGAGACTCAAGAGACACAGGTTTGAACCCTGGATGGAAAAGATCCCCTAGAGAAGGAAATGGCAACTCACTCCAGTATTCTGGCCTGAAAAATTCCATGAACAGAGAAGCCTGCCAGGCTACAGTCCATGGGGTTGCAAAGAGTCTGACACGACTGAGTGATTGAGCATGCACGCATGCAAGAGAACAGTCCAGAGCCCATTACCCTATGAAGACTTAGACTCATCCTTTGATGACCTTCTACGTGGTGACCTCAGATAGACCTCCTGTATAGGGGTAGAGATTGAATTAAATGATCTTCGAGTTGGGCTGTGTACGAGTCATGGAAAGCGTCCCCGAGGAAGCTGAGCCAAATCTAAAATGAGATGCAGTGAGGCACAACAGCGAGAGGAGAAGAGAAAACGGCATTCCAGGTGGAGGGAAGAGTATAAGCAAAGGCATGGTGATGTGATGATACTGCGTAGCAGGAGCTACAGATAATTTAGTACCATATTTTCACAGTATCAAATGCCAGGTAAGACATAGGAGGGGTGATGTTGGGAAAGAAGTAGGGACTAGCCAAATTCTAGAGGTCCTGGTGTACCATGATCAGAAGCTTAGGTTTTAGCTTACAAATGTTTGAAGGGCTTTTAAACAAATGAATGACCTATAGTAACTGGGATAACTCTCTATATAAATATACTGATGAGCTTAGCAAAAAAGTATACAACGCAATTTTGTACTTGGCCTAATTAGTGAATGCTGGTGAGATTGTTGTCATTTATATGCTATGAGATCATCATATTTATTCTTTCTTAAAATTTGTATTTATTCATGGATGTCCTGGGTCTTTGTTGCTGTGCAAGAGGTTTCTCTAGCTGTAGTGCATGGGATCCTCATTGCGGTGGCTTCTTGTTGCAGGACATGGACTCTAAGGTGTGTGGGCTCAGTGGTTGTGACACATAGGCTTAATTGCCCCGAGGTATGTGGAATCTTTCCAGACCAGGGATTGAACCCTTGTCCCCTGCACTGCCAGGCAGATTCTTTACCACTGGACCACCAAGGAAGTCCCATACCTATTCTTAGATTGACAAAATGTAGTCTCCACCTTAGCTTCTTAACCTGGATTATGACATAATTGGACTTATGTTTTGGAAAGATCTTCCTGCTAGTGTTGCAAGAGATCGTTTTAGGAATGTCGAGACTGAAAGGAGAGAAATAAGTTAAAGTACTGTTGGAATTGTCTAGGTAAGCCATGTCTAGGCTTAAACTAGGGCTGTAGTTAGAGACAACTATTGACAGAATCAACAGATTTGCTGAAAAAGTTGTTTTCTATAATGTGACAGGGCTTCTCTAGTGGCTCAGACAGTAAAAGCGTCTGCCTGCAATGAAAGGAGACTCGGGTTCAATCCCTGGGTCCGGAAGATCCCTGGAGAAGGGATTGGCAACCCACTCCAGTAGTCTTGCCTGGAGAATCCCATGGAAATGGAGCCTGGCGGGCCACAGTCCATGGGATTGCAAGAGTCAGACACGACTTAGCAACTAACACACATACAATGTGGCAGCAATGAAAAATGTACTTCTCACGAACAGTCACAATTGACTGATAACCTCAGCTTCTCTGCTCTGAAATCCATGTCTGCTTCTTACTGAGGTCATGCTTCTCAAAGGCTGCTTCACGACTGAATGTGGTGGGGCCGGGAGGTGGGTGCAGGGGGTGGCAATGCTGAGAAAGACCCATTCCTGGGAAATGTGGGACTTTTCTCATGGGCAGTGTCAGTTCCAGGATGTTTCATCAGCTTTGCTAGACTTTCTTAGAACTGCACTGCAGTCTAAGATTCTTCCACTCCACCAACTTTCTCCTCTCCACTCCCCTGCCTTCTCTTCTTTCCTTCCTCCCTCTGCCCCTCTCTTCTTTCCTCCTCCTTCCATGACTCATAAGGGTCAGACCTGCATCACGGTCTGATGGCTCTCCCAGAGAATCTGAACTAAGTGGGGAAACTTCTGGGCTCTGGACCCACAATAACCTGGGTGTGACCCCACCATCCCTAGATACATGAGTTCAAGTGAGTAATTAATCTCTTGAAAGTGTCAGTCTTCTCATCTGTAAAATCATGATACTTATTGTAAGGATTAAATCAGTCGGGCTTATAAATTACTTACCACAGTATCTGGCACATGATAAGTACTTGGTAAATGTTAGCTATTCTTATTATTAGATATGGGGGATGAAAGAGAGAAGGAAATCAGGGGCAATTCTTAGGTTCTGTTTACAGCATATACCCCAGTGGCTCAGTGGTAAAAGAATCTGCCAGCAATGCAAGAGTTGCAGAAGACCTGGGTTTGATCCCTGGGTCGGGAAGATCCCCTAGAGGAGGGCATGGCAACCCATTCCAGTATTCTTGCCTGGAGAATCCCATGGACAGAGGAGCCTGGCAGGCTACGGTCCATGGGGTCACAAAGACTAGGACACCACTGAGCGACTAAGCATGCATGCATATCAAATGAAATGCTTTTTGTACAACAATTTAGCTGTTAAGTATGAGACAGCAAGCCCACTGCAAAATGTGACTTCACACGTGATCCTCCCCATTCCCAAACACGCTTACAGAGCTTAAGACAGAACCAAAATCCAAATCATAGACTGGAATATGGAGATAAAACTAACAAAACCAAATGGAAAGAGAACATGTAAATGCCTGAACAAAATTTTAGGAAATCTGGGCTATAAACCCGGGACAAGGAAAATTGCACTGAACAGTGGTTTATATGAAAAATACCATGGATTTTAGGTGAACTGCCAGCTCTCTGGAGCCAACAGTGCAGTTTTTTGGCTTGTAGAGAAATGGGTGTGATCTCAGGCTGCATAGTAGAAGTACAATACCCAATAGTGGGTAACCTCAGGTTCCTCATCTGCAAATTTAGGGGCCTGGATGAGATGACTTGAGAGTCCCATACAACTCATGATTTATGAGTCTGTGACTTAATGTCCTAAACTTGAATTCCTGCATTTTCGGGAAGTGACTACAGAAAAGATATATAGGCTTGATGAAAACAAATAATTCATTTCTCTGCTTAACTCTACAGCCCCAGTGCTCTCCAGTGGGAAAAAATCTTTTTTGCGTGCCGATGTCCCCCACAGAGCGCTCCTGAAGCACACGTGGCCGTGGAACAAAATTGCATACGTCTGTTTCACACCAGGTCAAGCTTTGCACAAAACTCTTTCTCTTGAGGTGGCAGGCTTGAGCAACCAGTTTTTCCTGAAGTTTGCCTGATAAATATGCTTATGATGAGCTGGGCTGTCGTTCTTCTATCTTGCCATAGCCTTGAAGGGCCCCTCCCAAGCTGACTGGCTGCTTATTGACATGGGTAATCAGGGATTTCAGACTCAGAGATCAAGGTCAACATGAAACCATGGCAAAAAGGACTGGAGATCCCTAGGACACAGGCCCCCTTACTAGGCTCTGCTGCCTTGGGGCTGAGGGAGGGCGGGGGGCCCAGCCCCCCAACAGGACAACCAGCGAGCTTGTTCCCTCTGTCCCTTGCTGCCATTCTCTTCTGAGTCCCCTCATCTTACATTTTCCAGCATTTTAAACATCTCTGGAGACAAAGACAGCAAAAGACAGCAATCATGGGAAAAGCAAAGCTTTAATAAAAATAGAATTCCAAATATTTCAGCAGGGCTCTCTTTGTCTAACTACAAGAGATTTAGAGAGTGGATCGAACAACCTGCATCTCCTTGTTCTGCAGTTGCCCAGGTGTATGCACCCCTGGGTCCCTGTCTACTCACTTGTAAAATGAGACAGAATCCCACCTGGCTACTTCGGAGAGTGGAGGAGTCATTTTAGGCAGACCTGGTTCACAGAGGACCCCTGACTGAGGCCTAGGATATATACTGAGTGGGGAAGGAATTGTGTATAGGCTTGGGGGTGAACCTTGTGAAGCCTGTTAGAAGGACCCTAGAACTTGAGTGTTTGAAGGACAATAACCAAGAATCGAAATCCCCAGACTGCAGGGTTCCTGCATCACATAAGTCCCTCCCAGGTGTGGGCTGAGTTGCTCCAAGTCTCACTTTCTTCATTCTGTCAGGAGGAAGAGGTCACTGAGAGTGGGGCTGTGGCCAGAAAGATCAAGGTTTGGAAACAGAGGTAGCAGAAAGGCCAGAAGAGGAGTAGCCCCCGAAAATAGTAACAACTGACCACCCTGTTCGCTTTCCAGATAGGAGGGGACCAAGGGGCCAGGTAGCTACAGCATCTCTGGCTGCCTGAGAACCTTCCTCCCATCAGCAGCACAGCCACCAACTTGGGCAAGGAAAGAAAACCTTGGACAAAAAGAGGTAAGTCCAGGAAATGCCAAATTAGTTGGACTTTGGCAGATCTTTGTGGGATCCTTAGACATTTATATTCTTAGGGGAGAGACCTTCCTTTTTTATTCTTGTATAATAGACAAAACCTAACACTTACCTTTGTAACCATCTTTGAATGTGTAATTCAGTGGGGAGACATATTTGATGACTTCAGTTCTATGCTGATGTACAATAGATTGTGTACTCTTTGCTGTCAAAGGTCCTTATTGGCCTGTGGAGTCAGACAGTAGGGTTCTATTGGTTAAGGTAGGTTTGTCTCCTGCAATAGGGAAACACCCTCAATATACCACATACCCAATGGAAAATTATCCAGAGGTCGTTTTTCATTGATATAGGTAAGATCTCACTTGCCGTTATGTCCCTTTAATTTGTATCTCTGTCTTGGCCCTAAGAACTTGTCCAGACCCGCAGCTTTGCTCTTGGGCCTGTTTTCTTTTCTTCTGCTACATTTTTGTTCTCAGCAGACTCCTGGCTTATTCTGACTATGAAAATCCTATTCTCCCTGGGATCTGACTTGTCTGCTCCTTCTTGGGTCCTGCATAGCTTTGGCATCAGATGCAATGCTCAGCTTCAGCTCTCTACCTGAGCTCCAATCCCACATCGCTGACTGCCTACTGGTCATTTCCTGTGGAATGTACCACTCATCATCCTGCCAAACAGATTGCGACAGATTGTCCAAAGCAGCCTTCATTTTTTGCCACAAACCAGCTGTTCCCGTAACCTCTCAGCCCTTGTCAACAATAGGCTAAGTCATTCAAGCAAGAAGCAAAGTCCTCTGATCTAATCTCCTTTCATTGCCCTCAGTCATTCAGTCCCCAAGAACAATCAGATATTCTTCCAAATATTGATCATCATTTCTATTCTTCTCTTCCTCCCCTGCCCCATGCCCATTTCTAGGTCATCACCACCTCTAATATCATCTACCACTCATGTCCACTCTTTCCTAATTCAATTCCCTGTGCCAGGCCAATGCCAGACCTGTATTTATTCATTAAGTCACAGCTGTTAACCTTGAAACTCTTCCCTATTCCTATGCTATAGGCTTGCCCTTATCAGGTCGTTGTGTGTGTGTGTGTGTGCGCTCAGTTGTGTCTGACTCTTTTGTGACCCTATGGCTACATTTTGTCGGAGAAGGCAATGGCACCCCACTCCAGTACTCTTGCCTGGAAAATCCCATGGATGGAGGAGCCTGGAAGGCTGCAGTCTATGGGGTCGCTGAGGGTCGGACACAACTGAGCGACTTCACTTTCACTTTTCACTTTCATGCACTGGAGAAGGAAATGGCAACCCACTCCAGTATTCTTGCCTGGGGAATCCCAGGGATGGGGGAGCCCGGTGGGCTGCCGTCTGTGGGGTCGCACAGAGTCGGACACGACTGAAGCGACTTAGCAGCAGCAGCAGCAGGCAACATTTTGTAGCCCGTCAGGCTCCTCTGTCCATGGAATTCTCGAGGCAAGAAGCCATTTCCTCATCCAGGGGATCTTCCCGACCCAGGTATCGAATTGGCGGGTGGATTCTTTACCACTGAGCCACCTGGGAAGCCCCTGTGTGCATGCTAAATCACTTCAGTTGCATCTGACTCTTTGAAACCTTAGGGACTGTAGCCCACTAGGCTCTTCCGTCCATTGATTCTCCAGGCAAGAGTACTGGCGTGGGTTGCCATGCCCTCCTCCATGGGATCTTCCCAATCTAGGGATTGAACTCACGTCTTCTGCAGCTCCTGCATTACAGACAGATTCTTTACCTCTGACTCACCGGGGAAACCCTGGGAAGCCCCTTTCAGGTTGTTAAAATTTCTTTTAATTTGACCCCATTCTAGATAATTGCTTTGCCAGGCAGTTATATATTGTAATGGAAAGTTTGATGGATTTGGGATTAGTGGATCCGCTTTCAAACCCCAGCTCTGTACTCAGCAGAACCACTTGGAGGAATTCACTAACTCTTGGAGCCTTGGGTCCCCATTTGCAGAGTGGGGATAACTGTGCCCATGCCCTACGGAATTTCACAAGGATTTAATGAGATGGTGTGTGTAGAAGCAGGTTTGCATTGTGCTCAGAAACCACGTTTGAGCTGACTGCCTTGATTCAAATCCAGGCTTTATCACACCGTAACTATGTGACCTGGAGCAAGTTCCTTCACCTGTCTGCGCTTCATCTTTTTCATCTGTAAAATGAAGATACAACCAGTGCAATACTTCATAAAACTATAGTGACAATTCAGTGAGATAATGAATGTAAAGTGCTTAACATAGTGCCTGACACAACATAAGCTCTAATGGGTATAAGCTGTTATTATGTGCCAGAGACCTTGCACAGAGCTTGACACCTGATCAGCACTTAATAAACGTTTGCTAGATTTGTTGATGAATTCATCTTATGCCTGTGATCTCATTTCCTACTGATTCTTGCTATGGATGTTCTTGTGCACCTTGTCCTCCAGACAGGCTGACTACCTTGGCTTTTCATGAATATGTCTCCCACTTTTCTTGCCTTTGGTTATGGTACATCTCTTTTCTAGATTGTCATCATTTCTCTTCCCTGCCTATCCAAAGTCTTCCTATTCTCTAAAGTCCATCCTAAATCCTGCCTCCATGAAACTTGCCCTCATCGCTTCTATACAAATTGATTTCTCACTTTTCTAAACCAGTGACCCTCAATTTAGTATCTGGTACACTTGGCCACCTCATGCGAAGAGTTGATTCATTGGAAAAGACTCTGATGCTGGGAGGGATTGGGGCAGGAGGAGAAGGGGACGAAAGAGGATGAGATGGCTGGATGGCATCACTGACTGGATGGACGTGAGTCTGAGTGAACTCCAGGAGATGGTGATGGATAGGGAGGCCTGGCATGCTGCGATTCATGGGGTCGCAAAGAGTTGGACATGACTGAGCGACTGAACTGAACTGAACTGAACTGAATACTCTTAGATGGGCTTCCAAGATGGCTTAGTGGTAAAGAACCCACCTGCCAATGCAGGAGATGTGGGTTCGATCCCTGGGTTGGGAAGGTCCCCTGGAGAAGGAAATGACAACATGCTCCCGTATTCTTGCCTGGAGAATCCATGAGTAGAGGAGCCTGGCGGTCTACAGTCCATGGGCTGGCAAAAGAGTCGGACATGCTTTAGCAACTACACAACAACAACAGTACTCTTAGGGGCTATTTTTTGTGTATTTACTTTATGACTTCAACTAGTTTGGAAAATATTCCTCGGTCTAGCATTGTTTCAGAATACAGAGTAAGTGTAGTGAATATTTGAACTACTAGATGACCTTATCAACTCAGACTATCTCTTCGGATAATACACTTTTTCAGATTGTATTGAGGGTGGAATTTGGAGAATGGGACACATACTTAGTTGTCTGAGGGTAAGAAAGGATCTGGAATTCTGAAAAAGTTTCTCTTATCAACAGAGTGGCACATGAGGGTGGACAGATGAATGAGGGTAGAGTTAAGAGGCTCCTAGTAGATGAGATGGGCCTATGGCCTCTGGGCCAAAGCATTGGGGAAATTCTTGAGCCCAGGTGAGGCAGACCATGGCTGACACAGACAAGAAAGTGTCCCCATTCAAATCTGGTTCTTGCTGTGACAGGTTTTGCCTTGAACCAGTTTCTCAAGCCTCTTACATCTTTGCACAACATTTGCCCTATTGAGAAACTGGTTTTGCATGAAACCTCCCATGGCTCGGAGCAAGTCTCCATGACGGTGTTTGCATACCGTGGGGGTTTTACTCCTCCCCTATGTGCCAATAAGGGTGAAGCGGCCTTCAGATGACGTGATATGTAGTCCATCACCGCGTACTCCAAAACCAAGAATCTTTGAACTATGTGAAAGGTTCATACCAGGATTTCACAAGCCAGGAAAGACTAGTCTAGAAGGCAAGGTTAAGAACATTGTCTTTGCCCAAGTTCTCATGAAGCCTTCTCTGAGTACTACAGCCACATTGATCTCCCCTGTCTCCGGTTCCTGTTCTACTGGGTTGCCCAAAAAAAGTTACTACAGGTTTTTCCATATGATGGTATAGAAAAACCTGAGCGAACCTTTTGGCCAACCCAATACATATTGTCTAGACTACACAGTTCAGTCCTGGTTGTCTATTGTCTTCTAGAAATTGCTTTGTGTGTTAACAGTGAATTCCCTGAGAATACAGACTACCTCTTGTACTTTTTTGCTGGCCAGTTTTCGATACAATTTAACCCAGTATGGGCAAGAGAAGATTCTCGACAATAAGTGTTGATGAATTTGTTTTGGGAAATGCAAATTCATTATAAAAAAAAAAAAAGTGGTTTCACCGAGGAAAATTAGAAGACCTGTTTTTTCTTCTTTTTTTTGGATGCCACGGCATGTGGAATCTTAGTTCTCCAACCAGAGATTGAACCCACATCCCCTGCATTGGAAGCATAGAGTCTTAAGCACTGGACTGCCAGGGAAGTCCTGAGCTGTTTCTTTTAATAGTGGTGGGTATTAGAGTCCTGTCACTGTTGGTGCCATTGTCAGCAGCAGCCTCCTTTCACAGGTAGAGAGTCAGGATGGTACAGGCAGGACTCAAGTTTTTAGTGCTTTCCCAGTTAGGAGAGAAAGATGCTCCCCCCCACCCCTCCCCAGTGCCTGAGACCCCTTCCTGATTGCCCTTTCCCTTCCCAACCATGAAGGTCATCCAGTGAGAGAGGGGAAGGGCATCAGACACTGGGGGACTCAGATCCTTTATTTTGTAGATGAGAAAACTTGGGGCTCAGTGAAGGGCACCTAAGGGTGGTGGAAAGAGGATGTGTAAGCTTTGGAGGCAGGCAGAACTGGATTCAAATCCCAGTGCTGTGCCTCTTTAGCTGTGATTGTGAGTGTCTCCTCATATCTTAGAGACTCAATTCCTCATCTTTAAAATGGGGATAACAAGGCCTCCCTATGGTGTGAGAATTAAGTGAGATAGTGTATGTAAACACAGTGCTTGGGAATAGAGATGCTCAGGACTTGTCGGCACTCTCTTGAATGTCCTGCCCAAAGTCATCAAACAGTTCAGTGCTGGCCTCTTCTGATAGTCAAGCTTAATATCCTTTCGGTTACATACTAAGACTAGCCTCTTCCCCCCTAGAAAATTAAGATCAATTATTAAAATTTTTAAAAATTACTTTCACTGTAGATTTGGACCCGTTTATTTTGAGGTCATTTATATGCCGACAATACTTTGGCCACCTTACTCATTGTAAAAGACCCTGATGCTGGGAAAAATTGAAGGCAGGAGGAGAAGGGGATGACAGAGGATGAGATGGTTGGATGGCATCACCGACTTGATGGATAAGAGTTTGAGCAAGCTCTGGGAGTTGATGATGGACAGGGAAGCCTGGCATGCTGCAGTCTACCGGGTCACAAAGAGTCGGACATAACTGATAGACTGAACTGAAATGATAAGCCCACAAAAGTCCATATAGTCAAAGCTATGGTTTTTCGAGTAGTCATGTATGGATGTGAGAGTTGGACCATAAAGAAGGATGAGCACCAAAGAATTAATACTTTCGAACTGTGATGCTGGGGAAGACTCTTGAGAGTCCCTTGGACAGTACAAAGATCAAACCAGTCCATCCTAGAGGAAATCAGTTCTGAATATTCATTCGAAGGACTGATGCTGAAGCTCCAATACTTTGGCCACCTAACACAAAGAGCCGACTCGTTGGAAAAGACCCTGATGCTGGGAAAGATTGAGGGCATAAGGAGAAGGGGCCGATAGAGGACGAGATGGTTGGGTGATATCACCGACTCAAAGGACGTAAATTTGAGCAAACTCTGGGAGATAGTGAAGGACAGGGAAGCCTGGCATGCTGCAGTCCACGGGGTCGCCAAGAGTGGGACAAGACTTAGCAAATGAACAACAACAACATATACACTAGAGACGGAAGAACTTAAAAGACAGGGGTACTCAATTTCAGAGTGAAATTCAAAGGTATTGAGGTTTTAGCCATTTCCAACTATAGTGTTTGAACTCCTGGTGCTCCTAAAATAGGACTGATGGCCTTTTACCCCTTTAAACAAAAAAATTCCAGTCTCTGATATATTTACATGCTTTGCTTTGCAACTTGATATTTTTCACCTGTCTTTCTTAAGCCATAGTCTGCTGTCCATTCATCATCAATTGGAGCTAAAGTGAAACACTTTAGCTCAACACTGCTGTTGAAGTTCTTCTAGAGAAATAAAAAATGTGTCAGAAATGAAATGGATATCACTTATGAAAATTAAAGATTGGGACTTCTCTGGTGGTCCAGTTGTTAAGACCTCACCTTCCAATGCAAGTGGTGTGGGTTTGATCCCTGGTTGGGGAGTTAAGATCCCACTTAACTCATGGCCAAAAAAACTAAGACATAAAACAGAAGCAATATTATAGCAAATTCAATAAAGACTTTAAAAAAAGGATCCACGTTAAAAAAAAAATCTCCAAAAAATAAAGGATTGAGCATAAACCTTTTTTTCCATGCTGGAGAATATTCGCTGCGATCAGTATTTCTTTGAAAAATTTTAGTTAGCTACTATTTATTGTGTTTGGCTGCAAATATATCTTTCAGTATGAAGCTGAATCAGGAGTAGACCAGAAGAAAAATCTTAGTGTGGAATACCTCCTAACTGTGACTATTACAATCTCCAGTTGTGGTTGCCAGCTCATCATTTGATGAATCAAATAGGTCCTGCAAGGCAGAGGGAAAAAGCAGGGGCAAACCTCCCTGACAGAGAAGGCAATGGCACCCCACTCCAGTACTCTTGCCTGGAAAATCCCATGGATGGAGGAGCCTGGTAGGCTGTAGTCCATGGGGTCGCTAAGAGTCGGACATGACTGAGCGACTTCACTCTTACTTCTCACTCTCATGCACTGGAGAAGGAAATGGCAACCCACTCCAGTGTTCTTGCCTGGAGAATCCCAGGGACGGCAAAGCCTTGGTGGGCTGCCATCTATGGGGTCGCACAGAGTCGGACACAACTGAAGTGATTTAGCAGCAGCAAACCTCCCTGAAGTTTCCTTTCTGTAGTCAGCAGAATAATGGCCTCTCAAAGTCGTGTCCTAATGCTCAGAACCTGTGACTATGAGGCCACATAGCAAGGGAGAATTCCAGTTGCTAATGAGCAGATTTAACAACGCAGGAGTATGCTGGGTTGTCCAGGCGAGCCCAGTGTAATCACAAGACTCCTTAGTGGGGGAAGAGCAGGAAGAGGAGAACCAGGGGAGAAGGCTGGGGATGTGAGAGGAACTCAATCTACTGCTGCTGCTTTTAAAGATGGAAGAACGGACCAGGAGCCAAGGAATGCAGGCACCTCCAGGAGCTGGAAAGGACAAGAAAATGCATTTCCCCTGGAATCTCCAGATGGGAACACAGCCCTGTCGACACCTTGACTTTGGCCTACTGACACCCACTTTAGAATTCCAGCACTATAAGATAATAAAAAGGCTTCCCTCGTAGGTCAGTTGGTAAAGAGTCTGCCTGCAATGCAGGGAGACGTGGGTTTGATCCCTGGGTGGGGAAGTCCCCTGGAGAAGGAAATGACAACCCACTCCATTTTTCTTGTCTGGAGAATCCCATGGACAGAGGAGCCCAGCAGGCTACAGTCTTATGGGGTTGCAAGAGTCGGACTTGACTGAGCGATTGAGCAAGCAAAGATATTAAATCTGTATTGTTTTCAGACAGTTTGTGGTTATTTGTTTACAGCAGCAATAGAAAACTAACAGTCTCTCCAAACAAAGGCCAACTGACCACCTTGCCCCAAAGATCCTGCCTTGCTGTTGTTGAGTCGCTAAGTCATGTCTGACTCTTTGTGTCCCCATGGACTGCAGCACTCCAGGCCTCCCCGTCCTCCACTATCTCCCGGAGTTTGCTCAAGTTCATGTCAGATCCTGCCCGGCATTCTGGAATTTCTCACAATCACGGGCAACAAAATTCCAAAGAGACTGAGACAGAGGGAGAGGCTGAAGACCAAGGTCAAGGGGGCGAAGGGGTCAGCAGTTGGTAGAGCATGCTTCTCATGTTTGGCATCATAAAGGAAGGAGAAGACATATAAATACAACTTATAACCTACAGGAAAGATGGGACTAAGAGCCATACTTGGTATTTATGTCACATCTTATAATGTGTAAAGAGTTTCACTTAATATTTCCATTTAATCCTCCCATCAGATCTATGAAGTGGAAATTTTTATTTTATGTTTTGTAAACAAAGCTGAAGCTTAGGAAACTAATTTTTCTTTTTTCTTTTTTTGACCACAACACATGGCTTCTGGAATCTTAGTTCCTCAACCAGGGGTCAAACCCGGGCCCTCGCCAGTGGAAGTATGGACTCCTAGCCACTGGACTGCCAGCGAATTTCCTAGAGTTAATTTTTATAAAATCAGATAATAGTTAAGTAGAAGAGTCAAGAGTCACACAGATGTGATTCCAAAATCCAAATGTGTCACTACTTTGACATGTCTTACCTGGAGAGACATTCAACAAGGAAGTCAATTCTTACAGAGATCGCTCATTAGTCAAGGTAATTTCTCTAATAAATGGAGGCCATGGGGAGAGGGGCAGATAAAACTTTGCAGTGGGTCTCCACTCTTCATAGCTCCGCTTCTTATAAATATAATCTTCCTAGAACGTACCTGTTGTCAAAAACATCACTGGGCAGTGGTGACTACTCGCTGAATGTTTTTGCTTCACTGTCCACCATGAACCTAAATTTCACACGTCTAGACTATAGCTCAACCCCACCTCCCCCACCTCAATCCGACCTCCACCCTGACTTTCCTATTTCTTTTAAGGGTTTCATCATTAACCCAGTCATCTAGATTCAACAGCTATAAAAACAATCACAGCTAACCCTTACTGGGAATACATTCCAGTGATTGTGCTAAGCATTTAGATGTCATCCACTGAGTCCTCCCAACAATCCTATGAGGAAGGTACAATTGTTAACCCTATTTTACAGACAAGGAAATTGAAGTTTATATAAATTGCCGAAGGTGACACCTTCCCATCATCTTTAATGACTTATCTTCTTCACCGTCCAGAGCTCATGAGTCACCAAGTCCTCCTAATCCTCCCTCTGAACTATTTCTTGTATTTGTTGCTTGCTTTCCACGTCCATTGCCCTGGTACCAGCCTTGGTTCTTTTTGACTTATGTCTGACTTGTCACTATAGCTCAATATGGTCTCTCTTGTTCTATGGTCCCTTTGCTCAGATCTTTCTAATATGCTTTGGTCAAATTAAGCCACCTAAAATCCAATTTTTATCCCACCCATTTCTCAGTTCAAACTTTTAAATTGGAGAAGATACATCCAAACGTTCCCAAAGGTTATCCTTGGACAGTGTGATGGTGACAATATTTTTTTGAAAAATTAAATAACGTCATTGTATTAAAGTTAAAAGAAAAAATGGTTAAAAACTATAGGTTGAAATCATAGGGCAAGATACATAATAAAGATAAGCAAACATTGTACCCTTTAAATGTGTAGGTCAAACTTCATTTGTTCCAGCATTGAAGAGTTCTCACTGATCATCTGACCATTCCAAATACACAATTCCATTTTTTACAGGCAAATCTTTGCATTTAAAAAAGTTACTGAAACCTACTTACTGTTTCCATAATTTATAAACTTCATTTCTACTGGCAAAACAACAAATGGATATGGTAAAAGAAAAGCTGAATCAAAATATCAACAAAGGATATAACAATAAAAAACTGTCTGAGACTAAATGACTAGAATGAGATGTTTATAGAAATTAACTAGTACAATGACTGGGCTGAGCAGGCACTCAGTAAATATTTGTTACCATTCCCTGGTAAAGGGAGCAAATGAGTACTGCTTAACTAGTAAGTTTAAGATGAGTTAACTAGTTCAATAACCAAGGAGCAGTGAAAGGCACTTCAGATTACTTATATATATTTGCAACTCATCTTCTTTATTAAGTGGCAATCTGTATCATAACTTATAATGCCATTATAAGCTTTGAGGGAAGTTTTTTCAAGGAATCAGAGACCTTTAATGCTTTGCTTTTCAAAATAAAATTATGATATTTGTATTGTTGTTAATAATGAAAAGTGAGAAATCTAACACCTGTGTGTGGTTTTCTGGACTAAAAAATGACAATGTTCAATAATAATTCATTTTTATAAATGTAAGCAACACCTTTAGGAATAGTCTTTAGTAACTGAACCTCTTGTTCAACAGTGGTTAAATAGCAAGATAGAATATTCTGCTTGTGTTGTCATGTCCAGCTCTTTTGTGACCCCATGGACTGCAGCCCACCAGACTCCTCTATCCATGGGACTTGCCAGGCAAGAATACTGGAGTAGGTTGCCATTTCCTCCTCCAGGGGATCTTCCCCACCCAGGGGTCAAACCCATGTCTCCTGTATCTCCCGTGTTGGTAGGCAGATTCTTTATCACTGAGCCACCTGGGAAGCTCAAGGATATTCTGATTAAATAGCCAAATACCATTTTGATTAAAAAGTACTTTTTAAAATTTGTGTAAAGCCAGAGTTTAATGTATTGAAGAAAAAGGTCGAGTTCTCTTTAGATCACTGAGTTTTAGGACCATCTCAAATCATGACTATAAAGAAAGTAGAAATTAAATGGAATGTGAAAATAAACTAGTATCACCATGTTAATCCAGTATGGAAACAACCAGCTCCTTTGTACAAGGTATATACTGGGTTTTTAACCCTCATAACAACAGTGGAGGAAATTGAGGCGGTCAGTAGGATCTTTGTGGGATTAAAATGGTCTCCATCTGCCTGAAGCTGGGAAGGATGCTTTTCACTTCCTTTTAACAGTTTCTATTGCCCAAGAATGCACAGCTAGTTAGGGACAAAACTGGGATTAGAAGTTTCTGAAACGATAATTTCTATTTCACTGTTTCCACTTCCTTCCTTCCTTCTCTTTCCCTGGTGAACTCACTGCCATCTTGCCTCTGCAAGATCGTCTTTGGTGAAGCCATCCTCTTCAGAGTCACTTATTTGCTAAGTCAAAGGAAGACTTTTTTTTTTTTAACCTTATCTTTTTAAACTATTAACTCACTGGAAACACACTCTTTCCTTTCTTGAAATGCTCTCTTCTTCTTAGCTTTCTGTAACAGCCACATCCACTGCTTTTCTTTCTACTTTTCTGTGTCTCTGCAATCTTGACTCAATCCTGGGATTACTCATTTTAAAAATCCTTGCCAAATTGATAAATGAAAAATCATCCAGTTTTTGTAACTTGCTGTGTCTGTTTACATATCTGCTACACAAAGATCAGATATACACTGATAACAGTGTTGTTGCTATTTGTTGTTTAGATGTCTTAATTTGACATTGAGGTTTTTCATCTCTTTCAGAGCTGGGACTGTATGATTTTGAACTCCTTCACCTCCCTCCTTTCTTCCATTTCCTTAAGAATGAGCATGTATTGGGTTGGCCAAACAGTTCACTCAGGTTTTTCTGTAGTCTCTTGTTTAATTTATTTATTTATTTTTTTTTATTTTTTTAGTTAACAGGTTTTTAATAGGCAGTGATGCAATTCTTTTTTTAAATTTTATTTTATTTTTAAACTTTACATAATTGTATTAGTTTTGCCAAATATCAAAATGAATCCACCACAGGTATACAAGTGTTCCCCATCCTGAACCCTCCTCCCTCCTCCCTCCCCATACCATCCCTCTGGGTCGTCCCAGTGCACTAGCCCCAAGCATCCAGTATTGTGCATCGAACCTGGACGGGCATCTCGTTTCATACATGATATTTTACATGTTTCATTGTTTAATTTAATTGAGTGAGATTGAACACTTAATTCCCATTGGACTTTTTTAAGTACGATATGTGGTCTGGATTTTCTGATGAGGAGCACAGAGCTCTGTACTGAATGACAGTAAACCTGTTTCTAATCCCAGTTTCATCCCTAACTAGCTGTGCATTCTTGGGCATGCCACTTAACCTCTCTGGACCTTCGATTTCTTATATATAAAGGGAGTGGGATGGTATCAGGTAATGACCTAGGTATCTACTAGCTTTCACATCACATAGGTACAATTTTCTTCCCAGAACTTCCTTCAGAGGCAAACTCAGAATATTCTCTCCTAATTCTGACAGAATAGTGTCTCCTCCAACATAACATCACCTCTTTGAGGCAGAACCTGCTTCCATCCAGAACTGTAATTTGTTGTGTGGGGCACCGAGCCCTAGGACAATAGCAGCAGCTACTGTCCAAGAAGACACAGCCAAGACTTAAAGGTAAAGTAGGTCTTATTTGTGTGTATACTGATAAAACACTTTGAAAATCTGTTGAAAGTTAGGGATCACAGGAAAACATACATACGCATATAGTACACAATTTTAGGGGGCTCCTAGACCTTCTGAAGTCCATCCATGTACTTCGTAAGAATCCATGAACCCTAAGCTAAGAATATTTGATCTGGGAACATTAAAGGGATCCCTGCAGATTAAAAAAATTATCAAAAATGCTTACTTCCCATTGGAAAAGGAGCTGTAAAATGAAAAAAAATATGTACAGAATAATGCACTTTCTGTGCATTAGAAAGGCCTATGTGGTCTGGGTCCCAGTTTTGTACTTTTGAGCTCCACTGGCCTCCCTTTTGCTCTGGAAACATTACCGGCTCTCTACAAGTCACACTGTTTTTGCTGAACAGTCTCAGAGTGACCTGCTGCCTCTGCTCAGACCACAATCCCTGGTGGCTATCCTTCAGGCTTCAGTTCAAGTGTCCCCTCCTCCTAAATGCCTCTCCCAATTACCTTCAACTCCTCTTCAACATGCGCTATCACAACACCCAATTTCTCCTGTAGAACGGATCTTGTTACAGCCTTGGCTGTTTTTGTCTTCTTTTCCCATTAGAATGTTAGTTCCTTGAGAGATGGGACCTTGCCTTTCTTATTTATTCCCCGGGCCAGGGACAGATTAAAGCCCACAGGGGGTCTAAGCACTAAAGATTATGGTGCTCCTCTTCCATCTTTAATTCTAGCTAAAATATTTGGTGCACCTCCCTCATATTAAAGTAACTAGAACCAATACTAAACTGTACATTTACATGTACTGCAACAAAGACAGCTTCTTCCCAAATGATCTGCTTCTAAGACCTCAGAGCCTCTGCTTTGCTGGTGTCCTAAGTACATGAGACCTTTGCCTGCCTTGGGAAATTAGCACTCACTCAACCCTTTAAACATACTGGACGAAGTTTTAGGTTAAGTTGGCTATGCCTACCAAAAAAACCTTGCTGGGATTCTGATAGAAACTGTGAAATCTATGTTAATTTTGGAAGAACTGACATATTTACTCTATTGGGTCTTCCAAGCCATGGATATAGCAAGTCACTCCAATTATTTAGGTCTTCTTTAATGTTGTTCATCAATATTTTATAATTCTCAGCATACAGATCCTGCACATGGTTTGTTAGATTTGAACCTAAGTAGTTTACATTCTTTGGAGCAATTGCAAATGGTATTATTTAAAATATCTTTGTTCTTGGCATGCATAGAAGCTGTCTTAGTAGAACAAGAAGGCAAATACTCTTTAGTGAAGTAAATTTGCTCAGTGTTAATTGCTGGACTAGTAACAAGCTATGTATTGAACCATTCATATACCTCTTTAATGTGCTTCTACATTTCAAATTTGGCCTAATTCTTAATTGCTACACCCCAATCCCTACTCTTATTAGAGGGGTCTACTCATCCCTCACCTGAATACCCTTTATGCAATCCATCTCCTTGTCTGCCCCGCCATTTCCTATCTATAATAGTCCCTCTGCTGAACCCTCTTGCACCAAACTAAATCTTAACGATCCTTCAAGCATGAAATCAAAGAGCTTCAGAAGATGCTTTCCCTGACAACCCAGCCAACATCACTTCTTTTCTCTGCTGGACTCTACTTTTTTAATTTAAAAAAATTTTTTATTTAATTTGAGGATAATATCTTTACAATATTGTGGTGGTTTTTTGCCATACAACGACATGAAGAGTTCACTGGACTCTTTAAACCAATATTGTATGCCACTCAATCATTAATTTGGTTTTTAATTGGTTTTAATTTGTGTTGTTTCCCTAATTAGATGATATACAGTGGGAGACTCCCATAATAGCACACACATGGAAGGTGCTCCAATTTAATTGCGTCAATGAAGAAAGAGGAGAGAGAGGTTTCAAGATGTGTCAGAATAAGGCGACTGGAGCTGCATGTAAAGAGGTCTTTCATCCAGGCAGGATCCATCTTTTCATCCAATAGATCCAGGATCTAGTCTAGGACAAGGATTCTCTTTTCCTTCCTTCTTTCGAATCTCAACTCCTCCAACCAAGCAGACTAGAGATGCAGATCCTCTCCAACTCTCTCTTGGGTAACTGTTGTGAAAACAGCAGGTCTATAGGCAGTCGAATTTTACGTTTCCTGTAAGAGCGTAGGTAGTAATAACTTTGGAGCTGCAGTAACATCCCCCGGCCACCAGAGGACAGCGTGCCGCGGAAGAGATCGTCTCGCCCCTGCAGAAGGCTTAACGAGGTCAAAGGCAGAGGCAGAAAGTCGGCTCTGCATCTATGGCCTTCAGCTTCAACTGCCTCAGCTTCAACTGCCTCCCTCGCGCTCCCCTCTCTAGACGGACTCCTTTTCCTCTTAAAAAAGATGGGCCGGAAGTTCCTAGAGGCTTACTGTAATACTGACCTTAAATGATTATAGAAACGAATGGGCTTTAGCTGCAGGATTTAAAGGCAAAAAAGAAGTATAGACAAAGTTCACTTTTCTAACACTCCTCACCCCCCAAACATGCTTCTCAGTTATTTTGGCAAAAAACAAACAAACAAACAACAAACAACAAAACAAAACAAAACCAACACACACAGAAAACAAGACGACAAAAAGCCTCAGGCAATGTCCAAACGGACATTTCCCAACAAAGATGTCTTCGGGGAACCAACGTCCCAAATCTAGTACATTGCAAATGGAATATTTTATTCCTACACACAAATTCTGGCTCATGAAGCAGTCCACTCGGAGTGTGCTTTTCCGTCATTAATCACATCTCTGTTATGTGATATCCACGTGAGTACTTCTCAGTAGAAGCAGCTTCATGCTCAAATGCTCAAAGAACACTAGAATAAAGCTCCGATTGTCCTCCTCAGTGATTCCAAGTCCTGGTGTGTCACCAGCTCAGGTCTCTCTTTCCCAAAGTGTGTAATGCCGTTTCAAAACAAAGCTATTTCAATCCAAAATTTAAAATGCACGAAGTGTGTAAAGTAAAATCAACTGGGGTCTTGCACCTCCCAAAAGGTGGTGAACCTCTGGTCTGACTTTCAGACGATTCTGTGCTGCCCAAGTACAGGGCACACAGTGCTTGAAAAGGACACACTTTTCAAGAGCATGTTAGGCTACTCGTGCTCGTTACATTTACAAATGTAAATAGAAATAAGTAAATAGAAGCACAGTAAAATCATAAATGTTAGGAGCATTCTGGTGGGGGCTTTCTATGACAAACGGAGAGCTGACTGCCTGACCACCTGAGCGTGATTTTTCTTAAATTACCTGTAACTTCTCTCTCCTAGAGCCCGCAGTGCCCTGCATTTTGGACTCTTCACTTTTAAAAGATTGCAATTCTCTCAAATCATTGTTTGCGTTTCTTCACCCTGGGGAGGCAGCTGGAAACAGCCCAAAGAGGAGGAAAAGGCTCTGTGCCTCGCTGGGGCAGGAACCCTGAAATACCTGTTGGGGCGCAGCCCTACGCGGCCGAGACCCGGCCCGAGGGTCGGGGATCCGGGGCCCCGGGGGCAGCCGGCGTGAGGGCGCGGAAGGAGGAGGCCGCGGGGCCGCCTCCCCCGGCCACCCGGCTCCTCCCAGCGGCGCCCGCGGAACCTGCCCCGGAGTCGCCGGGCCCCGGAACGGAACGTGACCCGACCCCTCCCCGAGCGGCCGCGACCAGGCGCCGAGCCGCGCTCCGGGTTCGGGCGGGCGCACGGCCCCGCCCGTCGCCCACCGCCCTGCCCTCGCCTGTCTCCTCCTTTCCCCGGGGCTCCGCTGAGTTCATTCACTGGGATTGGTTTCAAGTGACGCCATCTCTTTATTTTTAAACCAATGACCTCATCCGCGCTTGAAGTTTCCTGACCAGCGACTCTTTCTCTTTCCCCCCAACCCCCCACCCCACCCCACCCCCCGCCTTTCCCCCTCTTTCTGGGTATCTCTGTTTGGGGCGGGGGGGCTCTGGTCAGTTTTCCAAACGACTATCATCACCTCTCCCGACCCCCTCCGCGTCCCCCCCCAACCTCCACCTCCCCAGGTTCCTCGCCCCTTTCAACAGTGTTTTTTCAAGGCTGATCGGGGGGTTGGTGTGGGGGGTAGAGAAAGAGTGAAGAAAAGTTGCAAACGTCTCCTCGCTTCCTAAGCCTCCCGCCCCCACCCGCCCCTCCGAGCAGGAGAAGATAATATAGTGAAAAGAAGAGGAGGCGGAGGAGAGCGCGACGGGACGGACGCGGGCGGGAGCGCAGCAAGCCCTCCCGGCTCCGCCGCGGCGCCTCGCGGGTCCGGGAGGCGAGGGGGCCCCGCGGGGAGACGCCGTGACAACTTTCGTTTCCCCCCGCCCCCCCGAGGGAGCCGCGAGGTCTGCGGCCCCGAAAGTAAGTGGGCGCGCGGACGGCGGGGCGGGTGGGCGCCGGGTAGGGCTCCCGCCGCGCCGGCAGCATGGACGCCGGTCCGCGCGTCCCGCCGGCGCTGCCCTCCGGGCGTCCGGGCCCGGGGTCGAGGGCGGGGTGGGGGCGATCGCGGCCCCGAGCGGCGAGCGCGTGGGAAGCGGAGGCGCGAGGGGTGTGTGGAGGAGGGGGGCCCGGCCCGGCCCGGCCCGCGCGGGGTCGGGGCGGCGGCGGCGGGTGCGCGGGCTCGGGCCGAGCGGGCCGGGCGGCCGGCTGCCGCCTCCAGGAGCCGCCGCCGGACGCGGTCCCTTCGCGGGCCAAGCTGCTCACTTCCAGGCGCGACTGTTACACAACTCGCCTGCCAAGAGGGGCCCCGGCCTGACTGTCCCCATTATCCCCAGCTCGCCTTCCGTGAGAGCGTCTGGGCCACCTGAGTGGTGACCGGGCTGCGCTCTTCAACCCACTCGCTTTTCCTCCGGGGACACCCCCCCCTCCGCCGAGGCCGGGTGTTGGGGGGCCTGGTGCGCCAGGGACTTTTTCTTTATTTACACCAACCGTAAAACGTGAGAAAGGAAGAAGCCCCGGGAGACAAGCGAAGGTCTGTGTATATCATGTGCAGTTTCATGGAATGAAACACAGGGGAGGAAAATATTTGTGCAAAACGGAAGTTTTCAGGTGCAGCTGCGTTTATTTCCTTGAAATTACAACAGCAACTACACGGTTATTGTGTTTTCTCACTTGAGAAAACTACAAACAGATATTTAAATGAATGGATCCTGCAAAATCCTAAGGAAATGTATCAAACCTCAATTTCAGCCGTCCTAAATAAATCCTAGGAGTCTCAACTCGTTTGGAGAAAGCACACCTCCAATCAGACCGTGATGAATAAAGTGGAGAGAGGAAAAACCTGTTACATAATCTCATTTACCATGGGGTTGCAGTACCAGCCCCTGAAATCAAGGGGAAGTGAGTTAAGATGCAGGGTTTTTAAACCTCTCTGAAGGTTTTATTTACCCACTCTCCTGGCTGCCACTTGTGCTTTAAAAGATTATAAGTAAATACTCCGCTCTTACAAGGGAACCAAACCTATCAAACCTGTTTAGAAAATGACCAGGTATGTTTCTTTCCTTTCTTTCCTGTGTGTGTGTGTGAAATTTACCATCCATGAAATACCTTATGACTAGTATTTGGGGAACTTAGACTGTCAGAAAATGCCTCTTTAAGCCACTCATCTTTTGAGCGCACATAGGTGACAACTGTTTTCCTCAGAGGATTTATACTATTCTGAACTCCATCAAGAAAAGAGATTTTTGAAATTAAGGTAAATTTTTAAAAGAAGGAAAGAATTCTTACCAGTTGAATCAGTCACTTGTGAATTATTTATTTTTCCTTGAGAAATGATGTGTATGGGTGGACAAACAGCTTGGGAGGCCGTGGTTAATTGAGACTTGTGCTGCAGCCTGGAGAAGGTACATTAAAAAATTAAGAATTTGGGGCTTTGTTGGGGTATATTAGTCAAAGTGTGACTAGGCATCCTGAGTTTGTTTTTGTATTTTAAGTAAAGTTCTGGAACTTAACTGAGTTTGATGACTGTGAAATCTTGTTTAAAAAAGTTTTGGGGGGTTAACATTTAACATCCTATATAAAAACTTGGCCTAAAAGACACCAGCCCCAAAGTTGGCTTTTAGGTAAAATAATTTGTACTTCCCAAAGTTCTTTATGAGGGGGAACTGCAAAAATGAGTTTATTCTCAATTCTGCTGGTAATATGATGATTAGCATGAAAAAGAGTAGGTTCAAGCTCTATATAAATGTGCATTTGAATGTAAAATAATTGAATACCTGTAAAGTGAAAACAGTCATGTAAAATTGAGGATTAGGGATCTCTTTGGCCAAGAGCTCAATGGCAGAAGCTGAAAAGGGGGAAAAGGAGAAGAATCTGTTAACCTACTTCTTTTCCTTTTTCTTAAACATTAGAAAATCATTTGTGGAAGTGAGGCAGCAGCAATCAAGTGTGAGATTGTGTAGAATTTAGGCTGGGGTCAGGAAAAGGGGCAAGGTTGATGTGTGAGTTTGTTTTGATGCTCTTTTCTATAAATGCCCGTATTGAGAATTTAATTTCATAGTTTTTGGCCTATGGGATTATATATTGACAAAGCTGACTTGCATAGCTGTTTAATGTTTTTCTATTTTTCAGCCAATCATAATAACCCACTAAATATAAATTTGCTAGAATTACCAGTGTAATTTATCCTAGAAACCCAACTTTTCCTGGAGTAGCTTTAAAAAAAAAAAAAGATTCTTCTATTCAGTGTTATTTGGACTGAAAATTTCATTAGACATTTTGTGTTATTACAATGCTTTTCATTCTTAAGCAAATGGTACTTTAAATTAAAGAAGTAAATTAATATAGGCTAAGCTGATTTGGATCAGAAGCCCAGGAACAGGGAGGAAATAAATCAGAGGAAACAGAAACCAGATTTTATGATAGTTTTCAACAGATTGAAAAAACGAGTTAAAGACTTCATAGGAAAAACCTCAGTTGATATTTGATTGGCTTTTTGAAAAAACTGCATCAGAATTTAAAATTGAGACAGATATTCCACCATTGTAAAAGAAAATGTTACTAACAGTGATGGCTTAAGCAAAAACTTTAAAAAAGTAAATCTTGCCCAAAGCCACATGGTGTATTCCAAAGCCAGATGTCAAATTTTTTTCTGATTTTCTTGTGTTGTGGATAATCTGATATTTTTGTACATTTCATTTAGCCCAGATAACCGGGGTTTGGTTGGCTTTGTGAAGGGATGACCAGATTTAAAGAAGCAGGCTCAAGCTTTAAGAAGAGGCCAGTCTCATAAACAAGCTGACTGCAAAGTTTGAAATCTGATCAAATAAGTGACTAGAGGAAACAGGAGTGGCTCAGAAAGGAGGATCTAAGGCAGATTACCAAGGACAGGTACAAAGCAATAAGAAAAGCTTGCCAGGGCTATGATCAGGAAAGAAGGAAATGGGATCCATCTTGACATGAAAGGAAAAAGGCATAAAAAGAAAAAATACCCTTCAGTACCTCAGCAACAGGAAGAAAGTAATGAAACTCCAATTTCTTGATTGGGGTTAGATACTTCATTTGAAGGTATCACCAAAAAAGTCACAAGATTTTTTTTTTTGGTAATTACATACAAAAATTAATCTTGGAGGAGGGATGGATAAAGTGAATTATGAGCAGTTATAATTACATATATGAGAATGTAAAGCTTGAAGTTGCCAAAAATAAATTTAAACTAGAGGGGATCCACTGAAATTACAGTTGAGTTATTGGAAAGGGAGGGTTAGGTTATAAAAAGGTGAAACCATTAACTCAATTGATTTCTGGATTAATTATAGGTACGAGTCAGTCAAGCAGAACATTTATTAGTGGTAGACTGTGTATAGGTCCCGAGGTGGATACCGAAACCTAGGGGCACGAGTCCATGCCCTTAATGAGGATTATGAGAATTTTAAGGGAGCTATATACATATGCAAGGATAAACAGTTATCAGACAGCAGACAAGGGTGGCATTCATGGTATGAAGGAGAAGGAGATTGGAGGAATGGGAGATCTTTTTCATAGAGGAGGTAGAATTTGACCCTGACCTCAAAGGATGGTTAACCTGTGTATGGAGTAAAGGAAGGGGAGGGGTAGGGGGTGGCCATTCAGCTATCCCTTCATTCAGCAGATCTGTTTGGAACCTCTACTGTGTGCTTGGCACTGTTCTCTGAACCCGGCAAAGAGTGGAAAGTAAGATAAGGTTTTTGCCCTTATGGAATTTACATTCTAGTGGGAGAAGGGCAATAAACAAGTAAACACTTCATGGAAAATCTGATGTCAGAGAGTGATGTCTTGTGAAAATAGGAATGATCAGAGACAAGGAAATTACAGAGTGCTAGTTACAGCCCTACTTATTCTGTGAATGACCTGTTTTGCCTGTAATATGCCTGGTGAAATGTTAATGATTTAACTTTTTAATATTTATTTGCAGCCCGAACCAATTTGAATAGACATCTACACAGTCATTGACTCCGTCTTTAACCAATTTTTAAAAAGAAACCTACTTAATATTTTGTAGATTGAAGCATGCAGGCTTTGCTTTTTCAACTCCTTGTTAACAATTTTTATGCAATTCTGCTGCTGTTGTCTGCTAAGAACCTCATGTTTTTGCAGTGAGGTTAATGTCATTCTTTCCAGTTTACTTAGAGTTGTGATGTATTGGGCTGTATACTTAGATATATTCTCCATTAGGAACAGTAATCACAACAGTGCTATAAAGGGAAGCTAAACTCCCAGGACAGTTTGTTTTGATGACACCTTGTATGAGAGCACACAAAACTGAAGGTGGACAGAAAGCATAAGTCGGCTCTTCAGCGTAGTTAGCAGAAAATGAGGTCAAGGGTGACATTCCCTCCAGGTCTCGTCTGCATGGTACGTTTGGGCTGCGTTCGTTGTGCTCTGTGAACTTAATCATTCTCCTTACAGGTTGGTAGGGGCCTTAGTGGTCTCACTGGAAATATTATCTTAAACTTCTGCAGATAGTGGACCTGATACAAAAGTGTCGGTTTTGAAATGGGGAAGTCTGGACTCTGCAGTTGTCTGACTGCCAGGTTTTGTTGTTATTGACAAGATGTCCTTTATAGCATCAGCTAAAAAATTCCTTAGTGACTCTTGCATGTTTTGGAACACATTTATGAAGTACTTTTTAAGCATTCTTTAAGAAATGTGTTCTCTCCTTCTCCACTTTTTCTGTAGTTTTAAACTTCAAACAAACACAACAACAAAAAAACCTTATAGGTGGAATTGAGGTAAAGGATCCCAAAAAGGATTTATGTGCCTATGGAACCACATCTCTTAAAATTTTCTATATGCATCTGACCAGTTTTCATCTGCAATTCGTTCTGACACACTTGGGATTAGCCTATGGAAAAGAAAACGATTTTCAGAGGAGGTGGGAGATTCTTTAGCCTTTCCTTGATTTCCTTCTGAATACGCCATTTATTTTTATTTTTTTTCACTTTCTGTTTTATGTTGGAGTATAGCTGACTAACAATGTTGTGGTAGTTTCAGGTGAACCCTGAAAGGACTTCACCATACATATACATGTATCCATTCTCCCACAAACTCCCCTCCCATCCAGGCTGCCACGTAACACTGAGCAGAGTTCCCTGTGCTCTACACTAGGTCCTTGTTGATTATCCATTTAAAATATAGCAGTGTGTACATGTCGATCTTCAACTAAATACTCCATTTAGAAAAGAATTGTAGATGTAAGTGCTCTGAGTCTGTGATGTATATGATAAAAGCTAATGTGATGTGTAATCTTGAAAAGTATTTGGGAAGGACAGTAGAATTCCTATGTTTTAATGTCTGGGTGAGGAGTGGGCCAAATTGCAGGTTTTGCACTATAAATTACACTATAAATTGTCATGTATGTGGCAAGGTATTCATATTAAATTTGTCCATTCTTCCCCTTAAAATTAATGAGGAAAGTAATATGTAGAGAAGTATATGTTGCTTATTATTTCACTGAATAATTATACACAAAAATACTACAGCTCATATCCTAAGATGTGCCTAGTAGAATTGACTTTTTTGACAAATGTTTGCTGAATAAATTGAATTGTCACAGGTAGTTTATTTTGATGATATTTGCATTGTATTTCTAGCTTAGAGCACTGTGTTTTTTTTTGTTTACAATTATCTTTTTGTGTTTAATTAATTTATTTTGGATGTGCCATGTGACATGGGGGATCTTAGTTCCCTGACCATGGATCAAACCTGGGCCCCCAGTGTTGGGAGCACAGAGTATTAAAACCACTGGATCACCAGGGAAGTCCCGGAGCCCTGATTTTTGAGCTCTGAGTTGAAACCCGCAGGTGGTTGCCATTCAGCCTTTTGGTTACTGGGCCTGTTTGAGCGGTACTGTCACTCTGGAACCCAGGCCCTGACCTTAAACCTCCAGCCTGCCTGACCACGGGGCTGGCCCGACCCCACCTTTTCCGAAAGGGCAGGTGGTGGCTTCCTACAGTTCCTGCCCTTGCTGATCAGCTGAGTGTGTCCCCTTCTGGTCACTTCTCAGAGTACTGAGGTGTCCCCAGTTTGGCCTTTTTTGTGGTGGGTGTCTCTTGTCATGTTTGTCTGTTGTTTTGTTGGAGAAGAAGCACATTTCCCTGGAGAATAGTTCTTGACTTGATTTTGTAAACCGTACATGTATATGGAGCATTGTGTTATTTCTACTTCCTTCTTATCTTTAGCTGAAAATCTTGTATTACTTGTAACTGAATTGTTGAGAATATTTTGATCCTACAGAACAACTAAAAACTAATGAAGACTCTCTTTTTGGGAGACAATCAGGAAATTAGAACATGGAGTATGTTTTATGTTGAAGGGGGCATGGCAACCCTCTCCAGTATTCTTGCCTGGAGAACCCCATGGACAGAGGAGCCTGGTGAGCTACCGTCCATGGGGTCGCAAAGAGTCAGACATGACTGAAGCAATTTAGCATCGCATGTTTTAGGTGATATTTAAGAACTATAAAGTTCATTTCTATGTTAATGGTATTGGGGTTATGTTAAATTCTCATCTGTTAAAAAGATACATATGGGAGTATTTATAGACGAAATGATGCCTAATACTTGTTTTTAAAAACATCAGAATAGGCATACACACATATAGGAAATGAAATAATATTAGCAATTTTTTGGTAATTTTTAAGAGTACATGGGCGTTTGTTACAATTTTCTGTACTTCTATGTGTATTTGGAAATATCTGTAATAATTAGAATATACACATTACTGATTATAACTGTCAAATACTAAATTTAAATCAGTAAAGTTATGTGGTTAGACATTTGAGCTAATTGACTAATCAAAAAATCTCCACTTTGCATTTTCTGTGAGTTCTGCATTTAGCAAAAAAATTTAAGAATAGAGAATGTTTTAGAAATATAGTCACAAGGTTAAAACTCTTAACTTTGAGATCTTGTAACAATAACAGTATACCTGTACTGTATCAACTGTTTTGACATATTTTGTCTTTTATCTTCAGAACAAGACATGAATAACCCATTTCACAGATGAAGAAACTAAGACCTTAGATTAATTTATCCAAATCCCAAAGTGAGTGGACCTGGAGCAAAGACCTTCTGACTCATTCTCAGGTGCCTATTCTTTTATATACACACGCATATAAGCACTTTTTTTGTGGTGTTGAAAACCTAAGGTTTTCTAACATTTTGGCGTTGGGACACTTTTGCATTATTGATGCCCCAAAGATCTTTTGTTTATGTGGACTATATCAATATTTAACATATTAGAAATTAAAAGTCTGAAATGTTTTAAAATACTTTTTCACTTAAAAATGATAAACTCATGAAAGGTTAACATGAATAACATATTTTAATGAAAAAAGTATTCCAAAACAAAAATACAGTGATAAGTGTGAGATGGTTTTATGTTTTGCCACTCTCTAATGCATTGCTTAATAGAAGACCACTGGAGTTTCATAACTGCTTTTGCATTCAGCCTATTGTGATATGTTGCTTTGTTTGAAATATATGAAGAAACCCTATTTATTCACAGATTCATAGTAGAGAAAAGGTGGGGTATTTTAGTGTCTTTTTCATGTAATTGTGTATATTCTTTAATATTCTAAGACTCAGCAAATGGTAGATTCTTTTTTTTCTCCCTTTGCCTCTTTTTTTTTTAGAAAGATGTTCTTAAGAGTTAGTTGTGTTGAATCTGAACATTGTCAATGAATTTTTTGTGCTACTCCGTAACAGAAAAATCTACTGGTCTCTCTTGCACTTTGGACGGATCTTTGACCAGCTTGTGATTTTATAACATTGTACATTGGTCATTTAAGAAATAATCGTTGAGTTCTACAGATCTTTCAAATATTGACACATTGATTACACAATGTTCATCAAATCATATTCATTAATGCAACCATTAATCTCATCCAAAAAGTCTTTAGAATTGAGGCGCAGTCAAGATTTTGGTATCCAGTTCAAGTTTTCCAAAATTCTAATTTTTTCTTGAAAACTCAAATTTTATCATCAGCAACAGGTATTGTCAGTTTTTTCCTTGAAGCCTCAGGCTCACTGTATCTTCTTCAGAGACAATGTCTGCCAAGTACCTAAATCTGAATAACTATATATAATAATAAGTTGTCTCCCAGCCATTCTTTCAACAGAAATGTATTCTATGGAAAAGTGTATAGTTCAGCTGACCACTCAATTGCATAAATGCTTTTCCTTAAGATGGCCATTGTATTAGGTATGTAGAAATGCTTTTTGTACATATTAGATATGATGAAATGCTCCCATTTCATCACACAGATTATTAAAAAGATCAAGTTCTCAAGAGTGAGATTTAATAATTAATAACTTTTACTATTTTATCAAGGACATTGTTAAGTGAAACTGGCTTTTTTAAAATGACTGATAGGAGAAAGAGTAACGTGGAAATGTATATTACCATTTGTAAAATGGATAGCCAATGGGAATTTGCCATATGGCTAAGAAAACACAAACAGGGGCTCTGTATCAACCTAGACGCATGGGATGGGGAAGGAGATGGGAGGGAGGTTCAAAAGGAGAGGATATATGTATACCTATGGCTGATTCATGTTGAGGTTTGACAGAAAACAACAAAATTCTGTAAAGCAATTATCCTTCAATAAAAAATAAATTATTAAAAAAAAAGATTGATCGGGACTTTGCTGGTGGTCCAGTGGCTCAGATTCTGTGCTCCCAATTCAGGGAGCCCAAGTTTGATCCCAGGTCAGAGAACTAGATTGCATATGCCGTTCCTGCATGCCGAAACTAAGACCCTGGTGCAGCCAAATAAATAATATAAAATCAGTATTTAAAAAAGTGATTGACAGACAGTGAAGAATGTAATTCCTGCTAGTACAGTTTGGATCCTTGCCATAATTGATGCTAAAGTGCCAGCAGTTTTGCCCTTCATTGCTTTTGTGCCATCAGAGGAAATACCAGCATCGTAGTTTCAGGGTAAATCATGAGAATTTGAAATTGCTGATATAAACTGGTGCCTTGTTCTAACATATTTTTAGAGTAGTCTAACACAGACAATCTGTAGCAATAAAATAATGTTTCCATCTTAGCTGATTAACTTGTTGGGAAGAAGGAAATATGCTATTGTGTGGGATGAGCCATGTGGTCCTGAAACCACAAGGGCAGAAGATTAAGTAACCTCGGAGAGTGGTGGGTAAAGGGTAGACACAAAGGAGGAGTCGATAAAAGTGCTTTTGTGTGTGTGCTCAATTGTGTCTGACTCTTTACAGTCTTATGGACTGTAGCCTGCCGGAGTCCTCTGTCCATGGGATTCTCCAGGCAAGAATACTGGAATATGTTGCCATTTTCTCCTCCAGGAATCGCCCAACCCAGGGATCGAACCAGCATCTCCCGTGTCTCCTGCATTGGCAGCAGAGTCTTTACTACCCAGCCACCTGGGGAGCCCAAAAGCGCTTTATAGCTTACCAAAAAAAAAAAAAGAAAAAAGAGCATTGGTTCTGTTGTTTTTTTTAAGTTACGAAAGCACTGAGCCCACATGTATCATTCATATAAATCTGTATATTCATACTTATTTTTATCTGTGCTCAAACTCAAGGTACTCAGCCATTTTATTCCTTGAATGACAGTAGGGGAGAGAGGGTGGCACACTTGAGAGAAGAGATGTTTGTGGCTGTTGTCTGTTTCTTTCAACCAGGGAGGCTGTGAGTGGAGGAGATGTTAGTGATCACAGAGCTGGTATAGGCAGAACAGAACTGGCTGTGGGCAGAGTGCAGATGAGTGTTGGGAGCCAGAGGAATATTGTGGGGTGAATACGGAAAAATGGGACCTAGGAAAGTACAGAGGTGGGTGCAACTGGGGTCATGGAGGTAAACATATATTTGACAGAGTTCTATCAAAATACAGTTAAAATAACTATTGAAATAGCTGTACTGGGTAGTCTGACTTTTAATGTCTTATCAGTATTCAAAGTCTATTATTATAACCTCTAAAGGAGAAAAGAGCAATGCCATGAATTTGGTGTAGTGCTGGTAAGTCTCCAGGCTTCTGTTATAAGCATCCGAATGTGAAAATATTGACTCGGCCACTTTGGGGGCTGTAAATTCAAGAATGAAATTTTATTATTTAATTTTTTACTAACAGTTATGATTAAGGGCTTTCCTGGTGGCTCAGTGATGGAGAAGGCAATGGTATCCCACTCCAGTACTCTTGCCTGGAAAATCCCATGGACTGAGGAGCCTGATAGGCTGCAGTCCATGGGGTCATGAGGAGTCGGACACGACTGAGTGATTTCACTTTCACTTTTCACTTTCATGCATTGGAGAAGGAAATGGCAACCCACTCCAGTGTTCTTGCCTGGAGAATCCCAGGGACGGGGGAGCCTGGTGGGCTGCCATCTATGGGGTCGCACAGAGTCGGACACGACTGAAGCGACTTAGCAGCAGCAGCAGCAGTGGTAAAGAATCTGCCTGTGATGCAGGAGACCTGGGTTTGATCGCTGGGTTGGGAAGATTCACTGGAGGAAGGCATGGCAACCCACACCAGTATTCTTGCCTGGAGAATCCCATGGACAGAGGAGCCTGGCAGGCTACAGTCCATGGGGTCACAAAGAGTTGGATACAACTGAAGCAACTGAAGCAGCAGTTATGATTAAAGGAGCAGAAGAGTTTAGTTCAGATAGATCTTATTCATTAGTTTGTTATTTATGTGATACTCATTTCCAAAAAGGATTTGAGATGGCACAAAGAAGGATCAAAGTTACAATCAAGAAAAAATATGATTCAAAGTCATGTTTCTTTCCCTTACATTTTGTCTACTGATGACGTTTATTTTAATAGGGTCATTGTTGAGATGTGCTGTAACTATAAAGTAATTGAACTGGTCTCTATTAATTATGTGTGGCTTCTCAGGTGGTGCTAGTGGTAAAGAACCCTTTTGCCAATGCAGGAGACAAAATGAGATGTGAGTTCGATCCCTGGGTCAGGAAGATCCCCTGGAGAGACCACTGGCAACCCACTCCAGTATTCTTGCCCGGAGAATCCCATGGACAGAAGAGCCTGGCGGGCAACTCATAGGGTCGCAAGGAGTTGGACATGTCTGAAGTGACTTAGTATGCATGCATGTTGTTAATTATGAATATAATACTGTCTTTTTTTAGGGGCATGTATATGAGCAGAATACACACTTTTAATGGGAGTGATGTGGCAGGAAAATTACAACAGGGCACAAAAGATTTTGTTTCATAATATTTTTTTTTTTTTAAATTTTGGCTGTGCCATGCTGCTTGTTGGATCTTTGTTGCCTGACTGGGAATCAAACCCAGGGCCCCTGGCAGTGAAAGCGCTCATCCTAACCACTGGAACACCAGGGAACTACCCAGAAAAAAGTTTGTTTTTTTTTTTAAATTCAGTACTGCTTTCAGCGGTAGTTAATAGAAAGACATAGAAGAGGCTTAAACCGTAAGCCATTTATTACTGTGTGGTTCAGAAAAGTTCAGGGAATTTCAGAGGTAGGTGTTCTCAGGCAATTCAGCTGCTCCGCAGTGCCCTCGGCCAGGTGGTCAGCCATCTTTTGTGTGTTTACTTACATCACGTCACAAAATGGCTGCCTCAGTTGTCGGCATCACTTGTCTTTCCGAGGTAAGAAGGAGGAAGTAGACAAGAGCCAGCAGTTCCTACTCCAGTGCTTGCCTGACGGAGAACAAAATCTTTCCCAGAAGCTTCCACTCCCTTTATCTGTGGTGTCTCGTTTGCTTGAATTGTTGTCCGTGTCTGTCCAACAGGAGTGGGTACCGGGGGTGGTGTAACGCACGTCGTGTATCGTTTCCTAGGCTTAGATACGCTGCTCGCTGTCCAGGAGGAACCGGGACTCTTAGCAAGTCTGAGGGGAGATGTCCCTTGGATGGTTGGCTGTGTGTCTGCCTCAGATAAGCAGAAAAGAAAGCACAGAGAGTAGGCAGCAGCCTGCTACAGCAACTTTCCTGGAGTCCAGAGACTGTCCTGTATGTGTTTCCTTCTTGCTCACAGATTCCCTTTTCTTTCTTATTCTAGTGGAAGGCTACACAGACTTGAATCCCAGTTCGTTGTGGAGCTAATTTAGAGATAGTTAGGTCTTAGCTTCGTGGGCTGTGAAATAATATCGTATTCGATGATCTTGGAGGTGTCTTCTGGTTCAGACATTCTTGTCTCTCCTTGTGTTCCTGTCTTTTGATCATTTCACCTTTATATCTTTTTTTTTTAATCAAAAAAGTGGACAGGATTAGAAGATATAAAAGTGTATGATGTTTTATAGTCATCTCGATAGCTGGGCAGTGTGTCTAATAACAGTCTTGATGGAATAGAAGGTTAAAGCTAAAATTAGGTTTTGGCTTTTGGGCAGTTAAGTAATGTGATATTACTTATGCCCCAAATTTCCATCAAAGGTGGAAAACTAATTGCATTTTTATTTTAGTAGGGGATATATCCATATAATGTACAGAATCTGTACTCAACATAGCCCCAGTACCATGTCCTAAATTTAAGCACTAGCGGTTAAAACCTGGTAGAATACCCCCTTTTGCTTGTTGGGCATTTGTTCTTATTTGTTAATCATGTTTGCACTGCATATTTGCCTTAGATAAAATTAGAGGACAGCTAAAGGAGAACGATTCCCTTCATTCATGGCAGCAACTTGACTTGAATGAGGCACAACCTTTGTCTCATCTTGAGATAGATTCTACTGTGTTTCCGAGAGAGTGACAGTCTGGCTCTTCCTATAGAATTCCTTCAAGATTATATAAATTTGAATATACTGTGAGTTGAAAATCACATTCTCAGCTCTAGAAACTTGCAAAGCAATTAAACACTGCTTATAGAATAGGCTCTTGAAATGTTAACCTAAAAATGTATTAATCTTCTTTTTTTTTTTTTTTTTAAATGTATTAATCTTCTGTCCAACAGAAGTCTTATAGAAGGATCACAATGTTGTTTATTGTGGTTTATCAGTATTGGGAGACCCTGAAGATAAACATTATTAACTCTGGCATTTAAAGGGGCCAGAAGTCATTTGCAGTTTGGAATGTATTTTTAAGAATAAAATGGGTGTATGCATATGTATTTAACAGCTGCTTTAAACAACTTTAGGGACAGACAGCATCTAATTTCATTACTCTAGAATATCCAAATATCAGAAACCTTTCCTTCCATTGAAACCCTTTTAACTATGTAATTAAAGCAATTGTTTTCGTTTTTCATTTTGTGGATGACTAAGAGCCTCGTTAATGTAAATATTCAGGAAGCTTGATTTTATAGCTTCTTGGCTTTATAACCAACAATAAAAATCACGTACAGTGGAAAACCCCTTCTTCTCTTGACTGCAATCCCAACTGAAAGACAAACTCAAGCAATTTTTTCTGGCAGTGAAGTGACCTGTGTGACTGGCTCTTTAGATGTTGCCAGTGCCCATCTCATTAGAGGATGTAATTAACAGGACATTAATTTAAGGCAGTACAGTATTTGCTGGTGGGGTGGATTTCCAGTTACCAAGTGTTAATCAGTGTGGTATCCACTACCAGGAAGTAGTAGTTGTATACAAGTTCTTAGTAAAAATTATTGTGAAGTCATTGGAGGTATTTTATTATACAAATGACCTTGGTTCATGTATGGAGATGAGCACTTTGACTTCTGAGTCCAGTAGGCTTTTTTTGGTGGACAAAAGATTCATTCTTTTAAAATGCCAGTGGTCGTTGGCATGTTTCTGTCGTTGGCATGAACAAGTCTTAGTGAGCAACTTCTGAGAGTGAGGTATTAGAAGAGATACAAAGAAATATATGTAGCCTGTGGCCTTCATCATCAAGGAGTTTATATCAATACTTGTTGCCAGGATCTCTTGAAAAGAAAGACAGCCATTTTCTTTTTGTTGTTGTTTTCTTTTTTAAAAAATTGTAGTAAGGCAATGTAAAATTTACCATTGTAACCATTTTCAGATGTATAGTTCAATATTGTTTTGTGTATACACACTGTGGTGAAACAGATCTTTAGAACTTTTTACATCTTCAGCATCTGAAACTCTACACAGTAGAGTATTTGAAATCTCCTTTCTCCCTCCCTCAGCCTCCGGTGAGCCCCATTCTGTGCTCTGTTTCCGTGAATTTGACTATCTTGGATAACCTCATATGAATGGAATCATCAGCGTTTAGCTTTTTATGACATATTTTGCTTATTGTGCTGTCATCAGGGTCCATCCATGTTGTCGCATGTGACAGGATCCCCTTCCTTTTTAAAGCTGAATCTTATTACCATTGTACGTGTAATCATGTTTTGTTTATTCATCTGTTGATAGACATTTGGGTTACTCTTGGCTATTGTGAATAAGTCTGCTGGGAACACGTGTGTACAAATACCTCCTGGAGACTGTCTTCAGTTCTGTTGGATAAATACCCAGAAGTGGAGTTCCTGGGTCATATGGTAGTTCTGTTTTTTAATTTTTTGAATAAGTGCCATACTGTGCTATATAGCATTTATACCATTTCATGGGCTTCCCTGGTGGCTCAGCTGGTAAAGAATCTGCCTGCAATGCGGGAGACCTGGGTTCAGTCCCTGGGTTGGGAAGATCCCCTGGAGAAGGGAAAGACTACCCACTCCAGTACTCTGGTCTGGAGAATTCCATGGACTGTATATCCATGGGGTCACAAAGAGTTGGACATGACTAAGCGACTTTCATTATATCATTTCATAATCCTACTAACAGTACCCAAAGGTGGTACTTTCTCCACATCCTTGCCAGCACTTATTTTCTGTTTTTTTTTTTTTTAAATAATGGCTTTTCTAAAGGTGTGAGGTGATAGCTCATTGTGGTTTTGATTTGCATTTCTTAGATGATTGGTAATGATGGGCATCTTTTCATCTACTTGTTGACCATTTGTGTATCATCTTTGGGGAAATGTCTCAGTCCTTTGCCCATTTTTTGGTCAGTTATTTAATTTTTTATTGTTGACTTGTAAAGTGCCATTTTCTGTTTAAAATATGAATTAGCAGAGTAGAACTGCTCATAGATCCAGGTGGTAATTAGTGCAGGGTGCAGAAATGCAGTGAGTGGAGTGGGGTCACAGCAGAGAGATTCACCTATCTCTAACCATTATTAGTGCAGTCTGTTCTTTTTTTTTAATATTTAGTTTTTTTTGGCTGTACCAGTTATTAGTTGTGGCACATGGAACATGGCATGTGGGATCTAGTTTCCTGATTAGGGATTGAACTCCGGCTCTTTGCATTGGGAGCAAGGAGTCTTAGCTACTGAACCACCAGGGAAGTCCCAGTGCAGCTTGTTTAATTGAGAGCTTTTACTCCCAACGAGGATTTGAGGTCTCAGATTCATCCTCCTCTTCCTCTTCATCCTCCTCCTCATTACCTGTAAAACTAGGGGATGGACAAGATGATTACTGAGGTATCTTCCAGCTCTAAAATACTGAGTTTTGAGAGTACTGCCTTTTACCAACTGACCTCTAGAGAGAGATCTCCAATCTCCTTGGAACCTCATTAATGTCTGACTTCTAGACTAAGAAATCTTTGATGGCTAGTAAGCAGCTGTCTTCCAAAGGCCCATTGGATCTTGGCTAACTTTTAATCTCACTCCTTCGGGTCTTTATAGTGGTGTCACCCCCAGATTCTGAGCCTACAGGTCAGTTCATTGCCTGCTGCCGCACACGTCCTTCTGTGGGCATGCGGCAGGGTGCTCAGGCTTGGACTTTGCCCTGAGATATACAGTGTTGTTGTTTTTTAAGCCTGTTCACAGGCATGAGGAAATAGAAGCCAAAGTTCATTGGACAGTGTATTTGTTGTTGTTTTGAACACATAGAGCAGGCAGAACTAGTCCAAATCTGGTGAATTCTCATTTTGGTAAAACTAACAATATTTCTGTGTTAAGTGCTAGGTTTAAAGAAATATTACCCAACTGATATGTTTATTCTTTGTCTGTGGTTTTCACAGTGATACTTTGGTAATAGTTTAAAAAAAAAAAAAGGCAATGTTGATTGTGGTGGTTGATGTTGAAGATTACCATAGACTCTGCTATGACTTGCTTAGGATTACTTTTAGATTTCAAGTACTTGGTATTTTAAAAATATTCTGTATCTAATAGATACTGTCTGATAGATATCCAGTCTTCAGGGAGCTGATCTTAGTTATTAATATATGGAGTTATGTTATTGCCACAAGACACTGTGACTTAAAATGCTAATGGCAGCAGTAGCCTATGAGGTGATAAGGCAAACGGGCAGAGTTCGGTAAACCACACAGGAATGGGTGAGGAACAAGCGTGGTGACTCGGGAAGAGTGAGGTGCTGATAGTGCTCGTAGTAGAACCCAGGATATCTAGCCCAGCAGTGTCTTTGTCCTCGAACACCTGTGGCATCGCCTTTGCCTTCTGGCTTGTTATCAGGTCTTGGTGGAATATTACCAGCCCCTTCTTTTGCCCAAAATACTAAATAAAGGTGTGTGAGCGGGCGAGGTAACACAGGGACTGAGGCAGCTTCAGAGAGCTATGTTGTGAGAAGCTACAGAAATGTTCCGAGCCACCCAGTGTCCTTCTTCTTCTTCTTTTTTTTAATGTTTATTATTTATTTATTTGGCTGCATCAGGTTTTAGTTGTGGCGTGCGTGCTAAGTTGCTTCAGTTGTATCCAACTCTCCCCCCCTATGGACTGTAGCCCACCAGGCTCCTCTGTCCATGGGATTCTCCAGGCAAGAATACTGGAGTGGGTTGCCATGCCCTCCTCCAGGGGATCTTCCCGGCTCAGGGATTAAACTCATATCTTTTATGTCTGCTGCATTGGCAGGGTTCTTTAACACCAGTACCATCTGGGAAGCCCTTATTTGTGGCACGTGGCATCTTTAGTTGCAGCATTCAAGCTCTTAGTTGAGACATGTGGGATCCAGTTCCCTGAGCAGGGATCAAACCTAGACTGCACTGGGAGCACAGAGGTTAGCCACTGGACCACCAGGGAAGTATGCTGGTGTTACTCTTAATCCCGGTTATACAGTCCGCTCAAGGGTTGAAAATGCATTTTGTAACATTATGATGATTTCATGGCAAAAGTTTATCGAGGCCCTGAGGGGCATGTCATCACCATCCCTCTGATCATGTCATTTAATTATGAAAAAACATAACCACCAGAAAACAGGTAAAGTGAAAAGACAAAACTAACGTGGTTTTTAATTAGTAGGCCAGAATCCATTAACATATTCATTTTCAAAAGGGTGTAAGGCTTTCCCTCCACATAGTAGCATTTCATGAATTTTATAATATATAAAACTATCACATGTTTTCATTATTCATCCATTTATTTCTGTTGCATGGGACATGTAACTTATTTCTATATACTTTGGTTTCTGGTTTCTTAAAGTATAAAATGTTACTACCACATCAGTATCATTTATTTAAAAAAGCATTTGATGGTAAATCTGTTTTTTTTTTTTTTATTTGGAGCGTAGTTGCTTTACAGTGTTGTTAGTTTCTGCTGTGCACTGAAGTGAGTCAGCCACAGGTATACATATATCCCCTCTTTTTTTGGATTTCCTTCCCATATAGGTCACCACAGAGCACTGAGTTCCCTGTGCTATGCAGTCAGTTCGCATCATTATCTTTTGTAACGGAAGTTCTTTTTCCTTCTAGATGTTGCAGAATCCACATACTAAACATCAGAGTGATGCATGTGGCTCTAGGACTGTGATTTGGTCTCCCATTTCTCTGATCTGCTTTGTATTTGGTGGGGAAAGGCTTATTCGGAAGTGTGACTGAAGGGATCATACAGTTTTGGCTAGATGGTAGCATTTAGGCTATCATCAGACTTCATTTATCCATGTAACTTCTAATCTATTATTAGAGTAATGATTTGATCATTAAGTAAACTTTTCTAATAGGGAATATATGTATAAAAATGTTTTGATAGCTTTAAATCAGTTAATATAATTCATCTCATTAATTGTAAAAAGGTAGAAAAATCATGACTATGTTAGTCGATTCAGACAAACCATTTGTTAAAACCCATTTCATCATAAAAGAACTCTTAACAAACAAGAATAGGGACTTCCTAAACATGAGCCAAATTCTGTTGAGGATGCAGAGTGAATGGAACTTTCCTATGTTGCTGGTGGGGGTACAAAATGGTAGGCTTCTCCGGTGGCTCAGTAGGGTAAAGAATCTGCCTGAAATGTGGGAGTTCTGGGTTCAGTCCCTGGGTGGGGAAAATTGCCTGGGAGAAGGAAATAGCTACCCAAATCAGTATTTTTGCCTGGAAAATCCCATGGACAGAGGAGCCTGGTGGGCTGTGGGGTCATAAGAGTTGGACAGGACTTGGTGACTAAACCACCTCCACCACAAATGGTCCGCTATTGCAGAAAGCAGTTGAGTAGTTTCTCATAAAGATAAGCACACACTTACCATGTGACTCATCAGTCCTTCTTCTAGGTATTTACTTAAGAAAAATGAAAACTTAGGTTCACACAAAAACCTGTACACAAATGTTTATACAGCTTTAGGAATAATCACCCCAAACTAGAAAGAACCCAAATATCCTACAACTAGTGAATGAATATATACTTGGTGGTATATTCCTGCAAACAAACTGTTGATAAATGCAACAACAGGCATAAATTTTATAGGCAGCATGTTGAGTAAGAGAAGCCACCGTCAAAAGGTAATAAGCTATATGATTCAATTTAAGTCATATTCTAGGAAGGAAAGCTATAGGCATTGGAGAACAAGTCAGTTGTGGCCAGGGTTTAGGGTGGGGAGAAGGTGCTGATTACAAAGGAGTGGCATGAGGAGCTTATCTGGGCAAATGAAAGCATTGTGTCTTGGTTGTGGTGAGGGTTACTTATACAACTGGTCAAAAACTCACAGAACTATATACCAAAAAAACATGAATTTTGCTTTTTATAAATTAAAAGTAATATTTTTAAAAAAGTAAGTTTAGATACTAGGTCAATCTATGAAATCTGTGTTTCTGTGTAACAGTAGTAACCAGAAAATGAAATTTTAAGAAAGATGACATGTATAGTAAGAGCAAAAAAATATCAAAACCTAGCACTAAATCTAATGAAAGATGTCTTAATCATTATATAAGCTGATTCTAAAATTTATATGGAAACACAAATGTCAGGAACAGTCAAAGTAGTAATGTTGATGATAAACAAAACTGCTGAATTTATACTGTTGGATAGTGGCTCAGACGGTAAAGCGTCTGCCTACAGTGCGGGAGACCTGGGTTCGATCTCTGGGTCAGGAAGATCCTCTGGAGAAGGAAATGGCAACCCACTCCAGTACTCTTGCCTGGAAAATCCCATGGACGGAGGAGCGTGGTAGTAGCTACAGTGCATGGGGTCGCAAAGAGTCGGACACGACTGAGCGACTTCACTATGCAGTGTAGAATAAACAAATGGATCAATGGAATAGAGGAGAAACCAGAAGCAGATCCACATGTTTTTTTTTTTTTTTTAACACATGTATATAAAAGTATTTGTGTGCATTTGTGAAACTGAAAGTGATAGTTGCGCAACTCTTTGCAACCCAATGGACTATAGCCCACCAGGTTCCTCTATACATGGAATTCTCTAGGCAAGAATACTGGAGTGGGTTGCCTTTTCCTCCTCCAGGGGATCTTCCCAACCCAGGGATCGAACTCTGGGTCTCTTGCATTGCAGGCACATTCTTTACCGTCTGAGCCACCAGGGAAGCCCTTGTAAGTAATGTGTGTGTGTATGTGTGTATACATGTACATGCACATAGACACAATTTATGATTAAGATGACATTATACAGCATCATAAATGTATATGAGAGAAAAATCTTTTCAGTAAATGATCCTAAACTGTTTATCCATATTAAAAACAACCGATTTTAACCCCTACCTCATATCATACACACAGAAAAACTCCAACTGAATTGTAGATCTAAATACAGGAGGTCAAATAAAAAGGTTCTCAAGGTGCTCAACACGATAGTCACCAAAGAATGCTGAATAAAACTATAGTTACCACTACACAGTGACCAAAATAGCTAAAATTTAAAAACAAATAACCAGCACAGTATTGTAAAGCAATTATCCTTCAATTAAAAATAAATAAAATAAAACAAACATAGCAACAAAAAGCTTGAAAATATCAAGTGTCAGCAAGGATATAGAACAAGAACTCTCAAACACTGATGGCGGGAATCATGAATTAGTACAACTGTTTTGAAAATTGGTGGTACTGTGTTACAGCTGAAACTTGCACTGTGCCTCTGACCCAACAAATCCAGTCCTAGTTGTATACCCAACAAACATGTGCTTATGTTCACCAAAAGCCATGTACAAGGATGTTCATAGCGTAATTCATAATTACTCCAAACTGGAAATGACCCAAATAGTCCATCAGTATAAGAATGGAGAAATACATTGTTGTATACTCAATGAAATAACATAAAATAGGAAAAGCTATTGCTATTGACAACACCAAGGGCTCAAATACAATGTTGAAGAAAAGAGTTCAGACACAAAAGAGTTCAAAAACGAGCAAAACTAATGTATTGATAGGGGTCAGGATAGTGGTTACCTTTAGGATGGGAGATTAGTTGATCGGATGGGATATGAGGCCAACTTCTAGAGTTTTCTACTTGATCAGGATGGTAGTTCCAAGAGTATGCTAACTTTTTAAAAGTTCTTTGTACATTCATGATTTTTATGCTTTATGAAAATATGTTATATTTGAACTTAAAAAGTTTATGAAAAGAAATATTTTGAGTTAACCGTAGGAGTGAATGGCATCCAAGATTGTATTAGATTTTTTTTGCATTGTAAAGTTCATATTATCAGTGTTGTAAGATAGAAAATTATGTGTATCTACAGATACAAATAAATAAAGAGAGCTCCATAAATAAATATAGAGAACAGGCTTAAATTCTTTCCTAACTAAATCAAGACATTCCTAGGCTTCTTGAGCTTTTTTTTTGTTGCTTTTGTTGGTAGGGATAAATCTATTCTTCCTGTATCCCTGGTTTTTTTTCTCTTCAGAAAAGAATACACTGTTGGAAACTGCTCTGTATCAGTGCCTATAGATAGACATTTTTCTTTTTTAGAGCCCTGTGAAATATAATATATTTAGCCTGTCTATCACTCATTGACATTGAGGTTGTTTCTGACTTTTTATAATCACAAACACATTTCAATGAACAATATTTCACATAAAATGTACTTGAGCAAGTATATTTATCTTGGATAATTTATTGAAAGTAGAAGTTTTGGATCTTACAGTATGTATGCGTGCATTCTCAGTTGCTTCAGTCATGTCCAACTCTTGGCAACCCTGTGGACTGCAGCCCGCCAGGCTCATCTGTCCTTGGTTTCTCCAGGCAAGAATGCTGGAGTGGGCTGCCATGCCCTCCTCTAGGGGATCTTCCCAACCCAGGGATTGAACCCGAGTCTCTTGTGTCTCCTGCATTGGCAGGTGGGTTTTTCACCACTAGTGCTGCCTAAATTATTTTAAACTTTTTGTTTGGAAATAATTTTACACTTAAAAGATCATCATCTACTGGTAACAGTTTGCTCTCTCTGTTTTATCACTTGCTGTCTCTCTTTACATATATACATGATACATTTTTCCATTTGCAAACAACTTGCCCACATCTTGGCCCTCTGTCCCCAAGCACGTCCCTGGGTCTCCAAAGAACAAGGACATTCTTCTACCCCCAGTAGAGCTGTCAAGCCCAGTAAACTAGCGTGGACTTCATGCCTCTGTTCAGTCCATTTCTGTTCCCGTTGTGTCCATCAATCCAGCAAGGTTTTCATAGCACGGTCTCCCTCTAGTACAAGATGCAGTTGAGCATCAGATGCTATATTTACTTGTCACTTATCTTTTTAGTTTCCTTTTATTTGGTATAGTCCCTTGGCCTTTCTTTGTCTTTAAAAAAAAATAACTTTATTGGGATATAATTCACATGCCATAAAATTTACATTTCCAAAGAATTTGAGATAAAGCTCACAACTACAAAATTTATACTTTTCAAGTATACAAATCAGTGTTTTAGTATATTGACAGAACTGTGTGACCATCACCACTATCTAACCCTAGAATGTTTTTATCATCCTCAAATAATCCCTTCCCATATTAGCAGTCACTCGCTATCACCCTCCTCCCTGCCTTTTGTGCCTTGCTCCCTTCTCTTAGCTTAATGTTTTGCAAGTGTATCCATGTTGCTGCTGCTGCCGCTAAATCAATTCAGCCGTGTCTGACTCTGTGCGACCCCATAGATGGCAGTCCACCAGGCTCCCCCGTCCCTGGGATTCTCCAGGCAAGAACACTGGAGTGGGTTGCCATTTCCTTCTCCATGCATGAAAGTGAAAAGTGAAAGTGAAGTCGCTCAGTTGTGTCTGACTCTTTGTGACCCCATGGACTCCAGCCTTCCAGACTCCTCCATCCACGGGATTTTCCAGGCAAGAGTAGTGGAGTGGGGTGCCATCACCTTCTCCGATTCATGTTGCAGTTGATATCAGATCCATTCCTTTCAATGACCGAGTCATATTCCACTGTGTGGATATAGACATATAGACTATATTTTGCATATCCATTCTAGCCCATGGGGTCACAGGGAGTTAGACATGATGGTGTGACTAAAACACATACACATTCATCAGCTGAAGCACTGTGGGGCCATTATAAATATGCTGCCATAAACATTCTTGTACAGGATTGTGCATACTCTCATATCTAAATTCTGACCTAGGCTTCATATGTCACTGTAGACTCTCTATATCTTTCTTGGCCATTGTTTTCTCTAGAGTTTAAGATGGATTACGAGTAGTTTCCACATCCAAAACCTGCCGATAAGGAGGGCTGACTGTATCTGTTTTACAGCATCATTTTGTTTAAGGGACTTGAGCATCCTAGGATTTTGGTATCCACAGGGGCTCCTGGAACTACTCCCTGTGTTTACCGAGGGATGCCTATAGTCAGAGGAACAATTGCTAAGGGGACGTGGACTGGGCAGTTTGTTTTTTTCAAGTGTCTATAGACTGAAAAGCCTGAGGACCGTAGGTCTAGACAGCTAACTTCTCTTGTCTGTGACTATTTAGATTGCCCAGCTCCTGAGTGCTTATGGCCTTTAGTCTACCTTACTGGACCTTCCAGTAAAATGGACTAATTTTAATAAATTCCTCTTTTTTATTCTTCCTGCTTACACTTTGCGGGTGGACAGAATGCTGCTGGACTGAAGTCAAGTCAGTGTAATCTTGTCAGATAACTGTCAGAGTTGTAAAGCGGGTACCTCCCGTTCATTCTTCTCTGTGTTTGTATTTGAGTTGGGGAAGGGGACTGTTCGCACCTGGGGTCTGAAGGAAGATGAACCACCTCTTCCCTCCCCGCTTCCGTCTCTGCTAGGCCAGTACCACAGTGAGAACCAGCAGCCTGTCTGCCTCCTAAAGATGAGTTTGTTTATATTTCCGGCAGGAAGCAGCCAGTCTCAGGGACCAGCTGAAAAGAGGTTGCCTCCAGAATTCGTAGAAGGGTCTTCTCGCTAGTAACGTCCCTGCTTCCCCCATACTTCCTGGGGCCACAGGTTGTTCGTGAATACAGCTTGTGTAGCATCATCAGAACTGGGGTAGGAGAGCGTCCAGAGTAAATATGTGCTGGTGGGATCCATCGCTGCCTCCTCGCTGACCACTAGACGTCATCCATGCAAGTCCTCCCATTTCCTCCTCTTGGAGCACCCCCATCCTGCTGAGCCTGGCAGATATTAATACCCGTGTACAAATTTTCTTTCTATGGCATTGCGTTTAATTGTGTCCTCCCAAGGTACCTGAGCAAAGAGGCTCACACAGACTGGGTGTTCAAAAACGTGTTCTGTGAATGAGCCCTGGGGAGACCCGCGGTTCAAAGGAGACAGTCCGTGAGCGCTTCCTCATCTAGTTTCTTCTATTGTTTGTTAATCAGCTATATCATGAACAAAAACACTGGACTCTTGGTTGAATGCCACTTTTTTTTTTTTTTTTAAAAGAAACTGCTGGCAAACCTTGAGATGGGTGGGGATATCCTTTATTTAATGTAATATGGATGGTTTGGCTGGAGGCCCAATTCTTGGTGTCCATCATCAGCGTATTTAATGAAGTTTTTCAGGATTGGACTAGAGGGAGGAGTTACAGAAGACTGTCTGCGCTTGTAGTGGTGACTTGCCCTTAGTCATGGGAAATTCCTGGGCAGAGATGTTTAACCTGCGCTCACTCGTTTACAGGTGAACACTGAATTTACCTTGTCTCCTCCCAAACTTTTAAAACCTTTTTTGGATATATCTACATCTGAAAAAACGGGAAAAGATTGGAAACTGGGTTGCTTCAGCTATAAGCTGTTTGATTAAGCCACGGTGGGATTCTGTTTCTCAGCACACCCTCAGGGCCTTTTGTTGGGACTCCTAGTGACGTGTGCTCCTTTATTATTACTGGAATTCAAGACTCTGTGGCACTGACAGCTTGATCTATTACTGATAATATATCCAGAACATCATGCCTCCAGCAGATGTTATAAAACACATACCTCAGGAAATAGGTCAGACGAGTGACAGCGCTGTGTGCAGCGCCGTGTTTCTCCTTTGTTCCCTTTTAAACTCTGCCTTCCAAGTGGTCTGTCTTTTGTGACCCCTAGGAGGAGGTCAAGAATTCACCTTTAAGTGTTTGTGCAAAAAATACTGATGCCCACGCCCTTCTCCCTAGAGGTTCTGATTTATTGGTCTGAGGTACTTCGGGATAATTAAGAGTTGCCCAGGTAGCTTGGAGAAGGAAGTAGCAACCCACTCCAGTATTCTTGCCTGGAGAATCCCATGGACAGAGAAGCCTGGCGGGCTGCAGTTCATGGGGTTGCAAAGAGCCGTACACGACTGAGCACGCACACACACACACAGGTGACTTCATGTGCAGCCAAGGTTCAAAATTACTGTATTAACCAAAATACTCCTCTCATTGATCCTGTTTTAAGTTACTAGCTTTTTAGTGAATGTTCCAATGTACAAATATGGTTCTTCTGCATTCTGTGTTCTCACAGTGACTCCATGACGCAGACAGACTTCCGCTTCCAGGGTTCCTCTTTCTTCCCTAGTGTTCTGTGAGGGCTTGTTGCCTCACTGTCTTGTTCTCCACTCTGTACATGGCTGCTTGTGTGACAGGCTGTCCCTGTGGTGAGACCACTTCTCTTCACAACCACACACGTCAAGCGTTTAAATGGGGCGTGTTGTTCTTCATCTTTTGAAATCTGTTCCCTTTCTTCTTTCTTTTGGTTGCACCATGAGGCATTCAGGATTTTAGTTCCCCTCCCAGGGATCAAACCCATGTACCCCTCCGTTGGGAGTGTGGAATCTTAACCACTGGGCCATGAGAGAAACCTCTGAAATCTGTTGCTTTCTGTGCCTAAGGAGCCCATTAAAATTTGCAAAATGTTTGGTAAGCTCTGTAGTGTTGTGGAAGGCTCTGTCATAGAAACTCAAGTTTCAGTTCTACCGTTGATGAATTGTGTGACTTTGGGCAAAATACTTCTCATTTTGTAAAAGGGATATTATTAACCTAACGGAAGTCCCACGTCAGATTAAATGGAGGTCCTGCTTCACCTGTGAGAGTGGAATGGTCTGGCTGACTGCTTGTTCCTCCTTTATCAGCTGCTACTGTTGCCATTATGTACACTTTGAACACAGCTTTCACACCTTTATGCCATACAGGTGCTGCTGCTGCTGCTGCTAAGTCACTTCAGTCATGTCCGACTCTGTGCGACCTCATAGATGGCAGCCCACCAGGCTCTGCCGTCCCTGGGATTCTCCAGGCAAGAACACTGGACTGGGTTGCCATTGCCCTCTCCACCATCCAAGTGAGAGAGACTGAAAATCAGTTCACTCAGTCTTGTCTAACTCTTGGTGACCCCACGGGCTGCAACATCCCAGGCTTCCCTGTCCATCACCAACTCCCAGAGCTTGTTCAAACTCATGTCCATCGAGAGTCAGTGATGCCATCTTATCCTCTGTTGTCCCCTTCTCCTCCTGCCTTCAGTCTTTTCCAGCATCAGGGTCTTTTCCAATGAGTCAGTTCTTTGCATCAGGTGGCCAAAGTATTGGAGTTCAGCTTCAGCATCAGTCCTTCCAATGAATATTCAGGACTGATTTCCTTTAGGATGGACTGGTTGGATCTCCTTGCAGTCCAAGGGACTCTAAAGAGTCTTCTCCAACACCACAGTTCAAAAGCATCAGTTTTTCAGCACTCAGTAGGGCTTGACAGCTCATTGAATGTGAACATTGAGAGACACGAATGTGTCTTGAGAACAATGTTTTTCAAACTTAATAATGTATTTTAAAACAATCCTAAGAACCTTCTGGGGCATTTGTCAAAAATGCAAATTCCCAGTCTCCATTCCAGACTCTTGAGAATCAGCTTCAGGGGTGGGGTCTGAGTGATTATTTTTATCTTTTTTTTTTTTTTTTTTTTAAATCAAGCTCCTAAGTAATTCTTGTGATAAAACTGAGCAGTGAGCAGTTACTCTGTTAGGAAATTGAATATGGTAGGCGGTCAACAAATGAACACATCTATTCCACTAACCCATTTAATTTTTCTTCCGATAGTTTTACAGATCAGTCCTCAATCCTAGAATTTGAAACAAGCACTTTTTGCAGGAGAAAAAAATGAACATTAACTGCACTGTTCTTAGTCCTCTGTGATGCTTACAGGTGTTAATAGCAGTTGTGATAGGTTTCTCTAAACTCATTTAGGAATCTGGACAATGGGATAAAACAGTAGAGCTTTATGAACATTATCCTTAGGATATATGCCATGGACTGCATTTCAGAGGAGATGATGAAATTGGATATTTTGGTTTTTAAGTCATTGAACTACTTAATAGAGAATCCTGTAGTCTGCTTTATATTAAAATCACTTGTGGCAAGTCTACTGCATTTGTAATCATTTTGCTTTTAATTTTAGTTTTGAACATGCGATCTTTGATACTGAAGGTCATTTGGAAAAGGAGCATGGCCCTGTACTATAACATATATACTTAGGTTGCTTTGTCTGCAATACGTTTGAATGCCATTTGCCTTGAAACACAGTTGTCATAGAGATAGGTAATTACATTTTGAAAATCTCTTTCATTTTTTCATACTAATAAGTTGCTGTTGGATATATCCCATGATTCTGTTAATTATTTTGGTTAATGATGCCTACAAAATAATTTTCACTTAGCTAATATAGAGAATGGCTTCCCTGGTGGCTCAGTGGTAAAGATTCAGGATCCCTAGATCAGGAAGATCCCTTGGAGAAGGAAGTGGCAACCCACGCCAGTATTCTTGCCTGGAGAATCTCATGGACAGAGAAGCCTGGTGGGCTACAGTCCATGGGGTTGCAGAGTCAGACACGACTTACTAACTGAACAGCAACAACAGTCTAAATCATAAGGGCATTTAAGGGCTAATGAAAATGTAAGATCCCAGAGTAATCATCTCTACTCAGGATGACCACGTATGAAATACTACACTGGAAATGTTTTCCCTCTCTCCTCCAAAATAAAACTGTTTTACAGTAGTAAATAATCAAAAGATTTTAAAGGTTGACCAGACACCCGAGTCCACGGATGACTACCTCGAAGCAGTCTTAAGCACTTAGGTTTACTCATTATAACAGCAACACACACACACGGCCTTGGCAGATCCTCCTGAAAAAAGAAAATGGATTAATGATAATGGGTAAACTTTAGAAAGGAAGAGGCTTCATTTTAATCAGGAAGAGAGAAAGGAAGGTGACTAAGAAGAAGAGAGGGAGAGAGGGAAACGTCAAGGCTTCTGAGAACATGTAAGGGCACAGATGATGCTGTGAGGTGATGATGTAAGAGTCGAATAATAGGGAAGAGCTAGAAGGAGGAAAGGACGAAGTGGAGAAAGGAACTATGGGATGAGGATAGGCTCAGTCTGACTCCCATCTGGGGAGCATCTGGGCTGCTCTGCGGTCTCCTTCTGGGCTGTGATTCTTCAGCCCAGGTCCTGGCCCTGTCACCCTCTTTGTCCTGCAGTGCAGGAGGCACGAGCTCAATCCCTGGGTCGGGAAGATCCCCTAGAGGAGGAAATGACAACCCACTCCAGTGTTCTTGCTTGGGAAATCCAATGCGCAGAGGAGTCTGGCAGGCTACAGTCCATGGGCGCAAAGAGTTGGACTTGACTGAGGAACTGAGCACAAGCAGCTTCCTAATACTGTTACTCCCCCGGCCTCAGGAGAGGAAGCAAGAAGACAGATTCAGTGACTCAGATTAGCCCAGGAGCCTGGCGGGATGCTGCTGCCCCTTCCCCAGCCTCCTTCCCTCTCATTCTTCCTTACCTGGTAGCCTAACTGCCCCAGAGGGGAATCTTGCACACTCCGGGGCTGGCAGAGAAGCGGGAGTCATTGTCTCGGAACCAACCCTGGAAATCCCCCACCACAGAGGAAATTCTCTGCTCACCATGCTGTTTGTGGAACCATTGTCCAGGGGTTCCCTGTTGTAACTTCTGTGTTGTGGGATGTAAAGTAGCTCCTCAACACGACTGCTTAGGGATCACATCAACCCTTATGCTGTGTCCTTGTCAGGGCTGCTTACTTAAGGCCTGAGATGCACTGATGGTGAGCTCATCATTTTGTTGCTCAGTTGCGTCGAACTCTGCCACCCCATGGACTATATAGCCCACCAGGCTCCTCTGTCTATGGAATTTCTCAGGCAAGAATACTGGAGCAGGTTGCCATTCTCTTCTCCAGGGGATCTTCCTGACCCAAGGATTGAACCCACATCTCCTGCTTTGGCAGCAGATTCTTTATCACTGAGCCACTTGGGAATCCTTGATCTTATCATGTTCTTAGTGAAATAATCCTTCGGTGTTACATGATCACAGATGAGGAAACAATATGCTGGAGGATCTCTCTCTCTCCCTCTTTTTTTGGAGGATATATCTCTTGTTATGACATTTTTGCATCTATGTAAAGGAGCTGAAATTAGGAACAAGGTATCCTGAGTTCTGGTCCACAGGTTTGTTTGTTTGTTTGTTTGTTTTAATAATAAAAAAAAAAAATCAGTGCACCCTAAAGCCCACTTGTTTCTGAGCTCCTAGGGTTAGTTTTGGCATCCAGGGGAAAAGAGACTGAGCTGGCCTAGAATGGAGATGGTTGGCACGGAGAGACAGACAGGAGCCTGTGATGGAGGGTCTTGTGATTGTCCAGCTTTGCAGCTCCGGCTTTCACTGTCGGTGGAGCTGAGCCGGGGGCCGGCAGCTCCCCCCGGCCTGGCCAGTGTCCCGTTCTTGAGGCCCCAGGGTTATTTTTAGCTTTGGGGCCTTGGAAGCAGGTGTGGTCCAGGCTTGAAGGCCGCGTCTGGAATCTGTTCACGTCTTGTGCACGTCTGTTTTGGAGCTGAGGACAGTGGCGGGGCCGCTCAGAGACTTTGTTAGGAGAATCTGTGCTTTTCCACCGAGAGGAGTAAAAGTCACGTTGTGTTTCATTCGTGATGCATTAAGTAGATTTGTTTTGGAAACTTTATAAATTAAAATACAGGTTAAGAGTGTTAGGGAATATATTAATTTTAAAGAGAAAGCTAGCTATGAGTCGTTTGCATACAGAAAAAACCTGTATTGAAAGAGTCATACCACAGCTGATTTTTTTTTTTTTTAATATTGTTGGTCTTTTGAAAAACTCTTTGTATTGGAGTATATCTGATTATACTCCAGTAATATTTATACATTATGTTACAACAGTGTTGTGATAGTTTCGGTGGACAGCAAAGGGATTCAGCCCTAGATATGTTGCTTTTGTTCTCTTGTAAAGTCATGTCTGACTCTTTGTGACCCCATGGATTGCAGCATGGCAGGCGCCTCTGTCCTTCACTGTCTCTCAGGGTTTGCTCAAATTCATGTTCATTGAATTGGTGATGCCATCCACCCATCTCATCCTCTGTTGCCCCCTTCTCCTCTTGCCCTCAGTCTTTCCCAGCATCAGGGTCTTTTCCAGTGAGTCGGCTCTTTGCATCAGGTGGCCTAAGTATTGGCGCTTTAGCATCAGTCCTTCTAATTGAATATGCAGGGTTGATTTTCTTTAGGATTGACTGGTTTGATTTCCTTGCTGTCCAGGGGACTGTCAAGAGTCTTCTCCAGCACCACAGTTCAAAAGCACAGCCGTACATATTTGTGTATCCATTCTCCCCCAGACTTCCCTCCCATCCCGGCTGCTGCATAACGTTGAGCAGAGTTCTGTGCTCTACAGTAGGACCTTGTTGGTTATCTATTTTAAATATATCAGCTGACCTCTTTTAAAAGTCCAGTTTTATAGTCACAAGTTTGTGATTTAAAATTTAATTTTATTCACCCCCCCAGCATTATTATTATTAAATAATCCTTTGTAAGTCCTTTTGTGAAGTAGAGATTCAGCTTTTTACCTTGAGGGTGAACCTCAGTTTTCCTGTATTGTTTATTCATCTTCTGTTTCTCCCAGGCTGCCAGTTTTCTTGACAGTGCTGTTAAGGAGGACTAGATCCACTGAGGACCCAGGTCTGCATGGATGTCATGCCTGTTTTCTAATTTTTTTCATGCATTTTCCAGAAAGAAAGAGTGGGAAAGAAAAGAATGTAATACATATTACATTTACTTCACCCAAGCGAAACTATTATGACGTTTTTAATATACGTTTGCGTGTTTGTATATATATGGGTGTTTGAGGTTTTGCTTTATCTACTGTTCCACACTTTGATTTTACTCTCTTTACATACCACGATCTTCTCTCATTGTTGGTTGTTTACTTTGATCATAACGGTGGTAGTTTAGTCACTAAGCCGTGTCCGACTCTTGCGACGCTATGGACTGTAGCCCACTAGTCTCCTCTATCCCTGAGATTTCCCAGGCAAGAATACTGCAGTTGCCATTTCCTTCTCCAGGGATCGTCCCAATCCAGGAATTGAACATGGGTCTCCTGTATCACAGATAGATTCTTTACCCACTGAGCTATGAGGGCTCTTTGTCAGGAAAGTATACCTTTTATGTAGTGGAATTTTGTTGTTGAGGGGAGGGTGAGCTAACTGGTGCATGAAATAAAGATGATAAGTTTGTATTAGTATCACCAACCCTCTGCCTACAGCAGTCTGGCTTACAAAGGTCTTGTGGTGCGTATTGATACACCTTCTGACAAGGAGAGCTCCTTCAAAACATTTTCCTTTATTTTAATGTGAAGCTCTTTTAAATGATTTCCTTGTTGTATAGCTGTATTCAAACATGCATCTTGTTTAACGTGTCTTTGATTTTTTTACTACATTCTGTGCTACAAAGCCAAGATTCTCTTACTAGATACTATATATTTGTGGAGCTGGAGAATTGTCTTAAATTAGCATTAAGAGTCGGAGAAGGCAATGGCACCCCACTCCAGTACTCTTGCCTGGAAAATCCCATGGACAGAGGAGCCTGGTGGGCCGCAGTCTATGGGGTCGCACAGAGTCGGACACGACTGAAGCGACTTAGTAGCAGCAGCAGCATTAAGAGTAATCTTTCTTGTTTAGTCACTCAGTTGTGTCCGACTCTTTATGACCCCATGGACTGCAGCATGCCAGGCTTCCCTGTCCATGACCAACTCCCGGAGCTTGCTCAAACTCATGTTCATAGAGCCGGTGTTGCCATCCAGCCATCTTATCTTCTGTTATCCCCTTGTCCTACTGCCTTCAATCTTTCCCAGCATCAGGGTCTTTTCCAATGAGTCATTTCTTCACATTGCTTGGCCAGAGTATTGGGGCTTCAGCTTCAGCATCAGTTCTTCCAATGAATATTCAGGACTAATTTCCTTTAGGATGGACTGGTTGGACCTCTTTGCGGTCCAAGGGACTCTCAAAGAGGCTTCTCCAACACCACAGTTCAAAAGCATCAATTGTTCGGTGCTCAGCTTTCTTTATAGTCCAACTCTCACATCCATACATGACCACTGGAAAAACCATAGCCTTGACTAGATGGACCTACGGAAAGTAGTGTCTCTGCTTTTTAATATGCTGTTTGAGTTGGTCATAACTTTTCTTCCAAGGAGCAAGCATCTTTTAATTTCATGGCTGCAATCACCATCTGCAGTGATTTTGGAGCCCAAGAAAATAAAAGTCTGTCACTGTTTCCATTGTTTCCCCATCTGTTTGCCATGAAGTGATGGGACTGGATGCCATGATCTTTCTTATTACAGTGTTTCTTTTCATTTCTTTGCCAGATAATGCACTAATACAGGAACCACAGCTTCTTCCTTTGTAGTTTTAAAGAAGGAACTATACTAAACTTTTTGTATATAAACTTCATATATGTATATATCTTAAATACATATATCTTTTAATATATGTGTCTTCTATATCCATGTGTGTATATATATCTTCTTGTGTATATATATATATATATTTTTTTTTAATGCTTAAGTTAGAAGTTCAAGTGGCTAAAAATGCTTCATTTCTGAAAGATATAGTTCTGAAGAAAGACTGAACACCTGCCACATCTTTTTCTGGTGTTTAGCCCATTCAGCATTACTCTGATCAACATATATTCACTGCCCTCAAGCCCTGACATAGAGAACTAGTCTCCCAGGCATCCATGTAGCCATCACTCACTCCCTCATGGTCTTTACTCAACCATCAGAGCAAGGCCTTCTCTGACTACTCTGTTTAAACTTTAACCGCACCCCCTTCCTTCCCTACTTAATTTTTTCTCCATAGCATTGATCACCGTCTTTCATATGATGTTTTGTTGTTGTGGTTTATTATGCATTTCTCATAATTAAATTAGAAGCTCCAGGAGGATAAGAGTTTTTGCCTCATTCATTTTTGCTGCATTTCCACACCAGTGCCTGGCACCTATTCGGTGCCCAGTAACCATTTGTGAATTGACTGAATGAGTTGCAGTAGGCCTGACAGATGCTCAAGAAAACCAGGATGTACTAATTACTCCCCATCTTATTTTCTGAGTCTCCTTTCCTGGCTGCAGCCCACCTTTATTGCAAATATCCTTCCAAAATGAGTTCTCCTTAGCTCTCAGATTAAATCAACCTCTGGAGGCTTCATTGGTGGCTCAGTGGTAAAGAATCTGCCTGCTAATGCAAGGGACATGGCTTCTATCCCGGTCCAGGAGGATCCCACACGCCTCAGGGCAGCTAAGCCCATGTGCCACAATTATTGAGCCTGTGCTCTAGAGGCCAGGAGCTGCATCTGCTGAGTCCTGAAACTCTAGAGCTTGTGCTCTGCAAAAACAGAAGCCGTCACAATGAGAGGCCAGCACACTGCAACTAGAGAGTAGCCTGAGAGCAGCAATGAAGACCCAGCACAGCCAAAAATAAACAAACAATAAAGCAGCCTCAGGCCACATTTCTCTTGCTCAGCCAGTCCATCAGGCATCCTTCATTCTCACTCCTTCAGGACCATCACTTCCAGTGGGGGACAGTCCTCGTTTTCAGGCAGGGCCCCGGAAGGAAGCATTAAATGCAGAGGGTGAATAGGGAGCCCTGTGGCAGGAGTGTGTCTGGGATGGATACCTGGTGTGGCCGCAGGAGAGAGGAGGGGAGCTCAGGTGGTCAGGGAAGGGGGAAGCTGGTGGAACAGGTGGCCGTGAACAGGAGGCTTCCATTGAGCCAGTGCCAGGAGCACAGTGGTCTTCATCAGTAGGACCTAGGTGAAGGCTTGTCACAGATCTGGACTCTGCCTGGGGGGGCCCACATCTGAAGCAGAGGCCTTGGATTTAGTCTTGGCAGGATGGCTACTCTTCCAGCCTGTATCTGTGGATCCTTGTTGTTCAGTCGCTCAGTCATGTCCAACTTTCTGCGACCTCATGGACTGCAGCCCACCAGGCCTCTCTGTCCTCCCCTGTCTCCTGGGGTTTGCTCAAACTCATGTCCATTGAGTCGGTGATGCCTGTAAACATCCTTGAGATACGTATAGACAGCTTGAGCCTCTCCAAGCATGGGTTCTTCCTTCTGCGCCGGGAGTTGCTACAAGGTGGTTGGATTTTACAGTGCTGACAAGTGTGGTCTCCATGCCTAGTTCTGTCTAGACAGTGATTCAGGTGACCTTTAACCCATTGCAGCCACTGCTAGTCAGGTTGCCACCTCTGCTTTGGGGTAAGAAAATACGATCAAGGCAGGAATAGGTGACTGAAAGACACGTTAAGCTCATACTGCCTTCTTGGTTTTGCTGAGCACAGTTTTTTGGTTTATTTTTGTTTCTCTGTTGAATATATTTCACTAAATACTAGACCTCAGAATTTCTATCAGGGTTAACCCACAGCACATGAGGCAGAGTAGCTTTAACCAGTGTAGAACTAAGATGGCTGGAGTCCAGGACGGTCTTGCTTCCAGACATCATGGGCTGCTTTTTCCCCTTTTGAGTTTTTTCACTTTTTTTTTTTTTTTTTTTAATGAGGGGTGGGATGGCATGGGAGGTGGGAAGGAGGTTTAAGAGGGATGGGACATATGTATACCTATGGCTAATTCATGTTGTTGTATGGCAGAAACCAACAATATTGTAAAGCAATTATCCTCAGATTAAAAATAAATAAATTTAAAAGAAAGGTCTATGTGAGGACTTTCCTGGTGGCTTGTTGGCTAAGACTCCAAGCTTCCAACACAGGGGGCCTGGGTTTGATCCCTGCTTAGGCAAGTAGATCCCACATCCTGCAAGAACCCACATGCCACAACGAAGACCCAGTGCAGCCAAATAAATAAATAAAAATAATTTTTTTTTTTAAAAAAGAGGAAGGTGAAATTCTTTAAAAAAAAAAATTATATTTGTAAACCGCTGCTGAAAGCCTATTTGGTGTATCTTGTTGCCTATTTCTTTAGTTTTATTGGAGGAAAAAAAAAATTAAGACCAGTTTGTAGTTTAATAACAATAAACTTCTCACCTGATTTTATCCTTTCCATAATTTCTCTGAGAATCTGAACTTGAGCACAAGTCCACCGAGCAAGGCTCAGTCTGGGGTTTGCTGTACGCAATTGGGCTGCTTTGTTCCATCTGAAAATTTTTATTCCTGTTGACGTCTTGAAGAGATTTAGGATAAGATGAACTTTTCGGTGTTGCAACAATCAAATACTGTCTTACCATCTTTTATTTTATTCATTTTTTAAAGAGGTTTTCCTTCTTAATGATGTATTTTTCTTTTATTATTTGGCTGCATCCGCTCTTAGTTGGGCATGTGGGATCTTTGACCTTCATGTGGGATCTTTTAGCTGTGGTATGTGGGATCCAGTTCCCTGACCAGGGATCAAACGAGCCCCCTGCATTGGGGCACAGTCGTAGCCACTGGCCCACCAGTGAAGTCCCGTGTGTTATCTTTTAAATCCTCAGTCGCTTGGTGCTCAGTTGCTCAGTCGTGGCCAACTCTTTGCGTCCCTTTGGACTGTAGCCCGCCAGGCTCCTCTGTCCATGCAGTTTCCCAGGCAAGAACACTGGAGTGGGTGGCCATTTCCTTCTTCAGGGGATCTTCCCGACCCAGGGATCAAACTAGTGTCTCCAGTGTCTCCTTCATTGCAGGCAGATTCTTTACCTGCTGAGCCATCAGGGAAGCCCTTTTAAATCCTAATTGACACCAAAGATTTTGAGAGCAAACCTGTCACAGATGTGTTCCTAATCTCAGAGTGTTGACATTCTTCAGAAAGAGCAGCAAATGCAATATTGTTGGTTTCTGCCATACATCAACGTGAGTTAGCCATAGGCATACATGTGTCCCCTCCCTCCTGAATGTCCCTCTCATCTCCCACCCCATCCCACCCCTCATAAAAATTTTGAACTTAGAGTTGTAGCACAGGGTAAAGACTTCCCCAGAATCCTCCAGCTGCCAGTAAACGAGGTTGACGGCTATTGTTACCCCTCCCTCCACACCCCCTTGGCAGCCTCGGCCACTCCTTAGTCACCTGGGATCACAGAAAATCAGACGTGCCCGTAAAGGTGCCGTCAGAGAGCTCCAACTGGCTGCGGTACAACATGAAAGGTGTAACTTATCCTCAATTCACCTTCATTCTTTGTTTCTTTGTTTCTCATGTCAGGGCTACTTTGACTAGACCTCTTCCTGGTAAGGAAAAGGGTCTTTTTCTGTCTGGGACTATAGACTGTGGTCATTGTGTCTGGAGTGACTGTTTTCTTCCTGGTGGACCAGTTGGCCGCAAGCTGCCTTCAGCTTCAGTGATTTGGGCTTTTGGCTGAAGGGAAACAAAGACAAGAGCTTTCTAACTCCGTTTTCACATTTTTGCCATCTTCTCTCTCCTTCGTGCCTGGATCTGCTAACCCAGATACTGCTCTGTCCCAAGTGTTGCACCATTGAGAGGAGCCAGCCCGGCTCCAAGGCTCAGACCATTGTCGGTGTCCGTTTGCTCCCTTTCTCGGGTTTCCACCTCCTGTGCTGCCTGGGCTACCACGTGGACCAGACGCATCACTGTCTCTGTGCAGCTTCGTTGCGGGAACAGATTCTTAGGAAAATGGGGTAACCCAGGAGTAGGAGCCCTGGGGAGGGCAGGAGTCAGGCCGTCTGAGCAGAGAACCTGCCATGGCTGTGAACTGTGTCCCCAGCCAGGCAGGACGCTATTCAGAAACTCCCTGGGTAGGTGCTTTGCAAACAGACGTTAGTTGGTTGACAAGGACAAATGCTCTGCTCTGATGTCTTTGCTTGTAGTAGACATGACTTTTGTGCTTGACTGCCATTTAGGCTGTACCAAAAGCAACGCATTCCTGTAATGAAGATGAGAAACAGAGAAACCGTGTGTTACATGAAGCTGATTTGTAAGATGTGAGGGTGGACGAGGTGGTTCCTCAGGTGCCTTCTGACTCCGTGTGTGTCTGGCTCTTGTGAGAAGGGGCACAGCCTGGCTGAAGCTGGACGAGAGGAGGATGGAGTTTCTCTGTCTTTATCTGCTGAGGGATGTCTTTCAGATTCCAGCTCCAAGGCAGCTGTGTTCACCGTTGGCATCTTTGTAGCATTCTCCTTCCTTCCTCTATGTGATGATGGGTTGCTTTCTGACTTAATCAGTTGGGATTACTGAGATAATTTCATCCTCAAAGCAAACTCTGTGGGGTGACAGAGCCAGTGTTATATATCTGTATTTTGTATATGAGGAGAATGTGGTTGAGAGGTTAATATGATTTGTCTGAAGTTAAGGGCAAGACCACTCCTCTCTCCATCCCACCTCTTCCTGCTTCTCCAGGCTTCAGTTCCTATTGGGTTGGCTAAAAAGTTTGTCGATCTTTTTAAGATCTTATGGAAAAACCCGAACGATCCTTCTGGCCAACCCAATAATTTGTAAGTCTGAGATTGGGGAACAGGACTCAGTGATGATTGAGAGGTTCTCAGTGCTCTCAGGACCCTTCGTCGTGTCGTCCTCTTTGCAACCGCATGGACTGTAGCCTGCTAGGCTCCTCGTCCATGGAATTCTCCAGGCAAGAACACTGGAGTGGGTTACCATTTCTTCTTCCAGGGGATCTTTGCAACACAGGGATTGAATCCACGTCTGTTAAGTCTCCGGCATTGGCAGGTGGATTCTTTACCACAAGCCCCACCTGGGAAGCCCTGAGGGGTTCTACTATCAGTTAATCAAATATGAATTATTCAGTATCTTAAGTCATTTTTGGAACAGAATTTTACTTACTTGTAACAGTGTTAATTGAATATCTTATGTGCACAGCACTGTGGAGGTGAGAAATATAATACAAAACATCTGCTGTCAGATAGTTTATCCTGTAGAAGTTGAATGCCAACAGTGGATATCTCGTTTAGCGTAGCAGAGCATTTCCTATAAGCAGAGATGGACTGGGGAGATAGGAACAGGAGAATAGTGACGGTCAGGGTGAGGTCTAAGCGGTGGGCACAAAACTCCAATTAGTGTTAATAGGAAAAGGTCCGTCTTAGGAATTTAGGAAGAGTAGGCAGACAGTCAAGGACAGGGAAACCATGGGTTCACAGAGTCGGACACGACTGAGTGACTGAATGCCAAAAGGATAGGAGGTGTCAGGGCCACTGTTTAGAACTCTGTCTGCTGGGTTGTTAGGTTCAGAGTCCACAGCGAAGGTGTGAAGTTTCCTGAGGCTGGGAGTCCATGAGACTCTTAAAAACAAGGGACAAGAAAAGGAGAACTGCGAGGTGCTGGGAGGGCACCAGGCCAGGGTCTTAGCTGTGGGTCTGCCGGGAGAGGAGCGAGAACATCACAGACCCCCGGCAACAAGTTCAACACTTGGTGTGACAAGCATATCGGTCATTCTGTCCCTCGTGTTCCTTAAAAGGTGGCCAAAATCTACAGAACCTCCTGGGTTACTGCCTTTTCTCCCAGAGGGCAGTTTAAAGGAATCTTCACAGCACACACACGCCCATTATCAGAAAAGACTTTTTGTCCTGATAACACGGTATTGCTAACCTGATCCCTGGCTGCTCTTCTTTGTGCTCTTTTCAAGAAATAAGCAAATAAAATGAAGGAAACCCATCTGGAATAAAGATACCCGAAGTGGCTTTTTATAGCTCTTTTTAATTTCGTAGCATAAGTCCATGAGTTCTGGGCCCCCAGGTGGTTATAATTCATGACTATGTCTTCTTTTGTCATCTCTGAGTTTTTATATTTTGAGGTGAAAGTGAGTTATCGTTAGTGTGTTTTCTGGAGCCATACCTGCTTGTCCTTTGTTTGTTTGTTCACATGAAACAGTGCGTCAAGTATGGAATTAGATTAATGGAGTAAATATTATGAATCATACAGTCCCTCTAATCCGCTGCTCTTTCTCTCCCTGACCCCTGTGTTTTGTTTTCCGTCTGTCATTCTCTCTCGGTGTAGGCTTTTCAGCCCCGTGGCAAGCTGTTGGAGCGAGGGAACAGAGGTAAAGAATGATGTAATGCACTGGCCGCCCCAAAGCATCTTTTGTTGGAATGGTTATTCCAGTCATCTCTTTATGAATCAAATGTGAGGGGTTGCTTTGTGGACGGAGGCCTTTGCGAGAACACATCAACGGGAAAGAGAAAGAGACATTCACTTGGAGGGCTCTCGCCGAAAATGGGTTTAACTCTGCTCTCGCCAGTCACCACCAGCCTGACCTCATACACTTCAGTACAATGGAGTGGCTGAGCCTTTGAGCACACCACCATTACATCATCGTGGCAAATTAAAGGAAGAGGTGGGAAAAGAGGACTTATTGTTGTCATGGCCCATGAGATGATTGGAACTCAAATTGTTACTGAGAGGCTGGTGGCTCTGCTGGAAAGTGGAACGGAAAAAGTGCTGCTAATTGATAGCCGGCCATTCGTGGAATACAATACGTCCCACATTTTGGAAGCCATTAATATCAACTGCTCCAAGCTTATGAAGCGAAGGTTGCAACAGGACAAAGTGTTAATTACGGAGCTCATCCAGCACTCGGCCAAACATAAGGTACATGCTTGCTTTTTTTTTTTTCCTTTTGAAAATAAATGGACATATTGAATGGGGATCTATTTTAAATGAAGCCCCCTTTTTAAGGGGAGAACGTAATTTGGGGAAGTTTTGGTTGCTTTTTTTAAACTTTGGTACTTTATGATATCTCGAAATAATTCACTAATTCTAAATAGTGTCCCTGCTCAGAATTTTTCTGAACTGTACAGAAAGGTGTAACCTGTTTTAATTTGATCACATGCTGTGTTTTCCTGTTAATGCTAAAAAATTGTTTTATTAATTCAGTCACAAGTTATTTTTAATACATTTTATTAATACTCAATTAGTAATTATGTATAAATATAATATTACATATGTGTTATTAATAATTAATACCTGAGCAATTGAGCATGCACAGCGCATTGTTTTTTGTTGTTTACAAACATAATGAAAGGGGGTCATTGTTTTCAAGTGCCCTGGGAAAAGAAGTAGAAACTAATTATTTTAGAAGTACTTCTCATTTGTGGGAAGGTAATGATCAGAAGTTAAGGCTCTTCAAGGCAAGTTTTTCTTGGGATACCAGAATTTCACGTTGTGATAGGTAAGGCAGTTTCTTTTGTTCAGGAATAAAAATGAGTTCATGCTTTAGTTTTACTAAACAACTGGTATGTAACTATGTAGAAATCACTTTGAGGTGTTTCTTCCGCTCAAGAATCATTATGTTGCATACTGTTGTGTTGTACATGCTTTTCATTCCCTTTTTATAGTGTTATGGATTTAAAACTGAGGAGTTGTGAGCACAGTTACACAGAAACAACATCAAGTTTGCCTTATAAAAGTTGATTTTCACAAGCATTTAAACCATTTGTATGCCTGGTTTATCCAGTACATTGACCAGGTCTCATTTTTATTCAAATATTTTTTAATATATTTAAAAAGCTTTTTTTATTTGGAGGTTAATTGCTTTACAATGTTGTGTTTCTGCTGAACACACCAACATGAATCAGCTATAAATATACCTATATCCCCTCCCTCTGATATTCAGTTATGAATGAAAACAGGAGGCAGTTCACTTGCCCCAGTGGCAGCGGTTTGGAGACTATGTTCCTGGCCTTCCTTCCTCACAGTCTCACGTTTACGTTGTAGGTCGACCTTGACTGCAGTCAGAAGGTTGTCGTGTATGATCAGAGCTCCCAGGATGTGGCCTCTCTGGCTTCCGACTGTTTTCTCACTGTCCTCCTGGGTAAACTGGAGAAGAGCTTCAGCTCTGTGCACCTGCTTGCAGGTAAGGCTTGGGGTAGGAGTGAGAAGACTCAGGATCTCATGAATCCTGTAAGCGGGCAGGATTCCACAGTGAGCTCAAAGCTCTGCCCTTGATGGATGAAGCTTTGAGGTCATCATATTGAATAATTTATTTGTAGCTTTTGACTGATGAGACTGTTCTGCCTAACAGGAATACGGTTGTTCTTCCCCATTGGCCAGTGTATTTTTGATTTTGCTCAAATGCCTCTTCATTTGGTATTTATTAGCCGGAAAGCCACGTAGATCTGTGTGCCCGTACAGATGGCTCAAAGCCAGCTGCTTCTATCTGGGACTTTTCCTTTCACCTGCAATCTGTGAACACAGCGTAATCTGCATCTCAGCTCCCACCCCAAGGCAAGAACCCGACCAGTGCTCAATGTGAACCTTGGTTAAACTGGACTCTTGGCAATAAGATCGCCTGTCCTGGACATTTTGTACAACAAGATAGGAAGAAAATGTGCGTAGAATATTTCTTCTAATAATTAGGGGGAATATTTTCAAACTAACTTACATATTTTTGTGTGGTTTGTTTTCACAACTAAGTCTCAACTTGCAAATGCTAAGCAACCAGATGACTTTATAATGTACATGGTAAAGGCTGTTTTATATCTGCCCTCAAGGAGGGTGGTGTGGGAATTCTGTCTCATTGAATTCCAAAGCCGACTGTTCATCCTTGGCTTCCCCTGTTTGGCAGATGGTCCTAAAGCCCTTCCACTCGCATGGTCTCCCAGAGCGGGGAATACAGTTTGACAGTGCGTGGTAACCTCTGCCACAAAGCTGCTGTGTGTACAGTGGGTTCTACCACGGTGATGGGCAAGCGTACCTTCAAAAATCTGACCCAAGGAAAACGAAATATTGACAGAAACGATCACTTTCACACCTTTTGTCTTTTGTTGGAAGGAGGTTCCGTTGACCTTGATCATGTTGGCAATTATGTGTTAGACATACAGGTATTTCAGTTGTCAGAGGAATCATCAGTTACAGGTGTGTTATCACTTTTAAACTCTCTGAAGGCTTAAATAAGATTTCTGTGTCTCCAGTTCCCTCTCACCAGCTTTTGCTGCTGTTCTTAAGAACAAGCGTAGTTTACCTGTCACTTTCAGGTCATCTGTTGCCATGTGTTTCCTCTGTGCTGTGGTTCTTTCCTTAAGTGAAGCCAGCGTGTCTCAGAATGTAGCTCTCAGAACTCTGTAGTGGAGAATTCATAGCACTATGAATGGTAGGCGTGCTCTTTTACTGGGAGTGTAATTGTGTTAAATCTGACAACTGTTACTTGTTGTTCAGTCACTAAGTCATGTCTGACTCTGTAGCCCCCATGAACTGCAGCACACCAGGCTTCTGTGTCCTTCACTATCTCCCACAGTTTGCACAAACTCATGTCCATTGAGTCAGTGATGCCATCCAACCATCTCATTCTCTGTTGCCCCTTCTCCTCCTGCCTTCAGTCTTTCCCAGCATCAGGGTTTTTTCCAGTGAGTCGGCTCTTCACATCAAGTGGCCAAATTATTGGAGCTTCAGTACTCTTGCTTGGAAAATCCCATGGACAGAGGAGCTGTTAGGCTGCAGTGCATGGGGTCGCTAAGAGTGGGACACGACTGAGGGACTTCACTTTCACTTTTCATCTTCATGCATTGGAGAAGGAAATGGCAACCCACTCCAGTGTTCTTGCCTGGAGAATCCCAGGGATGGGGGAGCCTAGTGGGCTGCCGTCTATGGGGTCGCACAGAGTCGGACACGGCTGAAGCGACTTAGCAGCAGCAGCAGCAACTTAAGCATCAGTCCTTCCAGTGACTATTCAGGGTTGATTTCCTTTAGGATTGACTGGTTTGATCTCCTTGCTGTCCAAGGGACTCTCAAGAGTCTTCTCTAGCACCACAGTTGGAAAGCATCAGTTCTTCAGCGCTCAGCCTTCTTACTGTTATAGAGTTCCACTGACCTCAGTTGCTGAGTTTAGGACTGCAGTTCATGCTTCCTGGGGCCACTATGTGGGACTTTACCTCGGAATCATATCGTCAGTACCAAGGTTTTTCTTAACCAGGGCACACCTGAAAAGTGATTATCCCACCTGGCTCTTGTTTCAGATGTTTTTCCCTGCGGGCCTCTGACCTGAAAACTTGGCTGGGCAGATGCTCCTGGAGGAATGAGCTCATGTCAAGTTTTAGTTACTCCAGTAACTTCCTCCCCTTTCTCCAGGAATATGCCCTTGTTACCTGGAAGGTTCTTATGAGCCACGTTCTTACCAGCTTTGGGAGGGGCATTTGTTGGAAAGCAGGAAGTGAAAGGACTCATTCTGATCATCTAGATCAGCCCTAGGGACCTGTGGGCCTGTGCTGGGTCAGAACCCTCAGCATCTCCCCTTTGCACAGGAGATGTGTCCTGGGCCTAAACGGAGGCTCACTGAGGCAGCTTCAGGAACCACGCATGTGTATCTCCATGTCACCATCCACACCCCAGAATCCGGTATTTATCCTAGCTTCAAAGGTGGCTTCAAGGACTGAATGGCCTTGTCTGGGAGTTTCTGAGCAGCCAGATTTCTTAGGACACCTCAGAGAGGGTTCTGGATGATTAAAGGCCTCCCCAGCCATCCAAAAGCCTGGACATTCTCTTGGTTAGTGCATCTGTTCCTCAGAGTAGACAGAAGAATGTAGTTAGTGGAAGAGTGGTGGGGAAGGCAGGGCTGTCAGTTCTTGGCTCATTTTTTTTTTTTTTTTGCCAAGGTCCAGATGGTCAGAGGACATCCCAGGGGTATGGGGTAGAAGGACACATCGACACATGTTTCTTAAATAATTTTGTTTGGAAGGGAAATAACTGACAAGCACACTAGTGTCCCACAGGTGCTGCGGGAAATGACAGGGTCGCTGGAGACAGCTCTCACTACAGACTGCCCCGTGGTGCTTTCAGCAGTTAGATACGCTCGTTGGCTCCATGGCGATTTGATAATGGAAAGACAAAGTGGCTTCTTGTAGTAATCTCTCCATCATGTTAGAGCTTTTAGCTATTCTGAGATTGTTCAGAAAGAAAGTATCAGACCCGTGAGATGGCTTTTTATAGTCATTATATGTGAGGGGAGGAATTGTGGCCATTCACGATTGCTCCATTCTCCTTTTTGGGGCCACCTTACCCAGAGAGTCATGACTCTGGAGAAAGGGAACAAGAGGACCGCCCCAAGGAGCTGGTAGAAGTATCTTAACAAGCTCTTTCCCTCAAGCAAGAGGAGACCCAGACTTACCTATGGGACCTAGTTACATGGACATTAACAGTGAGGGCTTCCTGATGGTGGAAGCTGTACTGGAGCTCTGGGCTTAATTTTTCCGGATGGAACAGCAGGTCTGGCCCTGGGATGGGCTAGCTTGGTAAACTTTAGCTTCTCTGCCAGGGAAAGGGGTTCTGTTAAGCCACTTTGACAGCTGATTATCAGTAAGACTTTCCAATCCTGAAACTTTGACCTGATTCTGCAATGAACTCAGCCTGTATTGACTACATCTGTGGGCCTGATTGGCCAGGGACCTTGACCCTGGCCTGATCAACTTTCCCTCTTCTTAAGCCCAGCCAGTATTCTAAACCAAGTGATTAATATTTGATAGACATCCGCCATATGCACATCTTTGATTATTATCTTAAAATCTCATTTAAACCTGTGTTGTCTTTTTCATTTGTTAGCCTAACTCCCCTACCGGATTCTCTTTTTCAAGCTAAGGACCTTTCCTTGTTCATCTTGTGTTCCCCACAAGGCTAAGCACTTTTTCAGTTTTCAATAAATATCTGATATATAAATTATCTCACAGCTCACAGGTAGGTTTAGACTGTTTGTATTCCATACGACTTATTTTTTTAGTTTAGAATAAGTGATTATGTTAAACAATGATGAAACTAATCAGAAAGTGTAGCAAGAACTTGAAGTATTTTGAAATAAATGATAGGCAAGTTACCTTCGTTCAGGTAAAGTAAAAATATAGCTTCCCTGGTGGTCCAGTAGTTAAGAGTCCGCCTGCCAACACAGGAGACACAGGTTTGATCCCTTACCCGAGAAGATCCCATTTGCCACAGGGCAGCTAAACCCACATGCCACAACTATTGAGCCTGTGCTCTAGAGTCCACATGCTTCAGCTACCGAAGTCTGTGCACCCTGGAGCCCATGCTTCACAACAAAAGAAGCCACAGCAATGAGAAGCCCGCACGCCGCAACTGTCTGCAAGTAGAGAAAGCCCTCGTGCAGTAACAGAGACTCAGTGTAGCCAAGTAATAATTAATAAATAAGTCTTTTAAGAAATACACAGCTGTTATGGGAAAGGTATCTAATACAAAAGTGTTTCCATCGTTTAAGTAGATTTCAGCATGGCTTTAAGTTCTAAGGAAAACCCTGGTACAATTAAGCAGTGCTTAAATACTGAACTGTGGCAAGGAACTGACAGCTCTAGAAGACCTAACGCCACTCACAGGAAGAGACACAGCCTCGGATCCACATGAATTGAGGCCGGTTGAAGCAAATGTTTATATTAAGTCAGTTCATTATTTAGCCACTAGTAAGTTTGCCAGTGGGCTTCCCTGGTGGCTCGGTGGTAAAGAATCCACCTGCCAATGCAGGAGACATGGGTTCAATCCCTGGGTTGGGAGGATCCCTTGGAGAAGGAATAGCAACCCACTCCAGTACTCTTGACTGGGAAATCCATGGACAGAGGAGCCTGGCTGGCTACAGCCCATGAGGTTGCAAAAGAGTCAGACACAACTTGGTGACTAAACAACAACAAAGTCTTCCAGTAACCAAGCCAGCTTAAACCATAGCATTGTTTCACCTCTCAGAGGATTAAAGCATTTTACTGTGAGTTGTAGCCTCATCTTAGCCAAAAAGAATGAACTTGGATCCCTTTGGAAAGTTCTCCCTCATCATTGATGGGTATAAACAGTTGCCAATATTGACTTATTGATCAACTTTTTTGGTCTTGTTAACTTCCAGGAAACTCTGTAAAAGCTAATCTTGTTTCTTGGCCTTTAATTATTCATCATATTACTTAATTCTACTTACCTTTGTCTATTATATTTCTAAGGGTGGCAGATTGAAAATAAATATATTAGGGAAAAAAAGAAAAGCCTCTGAATTTGGACATTTTTGTGTGTGCTAACATAATGGAGAATAAATGGGTTAATTTACTAGAAATAAAGATCAACCTATAGATAAAAATGCTCTTCTATTATTTCCTTCTCTTTCTTTGTTGTTGTAACTCTGGGTAAAAGCAAAAGGGACCCACAGCAGTTGGCTAATTCTCCAGCACTCATTTCTTCCCCTCCTCCCCCCAAACTTTAAACTTTGAATTTTTGTATTAGGGTATAACTGATTACAATGTTGTGGTAGTTTCAGGTGAACAGTGAAGGGACTCAGCCATACATATACATGTATCCATTCTCCCCCAATGGAGAAGGGAATGGCAACCCACTCCAGTACTCTTGCCTGGAGAATTCCATGGACAGAGGAGCCTGTACAGTCCATGGGGTCGCAAAGAGTCAGACACGACTGAGCGACACACACACACTCTCCCCTAAACCCCCTCCCATCTATGCTGCCCCATAACGTTGAACAGAGGTCCATGCAGCCCTCATTTCTGTCCTGTGATGAGGCACAGCATAGTCTTGAAGCAAAAAACCCTGAAGTTGAATCACAGATCTCAGCCCTTTCATTTATAAATGAGGAGTGACTCTCCCTGAGCTTCTCAGGTGGTGCTAGAAGTAAAGAATCTGCCTGCCAATGCAGGAGATTCGAGTTCGATCCCTAAGTCAGGAAGACCCCCTGGAAAAGGGAATGGCAACCCACTCCAGTATTCTTGCCTGGAGACTTCCATGGACAGAGGAGCCTGGTGGGCTACAGTCCCTTGGTTTGCAAAAGAGTCAGACACAATGGAGCAACTAACACTACTAATGACTCTCTCCAGCTCTCCCCAAGCTCAGTGTGCCCAGTCTTCTGGAATTCCTTGAGGAGGTTGGACTGAGAATCAGGGGTGCCCACTTCAGGTCAAGTCTGTGCTTTCTTTTCGTGGTAGCCCTCTCTCAGCCTCTTTGTGGACTTCAGAGTCATATTCAGAAGCAACATATAAAAATATACTGTATATAACATTTTTAAGCATTACTTTTTTTCAGTCAGGGGGAATCATCAAATAAAAGTCTATTCTGTTCTGAGCTGAATTATAACTCTGGGTAACGATAGAAGATACTCACCATGGAGGTCAGTGTCAGGTGCGGTGCTAAGGGTTCTTGGAGACATTTCGTCTCTGAACACAGTTAAGGTCTTCGATGAATGTCTGCTAAAGGCTAAGTATGTATTTCTTTGGTCCGATTCAGAGTTGCTAGTGTGGTTGGAGAAGGCAATAGCAACCCACTCCAGTACCCTTGCCTAGAAAATCCCATGGACTGAGGGGCCTGGTAGGCTGCAGTCCATGGGGTCGCTAGGAGTCAGACGCAACTGAGCGACTTCACTTTCACTTTTGACTTTCCTGCATTGGAGAAGGAAATGGCAACCCACTCCAGTGTTCTTGCCTGGAGAATCCCAGGGACAGGGGAGCCTGGTGGGCTGCCGTCTATGGGGTCGCACAGAGTTGGACACGACTGAAGCGACTTAGCAGCAGTAGCAGCAACAGTGTGGTTAGAGCTGGGAGCGAATAAAAATGTGCTTGACTCTTCATTCACTTCCACTTTAACAGGAATCTAGACTCAGTCAGCAGTTCTGTGTACAAAATGTGCAGCTTTCTACGGCCATACCACTCTGAACATGTCCGATCTCGTCTGATTTGGGAAGCCAAGCAGGGTTGGGTTGATGGGAGAAATGTGCCGCTTTGGTTCCGTGGCACCGGTTGCCATCCTTCCACGTGGAAGCAGGGCAGGGACTGAGCCTCCCACTCACACATTTGCTGCGTGTGCTGTTGCCACCATCTGTTGTCACATCCCACGTGGCGTTTCTTCTGTCCCCGTGTCTAGGGAGGGGAAGTCTTCAATCATTGCATTTTAGATCCTGCAGTAGCTGGTGAAACAGATTGGTGTTAATGGGTTCAAGTCAAAGTACCGCAGTTAGTCAGGAATTGGCTCTTCTCACGTTTAAAAAGCCGCGGTGACCAAGAGCCACTGAAAACAGACTAAAACTCGGTGCCGTTTCGCCCCGGTTGCCATGTATTTGCTGGCTCCGCTTCTCAGTTTGCATGCGATTATCCAGACTGGATCCCGTTTTCTCCGGTTGCTACCTGCCGCTATGGTAACAAGACAGCTGTGTCACTCACTAAGTGACCCGGACCTCAGACGTCTTGCCCGAGACTGCTTCTGTTCAACAGCTGGACTGCAGACCATGCTAGAGATGGTTCTTCACCGTGATACCATGCACAAGCCACCCAGAGGCCCCGTGGTGACATCAGTCTTCCTCTGACCCGATCATGTCATTTATGTCCTATCCATTCAGCCGGCCTCTGAGTGTCCGAGGGCTTCCGCCCGGGGGACAGGGTACTGGGAAAGCACCCGGCTCACCCCTGCACCTGAGAACACAGAGTTAATTTGGAGTCCCACATTTGAAGTGGATGAAACAGAGGTACAGTTGACAGCGCGCCAGGTGGTGAAGGACGTGACTGGGTGTTGTCTGCCAGGCTTGAGGAAGAGTTGGTGACAGTGGTGGAATTTTGATCAGACCTTGAAAGATGAGTAAGATTTGGGGGTGGGGGGACGGTCCTCGGTGGACTAACTGAAAGGAAGGGAAACGTGATTACAGATATTATGAGTGAACATTGGTTTTAGGAGTAGTGAGGAGACAGAATAGACTTTTTGTGACGGGGAGGAAGGGGAATTGAGTGGAAATACAGTCAGGCTGGGGTGGCCTGGGATGCCTTGGAGACTCGGTGACACCTGTTACCTCTCGGCCACGAGAGCTTTCTTCTGGCCTCTTTGCTCTGTGCTTCTGCTACCAACTCCAGCCAACACCAGCCCTCCAGACCTGCCCAGGGACCTCCTCACTGCTCACACACCCTGTCCACACTCTCCCCACCCCATTACTCACGTCTCTCTTTTATATTTTTAATGTACCCTGGTTTTATCACCCCCTGCTTTAATGCGCATCAGCACTTTGGGGGTAAATTCCATAATCTTTCCCTGACTCTGAGGCCCTGCTGTGGCAGCTTCTGCCCGCCTTCACACCTTCGTCGCAGGCCCTTGTCCGTCCTCAGGTTGCTCTGTGTGTGTATTGTAGCTCTTTGGTCTCAGGTGCCCTAGCCCTGCAGCCCTGAGGCGCCCTCCTCTGCCCTCATGTGTCCCCCTCTCCCCCACATCTGGGTCAATCTCGCACTTGACTCACGGCAGCCCTCCAGCCTCCCCTGGTCCCCAGATAGAGGTGCGTGTCCTCCGTCACACACACTCCTCTGGCCACACACCGTAGTCAGCTAATTGCTCATCTAATTGTTTGGCTGAAGTTTGTCCCGCTAAAGTGTCCATTCCAGAGATGGCCCCTGTCATGGTCACCAGGGTCCCGTCAACCCAGTCCCGAGTCCAGCTCCTGGCAGGCGTTCAGGGCACGTCTCTCAACCACGTGCAGATGCCACCAGATGCCTCTGGTGTTGTCTGGTGACAGTCGGGGCCCCCTTCCTTCCCTGATGCTCCACCACGTCCTTGGGGAGGCGGCACACTTAGCCCTAGAGGAGGCCAGCTGCTAGGGTGGACATAGCAAAGCGGGCGCACGGGAGGGCTGTTCAGGGTGGGTGTGGGTTAGAAGCCTGAGCTTCACGGGGGAAAGGCCATCTGGGCTCCGAGGAGCCCTTCTCTGGAGACCAGACTACTTTTCCCTTTTCCCGTTGACTCAGAGCATTGTCTCCTAATGGGGGTGAGGGGTCTCAGGAGGCCCTGCCTGCTGGTGGTCACCCTGGGCACAGACAGCAGCCACTTCGTCTTCAGCCGGGTCAGTCTGTCGTTGGTCCAGCTCATCTCCTGAGGGCTGTAGCCCCTGGTCCCCTGATCCCTGGAGGTCAGCCCGGGGTCTGGAGGCCTGAGCCTGTCTCTTGGGGGAAGTTCCCTAGACACGACAGAAGCACCTGAGGACTCACTGGGGATTCTGGATGAGGCAGGCAGCATTTACCAGGTCGCCCTTCTGTTTTTTTTAGCATCAGAGAAATGTTCTGCTTGTTCTCAGCTGCCTCACTCACCCTGAGGGTCCTCTGGGGCCTCGGAGGAGGAGTAGGAAGAGGTTCTGGCTCCCACCCAGGCCCACAGAGCTCTCAGCACTGAGTGGAATCAGGAAATCTTTTGAACACCAAGCATACACAAGATTTATGTCCATCAACAGCTATTCATTGTAACAAGAAAGGATTCAGTAAACATTTAGTTACATGCTAAGCACTATGCTAAATGCGGAGATGATTGCAAACAAGCGTGAGACACAGTTCTTACACACAGTTCACAGCATGTTATAGCTGGAGAGATAGGTCAGCACAAACACGGAATGAGAATTCACAGTGACCAGGTCAGTGGAAAATACTGCCATGTGATGGCTGTATATACATTCATATATATATGTATGTATGTGCTTCCCAGTGGTAACAAATCTGCCTGCCAAGCAGAAGAGCAAGTTTAATCCTTAGGTCAGGAATTCCCTGGAGGAAGGCATGGCCACCCACTCCAATATTTTTGCCTGGAGAATCCCATGGATAGAGGAGCCTGGTGGGCTACAGTCCATGGGATCTCGAAGGAGTCGGATATGACTGAGCGACTAAACAACAACAAACAATGTATATGTGTATTTTTGGTCACACTGCACGGCTTGTGGGGTCTTAGATCCCTGATCAGGGATGGAACCTGTGCTCCCTGAGGTGGAAGCATGGGGCTGTAACCCCCGGTTTGTCAGGGTAGTACTGTGGCTGTGTATTTTATAGAAGTTCTAAGTTGGCCAGACCATATTTAGATACACTGGTCAGGGAAGATTGTTTGTTTGTTTTTTAATACAGCAGAATTTTAAGAACGCAATAGAGTACTAGAATTGAAACTAGAGAGCAGCTCCATGGTAAGAGAGGATTGTATCATGAAACTTGTTTTGGTGGTGAGTGAATGTGGGTGATGAGAAGGTAAAATGTATATTCTATTGGTCACGGTAAGAAAACCATGGCATATGCAGCTGGAGAAGAGCTGTGATCCATGCTTGCCTCTGGTTCATAACGTCTGAATAGCCAGAGGCTGGTGATGAGACCACACAGGTGTGTTGCGAAAACAGGAGGAAGACGAGTGGACCTGTGATGTGGTGGGCGGAGTAGGGACAGTGAGGGTGGACAGTAGAGTGGGGTCAGAGGATGAAGGAGCTTGAGTGGCTAACCAGGAATTTTGGGTTGTATTCTATGGGCATTTGGGAGCACAGGTTACATCAAAACTATCTTAGGAGCTTAATCGGGCGACAGAGTGGAAGCCAGTTGGGGAAAGGACAGGCGGATCAAAGAGAAGTGTTCCTGAGTTTATCCAGTGATGCAGCTCAGAGCTCATGGACAGGGGTGTGGTGGGGGAGAAGGGGAGGCAGGGACAGACAGACAGACGTCGCAAAGGCAAATTCGAGTGTTGCCATGCCAGGAGGATGCTGCTAAGGCGACTGGAAGAACGGGGCCGACAGGTACAGGGATAGGGAGTGAAAGAGAACGAGATATTGGCTTGGAATTTATTTTTTAAATGTCAATAAGTCTTTCAAGTGCAAATGCCCAAAAGAGGGTTGAAAATGTTAGATTGGAATTTGGGCCCTCAAGTTCCCAAATGCAACCTTGGAAGTCTTGACTTCAGGTGAACTAGAGCATGGCCCATTTGGTAAGGAATCCGTCTGCAATGCAGGAGACCCAGATTCGATCCCTGGGTCGAGAAAATCCCCTGGAGAAGGAAATAGCAACCCACTCCAGTATTCTGGCCTGGAGAATCCCAGGGACAGGAACCTGGCAGGCTACAGTCCATGGGTTCGCAGAGAGTCAGACACAGCTGAGTGACTAAACCACCACCACCACCAGAGCAAAGGTGGTCTCCTGAACCACCTCAGAGGCCTACATCCTGCCTCCTCAGGAAGCCCCCGGCTGCTGTTCGCTCAGCTGTGTCCTCAAGTCACCGGAGGACCCAGCGGGTGGCCTCTTTGACCCTCTCTCCTGCTTACAGTGCTCACTGCCTTCACTCAGCCAAGGGTGAGTTCTGGCTATAGTTCCTTTTGATTGGTTGTTCTCACCATACTCTTCAGAACAACCTTTGTGTGAAGGGATTTATGAAGAGCCTGTCTAGCTCTGTGTGTGTGTGTTTTAAGAGAAAGAGTCTCTGGGCATCGCTGCTGCTGCTGCTAAGTCACTTCAGTCCTGTCCGACTCTGTGTGACCCCATAGATGGCAGCCCACCAGGATCCCGCGTCCCTGGGATTCTCCAGGCAAGAATACTGGAGTGGGTTGCCATTTCCTTCTCCAATGCATGAAAGTGAAAAGTGAAAGTTAAGTCGCTCAGTCATGTCCGACCCTCAGTGACCCCATGGACTGCAGCCTACCAGGCTCCTCCGTCCATGGGATTTTCCAGGCAGGAGTACTGGAGTGGGGTGCCCTTGCCTTCTCTGCTGGGCATCATTACGTATTACCAATTTGAAAGCCCAGGGACTTCCCTGGTGGTCCAGTGATTAAGATTCTGCGCATCCAATACAGAGGGTGCAGGTTCAAGCCCTGGTCTGGGAACTAAGATACCACATGCTGCTTTGCATGGCCAAAAAATAAATAATAACTTTAAAAACATCAGTAAAAGAGTTAAAAAAAAATGTCAGTCAACATCTTCTGAGAACTCTTTTACTAAACAACACTTCAGGATTTTGCCAGTTGAATCGATCTAGATAACACTATCTTGAGGAATGTAAAATTTAGAAATTATGAGTCAAAGAACTCTGATAAGTTACATTCTTTTAGTATTTAGTGATTTTTTTTATGCTAGTATTTTGAAAAACTTTAATTCGTTTATTGTGTTGGGTAACGATGTTAATCCAAAACTTCGCTGGAATGTCCCATCCCTGCCGTGCCAGGTGATTGGTGGCTTTGTACAGAGGGAGCTTGTTGGAAGTGTCATTTATGGGGCAGGTTTCATGAGATGGAGGCTTCTTCTCAGGCTTCCTGGAGGGAGGGTCTTCACAGAAATGCATGTCTGTCCCTTCCTCTCGAGGGAGTGGAGGGGTGGAATAAGAGTTTAAAATGAATCCCAAATGCTCCACGTCATTTGGGATTTTTTTTTCTCTTCTGTGCTGCTCAGCAGACAGTTAACTAGGTAGGACATAGTTGCTGCTGATGCTGCTAAGAAAAGTGTGCTGGGCTCTCAGCCCTCCTGTGTGGCTGGGCTTCCCTACACCAACCTTTGTACACTGGAAAACACTGGAAAAGTACAGTTACTTTTGTTTTTTTTTGCTCACGCAGCTTAGTTCCCTAACCAGGGATCAAACCCATGCCCTCTCCAGTGGAAGCCCAGAGTCCTAACTACTGGACCACCAGGGTATTCCCACAGTTACATATTTTTGCTTGCTTTCTTTGCAGGTGTATAATTACATTGCGTTTCTTCTTTTTCGGAGAAGGCAGTGGCACCCCACTCCAGTACTCTTGCCTGGAAAATCCCATGGACGGAGGAGCCTGGTAGGCTGCAGTCCATGGGGTCGCTAGGAGTCAGATGTGACTGAGCGACTTAACTTTCACTTTTCACTTTCATGCATTGGAGAAGGAAATGGCAACCCACTCCAGTGTTCTTGCCTGGAGAATCCCAGGGACAGGGGAGCCTGGTGGGCTGCCATCTCTGGGGTCGCAGAGTCGGACACGACTGAAGCGACTTAGCAGCAGCAGCAGTTTCAACTCTCCATATATACTGTCTGCAGACCCCAGAAGAATTGTGACCATGCTTGAATATTTTTAAATGGTTAGAGAATAAAGTTGGCTGAATCAGACACTTCAGACTAAAAGTGCAAAGTAATTATTCTTAAGAGCAGTTAACGTGCTGGGTCGGCCAAAAACGTCATTTGGGTTTTTCCATGACAGTGTACAGAAAAGCCTGAACAAACGTTTTGGCCAACCCAGTACTTCCAAGATACACATCTCAACGTTTCAGTGTTTGATATTAGGGTTGTCTCCTTTGTGCAGTAGCAAAGCCCATATTTTACTTTCAGTATGGAAAGAGCTGTTCTATACAGACACAGGAATGCTCCATTTCAGTCCTTCACATACATTCTAGAATAAGTAGATGAATGGGTCATATTTATGTCACAGAAAAGGGGACTTTGTTTTACAGAAGGATTGAACTACATGAAAACTATATTGAAAAACTATGAGACTATGTAAACTGTGAAAATGATTTAATGAGTGGAAGTTAAATTTGCATGTGAATTTTTAGAAGAATGTGTTTCATGACGTGGAGTTTTGTGTAAACAGATTTCTGTACATAGCCATGGACTCTATCCCCAGTGTGGGAAGGGGTTGCCTTGAATCCCGCTTCACAGTTGGGCAGCTGTCAGAAGGTTAAGAATCTACCTGCAGTGCAGGAGCTGCAGGAGATACAGGTTCGATCCCTGGGTCAGGAAGATCCCTTGTAGGAGGGCATGGCAACCCACTCCAGTATTCTTGCCTGGAGAAGCCCACGGACAGAGGAGCCTGGTGGGCAATAGTCCACGGGGTCTCAAGGAGTCAGACACAACTGGAGTGACTTAGTGCATACACAGCTGATAAAGCTCTTAGACCTGCTGCCTGTTTGAACTGAAGCATAAGTGAGCAGCCTTCTATTTCTTCCTGCAGTGAAATGTCTTCAGAATCATGGAGTTGATGTTTATCTCTGGTTTGACTTCAAGGATAGGGATACATTTTTAGAACTTGAATCTGAAAATTAACATCACTTATCTGTAGTACAGTGCTACTTTTGTTGATTATGGAAATATACTTTTAAGAAACACCGCTGTGGTTTATAACTGCCAGGGTCAGAAGGAAGAGAAAGATGACCAGTTAGAATTGTTTAGTGGTGTTTCTTTATGTATATTTTCTTTTACTTGGCAGTTTTTCTCCCTATGAAAATGGGATAGTAGTTAACTGGCTCTTACAGAAGATTATATTTATGGTTGGAATTATGAAGGAGGTGTTTTTAAGAAGCGTTTTCTTGGCTGAGCGAGAAGAAAGCAACATACAAATCATGAATGCCTTTAAGCTGTACCAAATGTTTTCTCTTTCCAAAGTGATATGTATGTTTTTATTTATAAACATGCATTCTCTGGTGAATCAGTGGACATCAGACAGAATATGGATTTTTAACATTGCAGTCTCTTTGGCTGTCTATCCAGAGCTGTAGAGGCCAGTGATGTCTGTATGTCTGTCTGCTGGTCTCCCTATCGCCATTACAGGCCAGGGTGTCTGCATATTTGTTTTCCTTCCTCTTAAAAACAAGCATTCCTAGCACAAGAGGCCCTAGTGGGTGCAATGTTCCGAGATTCAGGTCTGTCTTAGGGAAGAACATATGGGTTGTCTGACTCTGTTTTCTCCATTCCTAGACGATAAGCAGCATAAAATCCAAAGATGGGAGAAATTTGGCCAGATTGGACGGTTGACTCAAATCTTTGACAACTTTAAAAATTATTCTAAAACTGTTTTCAAGAGCGTGACAGCTTTCCAGTGCTGCTCTTACAGTAAACAAAGGGATCCTGAGCCAACACCGTGCCTTCTTGTCGTAATAGACTCTAACTTGGGATCCGGGGACCACAGAGCCAGGAGCGAGGGCCGGGACGTCTCTCTATTCTGTGTCTGTCATCCCCTTTGTCACAGAAGGTTCACGTAGATGAATTGTACTGTTCTCCTTGTGTGGATCTAGTTAATAGAGGAAGAGGGACATTTTAGACATATTTCAAAACTGAGTTGCTGATGAAGCCACAGATAGTTTCTCGAGGGTTTGGGTAGATCAGGAGGTGTCTCATCTGTGATTAATTAATGAAATGAAGCCAGGGTCACTGGAGTCCAGCGATGAATGAAAGGTCAGCGAATGGAAAAAACTGTCAATAAAGGTGGATGTCAGCAGAGTGGAACATTGTCGGAGATAAAGATCAGGGGAAATGCACTCTTTGCCAAGGTAGATTCCTGTGGAAGTGACCAGGAGTCCTGGTTTGGGACATTTCAAGCCAGACTGAGCACTGATTTCAATGAAATTTGTTAAGTATTTTAAGGCTGTTTGGATTTGTGCTGCTAGAGATTAGTTGTAAACATTTGTTTAAAAAAGGTGGGGGGGTTCTGTTTGCCTTATGATGTGTTTTACCACGTGTTATTGCTGTTTTGTTTGGCTCTGGGGGGTTGTTTTGATGCTAAATAGTGGTTTGTTTTCTTTCTATTTTCTGTATTAGAGTTTTCTAGCGCCATACTCACATTTTACTTTTTTAGACCCACTGAAGTTAGAAGTGATTTAGGATAGCGTGAATGATAGAGCTGGACTTGGAACAGCCCAGGCTGGCCAGCTCTCACTTTACGATTGTTGGTGACTCTGTCCCCTCTGAACACAGTTTGATGGAGGGAATGGGCTGAAAGTCACCAAGACGCAGCCACAACCTCACCACCAGTTCACAGACTGCGATCGTGAGCCAGCCGTGAGCCCCTAGTCCATCCTGTTTTGTTACTGGACGCATGTGACTCTAGCTTACAGAGTTCTTGTGTCTCTGGTCAGGTCTCCTTCTCTTTTCTCTGCCTCATCAACGCTTCTGAACCATGTGGCTTAGGGGGAAGCAAGGCTCTTCTGTCTGTTGGGGAGAGGCCATGGCCATTTCCAGCCTAGTGGAATAAGGCTAAAATGAGGGCAGGACCCCAGAGATGTCAGCAGACACGTTGCCCGCATTCTAGGCAACATGGCACGTAATTCCGTGGCATTTTAGAAATGTGGTCTAATGTACCCATTGAGAGTACAGTCTGAAGCTGGGCTGCCAGGGCTCACATCCCAGCCCTGTTGGTTATCAGTCTGTGCCTTTCTGAACCTCAGTTTCCTTATCTCTGAAATGGGAACAACCCAGGCACCTCCTTCAAGGTGTTGTAACGATCAAACAAAACTTGTAAAGTGCTTAGAGCAATGCTTGTCACATAGTACATGTTCAGTAACTGTAGGATGACTTGACTTATTTGTAAATATGATGACTTATAAGTTTAAAATGGAATTCCTTGGATGGTCCAGTTTTTCTGTTTTCTGAGAACATTTCCTAGACTCCCGTTTTGTTGGATTTAAATGAGAGAGACCAACCCCTGAACTATTTTGAAGCCAGAATAGGAAAAAAAAATATGACAGCAGTTTCTTAGAGAAACACCGGAACCACAAAAGTTACTGGAAGTTAAAATTTAAACCCATTCAATTAAATTGTAATCAGAATTGCGGCTGTCAGTTGCTGTGTTGGGTAAGCAAGCGTAAGATAGGCCAAGAATGTTCAGATTCTTTAATGTTTGTTTTTATAAGAATTACTTGAGGGGAAAAAAACTCACCTTAAATGATTGTATTATGCCATTAAGAGACTGAAAAGGACAAAACATTAATAGAAGCAAAATTATAAATTCTGAATCATGACAGGCATATACATATGCTTGTATTAAAGGGAAAAAAGTGGACATGTTAGTTGCTCAAGTCATGTCCAACTCTTTGTGACCCTATGGACTGTAGCCCACCAGGCTCCCCTGTCCATGAGATTCTCCAGGCAGGAATACTGGAATGGGTAGTCATTCTCTCCTCCAGGGGATCTTCCGGACCTGGAGGTGGAACCTGGGTCTCCAGCATTGCAAGCAGATTCTTTGCCATCTTAGCCACCAGGAAATGCCTGTATTAACTGATCCCTTTTTGAGATAGCTGGTGGGTTATACTTTAAGCGTGGAAATTCTGACAATTTACTCTATTTCAGTGGTTGCAACGGCCTTATCTTGATGTTTCCTTAAGTGTGAGTTCCACCAGCTATTAAAAGGTATTAGGGGGAAAATGGGAGGGGAAATTCCATGGTCAAATAAGCTTGGGACCCTTGAATTAAATGAAAGTAAACCAGTTTCCTTAGAGGTTTTCAGGCTCCTCAGAGAGCTTTTAGTATGTGAGCTGTGAGTCTCCCAGGGAGAAACGACGTGTAGCGTTTCATGTCCCAGTGTCCCGTCTGCCAGCTTCCTGTAGGAGGTCATTGCTCCAGAGCCCACTCTGGGAGATGCAGCCCTCGAGGCGCTGCTGCTTCCGTTCTGTTTCAGGTGAATCCTGCTGGGGTATAGCTGCAGACTAGCGATAGGGGAAGGCCACGGACGGGGCTGGGAACTGGATGTCTGATGCCTGTGCCCTGCGGGGCTTCCTCTGCAGGCACAAGCTCTCAGGCATCCCGACTGGCCCCATCCTCTCCGTCCTCTGACAGCTCTGTGAGGGGGTCTGATCACTGCTCCCAGTTTAGGAACAGGAAAACTAACAGCCAGAGGGCGTCATTCACTTGTGCAAACCTGACAACTAGGACGTGGTGAAGCCAGGATGTGAACTCAGTACAGGGGCCTGTGTTCTTCCCTCTGATGTTCAGTCATGTGTGTGTGTGGTTTGTATGCCCTATGTGTATATATGTGTGGTTTATATGCCCTGTGTGTGTGTGTGTGTGTGGTTTGAATGCCCTGTGTGTGTGTGTGGTTTGTACACTGTGTGTGTGTGTGTGTGTGTGGTTTGTATGCCCTGTGTGTGTGTGTGTGTGTGGTTTGTATGCCCTGTGTGTGTGTGTGTGGTTTGTATGCCCTGTGTGTGTGTGTGGTTTGTACACTGTGTGTGTGTGTGTGTGTGGTTTGTATGCCTTGTATGTTTGTGGTTTGTATGCTCTTGTGTGTATGTGTAGTTTGTATGGCCTGTGTGTGTGGTTTGTATGCCCTGTATGTGGTTTGTATGCTCTTGTGTGTATGTGGGGTTTGTATTCTGTTTGTGTGTGTGTGTGTGTGTGGTTTGTATGTCCTGTGTGTGGTTTGTATGCTCTTATGTGTATGTATAGTTCGTATGCCCTGTGTGTGTGGTTTGTATGCCCTGTGTGTATGTGTGGTTTGTATGCTGTTTGTGTGTGTGTGTGTGTGTGTGGTTTGTATGCCCTGTGTGTGGTTTGTATGCCCTGTGTGTGTATGTGTCTGGTTTGTATGCCCTGTGTGTGTATGTGTCTGGTTTGTATGCCCTGTGTATGTGTCTGGTTTGTATGCCCTGTGTGTGTGTGTGTGTGTGTGGTTTGTATGCCCTGTGTGTGTGGTCTGTATGCCCTGTGCGTGTATGTGTCTGGTTTGTATGCCCTGTGTGTGTACATGCCCGGGATAGGCTGGTGGTGGTGAGAGAACAGCATGTACAGTTGACAGTGAGTTTTGTGTGGCTGGAAAGATATTTGGAAAGGGCAAGACATGAAATCCTCACTCTGAGCAGGTGCAGACGCTGAGGACCCCGTTGGTTCCACAAAGGAAGTGGGGTTTCTGTAATGGAACCTCCTACTCTGTCTCCCATGTTCCCATAAGAACTTTACAAGCAAACTGCTTATGAGTAAAAACAGTCCAGACCCCTGGGTTGGAGGCTCGGGATGGACACTTACATTTTGCAAGTGGACTGGTTATTGTCACTAACTTGCTGCCATCCAGCTGGCTGCACTGTGCATGCCACGCTAAGCACAGATGATGCACACGGGTGTCCAGAGGGTCCTGCTGACACTGCCCTGAACAACACAGGGGATAAAAAAGGTGATACTCTCCTTCTGCAGGTGCGGGTGTCAGCTCCCTGCACTGGTGCAGCGGATGAGGGTGTGTTTCATATGTATCCAGAAGTGGGGGAAAGGTGTGTAGAATGTAGCTCAAGGAGATGGAGGTAAATATTTAATGAGATTTTCAGGTCCCTTTTAAGGCTTGATTAAAGAGGTAAGAGTGGGACTGCTCTATCTTCTCAACAAGTGAATTGTTTTTTAATTTAATAGTATTAAAAATGGACACACTGCTATATTTAAAATGCATCACCAACAAGGACCTACTGTATAGCACAGGGAACACTGCTCAATGTCATGTGGCAGCCTGGATGGGAGGGGAGTTTGGGGGAGAATATATACGTGTGTACATATGGCTGAGTGCCTTTGCTGGCTACCTGAAATTATCACAACGTTGTTAATCTGCTATACTCCTGTACAAAATAAAAAATTTTAAATATACACACACAGACATTCACATATTCTGAGTCTCTTTGGTTCCTGAGTTTGTACATAGTGAGGGCTGGATAGGGAGGGATTCATCTGAAAATGTATCAAAATGTATTCAGTTCCTGGGTTCGGATTTGCATCACAAGGAATATTTAGATTGGAAAAACCAGTGAAGACCTTATTCATCTTTTCTCTTCCCAGAGAAGGTGAGCGTCTTCTTAGCCAGTGGGTTTCTCGTCATTAACAGTAGCAAGATTGTGACCTAATAAAAGTCATGGAATGGGTCATTATAAGGACAGGACTAGAAAAAACTGAATTCTTCTGAGTCCAGGAATCTTGCCCCAGGGCCTCCGTTTGTACCCTGAGCAGTTAGGGTCTGTCGGCTCTTGTTTATAATGAGTGCCCAGCAAAGGAACAGGAGACCCTGGAATCAACGAGTAATTATGAAACCCTCGATATAGAGAATATTTATAAGAGTAAAGGGTGTATGTGGTATCTTTGAAATTAAAAATTTATATAGTAGGAAGATTTTAAAAAGTTCATTCTGAAAGAAACTTAAGTTGATCCACTGTGTTTTGAAGAAATAACACCTGGTCTCCATTGAGGATTTGTTATAGCCCCATTTTACTTCTGTTTGGTTATGTGCTGCTTACTTTCCATCCTCTTTAAGTTACACAGAAAAGGACGGGGGACTTTCAGGGCCTGGGCGCCTTTCGAGGCCCTGCAAGCCAGGGCTGTTGCAGGCCTGTACCCCAGAGCAAGCAGCTGTAGCCAGGGATCCGTGTACGGCAGGATCCACTTGCATTTGTGGGATTTGCTTTTTCTTTTCAGACAGCTTTATTTGACTGGTTACCAGAAGGCTGATTTTCATCTCTGTGCCCAGCGTAACTTTACCATGTCTATCCTTAGGTGGGTTTGCCGAGTTCTCCCGCTGTTTCCCTGGCCTCTGTGAAGGAAAGTCCACCCTAGTCCCCACCTGCATCTCTCAGCCTTGCTTACCTGTTGCCAACATCGGGCCAACCCGAATTCTGCCCAATCTCTATCTTGGCTGCCAGCGAGATGTCCTCAACAAGGTGGGTGCTTTGAAAATATCCTTCATTGCAGGATTTCTTGACAGTAGCCGGAGAGGCACCGGTGGGCCATCCTTTCAGACACAAATGTTCTCAAAGCAACTCCCCAGCCAGCAGCCCAGCAGCCTTACCTCTTCCCCGGTGCTGTCGGCTGTGATGTTCTGTTTGCCGTCGGAGACCTAAGCCATTGTCAGATGTGCTGTTCTTACAGGTCCAAGAGAGCTGTGACAAGACAGGGATTTTCAGAAGTTTCGCCCCATTTTCTTAGATGTTCTGTTACAGTAACTGGCACACACAGGAAGGCTAATACCGTCTAGATTATTTCACACTTAGAAATGTGTGCATTTGCTGCATCAACTAGAACTCAGAGTGGCTTGGATTGAGGAAGAGTTCATGATGACTTTCCCCTTCCAGAGGGGCAGGGGAGGGGGTCAAAAGATGGTGAGGATCAGCGCTAAGAGGATGCAGTGTGCAGACGCCCTGCCTGAGGTTCCTTGAAGCAGTTTGGTGGAGACAGAAGAGGGAAGAACGTGAATCCTGGATGTAAAGGATGTGGGCCGTCCTGAGCCAGGTGTGCCCAACAGAGGAGCCTTGTTGATTGGCGGAGGCCGTTGTATTTAATGACACACACATAACGGCAGTAGAACTAAGGTCTATCTGTCTCACAGTTTATATGCTCTTAACCAGTGTTGCTAGAACACAGGCCCCTAATTGCCTGGAAACTGATCTGTCTCTAAACCTCTTATTTGGTGGTGGTTTAGTCGCTAAGTCCTGTCCAACTCTTGTGATCCTATGGACTGTAGCCCGCCAGGCTCCTCTGTCCATGGAATTTTTCCAGGCAAGAATGCTGGAATGGGTTGCCATTTTGTTCTCCAGGGGAATCTTCCCAACCCAGGGATTGAACCTCTGTCTCCTACATTGCAAGCAGATTCTTTACCAACTGAGCTACCAGGGAGGCCCTAAATGTCTTATTTATACCACTTCTAATTGAAAAAGCAGTCAGAGATCTTAATTCAGCTGCTGCTGATTTACAAGTGCAGCTTTCTTATGTGAAAAGAAATTTCTCCTTGAGTAGCTGAAAGAATTGGACTGGCTATAAAAATAAACTTCCAGGTGGGCTTGCTTTAGCACGTGGAAAGCAAAAACATCCTATCATTGGGCAGGAAGGAGGCATTCTTTTCACTACTTTTTTTTTTTTGCTCTTAAAACCCCTACATCTTCAAAATTTTGCCTGGATATCGTTGTTAATACGTCTGCTCTTACTATGAGGCATTTGAAATTTGATAGTGCATAGCTGCACTGAGCCTTTCTGGTGGGGTCATGATGTCTTTGAGCATGTGATTCTTATTAGTCCTCTTTGAGAAATAAGCAAACTATGGCACAGCGTGCATGCTAAGTCACTTCAGTTGTGTCCTACTCTTTGCGGCCCCATGGTCTGTAGCCAACCAGGCTTCTCTGTCCATGGGATTCTCCCGGCAAGAATACTGGAGTGGGTTGCCATTTCCTACTCCAGGGGATCTTCCCAACCCTGCATCTCTTATGTCCAATACATTGGCAGGTTCTTTACCACTAGTGCCCCCTGGGAAGCCCTTTGTCACAGCAAGCAAAATTAATTTCCTATAGTCAGACACATCCCTAGGGCAAAGCTGGAGATGCTTTATGTAATCCTCAGATCAGAAAATAAAATAAAATGAAGTAAAATTCCTAGTTATGGATCCTGTCCAGAATTGCCCTCTGTAAAACTTCACCAGTCAGCTGGCAGGCAGGTGATTTTACAAATAATTGCATTACGGGTCATTTTTGTTACTTTCAATATTCAATGAAATGGTACCTTGATTATGCTGCGTACCTTCTCCAGGTTTAACAGATGCATCAGTTAATGGCTGAGTGAGCACCCGCAGGGTGAGAGGAGTGAAACTGGAACCTGAAGTTGAGGTGGTGGGAGGGGGAGATAGTTTTCTATTTTTAATTGGCTTCTAAATGTCTGTATGGGAAACAGGATCCACCCATTGATGCCTTGAGAGGAAATGAAGACTGGGCTTATGGAAGCTGTGGTAAACAGCTTGAACAAGGTCGTTCTGCAAGACCCTGAGAAAGTGGCCTTAGAACCTACCTACATGCAGATGTGTGAGACATAAGGGTGTTCTCTAAATGGTGAATGGAAATGCCTATGTACGTAACCTCTGGATTCATAGTTGAGAAAACTCTTGGTGCTGGAGGCGATCTTACAGACCACTTAGCCTCCTTCATTCAGTAATGAGGAAACCGCTATTCCAGAAATGTTGCACGAATTCCACACCATCACCCTGTCAATGAGTTTTAGAACCAGACTTGCCTCTCTTTCTCAGGCAGCATAAACTCACCTTCCTGCTCCACTCTCTGGTTTAAACTTTCCAGGAGAAATAGTGGCTAATTTCCAGAGCTCTCCAAAGATGGAGATTTTATCATCTTCTCTAATAGTGTATTCCTTTTTAGTCAAATTTAGAAGATGAAGTCTTTGAGAACAAACACCACAGAATCACTAATTTTATTAGTCTTCTTATTTATTTTTAACAGATTGCCACCAAAGTATCTTAAAAGCATGTCAGAAATTTTCTTAGGAGGATAATAGTGTTTAACATTTAAAATGCTAGGCTCAAAAAAAGAAAATAAAGTGCTATACTCTTTATGTTACTGCATTTAACCCTCATAATAGGATTTAGAGGCAGGTTGGCCCTGAGTTGTATGACTTGCTTACCCACAATTCTGTGACTAGAACGTCAGTGACTTCAGAGTTAGTCAGTGGCAGAGATCATTCTCAAACCTAATCTACTGTGGCTCTGAGTCCTGTGTTTATAGAACACCAGAAATCCTCATCTCCTGCAAAATGGAAATCTCCATAGCAGGCTGTTAACAAAGGACTGAGATTCTAATGGTCTATTGAATCTAATTGAAATTTGTTTCCCCTGCTTTTTCTACAGCATTGTCTATACCAGAACCATCCCACAGAAGTAGAATGCAAGCCACACATATAATCCAAAGTGTTGCAATAGCCTTTTTTTTAAGAAGTTAAAAAAAAAAAAGGTGAAACTAATTTTTTAAATATATTTATCTATTTTTTATTTTATGACCGCACCACTTGACATGCAGGATCTCAGTTCCCCCGACCAAGGGTTGAACCCATGCCCCCTGCATTGGAAGCGCAGAGTCTTAACCACGCGACCACCAGGGAAGTCCCGTGAAATCAATTTTAATAACATTTATCACCCTATATCAAGAGTATTATTTTAACCTGCAATCAATATAAAACTTACTGGCACTTTACATATTTCGTTACTAGGTCTTGGAAGCCGCGTGTGTGTGCTGTGGTCACTGCTCCTCTTGCTGTGGATGAGCCACACGTGCCAGCTTCCCCCTCAGACCGCAGGGCCATACTGTCAGCCTGTGACCGTGTTCACTTCTGTCTCAGACGTGGCTCTTCTGTAGGAGGCTGTAGGCAGGCATCGGTAGTGAAAAGAGCACCCTTCCCCTCACACGTGTGCTTTGTTCCGACACTCTCCCCTCCTCTCTGGTCTTTGTACTGGAGTTCTAACAGGAATAGCAGTTGTACTAAAGCAGTTTGCAGGTGCCCAGTTCTTATCTGACTGACTGCGCTTGGAATCAGAGTCCTGTAGTTAAAATGTTCAAGACAAAAGTTCTTGATGTTTTCTCCTCCCTTATCAGTTAAAATTCCAGGTGGACTTCTGTTTCACCCTTACACACGGGGTGTGTGGTGGAGTTACCTACTGCACATTGTTCTTGAGCCTGAACCTGTTCAGCTTCTTCACCCGACTCAACTCTACCCCTCTTTCCCATTTTAAACAGGCTGCTGTCAGCCTTCTTTGGGCAGCCTCTTTTTTGTTAATATTTATTTGTTTATTTGGCTGCACCAGGCGTTAGTCACAGCATGCGGGATCTAGTTCCCTGACGAGGGATTGAACCCAGGGTTCCTCGCTTGGAGTCTTAGCCACCGGCCCACCAGGGAAGTCCCTGGGTAGCTTTTGTTTCAGCCTCCGACGTGCAGAGCTGGCTTCCTCTGCTGCCCTGCTGTTCTGCCATCACCGGGACTGCTGCCGCTTTCCCTGGTATTTCCACCTGAGAGTTAGGCAGGGGCCTGGATACCGTGTAGCCAAATACTGCTTTCCGGTTTCTCTGTGATCTAGGAAGACAAAGGGCCATGTCATCAAGGCAGTCAGTAAAAATGTTTATTCAGTGTCCAGTGTGTGTAAAACACCATATAGAGTGCAGGTTGGTTAGACAAGACTTGTTCATAAGTCAGTGATTCATGAGTCAGGTGACTTAGGGCTTGAGTGAGGGCTGGCTTTGCACGGGGTGGATTTGCGTCCCAGCTGGTTGGCCTCACCAGGCAGAGCACCTGAGCCAGGTGACGGAATCCACTTCTGCACCAGCAAACTGAAATGCCTCCTGCCTCCTAATGTTCACGTGAGGCTCCAGTGACAAGGCATTATGCCAGGCTCTGATCACAGTTCCTGGTTTATAGGGGACTCTGTTATCGTCACCAGTGGGTGGAGTATACTAAGGTCTAGGGTGAGTGGTAGATACAGTGCGTATGGCTGGTTGAGGAGGGCTCGCTGGAGGAAGTAGGCCAATTCTGAAGGCAAAAGGAGTGGCGAATACAAACTTATTAAATTGACTTCAGAAAGAAAGATTACAGTCCCTTTAGGGTTGCAGTGCCTGCATGATTTAATGAGACCTCCGTCCTCAGCCTAAGTGAACATGGCAAACTTGACCAAATAGAGCAGTTTAATTAAGCTATATATTAAATCTATAGTCCATGTATTACTCCACAGTCTATGTCACAAGAGCACGGAGCCCAAGTTTAGAAATTAGTCTAACTATTGGGGAAAGTTTATTTCACGGTTTAAGAGAAAGAAACTTAAACAGGAAAAAAGTGGTAACTGCAAACCATAGTAGTAAAATGAAGATTTATTTTTTGACTCACAAAAAATTATTTTTGAACATTTTCTTAATTGTGTTTTGAAACTAGAATCTTTAAAAAAAATTATTAGGGGGTCATCTTTTCTGCTTTACAGCTGAACCCTTTTTTTATACCCAACCTGCTACATTCAATGTAATTTCCCTTTGTTGTTGTTCAGTCACTAAGTCATGTCCAGCTGTTTTTGTGACCTATGGATTGTAGCCTGCCAGGCCTCTTTGTCCTTGGGACTTCCCAGGCAAGAATACTGGAGTGGGTTGCTATTTCCTTCTCCAGGGGATCTCCCCCACCCAGGGGTCGAACCCACATCTCCTACATTGGCAGGCAGGTTCTTGACTACTGAGAAAACAGGGAAGCCTATAATTTCCCTACTGAAGGCCAATTAGGAGGAGGGACAGTTTGAATTAGTGAAAAATATACATTACAAGCTTTGGGGGTTGAGGTGTGGGCAACAACTTTATTGAGATATAATTCATACACTATATGATTCACAGGCTATTTTTTATTGAGATATAACTGACGTATAACATTATATTAGTTTCAACTATACAACATAATGATTAAATATTTGTATATACTGCTAAATGATCATAATAAATCTAGCTAACATACACCGCCATACATTGTTACACATTTCTTCACTCTCTTAACCACTTTCAAATATATAATACAGCATTATTATCTATATCTGTATGCTGTACAGTACTTCTCCATGACTTATTTATAACTGGAAGTTTGTACCTTTTGACCACCTTTCACCCTCCCCTCCACCGTCTCTGGTGGCCACCAGTCTCTTGTCTGTATCTGTGAATTCGATATTTGTTTGTTTTTTAGATTCTGCATGTAATGGAAACATATGGTGTATTTGTGTTTCTCTGTCTGATCTACTTCACTTAGCATAAAGCCCTCAAGGTTCATCTGGGCTGCCCAAATAGCAAGATTTCCTTCTGTTTTAAGGCTGAATAATATTCCATTGTATAATAATACCATGTCTTCTTTATCCCTTCATCTGTCAGTGGCCACTTGGGTTGTTTCCATGTCTTGACTTTTGTGAATTGTGCTGCAGTGAACACAGGGTTGCATATGTCTTTTGGAGTTAGTATTTTTGTTTCCTTCGGGCAAAGACTGAGAAGTGGAATTGCTGGATCATATGGTAGTTCTAGACATCCCTGGTGGCTCAGATTGTAAGACAACCACCTGCAATGCAGGAGACCCAGATTTGATCTCTGTGTCAGGAAAATCCCCTGAAGAAGGGAGGAATATCTCCCCACTCCAGTATTCTTGTCTGGAGAATCCCACGGACAGAGGAGCCTGGTGGGCTACAGTCCATAGGGTTGAAAGAATCAGACATGACTGGGCAACTAAGCGCGTGGTAGTTCTATTTTTAATTTTTTAAGGAACCTCCATACCGTTTTCCATAGTAGCTACACCAGTTTATATTCCCAGTAACTGTTTTAAAAGTAAGATTAGGTGGGACTTCCTTCCTAGTGGTCCAGTGGTTAAGACTTCGTACTTCCACTGCAAGGGGCCCAGGTTTGATCCCTGGTTGGGGAACCAAGATCCGGCACGTTGTGTGGTACAGCCAAAAAACATTTTTTTTTTTAATTAAAAAAATAAGAGAAAGTAGGGGAACTAACATTTAATGAGACTGTGTATTGTGCATAAGTCACTTCATCCTCATAATAGCTTTACAGAATAGTTGTCATCAGCTCTATTTTTCAGGTAAGGAAACTAAAGCTGAGGGAGGTCAGTGAGATCATTCGGATAATGAACAGTCCCGCGCTGAGCTGTGCTCTCAGTTTCCTGGGACTGTACCTGTGTGCTGGCAGAAGGGATGGTGGTAGAGGAAGTTTATTAGAGTTTGCTTCTAGTGGTTTCTATCTTCTCAGAGCAGTAGGAACCAAGATCATCCACGAGCAGAGAGAGAGGGCGAGGGAGGGCGTGTGGAGGGTGGAAGAGAAAGGGCAAGGGGTGGAACGGCGTCCAGAGAGGAGGCCAGGAGACTGAGGGAATACGGTGTCTGCCGATGCGTGGGACCCAAGGGGCCCCCTTGGCAGTGTGGCTGAGTGTTTCTCTCAGGCCCGTCCAGCTGCCCAGTGCAGATGCAGGCTCGGGGGTGAGACAGATTTATCCAGACTTATTGTGATCTTGCCGAGTGAGTGCAAAGAAGTGACAGAGGGACACCGGAATCGAGGGTGAGGGACTTCCCTGGCAGCCCAGCAGTTAGGACTCTGTGCTTCCACTGCAGGGGGCACCGGCGCCATCCCTGATCAGAGAACTTAAGATCCTGCACTTGGTGTGGCTAAAAAAAATATTAAAAAGTTGAGGTTGAAAGTGAGGGAGGGATTCTAACTGTCTCTTGAGCAGTGCAGGGGTTAATCCTCTTATTGTTTATGGCCAGCCCTCCCCATCTGCAAGGTCTCTGCGTCCTCCAGTTCAGCACTGGCGGATTCTCCAATACGGCAGTGCCTGCATGCAAGCTAAGCCACTTCAGTCATGTCTGACTCTTTGCACCCCCATGGACTGTAGCCTGCCAGGCTTCTCTGTCCATGGGATTCTCCAGGCAAGAATACTGGAGTGGAGATGCCCTCCTCCAGGGGATCTTCCCCACCCAGGATCGAACCCATGTCTCTTAGGTCTCCTGCATTGGCAGATGGGTTGTTTACCACTGAGCCACCTAGGGAGCCCAATACTGTAGTACTTACTGTTGAAAAATATCCGTGCATAAATGGACCTGCGCAGTTCAAACCTGAGTTGCTCAAGGGTCACCTGTGTCATGACTGACCACAGAATTTAAGTTGGGCCCAGAAGGAAAGATAGACGTTGTAAGGTGGAAGGACAGAGGAGAGATGGTAGGAGCAACAGATTGTAGGTCCTGAGGGGACTGAGGGACTCCAGCCATGGTGGTGGAGGAGAGTAAGCTGGAGGGAAGGAGGTGCAGTCCTGCAGTGGTGGGTTGTATGTGGTTGTGGTTACTGGTAACAGCAGAGACCAGACCAGGCCCCGGGGAGGGAGTGGTCAAGGTGAGGTGCTCAGAGAACTCAGAGGCCAGGGTGTCCGAAGGGTATCTGAAAGGCCAAGAAGACAGATTACGTTATCCGTAGGAAACATGTATTAGCTAACTGAGCACAAAGTTGAGCTAAATATTAAACAGAGTAAGATGACTGCTCTCTGGTAGCCTCTGTTTAACTAGGGGACAAAGGACTGTTGAGTTGTGTATGCTTTCCACAACACATGGAAACAAAACTGAGTGAATGACATAAATTCCTCATCAGTTCAGTTGCGTTTAGTCACTCAGTTGTGTCTGATTCTTTACGACTCATGGACTGCAGCACGCCAGGCTTCCCTGTCCGTCACCAACTCCTGGAGCTTGCTCAAACTTATGTGCATAGAGTTGATGATGCCGTCCAACCATCTCATCCTCTATTGTCCCCTTAGGAAGTCACATTCACCTGTGAGTAAAAATAATCATTAGTTTGTAATACGTACACACTCTTCACACTTGTGGTTCCATCCCAGTTCTGCTCTCAGGAACTGCGACATAAGACACACTCTTGGGCACTTACATGCCCGGCCATAAGTACAATCAGGAGAGAAGGGAACAGAACAGTCATGTGACTCCTCAGCTAACAGCAGCTGCTGACCCTCTGCTTGGCCGCCCAGGTGGAAACAGGTGGAAGCCCCCCTCCTGGCCACCGTGGGCCCTGGGCTGCAGTGAGCCCTGGGCAGCAATGGGCCCTGGGCTGCAGTGGGCCCTGGGCAGCAGTGGGCCCTGGGCAGCAGTGGGCCCTGGGCTGCAGTGGGCCCTGAGCTGCAGCAGGCCCTGGGCTGTTGCAGGGCTACTTGCCGCATTTGAATAGTCTGCTCAGCAGGAGGCAATTGTGTTTGTTCTCAGACTGTTGTACAGAGGCCAATGTACTTCTTATTATAATGATGTATATTCATGAAAGTATCACATACATGAATGAAATATGAATGGGGGAAAAGAGTTGTTTGTCTATGCTCTGAGCTAAATGTTTTCAAAAGATTCAGGAAAAACAAATTGCTCTACGTATTTTTTCTGTCTTAAGAGATGGGGAAAGGCAGCTGTAAATCTAGAACATTCTGTCCTGATTTATTAGTTTACTAGTTCTTGCTCTTTAAAGAATGGAAACTATAAGTGGTAGATGCGTTTGGTTGTAATTTTCTAAAGAACTCCAGTCAGCTAAGCTATTGAAAAAACAAAAACAAACCCAAAACACCAAGGTCCTGCATCAGAAGTTAGTGAATTAGTGTACATTTATTTGCATTAAAATGTTTTACGTATGTGTGTAACATCTTTAGTGATTTCCTCCTTTAACTCAGTTTTACTGACGTAGTAACTGCCACTTTTTTTTTTCTCATTTTATTTTGCATTTAAGTTGTTATCACTTCATTTCAATACAGTAATGTCCCCTTCTCCCTTAGAAAGTGTTAGTCACTCAGTTGTGTCTGACTGTTTGTGACCGCATGGACTTTAGTCCACCAGGCTCCTCTATCCATGGAATTCTCCAAGCAGGAATACTGGAGTGGGTAGCCTATCCCTTCTCCAGGGGATCTTCCTGACCCAGGAATTGGACCTGGGTCTCCTGCATTGCAGGTGGATTCTTTACTGTCTGAGCCACCAGGGAAGTGTGTCTCCCTTATGTCAGTTATAAATAAAGCTACTACTTACATGCATCTTTTATGGCATACTGTCTTATACATGGAGAATATTGGTGAGATATAAACTATTGTGGGCTTGGATGACTGTTTCTTCCATGAGGTCAGAACTGCCCCCTTTTCATGTTTCAGCCATGCCCATTGGGCGCCCAGCAGCCTGCCTGAGGCCAGGAGATGTGCATGCCGGCAGCAGGGCCACGCTGTGATGCCCGTGGCTGCAACTGAGGCAACAGTTGGGAAAAAAGAGGCAAAGTGCAACTGATGAGTCTCCTTCGATAGCTTTCTAGTGTCCTGAGTTACTCCAAGAGTCTGTTCAGAAAGAACCATGCCCAGAGGGGTGTTCCTTTACTTTCTCACTGGTTACAGTTTAAAAGGGTAAAAAAGGATGAAACTATATTACTTCACTTGGTTAAACAATAAAAATATGTGTGTAGGCTAGTTACTTCACTTCATTGCTCCATCTTTGTTGTTTAGACGCTCAGTCGTGTCTGACTCTTTGTGAGCCCATGGACTGCAGCACGCCGGGCTTTCCTGTCCTTCACCATCTCCTGGAGCTTGCTCAAACTCCCGTCCATTGAATCGGTGACGCAATCCAACTATCTCATTCTCTATCGTCCCTTCTCCTCCTGCCTTCAATCTTTCCCAGCATTCGGGTCTTTTCTAATGAGTCAGCTCTTCATATCAGCTGGCCAAAGTATTGAAGCTTTAGCGTCAGCATTAGTCCATCTAATTTGCTTTAAAAAAAAACTTCAGTGGACTGCAGCAATAAAGAAGACATATTCTAAAGATGAATATATTTGGATTTGACTTTTGACACTGGACCACTTGGTAGCTGTGTAACTTTGGAAACATGTAAACTTGCTAAGTCTTGGTGTCTTCATTTTTAAAATGAGAATAATGATAGTACCCATGTCAAAGGGTGGTTGTGAGGATTCAGTGAGACAGTCCATTTGAAAGTTTAGTACCGGGGCTTCCCTGGTAGTCTAATGGTTAGGAATCTGCCTGCCAATGCTGGGAACCCAGATTCGATCCCCGGTACAGGAGTATCCCACATGCCGAGGAGCAGCTGAGCCTGTGCTCCACAACTACTGAGCCAGTGCTCTAGAGCCCGCAAGCCGCAACTGCTGAAGCCCATGTGCCTAGAACCTGTGCTTTGCAACAAGAGAAGCCACCACAGTGAGAAGCCCGCACACTGCAAGGAGGAGTACCTCCTGCTCACCACATCTGGAGAAAGCCTGTGCAGCAACAAAGACCCAGGGCAGCTGAAAATAAATAAATCAAAAAACTAAAAAAGTTTAGCACAGTACCAGGTACATAGTAGGCATTCAACATGTTGGATGTTGTTATATATCTACCATGCGCCATAATAGTATATTATTAATAGGCCTATAACAAAGGTGCCCTACAGATTTTTTTTTTTTTTTTTTTAATTTAGGTTAAGTGGTCATTTCTGTAGAGTGTGAAAGTTGCTCAGTCATGTCTGACTCGTGACCCCATGGACTATACAGTCGGTGGAATTCTCCAGGCCAGAATACTGGAGTAGGTAGCCTTTCCCTTCTCCAGGAGATCTTCCCAACCCAGGGCTTGCACCTGCATTGCAGGTGGATTCTTTACCAGCTGAACCACAAGGGAAGTCCTGTGGGTGCTTGTCAGAAGTGCACGTGGTTCCCGTCTTTCTGTGGGGAAATCGTACGTGATGCTCGCTACGACTCGGTACACCTCAGAGTTGTCCTCGGTGAGCTCTGCCTGTGGTCTTGTGGTTGTATAGAGTGGGTGACATTGCCTACGTCAGCCTCTCTCCTCAGAAACGCCTGTGTCTTTACTGTTGGACTACTTTTCATTTAATAAAGCTTTGTAGTGCTATTGACAGAAAGGAGAAGGATATGTAAAAAGGTTCCTTTCTTTAAGGAGCATTGTTGAGAAAGGCCCAAAAGGCTTTTATCTCCAGCCCCTTGGTCGGGAACACTGGAGATCAGATGGTGGCAGAAAACCTTCAGTCATGTGCAGATGTCGCCATAGTAAACACTGAGATCGTCACAGCCCGACTGTTAGCCCCGCGGCAGCCCCTGAGACCTTCTGAACGTGAGGGTCAATCACTTTGAGCTCGCTTAGCTCCAAAAACTACTTCTTGACATTGTTATCTCACAGTTGAGAGGGCTTCATACCTGATCTGGATTTGCTCAGTCTACCTTTTATGTAAAACAGAATATATTCATTGTGCCAAATGTGGTAAATGAAGGGATTAGGGAGTTAGCAGGAGGCTAAAAAAGGAAGAAAATGACCAAACAAAAAGATTTGTAGAGGAGGTAGCATTCCTAGAAAAGAAGTGACCATGGTTGCTGAGAAGAGAATGATTTCAGGCTGAAAACATTTCCTGAGAGGCAGCAGCGGATGACTAAATGAAGTGTGTCATAGGCTTGACTGGAAAATGGCAGACAGGGATGATAGTTGAACAAACACATACCGACCACAACTACGTACCTGGTGCTAAAGGTAGAAAAACAAGCAAGGTTTAGTCCAAGATCTCAGTGCTTAATAGGATATACAAGAATTATCTGCTAGTGATAACACAGTATGCTCTGTATTTTACTAATAGCATGTCCAAAGTCCTTTGGACAAGCAGAGAACGGAATGGTTAATTATGCACCAATAGAAGGGTTCATAGGAAGGTTAAAGCAGAAAAGTGGTAGAGTCATCAGGAAGAATAGGGCCTTCTTGGAACTGGTGTGAACAACATTGAGGAAGGCTGGTGCACATGGTATGCTGGGTATTTGAAGGTTGTATGGGACAGGAGCGGGCAGTGAGACATGGTGAAAATAAGTGTGCATAAAACACACAGCCCCTGTTTAATGACAAGAAAGGATACTGTAGTTGTTGTTCAGTTCAGGTTTGGAGAGGAGAACACTGCAAATTTAAGAGATCTGTGGCAGCTTTTCTGCTCTCATGGTGTAGGCTGCTGGCTGAGCAGTGCCTGAGAATAGAGAGAAGGGGTGATGGGAGGCGTTGATGCTGCAAAGGTTTGACCACGTTTGGAGGGGAGTGGTGAGGAAGAGAAACGGGATGAAAGGATCCCATTTTTTAGCTCAAGTGTCTGGGTGGATATTATTACCAAACCCAGTTTTGGATTACAGAGAGGAAAGAAGAATTTGAAGCAGAGAAGGGAGAAAGAGAATGTGCTGTTTCTGAGTTTGAAAGTTTTGAGGGACATCTGAATAAAGATATCTAGGAAGCAGCTGGAAATATGGATCAAAAATTGAAGTGTGTGTGTGTGTGTGTGTGTTTATTTAAGAGTCATCAGCATGTAGAGACATGGAAATAGTCAGCCTTCAGAGAGAGTATTTAGAGCCAGGAGATGGCCCAGGACTGTATCTTAGAGAACAGTTGGGAAGGACTGTATCTTCCCAACATGTTCAGTGTGGGAAGAAAATGTTCATGTTGTGTGTGCATATGTTCTGAAGTCACGGTACAAAACAAACAAAAGTATTCTAGCATACTCCCAAATCTTGTAAATCAATGCACTTATTCATGCATTTTGGGGATTACATCTAACATGGTCATAATAAATTTACATAGTTGCCAAGGAGGGGGAAGTCATAGTAGACTGTCATGGTTTAATTTTGTATTCTTTGTTCCACTTCTCTAGTAACGAAGATAATAGAAAGTTGACCGTATTAGTGATGTGTGATTTTTTAAACAGTCTTTTTGCCCTTAAAAAGTTCTGCTTTAAAGCCTCGATTTTAAAAAAAGTCTTGATAAATGTAAAGAAACTTAAATCATATCAAGCATCTTTTCCAGCCACAATGCTATAATATTAGAGATCAACTACAAGAAAAAGCTACAAAAAAACAAACATGTGGAGGCTAAACAATATGCTACTAAACAACCAATGGATCATTGAAAAAGTCAGAGAAAAGTAAAAAGAACTCAGAGAGAAGTGAAAATGAAAACAGCGATCCAAAACCTATGGAATACAACAAAAGCAGCTTTGAGAGAGAAATGTATAGTGATGCAAGCTACCTCAGGAAACAGAAAGTCTCAGATAGCGACCTCATGCCTAGAGAAAGTAGAACAAACAAAACCCAAAGTTAGTAGAAGGAAATAAAGCATAAGGATCAGAGAGGAAATAAATGAAAGTGAAAGTCGATCAGTCGTGTCTGACTCTTTGTGACCTTATGGGCTATACAGTCCATGGAATTTTCTAGGCCAGAATACTGGAGTGGGTAGCCTTTCCCTTCTCCAGGGGTTCTTCCTAACCCAGGGATTGAACCCAGGTCTCCCTCATTGCAGGCGGATTCTTTACCGGCTGAGCCACACAGGAAGCCCAATAAATGAAATAGAGGCTAAAAAAACAATAGAAAAGATGAATAAAAGCTGGTTCTTTGAAAAGATAAACAAAATTGATAAACCTTTAGCTAGACTCAATAAGAAAAAAAGGAAGCGAGTTCAAACCAATAAAATCAGAGGTGACAAAGGAGAAGTTACAACTGATGCCACAGAAATAAGAAGATCCTAAGAGACTAGTGTGAGCAACTATATGCCAGCGAAGTGGGCAACCTGAAAGAAATGGACCGATTCTTAGAAAGGTACAATCTCCCAAGACTGAACCAGAAAGAAATAGAAAATATAAACAAATCAACTACCAGTACTAAAAATTGAATCAGTAAAAACTCCCAACAAACAAAAGTGTAGGACCGGGTAACTTTATAGGTGAATTCTAACAAACATTTAGAGAAGAGTTAACACCTATCCTGAAACTATTTCAGAAACTACAGAGGAAGGAACGCTTCTGAACTCATTCTCTGTGTCCACCACCATCACCCTGATACCGAAACCAGACAAAGATATCACACACAAAAACTTATCACTGATGAACATGGATGCAAAAATCCTCAACAAAATACTAGCAAACCGACTCCAGCGATATATTAAAAGGTTCAGACAACATGATCAAGTGGGATTTATCCCAAGGATGCAAAGATTTTTCAGTGTCTGCAGATACCATATCTACCACATTCACCAACTGAAGAATAAAAATCACATGAGTATCTCATATACAGAAAAAGCTTTTGATAAAATTCAGCATCCATTTATGGGTAAAAAAAAAAACTCTTCGGAAAGTAGGCATACAAAAACGTTGAAAAATGAAGTGAATTCCCTAGCAGTCTAGTGGTTGCTGCTGCTGCTAAGTCACATCAGTCGTGTCCGACTCTGTGTGACCCCATAGACGGCTGCCCACCAGGCTCCCCCGTCCCTGGGATCCTCCAGGCAAGAACACTGGAGTGGGTTGCCATTTCCTTCTCCGATGCATGAAAGTGAAAAGTGAAAGTGAAGTTGTTCAGTCGTGTCCGACTCTAGCAACCCCATGGACTATAGCCTACCAGGCTCCTCCGTCCATGGGATTTTCCAGGCAAAAGTACTGGAGTGGGGCAATTCCATTTCAGGGGGCACAGGTTTGATCCCTAGTCAAGAAATGTGGGATCCACCCCCCACATGCCACAGCACAACCAAAAAAGGAGGGGGTGTTGAAAGTGGGCATAGAGGGACCATACCTCAACATAATAAAGGCCATATATGACCCCTGACATTATAGTCAACAGTGAAAGGCTGAAAGCATGTCCTCTAAGATCAGGAATAACACAAGAATGCCCAGTCTTGCCATTTTTATTCAACATTGTTTTGGAAGTCCTAGCCACAGAAATCAAAGAAGGCAAAAGGAATTCAAATAGGAAAATAAGTAAAACTGTCATTGTTTGCAGATGACATGATGCTATAGATAGAAAATCCTCAAGATGTTACTAGAAAACTACTAGAGCTCATCAATGAATTCAGTAAAGTTGCTGGATACAAAGTTACTATACAAACATAGGTTGCATTTCTATAGTCTAACAACAGAGTATCAGAAAGAGAAATTAAGGAAATAGTACCGCTAACCATTGCATTAAAAAGAATAAAAGACCCAGGAATAACCTACCTAAGCAGGGAAAAGACCTGTGTTCTGAAAACTGTAAGATCCTGATGAAAGAAATCACACAGCAAAAATGGAAAGATATACCATGTCTTTGGATTGGAAGAATCAGTATCGTTAAAATGAGCATACTACCCAAGGCAATCTATAGATGCAGTGCAATTCCTGTCAAATTACCAATGGCATTTTTCACAGAACTCGGACAAAAAAAAATTAAATTTGTATAGAGACACAGAAGACCCAGAAGAACCAAGACAATCTTGTGAAAGAAGAATGAAGCTGGAGGACTCGTACACCCTTACTTCAGACTATACTACAAATTTACAGTAATCAAAACGGTAGGGCACAAAAACAGATATGTACATCAGTGGAATGGGGTAGAAAGCCCAGAAGTAAACCCACACACTTATGGTCAATTAATCTGTGACCAAGGAGGCAAGAATATACAATGGAGAAAAGACAGTCTCTTCAATAAATGGTGCTGGGAAAACTAGACAGCTTCATGTAAAAGAATGAAATCAGAATGTTTTCTAACACCATAAACAAAAATAACTCAAAATGGGTTAAAGAATTAAATTTAAGACTGAAAACCATAAAACTCCTAGAGGAAAACATAGGCAGAACAGACTTAGACATAAATTGTAGCAATACTTTTTTGGAACCATCTTCTAGAGTAATGGAAAATAAAAACAAACAAATGGGACCTAATTAAACTTTTAAAAGCTTCTGCACAGCAAAGGAAACCATAAACAAAATGAAAAGACAACCTACAGACTGGAGAAAATAATTTGCAAATGATGCCACAGATGGGATTAATTTCTAAAATATACAAACAGCTCATATAGCTTAATATCAAAAAAGCAGCTCAATTAAAAAATGGGTATAAGACCTAAATAGACATTTCTCTAAAGAAGACGTGCAGATGGCCAGGAGCTATATGGAAAGATGTTCATATTGCTAATCATTAGAGAAACGCAAATCCAAACAACGAGGTATCACCTCACACCAGTCAGGATGGACAGCATTAAAGAGTCTACAAATAATACCTGCACTGTTGCTGAGAAGGTAAATTGTTATAGCCAGTATGGAGAACGGTATTGCAGTTCCTTAAAAAAACTAACCATATGATCCTGCAGCCCCACTCCCGGCATATATCTGGAGAAAAGTATAAATAGAAAAGATACATTCACCCTAATATTCACTGTAGCATTATTGACAATAGCCAAAACATGGAAGCAACCCAAGTGCCCTTCAACAAATGAGTGGATGAAGAAGATGTGATGTATATATGTAATGCTTGTGTATATATATACATGTACATACACACAATGGAATACTACTCAACCATTAAAAAGAATGAAATAATGCTATTTTCAGCGATATGGATGGACCTAGGCATTATCATACTAAATGAAGTCAGAGAAAGACATATCATCTGATATCACTTATATGTAGAATCGAAGAAAAATGATACAGATGAACCTATATGCAAAACAGAAACAGACTCACAGATGAAGAAAACAACTTTTGGTTACCAGAAGCGAAAGCTGGGAGGGAGCAGATAGATGAGGAATTTGGGTTTAACATGTAAATATGTAAAATAGATAAACAACAAGGACCTGCTGTATAGCACAGGGAACTAAATTCAGTATTCTGTAATAAACTATAAAAAAAGAATATGTAATATGTATAACTGAATCCCTTTGCTGTACACTTGAAACTAACACAACGTTATAAATTAACTATACTTCAGTTTTTAAAAATTCTGCTTTAAACTTGTCTTCATGTGTCATTGTGCTAGGTTTTTGGATTTTACCAACTGAATGAAATCTGATCGCTTCAAGGAAACTAGTCATTTTAATCCTAATGTTAAGTTTTTCTCTTTAAAAGTGATCATACTATTACATTACATCACTTTAATTGTTCTTTCCTTCCCTAGGAGCTGATGCAACAGAATGGGATTGGTTATGTTTTAAATGCCAGCAATACCTGCCCCAAGCCTGACTTTATCCCCGAATCTCATTTCCTGAGAGTGCCTGTGAATGATAGCTTTTGTGAGAAAATTTTGCCGTGGTTGGACAAATCAGTGGATTTTATTGGTAAGTAGCTCAAGTGATATTACAAATCCTTTGGGTTATAGTCTCGTGTATGAGTATACCCTTTCCTCCCCTTTTCTCTCATTAGAGAAAAGGAACCTACTTCACAGATTTTTCAAAAGTCTGAAAACAGACATGATGCTGCTTGTCTCATTCAGTGGCCAGGTGACGTGTGTATGCTGTGCTGTCCCTAAGGGACTGGCCTTGTGACATCTTAGCTAACTCGAACATTCCCAGGGTTAAGCCTGGTGGGATCTTTGATTACAGATTTGCGAATGTTTGAAAATGGGTTAAACTTTCTGGGATTAAACTTGCCACCCACTTCATCAGATCCTATAAAAGACTTTTGGAAACGCTGGTGGCATTCCTTAACCTGTTTCTGCCTTGCTGCTGTGCTTTCCCCAGAGAACAGCCCAGTCCTGTGGAAACTAATCCCATTACATTTAAAGTTTTTATGTCACAAGATCCCTAAGCCTCCGTCTGTGTGCCAGCAATTTCAAGTATTAATAGTATTGGGTCTAATGAAATTCCAACACACACACTCACATTCGTGTGATCGGTCCTTGGCGATGACTGTGACAGGGTCTGGTCTGGATGGTACTTTGTTCTGCTCACTGGGCCCGTCAGCCCTGGAGCCTCCCAATTCCCAGCTTCTGGCACTGCTATGACATTTTTGGTGCCTTGAAATCAGGTCTGCTGGTAGGAAATCAGTGACGTTTACTTGAAATGTGGTTTTGATGGAAAATGGCTAAACCAACGAGATGGGTTCGTAGCTCCTGGGCAGCATGACTGGGTGTGACTCTTGATGTCCATGTGAGGAGTTTTGGTTGGTTTTCCCCCTAGTCATGAGCTGGAGCACCCTCATCCATAATTAAATACTCTTGAATTGGTTACCGAAAGGTTTTTTTTAAAAAAAGAACTGATTCCTTTTAAACAATGTAACTATGTAAATTAAGCCCCTCACTCTATCCTTTCATCTGTGAGAGGAATTTTCTAGACAGCGCTTTTGGAACTTAGGGTAATTCTGAAACAGATCCCCCTTTTCTCAAGAGTTCAGATGGCCAAGACTTCTCCTCTTCCATAGGCATGCATCCTGTGAAACACCAGACGGTAAATGGCTTAGATAATTTGCATGAAAATCATAACAAACAAAACTCCTGTAATTAATTTTTCCCGCCATTCTACTTATAGGAAGTATTCAGCATATCATTCAGTGTTTGCCTCTTTGAAAGACGACAGTTATAGTTAATGTTCCCATTAAATGTCACATTGATCTGGAGATAATTGGCTCTGGTTTCAGCTAAAAGTACGGTTTCAGAGTCTAAATTCAGAAGAAACCTGATTCTGTTAAGTCATGACAGTGTCTAAGCTTTAGGAGGGTTGGTAGGAAAGAGAGAACTTTGCCTCCAGCTTACTTTTCTTCGACTTCATGGGAGCTATTGGCCGCTTTTAATTCATACAAAAGGAACTTTACTATGTTCCAAGTTGGTGAGATACATACCCAAATATATATTGTAATTGTATATCTGAAGATATTTTTACTCACCAGTAGTTCACTTGCTTGGCCCTATTTACTGTTAGGGTCACCACCCTTTTCCCACCCAGATCATCCAGTGCAATACCTCCAGCCCACTGTGGAATTCAGCCTGTGTTCACTGGAGGTGCTAGTCTCCTCCAGGCCATTTAAAGCCTTGGTTAGTCATGGCAGAGAATATAAAGATGTACCCTCGTACAGGACTTAGTAACTTACAGGCTCATACTTTTTATTATTCAGATTAAATTTCAGTAAGTTCCTGGGTTTGTTGGAAAGGCTCAGGTTTGAGTGTTGCCTTTGCTTTTAGGAGAGGGAGGCAGAGGTGAGCGCAGTTGCCTGTCTGTGCCTGGGACCCTGACCAGGCCCCCAGGCCAGCTGGCTGTTGGTACAACTCCTGCCCCATTTCACCCACAGCAAACTCAGGGCTTTTGTAGGCAATACAGGGAGGTAATTAAGAGGATATACTTTGGAGCCAAACTGTATTTGAGTCCTGCCTCCCTTGGTTATCAGTTAAGTGATTCTGGGTGAGTTACTAAAAATTCTCTGTTCCTTAGTCTACTGATCTGATGACTGAAGACAATGTATTTATCTTATAAGGTATATTGTATACCTGTATATACCTTATAAAGATATTGTATAGATTAAAATAGATAATACATATAAACACTTTGCACAGTGTCCGACTTGTAACTGGCTCTTAAATAGTTCAGTTCGGTTCAGTTCAGTTGCTCAGTCGTGTCCGACTCTTTGTGACTCCATGAATCGCAACACGCCAGCCCTCCCTATCCATCACCAACTCCCGGAGTTCACTCAAACTCACATCCATTAAGTTGGTGATGCCATCCAGCCATCTCATCCTCTGTCGTCCCCTTTTCCTCCTGCCCCCAATCCCTCCCAGCATCAGAGTCTTTTCCAGTGAGTCAACTCTTCGCATGAGGTGGCCAAAGTACTGGAGTTTCAGCTTTAGCATCATTCCTTCCAAAGAACACCCAGGGCTGACCTCCTCTAGAATGGACTGGTTGGATCTCCTTGCAGTCCAAGGGACTCTCAAGAGTCTTCTCCAATACCACAGTTCAAAAGCATCAATTCTTTGGTGCTCAGCTTTCTTCACAGTCCAACTCTCACATCCATACATGACCACTGGAAAAACCATAGCCTTGACTAGACAGACCTTTTTGGCAAAGTAATGTCTCTGCTTTTGAATATGCTATCTAGGTTGGTCATAACTTTCCTTCCAAGGAGTAAGTGTCTTTTAATTTCAGGGCTGCAGTCACCATCTGCAGTGATTTTGGAGCCCAAAAAAAGTAAAGCCTGACACTGTTTCCACTGTTTACCCATCTATTTCCCATGAAGTGATGGGATCAGATGCCGTGATCTTCGTTTTCTGAATGTTGAGCTTTCAGACAACTTTTTCACTCTCCTCTTTCACTTTCATCAAGAAGCTTTTTAGTTCCTCTTCACTTTCTACCATAGGGTGGTGTCATCTGCATATCTAAGGTTATTGATATTTCTCTTGGCAATCTTGATTCCAGCTTGTGCTTCTTCCAGTCCGACATTTCACATGATATACTCTGCATATAAGTTAAATAAGCAGGGTGACAATATACAGCCTTGACGTACTCCTTTTCCTATTTGGAATCAGTCTGTTGTTCCATGTCCAGTTCTAACTGTTGCTTCCTGACCTGCATATAGGTTTCTCAAGAGGCAGGTCAGGTGGTCTGGTATTCCCATCTCTTGAAGAGTTTTCCACAGTTTATTGTGATCCACACAGTCAAAGGCTTTGGCATAGTCAATAAAGCAGAAATAGATGTTCTTTTGGAACTCTCTTGCTTTTTCGATGATCCAGCGTATGTTGGCAATTTGATCTCTGGTTCCTCTGCCTTTTCTAAAACCAGCTTGAACATCTGGAATTTCACGGTTCACATAGTGCTGAAGCCTGGCTTGGAGAATTTTGAGCTTTACTTTACTAGCATGTGAGATGAGTGCAATTGTGCAGTAGTTTGAGCATTCTTTGGCATTGCCTTTCTTTGGGATTGGAATGAAAACGGACCTTTTCCAGTCCTGTGGCCACTGCTGAGTTTTCCAAATTTGCTGGCATATTGAGTGCAGCACTTTCACAGCATCATCTTTCAGGATTTGGAATAGCTCAACTGGAATTCCATCACCTCCACTAGCTTTGTTCGTAGTGATGCTTTCCAAGGCCCACTTGACTTCACATTCCAGAATGTCTGGCTCTAGTTGAGTGATCATACCATCATAATTATCTTGGTCATGAAGATCTTTTTTGTATAATTCTCCTGTGTATTCTTGCTACCTCTTCTTAATATCTTCTGCTTCTGTTAGGTCCATACCATTTCTGTCCTTTATCGAGCCCGTCTTTGCATGAAATGTTCCCTTGGTATCTCTAATTTTCTTGAAGAGATCTCTAGTCTTCCCCATTCTGTTGTTTTCCTCTGTTTCTTTGCATTGATCACTGAGGAAGGCTTTGTTATCTCTTCTTGCTATTCTTTGGAACTCTGCATTCAGATGCTTACATCTTTCCTTTTCTCCTTTGCTTTTCGCTTCTCTTCTTTTCACAGCTATGTGTAAGGCCTCCCCAGACAGCCATTTTGCTTTTTTGCATTTCTTTTCCCTGGGCATGGTCTTGATCCCTGTCTCCTGTACAGTGTCACGAACCTCAGTCCGTAGTTCATCAGGCACTCTATCAGATCTTAAATAGTAGCTGAATTAAAAAATTATATGAGAAGCCTTTTTTTTTTCTTAGAGGTGTACTCTGTCTCCTCAGTTATTCCTCCGTTTTCACCTTTGTAACTTCTCCCCTTCATCCATTTCATTTGCTATCTTTTTTTTAATTAATTAGTTTTTCAATTGAAGGATAATTCTTTTACAGAATTGTGTAGGTTTCTGTAAGATATCAACATGAATCAGCCATAGGTATATACATATGTCCCCTCCCTCTTGAACTACCCCCCACATCCTTTTTTTTAACCTAGAATTGATAAAAGAAAAAAATAGGCAAAATTGAAAAATATATGTATCTTTTTCTTATCCTTGGATTGTTGTAGTGGCAACCTGCTTTTGTTTTAATTTCCAGTTTTCCCCATCCATGCCTTCTTATTGCCCCTATTCAGCACCTGCAGAGGCTATTTAAGTGTCTCGGGTCCTTCGCCCGAGTTTCCCAGACTCTCCAGTGGCTGCTCCCCACCTCTGAACCTCCTGTTCAGTCCCTTCCCATCCAGCATGCACCAGGCAAGACTCTCTTCTGAGCAGTGGTCCAGCCCCACTGTGGGTCTTTGTTGAATGTTTGGCTTCTCTCCTCCAGGCCTATGGGCATTCCTTCCTTTGCCTTAAGAGACTCAGCTTAGCACACAGTTCTGATAAGAAATGTATTCTAATGAGCTCCACTTCATATAATCACTTTTTAATTAGATTTTTAAAATGCACCATCCAAACAGTTGTAATTGTAAAAGCAGTGTAAGTACCACACGGAAAATTTGAAAAACAGAGAAGAGGAAACCTATACCCTCAACATCCTAACGCATCTGTTATCATCATCACTTTATTTCCTCCTTGCATTTTTCAATTTTTTTATGAAGATTACCTTTTAAAATATGTATCGGCCAGCCAGCCTGTGTATACAGGGTTTATGCTGTGTGCTCAGTGTTCAGTACTTTGGGAGAGTGTTAGAAGCAAAACCCTTCTCAGCCCTTCGAGTCTAGTTCTGAGATAATTATTAAAAATGAGAGAATACTGTCAACATTAAAAAAATATTAAAAATATTTCAAGCCAGCCTATTTCCAGTAAGAATTTGAAGCAGCTTACAGGAAGAGGTTGGGACCAGAAGGTAACACACATTCACCCATATCACCATTAAAATGAGATGGAAGATCAAGAACCAAGTAATACGTGGCTAGCAAAAGTACAGTAAAATCCGAATCACAGTTCCTTATTGACATTGAGTGAAAACCTTGGCTTTGAGCTTCTCAGTAGCCAAGGTTAAAAAGGAAGTACTAAGAGCAGTCTAGGCTAAATGCTGCCTAGTAAAGAGGAGGAAGAGAGCTGTGGAGGCCCAGGGAGCCGTGGACTTTGTGGACATGCGTTTATATACCGTTATGTTGTACAGTGTGTCCTTCTTTGTTTGTTTCAATGCTGTCTTGTATCCCTTTGTTATTGTTTTATTGTGTTTGATTTCTCTATTTAAAGGGAGGCTGCTTGATTGTTCATGTTCTACCTCAAAGCCCTTCAGTGTTCTGTACATAACAAATAATACATCATGTAGGTTAGATGTTTGTAATATGTATAACAGAGGTGGTGAGGCTGGAGTAGCCTTGTATTATTCAACTGCCAGAGCAGAGTCCCTGGGATACCTGTTAATTACAAGAATATTAACATAAGGCTTGGTAAACTTTTGGTAGTTAATCAGTGAAAACAGGAATGAAAAGGGAAGTTGATGGCAGCAGGTAAGCACACAGGAAAACTGTTCAGAACTGAGGCAGGCATAGTACCGACTGAAATGGTGGTGGCTTCCAGGCTCTGGGGTAACTTCATCCTTACCCACGAGAAAGCTTTTAAAGCTCATCTACAGTGAGAGGTGGCAGGACTGTGAGATTGAATTTACTTGGTTCTTGGTTCTAACAGAGTCCTACCATGTTACGGGCAATTAGCATGACGCAGTGTGACAGTATGACCTCAGAGGTCAAAGTTCCCTTGGTCCTCATTAAAGTGACTTATGAAACCTGATTCACAGTGCACACATGGTTTCTCGATGAGTTCAGCAAATAAAGTTCAGTGAGCCACTTTATGTCGTAGCAAAAAGTCTCCTGGAGAAAAATGGGGAAACTCTTTTCTATGAGGAAGATGGGTTCTGAGTTGGCATTTAAAGTTCTTGACGTGGCATCTTTTATATTTGATGTCGTGTCACTGTGACTAGGTCTCTCCCCTCCCCAGCGCCCTGCTTTTTACACAGTAATGTGTATTACATATGTTTAAAATGAAAAAGTGCTTTTAAAATTTAATCTCATATGTTTAAATCATTATTAGGTCATACACCTAAAATACAACATTATATGTCAGTTGATTCCTCAAAACTTGAAAAAGGTCTCTTACGTAATTAGCAAAAAGCTGAAGTGTCAGACAACATGGGTAAACAGAATATTAGGTAAAATCATAGGATTTTGGATGTTATTTTCTTTTATACTATTCTGTATTTCTGAAGTTTTCTATGCCAGGCAAGTAGAATCATGTGATCACAATATGATTTATACTCAGGGAGAGTAATTAAAATGATACATAATATAAAAAATGCAGTGAAATGTATTGAATGAGAGGTAACCTGGATTAGGGACAACTTGCTTATTAACACATGTGGGGACCTTCTCTGTTCTCTGTGAAAATGGTGGGGAAATCATGTTCCCCTACCTCCTTAAAAGAGTATTGAAAGGAAAAATAGCTAAGTATCAAGAGAGGGGCTTTACTTTGCATCGGCAGGTGAAGGACATTGTGTGAGTAAATGGAAACACCGTTTCACTGCTGAACAAAGTTGTTAGTGATCTTTTCTGAATTTGACTCCTACAGAGAAAGCAAAAGCCTCCAATGGATGTGTCCTCGTGCACTGCTTGGCGGGGATCTCCCGCTCCGCCACCATCGCCATTGCCTACATCATGAAGAGGATGGATATGTCCTTGGATGAAGCTTACAGGTGAGGGCAGGAACATGCCCTATGTGAGTGGCTTCTCCTTTGACCTGAATCCTCAGGAGATACGAGTGGGTGACCACGATTATTTTAGTTAACACTCTACAGGTGACTTGATTTTTAAATGTTTAAAGATTGGAGAAAAATGTATTTTTATAATTTAGCACTAATTCTACCCTCCCATGTATGAAGTTCATCCTCAGCTGCTTTATTGAGTTTGAAAAAAGTGAAGTGTGTTAGACGCTCAGTCAAGTCCAACTCTGAGACCCCATGGACTGTGGGCCGCCAGGGTCCTCTGCCCATGGGGTTCTCCAGGCAAGAATACTGGAGTGGGTTGCCATTCCCTTCTCCAGAGGATCTTCATGACCCAGGGTTTGAACCTGGGTCTCCTGCACTGCAGGCAGATTCTTTACCATCTGAGCCACCTGGGAAGCCCTGAGTTTTTTTTTAAGTTTAAGAAACAGCAAATCTAGAGATCTTTCCGTAGTTGGAGAAATATCATTTGTTCTAATTTACACATGAGAAAAAATGCTCCAGGAGAATACTCATTATAGAATTCCTACTGTGCTTCAGACTCTCTCTCGCTATCACTGAGGATAAAGTCCAGTATATGTAAGTATAAAACCAAATAATTGTCAAACTCCATTCACAGTCTAGACTAGTCCAGTTTTTTTTTTTTTTTTTAATATTTATTGAAGTATAATTGATTTACAGTGTTGGTAATTTCTGCTATGTGGCAAAGTGATTGAGCTATGCAGGCACGTATTCTTTTTTATGTTCTCTTCCATTATGGTTTATCACAGGATATTGAATATAGAAGGACCTTGTTGTTCATCCAGCCTATATATAATAGTTGGCACCAGCTAACCCCAAGCTCCCAGTCTTTCCCTCCCCCACTTTCCTCCCCCTTGGCAATCACAGGTTTGTGCTTATGTCTGTTGCTGTTTCGTAGATATGTTCATTTGTGTTTTCGATCCCACATAGAAGTGACAGCATATGGTATTTCTCTTTCTGACTGCACTTAGTATGATAATCTCTAGGACCACCCATGTTGCTGCTGCTGGCATTATTTCATTCTTTTTCATGGCTGAGTAATATTCGTGTGTGTGTGTGTGTGTGTGCGCGCGCACATCTTCTTTATCCATTCATCTGTTGGTGGACATTTAGGTTGTTTCCATGTCTTGGCTATTGTGAGTAGTGCTGCTGTGAACACTGGTGTGAATGTACTTTTTGAAATTATACTTTTGTTGGAGTATATGCCCAAGAGTGGGATTGCTGGATCATATGGCAACTCTACTTTTAGTTTTTTGAGGAACTTCTGTACTGTTTTCCATAGTGGCTGCACCAGTTTACCTTCCCATCAACAGTGTAAGAAGGTTCCCTTTTCTCCATAACCTCTCCAGCATGTATTATTTGTAGACTTTTCAGTGATGGCCATTTTGACTTGTGGGAGGTGATATCTCACTGTAGTTTTGATTTGCGTGTCTAATTAGCGATGGCAGACATCTTTTTCATGTCCCCATTGGCCATCTGTATGTCTTCTTTGGTGAAATATTTAGGTCTTCTGCCCATTTTTTGATTGGGTTGTTTGTATAGTTTAGAAATTAAGCCCTTGTCAGTCACATCATTTGCAAATATTTTCGCTCATTCCTTGGTTGTCTTTTTGTTTTATGGTTTCCTTTGCTGTGCAAAAGCTCCTAAAATTGATTGGTCCCATTTGTTTATTTTGGTTTTTATTTCTATCACCTTGGGAGACAGTCTTAAGAAAACATCGGTACAATTTATGTCAGAGAATGTTTTGCCTGTGTTTTCTTTTAGTTTTATGGTGTCATGTCTTATATTTAAGTCTTTAAGCCATTTTATTTTTTATGTATGATGTGAGGGTGTGTTCTAACCCCTTGATTTGCATGTGGCCATCCATAGACTTGCCCAGATTTTGCAGTGTATTGTTTTGACTGGGTTGCCCCCAGTCTCATTCTCCAGACAGAAGGCAGCCAATGCCAGCAGCACCAAGGACTGTGGTTGTGTTGAGGGGCGTATGAAGCAGAACCCTCTGTGCATCTTGTTGGATAGAGGTGGATAGTCTCCATGTGATAACGGATCAATAAATATATGCACACAGAACCAGGCCTGTTGTAACAATAGGATTTTTTTTCTCAAATTGGAAAATTTGGAACAAAGAAATGAGCTACTCGAACAGCTTCTCACTGGCGGAAGGAAGTGGGGAGGCAGGAAGTAGGGAGGCAGGTCCTCCCCTCTGGCTTAGCCCCCCAAGGTCCTCCTGAATGCCACACAAACCAGCAGGAAAGGCACCCTCATATCCTCATGGGGGTCTTAGCATGAAGACTCTGTATTTACACTTGTCACAGTTGAGCCAGTTATTTCTGGCTTTGTTAATTTGCTTTAGGTTACATATTTCTAAGGAGTTTATTTTTGAGTTTTATCTTTCCTTCCTTATTTAAATTCTTAGGGTAGTTTCACTCCTTCATCTTCTGAGGCATGTCCGTGAGAGTCAGGGGCCACAGTCAGGGGCCACTAAAGAATGTATCTACTATTTCTGAGTCTTTGTTTCTGCAATGAAATGGAAAAGCTGTTTACTACTAGTTTTGATCCCTTGGTGACTCTTCTAACAAGGTGGCTACAGGAATGAATCCAGATGTTAGACCTGGTTTTGAATCCCAGCCCCATACTTTAATAACTGTGTGACTGGGGCAATTCACATAAGGACTGTATGTACCTCTGTGATGGAGGGTAGTTTTGAGGGCTGATTGAGCTAATACTCTTATTAGAGTGCATTAACATGCTGAGCAGACAGAGTCCACTGTGTGACTGGTTATTCTGTCCCATTAAATACAAAGAGCAGGGAACTGGGAAGTGTGTGCTTTGATGCTCTGGCCATCTGATACCCTCTCTCTTTTGGTCATTAATTAAAAATGTGAAATGTCTCGAAGTCACTGTGGGGACTCTGACATTGGTAAGTTGAAGGTGGCATGGCTGTTAAGCTATACTTCTGATGGGAACACCAGTGCTGGGGCAGGGTAGGGGTGAGGGTGTCCTAGGTGGTAAGGAAAGAATCATCTCTTACCAGCTGCGCTGGCAACACTGCGCATGCTGAAGTCGCTCAGTCGTGTCCGACTCTTTATGGCCCCATGGACTATAGCCCACCAGGCTCCTCCTTCCACGGGGATTCTCCAGGCAAGAGTACTAGAGTGGGTTGCCAGACCCTCCTCCAGGGGATTGTCCCAAACCAGGGGTCAAACCCAGGTCTCCTGCATTGCAGGCGGATTCTTTACCATCTAAGCCACTAGGAAAGCCCGAGAAAACTGGAGTGGTTAGCCTATCCCTTCTCCAAGGAGACTTGCCAGCCCAGGAATCGAACCAGGGTCTCCTGTGTTGCAGGTGGATTCTTTACCAGCGGAACTAACCAGGGAAGCCCCACTGGAGCCCTTAAGTCCTTGAAAACAGGGAGGACGAACCTAGAACTTTTGGGGCTGGGCTCCCTGCTTTCTAACATCCTCAGGGTCGTCCTGCAAAGCTCCCCAAGGCAGAGGCCCTCACCTCCCCCTCCACCCGCTCCCTGAACTTTTTTTTTTTCCCTGAACTTTTAAACCAGCCATCTCCCGAAGGTCTTGGGAGGACCTCTGATAATTATGTCTCACCTCTTCACTTACTGTAGCTTAATCACTTTAACAGGTCAGCTGTCAGATTCAAGCCTTTTTGGTTTTTCCCTCTCCTCACAGATTTGTGAAAGAAAAAAGACCTACTATATCTCCCAACTTCAATTTCCTGGGCCAGCTCCTGGACTACGAGAAGAGGATTAAGAGCCAGACTGGGGCCGCTGGGCCCAAGAGCAAACTGAAGCTGCTGCCCCTGGAGAAGCCAAGCGAGTCAGTCGCCGGGCCCGGCCCCGTGGAGGGCGCACAGGGGAGCCAGCTGCCCCCGGGGCCGCCCCACGGCCGCCCGGCTCCCGCTCTCTCCGAGGGGGCGGGGCCCCGGCCTGCGCCCCCCAGCACCGCCCCCGACGACGGCCCCCTGGTCCAGGCACTCAACGGGCTCCACCTGCCCCCAGACAGGCTGGAGGACAGCGGCCGCCTCAAGCGCTCCTTCTCGCTGGACATCAAGTCGGTGTCCCCGACGCCCGGCGGTCTCTCATCCCCCGAGGCCGCCCTGGAGCTCTACAAGCCCGCCGCCTCCAGCCTGGAAGGCGCGGGCAAGCCCTGCCAGTTCTCTCCGGTGCAGGAGGTGTCGGAGCAGACGCCGGAGGCCAGCCCGGACAGCGAGGAGGCCCCGCCGCCCCGGCCCTCTGACGGCAACGGCCAGGGTGCGCGGCCCCGGCCGGGGAGGCCCCTGTGGTCGCCCCTGCACCGCAGCGGGAGCGTGGAGGACCGCGGGCAGCCCCGCTTCCTCTTCGGCCTCTCGGCCAGCCAGCAGCACCTGGCCACTTCGGCCACGGGGCTGGGCCTGGAGGGCTGGCACTCGGATCTCTTGGCCCCCCAGACCTCCGCCCCGGCCCTGACCAAGAGCTGGTATTTTGCGCCAGAGCCCCCGCACTTCTACTCGGCCTCGGCCATCTACGGGGGCCGCACGGGCCACCCTGCCTTCAGCTGCAGTCAGCTGCCCACGTGCAGCGGGGACCCCGGGCATTCGGTGCGCCGGCGCCACAAGCCCGGCGACAGGGCCGACTCCCGGCGCAGCTGGCACGAGGAGAGCCCCTTCGAGAAGCAGTTCAAGCGTCGAAGCTGCCAGATGGAGTTCGGTGAGAGCATCAGGTCCGAGAACCGGTCGCGGGAGGAACTGGGCAAGGTGGGCAGCCAGTCAAGCTTTTCAGGCAGCATGGAAATCATCGAGGTCTCCTGAGCAGGAGGACACTTGTGACTCCCGTGGACAGGGCTTGTCTTGTTCACGAAAACTAATTCCCTGTAAATCTGAAATATATATATGTACATATATATTTTTGGAAAATGGAGCTATGGTGTAAAAACAACACATGGATCCACACCATTCTTTTGTAACATCTGCAGTTGAGAGAGCAGCTAATACTTCTCTCAATACAAATGGAAGGGCCCAGGCCAGCTTTCCCCCAGACACGTGACACAGTTCTATGCAATGGATTGCACATCCTCCCGTTCGTACTAGATTGAGTTCTACTTGGAGTTGGAGGACGGAAGCCCCCACCGTTCTCTTGCTGTGCTACAAAGAGATCTCAGATCCTAGTCCTGTCTGGTCCCTTCCGTAGTGCACCTTAGCGCTGAGACTGAGCCAGCCTGTGGGTCGGGCGGGGAGACCCCGTTAGGAACAAAACCTAATGGTAAATCCACAAGGAACCATCATGTCTAAAGCTGATGCACAGATCCAAGCGCACCCGCCAGCCGCTGAGCTGGCCAGCGTCATTCTGCTGACCGACCATTAGGGGGCCTTGCCAAGACCTACTTTAGAGCAACCCCAGTACCTCAGACAAAGTCGGGGCTTTCACCACTACCAGGTCTGGTGGCCCGGTTTCTAGGCATTGTGAACAGGTAGGTAGCTAGTCACACTTTTTGACCAATTCAGACGGCCTCTGCAGGCATTTCCAGTTAGGCCTGGATGGAAGTGGTCCGGCTCCTCTTCTCGGCTTTGTGAAGAAGGAAGGTGAAGCTATCTGAGATCAACTGAACAGCCAGGAATCTGGCAGCATCATGATTTAAGCTAATGTTGGGAGGCTAAATGAGTCTACCTCCCTCTTTCTAAATCAAAAGAACTGTTCAAGATGGGCTTGTTAATCCTGGGAACTAACCTGGTTTCAAGCCAGATGTGAATTTATTTGGTAGCAGAGCAGCACCCCCTTCAAGGTCTCAGCCATGCTAGGTATTTTCTATTTTGGTTTCACTGCACAGAGGTATTTTGTGAAATGGAACAATAAAGTGGAATTTTATTGCAAACTACCAAGAGGCAGAAAACTGTGGAAGGATAAGAAGATCAAACTACTGAGGAGCAGCAGGCAGCTGTTATTTTCTCAGTGGGTTTTTTTTCCCCCTTAGCATGTGATGAAGGTGGTATTTTCTACGATTTCCTTAGGCTTTCATACTGCTAGGGCTGAGAGGCTTTCGTAAGCCAGGAATGCTCAGAACTAAACAGTATAGAAAGGTGAGGAGGCGGACAAATTTTGTTTCATCGCAAACAGAATGGAAAGACACACCCACACTATTCTCAAACTACCCCCGGCATTTTTTAGTAGAAGGGACACCAAAATGGAGCGGGACCAAGTGGTCTCAGTCCGTACCTACAATCACTGTATGGAATCAACCCTGGCAGCTGAAACTAGGTGATTAGAACAAGTAAACAGTGATAGTACTTACCTGCTTTTAAATTTCCTGGCTTGAGTTTTGTCAGCTACAGTCTGGTCCTGTTTTGAAGCCTTAATTCACGTCAGCAGCTTTTTTTTTTTTTTTCCAAGGGTGGTGGGTGGGTGTTCGTGTTGTTCTTTACTGTAAGTGTAGCTAGTTGCTGACTCATATCTCAGGTTTTTCTACGTGTGAGAAATGGACAGTCCTTTGAGTCGGATGTGACTTCATGTTTCTTACGGTGACTGCTAAAACCAGCATAGAATGACATGATTCAAAACTGACTTGATCGTGACAATTCTGAGCTTCATAGAACATAACTGGTTATGCACAAATAATGGGCTGTGATCTGGGTGTAAAATGGAGTGAGTAAACTGTAGGGAGTGCATTGTTACCATACTGGAAAGGTTCTGCTAAGTTTAGCTTTTTTCTGTACATGCAAATTCTGGGTGTAATCAGACCCAATTATCAAGGTTTCACACATTGATTTTTGATGTGTTATGTACACACGCACCAACCATGTAACAGCTCCCAGCTTCCAGAGTCTGGTCACAACTGTGGAACATTTTTGAGACGTGAAAGCAATGGCTCCAATGCTGTATGTTTCAGGAAGGTTGTGGGATTTGGTTTTAATGAGATCTTTGGGCTGAACTGGCCTTCCAACCTTCAGGATTTCTCTTGGCCATGGTCCCCTTCCTTCCTGTGACCAATGTGGTCCTGTGCTACAGCTTTTAGTTCTTGGTCACTAATGTCAAATAATCTGGAGACTTCCCAGCTGAGGAGCCAGCCCTGGAGCCACATGGGTGTCCATGGCCCCGGGTGGCTGGTTCTCTGCACCGTGAATCGGAGGGGGAGCGCTGGAGCCTACTAGATGATACAGAATGGTGATATTAAACAGCAGAACTAGACTTCGATGTGAGAAATGCTGGAAAATGGTTTAGGACATTTGTAAAGTTGGGTGGGAAGATGTATAAATGTTTAATATGAATATAGTGTTCTTTTGGAGTAAGGCAAGCTGTTGAATGGTTACAATTGTGCATTTCTCATTCTGATGTGTCATGAATGTTAATATGATGAAATAAAATCAAAACTGGTACCTGTTTATACATAAACATGAGAAGGGACTTCTCTCTGTAGCACGTCCAAGGGGTTAGGGAGGCCATAGTGGAGCCTGGCCTGCTGGCCTCCCATCAGAGGGTTCAGCTCAAGATGAAATGCTGAGTCTTCAGCCTGTGTCACAGGCTCCACCTTGGACAGGGAACGCGTGTCAGAGCTAACAGTCTACTGCCATCATCTTCATCCTTTCATGGGTACATCAGATGCACACTATGGCATAGAAACCTCAAAGGTAAACATTTGCTGACTGGCTGAATCCAGAATGGTGCAGGGTAGGAAGAAAAAAGACAAACATTCATGGTGCATTTTGTACACTTGTAGAATTCTTGTAGGAAAAACCAAGGGAAAGTAGTTATTTCAAGATCTGTTCTCCATCCTTGTCATGCACGTCCTAATAACCTCTCTGCTTCTACGTGATGACACCAGGCACGACGACTCATGAGACAAGAAGCTCAACCTCATAAGGTTGTTAGGCACAAAAAAAAAAAAAAAAAAAAAAGCATTAAACGAATAAAGCATTTACCTTCAGTGCAAGCAGACAGGATACTGATGACACTGATAATCACAGGTGACATTTCAGTTGGTTGTGAAAGGCTTCTGAGTTAGATTTAAGGAAATTTAAAAGTAAGAAGGACTGGATGGAGTGAGTGAAGACCAGAAAGAGATGTCTTGGCTAGGACCTTGCCAAAAAGTGGAGGTGGGCGTGGGACAGAGGAACAGAAAGACAAAGTGTTAGTCACTCAGTTGTGTGTGACTCTTTGTGATCCCATGGACTGTAGCCCGCCAGGCTCCTCTGTCCATGGGAGTCTCGAGGCAAAAATACTGGAGTGGTTGCCATGCCTTCCCTACCCAAGGATCAAACCCAGGTCTCCTGCATTGCAGGCAGATTCTTTACTGTCTGAGCCACCAGGGAAGGCATAGGAATAAATCTGCCTTAAGATGTAAGGTGGCAGGAGGGAGCACGTCCCTCGGTGAAAGGCTTTGGATGGGAACTTACAGGTGTGGGAAGGCCCGAAGGTCAAGCCAGTTATGACTTAGACAGACTTGAGGGCCTCTTGGGGACCACCAGCCGTAGCCGTAGCAGGCTGGCATTGAAAGGCTGGTTGGGTGTGACATGACCAAACCAGGGCTCAGGCTAAGGGGAAGCAGGGTAGGTGCAGATGTGAAGGGTCAGGCGTACACAATGGGACAAGCGAACAAGAACTTCATCATCAGGACCCTCACTGTCATTTTATCTTAGATGTTCCCGTCTGGTGGTTTACCTTTTCTGACACTAGGCAGAAATGTTTTCGGTCTAGTCAACAAAATTTAGGTCTAGGGGCTTTTTCTCTATAAATATTACTCTTCTGCTTCTCTCAATCAAAGAGGAAAGTGAGTTGTTTCTTGCATTGTGTGTGGCTCATTGATCCTTGTACAGCAAAATTATACTTGGTTATTATCTTTGAAATGTTGCAAAAATCAACCATGAGAATCACCACAGCACCAACTTGGAAGAAGTTTGCAAGTCAATCATATTGTTGCAGTTTACATACACAGATACCAAGCTGGTTATCTATATCAAAGGAATAAAAACAAGTTTCATTCCTTTGGTTCTGGCTAACACACTGGAGTCGGTTCAAAATGCTTTCTTGTAGGACATGCAGAATATGACTTTGGAGGAGGGTGTCACAAGCAAACAGGATAACTGGGAGAGGGTTATTAGCTCAGTGGTGGCCTAGCTTCTCTGGTCAGGGGAAGTATGACAGTTTCAAAGACTGTATTAAAAGCTTTTAGCATAAATCTTGCTTCACTATTTAATAAAAGCAACAGGAATTTGCCTTGATTGGTGAAGAAAATTGAATCATCAATAAGTTCCATCCTGTCTTATGTTGACACTGATGACCCTGAACAAACTCCTTAAAGGACACACACACACACACACACACACACACACAGCCAGCCCACCACATAAGTACTGCTTATACTAATAAGCAACTAGATTTAGTTGCCCAAAAGGTTTTAACATTATGGTTTGAAGCATGGGAATAATTAAGTTTTCTGGTTACCCTTTCCTTCTGTAGTCCCAACATCTGCATGGGAGGTACATGCCTCGTGTGTGTGCAAGAAATTCAGTGTTACCGACCACAAACCAGAAAATAACAATGACATCTCTTAGGCACTGTGTAGCTCTTAACAAAGGAAAGAAAGTGAGAGTGAGGGGAAAGCAAAATTACTTCTCTCACAATTAAGAAAAAACCTACACCTAAAAATTCCACAAGAAAACATTTCTCTTCTCTCTACTCTGCCCTTCAGTTTTTAGCATCAACATTTCAAGTAATTTCTGACTGAGTACTACGTATCTGGGTTTAGCTGAGGGGTAAACAAAATAGGAAGATAAAATTTTCAATTACTCTAGGAAACAGCAAACCCATTACATTCCCAAAATCTGTTCAAGAAAGTAAAGCATTGAGGAGGAAAAAGTAAAATGTTACCAGTCAGGGTTCAATCCATAAAGAATCGTTAGGAATGATACAGAATAAGGAGGTTGTTCAAGAGACTTACCTTAAGCAATTAATTACAGGAGCTGGTCAGAGTCCTGGTTCAGCTGTGCTGGATGGGCGGTGGGGGATGGATGGGGTGGTGGGGATGGATGGATGGATGGGGTGATGGGGATGGATGGGCAATGGGGATGGGTGGTGGAGGATGGAGGGATGGGCAGTGGGGGAGGGATGGGTGGGTGGTGGGGATGGAGGGATGGGTGGGTGGTGGGGATGGAGGGATGGGTGGTTGGTGGGGATGGAGGGATGGGCGGGTGGTGGGGATGGAGGGATGGGCGGGTGGTGGGGATGGAGGGATGGGCAGTGGAGGATGGAGGGATGGGTGGTAGGGATGGATGGATGGGTGGTAGGGATGGATGGATGGGTGGTGGAGGATGGAGGGATGGGTGGTGGAGGATGGAGGGATGGCCAGTGCAGGATAAAGGGATGGGCAGTGGGGGATGGAGGGATGGATGGGCAGTGGGGGATGGAGGGATGGAGGGGCAGTGGGGCGCGGAGGGATGGAGGGGCAGTGGGGCGCGGAGGGATGGGTGATAGGGATGGAGGGATGGGTGGTGGAGGATGGAGGAATGGGTGGATGGGCGGTAGAGGATGGAGGGATGGGCATCGGGGGATGGAGGGATGGATGGGCAGTGGGGGGCGGAGGGATGGGTGATAGGGATGGAGGGATGGGTGGTGGAGGATGGAGGAATGGGTGGTGGGGGAGAGCCAGGACACCTGAAGCCTGCAACAAGCTAGAACCAGCATGTCTCCACCAGAACCCACGCTGGCCTCATCCCTTCTCTAAGCCCTCATCCTCTGTGCTGCAGAAGACCTAAGGAGACGCTGGTGCTCATACCTGACCCAAGATGCTGAAAAGCTGAAGGCAGAGTTCTGGGGAGCTGGGCTGGCTGCTCCCCACACCATAGGTGCAACAGATCCCTGAAAATGTGCACGAGATGCAACAGGGCCTGACCGACAGTGACTTTCATCACGCACACATGTATGTTGCTTTACTGCCACTAACAAATCTCATGCAAATTTCTCTTGTGGCCAACCCTAATCGAAAAGGGACAGGGAAGGGAATTCCAGGAAACGTAGTCCAATTTGGCCAAAGTTGCCAAAACCATCTGCAAAACCACACTGCAAAACCACCACATACCATAAATATTAAATTAACTAGAATTATTTCAAAACACATCAGATCTGCCTATTGTTCTTACTGCCTCTTCCCAGTAATGAGTAGCCTGTGGACCCAAATCTAAGTTAATACCATGTTTTGTCTAACATCTTTATAAGAAGGAAAAGAACTGGATGGAGAGCTGGCTGGCAGAGAAGCTTTGCACGCGGTGTGAGGTTGCCTTTTTGCCCCCTACAAACGATCTCAGCTGCGACGGAACAGTGAGAAAGCACTGTCCTCACAGGCTGTCCTCATAGGCCTAGTGACATGGTTTGTCACTGTGTTATATGCTTTTTACTTATAAATTGTATTAAGTGCAGTGAGGATAATGGGACCTGATGCCTGAGCTGTTCTTACAGCTCTGTAGACAACCAGCCCTTCCTTCTTTGAAGGCTACAAGCTACTTGGTGTTCAGAACCAGGTTCTGATATCACAGGAACTCAAAAGACAATGACGGTGAGGGCTGAAAAATGCCACGTTTTGTCAGTCTAGTGGAAGGGAAGATGAGAATGCCTCGTATTATTTTTTTCAGCTTTTCTGCCAGTTTGAAGTTAAAAAAAAACGTGAAGTTAGGAAAAAGGGAGTGTTTATGTAGCCACATCAGATACTAAAATGTATTATGAAATTTTAATATTAAAAGTGTGAAAAAAATGCATGAAACAGTATGAAGACAAAGATCAATGGATTCAAATAAAGTCCAATGCCAGATTCTCAATCACATGAAAACTTAATACACGAGAGGAACACTGCCACGTGGCGGTGGGGGGCATTAGTTAACAAACACTGTGGCCTCCCCATCCTGATGTTTCCTAGAATAACCTTAGCTACTCAACAGGCTTCTAAAATTACAGAACATCTTTCCTGATGTGAACTCTGATGAATTGCTCTAGAAATGGTTTAAAGCCCCACTAAAATCCCGACCATCAAAGGCATTTATAAAGACAAGCTTCTCAGGTCCCCCAGAGTTGGTGCTCTGGGACAACCTAGAAGGACAGGGTGAGGAGGGAGGTGAGAAGGGGCTTCGGGAGGCAGGGGGACCACAGGTATACTTGTGGCTGATTCACGTTGATGTATGGCAAAAACCCCACAATATTGTGAAGTAATTACCCTCCAATTAAAATAAATAATTAAAAAAAAAAAAAAAACAGGAGGGAATAAAACTTGGGGAAAAAAAGAAAAAGAGCTTCCTTCACGAGAATGGCCCCCAAACCTCTGACCTCTGCAAGTCTAGCTCCCCACTCCCAGCGCAGGGCCTCCAACCCCTCCATGGCTCCCTCAGGCCACTTCACCTTCCTGGGCTGGGTGTCTACCCACTTTCCTCATGGTGCAAAGAAATGTTTCCAGAAGGGTGCCCTCCGAGGAAGACAGATGCCCTCTTGGCCTCTTCATTTGGCTCTGGGTTCCAACCTGTCTTTCCGGCTCCGAGACAGTGAACATCTTCATATGTTTTGGGCCTTAGAAAATTCTAGAAGCTGTTGATTTTTACACCATGTTTAAAATTTTAGAAAATTGTATTTTCCATTGAGCTTGGGATGTTTATACTTAAGCCATCATGCAGCTGTTTTAGGCTCTACATTTTACTCGGGGTTCTAAGAACCTTACAGGATAGTGTAAGATCAAATTTGATCAAAATCTGATTAGAAGAATCAGATGACGTTTACCTGAGAGATGCTAAATTAAGTGGGATCAATTTTAACCTTATAAATATACTAAAGGCTGTTTGGACATATAAAAAGTCACGCTCTGCGGTTGAAGAAACCTCGGGAGCCCCGTGGGCCCCAGTGACCCCCCTCTATCCCCAGCTCCTGGTCTCCGTCTGCCGGCCTGGGTCGGTCCTACACTCCATTTCTTGGCTTCTGCATCTTCTCTTCCACTAGAACCTTTATAACATGCAAAGGACTGTGCTAAGAACTTCTGTGGCTCCTCAAATTGCTTCATTTCCTAAACCCCCAGAGAAATTCAGCAGCGCTTGAGTTGTTTTTTCTCTTCAGGAAAGAAGGGCAGGCACTACACAGCCCTTTCTGTATGCAGACACAGTGTCTGGCCCGGGCAGTGGGCCCCGTGGATGCCTGCTGGGTGCGCGCTCTTCCTCTCTGCTTCACGTGTCTGCGAAATTAGTAAAGCAATGCTGGCTAAAACCTGCTTCAGAAACTGGAGTCCTGCCAACGCTGATGTCACAAGAGGAAACCTAAACTGTGTTTGCATCAAGGAAACCCATTATCAGTGGGAGATGAACCCAACCAGGCTGTGGAAAGGGAGGCTTCAGCTTCCACTGACGACACAGCAGGGACACCCTAAGCTGACACAGGAGCGATGCCAGCGCCCTGCCAGGCTGGATAGAGGCTGGCTGTGATGGAAACATGACACGCACACCTGGATTAAGTTAGCTCTTTATGTATGCAACCCGGACAGCCTATGGAGAAAAATGTCACAGAGGCATCAGGGACACAGGGCTTCCTCAAGTCTTCTTCCCCTTCTCTTCATAGTTTCAGTCTGCAAGCTAGATTAGATAATATACACTGTCAATTAAAAAAAAAAAGCAAACTAAATTAAAAAAATAACTCCCAAGGCAGGGTTCTGTACAGAATTCCTAAGAGTTCAAATATTCCCACTTCGGAGACCATGGAGGGCAGGTTGGTTGGCTTTGCAGGGGAAAGCGCATCAAGGGGAGGGCTGGAGCATCACAGGTCTCCAGGGCAATGGACTGCCTCCTGTGCCCTTGGGGAGCACCACACTCCCCTGACCTAGGTCACCTCCTGTGTCTCTGGTTCCAAAGGCCCCGCGGCCCTGGTGGTGCCGGGGGGCTTGGCTACAGCCTGAGCTCGCGGTCGGGCTTCACACTGAAGGGCTCCAGGCGCTCGGCCTCGGGCAGCAGGCTGTTGAGTCGCTCCAGTAGCGGTACCGTCTGGTCGATGCCCATCTGGATGCGACGCAGGATGGCCGACATCTCATTGACCTTCTGGATCTGCTCGGCGTATTTGGCATACCTTTTCTGGCGCTCCTGCATGAAGCTAAAGAGGGTTTCTACAGACAGATCCATCTGCAGGGGCAAGAGAAGTGAGACACGTTCAATCCCGTGGAAACAAGTCCCAGCGAGAGGATGGTCGGGCTGGCGGGGGGTGGCGGTGGGGCTGGGGGGGCTGGGGCGTGGCGAGCAACAGGTGCGGACCACGGGCCACGTGGAGGACGACCAGCGTTCCTGGAAGTGGAAGCCTGGGGGACGAAAACCTTCCCGAATGTGGCTGGAACCCTCTGCAGGGGGAGTGAGGTGAAAGCCCCCAGGTCCCGTTCTGGGTGTGTAAGCCACTTAGTCCTAGGTGAGGCCCAGGGAGTTTCTAGCTCTTTTTCTCTATAGAAAGAATCCTGGGCTGGGAAATCAGGCAGATGGGGTTTGACTCTGGCTCTGCCATTGGTATAGATGGAGAAGCTCTATAAGTCAGCAAAAACAAGGCTGGGAGCTGACTGTTTGCAAAATTCAGACTTAAAGTGAAGAAAGTAGGGAAAACCACTAGGCCATTCAGGTATGACCTAAATCAAATCCCTTATGGTTATACACTGGAAGTGAGAAAAAGATTCAAGGGATTAGATCTGATAGAGTGCCTGAAGAACTATGGACAGAGGTTCGTGACACTGTATAGGAGGTGGTGATCAAAACCATCCCCAAGAAAAAGAAATGCAAAAAGGCAAAATGGCTGTCTGAGGAGGCCTTACAAATAGTTGAGAAGAGAAGAGAAAGACAAAGGAGAAAAGATATATCCATCTGAATGCAGAGTTCCAAAGAAAAGCAAGGAGAGGTAAGAAAACCTTCCTCAGTGAACAACGCAAAGAAATAGAGTAAAACAACAGAATAGGAAAGACTATAGAGATCTCTTCAAGAAAATTAGAGATACCAAGGGAACATTTCATGCAAAGATGGGCACAATAAAGGACCTAACAGAAGCAGAAGATATTAAGAAGAGGTGGCAAGAATACACAGGAGAACTATACAAAAAAGATCCTAATGACCCAGATAACCACGATGGTGTTATCAGTCACCTAGAGCCAGACATCTTGGAGTGTGAAGTCAAGTGGGCCTTAGGAAGCATCACTACGAACAGAGCTAGTGGAGGTGATGGAATTCCAGCTGAGCTATTTCAAATCCTAAAACATGATGCTGTGAAAAGTGCTGCACTCAATATTCCAGCTAATATGGAAAACTCAGCAGTGGCCAGAGGACAAGAAAAGATCAGTTTTCCTTCCAACCCCAAAGAAGGGCAATGCCGAAGAATGTTCAAACTACCACACAAATGCACTCATTTCACATGCTAGCAAAGTAATGTTCAAAATTCTCCAAGCCAGGCTTCAACAGTATGTGAACCAACAAGCTGGATTTAGAAAAGGCAGAGGAACCAGAGATCAAATTGCCAACATCCACTGGATCATAGAAAAAGCAAGAGAATTCCAGAAAAACATCTACTTCTGCTTCATTGACTACACTAAAGCCTCTGACTGTGTGGATCACAACAAACTGTGAAAAATTCTGAAAGAGATGGGAATACCAGACCATCTTCCCTGCCTCCTGCGAAACCTGTATGCAGGTCAAGAAGCAACAGTCAGAACTGGACATGGAACAATGGACTAGTTCAAAGTTGGGAAAGGAGTACATCAAGGCTGTATATTGTCACCCTGCTTATTTAACTTTTTTGCAGAGTACATCATGTGAAATGCCAGGTGGGATGAAGTACAAGCTGGAATCAAGATTGCTGGGAAAAACATCAATAACCTCAGATATCCAGATGATACCACCCTTATGGCAGAAAGTGAAGAGGAACTAAAGAGCCTCTTAATGAGGGTGAAAGAGGAGAGTGAAAAAGTTGGCTTAAAACTCAACATTCAAAAAACGAAGATCATGGCATCTGGTCCCATCACTTTATGGCAAATAGATGGGAAAACAATGGAAATGTGACAGATTTTATTTTCTTGGGCTCCAAAATCACTGCAGATGGTGATTGCAGCCATGAAATTAAAAGACGCTTGCTCCTTGAAAGAAAAGCTATGACAAACCTAGACAGTGTATTAAAAAAGAGACATTAGTTTGCCGACAAAGGTCCTCTCGTCAAAGCTGTGGTTTTCCCAGTGGTCATGTATGGATGTGAGACTTGGACCACAAAGAAGGCTGAGCGTCTCAGATCGATGGTTTTGAACTGTGGTACTGGAGAAGACTCTTGAGAGGCCCTTGGACTGCAGGGAGATCCAACCAGTCCATTCTAAAGGAGATCAGTCCTGAATATTCATTGGAAGGACTGATGCTGAAGCTGAAGCTCCAATATTTTGGCCACCTGATGCGAAGAGCCACTCATTAGAAAAGACCCTGATGCTGGCAAAGACTGAAAGCATGAGGAGAAGGGGACAACAGAGGACAGGATGGTTGGATGGCATCACCGACTCAATGGACATGAGTTTGAGCAAGCTCCGGGAGACGGTGAAGGACAGAAAAGTCTGGCATGCTGCAGTCCATGGGGTAGCAAAGAGTGAGACATGACTGAGCGACTGAATGACAACAATTGCCACTTGAGTTGCTAATACTCATCCTTCCTGTCTCAGGTTTCTCATCTGCAAAAATCAGGGGACTGATGGCAGATTTGCAGGGTTGTTGGGAGGACAAAATGAGATGAGGTGTGCTAACATACCAGCTCCAATACTTTGGCCACCTGCTGTGAAGAGCTGACACATTGGAAAAGACCCTGATGCTGGGAAAGATTGAAGGCAAAAGGTGAAGCGGGTGGCAGAGGATGAGATGATTGGATACCATCACCAACTCAATGGACATAATTTGAGCAAACCCTGGGAGATAGTGGTGGCTTCCCAGATGGCGTAGTGGTAAAGAACCCGCCTGCTAATGCAGAAGACATAAGAAACGTGGGTTTGATCCCTGGGTCGGGAAGATCCCCTGGAGGAGGACATGGCAGCACACTGAAGTATTCTTGCCTGGAGAATCCTATGCACAGAGGATCCTGGCGGGCCACAGTCCACAGGGCTGCAGGCAGTCAGACATAACTGAAGCGACTTAGCAGACACACACCCATGCGTGGGAGACAGTGGAGGACAGAGGAACCTGGTGGGCTGCAGTCCATGGGGTCACAAGGAGTCGGACATGACTTAGGGACTGAACACCACCACCACCCCAGCTCAGGGCTCAGCCTAGCACTGAGGACTTTTACAATTCACTTGGTCCTCCGTCCTTGCTGCGGAGCACAGTCAATCTACATGAGCTGCCGGGAGGGAGTGGCACTCTCTGCCAGAACCACAAATGTCAACCAAGTCAAGTCAACACCATGAGAGGTAAATAGAGGACTGCTTCATGCACCCTCCCTCCAGTCAAACAAATTTGGGGTTCTGGGCTCCCCTTCTGGGATCTCTTTTCCTCCCTTGATGGGGTTCTTTGGAACCGATCATCTGGATAAAAACAGGGACAGTGTACCACCAGAGTGTCATATGCCCGTACCCTTCCTCTGCACAGTCCCACATCCACTCCCTCTCTGCCTGCTGCTGTTCCCTGACCAGGGAAGAAACAATCACACCACCAAGACTCAAGTTTCTGTCTCAAAGCGCAGATGCTCCCTCAGTCCTTCCTTCTTGTGTCTCCCAGGCAAGGCCCTTCCTAGCCCTGGTATCAGGCAAGGTGCTGGCAGACGCTCAATGCTTGTTTCCGCAGAGCCTGCGAGCATGGTGTGATAAAGACAAGCACAAAACACTCTAACCTCTAAGAAGGCCTGGCCTTCACTCTCTTGCCACTGCTCCTGACGACTAAGCCCTAATCCCTACTGTAGTATGTACCCATGAGCCCCAGGCACAGACTTCCTCTAGCATATCTGACACAGCTTTAGGCATTGTCAGGATTAATACAATTCGGAAGCTTTACCACTTTAACCCTTTCTATTCTGTATTGGAGTACAGCCGATTGACAGTGTGGTGAGAGCTTCAGGTGCACAGCAGTGACCCTGCCCTGCATCTTAGCATCTGGACAAACTGGAGCATCTTTACCTTTCCCATTTTTATTCTGGCACTGAGATTCCAACAAGGAAGCGTAAATACAACACAGAGACAGCAGACATTTACTGCCACACATCATGTGCGGTCCTAGCGATACGGATATTGAGAATCAACTGTTTACACCCACACAGCAGACTGTGTACATTAACATGACTTTTCTCTTCCACTCTCTTTGTTAACATGACTTTACTATTCTAGGAAACTCAGGCCCAGAAGGAGAAATGTTGCACATAACCTTGTTTCAGGAACTTTCAGCAAAACGATTTAAGTTCAAGAAAAAAACTATTGGATTTTCCCAACAGACAGAGAATGACTAGTCCTCATGACTCTTGCCTCAAAACCCTGGCCTTGCTGTGACCACATGACTAAGGACTAGTCCGCGGCTTGTACAGGAGGAAGTCTCTCATGGAGCTTCCAGGCGTCTTCCTTAAAAGTTAGCAGGCCTGCTCCTCCTCTTCTCCTTCATCCCCTCCCTCCCTCTGCTGATGCTCAAAGGCAGATGCAGTCCTCATGGGTCACAAGAATAACGAAGGTCACAATCCTTGGGTTGGCACAGCGGTGAACCAGATGAAGTCTGGGCCTATGAGGACTTTTGCCCAATGCAACTTTTCCCAGGAATGGGAAAGAACAACAAATTTCTGTATGAGCCACTGTAATTCCAGGTCTTGGTAAACCAGTGGGATTTAAACTTACACTGATAGAATGAATGTGATAGAGTCCCTACCCTTAGAACTTGCTGTTTACTCTTAAATTCATACTTTAAAACTTGCCCCACATATTCACACATTGTCACTGGTGGTAGTGTATTTCAAAGGGCAGGTGAAAAAGGAGATAAGATTATTTGTGCAAGTACAAGCTTTACTAAGACATGAGACATCTGTAGAAGGGGTTCAGACTCGTTCCAAATACCTGATGTGGATTTGCCCATCTGGCTGGTCCATTGCCAGCAATGGGTCCAAAATATTAGCAAATCAAAGCAGCAATATGCAAAATGGACAGTATATCATTACCAAGTGGGGTTTATCTAAAGGATGTAAGCTTTCTCAGCATCTGAAAATCAAAGTCATTTTGATATAATAAAGATTAAAAATCACAATCATTTCAAATCAATGCAGAAAAAGCACCGGACAAATTCATTTATAAAACATTTCAGCAAATTAGGAACAGAAGGGAACTCCCTCAATCTGACAAAGGTGTCTATGAAAAACCAACACTTAACATCATAGTGGCAGACAACAGTTTTCTCCCTAAGAGCAGGAATAAGGCAAGGATTCTTTCCTACTCTCGCCACTTCTATTCAGCATTATATTAGAGATCCTAGACAGTGCAATAAGACAACCAGAGGAAATAAAAGGCACAGGCACTGGATAGGAATAAATAAAATGGTCTTAATCTACAGATGACATGATAGTGTGCCTAGAAAATCCTATGGATACTTAGACCCAAAACCTAATAAAACCAACAAGTGAACTTAGCAGGGTTGCAAGACACACAGTTAATATACAAAAATCAATTGCATTTCTACATATTCGCAGTGAACAACCCAACAATGGAATGAAAAAATATATATAAAACTTAACAACTGCATGAACATCAACTTAGAGAAAATGCCAAAAAAATACGTATAAGACCTGAACACTGATATTACAAAACGCTGCTGTGAAAAATTAAAGGAGATCTCAAAAAATGGAGAGGTATATACCATGTTCATGGAAGACTAAATATCAAGATGTCAATTTTTACCAAATCGATTTATAGATTCATTTTCAATCTAAATCAAAATTCTAGATGGCTCTTTTTTTGGGGGTGGGGATTTGATTGGCTGATTGTAACTAAATAGAATGGTCAAAAGAAGTATGAAAAAGAACCAAGTTTAGGAAACTCCCTGATGTACTGTGGTTAGGATTCCAGGCTTTCACTGCAGTGGCTCAGATTCAATCCCTGGTTGGGGGACTGAGATTCCACAAGCTGTGCAAGGTGTGGCAAAAAAAAAAAAAAAAAGGCACAAAAGAAAGTTTGAGAGACTTATAGTACTTGTTTCAAGACCTAATATAAACCTACAGTAATCAGAACAGTGTGGTAGTGGCATGGAGACAGGCACATATAGACCAGAGTAACTGAAACGAGTGCAGAAATAGATCTAAACATATGTGGTCAGTTGACTGTTTTTTTAAACCAAAGTTTCCAAGGTAATATATTAGAGAAAAGAAAGTTTTTCAACAATTTATAGAACAACTAGATATCTATACAGAAAAAAAAACCTGAACCCCCACATCTCACTCCCTTCACAAAAATTAGCATGAAATGAATCACAGGCCTAAATACAGAATCTAAAACTATAAAACTTTTAGAAGGAAACACAGGAGAAAAACCTTTGCTATCCTATAGAAAGGAAAGATTTCTTAGGTCCGAAAAACATTAACTATAAAAAAAAAAAAAATGGTTAAACTGATCATTGAAGTTTTAAATTTTAAAATTTTTAAAAATTTAAAAAGAATTTTAAAATTTCTCTTCGAAAGATATCATTAAGAAAATGATAAGCCAAGACACAGACTATTATATATATATGTGTGTGTGTGCGTATATATGTATATATACGCACACACACACATATATTCAGAATATGTAAAGACCACTTACAACTCAATATTAAGAAAAAAAAAATCCAAGTTTCTTTTTTCTTTTTTTTTTCAGGAGAATTGACCTGGGCCTTTGTCTCATTAAAACATTCATTGAATTTCTAAAGAAAATCTGCTTTTAAGATCTTTTTGCATGTATGCTTAATCACTTAGTGGTATCCAACTCTTGGAGACCCTTTGGACTGTAGCCCGCCAGGCTCCTCTGTCCATGGGATTGTTCAAGCACGAATACTGGAATGGGTGACCATTTCCTTCTCCAGGGGGTTTTCCCGACCCAGGGATAGAACCCACATCTCCTGAGTCTCCTACCTTGCAGGCAGATCCTTTAACCGCTGAGCCATCAGGGAAGCCCTAAAAAGGAGAATCAAGATCCCTTCCAGGAAAGTGAGCCTCCAACTGATCAGCTGAATGTCAACTGAATTTATTATGAAGGAAAGGAGGGGAGCCCCTGGAAATGTCTGGGAGCCCAGGGAAAGCTTGAAGTAGGTGAGCTTGCCGGAGGTGAGCTTGAAGTAGAATCTGGATCTCGGGTAAAAAAGTAAAACTTGCCTGAAGACTGAATCCATGGGCACTGCTAAGTAAGGTGGACTACAGATCAGGAAAAAGAGAAGCTAGATATTAACCAGACAGCATTTTCCACAGAACTCCCAGGGGGAAGCCCCGACACAGTGTGGAAAGAAGACATCGTGGTCAACGGCCATATCACTGTGAAGACACTGCAGGCATTTTGTCCACGATCAAGATGACCCTGGATGCCACCCCTGTCTATGCTATCTATGTCTCTAGATAGCTACTGCTCCCAGATGAGAAGTGGCTACGCATGACACCAGCACCCACGGGGCTGAGCACTTCACTGGGGAGGGACCTGTTTCACAGATGCTCCTGTCCTTGCTGAGCTGGGGTGGCAGAAAAGCACTCGGTGGTTTTCAGATCCATTGGTTTAAACCCTCAACAGCTGACCTCCTAAGGTTTTGCCAGAGCTTTCACCTAAGGTGTGAACTGACCATCCAGACCCTGCAAAATGACCTGCTCAGACATCTGAGGCATTTCTGAGCTGGAGCTGCGTGACTCACAAGTCACTCTGAGAGCAGTGGGCTTCTCTCAGAAGTTGGGCATGGGCTTCAGGAGAAACAACAAAATAAAGGGTTACTGTGAGCACGTCACCATTCTAGCTTTACGGCTGACTGTATATAGCTTGCAGCTGAAGACAGTGCTGTCAGACAAAACTGGGTTAAAATCTCGGTTGTGCATATGACTGATCATCTTTGTGACCTTGAACCAATTACTTAACCTCTTCGACCTTCAGTTTCTTCACCCTTAAACTAGGCATAATGTTAGGACTTACCTCATGTGATTAATGTGAGGAATAATGAGATAACACGCACAAACACACAGAAGAGCCCCAGATAAACACATTACCAAAAACATGAGAACTGAAAGAGAAACTATGTCTAGAAACCTCTTTCTCATGAGAAATGGAAAAGCAAGATTAAGTAAATACGGGCAGAGAAAATGATGACCTTTGAAGATATCCACGTAGGCGCACGTATCTCTGTTTTATAAAGCGCCTGGTGGTGCAGTGCCTGAGACTGTGCTCCCAATGCAGGAGGCCCGAGTTTCATCCATCATCAGGGAACTGATCCCACATGCTGCAACTAAGAGTTCTCAGGCTGCAACTAAGACCCAGTACAGCCAAATACATAAAGAAAGAAAAACATTAAAAAAAGGAATTTTAAAGGCGGGTGAGCAACTTTTATGCCTCACCACTATTACACTATCTTCAAGGTTTACACAATCACTCAGAGGACAATCTACCATTGCGTTTTTTGCTGGTAAGTTTTATTTTTGTTCTGAGCTTCTGCTACTGAAAATCTTACAACACAGTCACATTACTTACCCACCAAGTTTCCTTACAGAAACATTTCACACTATGTAATAACTGAAATCATTATTTACCTACAAGTCCTTCCGTATGTTTTTGATTTATATGTTCAGCCATGAGAATGAGTTACTATTACCACTGTTTGGTGCTACCAACATGGTAAAATAAAAATATATACATATACTTGCATGTATATATACATTTTTCAAAAAATATTTTGAAAGCAAGCAGAAGAGCTTCAATAGACGATATCCTCTCTAGCGAGAGTACAATGCTTCAAAAATTATTTTTTAAAATTTCCTGATAGAATAAGCTTTGATGCTAGTTTGGGAAAGGTAGGTCATCCCATGGAAGATGTCTAAATGCTTCATGGAACTTCCCTTTCAAAGTAAAGATAACCTTGTCAAAGTAGTGATACATACTTCAAGAGTAAACAGCCCTAAGTTAGAAAAAAGATGCATGACAACAGCAAGAGCTTCAGAAAGAAGAGTGTACATCTTCTAAATTCTAAAACCCTAAGCTGTAGATAGGTTCAAGATGGTAAAAAGAAAATTTAACTTTTTCACAGATCAAAAGAAAATGATTAGACAAACCGTGTTTCACAGTTAACAAAATTCAACTCTATACAATCAACAGATTATTGCTTTTCCTCCTCTTCTTAAGTTACTTAAGTCTTTTTTAAAAAAAAAACTGTTAAAAAAAGACTGCTTAAGGACTTAGGACTCACCTGGTGGTCCTGTGGTTAGGAATCTGACTTGCAATGCAGGAGACACAGGTTTGATCCCTGGTCTGGGAACTAAGATCCCACATGCCTCGGAGCAAGTAAGCCCACACACGGCAACCAGTGAGCCTGTGCGCCCCCAGCACACGATCGCACACGATGCAACCAAGACCCAACGCAGCCTCAATAAATATTTTTTAAAAAAGATTGCTCAAGAACTTGAGACTCTATTTTAAAAAGTCACTCATTTTTTCCATCCTTTAAAAGTAATGTTCAGCTTTTAATGTGATGTCTCAGTTAACTTAAGCTTTAAGGTCAATTTTTATTTGGTCTCAAATAGTCCACGTTCTCTGTATTCATTCTGCCTTTAAATTCTGGTTTCCCAAGTTGGTCAATTTAGGAATATGGAGGTTGGGAGCTAGAGGCCACAATGGGCTGAGGCCAGCGAACCAAGGGCTTTCTGCCCTCTCCTCACATTTCAAATCCAGTCCCAGCTTTGTTCCTTTGTATAGATATCCTTCAGCGCTCCCAAGTGTAATGAATACGCAGGGGTACACAACTCTGCTCTTTTATTATAATTTTTGTTTCTAGCTAGAGGGGTGAAATGGAAAACTGAGAATTCATTCTAGTTTACATATATCCAAATAATGAATTCTCAGGTGTGTAACAATCTATAGGGATGTGGCCAAGGCTTTAATGTTTTTTTGGAGATGGGCATATCACTGGTTTTTAGCAATGCAGGCTTACCCCCCAATCCTTGACTTGGCTAATAATTCACTACCATAGAAAGACAGAAGTCAGAAGGCTTGAATTTAAATACTACTATCTGTGTGAGCCTGAGTTTCTACTTCTTAAAAATGGGAATAGTAATACCCGTCCATCATCCACCTATTATTTTACAGTAGTGTTATGAAGATTACAAATGAGACGATATATTGAAAATGACTTAAAAAGAGACCAGAACTATAAAAATGTAAACTTATATAAGAAATACCATCAGATGGCCAAATCTGTTTGGAGATCTGTTTTTCATAAGTACTAACATAAAACTAAGAAATTCCCCAATTATATGATCACATTCAAAAGAAACTGCTTCAGTGCTTTATAAAAAGCTTCACTCTTTCTCCGATTCTAAATCTCAGAACTACTGATTGTGATTAGAGAGCAGCTGACATAACCAAGTAAATTAGTACTGTCCCAAGGGCAAAATCTGGGGCTGCAAACATACAGCTTGAAATTCTGTCCAGTGGGCACACAGAAAGGTGCTCAACATCTTCAGTCACTAGGAAAACGAAGATCAAAACCACAAACAGCTACAACTTGACACTCACTAGGATGGCTGAAATAAAAAGCTAGGCAGCAAGTGCTGGTGAGGACACGGAGAAACTGGAATCCTCATGCACAGCTGGTGGGAACGTGAATGCTACGGCACACTTTAGTTTCTCCAAGAATTAAACACAGGGTGACCATTAAATACCACACGACCCAGCAATTTTATTCTTTGATAGATATACTCAAGAGAATTGAAACAGCTATTCACAGAAAAACCTGCAAGCAAATGTTCATGACAACATTATTTCATAATACTCACAAAGCAGGAACAACGCAAATGCCCATCAACTGGGAAACGGATAAACCAAATTGTGATATATCCATACAACAGAATAGTGCTTAGTCATAAAAAGGGAAGCGATACTGATATAAGCCACACCATGGATGAACTCTGAAAACACTATATTAAGTGAAAAGCCAGATACAACAGGCCACACCTTATGATTCCATGTATGTGAAATGCCCAGAAAAGGCGACTCAGAGAGACAGAAAGGAGATTAGTGGTTGCCAGGGGTGGGAGAATGGGGCGTGGGGAGTGATGGCTAATTTATACAGTGCTTATTTTGGGGGGTGATGAAATGTTCTGGAATTAGATAGTGATACTGGCTACTCAAGTTTGTGAATACACCAAAAACCACTGAAGTGTATCCTATAAAACAATGAGAGGTACCTCAAACTCAAGTTCTTAATCATTGCCTGGAACCTTCCTTCAGTTCAGTCACTCAGTCGTGTCCAACTCTTTGAGACCCCATGAACTGCAGCACGCCATGCCTCCCTGTCTATCACCAACTCCCAGAGTCCACCCAAATCCATGTCCATTGAGTCAGTGATGCCATCCAACCGTCTCATCCTCTGTTGTCCCCTTCTCCTCCTGCCCTCAATCTTTCCCAGCATCAGGGTCTTTTCCAATGAGTCAGTTCTTCTCATCAGGTGGCCAAAGTACTGGAGTTTCAGCTTCAACATCAGTCCTTCCAATGAATACTCAGGACTGATTTCCTTTAGGATTTGTTCTTTTTAAAAATTTTTTTGTTTTATTTATTTTTTAGCCATGCCACATGGCATGCAGGATCTCAGTTCCCCAACGAGGGGTGGGACCCACATCCCCTGCAGTGGCTGTGCCGAGTCTCTAACCACCAAGCCACCAGGGAAGTCGCATTCCTGACTTGTCCCTGCACTGAACCCATAATGTCCACCTTCCTAACGTCACTCTGACTGGAAGCATCTTCTGGAGGTCTTTCTTCAGCTTTAAGAACCTGACGCTGTGGCTTCATTCTTGAGCTTTCACACATCTGCTACCTCCTGATTTTGCCTGTGACCCATATGATCAGCTGTCTCCACTTCAGAAAATGGACTGCCCCTTGCTGTCAACCAAAGTTTGGCCCATTCTAGCCCACCATCATCCATCCATTCTCATGGGGATTCAGACAGATTATAAAAGTGAGGGTTTCCTAGGTTGCAACAAAAACTCTTCCAAGTCAACTCTATGGTTTCTGGCTTTCTGACCCTTCTCCAGACGACCATCCCCGAAGAGGACCGGGAGCTCTCTGTGGGAATCTTCTCCGGGGTGCCACCCTCTTGCACAACAGACAGATGACAGGCAGATGTTTTCATCAATTATGCCATAGGCTTGATGACATCAATTACCACACACTGGATGTTCTGATGTGACTATTTCCAAAGGCAATTGTTTATGGTGACTCTTACAGATAAGAGTAAACTCTTGCCACTTATTCTCACATCACACCTTTGATCTGTAAGTCAGACAAGCAGGGAAATCCTTCCCTGGCAAATCTCAGTCTACAAGGTCTACCAAAAACAGGAACTGAAATCCATACTAGCTGGACTGTTTCTTGCAGTAATCTTGTACATCATATTAGGATAACTAGGAAGGTAGAACACAATATATAATTTAGTAATTCCCTAGGTATTTTAATGAATGTAATAAAATCACATAATAACAGGGACTTCCCTGGTGGTCCAGTGTTGAAGAATCCACCTTGCAAGTGCAGGGAACATGGGTTCGATCCCTGGTTGGGGAACTAAGATTCCATCCTGCAGAGCAGCTAAGCCCACACACCACAACTACGGAGTCTGAGCATCACAACTAGAGAATCCATGCACTGCAATAAAAGATCCCGGACGATGCAACTAAGACCTGACGCCGCCAAATAAATAAAAGTATTTTTTAAAATAAAATAATGTTTAACAGTTACAACCACTGCCCACTGTGGATGCACGCTCCGTTGCTTCAGTCGTGTCCGACTCTTTGCAACCCCGTGGACTGCAGCCCCCTAGGCTCCTCTGTCCATGGGGATTCTCCACGCAAGAATACTGGAGTGGGTTGCCATGCCCTCCTCCAGGGGATCTTCCAGATACAGGGATCTAACTGACGTCTCTTAAGTCTTCTGAAGTGGCAGGTGGGTTCTTTACCACTAGCGCCACCTGGGTGAGTACCAATTAAATGTCAGGCACTGTACTATATACCACAGATACATTATCTTTATTTCTCACAAGAGGCCTATAGGGAAAATAGTCTTCTACTAGAGCTGCAGAATCAGGGGTCAGAGATCATAAAATGTGTCCAGGGTCACACAGCTCATCCTAGCAGTAAAGTCAGAATTCAAACTTATGCTTTTTAAGCCTAATCTCCCCCTATCTTTTCTTCAGAGCCCATTAATTCAAATGATTCACTTCAATGAAATATATACCATGTTGGGCCACGTGTTCAGGACCTTCTTGATACCCTTGACAGATGCATTAATATGGCAATTTTCACAGTTTTCCAGTAGAGTGAAAGGACACTTTTGTTCCTAATTTAAGCACCACCATTTCTTTTTTTAATAACAAGGAGAACAAGCTGCCAGACCTAACACGAACATTCACAAAACAAAAACCAAGAGGAGACCAAAGGGAATACACTATTTATTAGCAGATAAACTTGAGTGACATTTTCTCTGGCAAAGTCTGCTTGTACATTTTGTACTCTGACATTTCACTTATACAAGCATTTCACAATCCTTGACTTCACCGAGGGGGCTCAGAACATGGAGTTTTAGCACAGCAGGGGGCCTCAGAGATCATCTCGTCCCACCCCTCCTCACTTTACAGAAGGAGGCCACCCCGGAGAGGGTCAGTCCACACGGCACGGACTGCCGGCGCCAGGGCCAGACTCCAGATCTGATCAAAGGGCCGCCCCACCACACTACCACCAGCTTTTCCACAGTGAGCTCTACCTGGTCAAACGGACTGTCAGTGTGTGTCACAACCATGACCTAAAACAGGAGTTTTCCAGATTCACAGACACAGAGGACAGACTTCGGTGGTCAGGAGGGGAAGGGGAGGGATGGATTGTGAGTTTGGGGTTCAGTCCAGTTCAGTCGCTCAGTCGTGTTCGACTCTTTGCGACCCCATGAATCGCAGCACACCAGGCCTCCCTGTCCATCACCAACTCCCGGAGTTCACTCAGACTCACGTCCATCCAGTCAGTGATGCCATCCAGCCATCTCATCCTCTGTCGTCCCCTTCTCCTCCTGCCCCTAATCCCTCCTAGCATCAGAGTCTTTTCCAATGAGTCAACTCTTCGCATGAAGTGGCCAAAGTACTGGAGTTTCAGCTTTAGCATCATTCCTTCCAAAGAAATCCCAGGGCTGATCTCCTTCAGAATGGACTGCTTGGATCTCCTTGCAGTCCAAGGGACTCTCAAGAGTCTTCTCCAACACCACAGTTCAAAAGCATCAATTCTTCTGCGCTCAGCCTTCTTCACAGTCCAACTCTCACATCCATACATGACCACAGGAAAAACCATAGCCTTGACTAGACGAACCTTTGTTGGCAAAGTAATGTGTCTGCTTTTGAATATGCTATCTAGGTTGGTCATAACTTTCCTTCCAAGGAGTAAGCGTCCTTTTAATTTCATGGCTGCAGTCACCATCTGCAGTGATTTTGGAGCCCAAAAAAATAAAGTCTGACACGGTTTCCACTGTTTCCCCATCTATTTCCCATGAAGTGATGGGACCGGATGCCATGATCTTCGTTTTCTGAATGTTGAGCTTTAAGCCAACTTTTTCACTCTCCACTTTCACTTCCATCAAGAGGCTTTTGAGTTCCTCTTCACTTTGTGCCATAAGGGTGGTGTCATCTGCATATCTGAGGTTATTGATATTTCTCCCAGCAATCTTGATTCCAGCTTGTTTCTTCCAGTCCAGCGTTTCTCATGATGTACCCTGCATAGAAGTTAAATAAGCAGGGTGACAATATACAGCCTTGACGTACTCCTCTTCCTATTTGCAACCAGTCTGTTGTTCCATGTCCAGTTCTAACTGAGATTTCTCAAGAGGCAGGTCAGGTGGTCTGCTATTCCCATCTCTTTCAGAATTTTCCACAGTTTATGTGATCCACACAGTCAAAGGCTTTGGCATAGTCAATAAAGCAAAAATAAATGTTTTTCTGGAACTCTCTTGCTTGAGTTTGGGGTTAGCATATGCAAACTAGTACATACAGGACGGATAAGCAACATGGTGCTACCGTATAGCGCTGGGGGCTATATTTAATATCCTAGCATAAACCATGATGGAAAAGAATACAGAAAAAGAGTGTATATAACTGAATCAGTGCTGCAGAGCAGACACAAGACCGCAAACCAACTATGATGATGTGCGTGCTTGGTCTATACTTCCATCATAAAGAAATACATATATAAATAAATAAAAGTTTCTCAAGACACCATTTCCGGCCAAAAGGAAAATAAAAGCCTATTGTGAACTGATGTCAAACTCAAATGACAGGGTCCAATCAGTCAAGCGTCTCCACGTCCGTTAGGAACAGGAACATGCTCAGGTGGCCTCAACCTGCAGCTAGGAGGGTCTCACTCCCAGTGGCAAGCATCTCTGTGTCCTGGAATCACAGAAGCCTCCTCCTGCTCCTGAGTAGTCACCATTTCCTGTTGTGCAAGCGACAAACAATGGGCAGACGGTGGCCAGTGTTTCCATTCATTACACCACAGGCTGAATGGCATCGATTACCACATAATGGACATTTCACAGTGACCCTGCTTCCTTTGTTCAAACAATGTATCTAAGTGTCTCAGCAAAGGAACCCATTCTATTTGGGTCTTTAAGAGAATGAAAAGAGGAATCTCAGGAATAATTGCATCACTTTGCCCCAGTAATGATTTTATGACTTGTCCAACTTCCCATGTGCCTTCTTACCCTTGGAGGTGTTATGTCCAGGCAGGATGAGAGGGAAGAAACCTCAAAACCTTTAGGTGGGTCTCAAAACTCAGTACATCAATGTCAGGCGGATCACCCCACACCCGGCTGCCCTGCCCTGGAAATGGGCTAGAAAGTGACACTGAAAGGCAGCCAAAAAGGAAGAGAAACACATCAGGGTCAAAATCAAAGCTCAAGGGCAGAGACTCCATTCCTCCCTCCGCACTGGGAGACTCTCCCTGGACTCTACAAAAGTGCAGGGCCATAAACATCCTAGAACAGGGGTCCCCAACCCCCGAGCCCCAGAACGGTATTGGTCCATGGCCTGTTAGAAACAGGGCCTCACAGCAGGAGATGAGCAGTGGGCAGGCAGGCAAGCCAGCAAAGCTTCACCTGTGTTAACAGCCGCTCTCCATCCCTCACGTTACTGCCTGGGCTCCACCTCCTATCAGATCAGCGGTGGCATAATAAACATAATCAACTTGAATCACCCTGAAACCATCTCGCTCTCCCCTGCCCCGCTGGTCCACGGAAAAATTGTCTTCCACAAAAGCAGTCCCTGATGCCAAAAAGGTTGGGGACCACAGTCCCAGAGGATCTTCTGCCTCCCTGGGAAGTCCCTGTTCTGCTTTCTCTCTCATTGAAGCCCCACTTTCCGTAGCCCTCCCGAGTGGGAGAGGGGCAGCACGAAACCACTGTCCAGCTTCCCCGACGGCGCCCCTCTGTCCGCCTTCATTTCTGCCACAGTCCTCTGAGATATTGGTAAAAACCCCTTTCTCAAAAAACTGACTGATCAGGAGCCTGGAAAAGTTAGCCTTAAACCGGCAGAGCTGGCATCTCCGCGATGGATACGTGGGGTCTTCAGGGTTATTTTCTTAAGTGTGGCTGCGTCCCATAAGGACTGTGTTTGAAATAAAAAAGGGTGCTATGAAACCATGGAAAGAATACTAGAAAGGAATATGGGATCAGGGAAAGAGAGCATTAAGTGTGATTAAGGAGAGGAGTTGGGGAGTAAAAAGCCTTTGGATAAAGAAGAAAAGACAGGGACTTCCCTGGTGATCCAGTAGTCAAGACTTCATTTTCCAATGCAGGGGGTGTGGGTTCAATCCCTGGTTGGGGAGTTAAGATTCCATTGCCTAGTGGTCAAAAAACCACAATATAAGACAGAAGCAATAGTGTAACAAATACAGACTTTAAAATAGTCCATATTAAAAAAAAAAATCTTAAAAAAAAAAAAGAAACAGAAAAAGACAGTAGAAAAAGCAAAGGCTGTGGAGTCTTCCATGTGGGTTTCAGATTCGGATTTGAGTGTCCGGCTCCACCATTTAACAACCACATGCCCTTAAATGTTTGCCTTTCAGGTCTCTGAACCCTGGTTTGTATCTGTCAGAAGTCTATGACAAGGTACATCGAATGCCTGCCCTAGACCCGGCGCAGGGTAAACACGTAAAAGACATTACAGTGGTCTTACTATTACGATTCTTACTCCCACATTAGGAGAAGGGCCGAAGGAGCCCTGCTAATAGACGGAAGTGGGTGGATGTGAAGACAATCTGGCAGGCACACAGTATAACCTGGACTCTCCTTCCCAGTGTCCAAGATTATAGGGAAATAAAAGTAAGTTTGTATGACCTAAGCAACACATTCACTATTTTAAAACCTGAGCTAAGGCAACCAACCACTGTAAAACTGGGTTAATAATGTGCTCTATCATCCCCTCACTTACGCAAATTGGACATGAATATAACCCTTTCTCTGACTTAGAGAACAGACTTTGGAGGCAGTGTGCAGGTAAATATTTTACACCTAACATCCTCTATGCTATGCTTGGGGAAAGAACCAGAGATACCCAAGATGAGACAGTGATGATGCTGATGATAAAGTTTATACTAACATAATCATCCAGTTGACCTCAAGTGACACCAGAGTCTGTGCTCTTAATCACTGTGCCAGGTGACCTCTCCTGACATGCGAGCGCCTGGCACAGAGTCCGGAGGCCCATGTCATTGACACCTCAACTCCCCTACACAGACTCATGCAGGGAACACTTCCTCGGCACGAGGGGAGAAATGAGGCAGAGACCCCTTGTCCGGGCAGAGCAGGAGTGTTTTTAGACAGGCTGTTGGCATATCCGGAGGGGGATGGAGATGCACCGGGCAGAGATGGGAGCAGAGTCCAGCAGAAGGGAGCAGACAGAGGGCATAGAGCAAGAATGGAGACCAGAGGAACACCCAAAGCGAGTGGATTCTGTGGCACACAAGTGTGGCAATTACAAGACGGAAAGGCAGGTATGTGGTGCAGGGAGTCTTGGTCTCAGCAAGGGTGAAGGAGAAAATGGCTGATAAAAGACTGAAATAATGCCATTTGCAGCAACACAGATGGACCTGGAGGTTACCAAACTAAGTGATTCAATATACACACTACAATATATAAAATAGATACTGTATAGCACTAGGGACTAGACTCAATATTTTGTAATAACCTATTAGGGAAAAGAATTGGAAACAGAATATATATGTAGGTATATGTATGTATAACTGAATCACTTGGCTGTACACTTGAAATTACTACAACATTGTTATCAACTATATTTTGATAAAAAAATTTAAAAAAAAGAAAACAGCTGAGGTGTACTAGGATGCTTCCCTGATAGCTCAGTTGGTAAAGAATCCACCTGCAATGCAGGAGACCTGGGTTTGTTCCCTGGGTTGGGAAGATCCCCTGGAGAAGGGGAAGGCTATCTAATCCAGTATTCTGGCCTAGAGAATTCCACAGACTGTATAGTCCATGGGGCTGCAAAGAGTCGGACTCGACTAAACGACTTTCACTTTCACTTTGGGCTATGATGCGGGAATAAATCCCTACTAAATGCTATTTTAATTATGCCACTAACGCTCATTCTTCTACAGTAACATCCTGTAAGAACTCCATTGGTGGTCTTACTGCATTTTAAAGAAATGACTTTTACTCACTAAAAGAATCCTTTCATTTACACAGCTCCTTAGATTCCTGCAGAAAGCTTGCATCTTCACTGTCCCATTTGCTCTGGAATACAAGTTGGCTGTCGCCTTAATTTTCTGCAAGAGCAGCTCTAGCAATGGTTGGATACATCCATGGACAAGTGTCAAGCTCTCTACTCATGTGCAGAATGAGCCCTGGGGAGTGAGGCCAGGATGGCATCTAAAATCTCATTATACCGGGATTACCCCGGTGGTCCAGTGGTTAAGACTCTGCGCTCCCACTACAGGGCACATGGGTTCGATCCCTGGTCAGGGAACTAAGATCCCATGTGCCACATGGCGAGGCCGAAAGAAAATAAAATGATGGAGCATTTTAAAAAATAAATTAAAAAATATAAAAATCTCACAATACCAAAATACAGTCTGTCAACAAGAGCAGAAAAAAGTTAACTGTTGTCTCAAGCTCTAGGGATACTTCCTCAAGAAAACCTTTGGGAATCCTTGAGATCTGAAAGAATGAGAGATTTTTTAAAAGGAGTTTGGCTCTGGAAGTGTCCTCCCAAGAAACAATAGAGACAGCAAACGAGTAGGTACTGTGACTGTCATTGGTCGGAACACTTGTGATAACTTTTAGGTGTAGACAGTTGTGAGGAAGAGCCCTCCTGGCTTGCTTTGTACTAGCCAAGAGGTCACTATATCAATGGTTCTTTTCTAATAAGACCTTCTGGGCCTACCCTACCTAAAATTTACACCCCACTGACATTTCAAATCCTTTTTCTTGCTTTCTATTTTGATTCTTGGCATTTTTCTTACATGTGATATGTAAAACTACTTTTTTCATCTTGTTTATTATCTGTTTCCTCAATGGAACGTTAAGGTCTATGAGGAAGGGAGTCTGTCTCTTTTGTTCAGCAATACATCCTTACCACCTGGAGCAGAGCCTGGCCCAGAGCTGAATGAGTTCAGAAACGAAGCGAACATGGAGAGGTACATGCATAGAACATTCTGAAAAGCATATTCTTATCTCAGTGAGTGAAAAAGCAGCAGCCAAGGAGACAGAACCCTAATAAGGCTCATATAAAAGAGAAAAAGAGAAGAGAATTACTCTAAGTTGGGGGAAAAAAAATGTGCGTTCAAGATAGAGATTCATTAAAAAGGAAAACAAAACGAACCAGGCTAAAAGCAAATACTGGTCATCTCATCACTAAAGTTAGCAACCATGGCTAACTGTCATATTTGCCTCTAATCTTTTGAAAAAAGAGATTTAACATATCTGAAATCCTATTAACTACATAATGTGTATTAATTTTTTCCACTTAATGATTTAACTGTTTGCTTAATATCACTTGATTTTCACTGACAGGAGGACCTAATCAAGTGAAATTTACTTGGGACCTTGGGGCCTTGCACCAACCCCTGTGAATCTCAAAGTTAGAATGAAGATGCAGTTTAGAATTATAAGTTCAAAGATGGCACAGAGGGGCTTCCCTGATAGCTCAGTGGTAAAGAATCCACCTACCAATGCAGGAGACACGGGTTCAATCCCTGGTCTGGGAAGATCCCACATGCCACAGAGCAACTAAGCCCATGCACCACAACTATTAAGCATGTGCTCCAGAGCCCAGGAACTGTAGCTACTTAAGCCCGAGCACTCTAGAGCCTGTGATCTGGAACAAGAGAAGCCGCTGCAGTGAGAAGCCCTCACACTGCAAAGAAGAGTAGCCCCCGCTCACTGCAACTAGAGAAAAGCTCACACAGCAACAAAGACCTAGCACAGTCAAAAATAAATAAAGTTACAAAAAAAAAAAAAGACTAGAAAGAAATTGAAAAAAAAAAACAAGATAATGAGATGTTAAAAATGTAGCCCCAAACCACCCTGGGCACACGACAGACTACATTTCCCAGCCTCCTCTGGAGTTAGCTGTGGCCATGTGACTGAGTTCCAGCCAAAGTGACCTGCAACATTTATAGGTCTGATCTAGGAGAACCCTGCATCTGTGCTACTCCGCTGTTTTCCCCTCCTGCCAACTGGAATGCTATCAGCAATGTGGCCTTTGGATATGGCAGGGCCATAAAACGGGAGGAGCCTTGAATTCCTAACTCAATGGAGGAGTCACCTGCTAATCAGAAACATCCACCCTGAATACGAGCAAAAAATAAACTTCAGCAGCATTTGAGCCATTACACATTCTTGAGTCTATTTATAGCTGCAGTCTAGCCTACATTTACCTAATGCGTGGCTGTGTGCTTAATCGCTCAGTTGTGTCCGTCTCTTTGTGACCCTTTGGACTGTAGCCTTCTAGGCTTGTCTCTCCATGGGATTTTCCAGGCAAGAATACTGGAGTAGGCTGCCACTCCCTCCTCCAGGGGATCTTCCTGACCCAGTGATCGAATTCACATTTCCCGTGTCTCCTGCACTGGCAGGCAGATTCTTTACCCCACTGAGCCATCAGGACATTTACCTAACAGAACCCTCATAACCTTTATTTTCTGTAACAGAATAAGAAAGCTTATCAGTCACTATGACAAAGACATTGACACACGTGAAGAATATATTAACTTGTTCATTTAACAAGCATTTATTAAATGTCTACTATGTGCCAGGCATGTGCTGAGCATCGCAGCTACATTCAAATGTATTAACACATTATTGATCGGGAGATTTTTGCAGAAGCTAACACCTGTGGCTGATTTATTTTGCAAGTGAAGACTGAAAGTCTCCAGTCAGTAATGTTTGGGTAACAAAAGACCTATTTATACATCTCTGGCCAATAATGTGTTACACTTCCTTATTTTTCTTCATGAAAGAGGCACAGGACAGGACTGTCTTTCCCTGGTCCTACTTCCAATTCCGTTACCATGTGCCCGGAATACTGCTCACCTGCTGGCTTATAGACTGCAGTTCCTCTGGCTTTCCTCACGAGAGAGGTGGCTGAGGGGCCTCCAACATCACCCATCCTCGCAGGCTGGAAAACGAGCTGGGGAAGAGAGTGGAGTGGGGCTCTGCGCCTGGCCCGTGAGGCCTGTACTAGGAAAGCTGGCCGAGCCGGCTGTCCAGGGGCACGACTCGGGCAGCTGACCTGGAGGCAAACGGGGCTGCTGCTCACACATGCTTCACATCAGTATCCAGAGCCTGAATGGAGGGGAATCTCAAAGCAGTCTCATAATTGGGTTTTGCTCAGGCCTCGCCAAAACACACAGGCCCACATTTCCAAGAGGCGAATAATAAACTTGATTGGGCCTTTGTCCAGGATTTCTGCCTTTTGGCAGGCCAGCGCTGGTGCAGAGGAAGTGAGGGGCCAGGTCTGAGGAAGTGCTGTACGGCGTCCCTTACAGCCAGATACACCAGAATGTGCCCAATCCCTTAGCTGGATTTCCTGCCACACAGGGGACCAGCTGTGTTTCTTACTGGAGAGAAAGGCTGCCCAAAGGACAAGAAGGGAGCACAACTCTGTCCCAAGGGCTCAACCTGAAATTCACACCAGGGCAGCCTGTCAGACAGAAAGGAAACCCGGAACGTTCCAGAAATGCCTCGCCCTCAGCCTTTCAGCAAAAAGAAACCCAACATTTCAATGCTCTTGTCAAAATTTATAGCTTTAACCAATGCTGCCAAACCCATTTTATAATGTGAAGTCGAGCAAGCAGTGACCAATGCCAGGGTATGTTTAAAAGCAGCAACAGGAATCTAACAGTGTTGTCATTGGGAGGACATTTGGTTCAAGGTGGCAGGCAAAGGGTAACATCCTCACCTGGCCAGCGCTCACACAAAGCAGGCTTCTTGCTGAAGGGGCTCAGAGTGAATGCTAACACCAATTTAAACACGGATTCTCTGCAAACTGTGAGAAACTCACTTAACCTTGGTCAGCCTCTCCCCCAGCCCCATGGGAGGAAACATGGTACAGGAAGTCAGGTCAAATACTTGGAAAATGGCTCCAGCTGGGTCTCAAACATTACAGTATTGTCGACTGAAAGAAATCCCTGCCCAAGAACAAGAGCTCACTTCTTCCAACACTAGTTGAGAGCCTACAGCACGAAAAAGGAATAAAAACCCAATGATAAGGTTCTGTGGAAGTGGAATGTAAGTACTAAGGTAAAGCAAAAAAAGAGGATGGGAAATCAGATTCATCTTCTATTGTCTTAGTTATTAAGTCGGAGAGAAAGCTTGGACAAACCCCCAATAAACTCAGGGACCCTTAGTTTTCAGTGTGCCATGAAAGGGCTGAATTAGAGAAATTTGAGGGTGTCTTTATAATCCCACGTAATCATGTGGCTTAAGTGTCCATCTGAAAATGCTTCATTTGGATTAATGTTAAGGGAGCATGCTTTCAACACAGATAACGAAACACACAGAGGCTACCAGAATCACTCATGAATTTAGTTTTAAGGCCTTTAAGCAAGCACACAGAAACTGTAACAAAGGTAACCTAGCGGCTTCTAAACCGTGAACACATTCCCTCGCTGACGGCAACGGGCGGGGGCAGAAACGAGATCTAGGTCGGTGACTGTGAGCCGCTCAGTTGTCTCAACTGTGTCTTCCTTGGGCTTCCTTCCAGGTCTTTGCCACTGGCCTCCCTCCCCACGTCCCCGGCCCCTACGGAAAGCCCTTACGTTAGGAGGATGCACGTTCCTTTCTTCCTTAGCTTTCAGTAACCCCGATTTCAGTGGAAGATGTGACCTAAAACTGAAAGTGTCTGCCTGCCAACCTGAGTCCTTAACTAGAAACGATGAGATACCAACAGAAATCACTGGAACAATCAGAGGCGAGACATTCACAGCTTAGAGGCCGAGGACCACTCACGTGCCACATCCAGCTTTGCATTTCTCATGGTCCACACTCCACAGGCACCAGTTTGCTTTTTACAGAGCAGAACAAACAGTTAAATTAACTACAAAAACTCCAGACAGCACATATCTGTGGCATGAAGGAAATCAGGCAGGGCTTGCAGACTAGGTTAAAAATGATGAGTCGTGCCTCTGTGTAGTTCTTTGTGATACTCAGGTTGGTGAAAGTACTTAAGATGAGTCAATATTTAGGCTGCTGCTGGTATCAAGAAAGTTCACACAGGCCAATTCAGAGCATTAAGGTTAGGCTTTTCTCTCTCAGTCATTATTTTCTGTTGTTATTTTTTTTTCTATTAGTCATTATTTTTATTCAAAACAATAACAAGAGCTAATACCACAGTGTTTATTATATGGCAGACATGGTCCCGTACTTTACACAGAGTAACTCATTTAACCCTTACCAGTCAATGGGGTCGCTAAGAGTCGGACACGACTGAGTGACTTCACTTTCACTTTTCACTTTCATGCATTGGAGAAGGAAATGGCAGCCCACTCCAGTGTTCTTGCCTGGAGAATCCCAGGGACGGGGGAGCCTGGTGGGCTGTCGTCTATGGGGTCGCACAGAGTGGGACATGACTGAAGTGACTTAGAGTAGCATAGCATAGACCTTTCTGAGGCAGACTACTATTTTTATCCTCATGTAACAGAAGAGGAAACAGGCTTAGAAGAATCAAGTCGCAGGACTTCCCTGGTGGTCCAGTGGCCAAGATTCCGCACTCGCAATGCAAGGGGAAAACCATCCCTGGTTGGGGAACTAGATCTCATGCACGTGTCAGAGCTGAGAGTTTGCATGTAACAACTAAAGATACCACGTGTCTCAACTAAGAGACATGCCTCAACTGGGCACAGCCAAATCTAAAAATAAGAAGAATCAAGTAACTTGCTCGAGGTCACACAGCTCATTAAAGGCAGTGGCAGGGTCTGAACCTGGGAATGAGGCTCTGGAGTTCGCACTTAGAACCACCACACAGAACTGCTCACAAAATCAAGGCCCGAGTTCTTTCCACCTCCGCTGAGCCTGCAGCAATAACTCCTGGACTCATAACTGTGCTACTACTCAACAGTCACTCTCAACAAATCCTCTCCTTCAGAAAAAATACACAGGCTCCTCAGGTGTGACTGGTCTGTGCCCGGTGCCCTCTTTTTAAAAACCTGCCTAGTTCCCCCTGTTCTTTCAAAACAAATGCCCCCAGGGCTCTTGCTACCTCAGGGGCCTCACTCTCAGAATTCACCTTGTATCCTTTATCCACCACCTCTTCTCTTCTATCTCTTCACCCTCAACCCACTAGCCTAATATACTACCCATAAAAAAAACACCAAAAACCCCAAATCTCATTTGATCTTCATCCACTTTTAATTCCATAGTATCAATTTCTGCATCTGCATAACGAGGGCCTTGGACCAGAAGCTCTCTCAGGTCCTTCCAGTTCTGACATCTGCTTCTTACCAGAGAGATTTCCTGGAACAAGTTTAGTTTCTCCACTGTCCCTCTGAAGCCCCAAGTTAATTGTCTTCTGAGACTCTCAGCTGGTCCCACAGCTGGCAACACTCTCCTTTCTCCATTCATTTTCCAAATCCCAGTTTTCCTAGAAGACGTGACTTTAGCCTCACCCAATCCAGAATATTAGAATCTTGAACTCTCCCAGGCCTTCGGTTGTGAACCACAACTGAGTGCTCCACAGTGATGGCACCAATCTTTCATCTTACTGCTCTGTGTATCTTCGTTCCCTCACCTAGATGAAGCTCTCAGCGAGCAGGGGCCATATTACGCTTCTCTATCACCCTTAAAGCCCCTCACTCTAGGTCAGTTGACAATAGCTGCTCGGCCATGCTGGCTGGCTGGCTGAGGGTCATCCTGAAGCTACTAGGGAAACTAGTGGTCAATGGACAAGACTCTCTAGTGTGAAGGAAGACACCCCTAGCTTTCACTCCTCTCTGATAAAACAAATTCCTATCAACTTTTTATTCAAGAGCATCATCCAAATTTAGCAATAGGAAAGCCCAGCTAACTTCTTGGTTTTCTTCTATCTGATTCAGCAATGGTTACAGAAACATTTCCCTCTGAGCCAAACGGAAGTGATCCCAAGCACTGCAGCTTTCAGGGCTTCTGGCTGATCCAGGTTCTACTTCCACTAATACACATTCTCCACGGTTATTAAGTTCCTTGACTTTTCCACACATATAGCATTATGTTACTTCCTTACACTTGCAACCCAACTTCCAGGAAACATCTGGAATAATACAAGCGAGCTGGTGTTTGATCAAAACGACATCCTCTGCTTTATTCCTTTGGAAGTGACTAATTTCAACCCTGGGGTTTGAAGTGAGTGCACACAGACACGTGTGTTTCAGGAGTTTGCACCAAGAGAGATGACACGTCTCCAATGAAAACCTGCAAACTGTGCTCACCTCTTTGGCCCTAAGAGAGCTAACGAGGCACTGCTCGTACAGGGCCTGCTGTCTCTGCTTGGCAACAATTCTGGCCACTACTGACCGCTCCAAGTGAATTCCAGGGCTCCTCAAACGCAGAATTTTAAACTTAGTTTACTGTCTTTAATGAACGCTCCACAGCACTGGTGCTCAACCCTGGCTACTTGTGAGAATTATCCAGAGCGTGTTTGTGAACACCAAGGCCTGGCTTTCTCCCTCCCCCACCCACCTCCCTTCAAAAGTTTCCATCTAACTGGTTTGGAGTGAAATCAACATGTCACTTACAAGCATCTCAGCTATACTGCATGAATGAAGGTGATATTTTAAGTATGATAATGGCACTCTGGCTGTGTTTTCAAAAAGGAGTCTTTGTCAATGGAAAAACTGGTTTAAAAAAAAAAATCTCCATTTAGTTAATGGTATTGTACCAATGTGAATGTCCTGGTTTTGTCATTGTGCTAAGGCTTTGTAAGATGCTCGCTTTAGACAAAATAATGAGAGGCATATAAGGGATCCTCTGAATTATGCTTTTAACTGTTCTCTAAGGCTGAAAGTAATTCAAATTAAACAGTTTTTTAAAGGGGTCCTCTATTTTTAAAGATAAATATGCTTAAATATTCATGAATGAAATAATATGCCTGAGATTTCCTGCAAAACAGACCAGCTGGGGAGGTGGAAGGGAGTGAGTGGGGGTGTGGATGAAACAGGGGTCTTCACAAGTTGGTGCCTGTAGCAGCCAGGCAGGGCAGTAGCAGCGAGGACAGGAAAGGCCACAGTATTTGTCCACTTCAGTGTGTGTGTAAAGTTTTCCACCACATTTACTGGAGTGAAAATTCCCAGGTGATTCTAACACTCACTGGGGCCCAAGAAACCACTCTGGAGTTGAAAGTGTGGTATAACGAACTCTGTCTGTCCGGTACTATCACCTACAAAATACTTTGCCCAGATCTTTGACAGTGAGCTAGTCACTTAATCTTTCTGTACCACATTTTCCTAAACCATGAAGTGACAGGTATGGAGTAGAGGACCCTATCAAAAAGAAGACAGAAAACAGTAAAATGTTGATTTATTCTAAAATCTGAAAACTAATGACATGGTTAATTTCTAACACAGTCAAAAATGGTAAGGTCTTAAGTCTACAGAAGCATTTCCCAAAGAAGGCTCTAAAAAACACCACTCCTGGGACTTCCCTGGTGGTCCGGTGGTTAAGAATCTGCCTTCCAATAGAAGAGACTCAGATTCAACCCTTGGTCAAGGTACTAAAATCCCATATCATGCAGGGCAATTGGGCCCACATGCTGCAGTGAGCAGCCTGCATGCCAGAATGAAGATCTGCACGATGCAACTAAGACCCAACGCAACCAAATAAATACTGTTGTTGTTTTGAGAGAGAGAGGGAGAGAGAAGTCAGAGGGTATGTGTACTGTGAAGATGCTAAAGATCAACTTTAAAAAAAAACTATTCATATAAGATGCTAACAGATGCTACCCAAGATAAGGGTTCCGAAATCAAATAAGTGTGAAAAGTGCTTATGTTCTTTACTGTAACATTGCTAAGAACTTTTAATAAGATAATATGCATTGGGACTTTCTGAGGATGGTAATAAAATATGCAAGAAGTCTGACCTTCTTTGCATGGAACCAGTTTTACAGAACTTATCTTGGAAAATAATGCTCTAGACTAGTGGTCCCCAAATCCCATGTAATGGAGAATCGCGTTCGTATCATTCAATAAGTTTATTAAAATAATGATTCACAGACCACAGGCTAGGCCTACTGGAGAGGAGAGAAGAATTCAACACTAAAACTAACAAAAAAATCCAAGTGATTCTAATACATAGTCATGTTTGGAACTTCAAGTTATGCCGACCATAATGTAGTAAAATAAGTCTAATATCGAAAAGGCCACATGCATGCTGACCAATAAAAAAGGTCATATTTAATACTTTTCCATATAAAAGCCGTCAGTCCATAAGAAAAGCATATATGCACACAACATTCTATGGAGAGTAAATAGTAAAATAATGGAGGCATTGGCACATTTACATCTATCAGTAGAGCTAACGACTACTTCGTCATCTCAAGGATGTAGTACTTCTATGACTAACTGATCATTAATTTGCAGTGATTCTCCACTTTTTCCCTGTGTGTTTCCTCATGTCCATCTTCTCCTGCCAGAGTCAATGACCAGGACTAATTTGTTAAATGCCAGGAAATGCCATTCACATAGGTGGTTTCTCCAAGTTACAGCTCCTTACCTTTTCTTTATATGACATCACTTCAAGGTATCAGAAGAGAAATTCCTTCTTGATTGAAAATTTTTGTAAACATACTTACTTATACCTTGATGCTCCCAGAGCTGTGTGATGCGCTGGCCCAGTCAATGATATATTTAAAATGTTTAAAAGAAGTATCCACTTATTGTTATTCATAATTACTTAACATGCGTACCACACACTCTTTCATTTACTAAGTACTTTCACATGAATTATCTTGTGTCTTTCTTCACAAAAACCCTGTGGGTTAAGTAGGCACAATTGTTTTTATCTAACCAATAAGAATCACTGAGCTCTTCCTGCTAACACAGTGAAAAATATAATTGAGGAAGATGTCAGATGCTTTGCTCTCAAAGAACTGATACTCGACTAGAAAACAAAATATAAACTACACACAGGAAAGAGTTGAAGCGTCAGTCAAAGCAAATTAGTATGGCAGGACTTCACACATGCTAACAACAGTTAACACATACTGAGCAATTTAATCTTCACGCAGCCCTTCAGGAAGGTTACTACTATTAGACCCATTTTTCATATGAGGAAACTGAGACCAAGAGAAGGGAGGTAACCTTCCCAAGCAAATAAATGGGGAACCAGGATTCAAACTTCAGATGAGTCTACTCCACAGACCACTCTTTTCCATCACCACATTTTACTGCTGGGAAAGACAACGTTCCCAAAGTCATGGGGACAAATGTTAAGACACTGAAACAGAAAATGACTACTTCCCAAAAGAGTGGGGTCAGTGGTGCTACACCCCAGGAGAAGAGGACTCAGGAGTACAGGGAATCACGAGACTGAGTCAGCCATGCTACTTTCTCGCAATCCATTACCTCTTTGATTCGTTTCACCAAAGCGTTCTGATCAAAAGCAACGGCCTCAGCGCACTGATGGAGGTGGTCCTGATAGCGGAGACAGAGCTGCAGCACTTGCTGAGAATCCAGTTTCTCCAGTTTGGCGTTTGTTGGGGAAGTCTGGCCACTCAACAGCCCTTCAAAACAGAAAAAAAAGAAAAAAAAAACCACAAATGAAATGAAAAATTACTAGTAAATTTGTGAATAAAGTAGTTTAATAACAAGTTCGTGGAAGACAGAGTAAGAGGTTTAAATTTAACCTTGCAACTTTTGTAGCAACTATCATTTATGGAGGGTCTAGTACGAACCAAGCACTTGGCAAAGTGCCTCCTGGGCGTTATTTTTCAGACCTATAATTGCCCAGGAAAGTAAATGACCATTAGCTGCATTTTACAAGTGAGGAACCCAAGATGCAGAGAGGTTAAGTAACTTACCTAAAGTCACACAGTAAGTGGTTTCTACAAGACACAACACCTGACCTTATGGCACTACTTTAAGATATTAAGAATATAAATCCCTTCTTGACCAAAAGAATTGTAAAATGGTTGTCTGAGAAACAAAAGAAAATATATATAAGGAAACTGTTAGGAGGAAATACAAACATGAAGACATTTAAAAGCTGAGCAGGATGTCCACTAACATGCCATAAGCCTCATCCTTTACATTTTCTTCCAACATCAGTTTAGCTGGATAACTATTAAATTCCCTTAAATTTGAACAGGACATTATTTTTCAAAGCCTTTCACACAGAATTACCTTACCTTTCTTTAAGGTGTGTAGACCAGGATAATTATTAGCATTTACAAAAGATGAAATATCAGAGCTTAAATGACATGGCAAGGGTCACACAACAAAGTTCTGACTAGAACTCAAGTCCCCTGATTTCTGATCAAGTGCTTCCTTCCAACTCAAAGGTTCACAAACTTTTTGGTGTCAGGACACTTTGATCCTCCCAGAAATCATTGAGGACCCCAAAGCACTTGTGTATGTAATTTAAAGCAATATTCAAAGCTGTTAAAAATTAAAACTGAGCAGAGGCAGGAGAAGGTGAGACAAATCGAGAGTAGCACTGAAACATACGCATTACCGTATGTAAAACAGACAGCCAGTTAGAAGCTGCTGGTGTAACTCAGGGAGCTCAATCTAGTGCTCTGTGACAACCCAGAGGGGTGGGATGGGGTGGGAGAAGAGAGGGAGGGGACACATGTACACCTATGGCTCATTCATGTTGATGTATGGCAGAAACCAACACAACATTGTAAGCAAATGTCCTCCAATTAAAAAATGAAAAAAAAAAACAAAAACCAGAAAATTCTTGAACACTTATCATTTTTTAAAATAATATTACTCAGCTATTAAAAAGAATGCATTTGAATCAGTTCTAATGAGGTGGATGAAACCGGAGCCTATTATACAGAGTGAAATAAGTCAGAAAGAAAAACACCTACAGCTCAATTCCAGAAAAATAAATGACCCAATCAAAAAATGGGCCAAAGAACTAAATAGACATTTCTCCAAAGAAGACATACAGATGGCTAACAAACACATGAAAAGATGCTCAACATCACTCATTATCAGAGAAATGCAAATCAAAACCACAATGAGGTATCATTTCACGCCAGTCAGAATGGCTGCGATCCAAAAGTCTACAAGCAATAAATGTTGGAGAGGGTGTGGAGAAAAGGGAACCCTCTTACACTGTTGGTGGGAATGCAAACTAGTACAGCCACTATGGAGAACAGTGTGGAGATTCCTTAAAAAACTGGAAATAGAACTGCCTTATGATCCAGCAATCCCACTGCTGGGCATACACACTGAGGAAACCAGAATTGAAAGAGACACGTGTACCCCAATGTTCATCGCAGCACTGTTTACAATAGCCAGGACATGGAAGCAACCTAGATGTCCATCAGTAGATGAATGGATAGGAAAGCTGTGGTACATATACACAATGGAGTATTACTCAGCCATTAAAAAGAATACATTTGAATCAGTTCTAATGAGGTGGATGAAACTGGAGCCTATTATACAGAGTGAAGTAAACCAGAAAGAAAAACATCAATACAGTATACTAACACATATATATGGAATTTAGAAAGATGGTAACAATAACCCTGTATACGAAAAGAGCAAAAGAGACACTGATGTATAGAACAGTCTTTTGGACTCTGTGGGAAAGGGAGAGGGTGGGATGATTTGGGAGAATGGCACTGAAATACGTATAATATCATATATGAAACAAGTCGCCAGTCCAGGTTCGAGGCACAACACTGGATGCTTGGGGCTGGTGCACTGGGACGACCTAGAGGGATGGTATGGGGAGGGAGGAGGGAGGAGGGTTCAGCATGGGGAACACATGTATACCTGTGGCAGATTCATTTCGATATATGGCAAAACCAATACAATATTGTAAAGTTAAAAAATAAAATTTAAAAAAAAAAGAAAGAAAAACACCAATACAGTATATTAATGCATATATATGGAATTTAGAAAGATGGTAACGGTGACCCTATATGTAAGACAGCAAAAGAGACACAGATATAAAGGACAGACTTTTGGACTCTGTGGGAGAAGGCGAGGGTGGGATGATTTGAGAGAATAGCACTGAAACATGTATATTACCATATGTGAAACAGATCACCAGTCCAAGTCCTATGCGTGAAACAGGGAACTCAAAGTCGGTGCACCGGGACAACCCTGAGGGATGGGATGGGAAGGGAGCTGGGAGGAGGGGTTCAGGATGCGGGACACATGTATACCCATGGCTGATTCATGTCAATGTACGGCAAAAACCACTACAATATTGTAAAGTAATTAGCCTCCAATTAAAATTAATTAATTAATAATAATAACCCCATTATGTGTTCATGTAAATAACATATTTTAAAGGATATAACTACTTTCCCAAACAAAGAAGTGAGAAGAGTGGCATTCATTTACATTTTTCTAAGTCTTTTCCCTGTCTTGGCTTCATAGCAAACAGCTAGAGTCTAAGACCTGCTTCTGCATTTAACATGTTGCTATTTTACATCATGAAGCCTCTGAAAAACTCTACTGTACACTCCTATAAGAGGATGAGAGTAATTAACAATCATCTAAGTATTACTGTGAAAATAGTTTTGACCTCTGAGAATCCCTACTGGGAGCCTGGGGATCTCGGGGACCCCGTTCCACACCCAGAGCAGTACACTCACACCAGAGCCAATGGCACAGTGCAGATCCGAAATAAACATGACAAGCGCATGCGCTGGGCACCATCGGGATGGACTCGCACGCATCCAAGCTTGTCTTGGGAAGCCTTCCCCACTCCTGCCTCCCAACCACCAATGTCAAACCTCCACTGGTTCTGAGGAACCGGGACGTAAGCCAAGTTCTTCATCCCCTAAAGAAGCTGGAGGCTGCCTGACCGGAAGGAGCTGTTCCAGAGAATTCTCTCAGCTCCTCCTCTGGCCTGACAGAATGAAGGCTGCACCCCGCAGGGCCCTGCTCCCCCACCTCCACTGCCGACCCTGGCAGGAGACAGCCTGGAGCTCCTAGGAGCCTGCCTCCCCGCAGGAGCTTTTGACAGGGTTGACTTTGGCAGAAATAAGGATTTATTTTTTAGATCTGACGTTTTTATTGAGATCCTGTGTACAAGACCTTGTGTATTCCTTTACCTAACTTCTCCCAAAGGCAACACCTTGCAAAGTTATAATACAATATCACAGTCAGGACACTGACATGGGTACGACCCACTGATCTGCTCAGATATCCCCACTTTTTTTGGACGTGTGTTTAGCTCTGTACAGTTTTTTCATATGCCTAGGTTTGTGTATCACTACCACAGTCAGATTCGGAGCCATTCCAACACCCCAAGAAGTTCTGTTGCTTTTTATAACCACAACTACCCCTCTTCCATCCTCAGCTCCAACAACCACTAATCTGTTCACCATTTCTAAAATTTTGCCATTTCAAAAATGTTCAAAAAGGGAAAAATCCAAAATGTAACCTTTTGGGATTGACTTTTTTCACTCAGCATAATCCCTCAGAGATTCATTTACTTGTGGCATGTATCAGTAGTTTGTTCATTTTTATTTCTGAGTAGTACTCCATGGTATGTATCACTCAGAGTTTGGTTAACTATTCACCTGTTGAAGGACATTTGGATTGTTTCCAGTTTGGGGCTATGACAAACAAATATGCTATGGACAGTCGCCATATGGGTTTTTCTGTAAACAGAGATTTTCATTTCTCTGGGATGAATGCCCAAGAGTACAACTGAAAAACAAAACAAAGAGTACAGTCAGCAAAGATAAGACCGGAAGCTGACTGTGGCTCAGATCATGAATGCCTTATTGCCAAATTCAGACTTAAATTGAAGAAAGTAGGGAAAACCACTAGACCATTCAGGTATAACCTAAATCAAATCCCTTATGCTTATACAGTAGAAGTGAGAAATAGATTCAAGGGATTAGATCTGATAGACAGAGTGCCTGAAGAACTATGAACAGAGGTTCATAACACTGTACAGGAGGTGGTGATCAAAACCATCTGCAAGAAGAAATGCAAAAAGGCTAACTGGTTGTCTGATGAGGCCTTACAAATAGCTGAGGAAAGAAGAGAAGCAAAAGGAAGAGGAGAAAAGGAAAGATATACCCATCTGAATGCAGCACTCCAAAGAATAGCAAGGAAACATAAGAAAGCCTTCCTAAGTGAACGATGTAAAGAAATAGAGGAAAACAACAGAATGGGAACGACTAGAGATCTCTTCAAGAAAATCAGAGATACCAAGGGAACATTTCATCCAAAGATGGGCACAATAAAGGACAGAAATGGTGTGGACCTAACAGAAGCAGAAGATGTTAAGAAGAGGTGGCAAGAATACATAGAACTATACAAAAAAACTCTTAATGACCCAGATAACCATAATGGTGTGGTCACTCACCTAGACTAGTCATCCTGGAGTGAGAAGTCAAGTGGGCCTTAGGAAGCATCACTGCAAACAAAGCTAGTGGAGTTGATGGAATTCCAACTGAGCTATTTCAAATCCTACAAGATGATGCTGTGAAAGTGCTGCACTCAATATGCCAGCAAATATGGAAAACTCAGCAGTGGCCACAAGACTGGAAAAGATGTTTTCATTTCAATCCCAAAGAAAGTCAATGCCAAAGGACGTTCAAACTACTGCACGACTGCACTCATTTCACATGCTAGCAAAATTCTCCAAGCCAGGCTTCAACAGTACATGAACCGAGAATTTCCAGATGTTCAAGCTACATTTACAAAAGGCAGGGGAATCAGGAACCAGTGGAATTGCCAACATCCATTAGATCATCTGAAAAGCAAGAAAATTCCGGAAAAACATCTACTTCTGCTTCACTGACTATGCTAACACCTTTGACTGTGGGAATCACAACAAACTGTGGAAAACTCTTTAAAGAAATGCGAATACCAGATCACCTTACCTGCCTCCTGTGAAACCTGTATACAGGTCAAGAAGCAACAGAACTGGACATGAACAATGGACTTGTTCAAAATTGGGAAAGGAGTACGTCAAGGCTGTATACTGTCACCCTGTTTATTTAACTTCTATGCAGGGTACATCATGAGAAATGCCAGGCTGGATGAAGCACGAAATGGAATCAAGATTTTCAGGAGAAATATCAATAACCTCCGATATGCAAATGAGTCCACCCTTATGGCAGAAAGTGAAGAGGAACTAAAGAGCCTCTCAATGAAAGTGAAAGAGGAGAATGAAAAAGCTGGCTTAAAACTCAACATTCAAAATACAAAGATCATGGCATCCAGTCCCATCACTTCATGGCAAACAGATGGGGAAACAGTGGACACAGTGACAGACTTTATTTTCTAGGGCTCCAAAATCACTGTAGATGGTGACTACAGCCACGAAATTAAAAGATATTTACTCCTTGGAAGAAAAGCCAAGACAAAACTAGACAGAGTATTAAAAAGCAGAGACATTACTTTGCCAACAAAGGTCTGTTTAGTCAACGCTATGGTTTTTCCAGTAGTCATGTATGGATGTGAGACTTGGACCATAAGGAAGGCTGAGTGCTGCAGAATTGATGCTTTTGAACTGCGGTGCTAGAGAAGACTCTTGAGAGGCCCTTGGACTGCAGGAAGACCAAACCAGACAATCCTAAAGGAAATCAGTCCTGAATATTCATTGGAAGGACTGATGCTGAAGCTGAAGCTCCAATAGTTTGGCCACCTGATGCACAGAGCCAACTTATTAAAAAAGACCCTGATGCTGGGAAAGGCAGAAGGAGAAGGGGACGACAGAGGATGAGAAGGTGGGATGGCATCACTGACTCAATGTACATGAGTTTGAGCAAGCTCCTAGAGATGGTGAAGGACAGGGATGCCTGGCGTACTATAATCCATGTGGTTGCAAAGAGTCGGACACGACTAAACAACTGGACAGCAACAACAATTGCTGGGTTGCATGACTACTGCACGTTCAGTTTTATAAGCAACTGCCAAACATCTTTCTAGAGTGTCCATACTGAGAAAATGTGGGATTTTTCAGACCACTAAAGTCTCCTAATGAAGGTATCAATGGCTACGCCACTACTGACAAAGAATACAGTTCCTGGAAGGCAGACTTGGGAAGAAAGGCGCCTAGAGCACTTTGTTGTCAATTCAGGACTGAAGTCGTAAAAAGACTGAAGACAAACTGTGAGAAGAGGAATTAAATGATTTTGTGCCATCAAAAGTGGGCCAGGATTTAAAAAAAAAAAAAAGTGGGCCACGATAACACAAAGACCATAAAGGAAACATTGATATATCCAAAAGATAAAAATCAAGATTCCTCATGGCAAAAAGCAGTGTAAGCTAAAACAAAACAAAAAACCTGCAAGAAATATTTGCTACATGTATCATAAAGAGTAAGCTTCCTATTAGATAAAGAGCTCCTAGAAACTGGCAAGCAAAAAATCAGCAAAAGCAAGACGGACAAAGGATATGAACGGCATTTCACAAAAAAGTAAATACCAATGCCACAACTCTTAAGATGCAGAAGTTCACTCATTATAAGAAAAATACAAAAGAAGATTTCACTGGAAGTGCATTCTTCTCTTAAACTGGTAAAAATCCAAAAGTGTGATTAAAAATTCTATGGATGGAACTATGAGGAAACAGGCATTGCTGATTTGTATGTAAGCTGCTAATGTCATCATAGAGGGTGATTTGGCAACGATATCAATTTATGCAATTACAAATGCATAAAGCCATTAATGCAGCAATTTCTCTACTAGGAATTTATATGTTAGCACACGTGCTAAATGATGTATCATTATTTAAATGATTATTCATTGTAGCAGTGACTATAATAATAAAAGGAGAGCGAATACCTCAATATCCATCAAGGGAGCTTGCTATCAGTATCAATCAAGGTACATCCATAAATGGTATTACAGGGCCACGGAAAAGAATGAAGACGGTCTATGCATGTGTGTGTGTTAGTCACTCAGTCATGTCCAACTCTTTGTGACCTCAGGGACTGTAGCTCACCAGGCTCTTCTGTCCATGGAATTCTCCAGGCAAGAATACTAGAGTGGGTAGCCTCTTCTTCTCCAGGGGATCTTCCAAACCCAGGCATCGAACCCAGATCTCCTGCATTGCAGGCAGATTCTTTACCATCTGAGCCACTAGGGAAACCCAAGGTTTGTACATATTCACATGGAAAAATCTCCCAAGGATATGACGTTATAAAAGAAAGGTATATAAAAAATGAAGAAAATAAAAACTTTTTTCATTTATGTATAATGTCTGTAGTACTTATTTTATACCCCTACTGTATTTATAAGACTCTCTTAGACAGTTAAATGTAAGTGGTAATTGCCCGAATCTCAGTCAAGCTCTTGAATTAAAATATAAAGATTTAAGTATTTTGCTGTTCATTGTGTAATTGCTATTGGTAGTTATTAAATAGTCTTTACCATATTTAAATAGTTTACTTTAATTATCAAGAATGGAGGACTTCCCTGGTGGTCCAGTGGTTTTGATTTCAGGCTTACAGTGCAAGAGACCTGGGTTCAATCCCTGGTCAGGGAACTAGATCCCACATGCTGCAACTAAGATCCGGTGCAGCCAAATTAATTAATTAATTAAAAAAAAAAAAAAAAGAGTGAGCTGAGGAAATCTTCAGGAGGAGAAAGGCTTCTCAGGGTCCCTGCTCTGCATTCCCATATAGACTTCAGAGTGAGGCCTGCTCTCAGCCTGCACCTGCTCCTCCAAGGTGAGTGAGGAAGATTCCAGAGCCTGCCCTTAAGAGTGGCGGGGAGGAGAGCTCCAGCCAGGGCTGGCTCATGGCACCAGAGGCTGAAGCAGAGAGCCTCCAAACCAGCGACAGATCTTCAGTCAAAACCCTGACCCTTCTTCCTACAAAAACGAGGGAGGTGGGGGGAAAGTTTGCTAAGCCTAGAAGGCACCCTAAGGTGTTCAAAGGAAGACGCACAGCAACTCCAAGGTCAGAGAAATCACACTTGAAAGGACTTCCCTGGTGGTCCAGTGGTTAAGACTCCATACTTCTAAAGCAGGGGGCATGGCTTCTATCCCTGGTTGGGGTACTAAGATCCCACATGCTGTGTAGCCAAAAAATAAATAAATAAAATAAAATTTAAAAAAGAAAAAGAAATCACCCTTATAAACTGCAATTACACCCTCCCCTAAACACCTAAAAACAAAGCTCAGGTACACAGGTCTATTATCAGAATGTGTTTCTGATAATAGAAGGAATCTCTGAAAATCAGCCCATAAATCCAGCTCCAGGACACAGAAGGAGCAAGACAGAGGGGAAAAAAAAAAAGATGGGCCACTTTTTCTACTCCTGAAGTTACAGAGCTCCAACAAGACAGGCTGGTCCTGGAGGCAACGAGAACAACGTTTTCCCAGGTTCTCAAGTGTCAGGAACTCAGCTCCCCCATTCTGATGCCTGAAGCACCCCTATATCTTCTGATGAAAGGAGAAGAGCAGACAGAAAGCTGGGTACACTCAGAGATGGTAAATTTTTTCATTTGCAGGAGACCATATACTGTCTGCCCTCCAAGAGGTTTTAATTTGGAATACATGTTCATTTTTAAACATTGTTGATGCTTTAACTGTGTGCTCTCCTGCTCTGTCAACCTCTACCTGAACTCAGCCAACCAGCACCCCTCATTCACATTACCTGCCTGGCCTCTGAGGGCCTCTAGGCTTATCCCTCTATTTTCAGTCTTACTTACCAACTCTGCTGCTGCGTCACTTTAGTCGTGTCCGACTCTGTGTGACCCCAGAGACAGCAGCCCACCAGGCTCCTCTGTGCTTAGGTAACAGACAATGAACCCTATATACCCTTGAAATGATCTTTTGTAGAGTTTTATAAATGCTCTTTATGGTTAAGTCTTTTTTCCCTTTTTTAAATTTTATTACATAAACTTTCAAATATACAGAAAAGAAAAACTATATACCCAAATATGATCTAGAATCAGCCACTGACATTTTATCACATCTATTAATACTTCATCCTTCTGTTGTCTTTTCCTAAGCCATTAAAAAATTAGCAGTCATGACACTTCATCCCTGATATTCTATTTTTTTATGGATTTATGGTTAGTTTTTCATGTTAAACAAAAGTTTCTAAATTATGTCTTCCTTACTGTGTTAGGGAACAGGGCCATTACCCTCAGCTGTCTAACTCTTCTTTAGCTTAACACAGTGATGTACACAAAGTAGATGTTTATTGAACTGAAGACGTGATTTAATAGATTCCATATTTGCAAATGGTAAATACTGAGGCATACTCTAAGATCCTGTTGAAACCACTCTGTTTACACAGGAATGAAGAGTGGGCTCTGGGGAATGGGTGAGGACCACGTCTGAGTATTACACAGATACAGCAACTTGCCATTTGTACCTACCTCTCTGTGTAAAGTGTTGAGTGGAAAAACCATCAGGGTTAGAAATTTGGAAAAGATTTTTGCTGAGAAATCTTTTTCTTTCTGAAATGTCAGGTAGGAAAAAAAAAGTTTTTCAAAAGTATAGTACAGAGCCATATGGCTATTAACCTATGCTATTACCAAGCTGAATTCCTTAACTTTTAAAAACTTAGTTACTTTCAGGAGTAGAAATCAGTACTATGAGTAATAGCACTCAAATTTGGGAAACAGCATAACAAGCGTCATTTTCTTCTGCAGAATCCAGAAAGCAGAAGCTATGTAACTTTGACAATAGCTATTGTGAAGGTACAACTAAGCAACAGATTTAAAAAAAAAGAAATCACCTCCCCACAAAATCAAGGATTTTTTACACTATTGGTCACAGAATATTTCAAAGTCAAAAGTACATAAGCCATGTGTATTATTACCTAAACTCTAGATCCCAAAGGCATTCAGGTCTACAAACACCTGCCCATTTAAACAGGACCTTTATGATGTACGTTGGCGATCGGTTCTTTTGCAGTATTCAGAAAAGCGTGCCCTCTATGACTGGTTCCCTGAGGAACTTTTATGTCCACCTCAGAGGCACACCAATCTCACTCAGGAGAAGCAGCCACCCAGAATGGCTACCATTACTGTTTTGGTTAATCCATGTGGCAGAAGACACTGCAAGTGCAGACAGCCCCAGTGTAACACCCAATCTATCACAGTTTTCAGTGGAGAGAATGCTCCCTCCTAATAATTTCTACCAGAGGTTCTAACTACCAGAGGGCCAAGAAAGAACTTGCTCATTGTGGTAGTGCTACATACACACTAAATGTCCGTATCCCCCCAAAATACATGTGCTGAAACCTAATGTGAGAGTATGAGGAGGCAGGGCCTTTGGGGGTGATTAGGTCATGAGGGTGGAGCCATCACGAATGGGATTAGTGCCCTCATAAAAGAAACCCCAGAGGGTGAAATTGATCCATTCACCATGTAGGACACAGGAGAAAGACTGCCCGTTGTGAATCAGGAAGTGGTCCCTCACCAGCACTTTGATTGTGGACTTCTGAGCCCCCAGAACTGGGAGAAATAATTTTCTGCTGATTGAAGACATCCAGTCCATGATATTTTGTTATAGAAGCCCAAATGGACCAAGACAGGGAACATGGGGAAAGCTGATTTGAGTCCCATTATTTATGAACTGTGTAAACTTAGACAATTTACCTTATACTCTGAGCCTCAGTTTTCTCATGTAAAACTGGGATAATAATCACTTCCCTTTCAGGATTTACCTAGCATACAGTAGGATCCTGGTAAATATCTGTTCCCTTTTATCTTCCCTGTCTTAAGACTCAGGAGGTAAAGGGGTACTCAGGCTTGGGGGGAATCAGCAGTAGGGCACAGAAAGCATTTCACCCCTCCAGGTTCAGGCACCCATTTGTCCATGGTCAATACCCTGGTTTATGGTACTAAAGAAACAAGAAAAGAGAATGTCAACAACCCAAAGCAGATACAACTTTTGCAAGCATGATCAGTACCTACAAATGAGACACCTCACTATCTTCAAGAAATCCTATCCTCTAGAACTTAACTTAGTTTTTTACAATCTCCTCCACTTTTTCCTCCCAAAGAGTTAAGTAAAGGGTCAACTCATTATCCTTCTTCAATAGTCTCCAGGCTCAAAGCCTTGCACTCTTGTTGAACTTACAGGGCAAGGAAAGGAGGCAGCTTGACATAATGAAGCAAAGTATAAGCTTTAGAATCAGACTGACCTGGGAATTTGAATCCAGGAATTGCTATTTGACTTCCCTGGTGGCTCAGAGGTTAAAGAGTCTGCTTGCAATGTGGGAGACTCGGGTTCGATCCCTGGGTTGGGAAGAACCCCAGGAGAAGGAAATGGCAACCCACTCCAGTATTCTTGCCTGGAAAATCCCATGGATGGAGGAGCCTGGTAGGCTACAGTCCATGGGGTCGCAGAGTTGGACATGACTGAGTGACTTCACTTTCACTTTTCACTTTCATTGCTGTTTACCACCTGTGTCATGGGAAGGTGGATGCTTAACTTCCCTGAACTCAAACCCTTCATCTGCAAATTAAATACTACCTACATTAAAGGAGTGCTGAGAGAATTACACCAAGGTACGCCTGCCATAGTGTAAGGCACAGAGTAGGCACTCAATTCATGTGAATTTTCTCAATGTCCTCAATGTCCCCAAGTCCCCAACTACCAACTGTTGCCATAATCAAATAAGCAGGGCCAGCCCTACCATATACGAATATCTGCTAGCACCGCCTTCTATATATACTATATACATCAGGACTGTGGAGAATAACAAAAAAAGTTATCTCCCTCCTCAGGCAGATTACCAGAAGCAGCAGGACTTAAATACAAAGAACACAGAGGTGAACAAAAGTAACAACAAAAGCCAGTTCAAAAATGGGCAAAGGACTTAAGTAGACATTTCACCAAAGATACAAGGATGTCACTAAGCACATTAAAGATGCTCAATATCACTACTCATTAGGGAAATGCAAAAAAAAAAAACCCAAAAAACATAAAAACCACAATGAGATCCACTTGTAACTGACATAGCAGCTATTATCCAAATAATAGAAAATAATAAGTTCTGATGAGGATGTAAAATGTTTTGAAAACTATGTTTCAAAACATTGCTGAAATTGAAACCCTTAGGGATTGCTGGAGAGAATGTACAATGGCACCCCCACTGAGGAAGACAATATGGTAGTTCCTTGAAAAATTAAACAGAGAGGATTCTGGAAGATGGTAGAATGGGATGTACCAGGAATCCATCTCTCCACCTAGACAACAATTGCACTGGCAGAATCTGTCTGATACAACTATTTTGGAACTCTGGAGTCTACTGAAGGCTTCAACTTCCAGGGGAAGGTCTGGATGGTAAACTGTGCTTGATTTCAGTCACTTTCAGCCTTTTAGCACAGCAGCATCTTACCATCCCCAAACCCCTATGGCAGGCAGCGGCGAACAACTTACATACAGCTTGTAGGAGCCAGGGTGGGCAATAAGGAGCCGGTCCCTCCAAACACCAGGGGTTCCTGTTCTGATCACAAAGGGCAGACACGGAGGCCGTGGCCACTCATGGTGCACACCTGCACTGTTGAAAGGCCTCTCACCCTCCAAATGAAGTGATTTCCGGGGACTTAAAGTGCTGGCAACTTTTTTCTTCCCTTTCATTTTTCTCCTTTTTCCCTTTGTGGAGCTAGATATTGAACATGGGAACATTTGGAGCTAGACACTGGCCATGAGAACAATCAAAAGCAACCACATATATGGGAGAAGTCAGAAATTCACTGTGTATGCCCAGGAAAGGTGCAGGCTTAGAAAAGATCTGGGAAGCCCTGATCCTCAGCAGAGAGACAGCACACTAGCAGAATACAAAGTTAACACAAAAAAATCAGTTGCGTTTCTATATACTAACAATAAACAATCCAAAAAGGAAATTAAGAAAACAATTACATTTAATGAAGTATGAAAAAAGGATACTTAGGAATTAACCAAGGAGACAAAGGATCTGTACAATGAACACTGAACAATGAACACTGCAAAACACAGGTGAAAGAAGTTGAAAAAGACATAAATAAGTAGAAAGACAACTCAACTTCATGATCCAAAAGACAAGATTATTAAGATATCAACACTACTTAAAGTGATCTACAGAGTCAGTGCAATGCCTACTGAAGTTCCAACAGTTTTTGCAGAAATAGAAAAGTACATCCTAAAACTTATATGGAATCTCAGAGAAACCTCAGTAAGCAAAACAATCCTAAAAAAGAAGAGCGCAAGTGGAAGACTCATACTCTGTGATTTCAAAACTTACTAAAAAGCCACAATAAACAAAACAGTGCGCTACTGGCATAAACAGACATACAGATCCATGGACTAGAATAAAAGTGAGTGTTAGTCACTCAGTCTTGTCTGACTCTTTGTGACCCCATGGACTGTAGCCCATCAGGCTTATCTGTCCATGGAATTATCCAGGCAAGAATACTGGAATGGGCTGCCGTTTCCTTCTCCAGGGGAACTTCCTGACCCAGGGATTAAACCTGGGTCTCCCGCATTGCAGGCAGACCATTCACTGACTGAGCCACCAAGGAAGACCTAAGGAATAGAACAGAGAGCTCAGAAACAAACCCTCATGTATATGGTCGAATGATTTCCTACAATGGTGTCAAAACCACTGATGGGGAAAGGAACAGTCTTTTTAGGAAATGGTGATGAGAAAACTGGATATTCACGTGCAAAAGAATGAAGCTGAATTCTTATCTAACACCACATACAAAAATTAATTCAAAATGGATCAGACTTAACTATAAAACTCTTTGAGGAAATGACAGAAGCTTCACAACATTGGATTTGGCAATGATTTCTTGGCTATGACATGAAAGATACAGACAACAAAAGATAAAATTCTCGATTTCATGGAAATTTAAAAATTTTATGCAACAAAAGGCACTAACAACAGAGTAAAAAGGCAGCCTACAGAATGGGAGACAATATACGCTAATCATATATCTGATAAGGGGTTAACATTTAGAATACATTAAAAAAAGACTCCTAAAACTCACACTAAAAACCAAACAGCTTGGTTCAAAAATGGTCAAAAGACTTCACTAGATAGTTCTCCAAAGAAGATATATATAAATAGCCAATAAACACATGAAACAGTGGTCAAAATCACTAATCATATGGGACATGCAAATCAAAACCGCAGTAAGATACTACCTCCCATTCATGAGTAAGGCTACTATCAAAAAAGCAGAAAGCAATAAGAGCTGGTGAGAACGTGGAGGAACTGGAACCCTCCAAAGTGTTTTTACAATTGCTGATGGGAATGTAAAATGTGTAGTACAGTCACTGTGGAAAATAGCATGGCAGTTCTTCAAAAAATTAAAAATTACTGTATGATTATCAGCAATTCCATTTCTGAGTATATACCTCAAAGAACTGAAAGCCAGGACTGAAAGTGATATTTGTACACTCACGTTCACAGCAGCATTATTCATCAGAGTTAAGAAACGGAAGAAACTCAAGCATCCACCATTAGGCTGATGGATATGCAGAAAGTGGTATATACATACAATGTTACATCATTCAGCCTAAAAAGGAAGGAAATTCTGACCTACGCTACAACATGGATGAACCCTGAGAACATTATGCTAAGTGAAATAAGCCAGACACAAAAGGGCAAATATTGTATGATTCCACTTACATGAGGTACAAAGAATAGTCAAATTCATAGAGAAAGAAAGAAAAAGAATGGTGGCCAGTGGCTGAGAGAGGAGATAATAGGAAGTTACCCTTTAATGGGTACAGAATTTCAATTTTGGATGATGAAGTTCTAGAGATGGATGGTGGTGATGTTGCACGATAATATGAATGTACTTACTGCCACTGAAATGCACACTCAAAAAGGGTTAAGATGGTAGGTTGATTTTCACTTTCGCTCAACAAAAATATTTCACAGTACCTAATAAAGTGGCCAAAAATGTGTGGCCAATACGGAATAAAAGGAAAACTATAAAAGGATAAACCAAGGGAAAACATCTAAGTCTCATTTCCTTCTCTGAAAATTGATTGAGTTGAACCATGTTTGCTTCTAAGTCTAAACTTCAAAAATTCCAAGTTTCTCTGCAGAGAGAGACAAAGTATTATTCTAGACTGCTACACCATGTTTCTTTAAAAAAAAAAACACACACACAAAGTTAAGACTAATTTAGAATTATCTGCAGAAAGGAACATATTTAAATTCAGAAGACTCTTACTCTGAGTACGAAAATAAAAGATAATGAAGGGGGAGAACGGACACATGCATGTATATGGCTGAGTCCCTTTGCTGTCCACCTGAAACTATCACAACACTGCTGATCGATTACACTCCAATATGAGATAAAAAGTTAAAACAATAATCAGAGAAATGCAGTCTAAAGAGTTGACTCATTGGAAAAGACTCTGATGCTGGGAGGGATTGGGGGCAGGAGGAGAAGGGGATGCCAGAGGATGAGATGGCTGGGTGGCATCACTGACTCGATGGACGTGAGTCTGGGTGAACTCTGGGAGTTGGTGATGGACAGGGAGGCCTGGTGTGTGCGATTCATGGGGTTGCAAAGAGTCGGACACGACTGAGCAACTGAACTGAACTGAACTGAACCAATGAACATACATAGTTTGGATGCCACAGGTTTTCAGTATCTCTCACTGAATGAATGCAGAAAGCCCATTCTGTCTCCCTCCTCTGAAGAATGAATGCCAGCCTGTACACTGGGCACCTGGGTCCTCCGTGCAACTTGGCACCAAGCATCCACAACACCCGGGTGTGCTCCACTTACTGAAACATCGACACCCTCAAAATGTAGCTTTCCAGACTAAGTCAGATGGGTTTTTTGGGAGCACCAAGGGCTTCTTCCCTTTCTAAAAGAGTTTGCTTTTAAGGAACAAAGTGTTCTTTTAAACACTAGCATCTAACACTTGATTCCACTGACACTTAGTTTGAGGTGTGTGTACACAGCTCCTCACAGTACAGACTCTGCAAGGGTCTTTACAGAGTCAACAGCAAGCACAATGGGGACCTGAATTTTTTTTTTTTTTTTAAGGTTTTCAGAAAGATGAATCACAGACTTGCTTTATACAAAAACAAATGAAGTACTAAGAAAAGGATGCAACGAAAAAGATATCGGAAATATTAATGTCAGGACTTCTTTGTTCAGAGGAGTCACCTTTCTTGTTGGTGTTAACTCATGGCTTCCTTGAAGGATTACATACGCTGTCCCACGGATTAGGGGACACATTGAATAAATTGTTTACACTGAACAAAACACCCTGAACGGACAGAATGTTCTCACACTCACTAGTAGCTTAAAATCCTCAGGCAATACTGTTATAAATTAACAGCTAATTTCTAAGAACAAGATGGATTTTAGAGAAAAATTGATTTTTTCCCACACAGGAGGCCTACTAATAAGGAAAACAATCTTGATTTCTACTCAGTTTATCTACAATTAACAGGAAACAAAAGAGTATTTTTTCCCTTAACACAGAGAGTTACGACCCAAGGAGCTGGCAATAGGCAAAGAATCACACCTGAGAGCCTAGTCACCTATTATATCCAAACTGAAGAGTCAAAAAGCTTCTTTTTTTCCCACCTGCCCTGCAGCCAGAACACAAGCCCAACGGCTGAAGTTCCATCCATCTGTCCACCAGCTCCAGCTACTAAATAGGGAGCAAATGTTGCAAAACAGGGGCCTTCCAAGAGGTCCATTCTCTGGTTTCTGGAGAACCAGTGCTTCTTAGGAAGCAACGGAAGCAGAAAGAGTGGCCAGTCCAGTCTCCACGGCCAGCCGTCACTGTTTGTGGTACAAGGTGTGTCGAGCACTTGGTCGTGATAGCCACAGTGACCTCACCAGGTCAGTTCTGTGGCCGGATTTTGGCCATCTGCTTGAGTAGGTTGTCCAAAACCTGATTTCAGAGTTCTTCAGGAGATTCTGTAAACCAGTCACTGTCCTTTCAGTAAATTCTTTCTCGGCTTAGATCAGATGGAAAATCTGACTGATACACTTCAATTTCTCTATCAGTAAAAGGGGGGGTAAAACTATGTACCTTGAAGCCAGCTGAGAGGATTAAACAAGATATTGAAAGCCCTTTATAACCACGTAGTATCAAAATTTACTAAAACTTAACTACATGGCAGGCACTGTATAAAGCATTAAATTTCAAGAAAAACAACAGTTAACATTAATGATGGCACTCTTTTAGACAAGCACTATGCTAAACATATTATATGTTTTAATTATCAGAACGACCTTAGGAGACAGGTTTTAGTACCTTCTCTACTAAGAAAGTAAATAAACAGTAATAATAATCATGACAACAAACCACAGTGATAGGATTAACAAAGAAGAAATACTGTAAATTAATGATTTTTGGTGTCAGAAATACTACTGTAATTTAAAGGAGATAAAAGCCAAAACATGAGAGCTGTAGAGTTGCCAGTTCTTGAAATTCTCGTGTCCTAAATTTGGCAACTCACTTGAGGAATTAATTTAAAATACCATTTCCTTCTGATTTATGCTTAAGGCAGTTTTGCTTATGTGAAACTTGGTTATAGTTTGGAGTCAAAATGTTTTCAGCCACAACATAGCTCATTTATAACTAAATCTTATTCTTCAAGGAGCTGGAGCTCTGGTTGAAGATTCATTTTTGGCAGTTATCATAGCATCGTTTTTGTATACTGTTATCGACCTTCTTGCTTTCTTTCCAGTTACTGGGTAAGGTCCTTGAGGAAGGAATCATGTACTTTTGTCTCTGAAATTCAGACCCAAGGCACATAAGTAGCTCACAGATATACACAAAGTAGTACTCCATAGATGTCTGCTGTTTCATATACTGAGGAATGCTCACTTTTGTATGAATTCTGCAAACACACAATTGGTACCCCCTTGGGCCTTGGCTGAAGCTCCCAAATTCTAGAGGCTTGAGGGCTCAGTCACTCCATTCCATTTCCTCAAAGCAAAGTTCTGATTTAAATTTATTTTTCCCTAGAGGGGTGGAATGGGAGTGGGGAGGCCGGCTCAAGAGGGAGAGGATGTATATATACAGTTATGACTGATTCACGTTGTACAGCAGAAACCAACACTGTAAAGCAATGATCCTCCAATTAAAAATAAATAAAAATTTAAAACCAATACACTATTCAGGTAAAAAAGAAACTTTCAAGTGTGCTTGCCAAAAAAAAAGAAAGAAATAAAAGTATTTCTCATGAGAGCAAGAGACGCACATTCTGTTCATATCTCTCCAAAGAAATGAACTCATTCCTGCCTCTAAAGTAAACTTACGTCACCAGTATTGAAAGATATAGGCTCCTCTTGTGCAAGCAGTACATGAGACCTTAATCTGTAAATCACTTGACTGCAGTCTTTTGAAAATTCGGCAAAGGCAGGTCTATGGAACTACAGATAAAAGTGATACCAAAGGTCAACAAAACCGCAGATTAAACTCTGTTCTCCTCCCCTAGCAACTACTGAAACACAACACACTCTGTCCTGTCATCACTCAGTCAAAGCCTGATTGATCTAGTGTAATTAAACCATATACTCAGCAAGTCCCCTCCTCGGTCTCCTGACCCTTGGTCTCAAGTTCACTAAGGTGACATATCTGGATCCCAATGTGACCACAAATGCAAGGTCACTATGACAGGGCTGAGAGTACGGGTTTCCACATTCCCAGTTCATCAAGCCGTGTGCGTCACTCCCTTTGTGGTAGAAGACACCCAAGTTATAAAAATTCAGACTTTCCCCACTACCCCTAAAGCACACAGCTGTGAAAACATCCTTCTTTATGGAACATATCAGCTGACAGCATTCAGAAAAAAAAAAAAAAAATGTAATTATTTGTGACTTTTTCTCACCCTATGCTTCAGTTTCCCCAGAGACAGGAAGGAGCCCCATAGGGCACTAGGGAGAGATGGGCTATCATAGGAAGGAAATCCTTGGTGTGTCCAAACCACGGATGGAGGAGCTGGGGTTATCAAATGGGAAGCAAGCAGAAGCAACACACGTCCGATAATCATGCCACACTACCAATACGATATCCCAACTGGGTAAGCCAAAGATGCAAACATCCTTTAACAGAAATACATCTGATTTTATGATGTAATTAAAGAAATATGATGGTAAAATTAATAGAAATGTTACAGAGACAGACTTGCAAACTGGTTTAAATATACAGGTTTGAGAATTAGACCCGAGTTTAAAACTGGCACTACCTTTAATACCTATGTGACAGAAAAAGTCTTTAAACCTCTCTGAGACTCAGCATTCTCATTTTCCAAATAAGGAAAATGCCCACTCGAAGAGGTTAGACAGGTTTTAAAGGAAGTAATACATGTAACACCTTTGTGGGAAAGAAAGAAAGATAAAAGTTGCTATTATTATTAGTGGAAAAATGAGACTATATAAACCAAAATCTCTGCTCATATGCAACTTAGAAATAATAATAAAATGAATAGTCCCTACAGACACTTTGGAACTTTTCTATCAAGTATAAAAATATGTGGAAGGTTCTTCTAGCCTACCTGTGTTCACATATGTAGTTTTCACTACTAAGTCAATATAAAGCTAAATTATATCTTGGAAAGAAACAAGACGAAAAGTAGGTCAAACATATGTTTGTTTTCATATTAGTTATAGTAAAAACTAACAAATAAATAAAGGTGAAGAATTTCCAGCAATACTTTTAGGGAGCCTTTCATTAAAAAAACAAATGAAATGGTAAGTGAAAGTTACAGAAAATCAAACTTGGGCTTAAGTGACAGAACCACATTCAACTAACTAACTAAAGTTGAGCAATAAGGGAACAGATTGCCTTGTGTTGCAACAATCTGCTTGGAATTAGATATTTAGCAAATCAAACCTGTAAGTCTAATTCAATGAGATAGTCTACAAAATACACTCAATTTAAGGACTCTGCAAGTAGAAGACTGGGCGATAAAATTTTAAAAGTCCCTCCCAATTCTAAAATTCTATAAACCTTGACACTACAATATACAACAAACTCTCTGCTGTCCATGGTCAGGTAGAGTTCACCCCTAAAAGTGAAAGTCATGCAGTCTTGTCTGACTCTTTGCAACCCCACGGACTGTAGCCCACCAGGCTCCTCTGTCCATGGAATTCTCCAGGCAAGAATGGATTGCCATCTTCTTCTCCAGGGAGTTCACCTCTAAAATCATCCCTATTAACAGAAAGATTCAGATTCAATTAAAGATTTGCCACTCAATTCAAGGGGCTTCTCTGGCGGATCAGTGGTGAAGAATCCACCTTGGCAGGTGGATACAGGAGACACAGTTCGATCCCTAGGTCAGGAAGATTCCCTGGAGAAGGAAATGGCAACCCGCTCCAGTGTTCTTGGGGTTGCAAAGAGTCACACACAGTGACTTAATTCAAATATAAGAGAAGCTAAATTAACAGATCTCATGACACCCCTGTTTCCTCTCTCAACTGATTTTTTTTCTTCTGTATGGATGCCTTTCTTATAATCTCTTTCTTCAGTCTAACTCCACACACATATACTAACCTTTTCTAGAAGTCTATCCCAAAGAAACAACCTGAAATGCATAAGATTTTTATACCAAGACTGTTTACTGCTGTATTATTTTAATATCAAAGATGTCCTCTAAGGGTAGAATGCTTAAATTATAACATTAATACAAAGAAATGTTATGCAGCTATTAAAATAGTGTTTTAAAATAACAGCCAATGACAGGAAATGCCACAATATAATTTTAAGTGAAACTATGATACAAAATAAATTTAGCATGATTCTATTGTAGAGTAAATGTATATCACATATATGTTTACAATACAAGGAAATACATAATAAAATGTTAACAATGGCTATGTCTAGGTGGCAGAATTTTTAATCTTATTTTTTGAAACTTCTGTTTTCTGAACTATCCAAAATAACTATGTATTCACTTTGTGATCATAAAAAGAAACATTAATTGTTAAAAATAAATGTGAGCAAAGTAACCTGTTATAGATACCTTGATTCTATAACTCTGAGATGAAAACAGTTCCTTTAAAAGGAGGAAGGCTGATATAAAAAAATAAGTTTGCATCTGTTGACCCATGTTTGAGCTGGTTGCTAAGCACAGAGCTGTCTTTAAATGAATCAGTAAACAAGGAACAGCTGGGACAATATCTAGTGTGATTGAGGATGCAGAACAACAGGAACTCTCATACACAGCTAGTAAGGATATAAATCGACACCATCTTTGAAGAGTTGACTATATCTAGTAAGGTTGAAAATACCTGTGCCTTTCAGTTCAGTTCAGTCACTCAGTTGTGTCTGACTCTTTGTGACCACATGGACTGCAGCACTCCAGCCTTCTCTGTCCATTACCAACTCCCAGAGCTTGCGCAAACTCATGTCCATCGAGTCAGTGAGGCCATCCAACCATCTCATCCTCCGTCTTCCCCCTTCTCCTCTTGACTTCAATCTTTCCCAGCATCAGGGTCTTTTCCAATGAGTCAGTTCTTTGAATCAGGTGGCCAAAGTATTGGAGCTTCAACTTCACCATCAGTCCTTCCAATGAATATTTAGGACTGATTTCCTTTAGGATTGACTGGTTTGATCTCCTTGCAGTCCAAGGGACTCTCAAGAGTCTTCTCCAACACCATAGTTCAAAAGCATCAATTCTTTGGCACTCAGCTTTCTTTATAGTCCAACTCTCACATCCATACATGACTACTGGAAAAACCATAGCCTTGACTAGACGGACCTTTGTTGGCAAAGTAATGTCTCTGCTTTTTAATATGCTGTCTGGGTTGGTCATAGCTTTTCTTCCAAGGAGTAGCATCTTTCATGGCTGTAGTCACCATCTGCAGTGATTTTGGAGCCCAAAAATATAAAGTCTGTCACTGTTTCCACTGTTTCCCCATCTATTTGCCATGAGGTGATGGGACTGGATACCATGATCTTAGTTTTCTGAATGTTGAGCTTTAAGCCAACTTTTTCACTCTCCTCTTTCACCTTCATCAAGAGGCTATTTAGTTCTTCTTCACTTTCTACCATAAGGGTGGTGTCATCTGCATATCTGAGGTTATTGATATTTCTCCTGGCAATCTTGATTCTAGCTTGTGCTTCATCCAGCCTGGCATTTGACATGATGTACTCTGCAGATAAGTTAAATAAGCAGGGTGACAATATACAGCCTTGACATACTCCTTTCCTGATTTGGAACCAGTCTGTTGTTCCATGTCCAGTTCTAACTGCTGCTTCCTGACCTGCATACAGGTTTTGCAGGAGGCAGGTAAGGTGGTCTGGTATTTCCACCTCTTTCAGAATTTTCCACAGTTTGTTGTGATCCACACAGTCAAAGGCTTTGGCATAATCAATAAAGCAGAAATAGATATTTTTCTGGAACTCTCTTGCTTTTTTGATAATCCAATGGATATTGGCAATTTGATCTCTGCTTCCTCTGCCTTTTCTAAAACCAGCTTGAACATCTGGAAGTTCACGATTCACGTACTGTTGAAGCCTGGCTTGGAGGATTTTGAGCATTACTTTGCTAGCATGTGAGTGAGTGCAATTGGGTGGTAGTTTGAGTATTCTTTGGCATTGCCTTTCTTTGGGATTGGGATGAAAACTGACCTTTTTCCAGTCTTGTGGCCACTGCTGAGTTTTCTAAATTTGGATATTGAGTGCGGCACTTTTACAGCATCATCTTTTAGGATTTAAAATAGCTCAACTGGAATTCCATCACCTTCACTAGCTTTGTTTATAGTGATGCTTCCTAAGGCCCACTTGACTTTGCATTCCAGGGTGTCTCCCTCTAGGTGAGTGATCACACCATTGCGATTATCTAGGTCATGAAGATATTTTTTGTATAGTTCTTCTATGTCTTCTTGCCACTTCTTAATATCTTCTGCTTCTGTTAGGCCCATACCATTTCTGTCCTTTATTGTACCCATCTTTGCATGAAATGTTCCCTTGGTATCTCTAATTTTCTTGAAGAGATCTCTAGTCTTTCCCATTCTATCATGTTCCTCTATTTCTTTGCACTGATCGCTGAAGAAGGCTTTCTTATCTCTCCTTGCTATTCTTTGGAACTCTGCATTCAAATAGGTATATCTTTCCTATTCTTTTTTTTCGCTTCACTTCTTTTCACAGCTATTTGTAAGGTCTCCTCAGACAACCATTTTGCCTTTTTGTAAGGTCTCCTCAGACAACCGTTTCTTTTCCTTGGGGATGGTCTTGATCTCTGCCTCCTGTACAGTGTCGCAAACCTTCCTCCATAGTTCTTTAGGCACTCTGTCTGCTGCTGCTGCTAAGTCGCTTCAGTTGTGTCCGACTCTGTGCAACCCCATAGACGGCAGCCCACTAGGCTTCTCTGTCCCTGGGATTCTCTAGGCAAGAATACTGGAGTGGGTTGCCATTTCCTTCTCCAATGCATGAAAGTGAAAAGTGAAAGTGAAGTCGCTCAGTCGTGCCCGACTCTTAACGACCCCATGGACTGGAGCCTACCAGGCTCCTCCGTCCATGGGATTTACCAGGCAAGAGTACTGGAGTAGGGTGCCATTGCCTTCTCTGGCACTCTATCAGATCTAATTCCTTGAATCTGTTTGTCACTTCCACTGTATAGTCATAAGGGATTTGATTTAGGTCATACCTCAATGGTCTAGTGGTTTTCCCTGCTTTCTTCAATTTAAGTTTGAATTTGGCAATAAGGAGTTCATGATCTACTCGATGGCAATTTATTCCTAGCTACATACCCTAGAGAAAACTCTCGGACTTCCCTGGTGGTCCAGGTGGTTAAGAATCTGCCTGCCAATGCAGGGGTAGAGGTTTGATCCCTGATCCAAGAAAGATTCCACATACCTCAGGGTAACTAAGCCCATGTACCCCAACTACTAGGACCGAGCTCTAGAGCCCACAAGCCTCAATTACTGAGCCTGCACGCCGCAACTATGGAAGCCTGAGCACCCAGAGCCCACGCTCTGCAGCAAGAGAAGCTGCCAAAGCGAGAAACCTGAGCACCACAACCAGAAAGCGGTGCCCTGCCCACCTGCTGCAACGAGAGAAAGCCCTTGCACAGCAACAAAGACTCAGTGCAGCCAAAAACAAGACAAATAAATTGTTTAAAAAAGAAAACTCTCACACATGTGCACAAAGAGACGTACAGGTGCCCTCAGAAAAACTGTTTACTAGTTTAAAAAAAGTCTGAAACTCCAAAATTAACAGGACAATGGATAAACTGAAATATTGGAATACTACGCAGCAGTGTAAAAAATAAGGTATATCAACAAATATCAATAATATAAACCAAAAAAAAAGTTGTAAATGTATATGAAGGAAACATTATACAATGCACTTCATACAGACACAACACATTAAAGAATGTATTAGATACTGTCTGCTGCTGCCAAGTCGCTCCAGTCGTGTCCGACCCTGTGCGACCCCATAGACGGCAGCCCACCAGGCTCCCCCGTCCCTGGGATTCTCCAGGCAAGAACACTGGAGTGGGTTGCCATTTCCTTCTCCAATGCGTGAAAGTGAAAAGTGAAAGTGAAGTCGCTCAGTCGTGTCCGACTCTTTGCGACCCCGTGGACTGCAGCCCACCTAGAGACACATAATATTTGGTAAAAAGTAAAGCAATGGAAGAAATGCATGGGCATGATAAACACCAGTCAGATCAATGATTCCTTGCAAAGAGAGAACATTAAGGAAGGTTAAGCAACAGTGAGGGAGGCTTTAACTTCATTTGAAATAGTTTTTTCTCCTGGGGGCAAAAAAAAAAAAAAAGAGAGAGATCTGAAGCAAATATATCAAAATATTAAAGTTTGACAAACTTGGTAAATACAGACTCGGGTAGTTGCTATTTTTGCTACATGCTAAGATATATCACTCACCTAGAGCCAGACATCCTGCAACGTGAAGTCAAGTGGGCCTTAGAAAGCATCAGTACGAACAAAGCTAGTGGAGGTGATGGAATTCCAGTTGTTGCTGCTGCTGCTAAGTCACTTCAGTCGTGTCCAACTCTGCACGACCCCATAGACGGCAGCCCACCAGGCTCCCCCGTCCCCGGAATTCTCCAGCCAAGAACACTGGAGTGGGTTGCCATTTCCTTCTCCAATGCATGAAAGTGAAAAGTGACAGGGAAGTCGCTCAGCTGTGTCCGACTCTTCACGACCCCATGGACTGCAGCCTACCAGGCTCCTCCACCCATGGGGTTTTCCAGGCAAGAGTACTGGAGTGGGGTGCCATTGCCTTCTCCGGAATTCCAGTTGAGCTATTTCAAATCCTGAAAGATGATGCTGTGAAAGTGCTGCACTCAATATACCAGCACATTTGGAAAACTCAGCAGTGGCCACAAGACTGGAAAAGGTCCGTTTTCATTCCAATCCCAAAGAAAGGCGATGCCAAAGAATGCTCAAACTACCACACAATTGCACTCATCTCACATGATAGTAAAGTAATGCTCAAAATTCTCCAAGCCAGGCTTCAGCAATGTGTGAACCGTGAACTTTCAGATGTTCAAGCTGGTTTTAGAAAAGGCAGAGGAAGCAGAGATCAAATTGTCAACATCCACTGGATCATGGAAAAAGCAAGAGAGTTCCAGAAAAACATCTACTTCTGCTTCATTGACTATGCCAAAGCCTTTGACTGTGTGGATCACAAGAAACTGTGGAAAATTCTGAGAGAGATGGGAATACCAGACCACCTGACCTGCCTCTTTGGAAACCTGTATGCAGGTTAGAACTGGACATGGAACAACAGACTGGTTCCAAATAGGAAAAAGAGTATGTCAAGGCTATATATTGTCATCCTGCTTATTTAACCCATATGCAGAGTACATCATGAGAAACACTGGACTAGAAGAAGCACAAGCTGGAATCAAGATTGCCAGGAGAAATATCAATAACCTCAGATATGCAGATGACACCACTCTTACAGCAGAAAGTGAAGAGGAACTAAAAAGCCTCTTGATGAAAGTGAAAGAGGAGAGTGAAAAAGTTGGCTTAAAGCTCAACATTCAGAAAACTAAGATCATGGCATCTGGTCCCATCACTTCATGGCAAATGGATGGGGAAACAGTGGAAACAGTGTTAAGACTTTATTTTGGGGGGCTCCAAAATCACTCCAGATGGTGACTGCAGCCATGAAATTAAAAGACACTTACTCCTTGGAAGGAAAGTTATGACCAACCTAGATAGGATATTGAAAATCAGAGACATTATGGTTTTTCCAGTAGTCATGTATGGATGTGAGAGTTGGACTGTGAAGAAAGCTGAGCGTGGAAGAATTGATACTTTTGAACTGTGGTGTTGGAGAAGACTCTTGAGAGTCCCTTGGACTGCAAGGAGATCCAACCAGTCCATTCTAAAGGAGATCAGTCCTGGGTGTTCTTTGGAAGAACTGATGCTAAAGCTGAAACTCCAGTACTTTGGCCACCTCATGTGAAGAGTTGACTCATTGGAAAAGACTCTGATGCTGGAAGGGATTGGGGGCAGGAGGAGAAGGGGACGACAGAGGATGAGATGGCTGGATGGCATCATCGACTTGATGGATTTGAGTTTGAGTGAACTCCAGGAGTTGGTGATAGACAGGGAGGCCTGGCGTGCTGCAATTCATGGGGTCACAAAGAGTCGGACACAACTGAGTGACTGAACTGAACTGAAGATATTTCAAATGAAAAAAATTTTTTTAGGTAGGAGCTGGCAATCTCTATTGAGGGCAAGGCTCTCTATCCACATCCTTAAACTCTTTTGGGTGTGAAAATTAATAAAGAGAAACCTCACTAATACAGAGTTGGGAGGGGCAATTCTCACGTGGTACCCACTTGACATCAATCACAGGAAGAATTGTCAATTTCAGATCTCAACTCAAGAATCACCAACAGGAAAGTATCACCAACAGGAAAGAATCATCTATTATAGGACCAGACAGGAAAAGAGGTACACTGCACCTCCTACAAGAAATTAACTACCCCAGCAATTCAACCAGTGAGAAATCATCACCACCCTGAACTCTCATTTTTCTCCAACGGACTTTCATTCAAAACAACACTTTCCAACTTCCTTTTTTTTCTCTCTACAAAGTAACATTTTTCCCTCACCTTTATTTGTAAGACCTGGTTTTTGCAGTGGCTTACTTGTCCTGAATTCCAATTCCCTACTATTCCTGAATAAACCCATTTTAGGGGTTAAATAACTGACTTTCATTTTTAAGGTCAACATTACTTGGTATGAGAAGTGGGATCCAGAAATGAACCCCCCAAAAAGTTCTGAGGCTGGTAAGTGAACAGAGCCAACTGGGCCCACTAGTTTCTTACCAACCTTGGAGTTTCAGGGCCAAATTCAAGTTTAAGGTTTAAGGTTCAAATACAAGTTCTCTTGGATTTTGAGCTTTGCTGTCTTTGCATTTTTAGTTCTCCAGGCTTTATTTGGAATCTGTTTATAGGCCTTATCCTTTCTGAGACTACTATTCGGCTTTTGGCCCAATTCCTTTAGAAACGGGGCTCTTCCTGTTGGAACTATGCTGGCTTTTGATCCAATTCCTCTTGAATTAGGCTTTTCTTATTGAAACTGGTGTTTAGGAATTTTTCTTTTTGCTCTAGAGAGAAACATCTAAGAAATCAGATCCCAGTCATCAAAATGCTTTGAGGGTGCCTCCTCTTTGGCAACCTTAATCAGTTTTATGTTTTAAAACTACAGTCCTGCCTCATGCACATTTCTAATTAAATGGAACAACTTAAGCTGAAAGTATTAATAACTGAGAACAAAAATGGCCACCTTAGAGAACTTTCAAACTCCCCAGACTTACTTTTCTTAAAACAGAATTGGACAGCCATGGCTCTAAAATGGTTAAAACTGAATGAGATGCCTATTTTGATTGGTATTTTGAGGCTTTCAAATGCTATCAAGAACCTAAAACTGCCTCTCTGCAAAATGTAAATTATAAATTAACCGAGGCAAACAAAGAAAGAAGGAAAAAAGGTTCCTGAGGTCTCTCTTTCACCTCCCCTACTTTCTTTGACTCTACCTCCAGGGCCCTCATGCCCCTTTCCTTCTGCACCTCCACCTCCTCCACACCCTGTTTCCAAATTCTAATTCTTTTGCCACACTTCCCCTTGAGCCTTTCTCCATTTCCTCCCCTTCTGAGCCTATCAGAATGTTCCCCTTTAACTCTTCTGAGGATCCAAATAAATCCCAAATATCTTATGTTCCCTGGGCGAAGGCCATGCAAGCCATAGTCAAAGTGTTTGCTAAAGTAACCAAGAGGCTGAGACCTCTTAGAATAGTTTTATCCTGAAATTACTTTCCCCCATAAGGGGGAAGTAATTCTAGAATTTGACAGTAACAACTAATATCGCCAACCAAATGAACTAAATGATCCTTCGACATCTTTTATTTGCTCCATTTCTGATGGCACTACAGCGGAATCTGGGGACACTAATCAATTGTCCCTAATGGATCAGCTGCTATCCTCCTTATGGGCAAAATCATCAACTAATATTGGCAGAATTCACAGTTCATCTCCTATCAAGATTCAAAGAGATCCCTCAAAACCTCTCCCAGAATTAACCAATATCTTGAAGAAAAAAAAAATAAGACATTTAATACATCAAGCCCATAATAGAGAATTATAAGGCCCAGGGCCACAATAGTATCAATACTAGCCCCTGTAATACCCCCATTTCACCTGTGAAAAAACCCAATGGCCAAGGATGGAGGTTTGTCCAGAACTTACGAGCAAGAAACAATACGGTTATCCCTTGACAGCTGGCTGCTCTTAGCCTGAACATGCTACTGACATTCATTCCACTGAAAGCTTATTTTCCATTCCAACTGATTTATGCAGTGCATTCTTTAGTATTCCAGCTGATAAGGCTAACCAATACCTTTTTGCTTTCCCTTGACAAGAAAGGCAGTACATCTGGTTATGCCCCAAGGTTTTACAAAGTCCCTCTTATTTTTCACAAATTTTGAAAGCTGATTTAGATGATATAGTTTTTTGCAGACTCGACTTTGTTACAATACATAGATTATTTGCTTCTCTGCTCCCCTTCTCAAACCTCTTCACAAGAAGACGGCATCCACCTGTTAAAACCCTTGGCCTTGGTGGTCCAGTGGTTAAGAACCCGCCTGCCGATGCAGGGGACACAGGTTCCATCTCTGGCCTGGGAAGATTCCACACGCCGTGCAGCAACTGAGCCAACGCGCCACAACTATTGAAACCTGAACTCTAGAGCCCACGCTCAACAAGAGAAGCCACTGCAATGAGAAACCCATACCACAACTAGAGAACAGCCGCCCAAGCAGCAACCAAGACCCAGTAGAGCCAAAAATAAACTTTAAAAATTTTGTTTAAAAACTTTTGCTTCCTACACCTGTGACTCAATTTCTGTTTTGTAAATAAGTTCATTCGTACCATGTTTTAAGATTCCACATACAAATGATATCATATGGAATTTGTCTTTCTCTTAGTTTTCGATCAGCTTTAAAATTTCATGACAGTACCTATTACTGCCTGTGATTATGCTTAGTGCAAACTTACGGTTTCTATGAGGGAAGACGGAGAGGGATAAACTGAGAGATTGCAAATGCAAAGTGAAGTCACTCAGTCGTGTCCAACTCTTTGCGACCCTATGGACTGTAGCCCAACAGGTTCCTCTGTCCATGGGATTTTCCAGGCAAGAACACTGGAGTAGGTTACATTTCATTCTCCAGGGGATCTTCCAGACCCTGGGATCGAGCCCCAGGTCTCCCACATTGAAAGCAGACTCTTCACCGTCTAAGCCACCAAGGAATCCCAACTGAGAGACTGGAACTGACAATATACACACTATATAAAACAGATCACTAATATGGACCTACTGTACAGAACAGGGAATTCAACACTCTATAATGACCTATATGGGAAAAATGATCTAAAAAAGAGTGGATATATGTATAACAGATACACTGTTACACACTTGAAACTAACAACGTTGTAAATCAATTATACTCCAATGAAAATTATTAAAAAAAAAACAACCCACAACTTTTGACTTTGAGGGGGCTTAAAGTCTCCAAAGAAAAATAACAGTTTGCTCAAACTCAGTTTCAATATTTAAGGCACTAGATCTCAGAACAAGGACTACACTTGGATCCATGGTTAGTCGAATGCACTAATAGCACTATTAAGACTCAACAGGCAAAATCTGTGAGGACTCTTCAACTACTTTGGCCAAAAACATTACCACTGAAACTTCTAAATTTCAGATTCACAACTTTTGGAACTAAAAGGCTCTCACCTTTTGATACAATCATGGGACATCCAATGTATCTAGCCCCTGCCCCTTTTGATATGCAGCTGATAAAAGGAGATATATTTCAATACCATAAATGTTTAACTGCTTCTATTAAAAATAACCATCTTTGGGGGACTTCCCCGGTGGTCCAGCAACTAAGACTCCGTGCTCCCAATGCAGGGGGCCTGGGTTCAAGCCCTGGTTAGCAAAGTAGATCTCACATGCCACAGTTAGCAGTTTACATGCCATAGCAAAGACTGAAGGACCCACGTGCTGCAACTAAGACCATCTAATAACCATCTTTGGTAAAGTAATATTTTCACAGCATGCTCTCAGGAGATGAAGATCTTAAACATCACACCTCGTAACCTGGAATTTTGTATACTGAAAAAGACACTTCTAGAAAGATTTTCTTCAACCTTGCTGGAAAGGTAAGGTTCATCAGGGTTTGGTGCTTTCTTTAAAATGTGTCACGTGAATTCAAGACGACACAAGAGTTGGTTAGCAGTACCTGAGAGAGTCTTTTAAGTGAAAGTATTAGTTGCTTAGTCGTGTCCGACTCTTTATGACCCCATGGACTGTAGCCCGCCAGGCTCCTCTGTCCATGGACTTCTCCAGGCAAGAATACTAGAGTGAGTAGCCAGTCCCTTCTCCATGGAATAGGGGCTTTTAGGAATATGTGAAATTGGTCATCAGGTTGCCCAAGGCTGCATAGTATTTTGGGAAGATGGAGGCAGGGGTGTCACATACCCCACGCAGTCTGCAGTGTTACCTCCAGGCGCCTGCAAGTCCTAACAAAAAGGATGTTTTGCGTTTGCTATTACTGGGTTGCAGGGACATCTTCACTCATACTTGCTACAGCCTTCTACAGAGCCAAAACAGCTACAGGGGCCATTCTTCCCTGAAAATGAGTCAAGGCGATTACACAACCCCCTCCCCAGGGATCCGTGCACAACAAGCTCGCAGGGAGTGTGGGAAGAGCCCCAGGGACCTCTCTCTCCTTCAGCAGTTCAAGTTCCAACTCAGATGCCTTCTGACAAAACAAACATGGCTTTTCCATCATAGTAATGTTTCTGTAACAAGTAACTCATTCTCCCACTCCTTCTCCAGCTTATTTTTTCCCCCTCATTCTTTACCCTTTGCCCGAAATCTCTCCTCCCCACCATGTTGTACTATTTGTTTGGAAAAAAATTTTTTTTTCGGAGCTGCTTCTTGCCAAGTGTGACATCAACTCATTCTTATTTAGTGATGTCCAGTGAGAACTCGCTCTTCCTAAACGTTTACTCATTCTGAAGCCAGATTCCTAACTGCATTTTGTTTGCCCTGTCGCTGTTTCTGATGCACTGGCTATCTTCTGAAGCAAATGACATAACACCTCATTTCTATGACCTGAGGCACTGTACCTGAATACAGAGATTTTTTTTCTAACAGCTTCAGGAAGACAAAATATAGTCTCTGTTACTAAGAAGGTAAAAGAGAACTTGATAAGGTAACATGATCATTTTAACCTCCCTGAAAACAATACCACTGCTTTCAGTAACAAGAAAGAACTATCAATATTAAAGAAAATGCGAGCCCCAAAAGTCTATTCCAGGTAAAGAATTTTTGTTACTTAGGGGGAAAAAGAGAAAAACTGGATATTCTTTAAAACAGTAAGATATGCAGACACAGAGAACAGACTGTGGACGCAGAAGGGGAAGGAAAGGGTGAGACAAACTGAAAGCATAGCATTGATACGCATATGCTATCATACGTAAAACAGCTAATGGGAAGCTGCTCTATAACTCAGGGAGCTCAACTTGGTGCTTTGTGACAACCTAGAGGGGTGGGAGCGGGGAGGAGGGCAATTCAAGAGAGAGGGGATATAGGTATTGTTCAGTCACTCGTGTCTGACTCTCTGCAGTCCGCGTGGACTGCAGCACATCAGGCTTCCCTGTTCTTCACTATCTCCAGGAGTTTGCTCAAACTCATGTCCATTGAGTCGATGATGCCATCCAACCATCTTATCCTCTGTTGCCCCCTTCTGCCCTCAATCTTTCCCAGCATCAGGATCTTTTCCAATGAGTCAGCATCAGGTGGCCAAAGCATTGGAGCTTCAGCATCAGGATATAGATATACTTATGGCTGATTCATGTTCTTGTATGGCAGAAACCAACACAATATTTAAAACAATTGTCTTCCAATTAAAAATAAATTAAAAAAATAATAAGACAGATGTATTATACTACTTCCTGCTCAACATCACTCTGGCAAGGCACTACTTAATGCACAATTTTGAAAAGCCAACAATTTTATTTGTTGTAATTATTATATTCTACACATAAAATAGGGCTTCCCAGGCGGCACTAATGGTAAAGAACCCATCTGCCAATGCAGAAGACTTAAGAGATGTGGGTTCAGTCTCTAAGTCGGGAAGATCCCCTGGAGAAGGAAATGGCAACTGACTCCAATATTCCTGCCTGGAGAATCCCACAGACAGAGGAGCCTGGCAGCCTACAGTCCACAGGATTGCACTGAGTCAGACATGACTGAAGTGACTTAGCACATACATAACACACACATAAAATAAGCTACAATTCAGAATTATTTTCAGTTAGTTTGCTGGAAAAGTCGGTGCTGGTATTCCTAAAGTGTGTCCAACTGTGATGGAACTACTGAGCTATGTAAGGTACTAATCATCCCTCATGAAATCGTTCTTAAAACCCTTCCCATTCCATCCATTGGTTAATTAAAAGATATGATTGGAAACAACATTTATTCCCTCGCTCTCCTTCCTTTGGGGAATATGAGCAGCTAACCTCACTTAATTATCAGAACACAGACGGGAACTCCCAGTGTGGGTTGGTCCCGGGCACGACTGCCAATTCTGTCACATTCCAGGACTTGCTGACTAGGATGGCGCTGAGGAACCTAATCCACACACAAAACGCATGATGATGCTCACATTTTCCTGGTGCATTGTCTAGGCTATCAAGGCATTTGTTCCAAGGCACTCAGACGTACTTTCAGAGGGGTCCCTCATAGCTCAGAAGTCTAGATAGACAGCTAGATCTGTCTGGGGGTTTCCAGCTCTCAGAGATGCCAGGTTTCAAATAAAAAACAGGAGAGGAATAAGGAAGTGTATACCTTCCCGGGGAACTGCAACTATTTAACAAAAACAAGCGCAAAAGGTTTATAAAGTAAAAGAAAATCACAGCTTTGCGAATGTGTATGTGCTCACGTGTGTGTGTGAAGTCAGCCAGAAAAACACAAAGGAAAAGGCCTTGAAAGTTGTAATTATAGAAGATTGTTCAGGTGACTTCATCCCACCCACATGCTTTTTATTTTCCAAAACTATGACGAGTGCTTTTTAAGTTAGTGCTCCGGAAAGGCTGCAGCTGTTCGGCGCAGATTTCAATGCTCAGTGAAGAATAATATTTTATCAACATAAAGGTTCATGGCTTCTAAATAAGGGTGCAATTTCCAACCTGAGCACTGTAAATTCTCACTCTGTTTGAAGACACAGACCCAGAAGAGTGACTAGGTCCTTGGCCTGAGCAGTAAAATAATAACCTCAACAGTCATAACCCCCCCAACTCCTACCCAAGATTTTTAGCTTGCCTTTTACAAAACGTCACATCTGTGTTCACGCACATCAGCATGGAGGCATTTGCCTTGACTGAACTCAATGGACCCACAGCCAATCAAGTCAGGAAAACTGAGCAGATTTTGTTTTTGTTTTAGCTGTGCCATGCGGCATGTGGGATTTGTAGTTTCACAATCAGGGATCAAACCTGCGCTCCCTGCAGCAGAAGCACAGAGTCATAACCACTGGACCACCGGGGAAGTCCAAACAGAGCCAACTTCAAAAGACACCCGAGCCTCCACTCCCTCCTCCAACCCCCGCCCTACCACCTCCTTTTAAAGTGTCTTCTCCAGGACTAGATGGGGTGCTAGAACAGTGCTCAGCCAGGGAACGTTCTGGTGCAGTACCGAAATGCCTCTCCTGGCTGTGGTTTTGCAGGGCCAATTTAAAAGAGGAATTTCCCTTCCCAATTCTGTCACTTCACTCTCTCCCGGTCAAGAGACCCTACGGGTATTTTCCCTTTTATTTATTTCCTGCATCTAATCTGTCAGGTCCTGTCATTTCTTCCTTGAAAATGTCTCTCAAATTCGTTCTTCCTTCCACTGTCCCCATCCCAGTCTGGACTTTCATCAGCTCCTCAAACCTAGAATACTACAGCAGCCTCGTAACTAGTGTGTCCATCTCTGGTTACTGCCATACTTAGCATCCAAAACACACAGCTCTCAACCTGCCAACACCCTGTTCCCTACTGCAGCGAATATAAAACACCAACTGCTTCTTACAGCATCACCTCCAAATTCCTCTCTCAAATGCGTTTCAAGAGCACCCATGATCTGGCCATGGTTTCGCTTTCAGACCTTACTTCTTACTCCTCCTTAGGATGCGTGCACCTTTCTCTTTGCTCAAACGTTTCTTTCACTGTCTCCACTCCAGCTCCCAAAAAGCAGCAGACTCAGGCCCACTTTGCTCACACTACCCATCCACCCAGGAATTCCTCCCACCCCACTCCCCCGCCCAACAAAGCCAACACATCCCACCACAATCCTGCCTGTTCCCATAGGTGCGGCTCAATTAATAACTCCTCTGCATGCCTGTTTCCTAGCACCATGGCCTGCCGCGTCCAAAAGTGTGATCAAAAGAACTGGGTCTTTGGATTATGATAGACCTAAGTTTCGATCTCTGTGGAAAATTGATCAAGTTGTCTAATTTCTCTTTCTCATAGCTCAACTTTTTTACCTACAAAATGAGGATGACATTAATGCTTCTTTCATAAGACTGTTTCGCAGATTAAAAAAAAAACCCAAAACATTCTGCATGGAGACCAACTAGTGTAGCTGCGTACATGGTACAGGCACCCCACAAATGGTAGGTATTATAACATCACACTATACCATATGAGCAACTATGCTTGTCCGATTCTAGGCTCTAAGTTAATAACTGTGCTTTGATTTTTCTACTGCATTGTTAAACTATCCAGGAGCAAAACCATCACATCCAATTGCATCTCACTTATTTAGTAATTTCGACTCCCTAGAAAGCCAAGAAAACAAGGAAAAACAAATAAAATGGCTTATAGGTTGCCCAGTTGTTATAAATACCCCACATTAATGCCTATGTTTTTTATTAACAGGAAGCCCTTCAGATGGCCCCTGAGGGCCTATTGATTTTTATTTTGGTTTCCAAGCTGACAGTAGCAATTAGGAGGTGGCTGCTATTTATCAGCAAAGGAGATAACAGAAAAAGTATAAAAAGTAAACATACACACCTGATCTGTACAAAACGGTAAACAAAATCAAGTCTAGCAACCAAAGCTTCTGTTCTAACTCAGGTATTTAGCATATATTGTCTCAGAGATAAAGTATCTCAGAGATAAATTTCTTTCTGTTAAAAAATACAGAAACATACAAAATTAAAATGATGGTTGTCTAATGATCACAAATATTAAAAAGTTAAAGGAATGTTTTGCATGACTAAAGCAATTATTTGTCAAGTCCCTGATATGTACCAAGTAAATATAACACATAAGCCATGCTGCTTACATAGATTAATCCTCCTAAATGGGGCTCAGAGATGTTAAGTGCCTTTCCCAAGATCACATGGCATGTGTGACATTTTCCATCCCTGAGCTAACTCCAAAGTCAGCGTTCTTCTTCCATCATGCCACACTGCCCCTCCATGCCCTTGTGAATTGTAAGAAGTGACCCTAAGTTATGCGAGAAGATCCTTTCAGTTCCACTTATACAAATCTAGAAATGGAGAGTTCATGACTTCGTGAGACAGCTTAGTGGTTATGAGCACAGGGTTTCAAGACCAGCCAAATCTAGGTTATGAACAGCTGTTTCACTACTTTTTAGCTGCACAATACTGAACAAACCAGTTTCACTGAACAGGTTTCCTTATCTATAAAATGGTACTAAAATGTACTCATATGACAAGGTTGCTGTGAGGATTAAATGTGAGAGGCTGCATGAAAAGTGCTTAGCTCACGGCCTGATATACTGCAACTGTTTAATAAAGAAAGTCCTTTACATCAAACCAAAATCCACCTCCCAATCACTTCTCCCCTTTGACCTCAGTTCTGATCACTGGGACTTCAAAAAGATCTAATGACACATCTGCTCAGCAGCCATTTAGTATTAAAAGAGAGAGTAGGGATTTCCCTGGCAGTTTTGTGCCTGCTCCTCATGTAGGGGGTACAGGTTTGACCCCTGGTCAGGGAACTAAGATCCCACAAGCCGCACCGTGCAGCCTAAAAAAATAAAACACCATAGCAACTATACTTCAATTAAAAAAAAAAGTTAAGTCATTTAAAAAAATTAATTTTAAAAAAATATTAGAAGAGATGTATTCCCCTAATTCATTTCTTTTCCAACCTAAAAACTCATATCTGCTTCAAGACTTCTTTACATGACAAGGTTTCCAAACAACGCCCTTCTGGGTGTTTATTCAGGATATACCTTAGCTTATAAACACACACCTTAAATGCAACACCCAGAACACTCTCACAGGTACAGTACTCAGCCGGAAACTATCACTTCCACGTCCGCATCTTGCTCTTGCTAGGAAGCCCACTGAACTGCCGTTGGGCCAGTTCTCCCACACCCTGTCCTTATGTGACTGACTGTTTTCCATCTAAATGCAGGACTTGACATTTATTGCTTTTAAATGTCATTGTGGTTTCAGCCCATCTTTCAAGTCTGCTGAGATCATTTTGAACCCTGGATCCCTGGGTCTGTCCTCCATCATGTTAGATATTCCTTCTAACATTTTATCATCTGCAAGTGTGATTAATACGCTTCTACCTCTTTAAGGGTAGGTGACAAATCTTTACTGAGTTATACAGTATGCCCAGAGTCCTCTGATAGGAGCTAAATAACTGATACAATGTTGAATAAGAAAGAAAGTCAGAACCTTGTGGCATCTTATTTGTAATCTTCTTGTGCACTTATCTTGAAAATGTTTAGTCTGCAAAAGACAAGGCTGATAAAGGCACAATAGTCCATATTTTCAAAGGCAGCGAGCTCTGCAGGTACAAAGAGTTCGCATCGGATAGAATCTTACAGTGACCCAAATTTTGGATTCACCTTCCCTCTTTGAATTGCCCCATCTTCCTTCATCCCTCCACGTTTTAGTGAAAATACATTTTTCTATGTCTAAGCTTCCAGCAACTCTTCTGTGCTAAAGAATTATAGATGAGGCTACAGTCCATAGGGTTGCAAAGAGTTGGACACGACTGAAGCAACTTAGCACGCACACACTCGAAAAGACCCTGATGCTGGGAAAGACTGAGACCAGGAGGAGAAGAGGGCAACATAGAATGAGGTGGTTGGATGGCATCACCGACTCAATGGACATGAGTTTGAGCAAACTCCAGGAGACAGTGAAGGACAGGGAAGCCTAGTATCCTGCAGTCCATGGAGTCACAAAGAGTGGGACACGACTTAGTAACTAAACAACAACAACAACCTCTTAGAATCTTCATGTCGAGCCCAGGAGTTCAGATCTGAATCTGGCTGTCAGTATGGAGCAACCCAATCCTTTAAGCAGGAATCATGTAACTTGAGCTAGGTTTAAAAAAGATTCTCGCAGGAGGTGTGCGTAATTAATTAGAAAGAATTTAAAATGCTCATTTAAAATGGATTTGTTTGAATGGGCCTAGGGGAAAATATCTGGCTAGGGATAGTTAGTGGCTCAGATGGTACACAATATGCCTGCAATACAGGAGACACAGCTTTCATCCCTGGGTCAGGATGATCCCCTGGAGAAGGGAATGGCAACCCACTCCAGTATTCTTGCCTGGAGAATCCCATGGACAGAGGAGCCTGGTGCACTACTGTCCATGGGGTCACGAAAAGTCGGACATGACTGACTGACTAACACAACAACAACAAAAACATACTTCTTCTGTTGTTTTTAATTTTTTAAATTAATTTATTTATTTGGCTGAGCCGAGTCTTAGTTGCCGTACATGGGATCTTTGTCTCCACTGTGGCATGCAGACTCTCAGTGTCATGTGCCACAAGTAAAAGATGGCAAATGCTGCAGCTCAGATGTCACATGCTGCAACTAACATACCTTCTCTTTGAACCTGTAACATGTGTCTCAGCAACCTGTGTCCCGTCCCCGTGTTGGAAAGAGTAAGTCATTGAGTGTTTTCAAAACAAAAGGAGGGATCAAACAAAGCCAAAATAAAGAGGACCCAGATCTGCAGCTTCTTGCCAGGATTTGCTGTAAGTCGGAGGAGGGCTGGCTTCAACTTGCTAGAAGAATAGCTTAGTTGTCTAACCAAAGGGAGTTAGGCTCATATCTGGGAACTTTTTTTTTTTTTCATTTCCATCTCACACTTCTGATGTGTGGGACTGCCTTGATATTGTGTTTCCATCTCTTCCAGTACATTGGCAGGAAATGGAAAGAACAGCAGAAAGATAAAGCCCATCTGGCCACAATGTTAATGTTAGTCTTCCTCTCTGGTCCTTGGACCAGACTTCCAAATGATGCATACCTTCTCTTATATGTGCCACTCATGACTCCGGTTTCCCTTCCATAATTACTCACACCTTGCCTATTTTTCCTTACTGCATTACTGTGGAACAGTGTCACAGTGGTTTTACTAATACCCTTATCTACTACTGCTCAACAACCACATCCAAAGAAAACAATAGATGTCATGATGAAACATTTTAACTTCTTTAGTGACAGATATATTTCTTTTGCTTTTGAATATTAACTATCCCTGGCTAGCAGTTACTCTTTGTTGATTTCATGTAATCTAAATTAGTGGCAGCCATTGACACTACTAGCCTATTCAGGTTTGGGGCGAGTCTTAAAATAGGGTTTTTTTCTCCCCTCAATGGTACATACAATTCTTATCTCTCTGGTGACTCTCACTATGTGTTTGGAAAGCATGGTCCTCAATATGGTTTAAAGTCTCAGGAAAAACACCTCAACAATTTAAATGAGTACTGTAATAATATACATAGGGTTACACATAGGATATCATAATGAATTCTGCATCAGTGACATATATAATAAAACACAGTGCTAATAAAAAGATACCAAAATGAGACTCAATAAATTTTACAATATTGAACATCACCTCTCACTAATTACATGTAACATGGCAGTCTCTTTATCCCAAAGAACACTAAATAGAAATTAAAAAATAAAAAAATATATATATATCCTTAACAGATGGCAAGAGTTCTGTGTCTGTTGACTGTAATATGGCTTGAGCTCTTCTCTGGCTCTCTGATGTGGGTCCCATTCTGTTAAGATTCTTCAATGACCTGAATAAGCTCCTGCAAAGTCTGTTAATCGTGGAGATCCAAAAACAGCCTCAAGAAGTTAGAGACACAGCTACATCTGACACTGAACTATGGATGCGTGTAAAATCTTTCACTGAAGGCTCAAATGACTATCTGGAGAAATACAGAAAGAGGGAGGTATGGCTTCATATTAGCACATTTGAAAGAGGCCTTAAGATTTTAGATGATTCAGTGCGACTCCACTGCAAGAGGCTGCCACAAGGGCAACTTCAAACTTGGGCTGTCTTAAAAGACATACAGTATGCAAAGCAGGCAGTAGGCTGGCCCTCACCACTCTATTCAGTGCTGGGGGTCACACTCGAAAAGGGATAACGGATGTTTGAGTTTCAGTTCAGAGGGCTGGAAGAGGCAGTGCCATTTTATACAAGGAACTGAAACTGTTTTGTCTAGAGAAGAGCCTGGTCTATAATTTTTAAACAAGCACATACGACTTTTATGGTCAGATTAAAAGACACTTCTACTTTGGGTTAAAAAATATGTAAACAATGCCCTGTGTTAAAGAGGATATTATGAAACTAACATGTCCAGGCCCTGCTGGTTTTACTATAAATTGGCTTATTAAATCTTTGGAAAACAATCCTGCCATGCGTTGTGACAGATGTGAAACTGCTGTTATAGTGGCTTCACAGACAAAACATGGTAGATTCATAGGATGGAATATTGATCAGCAACAAAAAAGGAACAAACTACTGACATAACCATATGAATGAATCTCAGAAGCATTATTATTAAGTGAAAGAAAAAAAAAAATCCCTGACTCAGGGATTTTCCTGGCGGCCCAATGGCTAAGGCTCCACGCTCCCAGTGCCAGGGGCCTGGGTTTGATCCCTGGTCAGGGAGCTAGATCCTACATCGTGCATCTAAGAGTTTGCGTGCCGCTACTGAAGATCCCACATGGTGGTGGTTTAGTCGCTAATCTGGACGAATTTTGCAACTCTATGGACTGTAGACCACCAGGCTCCTCTGTCCATCGGATTCTTCAGGCAAGAAAACTAGAGTAGACTGCCACTTCCTTCTTCAGGGGATTTTCCTGACCCAGAGATCAAACCTATGTCTCCTGCATCGCAGGCAGATTCTTTAACCACTGAGCCACCAGGGAAGCCCTTAAGACTCGGTGCAGCCAATTAAAAAAAAAAAAAAAAGCAGCAGCAGCCAGACTCGAAAGGCTGCATATTGTATAATTCCATTTAAACAATATTCTAGAAAAGGCAAAACTACAGGGGTAGAACTACTATGGTAGTCAGGTGAAGAGTAAAACTGACTGCAAAGCAATACGGGAGAAGTCTGGGAGAACGATAAAGCTGCTTCATATCTTGACTGTTTGGGTGGCTATACAACTGTATAGATACGTCAGCACACTCAGAACTGTATTTTAACGTCAGTAAATTTTACCAAATTTAAATTATATCTTAATTGAAAGAAAAAGGGGGAAAAAAAGAGAAAATCTTGAAGGCAGCCAGTAAAAAGAAATACACTACAGAGAGAAGAACAATAAAAATTGTTTTTTAAAAATTAAGAAAAAAGACTTGTTCAGATCAACAAAAACATTGGTAAATTTTACCAAATTTAAATATCTTAATTGAAAGAACAAGGGGGAAAAAAAGAAAATCTTGAAGGCAGCCAGTAAAAAGAAATACACTACAGAGAGAAGAACAATAAAAATTGTCTTTTAAAAATTAAGAAAAAAGACTTGTTCAGATCAACAAAAACATCAGTAAATTTTACCAAATTTAAATTGTATCTTAATTGAAAGAAAAAGGGGGGAAAAAAGAAAATCTTGAAGGCAGCCAGTAAAAAGAAATACACTACAGAGAGAAGAACAACAAAAATTGTCTTTTAAAAATTAAGAAAAAAGACTTGTTCAGATCAACAAAAACATCATTAAATTTTACCAAATTTAAACTGTATCTTAATTGAAAGAAAAAGGGGGGAAAAAATAAAATCTTGAAGGCAGCCAGTAAAAAATACACTACAGAGAGAACAATAAAAATTGTCTTTTAAAAATTAAGAAAAAAGACTTGTTCAGACCAACAAAAACATATTTCCAACAGATCCATACTATGAGAAACGCTAAGGGGGAAGTTCTTCAGGCAAAAGTAATGTGATATCAAACAGAAACTTAGATCAATACAAAGAAATAAAGTTCTCCAGAAATGGCTGAAATGAAGGTAATATGAACTACCTTTTCTCTTATTTTCAATAGCTCTCAATAATGATCATCTAAAGCAGGGGGTCAATAAACTATGTTATAAGGGCCAAATCGCACCCTCTTCCTGTTTTTGTAAGTAAAGTTATATTGGAACACAGTAACACCCATTCCTTTATGTATTGTCTATGGCTGCTTTCATGACAGAGTTGGGTAGTTGAGACAAAGACCAGATGGCCTACAGTGCCTGAAATACTTACTATCAGGCCCTTTATACAAAAGTTTGCCACACTTGGTCTAAAACAAAAATAGCAATGTATTATGGGTTTACAGCATATGTCAAAGAAAAACGTTTAACGACAATAGCACAAAATGTGAAGAGGAAACTTAAGTATAAATACCTTCCTGTGATAAAAACTCTACACTTTGTGTGAAGCAGTGATTAATTACAGACGTGCATTATAAACCCAAAGGCAACCACACAAAAAGCTTTTAAGATTTTAATGATATGCCAACAGCGGAGATAAAAACTGGGTCATAACAAGATGTGATTAACGCTAAAGTAGAGAGGAAAAGAGGGGGAAAGGATCAAAGAATAAGTTAGTAAATAGAAAACAGCAAGGTGAAGAGTTTAATCCAATCATGCTGAAGTTGTATCAAATATAAGAAGGTTAAAGATATTATTTAAAAGACAGAGATTTTTCAACATGAGTAAGAAAGCAAAGTTCTTTTCAACATGAATAAGAAAGCAATAAGAAATTTAAGAACAGAGTTAGATTAAGAGCAAATGAATGGGCTAGGCATGATTTCTTACTATAGTTAAGTGAGGTGATCAACAAGTCCTCTCCATAAAAAGCAACTACAAAGCTGGACAAATTTTTAAAAAACAATCACTTTGAAGCTTGAGAAATCAACCAAAGGCGTACAATAATCTGAGAAGCATTTATGCCTAAAAACAGAAGAATGTGGACAAGAACAGTGGGAATCTGTGGCATTCTAACCTGGAGCTTCTCCTATCCCTCCTGCCTCAGTTGAAGCAGATGTTGTGCCAGAATGGGGCAGGTTGAGAATAAGCAATTATTCTGTTGCAGGAGAAAGAGGTTCACTTGATTTGGAGCAGCGGGTAATACCCATGCCCAGTGACGGTGTCAGCAGAACTCATGATCTCAGAGATGGGCACGTGGGAAGGGCTAAAAGCTCTACCAGCCCAAGGTAATGGTCATGATGGCACATGTGTTCAGCTGCTCAGCTGTGTCTTAGTCTTTGAGACCCCATGGACTGTAGCCCTCCAGGCTCCTCTATCCATGGGATTTCCCAGGCAAGAATACTGGAGCAGGTTGCCCTTTCCTTCTCCAGGGGATCTTCTTATCCCAGGGATCAAGCCCACATCTCTCGCATCTCCTGCAGTGGCAAGCGGATTCTTTACCATTGATACACCTGGGAAGCCCTGTGGTCATGACTGGGGCAACTTTATTCCTGGCTAAGGCTGCATGCATTTATAGCAAAGATCCAAGAGGGTCTCAGCTCAGTTCACTCAGTCATGTCTGACTCTTTGCGACCCCATGAACCACAGCATGCCAGGCTTCCCTGTCCATCATCAACTCCCAGAGTCCACCCAAACCCATGTCCATTGAGTTGGTGATGCCATCCAACCATCACATCCTCTGTCATCCCCTTGTCCTCCTGCCCTCAGTATTTTCCAGCATCAGGGTCTTTTCAAATGAGTCAGCTCTTCACATCAGGTGGGCAAAGTATTGGAGTTTGAGCTTCAACATCAGTTCTTCCAATGAAAACCCAGGACTGATTTCCTTTAGGATGGACTGGTTGGATCTCCTTGCAGTCCAAGGGACTCTCAAAGAGTCTTCTCCAACACCACAGTTCAAAAGCATCAATTCTTCGGCGCTCAGCTTTCTTCACAGTCCAACTCTCACATCAGTACATGACCACTGGAAAAACCATAGCCTTGACTAGACGGACCTTTGTTGGCAAAGTAATGTCTCTGCTTTTGAATATGCTATCTAGGTTGGTCATAACCTTCCTTCCAAGGAGTAAGTGTCTTTTAATTTCATGGCTGCAATCACCATCTGCAGTGATTTTGGAGCCCAGAAAAATAAAGTCAAGAGGGTCTAACCAGTCACAAACTCTTGGCTGAAAGTGAGGCTGTGTGTATGCCAAGAGGACAGGTGAAAGGACCCAATGGTATGCAAAAGATGGGAGAGTCTTGAAAATGACTTGAACTTTGAATGTGCTCCTTACCCACACTTCATGGCAAATAGATGGGGAAACTGGAAACGGTGGCTGACTTTGTTTTTTGGGGTTGACTTTATTTTGGGGGGTTGTCACAAACAGATACAACTGAGTGACTGAACTTACCCACACAGAGATCCATTAACAGATGACAGAAACCTTACTGGATCAAGGTGGCTGAATATAATCTCTCTAATCACTGGCTGACTAGTAAGCCATGGAAACATAAGGACAATCCCTGGGAAAGCAGACTTAAAAACAAGTTTAAAAAGAAGCAGAGACATCAGTGGCTACACATCCCAGGGAAGAGAGATTTTACAGGTTTAGCAAACATATTACGAAACAGAGAAACAGTGAACAAAGAAAAACTAATAATATGATATGTTAATTAGCTTGAATGTGGTGATTATTTCATAGTGAATATGTATACCTAATTAAATTATATACTTCAAATATACACAATATTTGTTAGATATTCCTCAATTTAAAAAACAAAACAAAAATCTTGAGATCAGAACCCAGAGCTGCTTAAATATCTTATCAAAAATGTCTAGTTCTCACAAAAAAAATTAAGACACAAGAAACAGCAAAGTGTGACTCACACTCAAGAAAAGGAGAAGCTGAGAAGAAATGTCTGAGTATCACAGACACTGGATACAGCAGACAAATATTTCAAAGAAGTTACTACATATAAGTTCACAGAACGAAAGGAAATTAAGGGGGAGAGTAGGGCAACAATGAATATACAAATAGAGATCTCCCATAAGGAGATAGAGATCCTGGAGTTGAAAAGTACAATAGCTGAAATAAAAAATTTTCCTAGACTAGTTCAACAGTAGTTTCGAGATGGCAGGAGAAAGTGTCAGTGAAACTGAAAGCAGAAATTATCCAATCTTAGTGACCAACCTAGATAGCATTTTGAGCATTACTTTACTAGCGTGTGAGATGAGTGCAATTGTGTGGTAGTTTGAACATTCTTTGGCATTGACCTTTCCTTGGGAATTGAAATGAAAACTGACCTTTTCCAGTCCTGTGGCCACTGCTGAGTTTTCCGAATTTGCTGGCATATTGAGTGCAGCACTTTCACAGCATCATCTTTTAGGATCTGAAATAGCTCAACTGGAATTCCATCACCTCCACTAGCTTTGTTCGTAGTGATGCTTCCTAAGGCCCACTTGACTTCACATTCCAGGATGTCTGGCTCTAGGTGAGTGATAACACCATCGTGATTATCTGGGTCGTGAAGATTTTTTTTGTACAGTTCTTTTGTGTATTCTTGCCACCTCTTCTTAATATCTTCTGCTTTTGTTAGCTCCATACCATTTCTGTCCTTTATTGAGCTCATCTTTGCATGAAATATTCCCTTGGTATCTCTAATTTTCTTGAAGAGATCTCTAGTCTTTCCCATTCTGTTGTTTTCCTCCATTTCTTTGCACTGATCACCGAGGAAGGCTTTCTTATCTCTCCTTGCTATTTTTGGAACTCTGCATTCAAATGGGTGTATCTTTCCTTTTCTCCTTTGCTTTTGGCTTCTCTTCTTTTCACAGCTATTTGTAAGGTCTCCTTAGACAGCCATTTTGCTTTTTTGCATTACTTTTTCTTGGGGATGGTCTTGATCCCTGTCTCCTGTACAATGTCATAAACCTCCATCCATAGTTCTTTAGGCACTCTGTCTATCAGATCTAACCCCTTGAATCTATTTCTCACTTCAACTGTATAATCATAAGGGATTTGATTTAGGTCATACCTGAATGGTCTAGTGGTTTTCCCTACTTTTTTCACTTTAAGTCTGAATTTGGCAATAAGGAGTTCATGCTCTGAGCCACAGTCAGCTCCTGGTCTTGTTTTTGCTGACTGTATCAAGCTTCTCCATCTTTGGCTGCAAAGAATATAATCAATCAGATTTCGGTATTGATGATCTGGTAATGTTCATGCATAGAGTCTTTTCTTGTATTGTTGGAAGAGGGTGTTTGCTCTGACCAGTGAGTTCTCTTGGCAAAACTCTATTAGCCTCTGCCCTGCTTCATTCTGTACTCCAAAGCCAAATTTGTCTGTTACCCCAGGTATTTCTTGACTTCCTACTTTTGCATTCCAGGGTAGGAATTCTCTTCAGGGTTTTAAAAAAAGTGACAACAATTGGTGACTTGAAGTCACCAGAAGAAATGAGGAACACCCAAAATAGTAAATGTGTGGGTTAATATAAAAGATTCTATATATATATGTTTTTACTCATTTATTCTAATGTCCTTGAAAGATGTTAATATTTTAAAAGCAGTAAATTTGACAGTGCATTTTGATGTTTGTGATATATATTAAAATATATTTATGTTTTTAACATGTTATATCATAGATAGATATTATATATAATCACACAAAGGAGAATTAAGAATGGAGCTATACTGGAGCAAAGCTTATATATTTTACCAGAATTAATTTAGTATTAATCTGAAGCAGAGTCTGATAAATTAAGATGCGCCACTAAGGAAACAACTCCAAGAAATATACAGTTTAAAAAACATTAACAGGAAGTTAAAATAGTACAGTAAAAAAAAATACATATTTTACAGGAAAGGAGGCAATCAAGGAGGAAATAAAGGGACAAAATTGACAAGAAGAGAATATATGGAGAAGAAATGCAAAAAGGCAAATCAATGTCCAAAAGGGAGAGTGTGTCAGACTGGATAAAACACAAGATCCAACTACATGTTTTCTATGAGAGACACCCTAGATTAAAAGACACAAGCTGAAAGTGAAAGGATGAAAAGAAGATACACACTGTACAGAGGACTTAATGGAGAATGGCTACATTAAAACCAGATGAAACAGACTTCAAGGCAAAAAGTATTAACAGGGAAAAAGAACATCTCATAATGATAAAGTGACTACATTAGTAAGATATAATTATAACTCTATTTCACACCTGAAAATGCAGCAAGAAAACAGGAAAACAACAGAGAAAATCAGTAATATATGACTTACTTCACTTTAGAGATCAACAAAACCGATAAAACTGTAGCCAGAATGACCAAGGAAAAGGGAAAAACAACTCAAATGATCAAAATCGGCAATGTAAGAGGAACATCACTACTGACCTTATAGAAATTTAGAGGATTAAAAGGGATTATGAAAAACTTTATGCCAATAAATTAGATAAGTGACAAATTTCTAGAAAGACAAAAAGTACTAAAGCTGACTCAAGAAGAAATAGAAATCTGAACAGATCTATACCAAGTAAAGAAAATCTCAGGCCTAGGGGCTTCACTGTGAATTACATCAAATATTTAAAGATAAAATAAAACCAATCCTTCATAAACTCTTACAGAGAAGGAAGGAGGAAGTACTTCCCAACTGATTTCAAGAATCCAGTGTTCCCTCATAGCAAAGGAATCACAAGAGGAAGAAAAAAACTAGAAACTAATCCCTTATTTATGCTAGGCCCCTAAACTCTGATGTCCAGATATATCCATGTAGATTTTCCTCTTATCTTAAATATCTAGAGCACAGAAGCACAAATATTTGAAAGTATGCTTTTTTGATAATTTAAATTTTTTCCCCAAGGTTATAAGTATAGAGGTGGCCAAAAAGTTTGATTGGACTTTTCCACAACATCTTATGGAAAAACCAGAACAAACTCTGTGGCCAACCCAATAATAGATAAGATTCCTACACTGATTTATTGCACCCAACAGCTCTACAAACACGAGATGTTCGTCCACTGCTGTTCTGGGCCCACAGAGAACCTGAGTAAAGATGATGAAAACACATAACAAAGGCTCATAGGCAGAATGCTATAAGAAATCGCTTTTTATTGAAAAGCAACAAAGGGACTGATGGCAAATCCCTGGGAAGTCTCATTAGATTACTGTGAACATTCTGCAAAGGGGCACTGAGGGCATTAAACTGCAGTCTGAAGAGCCAAAATTCAAGTGACCTTAAAGGCCAAGACATTGAACAATTTTATGTATTAGCTACAATATGTCTACAGGGGTTAAAATGGACTTAGGGTCTTCAAAAGCTCTACTTCCCTGTCTTCAAGGGAACTCACTCTTGACTTAAGCCATCCTAGTAGAAGTTCATCCTAAAAATTCTACAAGGTAGGAGACTGTAAAACTTCCAATATCTGAACTCTCAGTAGAACACCTAGTTCAAACATGGAATTGCAATCTTTAGTAAGCCATCATTATGTTTTTAAACTTTAAATATTTAAAATACCCTTAGGAAAGTTGTATAGATTCCTATCTGCCCTTTAGAGCTTCCTCTAATGTTAACATAGCACATAACCATAGTACAATGATCAAAACAGGAAATTAACATCAGTACAATACAATCAACTAAACTACACACCTTACTCACATTCCCATTTTTTTTTTTTTTTTTTTTTGCTAGTGTCCTTTTCTGTTCTGGGATCCAATTCAGGACCCCACATTACTAGGTCTCCTTAGTTTCCTCCAGTTCAGTTCAGTTCAGTTGCTCAGTCGTGTCTGACTCTGCGATCCCATGGACTGCAGCACGCTAGGCCTCCCTGTCCATTACCAGCTCCCAGAGTTTACCCAAACTCATGTCCATTGAGTCGGTGATGCCATCCAACCATCTCATTCTCTGTTGTCCACTTATCCTCCTGCCCTCTATCTTTCCCAGCTTCAGGGTCTTTTCAAATGAGTCAGCTCTTCGCATCAGGTGGCCAAAGTACTGGAGTTTCAGCTTCAACATCAGTCCTTCCAATGAACACCTAGGACTGATCTCCTTCAGGATGGACTGATTGGATCTCCTTGCAGTCCAAGGGACTCTCAAGAGTCTTCTCCAACACCATAGTTCAAAAGCATCAATTCTCCGGTGCTCAGCTTTATCAATTTCCTCCAATCTATGACAATTCTCCAGTCACTCCTGTCCTTCATGACTTTTGACTTCTATGAAGAACAGTAGTCAGTTACTTTATGGAGTGTCCCTAACATTTTTTTCTTGTTTAATAATACTATTAACAAGAATCTTTTATTGAGGGTTTACTAAATATCAGGCACAATGCTGAGCCCTCTATCATCTTTCTAAATAAGTGTTTTTAACAGACTTAACAGCAGAAGCATTTTAAAAATCAAAGAGTAATCACCTTTAACTCACCTTTCTTCAAGCACTAGTGTTCTGTAAATTACAAAGCATAACCAAACAGATTATTATTCCCCTACTGCAATATCCTTTCATGTTCCCTACCCCGCTAGAAAATATTAAGTCCAAGTATAAGCCTCAGATTCAGAGCCCTTAAGTTGTTAATCCGTCTCAATCTTTACAGCCCACATTTTCCTACCCATGAACCCTGGTTCATAGCTTTCTTCATTTATACCTGCCCTCCTTTTTCATCTCAAATACCTTTTCTTGAAGACACCTTTAATCACTGCCCCTAGCTCCCAAGAGCTACTGATCCACTGAAATCCCATTGAATTTAATGACTACACTAGTCATTTGCTACATATACACCACCCTGAGCTACAGGCATATGTTTTTGCAGACTGTTTCCCAAATCAGGCTTTTTGAGAGCAGGATGTGTGGCTTCCTCTCCCTTTGACATCTCCTATATATACTACCTTAGGGGTTTTCCAAGGGGCACTAGTCGTAAAGAATCTGCCTGTCAACGCAGGAGACCTAAGAGACACGGGTTTGACCCTGGGTCAGGAAGATCCCCTGGAGGTGGGCACAGCAACCCACTCCAACATTCCTGCCTGGAGAATCCCATGGACAGACGAGCCTGGTGGGCTATGGTTCATACAACTGCAAAGAGTCAGACATGACTGAAGAGACTTAGTACATACTACCTCAATGCTTAACATCATTTACTGAATACCCACCAACTGCCAAGCTTTTGGTGGTGGTTTAGTTGCTAAGTCATGTCCGACTCTTGCGACCCCATGGACTGTAGCCTGCCAGGCTCCTCTGTCCATAGCATTTTCCAGGCAAGAAAACTGGAGTGGATTGCCATTTCCTTCTCCAGGGGATCTTCTCAACCCAGGAATCAAACCCAGGTCTCCCGCAGTGCAGGCAGATTCTTTGCTGACTAAACTATAAGGGAAGCCCAAAGCTTTTGGGAGCCACTGAGAAATTAGAGACGATTAAGACACAATCCTAATTCTTCAGAAATTTTTGATGTAATAAATATTTCTTTGAGTATAGTGACAGACTGAACGTGGAATTTCTCTCTAGAAATTTAAGGTCACTGAAAGTTTCCTGCAGTAGTAATTTTTTTCCTGTTCTGTCCTGATAAGCAGTAAAATAACTAATTAGAGATCACTGATGTGTCACAGAACATGTATATTTTCCAACCAGCCTGTGCTCGAAGCAAGCCGTGACCTGGTTTTATGAGAAATCCAGAGGAGCTACAGAGTCAACTTAATTAACCAAAGGCTTTTGCAAATATTGCCACAGGTTGTAGCAAGGCTTAACCAGCTTGCCAACTGTTTTAGTCTAGTGACATCTAGCGGCAAAAGTGTCAAAAGCAACACTGCTATAAATTAAACCACATTACAGGGAAGCCATCTTATGAAAACAAGTAGCAAAATATGAGAAAGAACTATGATACTTACCAGCATTAAAAAACGTTTTAATGTCTCTTTTGCCTATTTAATTATTAACCCCTCTCATTGGAATTTATCATTTTTTCCTTCTCTTGAAGCTATGCATGGGTGCTCAGTCACTCAGTTGGACCTCATGGACTGCTGCCTACCGGGCTTCTCTGTCCATGCATTTTTCCAGGCAAGAATACTAGATAGGGTGGGTTGCCATTCCTTCTGCAGGGGATCTTCCTGACCCAAAGATCAAGCCCGTGTCTCCTGCATCTCCCGCACTGCAGGCAGATTCTTTATCACTAACCCATCTGGAAAGCCCATTCTTGCAGCTGCTTAAATATTAATTTTGACATAAAATTTACTGAAATAAATGATACTAATATTTTAATTATAAGTTAGAGAAAAGCCCTCAATTTAAAAGACTGAATGAAGAACAAAGAAATCCCCAATGGTTGTATGTCTGTTCCAAAAATCTGGAAAATCAAAACTGCATTTTTATTTCTACACATTTGTCTATTGACAATTTCATATGTAAGTAAACATGTTTAGAAACTTTTGTTACTGATTTCCATCTGCCTATATAAGATAAATAATTATCCAAACTCATTTTTTTAAATATCACTTTGCATTTCATTGAATTTCTATGAAACTGAATTTTGGTAGAGATAAAAACACTTAAACATTATCAAAAATCTGTGACTTTTAACAGATTCTTCTACAAACAATGAATTACCAATGAATTTAAAATTTAATGCACAAGTATTAAATGTGAATCACTGTTTTAATAATTGATTTCATCCCAAAATAGTAAAAAACCTAGTAACATTTTCCAAAATACCTTTTTGATAACCACATCTCTTTAAAAAAAAAAAGATGTCTAAATCATTTAGTTGAATGATCTATTAGTTTTTGTGACTTCAAGTAGGACTCAAGGTCATAAACTTTGGCTCCTTGTTTTCCAAAGTGTTGTTTATGAACCCATTTCAGAATCCCTAGCTCAACACACAGATGGTTGTCTTACATCTGAACCTACTGATTCAGACTCCCTTGAGTTTGGGGGCCCTAAAATCAGCAATTTTTAAAAAGTTTTTCCAGGTGGCTTTATTATGCATAATAAAGTTCTGGAAATAATTACTATCAAGACCACAAATATAAATTCTTCTAAGTTGTTCTGATTCTAGTCAACCTTTCTGGCCTCTTTCAGACACAGTACGTTGTTCTATCCTTAGGTTTTCTGATGGTTCCAACCACTAGGTTCACTTTATTTACACCGCTTACCATGTGGGTCACAATTTATCTGTTAACAATATATTGGGTTGACCCAAAAGTGTGTTTGTGATTTTCTGTAAGATGTAACGGAAAAACCCCAGTGAACTTTTTTGGACAATCCAATAGTTTTCCCTCTATTGGGATTGATATATATACACTATTGATACTATGTCTAAAATAGATAACTAATGGGAACCTACTGTATATCACAGGGAATGCTCCTCAATGCTCCCTGGAGACCTAAGTGGGAAGGAAATCCAAAAAAGTGAGGATATATGTATATGTATCGCTGATTCACTTTGCTGTACAGTAGAAACAACATTGAAAAGCAACTATACTACAATAAAATACTTTTTAAAAGAACAATATATATATCTTTAAAAAACTATATATATATACATATATATATGTGTGTAAATGCATATTTCCCTCACTAAACCTGTGAGCTCTTCATGGGAAGGAGTTATGGTTTTTATTTTTGTGTCTAGCCCAACAATATCTGACCAACAGCAAGAGCTTAATGAATTTGGTCAAATGAATAAGCAAACGTATGAAGTATACAGTTTTAAAAAAAAGCATATGGCTTCCACTTGTGCTCAGAGTAAGAAACCTTATGTAGTACCAATTCCAAATATGATTAAATGAACATCAAAGTAATGTCTAATAATCAGTTAAAATTTGGAGGCTGGGAGAAATCGAATTTTTTCAAAATTCTGTGAATACCTTTTAAACTTTGACTTTCCTGGAAAACCATTTCAGTCTTAAAATGCTGGAGTGTTTTAAAATAGAAGAATTTTTATATGTGATTTCTGGAAAAAAGAAAAATTGAAAATGACTAACAAAATTTTATACTGTTCAGCCTTAGACTTTGTCTAGGCTGTCACTTAGCAGAAACTACTGACAAAACTAGAACCTTAAAAGGAAATATATACTGTATACCCATCTTCAGTGTCATATTCCAGGGTAAAAGGCTGACTCAGGCAGGAAAAGTTACTGCTCAGAAAAAGAGATCCTTCGTTGCCGTTCAGTGGCTAAGTTGTGTCTGACACTTTGCGCCCCCATGGACTGCAGCCTGCCAGGCTCCCTGTCCTTCATCGTCTCCCGAAGCAAAGGGTATATCCTTGGGTTCTAGCTAAAGTAAAATAAACCATGTATATTTTGCTTCAAATCATAACATAACACAAATTAAAAGTTTAAAGAAATAGAATAGAATGAATAGTCAGTACATAAATTATCTAATAATTATTCCAGTAAATTAATGTCATATGGCTTAAAATTAAAATCAGAATTTAATCCACATACATTTGGGTAACCTGCATACATTGGGTAAGAACAGAAAATTCAAGCCGTATGTTTGAGATGTAATTTTAGTCAAGAACTCTTTAGGCATCTTTTACTTCTCTTTAGTAAGTTAGCCAAAAAAGTTCATTCGGGAAAAATCTGAGTGAACCTTTTGGCCAACCAATATTTACTTGAAAGATTTTAAACCATGAATCCCCTCCTTGAGCCTGTATTCTCAAGGTGGCTACCTTCCATTCATTTCTGGAAGCCCAGCTAAAGTGTTACTTCCTCTGTGAAGCCTACCCTAAATTCCCAGGTCAAATTAATGAGTCTCTCCTCTGTGCGTACCTAGTCTGTTGGGTCCTGGCCAGTATCACACACACTATAACACTACGAGTTATTCACCTGTCGAAATAGTAACCAACAAAATGACACGCTCTCAAAAGGCAGCAGCTGTGTCTTACACTCTTAGTACCTCCGCTCTCTGGAGGACTACTAGAACCTGGACAGGAGTTTACCAGGATTTTCCAGAAATGAACGCCCAGTGTAGTTAATCAAAAGCTGTGGGCAAGAGGGGCTTAAGTAAAACGAAGAAGTGGCAACTGACAGAAAAACACGGATTAAAAAGCATCTTTGGGGAGGATTTCTGCTCTGTCCATGAAGGATTACCTGCTATTATGCCTTCCATAGACAGCTAGAAAACCAGAGAAAATACACAAAACACTCTTTTCAGATATTGTGTAACAGGCAGTGCGCAACTGTGAGCCCCGTGAGAAGGGAGACAAGTGAGCTCTATCACTTCCCCAGCTTCCTGCTGGAAGGCAGCTCCCAGGATGCAGACCAGGGAGGAAAAGCAGCCACAATGAGTTGAAGAGGGACAGAGCTCGCCAGGACGAAGGTGTCTAGCACTTACAGGACAGAAGATGGGAGGGGAGGGTGTTCCATAAGCACACTCAAAGAGTGCTCAGGGTACCCCCAAACACTTGGCACTAACCTATGAATTTATGGGCTGAAATTTCACAAGGCTGGAGAAAGGCCCAGAACAGCAGTAAGCCAAACAATTTCTGAAACTCACATAGGGCTCAGAGTAGCTCATGTTCCCAGAAGCCAGAGTGGAAAGATGTCATAATACACGAGGCAGTGGGTAGCATGATCAGAAGGGTACTGCCTTAGGAGGGAGGCTTAATAAACCAGGATAGGCTGCTCTAGATGAGCCTTAACCAAACTCAAAAGCAAGCCTGCTGCTGCTGCTGCTAAGTCGCTTCAGTCATGTCCAACTCTGTGAGACCCCAGAGACGGCAGCCCACCAGGCTCCCCCATCCCTGGGATTCTCCAGGCAAGAACACTGGAGTGGGTTGCCATTTCCTTCTCTAATGCATGAGAGTGAAAAGCGAAAGTGAAGTTGCTCAGTCGTGTCCAACTCTTAGCGACCCCATGGACTGCAGCCTACCAGGCTCCTCCATCCATGGGATTTTCCAGGCAAGAGTACTGGAGTGGGGTGCCATTGCCTTCTCCACAAAAGCAAGCCTAGAAAGAACCAAACTGATGACAACTTATGCCAGAACCAAGTCCAACATCCTTTAAAGGAATCAAACAAAATCCAGCACCTAAAAACAAGATTTACAATGTTTGGCATACAGTAAAAAAATTTCCAGACATGAAAAAAGTAGGAAAATGGGAAAATGTGACATGGGAAAGCTCCTCGTTTAAGAAAAAAGAAAGATCCAGAAAGGATAGACTGACAAGAGTTAAGAGTTAATATAACTCTCAAAAAAGAGACAAACAAACATAAGCATGATAATCGAAAGCTGAAAAACACGATTATCTGAAGTTATATACATTTCCCCTCATAGCTCAGTCGGTAAAGAATCTGCCTGCAATGCATGCGACCTGGGTTCGGTTCCTGGGTTAGGAATATCCCCTGGAGAAGGAAATGGCAACCTACTCCAGTATTCTTGCCTGGAGAATCCCCTGGGCAGAGGAGTCTGGCAGGCTACAGTCCATGGGGTCGCAACAGTCAGATACGACTTAGTGACTAAACCACTACCACCACCAAAAATACATTGGATGGGATTAAGGGCAGCATAGACACAACAGAAAAAAAGACCACTGAACCTGGAAACATAGCAATAAAAACTATCCAAAGCAGGACAGAAAGAAAAACAACTAAAAAAACAAAAAAGGTGCAACAGTGACCTGTGAGAAAACACAAGGCAATGGCACCCCTCTCCAGTACTCCTGCCTGGAAAATCCCGTGGACGGAGGATCCTAGTGGGCTGCCGTCTATGGGGTCGCACAGAGTCGGACACGACTAAAGTGACTTAGCAGCAGTAGTCAAACATAGAAACTGGGAGAGGCAAGAATAGGAGAAATACTGAAGAAATAATGGCCAAAGTATTTGCTAAAAAGCTATAAACCTACAGATCAAAGACCATGTTGAGCCCGTAAGTATGAATTCATCCTTTTCAATATATATCAGCTCAGTTCAGTCGCTCAGTTGTGTGACTCTTTGTGACTCCCATGGACAGTAGCACACCAGGCTTCCCTGTCCATCACCAACTCCTAAAGCTTGCTCAAACTCATGTCCATTGAGTCGGTGATGCCATCCAACCATCTCATCCTCTGATGTCCCCTTCTCCTCCTGCCTTCAATCTTTCCCAGCATCAGGGTCTTTTCATATGAGTCAGTTCTTCGCATCAGGTGGCCAAAGTATTGGGAGTTTCAGCTTCAGCATCAGTCCTTCCAGTGAATATTCAGAGCTGTTTTTTTTTAGGATTGACTGATTTGATCTCCTTGCAGTCCAAGGGACTCTCAAGAGTCTTCTCCAGCACCACAGTTCAAAAGCATCAATTCTTTGGCGCTCAGCTTTCTTTGTAGTCCAACTCTCACGTACATGACTACTGGAAAAACCATAGCCTTGACTAGACAGACCTTTGTTGGCAAAATAATGTCTCTGCTTTTTAGTAAGTTGTCTAGGTTGGTCATAGCTTTCCTTCCAAGGAGTAAGCATCTTTCATGGCTGCAGTCACCATCTGCAGTGATTTTGGAGCCCAAGAAAATAAAGTCTGTCACTGTTTCCATTGTTTCCCCATTTATTTGCCATGAAGTGATGGGACCAGATGCCCTGATCTTAGTTTTTTGAAAGTTGAGTTTTAAGCCAACTTTTTCACTCTCCTCTTTCAATATATATATGAGTAAATATAAAATTAAATACTGATGTTAATGTGTGTTTGTATATATACACATGTGTATATTTCCTGCTTAAACACTGAGAAGGTATGGAAGTGGTTTCTAAACACCCCTCTCCACTGAAAGAACAGCACTCCTAAAGAAATACTCAGTTCTAGTGCTGGGGCCAGGGAACATTATATTGTGCCAGAAATTTAAAATATGCTCAAAGAATAATGAGAGCACATGTAAAGGACACAAGAAGCTAAACTGATGGTATTTCAACTGGCCAAATTTGGAGCATTTTCAGACTGAAAATAAATAGTCATCCCTTGGTGTCCATGGAGGCACTAATTCCAGGACTCCCACAGTTATCAAGTCCCTGGATGCTCAAGTCATTTATATAAAATGGTATAATATTTGTACATAACCTATGCAGTACTCCCATATACTTTAAAACATCTCTAGATTACTTATAGTATCTGCTGCTGCTACTGCTAAGTTGCTTCAGTTGTGTCCGACTCTGTGCGACCCCATAGACGGCAGCCCACCAGGCTCCCCCGTCCCTGGGATTCTCCAGGCAAGAACACTGGAGTGGGTTGCCATTTCCTTTTCCAATGCAGGAAAGTGAAAAGTGAAAGTGAAGTCGCCCAGTCATGTCCGACTCTTGGTGACTCCATGGACTGCAGCCTACCAGGGTCCTCCATCCATGGGATTTTCCAGGCAAGAGTACTGGAGTGGGGTGCCATTGCCTTCTCCGACTTATAGTATCTAATACAATGCAAATACTATGGAAATTTATGCAAATGATATGTAAGTAGTTGCTGGTGCTCAGAAAAATTCAAGTTTTGTTTTTTGGAACTTTCTGGAATTTTTTTCCTGAATATTTTCAGTCTGCCCTTAGGTGAATCTGTGGGTGTAGAACCCACAGATGTGGAAGGCTGAATGTAATGACTTTAACAGATCATAACCCACTGAATAAAATAGGAATTCACTGTTCCACACTGACTTAAATAAATGAATAAATACTGGGGAGAAGAGAAGGGTCTTCCTTACAGTAAAATGCAAACCAATAAACGTAGAAGGAATGATAAAGTCAGAAAACCACTATTTGGAAACCATCACTGTATAATGAATTCAAGCAAGAAATATCAATAGATAGTATAACTGGTGAAAGAAATGGTCTTGAAAAACAAAATTACACAGTCTCACAATATCTCCTCAAAAACATAGTCATCATAAAAGAAAAAAGAAAGAAAAAAACCTTATAACAATAATGGGCAAAACTGACATTCTTATATAAATAAAAACAGAAAGAATTTGCTTCCAGCTGACCTGCACTGTAAGAAATGCTACAAGAAGTTCTTCAAACTAAGAACAAATTTCATCAATGGATGCTTCAGTCTACAGGAAGGGATTAAGAATTCCTGAAATGATAAGCACATGAGTACATATTCTATATATAGGTTTTCTTCTCTTAATTTCTTTAAAAGATATTATTTAAGGGTCTTTAATAAAAGGCACAGACACACCTTCTTAGAGACTTCATGCAAAGAGACAAGAACAGATACAGGCACAGAGATTTCCTGGAGCGCGGAACAAAGTGAGGTTGCTCTCACAAATCTTCTCTATGGTTTACAGTGACCATTCTCCTGGTATGTCCCACTCTTCTGAATAAGACTCACACTTGGCTGGTTTACGGCCACCTTTAAAAGGTTAACTGAAGCGCTATTCCACATACAATGTAACAGGTAATAAAGGAATGAATTATCAACATTTCAAAGATAGTACCTGGAGGGAACTATACTCTTAGGATCAACCATGGGTCTGGAGGTCACTCAGAGAAGACTGGGGCTCTGATTGAGACTCACCCCTGGCTGCCTCCTTTGTCACTCCACTTTCCAATGTGGAGGTGAGGCCTGGCAGGTGGCAGAGGCAGGTCTCTGATGCATGCCAGGGCCAACTTCCTTTATTATTTTATTTGTCCGGCTAATAGGTGGGTGAGTGAGAAAGACATGAATAAACTGGTCATTTGAAATCCAGCTCCCTCGTGTTCTTCATATCAACCTTTTCCATCGATTCATGCTTCTCTCACCTACCATCTTCCACTTAAACTTCAAGCACTCTCTCTCAACATTACCCATGATTTCAGAACCTTCACTGCTGTTTTTCGAGATTTTGCTCCACCAAGGAAAGCCTCAGGCTCCTTTTAATTGTCAAAACCTCCTTCATGTATGTCATCTTCTTAACAACCAAGCACAGACCTCCCAACAGATCTGCTTAGTATCACTGAAGCTTTTACACTATATATGTTCGTAATAAGACTGTCCCCTTCCTAGGCAACAAGACAATATTATGTTTGTATCCAAGGTCAGTTGCAAAAACATCATATGTGTACACACCATCATGTCCTCACTCCCATGCGCATGTATTTATCACCAGGAGTGAACAGTCTTATAACTTTGATACATAAAACATCAATATTGCATTTCTCTCGTATTTCATTTCTGTAGAATGACATAAAAAAACTGAGATTCATTAAAAAATAGGAGTGGTTGAATTTTAAGTAAGAAGTCCTCTGGGAATCTAATTTGCATCAAATCTACATTTTGCTTTTGTGCTCTGTCTCAGTCATTTGTGGCTACATTCTAATTTTTTAATTTCTGCTTTTCTCTTAAGTGTGTTACATTTCAGAAGAAGCTGCTACTTCAGAGACTTCTAGGAAAGAAAGGAAAGTCTTTAGGTTTTAAAAGAGGAACCTTGCTAATGTAATGTTACTTGGCATTTGTGTGGAGCATAAATTATACCCTGCGATGTTTACCCAAAAGGGTTAAGACCAAAGAAAGAATCTGCTTGCTTATTAAAAAAAAAAAAAAAAGAAAAAAACGCACACATTACCTCAGTCAGAGAATCCAAACTCGCCCAGGCACAACCTCCGCAGATCACCCACCAGCATTAGCACTGTGTCAGATGACATTACAGAACAATACTGAACTCTGTGCAGGGCTTGAATATATTGTTTCGAAAGAATACACTGTCATTAACTTGAATAAAGCTTTCTGAAATCAAACCTGTGGGTACAGCCCTCACTGTGTGGCCCTTTTACTACTTTGAGAAACAGCCTCATCCCAAAAGCAGCAGAGGAGGAAAAAAAGAGATTAGGAATAAAGGCAACAGTGATGAGTCACCCCTGCCCAGTCCTGCAGGCAGATGCGGGGCTTTATACCAGGCGGAACAATGTCAAAGCAGGAGGCTCAGGACTTCCTTCCCTGGTGGTTCAGTGTTTAGGAAACCACCTTCCAATGCAAGGGACGTGGGTTCCATCCCTGGTCGGGGGAACTAAGATCCCACATGCCATGGGCCAACTAAGCCTGCACACCACAACTAAGACTCCACACAGCCAAAAGTAATAAGTAAATAATTAAAAAAAAAAAAAGGCAGGAGGCTCTGTAAGGAACAAGGCCTCTAAAAATCCAAACCAGCTGATGTCCCTCACCCTATTTCCCTTTACAGCCTAGTGATTTTTACCATGGGTTTCCCTAGAATTGGAAACTGAGTTCTTTTCAAAAAAAAAAAGTATAACTAACTTCTAATACTATATTTGTTTCAGGTGTAAACAGTAATTTGATATTTTTATACCTTACAAAAGATGACCATGATAAATCCAGGTACCATCTATCAACACAGAGAGTTATTACAGTATAACCAATTATATTCCTGATGCTGTGCTTTACACCCTGGGACTTGTCTATTTTATAACTGCAAGTCTGTACCTCTTAACCTCCCCCACAACTCCCCTCTGGCAACCACCAATGCATTCTCTGCATCCATGAGTCTGAAACTGAGTCTTATTCCACATACAAAATAGTTAAAACTCGATATCCAGATGCCAACTTGAGATGGCAGTTCTCTAGGCCATGAACTGAAGCTCTCTAAATGCCAATGTTTAATCTAGAAAGTGGAAAGAACAAAGGACATCCCTGGCGGTCAGGTGGTTAGGATGCCGCACTCCCAATGCAGAGGGCCCAGGGTTCAGTTTCTGGTCAGGGAACTAGATCCCACATACCGCCGAGGAAAATTCTGCATGCTGCAACTAAGACCCACTGCAGCAAAAGAAAGGAAGAAAGGAAAGAAAAGAAGGGAAGGAGGGAAAGGGGGAAGTGAGGGAAGAAAGAAGGGAGGAAGTGGGGAACGGAAAAAAGGTCACACATAGAATGGGAGGTAAGGATTAGCTACAATTACTGTTAATATCATGACTATACTTACTATTTCCACCCAACCGTCTCCCTGGCCTACCTTTTCTAATCACTGTTCGAGACGTTTCTTCACGAGTGAAGCACAAGCAGTAACTTAAATATTCACTGCCTTTTTTTGTTTCCTGGCAGCCTGGCCACTGCCTCTTGTTGCCATTTCTGTTTTCACACCGCTCTCAGCACGCTCATAAAGTGATTTTTCTACCTTCAGTAGCCAAATCCCAAGATTCCTCTTAACTATAAGCTACTTTTCATGAGCGTTCCTCTCTCCGGCACCTGTTCTCAATGATCTCAACAACCAAGGTTCGAAGAGGTGAAAAATAAAGCCAGGGCAACACAGCCAGTTGGAAGCCAAGTCCCAATTAAAATCCAGGTTATGGAAGCCTTGTAAACTGTTGGTGAGAATATAATTTGGTGCAGCCACTATGGGAAAACAGTATGGAGGTTCCTTAAAAAACTAAAAACAGTACTACCATACGATCCAGCAATCCCGCTCCTGTGCATATATTCAGAAAAAACAAACACTAAATTGAAAAGATACATGCACCCCAATGTTCACAGCAGCATGATTTACAAGTAACAAGATATGGAAACAAACAAGTGCTCATCAACAGATTACCGGATTAAGATGTGGTAATACATACACACTGGAATAGTAGCCTTAGAAAAGAATGAAACACTGCCATTCGCAGCAAAGTCGATGGACCTGGAGAATATTATGCCTCATGACAGAAGTCAGGCCGAGCAAAGACAAATGCTGTATGACATCACATATATGCAGAATCTAAAAAATAATAAAAACGAATGTATATGCAAAACAGAAGCAGATTTACAGGTGTAGAAAAAAAACAACTTGTAGTTACTAAAGAGGAGAAGAAGTGGGGAGGGACAAATTACAGGTATGAAATTAACACATGCAAACTATTAGACATAAAATAGATAAGCCACATGGATACACTGTATAGCACAGGAAATTAGGCCCATTATATTGAAATAACCTATAATGGAACATAATCTACAAAATACTGAATCATTATGCTGTACACCTGAATCTAACATACTACTGCAAATCAACTACACTTGGATAAAAAATAATAAAATCCAAGGAGCAATGCAACCACATCCAGCTGTGTTGCATTAACTGCAGTGCACTAACTATTCACTCCCAGAGTTCCCAGGGACGATTTTAAATCTGAGGTTAACTTGCCTTAACACCAAACCTTCTTGTAGATGCTTCCCATGCTAGTCAACTTATGAAGTATGAGTTAGTTCAAATGGTCAAAGAAGAAACAGTAATTCCTGAAAAATATTAAATATATCTCAAAGTTCTGGGTTTTTTGTTATTTATTTTTTAGTTTTTTGTTTGCTTTCAGAATTTCCCTGAAAAGTTGACTCATTGGAAAAGACCCTAATGCTGGGAAGGACTGGGGGCAGGAGGAGAAGGGGACAACAGAGGATGAGATGGCTGGATGGCATCACCAACTCGATGGACATGGGTTTGGGTAGACTCTGGGAGTTGGTGATGGACAGGGAGGGCTGGTGTGCTGCGATTCATGGGGTTGCAAAGAGTTGGACACGACTGAGCGACTGAACTGAACTGAAAGTGGAACAGGGGCTTCCCTGGTGGCTCAGACAGTAAAAGAATCTGCCTGCAATGCAGGAGACCCGGGTTCGATCCCTGGGTTTGGAAGATCTCCCCGGAGAAGGGAATGGCTCCCCACTTCAGTATTCTTATCTGGAGAATCCCATGGACAGAGGAGCCTGGTGGGCTACAGTGCAATGAGTCACAAAGAGTCAGACACAACTGCGTGACTAACACTTTCACTTCTTAAAGTGGGGACAAAAATAGATCACACAGGCCTCATCCAGTTCTATAAATGTAAGATGTTTTCTGTATTATACTATACCAGGTTAAGTAAACCAGGGTAGGTCAACCAAGTCATTTATAGTTCCTCATTTTTTGTGAGGAGAGGAAGACAGAAAGACTTTGGGAGGAGAGAGGGCATAGTTCACAGGAAGAAGAGGCATGATCAGACTGACTGTGAGCAGCACTACTTGCAATTCCAGAAGCAATCAAGGACAGAACACAAGTGTCCACCTCTAAGTTTCTAAAGATAAAGGTGTATCTTTTAAATCTGATTGCACAAGGATACATGAAGATGGGAAATTCATTAATGCTGGCTTCTCTGGAGAATCACATATTCCTTAAAACAACAGAAACTAACGAGAAGATGGGTAACAGGATACAACGTGCTGTTTTGTGTAAGAACCAGACAAGTTTACTGAAGTTTAACACCGAGGCCTGCGGGCGAAGACTGAGAGCTTGTATTTCCTCATCTATAAAGCAGATGAAGTACTGGGAAGAATGAGATGGTACATGGACCATTTATAAAGCACCATTTGGGTTTATTTTTGTTTTTTAAGGACAGCGTGGAATAGTGTAACTAGTAGATTTGACATCAGTGATACAGGTTGAAGTTCAGCCTCTCTCTGCTACTTGTCTGATCAGGCACAAATCATTCAAACATATGTAATGATGTAAGAACTAAAGAATTAATATATCTGTTGTGTAGGGGAAGGAAACTTTTAATATAAATAGTTCTATAAATGTAAGATGTTTTCTATTATACTGGACCAGGTTAAGTAAACCAGGGAAGGTCAACTAAATCATTTATAGTTCCTCATTTTTTGTGAGGAGAGGAAGACAGAAAGAGTAATTCTTATAGCAGAAATCCCATTCAGTTAAGAGAAAATCATTGGTCTTTGGGACACTCACATATACTTTGTAAGTGTGCTAGCCGCTCAGTCCTGTCTGACTCTTTGTGACCCATGGACTCTAGCCAACCAGGCTCCTCTGTTCATGGAATTCTCCAGGCAAGAATTCTCAAGTGGGTTGCCATGCCCTTCTCCAAGGGATCTTCCCAGTCTTTCCAGGTCTCCCACATTGCAGGCAGATTCTTTACCATCTGAGCCACCAGGGAAGCCCAGAGTGACCTATAGATATCAATTAAGTATAATTGTTCTATTGTGTCAGTTAGGATCTGTTACTTTACTAACTTTCTGTCTGGAAGGTCTATCCCTGATGTCAGTGGGGGACTTACTATATTCAATATCCTGTAATAACCTATAATGGAAAAGAATCTGAAAAAGAATATACTCACACACAAACACATAACTGAATCACTTTAAAATATACCTGAAATTAACACAATCTGGTAAATCAACTATACGTCAATAAATTTTCTTTAATGCAAACCCTTACCTTTCAAAAGTGGCTGGAAGGTTGGAATCTCTTGCAACTTGATGACATCAGGATCGTTGCTGACGTTCCTTGAGGCCTGGGAGCCTTGAGCTACAACCACAATATCGTCCATCTTGGCTCTATGCTTAGCTGGAGAAGGGGTCACTGAAAATAAAGTTACATCGCTCAGGAGTTGCATGTTATTTAGCCACCTCTGTCTCAACAAGGCTGTTTTCACTGTAGTCATTAAAAAGGACATTCCTACACACAAAAAAATGCTAACTGTACTTACCCTGTGGTGGGGGCTGGAGTAGGGGAGATGAATTACAGAGGACCTGTTTTCTATGGTGTTAAAAAATCCTCAGACTTTACAGGAACATAAGCTATCTATTTGAGAAGGAAATGGCAACCCACTCCAGTATTCCTGCCTGGAGAATTCTATGGACCAAAGAGCCTAGTGGGCTAACGTCTGTGGGGTCACAAAGAGTCAGACACGAATAAGCAACTAACACACACGTGCCATCTATAAAAGTGCTTTTGTAACTAAAAGTTTATGCAACACACAAAATAAGCAGATTGTTTTTGTTTCTTTGATCCTCCTGATGTTTGTCCCTATTTCCCAATGAGAAAATAAGGGTACAAGATTTAGCTGTGACTTACTCAAGGTCAACAGTGCTAGAGACAGAGTTAAGAAGGGAATGGGAGGTAAATGGATTATTGGTATACATGGCCCATCCCTGCCATGCTGGGGTTGCAAAACTGTAGCCACCCTACCACAGTAAGCCTGGTACATTGAATAGATCCTAGTTACCGCAAAAAAAAACAAAAAAAACAACCCTGAGTGTCAACCCTAGATGACCACACCAGCCTCCTCACCCCTTAAAGTCACAGGGCAGAAAAAACCAGTGGGACAACGGTAGGCTGAGCCAAAATTAAGAAATTTGAAGGACTGATAAAGAGGCAGATCAATTTCAGGTTTCTAGGCAAATGTAAGCCATTTAGAAGAAAGTGATTTAAGGACGCCCCAGGCCAAGACATCCTGCGTTCCCAAACATCTTCTGGTTGGGGAAAGAATGAATCTTTATTGTTTTACACTCTAGAAGGTAGTATTTGCAGGCTTACCATAATCATGTCTCAAGGGTTGATCCAAACATGCCATAGAACCATCCTGCCTCCTGCAGGCTAAAGTCCCTGGAGGCATGGCCTTCACTCTTAGAATCTCAGCTGCTTTCACTGCTCTTCAAGAAATGTCTCTTAGCCTCTTTTGGTAATTTATCTAATGTTTTTACAAACCTCAAGCCAGAAATCTTTCCTGGGACAAAGTGATTCCTCTATCCCCAGACTCCAGAGGATAACAGACTTCACTAGATTCCAGATAGCCTCTACTGCTGCTGCTGCTGCTAAGTCACTTCAGTCATGTCCGACTCTGTGCGACCCCGTAGACGGCAGCCCACCAGGCTCCTCCGTCCATGGGATTTTTTCAGGCAAGAGTACTGGAGTGGGGTGCCGTTGCCTTCTCCGAGGTAGCCTCTACTGCTTGTCTGTAAAATGGGGCTACTGAGAGGATTAAACATGAACACATGTGACGCACTTAGCCTATACTATTTGGCAGCATTGGTTAGTATGCTCTGGTACTGGTCAGAACCCATGCTGTTGGTTAGAAGGCGAACAAGCCTATTAAAAAGATGACATACTTCTTGCAAAACATGATTCTGGCCTGACACAGAGGCAAGAAAGTAAAGGATAACAATTATTACTGTATTTGTTATAAGATACTGCATTCTGGATCTTCCAAAGAAATAAAAATGTAGCCATAGATATCGTTCACAGTTAAAAGCTATCTCAATCTAGCCCCCAGAATGGTCTGAACTAGCCTTGAAGGTCACATTTCAGTGTGGAATACCTCTAACTCTGTTAACTTCTACATTTCTGAATTACACGTCCTACCAAGGTCAGAGCAGCCCTATTTATGACCAGAACTCTTTTTAGGCCCCAGTTATAAGCCAGTTTGGATTAACCACTCCAGAGCTTATTATCCAGGGCAGCCCCAGTGGTTTTAGGGTTTGGTGTGTAGCAAATAAAAAAATAAAGGTGAAAACGATCCTCAATTAAGGATCAGCTGTTTGAGTGCTCACTACATTACAGGAACAAAAATCGTCCCATTTCTACATTAAACTCGAAGAGAAATCTAAAAAATACGGATGCGGAAAGAGTAGGGCAAAATACCAGAACTTGCCTTCATGGCCAACTTCTATATGAGAAAGAGAGCCGAAACACCTTCCGATGGGAAGATGCAGTTTCTGGACATGTTCGCACGCAAGGGTTCAAAGCGATTGTACACCTGTCACACGCCCCTTCTCAAAAGGAATTTCTAGGACCCATTTTTAAGGAGGAATCTGTTCTTTGAGGTTCTATGACCCATCCATTGTGCGACCCCAATCTCACCCTGCCAGTCGTGAATATTAAAGCCAAATATTAATTAGATAGTCTTTCAAGGAGTAAGCTGCAGCTGAGACGAATAGCTGTTTTGAAAATCAAAAATGGGCTTGGGCGCCCACGCTGGTTTAGCTTGCAATCACAGCACTGGTTCCCATCAGGGGAATTAAGGCTAGGACAGATGATGGCTTTTTTTTTTTTTTTTTTGCTTTTTTAAGAAAAAAAGCACAGCGAGGGCTTTCTATGCGTTCCCGTCCGCCGGCCCCAGTCCCCAGCAGGCTGGGAAGGCAGCCCGCCCGGCATGCAGGCAGGGCTGGCTGGAGAAGGGTAGAATTAGTTAGGACACCGACCTGAGGAGTTCAGATCGTTGGGTCGGCTCTCGGCCTCGGAGCTCTGCTCACTGCCCATGATGCCGGCAGCGGTGGCAGCGGAGGAACGACGGAACGGGCGGCGACCGCTCAGGCGGAGGGGCGACAGAGCAGGGACCGGGGGACCGAGATGCGGAGGCTACACCGGCTGTGATATAGGGATGGTGCGCCCAGCCCACGCGGGGGCGCGGACGGTGGGGGACGGAGAGGCCCTATTTGGGGAAAGGCTTGCAGGGAGGCACCGCGGGGATGCACGCCGCTCGCCCTCCCGCCTTCTTTGGGGAAAGCAAAGGCAAGGAGGCGGGTGAACGCCGGGAACCAGCCACGCCTGCGACCGGCGGGCGGCGCCGCAATCACTCACTCGCTCCAGGGGCCGCAGGTTCGTTCCTTCCGCGACGCGGATTGGCAGCGACGGCTGCGCTCGGCGGTCAGTTCCGGGTTAGAGTGCCCCGCCCCCTGCCCGAGGGAGGGCCGGGAGACGCTAGCTACCCAGTACAGAGGGCGCAGCCTTAAAGGGCCAGATCGCCTCAAATGCAGAGCCGCTCCTAAGATTGAGTTGGTTCCTATGGTAGGGATGCGAGTCACCTTTAAGCATCATCTACACGCTAGGCAAGATACCTCTATAGTTGGAAATTTACTAGTAGGTTTTTGAGGGGTTTGTTTTTACCTGTGTTTGCGGTTTTTTTTTTTTTTTAATGTATTGCTCTTTTTCATTTTTTAACATGACATTTGTTTATATTTATTTTTGGTTGTACTGGGTCTTCCTTGCTGCAGGAAGGCTTTCTCTAGTTGTGTGGTACAGCGGCTACTCTTTACTAAGGTGCCTGGGCTTCTCATTGAGGTGACTTCTCTTGTTGCACAGCTTGGGCTCTAGATCATTGGTTCAGTAGTTGTGGTGCTTGGGCTTAGCTGTCCTACAACATGTGGGATCTTCCCAGACCAGGGATTGAACCCCTGTCCCCTTGTATAGATTGGCAGATTCTTTACCACTAAGCCACTGTGCTATGCTTAGTCACTCAGTCCTGACCGACTCTTTGCGACCCCATGGACTGTAACACACCAGGCTCCTCTGTCCGTGGGGATTCTCCAGGCAAGAATACTGGAATGGGTTGCCATGCCTTCCTCCAGGGCATCTTCCCAACCCATTGATCTAACCTAGGTTTCCTGCATTGCAGGCGGATTCTTTACCATCGGAGCCACTAGGGAAGCCCTTTTGATATTTTTAAAAATTGAGATGTAATTGACATACAACATTATATTAGTTTCAGATGTACAACATTATGACTCAATATTTGCATATGTATGCTGCAAAATTTTAAATCCTCTTTTACAGATGGAAAAAGAGAGGTGCTGGATAGACTTAAGTTTGGAATCCACAACATCAAAGCACAAAGTTCCTATTCTAGTTCCCAAAGCTGGGAGTTTGGCAGTGGCAACCATACAAAAAAAAAAAAATTAAAAAAAAACACTAGATGGTGAAGGAAGGAGCTGGAAATGAGAGAAGAATGAATAGAAAATGCTGATTCTTGTGTTAGGGTGTTTGTGCATCTTCAAAAGAAAGTGGATGCCACAAGTCTACTTTCTGGGAACCTTGACATTTACCCACAGGCATTCTGAAAGTAGAAAAGGCAAGAAGGAAGTAGAGATAATGTGTAACAGAAACTGTCAACTTTGGCAGGTCAAGGATGTCAAGGTAGCAATGCTTTCCCATTCAGGAGTTGGGTGGCTATTGCATTTTCAGAACTTTACAGATCATATTGTTTCACAAAATTTTAGCTAATGCCCTGAGTTTTCAAATAAACTATGATTTCATTATATATATATATTTACAAATTGAGTCAAAATCTAATTTTTTTAATTTTTAAAAACTTTTTATTTTATATTGGTGTATAAGCCAATTGGGCTTTCCAGGTGGCACAAGTGGTAAAGAACCCTCCTGCCAATGCAGAAGACAGAAAAGCTGTGGGTTTATCCCTGGGTTGGGAAGATCCCTGAAGGAGGGGCATGGCAACCCACTCCAGAATTCTTGCCTGGAGAATCCCATGGACAGAGATGCCTGGTGGGCTATAGTTCATAGGGTTGCAAAGAGTCAGACACAAGTGAAGTGACTTGGGCGATTAACAATGTTTTAATAGTTTCAGATGGACAGCAAAAGTACTCAGCCATACATATACACGTATCCATTCTCCCCTGCAAACTCCCTTCTCCTCCAGACTGTCACATAACATTGAGCCGAGCTCCCTGTGCTGTACAGTAGGTCCTTTTTAGTTATCCATTGTAAATATAGCAGTATGTGCATGTCAATCCCAAACTCCCTAACTATCCTTTCCCCTCTGGCAACCATAAATTCATTCGCTAGGTCTGTGAGTCTGTATCTATTTTGTAAATAAGTTCATTTACATTGAAGTGATAAAAGTATTATTAAAGAAGTATATTAAAGAAAGTATATTAAAGAAATGATAAAAGTATCATTTAGATTCTGCATATAAGAGATATCATATGATATTTCTCTTTTCCTGCCTGACTTACTTCACTCAGTATGACAATCTCTAGATTCATCTATGATGCTGCAATTGGCATTATTTCATTCTTTTTAATGGCTTAGTAATATTCCATTGTTTTATATTTTAAGCTCATCTGATGCCCATAAACAGATAACCTCTTCCTGGTAACTAGGTTGTAAGTGGTAAAGCTAGGATTTAGGATTCTCTGATTACAAATCTCATGCTCTTTCCTTTGCTCACCATTACAATACAATCATCCCTTGAGATTTATATAAACCACCAGGCTGATGGAACTGAAAGAGGTCTTGCCTGGGAAATTCCATGGACAGAGGAGCTTGGCGGGCTACAGTCCATAGGGGTCCCCAAAGAGTCAGACACCACTTAGTGGCTAAACAACAGCAACAATGCATGTGGGATCTTAGTTCCCTGACCAGTTTTTGAGACCACACCCACTACATTGGAAGGCAAAGTCTTAACTACAGGACCACCAGGGAAGTCCCAAAGGGTTTATTCTTGATCACACAGCTCCTGAGTGATAAAACCAGGGTTCACGTTTTCTAAAACTCATTATACCTCTATCTACTCCAGACTAGCTCCTTCTCCTGTGTCTTTATCCTGCTGGGCACTCCATGCCAGAAGCCTTGGAGGCTCCCAAGCCAGAAATCTGGTTAACCTCACCACCATATCCAACCTGTCACCACATCTGAAAAGCCTCTCTCCTTAATTTATCTTTTGTCTCCATGCATAGTTCAGGGCTTCTTGACTTCTTTCATTTCTTGGAAGGCAGGAGGCCTCTGGCCGCACTTCCTTCAATGCATCATTCATGTGACTGGCACAGAGAATTTTCTAGAATATTAGTCAGGTCTCTGAACCTGTCACTGCCCTACTAAAAAACCTTCAATAATCCTCATGGCTTCAGGATAAAGTTTCAAATTTAGCATATGAGAACCTCATTGCCCTGACCCCAGAGCAATGTTCTATTCCTTTCTATACAGTCAAACTTCATGCTGATCAGGATGAAATTCCCTGAATAGTCAGGCTGTGTTTTCTCCATCTAGAATATTCAGCTTTTCTCTGTCCATCTCATTAACTGAACTTCATCCTTCAAGGTTTAACTTAGAGTTGAAAACTTCTGTCCACACAAAACCCTGAACACAGGTTTTTATGGTAGCTTTATTCATAACCGCCAAAATTTGGAAGCCACCAATGTATCCTTCCCAATGGGCTTCCCTGGTGGCTCAGACAGTAAAGTGTCTGCCTGCAATTCAGGAGACCTGGATTTCGACTCCTGGGTCAGGAAGATCCCCTGGAGAAGGAAATGGCAATCCACTCCAACACTCTTGCCTGGAAAATCCCATGGACAGAGGAGCCTGATAGGCTACAGTCCATGGGGTCGCAAAGAGTCAGACTCGACTGAGCGAAGAAGCTTTTAATATATATCCTTGGTAAGTCACTTCAGTCGTGTCTGACTCTTTGCAACCCCATGAACTCCAGCCTGCCAGGTTCCTCTGTCCATGGGATTCTCCAGGCGGGAATACTGGAGTGGGTTGTCATTTCCTTCTCCAGGGGATCTTCCCCACCCAGCGACTGAACCCACAGCTTTTATGTCTTCTGCATTGGCAGGTGGGTTCTTTACCACTAGAGCCCTGGGAAGCCCAAGGTATCCTTAGGTGGGTATATAAACAACCTCTGGTCTAGACATTGGAAGAGAAAGATGAAGAGACACAGAGGAACCTCAAGCACGTATTAGAAAGTGAAAGAAGCCAGTCTGAAAAGGCTGCATGCTGTATGACTCCAAGTACATGACATTCTAGAAAAGGCAAAAATTTGGAGATAGTAAAAAAGACTTGTGTTTGCCAGGGTTTATGAAAAGGGGAAGAGATGAATAGGCTAAACACGGAGCATTTGGGGGGCAGTGAAAATACTCTGTAGAAAACTGTAATGGTGGATACTTATCATTATGTATTTGTCCAAGCCTACAGAATGTACAACACTAGGGATGAACCTAAGGTCAACTATAGACTTGGAAGGATTTTGATGGGTGAGTGTAGGTTCATTGTACATGCATGTGTGTGAGCTCCGTCGCATGGTTGTATCTGACTTTGCAGCCCAGTGGACTATATAGCATGCCAGGCTCCTCTGTCTACGGGATTTTTCAGGCAAGAATACTGGAGTGGGTTACCATTTCCTACTCCAGGGGATCTTCTCAATCCAGGGATCGAAACTGTGTCCCTTGCATCTCCTGCATTAGCAGGTGGATTCTTTACAGAGCCACTTGGGAAACCTGTGTAACAAATATACCTCTCTTCTTCAGGATGTTGGTAATAGAGCAGGCTATGCATGGGTGGCAGAGAAGGCAATGGCACCCCACTCCAGTACTCTTGCCTGGAAAATCCCATGGATGGAGGAGCCTGGTGGGCTGCAGTCCATGGGGTCGCTGATGGTCAGACACGACTGAGCGACTTCACTTTCACTTTTCACTTTCATGCATTGGAGAAGGAAATGGCAACCCACTCCAGTGTTCTTGCCTGGAGAATCCCAGGGATAGGGGAGCCTGGTGGGCTGCCATCTACGGGGTCGCACAGAGTCGGACATGACTGAAGCAACTTAGCGACTTAGCGATGCATGGGTGGGGGCGGGGCCTATGGGAAATCTCTGTACTTTCTTCTCAATTTTGCTATGAACCTTAAGTTGCTCTTTTCATACTGTTCACGGGGTTATTATTTTCTTGGGCTCCAAAATCACTGCAGATGGTGACTGCAGCCATGAAATTAAAAGATGCTTGCTCCTTAGAAGAAAGGTTATGACAAACCTAGACAGCATATTAAAAAGCAGAGACATTACTTTGCCAACAAAGGTCCATATAGTCAAAGCTATGGTTTTTCCAGTAGTCACGTATGGATATGAGAGTTGGAACATAAAGAAGGCTAAACACCGAAGAATTGATGCTTTTGAATTGTAGTGTTGGAGAAGACTCTTGAGAGTCCCTTGGACTGCAAGGAGATCAAACCAGTCCATCCTAAAGGAAATCAATCCTGAATATTTATCGGAAGGACTGATGCTGAAGCTGAAGCTCCAATACTTTGGCCACCTGATGTGGAGAGCTGACTCATTGGAATAGACTCTGATGCTGGGAAAGGTTGAGGGCAGGAGGAGAAGAGAGCGACAGAGATGGTTGGATGGCATCACTGACTCAATGAACATGAGTTTGAGCAAGTTCCGGGAGATGGTGAAGGACAGGGAAGCCTAGCGTGCTGTAATCCATGGTGTTGCAAAGAGTCCAACATGACTGAGCAACCAAACAACAAAGGTGCTCTTAAAACACAAAGTCTTAACAATTTTTGAACTTATGCACTCCTCCCAGAAGCCAAGATTAGACTTCCTAATCTGAGCTTCCTTAGCTAGCTTTTTCTATTATAACATGTAGTCTTTACACAATCATTAATTTACCTGTGTTTCTCCCCACCGAACTATAACTGAACTATACGGATGTCTTTCTCCCCACTGAACTATAACTGAACTATAAGGATCTTGAAGGTAGGTGTGTAGCCGAGCAGGACCCTCTGGGGCCTTTCCAGGGTAGGCCCCTCCCCGACATCCTCTGTGGTAATTCAGGCATATTTCATGAGGTTTTCAGATGCTAAAAACCACCACCAATTTCTTCCAAATAGAAGAAATTAACTACTTTGTTGGGGGCCGGCGTGAGGCACTCCGCCCATGGCAAAGGTCATGAGGAAGGAGGCTCGACATACGCAAAGGCGGGATCAAGCCTCAGGAGTCCCCCTGGAAATCCTCGACCATCTACCCCCATAACCAGAGCCTGCCTACTTTACTACTTTGTGCTCTCACTTACACCTCTGACTTTACGGGGGGCTGTCCCCCACCACCTCTTTCAGAGAAGGAGTTAACTTAGAGCTCCAGTTAATAATTCCTGGGCGTGATAAGAGTGTTTTAACCTACAAACACCTCTGAAGGTTCTCTAGCCTGCCTGACAGGCTTGTCCGGCCACATATGATTGCTCACAGCCTCTCAACTGTGAGAGGCACGAGATGCTTTAAACCTTCTAAAAACAGGTTCTTTAGAGAAGTTAGACAATTATTAGCATAAGTATAGTGGGCTGATTAGAAATTGTATTGGTGAAGGGTTTTTCATTTGTTGAGCCAATGTTTACTGCTAAGTCTCCACATCCCCTGCCCTTACACACATTAATGAATATATAGAAGAAATAAGTATTAACCTTTGATATAAATCACATTAGACCTTAGGCTAAGTAAATTCTTTCCTTAACTAAAACCCACTACACCCTCCTCACCCTATAGGAATGTAACTTTATTTGGGTGGCGTCTGTTTTAAGAATAATCACCCTTGGAGAAAAAAGTGTTCTGGTTGACTGACCACTGTCACAAGGAGAGGGTCATAAATTGTCAGCAGGCCCCCCTGGCCAGAAGATGATGTAACACCCCTAAGACCTCTGTATACATTTGTATGAAGCACTTGACTTTAATAAAAGTCAGGACTGCTGTCCCCACGTGACTTTTGTATAACATCTCAGTGTATAAAAACAGACTCTGGAAAATAAAGAATTGGGATCAGTTTCTCGAAATACTGGTCTCCCCATGTCTCTCTCTCTCTCACTCTGGCTGAGTCTCCATCTGGAGCGCAGAACCCGCCATGCTTACTAATTATGCCTGGGCTTCTAAGATCCAACCGGGGAGGCCTCAGTGTCTCCTTTCCTTCGGGAGAACGGAAGGATGCCTGCGGCCTACGTAAGTGGTGCAAACTTCTTGTCTTGAAGTTTTATTGGTCTCCCGCGTAAACCAAGCTACTCAGCCTCTTCTCTCTACTGAATTTTCCTACTGAGCTATTCTCATTCTATTACTCTTTATATCTTTGATGAATGTTTAAATAGTCGCCGAAGCCGTCTCCCCTTCGAATACCCTGGATCAGCCGGGGCTGGACCCCAGCACTACTTGATGATAGTCAGCAAATAGCTCTTAATCCTTTTGGCACCTAAGGATTGATAATGTTACCTCACCATCAACCAATCAGAGAAATATGCCCAAACGATCACACACCCTGGGACCCTCCATCACCTGGCCTTTAAAAATGCTTTGCTGAAATCCTTTGGGGAGTTAGGGAATTTTGGTGGGGGTCGGGGGGCACAAGCCACCTGTTTTCCTAGCATGGCCCTGCCATACACCTTTCTCTGCTCCACACTCCAAACTCTGATATTTTGGTTTGTTTGGTCTCACTGTGCGTCAGGCACATGAACATGTGTTTGTTAACAGATCCGTGTCTTATTGGTCTTTAATTTCCCAGTGCAAGTGCTTAATGTATATTTTCTGACTGCTGCTGCTGCTGCTCCTAAGTCGCTCCAGTCGTGTCCGACTCTCTGCGACCCCACAGACGGCAGCCCACCAGGCTCCCTGTCCCTGGGATTCTCCAGGCAAGAACACTGGAGTGGGTTGCCATTTCCTTCTCCAATGCATGAAAGTAAAAAGTGTAAGTGAAGTCGCTCAGTCGTGTCCAACCCTCAGCGACCCCATGGACTGCAGCCTACCAGGTTCCTCTGCCCATGGGATTTTCCAGGCAAGAATACTGGAGTGGGTTGCCATTACCTTCTCCATTTTCTGACTAAAACACCTTAAAAAAAATATGCCTCTACATAAATGGAGAGGTATGTATTGGCAGAAGAGGATTAAGACTCTTTTCGTATACAGTGGAATATTGTTATGTGTGTGTCAGTCGCTCAGTCGTGTCCGACTCTTTGAGACCCCATGGATTGTAGCTCGCCAGGCTTCTCTGTTGATGGAATTCTCCAGACCAGAAAACTGGAGAGGGTTGCCATTCTCTTCTCCAGGGGATCTTCTCAATCCAGGGATCGAACCTGGGTCTCCTGCATTGCCGGCAGATTCTTTACCATATGAGCCACCAGGAAGCCATTACTCAGCCATAAAAAGGAACAAAATTGTTCCTTGTAAAGACCTAGATGGACCTAAAGACTGTCATACACAGTGAAGTAAGTCAGAAAGAGAAAAATATCATATATTATTGCATATATATGAAATCTAGAAAAATAATATGGTGGTTTAGTTGCTAAGTCGTGTTCAACTCTTGCGAAACCATGTAGCCTGCCAGGCTTCTCTGTCCATGGGATTCTCCAGGCAAAAATACTGAAGTGGGTTGCCATTGCCTGCTCCAGGGGAACTTCCTGACCCAGGAATCGAACTCGGGTCTCCTGATCTTATTTACAGGGCGGGAATAGAGACACAGACATAGAGAACAAATGTATGGACACCAAGGGTGAAGGAAGGGGTGGGATAAATTGGGAGATTGGGATTGACACATATACACTATTGATGTGTGTGTGTGTGTGTGTGTGTGTGTGTGTTGCTCAGTCATGTCTGACTCTGCGACCCCATGGACTGTAGCTCTCTAGGATCCTCTGTCCATGGATTTCTCTAAGCAAGAATACTGGAGTGGGTTGCCTTTCCCTTGTCCACACTATTGATACTATGTATAAAACAGATAACTAATGAGAACCTCCCATATAGCTCAGGGAACTCTACTCACGCTCTGTGATGACCTGAATGAGAAGGAAATCCAAATAATAGGGGATATATGTATACACATAACTGATTCACTTTGCTGTACAGCAGAAACTAACACAACATTCTAAAGCAACTATCAGATCAGATCAGTCGCTCAGTCATGTCCGACTCTTTGAGACCCCATGAATCGCAGCACGCCAGGCCTCCCTGTCCATCACCAACTCCCGGAGTTCACCCAGACTCACGTCCATCGAGTCGGTGATGCCATCCAGCCATCTCATCCTCTGTCGTCCCCTTCTCCTCCTGCCCCCAATCCCTCCCAGCATCAGAGTCTTTTCCAATGAGTCAACTCTTCGCATGAGGTGGCCAAAGTACTGGAGTTTCAGCTTTAGCATCATTCCTTCCAAAGAGATCCCAGGGCTGATCTCCTTCAGAATGGACTGGTTGGATCTCCTTGCAGTCCAAGGAACTCTCAAGAGTCTTCTCCAACACCACAGTTCAAAAGCATCAATTCTTCAGCGCTCAGCCTTCTTCACAGTCCAACTCTCACATCCGTACATGACCACAGGAAAAACCATAGCCTTGACTAGACGGACCTTTGTTGGCAAAGTAATGTCTCTGCTTTTGAATACTCTAATAAAAATTATTTTCAAAACAAGAATCTTTTCAGCAATGAGATGGCATTTCTAATTTAAACTTCTGGTCTGTATCAATAGAAAATTTGTCTTTAATCATTATCTTCATCAATGTCTTCTGTTCACTGTCATAACTGAAAAATCACTTAACAATTACCATTCATTGTATCCAAGCCTTGAATCTGAAGTTTCTCTTTTTTTTTTTTTTACAAAAGTTTATCCTTAAATGTACACTAGGTTCCAAGACAACACGTCATTCTAGCTATAGGTGGCAACAGATATTATGGCAGGGAACCCAGGTGATTTAACAGGAATGGAACTAAGGGTCATCATTGCCTCAGGCATAAGGAACAGCTTACTTTTTGCCAGATTTCTTCATTCCACTGGTGGCTAGGAGCCCTTTCCCCTTGGCCTTATCTTTTAGCTCCTCGAGTTTCTTCTGCTCCTCCTTTTGCTTCTGCTTGAATGCCTTATCTTCCTTGTCCATCTCCTTGGCTTTCTTCGTGGGCTGGTTCGGGGGGTTCTTCTTGCCACCTTCGTGGCCTGACATGGCACCTGCCACCCCTTCCCCCGAATCTGAGGTGTCTAAGTGGGGAAAGATCTACTTAGCTCCTAGAGTGGATCACCTGTGAAAGGAGAGTCCAAGAGTGTAACCTCGCTAGGTACCGGACCCACATGTATATCATATATGGACATAAAATTTACTGAGCACATCAGTCACTGATTGCAATAGGAAAATTGCTCCAATGGTAATTCACTCTGGAGTTTCCTTTGGTACCCTTTCAAAACAAATATTTGCAATGTTATTGACATTCGAGAGCAGGTCATCCTTTGGATACAACTAGTCGAGTTAGTTTCACACAATGGACCGTTGTTCACAGGTATCTCTAGCACCACATGCCTCCAGTAGCTATTGGTTAAAACTAGAGTACTCTTGCCTGGAAAATCCCATGGACGGAGGAGCCTGGTAGGCTACAGTCCATGGGGTCACGAAGAGTTAGACACAGCTGAGCGACTTCACTTTCACTTTTCACTTTCATGCATTGGAGAAGGAAATGGCAACCCACTCCAGTGTTCTTGCGTGAAGAATCCCAGGGACGGTGGAGCCTGGTGGGCTGGCATCTATGGGGTAGCACAGAGTCGGACACGACTGAAGCGACACAGCAGCAGCAGCAGAACTGTGATTCTTAGGCCTAGAATAACAATCTACAGCTGCACGGTGCCTTAGGCTTGAAAGCTCTTTCCTATTGACCAAAGTAGAGATATTGTGAAAGGTTAGAACCTCAGCAAGTTAAGTGTCAAAGGTTTAGTAACATTGCACTTGTTCTCCTGTATATGGAGGTAGGTGGAACGAGCATTGATTTAGAAACACACTTATAAAATCGATAACCTAGTCCTTCTTTTCCACTCATGCAATCAACAAATATATTTTCATTAAATATTTACTATATATGTAAAATATTTACCTATTATATGTACCAGTGTGTGAGTGCAGGCTTAGTCACTCAGTCATGTTTGGCTCTTTGCAAAACCCATGGACTATAGCTCTGTAGCCAGGCTCCTCTGTCCATGGGATTCTCCAGGCAAGAATACTGGAGTGGGTTGCCATTTCCTTCTCCAGAGGATCTTTCCCATCAAGGGATGGAACCGGAGTCTCTTGTGTCTCCTGCACTGGCAGGCAGATTCTTTACCACTGTACCACCTGGGAAGCCCTCATTATGTACCAGGTACTATGCTAAATATTAGGGGTGACATTTTAATAACAGACACCATTGTTTTCAATAATAGATACCGTGTGGATCACAACTAACTGTGGAAAACTCTTAAAGAGATGGGAAAACCAGACCACCTTACCTGTCTCCTGAGAAAGCTGTATGCGGGTCAAGTAGCAATAGTTAGACCCTTACAAGGATCAACTAACTGGTTCAAAATTGGGAAAGGAGTATGACAAGGCTATATATTGTCACTCTGTTTATTTAACTTATATGTAGAGTACATCATGGAAAACGTGGATGAATCAAACTGGAATCAAGATTGCTGTGAGAAATATCAACAGCCTCAGATATGCAGATGATACCACTCTAATGGCAGAAAGTGAGGAGGAACTAAAAAACCTCTTGATGAGGGTAAAAGAGAAGAGTGAAAAGCTGGCAAAAAACTAAGATCTTGGCATCTGGTCCCATCACTTCATGGCAAATAGAAGGGGAAAATGTAGAAGTAATGACAGATTTTATTTTCTTGGGCTCCAAAATCACTGCAGATGGTGACTGTAGCCATGAAATTAAAAGATGCTTGCTTCTTGGAAGGAAAGTTATGACAAACCTAGACGGCATGCTGCTAAGTCACTTCAGTCATGTCCGACTCTGTGCGACCCCATAGACGGCAGCCCACCAGGCTCCACCGTCCCTGGGATTCTCCAGGCAAGAACACTGGAGTGGGTTGCCATTTCCTTCTCCAATGCATGAGTGAAAAGTGAAAGTGAAGTCGCTCAGTCATGTCTGACTCTTAGCGACCCCTTGGACTGCAGCCTACCAGGCTCCTCTGTCCATGAGATTTTCCAGGCAAGGGTATTGGAATGGGGTGCCATTGCCTTCTCCATAGACGGCATATTAAAAAGCAAAGACATCACTTTGCCAACAAAGGTCCGTATAGTCAAAGCTATGGTTTTTTCAGTGGTCATGAGTCGGAGGATAAGAAAGGCTGAGAGTTGAAGAATTGACGCTTTCAAATTGTGGCGCTGGAGAAGACTCTTGAGAGTCCCTTGGACTGCAAGAATATCAAACAGGTCAATCCTACAGGAAATCAATCCTGAATATTCACTGGAAGGACTGATGCTGAAGCTGAAGCTCCAGTGCTTTGGCCACCTGATTCGAAGAGCTGACTCACTGAAATAGAACCTGATGTTGGGAAAGACTGAAGGCAGGAGGAGAAGAGGAAGGGCGACAGAGGACTAGATGGTTGGATAACATCACTGACTCAATGGACATGAGTTTGAGCAAACTTGGGGAGATAGTGAAGGACAATGAACCCTGGTATGCTGCAGTTCATGGGGTCACAAAGAGTCAGACACGACTTAGCGAGTGAAAAACAACCATTGTTTTCATCATTATTATTCATACCTATAAACAATAAATCCTGCCAAATCCCAATGCTTTCCTGGGGTCTTGATTTGCACATTAGATCAAGTATTGCCAACCTAATGAAGAACTCTCCATGCTTTGAACGATTGAATAGGATTCTCTTAACTATGCCTCATATAGAAGGCACTGCAAACTCTTGAATGTGAAGAACGTTTGATCAGAGGTTGCCTCTGGGGAGAACTAGATTGGGACACAGGGTGAAAGGCAGGGTTTTTACTCAACAGGTGTATCTGCATTCAGCACAGTTCAGTATCAGACCACCAAAACAAGGCAAATAATCTCAATAAAGTCACATAATTTTTTTTTGGTTTCCCAGTGCCTGTTAAAGTTATGTTTGGGGAAGCCCAGGTGGCTCAGTGGTAAAGAATCCGCCTGCCAATGCATGTGATGAGAGTTCATCCCTGCAGGGGCGGGGGAGAAGATCCCCTGGAGAAGGAAATGGCAACCTACTCCAGAATTCTTGCCTGGAGAATCCCAGGGACAGAGGAGCCTGGCAGGCTACAGTTCGTGGGATTGCAAAGAGCCTGACACGATTTAGCAACCAAATAGCAGAAGCAGCAACATAAACATTATGCTTACACCGTATTGTAGTCTATTAAGTATGTAATGGTGTTACATCTAAAAATATACATCCATTAATGTTAAAATATTGCTAAAAATATGCTAGCTATCATCATAACCTTTGGGCTTTCCTAGTGACTCAGTGGTAAAGAATCTATCTGCCAATGCAGGAGATGTGGGTTCCATCCCAGGGTCAGGAAGATCCCCTGAAGAAGGAAACAGCAGTCCACTCCAGCACTCTTGCCTGGAGAATCCCATGGACAGAGAAGCCTGGTGGGCTACAGTCACAGGGTTGCAAGAGTCAGACAGGATTTATTGACTAAACAATAACAATCATCATAACATTTAGCAAGTCATAGCAGTAACATCAAAGATCACTGATGACAAATCACAATCCTAATAAACATAATAATGAAAAAGTTTTAACTATTGGGAGAATCACCAAAAGGTGACACAGAGATAGATACTGTGGGAAACATGGCACCAATAGACTCACTCCAGGGAAGATTGCCAAAAACCTTCAGTTGTTGTTTTTTTTTAATGCAAAATCTGCCAAGTGCAATCAAAGGAGGTACGTTTGATGATGTATATTTTGTACTGCTTGACTTCCATCATGGGTTATTTGCCCTGTTCTCAGGGAATCCGAAGATGCAGACCCTCAAACATACACCAGGGTTGAGCCCCCTCGTCCTGGCTGCACGCACAGCCTTGACCCCGGGCATCGATGGGTGAGTGGGGAGGTGTGGGAGGGGCTCCCGGCTTTCCGTGGTGCCCAGGGGACCTTTCCAGGTTGCTGGGAAGCAGCTCCGGGTTGCAGGGCGGGAACGTGCCCTTCCCCCTCCGGCAAACTTTCGGCCGCCGCAACGGAAGCAGGAACTCGGGAACCACAAACCCGAGGCTAAGCGGGAGCTGCGGAGCCCCGGAGCCCCTCGCAGACCTGCCGCTGCTTCCCGGAACGTGCGGGGCTGCCCTGAAGGTGGAGGGCAGCAGGACCTCGGCCTCCCGTTGCCAGGTAAAGGCTCTTCTCCATCGTTCCCCCGCCCCCAGCCCCCGCGGACTGCATCACCACCTGACCACCTTTCCCGGAGCGAGGCTCCCCCGCCCCTCCCAGAGCTCGGACCACCGGGCTGGAGCGGGGAGGGGCTGAGCGGATGCTGGTGACCCCTGTATCCTCGAGGGGGTCTCCGGGCAAGCCAGCTGCTGCGGCAGAAGAGTCATTTCGTGAGCCCCGTACACTTCCTCAAGGAAAGGGCAAATTCCCCTTGTTCTCTTGTATGCCTTGTCTCCTGTATTCATCCAACCTGCTAATTGTTTAATACTCTGTAAGGTGTGTGTGTGGTGCAGTTATAAACACTTTGATAAATTAAGTTAGATTATGCCATGAGAAAAAATGATTTACAATATTTGACCGAGTGATTGCTGGTAAGATCCCATGACTCTGCTCAGCAGGTATGAAAGCTCAGGTGCGTCTTCTCCTCACCTGTATCCCTTTCCCACTGGTTTTCAACAGAATTCAACTTCACTTTGAACCTTATTTTTGTTTAATTATATGCTTGTTTTGATCTTTTTATTGTGGTAAAATACACATAACAAGGGCTTCCCTGGTAGCTCAGACAGTAAAGAACCTCCAGCAATGCAGGAGACCTGGGTTGGATCCCTGGGTCAGGAAGATCCCTGGAGGAGGTCATGGCAACCCACTTCAGTATTCTTGCCTGGAGAATCCCATGGACAGAGGAGCCTGGCAGGTTAAAGTCCATGGGATGGCAAAGAGTTGGAGAGTACTGAGTGACTTTAACTCACTCTCTCACAGGTAACAAAATGTATCATTTTGATCATTTTTAAAGGTAGAGTTTAGTGGCTTTAAGTACATTCCCATTTTGGGGTAGCCATCACTACTGTGGTGACCCAAGGACGAAAGAGCAGAAAAAAACCAAGGAGGTCTTGGAATGCAGGAACAGAAAAACCAGACCCTTATCGTCCTTCCCTCCCCCATGATAACTATTAATGGATTTCAGGTCCTCCTGAGCAGTATAACCTGGCTCCCCTCCTACCCCATAGGGAGAAGGTATTTGCCTTACTCTCCCCTCTACCCTGTATACATGACTCATCCAATCAGCAAATGACCCCTATCCACAAGACCCCTATCCCACTCCTTGTATGCTGGGTATAAAAGTGGACTAAGGACCCCTGTTCAACATGGGTTCTGCCTTGAGCTGGCCCGGTGTTCTAACAGCATCTCCCAATCTAATAAACTTTATTTCCCTCTCATTCTGTCTCATGTCTGGAAATTCTTTTCCAACCCAAGCCCGAACCACAACTATCCATTTTCAGTGTATCTGGGACACCCCCAAACAGAAACTCTGTACCTGTTAAACAATAGCTCCCCCTCCCTTCTCCACCAACCTCTGGTAACTTCAATTCTACTTTTTTATCTCTATCACTTTGCCTTTTCTAGATACTTAGTGCGTTAGTGTTAGTAGTCCCTTCAGTTCATTTCAGTTGCTCAGTCGTGTCCGACTCTTTGCGACCCCATGAATCGCAGCACTCCAGGCCTCCCTGTCCATCACCAACTCCCGGAGTTCACTCAGACTCACGTCCATCGAGTCAGTGATGCCATCCAGCCATCTCATCCTCTGTCGTCCCCTTCTCCTCCTGCCCCCAATCCCTCCATCATGTACGATTCTTTGCCACCCCATGGATTATAGCCTACCAGGCTCTCTGTCCGTGGGGTTCTCCAGGCAGGAACACAGGAGTGGGTTGCCATTCCCTTCTCCAGGGGATCTTCCCAACGCAGTGATTGAACCTGGGTCTCCTGTGTTGCAGGTGGATTCTTTACCATCTGAGCCACTTGGGAAGCCAGATACTTAGTATAAGTACCCACATTCCACATTTGTCCTTTTGTATCCATTTTATTTCAGTTAGCATAATGTTTTCAGGAGGGAGCATGTATTAGAATTTCATTCCTTTTTGTAGCTGAATAATATTCTATTGCATGTGTATGCCACATTTAAAAATCTATTCCTCTTTGGACCTTCAAGGCCTAAATAATAAATGGATTGGAAGAATTAATTTACCTAGTAATGGTCGGGTATCGTTAATGAGATAAGCTCTTCATTCCTGCTTGCAGGCACAGAAAAGATGCTGGTCCTAGAAACCCAGCTTTCCTCCTGCATCCCACGTCACACTTCGTTTCATTGCCGCAGCTTCAGGACAGACTCTTAGAATCCATTCAAAGCCAAGTGTTGGTCTGGTTTTTGTTATTTTTGTTTCTGTTGGTTTTTTTTTTTTTCCTTCCAGTGACTAGAAAAGATTTGCGAAGTGTGGTAGCATACGAGGTAACTTGTGCCAGGATTCTTACCCTGGGGTCGGGGGGAGTCCATGGACAGCATTCAGAAAATCTGTGAACTTGTGTGGAAAAGTTTATTTTGCTAACCTCTAAATGCAGTGTCGTATTTCCATTAAGAGACGTGTAGGCAAAAGCCGCAGTGGGATTAGTGGTAAGGTAGCTCTGATTTGCCTCTGGCAGAAGTGGTACTTATTTCTGTATTGCATTCCTTACTGAATATGTCTCAAAATCATTACATTCGACACTACTTCAAAATTATGGCAGTGATAAAATGGAACGAAATTGGGTCATTTGTGTCGATGTGGATGGACCTGGGTAGAGTCTGTCATACAGAATGAGTCAGAGAGAAAAAAATACCGTATGTGAATTAATACATATGTATGGAATCTAAAAAGATGGTACAGACGAGCCTGTCTGCAAGGCAGGAATAGAGATGCAGGTGTAGAGAGCCGACATGTAGACACAGTGGGGGAAAGGGAATGTGAGACGAATTGGGAGAATAGATTGACATATATATACTACCCTGTGTAAAATAGATAGCCAGTGGGAAGCTGCTTTACAGTACAGGGAGCTCAGCTCAGTGCTCTGTGATCATCTAGAGGGGTGGGGTGGGAAGGAGGCTCAAGAGGGAGGGGATATATGTACACTTATAAATGATTCACTTCATTGTACAGCAGAAACTAGAACAACATTGTAAAACAATTATACTCCATTAAAAATTAATTTTAAAATGGGTCATTCAAAAAATTATGGCAATGATTAGATGTACCACTTGTCATTTATCACACAGTTATTTTTTTTTAACTGAAAGTGGAGCTAATGGGATTTAGCTTCTAGAATTCATGTAAGGATTAAATGACATAATGTACGTGATGTGCTTACATAAAGAAACAGTGTTATTTTCACTTTGCTGCTTTGGGAAGTTAGACATAACAGTTAGCAAGGGAAGTATTGTGCTTTGTTACCATATAATATTTTTTTTAAACTATTGATTTTTTTACTAACTAAAGTCTACCTGTTTATATTAGGGTACACTCTTGTATTTTACAGCTCTATAGGTTTTGACAAATGTAATGATATGTTTTCATCATTACAGAGTCATATAAAATAGTTTCACTGCTTTCAAAATCCTTTGTACTCCACCCTTTGCTCCAGACGACTGATCTTTTACTGTCAATGTTGTTTTGCCTTTTGCAGAATGTCATAGAGTTGGAGTCAGATACTAGTTTCTTTCACTTAAAGTGAAATTGTTAGTCACTCAGTCCTGTCTGACTCTTTGTGACCCCATGGACTGTAGCCCACCAGGCTCCTCTATCCATGGAATTTTCCAGGCAAGAATACTGGAGTGGGTTGCCATTTCCTTCTTTCACCAAATGATATACAATTAAGGTTCCTCTTTTTGTGGCTTGATAACTCATTTCCTGCTGAATAATATTCAACTGTAGGGATATACCACAATTTGCTTATCCCTTGACCTAGTAAGGGACATCTTGGCTATTTCTAGTTTTTTTTGGCAATTATAAAAAAACTATTATAAATATTTGTATGTGGGTTTTTGTCAGGATTTAGTATTAACGTTTTTTTTAAATTTTAGCCATTCTTGTAAATGTGTCATGACATCTCATTATTTTTTTAAAGTAATTTTATTTATTTATATATTTTGGTTGTGCTGGGTCTTCATTGCTGTGCGAGGTTTTCTCTAGTTACTGCGAATGAGGGCTACTCTCCAGATGTGGTGTGCGGGCTTCGCATTGAGGGGGCTTCTCTTGTTGTGGAGCGCAGGCTCTAGAGTGCATGGGCTTCAGTAGTTGTGGCTCGTGGGTCTAGAACACAAGCTCAGTAGCTGTGGTGCATGGTCTTATTTGCTCCACAACATGTGGAGTCTTCCCAGAACAGAGATTGGACCCTTGTCTCCCGCACTGGCAGGTGGATTCTTTACCACTGAGCCACTAGGAAAGCCTGCACCTTGTTCTTTTAATTTGCAATTCACCAATGACAGTGAGATTGAGCACCTTTTTACATGCTTCTTTGGGGAGGTGTCCAGATTTTTGCCCACTCTTAATTGGGTTGTTTGTTTTCTTTTTGTTAAGTTTTAAGAGTTCTTTGTGTATTTTAGCTACCAGTTATTTATCAAATATGTGTTTTGAAAATACTTTCTCCTAGCCTGTGGCTTAGCTGTTCATTCTCTTAACAGTGTCTTGCACAGAGCAGAAGTTTTTAATTTTAATGAAATCCAACCTACCAATTTTTTCTTTCACAGATTGTGCTTTTGGTGTTGTATCTAGAAACTCATCATCCAGTCTAAGGTCACGGAGACTTTATTCTATGTTACATGGAGTTTTATAGCTTTGCATTTTACAATTAGGTCTGTGATCCATTTTGAGTTAATTTTTGTGAAAGGCGTAAGGTCAGTGGCTAGATCTTTTTTTTTTTTTGTCCAATTGTCCAGCACCATTTTTGAGAAGACAATCCTTTGTCTGTTGAATTCCCTGTGCTCCTTTGTCAAAGATCAGTTGACTGTATTTGTTCAGGTCTATGTCTGGGCTCACTATTCTGTCCCATTGATTTATTTGTCTGTTCTTTTGCCAATAGCACCTTGCCTTGATTACTGGTGGTTTATGGTTAAGTGTTGAAGTCAGGAAGTGTCAGTCCTCCAGCTTTGTTCTTCTTCAGTGTTGTTTTGACTGTTCTGGGCCTTTCTGCATTTCCATGTAAACTTTAAGATTGGCTCGTTGAGGGAATTCCCCGGTGGTCCAGTAGTTAGGACTCTGTGCTCTCACAGCCAAGCGCTAGGATTCCATCCCTGGTTGGGGAACTAAATCTCACAAGCCACACAGTGCAGCAAAAAAATAAAATAAATGTTTAAAAAATTGGTTTGTTAAGATCTATGAAATAATGTACTGGGATTTTGATTGAAATTGCATTGAATGTGTAGACCAACTTGGGAAGAACTGACATCCTAACAATATTGAGTAGTGCTGTTGATGAACATGGAATATCTCTTAATTTCTTTAGGTCATTCTTGGTATCTTTCATCAGATTTGTAAAGGCACTTAAAAAAAAAAAAAAAACTCTTCAATGATTACATTTCAATAGGACTATCTTCCTTTGTAATCCTATATATTTCATTTTATACATTTAAAAACATGTCTTTTATACATTTTAAAACATGTCAGAAGAGAACCTAAGCATTACCAGAGTAATAAAGGGTGCATGACGGAAAGGTTACCAAAGACTTCATGACCTAAAAATAAAACTTAATTGGTAATTCTGACCTAGGCTATCATTAGTGAACAATTTGTATTCTGGAAATGAGGGTAGTTTCTGGTATAGCATTGCCAGTTTAACTTTTGTTTTTCCTTCCTGGAAGAACCAGCTCACCAATGGAGTTGGGATTAATACGTACTAGGACTTTTGTGTTTTTAGGGATGTCAAAAAGAACTCTTGCCCTTACACTTTCCTTCAACTAAGCTAGATGAAGCTAGATCATCCTGCTGATGGGCTAATTCCTAGAATTAGATTATTAGCATTAACCTGCCTCTGGTGTGATACTTACAGACAGCAATAAAAAAAAGGCAGCCTCAGTTTCCTCATCTGTAAAATGAGAAAAACAATAGGTTTTTTGCAGAGCTGGTGTAAGAATTAACTAGGATAATATATGTAAATTTTAGCACATTGCCTTCCACTCAGTAGGTGATTTAAAATATTAATTGTTATTACTGAGAGAGAAAATATGTCCAAACCAATGATCAGTGATCATTTACTGCTTCATCAATGACTGCAGATTTTATGTCTCTTCCCCTCTTGTTAGGAGAGGCAGGAAGAGGAAGGATTCTAAAACTGAAAGGCAGACTACTATGATATTTTACTCCTCTTAGACATTTGTCAGATTTTAATAATTAATAGGATAGTATTGGGTTGGCCAGATAGTTCATTAGGGTTTTCCTGTACGATCCTATAGAAAAACCTCAATGCACTTTTTGGCCAAACCAATATATGTGTGTGTGCTTACTAGCTTTTTGCCAAGTTTTTAATGAAAGGTTGTCTCAAATCTATTAAAAGTGAAATGAATTAAAAAGATACTTGTTTATTTCTGGCCTTCTATGAATTGTGAGTCATTTACATTGATTTGAAGGAAATGAAATGTAGCTTCTCTAGGTTCATTCAAAGAAACAAAACTCATTGATGATTTCCTATCTTTGTCCTAGAGGATTCCATCATCTGTACTATCTTCTTGAAGCAGACTCAAGCAGGAGGGAGAGTTTATCCGACCTTTGAAGACTAAGACTAAGCTGAAATTTAACATGTTCTTCTGGGGAGGATGGAGCTTGACTTACACTTTTGTAATGATTTGTTTCCTGACACTGAGACTGTCCACCAGTCAGAACTGCCTCACTGAGAGCCTTGAAGATGTGGTCATTGACATCCAGCTGTCTCTTTCCAAGGGAATCAGAGGCAATGAGCCCATACATACATTAACTCCTCAGGACTGCATTAATTCTTGCTGCTCAACAAAAAATATATCAGGTAAGTAACAATGCCTTGATGACTCTTTATTCCATGTGTTTTTTTGATGTGAGTACCTGGTCAATGAGGCTGAATGGTTTGTACTAGGGATTCTCAGTGGAGTAGAAAAATGGGTGGCACAGTCACTTGGGAATGTTTCACGTTGTGCTCTCCTCTCCCCTAAACTGAGTCAAAGTTACCTCTGAGTGTATATGTATTATTAGGTGTCTGGGTAGAAAAAGGTTGAAAACCACTGGTGTCTAACAGGCATCTAAGATAGTAAAACCAAAAATCCTGTTTAAATGCTTGGCTATCATCATGGAATATTGGAAATACAGTGTGACTTTAGTTTTATTTGTTTATTTATTGACTGTGCTGGGTCTTCACTGCTCCTTGGGCTTTTCTCTAGGTGAGTGGGGGCTACTCGCTAGTTTTGGTGCATGGGCTTCTCTTTGTGGTGTCTTCTCTTGCTGCTGAGCCTGGCCTCTAGGGTCCACAGGCCTCAGTACTTGGGGCACGTGGACTTAGTAGTTGCGGTGTCCAGGCTCTAGAGCATAGAGCACAGGCTCAATAGATGTGGCACACGAACTTAGTTGCTTCATGGTATGTGGGATCTTCCTGGACCAGGGATCCAACCCATGTATTCTGCACTGGCAGATCCTCTACTGCTAAGGCACTGGGGAAACCCCAGTGTGACTTTAGAAAGAACGTTTAGGGACTTTCCCCATGATCCAGTGAGAATCAGCCTGCTAATGCAGGGGACATGGGTTCAATCCCTGGTCTGGGAAGATGCCACATGCCCTGGAGCAGTGAAACCCATGCACTAGGGCCCACAGGCTGCGATTACTGAGCCTGGGCACGGCAACTACTGAAGCCCACACGCTCTAGAGCCCGTGCTCCACAAGAGAAACCACCACAATGAGAAACCCGTGAGACCTTAGCTAGAGAGTAGCTCCCACTCGCCGCAACTAGAGAAAACCTGCGAGCAGCAGCAAAGACACAGCACAGCCGATGACTAAATAAAATTAAAGTCACACTGTATTCCAAAATAATAATAATAAAAATAATAAATGAACAATTTTTTAAAAAGAAAGAACATTTAAACAGAAAGGGAATTGAGACAAAAAGTAAAATTTTTAAATCATCTCATAGGAAAATCAGCATTTGCATTTTAAGTGGAAGCACAAAATTTCCATTTCCCCTCCCTTTCCTGGAGCTGGTGGCATAGGTGAGTCAGGAGGCCACTCATTGCGGCTTCTAGGACTCAAAGAGGCACGGGAAGGGGCTTGGAGTGACCCATTTGCAATACACAAAAGAAAACTGAGGCCCACAGGCTTGAACCACGTCCTTGAACATTTCAGGGTCCAAACATATGACCCGAAAACAGAAATATATATCTAAGTGAAAACAATGATCATTTTTTAGTTCCTTATGATCCTGTCCTAATTCCCTAAATGAAAAAAACAAAAAAAACACCTAAATTTATTGAGCATCTAATGGCTTGCTACGTGCTGGAGATAAACCATTAATAAGATGGAAAAGGCCCATTGTCAAAGAACCTAGGAGAGCTAGTGAACACTGGACTCATGATCCTTACTTGATTTATCAACCAATAAAATCATATGCTTTCTCTTAGATCTTTATTTCCTTTTCATTCTATAATGATTGTGGTATGGTACTATAAATATATATGGACATGAAATTGAAGGACACAAATTTTGCATATTTATTTCTAGTCTTTGTCCCTGATTCCTGGCATAGAGCTCCTAAAACCCTAGCAATTCCCTGAGCAAAGGAGCTTCTTCTGTTATTCATAATGAGCCCCATTCCACCATACCTGAGCTTATGCTAATGAGGTGCCTCTTAGTGGGGTCCTAGATAGATGGGATTCCTAGGTGGTTCTAGTGGTAAAGAACCCACGTACCAGAGACGTAATAGATGCAAGTTCGATCCCTGGGTTGGGAAGGTCCACTGGAAAAGGGAATGGCAACCCACTCCAGTATTCTTGCCTGGAGAATTCCATGGACAGAGGAGCCTGGCAGGCTAGAGTCCATGGGGTCACAAAGAGTTGGACACGACTGAAGCGACTAAGCCCAGCACAGATAGCTTTGGGAGGGTTGCTAGTCACCAGAAAGACCAAGCTTTGCTTAGAAACTTGAAACTTTCAGTCTTCCCACCCACCTCCAGGTAAGGGAAGTGGGGTGGAGACTGAATTCAGTCACAATGGCCAATGACTTAATCATTTTGCCTACATAATAAAACTGCCATGAAAACCCCTAAATGGTGAGTTCGGGGAGCTTCCAAGTTGGTAAACACAGCCATGTGTCTAGAGGCACCCCAGCCCCACCAGGGATGGAGGTTCCTGCACTTGGGACCCTCCCAGACCTCACCCTGTGTACCTCTTCATCTGGCTGTTCATTTGTATCCTTTATGATAAAGTGTAACAGTAAGTACTGCATTTTCCTCAGTTCTGTGAGTAGTCCTAGCAAATTATTGAGCCTGGGATGGGAGGTGGTAGCCTAGTTGGGCGTTTGTGTGAGTGACCTGGGGCGTCTTGTGACTGTGCTTTGTGACTGGCGTCTGAGTGGGAACAGTCTTTGGGGACTGAGCCTTAGACCTGTGGGGTCTGACACTCCAGGCAATTAGTATCAGAATCGAGTTGAATTGTAAGACACCCCATTGGTGTTAGAGAACTAGAGAATTCACGTAGCAAGAACACCATATATTTGCTGTCATGCATGCCTGTTCAGTTGCTCAGTTGTACCCGACTGTTTTGCGAGCCCATGGACTGTAGCCCACCAGGCTCCTCTGTCCATGGGATTTCCCAGGCAAGAATACTGGAGTGAGTTGCCATTTCCTCCTCCAGGGGATCTTCCCCACCCCGGGATCAAACCTGCATCTCTTGTGTCCTGCATTGGCAGGTGGGTTCTTTACTACTTCGCCACCTGGAAGGCACCTATATTTGCTGTCAGGAGGAAACAAATCCTTCAGTGATCTCAAATTGACAAGCATGCTTTTGGACACTCTTTATGGAGAAGTAATGGATAGAGCTCTCATTTAAACTTCTAGTTTTTCTCTAAATGTTGACACCAACATTTATGTGAAATAGAAACAGAGCTTGCAAATAGGACTGAATGCCACGTGGGCGTTTTTTGGCCACACTGGACACCTGGCCTTTCTCTTCAGTTCCTTGAGGGGTGTTCAGTAAGAAATTAGAGTTTACGGCTTTGCTCTACAAGCAAAAACGCTGTTGCTGCTTTACTGCGCATGCGTGCATGCTCAGTTGCTCAGTCATATCCAACTCTTTGTGACCTCATGGGCTGTAGCCCCCCGAGCTCCTCAGTCCATGGGTTTCTCCAGGCAAGGATACTGGAGTAGGTTGCCATGGCCTAAGCAGAGGTAACTGTGGGTCTCAGTTAATGGATCTCCAACTTTTCCTTCTTTTACCAAGCATTGGTTTTTAACTGTTTGGGGCTCAAAAAAACACTTTGATAATTTGCCCATAGCCACAGACTCTAGAAAAATGCCCACAGACTCAAAGGACACAAAGTGTGTGCACAAGGTGGACCCTACGGACCCTCTCCTTTACCCAAGTGACACCGTAAATGGTACTGCAGGATTATCACACTGCGGGGCGAAGAAAAGTCAGAGGAACTGGAGTGCCTTTCTTGTTATCTGGGTAGTGGAGAGACGACAGGATAAAAACCCCTGTAGAAGCGAACTCAGTCTGATTTCCCATTGAGGGAATCAAGGGTGATCTCTGACCTCTGCCTGATTGGGAGACAAACAAAAATGATAACAAAGAGCGGAAATTCGAAGACCCAAAAGAAGAATGGTACTGATAAAAGTAAAGCTTTGCAGCTTCATTCATTGGAAGGAGGCATTATATATATAAGGCTAAATTTACTGTTTCTACCCGCCTCAAGAAAACCAGAACTGATGGCTTCATAGGCATCTAAGATGCCTTCAGGATGCAAGAGACTTGTGAAATCATTAGGATTATATCCATTCCCTGAAGTCCAACTCAGTACTGAATTGTAGAGTCAGTATTTCTATGTATATTTTGATAAATATTTTGGCAAATGGACGGCTTCTTTCTAAAGAATTAAATGTACTTTTAAAAATGGGTTTTGCCAGCATCTTTTACTATGGTGATGATCTCAATTGGTAAATATCACATTACACTTGAAAATGTGTCTTATTTTCAAATATCTTTTGATATTGATTTCTAACATCATTCCACAGTGACAAGAGAACAGATTCTATATGATTTCAACACGTTTAGACCATGAAGTTTTTGCACCTTGTTTTATGTCCCTGGATATGTTCCAGTGTCTCCTGGTTTATAGTCTATGGAAACTTGAATAGGACTTTGTATCCTGCTATTGTGTGAAAACTGTATAAATCTTTATTAGGTTGAATTGGGTTTTTTTTTCAAGTCTACTGTATCCTTCTACTGTTCTGTCTGTCTCTTCTATTAATTTTTGAGAGCCTGATATTGAAACTCCAACTAAAAATCTTTATCTATTTAAAAACATAATTGTATATAGTAGAACTATATGTAACTGTGTTCTGTATTTTCCAAGTCTCCTGTTAATGTGTTACTGTACTTTCATAATTAAAAAAAAATGTAGTTTGCCAGGACTTCTCTGGTAGCCAAGTGATTGACTGAGCTTCAAATGTAGGAGGCAGGGATTCGATCTCTGGTTGGGAAACTAAGATCTCATATGCTGCGCAGCCACAAAAAATTTTTTAATTAAAAAAAAAATTTAATATGCTTTGCCAAAGTTACCTTCATTCAGAGTTTTAAACCCAAGGTCTTTAAAAATTGCTTTCCGTGACTAAACTAAGGAAAAGGAAATGACTCAGCAGCCAGCAGGCAGCAAACAAAAAGGGTTTTGTGTTGGCTACCAGAATAAATGAAGTTTTCCTGCTCTCCATACTCTTTGGAAAATCCTGTATCAAAATAGTTACTTGTGAAACCTTTCCTTACAGGGGACAAAGCATGTAACCTGATGATCTTCGACACTCAAAAAAAATTTAAACTACCCAACTGCTACCTGTTCTTCTGTCCCAGTGAGGAAGCCTGTCCCCTGAAACCAGCAAAGGGACTTATGAGTTACAGGATAATTCGAGGTAATAAGAACCTTGTTCTTTGTCTTTTGTGATTGGAATTATTTAAGGATATGGTTCACTTAGGTTTTCTACCAAGGAGTTGAAAAAAAACTACCAAAGGGGATCACAAATACAGAGGCACATCAGAAAAATCTCATGATTTAAATTTCAGTTGATTCAACCAAACATCTTTTCTTTGCCCCAGTGAAAGACTTATGAATGATAGTATTTTGTTTTGTTTCTGTTTCTGTTCATAAGATAAAAGACACACAGACCTTTCTTGAAAACATTTTGAAACACCTCTGTAAACTATGCCAGCAACACTGGAATAAGTATACAGGTCTCCAGGGTGACTATTTTGAAAGAGTTAAGACCTGTGTAAATACAGTATATAAAATTCCATTTGTTATTAGGTACAGCTATTTTATTATGACATTCGCTGAAATCAGACTTACTGGATTTTGTTATCCAGACCTGAAAAGAAGCGCATTTAAGAAGCTCTTGAGAATCTGCCATATGTAAGTTTTGTGCAAGGCATTGGAGATACAGTCTCTATACTTGAAAATTATGTATTTGCTCAGAATACAGAAAATAACAAGTAAAAATAATATAATCGTTTGGATCTGTCTTGGTGAGACTTTGGCTTGTTAATTTCTCAGGATGCATTGCTTTCAAGTTTCCTTTAAGTTTTAGAAAGTTTTTATCCTTATACCCTTAGGTAGAAACAATATTATCTTTTTTTCATTTATTCAAGAAGCAACAAATTTTACTTAGCATCTCTTATGTGCCAAGCATTTTTAATACCCTAAGGATACAAAGATATGATATTAAACATGAAAAAACAAGGTTCTCACTTCTGGCACTAATGTTTTAGGAGAGAGAGACAATAACCTTAATAAATAAATAATAAAAAAATAGAGTCACCACGGACATAGAGAGCAGACTTGTGGTTGCTAGGAAGTATGGCTCTGGAAGAGGGATGGAGTAGGAGTCTGGGGCTAGCACATGTAAGCTATTGTACATAGAATGGATACACAGCATAAGGTCCTATATACAGTGCACTACTTTAACCGTTTTAAGAGCAAAGTCCTGCTGTATAGCACAGAGAACTATATTTAGTATCCTAAGAAAAATCATAATGGTAAAGAATATAAAAAAGAATGTATTATAAAAGAATATAAAAATGTATAAAAGATTATGAACGTGAAAGTTAAGTCGCTCAGTCGTGTCCGACTCTTTGCGACGCTGCGGACTGTAGCCCACCAGGCTTCTCCGTCCATGGGATTCTCCAGGCAAGAATACTGGAGTGGGTTGCCATTTCCTTCTCACGTTTTATATAAAAATATATAAAGAATATAAAATGTATATATAAATGAATATAAAAATGTATGCTAAAAGAATATAAAAAAGAATGTATTATATTCAAAATTTAATCACTCTACTGTACAGAAGAAATTCATACAACATAGTAAATCAACTATACTTCAAGAAGAAATTTTAAATTAAAAAATAATAGTGAAATAGATGGCTAGTGGAAAGCGACTGTATAGCACAAGGAGCTCAGCCTGGTGCTCTGTGATGACCTAGAAGGGTGGGCTTGGGGTGGGGTGGGAGGGAGGCTGAACTAGAAGGATATATATCAATAGATACTTACAGCTGTTGTACAGCAGAAGCTAACAGCATTGTAAAGCAGTTATCCTCCATTTAAAAAAATAACAGTGATCATGAAAAAATGAAACATGGCCTTTATATAAGAATATATTTTCAATGCAGAGAAACTGAAAACATAAAATTCCCATTAAAAAAAAAGAGAGTCTCAAGAGCAAATAATTAATTTAAGACAACATAATAGATTATCACTGAGTGGACCGTCTCAATTAGGTGATCAGGGGACACATCTGCGAAGTTGTAACCCCTAAGCCGAGATCTGAACACTGAGGAGCCAGATGTGAGAAAATAGTGGGAAGACCTTCCAGGCCGAGAAAACAACCTCATCCAGTATCTTAAGGCAGAATGGTTGGGAGTGTTTGTTCAAACACTGCAATCTCAGTGGCTGACTCATAGTGAAGCATGCAAAGAGTGATATGCAAGAAGGAAGGAAAGTGGGGCGAGCCCATCAAACTTGGTAGAGGCCATTGGGAGTTTTTCAGGAGGTATGTAACATGCTGGGTTTTTGTTTTGTTTTGATTAATTTTTATTGGCGTGTAGTTCCTTTGGCTTCCCTGGTGGCTCAGTGGTCAAGAATCGCCTGCCAATGCAAGAGACACAGGTTCAGTCCCTGAGTTGAGAAGATCCCTTGGAGAAGTAAAGGGCCATCCTCTCCAGTGTTCTTGCCTGTAGAATTCCATGGACAGAGGAGTCTGGTGGGCTACAGTCCATAGGGTTGCAAAGAGCTGGACGTGGCTTAGCGACTAAACAAAAACGTAGTCGCTTTACAATGTTGTGTTACTTTCTGCTGTATCAGCTATAGGTATACATGTATCGCTTCTTTTTTGGATTTCCTTCCCATTTAGATCACCACAGAGCTTTGAGTAGAGTTCCCTGTGCTCTGCAGTAGGTTCTCGTTAGTTATCTATATAGTATATATAATATCAATAGTGTGTATATGTTAATCCCAATCTCCCAGTTCATCCCCCTTCCATAACGTGCTGTTTTAAAGGTGATTTCTCAGAACTCACCCTGACTGCTCTATTCGGAATGGACAAGCATGAATCAGCAAGAGGGCAAGTGGGAAGGCTGGCTTGGAGGTGGGATGAAGATCATAGAGGAAGGCCATGGCCTTGGGGACCAGGGAGGCAGTGGAGGAGATGGAGGGAAGTAAACTACGGGCCATTTCAGAGGTAGTGTCGGCAGGGCTTACTGGTTGGCGTGGATGTGGGGAATGAGGAAAAGAGAAGAGTGAAGCTGAATCCTAGTTCTTCTTTTCTTTTAATTTACTTATTTTTGGCTGTGCTGGGTCTTCGTTGCTGCGTGTGGGTTTTCTCTCATTGCAGAAAGTGGGGACCACTCTCTGGCTGCAATGCACGGGTTTCTAATCACAGTGGCTTCTCGTGTTGTGGAGCACAGGCCCTAGGGCATACGGTCTCAGTAGCTGTGGCTCCCGAGCTCTAGAGCGCAGGCTCAGTAGCTATGATGCACGGGCTTAGTTGCTCCTTGGCATGTGGGATCTTTCTGGACCAGGGATCGAACCCATGTCCCCTGCAGTGGCAGGCGAATTCTTTACCACTGGACCACCAAGGAAGCCCTGAGTTGTAGTTCTTGACTTGAGCATCTAGCTGGACAGTAGTGCTGTCTGCTGAACTAGGGAAGATTTGAAGAGAAGCGGTTTGGGGGTTGGAGGGAGAGTGCAATGAAGATTTTCTGGGGCATGGTGCTGCCCAGGGTGCCCGGACACTGACCCTGCTTTGTTCCCTGGATGAGGCTGTGTCTGAGTTTGTTCATGAACTAAGAAAGCTTGATATATCCAACATTCCTTTGAATAGGAGCATAAAGCACAGACTGCCTGTGTAAGTTCTTCCTACATAGTGATAGAAGCCCAAGTCCTAAAAGATTGGCAGATAAGGTACAGAGTTTCAGTTTTGCTCTGGAGGTGGATAAGGGTGATGGTTGTACAACCATGTGAATATACTCAATGCCATGGAACTGTTCTCCTAAAAAGGGTTTAAGTAGTGTGTTGTATGAAGTGTATTTCACAATAGTTGTGAAAAAGGATAACAGAAAAAATTAGGTTTCTCAGAACATCCAGGATCTTACCTTGCATGGAAAGAGTCTTGTCGCCTCCTGCACTTTCTGGGCTTCACACTGGCCAGGGCAGCTGCCCCTAACTGTTAGGCTTCTTCGTGTCTATGTATAATCCTGAATGAAAACACCAGGACCAGCAGTAATGTGTGGATATAGCTGGTCCTCTTTTTTCATCACCTGGAACACTGCAGAGCCTGTTGAACACCCAGGGATGGTATTTAGCAGGACCTGAACACCGTGCTCTGAGTTTCCAAAGGTGGCAGGGCTCAAGACACTAATTGGATTGTTGGTTTTTCTCTTTCAAGAGCTCCCATCAGTTGGAAGCTGGGCCATCACATCCATCTCTCTGATCCCTTCTCACTGCCTCTTCCTAATTGTGTCCTTTCTTCCGCTGTCACTGGGTGTCTTTTCTCTCATCTATTTCATGATTAAAGCAGAATATTAAAGAAATGATGAAATATTCTGGAAATTATAATGCAATCCAATAATTCTATACTTCCATAATATCTATCAGTTTAGTTCAGTTCAGTTCAGTTTCTCAGTCGGGTCCGACTCTTTGCAACCCCATGGACTGCAGCATGCCAGGCCTCCCTGTCCATCACCAACTCCCGGAGCTTGCGCAAACTCATGTCCATCAAGTCAGTGATGCCATCCAACCATCTAATCGTCTGTTGTTCCCTTCTCCTCCCACCTTCAATCTTTCCCAGCATCAGGGTCTTTTCCACTGAGTCAGTTCTTCACATCAAGTGGCCAAAGTATTGGAGTTTCAATTTCAGCATCAGTCCTTCCAATGAATATTCAGGATGGATTTCCTTTAGGATGGACTGGTTGTATCTTCTTGCAGTCCAAGGGACTCTCAAAAGTCTTCTCCAACACCACAGTGCAAAAACATCAATTCTTTGGCACTCAGCTTTCTTTATGGTCCAACTCTCACATATGTTCATGACTACTGGAAAAACCATAGCTTTGACTAGATGGACCTTTGTTCACAAACTAATGTCTCTGCTTTTTAATATCCTGTCTAGGTTGATCATAGCTTTTCTTCCAAGGAGTAAGCATCTTTTAATTTCATGGCTGCAGTCACCATCTGCAGTGATTTTGGAGTCCCAGAACATAAAGTCTGTCACTGTTTCCATTGTTTCCCCATCTATTTAACATGAAGTGATGGAACCAGATGCCATTATCTTAGTTTTCTGAATGTTGAGTTTTAAGCCAACTTTTTCACTCTCCTCTTTCACTTTCATCAGAAGGCTGTTTAGTTTTTCTTTGCTTTCTGCCATAAGGGTGGTGTCATCTGCATATCTGAGGTTATTGATATTTCTCCCAGCAATCTTGATTCCAGCTTGTGCTTCATCCAGTCCAGCATTTCTCATGATGTACTCTGCATGTAAGTTAAATAAGCAGGGTGACAATATACAGCCTTGACGTACTCCTTTCCCGATTTAGAATCAGGCTGTTGTTCCATGTCCATATTCCATGTCTGTTGCTTCTTGACCTGCATACAGATTTCTCAGGAGGCAGGTAAGGTGGTCTGATATTCCAATCTCTTTCAGATTTTTCCACAGTTTGTGGTGATCCACACAATCAAAGGCTTTGGCATAGTCAATAAAGCAGAAGTAGATGTTTTTCTGGAACTCTCTTGCTTTTTCAATAATCCAATGGATGTTGGCAGTTTGATCTCTGGTTCCTCTACCCTCTGCCTTTTCTAAAACCAGCTTGAACATCTGGAAGTTCACAGTTCACGTACTGTTGAAGCCTGGCTTGGAGAGTTTTCAGCATTACTTTGCTAGTGTGTGAGATGAGTGCAATTGTGCGGTAGTTTGAACATTCTTTGGCATTGCCTTTCTTTGGGATTGGAATGAAAACTGACCTTTTCCAGTCCTGTGGCCATTGTTGAGTTTTCCAAATTTGCTGGCATATTGAGTGCAGCACTTTCACAGCATCTTTTAGGATCTGAAATAGCTCAACTGGAATTCCATCACCTCCACTAGCTTTGTTTGTAGTGATGCTTCCTAAGGCCCACTTGACTTCACATTCCAGAATGTCTGGCTCTAGGTGAGTGATCACACCATCGTGATTGTCGTAGTCGTGAAGATCTTTTTTGTACAGTTCTTCTGTGTATTCTTGCCACCTCTTCTTAATATCTTCTGATTCTGTTAGGTCCATACGATTTCTGTCCTTTATTGTGCCCATCTTTGCATGAAATGTTCCCTTGGTATCTCTAATTTTCTTGAAGAGATCGCTAGTCTTTCCCATTCTATTGTTTTCCCCTATTTGTTTGCATTGATCATTGATCCATAAAATCTATATCAAAGAAAAAGGCATTGGTGTGAAACTCTTTATTGTGTAATTAGTTTTAAAAGTGAAAGCAGCACTTTGGGAGTGACTGTTAAAGGAAATTGGTTTAAAAGTTTCTACAGCTCAGATGTCCAAATGCTAGGAAATGGTAGGGTGTAAAACATGATGTATCCACCCGAGGGAATATGATGCAGATATTAAAAAATAAGTTTGAGATGTAGAAGTAAAAGGTCACCTAAATTTCAGGTGAAAAACACCCAATTGTTCTTAAGTTACATGAAAAAAAGTTTTAGTTTTAAGGTATACATAAATATTAATAGTTGCTGGGGCATCATGATGGACATGATAGTCGAATTTATTTTATAACTTTCATAATACCTCTGTCATGTTGTTGCTTTGATAATACCTATGTTAGAGACAGAGAGCAGTGGTAAAGATTTTCTTCACTGGAAGTGGGAGGGAAAGCTTGGCTCTTGCAGAAACCATTTTTTTAAGGGCCAGTGTGAAGGTGGTGGTGGTGGTTTAGTCGTTAAGTCATGTCCAACTCTTGGGACACCATGGACTGTAGCCTGCCAGGCCCCTCTGTCCATGGGATTTTTCAAGCCATACTGGAGTGAGTTCACTTTGAAGGTGAAAGTGAAGTCGCTCAGTCGTGTCAGACTCTTTGCAACCCTACAGACTGTGTCCATGGGATTTTCCAGGCAAGAGTACTGGAGTGGGTTGCCATTTCCTTCCCCAGGGGATCTTCGTGTGACCCAGGTCTCCCACAGTCTCCCACATCGTAGGCAAACCCTTAACCGCCTGAGCCACCAGTTCAGTTCAATTCAGTTCAGTCGCTCAGTCATGTCCGACTCTTTGAGACCCCATGAATCGCAGCACGCCAGGCCTCCCTGTCCATCACCAACTCCCAGAGTTCACTCACACTCACGTCCATCGAGTTGGTGATGCCATCCAGCCATCTCATCCCCTGTCATCCCCTTCTCCTCCTGCCCCCAATCCCTCCCAGCGTCAGAGTTTTTTCCAATGAGTCAACTCTTCGCATGAGGTGGCCAAAGTACTGGAGTTTCAGCTTTAGCATCATTCCTTCCAAAGAGATCCCAGGGCTGATCTCCTTCAGAATGGACTGGTTGGATCTCCTTGCAGTCCAAGGAACTCTCAAGAATCTTCTCCAACACCACAGTTCAAAAGCATTAATTCTTCGGTGCTCAGCTTTCTTCACAGTCCAACTCTCATATCCATACATGACCACAGGAAAAACCATAGCCTTGACTAGACGGACCTTTGTTTGCAAAGTAATGTCTCTGCTTTTCAATATGCTGTCTAGGTTGGTCATAACTTTTCTTCCAAGGAGTAAGAGCCAGCAGTGTGAAGGTAATGAAGTGAAATTAGAATCCAACAGTTCCTGTGGCAGCCACCAGGGGGCACCACCAGCCCAGAGCAGGTTGATACCTAGGGGCAAACTCACCTACCCCAGACTTGGTGTCCTGTCTGTATTCACAGATATTTACACATTGTGTTTGTATTACTATTTCTGAATCTGCCCATGTTGCTGGATTGAGATTACCCCATAAAAATGAATTGTCTGCCTCCCGGTTAGAGTGAAATCCAGTAGATATTTTTGGCGGTTTGTTTAGAGATGAACTCAGTTTCCTGGGATTGACTAATATTTACAGACCAAAAGTTCGAAAGATGATAGTGCGCTCTGTTCATTCTGTAAAACCATTGCAGCTGGACATTATTTAATTTCAGTTTGTTTTTGCAGCTTGGTGGTCTGTCATGCCACCAAGGACTAGAATAGACTAGAATAGGGGAATTCAGAAATAGAATAAATTGAGAGTCTGTTGGCTCAGCTGGTCTCCAAGTTAATAGTCAATACTTAAATTGTTTTATCTAGTGAAGTCGCTTGCATATGAAACTCAAAAGAGGGGCTGAGTACACAGGGCTGTTTCCCAGTGCCTTCTGTAGCTCATGTCTATGTGACTGAGGGAAAATACCACACCCCAATGGCAAACAGCAGAGGGTGAGGTAAATGGAGCAGGTGTGGAGGATCCCAGCGTAGTTCTAGGCTCTTAGCCAATAGATGAATCTTATCAAGAAATGGGACTAGCCCTCGCTTTGTTTTATTTATAACCTTGCATTCTTGAGAAAGGAAACAGCTGTTTTGGTCATTCTTGTCAATGGGCTTAACTTCTGAGTTCACATACATCACAGAGCATTTACTTAGTCTTTTTTTATATATTTTAAAATGAAATGTGATGAGTCCTGCTCTTTTTAAAAATATCTGACACAGCCTAAAAATACAGATGCTGTTTATCTCACGGTGACACTGTGCCTGCCAATGTCATATCACCTGCAGCAGAAGCTCTTTTCTTCAGCTCTGTTGGAAGAATTTCAGGTGTCAGCATTCTATTTGAAAGGGTCCTAGAGAAGGTGCCCACAAACTTTTTTCTGTCAGGGGCCAAATAATAAGTGTTTTAGGCTTTTCAGGCAAGTCTTTTAGGCTTAGTGGGCTATATGCAATCTGTCAGACATCCTCACCTCTGTCTTTGCAGTAGAGACAGCCACAGACAATATGTAAACAAATGAGCATGCTTGTGTGCCAATAAAACATTATTTATGGAAACTGAAATGTAAATTTCATATAATTTTCATGTGTTACAAAATATCCTTTTTTTTCTTTCAATCATTTCAGAATGTAGAAGCCATTCTTAGCTTGCAAGCCTTATAAAGAGAGGTGGCAGGGACTTCTCTGGTGGTCCAGTGGCTAAGACTCTGCAATCCCAAAACAGGGGGCCTGGGTTTGATCACTGTCAGGGAACTAGATCCAACATGCTGTAGCTAAGAGTTCAAGTGCTGCAACTAAAGACCCAGCACAGGCAAATCCATAAAAAAAATATTAGCGAGAGAGATGGCAGGCTAGATCTGGCTCTCAGGCAATAATTTGCTGATCCCTGTCCTAGATGGATTAATAAGTGACGGTTCTAAAGGACCTCAAGTGGTGTGACGTTTAGAGAGTAGTCAAAGATGTCACACGTGTGAATGTGCCTCTGGATCTATTTGTTAGGAGAGAGGAGAGTGAGGGCTGGTTTAGAATTGGTATTGAGGGGAGTGGAGAAGGCAATGGCACCCCACTCTAGTACTCTTGCCTGGAAAATCCCATGGACGGAGGAGCCTGGTAGGCTGCAGTCCATGGGGTCGCTGGGAGTTGGACACAACTGAGCGACTTCACTTTCGCTTTTCACTTTCATGCACTGAAGAAGGAAATGGCAACCCACTCCAGTGTTCTTGCCTGGAGAATCCCAGGGACAGGGGAGCCTGGTGGGCTGCTGTCCATGGGGTCGCACAGAGTCAAATACGACTGAAGCGACTTAGCAGCAGAAGCAGCAGCATTGAGGGGAGTTGAAATAGAAGAGGGAAAAGAGAACAGAGGAGAATGAACCAGTGAATTCTAGAAAGTTCCTTTGCTTCCTTCCTTGTGTTTCTGCAGTTCTTACTGAAGTGTAACGATTAGCCCAGTAGCAGAGTGAGCACATGCTAAGTTGCCCCTGTTGTGTGCACGTCTTTGCAACCCTATGGAATGTAGCCCGCCAGGCTTCTCTATCCATGGAATTCTCTAGGCAAGAATACTGGAGTGGGTTGCCATGCCTTCCTCCAGGGGATCTTCCCAACCCAGGAACCCAAGTCTCTTATGTCTCCTCCAATGGCAGGCGAGTTCTTTATCACTGGTGCCACCTGGGAAGTCCTCAGTACAGAATGATATGGTGCAATTCAACTGGCCTTTCCCTGCCCCAGATTGCTTTAACTGGCCTTTTCAGTTCGAGTTGTCATAAACAGCATGTGTGACAAAGAGCAAAATTCTAACCTTTCTCAAGCAGGAGGAGCATCTGAGGCTAGTTCCTCCTGTGCAGGAGTTGGGACTGTGATTGTCTGCTTTTTATGTCAGCCACGTGGCCAGCATGACTTCAAATACTGGTCCATGGTCTTCAGAACCTGAGATACTGGCTATAGAATTTTAATCTTCAAGAGTCAAAAGGAGGGGACTTCCCTGGTGGTCCAGTGATCAAGACTCCACACTTAAGGGCATGGGTTCCATTCCTGATCGGAGAACTAAGATCCAAGCATGAATACTGGAGTGGGTTGGTATTTCCTCCTCCAGGGGATCTTCCCGACCCAGAGATTGAACCCCTGTCTCCTGAATTGCAGGCAGATTCTTTACCACTGTGCCGCCTGGGAAGCCCTTGCTGCCACCACTGAACTCCTCTTAGCATCTTTGCTGGCCCCTCCTACCTCCTCCTTCCTCTAGAAGGAAGGTGCCATCACTTTAGAAATAAACCTGTGTGCCATCACTCTAGAAATAAACCAGAGCTTCTGCAGGAGAGGCCAGGTCCTTGCACCATGAAATATTGGGCTTCCCTGACGGCTCGTTGGTAAAGAATCCACCTGCAATGCAGGAGCCTCAGGTTTGATCCCTGGATCTGAAAGATCACCTGGAAGAGGGCATGGCAATTCACCCCAGTATTCTTGCCTGGAGAATCCCATGGACAGAGGAGCCTGATGGGCTACAATCCATAGGGTCAAAAAGAGTCGGGTACGACTGAAGTGACTTAGCTCCCATGCACATACCATGAAATATCAGGTAGCAACAGTCTGAGGTCTTATTGAATAAGCTGATAACATTTGTCTCTTCTGTCCTCCTTTCATATGAAAATGTCGAAGTCTTCCTATTATTTTCTTTCCATTTTCAGGTTTCCCATCTTTGGCCAGAACTGATTTGCCAAGCCCAGGGGTAGCTCAGGAAAACTCCATCTTCCCTGGCGGATCTTCCCATGCCATCACTCCCACTCGCCAGCCTCCAGCCCATGACTCAGAGCCCACGGTCTTATGGAGAGATTCATTTTCTCAGACGTCTGGATCCTCGGATCACTTGGAGAAACTACTCAAGATTGATCCGGAGAGCCCACCGTCATCTGATTATAAAGAAGAAGGCCACTCTCAGACGTCACAGTCTTCCTCAGGACCAGCAATAGCTAATCTGCTGCCTGAAAATGTGATGGCGTTCCCCTCTACGATGGCGGTGTCTTCTCTGCACACCATCCTGGCCACTCCGAAGTCTCTCTCCGCATCCCTCCCTGCCACCAACACGGCAGTGATGCCATCTCTGACTTGGCAGCCTCAGAGAGCCACCTCCACCCCAACCCTAGCCACGATCACTAGCACGACCACAACTGCGGCTTCGACTTCCCTCTCTAGGGCATCCACGGACTCGCGACGCCCACTCGCCGCAGTGCCCTTTCGAGACATCGCCAATCTGACTTGGAGTGCGGAGGATGCCGGGGCCTCTGTTACATTTCCTTTGTCAAATGTGGATTCTCCTGCCACAAATAAGACAGCTTCCCAGGAGAATGGGAAGGCCAGTCCAGGCGACCCCTCCCTGAGCAATGCTCCAGGAAGCCAGCAAGGCTTTGCCGTTGAGCAGTGGCTCCTGATTGGGACTGTGCTCTTCGGGGTCCTCTTTCTTGCCATAGGCCTGGCCCTCTTGGGCAGAATGCTCCTAGAATCCCTCCGCAGAAAACGTTACTCGAGGCTTGATTATTTGATCAATGGCATCTACGTTGACATCTAAGGAGAACACTAGCTGTCTCTTAATTCGTGTAGTTACTACTGGCCTCACTGCAGCGAGTTTCTGCTGACTTTCTGATCTTCGCAGGATTTTTCAAGTGTTTTGAAGACAGGCAGATGCCTCTTACTGCGTTCTTTTTGCTTGTTCTTTAAAGAGAAAGGGGGCAAAGAAACAAATGGGGTGGCCTGAGTGATCTGTCTCTAAACCATTAGATGAAAACAAAGCTCTACCTAAAGCAATAAAGAATAATTGCCACATAAATTGGAAAGCGACTGGCTTTTTTACAGAGAAGAAGGGTTAGGATTCCTAGGCTCCATTTCACTAATGTTTCTGGTTCCAGATAAAGTTGACTGTTTATGATATTAATTCTAATGGATTTACTTTCCTTTTTATAAGAATTCCAATAAAACTTATTCCAGATGTAGTTCCTTCCAATTAAATATTTGAATAAATCTTTTGGTACTCAGTAATGTTCCTGTAAATGACACATCCAGTTGGATAACTTTAAATTTATTCCCACCAGCAAAATGATTAAATGATGAAAATATGTGTTCTAAGTTAAAATGACACCCCCCCCTTTTCCCATCAGTGAGCAAAAGGGAGTCCTTAGGGAGAATTCTAGCAGAATATTAGCCTGCATGGAGACAATGATAAGTGAGTTCTGATACATGGCCAAATCTACTTTGGGTCTGTTCTAGCTATTTTTTTTTCAAAGAAATAAAATACACAGGCATTTTCTAAACTTAAGTAAGTTTAAAATGTAACAGTATGATTTATAATTCCTTATCTAAACTTGACCAATAGTCAATTTTGGCTTTATTTGGAATAACAATGGAAATAAGAGATAACACTTAAAATGACAGGCGTACCCCATTTTATTGTTCTTCACTTTATCACACTTTGCAGTGTGTACACTGCATTTTTTTACAAATTGACGATTTACGACAACCCTGCTTCAAGCAAGTCTGTTGGCACTGTTTTTCAACAGCATTCGTTCAGTTCCTGTCTCTGTGTCACATTTTTGTTAATTCTCATGACATTTCAAGCTTTTTCAAAATTATTGTATTAGTTCTCAGGATCTGTAGTTAATGATCTTTGATATTACTGCTATGAATTGCTGAAGGCTCAGATGATGGTTAGCATTCTTTCTAGCAATATTTTAATATTAAGTAAGGTGTATACTTTTTTTTTTTAGACAGTACTATTGCACTTACTACTCAGTATGGTGTAAACGTAACTCTGTAGGCTTTGGGAAACAAAAAAATTTGTGTGACTCACTTTCTTGCTGTAGTCGCTTTACTGCAGTGATCTGGAACCGAACCCACAGCATCTCTGAGGTCTGCCTGCATTATTGAATGGTTTTGTTGTTGTTCAGTTGCTAAGTCATGCCGGACTCTTTTGTGAACCCGTGGACTGTAGCATACCGGGCTTCTCTGTCCTCCACTATCTCCTGGAGTTTGCTCAAAGTCACATCCATGGAGTCAGTGATGCTATCTAACCATCTCATCTTCCCCTTCTCATTTTGCCTTTGATCTATCTTTCCCAGCATCAGGGTCTTTTCCAACGAGTCAGCTCTTCACTTCAGGTGGCTGAAGTATTGGAGGAGCCTCAGCTTCAGCAATAGTCCTTCCAATGAATATTCAGGGTTGATTTCCTTTAGTATCGACTGGTTTGATCTTCTTGCAGTCCAAGGGACTCTCAAGAGTTCCCTCCAGTACCACAGTCTGAAAACATGAATTCTTCGACTCTTCTTTATGCTCCAGGTCTCACATCCATACATGATTACCAGAAAAATTATAGCTTTGACTATACGGACCTTTGATTAATATGCTGTAATTTGTATTGATTAGTTATGACAGCGTCTGAAGTGAAACTGGGGTAACTGGGAATCCAGGAGGCTGCCTGGGTCACTTTGACACCTCACCTCTCTGGACTTTAATTTACTTACTTGCAGAGCAAGGGATTTTGGTCCCTTCCTGGTGTCATCAGGGTTTTTAAAGACAAAAGTGGGATTCATGTGAGAATTTATATAGTGACCGCTAGAGGGCAGTAGCTGGTTAATAAGTAGAGCCCAGGAAGGCAAATGTAGACAAAGACAGAAGCAGGCTTGGCTTTTCTCCTCCCTCCTTCCCATCCCCTTGCCTGGTACCCCCTCCTCCTCCTCCCTGGTTTACACTAAGCTCATAAAGCTCATTAAGAGGAAAGCTGGCCTGTTGAAAATACTACTTTTCATATATTTTCCAACTTAACAGCTTGACACAAATCTCCAAGGGGTTTACATAAGCTTTAAGTAGGTTGAATAAATAAAACCTTGACTCAATTTAATTTAACAAGTATTTATTGAATATCCACATGTAGACCAGAATCAGATTAGTAACTAAGTGCCTTGGAATTTGAACATTTCTCCTCTTTTTGTTAACAGAATTGGATAGTGGAAATAAGGCTTTCAATGGCTTTTATAAAGGCCTTCTCCTGGTTCTTCTGTAGTTCTCCACCCAGCTTGCAGTTTTTCTTGTGATGGAGAACCTGAATTGGGAACCTAGACAAGAGATGCTATGGGCCACACCTCTGGCTGTGACTGTGAGGGTTTGGATTGTAGGGGAACCACCGAGCTGAGACGTCCTTTCCTGGGAGAAAGAGTAGCTCTTCTGACATCATTGTCTGCTTATTAACCCATCACTGTGGGTGAGATGCAGCACTGGGCAGTCAAAGCGGGAGAAGCCTGCATCTGTTTCCTTTGAAATACCTGCATCTGTTTCCTTTGAAATATCTTTCAGAGTGACTGGCCTATCTGAGCTTCTCGACCAAGTGAACTAAATTTATGTACCTCTTCCTTTGGTTCAAGCAAAGGAAAGTGACAGCCTAGAACAGATGAGAAGACTAGGAAGGTCCCCCAGCTCAAAGATATCCTCTCTCCATATTTCATCAAGTTACTCACCTAGGTTAAAAAGCAAACTCTTACAAAAGCGAACGACCAGGGCTTCTCTGGTGGCTCAGCGGTAAAGAATCCACCTGCCAATGCAGGAGACATGGGTTCCATCCCTTGTCTGGAAAGATCCCGCATGCCACGGAGCAACTAATCCGGTGCGCCACGACTACTCAGCCTGTGCTCTGGAGCCCAGCTACTGAAGCCTGGGCACCCTAGAGCTCATGCTTTGCAACAAGAGAAGCCACTGCAGTGAGAAGCCCCCACTCCACGACTACAGAGTAGTCCCCACTCGCCACAGCTAGAGAAAAGTCCACGGAGCAACGAAGACCCAGCACAGCCATAAATAAATAAACAATTATTTTAAAAAAGAAAGCTTAAGGATAAAGGAATAAAGGATAAACCTGAAGGATAAAGCCTATGAAGCTTATTGACTCTTGATGAATACCACTATGTTCTTCTTTCTCAGTCCCCCCTGGCCTGAGTGAGGCAGCCTTGAAATCTTTGGCTTCCAGACTGCGGGGGGCACTGTGGATTTTCCTTGCAGCAGGCAGCCCAGCTCCACTTTTGCCTCATTTGTTTATTGGTTGGAAGTGCCAGATTCTTTCCCAGCCCCTCCTGCAGTTAAGGATAGGCCTAGCTGAAAGGAAGCCTACTGGGGGCTTCTAGGAGAGGTTACCCTCCTTGGTAAGTGAGGCCTGCACAAGGTAAAAAGCCCCTATTTCCTGCTTGGAATGATGCTCATGTGAGGACTTACTACTTGTAGCTACTGCAGCCTTTCTGCCACCATGAGGGAAGAAATCCCTAACAAACCGATGATGAAGAGTAGACTTGGAGCTTCTACAGCCTTTCTGCGACCATGAGGAAGAAATCACTAACAAACTAAAGTGGAATGTGGAAAGAGTCTGGTCCTTGATAAGTTGATGAAGCAACAGCACCAAACTGTAACTGCCCACTTTCAATCTTATTCTGCGAAAATAAATCTCTACGATGATTGAGGGCAGGAGGAGAAGGGGACAACAGAGGATAAGGTGGTTGGATGGCATCACTGACTCAATGGACATGAGTTTGGGTAAACTCCAGGAGTTGGTGATGGACAGGGAGGCCTGGTGTGCTGAGGTTCAGGGGGTCGCAAAGAGTCGGACACGACTGAGCTACTGAACTGAACTGAACTGATGTGTACAACTTCCAGTCAAATATTCCATTACTTATTAATAAGGATAGCAGACACTCACAAGATACTTACACTGTATGCCAGGTGCCCTTTTATGGATATAAACTCCTTTGTTCCTGTAACAACCTCATGAGAAATGTTTATCCTCATTTTGCAGATGAGGAAACTGAGGCACAGAAAGGCTTAACTGATTTGCCTGAGCTTAAACTTGCTGGGTGAGGTCTTCCCTGGTGCTTCAGATGGTAAAGAATCTGCCTGCAATGCAGGAGACCTGGGTTTGATCCCTGGGTTGGGAAGATCCCCTGGAGAAGGGAATGGCAACTCATTTCAGTATTCTTGCCTGAATGGAGAATTCCATGGACAGAGGAACCTGGCAGGCTACAGTCCCTGGGTTCACAAAGAGTCGGGCACAACTGATCGACTAAGACAGCAACAACTTGCTGGGTGATCTGGCTCCAGAGTTCCCACTCTTACCGTCTTATAACTGGAAAGATAAGCAATGTAACAACAACAGCAAAAGAAGTTTGCAGTAGATGAGATATAGTTTAGATAACAGCTTTCAAATAGTATTGAACCAAATAATAGATACCATGAGCCAGAGCATGGAAATTAAGAGATCAGAGGTCTCATTGTGGAGCAGGCTTCTCAGCTGCTGTTGTCCTGTTTTCCTGATCGGTCACTGGCCACCTGTGCCAAAGTTAGTGGTCACTCTTTAGTAGGGGGCCACACTCTTGAGTAGAGAATCCATCGTGTCCATGTTCTCGCATCTGGGTTAATACCAGCTACCCAGTCTCCCCTGTACTGAGCAGCTTCGTGTCATACTTGGGTTCTCCCTGTCCCTCAGCCTCCAGAGCCAGTGTTTACCATGTGTTATCTATTCTCTTTCAAAAATGCTTCTCAAAGTTGACCCTTCCCACTGCTGCCTCCTGTTTGGTCTCCCTAACCTGTTTCTCCTTCCTCTGCTCCCAAATTCGGAGAAGGCAATGGCACCCCACTCTAGTACTCTTGCCTGGAAAATCCCATGAATGGAGGAGCCTGGTAGGCTGCAGTCCATGGGGTCGCTGAGGGTTGGACATGACTGAGCGGCTTCACTTTAACTTTTCACTTTCCACTTTCATGCATTGGAGAAGGAAATGGCAACCCACTCCAGTGTTCTTGCCTGGAGAATCCCAGGGACGGGGGATGCCATCTATGGGGTCGCACAGAGTCGAACATGACTGAAGCGACATAGCAGCAGCAGCTCCCAAATTACGTACTCCCTCCGTTCAACCTCTAGTTCCCTTAAAAGCACGACACACACAGTACATCATGCATTACACCTCTGTGCCCCGTTACCTGTAGGGGCGATCCCCCACTGAATGTGGCCTAACAAGGCTCCCATGTTCTAGCCCCAACCTAACTGTCCTCCGGCTGCCTTCCCTCCCATAAAACCTGGGCTGCAGCTACACACACCTTCTCACTATTTCACAAAAGTGCCAGGCACTTCATGAGACATCCTATTCCCTCTGCTTGTAAATAGCCCCCCTTCACCTGGCAAATTTCCACTCTTCTTTCAAGACTCAACTCAAACATCACCTCCACCGCAGTCTTCCCAGCATCCCCCAGGAGAGGTATTCTTCCTCCTGGATTTCTGGCACAGTTCTTGATTTATGCCATCAGCAGGACATTTCCATGGTCTCTTTGCGTGTATCAGTTTATATATAATATTATGTGTTTGAGAGCAATACTCCTCTGATTCTTTTATATTCATTGTGTGCCTGGAACTCACTACACCCAATAAATGATCATGAGCGAATTTTAAAACCTGTTCCTTGAAGTTCATGCCTTTCAGCAACCGGCAGTAATGTAATCGACTGGGATGTGTAACAGCTTCTATATCATGAAGAGAAAATCCAGCAAGACCGCACTTCTATGCGTGGTTTTTAGGAGAATGGAATACAATCCAGGTGCACAGTGATGAAATGTGTACTCTTATTTTAATGACGACCATGTGCTGAGGAGTCAGTAGATAAGCATTTTGATTTTGTTTATTTCTCTTCTTAAAGTAGTACCGTTTACTTAGCCTTCAGAGAAGGTGAGCTGCCAGAATGGGTTTTTGTGGGCACTTTTATATTTTTGGTTAATTTTTTAAAGTTTGTTTCATTTAAGAATAGTTGGTTTACAGTGTTGTGGCAACTGCTAGTCTGCATGCTTGTGAGCCTGTTTCTGTCTCGTAGATAAGTTCATCTGTGTCATACTTTAGATTCCATGTATGAGTGACGTCATCTGATATTTGTCTTTCTGACTTACTTTACTTAGTTCATCTCTAGGTCCATGCATGTTGCTGCACATAGCGTTACTGCCTTCTTTTTGGCTAAGTAATACTCCTTTGTGTGTGTGTATGTGTGTGTGTATATATACACACCATATCTTTATCCATTCATCTGTTGGTGGACATTTAGGTTGCTTCCATGTCTTGGCCATTGTGAATAATGCTTCTGTGACCATAAGCATGCATGTACATTTTTGAATTATAAGTTTGTCCAGATATCTGCCAAGGAGTGGGATGGTTGGATCATTTGGCAGCTTTATTTTTAGCTTTCTGAAGAACCTCCATACTCTTTTCCACAGTGGCTACATTTTTGTTTAATTTTAAGGCAACTTTTAAAGCACATTTATTCCCAAAATAAAGCCCAAAATCTAAGTTATCTGTCCTGAGATTATAATGTTGGTTAGCAAAAGAGTCAAAACTAAAACCTTCTAATTCATATTCTTTCCACCAAGCTGTCCTATTGTGAGCAGGACTGTGTCTCTATTGAAATAGCACATCTTTTTTTTTTCTGAAATAGCACATCTTGTAATACACATACCCAGACATTGGGGAAGGAGGTGTTTACTTTTGAGTTTCAATCTCATTATATCTTATGTAATTTATAATATCTTTAGTAAACATTTTGTTTTTGGCTGTGCCTCATGGGCTTCCCTGGTGGCTCAGATGGTAAAGAATCTGCCTGCAATGAAGGGTAAGATGCCCTGAAGAAGGGAATGGCAATCCACTCCAGTATTCTTGCCTGGAGAATCCCATGGACAGGAGAGCCTGGTGGGCTACAGTCCATGGGGTCACAAAGAGTCGGACACAACTGAACAACCCAGCATGTGCACATGTATATAGCATATGGAACCTTGCTTCCCTGACCAGGAATTGAACCCAGGCTCCTTGCAGTGGAAGCGCAGAGTCTTTACCACTGGACTAACAGGGAAATCCCAGTAAACCTTTGTTTTTCATCTGTTCTCAATGAGAAATATCCATTTACAATTAAATATTCGAAAATGAGGATGTATAGGACTGGTTAAAGTCTAAATTCTGTGTCAGTGCTTATATGCAATTGCTGTCTTTGTTAAGAGCCAGCAGCATGATTCTGTAACATATTTGTGTTCAGTCTGTTTTCCCAGCAATACTGAGAACTACTGGAAAACCAGCACTCCATCTCACTCTTCTTTTTATCTACTAGCGTCACTTATTGTTTGCTACCTGCGGCTGGCGCTCACGCCTACTTTTTTCTCATCAGTCCTAACTACAGTGCCATGAGGGATAAGAAAGATACAGCTCAGAGAATGGAAGGCCCTGCCCAGTCTCCTCTGCCTCTCCATCCTTGCTTTTGATGCTGTGACAAGTATTGCCAGCTCGTGCGTTGAAGAAGTTGCCAGTAAATGTCTGTTAGATTGAACCTCTTCTAGACTTTTTATTGTTTTTGATCTAAGTGTGTGTGTGTGTGTGTGTGTGCATGCTCAGTTGTGGTCGTGTCTGACTCTTTGCGACCCCATAGACTATAGCCTGCCGGGCTCCTCTGTCCATGGGATTTCCAGGCAAGAATACTGGAGTGGGTAACCATTCCCTTCTCCAGGGGTTCTTCCCGACCCAGGAAGGAATCCCAAGTCTCTTGCGTCTCCTGCATTGGCAGGCGGATTCTTTACTGCTGTGTCACCTTAGCGTTTGGCCTGTTCTCACAATCGCTGAAAACTCACTCCCACCATCAGAGGTAAAAGGAAGCCCTGACCAGCCATCACAATACATACCTGATCACATACATTTGCAGACATTTTATTTTATTTGCCACACCTCATGGTATGTAAGATCTTAGTTCCCTGAGCAGGGATGGGACCTGCACCCCCTGCAGTGGAAGCATAGTCTTAACCACCAGACCACCAGTGAATCCCCCTGATGCATTTTTATACATAATAATAATTAAAAAACCCCCAAACCTAAGAAATCTAAAATGATGATATAAAAAAATAGAAGTAGGAGCTATCATATAAGAAGTGAGGGAATGAAGGGGACTTCCCTGGTGGTCCAATGGTTAAGGCTCTACCTTCCCAATGCAGGGGGCTTGGGTTCAATACCTGGTCAGGGGACTAGATCCCACACGCTACAACTAAGATGTGGCTAGGGAGACAATGAGGGTGCATAGGTTGAACGAGAGGATTCCAGATGAACCATTAGCCCACAAATGATGTCATTGTTTAATATTTTATGAAACTATGAAAGTGAAAAGTGAAAGTGGCTCAGTCGTGTTTGACTCTGCGACTCCATGGACTATACAGTCCGTGGAATTCTCCAGGCCAGAATACTGGGGTGGGTAGCCTTTCCCTTCTCCAGGGGATTGAACCCAGATCTCCTGCGTTGCAGGTGGATTCTTTACCAGCTGAGCCACAAGAGAAGCCCAAGAACACTGGAGTGGGTAGCCTTATCCCTTCTCCAGCGGATCTTCCTGACCCAGGAATCGAACCAGGGTCTCCTGCATTGCAGTCAGATTCTTTGCCAGCTGAGCTATCAGGGAAGCACTAATGAAACTATACATGGTGCAAAATGTATCAGCCTCAGCCCATGTCCATAGCAAAGCACTTACAGCGTCCCTCGCTGGGCCCACCAGCTGTGGCGGCATACAGACCAAACACTGCTGCCACACGGCCTCCTTTCTGGATGCCCCCAGGTGAAGAGGAACAGGGGCCGTTGCATTTTGGGGAGCTGGCATGGAACTACAATTATCCAGTCCCTCCTGCCCCTGCCTTCCAGGCAGGCCTTTTCGAAACTCAAGTCAGTTTTCTGAGCATCTTGGCTTTCTTCTCGTCTCCTTCAGTCAACATCATCAGCAATCTTTGGCCTTGAAGCGGGGCAGGGGAGGGGGGAAGCCAAAAGCTGCTCTCTTTTTTAAAAAAGGAAAGCCTTTGCATTTGGAGGACTTTGTCTTGCGAGGGCAGGTTACACTCCCCCCTCCATCACCCCACCCAGCCGCAATAACACAATATACCCTTGGCTGGATTTATGGCCTCCCTCGCTCCCCGCTTGCCGGGGAGAGAAAAAGGGCACAGCCTTGAGAAAAACAAGTATCAAGGGTTGATGTGTGTGCTGAACTTTAAAATGCTAAATGACGGTGAAAAATATTTTGGAAAAGAAACGATCTTCCAAATTGTGCTACATAGTAAAGTTAATGGAGCCCATATGGCGTCTACTAAAACTTAGAAAAACAAACTAAAAACAATACTTTAGCGCCTGCCAGGCTGAAATGTGATCTGCTTCTTAATATTCACTCAACCCAGAGTAAAATGCTTTAAAATGGTAATGATCCCAAAGTGCAGGCTGAACTCGGTGGATAAACAACAGACCTCAAACAACAGTGGGAGTGGGGAGGGAGGGGGTGTTCTGTTCTGTTCCCAGCTCCAGCAAATCAGCCAAAGGGCTTAATCTTCTGGTTCCTTCTCAATTTTCTCAGCTCTAAAATGGGGCTAGCAGGACTTCACAAAGGGTTTTTGTAAGTCATACTAAGACGAATGTAAAGCGCTTTACAAATGTTGAAGAACTGATGCTTTTTTCATAACTGGGTTTTGTAACATCCTTCATTACCCATTCGGTGGTGTGGAAATAAGCTGAGGAGCCAAATGAGCACAGAGACCATTTATATGGAGCTTGCTGTGGGGAGGGAGGCAGCCACCGCCAGTTGCATTAGGCAGAGCCTCAGGGCAGAGAGAGAGGGAGGAAGCTTCATAATGAGAAAAAGGGAAGGCTTTGGAGGTGCCCTGGCTGGAGGTCCCTGGCATGGGGAGGGTGGACTTGGGCTACCAAAAAAGTGGGGCATCCTGTGTGATTGGTTTGGGGGGCATCTTTGGCTTTCTCAGGTTGGCACTGGGGCTCCTGAGTTGGAAGCTGACTGGTTTGGTTTTTCCCAGCTAGTTGTGGTAAAAGTTGTGAGTCAGAGTTCTGTTGTCTTAGACCGTTTGGCCATTGTCTATTTGTATGTTCGGTCTCTCAGTGGAAAATAGAAGGTGAGAGGGGTCTGATCACCCCAGATCAAAACTAGACACTTGCCTAGTAGCCTAGGGAATAACTTGTACTTTTTATACCTTTTCTTCACTTTTAGAAATAGCAGATTTAGAAGCCAGACTCATGAGCCAACAATTTCACTCTGCGAAATCAGTGGGCACCATGGCTAGGTGAACAATGAGAGGGGTGGGGAGGGCGGATGGGTGGGTGGTGACTGTAGTCCTCCCCCCAGAACACCCCAGGGACCTGAGCCGAGTCAGGTAACCTCTCAGGGCTTTTCTTGTGAATAGGGAGAGAATTCCTATCTGTCTAGGCTATCTCATTGTTGGGTTTTGAGAAAAAGTGCCTTCATGTTTGTAAAAGAATCCCATAAAGCAGGTATTTAAAACTCTGTAAAGGAGGTATTTTATAAGGCATTTTAGAAGTTTGAGAAGGAAGACTGTAGCTTAAGCCTTTGAAGTTTCACTCCATGGGCTGGAGTCTTGAAAATTTTGTGTGTGTCCTGTGGGAAGACAAGCTAACTCTCTCTCAGACTCCCCACCTGTCCCACCTCTGCCTCCATTAGGGCTGCCTCGTCCCCACACCTTGGTGCCTCCATTTTCTTTTTTCTTTTTGCCACGCTATTCGACTTCCAGGATCTTAGTTCCCTGACCAGGGACTGAACTGGTGCCCTCTTCATTGGCAGCTCGGAGTCCTAACCACTGGGACCACCAGGGAATTCCCTGCACCTCCATTTTCCATCTTTGTAAATAGGATTACTAGAAACTTAAAAATTTCTTTTGTTCCTTGCAGGCAGTTTGCATGCTTAACCTGTACCTCCACTGATTCATCCATTTGTTCAAAAAGAATGGATGTCTTATTGTAAGGTTTTCTTTCGGCTCTGCTGGGTCTTCACTGCTAACATGAGGGATTTCTCTAGTCACAGTGCTGGGGCTTCTCATTGCAGTGGCTTCTCTTATTGCACAACTTGGGCTCTAGGGTGTACAGGGTTCCACGCTAGTTGTGGTGCGTGGGCTTAGTTGCCCCTCAGCGTGTGGGATCTTCCCGGGCCAGGGATTGAACCCGTGCATGCTGCATTGGCAGGTGGATTCCTAACCACTGGACCACCCAGGAAGACCTTGTTGTTAGTTTTAAATGAAGTAATAAATCTTTAATTTCTCATTAAAATTTCTAATATATTATAATATATAATATAATATTATAATATATAATTTCTATATAATATTGGTAGTTATAACCAATATAAACAAAATCTCTATAGATCGACAATAGTTAAGAGTGCAAAGGTACCCTGAGACCAAAATATCCATTAACCACTCTTTTAGATTATCTTATCCTTTTTTTCATCTAATAATTCTACACCTAGGATTCCATTTAAAGACATAGAATTGCACATAAAAATTTATGCACAGTTTGTTTCTTGCAGCACATTTATTGGTAGAATCAACCTAAGACTGAATATGATTAGTTAATCTGAATATGATTAAATAATTCATACTACATTTATAAGGTAGAGTATTATATAGTTGGTGAACATGCAAAGAATTTTAATGATACAGATAACTAACTTTCACAAAGGTTCCAAGAATATACAATGGAAAAAGGTCTATCTCTTCAATAAATGGTGTTGGGAAAAATTGAATATTCACATGCAAAAGAATGAAATTGGACCCTCATCTTACACTGTATAAGAAAATCAACACAAAATGGCTTAAGGACTTAAATTTAAGACGTGAAGCCATAAAACTCCTAGAAGAAAACACAGGCAGTAAACTCTTTGATATCAGTCTCAGCAATATCTTTTTTGATCTGTCTCCTCGGGCAAGGGCAAGAAAAGCAAAAATAAATAAGTGGGACTACATCAAACTAAAAAGCTTTTGCATAGAGAAGGAAATCATCAACTAAATGAAAAGGCAGTCTACTGAATGGGAATATAATATTTGCAAATGATATATCCAATAAGGGGATAATATTCAAAATAGTCAAAGAATTCATACAACTCAAAATTTAAAAAATAATCAATCAGATTAAAAAAATGGGTAGAGAACCTAAATAGACATTTTTCCAAAGAAGATACACAGATGGTCAGCAGGCACATGAAAATATGCTCAGTATTACTAATTAGGGAAATGCAAATAAAAACTGCAATGAAGTATCAGTCCACCCCAGCTAAGGAGCTTATTATCGGAAAGCAAGTGATAGGTGCTGGTAAGGATGGACGGAGAAAAGGGAATCTTTGTACACTGTTGGTGGGAATGTAAACTGGTACAGCCATAATGGAAACTTGTGTGGAAGTTTCTCAAAAAATTAAAAATAAAACTACCATTTGATCTAGCAATTCCGCTTCTAGGTTTTCATCCAAAGGAAGTGAAATCACGGTCTTAAAGAGATATCTGTACCCCCATGTTTATTACAGCATTATTTCCAAAAGCCAAGATATGGAGACAACTTAAATGTCCATCAACAGAAGAAGTGGTACCTATTAACACCTATCTATCTATTCATCTATAATAAAATATTATATAGACTTAGAAAAAAAGGAAATTCTGCTATCTGCAACAGCATGGATGAACCTGGAACATATTGTGCTTAGTGAAATAAGTCAGATAGAGAAAGACAAATACAGTATGCTATCACTTATATATGGACCCTTAAAAAACAGTTGAACTCATAGAAACAGAGCAGAATGGTAGTGCCAGAAGTTGGGGGCACTGGGGGACAGGGAGATGTTGGTCAAAGGGTACAAATTTCAGGGAATTCCCTGGCAATCCAGTGGTGCACTCCATGATTCCACTCCAGAGGGCATGGGTTTGATCCCTGGTCCAGAAACGATGATCTGAGCACGCTGAGTGGTGTGACCAAAAAAGCTGGTTAGGGCTGGAGGGTGGGGAGGGGGAGGAACGAATGTCAAATCCAAGATGGATACATTCTGAAAATCGAATGTGCAGCATAGTGACTATGATTAATAATATTCATACTCTTGGGAACTTCCCTGGTGGTCGAGTGGCTGTTCCCAATGCAGGGGGCCAAGGTTGGATCCCTGGTCAAGAAACTATAGACATAATATGCCACAGCTAATAAATCCTATGTCCCAAGGAAAGAACCTGCCTGCCACAACGAAGATCGAAGATCCTGTATGCTACAACTAAATTTGTACTCTTGAAATTTGCTACGACAGTGAGTCTTAAGCATTCTCACATACATTCAAAAAGGTAACTGTGAAGTGGGGAATGTGTAAACTAACTTGATTGTAGTAATATTTTTTAATATTTATTTGTGCACATTGGGTCTCAATTGCGGCACAGGGGATCTTTCCTTGCAGTGCAGGCACCCTCTGGTTGTGGCTCACGGGCTCACTAATTGCAGCCCACAGGCTTAGTAACTCGGAGGCATGTGGAATTTTTAGTTCCCTGACTAGGGATGGAACCTGAGTCCCCGGCATTGTAAGGCAGACTCTTAACCACTGGACCACCAGGGAAACTCAATTTGTAGTGATAATTTTACAACGTGTATCTATGTGAAAGCATCATATTGTACATTTTAAATATAATTTTATTTGTTAATTGTCCCTCAAGAAATCTGGGAAAGATAATGTTAATGACATGGGTAAATGCTAGCAGGAAAATATTAAATGAAATATGAAACTATATTAGGTATAATCCCAATTTTGTATATATGTTGTTTTATGGGTGTGTAAAGGCTTAAAGACAATTTACCAGATACACCAAACTTAACAGTAATTATCCATCTTTGGGTCATTAGACTTCAGGTGATTTTGTTTCATTACACTTGCCTGTATTTTACAAATTTCTATAAGAAACTAAAAATATCATGTTATAATTCAGTTCAGTCACTCAGTTGTGTCCGACTCTTTGTGACCCCATGACTACAGCATGCCAGGCTTCCCTGTCCATCACCAACTCCTGGAGCTTGCTCAAACTCATGTCCATCGAGTCGGTGATGCCATCCAACCATCTCACCCTCTGTCGTCCCCTTCTCCTGCCTTCAATCTTTCCTAGCATCAGGGTCTTTTCCAGGGATTTGGCTCTTCACGTCAGGTAGCCAAAGTACTGGAGTTTCAGTTTCAGCTTCAGCATCAGTCTTTCCAATAAATATTCAAGACTGATTTCCTTTAGAATGGACTGGTTGGATCTCCTTGCAGTCCAAGAGACTCTCAAGAGTCTTCTTCAACACCACAGTTCAAAAGCATCTGTTCTTCAGCTCTCAGCTTTCTTTATAGTCCAATTCTCACATATGTTCATGACTACTGGAAAAACCATAGCCTTGACTAGACAGACCTTTGTTGGCAAAGTAATGTCTCTGCTTTTTAATTTGCTGTCTAGGTTGATCATAGCTTTTCTTCCAAGGAGCAAGCATCTTTTAATTTCATGGCTGCAGTCATCATCTGCAGTGATTTTGGAACCCAAGAAAATAAAGTCTGTCACTGTTTCCATTGTTTCCCCATCCATTTGCCATGAAGTGATTGGACCGGATGCCGTGATCTTAGTTTTCTGAATGTTAAATTTAAGCCAACTTTTTGACTCTTCTCTTTCACTTTCATCAAGAGGCTCTTTAGCTCTTCTTCACTTTCTGCTGTAAGTGTGGTATCATCTGCATATCTGAGGTTATAATGTTGTTATAATTATAACAACATAATTTAAAAATGCAGAAGTTATTTTTAAAAACACTTTTAACATCACATTTATATTTTTAATACAGAAGCATCTAGCCTTCCCAAAGGACAAAGATCCATAATTTACGTTTTTGGGAGAAGAAGCATTTGCTACAATAAGCATGAAAGCGTGTATGTGTATGTGTGTGTTAGTCACCCAGTTGAGTCTGACTCATTGCGACCCCATGTACTGTAGCCCACCAGGCTTTTCTATCCATGGGATTTTCCAGGCAAGAATACTGGAGTGGGTTGCCATTCCCTTTTCTAGGGGAATCTTCCTGACCCAGGGATTGAACTTGCGTCTCCTGCATTGCAGGCAGTTTCTTTACCACTGAGCCACCAGGGAAGCCAAAAGCATACATAACTACTGCTTAAATATACAATCATGTGCCTGGAATCTGAAAAGTCATCTCTTTCATAAAACACCTCTTTTTGTAAACTACCATGGGATAGTCCCGAAATCAGTCACACCAGGGGAAACGGGCAGAGGTAATTGACCTCAGTATAGATGTATGACTAAGGACATAGGCTTTGGAGAAAATGGCAAGATGAAAAGATAAGCCTGAGGGGAAAACATAGATGGACTCTCACTTCTATAAGCCAAGTCCCTGCAGAATCTGAGAGTCAGCCAGAGCTGGGGTGGGGCAGGCAATGGCAGGTGATTGGAAGAAGGCCAAAGAAGCCATTGGCAACAGGGAGATATGGTGATAGGGTGTCAGGCATTGATCCCAGGGGTGAGTTGAGGTATTTAAGGAGCTAGTGCTATGGTCCCCAATTCAAGGGGCCGTGGATAAAAGTGGGAAAGCCTGGTTTCAGAGATACATTTGAAAGACCTCACTCAGACATACCCAGTTCAGCCAAGTGACCTGGATCTAATTTTTGCTTCACAGGGTTATTGTGCGGATTCGATGAAATATGGCGGGTGAAATATTCAGCAGACATCCCCCATAGTGCAACTAAATCCAAGGCACATTACTGTTTATATTCATTATTGTTGTTATATTTATGATTGTTGTTCTGCCTTTCTTGACTCTCATAAAATGGGCTTGGGCATATGTGAGTAAGAATCATGGTTCCTCAGGTGACACGTTGCCTAACAGACAAAGCCTAGACATTCTTCATCAAAGACCACTTGGGTGCGGACTTTCCTGATAGTCTAGAGGTTAAGAAGCCACCTGCCAAGTCAGGGCACCTAGGTTTGATCCCAGTCCAGGAAGATCCCATGTGCCTTGGGATCCTAAACTCATGAGCTGCAACAAGAGAAGCCACCACAATGAGATACCCTTGCACTGTAACTAAAGAGAGCCCATGTGCAGCCACAAAGACCCACTGCAGCCAATAATAATAAAATAAATAAAAATAAAAATGTTTAAAAATATCATCCAGGTGGCATCCAGACAGGAACCTAGGTCAAGGGTGATTCATAGTGACATTGCTGGCTATCAGTCTTCCAACGTGGAGTGTCAGCACCACCTCTGCGTCACACCCGTATACACAGCCACAAAATGAAGCTTTACCGCCTTCATTATTGTATCTCTGGAATAGGAGGGAGCCAAAGCAGCATTCACTTTCTTCTCTTAAGCTTTAAGTTATAATGCTGACAAACATCATGCCTTTTTGGATTAAGAAACAGAATTATACATGTAAATTATGAATCATACCTTAATCCAGTTGACTAGAACTTGTATAACCTTTTCTGAGTGTTATAAATGTTTACCTTCAAATTTCCAACATTATAAGATAGAACCATAACAAAGAAAAAAAAGGGGGAATTTCCCCTACCAATTTCTATGCCCTTCACTCAAAGTTAAGAAAATAAGCCCACACCTTTTGCTGTTACCTGTATCAGATTCTGCTTCCCAGCTTTGTTTTCTGAGGTTGAAGCTCAAATCCATACAAGTTTGGAACCATTTTAAAATAGGACGTGTTCTTGTTTAGTCACTAAGTTGTGCCCAACTCTTTGCAGCCCTTTGGACTGTAGCCTCCCAGGCTCCTCTGTCCATGGGATTCTCCAGGCAAGAGTACTGGAATGGGTTGCCATTTCTTCCTCCAGAGGATCTTCCTGTCCCAGGGATCCAACCCCCGTCTCTTGCATTGGCAGATGGATTCTTTGCTACTGAGCCATCAGGACTCAGGAAGCTAGTAATTTCTGCTTGGGCCCAGTGTTATGAACTTTACACCCTAGCAAAATTATAAAATCTATAGTAATTAGTTTTCTTTTTTTTTTTTTCCTTGCCCAGCATCCCTTCTACTTCTTGGGTAACACTATCCTTTTTATTTTTTTGGTGAGCTTAGGGGATCAGAGAGGGCAGGGTTCAGAGGGTCAACGCCTCCTTGGCCCCATATAGACTTGGTGGAACTCTCACAGTACTCTGCTTATGAAACAGAAGACTTTTCAGACTCCGGATATTATATGATAAGACATTTAAGCAGAGGCTATACTCACCATGCCCTGAGATTCTGATTCAACGGGGGCAGGAGCATCATTATTTTTTAAGTTCCCCAGGCCATCCTAGTATGCAAAAGACAGGTTGAGATCCACTAGACAGGACAGTCAAGCTGTGACAGTGAGACCCTGGGATTGCCTCTCTCTCACCAACTCAAGCGACTCTCTTACCCCCTGCCCATTCTCCATCTTCTTGCTGGTGAATTTCCATCTGGCTTATTCATGTTATAAAGTGGAGAGTTGTGCTGTAAAGTTCTACGGAATTAAGATTTTTAGTTTTTAAAAAAACTCACCAGAGTTGGTGAATCACTTGTGACGTTTTTATTATTCTCAGACCCGACTTCGGTTTGTGTTAGCCTAAACAGACTCTGCAGTTCCCAAACATGGCATATTTGTGTTAACGGGAATGTTATTCTGCCAGCTTGGCGAGAAGACTAGTGATGAGAAGCAGCAAAGGCAGTTTGGAGGCTGTTTCTAGGTTGTTGTGGGCACCTTCTACTAGGAAACCTCTCCTATAGTGGAGACAGATCTGAGATGCGATAGTATTAAAACCAGCCTTGTGAGTATGTGAAAGGACACTCTTGGACTTACAGAGCTACATGGACACTAAAATTATGATTCAGATACTGATGTAGGACTCCTCTTGTCCTATCTCCAAAACATATATTTTAAATTCTTTAAATCAAGATTTGGTTGTCCAGTGGCTAAGACTCCATGCTCCCTATGCAGGGGGCCTGGGTTCAATTCCTGGTCAGGGAACCAGATCCCACATGCTGCATGTAACTAAAGATCCCACACGCCGCAACTAAGACCCAGCACAGCCAAATAAATAATTAAAATATCAATAAATCAAGACTTTAAAAGATAACGGACACATGATTTGTTTGAGCCTGTGCTCTGGAATGCACACACTGTGCCCAGTTTTGTCTCATAGAGATTCCCCTGTAACAAACTAGACCATGGTCTTCGCTGGGGAACATGGTTCACTATCTCCCTGGCAGCAGCAGCTGGAAATGCCTGCTTGCATGTTTCATGCTCACTGATCCATCGGCTACCAAGGCGCAGGGCAGAAAGTATTTAATTCCACATCCTGAGGTTCACCTCCCACCTGCTTTCCAGTTCAGTGGCAGAGACGCCTGTTGTAAACTCTCTGAGTTCCTAAAAGCCAGTGATCTCTGGCCGAGCTGCTGTTTGTATTTGTGAAATCCAAAGGGACCTGAGATGGTTTTCCTCACTTCATGAATCCATTTACCAAGCAGTGATGGAGCCCCTTCTCTGTGTCAGGCATTGTGTGCGGAACCAGAGATTCAAACACAGTGAATGGGGACTTCCCTGGAGGGCCAGCAGTTAAGACTGCACTTCCATTGCAGGGGGTGCGGGTTCAAGCCCTGTTGGGGGAACTTAAGATCCAGCATGCCTTGTGGTGTGGCCAGAACCCCACCCCCCAAAATCAAGAAAACACAGTGAATGAATAAATACAACAAATTGTGCCATACATGACCCTAGAGGGAGGAGCAAAGCTGTGCAGAGAGACAGTTTTCTTAGAAAATTAAGGACTTTTTTTTGAACACAGGAAGCATGTTCAAGTTGGGTCTTGAAGAGTATAGGGGAGTTCCCCTAAGAGAAAAGTGGAGAATGGTACTCTAGGCAGAAAGAATACGATCTACAAAGGCATATGAGTTTAAAAAAAGAAAAAAGAAAGAGAAAGCAGGGCAACTTTGAGAACAGTGAAAAATTCAATATCACTAGAGCAATGCGTGTTGTTGTTTAGTTGCTAAGTCGTGTCCAACTCTTTTGCAACCCCATGGACTGTAGACCGCCAGGCTCCTCTGTCCATGGGATTTCCCAGGCAAGAATACTAGAGTGGGTTGCCACGTCCTCCTCCAGGGGATCTTCCCCACCCAGGGATCCAACCGGAGTCTCCTGCATCTCTTGAATTGGCAGGCAGATTCTTTACCACTGAGCCACCTGGAAAGCCCCAGAGCAATGGGTATGTGGGAATAAAATTGTACATAAGATTAGCAAGGTAGTTTTGGGGGAAGCGTTTTTGTAGGCCTTGCTTGAAAGTTTAGATTTTGTGCTATGAGTACACAGAAAAAAATCATTTCCAAGCATGACATGTTTATGTACCAGCTGTGGAAGAAAAAGACTAAAGATGAGAGGCAGAAAAGCCAGCTTCAAGACTCTTTCTAGAGTTGTGATTCTCAACCAGGGGAGATTTTTGCACCCACCCCATCCCGGGGGACATTTGGCAGTATCTAGAGACACATTTTATTTCATAACCGGAGAGAATATTGTGGGTAGAGGCCGATGGTACAGCTCACATTTTACAATGTACGGGGCAATAAAGAGCCCCAATAAAGAACTCTCCATTTTACACAGGGTAGTGTATATACATCAGTCCCAATCTCCCAATTCATCCTACCCCTTCTCCCTGCTCCTCGTGTCCACCTGTCCATTCTCTTATGTCTGTCTCTCTATTCCTGTCCTGGAAATATGTTCATCTGAACCATTTTTCTAGATTCCACAAACATGCATTAATAATAGGTGGCTAGTGGGAAGCTGCTGTATAGCATAGGGAACTCAGCTTGGTGCTCTGTGATACCCTAGATGGGTGGGATGGGGGAGGTGGGATGGGGGAGGTGGGAGGGAGGTCCAAGAGGGAGGGGATATATGTATACTGATAGTGGAGTCACTTCATTGTACAGCAGAAACTGACATGATATTGTAAAACAACTATAACCCAATTAAAAAAAAAATTCCAGTGAACCAGTGAAGTTGCTCAGTCATGTCCAACTCTTTGCAACCTGTAGCCTACCAGGCTCCTCCATCCATGGAATTTTCCAGGCAAGAATACTGGAGTGGGTTGCCATTTCCTCCTCCAGGGAACTTCCTGACCCAGGGATCAAACCCAGGTCTCCCGCATAGCAGGCAGACGCTTTACCGGCTGAGCCACCAGGGAAGCCCAGTTATCTAACCCCAAATGACGACAGCCCCGAAAGTAAGAAACCCTGATATAGGGTTTAGTAAACAGTTTCTGCTTTTGGTGGCTTAGTGTCCATCCCCTATTCTTATTTGGAAAAGCAACTTGATTTTCCATTCAAATGTTCCCCTTTCTCCATAAAACTACGTATACTGCAGGGGAGGCTGATGTCCACGTTCCAGTCTGCAGGTAGAGCAGAGAGAGTTCACTGCCAGCAGTTTTTTTGTTCTTAAGGAGATGATCTAGAACTTGTAGAACATCATTTTCCCTACTGAACTCAGTCACAGGTGAAAGAGAAGCTGGGAAATGGCCATGTTCTCAGCTAAAACTGGAGCAAGTGATGGTTCTGTTAAGTTGAAAAAGGGAAGTGGGGCAACTGAGTCACACCTAGATTGATTTGATGTTTGGTCCAGGGCCATGACTTAACATAGGCCCATGCGGTATAAAAATATATGAAAAAGACATTTTCTGGGAGCTTCTGGGAAAGAAGCTAGGAAAATTCAAATCAACCTAAAAACAAGAATGTGCTGATATTTTTCCTTAACTTTATTAGAGCTCTTCTCCCTAACTGCATTTTTTATTTCCCTCTGTTTCCACAATGCCCTATTTCTATCACATTCTTCCTGTCATTATGGATTGGTATTAGGCATTTTCTGTCTCCTTTTTCTCTAGCCCTGTAACTAGTCACTCATGAATTCAAAATTCTGTTTTCTAACATCTCTCCCCTCCCTTTTAAAAACAACTCTAATATATATTTCATAGGCTATACAATACACCCATTTCATGTTGATAGTTCTATGGTTTTTCAGGTATTTCACAAATATGTGCAACCATCATCATTGTCAATTTTTAAACATTTTTATCATCACTGGATTGAACCCATGCCCTTTGGCTGTCACCTCCATATATCCCTGGCACCCTCAGCCTTGTTCTGTGTGTTAAGTTGCTTCAGTCCTGCCCAACTCTTTGTGACCCCATGGACTATAGCCGGCCAGGTTCCTCTGTCCATGGGATTCTCCAGGCAAAAATACTGGAATGGGTTGCCATTTCCTTCTCCAGGGGATCTTCCTGACCCAGGGATTGAACCCACGTCTCTTACATCTCCTGCATTGGCAGGCAGGCTCTTTACCACTAGTGCCACCTGGGTCTCCTCAGTTACTAAATTGCTTCCAATCTCTGTAAATCTCCCTGTTGTGGAAATTTCATGTGAATGGAATCATATGATGCACAGTCTTTTGTGACTGGCTTCTTCCATTTAGTATGTTTTCAAGATTTATCCACGTTGTAGCATGTATCAATACTTTCTTCCTTTTTATGGTTGAATAATATTCATTTATGGACAGACCATGAACTTGAGCAAACTCTGGGAGATAGTGAATGACAGGGGAGCCTGGCGTGCTGCAATCCATGGGGTCATAAAGAATCAGATGCAACTTAGGGACTGAACAATGACAACAACAAACAGACCATTTTGTTTAACCATTTGCCAGCTGATGAACATTTGGATTGTTTCCATCTTTTGTCTATTATGAATAATGTGACTATCAAAATTTGACCTTGGCCTTGAACTTGAGCAGGCCAAACCCGTTGCCCCCTCAGGGTTTGACTTGCTGTGCTCTCAGCCTGCAGCACGCCTGCCCTGGGTGTTTGCCTGCTTTTCCTTCCCTTCATTTGCATCTCCCCTCCAATGTCACCTCCCTAGAGGGGCCATTTGTAATCATTCTATCTACATTTTAAATATTATCCACCATCATTCTCTGTCTCATTTCTCTGTTTTTTTTTTTCTCTCTGTCTTCCTGGAAGTTATCATATTTGCCCATATTTGCTTTGGATCTTTCTAAAGTGAAGACTATAGATGAAGGTCCCTTAGTCCATCTATCCCCAGTGTCATTCCCTTTTCCTCCTCTACCAAAGGAAACCAACTCTGGTCTCTCTGACTTCACGTATTCTTCTCATGTTTTTGTACTTCTATTACATATTGTTGTTGGTTAGTTACTAAGTTGTGTCCAACTCTTTTGTGACCCCATTGACTGTAGCCCCACCAGTCTCCTTTGTCCATGGGATTTCCTGGGCAAGAATTTTGGAGTGCATTGCCATTTCCTTCTTCAGGGGATCTTCCCAACCCAGGGATCGAAACTGAGTTTTCTGCATTGCAGGTGGATTCTTTACCACTGAGCTACCAGGGAAGATCTACTACATATCAGTCAGTTCAGTCACTCGGTCGTGTCCGACTCTTTGCAACCCCATGAATCGCAGCACGCCAGGCCTCCCTGTCCATTACCAACTCCCGGAGTTCACTCAAGACTCACGGCCATCGAGTCAGTGATGCCATCTAGCCATCTCATCCTCTGTCGTCTCCTTCTCCTCCTGCCCCCAATCCCTACCAGCATCAGAGTCTTTTCCAATGAGTCAACTCTTCACATGAGGTGGCCAAAGTACTGGAGTTTCAGCTTTAGCATCATTCCTTCCAAAGAAATCCGGGCTGATCTCCTTCAGAATGGACTGGTTGGATCTCCTTGCAGTCCAAGGAACTCTCAAGATTCTTCTCCAACACCACAGTTCAAAAGCATCAATTGTTCAGTGCTCAGCTTTCTTCACAGTCCAACTCTCACATCCATACATGACCACAGGAAAAACCATAGCCTTGACTAGACAGACCTTTGTTGGCAAAGTAATGTCTCTGCTTTTGAATATGCTATCTAAGTTGGTCATAACTTTCCTTCCAAGGAGTAAGCGTCTTTTAATTGCCTTCTCTACTTCTCTACAAATATAAGTATTTGTATACAGTTATCATGAGAAACGCTGGACTGGAAGAAACACAATCTGGAGTCAAGATTGCTGGGAGAAATATCAATAACCTCAGATATGCAGATGACACCACCCTTATGGCAGAAAGTGAAGAGGAACTAAAAAGCCTCTTGATGAAAGTGAAAGTGGAGAGTGAAAAAGTTGGCTTAAAGCTCAACATTCAGAAAACGAAGATCATGGCATCCGGTCCCATCACTTCATGGGAAATAGATGGGGAAACAGTGTCAGACTTTATTTTTCTGGGCTCCAAAATCACTGCAGATGGTGACTGCAGCCATGAAATTAAAAGACGCTTACTCCTTGGAAGGCAAGTTATGACCAACCTAGATAGCATATTCAAAAGCAGAGACATTACTTTGCCAACAAAGGTCTGTCTAGTCAAGGCTATGGTTCTTCCTGTGGTCATGTATGGATGTGAGAGTTGGACTGTGAAGAAGGCTGAGCACCGAAGAATTGATGCTTTTGAACTGTGGTGTTGGAGTAGACTCTTGAGAGTCCCTTGGACTGCAAGGAGATCCAAGCAGTCCATTCTGAAGGAGATCAGCCCTGGGATTTCTTTGGAAGGAATGATGCTAAAGCTGAAACTCCAGTACTTTGGCCACCTCATGCAAAGAGTTGACTCACTGGAAAAGATGCTGATGCTGGGAGGGATTGTGGGCAAGAGGAGAAGGGGACAACAGAGGATGAGATGGCTGGATGGCATCACTGACTGGATGGACGTGAGTCTGAGTGAACTCCGGGAGTTGGTGATGGATAGGGAGGCCTGGCGTGCTGTGATTCATGGGGTCGCAAAGAGTCGGACATGACTGAGTGACTGATCTGATCTGATCTGATACAGTTATCTATCATACTGCATGTATCTCTCTACAATACACATACATGAGCTTGTATATACGTATTTACCTGTATATATGTATATATAGTTCATTCATTTTAATGACTTCATCATATTTTAGCCAATGAAAACATCTCAATTTATCTGGCCATTTATTAATGAACATTCAGGTTTCCCCTCTATATATTGTGAACAATTCTGCAAGACAATATCTGTGCATGTCCTTTTGTACACATTTTGGAAGACTTCCTATATGGTATAAACCTGTGTCATGTGGGCATTGTGGGTCGCATGGTATTTCCATTTGCCCCTCAGAGCCACTCTCTCCTCCACTTGCGCTGACCTCTATGGATTGCACCAGTGAATTCCCTTTCCTTTCTGGCTTCCTGTTGGCCATTTGGCCAGTGGGCAGTATCATCAGGAAAGCAGGGTGGGTGAAGAGCAAAGTGAGATCTGAGCATTTATCCTCCTGGCTCCCCTCCTGCTGGATGTCTGTAAATGGACAGGAGTCCCCTCCCTGGGGCTCCCCAAGGCCGCTGCCCCTTGGGGTCTGGATCTGGTGATACTCCTTTCTTTGTCCCTGCACGCCTAAGGGCAGCAATGAAGTTCCCCAGACTCCCCACTGTTCCTACCCTACTATTGCTTTTTAAAGTTTTCATTAACCCTATTCATATGTCTGTAAATAATCTTTTTTTTTTTGGCTGAGTGCAGCATGCAGGATCTTAGTTCCCTGACTAGGGATTGAACCTATGTCCCCTGCAGTGGAAGCACAAAGTAACCACTGGACCGCCAGAGAAGTCCCTGTAAATAGTCCTTTTATTAAACTCTCTGTAAAGACCCAGGCTGAGGGCACATTTTTTGTGCCAAGACACTGACCGGTACCTATGAGATGTGCATTTTCATCTTTACTAGATGCTGATCAATCACACTAACCTTCCAATCTTGATTTCTTCCAGGGAACTGGTTGATGAAATCTTAGATATTTTCTAACTCTATTTCCCCCTCTATTTCCTGTGAAGGAATCTCACCTACTTCATGAAGTCATGAAGGAGCTAACGCCTATGATTTCCAAGCACTGAGTGTCGTCATCACTCAGATGGCACACTGCTTCTCAAAATGTCTTATATGGTTGTTTCCATTATGAATTATTAATTGGTTTTTCCTATGTATATGTCAAATGTCTTCAACTACACTACACTTCTTCTCTTAAATGTAATTGACTTCAAACTTTTTTTTTTGTATTCATCCATATTACCTGTTTCTGTGTATGAATAGGTGCTCAGTTAAGATTTTAATGAATCAATAAATGAATTGACTGCACAAATATCACTAATCAAGAATTGGTGGGCTTCCCTGGTGGCTTGGTGGTAAAGAATCTTCCTGCCAATGCAGGAGACACAAGTTTGATCCCTGATCTGGGAAGATGCCACATTCCACGGAGCAAGTAAGCCCATGCACCACAACTATTGAGCCTGTGTTCTAGAACCTGGGAGCCACAACTCCTGAAGCCCAAGTGCCCTGAAGCCCGTGCTCCACAAGAAGAGAAGCCACTGCAAAGAGAAGCCCGTGGACTGCAACTAGAGAGCAGCCTCCACTCTTCATAACTAGGGAAAGGCCTTTGCAGCAACAAAGACCCAGGACAGCCAAAAATAAATAAAAGTATTTTATTTTAATGTTAAAAAAAAATTGGCAGTAACATGTAATCTGGTGATTTGAAGTCCTTTCTGCAGTTCTAGATGGATGTACTTTTCATTTTTCCTGCTTGTCTCATTTATTCTTATGTTAAATGTATCTTGTTAAATGGCCTGTGTGTCTTGGTTCTGAGAAGTATACATTTCTGAGAAGTATACATAATGCCTGTAAGTTTACTGTAGATATAAAACTGCCATTAAAACTTAAATATCCATATTTTCATTAAAGAAAAATTTCTTAGCAGTGAAAACGATGGTGGCACCCAGCTAGATTAATTAATAGGGATCAAGGGCTTCCATTCTCCACCCACTCCAATGTGAAAATCTGAGGTTCCTTTATCGACTTTGAAGTATCTGCTACCATCTGCAGACATCCTAAGGGAAATTGGCACAAAATAAATAGATCCATGCTATTTTTAACTCCAGTGGGGGTGGGGGGGGAAGCACGGAGAAATTAGGTTTCTCTATATGAAAAGAGGAAGACATTCTGAAATGTTTCTCAGAAGTCTGCCTAAGCAATGAGAAAAAAAATTAGTCCTTAACCTCATTCATGGTCATCCCAAATACAATGATACAATCATCTGTGTCTGACTAACATATACCCAGGACCCGAAATATCCTGGATCTTATGGCCTTCAAAATTCTTTTATTTTTTTTTTCCTTTCCTTTGATTTGGGCCTTTAAGCTTTTTTTTTTTTTTTTTTTTTATAATGAATCTGTGAGGAGCACTTCAACTGCATTTGTAAACAAATACTCAGATTTCCTAAGAGGCCAGGATGCGTTATGTGGCAAGTACCAGAATGCTTGAGAGTAATACCTTAGATCCTTGCCACTCAAAAGTGTGGTCCTTGAGGCATCACTTGGCCATTTAATGGAACTGCAGAAGCTAGGCTCCGCCCAAGTCCTACTAAATCAGAAGGTGCATTTTACTAAGACCCCAGATGACTCCTCAGACCAAAGAGGGGCTTATTATTTCTCATAGCAGATGTCTGGAGGTAGATAATTCTGGGGTTTGTGAATTCACTCGCAAAATGACGTTGCTGATAACCCACACGCTTTCCAACTTTCTGCTTTCACATCTTCCATGTGTTCACTATTGTCCTCGAATATAACCCTTCATTGTAACAGAATGGTTGCTGCAGCTCCATCACACCCTCATTGAAAAGTAATCTCTCCTTGTGCTTTTTTTTTTTTTTTTTTAAGAAAAAAAATATTTGCGAGGAGTTCCGCACCGGCTTCTCCTTTGTTTCATTGGCCAGAGCAGAATGATCAACTAATCACTGGTAGTGGGCAAAGCGATTAATGTGGTGGCTTAGCTCAGTCATGGTTTATCCCCCAGAGATAGGGGAACTTTTCTCATCTGGACACCTGAACCCAATTGGGGTTCTGTTATCAAGGAGCATTCATCCATGTCAGGTAAGTATCTTGTTCTTGTTGTTTAGTCACAAGTTGTCTCCACTCTTTTGAGACCCCATGAACCATAACATCGCCAGGCTCCTCTGTCCATGGGATCCCCAGGCAAGAATACTAGAGTGGGTTCCAAGTGAACTTCCAGACCCAGGGATTGAACCCACATCTCTTACACTGGCAGGTGGATACTTTACCACCGAACCTATATTTCAGGGAAGCAAGTAGTATTAGTAGGCAGAAGTAACATGAGTTAATGAAGGGGTGGAGACATATGGGGAAAGTTCTAAACACAGAGCTTTTTCTTATAAATACTGAGGAGTGGTCAATAAAATAAAATCTGTATCATGTAACGCATTTGAAAAACAACTGAATCTGGTGATCATAAAGTCACAAATAATCCTGATGATCAGTAAAGCGGGGGATGTGAGTAGGAGAAAGGTTACAGGACATTAAAAAGAGAATGAAGGGTGAGGAAATAAAAATAGCTGCTGTAAACAATTTTAAAAGTTTGCAAAAGAGAGTCCCCCATGGCCAAGTGGCTAGGATTCTGGACTTTCACTGCCACGGTCCAGGTTCAATCCTTGGTCGGGGAGCTGAGGTCCTGCAAGCCATGTGGCATGGCCCAAAAAAAAAGTTTGCAAGGAAAAGTGAGACGAATAGAGTGACAGTCAAGGAGTAACTGTCCTTCCCTGCTATTAAGGGGAGGTGCTCTTGTCTGTCCCCTGCCCCCTCAACCCCCATAGCAGAGATCTGACAATGTGGAGAGGAGAATGAGTCGGTGAAAATGATGGAGATTGTTAGCAAAGACAAAGGTTAAGTCTTGGCTCACAGGAGACCTTGCTGGCCTCTGTGAAAGGACAGGCCTGTTGAGGAAAGAGATGTGGAGTGGATGCTAGGGCGGTGGACCTCGATTTGCAGCACCTCCTGGGAACTTAGAAGGGCAAATTCACTGGCCACACCTCAGACCCACCCACTCCGAATCTTCAGGGACGGGCTCAGCCATCTCTGTGTTAACAAGCTCCGCAGGTGAGTCGGATGCACGCTCGGAGTTTGAGAACCACTGTGCCAGGAAATTGTTTAGACAGTATCTGCTTTCTGCATGCCTCTGCAACTGAACTATTTGAGATCTTCCTGTCGGGAAATGTTTCCCTCTTTGTTCTTCACTGCTCACTCCAGCCAGGTATACCTGTGGGCCCAGGTAGACACACTCTGAGGTGCTTCTGCCCCTGAGGAGGGTGTGCAGAACTCCGGATAGACTAGGAAGTCTTCCATGTAGCTTCTTTGTTTCTATTCCAGCTGGGCTGGTTACCCATGTTTCCTTTATTCTTACTCAGGCTCTTCTCGGGTTCAGGGAGAAAAGCCCACTGATTGTGTTATGTGTGTCTCGGTTCCGTGAATGAGTCTCCATTGCTAAACCATGAAAGTCTGTACTCCTGAGAATGGAAGGTCAAGGCTCCTCTGACTTTGCCTCTGCCCACTTCTTGACTATCTATCTGCCAAGTCAGATCACACCCCATTTATAGCCTTTTAATGATTCCCTTGTGCCTATGGGACAAAAGTCATACTCTTTTTTTCTTTTTGGCTCCACCGCGCTGCATGTGGGATCTAGTTTCCTGACCAGGGATTGAACCCAGGCCGCCTGCATTGGGAGCGAGGAGTCTTAGCCTCTAGACCACCAGGGAAGTCCCTAAATACAGTAAATGTAAATGCTATGACAAAAGTCTGGGTGGGGTGATGTAGAAGGACAAAGAAAAGATGTTTAAGTCAAGGAAGATTTCCTGGAGAAACTGGTTTAGTTCAGTTCAGTCTCTCAGTCGTGTCTGACTCTTTGTGACCCCGTGGACCGCAGCACACCAGGCTTCCCTCTCCATCACCAACTCCTGGAGCTTGCTCAGGCTCATGTCCATCGAGTTGGTGATGCCATCCAACCATCTCATTCTCTGTCGTCCCCTTCTCCTCATACCTTCAATCTTTTCCAGCATCAGGGTCTTTTCCAATGAGTTAGTTCTTCTTATCAGGTGGCCAAAGTATTGGAGTTTCAGCTTCAGCATCAATCCTTCCAATGAATATTCAGGACTGATTTCCTTTAGGATGGACTGGTTTGATCTTCTTGCAGTCCAAGGGACTCTCAAGAGTCTTCTCCAACACCACAGTTCAAAAGCATCAATTTTGAAACTTGTACTTATACTTTAGAACATAATCTTGAAGGAAAAGTAGGAAGTAGCTAAGGAAAAACAAAAGGTAGAGGGATGTGTTTCTGACTAAAGGATAGCATTGTTGAAGATAGGGAGTAAAGCCAAGACAGCAGAGGCTGGACACAGAGATTCTCTGAAGCTGGAGTGGGGAGTGGCAGATCAGGGAGCTGATGAAGGAGCTAGAGTGTGACCAGCCATTTGGCTTTCCCCAGAACTCAGTTTCAGCACAGAAAGTCCCTGGTGCCTTTCTGGGCAAACCAGGGTGGGTGTTCACAGTAGGATGGGAGCCAGAAAGCAGAAGATCATGACAAGGAATTCAGAAGAAGGAAATGGCAACCCACTCTAGTGTTCTTGCCTGGAGAATCCCAGGGACGAGGGAGCCTGATGGGCTGCCGTCTATGGGGTCGCACAGAGTCGGACACGACTGAAGTGACTTAGCAGCAGTAGCAGCAACTCACCTGGAAGTTAAACAGGTTGCATCAGAATTTCCCAGGATTTGCATTAGTGATTCTAATACTAGTTTTTGGTAGGCTGTTTTTCTGGTATGGAAAGCTACTTTTAAATACTGAAATACCAGTAATTAGTAAAATACCATTATTTCGATACATTGAAAAGTCATGAGACCAAGCTCAAAGACCCAGTTATTTATTTTATGCAAAAAGACAAACCCTAGAGTCTACAAATAGACCCTCAGTCTGTGTAAGTATAATCAGCTACTACCCTGAGTCACTCAGAGTTTTGTTATCAGTTCAGACTTTCTGACCAAGTATAAGAGAAACACGACAGCATTAAAATGAACAGCTTCAGACTCTCCATTTGTATGTGATGAAACTATAAACAAAAAATGAAGACAAAACAAATGCTTTTAAATCAAACTTACCATCAGTTTTTTATAGTCCTTGCCCTCAAGTAATTAAGCAAGTAAGTAAGTAAAGATCTCAAAGTTATAAAAAGAGGCAGGATTATTTGAGGGAGATTTTTTTCCCCCTAAATAAGATAACTCTTTTTTACTTTTCATGATTAATTCAAATATTGTGTTAATAATATTAAAATCATACAGTATGGTTAACAATATTATATTACTTTTGTAACATGTCTTTAATTTTTTGTATTTGAAATCCATGAAAGATTTAGTTTGTTCTTTAAAAAAAAAAAAATGGAATTCACACTTGATCCATCAGGATGGAACAGTCACTGAAGGCAAGAGGATAAACTTGGGAACATCTTATGGGGGCTCAGACAGTAGAGAATCTGCCTGCAAGGCAGGAGACCTGGGTTCAATCCTAGGTCGGGAAGGTCCCCTGGAGAAGTGAATGGCTACCCACTCCAGTATTCTTGCTTGGAGAATCCCATGGACAGAGGATCCTGGCAGGCTATAGTCTATGGGGTCACAAAGGGTTGGCCATGACTGAGCAACTGTCATTTTGCTGCTGCTGCTGCTGCTAAGTCGCTTCAGTCATATCCGACTCTGTGTGACCCCATTGACGGCAGCCCACCAGGCTCCACCGTCCCTGGGATTCTCCAGGCAAGAACACTGGAGTGGGTTGCCATTTCCTTCTCCAATGCATGAAAGTGAAAAGTGAAAGGGAAGTCTCTGAGTCCTGTCTGACTCTTCATGACCCCAAGGACTGCAGCCCACCAGGCTTCTCCACCCATGGGACTTTCCAGGCAGGAGTACTGGAGTGGGGTGCCATTGCCTTCTCCGAACTGTCACTTTACAGGGCTGCATTCACAAGAACAGGGCCCAAGTGGCATAACCCTCCACAGGGAAGGGAAAGTGAAGTCAAGATTCCTGGCTTTTGCTGTCCCACACAAGTGGGAAAATCAACACACATATAAAGAGACATTGTTAAAGACAAGGGAGGAAAGTCATGAAGCCAGGGGGGGAGCTTAAGTCTTGAATTCTGGAGTTGGGAGTTCATTGTTTTCACTTACTCAGACACACTCTGTGAGCTTCAGTTTCTACATCTATGAAATGGGATAATACCTACCTCCTTGTTTTGTTTTGATGATCAAACAAGAGAGTGTGTATGAAAAGGTTTGGTAAGCTATAAAGCACTATACGAGTATTACTAATAGGACTACTATGATACTCACAATGTGTCCGACCACATCAACCCTGAGAGTGTGATTTTGGTTGTAATTGCATCGCCTTGCTTCCTGCTGTTCCCCAGCACTGAGTCACCATCAGCAACTCTTGTAAGTCAGCTGGCTTCAGAGGGGTTGAGAGTTGATGGGGAGAATTGCTGAAGAAGAGGCAGTTCAGATTCTTTCTGTTCTTCCTCCAACCATAAACATTCAAACCTGGTAAAGTGCAATGAAAAAGAACAAGAATGGAATTCAAAAAGATCTGTGCACCCCAGTGTTCATAGCAGCACTATTTATAATAGCCAAGATATGGAAGCAACCCAAGTGTCCATCAACAGTTGAATGGATAAAGATATGGTATATAGAATGGATGAAGATCTGTGACAATCTAGAAGGATGGGGTGGCGGGGGGAGAGATGGGAGGGAGGCTTGGGAAGGAGGGGACACGGGTGTACCTATGGATGATTCTTTTTGATATATGACAGAAAACCACAAAATTCTGTAAAGCAATTATCCTTCAATTAAAAAAAGAAGATGTGATATATATAGACAATGAAATACTACTCAGCCATTAAAAAGAATGAAATTTTGCCATTTGCAGCAACATACGTAGACTTGGAGGGCGTTATGCTAAGTGAAAGCTCAGAGAAAGATGAATACTGTATATATCACTTATATGTGGAATATAAAAAATACAACAGACTGGTGAATGTAACAAAAAGGAAGTAGACTCAGAGACAGAGAACAAACTAGTGGTTAGCAGTGTGGAGAGGGAAAAAGGGAGGTGCAGCATAGGGGTAGGTAAATTAGAGGTGCAAACTTAGGTATGAAATAAACTACAAGGATATCTTGTACAACTCAGGAAATACAGCCAATATTTTATAATAACCACAAATAGAATGTAACCTTTAAAAATTGTGAATCACTATATTGTACACCTGTAACTTGTATAATTTTGTACAGCAGCTATGCATGCTAAGTCACTTCAGTCGTGTCTGACTCTTTGTGACCCTGTGGACTATAGCCCATTACGTTCCTCTGTCCATGGGATGCTCTAGGCAAGAATACTGGAGTGGATTGCCATGTCTTCCTCCAGGGATTCTTCCCGACCTAGGGATTGAACTCATGTCTCTTTATGTCTCCTGCGTTGGCCAACAGGATCTTTACCACTAGTGCCACCTGGAAAGCCCACAGCAACTATACTTCAATTAAAATATAGAGAGAGCAAGAGTGGGGTGTGGGGAGAGAAAGGAATGGAAGAGATTTGTTCTAGATCTCCAAATACCATTCTAAGGGTTGATATCAAGTTGACATCAAGTCAGATCACACCCTGCTTATGGCCTTTTAATTATTCCCTTGTGCCTATGGGACAAAGTTCACGTTTTTTTTTTTTTTTTGCCGCACTGAGCAGCATGTGGAATATCAGTTCCCCAAGCACAGATCGAACCCATGCCCCCTGCAGTGGAAGCACAGGGTCTTAACTGCTGGACCGTGAGGGAAGTCCTCATTTCTTGATCTGGCCCCTATTTACCTCTCCAGGTTCTCTTTAGTCCTTCCTCCATGTACTACATTCCAACCACAACCAACTGCTAAACACAGTGAAATCCCTCCTGGTTTCTTCTGGCTTGCACTGTCCTTGTGCTGTCCCTCTCCCTGACTTTCCTCCTTGACTTCCAATATGGGTTCACATGCTACCTCCAGTGAGAAGTCCTCCTTGGTTTCCCCAGGCAAAGTCAAGCATCAGTGAGCCTGTATGACCTTGGGTGCTCTGCTAGTACAGGGGAGGGTATGGGATGCTAGGTAGCAGATGACAGCATTGCGTTTTATGCTGGGGAGCAGATGAGAACGCTGCATTTTCCGTCACTCTGACTTTTACACCCAGATGAACCATTTGTGGTAAGGCACACGAGATACTCTGGAGTGGGTTGTGAAAAGCCACTCCAGGTTCTGGTTATAGATTATACATAGCTATAAAGATGTGGCTATATAGCCACATAGAGAAGTGGCTATATAGATTCTGGAGCCAAATGACCTGGTGTCAGGACCTTGGAACCAAACTCTTGGTCTCTAAGTATGCACATATGTAAAATGGGGATGACAATATCAGTAATCATATTGTAGGGCAGTCATGGGGATAAAGTGAATTCATGCATTAAAAAAACACAGAACAGCACCTGCCACATACTTGTTAGCTCTTGCTATTAGTCTCACACTCTCTTCCTTGTGAGATGGGGATAAAACTCACTGGAGAGAGCGGATATGAGAATTACTCAGGATAAGCAGAAGTGGTTGGCTTAGAGAACATGCTTGATAAATCTGTTACTTGCCCTTTTGGATCTTGCCATTTGTATTATAATGTTTTATTTCAACCACTAAAATCTCTCAGCTTTTCCAGGAAAGAGAGAGCTTCATCCATCATTGTGTTCTTAGTATCTGATGCGCACTAGATGCTCAAGAAATGTTTGGCCAATGAATTGATAAAAATATATGGGAAAACTCAAAAGAGTTAGCTTTAATGGCCTCTTAGCTATATCCAGATAGGTCACAAAATAGTAATTTAATCCCTAAAAATCTGTGTCTTTATAAATCTGTGTGCAAATCATAGTTTGAATATGTATTTTTGGTTTTTTTTTTAAATTTTTACAATATTGTATTGGTTTCTGACATACAACAACATGCATCAGCCATAGTTACACATAGGTCCCCTTTCTCTGGAGCCACCCTCCCCTCTCCCATCCCATTCCTCTAGGTCAGCACAGAGCACCAGGCTGGGCTCTGTGTATTATACAGCAACTTCTCACCAGTTATCCATTTCACAAATGATAGTATATATACGTTGATGCTACTTTCTTCATTTGTCCCATGCTTTCCCTCCCCCACTGTGTCCGCAAGTCCCTTCTCTATATCTGGGTCTCTATTCCTTCCCTGCAAATAGGTTCATCAATACCTTTTCAAGACTCCATTTATACATGTTAATATACAATATTTGTTTTTCTCTTTCTGACTTACTTCACTCTGTATAACAGGCTCTAGGTTCATCCACTTCATTAGAACTGACTCTAATTTGTTCCTTTTTATGGCTGAGTACTATTCCACTGTATGTACGCACTACATCTTCTTTATCCATTCATCTGTCGATGGACGTGTAGGTTTCTTCCGTGTTCTGGCTATTGTAAATAGTGCTGCAATGAATGTTGGGGTTCATGTGTCCTTTAGAATTGTGGTTTTCTCAGGTATATGCCCAGTAGTGGGGTTGTTGGGTCATATGGTAGACTTTGAATATGAGTTTTAAATTGTGTTTTGTGTTTGTGTTTGTTGGTATCTTGTCCTTCCCGTGTCTTCTCTATATTCATTTTGGGCAGGGTTTCTCAAGCCAGCAGTAACAATTCTTTGTTGTGGAGACTGTCCTGTGACCATAGATATTTAGCAACATCCCTGGCTTCTACCCACGAAATGCCAGTAGCATCTGCCACCCTTAGTTTTGACAACCTACAATGTCTCTAGGCAGTGCTAAAAGTTTGGGGGAGGGGGAGTGGAACCTATTTTCTTTCCCCGCCATTGAGAAGGACTGATCTTGGGAAACATTTTCAGATAGAGCAAATTTTGGTAGCCTGATTTTTCTCTCTTTATCTCTAAGGCAAAAAGCTGGTTGATATGCCTCCAAAGGGGATGGATTCTAACAATGGTGAAGGAGAATGTGTCCTTCCCTGAAGACAGAATTCTTCCCCTTTCTCACTCTCAGAAATGGCACAAAGGCGGAGAGGAGGTTGGAAGCATGTTTTATTTACCCAGACATATGCCCCCCAAAATAGCAAGTGCATATTTCTTTCACTTCAGTTTGTGGGAAAACTGCAAGAATGCAGTGTTTTACAATTCAGATTAAAGCGAAAAACACATCAGGCTGTCTGATTTTTCTGGGAGCCAGAAGAAGGAGAGGGGCTTCATTCTGAAATAGTTGTAGAAAATACTTTTCAGCATTAGAAAAAATTTTTTACAGCATGAAAGAAAAATGCGTATGTTGAGAAAGAACATGAATGCTAGAAACACATTGTTCCTATAAATCCTTGACTCTGAGACACAGTTCATAATGCTGCATAACTAATAGTGTCCTTTTAAAGCTATTTAAGCCGGGAAATTTGTTATCAGGTGACTCATACGTGTGGGGAAATCCAGTTCACTTGTGCCGGAGATGAAAGCAAGCGATTAGGCATTTAAATGTTGAGATTCCATTCAGTCTCATAAATGAATTGCAGTAATCTTGGATGAGGAGAAAAGAAAGGGGGTAGTTACTCATCACGTTAAAAAATGTTCAAGGGCTCTTTGGATTTAAATGATAAAACTTTATATTTATGACACATTATATTTATAACACATTTATCTTTCAAATAGTGTAAGTACTTTTATTTCAAAACATTCAAAAAGTTTTAAATAAAAGTTAAGTACAATACAAAGAGGGGTTTCCCTGGTAATTCAGCTGGTAAAGAATCCACCTGCAGTGCAGAAGACCCCAGTTGGATTTCTGGGTCAGGAAGATCTCCTGGAGAAAGGATAGGCTACCCACTCCAGTGTTCCTGCCTGGAGAATCCCACAGACAGAGGCGCCTGGCGGGTTATAGTCCACGGGGTCGCAGAGAGTCAGACGTGACTGAGCAACTAATACAGCACAGCACGATACAAAGAACATTTCATCCCTCACCATTTGAAACGAAGTATGAGTCTGATGCCCCAACATCCCCGAATTCTTTTTCATGTTATTTCCTGCAAATAAGGACTCTCTCCTATGTAAGTGCAAGGCAATCATTAAAACCAGAAAATGAACGCTGATACATGTGTGTTTGCTCAATTGAGTCCAGCCCTTTGTGACCCCATGGACTGTAACTCACCAGGTTCCCCTGTCTATGGGATTTCCCAGGCAAGAATACTAGAGTGGGTTGCTATTTCCTCCTCCAGGGGATCTTCCCAACCCAGGGACTGAACCAGAGTCTCCAGCATCTCCTGTATTGGTAGGTGGATTCTTTTTTTTTTTTTTTTTAAGTCTTTATTGAATTTGTTACAGTATTGCTTCTGTTTTCTGTTTTGGTTTTTTGGCTGTGAGACATGCGGGATCTTAGCTCCCCAACCAGGGATTGAACCCACACCCTCTGTACTGGAAGGTGAAGTCTTAGTCTTCCCTGGACCACCAGGGAAGTCCTCGTAGGTGGATCTTTACCACTTAAAACACGACTACTGCCTAATTCTCCATGTCCACACAAGTTTCACCAAATGTCTCAATAAAATCTTTTCTAGCAACAAGAATCACACATGGCATTGAATTGTCATGTCTCTCCTGTTTCCCTCAGCCTGGAATAATTCCCCGGACTTTCATTGACTTTCTTGACCTTGGGACTTGTGAAGAAGATGGGTTAGTTCTTTTGTAACTCGTCCCTTAGTTTGGAGCTTTACTGGTGTTTCCCAGATATATCGTACAAGTGATGCTGCTTTCTTCCCGTTATATCCTGTCGGGTGGCTCACGATTTCAATTTGTCCCACCTCTAATGATGTTTCCTTTGATCCTTTGATTAAGGTGGTCTCTGCCAGGCATATTCTCTGTGAATATTCTTTTTTTCTCTTGAAATCTGTAAACATCCCATTCTTCATCAAATACTGCTGTATTCATTTATTTATGTCTGTTCTTAAATTTTCTTATTTTATTAATGAGTGATAATATTTCCTGTCCTTTAAAAATTAAAAAAAAAAATTTTAGCTACACCTGTGTGCCTGGAGAATCCCATGGACAGAGGAGCCTGGTGGGCTACAGTCCATGGGGTCACAAAGAGCTGGACATGACTGGATGACTAACACCCTACGCAGCAAGTGGGAACTTAGTTCCTCAGCTAGGGCTCAAACCCATGTTCTCTGCATTGGAAGCTTAGTGTTACTCACTGGACTACCAGGGAAGTTTCCCTGTTGTTTAAAATTCTGATGCTCGAATTGTTCCTGATGCGGCCAGAGGGAGTCTCTTCAAGCTGGTATCCCTGTCCTTTTGATATGTTCACATCATTCATTAAGCCCTTCCTTGCTTTCTGTCCCAACAAGATGTTCCAGACTCACACTTTCCCTGCCTCAAATGTGAGATCAGCCATTTCTCTAGGAAGCTCTGGTTCCTTTCAAAGGAAAATTGTGATTTAGATGCCAAGATCTCGACACTAAGTGTGCTCATTTCTACTAGTCTCTCACGCTCCCAGGTCTGCTGTGATGGCTATAAATATGTGTCACTCAATCTCCTGCTACAGGAAGCATGCTTGACTGACACCCCCAGCTACTCCGGAAATCAAATTCTCCTCCTTCCCAGGTTTTGTTGTTGTTGCTTGCTGTGGGTTGCAGTTGTTCGTTGAGTGACTTTCCTAAACTACTTTTGTAAAGGTCATTTTCTTTGTCTTGCGGGGTCCCTGAAGTCTCTGTTTCTTTATCCTGGTGGTCAGCTGACGGGTTAACAGACTTTCTTAAACTCCTAGAGCCAAAATAAGTAAATAAATCCTCTCCAGGTCTTTGCAAATTGGCTGAGTGTTGCAGCCAATGCTTCAGTGCTTAGCCAGGCCATTCGTAACTTGGCTTTAGCCTTCACTCTCGCTTGTGCTAAGCCTGAAGGTCAGCCAGAGGTGAAACTGTGTGGCCTTTCCAGGTCTTTCCTGAGGACATGTCCTGAGCATGTGTAGAGTGTTCCCAATTCCCCTGAATATACATAAGCTTTTCAAACTATTATTCCCCAAGTATATCAATCCTCAGCTTTTCCTCCCAGGTTTCTACATGTCTGTGGTTTGTCCTGTCTTTCCATGTTTTTGAAGAATCTCCTCCAGACAACCACTTCTCTTCATTAAGAGGGTCCTGAGTTAGGTGGTGCAAAGGCAAGCCCTTTGCTTCAGTCCTTCAGGGAGCCTCCAAACAGGTCAAAACATAAAAAACACAGTTCCTTGGGCACAAGGTACCCTGTGGTCTCTTCAGAACAAGGAACCTACTTGGGGAACACTGGATGCTGATTTCTAGAATGCTGAGTTGTGTCCAACTCTATGCGACCCCATAGACGGCAGCCCACCAGGCTCCCCCGTCCCTGGGATTCTCCAGGCAAGAACACCGGAGTGGGTTGCCATTTCCTTCTCCAATGCATGAAAGTGAAAAAATAAAGTGAAGTCGCTCAGTCGTGTCCGACTCCTAGCGACCCCATGGACTGCAGCCCACCAGGCCCCTCCGTCCATGGGATTTTCCAGGCAAGAGTACTGGAGTGGGTTGCCAAAGGCTGGGCAAGGGCAAAGAAAAACACGACAAATGCCACTGCTCTACACCATGCTTCAGGGGCCCTTTTCCCAATTAAGCATTTGCTCTGTTTCTGTAAACCCTTAACGACCTAAAGTTCTGATGAAGTTGCTTCTGACAGTTTCTGCCAGGCTTTTTCAGTGGACCTAAGAGAACTACTCTATCATGTTCATTGACTTTGGCAGCAATGCATCTCCCTTGTGTTTGCAACTCCTTTTCCAGTAGTTAGAAACGTGGCTTCCACTGTCCTTAATGCATTTACTTACTTGGTCAATTCTTCTGTGCACATATGCTAAGTGACTTCAGTCATGTCTGACTCTCTGCAGCCCCATGGACTGTAGCCCACCAGGCTCCTCTATCCATGGGATTCTCCAGGTAAGAATGCTGGAGTGGGTTGCCTTTTACTCCTCCAGGGGATCTTCCAGACCCAGGGATTGAACCTGTGTTTCTTATGTCTCCTGCTTTGGAAGGCGGGATCTTTATCAGTAGCATCACCCGGGAAGCCCCAATTCCTCTGTATGTGCCCAGTATTCTAACTTCACCATTATCCCCATCCCTGCGTGAATATCCTCTTCTTTGCTCTGACTCTGGTTCCCTATGGCAGGGGTACCCTCTACTGCAGATGTCGTCTGCTTCTGCTGGAACTAAGTATTTTATTTACTGTTCATGTTTTAATTTTATTAGTTTTATTGGGGGTTTATATAGCTGATCTTGAAATAAGAAAAACTACTACTAGAAACAAAGTATAATTCTTTTCAAATTCTCATGAATTCTTCTTAGGTATCCTCCCCTCCCAATGCTCTCATTGTGTAGCTAGGAACAAATATGATTTCCATTCAGTGACAGTAATATAGAGGGAGAAAGCCACTCACCATGGTACCCACAAAATTTATGGTAATCAGTTGCAGCAGCACCCTCTGTGGTTTGGGGAATTCTTGGTCAGCACCCTCATCCATGCCTTCAGCAGCTTTCCAGATCTTCATTACTTTCCTCAAGTTCCCACTATATTCTTTCTAACTTCACTCTGAAGAGATTAACTTTGCTTTTTGTTTGTTAAGCAAACGCAGGCAAACAAATGTCAGCTTCTTTCAGTCTCTGCTCACCCCTAAACCTATTAACAGCCACTAGGGGAAGACTGAAGTTTTGTGGTGCCTGAGCAGATACAACTGGAGAAGGGAGAACTTTTTAAAAAAATGGATGCAAAAATATTTACCTTTGCAAAGTTTGTAAAAACATGTGAGCATGTTATATCTTTGCCAGGGTCCCTCCGAGGGCCTTTGGAAGATGTCTATAGAAAATGGGCGTGGGAGGAAGGGTGCTGGGGTTTCAGCAGACTTAGATAGGCACACACATTCTACCCTGGATTCTCCTTTTACCCAGAAGTGGACCCCCCCCCCACCCGCCCCCTGTCTCCTCCCCTCCCTCCTCCCCCTTTCCCTTCCCATCTTCCCCTTTCTTCCTCTCCTCCTCCCCCTCCCTCTCTCCTCTCCCCTCCCCATTCCCTCCCCTTTCCCTTCCCATCTTCCCCCTTCTCCTTCCTCTTTCCTCTCCCCCTCCCCTACCCCTCCCCTTTTCGTTCCCTTCTTCCCCATCCTCCTCCTGGTCCTCCTTGCATCCCCGGGCCACCCACCCTGTCAAGCTCCAGATCTTCTGGGAAGCCTCTGATTCACTCTTTCTTTTCCTCCTTCTTTATTGAATCACCCACTTCAGGTTATAAATGTGACCCTGTTCCTCTCAAACTTAAAAACAAAGTAGCCAATCAATCCTAACAGTGTCAAACACCCCTACCCCGCTCCCCAGTTGCTCCATCTCCAAATTCCTTTCTAGCCACCCAATTTGCTCCCTAGCCTTTAACAACAAAATTCTGGGAAAACCACTGGCCTCTCTCCCTGTTTCCCATTCGTTTCCCAATTCATGGCACTCTTCCTTTGGCTCTCATAACTTGGCTGAAATAGGTTTGGTTAAGTCATCAATGACTATTTTGTTCACTTTAAGATTATTAGTGATTAAAAACAACAAGAACAACCCAAGCAGTGGAATTTAAAAAAGTAATGGTCCTCTTAGCATCTCAAACAGTGAAGTGTCTAAAATAGAATTAAGTTTCCCATTACCTCCACTAAGTACATGCCTTGGAATGCCTACTCTTAACAATTTCATGTTTAGAAATTGTTACTTCTCCTTACTTTTTGCTTTGTTCATCCATATCTAAAATAAACACATATACGATTACATAGGATCTCTCCCTCTCTCCTTGCCCGTTCTCCTTCCCTTCATTCCTTCTTTTCTTCAGAACATAAATCTCATCACACTGAATCTTCTGTTCCCTCTCTTCAATTAGTAATATGTCACAGCTACACTTACAAACCAACAGATATAAATCTACAGAATTCTTTTTGACAGTTGTATAGTATCCCACACTAAAGATACACTGTTTTGTCTTTTTAAAAAATATTAATTTGTTTAGCTGAGTCAGGTCTTGGTTGTGACATACCGGCTTAGTAGTTGTGATAGCGAATGGGCTTAGTTGCCCCACAGCATGTGGGATCTTAGTTCCCCGAGCAGGGATCAAACGTATGTCTCCTGCATTACAAGGCAGATTTTAAACCACTGTACCATCAGGGAAGTCCCAGGATATACTGTTGTTGATTCAACTACACCCTGTTGGAGTGCATTCAGGTTCTTTTGACTAGGTTGAAACGTATAAAAGTGCCACTTTTGTAGGCTTGTTTTTTGTTTGTTTGTTTTGTTTTCTGCTACATACAATGTTATAAAAAATATCTATTTGTGCCTATCTCTATAATCTTTTCTTTCTGCTGATAAATTCCAAGAAGTGAAACTGTAGTGTTAAAGGTGTATATATTTTACTTCTCGATTGCTGTCCTAAAATGGTGACATAATGTATGTTCCCATCAACAGCCTTTGGGGAAGTTATAAGTCACAATGATCTCTTTTCAGTGCTTCTCTTAGCAGACCTCACAGTAAATTGTACAGTCGGCCCTTGGTAAGTGCAGGGGTTGATTCTAGGACCCCCCTGGATACCAAAATCCTGGTATGCTCAAGTCCATTATATAAAGTGGTGTAGTATTGTCAGCCTTCCTCATCCCCGGTTCTGCTTCACCATCCTCTCCAGGGTTGGTTGAATCTGGATGCAGAACCTAGAATACAGAACCTAGAATACAGGAAGCCCCAGCTTCCCTGGTGGCTCAGTCGGTAAAGAACCTGCCTGCCGTGCAGACTAGGGTTTGATCCCTGGGTCAGGAAGATCCCCTGGAGAAGGAAAAGGCAACCCATTCCAGTATTCTTGCCTGGAAAATCCCAATCCCATGGACAGAAGACCCTGGTGGGGTATAGTCCACGGGGTCACAAGAGTCAGACACAACTTGGTGACTAAACCACCACTGTGTTTGCTATTGTTAATCACTTTTTATCCTGGCATCACTTGCAACCAGCTTTCCACTTGCCTTTTTCTGTCTCTTGCCAAGTACTAACCAGGCCTAACTTGTTACTTGTCAAGTACTTACAAGTACTTGTTAGTACTTGTCTCATCCAAGTACTAACCAGGCCTAACTCTGCTTAGCTTCCAAGATTTGCCATGGTTCTGCCAAGATTTACTTTTCTAGTCACACTAAATGTTCTATTCTCTCTTTAGGGAAGTTTATGGTTTCAACTATATCATCTCTGCACTCAGCCTGCCAATGAATTGACCCCAAGGTGACTTCACCTGAACTGGAAAAGAATTTCCCTTCCTGAAGGTATCTTACAATCATTATCCAGAAAATTGTAGTAATAACTTCTTGATTACTATTTAATGTTCTATAGTATGTCCCCTGGATTGTATGGTATACATGCTCCACCATCACCATTGATAGCTGTGTTCTCCATTCCTCTCCAAAGTCTAAACTTCTATATCAAAACGCTCTCCTGGAGGGCGTGGAGAAAAAGGAACCCTCCTGTACTGTTGGTAGGAATGTAAATTAGTGCAGCCACTATGGAGAACAGTATGGAAGTTCCTCAAAAAACTAAAAATAGAGCTACAAAATGACCCAGCAATCCCACTCCTGGACAGGTATCCAGAGAAAAGCATAATTTGAAAGATACAGGCACCCCAATGTCTACTGCAGCACTATTTACAATAGCCAAGACATGGGAACAACCTATATGTTCAACAAGGCAGTGGATAAAGAAGATGTGGTGCATACATACAGTGGGATATTACTCAGCTGACTTTGCAACCCCATAGACTATAGCCCACCAGGCTCCATGGAATTCTCCAGGAATTCTCCAGGCAAGAATACTGGAGTGGGTTGCCATTCCCTTCTCCAGGGGATCTTCCCGACCCAGGGATTGAACTCAGGTCTCCTGCAATGCAGGAAAATTCTTTACTATCTTTACCATTAGGAAGCCCTAAAAAAAGAATGAAACAATGCCATTTGCAGCAACATGGATGGACCTAGGGATGGTCACACTGAGTGAATTAAATCAGACAAAGACAAATATCATATGATATTGCATGACTGAGCGACTGAACTGATGGCTTATATGTGGAATCTATTAAAAAAAAAAGAAACAGAAACAGAACTATAGATGTAGAAACCAACTTATGGTTACCAGGAGGTATGTGGGGGGGATAAACTGGGAGACTAGGATGGACATATACATACTACTATATAAAATACATAACTAATAAGAACCTACTGTATGGCACAGGGAACTCTACTCAATACTCTGTAATTGCCTATGTGGGAAAAGAATCTAAAAAAAGAGTAGATATATGTATAACTGATTGACTTTGCTATACACCTGAAACTAACATCACATTATATGTAAACCAACTATACTCCAATAAAAACTTAAGAAAAATAGAACAACATATTCTCCTGGATAGCTGCAGCTCGGTGTTTTACAAACACCGCCAGTATAAAAGGCCCATTGTTGAACTTACCATCAGCCCCTCTTGAAATGCTCCTTATGCATTTCTTTTCTTAGTAAATAAGACTGCCATTCACTGGGATGCATAATTTAGAAACCTGGAAATTCATCCTAGTCTACTTCTGTCTCTCTCAATTTACATCTGATAGGTCAACAAGTCCTGCAGTTTTGATTTCATATTCCTGAAATCCACCACCCCTTTTCAAACTCGAGGGCTGCTGTCCTGACCATCTCTTTCATAGACTAAAAATAACTTCATCACTGGTCTTCCTACTTTTTTTTTCTTGCCTTGCCTCCCCTCTGTTACCCACACTGCTGCCAGAGGAATTATTTAACATGCAAATCAATTCTCACCATGAGAAAAATCCTTCAATATCCACACTGTCAAGAGGTGAAAATCTAAACTTCTTAGCATGACTTTAAAAGCTCTTTATTATCCAATACCTACTTAACGGTCTTGCCTCATTTCCTGATATTCTCTGAAAGCGCCCTAGGCTTCAGATATATGGATCTACTTTCAAATTCCCAACATGCCAAGCTCTCTCTCTAATAATTCAGTGCCTTTGCACCTGCTCTCCTTCTGCTTGGAATTCCTTGTCAGTCGTGATGGCTTGACAAACTCTGACTTAAATTTCAAGACTCAACTGCAGGGTTATTTTCCCTTCTTTAAATTGTTCAGTTAGCCATACGTGCTGTGTACTTGAGTTCCTTGTTGATATGGTACAAACACATACTACAGTAATTTTAACTATTTATTTTTGTTTCATTAATTGGATTTTTAAAACCAGGTTGTAAGCTTCTAGAGAGTAGGGACTATATGATTAATCCATCTTTGCATGCCCAGCACTTTACTGAGACTGGCCTTGAATATTTTTTATAGGCAGTTGAATGCACGTGAAACAAATTATTAAGAAGACCAGCAACCTGACTGAACTTAAGCTATAGATTTTCACCTAAGTAGCTTTAAAGAAATTGCAAAAAATAAATAATACATTAAAGCAAATTTAAGAACAGAAAACTAAAGTAAATTTCCTATTATTTCACTATCCTAGTCACTGTTTTAGTGCATTGAGTTTTCATCTTTCCTCAAACATGTGATATTAACATATATATGTTTATGTTTAAACATGTATGTATATATTTATATTTTATATAGCTGTAATTAAAATCTACTGGAGAAGGAAATGGCAACCCACTCCAGTGTTCTTGCCTGGAGAATCCCAGGGATGGCAGAGCCTGGTGGGCTGCCATCTATGGGGTTGCACAGAGTTGGACACGACTGAAGCGACTTAGCAGCAGCAGCAGCAGCAGCAATTAAAATCTACATGCCCTTTGGGATTTCCTTGGTGGTCCAGTGGCTGAGATTCTGTGATCTCAATGCAGGGGACTCCAGTTCAATCCCTAGTCGGGAACTAGATTCCACATGCCACAACTAAGACTTCGAATGCCACACTAAAGATCCTACAAGCTGTACAAAGACCCGGTGCAGCCAAATAAATAAATATTTTTTTAAAAAAGCATTTTTAAAAGTCTTCAAGCTTAACGATCTGTAAACATTTTTCTAATAGTTTTACAGCCCTCCAAATTATTATTTTCCAGGACTACAAATATCTCAACTCCCTACTAAGGTTGATAGTCTAAATGAGACTTAGGTTATACCCGGTTTTCTATTATAAATAGGAACAGATCCAGGTTTTGTGAACCTGAAATTTATACAACTTTGAGTGATGTTTTCAGAAAAAGAACACAAAATTATCTTACTTTTGCAAATAGGACCATGTGAACACATTGTGTTTCACAGGGGCCTGTGAAAGTGGGAAGGGAGTCCTGAAGATTAATTTTCATTAGCTTTGCAGTTATCGACCTCCAACTAGAAATAATCCTGGACTAAACATTTTGAGCATGAATCTTTTTTTCTCTTTGCTTCCATGATGTCTAAGGGATTCCTAGTTACCAGGATCCCATTTGCCTTGCGGGAGGGAAAGGAAATGGTCATTTATTGAGCACCTATTACATAATGACCAGTTTCTATATATTTTTAAATTTAATTCCTACCACAAGCCTGAAAACTAAAATCTCCATGTTACAGATGAGAAAACGGAGGTGCAGTGCGCTTAAATCGTATGCCCAGAGTTACACATCTAGTGACTGAAAGGGTTGGATCCTTCTGGTCTTATTCCAAAGCTCATACCTTCCTGACTACATCATGGTGTCTCCACAGTCTCATAGCTTCGAGGTAATGTTTTCTAAGTTATTGTTGAAAACCGGTTCTTAGTGATTTGAAGATGACAGAATACAAAACTTGCAGAATCCTGACATGGTTCATGGAAGAAGGTAATTTAGATCAGTGGTGGCTAGACTTTCACAGGTGCATTTAGGAGAGAGATTTGGCTCTTTCTAGCCTGCCTGGAAATCCCATGGACAGAGGAGCCTGGCGGGCTACAGTCTCCGGGATCGCAAAAGAGTCGGACACGACTGATTCGCTAAACAATCCGCTTACAGGCACGCATCACCTTGGCTCGGTGTCTATTTCCTGGAAGTAGCAGAGCATCTGTGGTCGGAAGACCTGGGTTAGGTTAGGACTTGCTATGGTCTACGTGAATGACCTTGGGAAAATCATTGAATCCCCTAGGTTCCCATTTTCCTCCTCTGATGCAATGAGGATGCCAAGTGACACAACCTGTCTTACCCCAGGGTAGTTATGAGCGTCAAATCTGAGTGTGAGCAGCACTTGGTGAACTTCAGTGTTACTACGATATTGAGTACCACTGCTGGAGTAGCTCCAACTCCGCGCCACCTGCCCACAGGTAAGGGTGAGTGACAGGTGGGTAGAATGCTGCTGATGGCTCCTTTAGGTTAACTCTCAGTGGTGCCATCCCAACTTCACCCTATCCCTTCCCCACCCCGAAGCTGCCACGTGATTCCAAGGGCTTCTGGGCCGTTACTCCCGAACGCCCAGTGCAAGGCGGCGAGCAGCCGGCCAGAGGCTGTGCAAAATCGAGTCTGAGATTCCGAGGAATCTTTTCCTCCTCAATCTGAGAGCGGATCGTCAAAACATGCCAGACATTCATCACTAAACGCAGTTTGCAAAATCCTAGCACCGTTCTGCCCACCGTCCCTTTACTCTGTTAGGTGCTGACGCATATATCTTGGAATTTTATCTGCCGGTTTAGAAATCCTTTAGTCCTTGTCGGACTTAATTTTGGGGGGCAGTCTGTAGTTCTGGGAAACCGGGAGAAAATGTAAAAAAATTCAGTTTTCTGTTGGCGTTTGAATACCCTTCACCATATCCATGTTGAAAGCCGATGGAAGCAATATTAGTTATTTTCCTTAAAAAAAAAAAAAAAAAAAAGATGCTTAAACAGATTTCCAACCCTGGGACTAAACTCATGCCTCGTATCGGGATCTAGGTGAATCTCTGAGCGTGGACCTGCAGCTCTGCAGACCCAGCCAGCCATCTCCTGCAGCCCCGGCCCCGGCCCAGGTGGCGGCCAGCGTGGACCGGGAGCCCCACCTGGCTCGGCCGGCGGCGGCCGCACAAAGAGCGGCGCAAGCGGCTGCCGGGCCGAGCCGCAGAAAGTAGTCCCGACCACGCCGGCTCCCGATGTTATTCAACGTTGCTTCACGCCCTCCGCGGGGAGGGCTGAAGGGGCCGGCCCGGGAAAGAATCCCTTCGGAATGCGCCGCCGGGCGGCCTTTCCCCTCCAGCCCGCCTCTACTGGCCCCGCAGATCTCCCGGGGTCTCCTCGCCGAGGCTGTGCGCACGGCCTCCTCTCCTTTTCTAACCTGCCCGGGAGGCGGCGCCGAGGGAGGGGAGCGCTCGCCCGCGCGCAGGGAGACCTCGGCGGCGATCCGTGACGGCGGGAGGCGTATCCCTGCGCCGCTGCGTGAGAGGAAGAGGCTGAATGAGGAGCTGCGCGGGGGAAGCGGGGCGCCGGGGGAGGAGGCGGCGGGATGGAAGCAGACGCTGGCGTCGCGCGAGCTCCGGGCGGCGCGGCGCGGTAGAGAGGGCGGCGGCGGCGGCGGCGCGCGCGGAGCCTTGACGGGCCCCCCTTTTCTTTCTTCTCTCTCTGGAAAGCTGGGAAGCATGAGCGTGCAGACCTGCCGCTGCGGCGGCCGCCCCGGCTCCTCGCCTCCCCCTATTCGGGCCGCCCCTCGCCGGTGAGAGAAGCGAACGCGAGAAGGGAAGATGGGGGCCGTCCTGAGGAGCCTCCTGGCCTGCAGTTTCTGCGTGCTCCTGAGAGGTGGGAGAGAAAGCGGGGGGACGAGAAAGTTGGTGGGATTTGCGGGGGGAAGGAGGGCGTCTCGGTCTGTTGTGTCTGCGGGGGGGGATTGGAGGAGGGGAGGCGAAGCTGGGGAAGAGGAGTCGGGAGAGGCCTGGTGGTGGGGAAGGAGGGAGCAAGGGGCCCGGGAGAAGGGGCTGCGCGCTCCGCCCGGCCACGCTGCAGCCCCCGCCTCGCTTGGCCCACCGCGTCCGGACAGAGCGTTGGTCCGGGCTGCCTGGCGGGATGACCTGCCCTCGGAGCCCCATCCTGTCCGAGTGACTGGAGATCGGTGGGTCCCCTGCCTGCAGTCACCGGGGACGAGGGGCTTTGTATGGATTTTGGCTCTCGGAACGTTGGAGCCCAAGATGCTTCAGCGTTTGGATTTCTCCCTCCAAGCCCCCACCTTTTCCCTGTGGGTCCCGTGAACTTTTAGAACCCTCTTACTATTTTTTCCAGGCCTTGTAACAACTAATAACTGGTTTCCGTGGAGGATGTAATGATCGTGGGTGAGAGCACAGTTGGAAAGGGACTCCGAGGTTATAGGTCGAGTGTTTTCAGCCTTGGGGAATCGCCTGGGCTCCAGTCCGTAATAAAATAGAAACGTTGCCCTTGCAACCTCTGGCATTCAGGACTTGCCCCTATTTTCGGAGCATGCAAGTGTACAGTTGGCACCAAGTAGGAAAGTCATCCTTGGTGGAGAGGAGCCTGTCCTGGGACCTAAGTTATCATCTGCTGCGCTCCCCTGGAGACTGCGTGGCACGTTGGTAAATAGGCTATTCTAGGTAATCTGCCCTATTCTAGGTAATCTGCCCCGAGAATAGAGAATCGCGTAAATTCGGTGGTCCCAGGTTTTGTTTTTTAGATTGACCTGCGAAGCTGTCACATATCCTGCGACTTTTATTTTGTGACAGTTCACTGAGGTTTTTGACTGGCCCGCGAGATTTCAACAGCTCTTCTCACATCAGTGGTGAAGTGGTGATGACTCTGATGCTATGGGGCATTTACCAGCAGAGGAATTTAAGTACCAATTGATGGAATGACTTGAAGCTTTGGTGTCAGTTAACAATTCTCACTTGTGTTGTGGTCAGTTCTTTTCAGGCCTCTTGGGTCTAAGGAGATTTTTAGCTGTTAATTTAATAGGCTAAATTTTATGTTCAGTGTGCACACTTACTGAAGTTTCCAGAACACAGTAGTAACAGTCTTGTGTTATAAATGAGCCAGATATGCCATTTCTGAGTATATGTTTATTGGATGAGTGTGATTGACATTGTTTTGGAGGAGGAATTTTTTTCTGTAGTTACACTTCAGGATTATTCAGGGAGATCCCCTGGAGAAGGAAATGGCAACCCACTCCAGTGTTCTTGCCTGGGAAATCCCATGGACCGAGGAGTCTGGCAGGCTACAGTCCTTGGGGGTCGCAAAAGAGCTGTTGATTTAACTGGGACACAACTGAAGTGACTAAACAGCAGCCGCAACAGCAGGATTATTAGGTCTGCCTATTTTATCTACTTATACTTAATTACAACTCACTGTAAGCATATTCTAAACTATTTCCACGTGTAAACTTTAGAAAGCTAGTGCTTATTTTATTTTCTTGGCAGAGAATTGAATGTAGTGGTATGTACTTGAGAGGTCTAGTAAGTATATGTTTATTTTAGTATGATATAGTCCCTATTGAAGGGGATTTTGCTATAGTTGTGAGAAACAATTTTATTTGACATAGAATATGGATGTATTTTTAAAACAGAAGGCTAATAGAATTAACAAATAGAGTCCCCTGTTGGGTTAAAGCCTTGGTGAAATTGCATTCCATTACCCAGATGCTTCTGGTTGCCCAATTGTATTTCTTGGAAGAGAAGGTTATGTTGTAAATGCCACTTGTTTGACACCAGGATTGAGCCCAGAATTGAGTTTATTCATTATTGGAGTTAAGAGAAGTTACACTTGAAATAATATTATGAAGTATGATATTATATAAGAAGACCTAGAAAAGTTAATAGTTCAAATTGCCTCATTTCCACCAATAGAATTTCTGAAAGTGAAGCTCTTAATTTAAATACAGTCTAATCATGGTTTAAGGTGGCCTTTGAATTTAACATAGTTAACCATGGGTATATATTTGAACTAAAACTCTTTTTACTGTGAAAGATTTTTATTCATAATTTAGGTTCTTCTCGTTCCCTGATAATGTCATTCTCTGTTAAAATTGTGTTATTAGTTAATCTTGAACTCCAGGGAGAAACGTGATTACTTTGTTGTATTAAGATCACTTTTCTTCACAGAAGAGTTGGAGGTTTAACATTGGGAAGATGGGATGATGGGAGAGTTTGGGAGACCTTTGGTCCTCTGGCCCAGTTAAATCAATAGCTGAAAGCCGGGAAAAATGCTGTCATTATCTGTACTGTGTCCTCATCCCTGTCATCAGAGGACAAAGTGTAATGGAAAGATTGGAGGACTTCAGCACCCAAACCTTGAGTTTAAAGTCCATGCTGCTGCTGCTAAGTCGCTTCAGTCGTGTCTGACTATGTGCAACCCCGTAGACTCGGAATCTTTTCCCTGAGATTCTCCAGGCAAGAGCACTGGAATGGGTTGCCATTTCCTTCTCCAGTGCATAAAAGTGAAAAGTGAAAGTGAAGTCGCTCAGTTGTGTCCAACTCTTAGCGACCCCATGGACTGCAGCCTACCAGGCTCCTCCGTCCATGGGATTTTCCAGGCAGGAGTACCGGAGTGGGGTGCCATTGCCTTCTCCTAAAGTCTGTGTGTCACTACCAAATAACCTTATGATTCTGATCTAGTTAGTTTCTCTGGGCTCCAGTTTCTTTATCTGTAAAATGTGGGTAGTATTACCAAGCTAGTTTGCAAATTTGTTGGGCATATTAAATGAAATACTGAATATAAAGTGATTTGCAAATGTTATTTTTTGTTACAATTTTCGATGGTGGACATATCCTCAAATGCCAGGGATTTGAGATTTAATTTCTATGAGATTCACAAGTTCTTAAAGATTTTGATCCTTCTGGTCTAACCACTTCATTTGCAAGTGGGGAAACTCAAATTCAGAGAGATTATAACTTGATCAAAATCTTACAGCTGATTAATATTAGAGCATGGATTTATTGTTCATTCTTTCAGCAATTAGCTATGGAATATCTACTGTGTATCAGACTCCGATGGTACATTGGTGAGCAAAATCAACATGGGCCCTGCTCTGATGGACTTCACCATCTAGGTTGCCATCCTTAACTTCCATCCAGTTACTAGTTAGAAAAGATTATAGCTTTGATTTCCTGGGAAAGGAAAGTGATGACCAACCTAGATAGCATATTCAAAAGCAGAGATATTACTTTGCCAACAAAGGTCCGTCTAGTCAAGGCTATGGTTTTTCCAGTAGTCATGTATGGGTGTGAGAGTTGGACTGAGCGCTGAAGAATTGATGCTTTTGAACTGTGATGTTGGAGAAGACTCTTGAGAGTCCCTTGGACTGCAAGGAGATCCAACCAGTCCATTCTAAAGGAGATCAGTTCTGGGTGTTCTTTGGAAGGAATGATGCTAAAGCTGAAACTCTAGTACTTTGGCCACCTTATGCGAAGAGTTGACTCATTGGAAAAGACTCTGATGCTGGGAGGGATTGGGGGCAGGAGAAGGGGACGACAGAGGATGAGATGGCTGGATGGCATCACTGACTTGATGGACGTGAGTTTGAGTGAACTCCGGGAGTTGGTGATAGACAGGGAGGTCTGGCGTGCTGCGATTCATGGGGTCGAAAAGAGTCAGACACGACTGAGCAACTGAACTGAACTGATAAGTTTCGGAGTACCATAGGTGTGTAAATTTTATAAATACTGTGTCCCAGCATATTTTGAGAAGACTTTGTTGTTTTGTAAGAATCCTTTGCTACTTATCTTTTTTTGTTGTTGTTAATTTGTTTTGGCGGGGTGGTGGTAAATACTGTCAGCACAAGCCACTAGTGTTTTCCATCTCAAATTTTTATAGGAGTGGTCCTTGGCAAATTGCTTAATATCCAGTATAATGAGATCTTAGGAAGATAGAATGAATTTTAGAGTGGGAATCAGAATTTGATTCTCATTCTAAGTTTGCCAGTTGCTAGCTGTGTGACCTTGGATAGTTCATTTAATCTTTGTACACCTTCATTAGCTTCATTAGGATAATGAATCCTTCTTATGCAGGTTCTTAATTCATATTAAGGCACTAAGGGCTCTGAGAAGTTATGGGGTAGAGACCAGTTTTAACTTTGTTGAAATCTACTGTTTCCCAAACTCAACAATGAACTTTTTTGGTGAATTCTGTAATTTTGTAACATTCTGCTGAACCTGTGTTCCAAGAACACATGTGGAGAGAACCTGAGCTAGGTAGCCTTTTAAGCATTAGGGTGAGTCATGTGAATTGATATTTGATGACAGTTTCATATAATTAAATTTGATACTTTAATCCCTGCTTACTTACTTGGCTTTAGATTTGCTCATCTGGCTAGGAAATAATTTGACTGGTTATGAAACTTTTGGGTTTCAGCTCATTGTTTTCATCAGGCCTAACTAATTTCCCATGGTTCAGTTTTTCAGAGAATTTTTCTTTTCTTTAATTGAAATTTTTCCATTTGCTGAACTGAAATACTTTTCTGTTTCGTTAGTTGTATATGCTTTGACTATCAGAAAGGTTAGTCTTTTTTTGAGTATCAAGGAAGGTTTTTTGAAGGAGTATATAAATGGAAAATATTCTATGTGAATTTATAAATTGAACATAATGGAAAAATAAGTAACAGGTTATAGTTATGTTTAGGCCATGGGTAATTACTCTGAGAAAATTGATTTTTTTCATGGAAATTTTAACGCAAACATATTCTGAGAAGACTATACGGAGGGGCACTGTAGCAGAAAGCTATAGGCTTTATTGACAAACCAAGTTCAAGTCTTCTACCACTTTATGGCACCCTTGGACAGGTTTCTTAGCTTTGGTTCCTACTATTAGATGGGGTAGTATCTTCCAAGATTTCTGTGAGAACTTACGGTTTGTTTGCAAAGGGATAGATAGCATAATGCATGGACAGTAGTAGATTTTGCATGAAGAGTTACTATTGTTAAGATGGCTAATTTAAAAGAAATGTTAATGCTCAGGAAAGACAAAACATGTTCTGGGCACTGTTTTAGGCCAGTAATTTTTGAACTTGATTATTCTGCAACTAGAACTACATGAAATACTACGATATTTTCTATTTTATATAAACAACATGGCCTCTGTCTGCTTAATTTATTTTACCTTTTAAGGGATTACAACTTGAACCTTTTATGTGATTATTATAAATAAGAATAAATAGTTGATTATGATATTTATTTTAAAATTGCCCATATTTATGGAGAAAATAATCAAAGTATTTCTAATTGAAATTTTTTCATTGTATTATTTGTTTATAAATTAAAATCATTCGATTGATGGACTTCTCCCTGTAGGGTGGGTAAATACTATACTGAGCTCCTGCCTTGTATGTTTCATGCTTTATATGAGAGTCTTTATATTTCTTCTGTAAAAGGAGCCTCCCCTTAATGAATAGAATTCTGCTTCTTGTGAATAACTTGGAAATTTAGTCAGATACCTGGACCAGGCAACCTAAAGAATAGAGTATTTGCCTTTGAGATTATTCATTTAAAACATAATTCATCATAAATATAAGGAAAACAGTTATTTGTTTTTATTAGTAGCTGCTTTTGTTTCTCAAGCTGTTAGTGTTATTTGTGGAAGTAGTGACTTTTCTCACAAAAGGTTTAAGTCATTCACATGAGAGATTGGAAAACTCTGAAATGTACCTGGGCTCAGTTTGGTGAAAACTAAGTAATTCAGTGCTAAATTTTGTTTCTGTAATACCTTGCTTGGAAGGGCCAGGAGCTTGGGGATGTGAAGTGAAATCATACTTTTAGGCAAAAAAAATACTGAATTTTTAAGTTGCTAATTGACACTAGAAAGATGAATGACTGACCTAAGGCCAGATTGCTTGTACTCTGGACAGTAATTTTACACACAGTGCCTTCTGTGTGCACCTAAATTCACCTGTACCTTAATATGGTTTTGAAAGTGACACCAATCACGTTTGATAGGGGAAAATAAATATCATTGTAATTTTGGAGGTCAAGAGGCTCTTTAGTTCTTCTTCGCTTTCTGCCATAAGGGTGGTGTCATCTGCATATCTGAAGTTATTGATATTTCTCCCGGCAATCTTGATTCCAGCTTGTGCTTCTTCCAGCCCCAGGGTTTTTCATGATGTACTCTGCAGATAAGTTAAATAAGCAGGGTAACAATATACAGCCTTGACATTCTAATCGGGAAAGGAGTACGTCAAGGCTGTATATTGTTGCACTGCTTATTTAACTTATCTGCAGAGTACATCATGAGAAATGCTGGGCTGGAAGAAGCACAAGCTGGAATCAAGATTGCCGGGAGAAATATCAATAACCTCAGATATGCAGATGACACCACCCTTATGGCAGAAAGTGAAGAAGAACTAAAGAGCCTCTTGATGAAAGTGAAAGAGGAGCGTGAAAAAGTTGGCTTAAAGCTCAACATTCAGAAAACTTAAGATCATGGCATCTGATCCCATCACTTCATGGGAAATAGATGGGGAAACAGTGGAAACAGTGCAGACTTTATTTTGGGCTCCAAAATCACTGCAAATGGTGATTGCAGCCATGAAATTAAAAGACGCTTGCTCCTTGGAAGGAAAGTTATGACTAACCTAGATAGCATATTAAAAAGCAGACTTTTGCCAGCAAAAGTCTGTCTAGTTAAAGCTATGGTTTTTCCAGTAGTCATGTATGGATGTGAAAGTTGGACTATAAAGAGAGCTGAGCGCTAAAGAATTGATGCTTTTGAACTGTGGTGTTGGAGAAGACTCTTGAGAGTCCCTTGGACTGCAAGGAGATCCAGTCAGTCAGTCCTAAAGGAAATCAGTCCTGAATATTCATTGGAAGGACTGATGCTGAAGCTGAAACTCCAATACTTTGGCCACCTGATGCGAAGAACTGACTAATTGGAAAAGACCCTGATGCTGGGAAAGATTGAAGGCGGGAGAAGGGGACGACAGAGATTGAGATGGTTGGATGGCGTCACCGACTCAACGGGCATGAGTTTGAGTAAACTCCGGTAGTTGGTGATGGACAGGGAGGCTGGACAGGCTGCGGTCTATGGGATCGCAAAGAGTCAGATACGACTGAGGGACTGAACTGAACTAAATTTTGGAGTTTGCATGTAGGTGGTTTGTCATATTACTGATAAGTAAAAGCCAATCCAGATTTGAGTATGAAAAGACTTTATTCAAAAAGATAATTGCAATAGGGAGAAAGCTCTGACTGTACCATCTGCAGGCATTTCAAAGTAAAACACAAAAAGATTTTTATGAAGAAGGGTGAGCAGTCTAGCAGGAACTTTGTAGGAGTGTGAGCTGAGTGGGTGATGGTGAGCAGATTCAAGATCAGGAAAGTGAAACTGGAGTTTCTAATTTCCTGCAGTCAGAGTCAGTTGATGGCTTGGAAAGAGCTGATAGGGGACCTAACATAAGCTTGCTTACATTTAGAGCTAACCAAACTTTAGGGGCTTGTAGGAAAGAGAAAAGTCTGACTAAAGTTAGACTTTTTGGTCGAGCCAAGTCAGTGGCTAAGCGAGGGCAATTTTGAGGACTTGGTCAGTCCTACTGTTGTTTAAAACAAGATTTGTCAGTCTTAGGAATATGTTTTAGTCCACTCAGGCTGCTCTAACACAATATAGACTGGATGACTTATAAACAACAGAACTTCATTTATCACAGTCTGGAGGCTGATAGGCCAACAACAGGGTCTCAGTATGGTCAGATTCTGCTGAGGACTCTCTTCAGGTTGCAGACAGCTAAGACCTCACTTTGTATCTTCTCAGGGCAGAGAGAAGAGAGCTCTCCCTGGACTCTTATAAGGGTACTGATCCCATTTATGAGGATTTCACCCTTATGACCTCCCCAAGGCCCTACCTCCTGATAACATTCACTTGTAGGGTTTCAGCATGTGAATTTTGAGGGGCACAAACATTCAGTCCACAACAAGGTAGGCTGAAGTCCTTGTAAGTTTGGTCTGATTATTTATATAGGTGTAGGCATTTTAAGTTTGCTTCAGTGGGATTTTTTTATAACGAATCTTGGAATGAACTTTAAAAGCCTCTTGAGGCCAAGAAAGCCAAGTCAGGTACTCACCATTGGATTTCACTTGCAGTACTTAGAGATTTGGGTGAATTCCTCAAGTCCCCAGAATATCCTGGGGTTCCTGCCTGAAATTAACTTTGCTTACTTTACCTTTAAGTCTGAGAACTCTGTAAGCCAAGTATCAGTCTAGTTTTCCCAAGAGGACTGTAAGCATTGCTCCATAAAATCAACCACAGCTCCTTAAAAGTGTCTGGTGGTATTAGATTAAAGGAACATGACTTTCAAATATGACATCCAGTCAAAGCCTTGGTTGCATAATAATGTTTCCAGCCTGGAGGACAGACTCTTATTGAACTTATGCAAATAACTATATTGCCATGGAAATAAGAAAACTCAGTTAATACCTGAGTTTTGTTTTTGAATGATGGAATTGGAGAGAAAGATAAATGTCTTATTTTCGTTTACAGAAGTAAACTTGCATTGTAGGTTACTTACATTGTCATTGAATTACAGGTAGCTTAAGAGAAAAGAGAAACAAATTCCTTATATCTAGAGAATAGGACATTAAAGCATCAGCAGTATTTTAAAACCCACAGTCACTGTCAGTTTATTCAGTCCTGAGTGATTAATTCTTGTTCTGCTAGATCTTGGGTTAGCAGTCTCATGGATCCATAATCCTGACTCAATATAGTCTCAAAGTTATTTAAGTGATGCCGTCAGAAGCTTGTGTCCAAGAATACAGTCCTCTTTTAGCAATACTTGTTTTGTTGTTGAAGACAAATGCTTGGCCAGTAGCTGATTTGCAGGTGCTTTCAGAGAAACATCAAAGTAAAACAACACTCAGCACTCTGTAATGACAAGACTTAAAGTGGTGGTGATAGTTTATTATGGGTAATTTAAAAACTGAAAGATCTGATGAGAGTTTGTTATAGAAAAAAATGCAGTTGATAAATAAGTTTGGGTGTTTTTATGGCATGCACACCAAAATAAGTTTAGAGAAGTTTTAGGCAAAATACCTATAAACATAATGATTAATCTTATTTTTAAAAAGTAGATATTATGTTGATTCATGAGTATAAATGAATATAATCTTTGCAGAGAAGAAGACTTAAAGGTATGTAGTAATCCTGAGACATAATGTATCTTGAAGCATATAGTTAGAGCATATGAAGAGTAATATCAGGGTTATCAAGTAAAATTTTTTTGGTTAAGTCTGGAGTAAGTCCTGAACATCTGTCTAATGAAATTCCATAAATAAGTTGTGTGAATCCCTGATGGAGAACCCTCACTGGTCTACCAAGAATATACTGTATTCAAATTAAAGAAATGAAGTTATGACCAAGATAATACTAAAAAAAAATCATAAAAGAAAGAGTAATGAAAATTATAATTGACACTGTACTGTTGTGTAATATTGGAGAAAGCACCGCTCAGTCTGTTGATCAGTAGAAGCATGTTGTGGACACTGAGACTAATGATAAATTTCCAGGAACCTCATTCAACTTTTAATCATATTGACATTTTACTCATGCAGATTTAATCTAGGGAGGGTAAGCATCTCTTCTGACTTGACTGTGCTTCCCATAACATTAGAAGCAAAACATTGATCAAATAAACCAGTTATTTTTAATGCCTCTCTTTTTACAAGGTGAAAGGATTAATCCTTTGTGAACTTCCAGGGGCCCTTTAGGAAATTCTAAAGAGTTATAGGTGCAAAACACATCATTTGGTATTTTATTTTGAAAAGACAGAATGTCAAAAACTGTCAGGAAATTTGAACATTCTATTAAATAGGATCATGGATCAGTGTCAGAAACAAATTTTTTTTGAAAGTGAACATGGGAAGCAACCTTAGCTCTTTCAAAAGAGAGAAGACTTTTTAAAATAGTAAGATGTGATGAAATTAAGACCAAGTACAGGAAATTCCGAAAAGACACTGAATTTTTGGCTTCCTGGGAGATTGGTTATTCAGAAGGCAAAGAAAAACCTTTTATAACCTCTTTAAGAGCAGATCAGTAACCCAAAAAGTTTTTGTCATTTTAGTAGAAAATCAAATTTTAGTTTTATACAAATATAATATTTGATAGTGAAGGATTTTCTGAAAATCTCACAAATAAACCTGTCAAGTCTTAGCTGGCTTTGATGACAAAATTATTTTTTTCATGAATTTGTTGTAACTTTTTCTGTTTCTATTCAGGTTTTGTTCTATATATGTTCCTTTTTCTCATTCTGAAACACTAAATTCTAAAATTTAGTCATTTTACTTTAGTACTGTTTTCTTTTTCCTTAAAAGCAACATCTTGCATAACTTGTATACAGAGTTGTTCCTTTCTGTCATCATTTCTCCTATTAGGGTCTCCTTTACATACAAGATTGTAACTTGTAATTACAGTAACTTCTATTTTACAGAGAAAACTATGAGGTAAAGAATTGTGAATTGTCATACACCAGCATTTTGTAGTCGGAGAAGGCAATGGCAACCCACTCCAGTACTCTTGCCTGGAAAATCCCGTGGGCAGAGGGATTTTCCTGGTAGGCTGCAGTCCATGGGGTCGCTAAGAGTCGGATATGAGTGAGCAACTTCACTTTCACTTTTCACTTTCATGCATTGGAAAAGGAGATGGCAACCCACTCCAGTGTTCTTGCCTGGAGAATCCCAGGGACGGGGGAGCCTGGTGGGCTGCCGTCTATGGGGTCGCACAGAGTTGGACATGACTGAAGCGACTTAGTAGCAGCAGCAGCAGCAGCAGCAGTAGCATTTTGTAGTAGACTGGTGGAGCTTATGAGTATATATCTTACAACTTACAACTTATAGTCATATTCTTCCAAATAGTACAACTTCTCAGTGTGGCAGAAATGAATATATTTATTAATAGACTCAAATATACATAGCTTCTTGGTGCCATGAAAATAAGAATCAGAAACCTATATAAACTTGAAATGCTTATGCCTCAGTGTTCTGTCTTACACAGGAATGACCTAGGTATTTAATGAATATTCATGTACTAACTTAGTAACTTAAAGCCTTAGACTTATGCTAAAAGATTTTGGAAATGATCTTCAAGTTGGCCTATTACAAGACTTAATTACTTTCAAAATACAGTTTGTCAGAATAATGAGTCAACTTGGCTAAATACAGATATAGATATAATGCTAGTTTATTCTGTCAATAAGCCTGTAAAAGTTTAGGAAGAGAGTTTTCAAGTAGAATAAAAATGTACTCGTGTTATACTTAATGCCTGTAACTCAGAAGACATAGCTGTTTTTATTAAACCTATGATATCAAACTAGTCTCACATAAAAAGATTTGCCTAAATGTTTTTAAACTTGGATTCTTAAAACATTTGGGTTAGTTTCTGTAATTAAAGTTGTGAAAGTTTAAGAATTTTAATTTCCTTAATTTCAGGAAATCTCTTCTATGAGCACTTTTTGTTTTCATTTTAACAGCTTTAGTCACATTATACAATTCAAGTGTATAATTCAGTAGTTTTTAGTCTTTTCACAGAATTGTGCCACCACCACCACCATCAGTTCTACTCAGAACTCCTTTAAGGGATTTCATAATGTAAAATTAAACTTGGCAATACCAACTGAAGGTAGGGAAGTAATTTTTCATATATATATGTATATATAGACACATTCTATATATAGATACATATACACACACATATATAGATACATATACATGTGTGTGTACATATATACATACATATGTACACATATACATATAACATGCATACACATGTACACATAGGAACACCTAAATAGAGAGCTTACTACAGCTTCAGTTTAAAGTTTCAGCTCGCTGATGGTTTGTATAGAAGAGCTCGTTCTCTTCCTTCCTTTATTTTTAATTGTGTTTCTGGCAGATAGGGCAGGTTGAGGTTATCTACTCAGTCACTGTGAAGGTTACCATCTTCCCACCATGATTTGTGGAGGAGACCTTTTGGATTTTCTTTGCCCTGACATGTAATCTCAGGGAGACTGTGGACTACATTTTGAGTGAGGGATGGAAGAGAGACCACAGGCTGTCTGGGTGTCTCAAGCTCATTTGAGTGGATAAAAGATCTAGCCTATTTCCAATTTGTATTTTTGACTCCAGGTCCAAGAGTCCCTAGTGGGTTAAAGGGAGCCTTAAAGTGATAGTGACTACAGGGAGCTGAGGGGTTGGTGTGAGAAGAGTGGGTAAGAGGGGTGGAGGAGATTGGGGTATTAAAGGAGGACAGTTAAGGATTCAGGGGGAGCTGAAGGGAAGCTTGAGGGTGGTAAAAAGGAAGAGAGAGGATGATGGAAAAGGGGAGGTTTTAGGGAGATCCATCCTGTTTCTCAAGGAGGATATGGAAGTTCTAAATTGTTGTAGTAAAATTTTGCATTTTTGAAGATACTGGACTGGATTAGTGCTGTAATGGTGCAGCATGTCGGATGAGATGGAAGGGCGCTCATTGGAGTGAGAATTACCTATGGGGTTAGATAGTTAAACCAGACATGAGACTTGAAAAGAGCTGGTAAAGAATATTCCTTTGTGAGGAGCCAAGGAAATTCCCTTCTGTCATCTCCACTGTAGGAGTCAAGAAAGAGGCCTCACAGAAGAGCTGGGAATATTCCCACTCAAGAGTTAGAATGTGATGGTTGAGGTGTGTTGGTTGAGGTGTGTTGAGGTCAGAGAGTCACAAAAATTCTTTGCCGGAAAATATTAAAGTAACTTCTTACCATGTTGTAGTAGATAAGATGGCTATAGCACTGGTTCAGGATTTAAACTCAGGGAAAGATACCTGAATCTCTTAGCAGGAGAGGAGTTGAAATGACTCTTGAAATATGATTATTGAGGTGGGGATGGCACGGGTGAGGTCCAATCCTCATCCAAGTCATGTTACTATACACATGTCAAATAAAACTAAATTCCTACTTGGCAAGGAGAGATTTTATTTGAAAAGGCTTTTGCAGTTAGGAGATTGCTCTGACCACAAGGTATGCAGATATCTCAGAATCAAACACAAAAAGTGCTTTCAGTGAATAGTACCAGCAGGATCTTTGTGGGAAAGTGGGACAAGCGGTGAGAGGTTAGCGGATGACATGGCCCGGGCAGTTTTAACATGACGGGTGTGTGTGTGTGTGGTGTCAGCTGATACTTCAAATGAGTTCTTAAGAGAGGGTGTTCTGGATTGGCTTGCTTAAAGAGAGGGTGTTCTGGATTGGCTTGCTTAAGCTTAGAGCTAGCCAAAGTTTAGCGGTCTGTGGGGAACAGAGAAGCCTGACTAAACTGGTCAGACCAAGTCAGTGTGTCAGTTGGCCTGCTGCTGCTGCTAAGTCACTTCAGTCGTGTCCGACTCTGTGCGACCCCATGCATAGACGGCAGCCCACCAGGCTCCCCCGTCCCTGGGATTCTCCAGGCAAGAACACTGGAGTGGGTTGCCATTTCCTTCTCCAATGCAGGAAAGTGAAAAGTGAAAGTGAAGTCGTTCAGTCATGTCCGACTCTTTGGGATCCCATGGACTGCAGCCTACCAGGCTCCTCCGTCCATGGGGTTTTCCAGGCAAGAGTACTGGAGTGGGGTGCCACCGCCTTCTCCGAGGGTAAGGTGGAGTCGTAGGTAAAAGTCACCTAGTGGAGCCCTGAGGTATTGAGGCTTTTTAATTTTAGGCAAAGGAAATCAGAAACCTTTTTGAATTAGATAAAATAGCAAGTATTAGAAGTAGGCTTCCTGGTGACTCAGATGGTAAAGAATCTGCCTTCAATGCAGATTGACTCAGGTTCAATCCCTGGGTTGGGAATATCCCCTGGAGAAGGGAATGGCAACCCATTCTAGTATTCCTGCCAGGAGAATGCTATGGACAGAGGATCCTGGCAGGACCCCTCAGGACCCAGTCAGTGGGGTCACACAGAGTCAGACACGACTGAACAACTAACACACACACACACACACACACACACACACACACACGAAGTAGAAAAGGGAAGGGAGAGAGTTTTGAGATCGTTTACTATTGAGGTAGTTTAGCATGGGGTAATGAAGGGCTAGAGTAGGGTAGTGGTCTAAAAAGTGCAAAACAAGAGGCAGAGATAAGGACCTGCTAAAGAAGAATCAAGAAGATTGTAATTGGCAGATGGGGTTGGGGGAGGGGGCGGAGAGAAGGGGGAAAGGAAGGTGTCAAGGATGGCTCCATGACACCACAGAGAAATTAGGAAAATTGTGGTATCATTGACTCTTGAGGGTTTCCTGTGGGAGAAAGGTGATGAATTGAATTTTATGGCAGGGAGAGATGGTCAACTTGTAAAATTTTCTTGTCCATACTCTTGTTTTTTAAGTATGGAAGTATAGAAGAGAAGATTATCTGAGTTTACCTGATCACAAGCAGCTGAAGTCCAGTGATTTTCAAGTCATCTCCAGCCCGAGTTTCAGTTCTACCCAAATAACTTCTTGTTGGCCATCTCACCATCCTGTTTCTTATATCTGCAATGGCTCTTGCCAGGTCCCTGCTATCAAAACATTTTGTTTTTAATAAAGCTAACCTTTCTATCACGAAGAGAATAATTAACCACAAAATCTTACAATATTGATGTACACTTCATTTAACCATCTGTTAGCTATTGACTCCTTTAGTCCAACTTACCACGTTATCACTCAACTGAAACTGCTTTCTCCAAGTTGTCATAACCAAATCCAACTTGCCTTATCTGTCCTTAATTCTTGACATTTTTGCAGCATTCAAAAATGTTGATCAGCATACGAACTTCTCTGTGACCCAGCAGTCCCACTCCTAGTTGTTTATTCAAGAGAAATGAAAGTATATGACTTCACAAAAATTTGTACATGAATTGTTATAGCAGCTTCACTAATAATAGCTAAAAACTGTAAACAGTCTGAATTCTACACACTGGAAAATGGATAAACAAATTTTAGTATATACATACAATGGAATTCTGCTCAACAATAATGTTGATACATACAACAAAATGGATGAATCTCAAAAATATGTCAACAAAAGAGTACACACTACAGGATTCCACAAAAATCTAGATAACAGGCAAAGCTAATCAATAGCAACAGAAAGCAGATCAATGGTTGCCGGGGCCAGGAGTAACCGGGATATATGGCAAAGGAACAGAGAACTTGGGGAGTAATGGAAATATTCTGTGTCTTGATTGGAGTGGTTGTCATAGTTGCATACATTTATTAAAGTTTATTGAACTGTACACTTTAAATATGTATATGTGCATTTTGTTGAATATAAATGATATAACTTATTTTATATACAAAAGAAATAAGATTTCACAGAATGACCAATATAGATATACCATTCAAACAAGAGAGTATATGAGAGGATGAGATCATTGAGCTTCCTAAAAGGTCTATTTCCAGTTGGAAAAAAAATGTTGACCGTAGCCCCACCTATGTAGAATGTTCTCCTTATAATATAGTGTTAATTCTTCTGATCATGCTTAACCTGCCTTTTAGTTTCAAATATAGGTATAGACTGAGAAAGGAGGAAGGAAAGCTTGTCATTTGAGACTGAGGACAACATAGAGGAGGATGGATGGGATATAAAGAGATTTTTGAGAGGTTTAAGATGTTGGGGATGTATAATATTTACCTCACTTCCTGCTTCACTGAGATTACTTTGTGAGATGATGTGGGATGAAGGATTCAGAGCATGGAATTTGTCTTCAGGAAAGCAGAAGAAGGTTAGAATGGCACTAGAGAAAGATTGGTAGGAAGTTAATAAAGGAAAAGAAGGATTTCTGAGCTCTTGTGAGGGTTCATTAAAGAGATATGGTGGTGCTTATTTGAGTTAGTAAGTCTGGGTATTAGGAAGTCTGAAGATACGTTCCTTGGAATGAAAATATTGAATGCATGGCGTATAGGCTACAACTCAGGGAAAGTGTGTGGGGATCCAGCGTATTTCTTTAGTAGATTAAAACAGTATTGGAAATCAGATTACACCTTGTAGATATCCCATTTAATATATTCCTAAATAGATGTTGGTGAAAACATTGTAGAAAGTATTCAAGTATCAGAAGGATGTTTGGACAGGATGAACTCCAGGATTTCTTTTTAATAGTGTGTATAGGTTTATGCATAGTCCTCAGTTGTAATCAATATTGCTAACTTAAATTGACTTGTCCACTCCTCCCCCCTCCTTTTTTTTTTTGTTACTCTTAAGGCTTGTGAGGCCTTAAATGACCAGAAAGGTTCTTTGGATTTTGTAGACCAGATGTTTAGTAGAAATGATAATGTTTGACTTGAAAGTCATAAAAGACATTTAGCTGCCCCTTAATGCCGTATGCAGATTTTGTATAGTTTTCCAAGGAAAGTACCATAAAGAAAGGTGCCCAATAAATATCGGATTCTTACCACCCTTGCATTTTAAATTGTAAATGTTTTGGGGCTATTTCTTAGCCTTATGCAGCACTTAGCATTATATCCTTGACTAACATGACCTTTTTCCTGGTTTTTATAATGGACGCATAGTATGAGGGACTCAGTTTTAGATAGTGCAGTGAACACAATGTGGACTGATAAGTAGTGTGATGTATTAAGGGCTGAAATGAGCCAAAAGTGAATCTGTGATGGAAATTTACTAATTTGCCAATAGCAGCTGTAGGTACACAAACAAGTAGAAAGGGCTGTCGCTTTTTGAAAAAGCTATCCGCCCATTTGTTTTTAACTAAGAAAGTTGGATTTAGACTTAGTTAGAAGGAAAGTTCATGTTGTGCTTACTGATGAAAATAGTGGCCCTCATAAGTCTGTTTGGCCAACACAGCCCATAAACTGGCTTAAACATCACTTTTTTCTTTACTCTTTTTGAACACTTTAATTTTTCAAAGATTAATTTCTTAAATGGGGCGTGGTTAGTTTTCATTGGTAGTTGGTCTTAGCTCTGGATGGCAGGCCTTCAGTGAGTATTGTGAGAGAAGACCGTGTAGGTTCTTACTTCTTAATCCTGGGCTTTTTGTTTGGGTGCCTCATTTGTGTTCTTCATCTTAGCCTCTAGATCTGTGCTGTCCATTTGACCACTTGTCTACTTAAACCGACAAACAACTAATCTCAAAAATATACAAGCAATTCCTACAGCTCAACTCCAGAAAAATAAATGACCCAATCAAAAAATGGGCCAAAGATCTAAGTAGACATTTCTCCAAAGAAGACATACAGATGGCTAACAAACACTTGAAAAGATGTTCAACATCACTCTTTATCAGAGAAATGCAAATCAAAACCACTATGAGGTACCATTTCACACCAGTCAGAATGGCTGCGATCCAAAAGTCTACAAATAATAAATGCTGGAGAGGGTGTGGAGAAAAGGGAACCCTCTTACACTGTTGGTGGGAATGCAAATTAGTACAGCCACTATGGAGAACAGTGTGGAGATTCCTTAAAAAACTGGAAATAGAACTGCCTTATGATCCAGCAATCCCACTGCTGGGCATACACACTGAGGAAACCAGAAGGGAAAGAGACACGTGTACCCCAATGTTCATCGCAGCACTGTTTATAATAGCCAGGACATGGAAGCAACCTAGATGTCCATCAGCAGATGAATGGATAAGAAAGCTGTGGTACATATACACAATGGAGTATTACTCAGCCATTAAAAAGAATACATTTGAATCAGTTCTAATGAGGTGGATGAAACTGGAGACTATTATACAGAGTGAAGTAAGCCAGAAGGAAAAACATAAATACAGTATACTAACGCATGTATATGGAATTTAGAAAGATGGTAACAATAACCCGGTGTACGAGACAGCAAAAGAGACACTGATGTATAGAACAGTCTTATGGACTCTGTGGGAGAGGGTGGGAAGATTTGGGAGAATGTCATTGAAACATGTGAAATGTCATCTATGAAACGAGATGCCAGTCCAGGTTCAGTGCACGATGCTGGATGCTTGGGGCTGGTGCGCTGGGAAGGCCCAGGGGGATGGTATGGGGAGGTTGGGAGGGAGGAGGGTTCAGGATGGGGAGCATGTGATTTTTTTTTAAAAGTAATAAAGAGAATTAAAAAAAATAAAAAATAAATGAATTGAGGTTAAATAAAATTTAAAAAATTAATTTTTTAGTTGTAGCCACATGTGGCCAGTGGCTATTGTATTGCACAGTGGAGAGAACACGTCTGTTATCATAGAAATTTCTGTTCGATATTGGTGCTCTGTATCTTTAATAACTATTGGTACCAGGAAAGTAAATGTCAGAAGCTTGGAATAAATGCTTTAAAAAAAAAAAACCCAAACCAATATTTTGGGTAAAAAAAAAACACCATTTATACTGCTTTAGTCCTAATGGCTTCCGCTTTCTCAGAGTTAAATACTGTCTCTTAGGATAGGCTTTATGTATAATTCTAGTATTAAGTCTTATTTGAAGATCATTCTAATAATAATATAAAGCAATAAAAAATAGTTGTATTAATAACTATATCTGCCAGACTGAAGAGTTTTATTAAGGTATACTTGATAATACAATAAATTACACATAAGTAAAGTTAAATAAATTTTGATATATGTATACACTTCTGGAACCATCATCAGTCGCTACAGTATAGTCATCACCTACAACGGTTTCCTCATGCCCCGTTATCATTCCTCCTTCCTTTTCTTTTCCATCTTCTCTCCCCACCTCCAGATAACCACTGAACTGCTTTTTGTCACAATAGATTAATCTCAATTTTCTAAAATTTTGTATAAACGGAGTATGTAGTATATACTTTTCTCTGTCTGGCTTCTTTCATTCTACATAACTATTTTGAGATTCACTCAAGTTACATGATCAGACAGTTCATTACTTTTTTGGAGAGGAGGGGGCTATGCTCTGTGGCATGTGGGGTTTTATCAGTAGTTTTTCCACCAGGGATTGAACCCAGCCTCCCTTCAGTGGAGGCTCAGAGTCTTAATTACTGAACTGCCAGGGAAGTCCCAATAGTTCATTACTCTTTATCGTATGGATATATCATAGTTTATTCATCCATTAGTCTGTTGATGACATTTGGGTTGGTTCCAGCTTGGGTTATTACAAGTAAGCTGCTATGAACTTTATACATAGGTCTTTGTACTGACATTACACTTTTATTTCTCTGAAGTAAATATCTAGACATAGAATGGCTGGATCATATAGTAGGTTGTTTATTTACTCTTTTAAGAAACTGCCAAACTGCTTTCCAAAAATGCTGCAGCATTTTACAGGCCCTGCCTCAATAAAGTGTGAGTGGTCCACTGGCTCCATATCCTTGTCAAATTCTTGAAATGATCAAGCTTTTTTGTTTTATCTGACAGACTGTTTTAATAAGAAAAGACCGTCCTGGTAGACTGTTTTAATAAGAAAAGACCATCCTGGTAGAATTTATTTCCCCCTCTTAAAAGTCTTTTGTATTTAAAATGCTGCAGAAGAAATGCTTTGTTTGTGAAAAGATTTCGACAGTTTTCCTATACATTTATTTACTCTTTGATAGTATTTGCTTACCATCGCTGATTTGAAACTCAGTTTATGGGAATCAATACATTTTGTTCATTTTGACTTACTTACTTTTCTCTTTTCGTTCTAGCGGCCCCTTTGTTGCTTTATGCAAACAGACGGGACTTGCGATTGGTTGATGCTGCAAATGGCAAAGAGAATGCTACGATTGTAGTTGGAGGCTTGGAGGATGCAGCTGCGTTGGACTTTGTGTTTAGTCATGGCTTGATATACTGGAGTGATGTCAGCGAAGAAGCCATTAAACGAATAGAGTTCAACAAAACTGAGAGTGTACAGAATGTTGTTGTTTCTGGATTATTGTCCCCTGATGGGCTGGCATGTGATTGGCTTGGAGAAAAATTGTACTGGACAGATTCTGAAACTAATCGTATTGAAGTTTCTAATTTAGATGGATCTTTACGAAAAGTTTTATTTTGGCAAGAGTTGGATCAACCTAGAGCAATTGCCTTAGATCCTTCAAGTGGGTAAGTTTTGCATAATGTACAAAGGTTATTGTATCTCCTCCTGGCTGTTTTCTTCCATTAGCATAGACACCCCTCACTTCCAAGAGAAAAGAAACACTAGACCCCCCTTTTGGGTTCTTTGGACTTCTTTGTCAAGTAGACTTGAATGTGGGAAGTTAGGGCATGTTCTTAAAGTAAGGTGTGTCTATAAATAGTTTTGTGTTTCGAGTATCACTTAGGGGATAACCATGTTTATAGTTCTTGTTTTATCTTCTGCATATTTTATAATTATGAGAGAATAATTAGAAGGCAGAGAAGAAGGAATGATAACAAGAGTATAGGTATGTGATAGCTCAAATCTTCTGAATCTTATACCTTTTATTATATACACCATTATTTTGTAATACTAGTGTTTTTTTATTAAGCTGATTTTTTAGTATTACAGTGTTGAACGAAATATAAGTTGTGAACTCATATCTAGTTCACTAAACATGTATTTATCATAAAGTTTATTTTCTAATAAGAGAAACTTAAAACTGTGGGCAAATCTTACTGTATAGAATGTGAACTGGTCCCCAGGTGCTTCTCTCTTACCATGTTTCAGTCCTGCCTGTACGATTCCTTGCTGTGTCTCTGTTGAACACAGTGCCATGCCAGAGTCTGTCATGGCCAGGTGTAGATAAAACGTGGACCTGAAATGAACTTCTATTAATTGGTAAAAACCTAAAGATAAATACCTGAGAATAACTCTTTTAGTACTTCTTCTTCTTTGACTTTCAAGTATATTGGAATGCTTTAAAACTCATTTATAGGAGGGAGTGAATTAATATTATGTAATAAGTTAAAATTTGGGAAAAAATGAAAAGTTTATATATGCTCTTTTGTCTCGATATCAGGTCCTTTTGGTGACAAAGTCTTAAGACAATGCCATATTACAGGAAAATGAAAAGCTTTGTCTGACTGTAAAACATAACATGGGCAATAGTGAGTGAAATTTTAGAGTGAGAAGTTCTAGAAAGCATATATAAATATACTTTATATAATATATAAAAATGTATTTTTAGAGGAGCATTAAGAGGTGTCTGCTAAAGTCAGATGTTCTTTTAATAAAGCATCAGAAAATATTATACTGACTCTAGTGGTAGGAAACAGGGTTGTGTGTTCCAAGAAGGTCATAGATGTTGAATGTATGGTAAACTGTCCTGATTGAACAATCTGGTTCTTGAAAACTTTCAAGGTGTTTTTGAGAAATGGAATCTGTTTTGCCAACAAAGTTTGTTGTTAAGTCTCAGGGAGTGTTGAAATGTCTCTGAGGTTACTGCTTTGTAGAACATACAGGGTTTTGTTGCTTTCCATGCTTATTAGGAAGTAATACTTTGATGAAAAGATAAATAGTTCTCCCCCTCTCCTTTTTGATATATTCAGTCTTATAACTCTAAGGATGATGGAAATTTCCCCAAATATCTATTAAATGGTTAGTATGTTCAGAGCTCTGCTTTTTTGTGTTCTTGGGGAGAGATGGGGAATATCTTTAAGGATTTACTATTTAAGGAGAGAAAACTTAGGAGAGAACTTTTCCTTCTTCAGAGCATGTTTTTTTGCATTATGTAGTGTGTATGTGGAGAGGGAAAGAGTGTTAAATTATAAGAGCCACAAATCTCTTAAGGATAGTACATAGTTAAGGGAGGTGAATTTATAGACAACTCTTTTGACTATTCAGGATCTAATAATTTAATAATTAAAAGAGTCATTCTCATTTTGTCCCTTAAAACTTGAGCTTTACTTCTTGCTGGCAGGTCTGATAAGTGTCTTAGGAAGTAAGTTTCCCATGTGATGAAAAAGTACATTAGCATTTCTGTGGCTTAAATATTTACTAATGCTTGAATCTTGAATTTGCCAGACTCAGCAAGTAAAGGATATTATTGAAAGAATCAATAGTAATGTACTTTGAAGGTGACAGTACTGTTATTTAAGCTTCTGAGGGACATTCACTGAAAAATATTTTTCCTGAGGACTAAATGGGGTTTTGGTCAAACAGTCAAATACCTTTCATTATTTTTGATGTCTGTAGTTAGTGTTGCATATGTGTGAGTGTGCATGTAAATTCACTTTTTCAACTCTTTAGCAGTTCTCCAAAAGTTTCTTCTAGTTTTTGGAAAGTTAGTGTCGTATGGTTGTTTTTTACATTGTGCAACTGGAAGCAGATAGAATGCAGCCAAATGGTGTCATTTCATACTTAGCATGATGAAGCATGTTTAAAATAGTTTACACTTCTAATAGGTTAAACTTCTAATAGTTTAAACTTCTGCATTTAAAAATATATTTTTTCAAATAGTTTTTTCAGTATTGATCTTAGATTTGTGTTAACACTTTTAGTTTTAATGGAATAGTAATTTTGGATTGAATTATATCACTCATATCAGTTAATAGCAAACAGGAGAGATGATTTCCAGATTTATTTTTTAGGGGAAAAATGAAGTTTGCTTACCAGAGAAAATATATGAAAACAGAGCTGAGGAAAATGGTGGCTTTATCAGAGTTCCGGGATCCTGGGTTATGAGGTTCAGAAGAGCTGACTGAGCGCTCTCACATCAGCTTATGTAAAAGGAAAGCTCTTGAATGACTGGCATTGTTTGAGCCCTGGGAACTGGTGCAGACATCTGTGTGCTTTCGGATGTATGGGGTTCTTTGTGCAGTCAGTTCATTTAGCCTAGACTGAAGGAAGATTTTTATTTCCCTCTCTAAATTTGGCTTCTATTAGCCTGAGATTTTTTTTTTCTTCTTTCTTTCTTTTGAGTGGCAGTGTAGAATTCTGAATAAGGAACGGGAAAAACATATGTATGGAAATAGTTCCAGAAGTGAACAATCGTAGTTACAGAAAGCAGTATCCTTGCTTTATGGTGAGAGGTGATTCTTATGTGGCTGCTCCTGATGGTGGAGCTCCTGAATCTGATCCACAGCGACTGTTCTAATCTTAGAGATGTTGAGGAGCTGCAGAACTAGTTCAGTGGAAAGAGAACGATTTATAATTTCCTTGTCAGTTAAGTACGTGTAATTGTCATAACTTGAGTATGTTTAAAAGTATTTTCTATACTGGTGTATCCCAGATGACTTAAATAGTTGCTGCCACATAGTAGACGTTAAGTAAAAATTTCAGTAAATATTTCTTTTATAATCCTCTGTTAATTGTTCTTGTGAGGGACATTTGTTTTCTAAGCAATGTAAACTTTAGTGTGGTCTTGTGAATTCTAAATCAGTCTGGCTTTGATTGCAATTGTTTTTTTTTTTTTTTCTAACTGTTTACCTAAAAATACTAACAAATCTACAAAATCCTTCCTACATTAATAAGTGAGTTTATAAGGTTGCAGAATACAAGATCAGTATACAAAATAAATTGAACGTATTTCTGTATACTAGCAACAAATGTGGAACAGGAAATTTCAAGTGGAATTTGCAGTAGCACCAAAAATGTAAGATACTTAAGAATGAATTTAACCAAACATGTATGTGACCTGTACACTAAAAACTACAAAAAAGAAAAAAGAAAACCCTCAGCAACAGTGGAGGCAAAAACACCAAAAGGCAGGCTCTGGGTACCCCACCTGGCCCCCACAACTACTTCAAAGGAACTCGGTGCTGTGTGATCCTAGGATCAGGGAAAACTTGGGGTAGGAGGCGGTGGCTCTTGGTGTTAATACCTGTGAATCCTCCCAACTCCCCAAAGCCTAGCCCTGGTGAGGCCAAGGCAGCTCAGCACTGCCCTGGAGCTCAAGGCCCCTTGCCTCTGTGCTCTTTGAAGTCCATGGCAGAGCTGGCATCCTTCAGTTCCCATGTTGCCTATGATGCACCCAACAGAGCAAGACATCATTCTGAGCAGCACCATGGCAGTTCCATGGCTGTTGCTGGTTGTGTGTCCACCAGGGTTTGCAGCCCTCGCCAAACACAGCTCAATCAGCAGGCCATAGAAGAACCCACCTGGCACCACATGTCCCACCCTTGAGACTCTGAGCCCATCTCACAGTCTTTGCAACCCCATGGACTGTAGCCCACCAGGCTCATCTGTCCATGGAATTCTCCAGGCAAGAATATGGAGTGGGTTGTCATTCCCTTCTCCAGGCAATCTTCCCAAATCAGGGATCGAACCCGGATCCCACCACTTTGCAGGGAGATTCTTTACTATCTGAGCCACCAGGGAAGCTTTTTTCCCCAGAAGCCCCTGACAGAATCCCCTAGCACCAGCAGATGCTGCCGTGGCACTTGAACACTGTAGAGTTCTACCAGTGCCTGTGAACGGAGATGCTCTACTTCATCCTCTTCTATCCAGAGGGCCCTAAGGTGTAGTACCTGGCAGCCAAAGTCCTAAAAAAGCAGTTGTGGAAGTTCCACACCAAATACACAATATGGTTCCAGATGCACTAGGAGCCCAAAGCCATCACTGTTGAGTTTGGGCAGGACACCTGTATCTGCTGATAGTCCAGCTAGGAGAAATGGGCTCTACAGAAGAAGGAAGGTTTTACCTTTGAGTACACTGGTCCCTCCTTCCACCCCACCCCTCTCCCTGGCATGCTGATTCTTCTGCCCATGTGAGGGCCCTGGCCTGGAAAAATGAGGAGGTCCGAGGCCATGGGAGTCCCCCTCCCTTAGAAAGCAGGGAAGGGGCCCGAGGTTTTCCCATCCTGATGCCGCAGGAGCAAGGGCTCTCCTCAGTGAGGGACATTTTTCTGGTAGACCTATTTTCATTTTGGAAAACATTTATAAATAAAAAATTTATGAGAGAAAAGCAAAAATACACCATGCCTGTGAATTAGAAGGCTCAGTATTATTAAGCTGTCATTTCTCTTTAAATTGAATCAATACAATCCCAAACAAAATATGAACAGATTTTTAAATAGAAATTGTCATGCTAAACCTAAAATTTATACAGAAATGCAAAACTAAATTGTATAGTAGCCAAAACAATTTTGGAAAAGAGATTCAAAGTTGGAGGACTGAAACTACCTGAGTTCAAGGCTTGTTTTAAAGCTACTGTAATCAAGACATATTGTATATGGCTACTTTCTCATATTGTATATGGCTACTTGCAATTGTTAATTTGAAACATGGTTAAGATTTTTAGTCTTTCATTAGAAGTTTTCAAAATTGTGTTTTAAAGATACACTCATTGGAGAATGTTTCATGTCACATCTAGCTTTGTTAATTAGCAAGCAAGTTACTTTGTTTTCTTGGATGTCAGTTTCCTCATTTCTAAAATGAGTTCCTTTCAGTTTTGAACTTTAAAAGCCAGACATTTAAAAAAAGTACTCTATCTCATTTTAAAGACATTATTTAAGCTTTAAAAGCCAGACATTTACAGAAAGTACTCTCATTTTAAAAACTGTATTTTATAGTTACACATTCAGTCTAATTTAGATATTTTATACTTAATAATTGTGTTTCTCAGAACAGATTCTTTAGATTTTGTTTCTACTGCCGTTATTGCACATGCTGTCACATTCAGCCTCCTTTTTTAGGCTGTTTCACCTCTAAAACTAGCTTAAACCTTTTTTCCAGTTCCACTTGTAAACTGAAAAGTACTTTAAAATATCAAAGGATATGTTTTGTATGAAGAATGGAAAATGTGGCCCATTACTTTCAAGCAGGTTATATATATTCAGATATGCTTGGTATATATATTCAGATATGCTTGGAGATAGGTGTTTTTGAAATTACCTAAAAAGAGTGTGTTGGAAAGCCACGAATCCAGGAAACCTGTATTATAGGTTTACTTTACTAGCCTCTGGGATAGAAATCAAGGCCCATGGAAGGTAAAATTTTTTTTTAAGAATAAATAAATAAATGTGTGTATTTAATTGTATGTATTCTCAAATGTTAGTGTCGATCTTTCCTCTTACAAGTGTCATCCAGCTTTTAATCCTTTATATCTAGTGATACATATCACATCTCATTGAGTTTTGATTGTGTAGTTTACCATTTTTATGTTGTATGTCTCCAGGCCTACTTAAATTGAGGGAATATTAAAAGGGAGTATTTGCAGTATGACTATATGACTCTAAGTAGCCTAGTCTCTTAATAGCTTTCTTTGCCTTTTATCAATAAATAAAAGCTTTCCTTGCTTGCACATTGACCTTTTGGTTTATCCTAGCAAAAGAGAAGAATGATATTTTATGAGAGTAATGAATATAGGATACCTTTATCTGAGTTCTCTGCATTTTGGTGTTCTTATATATCCTTGCTGTATTTCAGTGTGATTGGCTCTTTAGAAATTTTAGCAAATTAGTTTGAGCACACCTGATATTTGTGTTATTGAATCTTTAAGATTTTGGAAGGAGGAGTATGTGACAGCTAATTTGTGAAGTAGAAATGAAGTGATTGTCTTTAGTATTTTTTTTTTTTTTTGGTAGCATTTGATATTATACCATATTTCTTTTAGAAATTCTTCGCAAGATTTTCTGATTTTTATATTGTTGGCTTTCCTACCTCTTGGACCACACTTTTCCTTTCTTAATAACTCTTAAGTTTAAAAGTATATCGTTTATTCTTTCCCTAAGATCATATACATTCCCACAGTTTTTGCATAGAAGCAGATAGCGGATTATCCATAAAGCTCCATATCCTGAAGCACTGGTTCTGTGTATGAAAGCTCTTGCTCTGTCTGAACTCTCAATAACGTACAATTTTGAAAGGTATCCTCTTGGTCAATTGGGGAAGCCTGTTTTCTGCCAATTAAATCCTGGGAGTGGTAGGGAATTTTAAGGATCTTCTTGATAAATGACCTTCACTTTTTGGCTGAACAAACCTAGTCCTTTGGGTAAAATAAGAGAAAGTCAGATTCTTGGTTGAGATTTTCCAGTTCCACGTTAGGTCCTTTTTTTTTTTCCCATGAAAAGTGTTCTGCTGAAGCTATGGTTTGTTTTTTTTTTGGTCCTCTTTTTTTGCACGTTGAATTACTTAAAAAATGCAACCTGGTTGTTTTATTTAAAAGAGGATTTTATAAATTCTGTGTTTTTAGATTTACTCACTGTACTGATTTCTGATTTTACTATTTTTTTGCATCCCACTTAATCCAGTTGGTTTTAGCTTCCTTCTGCTTGCAGTATGTTCTTTAATATTTCAGCAGAAGTCTGTTAATGGTAAGCTGCATTATATCTGCAAATATATTTATTTTGTCCTCATTCTTGGAAAGATAATTATTTGATTATAGAATTCTCTGATTGTTATTTTCACTCAGTCCTTTTGAGGGTATTATGACTTTTAATTGTTGCTGTGAGAAGTCTGTTCTCTAATTATTGTTGCTTTGTAATTAATTTTTTTCTGGTTTCTTAAAAGCAATCCCTGCATTCCTAAATTTTTGGTACTTTGCAGCTCTGTTCACTTTGTGTCCAGATGTGGCTGTGTTTTATTTATCCTGCTTAGAAGCCTTGTTTCTAGAATATAATCATCATTGTTCTTTATTCTAGAAAGTTATCCATCATTTTCTTTTCCGTTATTCTCTTTAGCCTTCTCTGGAATTCCTGTTTGATGTATGTGGACCACCTGATTTTATGCTCCATGCCCCTTAATCTTGCTTTCATATCTTCTCTCACTTTATCTCTCTGGGCTTGTGGTTATTTTTTGCACCTGCCTTCTAGATAATTCTTTGTTCAGCTGTGCCTAATTTTGCAGCTTAGTATCAGTGGTTGTGTTTTGCTTTTGTAGAATTTCTTTACGCCCTTCATTTAAAACTTACTATGAGATCGTTACCCTACATAAAAGAAGAAATATTGTATCAATAATATTAGACTTACAAAATGTTAGAAAAATAGTTGATAGTTCTTGTATAACTTTTACCTGCATGCACAGTCCTTCAGTCTTGTCTAATTCTCTGTGACCTTCATGGGCTGTAACCTCCCAGGCTCCTCTGTCCTTGGGATTTTCCTGGCAGGAGTTCTGGAGTGGGTTGTCATTTCTTCTCCAGGGGATCATCCTGACCTAGGGATCGAACTTGAATCTCCTGTGGCTTCTGCATTGACAGGTGGATTCTTTATCCCTGAGCCACTTAGGAAACCCATAATCTTTACCTTGCTTCCCTTAATATTATATTTTGTGTAATCATAGAAGAGTTATCTAGATCAGGAAATTAATACAATATGGTTAACTGATCTCTAGACCATAATTGAGTTTCTCTAATTTTCCCACAAGGGTCCTTTTTGTGGTCGAGGGTTCCGTGTTGCATTTAGTTGTTATTTCCTTAGTCTGTTCTAATCTGGGACATTTTACCAGTCTTTGTCTTCATAACCATGACCTTTTGAAGGTTACTAAGGCCAATCAGTGGGAGAAGGCAATGGCCACCCCACTCCAGTACTGTTGCCCGGAGAATCCCGTGGATGGAGGAACCTGGTAAGCTGCAGTCCATGGGGTTGCTAAGAGTCAGACACTACTGAGCGACTTCACTTTCACTTTCCACTTTCATGCATTGGAGAAGGAAATGGCAGTCCACTCCAGTGTTCTTCCCTGGAGAATCCCATGGATGGAGAAGCCTGGTAGGCTGCAGTCCATGGGGTCGCACAGAGTCGGACATGACTGAAGCAACTTAGCAGCAGCAAGGCCAGTCAGTTTGCAGAATGTCCTTCATTTAGGATTTGTCTGAGGTTTTCCTTTGATCAGTTATAGGTTTTTGGCGTAGCAGAGGTCACGTGACGTCCTCCCCTCAGGGCATCGTATCAGCAGATATGTGATGTGGATACTGATGATGTATTATTTGATCCCTTGGTTATAGCTTTCTCTGCCAGGTTTTGTGTGTGTGTTTACATTTTCCCCTCTTATAATAACTACCTGAAACTGTGCAGCTATCTTGCTTCTTATCATACAGCTACAGCCTGCGTCCTCAGTCATGTCTGACTCTTTGTGACCCCATGAACTGTAGCCCGCCAGGCTCCCCTGTACATGGAATTTTCTAGGGAAGGATACTGGAGTGGGTTGTCATTTCCTCCTCCAAGGGATCTTCCTGACCCAGAGATCGAACCCACATAAGCTCGAACCCACATCTACAAAGTCTCCTGCGTTGGTAGACGGATCCTTTAGTACTGAGCCACGTGAGAAGTCCGCTTCTTACATTACTTTTAAGCAACCTTTGTTCGTTTTTGCTTGCAACAATTAATACTGTGGTTTTCTGCCAAATGGTGATATTTGCAGTTCCATTGTTCCTCTTAAACATGCATTATTAGTTAGAATTCTACCTTAAGGAAGAACTGTCCTGTCTTTCCTACTTAGGTATTTAGCCAATAATTTATATGAATATGGACTCGGGGCATTTGTTTATTCTATAAGTTATAATCCATTACTGTCTTTTTCTTGCTCAGGTTGTCCTAGATTTTGCCATTGGGAGTTCCTTCAGGTTTGCTCCTGTGTTCTTTTGACAGGCCCTCATCATTTTTAAACACTTATTTACTATCTGCAAAGCACAAGATGTTCCACATTCATCCTGTCCTTTTGCTTCACCCTTTGACTCAACCCTTTCTCCAAGGAGCTCTGTCTCCTTTATTGGAAGATGGTATTGAGGAACTAAGATCTGGGAGCTGGATGTGTTCACACTGGATTTTCATTGCAGTGAATAGTTGAGAGATACATGTAGGAAGTACATGTGTGTGTGTATATATATATACACCTAGTTCGTGTGTGTGTATCTGTATCTACATATTAAAAAAATGAGCTTGTGTTTATCTCCAATTCCAACCCACCACTTACAAAATTATGTTACAGTCTTCTCCCCTTTCTCCCCCAAACCTTTTCTTTATTATTCCAGTTTATGATAGTGAGAAACGGGGTTCTCATTGTCCACAATGTATTTTATTTCCTCAATCCTAGTGTACAAATTTCAGAATTGCCAACCTGTACTCTTGTGAGAAACAAATTTTTTGTCTGGAATACACTACTGTGAAAATCCTGTCAGTCAGAATGCTGTCTTCCAAATGTATTTAGGTAAATTTTCCTTCCCACCAGTTGCAGTGTGGCATTTGTAATATATTACTGTTTGTGTTCCGTTTGGAATATCTGCCTGTATCCTGGTTGATTTTAATTATCAATTTATTTTTGGGTTGTGTGAAGCAATTGCCATGTTTCCTAGAGCTAGAAATAATACAAAAAGCTTTAACTCAGTAGCGTCCTTCCTCCTGATCCTTCTGCGATGGTCCCATTTCCCCTTTCTTTCCAGCTTGTCCCTCCCCATTTACCCCCTAGGATATCTTATTATTATTTATTTCTAGTTTTATTATTTAATTGAATTCCTTTTTGTACAGATGAGCTGATACATATAAATTTTTTAATATTTTTTTTTTACATGAAAGAGGAACATACTAAAGATGCTCTCTTGCACTTTGTTTTTTAACTAACAGCGGAGAAGGCAATGGCACCCCACTCCAGTACTCTTGCCTGGAAAAGCCCATGGATGGAGGAGCCTGGTAGGCAGCAGTCCATGGGGTCGCTAAGAGTCTGATACGACTGAGCGACTTCACTTTCACTTTTCACTTTCACGCATTGGAGAAGGAAATGGCAACCCACTCTAGTGTTCTTGCCTGGAGAATCCCAGGGATGGAGGAGCCTGGTGGGCTGCCATCTATGGGGTCGCACAGAGTCAGACACGACTAAAGCGACTTAGCAGCAGTAGCAGCAGCAGTATCCTGAATATCACTCCATATCACTTCATAGAGATCCTCCTTGTTTTTTTTGTTGTTTGTTTGTTTTGGCGACTGCCTAGTATTCCATTGTGTGATTATAGCATAATGTATTCAGCTGCTCTCCTGTTTTGTTAGCTGAGGTGTTTTAAAGCAAATCCACACAGTGACATTTCACTCTGAAAAGTGGGTATTTTCCTCCATAACCACAATACCATCTTCTTCCACGCACCCCAAATGAACAAGTCTTTAATATTATGGATGACTCAGTCCATATTCTGATATCTGTCATAGCCTCATAAATGCTATTTTATAGTTGGTATACTTGAATTAGGATTTAAAACAAGGTTCACAGATTGCACTTGATGATGTCTCTTAAGTTTCTCTGGAATAGTCCCTCCCTATCTATTTTTTTCTCATGCTTTTATTGAGAAGGTTCTGTAGTTGTTTTGTAGAATGTTACGGATTTGGGGTTTTCTAAGAGGTACTTGGGCTGTTTGATTTATTTTTACTCCTTTACGTTTCTTATAAAAATTAAAGTTTATGATAGACTTGGTTAGCGAATTCAGTTTCTTGGCACAAGTGCTTCATAGGTAGTATTAAGTACTTTATCACATCAGAAAGCGCATGGTATTTTGTTCTACCTGTAGCGATGTTAAGATGGCTCAATAGATGATGAAAGTTTGTATTTTTATTATAATATTGAGCTTTTCCTTTTATATCATTCAAGTAATCTGTGGAATGATCCTTTTGTACAAGGCCAATATCCAGTTCCTTGTCTACTGATTATTTTAACATCCACTGATTATCACTTCTTGTTTTGTTAAGGATGTCTGTTACTTTTTTATGATGTCTGTCCCATGTGGTTTAGTCTGTCTTTTATGTGTTTTGGTAATTTAAAATAGTTATAGTCTCTATCCAGATTATTCAGTTGTCTAAAGTTCTTAGAAATCCACTTCTGTTCTTTGTTAAATTTCCTGATTCTTAAGGTGAACTGTTTCCTTAGGTGTTTTATAGTTTTAAATTGTGAGTTGGCTTCCTTTTCCGGTAAGCGGCCTGAGGTGACCCCTAAAAATGGTGCGCTATTCACTTGAAGAAAACCCCACAAAATCATGCAAATCAAGAGGTTCAAATCTTCGTATTCGCTTTAAGAGCACTCATGAAACTGCCCAGGCCATAAAGGGTATGCATATCTGGAAAGCCACCAAGTATCTGAAGGATGTCACTTTAAAGAAGCAGTGTGTGCCATTCTGTCGTTACAACGGTGGAGTTGGTAGGTGTGCACAGGCCAAACAGAGGGGCTGGACGCAGCGTTGGTGGCCCAAAAAGAGTGCTGAATTTTTACTACGCATGCTCAAAAATGCAGAGAGTCATGCTGAACTTAAGGGCTTAGATGTAGATTCTCTGGTCATTGAGCACATCCAGGTGAACAAAGCCCCCAAGATGCGGCGCAGGACTTACAGAGCTCACGGTCGGATCAACCCCTACATGAGCTCTCCCTGCCACATTGAGATGAGATGAAAAAGAACAGATTGTTCCTAAACCAGAAGAGGAGGTTGCACAGAAGAAAAAGATATCCCAGAAGAAACTGAAGAAACAAAAACTTAGGGCCCGGGAATAAATGCCACAAAAAATAAACGCAAATAAAAGTTAAAAAAAATAAAATAAATTGTGAGTTGATCTTCAGAGGGGTTGTTTGTGTGAATCCTGAATGGCTTCAGGTAGAGGGTCGTGAAAAACAAAAGTTTGTTTTTGCCATGCACACTACAGGTGTTTCCAGAGACCACTTTATTTTTAAACTGAAGTATAACTTAGATGTACTAAAATGCACAGGTTTTCTGTGTTGTTTTGATGTACGTAGGTACTTGTATTACCACCCAGTTCAAACAGAGATGATTTTTTTATTTAATTTTGGAGTTAGGAGTTCCCGTACAGTGTAGATAGAATAAATTCAGACGCTTAAACCTATGTGAGGGCATTGTGATTACAGATTTTGGTGGTTTTTCCTACCTTTTCAGAGCTTAGGCCAAGGCAGAAAATTTCTCCTACCAGTGGCAGGTTTCTGTACTTGATCGTTCCCTGAAGGTCTGTGCTTTGTGCAAAAATCTCAGTTATAACACAGCGCTTGCTTCTTGTGTGTCAGGGCCTTATTTTCCTTTTCGCCATTGAGACAGCAGTTTCTGAGTTGAGAATGTCCTTCAGAGTGGCCGTAGCATCAAGCGTCTACTGCTTTGTTGTTGTTGTTGAGTTGCTAAGTACTTCTTTTTACTTCCCTATTAACTTTTGGCTCTTCAGAGATTTGATTTCCCCTGCTTTCATACCTTAGTTGTACTTTTAAAGTAGTGTTTATGTAATTTTTTTTTTATAGACACACATATATATGTATCAAGTCCATTTGACCAATTATAACACACCGTAAGCTACTCAGTGACTGAGTAGCTTATAACAACAGAGATTTTGCTGCTTACAGTTCTGGAGGCTGGAAAGTCCAAAGTCAAGGTGCCAGCTTGGTCCTCTTCTGGTGAGGGCCCTCCTCCTGGTTCATGCACCTTCCTTCTGTGTCCTCGTGGTGGAAGAGCCTAGGGGATCTCTCTTTTATAAGGCACTAATCCCACTCCTGATCGCTCTGCCCTTAAAGCGAAGCACCTCCCAGAGGCCCCACATTCTAATAGTATCATCTTTGAGGATTTCAACATAGGAATTATGAAGAAACATAAACATTCAGACCATAGCAATGTATAAATCAAAAGGCTTGCCACTGATTCTAGGAAAAGGAAGGTTTTCTGGTTATGTTGTTAATAAACTACCAGAAATAGAAACTCTAACTTTTATGTTTTTAAATATTACCTTTTCTTCTTGGGAATATATGTGCATGATAGTTGGGCATTATTCATACTTAGTAATACCTGTGTTAATGACTTCTTTTAATTATAGGTAGGATTATATAAGTAACTTCAAGGATCATGGAGTGATTTATGACCTAATATAGATCTGGTTCACTTAGTTTTTATGACTCAATTCTAAATGTTGTCTTAATTAGCCACCTTTGTATGTAATTACATCTTGTAAAGGATGAAAATTTATCCCTTCTGTTTAGCTTTATTGAAAGTGAACATTTCTAAGTATTTTTGTTAGGGGAAGCTGGATTCAGATTAAGTATACATGCTAGATTAGGAGTTTGTGAATATTTTGGAAAATTTATTGTTTTTTCCTTACATAATCTTAGAAGTTACATGCTTGGGATTGTAATAAATTTGTATAAAATGGCTGCTGTCTAGTCTGATTGACATTTGAGATATTTTTATTTTATTGGCATAAGAAATTTTGGTATCTTGAAAAGTCAGTGTTTACTTCCATTAGTTATTTCCTAATTAAACCCTGTCTTCTACCCTTCACTCCATTTAAAAATTACTTTCCAGAAAGCATTGCAAATGGGTATGATGCCAGATACAGCAGTAAAAGTACATTTGTGTGGAAACTAGTGACCATAACAACCTAGTAGTGGTTTGCATGATTTTTGATGGATAGCAGATGTCCATACTACTGCAAAGTGGAATTGCAACCACATATATTTAGTTCTTCAGTGTCAAGTAAATACGTTTATATTCTCTTAATTCAAAGCCAAGATAGAACCCATAAGCCAAAATAAGAGGCCAAATAGGCTACATAATTGAAAAGTTAGTGATAATTGTTGCTGAAGAAAGATTTCTCTTATATGAATGAGCCTGTTACTTGGCTTTTATGAATCCATGGGAGATACTTATCAAACACTTAACATATTTCCTAGAGAATACTTTAGGTATCCTTTTGGCTTTTAAATATGATGCTGATAAAAAAGTGTTTGCAGAATATATTACACAGCTAGTTAAATTTAGCAGCTTTACTGTTAAGTGCTTTTAGGTAACCCTAGGTTACTAAGCCAGGTTAACTGTCCAAACAAAAACAAAACAAGCGAAACCAAACTGACTAGTTAATATGTGTACCCCAATTATTTTTTATTTTTGGAAAGAGTCCAAAATAAAATGAGGTAGTCCAGGAGTTTACCTAATAGTCTAATTTTTAGGCAGCTGGGTTAAGGGTGGAGGTTTTCAGGCCCCAGTGTTAAATATTATTCATTCTGATAATAGAAACTGTTTATATCATATCCTCCAGATAATCTGGAGAATGTTTTTTTCCTTCTACTTCAGGAATTTTCTTTTTTCTCTGCATCATGAAGTCTCTAGTCTGCTAGCAGTCTTGATGTTCTCCATTCTACTAGCTGATCTTTAGATAAAAAGTTTATGCCTTTCTTTTACTGGCTGGTGCCCACCCCGCTTTAAGGAGTAGCTGTCTTAGAAGAAGTAGCCTCTAAATATTGTTCTTTATTAAATCTAATGCCTTTATTAAATCTAGTATTTATGACATTCAAGCTTTTAGAAGGTACCCTTTACTATATTAACCTAATTTCTTCATATTGTTTTATGCAGCTTAATAGAACAAGAGTCGGTATTCATGTTACATATTTTAGTCCTGGAAATGACATTCCCTCACCTCTCCAATGCAGATACAATTCTTGATGGCTTATTTGGCATTCATTACCCCCATGATGCTTTCTGTTGGCAGCTGTCTTCTAGCTGTGTAAAGTTTCTGGGAATTTTGAAGTCAGAATCATCTTGAAAAACAACAAACTTGTAAAGGGTTCAATTTTGTTTTAAATTATATACTATATAATTAATGTGAAAAATCATAAAGTTAAAACTGGTAAATTTTAAATCTCTTTTGTAGACTTTACTTGGAATTTTTCTAAGTTATACAATATTTCTGATACATAAAATAAACCTTAAGTTTCTTCCAGTACCTAGAATACTAGAGTCTGTTATATTTATAGAGATATTGTATATTTATGCCATGTCTGGATCACATATATTTGAAAGCAGAGCATACTAGTCTTGTGTTGCATTTGTACTAAGGGATGTAAATTGATACTCATTTAACAGTGTTAAAATGTTGTAGCTCGAACTTTGTCCCCTCACCTGGACCAAATAATGCTCTTAGATAATCAAACTCAAAATACAGAGTAGTAAATCCTCTGTATCTACTTTGGATAGAGAGGATACTTTGATTTTGGAGGAAAATACCAGTGGGTTGCTTCCCCTTCTCCCCCAAGGATTTTTCTCCTCCCCTCATGTTGAATGATGAGTTTGGGTTACAGAAATGCAATTCCTGGTGACGAGATCAGCTGTTGTAGCTGTCCAACATCACATACCTGTGCAAAGGTCTTGAGCACAGAGCTCAATAGCTTCCATTCATTTGAATCAGCTTCAGTGCTTCATCCCCAAGTGCCGTGAATGCTGCTTTCCTGGCTCGCTAGGGCCCATTGCCATTTTTTCCCTGCACTCCCTGGAGAAGGACAAAGTTTCATAAAGCACATTCTGAGGCTGAAACCCAGGAAAAACTGTATTCAGAAGAAGAAGCATCAGAGAGCCTCATTCTGCAGAAAGGTCACTGCATTGACTGGAGACATTTTAGGAATGACATTTAATGTCTTTAATCTCTCTCTCTTATTCTTTCTTTTGGTTACATAATTTAGCTGCTTTTGGGGAAATGCACAGAATCAAGATTTGGTACCAGTCTTAACACTAAAAATGAGTACCAGGGTTTATAGAACAGTAAACTGAAGCAGAAACAGCTCTGCCTTTTTTTAAAAAAAAAATAGACTTTATTTTTATAGCTGTTTTAGGTTCACAGCAGAATTGAGTGGGACATATATTCCTAATTTCTATACCTTACATTACTGCTGTCCTTTGTTTCACACACAGACACACATATATAAAATTATCAAATACATTGTTGCTGCTGTTATTTTGAACAAATTGCTGTTTGATCAATTAAGAATAAGTAAAATGAAAAGAAAGAAAAGTTTTTTTGATATTAATTTATTCCTTCTCTAATATGCTTCGTTTTTTAAAGATATAGATCTGAGTTTCTTACCTGTATCATTTTCCTTCTCTCTGAAAGAATGTCTTTTCTTACAAAGTAGGTCTCTAGATAATGAATTCCCTAAAGTTTTGTTTGTCTGAGAAAGTCTTTATTTCTCCTTTACTTTTGAAGGATAATTTTGCAGGGTACAGAGTTCTAGATTGGTAGGTTTTCCCCTCTCAATTCATTATTTCTGCTTGCTCTTCTCTGAGGTTCTTGAGTGTGTGGTTTGGTATCTGATACTAATTTGGGAAAATTCTAAGTTAATAGAATTTTCTTCAAATTAGAATATGTTTCAAGTAATTCTTCTTCTTTTCTTTCTAGAATTCCTGTTATGCATATGGGTATGAAAGTGAAAGGCAAAACTTAACCAGTCACGTCCGACTCTTTGAGACCCCATGGACTATACAGTTCATGAAATTCTCCAGGCCAGAATACTGGAGTGGGTAGCTGTTCCCTTCTCCAGGGGATCTTCCCAACCCAGGTGTTGAACCTAGATCTCCCGCATTGCAGGTGGATTCTTTACCAGCTGAGCCACCTATGATACACCTTTTGTAGCTGTCCCACGGTTCTGGAATATTGTATTCTATTCCCCCCAGCCCCCTCAGTCTTTTTATTCTTTCTCTGCTTTTTAGCTTGGAAATCTGTATGGACATTTCACAAATGCAGAGATTCTTTCTTCAGCTCTGTCCAGTCTACTAATGAGCCCATTGAAGACACTTGTTTCTGTTACAGTGTTTTTGATCTCCAGTGATTCTTTCTGGGTCTTTCTTAGAATTTTTCTGGTTATTCTGTCTGTCCTTGCATGCTGCCTTTTTTTTTTCTTTCCATTTGAGTCCTTAGCATATTATTCATGGTTGTTTCTAATTCCTGGCCTAATAATTCCAACATTGCTGCCATATCTAAGTCTGGTTCTGATGCTTGCTTTGTCTGTTCAATCTTTTTTTCCCTTTTAGTAAGACTTACAATTTTTTTGTTGAAAACTGAACATTATATACTGGGCAAAAAGAACTGCAGTAAATAAGTATTTAGTAATGTGTTGAATGTGGTCCACTGGAGAAGGGAATGGCAAACCACTTCAATATTCTTGCCTTGAGAACCCCATGAACAGTATGAAAAGGCAAAATGATAGAATACTGAAAGAGGAACTCCCCAGGTCAGTAGGTGCCCAGTATGCTACTGGAAATCAGTGGAGAAATAATTCCAGAAAGAATGAAGGGATGGAGCTAAAGCAAAAACAATACCCAGTTGTGGATGTGACTGGTGATAGAAGCAAGGTCCGATGCTGTAAAGAGCAATAGTGCATAGGAACCTGGAATGTCAGGTCCATGAATCAAGGCAAATTGGAAGTGGTCAAACAAGAGATGGCAAGAATGAATGTAGACATTCTAGGAATCGGCGAACTACAATGGACTGGAATGGGTGAATTTAACTCAGATGACCATTATATCTACTACTGCGGGCAGGAATCCCTCAGAAGAAATGGAGTAGCCATCATGGTCAACAAAAGAGTCCGAAATGCAGTACTTGGATGCAATCTCAAAAATGACAGAATGATCTCTGTTCGTTTCCAAGGCAAACCATTCAGTATCACAGTAATCCAAGTCTATGCCCCAACCAGTAACTCTGAAGAAGCTGAAGTTGAACAGTTCTATGAAGACCTACAAGATCTTTTAGAACTAACACCCCCAAAAGATGTTCTTTTCATTATAGGGGACTGGAATGCAAAAGTAGAAAGTCAAGAAACACCTGGAGTAACAGGGAAATTTGGCCTTGGAATACGGAATGAAGCAGGGCATAATAGAGTTTTGCCGAGAGAACGCACTGGTCATAGCAAACACCCTCTTCCAACAACAAAGACTCTACACATGGACATCACCAGATGGTCAACACCGGAATCAGGTTGATTATATTCTTTGCAGCCAAAGATGGAGAAGCTCGATACAGTCAACAAAAAGAAGACCAGGAGCTGACTGTGGCTCAGATCATGAGCTCCTTATTGCCAAATTCAGACTGAAATTGAAGAAAGTAGGGAAAACCACTAGACCATTCAGGTATTACCTAAATCAAATCCCTTATGATTATACAGTGGAAGTGAGAAATAGATTTAAGGGACTAGATCTGATAGAGTACCTGATGAACTATGGATGGAGGTTCGTGACATTGTACAGGAGACAGGGATCAAAGACCAGCCCCATGGAAAAGAAATGCAAAAAAGCAAAATGGCTGTCTGGGGAGGCCTTACAAATAGCTGAGAAAAGAAGAGAAGCGAAAAGCAAAGGAGAAAAGGAAAGATATGAGCATCTGAATGCCGAGTTCCAAAGAATAGCAAGAAGAGATAAGAAAGCCTTCCTCAGCGATCAATGCAAAGAAATAGAGGAAAACAACAGAATGGGAACGACTAGAGATCTCTTCAAGAAAATTAGAGATACCAAGGGAACATTTCATGCAAATATGGGCTTGATAAAGGACAGAAATGGTATGGACCTAACAGAAGCAGAAGATATTAAGAAGAGGTGGCAAGAATACACAGAAGAACTGTACAAAAAAGATCTTCACGACCCAGATAATCACGATGGTGTGATCACTCACCTAGAGTCAGATATCCTGGAATGTGAAGTTAAGTGGGCCTTAGAAAGCATCATTACGAACAAAGCTGGTGGTGATGGAATTCCAGTTGAGCTATTTCAAGTCCTGAAAGATGATGCTGCAAAAGTGCTGCAATCAATATGCCAGCCAATTTGGAAAACTCAGCAGTGGCCACAGGACTGGAAAAGGTCAGTTTTCATTCCAATCCCAAAGAAAGGCAATGCCAAAGAATGCTCAAACTACTGCACAATTGCAGTCATCTCACACGCTAGTAAAGTAATGCTCAAAATTCTCCAAGCCAGGCTTCAGCAGTACGTGAACTGTGAACTTCCAGATGTTCAAGCTGGTTTTAGAAAAGGCAGAGGAACCAGAGACCAAATTGCCAACATCCGCTGGATCATCGAAAAAACAAGAGAGTTCCAGAAAAACATCTATTTCTGCTTTATTGACTATGCCAAAGCCTTTGACTGTGTAGATCACAATAAACTGTGGAAAATTCTTCAAGAGATGGGAATACCAGACCACCTGACCTGCCTCTTGAGAAATCTGTATGCAGGTCAGGAAGCAACAGTTTGAACTGGACATGGAACAAAAGACTGGTTCCAAATAGGAAAAGGAGTATGTCAAGGCTGTATATTGTCACCCTGCTTATTTAACTTATATGCAGAGTACATCATGAGAAACGCTGGGCTGGAAGAAGCACAAGATGGAATCAAGATTGGTGGGAGAAATATCAATAACCTCAGATATGCAGATGACACCACCCTTATGGCAGAAAGTGAAGAGGAACTAAAGAGCCTCTTGATGAAAGTGAAAGAGGAGAGTGAAAAAGTTGGCTTAAAGCTCAACATTCAGAAAACGAAGATCATGGCATCTGGTCCCATCACTTCATGGGAAATAGATGGGGAAACAGTGGAAACAGTGTCAGACTTTATTTTGGGGGGCTCCAAAATCACTGCAGATGGTGACTGCAGCCATGAAATTAAAAGACGCTTGCTCCTTGGAAGAAAAGTTATGAACAACCTAGATAGTATATTGAAAAGCAGAGACATTACTTTGCCAACAAATGTCCGTCTAGTCAAGGCTATGGCTTTTCCTGTGGGCATGTATGGATGTGAGAGTTGGACTGTGAAGAAAGCTAAGTGCCGCAGAATTGATGCTTTTGAACTGTGGTGTTGGAGAAGACTCTTGAGAGTCCCTTGGACTGCACAGAGATCCAACCAGTCCATTCTGAAGGAGATCAGCCCTGGGATTTCTTTGGAGGGAATGATGCTAAAGCTGAAACTCCAGTACTTTGGCCACCTCATGTGAAGAGTTGACTCATTGGGAAAGACTCTGATGCTGGGAGGGATTGGGGGCAGGAGGAGAAGGGGAGGACAGAGGATGAGATGGCTGGATGGCATCACTGACTCGATGGACGTGAGTCTCAGTGAACTCCGGGAGTTGGTGATGGACAGGGAGGCCTGGCGTGCTGTGATTCATGGGGTTACAGAGTCGGACATGACTGAGAGACTGAACTGAACTGAATGTGTTGAAGTGTTAGGAGAGGGAATGTGTTCTATAGTTCTGAGTAGGTCTTGGTCTTTTAGTGAGTCTTTTAGTTGCTGGGCTGGTAGCGCCATAAATACATCTCAGATGTTTTTCATCCCCTTAGGAGCAGCAGAGGGTGCTGAGTTTGGTTTTTCCTTCTCTCAGGTCTGGAAGGCTCTGATGAAGCACCCAATTGATTGGGATAGTCTCTCTCGATCTTGAGGGCAGGCCTTGTTAAGAAGAATAGAATACTGATGTAGTTCAAAAGTTATTATTTTTGTCTTGGCCGTTGCTGGAAGGGTGAGAGTTTCTTTGGTCGCTTTGGTCTTCACAGTGAGCACCTGGCAGAGTTGCTGGAGGAGGACTCTCCAGAGTGTGAGGCTCACCTCGTGACTGCCGCTCTGGAGTTTTTGAGGTTTGTTTATACCAAGCCTGTAGCAACTCATCAGTTAACAGTTTAGATTTCACTGCCCTGGTTCTGGTTCCCACGTAGGTTTCTCCTTTCGGGTTTCTGCCCTGCTAAGTTATTAGTCTCTGTATCTGCTTGTCTCTCCAATTTTTGGATCAGCAGTTTGTTCTGTAACCCAGTTCTCTGATGGTTCTAAGAATTGTTGACATTTTTTTCAGTTTGTTCAGGTTTTTGTTTGTCATTAGGATGGAGTGATGAGTTCTAAGCTTCTTACATGCTGTACCAGAAATTGAAAGTTAGGACTTTGCTTTTTTGTTTTAAAAATCCAAATACATAAATCTTAAGTAATACAGTATTTATTAACTAGAAGAATGTTACCTAATATAATCTAGAGTCTTAATTTTGCTAGATGAGTTTCAGACATGTTCAGGAATTTTAATTTGGATTGGGGCAGACATCCAGGGAATAGAACCTATATGCTTTTATATCTTATTTATATCCTTAGTCTTGGTCTAGTTTCCTAATCCATTGATAATGGGTCTGTTGATAACTTTCTTTATTACATACTGTTTGTCTACAGTAAACATACTTTTAGACTAGACTGACTTTAAGAATCCTTATGCTGAGACTGAACTAAGGAAGTGAACTCATCTCAGTGAATATCATCTCAGTTTATATGTAAGAAAACCAAAGTGGAAATGAAAGCAGTGAAATGGATTCATAACTTTTATTTTTATTATTATTATTATTTTTTTTACTTTACTGTATTGTATTGGTTTTGCCATACATCAACATGCATCTGCCACGGGTGTACACGTGTTCCCCATCCTGAACCCCCCTCCCACCTCCCTCCCCTATAAATGTCTTTTAAAGTTTTCATTAATCTATTAATGATAGAGGCTTAAGTGAAACTCTCAGAACTTGGATGTAAAATAAAATATGAAATCTGTTTTCTTACAACTCTGTAACATTTTCCTTTGAAGCCTAATCATGAGCAGACAACTGTTTGTAGTCTGAAAGTAAGTTTTCTGAAATGTCTCCTCCTAGAGTGAAAACAGTGGTATATAGATGGAGATAAGCCTGCAATATGGAGACTCTGTACTTTGTTTAGTAGAATTAAAGAGGACTCTGGAAATTTGTGTGTTTGCCTGAAGAATAAGTAGTAAAATTGTAAGCTGTTGTATGTATATAGAAGATGAGAAGCATTATCAAAAAGAGCACACTGTTAATTTGTCAAAACTCATAGAACTCTACAGCAGAAAGAGAACCTTAACGTATGCAAATTAAAAAAAACAACAACCTTATAGGTGTTTGGAGGATCCCAGGATAAAATGCAGATAGAGCCAAACAAATCTAATTCTGTTAGAAACGTATGAAAAAAATCTGAATAGAATGGGGGAGGAAAGGGGCTCACCTACGTAACTTTGGAAATGCTTGGAACCTGTTAGACTGAAGGCAAAAGGAACTGCACATAAGTAGCGTCCTCAGGTTCATTATGTTTCTTTCCACAGAGGAATAGTTAACAATTCTGATTCTATACTAGAATTCACCAAGTCAGGAAGATAGGTGGTAGGTGGTGGGAACAAGGTTTCTCAGTGTTGGAGTAGGAGGTTACAGACAAGCAAGGGAAGGAGGCTACAGTGATCCATGTGGTCATGGATTAGAATTGGAGACATTAGTATGAGCTCACATTTAACTTAATGTCGATACAAGTATACATCATATATGAGTTTAGTTCATTAGCCTCAGAGCAATAAAAAACAAATTTCATTCTTAGAACGATTGGTTTTTTATAATCAAGGTGGGAGTAGTTGAAAAGTATATTGTAGCTAATATTTAGGTGTTTCCCTCAATACGTATTGTGGGATTTTTCACATCTTACAGAATTAGAGAGTCCTAAATCCAGACCTAAGTGTTGGCCAGTACTATTGCCATATTCTTGAATGATCTCTTGGAGATTTGTATTGATACAAATACAATCCCTTGATCACAGTTATGATCGTATGTTGCAGTATTTGTAGTTTTATATAAATTATTGTTAAATATATGTGATATGCTCCTTCCTTCTCTCTCTCTCATTCTCAGGGGGAAACAGCAACCGTGTTTGAATGGAGCTAATACTTGTATGTAATTTTCAGTTAAACAGTTTGTGGAAAGACTGTAGAATGGCCATTTCCTAGTCATTCTGGGAGGCTGAGATAAATGATATAGCGTGCATATAAAGATTTGGGAAAATTCAGGTTGAGTTTTTTCTTTTGATGAAAGGAAGGGTTTGATTGAATGAAATGACTGGGGAAATATTTCTTTAAATCCTTGGAGTGTCTTTATAATTTTTATGCTTGGCTAATGGCATGAATACTTAACCACATTTTTGGGAAGAATGATTTAAAATATTTTATCTTGGTGTTGGACTGTGTCAGCTATAATTTTGGGTTCAGAAAATAGTCACAATATGATTGAAATTTAATGGATGGTTTTTCCAAATTAACCAAGGAGCATTTTGCCAAATGCTTTATAGATTTATCCTAGGAGTATTGCTTAGTGTTTTTTAGAGTTGTGTATACTACTATTACTATGTTTTACTATGTATTTTCTGATGTCACAAAAATACATATATAAGGAAAGATAATACTGTGGTTTCATTCTCTTATTACAACGCAAATTCTGATTTAGTAGTTTTGGATGGAGCCTGAGATTTTGCTGAGGCTGTTGGTCTGTGGACCACATTTACAAAGCGTTATTGCTGATGGTTCAGAAGCTCTTTTACAAAGCGTTATTGCTGATGGTTCAGAAGCTCTTTGTTGTTTACAAAAGTTTCTCTTTTTTTAATAAGGGTATAATGTTACATACAATAAAATTATCATATTTATTGTATGGTGTTATGAATTTTAACAAATGAATATAGTTGTGTACTGTTCAAGATGAACAAAGCTGGACCCTAGTTAAAATTGTAAGCACAGATTTTAATCAGTAATTTATTATTGCATTATGGAAGAGACTGCAGTGTGAATGGAACTGGACTTTTATTTGTACAGCAGTGACTTGGGGTTTTAAAGGAAGAATAATGCAATTGAGAAGGGATTAGTGGGGATTCATTGGAGTCAGGGAAGTGATAAATAACAAAAAACTGGAAGAGGAGCTTTTTGTTATTGGTTTATGTGAAACTACCTGGATTGGTTAATTGTTGCGCATCAGAAGCTCTCCCCATCCCACACATCCTGCCAGACAGAAGCAGCTCAGGTGTTTGCTGGAACAAACAGTAAATTCTTGCAGCTTTGAGTGTTTTCAGGCAGGTGCTCTAAGAGGAGCTGGGGCATCCTAAGGATGCAGCCATGAAACTGTGTTAGCATTTTATGCAAGTCTTTATCAGCCATAAAGACATAAGTCTTAATAGGCATAGTTGAGAAAGGACTCAGGAGCCGGCTAGAGTTTAAAGGCTTTGTCATATCACCGCCACAGTCAAACAGTCAAGATGTAGAACTGTTCTATCATCATCCTGCTCCCTGCCCCCGCACATTTCCACATGCTTTTTTGTACTTATGTTGTTGTCCCATCCTCAGCTCTTGGTAATTACTGATTTGTACTCTGTTCCTATTATTCTATCTTTTCCAGACTGTCATGTAAATGAAATGATGTAAATGAAACGATATAGATTTTTGAGACTGGCTTCTTTGACTCAGCATAATACATTTGAGATTCGTCTGTGTTGTTGTGAGTAGCCGTAGTTTTTGTTGTTTTTGTTGTAGCTGAGTGGTATCCTGTGATATTGATCTATTAGTTTGTCCATTAATCAGTTCAGGAATTTTTGAGTTGTTTCCAGTTTTGGTAATTACAAATCCATTGTAAACATTCATGTACAGGTGTTTGTGTGAACATTAGTTTTCATGTCTCTTCCTCCTCTTGGGTAATGCCTAGAAGTCAGATTGTTGGATTCTGTGGTAACTGTAGCATAACTTCATAAGAAATTGAAAATTTCCTGAAGTGGTTATATTGTATTTTATTCCCACTAGCAGTCTTTGAAAGTTTCAGTTGTTCTGCAGCCTCATCAGCATTTGTAATGTCAGTTTCCTTTGTGAAGTAAAAGTCGCTCAGTCGTGTCCGACTCTTTGTGACCCCGTGGACTATACAGTCTATGGAATTCTCCAGTCCATAATACTGGAGTGGACAGTCTTTCCCTTCTCCAGGGGGTCTTCCCAACCCAGGGATCGAACCTAGGTCTCCTACATTGCAGGCGAATTCTTTACCAGCTGAGCCACAAGGGAAGCCCAAGAATGCTGGAGTGGGTAGCCTGTCCCTTCTCCAGAGGATCTTCCTGACCCAGGAATTGAACCAGGATGTCCTGCATTGCAGGTGGATTCTTTACCAACTGAGCTATTCTTATATGTATATTGTGATCTCATTGTGGTTTTAATTTGTATTTCTCTAATAGCTAATGATGGTGAGCTTGTCTTTATATATTTAATGTTACTTGTATATCTTTGCTAGCAAGAATAACAAGGAGATTTTTGAGCATTACTTTACTAGCGTGTGAGATGAGTGCAATTGTGTGGTAGGCTGAGCATTCTATACTGCATTTCTTTGGGATTGGAATGAAAACTGACCTTTTCTAGTCCTGTGGCCACTGCTGAGTTTTCCAAATTTGCTGGCATATTGAGTGCAGCAATTTCACAGCATCATCTTTTAGAATTTGAAATAACTTAGCTGGAATTCCATCACCTCCACTAGCTTTGTTAGCATTGATGCTTCCTAGCGCCCACTGAACTTCGTACTCCAGGATGTCTGGCTCTAGGTGAGTGATCATACCATCGTGATTATCTGGGTCATGAAGATCGTTTTTGTATAGTTTTCCTGTGTATTCTTGCCACCTCTTCTTAATATCTTCTGCTTCTGTTAGGTCCATACCTTTTCTGTTCTTCGTTGTGCCCATCTTGGCATGAAATGTTCCCTTGGTATCTCTAATTTTTTGAAGAGATGTCTAGTCTTTCCCATTCTGTTGTTTTCCTCTATTTGTTTGCATTGATCACTGAGGAAGTGGCAACCTACTCCAGTATTCTTGCCTGGGAAATCCCTTGGATAGAGGAGCTTAGTAGGCTATAGTCCATGGGGTTGCAGAGAGTCAGACATGACTGAGCACGCACATGCAAACACACTTGCACACACACAGACACTAAATCTTGGAAACCTTTGCCTAATCTAGGGTCACAACAGTTTTCTCCGGTGTTTTCTTCTAGAAGGCTTAGATTTTACATTTAATTCTATGACCCATTTTGACTTAAAATTTGTGTATAACTTGTGATGTGATTGAAGTACATCTTTCAGCATGTAAATATCAAGTTGTTCTAGCATCATTTGTTGAAAAGACTGTCTTCCATTAAACTGTCTTTAAACCAAATACGTGAATCTGTTTCTGGACTCTGTTCATTTGATCTTTGCATCCATTGTTTTGTCAATAGCATGCTCTCTCGACTACTGTAGTCAAGATAGTAAGTCTTGAAAACAGTTATTATGAGTTCTCCAAGATGGTTTTCATTTTCAGAATTGTTGTGGCAACTCTAGTCTTTGATATTTTGAATGAATATTAGTATCAGCTTGTCAAACTCTAATTAAATCTTATTGGAATTTTGATTGTAAATCCCAGTTCGTTTTGGGAGAATTGACATATTAACCACCATCCATGAACATAGATTATCTTTATTTAGGTCTTTGATTTTTTTATCCCTATTTTGTAGTTTTCAGCACATAGGTCATACACATTATTGCATTTTTACCAAAAAATTTTATGTTTTATGATTCTACTGTAAATGATACTATTTAGAAATTTTAATTTCCAATTGTTCATTGCTTTTGTATAGATAAATTGATTTTTATATTAACTTTCTATTATGAGATCTTGCTCATCTCACATACTGAGTCTAGAGGTTTGAAACTTTTTATAGGGGTTTCCTTGGTGCCTCAGTGGTAAAGAACACATCTGCCAGTGCAGGGGATGCAGGTTTGATCCCTGGGTTGGGAAGATCCCCTTGAGGAGATGGCAGCCCATTCCAGTATTCTTGCTTGGGAAGTCCCATGGACAAAGGAGCCTGGCAGGCTACAGTCTATGGGGTCACAAAAAAGTTGGACATAACTTAGTGACTAAACAACGATTACCCTTCTTATATATTAGGTTGATCTGCTAAAATTTTGTTGAGCCTTTTTGTGTTTGTCTTCATGACAGATTCTGGTTTATAGGTTTTTTTCCTCTTGTCATGTTCAGATTTGGGGATCAGGGTCATGCTGACTTCATAAAATGCATTGGATATTTGTTTTTCCCTCCTGTTTTAGGGGCGAATTTGTGTCAAATTGGTATTTAGTCTTGAAATCATTGATGGAATTCACCAGTTCAGCCATCTAGACCGTCCTTGAGTTTTCTTTACTGGAAGACTTTAAATTGTGAAGCTCTTTTCTTTAATAGACATATTAAATGTTCATAGCTTTCATAGTTTGTGTCTTCAGTTTGTCAAACTTGGGGTAATTAAGTTGTAACTGATAGCTGTTTAATGTTTATCTGGTGTGTTGTATAGTTCCTTTGTTCCTGACATTAGTAGGAATGTGGCTTTTTTTTTTCTTGGTTATTTCAGGTTTTATCAAGTTTACTGATAGTTTCAAATGCCTTGGTTTTTTGTTTTATTGATTTTTTTTTTCTGTTTTCAATTGCATTGATTTATGTTATCTTTATTTCCTTCCTTACGCTTCAGTTTTAATTTTTTTCTAGTTCCTTAAGGTGGAAGCCTGGGTCATTGATTGAGAAACTTTATTCTTTTATAATATAAGCATTTAATCTTACTTTTCTTTGAACGTGTTTAGTTGCACCATATTATTTTGATACGATGTGTTTCTGGTTTCATTAGATTATAAACATTTTCTAATTTCCTTTATTTTGATTCTTATGAGAAGTTGGAGGAAATCCCCCAGACCACTCTCACTTTTGATACCAGATGCAAATTTGGAGTCCTCAAGACTACTCTTAGGTTCAGTTATTCACTAGAGAATTAGAATAACTCATAGAATCACTTGAAATTGTAATATGCCTGTTCTGGTTTATTTCAATTAAAGTATTCAAATAAGTCACCCAAAGGAAGAGAGCCTCCAGTTGTCTTCTCTCAGTGGAGTTATGTGACCTCATGCAGAGTAATGCAAATGAGAGAAGCTCACCTGAGGCCTATAGTGCAGTTTTTCTTGGGGCAGACAGTGTGCCTGCTTGACTGACCTTTTAGTCTCCTCCAGCCCCTCCAAAAGAGTGAGCTGATACTGAGTGGCCCAAAGCACCCACCATAAATCACATTGTTAGCATAGACTGTCTGTGCTGGCCCAGGGCTCCAGATAAGCAAAAGCACACTTACTGGGCAGGACAGTCCAGCAGTTTAGACATTACCTGCCAGTAGCTGAGGGCCAAAGAGAAGGTTAATAATTTGCTGCCTACATGTGTTCAGAAGAGTATATTAGTTAATTTTGAAATTTTAATGCTTATCTAGATGTCTTTCTCTTACTGAAATCAATTCTACATATTTGTGGCCAGAGAATATACTTGAATGAATTTAATTCTTTTTAGTTGCTCATGTCTTTGAATATTCCATATGTGCTTGAGAAGACTGTGTATTCTGTTTTGAGGTGTCTTCGTTTCGTGTACACTGACATATTTTTAAGTTATTTGGTCCTTCAAATTTTTATAGAATTTACCAGTAAATATTTGGGCTTTGTTTTCCCTGTTTCTCTCCCTCTGGAAAAGATGAACCACTCTTGTAGTGGGCTCTATTCGGGTTTTTAAAACTTTTATCTTGACACAGTTGTTTTTTTTAGCACATTTTTTTCCCCTTCACTTTTCTCTGTGGTGCTTTTCCTTTTTTTTTTTTAAACTTTAAGGATTTCTTCTCCCTTCTTTATGTTTCTTACACTTTCTTTGGCTTAGCTCTTTTTAACCTTTCAGCTTTTCCAGTTTAAACACCTTCAGTGTTGTCTTAAGGCTTCCTACGTGACTCAGTGGTAAAGAATCTGCCTACCAATGCAGGAGTTGCAGGAGACATGGGTTCGATCCCTGTCTCCTCTGGAGGAGGAAACGGCGACCTACTCCAGTATTCTTGCTGGAATAATCCAATGAACAGAGGACCCTGATGGCTACAGTCCATGAAGTCACAAAGAGTTGGACACGACTGAGCAACTGAGCACACATGAGTGCTGTTTTACCTGTACCTCATAGGTTTTATTGTCTGCATCTAATAATTTAGTATCTTGTCATAATTTCCACTAAGATTTATTTCTTTGAACTCTGTTATTTTAGAAATGTGATTTTTAATTTTCTGACATATATGGATTTTTTCCTTTAGTTATTATTTCTTGCTTAATTACATTGCAGTCATCCTGTGTGACGTGTATCAGTCATCTAACATTTAAGATTTGCATTATGGCCCAGTGTGTGGTTAGACTTTTAAAATAGTCCATGTGTGCTTGGAAAGATTGTACTACAGTTTTTGACTGCAGTGTTCTGGGCGTATTCATTAAATCAAGCATGTTTGTTGTGTTGTGTTGAAATCATCTGATTGGTTTATGATTGTTTGATTTATCTGTTGCTGAGAGAAATGTGTTAAAAATCTTGATCTGACAATTTCTATCTATCCATCTGCCTATTTTGCTTTTTAAAAGTGTGCTTTGAGGCTTTTTTGAAGTGTAGGTAGATAGATTATCTTCTTATATACTGCATACTATTATTTAGGGACTGACTTTATTACTAATGCATTCTGACTTAAGGTCTATTTTGTTTAGTTTTACTAACCACATGCAGTTTCTTTCAGTTCATTTTGCCTGATAAATAGTTCCCTGTTTTTAAATTTTCTGTGCTTTTGTTTTCCTGGTATTTCTTTTTTATGTAGCTTGTGGTTTGATTTTTAAGTTCATTACAGTTTGTCTTCTACTGAAGCTTTTAGGCCATTTGTGCTTATTATAGTTAATAATGTATTTGGATTAACTTCTCATATCTTATTTTGAGCTTTCTGTTTGTCCTGCCCATTTCTGTTTCTTCTTCTGTTCTTCTGTGGCTTCTTTTGTATTGATTACATTTTGTCATTCAGTTTCCCCCCTCTGCTCTCGTGCCAATTAATTGTATGCATTCTGTTCTTTTTGAAGTTACTCTGGGAATTATTCACATGTTATACTTATGAATTCTTAGTACACTTGACCTCTGGTTTTTACCTTCCTGTCTTATATAATGTCATTGCCATACATTTAAGTTCTGCTTCCATGTTTATAACTCACTAGACTTTGTTAAAATTTAGATTTATCATGTCATCTTGCACATTAGACCTTCAGTTGAGATAATTTTTCTGAATCTTTAGAATTTACATTAGTAAAGGTGTGTTGGTGGCTGGCTTTCTTCAGGTTTTGTCTGTCTGATATGCCCTTATTTCAAGTCAATAGATTTTTTTTTTTTTTTTTACCATGTTGATGGCAACATTCTCCTATCTGTTGGCATTCTTCATTGTTGAAATAATCTGTAGTTTTTCTTTTATTTATTTATTTATTTAAATTAATTTATTTTACTTTACAATATTGTACTGATTTTGCCATACATTGACTTGAATCTGCCACAGGTGTACACATGTTCCCCATCCTGAACCCCCCTCCCACCTCCCTCCCCATCCCATCCCTCTGGGTCATCCCAGTGCACCAGCCGCATGCACCCTGTATCATGCATCAAACCTGGACTGGTGATTCATTTCACATATGATATTATGCATGTTTCAATGCCATTCTCCCATATCATCCTGCCCTCGCCCTCTCCCAGAGTCCAAAAGACTGTTCAATACATCTGTGTCTCTTTTGCTGTCTCGCATACAGGGTTATCATTACCTTCTTTCTAAATTCCATATATATGCATTAATATACTGTATTGGTGTTTTTCTTTCTGGCTTACTTCACTCTGTATAATAGGTTCCAGTTTCATCCACCTCATTAGAACTGATTCAAATGTATTCTTTTTAATGGCTGAGTAATATTCCATTGTATATATGTACCACAGCTTTCTTATCCAGTCATCTGCTGATGGACATCTAGGTTGCTTCCATGTCCTGGCTATTATAAATAGTGCTGTGATGAACATTGGGGTACATGTATCTCTTTCTGTAGTTTTTCTTTTAAAAAATAATCTGTTGTTCTTACAGACTACAGTTTCATATAGTTTGTCTAGATTTTTATATCTTATTTTGCTGCTTGGAATATGTTGGGTTTCTTGATTCTGTGGGCTGATGTCTTTCATTAGCTGTAGAAAATTCTCTTCAAATACTGCCTTTCTCCCTTTATTTTCTTTTAGAACTATTAAGTATACATCTGTTTTCCTTACTCTTCCATGTATTTTTTTATGACGACCTTTTACAAATCGGTTTTTTTCCATTTGTATTTAGCACGAAAGAGATTATCCAGAATCATCTTCATGTTCATTAATTATCTCTTCATACAGTAATGTATTCCTACCATTTCCCTCCCCACCAACCCAGGTGTGTGAGTGAGTGAGTGTGTGTGCGCACGCGCGTGCATGCATGCTTGACAACGCCTGAGTGCATGTCACACAGCCAGTGCTTCAAAAGTTGAATGAATTGGGCTACGAAGTTTTGCCTTATCTGCAGTATTCATCTGACCTCTCGCCAGCTGACTACCACTTCAAGCATATCGACAGCTTTTTGCAGGGAAAATGCTTCCACAGTCAGCAGGAGGCAGAAAATACTTTCCAAGAGTTCATTGACTCCCAGAGCACAAATTTTTATGCTGCAGGAATAAACAAACTTATTTATCATTGGCAAAATTGTGTTGATATTAATGGTTCCTATTTTGGTTAATAAAGATGTGTTTGACCCTGGTAATGATTGTTTAAAATCCATGATCGGAAACCGCAGTTATGTTTGTACCAACCTCATATACCATTCACATAGTTACATTTCATGTATACAAGAAGATAAAAAGAATGACATAATGAACACTGTGCCTACTATATCAGCTAAGCAATAGAAAATTACCAGTGCAGTTTGCTCCCTGTACTGGTTGCCTCCTCTATACCATACATTAGTTCTTTGTTTTGGGGAATATGAAGTAGAGTGAGACTATAAATAGCTGCTCCAACCAAGAGCTTTTAAAATACACATTAGGATTTTAATTTGGATAAATTTTAGACTTGGATTAGAAATTAATTCCTAATCTAGTGCCATTTTCCTTTTCTCAGTTATTTCTTTTAAGGAAAAAGTGTATTCTGTTAGCTTTCAGTTGATTTTACCCTTTTTCTGTTTTACCTGCTTTCCACCTCTGGTAGATTAATGAATAGCCTACTCAAACATATCGTTCATCTTAAGTAATATTTGTGTAGAGTTTATTAATTTTTCACCCAGTACTTTATAAATGGGAATACCAGACCACCTGACCTGCCTCTTGAGAAATTTGTATGCAGGTCAGGAAGCAACAGTTCGAACTGGACATGGAACATCAGACTGGTTCCAAGTAGGAAAAGGAGTACGTCAAGGCTGTATATTGTCACCCTGCTTATTTAACTTCTATTCAGAGTACATCATGAGAAATGCTGGACTGGAAGAAGCACAAGCTGGAATCAAGATTGCCAGGAGAAATATCAATAACCTCATATATGCAGATGACACCACCCTTATGGCAGAACGTGAAGAGGAACTAAAAAGCCTCTTGATGAAAGTGAAAGAGGAGAGTGAAAAAGTTGGCTTAAAACTCAACATTCAGAAAACGAAGATCATGGCATCTGGTCCCATCACTTCATGGGAAATAGATGGGGAAACAGTGGAAACTGTGTCAGATTTTATTTTTCTGGGCTCCAGAATCACTGCAGATGGTTATTGCAGCCATGAAATTAAAAGACGTTTACTCCTTGGAAGAAAAGTTATGATCAACCTAGATAGCATATTCAAAAGCAGAGACATTACTTTGCCAACAAAGGTCCGTCTAGTCAAGGCTATGGTTTTTCTAGTGGTCATGTATGGATGTGACAGTTGGACTGTGAAGAAGCCCGAGCACCGAAGAATTGATGCTTTTGAACTGTCGTGTTGGAGAAAACTCTTGAGAGTCCCTTGGACTGCAAGGATATCCAAGCAGTCCATTCTGAAGGAGATCAGCCCTGGGATTTCTTTGGAAGGAGTGATGCTAAAGCTGAAACTCCAGTACTTTGGCCACCTCATGTGAAGAGTTGACTCATTGGAAAAGACTCTGATGCTGGGAGGGATTGGGGGCAGGAGGAGAAGGGGAGGACAGAGGATGAGATGGCTGGATGGCATCACTGACTGGATGGCTGTGAGTCTGAGTGAACTCTGGGAGTTGGTGATGGACAGGGAGGCCTGACCTGCTGCGATTTATGGGGTCGCAGAGTCGGACACGACTGAACGACTGAACTGAAAATAATAATCTTTTTACTTAGTTCCTTTTCTAATTGGAGAGTAAATCTAAAAATACATGTTTCTGGTGGTTTTTATTTTTATTTTTTAGATAAGTATTTCTGATGTGTTTTTGGTGGTTATCTTGATGTTTGTTCTGTGGACTTGGTTGACCTTTAGGTGAAATTGGAGGTAACTTTTAGCACTAGGTAGTATCCAGGTAGCTCTAAAACTGACATGTATCAGACAACTGTAGATCCTCTAGATGCTGTTTCACTCTGATTCTTGGCTTCTTGGGCAGAAACTTCTGATTTAGTCAAAGAATCTTAATGATGCCTCCACACATACTTAAAAGAAGGGGCTAGCTTTGGGGCATATCAAATTCAGAATTACGAAATGTTTTTTGAACAATGTAGTTTTGTTTAAGGCATGATGGCTTTTTATTTTTTATTTATTTAAAATTATTTTATATTAGAGTATAGTTGATTTAACAATGTGTTAGTTTCAGGTGTGTAGCAAAGTGATTCATTTATATGTATGCATGTATCTATTCTTTTTGAAATTCTTTTCCCATTTAGGTTATTACAAAATACTGAGCAGAGTTTCCTGTGCTATTCAGTAGGTCCTTGCTGGTTATCTGCTTTAAGAATAGCAGTGTGTACATGTCAGTCCTAAAGTCCCAATCTGTTTCTCCCCGCTGGTAAGCATAGTTTGTTCTTAAGTCTGTCTGTTTCTGTTTTGTGAATAAGTTCATTTGTATTATTTTTTAGTTTTAGATTCCACATACAAGCAATAGCATATGCTATTTGTCGTTCTCTGACTTGCTTCACTTAGTATAATAATCTTCTTCTCTGTTGCTGCAAAGGGCATTATTTCATTCTTTCTTATGGCTGAGTAGTATTCCATTGTATATATGTACCAAATCTTCTTTATCTAGTCCTCTGTTGATGGATGTTTAGGTTGTTTCCATGTCTTAGATGTTGTAATGAGTGCTGGAATGAACATTGGGGGCACATGTATCTTCTCAAACCATGTTTTTCTCTGGATGTATGCCCAGGAATGGGATTAATGGATCAGATGGTAGCTCTATTTTCTGTTTTTAAGAAACTTTTTGGGAACCTCCATACTTTTCATATCTTATAAGTAGAAGGAGACCATGTTATGTGTAATATTGAATGAATTAGCAAATTTAAACCTCCAGTGAAGAATTGCCAGTGTATATAAAGAATTGGATACCAAAAGCTTAAAAAGTTTTAGAAGAAATTTGAAAACTCATTTTTATCTTCACAGATATTTGTATATTTATTCTTAGTACAATTTAAACAGTAATTGTGAACTTTCAAAATCCCAGTTCTTACATTATAAAGCTTGAAAGAAACATGGAAAGCTATTGTGTGGGAAGGAATTTGTTTGGTATTTTGTTTCTCATTAGTCTTCCGCAGCTTGAGTTGAGTACCATCTGGGGCTAGTTATTAGCTAATATTTAGGGTCAGCTGGTTAATGATTTAAACACATCAGCACCACCTGTATGAGAGCAGAGTGCTATGGATAAACAGGTAGATGGGAAAGCCAGATTCCTCTTTACTGTTTCTAAACCTATCCGAATGTACTAACATTGCTTTGGAAGCTTTTAGACAATATTGATGCATGGTCCCCAATTCAGACCAGTTTAATCAAAATCTCTGATGGAGGAACCCAAGTTAGTCTATGTTTTTATAGAATTTTTCAGATCATTCTCAAATGCTACCAGAGTTAAAAAATTTATGCATTAGGTATATCATGCTGTTGCTGCTACTGTTGTTGGTAGTGGTATTTCTGTTACTGTTATTTTTATTACTGTTGTGTCTGTGTGGGGAAGGGGGTACATAATCTAAGAAATACGGTGTTCAAGATAACTTGCATTAGTATGTTTGGGCTTCTGTAACAATGTACCATACATAACTGGTGGCTTATAAACAACAGAAGTTTATTTCTCACAGTTCTGGAGGTTGGGAAGTCCAAGATCAAGGTACTGGCAGGTTTGGGGTCAGGTGAGAGCCTACTTCCTAGTCGGCTTTTTTTTTTTTTAACTCTGACTGCACATGGTAGAGGGGGTAAGGGAACTTTCTGGGGCCTTTTAAATAAAAGTATTAATTCCATTCATGAGGGCTCCACCCCGGAGGCCATACCTCCTAATAACCGTTACCTTGAGAGTTTGGATTTTAACATATGGTTGTAGAGGGTAGGGGGACATTCAGGCCATAGCATAACCGTTACATGTTATATGTACATATAAGAACTGTTAAATGTACAATTCTAGTTTCTGAATATTCAAGAACTGATTATCTCATGGTCATTATATATTGGTGATTATTGGATTTTGAAGTTATAAACATGTAGATAAAGCAAACTGTTCAGTTAAATTTTGTTTTATGCCTTATTGTTGTGTGACACACGTATCATGTTTTAATGTTAAGTTGGCTTTTCCAGATTGTTGCTTTTTCATCGGTTTTCATTAAGCTGTTGTTTCAGTGTACAGATGGAAGATTCCTCTAATTTAAACAGAAAAAGTATTTTTAGAGAAGATACTGGGTTACTCATAGACTTCCTAAATAATGGAAGAACCAGGCTTGGAACCCACGTCCAGGAGCTATGTAACAGGTCATAGCACATGCCTGGTGTGGTGGAGGTACCACTGTTGGATGGCATACTCACCACTCTTTGTACTCTCTCTCTGACCTGAGGCGACAAGTATGCCTTAAACTGATGCCAGTGCTCCCTTGACAAATGGGATACAAGAAGGATGGTGATGGTGGTTTAGTCTCTCAGTCGTGTCGGACTCTTGCGACCTCATGGACTGTAGCCCGCCAGGCTCCTCTATCCATGGAATTCTCCAGGCAAGAATACTGGAGTGAGTTGCCATTTCCTTCTCCAGGGGATCTTCCCGACCCAGGAATCGAACCCAGGTCTACTGCATTGCAGGCAAACTCTTACCAACTGAAGTAGGAGGGAAGCCCCTGGATGAGTTAGCTGAATGAGTTAGCTTAAACTGGATTTAACTAGTCTTTGTTCTTACGCACAGCCTCACCAGAATGGGTGGCTGTGGTCCCTGCTGCTCCTGCAGCTGTTGCTTCCTCCTCTCCTGGTTTGCCTGACGGGTCATGCACCTGTCCCAATTGCAAGGAAGGTTTGGAAGGCAAATAGCTGGTGTTTTCAGCTTCTTTAGTTCCAGTTAGTGGTTCTGCCTCATAAGGTGAGGATTCTTCAGCCATAGGAGGGTAGTTTAGATGCTGACTATCCATGACATTACAGAATGACTATTCATTTTGTAAGTGAATGGTCATAGGATTTGTCTGTATGTGTCCTATGCCTTGAATATTACATTTATTTTCCTTTCTAATGTTGAAAGAATGAATGGAGTGTGATGATAGATATAAAGGAAGAAGAATTTAATAGAAATATAAAATTTGGAAGTGAACTAGGCCTTAGGAATTATCTAAGCCAATCTAAAGAATAGACTGCTGATTATAAGAGTAATACCATTCAGTGAGAAATCATCTTTACTCATATTATTGAAACCAGTTTCTGCCCCAGTAGTCCTCATTAAGAAGCTGCTGTATAAAGTAGTGAACAACACCCTTGTAGTATCACCAGTGACACATTAGTTTGGCCTTTGTCCTGCAGCGTCAGTGAATAGTGCAGTTTAGTAAAAGTAGGTCAGTTCAGTTCAGTCCCTCAGTCGTGTCTGACTCTGTGGGACCCCATGGACTGCAGCACGCCAGGCTTCCCTGTCCATCTCCAACTCCCAGAGCTTGCTCAAACTCATGTCCATCGAGTTGGTGATGCCATCCAACCCTCTCATCCTCTGTCGTCCGTCCCCTTCTCCTCCTGCCTTCAGTGTTTCCCAGCATCAGGGCACAGTGCAGTTCAGTGAAAGCAGGTAAGGGGAGCTAGAAATGTAACTGAGCACTCAAAGGCAAGGGCAAGATTCTCCCAGAAACTTAATTTTGGGATTCCTGTAGTACATCAGACATGTAGTTGAAATCCTCACAGGGCGTGATTGAAATAATTTTACCTTTTTTCTCTTCACCAGGCCATTAAAAAAGCAGTCAGTGAAGCTATATGTATAGTTTTTGGATTTTAGCAGTGAGATATTCCAATACATTCTCTGAGGTGACCTAGTAACAAAATGTGCACAGAGATGAGACTAATTACATAGATTTATTAGGTATAACTAGTTTTAAATTTTTTTTAAAAATTTTTTTAGTTTTAAATTGGAGAAGGAAATGGCAACCCACTCCAGTGTTCTTGCCTGGAGAATCCCAGGGACGGGGGAGCCTGATGGGCTGCCATCTATGGGGTCGCACAGAGTCAGACACGACTGAAGTGACTTAGCAGTAGCAGTTTTAAATTTAGGGAAATAATGTGTGTAATAAAGCTTTGTAGGTGTCGCTTTGGGAATCTGTGCAGTGGAGAGAGTAATCAGTTTTACTCAGGAGGCTATTTCAGGTTGTGCTTTCTAGGTGAGCAGTTGTTGGCAAGAGGGACAAGGTATGGAAATGTCTAATAGCTTTTAGTCAGTAGGAACGCTATGTACCAGACTTCTGTCATGCCATTCATTATACATTCAAGGAATAACAAACAGCTTGTTGTTACTGGAGCATAGTAGAGGAATAATGGTATTCATTAAAATAAAAGCTTATCTGTATTTTTCAAGAATATCATCTCTAATGAGACCCACATACAAGATGGTCCAAGAGCTGATGAGTGCAGACCATTATTAAACATTTGAGTGCTGATATAAGTATGCTTGCCATTGTATTAGATGGTTTTAGGGTAGGGGATACAGTTACGAATGAAACAAAGCCCTGGAGTATAGAGGGGTAGGAAATGTGAAAACCATTCTAATATCATGTGTTTGAAATGTACAGAGCACTGGAGGAGTACAGAGGAGGGTGTGCTTGAGGGACTCATGAAATGCTTTCACTTAGGTGTGGTGACATTTCAGGATATTTCTGAGTGTCTAGAAGGAGGAGGGTGACATTCCAGAAGTTAATGTATCATTTTTATTATATTTAAAGGAGCTCAAAATGCATCACCTTGTTTTGTTCAGAAAGAGGAATGTGGATAACAGCAGTTTGGTAGAATTCCTGTAGTTAATTTTCTTTGATAAGGGTAGGGAATTAAATTGATTTGGTCTGTTATTTAATACAGATTTATAAGCTTTATTTTCCAGTAGTGTTACATCGATGTTATTTCTGAATTAAATATATTCTTTGTATTGTGTCCACTCACTCTTAAATTTGTCAGCCAGACTAGGTGCCTGAGGATCATTTTTCTCCAGGGTAATCAGTTTATACATGCAGAATTCCATTATGATGCATATATATTTTCAGAGCAAGGATTATGTTTAATAGAACCCATGTTCTTTCCTGTGCCTCAGTAATAGAATCTTTTTTTTTTTTAAATCTGGTTACTATATATTCTCTGTAAAAATTTCGCTGAGAAGAGATACTAAACAAAGTATAATGGAACTGCTTCAGGGATGAAGAAGAGGAAGGCTGTGTGAATTCTACATGGCCCTTTTTTTTCCCACTCTCATTAGGTCAGAATTTTTTTCACTGGCTTTAGTCCCTGTTTGATTAATTATGGATGTGATTTTAGAAGTTTTCTCAAAACAGATTTTATAGTAGGAGAATGTTCTTGAGGCCCCCATGGCCCTTTATAGTTAGATTTTTACCATATATCTATTACATTGTGTCCTTAAAAGGTGGCCTGACTCTTATGTACACTTCAGAATTCACTTGGTTTCATGTGCAACTCTTAATTGTTTCTTTTGCCTTGTTAATACTATAGTTCAACTTCAATGACTGTTAACTACTTTTTATTTTATTTGCTTTTTCAGTCCAGCCCTTCCTTAACTTTTGCACCTTTTGTTGTTTGTTTGTTATTCTTTTGGCTGATTCTTTGACTATATTAATAGAAGGAAGAACAGTGAGGTCAGTGTGCTTATTTCATCGTTGTCTAAAGTTGATAGGTTGCCGCTTAATCTCTGTTTATATTGCATATTTGTTGAATGACACCAGTATGAACTGCCGGCCTACCCTGTCCTTTATCTTTCTTCTCCCACATGGATCCATCCGTCAACTTTTATCTTCATCAGTGCTCATTTGAAGTATTTGAGAAGTTCTGTGCTTTCTCTTTCTCTAATTGCTTCTCCTTCTAGCCAGGACCTCAATGTAATCATCAGTGATTTTGTAAAAGGATAATTTTACCAGTAGTTTTGCCTTGCTTGTTTTTGTATTACCATGTCAGGCATGATGCCAATAAGCTCCTAATAGATGCTCAATACATTTAAAAAAATTAGTACCTTAGTAACTTATAAAATTGTTTGTCTTTTTCTGCCACCTGTTCTTCTTTCCCTTTCTCTATTAAGTTTTTAATGAGTTTCTAATTTAAAAGTTAATCAAATTACACATGGAAGTGTTTAGTATTTATAGATGAAATTTATTACTTCAAATTTGAAACATTAGAACAAATGAAAATACCAGCAAGCTTCATTTAAAAATTCTAAATTTTTATCAAATTTTCACCTGACAAATGCCTCAGTTTCATTTGTTGCAGTTGAAGCCTTTATATGAAGGTGATCTGTGAAGTAACATGACATGATATATTTCTTAGTATTAAGTAATGGAAGTATTATTTATTAGTTTTGATGAGCAGCGGCATGCAGATAATTTTATTTATTGCTAAAATTCTTCTTGAGCTCACTAGTTCATTTGTGACAACTTTTTATTATGTCATAATCTAGACACTGAGTTCTTACAAATTTAGTGCTTCTTTAGACAAGCTTAGTGACAGTTGTGAGACCTCTGTAAATTATACAGAAAAGACAATAGTACTTACTTGCTGTCTGCATTTTGGCAGTGTGCAAATGGCTTATGGTCTGCCACTATGAGTTCTTCATAGTTTATCTACAAACCATGATAATTGTTAATATTCTAACATAGCAAAACAAGCTCTAGGAACACATGAGAGAGTAACTCTGCTTTGTCTAGACAAGCTGGGAAAAGCTTCTATAGAGAAGAAGTTATCTTTGTGTAACTCAAAAAATAGTCTGTTTCCTATTTGTGTTTTAAGCAACTTTTTTGAGATAAACTTTACCTGTAAAATATATATATTTTAATATTTAAAGCTTGATGAGTTTTCATATATGTGTGTATCTACCATTACCCCCCTTAAAAAAAAAAGATACAACAAACCTGTTTTATCACGTCAGTCCAGAAAACTGCCATAGTCAGTTTCCAGTCAATTCCTACTTCTACCGCCACAAGTACTGATCTAACTTCTATCACTGTAGGTTAGTTTTGCTGAATCCAGAACTTGATATAATGGAGTCCTTGTGTAGGTACTTGTTTGAGACTGAATTCTTTTGTTTACCATAATTTTAAAAAAGACATCCTTATTGTTGAATATGTGAGTAATTCTTTTACATTGCCGAGTAGTATTCCATTGTATGAATATGCCAGAGTTGGTTTATCATCCTCTTGATGGGCATTTGTGTTATTTCCAGTTTTTGGTTATTATGAATAAAACTTCTCTGAACTTATATGTAGAGATCATTGTGTGGATATATTTTAATTTTCTCTTGAGTAAATACCTAAAACTAGAATTGCTAGTTCATAGGGTTAAGTGTGCATTTAACTTTGTAAGAAACTGCCAAACTAGTTTTCAAAGTTTATACTAGTTGTGTATGAGAGTTTCATTTGCTCCATCCTTACCAACGCTTGGAATTATTGGTCTTTTTAATCTTAGCTATTTTAGTGGGTGTGAAGTGGTATCTTATTCTACTTCTGTGATGATTGAGATTGAGCATCTTTTTATGTGCCAGCTGGCCATTCATGTATCTTCTTGTGTGAAGTATTTAGTGAAGTCTTCTACCTATTAAAAAAGAGTAAAATTTGTATACAGTAAATTTATGCTTTTTGGTGGCCATTGCTGAATTTATACAAATACATACATTTGGGTGTTGATCCCCATTGGTGCAGTGGTAAAGAATCCCCCCGCCAATGCAAGAGATGCTGGTTACATTCCTGAGTCGAGAAGATCCCCTGGAGTAGGAAATGGCAAACCACTCCAGTATTCTTGCCTGGAAACTCTCATGGACAGAGAGGGACCTGGTGGGCTACCGTCCATGGGTCTCAGAGTCAGACACGGCTGAGGGACTGAGCACACAAACACACACACACACACACACATTCGGGTAATCATTGACATAATTAAAATAGAGAGTAATTCATGAACTCCCCCCATTTTTCCTTTTTGTCATCAACCTTTTCCTCTACCTGCAGCTCTAGGCAACCACTGATTTGTTTTCTGACTCTACACAGTTTTGTTTTTTCCAGAAAGTAATATAAATGGAATCATGTATCTTCTAGTGTTTGACTCTAGCTACTCTCTCTTACTATAAAGCATTTGAAGTTTATATATGTTGTTGTGTGTGTTGGTGGTTCTTTTCCCTAAAACTATAAACATTTATTACAACACAGATATAGAAAATGTACACATCATATTAAGAGAGCAAATTAAGTTTATAAATGTGATCACACCAAAGTGAGCAGCATATAGATTAAAAAACAGTACAATGCCAGCATTCTTGAAACCGCCCCCCGCTCATGTTCCATTCCTTCCCCAGAAATAACCATTATTTTAACTTCTAACAGCTAAAATGGTTTTCCTTATGTCTTTTTTAATTTTATTTTTATTAGTGTTTGTTGTTTTTTTTTTTTCATAGAGTATTCCATTGTTCGAATGTGCCACAGTTTGTCTGTCCCCATTTGAAGAACATTCTATAATTTTTGGTGACTGTGAATGCATTTGCTATAAATATTATCATACAGATTTTTGTGTGAATACATATATAATTGTCTGTCTACAATGTGAGAGACCTGGGTTCAATCCCTGGGTTGGGAAGATTCCCTGGAGAAGGAAATGGCAACCAACTCCAGTACTCTTGCCTTGAAAATCCCATGGACGGAGGAGCTTGGTACAGGCTACTGTCCATGGAGTCACAAAGAGTCGGGCACAACTGAGCAACTTCACTTCACTTATATTTAATTTCCCTTGAAAAGAGGAACTGATGAACGATGATGAACTATGGAATGAGGTTTGTGACATTGTACAGGAGACAGGGATCAAAGACCATCCCCATGGAAAAGAAATGCAAAAAAGCAAAATGGCTGTCTGGGGAGGCCTTACAAATAGCTGTGAAAAGAAGAGAAGCAAAAAGCAAATGAGAAAAGGAAAGATATAAACATCTGAATGCAGAGTTCCAAAGAATAGCAAGAAGAGATAAGAAAGCCTTCTTCAGCGATCAGTGCAAAGAAATAGAGGAAAACAACAGAATAGGAAAGACTAGAGATCTCTTCAAGAAAATCAGAGATACCAAAGGAACATTTCATGCAAAGATGGATTTGTTAAAGACAGAAATGGTATGCACCTAACAGAAGCAGAAGATACTAAGAAGAGATGGCAAGAATATACAGAAGAACTGTACAAAAAAGATCTTCACGACCCAGATAATCATGATGGTGTGATCACTGACCTAGAGCCAGACATCCTGGAATGTGAAGTCAAGTGGGCCTTAGAAAGCATCACTACGAACAAAGCTAGTGGAAGTGATAGAATTCCAGTTGAGCTATTCCAAATCCTGAAAGATGATGCTGTGAAAGTGCTGCCCTCAATATGCCAGCCAATTTGGAAAACTCAGCAGTGGCCACAGGACTGGAAAAGGTCAGTTTTCATTCCAATCCCAAAGAAAGGCAATGCCAAAGAATGCTCAAACTACTGCACAATTGCACTCATCTCACACGCTAGTAAAATAATGCTCAAAATTCTCCAAGCCAGGCTTAGCAATACGTGAACCGTGAACTTCGTGATGTTCAAGCAGGTTTTAGAAGAAAAGGCAGATGAACCAGAAATCAAATTGCCAACAACTGCTGGATCATGGAAAAAGCAAGAGAGTTCCAGAAAAACATCTATTTCTGCTTCATTGACTGTGCCAAAGCCTTTGACTGTGTGGATCACAGTAAACTGTGGGAAATTCTGAAAGAGATGGGAATACCAGACCACCTGACCTGCCTCTTGAGGAATTTGTCTGCAGGTCAGGAAGCAACAGTTCGAACTGGACATGGAACAACAGACTGGTTCCAAATAGGAAAAGGAGTTCGTCAAGGCTGTATATTGTCACGCTGCTTATTTAACTTCTGTGCAGAGTACATCATGAGAAACGCTGGGCTGGAAGAAACACAAGCTGGAATCAAGATTGGTGGGAGAAATATCAATAACCTCAGATATGCAGATGACACCACTCTTATGGCAGAAAGTGAAGAGGAACTAAAGAGCCGCTTGGTGAAAGTGAAAGAGGAGAGTGAAAAAGTTGGCTTAAAGCTCAACATTCAGGAAACGAAGATCATGGCATCCGGTCCCATCACTTCATGGGAAATAGATGGGGAAACAGTGGAAACAGTGTCAGACTTTATTTTTCTGGGCTTCAAAGTCACTGCAGATGGTGACTGCAGCCATGAAATTAAAAGGACGCTTACTCCTTGGAAGGAAAGTTATGAACAACCTAGATAGCATATTGAAAAGCAGAGACATTACTTTGCCGACAAATGTCCATCTAGTCAAGGCTATGGTTTTTCCTGTGGTCATGTATGGATGTGAGAGTTGGACTATAAAGAAACCTGAGCATCAAAGAATTGATGCTTTTGAACTGTGGTGTTGGAGAAGACTCTTGAGAGTCCCTTGGACTGCAAGGAGATCCAACCAGTCCATTCTGAAGGAGATCAGCCCTGGGATTTCTTTGGAAGGAATGATGCTAAAGCTGAAACTCCAGTACTTGGGCCACCTCATGCGAAGAGTTGACTCATTGCAAAAGACTCTGATGCTGGGAGGGATTGGGGGCAGGAGGAGAAGGGGACGACAGAGGATGAGATGGCTGGATGGCATCACTGACTCGATGGACGTGAGTCTGAGTGAACTCCGGGAGTTGGTGTTGGACAGGGAGGCCTGCCGTGCTGCGATTCATGGGGTTGCAAAGAGTCGGACATGACTGAGCAACTGATCTGATCTGATCTGATCTGAAAAGAGGAATGGGGTTACTAGATCTTATGGGAATGTTTACTTAATATAGGGAACAGCCAAACAGTTTTCCAAAGTAGATGTACCATTTTGCATTAACACTAGCAGTGTATAAGAGTTTCAGTTGCTCTGCATATTTGCTAGTACTTTGTATTGTCTATTTTTTTTTTAAAGTTTATCCATCCTGATAGATACGTAGTGATATCTCATTAGAGTTTAAATTTTCATTTTTGAGATGAATAATTATGTTGACTCTTTTTGTGTGTGATTCTTTACCATTGGTATGTCTTGTCGATCTGTCTCTTCAGATCTTTTGCTCAGTTTTTAATTTGGTTGTTTGTCTTCTATTGAATTTTAGGGGTTCTTCATACATTGTAAACATAAGTACTTTGTCAGATATATATAATGTACTGCAACAGATTGAATGCAGAAAGCTCAGATTTTATTACTCGCAACAAATTGAAGTGACAAGGTCATTTCATCTATTTCCACGAAAGTATCTGCCTGATACCTAAGTTTTATTAATCACGGTTTGTCATTAATTTTTTTAAAGTGAGAAATTGCAGTCTGTGAAAACATCTATCTCAGTTGGCCAGGTGCTTTTTCTCAAGACAACCATTCTGCTTTCATGTACAGCAGAAGTCCTTTCTCTAGATTGCATTTTGTTACACAGAATATTAAATACAGAGTCAAAGGTAAAGACTTAATGAAATTAATAATTTTCTACCTAACCAATGTGAGTATTCATTGATAGTGGCTTTTCTTTTGTATATGGTGAAGAATAAATGCAGTGACTGTTCATACAGTTGATTGTCACTCCCTGCAGTTTTACCCATCATTGCTTTTTCATCAGTGCAAACATCAACACAGGTAGGTAGTTCAGGGAGCTTCCCAGGTGGCTCAGTGGTAAAGAATCTGCCTGCCAATGTAGGAGATATGGGTTCAGTTCCTGGGACGGCAAGATCCCCTGGAGAAGGAAATAGAAACCCACTCTAATATTCTTGCCTGGGAAATCTGGAAAACTCAGCAGTGGCCACAGGACTGGTAAAGGTCAGTTTTTATTCCAAACCCAAAGAAGGGCAATGCCAAAGAATGTTCAGACTACAACACAATTACACTCATTTCACATGCTAGCAAAGTAATACTCAGAATTCTCCAAGCTAGGCTTCAACACTATGTGAACCAAGAACTCCTAGATGTTTAAGCTGGTTTTAGAAAAGTCAGAGGAACCAGAGATCAAATTGCTAACATCTGTTGGATCATAGAAAAAGCAAGAGAATTCCAGAAAAGCTTCTACTTCGGTGACTACGCTAAAGTCTTTGATTGTGTGGATTACAACAAACTGTGAAAAGTTCTTAAAGAGATGGGAATACCAGACCACCTTACCTGCATCCTGTGAAACCTGTATGCAGATCACGAAGCAGCAGTTAGAATTGGACATGGAATAATGGACTGGTTCAAAATTGGGAAAGGAGTATGTCAAGGCTGTATATTGTCATCTTGCTTATTTAATTTATATGCAGAGTACATCATGAGAAATGCCGGGCTGGGTGAAGCACAAGCTGGAATCAAGATTGCTGGGAGAAATATCAATAGCTTCAGATATGCAGATGATACCACCCTTATGGCAGAAAGTGAGGAGGAACTCTTGATGAAAGTGAAAGAGGAGAGTGAAAAAGCTGGCTTAAAACTCAACATTCACAAAACTAAGATGGCATCCAGTCCTATCACTTCATAGCAAATAGATGGGGAAACTGGAAACAGTGACAGACTTTCTTTTCTTGGGCTCCAGAATCACTGCAAATGGTGACTGCAGCCATGAAATTAAAAGACACTTACTCCTTGGAAGAAAACCTATGACCAACCAAGACAGCATATTAAAAAGTAGAGACATTACTTTCCTGACAAAGGCCCATCTAGTCAAAGCTATGGGTTTTCCAGTAATCATGTATGGATGTGAGAGTTGGACCATAAAGAAGGCTGTGTGCTGAAGAATTGATGCTTTTGAACTGTGGTGTTGGAGAAGACTCTTGAAAGTTGCTTGGACTGCAAGGAGATCAAACCAGTCAATCCTAAAGCAAATCAACCCTGAATATTCATTGGAAGAACTGGCTGAAGTTCCAATACTTTGGCTACCTGATAAAGAGCTGACTCATTTGAAAAGACCTTGATGCTGGGAAAGATTGAAGGCAGGAAGAGAAGGGGACAACAGAGGGGGACAACAGATGGTTGGATGGTATCATCGACTCAATGGATATGAGCGTGAGCAAGCTCTGGGAGATGGTGAAGCCTGGTGTGCTGCAGTCCATGGTGTTGCAGAGTCGGACACAACTGGGTTACTGAACAACAACAATAAAGACAGTTCATTCAGGGCAATCTCTGCAATTCAACAGAGTTATTCAACACTTTGAATGTTTATTGATCTGAACATTCACATAGAAGATTTTTGATGATTAGTTGGTACTGACACCTGATGAACAAACAAAACAGAAGTCTGGCCATCTCCTTAGATTCAGTCTTATGTAAGGTGGGGCTTCCCTGGTGGCTCAGTTGGTAAAGAATCTGCCTGCAATGCAGGAGACCCCAGTTTGATCCCTGGGTCAGGAAGATCCCTTGGAGAATGAAATGGCAACCCACTCTAGTATTCTTGCCTGGGAAATCCCATGCAGGGAGGACAGAGGAGCCTGGTGGGCTACAGTCCATGGGGTCGCAAGAGTCAGACACAACTTGATGACTACACCACCACCACCACCAGGTGAAGGCACAGTTTCTTAGATGATCTTCTGTGTTTGAGTTTGCAGCTAAATTTTAAATTTCATGTTACTGTATCTTTGGAAATTGGTGGCACTGTGATTTCTTTTATTGACTTTTCTTGTAGGAGGAATTCAGTAATGTTAGCTGGAGAAAGCTTTGTTAGTCTCCCAGTTTTTATGTGTTTCTTCACCTGGAAAGCTGTAATAAACATTGTTTGGTTTTTAATGAAGTCATATTTACATTTAACCTAGGCAATTCATTTTCCTGTAAACTCTGAGTGATTGGTCTCAATGCCTCAGTTTAATTGGAACCATAATACTATTCACAATAAAATAGCATGTATACGGCAGTGGAAAGAGTGCTTTTGTAATACTTTGTTTTTTTCATTTACTGCTTTGCTCAGGGTCTTGGAGTAGATTTCATCCCTGACCTCAGACTTTTCGTTTTATGCTGTAGTAATATTGGAATGCATGTAGTTCCTTTCACATACAGTTTGTGCTTCACTGTAAAGTTTTTTCCTTCTAATTTCTTATAATCCAACCTGCTGCTTCTTCAAGGCTCAGCTCAGGTGTCATTATCTCTTGATTGCCCTTGTGGCCCCTCTTCTATTGCTGTCAGAGCAGAGAGGTCACACTTACCTGTCTTAAAGCCCTGTGATATTTGAAAACTGTCAATTCTGAGAACTCCTTGAATGCTAGGACCATCCCTCAAGGGATGTTTGTCACTTGGTAGGTGCTCATCCCTTAACCATTATACAGTGGAAGTGAGAAATAGATTTAAGTGACTAGATCTGATAGACAGAGTGCCTGATGAACTATGGACTGAGGTTCGAGACATTGAATAGGAGATAGCCATCAAGACCATCCCCAAGAAAAAGAAATGCAAAAGAGCAAAATGGCTGTCTGAGGAGGCCTTACATTTAGCTGTGAAAAGAAAAGAAGCGAAAAGCAAAGACAAGAAAGAAAGAAAGATATACGCATTTGAATGCAGAGTTCAAAGAATAGCGAGGAGAGATAAGAAAGCCTTACTCAATGATCAGTGCAAATAACTATTGGAAAACAATAGAATGGGAAAGACTAGAGATCTCTTCAAGAAACTTAGAGATACCAAGGGAATATTTCACGCAAAGTTGGGTTCAATAAAGGACAGCGGTGGCAAGAATACAGAGAACAACTATCCAAAAAGATCTTCACAACCCAGTTAATCACAATGGTGTGATTACTCACCGAGAGCCAGACATCCTGGAATGCGAAGTCAAATGGGCCTTATGAAGCATGACTACAAACAGAGCTAGTGGAGGTGATGGAATTCCAGTTGAGCTATTTCAAATCCTAAAAGATGCTGTGAAAATGCTGCACTCAATATGCCAGCAAATGTGGAAAACACAGCAGTGGCCACAGGACTGGAAAAGGTCAGTTTTCATTCCAATCCCAAAGAAAGGCAATGCCAAAGAATGCTCAAACTACTGCACAATTGCACTCATCTCACATGCTAGTAAAGTAATGCTCAGAAGTCTCCAAGCCAGGCTTCAACAGTATGTGAACTGTGAACTTCCAGATATTCTAGCTGGTTTTAGAAAAGGCAGAGGAACCAGAGATCAAATTGCCAATATCCATCGGATTATCAAAAAAGCAAGAGAGTTCCAAAAAAAACATCTACTTCTGCTTTATTGACTATGCCAAAATGTTTGGCTGTGTGGATCATCACAAACTATGGAAAATTTTGAAAGAGATGGGAATACCAGACCACCTGACCTGCCTCTTGAGAAATCTGTATGCAGGTCAGGAAGCAACAGTTTGAACTGGGCATGGAACAACAGACTGGTTCCAAATAGGAAAAGGGGTAGTTAAGGCTGTATATTGTCACCCTGCTTATTTAACTTATATGAAAAGTACATCATGAGAAACGCTTTGGATGGATGAAACACAAGCTGGAAAAAAACACACTGCCGGGAGAAATATCAATAACCTCAGATACGCAGATGACACCACCCTTATGGCAGAAATCAAAGAAGGACTAAAGAGTCTCTTGATGACAGAGTGAAAAAATTGGCTTAAAGCTAAACATTCAGAAAACTAAGATCATGGCATCTGGTCCCATCACTTCATGGGAAATAGATGGGGAAACAGTGGAAACAGTGTCAGACTTTATTTTGGGGGGCTCCAAAATCACTGCAGATGGTGACTGCAGCCATGAAATGAAAAGACTCTTACTCCTTGGAAGGAAAGTTATGACCAACCTTAGTTCAGTTCAGTCGCTCAGTCGTGTCTGACTCTTTACGACCCCATGAATCACAGCACGCCAGGCCTCCCTGTCCATCACCAAATCCCGGAGTTTACTCAGACTCATGTCCATCGAGTCAGTGATTCTATCCAGCCATCTCATCCTCTGTCATCCCCTTCTCCTCCTGCCCCCAATCCCTCCCAGCATCAGAGTCTTTTCCAATGTGTCAACTCTTCGCATGAGGTGGCCCAAGTACTGGAGTTTCAGCTTTAGCATCAGTCCTTCCAGTGAACACCCAGGACTGATCTCCTTTAGAATGGACTGGTTGGATCTCCTTGCAGTCCAAGGGACTCTCAAGAGTCTTCTCCAGCACCACAGTTCAAAAGCTTCAAGTCTTCGGTGCTCAGCTTTCTTCAGAGTCCAACTCTCACATCCATATGTGACCACTGGAAAAACCGTAGCCTTGACTAGATGGACCTTTGTTGGCAAAGTAATGTCTCTGCTTTTCAATATGCTATCTAGGTTGATCATAACTTTCCTTCCAAGCAGTAAGTGTCTTTTAATTTCATGGCTGCAATCACCATCTGCAGTGATTTTGGAGCCCCCAAAATTAAAGTCTGACACTGTTTCCACTGTTTCCCCATCTATTTCCCATGAAGTGATGGGACCAGATGCCATGATCTTCGTTTTCTGAATGTTGAGTTTTAAGCCAACTTTTTCACTCTCCTCTTTCACTTTCATCAAGAGGCTTTTTAGTTCCTCTTCACTTTGTGCCATAAGGGTGGTGACGTCTGCATATCTGAGGTTATTGATATTTCTCCTGGCAATCTTGATTCCAGCTTGTGCTTCTTCCAGCCCAGCGTTTCTCATGATATACCCTGCATATAAGTTAAATAAGCAGGGTGACAATATGTAGCCTTGACGTGCTCCTTTTCCTATTTGGAACCAGTCTGTTGTTCCTTGTCCAGTTCTGACTATTCCTTCCTGATCTGCATATAGGTTTCTTAAGAGGCAGGTCAGGTGGTCTGGTATTCCCATCTCTTGAAGAATTTTCCACAGTTTATTGTGATCCACACAATCAGAGGCTTTGGCATAGTCAATAAAGCAGACATAGATGTTTTTCTGGAACTCTCTTGCTTTTTCGATGATCCAGCGGATGTTGGCAATTTGATCTCTGGTTCCTCTGCCTTTTCTAAAACCAGCTTGAACATCTGAAAGTTCATGGTCCACGTATTGCTGAAGCCTGGCTTGGAGAATTTTGAGCATTCCTTTACTAGCGTGTGAGGTGAATGCAGTTGTGCAGTAGTTTGAGTGTTCTTTGGCATTGCCTTTCTTTGGGATTGGAATGAAAACTGACCTTTTCCAGTCCTGTGGCCACTGCTGAGTTTTCCAAATTTCTATGACCAACCTAGGCAGCATGTTAAAAAGCAGAAACATCACTTTGCTAACAAAGGTCTGTCTAGTCAAGGCTATGGTTTTTCCAGTGGTCATGTATGGATGTGAGAGTTGGACTATAAAGAAAGCTGAGCGCCAAAGAATTGATGCTTTTGAACTGTGGTGTTGGAGAAGACTCTTGAGAGTCCCTTGGACAGCAAGGAAATCCAACCAGTCCATCCTGAAGGAGATCAGTCCTGAATATTTATTGGCAGGACTGATGTTGAAAGTGAAACTCTAATACTTTGGCCACCTGATGGGCAGAACTGACTCATTTGAAAAGACTCTGATGCTGGGAAAGATGGAAGGCGGAAGGAGAAAGGGACGACAGATGATGAGGTGGCTGGATGGCATCACTGACTCAATGGACATGAATTTGAGTAAACTCCAGGAGTTGGTGATGGACAGTCCATGGACAGTCCATGCGTGTTGCAGTCCATGGGATAGCCAAGAGTTGGACACGACTGAGCGACTGCAATGAACTGAATTGAACTGAGGTGCTCAGTGTTAATTCTGCGTTGAACTGAATTGATGAAAATGAAACAGATTAATTTAAAAAACTTTGCTTATGGAGACAAACGCTAAAGTGTGCAACACTGGGTTTCCCTGGTGGCTCAGTGGTAAAGAATCCACCTGCCATTGGATGGGACATGGGTTCCATCCCTGGTCCAGGAAGATGCCACATGCCTCAGAACAGGTAAATCTGTGCTCTAGAGCCCGGGAACCACAATTACTGAGCCTTTGTGCTGTGGATACTAAAGCTCTCGTTCCCTAGATCCTGTGGTCTGTAACAAGAGAAACCCCAACAGTGAGAGGCCGGTGCACCACAACTAGAGAAAAGCCTACATAGCAGGGAAGACCAAAATAAGTAATTAAAACACAACAAAACAAAACAAAAAGGGGGGAACTCCATGCAAAGCCGAAACTACATAAAGCAATCTTACTAATTAGTATATAAATTACAATTCTTTCGTGACTTTAAAATTTTTCATCAAAATATTAAATATTATTACTGTCTGATGTAAATGTATAGAGAAGTAGAAAAACAGTAAAACTAGTATGTATTTACTTATATTACATCTATAAAATATTAGAAGTATCATTAAAAATAGTTTGAGCAGAGAATGCTGCTCTCTTCTCACTGTATAACTTACTATACAGAGCAAGCATCTTTTCTGTGCCCTAGTGAATTATAATATTCCTCTCTGTGTTTGGAGCAAGCCTTCAAAATATTTAATATTAATAATTAATATTTAATTTTGTGTTTTCAGTGTTGTGAATTATCTGAGAGAGTTCCTTCAGTGTGAAGTTATTTTTGGTGGCATCACTCTGGGATGTGTTTATCCTTTTGGGCACAACCACTTTGCTCATTTATGTTGGTAAGCTGGCTTTGACTAAATTCTCCCGGCTGCGTATCTATCTAGAATTTTGAATGACAGTGGTGTCAACAACCCATAGTCAACTGTTTCTTCTATAACTCTATTTATATTCAGTTCAGATTTCATCTATACTTACCACTTTTCATTTCTTTGCTGCACTTTCATCTTTCTTGGCCAATTTTCTTTTGATAATATATTTTCATAGAATGTCACATAGCTTTTATCAGCACAAAGAGGCAGCATGGGCATACACTCTGCTGTCTGTGTGTGAGCTGAATAACAGTTGAGTGGAGACCAGTCATAGACTTTGAAAGAGGAGTGTGATTGATGACGGATCATGAAACACATCTGTCATTTACACGGTGATTTGTGGAGCTGGTAGTGAAATTTGTGGTTACCATAACTGAAATTTGACCATGTTGCGTGTATGTAGGGTGATGTTATTTAACTGAAATTCATCTATGGTGGAATCGTGCAAAGCATTGACTTCCTGAGCAGAATTAAAGGCAAGGTACTGGAGTGAACCTACGTGAAGGATCCTGAAGTTTGCTTATGCTTCATTTATGGTAAATCTGCTTCTGAGTTGTTACATGCTATATACAATGATGAACTAAAGAAAGTTTGAGAAATTGTGTATTTTGGTACAGATAGAGTTTAAATTTCGATTTTTTTGGAAGAAATCTTCTATATGATTTTGCCATTTTTATGTTGTTGTGCATATACATAAGACTTCTTCTTAGCCAAGCACTTAATTTATGGGGATACTAGCTGATTGGGAAAAGATAAACATAGATATTCAGTTTATCTTCCCACCTGCCTCTTTTTCCTACTGTTTATCAAGATCCAGAACAGTGAAAAAACTCACAGGTAAAAGTGAAAAAAATTAGATCAGCACAAGCAACTGGAGCGTTTCTGCACAGCAAAGGAAATAGTCCCCCTGCCAAGCCCTACAGAGTGGGAGAAAATATTTGTAAGTAATATATTAGATAACGGTTAGTATCCAAAATATAGTAAGAACTTACACAACTTAAACCAATCCATTTAAAAAAAATGGGCAGAGGAACTAAATAGATATTTTTCAAAAGAAAATAAACCTAAATGGCCAGTAGCTACATGAAAAGGTGCTCCATATTGATAATCATTAGGGAAATGCAAGGCAAAACCTCAATGAGATATCACCTCTCACCTGTTAGAATGTTTATTATCAAGAAGACAAGAGGTAAGTGATGCTGAAGATGTAGAGATAAGGGAATTCTTGTACACTGTTGTTAGGCATGTAAATTGGTTTAGTTCTTATGGAAACCAATATGAAAGTCTTTAAAAAATTAAAAATGTAACTGCCTTATGGTTCAGCAATTCCACTTCTGGATATACAGTTGAGCTTATTATTATTTTTAATTTATCTTGATTGTGTTGGGTGTTTGTTGCTGCATGCAGGCTTTCTCTAGTTGTGGCAAGTGGGGGCTGTTCTTCCCCTTGGTGTTCGGGGTTCTCATTGCTGTGGCTTCTTTTATTGTGGAGTATGGGCCCTAGGTGCACATGCTCAGTAGCTCAGTAGCTGCAGCGTATAGACTGTAGGGTGCTTGGGCTTCAGCAGTTGGTGGCACACGGGCTTGGTTGGTCCATGGCATGTGGAATCTTCCTGGACCAGGATCGAACCCTTGACTTCTGCGTTGGCAGGTGGATTCTTACCACTGTACCACCAGGGAGGTCCTATACTTGAGTTTGAACAGCGTGGTTTAGGAGTGCTGACCCTCTGTGCAGTTGAAAATCCACTTGTAACTTATAGTCTTCCTTTTGTATATACATGATTGCTCTGTATCTGAGATTCTACATTTGTGGATTTAACCTGCCATGGGTTGTGTGATTGTCAACTGTTGTTGCTGTTCAGTCACCCATTTGTGTCTGATGCTTTGTGACCCCATGGACTGCAGCCCGCTAGGCCTCCCTGTCCGTCACCAGGTCCCAAAATTTGCCCAAGTTCATGTCCATTGCATTGGTGGTGCCATCCAGCCATCTCATCCTCTGACACCCTCCTCTCCTTCTGCCCTCAATCTTTCTCAGCATCTGGGACTTTTCCAGTGAGTTGTCTGTTCTCATCAGATGATCCTTCCAATAAGTATTCATGATTGATTTCTCTTATTGACTGGATTGTGTGGTACTGTAGTATTTTATTGTTGAAAAGAAAATTTGTATGTGGACCTGTGCAGTTTCAATTTCTGTTGTTCACAGCTCAGCTGTATATCCAAAGGAAATGAAAACAGGAATTGAAGAGATGTATGTACTCCTATATTCATTGTTAGTTATTCACAATAGCTAAGATACAGAAACAGCCTACATGTTCTTCAATAGATGAATGGATAAAGGAGTTGCCGTATATATGCACAATGGAATATTAGCCATTGAGAAAAAATAATCTGCCATGTGTGGAAACATAGGTGGACCTCGAGGGGATTATGCTAAGTGAGATAAGTCGGTCAGAGAAAAACAAATATTATATAGCATCACTTACATGTGGAATCCAAAAGAGCCAAACTTACAAAAACAGTGTAGACTGGTGGTTATCAGAAGCTGGGAGCTGGAGGAACTGGGAATATGTTGTTTAAGGGTACAAACCTAGAGCTAGTAGATAAATAAGTCCTTGAGATCGAATGCACAATGTAGTGATTATAGTCAACAATACTAGATTATAAACAACGAGATCTTAATTGTTCCCACTGAAGAAAAGAAAGTAATGATGTGAAGTGGTAAGTGTGTCAGCTAATGCTATGGTAGTCATATTTCAGTATATAAGTATCAAACCAACATATTGTACATCTTAAACTCACATGATGTTATGTGTCAGTTATATTTCAGTTTAAAGAAGGAAAAAACATTTAGGATAGGGAAACTTTGGACCTGGATTGTATAGTAATAAAAGAACAAATAATACATGGGTTGATTTAGTATTTTGTCATTGACTGGTTGCTTTCTTTTTAAAACTCTTACGGTGAGAGATCTGAATTCTTAGGATAATTGCATTCTAGCTTTCTTATGTTTGATTTTATGAGATATAAACCAGAGGTGAGCTGTTAGCTAGAACATTGCTAAAATATTTACTGATAGAATGACCTTTGAACAGTTGGCACTGAGACATGAAATTAGCATGTCAAAGTACGTGAAGAAATACTGCCACCAGATTCAGTCTGTGATCATGGGAAATCTCTAGTCAGTTTCTCTGCCAGCTTATTCTTCGAACCTGTTGTTTTCTTTTCTGCTGGCTGTTGTAGACAAGAGTTCTATCAAAGAGGTATTTGTTACCAAATCAGCAAATGGAAAAATTTTTCCTCATTTACTTAAAAAAAACTTTTCTTAATCCAGAAATTGCCAAAAACATAAATGTGTAAGTTAGAGGTAATAAACATTAAGCGAATGATCAGACGTATTTGTAATGCTACGAATGTGAAGTACTCTGAGAGCTTATATGGGACTGTATGACCTAATTTGTAATTTAAAGAAGGTCTGTTAGAGAAAACTTGATTTAAGTTGAACTCTGAAAGAGAAGATAACAGGTAAAGGGAAAGCGCTGTACTGCCAGGGAGTATGGTACCTGGCATATAATAAATAAAGGTGTGTGTGTGGGTGGGTGGGTGTGGGTGTGGGGGTGTGTGTGTGTGTGCGTGTGCATGCGCAGTTGTGTCTGACTCTCTGCAGCCTCATGGACTATAGCCCACCATGCTCGTCTGTCAATAGAATTTTCCAGGCAAGAATACTGGAGTGGGTTGCCATTTCCTACTCCAGGGAATCTTTCCAACCCAGGGATCAAACCCACATCTCCTTCATCTCATGCATTGACAGGTGTATTCTTTACCATGGCATCACCTGGGAAGCCCAAGGTGATGAAGAGAAGAGTGGTGTTAATTGAAGCTGAAGAGATGGGTAGGAGCCAGATAGTATAAAGATTGTGTTAATAACTTTGCCGTTCATTCTAAAAGTGAAACCATGAACAAGAGATTTATGATGTAAAAAACAATAGCTAGAGCATAGATAGAGCTTCTAAGTGCTTTGCATGTATTAACTGCTATATTCTGACAGAAACCATTTGACATGCATCTGTTTTTAATCCTTGTGTTATGAGGAATATGAGGGACAGAAAGGTGAAATAACTTGCACAAAATCATGTGTCTGGGAGTGGCGGGCCTGAGCACCCTAGCTCTGGAATCTCTGCTTTACATCATCGCTACACTATCTTTTATAATCCAACTTTTCCACACTTAAAGTACTTGTAGTTATAAATTATATGATTTATAATTGAAGAGTTCAAAAGAACAGTTCCTGTTATGGTGATATCTCAAATATGACATCATACTGCTTGGTGGTATATGGCTGAACATCTTTTACTTTAATAGCTGTGTATTTACTTTAATGTTTATTAATATTTACCTCTTTTAAGGCATCCCTTTTTTGACAGACCTAGAAATCATCTTTAGTTCTTGCTCTTCGTCACTCCTCAAGCCAAGTCCTGTCAGTTTTTTCTTCCCAAATACCTGTTGGCTTTACCCTCTATGATTATTTTTTTGAATGGAATCTTTAATCCATTTATATTTTATTGTCGTTATTTACTTGAATGTTGTTATGTCTGTCATTTTGTTTTCCTTCAGTTCAGTCACGTCTGACTCTTTGTGACCCCATGGACTGCAGCACACCAGGCTTCCCTGTCCATCACCAACTCCCAGAGTTTACTCATATTCATGTCCATTGAGTAGGTGATGCCATCCAACCATCTCATCCTCTTTCGTCCCCTTCTCCTCCCGCCTTCAGTCTTTCCCAACATTACGGTCTTTTCCAATGACTCAGTTCTGCCCATCAGGTGGCCAAAGTATTGGAGTTTCAGCTTCAACATCAGTCCTTCCAATGAACACCCAGGACTGATCTCCTTTAGGATGGACTGGTTGGATCTCCTTGCAGTCCAGGGACTCTAAAGAGTCTTCTCCAACACCACAGTTCAAAAGCATCAATTCTTCGGCACTCAGCTTTCTTTATAGTCCAACTCTCATATCCATACATGACTACTGGAAAAACCATAGCCTTGACTGCTGCTGCTGCTGCTAAGTCGCTTCAGTCGTGTCCGACTTTGTGCGACCGCATAGACGGCAGCCCACCAGGCTCCTCCGTCCTGGGATTCTCCAGGCAAGAATACTGGAGTGGGTTGCCATTTCCTTCTCCAGTGCATGAAGGTGAAAAGTGAAAGTGAAGTCGCTCAGTCGTGCCCAACCCTTAGCGACCCCATGGACTGGAGCCTACCAGGCTCCTCTGTCCGTGGGATTTTCCAGGCAAGAGTCCTGGAGTGGGGTGCCGTTGCTACTAGATGGACCTTTGTTGACAAAGTAATGTCTCTGCTTTTTAGTATGCTGTCTAAGTTGGTCATAACTTTCCTTCCAAGGAGTAAGCATCTTTTAATTTCATGGCTGTAGTCACCATCTGCAGTGATTTTGGAGCCCCCAAAAATAAAGTCTGTCATTGTTTCCACTATTTCTCCATCTATTTGCCATGAATTAATGGGACCAGATGCCATGATCTTCGTTTTCTGAATGTTGAGCTTTAAGCCAACTTTTTCACTCTCCACTTTCACTTTCACCAAGAGGCTCTTTAGTTCTTCTTTTCTTTCTGCCGTAAGGGTGGTATCATCTGCATATCTGAGGTTATTGATATTTCTCCTGGCAATCTTGATTCCAGCTTGTGCTTCTTCCAGCCCAGTGTTTCCCATGATGTACTCTGCATATAAGTTAAATAAGCAGAGTGACAATATACAGCCTTGACTACTCCTTTTCCTATTTGGAACCAGTCTGTTGTTCCATGTCCAGTTCTAACTGTTGCTTCCTAACCTGCATACAAATTTCTCAAGAGACGGGTCAGGTGGTGTGGTATTCCCATCTCTTGAAGAATTTTCCACAGTTTGTAATGATCCACACAGTCGAAGACTTTGGCTTAGTCAGTGAAGTATAGAAGTAGATGTTTTTTTTGAACTCTTGCTTTTTTGATAATCCAATGGATGTTGGCTGTTGGAGGCCAGAGTGAGGTACTCCGCCCATGGCAAAGGTCATGAGGAAGGAGGCTCGACATACGCAAAGGCGGGATCGAGCCTCAGGAGTCCCCCTGGAAATCCTCGAGCATCTACCCCCATTAACCAGAGCCTGCCTACTTTACTACTTTGTGCTCTCACCTACACCTCTGACTTTACGGGGAGCTGTCCCCCACCACCTCTTTCGGAAAAGGAGTTAACTTAGAGCTCTAGTTAATAATAATTCCTGGGCGTGATAAGAGTGTTTTAACCTACAAACTCCTCTGAAGGTTCTCTAGCCTGCCTGACAGGCTTGTCCGGCCACATGTGATTGCTCACAGCCTCCCAACCGTGAGAGGCATGAGATGCTTTAAACCTTCTAAAAACAGGTTCCTTAGAAAAGTTAGAAAACTATTAGTATAAGTATAATGGGCTGATTAGAAATTGTATTGGTGAAGGGTTTTTCATTTGTTGAGCCAATGTTTGTTGCTAAGTCTCCATATCCCCTGCCCTTACACACATTAATGAATATATAGAAGAAGTAACTATTAACCTTTGATATTAATCGCGTTAGGCCTTAGGCTAAGTAAATTCTTTCCTTAACTAAAACCCACTACACCCTCACCCTATAGGAATGTAACTTTATTTGGGTGGCGTCTGTTTTAAGAATAATCACCCTTGGAGAAAAAAGTGTTCTGACCACTGTCACAAGGAGAGGGTCATAAATTGTCAGCAGGCCCCCCTGGCCAGAAGATGATCTAACACCCCTAAGACCTCTGTATACATTTGTGTGAAGCACCTGACGTTAATAAAAGTCAGGACTGCTGTCCCCACATGACTTTTGTATAACATCTCAGTGTATAAAAACAGACTCTGGAAAATAAAGAATTGGGATCAGTTTCTCGAAATACTGGTCTCCCCATGTCGCGCTCTCTCTCTCACTCTGGTTGAATCTCCATCTGGATCGCGGAACCCACCATGCTTACTAATTATGCCTGGGCTTCTAAGATCCGACCGGGGAGGCCTCAGTGTCTCCTCTCCTTCGGGAGAACGGAAGGACACCTGTGGCCTACGTAAGTGGTGCAAGCTTCTTGTCTTGAAGTTTTATTGGTCTCCCGCGTAAACCAAGCTACTCAGCCTCTTTTCTCCACTGAATTTTCCTACTGAGCTATCCTTATTCTATTACTCTTTATATCTTTAATTAATATCTGATTGAAGCTATTGTATCCTGACCCTCGCCGACGCCGTCCCCGCTTCGAATACCCTGGATCAGCCGGGTTGGACCCCAGCAGTTGGCAATTTGATCTCTGGTACCTCTGCCTTTTCTAAAACCACCTTTTCTTGAACACCTGGAAGTTCACAGTTCACGTAATGTTGAAGCCTGGCTAGGAGAATTTTTGGAGAAGGCAATGGCACCCCACTCCTGTACTCTTGCCTGGAAAATCCAATGGACGGAGGAGCCTGGTAGGCTACAGTCCATGGGGTTGTGAAGAGCCAGACACGACTGAGCAGCTTCACTTTCTTTCACTGTATAATCATAAGGGATTTGATTTAGATCATACCTGAATGGTCTAGTGGTTTTTCCTACTTTCTTCAATTTAAGTTTTCCTTATGTCTTGCTTTTTTGTTATTTTGCTTCAACTTAACTGCCTCCATTAAGCAGATGTTTTCTAGGGTACAATTTTAATTTCTTGGTTAAATTTTTAGCTATAATTCTTTAGATATTTTCTTAGTATTTGTTAAGAGATTATAATATCATTTTTAATCACAATGGACTTCAGATTAATGCTAATTTAATTCCAGTAAAATACAGAAACTTTGCTTCAGTACTAATCTTTGTTTTTCCTTCTCCGTTTTGCTACTGTTGTCATATATTAGGGTTCTGTATTTAAAGCTCTAATATAGTGTAATACTGTGTTATAATAATCACCTTAAGCAGTCTTTTTTAGAGAAGTATTTAGTAAGATTATCTTGCATATAAGACTGTTTGGAAACTGGGAAGTCTTGCATTCTCACAATGAAATTCTCTTTACCCAAACCACAATAAAATGATCATACCTAGTAAATTAACATTAATACATTTCTATTATAGAATTTGACATACCATCAGATTTTGCCAAGTTGCCCAATAATATCTTTGTAACAGTTTGCCCAGAGAAGGCAGTGACAACCTACTCCAGTGTTCTTGCCTGGAGAATCCCAGGGACTGAGGAGTCTGGTGGGCTGCCGTCTCTGGGGTCGCACAGAGTCGGACCCGACTGAAGGGACTTTGCAGCAGCAGCCATTTCCCCAACCTATCTACCAATTTGATACACTGTATGCAGTAGTTACTATGTCTCTTTGTTCTCCTTTTACCCAGATTAATTTATCTGCCTTTATTTGACTTTATTAACATTGAAATGTTCAAAGGCATTTGTTTTCTAGAATGTTCTTTAATTTGGTAGTCTGTTTCCTTTATAATTTTGTTCAACTTATGCATTTTTGGACAGAAATACTGTGTAAGAGAACTTAACATAAAAAATGGTACATTTTTTCCCAACATATTGCCAGTGTTTTCCTTAATTGATGATAGATGATGTGAGTAAGGTGTTGTCCACCAAGTTTATTTTCTCTTAACATTATTGTTAATTTATGGGGAGATACACCGAGACAGTGTAAATACCCTTTTTCCCTAAAAGCTTTGATCACATGGTTTTCTTGTTGTGGATGATGCTGGACTTGAATCAGTTATTACCATCATGGAAGCAAAAAGATAGATGATTAAAATTTCAATAACAATTTCTAGGAATTTCAGTTTTAGTGTTTCTTAGAGAGCTTTCTTTATCCAGTAGTGATGATTGTAAGATACTTGGTAGTTAACCTGCTTATGTCATGGGTTTATTTTTCATATTTTTTTTAGGTTCATGTACTGGACAGACTGGGGAGAAGTACCAAAGATAGAACGTGCTGGAATGGATGGTTCTGATCGTTTCGTCATAATAAACACTGAAATTTACTGGCCAAATGGACTGACTTTGGATTATGAGGAACGGAAGCTGTATTGGGCAGATGCAAAACTTAATTTCATTCACCGATCAAATCTGGATGGAACAAATCGGTAAGATTGCCTTATATTTTTAAAGTCAGCCCCATGATAATCAAATTATAAAGCCTAATTTTATCAAGAAGTTGTTAACATATTTTTGGCTTAAGTGTCAAAGGGGAAGAAGAATAGATTTTTAGTTTGCTTTCTATAAAGGTAATGACATTTCTCGTCTGTCTTGGTGGCATTTAGAATTTATGGACTGTATTTTCTCCTCCTTTACTCTGAGCTAATTTAGTTCTTCAGTGGTTCTCAATCAGGGATAGTACTTCCACTCTCTTACAGAGTGTTTGGAAATGTGTGGGGAATTTTGGTTGACACAGAGACTGGGAGTACTGCTAGCATTTTAGTTCCCTGGCGGGCCAGGGATACTAAACATTCTGTAATGTGCTGGACTCCTAGTACGACAAAGAGCTCATCCCTCACAATTGCCCACAGAGCCCACCAGGTGCTATTTGTGGAAGCTTATTTGATAAACCTCTAAACCAGGACAGGGTTGGCCAATTTTTCCTGTGAAGAGCCAAGTCATTATACGCTTTGTGGGCCATATCTCTGTTGCACCTATTTACCTCTGCTGTTGTGGTGTGAAAGAAGCTATATAGAATACTTAAGGGAATGGGCATGGTTTTGTTCCATAAAACATTTTTGAGCCGGTGGACTCTGGTTTGCTGACCTGTAGATCAGGAGAAAACCTGCTGCATATTTGCTGTATCCTGGTATCCACAGAAGACAGAGACATAATATATAAACATGGAATTCCCACTCAGATCATGTTCAGATTGTTTTTATTTAGTTAAGTTTTTTATTCAAAAGTAGTTGATTTACAGGGTTGTTGTGTTAATATTTTTAAAGACACTTGATGTCCTTGTGTTTGGAAGATTATTTGGATTTCTAGTGGTCTCATTTTAAGACCCCAGCAGAAACAGAAAGCCTTAGATAATTGAAGGAATTTGTCAAAGTGAAAACATCTGTTGCCATATATAGTTGCACTATTTTTATTTTTTTCTTGTGATGAGAACCTTTAAGATTTACTGTTTTAGTAACTTTGAAATGTTACAAGGCTATGGTTTTTCCAGTGGTCATGTATGGATGTGAGAGTTGGACTATAAAGAAAGCTGAGTACCGAAGAATTGATGTTTTTGAACTGTGGTGTTGGAGAAGACTCTTGAGAGTCCTTTGGACTGCAAGGAGATCCAGCCAGTCCATCCTAAGGAGATCGGTCCTGGGTATTCATTGGAAGGACTGATGTTGAAGCTGAAACTCCAGTACTTTGGCCACCTGATGCGAAGAGCTAACTCATTGGAAAAGACTGATGCTGGGAAAGATTGAGGGCAGGAGGAGAAGGGGACGACAGAGGATGAGACGGTTGGATGACATCACTGACTCAATGGAAATGGGTTTGGATGGTCTCTGGGAGTTGGTGATGGACAGGGAGGCCTGGCGTGCTGTGGTTCATGGGGTCACAAAAAGTCAGACATGACTGAGCAACTGATCTGAACTGAACTTTGAAATATGTAAGATAGTATTATTAACTACAGTTGCAGTGCTGTGGATTACATTCTCAGGACTTAACTTTTTTTTTTTTTAAATACCTGGAAGTTTGTATCTTTTTGATGCCTGTTAGCCATTTCACTAGCCTCCATACCTTGCCTGTGGCAACCATCAATCTGTTCTATCTGTGGGCTTGGTTTTTAGTTCATTTGTTTGTTGTTTAGATTCAACATATAAGTGAGATCATACAGTATTCCTCTTTCTCTGTCTTATTTCGCTTAGCATGATGCCCTCAAAGTCTATTCATATTGTCAAAACTAGTAATATTTCATTCTTTTGTATAGCTGACTAATATTTTGTTGTACATATATAGCATATCTTCTTTATCCATCCCACCATCCCACCATCCCAACATCCCACTTGGGTTGTTTCCTTTTCATTTCCTTTTGTGAATTATGTTGAGTGAACATAGGGATGCATGTGTCTTTTCAAGTTAGGGTATGCAGTGGTTGTTAACTAGACTTGTTGCAATCATTATGCATTATATAGAAGTATCAAATTATTATGTTGTAAACCTGAAACTAATGTTGTATGTCAATTATACCTTAATTAAAAACAAAAGAAAATTGGAAAATTCAAAATTACATGGAGGATTAAACAAGATTCTCCTGAAAAACCTGTGGTTGAAGGAGGCTGTCAAAGGAAAATAAAAAATATCTGGAGACCAATGAAAATAGAAATACAACATACCAAAACTTACAGGGTTTCTAAGAGGTAAGTTCATAGTGATAAATGCTTACATTTGAAACAAGAAAAGTCTCAAATAAACAACCTAATGTTAAACCTCAAAGAGATAGATAAAGAAGGAGAAACTAAGCCCACAGCTGCCACAAAGAAGGGAATAACAAATCAGAGTGGAAATAAATGAAATAGAAATTAAAAATACAGTAGGAAAGATCAGTGAAAAAGCAAGAGTTGGTTTTTTTGAAGAGAAACTATACAAACCTTTAGTTCGACTTAATAAGAAAGAGAGGAGACTGAAATAAAATCAGAAAGAGGAGACATTACAACTGTAAATACAAAGGATCATAAGAGACTACTGTCAACAATATATACCATCAAATTGAACAGCTTAGAAGAAAGAGATCATGACTGAATCATGAAGAAATAGAAAATCTGTCAACAATATATGCCATCAAATTGAACAGCTTAGAAGAAAGGGATCATGACTGAATCATGAAGAAATAGAAAATTTGAACAAACCAATTATTTATAAGGAGATTAAATTAGTAGTTAAAAACCTCCCCAAAACAAAAGTAGAGGACCAGAAGACTTCACTGGCAAATTCTACCAGACATTTGAGAAAGAATTAGTACCAATCTTTCTTAAAGTTTCCTGAAAAATAGAAGAGGAGGGAATTCTTAAAAACTCATTTTATGTGGTTAGCATTATCTTGATACCAAAACCAAACAAGAAACCTACAAGAAAAGAAAATTACAGGCCAATATTCTTAATGAATATAGCTGCAGAAGTTCTCAACTCAGAACTAGCAAACTGAATTCAGCAGCACATTAAAAGGATCATACTCCACAATCAAGTGGATACAAGGATTGTTCAGTATATGCAAATTAATGTGATTCAGCACATTAACAAAATGAAGGATGAGAATCGTGTGATCATCTCAATAGGTGCAGAAAAAGCATATGATAAAATTCAACATCCATTCATGATTAATTCTCAAGAGTGGGTGTAGAGGGAACATACCTCAACAGTGAAAGCTATGTATGACAAACAACTAATAATATATTCAAAAGTGGAAAACTGAAAGTTTTTCATCTAAGGTCAGAGCAAGATAAGGATGTTTACTCTTGCCATTTTTAATCAGCATGGTGCTAGAGGTTCTAACCAGAGTAGTTAGGCAAGGAAAAGAAGGAAAATGCATCTCAGTAAAAAGGAAGAAGTAAAACTATTTGCAGATGGTCTCGTGTTATACATAGGAAATCCTGGAAACGCCACCACAGAACTGTTTGAATCAATAAACAGATTCAGTTAGATTGCTGGATACAAAATCAATATACAAAAATCACCTGTATTTCTGTATGTTAATAACAAACTGTCAGAGAAATTAAGGAAACAATCTTATTTATTGTATCATACAAAAAAAATGCCTAATAAGTTTAACCAAAGAAGTAAAAGACCTATACACTGAGAACTATGATGCTGATGAAAGATATTGAAGAAGACACAAATAAATTGAAAGATATTTCATGCTCACAGATTAGAAAAATTAATTTGTTAAAACATCCATACTGTGGAAATCCATCTACAAATGTAGTGCAGTCCAGTGCACAAATCAGAGTTCCAGTGCACTTTTCACAGAAGTAGAACAAACAATTCTAAAATTTGTGTGGAATTGCAAAAAAACCACAAATTGCCAAAGGAATCTTGAGAAAGAATAAAGCTGGAGGCATTACACTTTCTAACTTCAAACTATATTTGCAAACTGTATTACTCAAAGTGGTATGGTATTGGCGTAAAGACAGACACTAGATCAGTGGAATGGAATAGAGAGCCCAGAAACAAACCCATGCGTATTTGGTCAGTCAGTTTATGACGGAGGAGCCAAGAATGTTCAGTGGGGAAACTAATGTCTTCATTACAGTTTCTGTAGTATCTTCAGCAAATAGTGTGAGAAAACTGGATATCCACACCCAAAAGGATGAAACTAGATCCCTGTCTTATACCACACACAAAATCAACTAAAAATGAATTAAAGATGTCAGTATAAGACCTGAAACTATAAATTTTTTTTGAGAAGAAACAGGAGACAAGCTCCTTCACATTGGTGTTGGTTATGATTTTGTGAGCATGTGTTTGAAACCTCAAGCAAACAGTATGGTGCCTCCTCAAAAAATTAAAAATATTACTCCATATGATCTAGTAATCGCACTTCTGGAATTCTTATCCAGAGGAAATGAAAACAATCTTGAGGCGATATCTGCACTTCCACGTTCATAGTGGCATTATTCACAGTATCCAATACATGAAACAATCAAAATGTCTGTCAGTGGATGAATGGATAAAGAAGATGTGGTATATACACATTCAGTAGAATATTGTTCAGCCACGAGAAGGAAGGACATCCTGCTGTTTGTGGTTACATGCATGGACTCTGAGGCCCTAATGATCAGTGAAATGAGCCAGAGAAAGGAAGACAAATATTGGGTGTGTCACATATATGTGAATCTTAAAAAATGTCACAAACTCATAGAAACAAAAGAAAACTGGCTGTCAAGGAGTTGGAGGAAATAGATGTTCCCATTTAAAAAAAACCCAAAAAAGGAAACCCCAGTCAGTGTATGAGATACTGTAAATAGCTGGATGAGTATTCTTGCATATGTGTATCATCACTGTATACAGTTTATCATTCAGATTTGTTTGTTGATTATACCTGGTAAAGCCAGGGGAAAAAAAAAAAGAATGAAAAACAGAATAATGTCCTTAGGTAGAAAACTCCCCAGAAAAATATGATTATAGAACAGATCAAGTGAAAGACGCTCAGTTCAGTCAGTTCAGTTTAGTCGCTCAGTTGTGTCCAACTCTGCGACACCATGGACTGCAGCATGCCAGGCTTCCCTGTCCATCACCAACTCCTGGAGCCTACTCAAATTCATGTCTGTCGAGTCTATGATGCAATCCAAACATTTCATCCTCTGTTGTCTCCTTCTCCTCCTGCCTTCAATCTTTACCAGCGTCAGGGTCTTTTCAAATGACTCAGTTCTTTTCATCAGGTGGCCTAAGTATTGGAGCTTCAGCTTCAGCGTCAGTCCTTCTAATGAATATTTCCTTTAGGATTGACTGGTTGGATCTCCTTGCTGTCCATGGGACTCTGAAGAGTCTTCTCCAACACCACAGTTCAAAAGCATCAATTCTTCGGTGCTCAGCTTTCTTTATAGGACAACTCTCACATCCATACGTGACTGCTGGAAAAACCATAGCCTTGACTAGACGGACCTTCGTTGGCAAAGGAAGTCTCTGCTTTGAATATGCTATCTAGGTTGGTCATAACTTTGCTTTCAAGGAGCAAGCATCTTTTAATTTCATGGCTGCAGTCACCATGCAGTGATTTTGGAGCCCCCAAAAATAAAGTCTCTCACTGTTTCTGTTGTTTCCCCATCTTTTTGCCATGCAGTGATGGAACTGGGTGCCATGATCTTAGTTTTTAAATGTTGAGTTTTAAGCCAACTTTTTCACTCTCCTCTTTCACTTTCATCAAGAGGCTCTTCAGTTCTTTTTTGCTTTCTGCCATAAGGGTTGTGTCATCTGCATATCTGAGATTATTGATATTTCTCCCGGCAACCTTGATTCCAACTTGTGCTTCATCCAGCCCAGCATTTCTCATGATGTACTCTGCAAATAAGTTAATTAAGCAGGGTGAAAATATACAGCCTTGACGTACTCCTTTTCCTATTTCGAACCAATCTGTTGTTCCAAAGGCTCTCAGTCCTGTCCAACTCTTTGTGACCCCATGGACTAAACAATCCGTGGAATTCTCCAGGCCAGAATACTGGAGTAGGTAGCAGTTCCCTTCTCCAGGGAATCTTCCCAACCCAGGGATTGAACCCAGATCTCCCACATTGCTGGTGGATTCTTTACCAGCTGAGCCACCAGGGAAGCCAAAGAATACTGGAATGGATAGCCTATGCCTTCTCCAGCAGATCTTCCCAACCCAGGAATTGAACTGGGGTCTCTTGCATTGCAGGTGGATTCTTTACCAACCCAGAATAGATCAAACCTCCACTTTAAAATGCACTATCACTAATTGAGACACCAATATTACATATCAAAGACCAACATAAGTTAGAATGAGAAAGTTCAGAGATGAGATGCCAGAACTGAGGAAAGAAGTAAAAGAAAAAACTAATTTCAGAAAAGCCAACTAAACTGGAAGGGACACAAGAGTGACTAAACCGAAAAGATTTTAAATTGAAGTTGTAAAGGGGGAAAAATTGAGGACTAAAAGAAATGGAAAAAGATGAAAAGGATTTGAGAGAAAGTGACAAATATTAAAGATAGGCAAAGAAGGAAAAACACATAGATAAAAAACCCTGTTAGGAAGATAACCTAAGGAAAGTAAGAGAACAAATATGAGAAACTGTAATTCTGGGAAAGTTTCTTAAAAGGAGATTCGAGTCTACAGATTGATAAGAGAACATTATGTACTTGGTAATACAAGTTAAAGCAAACAGCACCAAGGTATATTCTAGTAAAGTTACTCTGTAGAAAAAGGAAAATATTCTCTGGGCCTTTAATAGTAAAATAAATAATTTTTCAAATGAAAAAGAAAATTAGATTCACATTAGGCTTTCTCACAGCAATACTCCTTGTCAGAATTAAGTGAAGTAGTATTTTTAAAAGATACTCAGGGAGAGTGTGAACCAATTATTTTTCCCCCCAGCAAAATTGACTTTCCTTATACAAAGCTATAGATGAACTGTTATGAACATGAAAGAAATCAAGAAATACTATCCCTGAGTCATTGTGAAAATGGACTAGTGGCTGAGCTTTAGATAATCACAGTGATGAGCAAGATAACAAAATAAGGCTTGGTAAAGAGCAGTAAACATATAATTAACTTGTATGAAAATTAAAGGATGATTAAAATTGAGAGTATGGTATGTAATGACTGTATGTTTAGATAATGTAAATAAAGTACCATTCTGAAAAATTGGAATGAAGGGACTTCCCTGGCCATCTAGTGGTTAAGGTGCCACGGCTTCTACTGCAGGGGACATGAGTTCGATTCTTGGTTGGGAAACTAAGATCCTGCATGCTTTGCAGCATAGCTAAAAAAGAAAAAATGGAGTAAAATAAAAAATCAGAGTGAGAAGTACAGGTACTATATACATAGATTTTGTTTAACTCTTTATGGTAATTACATTGGTGTATTGGTATTAATATTTTTAATTTTGGATCAAATAAGTGAGTAATTTTTGGATATATTAAATCAAATGCCAGTGAATATGTAGAACTCTCCGTGTGGAAGAAAAGATGTATAGATGTAGTATTGTGGAGTTTAAGAGAAATTGATAATTCTGAGTTTTAGTTGAGAGTACTGGTGTGAGCTCATTAGTTATTGTAAGTTATAAAAATACATACAAATATGTATGTTTATTTCTTATGACCACTGATGAGGACTAGGGGGAAAAAAAAAAACCCACCCAGACCGTATTCTTGGAAAACTGTTCCACCTTAAAAGAAATCAGGTGTGATTTGGGTAACCCTAAGTCTCTTACAGGAAATACCCAAGTTGAGCTGGGATGTTATGTCATAGTCGATAGCATGGAAGCTGTTACAGGCTATTAGCGTCATTTCGTAAAGCCCAGAGAAATAATTTGAAAAGTCTCTCTCTGGTCAGAGATTGATTGAAACCCACCAGGTTTGTTTAAATCCTTGAGTTCATACTGATTTTCTGTCTTTCTTTAATTTTAAGAAAAGGAAGTAGTTACTTTCAGAGGATGAAGGGAACCAACCAGTTCATTAGCTTGAATGTTGGTAATAAAGAGAAAGAATCCAGCAATTTATCCCCCCTTTTCTATAGGAATCTACCAGTAGCTAACAAATTAGTAGATACAAAAAAGCTATTCCAGCTAGTAAATGAGAAATAATTAGAATTATCAGCATTTTATTACTTCTAGTGAACTGTTCAGTCTAGGCATTGAACATCAGTGGCTGCTTCATCACAAGGAAAAGAACAGACCCTATTTGATGGAAGAAAAGAGCCTCACCCCCTTTTATCTTGCCAAAAGGATCAATTCATTAGGAGTCTGATCAGAGTTGTTATTTGCAGGAATTGTGTGGGAAAGCAGAGGACAGGGAAACATTGAATTGCGCCATGTGTATGCATCAGCAGATTCAGACACACAGGGCAAATGACAGGGGTTGTTTGAACAGATAAACTGCAAAGATGATAAGGGAACTTAGAGATTAAAACAGACATAGAAAAGAAATTTACTAAAGGGGAAAGGGCGAGAGGAGGGATTAAATTAGGAGTGTGGGATTAAAATATGCATACTACTATATATAAAATAGGTACCCAACAAGGACCTACTGTATAGCACAGGGAACTGTATTCAATATTTTGTAATAACTTATATTGGGAAAGAATCTTGAAAAGAGTATATATACATATATGTTACATATATATATATATAACTGAATCACTTTGCAGTACACCTGAAACTACAGAATATTGTAAATCAGTATTTCAGTTAAAAAGAGACTGAAAAGAGGGTGGGTGAAGGCATGAATAGGCACAGAGGATTTAAATTTAGGACAGTGAGAAAACTTGTAGTATAATGATAGGTATATGTGTATATCACCACCAAGACTGGTCTTTAAGGTAAACCGTGGACTTTGGAGACTGTGACTTCGCACTTGATTTCAGGGCTTCCTGTAAAGCCAGAGTAGTTGAAACAATGAGGTACTAAATCTGAGCATAGATGTCAGTGGAACAGAATAGGGTTCAGAAGGTAGTTTACATGTATATGGTTAGTTGACTTTGTGACATAGGTATCTTGGATATCTTGGATAAATACACACTTTTAACTGGCCTTGACAGACACTGAAGAAAGATAATAAACTTTAAAAACTGGGAGGAATATAAAAGCTCTTTCTGTGAAAAATTTTAAATTCCTAATGACTAGAGTCAGGTTTTCAAGTTATGGTTATTAAAGTTATGAAGGTTATTAAAGTTATGAAGGTTATTAAAGTTATGAAGGTTATTAACGCTTTGGTTTGTCAGTGTTCCTCCTATTCAACTGCAGTTAGAAATGTGAGGGATGGTTGGAGGCAAGTGTAGAGAACTGGCTAAGAGCCAGATCACACAAGGTCTAGTATTCTAAAATGAGGCATTTGAATTTTAGCCTGTAGGTGTTGAGTCATTGGAGGTTTTGAAGTTGCAGATTGACATGGATTTGTCTTTTAGAAATACCTTTGGTAAAAAAAAAGAAATACCTTTGGTAGTTGTGTAGAGAATGAAGACTAATGATTTCATTTCCTTAAGTCTTCCAGTTAGTCATCATCATTCTCCAGAAAAGTACAATCTCTTCACTGTAATTTACATGATCTCATTTATTTACCTTGTTTTAGACAATATTCTTACCACTTCTGCCCTTGTCTGCTGTGCCCCAATCCTGTCAAACCATTTGTGGCTCCCTGATGGTGTTTATGATAGCTCCTAGGTTTCTGCTTTGAATGGCTTATTCAATGGAAATGCCATTCAGTGAGATAGAAGATTAAGGAAAGGAAGACAGATTCTTCTTCCTTCCTTCCTTTTCATTTTTTTTTAATGTAGAAAGAGAGTGAGATTGAATTCAAATTTGGACAAGTTTGCATTTGCATTTGAGTTGCTAATAGAAAACTATGATGATGAAGTCTGGGGAGCTTTGGATGAATGAGCCTGCTGCTCAGCAGAGTAGTCTCAGAGGGAGTCTTAGATTTATAGCCATTACCAAGTTAATGGTTGTTAAAGCCGTGGACTGTAAACTTAGGGGTATTTTGCATCAGTGCTAGAGGCTTAGGCAGAGATAACGACCACATACCAGATACGTTGAAGAATTTCTTCAAGACTGAGGGATGTCCCAGTCCGAGCTGCTCCTGATCAGCTATCCCCATTTGCCTGGTTTCCGGGAACACCCTCAGACCCAGGCAGATCAGCACGGTTGGTCATCTACTGAGCTTGTGAAGAATCTGCTTCCCACAGAAGCAAATTGAAGAAATTTACCCACATAAACAGTAGTAACCACAACTCTAGAGATGGAGGGCTGAAGGTGAGGCTGGTGAGAGGGAGGTGGGGTAGGGTGAAAGATGGGCCTCATCTGGATTCTGTTAGCACCTCTGGGAAATACTGCATATACCAGACACTAAAGGACATGCACCTTATGGCAACCAAATTTGACATGATTGAACATGTTAGGCAAAGATCAGAGGTGTAAAGCTGGCTGTGAATGAGTTCAGTGGTGCCAGAGAATAAGCAGGATCATGGTATCAGCAGAGTTCTTGGTGTTAGCAGAACACTGAAATACAGTGGGTAATGAACCATGTTCTCAGGAGAAATACCGTTAGGTTTCTGCTAGACTGTGGTCAAAAAATTTTTGTCAACTGATGATTATATAATTTTAAAAATATATGTTTATGTTTAAAGATGCTTTATTTAATATATAATGTTGGCAATATGGGTTTTTTAATTATAGCACATTCAGTGCAGTGTTATATAGCCTCTAAAATTAATATGAAACCAATATTTAATAATATTAAAATTTTTACAATACATTATGAAATGAAGACAGGTCATTATAATGCACTAAATGCTGGGCATTTACAGAAATTCACTTTTTGTAAAAAAAAAAAAAAAAGTTACAGTCAGATGTTGTTTAAATAAGATGACAGCACGCATTGGAGTCTTTCAGAATGCATGCATTAACCATTTTTTCCTCAGGGCATATTAATCATCATTAATGCAACAAGGTGCATGGGGCCCGCTGCATATAATCCCGTGAAGAAGCTCAGTCCTGATGGGTGGCGAATGCTCTTTATTTGTGTTTGGTGCAGGTGCCTCAGTTGTCTCTTGCTTTGGCTCAGCTGTTCTCTTTCGTCCTGTTGGGGGCTGTGATTTAGAGCGAATGAATTTTTACCAAATTATTAATTCTAAATTCCATTGGTTAGTTGGTTTCCTGTTCTATCTTAGTTGGTTTCATGTTGTGCCTCAGCTCTTGATAACAGAAACCAGTGTTCCATGCCTTGACCTTTGGAAGTCGCTTGTATTTGTGTACATACATGTACACTTTGTACATGTGCACCTAATCAAGGAATGGGAAGATACACTTTGTATTTCTATTTCCAGTTTTTTTCTAGTGAACATACATGTACTCTTTCTGTAATCAGGAGAAAATGATGATTTTGGAGAAAGTATGCCAGATTTTGCCAGTGTGGTTTAGGTTCCTTTATGCTTCTCTTTTGCCTCTATTCCAGAAGATAAATTATTAACTTTCCTTCAATCTGTTTTGCCTATAATCTTCTTGAATATAGTTGAGTTTGGTCTTCCTTCACGTGAGGCTCAGTTGAATATTTAAGACACTATTCAAGTGAATTGCCCACTGTTAAATTCGTTTATTTCTCTTTCTGTTGAGCTGTAAGAATTTTATGTATTCTAGATATGAGTTCTTCATTGGATATATTACTTAGAAATAAAAGTTCAATCTATTAGCTTTTCTTGGTTGTTGTTATAAGTGTTTTTGAGGTACTAAGAAATCTTTGCTTAAACCAAAGTCACAAGGATTGATGCTTTTCTAAGAGTTTTATTGTTTTAATTCCTAACATTTAGATCTGTGATCCACTTTATGTATGATGTCTTACACTCTTTTATTCACTTCCGAATATTTGGTTATTTTTTATGGTGTTATGAACAAGTTATTTAATAAATTTCAATTTTGCCATTTTTCTCAGCACCATTTATTAAAGAAACTGCTTTTTCTTCATTGGCTGTCCTTGGTTCCCTTGCTAAATATTAGTTGGCTGTATCACTTTTTGTATTTTTCACTGCTAGTCTGTAGAAATTTATTTCTATATATTAATCTTGTATGCTGTAACCTTGTCGAATTAAGTACGTCTGAGGCTTTTTTTTCTTTTAAATTCTTCAGTGTTCTCTGCATACAGAATCATGTCATCTGTGAATAATGACAGTTTTATTTCTTCCCTTCCCATCTGGTTGCCTTTAGTCTTATTTCATAATACTCACTAGACCCTCTGCTGAATAGAAGACATTCTTGCTTTGTTCCTGACCTTTGGGGGAAAGCAGTGATTTTTTTTTTTTTTTTGGCCATTGAACAGGATCTTAGAGAATATACTTTGTATGATTTCAGTCTTTTAAAATTAATTGATACTTGTCCTAATATTCAGAGTTCCATATCCTTGATGATTTTCTGTCTAGTTGTCCTACCTATTAATGAGAATAGGATTTTGAGATCTCAGACTGTTACTGTTTTGTTTTTTCCTTCAGTTCTGTCAGGTTTTGCTTTGTTTGGGGCTGTTTTTACTTGTGTATGTTTATAATCGCTATATCTTGATGATTTGACTGCCATTATAAAACGTGCTGCTTTATCTCTAGTAATATTTTTTTGTCTGAAAGTATGTTTTGTCTGATAGACCACTTCATCTCACTTATGGTTACTGTTGGCTTTCAGTAAATTTGGGTCTTTGGGTATGTGTGCCTCTTGTAGACAGCATACAGTTGAATCTTGTTTAGTTTTACCCAGTTTAACACCCTTTGCCTTTTATATACATATATGCACACACACACAATATGTATAATAATATGTAAGATGTTTTCTTTAACATCTTGCAGAAAAACCCAAATGAACTTTTTAGTCAACCCAGTATGTTAATTATTTCTTAATAAAACAGAAAAAAATCACGAAAAAAGAAAAAATTCTTTATTTTCACCAGCTATTTCTGTTTCCTTATCGGTTCCGTTTATTCACTCTTGTGTTATTTCTAGTTGATAATTCATTGAAGTGACTTCTGACACTTTCGTTAGTTCTTTCACCTCAGTTTGAGGTTTTAAATTTTAAATTTTTGTTGTTCTTTTATCACTAGTATACTACTTTAAAGCATTTAAAGTATTTTGTAATAGGTTGTGAACTATTTGCTCTAGAGCCAGTTTTTCTGGCATATTTGTATTGTCCTTAGGGATGTTATTTTCTTTATTCTTTTTTGTTTTTAATATTAACTTTTTATTTCTTTGGCCACATCTGTGGCCTGTGGGATGTCAGTTCCCTGACCAGGGATTGAACCCGTGCCCCCTCCATTGGATGTACAGAGTCTTAACCACTGGGCCTCCAGGGAAGTGCCTTTAAAACTAACTTTTAAAATGGGGCTTGATCTTAATATATTTTTATATTTTCACATGAAATTGTTTTTCTGGAACTTGTTGAAGAAGGCAGAGTTTATCATAACTTCATTCACTTTACAGAAGTCTTGAGTGTGTGTGTTTGAAAAGTTGGCAGCTTGCTTGTGCAAACTCCTAGCTCTGTTTCCTTCTGCGAGTTTTTTCTGCACCTTATTTTCCATTATTTCTCTTGCACTGTCATCCTCACTTTCTTTCTGTTCCCTGTAGGTCGGATTGGGCCTTTGTCTGGAAGGGAGCTCTGTTGGGCCAGTGAGAGAGTTCCTTGTTAGTATGCCAGTCCCTTCCGTACCATCCATCCAGTCTTTGTATTCACTCACTCTCCAAGTGGCCAGAACCATTCCTTGTCAGCTGCTGCTCTCAGATTGGTTTGTGAAGCTTTCCATTGCTATCTGTTGTGTGTTCTCCTGGGCCTGGATCTGCCAAATGCCCTATTTTTTTCCTTCTGATTCCTCCTGCAGAAGTGCTGATGCTAATCAGATCTTACAGCTGTTGGTAGTTTTCCTTTCTGTGTCTAGGGTTTTGAAGTAATACCTTCTTACCTGTCTTGGTTGCAAGTGTTGTCCATGAGGTTTTGGTTTTCCTTCCTAGTTGTTCTGTTTTCCTGTGAAAGACTTGTAGAGATTTTTTTCAAACACTGTATACTGCTACCACTGTTGTCATATTTTTAGGTGTTAAGAAAACCTCACTGTGATGTGGAGAAACTCTTCTAAGGTTAGGTTCAGATGTCAGAATTTATCATAGTAGTACTTTGATGTGATTAAGTAGATTTGTTTCCTACACAGATGGGGAGTTCTGAGTCAGGGGCAGAGGACAACTTTCTGGGAGGAGGTCCAGAAACAGAAAGTGAATACAAGTGCACAGGTGTTTTATAAAGGGTAAGTCTGGTTGGTGCAGAATTTGAAAGAGGCACCTGTCAGCCGTAGAATCTGAAATAGACAGCAAGTGCACACCTGTACTTGGGATACTGGCGAGAATGAGCTCGTAAGAAAATGATGGGCAGGTAGAGGAGGTGATGCTTAGAGGTTGCCAGCACTAAAGCATAACATCACTTGGGGTTTTGGTTTCTTTCTTTTGGTACCCATTGTAGTGATCCACTTTTTAATTCCTGTTATAGTTGAGGCATACTACTGAAGAACTGGGCTTCAATCTTGCCTGCCACATTTGTTCTCACTATCCATGATCAACTCCTTCTTTTCACTTGAGTTTCCAGGGGAGTAGTCCCAACCAGAGAGAAGACAGGTGAAGACAGTGTACACTAATCTGTACTTTGAGGAACAGATCACCATTGGCTAGACAAATTACCAAAGAATATGACAATGAGTGATAGCCATCTTAGCTGTGCTTTTTGTTAATTTCATATTTCATTTAAAATGTTTCATTTTATCAGGCATTCACTGAGTATGTAATAATACTAATGAATCTAACTAATTCATACATACTGTATTGTGTGAGATCCTGGGAATATAAATAAGCCAAAGTCTAGTATTTACTTGACTCTAGTAAGCTTTTTATTGACTAGCACATGAAATGTTTACTAAACTTGTAAAATATTATCCCTGAATCAGAAATACTAAAATACTGAAAACAGACATCCTAAAGTTGAGGAGCCATTTATGAAATGTTTATTAAGTACCAAGCATAATGCCTAAATGCTTTTTGCCTAAATGCTTTTTCATATATTATGATTTAATCTTCACAGTAACTCAGGTTAGATTATCATCTTTTAATAACAGGTGAGGAAAACAGAATTTGTGGAAATAAGTTATTGTAATTGCAGGGGGACATTTGAACTCAGTTCTGTCTCATTTCTTGTTCGGTTGCCAGGTCAAGTCCAACTCTTTACAACTCAGCAGACTGCAGCACGCCAGGCTCATTTCTTATCAGTACATCAATGCTTTCAGTCAGGTTGTAAAATGCGTATATCTTTTAGAGAGGGATTTTGGCTATTGCTATCTGTTAATTCTTCTGTGTTAAGCTTATTAGAGTGAATTTTAACTTTTTATTTAATAGTATACAAAGGACTTAGACTTTTTTTCCTTCCCAAAGTCTTTCAAAGAACTGATAATGTAATTTCTGATACTTTAAGATGTCTAATGAAAGCCTAAGTAATTTCATCTTTAGTATTACTTATATTTCTCAATCATGTTACTTTACTTTCTTGGCAGCTGTTTATGTTTTACCATAATGAATTTTGGGATACTTAAGTGTAAAATATGCTGCTGCTGCTAAGTCACTTTAGTTGTGTCCGACTCTGTGCGACCCCGTAGACGGCAGCCCACCAGGCTTCCCCGTCCCTGGGATTCTCCAGGCAAGAACACTGGAGTCGGTTGCCATTTCCTTCTCCAATGCATGAAAGTGAAAAGTCAAAGTGAAGTCACTCAGTCCTGTCTGACTCTTAGCGACCCCATGGACTGCAGCCTACCAGGCTCCTCCATCCATGGGATTTTCCAGGCAAGAGTACTGGAGTGGGGTGCAAGCCTATTTAAATTTGAACTTGAACTATGGTATCACTCACATAGTAACAATCGTAAATGTTATAAAGCTGTTCATTTAAAAAGTGAAAGAAAGTCCACTTCAGAAGTAGACATCGTGACATTGTGACAGTTGTTATTGGGAAATGAGAGAGAAAGTAATATGCTAGGGAAGTGAGAGTTAAGAAAAGTGAGAGGAGAAAATTGTGGTGATGGGTGGCATAGTTGCGAGGTTTTAAAATAGAAAGTTTGTGAAACTAGTCATTCTAATCTTGAATTCAGTTATTGAAAAATCTGGCTCAAATTTTAAACACTTTAGGCTAGAATCATTCCGTGTAATTCTGCTTAGATGAAAATGATCTTACTGCTCTTTAATTTAGTATAGGTGGTCTGTTAGGTATTAGAAATCATCAGATAACCTTACGGACCGAAAAGTTGGATTGTCTTTGAGTGTGTTATCCTTTATTTCTCTTTAATTGCTTACATTTTCCTCTTTCTCTCCTCGCTGAGTGATTTATGAAAATATTAAGATTTGGTATTACGAAAATATCAAAGCATTTATTTTCTTAATTTATTACTGTGGCTTAAATGTGATTTATTCATTATTCAAGAATTTTCTTATTTACATAACTCTCCATGAGACTGCACAGTTCTGTGTCTTGAGTACTGGTCAGGCTGTCTACCTCTCCTTCCATATAGTTAGGATTGCTTATGAATTTGGGGATCTGCTTTGTCTCTTGAACACATTCAGCCAGTGGTTGGGCTTCCTCTTTGCCCCTTGGCTTGTGGGGATGAAGTAACCATACAGCAGAAAGCCAGCTAAGATGATCATTTGCTGCAGCTAATCTGGGCTTTGCAGAGAGAACTCTCCCAGAATGCCTTTCTAGCCTCATGTGCATGTTTTTACTCTTCACTTATGAAAGCCATAAAAAGTGACCGAAGAAATAGGCTCAGATTATTTGTTCTTCCACATCAAGAAGGGAGAAACTTACTGCTAATTAAAACTACTTCCCAGTGACTTCTTCAAACCCTGGGATTTTTCATGTTGCTGGCCTTCCTCCTTCTGATGACATGAATCATGTGGGAGGGTGGGAGATGGGAACCGACAGCAGTGTTGGTACGTTAGCTCTCACTCGTCTGCTTGCAGTGCGCCTGGCGCCCGGTGCCAAGCTAGAAACCGTTCTTGATTGGGGAATTTGCACACCATGAACTCAAATAAATTTGAATTTACTCTGTGACTATTTTTCATAGGTGTATTTGACCTTAAGGTACGTGTTATCCAGGATTTGTATGTGTTAATGTGGACTACAAGACCATTTCAGTGGGAGCAATAAAGTTTAGATTAAAAAAGAAAATTTAGAAATGTTTGCGCTTTTCTCTTTGGGTTACTAGGCAGGCGGTGGTTAAAGGTTCCCTTCCACATCCTTTTGCCCTGACGTTATTTGAGGACACATTGTACTGGACTGACTGGAATACACATTCCATTTTGGCTTGCAACAAGTACACTGGCGAGGGTCTGCGTGAAATCCATTCTAACATCTTCTCTCCCATGGATATACATGTCTTCAGCCAACAGAGGCAGCCAAATGGTAAGTGATCTTGATTTTTAAATTGCAAGTTGGAATAGCTTTGTAGCCCTCTGATGTCTGGCTTTAGTGAGGGGGCAAGAGGAGAGAGGATGTATTCAGAGTGGGAAGGAATAAAAAATTGGGAAAATGTCAAAATTCAAGGTAGACAATAGTCTAAACCATTTGTAGCTTAGTATCTATCGCTGCAGACCACCTCAGCCCTTTGTTTTAGTCTGGGGTTATGAAGGTAAAGAAGAGAGAGGAAAAAAAAAATTGAGATAGCTCATATATTAAGATTCTGTGCAAATACATTTTGTATTCATATTATTTCTCACTAATGAGTGATTTCGTCCATTGTATGTTTAGAAACAGACACTTTCCTTGAATGGAAACCTCTTAATTATTAATTAATGTAATTATTAATGTAACTGGTTCATTTAAGTACCTCAGGTTGCTTCAGTAAAGTACTTGCTTATCCCTTTTCTGTGTATATCTCCCCCTCCTTTTTCTTCTGTTTCTGGTCACCCTTTATAATGATTTGGACTGTGACTGCTGACAACAGTTTCTTGCAAGAGAATGTTAAGTGTTTGGCACTTGTGTGTAAATAAATGTCTGACATGTGTCTGAGTGTATTTCAGATTGTATTCCAGAGCCAAAAATGCAGGGCTTTTGGATTATGCATTACTTTGTATTAGCTCTTTCCATTTAAGGGGAGATAGTCAAATATTGAATGTGTCATATTGGAATCCAGTGATCATGAGTTCATAAAAATGTTTTAAAATGTTTGTGTTACTCTTTTGTAAAAAAAAAAAAAAAAGAATGTTAGTCACTTGTATAAATGTCTTATTCTCATTGTTGGCTTTTTAATGGCACTGTTGATCCTTTATGTTTTACTTGTTTGAGAATTTGCAGTTATCTGTGATACTGCCTTTTATCTTTCATATTTTTTGTTTCCATGTTGATTTTTCTCTGAATATTGTTTAAATTCATCCTTTTCTATTGTTTCTTCAGATTTTCTAATTAATCTCTGGTTCTGAGTTTCCCCTTTTAAAATCCATAATGCTTACCTTTTCCATGTAAATCTTTTCCACAGTGTGGCTTTTCTTAACTCTCCGTGCCTCCACCACAGACATTCCCTTCTCTGTGCTCATTCAGCTTTTATTGTTGTTAGTCAAATCTTAACTTCAGTTACTCTGATCACCTTCCTATTTCACACAGTGTACAGCCTCCAAGCTTTCATTCGTGTGGTTTTACCACACTTAAATGTCCTCCTGTCTGTCCTTCCTGTCTTTCAAGGCTTCTGCCATGCCTGTATCTACTATGAAGCTTTTCTTCAGTTCTCCAATCTGTTAGTGCTTTATTTCCCATTGACTCTATACTTACTTACAGTCTGAATGTGCAAGATCTCAATTTCGTTGTTCTGTAGTATTTTCCATTATTACTGTTCTTGAATTTTGGCTTACTGGCTAGATTGCAAGCTCTTTTGGGGCAGGGACAGCCTGCTTTACTTCTTGTGTATTCCTCTTTGAATACAGAATGCTAAGTAGATTTTTCACTGTTTAATTCCCTTCCTTGCAGATGGTCTGGTCGTCAAGCACCCAGATGACATTTGGTAATAATTTGGTTTATCAGAGGTGCTTATGTTATGGTCGTTAACCTTTGTGTACCTAGAGTGGGGGAGGTCATCCATAATCATTGGTATTAATCAGTGTGATTTATATTTGACAGCTACAAATCCATGTGGAATTGATAATGGTGGTTGTTCCCACTTGTGTTTGATGTCTCCAGTCAAGCCTTTTTATCAGTGTGCTTGCCCAACTGGGGTCACACTCCTGGAGAACGGAAAAACCTGCAAAGATGGTAAGAAGTTGGTTGCCAAGAAGGAAGAATTTTAGATAGCAGTTGGGATTCTATATGGTTATTTTATTTCTCTATAATAAGCTCTGTAAGTTACAGTGCTTTGGGAGACTAGTCACTTAATCCCTCAGTCTTCACAGTTGCCTATGTAATAGGAGTGTTTTGCATTTTATGGCATCTCTTGAATGTTGTTTTATAAATTATTTTAGTATTTTAGCTGAATTTTTAACATGCAATTTTTTGGGGAAAAAATAGGTGCCATTTCTCTTCTTTGTTAGATCTCAGTCATGAATATCACAGTTGCTTCTTGTGGAAATGAATATTCTCATAAAGAATATATTTTTAACAAGTAACATTTGTAAATAAAGAACCTTTGCAAGGAAAAGATGTATATTAAACTTTTAATTATAAAGACTATCATGGGATAGATACATTTTCTGAAAAATGATTGAATGATATTTTTAATTGCCTTTTAACAATAGAGAAGTGCCTTCAGAAGAAGAAAAGAATTCCTTATTGTTCTGCTCAAAGCAGCCTGTTGCTGTACTTAACCACCACACTGCCTCTTCTCCTTGCTCTCAGTTCCCTGTAGAGAGGGCATGTTGGAGAAATGTTCTGATTTAGGACATTTCAAGGTCCTTCTGGTTTGGGAGAATGCCAGTTCTCTTTTTCTTCTTAAAGAGAATGTTGTTCTTCATTCTTAACCCTATGGATCACCATCTGGTTCTCTAGCCACAAGACCTGGTAAGAAAATTGTATGTAGCAGTGGCTTCTTTATCTAACTCTGAAAAGTAGAAGCCTTTATTTAGGAGTCGGTTAGAGTTCCTTGCCTGGAGAATCCCAGGGACATGGGCTTCCATCTATGGGGTCGCACAGGGTCGGACACGACTGAAGCGACTTAGCAGCAGCAGCAGTAGAGTTTCTGGCAAGGGGATCAGGGAGTCAGAGAGATGGGATTGAGTTGGTATACAGGGTATTTGTCATGACTTGGCATTGATAAATTATCCTCCTGGTCAGAGGTGAAACTGGCTGATTCTTGTGACACGTTTCCATGGCAAACAATAATTTGGTTTCAATTTAAAACAAAAGGTTTATGTAATGTTGCTTTTTTGTTAAAAAATGTAGACTTTAAAATAGTGGATTTATTTTAGCCATAGTGGTCTGTTTACAGCCTTAGAGCAGTGCAAATGTACCTGTTTAATGAGCATCTTAATTTCAGATATACATTTGGCATGTAGTAGCCTTAAGTTTGGAGAAGGCAATGGCACCCTACTCCAGTACTCTTGCCTGGAAAATCCCATGGACAGAGGAGCCTGGTGGGCTGCAATCCATGGGGTCGCTAAGAGTCAGACACGACTTCACTTTGACTTTTCACTTTCATGCATTGGAGAAGGAAATGGCAACCCACTCCAGTGTTCTTGCTTGGAGAATCCCAGGGATGGGGGAGCCTGGTGGGCTGCTGTCTATGGGGTCGCACAGAGTCGGACACGACTGAAGCGACTTAGCAGCAGCAGCAGCCTTAAGTTAACTATTTTGTTTTGATCCCCTTGCCAAATTAACAGCTTCACTTTCTAAGACTTCTTTGTTTGAAGAGTTTATGGCTGGCTCCTTTTGGTAGTTAGCGGAGGCAGTGAATTTTATAAAGTTATTCCTACTTGGTGTCCACTGTGGCATTTAGGGCTGTATTCTCTCCAAGGTAGGGTTTATTTATAATTAATCCATGAGTCAAAAAGCTGATGCTGAGAGCTTCTTCTCTCCTTAATTTTTTCTACTATGATTCCAGATTAATGCTTGAAGTTTAATATCAGTATTTTCTTTCAGACTCATTTCTTTGTTTGGGAATCGTTTTCCAGATGTCAACTTGCTTGCTGTCTTTTTGTTAGCTTTTATATAATGTTAGATGATTTTTTGCTAGTGGTTGACTTGAGCATTTAAAATCAAAACAAACAAGATTGAGGTAATGTTCTCATTCTGAGCTGTATTTTTATTGATTGCTGCTTTGGTTTTAAAACACTTCATAAATAAATCTGTTTTTAAAAACTCAGTGAAATAAAAATTAAAGAGTTTATTAGAAAATAATGTATTAGCTAGTATTTATTGAGTACTTTTGTATTTGGTACATTTTTGAGTTTTATATTTATTTCCTCTAAGTCTCTCAGCAACCCTATGAGATATCGATGAAGATATCAGGCTTAGAGAGATGAGGTGTTTTGCCTGACTTTGTATAACTGCTTGAATCGGTTCTGTTAAACGCACAGGTCTCACCTTGAACCACTGGGTCACATTTATTTGGTTACCTCCCCTCACATTCCCTCTCTCTTCTGCTACTGTTTGCTCCTCCATAGCCTCTTTTGTCCTTAGTTCTGTCAGACATTGCCCTATAGTTCTTTTTGTTAAAACAACTTTACCGAGGTAATTTACATATCATAAAATTCAGCCTTTTCAAGTGTATAATTCAGTGATTTTTAGTCAGTTTACAGAGTTGTGCAATCATCACAATCCATCCAATTTTAGAACATTCTCATTAATAACAAAAGATCCTTGTCCTGGATTCCTTACCTTTTTAAACGTCTTTCTTGAACAAAGGACATATATCTTATACTTCCTCTAATATTTAGCTACTTAGCTTCTTAGTCATTACTTAGTTATATTCATTTGACCTTTAAGTGGCTGTTCTTAATTCCAGGGGCTATGTAATGAATGAAGCCAGAGAGAGAATCAGACGTTGTTTTGGAGAGTTCAGCCATTACAGAGCATGACCTCTTAGTCCAGCTCTTCCTGTTTTACTGCATTACTTTCTATTCTACCCAAAATAGACCCTAGTATCCTTTTATACTCATTGCTTTTCAGTTCCTGAAAAAGTTCTGCATTCTTTATTTAGAGACTAAATTTGGCCTGTGGGTTTCCATTTTTTCTTCATTGTTTTTCCCTTTGTTGTTCTAGGTGCCACTGAATTACTGCTTCTAGCCCGAAGGACAGACTTGAGACGCATTTCTTTGGATACACCAGATTTCACTGACATTGTTCTACAGTTAGAAGACATCCGCCATGCCATTGCCATAGATTATGATCCTGTGGAAGGCTATATCTACTGGACTGATGATGAAGTGAGGGCCATACGCCGCTCCTTCATAGATGGATCTGGCAGTCAGTTTGTGGTCACTGCCCAAATTGCCCATCCTGATGGTATTGCTGTTGATTGGGTTGCCCGAAATCTTTATTGGACAGACACTGGCACTGATCGGATAGAAGTGACAAGGCTCAACGGGACCATGAGGAAGATCTTGATTTCAGAGGACTTAGAGGAACCCCGGGCTATTGTGCTAGATCCCATGGTTGGGTAAGAGGCTCTACTGACAGAAAATTTTGCCAGGGGTTTCTATTTCCGCAGGTACCCAAAACATTGACAAAAACAACATGAAGTATATGTTGCTTTCCAATAAATAGTTCTTTAATGACTGTGCATTTTTAGAATACAGTGATTGGAATAAAACCTCAAGTTAATGAATTGCTAGTTTTTTCCCCTGAATGTTTTTAATACGTTTTCTTTCTAAATTAAGTCCATACTTGCTGACTTTGGGTGTTGGCTGCAGATTTTGCCAAGGTTGTATCATGACCATGAAAAATATGGAGAGAAATTGTTTTCAGAACTCTTTCTCTTCCTCTAGAAAATTTAATTTCATCTCATTTTCAGTACTTCTAGGATGATTTGGTAAAGAATATGTTTCTTTTTAAATGTCCCTAAATATATGAATGGCCTGATTTCTAAAACTTGGTCAGGATGTGCAGCTATATGCCTGGTCTGTCTTCCTTTTTTTTTTTTTTTTTTGGCTATTACACCCTGACCATGATCCATGGAAACACAGCTTTCTACATACTCATCAACGTTATTTGTTAATGTGAGATTCATCCTGAGGGTGAACATAATGACAGATTATTACACTTCAGTGCATGCCAATGCCTTTGAGCCCCTTAAACTTTCAGGAGCCACAAGAATCAGTGCTACGAGAAGAGTTAGTTATTTGGGGAAATTGGTTTTCCATCTGAATATTACTACTGGGATAACCTTTTTTTTTGTCAGAGATAATAAGCTAGCAAGAGAGAGAAGATTGTTCCTGGTAAGGAACACAAAAAAACCTAAACATAGAATCTCATTATTGGAAGGCATTTTTCATTATCAGTCCTAGAAAACACTGTTTGATCTGAAAAAATTTTTTACAAGCTTATACACTGCAATGATAAATGTCTTAAACAGACTCTTTGTATGTTTTAAATCTTGTTTTTCCTTCTGTAGATGTTAACTGGTAACCAGTGTACAAAAGGGTTGGATCTCACCTTCAGGATATCTGAAATTTACAGTTTATTGTCCGTTTTTAGCTCATACTCTGTATACTTCTGTAGGTACATGTATTGGACTGACTGGGGAGAAATCCCGAAAATTGAGCGAGCAGCTTTGGATGGTTCTGATCGAGTAGTGTTGGTTAACACTTCTCTTGGTTGGCCAAATGGTTTAGCCTTGGATTATGATGAAGGCAAAATATACTGGGGAGATGCCAAAACAGACAAAATTGAGGTTTGTTTCTTGCTTTTTCACTTTAAAACCACTTTTATAAGGGTTTTTGAGTTGATGGTGATCTGATGCAGATATTCTTGTCTCTTCACTGGGTTGCCAGAGGTGTCTTATATTTTAATCAACCTTTAGGATTATAGGAATTAACATCTTTTCTTCCAACTCACCAGAAGATTTCTGAGTTAAACTTACATGAGAAATAGGTGTTCATCTATTTCTAGTCTAAAAAGCTTATGTGAATGATTTTTCTCATTATGGGTAAAACCACTGCCTGAATTTCCTAGGGGTAGTTTGCGCAAATCAGATGTTAAATAAGCTTGATACTGGAAGAGCTGGTAGTCATTGTCAGGAAAACAAAGCATACTCTTTGTTGGTGTTGGGGAAGTTTGTGGTATATATTAACTATTAAGATGGTTACATGCAAACTGTTTTTAAATTGATTTATGAGCTATGTGGGAGAAAAATTAATTAGCCAGGGCTTGAGGGAAAATATTTAACAAATCACAGAACTACGTTGGGGCAGTCAGAATAGAATTATGGTGGAAACAGCCACTATATGTGAGTATTTTATTACTTTGTTTTGTAAAGGGTGAAAATCCCTGATAATGAATGTGAAGTCTGAATTCTACAACTTTAAATTGGGCTCTGCTAGAGGTCTTGTGGGTCACATACTTAAAACAGAGTTTTGATCACAGTGTTTCTTTGGAGAACACATGATTTCATATAAGGTGTAGGTTTGAATGGCTCTTCAAAGCCACGGCACGCATCTCGTAATAGATAATTTGGGCTATAGAGCAGTTACTTTAGAAAGGTAATTCTTGGGAGTGACAGGGACTCTCAGGGAATAATGAGATAAAGGGCCTTCGTTTCAGGTTGGAATCTTGGAATAGGAAAAAAAACCCATTCCACTGGGCTTAAGTCCTGAAAACCATCTTCTGCTCTTGCAGCTGGTTTCCATTAATAGAAAACTTCACAAAGACTTGACTATACAAATGTCTTCCCTGTTGTTAGTGTTTCACTGCCCTCACCCCCTCTAAATCCATGTTAGTGTTGAAATTTTTAGCAGCTGGAGTGCAGTGCTGCTGAGACAGAGGTTGTGAGTTTACTTTTCAGACAGGCCATGAGCATCATTGGGGTACAGATTATACACCATTCCCCTCCAGTTCACGAATTGCGAATTGTTGATCCACCCTGGACTCTCCATGAGTGTATATGTGTTACTACTCTTAGAAAAACAGTTTTGGCCCATGTGTCCCAGAGGACTGTGTGTACATAAGGCAGGAGCACATAGTTTACATCAGAGAAGAGAACGTGATTTTTTATTTCATAGGGATTTTAAAAATTCCCTATTTGATCTTATCTTTCTTAGCTTATTATGACTGTTTCAATTCAGTTCAGTCGCTCAGTCGTGTCTGACTCTTTGCGACCCCATGAATCACAGCACGCCAGGCCTCCCTGTCCATCACCAACTCCCGGAGTTCACTCAGACTCACGTCCATCGAGTCAGTGATGCCATCCAGCCATCTCATCCTCTGTCATCCCCTTCTCCTCCTGCCCCCAATCCCTCCCAGCATCAGAGTCTTTCCCATTGAGTCAACTCTTCGCATGAGGTGGCCAAAGTACTGGAGTTTCAGCTTTAGCATCATTCCTTCCAAAGAAATCCCAGGGCTGATCTCCTTCAGGATGGACTGCTTGGATCTCCTTGCAGTCCAAGGGACTCTCAAGAGTCTTCTCCAACACCACAGTTCAAAAGCATCAATTCTTCGGCGCTCAGCCTTCTTTATAGTCCAACTCTCACATCCATACATGACCACAGGAAAAACCATAGCCTTGACTAGATGGACCTTTGTTGGCAAAGTAATGTCTCTGCTTTTGAATATGCTGTCTAGGCTATGTTAGGTCACTTTATTTAGAGAAATTTATTTGAAATCACAAGAAGTCAAGAGATTCAGGTAGAAAAATGGGAATTTATGGAGGTTCTGAATGACAGTGTTTAAGAGTAAAAATGCATACATATCATATAACAATATAGAATATTTTACAGGATTTATTTTCTTATATTGTGGGAAGTGCAGTAGGTCTAAAAATTAGGGTTAATTTTGGCCTCTTGAGCTGTGTATATGTATTAATATATGTGATGTCATTTGCTTTCTCACTTCCTTTTTCTTCCTTGAGTTGTACCATCATCCTTAAACTTTTCCTTTCAGATCTGCTTCTCTTCTTCCAGGTTTCAGTCAGTTCAGTTCAGTTGTTCAATTGTGTCAGACTCTTTGTGAAACCCCATGGACTGCAGCACTCCAGGCCTCCCTGTTCATCACCATCTCCCAGAGTTTACTCAAACTCATGTCTGTTGAGTCAGTGATGCCGACCAACCATCTCATCCTCTGTCGTCCCCTTCTCCTCCTGCCCCCAGGCCCTCCCAGCATCAGGGTCTTTTCCAATGAGTCAGCTCTTCGCATGAGGTGGCCACAGTATTGGAGTTTCAGCCTCAGCATCAGTCCTTCCAGTGAACACCCAGGAGTGATCTCCTTTAGGATGGACTGGTTGGATCTCCTTGCAGTCCAAGGGACTCTCAAGAGTCTTCTCCAACACCACAGTTCAAAACCATCAATTCTTTGGCAGTCAGCTTTCTTCCAGGTTTATTGGAACACAACTGCTATTTGTTCTTTGTTCTCTTTTTGACAGATTGTTCAGGGTTGGTGATACATCTGCTTCTACCAAATCATACACACAAAGACCTCCCCTTGTTTTTTCCCCTGGAGATTCTGATGAAGTTTCCCTAATTGAGCATTCAATGCATTTGTAATTTTAATTACAATTACAGTATAAAAAAAATTTTTTTTTTTTTTTTACAGATGCATCTGGGAAATAGAGCTGATACTGTTATCTAAAACTGCTGGTATATGACAAACTAAGGAAAGAGCACAGCTGTCCATCTAAATCAGTTTTGCATAAGTGAGGAAGAAAAACTGTTAGGTTCCTACTCTGAGATAAGTAGTGATTATAGGAGCAGCTGTGACCCCAGCTTTTCATCTTGTCTTACTTGATAGTAGGTCGACTAAAACTTTTGGGAAGATACATAATTTTAAAAATGCTCTCTTTTCTTAGATTACTTGCTGGCTAGCAAGTAATCAACTTATCCTTAGTGCTCATCTGACCTAGTCTAGGTCACATGCTCCTTGCTAGTCCCCTTCTCTTTAGAAAGCTTCCCCTCTTCTTCTGTCATGCCTAAGAATGAAAGGTGCTTTTTCCTGGGAGTATAAGAAAATAGTAAATTACAGTGGTAGTGGCCCTGTTCTCTTCTGGAAGACGTCAAGTTTACCTGGGTTGTATGTTTCCAGTACATTTGGGAATTAAAAATAGGGGTTTGGTAAATGATCACGTAGCACTGTAAGGCATAGTAAGCTCTTGTGTTTTGCGTGGATCTTATGGGAAGAGCTCAAAATGTTAATTCAGTTATGCTCTCTGCTCCCTCAGTGGAGATTACTTAGATCAGGTTCTCACTCACTTCTTTTGGTAAGTGGTGATGTAACCAGGTGCTGGATATGTTGGGGAGCTAAGTCTGAGGATTGGGGGAAACCAGAGAAAATTAATAGGGAGCTTTGGATTTCAGACTTCATTTCTGTTGTCCAGAGTTGCAAGAAAAAATAAATAGGTTTACCTGAGATTTATAACCAACTTCCGCAGAGAGCAATGCTGTATAGTGAAGTGCTAATGATGTCTTTTTTTTTCTTCCTTTCTTTTTTAAAAAAGACGATCATCGTATTGACTGGTGCTTTAAGAATGTTCCTGTGAGTGTATGTCTGATTTTCGTATTTGTGAACTGATAGGGACCACTTAACTGTAGGTACTTGTTTATGTTTCTTCATTATGCTCAAATCATTTCATCACCTTTTACACACAGGCTTCTAGTTTACTTGTCTGCACTGGGGTCCCCTCTACCCTCCACTCAGGTGTTAGAATAATAAATACTGAAATACTTTCTGATAGTAAATACTAAAGCATTAGCCAAAAAGGTTGTTTCTTTTTTCTGGTAGGTGACATTAAACAAGCCTTAATTTCTGTTTTGTAAGGCCTTACAGTAGGCAGAAGCACATTGTGTCTTAACAATATTCTCATGTTTCTTGATCCACCTAATGCCAAAAGCATTAAGCATTTGTTGCACTACTGGCCTGCAGTATTGCTTACCAATAGTGAAGACATATCAGAGAAAATTTATAAGTTTAAAATATTTATATAAAATTAAGAATATACTGTTAGCTTATATTTTCTTGAGGATGATTTTTACATACCAGTTTAACTTGACATTACTAATGTGATTTCAATCACTGGTTTTATTGAAAATAATAATACTGTCATAGCGATTTTAGTATTAAAATCTCTGAGATTTTCTCATGATTTATTTTCTCAGTATATACTTGTTATTTTTTTTTCCCCTTTTTATTTCAGAGCTTATGCTGACAAATGCAGCAAGAGCTAGTGGAGATAAAGGTTTTTCTGATCTATGTCAAAGACATGTAGAATTTTTTTTCAAATCTCTTATTATAAATTTCGCTATTTTAGAGAATACAGCGTCCATAGATAGTTTCTCCAAAATCTAGTTATGCCTGGCACAATTCAGTTGGGAAAGAGAAACAGAGATTATTAGAACCTTGAGTACCAAGGAACTTTTGAATAAAGAGGGTATTATTGTGTAGGATGTGTACTGAAAACTTGGCCTTTGGTGAATGTTCTGTTTCATAGTCTTAAGCCTGAAATTGCAGGGCTACATTTTCCTCTCATGACAGCTTCCTCTATTTAATCAGTACTCTTATAAAGAAATTTGTTTCCCAAGTATTCAGATTTCTTTTTAAAGTAATTTCTTTGTCTGGCATCTTTAGCCTGAGTATTGTGAAAGTCTGTTGAAACACACAAGGACCATTTATGATGGTTTTCCTTATTGTTTGTTTCTTAGATTAATTGCTCCTTAAGAAATTATAATAATCTAATCATTATTGGGTTAATCATCTCATCTGTTGAGGTAAAGCTCTCCTGAGTATATGACAAGTACCAACAAGTTCTTCCTTTTAAATCTTTGCCAGTTTATAACACTGATCTGTAAAATTTATTTTACTTCTAGTTTTAGAAAAAGGTTCAAGATAATGAACTTAAATAATCTGAATCTTTGCCCATTCCTACTACTTTACCATAGTATATATGTATGTGAATATGTAGATTTTTTCCCCGTGTATTCTCAACATTATACTGATAAATTCCACTGTTAGATTCCTTAGCTCAACAGAACACCTGGATTTGGGGCCTGTATTCATAGAGTTGTAAACATGATGCTCTCCCATTATATTTCTTCTGTTTGGGATGTATCTTAATGATTATGTACATCTTTAAGCTTCTGTATGAAAATTACCTGTTTCATACCTATATGAAAGTTGATGTACATTTCTAACAACATTTTTAAACTTGTTTCTACAATCTGCAGTAGGCAGAGTAGTACATCATCCAATTATAAGCTCTGTCATCTCATTATCCACTCTACTTTGGCTCTAAAGTAATTATTGCACATATTTATGATGAGAGAAACTTGCTTGATGATAGATGTAATCATACTTTTCCTGAACTGCTGCAACAGACCCGTGAGTCTCACCAGGCAAGATGCATTTACCTCACTTTGGAGTTAGAATAATTTTATCCGTGTAAATTAGGATAATCTGATACACGTTGGTACTTAGAAAGCATTTTAGTGACCAAGTTTGAACTTGCACTTGTATCATTTTTTAAATATTATCGTATTACACATTTTCATCTCATGTTTTGGTATTAAGCCGTTTAATATGTGGGGAGCTGTTTTTAGTTACCGTCTGATTATTTTGGCAAGTGCCTGTTTTGTCCCTTTGGTTTCTCTACCCCTGTAGTAGGAGTGCTGACTTTCAGTGTCCCACTTTCTTGAGAAGAGAGGTCAACCTCTTTACAATTTATAACAGTTTTTAGTTCTTATGGAGGTAATCTCTAGATCTTTATTGAATCCTTTTGTGATATTGGACCTAGTTCTCACATGATCTTGCCATTTACCTGGGTGACTATAGATAATTCACATAATTGCTGGTCTTTGTATTTTGACCATTGAGATAATTTGAAGCTGATGATATTGACGTTCCTTCCAGCTTTAACATTTTCTGGTGCTTTTTATACTAATTGCATATCATAGGGTAAGAACAAATAAAGCATTTTGCTTGGGAGAATTGCTAAGAAGGAATGTATATCACAGATGACATGACTTTTTTTTTTTTCTTAAAATTTTTCCTTATATACTGTGCCTGTAATTCCTCTCACCTAAGGAAAACTTGGCGTATTGGAGGTTCAGTATCTTTGTAACTCAGTTTTACTGATATTAACTTCTGGTAAGCTATTCATTTAGATTTTGCATTGACCTCTGTGCGGACTACTTCATTATTAACATGTGTGACGGGTTTAAATAAATGTTGAAAGCTGTTGTTTGAAGCTTGCCAAATATGTAGATGTTAATTGAGTCCATGTAAAACATTTTTCAGGCGGTTATTTCCCTGTAGCTTGGAAGCTATTATATATACTTTAAATGGGGTCACAGAGATTTTATTTTTATTGTTATTAGATTTGGAAAGGGTAAACAGTCATATAAATAGCAAGGACCACAATTTTGGGACTTCTTGGGAGGGAATTTGCAAAACATTGAACAGTGTTAACAATGACAAGCATTTTCACCTTAAGTTATCACCAGCTATTTAAGGAATTTGTGTAATAGTCATTCCTAAAGTTATCCATAATGAGCAAAGGATTCACCTTCAGTCTGTCCCGTCCCCCCCCCACTTTAAATGTAGTTTTCAGTTTTAAATGTTAAGAATGTTATAAAGCAGGCCCTGTTAATTTTTTGGTTGAACTCTGAGTTCCCAGACTCTTCATTCATTGTACTGTGATTGTTTTTTTGGTAGATATGATCTGAAATAATAATCTCAGGGAAGGAGTTAGAATCCCTTTTATTGTGCTGAGATTTTCAGTAGACTAGTGTTTTGTTATTTCATTTGTTATTTTGAACTTCTGAAATCTTCCAGGATTGTAGTTAGTAAGTAGGACTGAAATTAGAGGCTTTGCTATTAATCTAGCCCTTGCTCAGACTTATTTAGTTTTGTTGTTCATTCATTTTTGATTTTGGATTGGTTTATGACTTGGTTTTTATGTCTGGTTGAGATTTATAATACTATTTTTGTGTTAGTTACAGTGTTGTTCTTAAAATATGGGGGAGAAAACCCCAAACTCTTCTGGGTTACAATGGATTTCATTAGTCTGCAGATAGTAAGGAAACGGTATTTCATGTGTTTTCAGAGTATCATTGTCTTTGGGGAAAAAAGCCATGTTCAGACAGTTTAGATATTATCATCAGATGGTTTCTGGATACTTCCCTATACTCAAGCAAACATTTATTTTCTCTAACCCAGGTTTCGTTTCTTAAACTGGAGCAGTGCTTGGTGCTTTCTGATTAGCTTCTTTTATTTGCCAAAGGTCATAGAGCTTTCTACTTAGAAAGAAAACAATAGAATTCAGGTTTCCTGTACAATACTTTTTGTGTTGAGTTCTGCTGCCTGTTTGTTTTTGAAATAATTGCAGACTTCAACAAAAAATTGGCAAGAGTAGTAAAACTTTCACCCAGATTTGTTTTATATACTCAGAGAATAGTGATCACCAGGAAATGAACGCTTACACCATTTCCATTATTCCTATTATATTAATTGAAATTCTCTCATAAGGAAGAGGTTTCCCCTTTCCTATTTATTCAGTTATTCATGTATATTTGTACATACATATTTCTATATATATGAGCCCATGGATGTTCAGTTTATTCCACAGGTTACATTCCATTGTCATCATTATGTTGTTGCAAAGATTATCCCAGAATTGGCAATAGGAGTACCATCAAGGTGATTCCATGTTCTTTTCACATGTGTCCTTTTTTTTTTTTTTAATTGTGGTGAAAAACACATAACATAAAAGCTACCACCTTAACCATTTTAAAACATACAGTGGTGCTAATTATATGTGCATTATTGTTCAAGATCTCTCGAACTTTCTTATCTTGCAAAACTGAATCTCCATTCCTATTGAACAACTCCTGGCAAACACCATTTTACTTTCTGATTCTCAGGATTTCATTACTTTAGATAACTCGTCTAAGTGGAATTACGCAGTTGGAAGGAAAGTTATGACCAACCTAGATAGCATATTAAAAAGCAGAGACATTACTTTGCCAACAAAGGTTCATCTAGTCAAGGCTACGGTTTTTCCAGTGGTTATGTATGGATGCGAGAGTTGGACTGTGAAGAAAGCTGAGCACCAGAGAATTGATGCTTTTGAACTGTGGTGTTGGAGAAGACTCTTGAGAGTCCCTTGGACTGCAAGGAGACCCAACCAGTCCATTCTAAAGGAGATCAGCCCTGGGATTTCTTTGGAAGGAATGATGCTAAAGCTGAAACTCCAATACTTTGACCACCTCATGTGAAGAGTTGACTCAATGGAAAAGACTCTGATGCTGGGAGGGATTGGGGGCAGGAGGAAAAGGGGACGACAGAGGATGAGATGGCTGGATGGGATCACCGACTCAATGAACGTGAGTCTGAGTGAACTCCGGGAGTTGGTGGTGGACAGGGAGGCCTGGCGTGCTGCAGTTCGTGGGGTCGCAAAGAGTTGGACACAACTGAGCGACTGAACTGATTGATACCTTTTTGTGACTGGCTGTATCTCATGTAGCATAATGTCCGCAAGGTTCATCCATGTTTGTGTCATGTGATAGGATTCCCATCATTTTTTTAGGCTGAATAATATTCCATTTTATGCCTATACTACATTTTCTCTAACCATTCATCTTTTGATGGGCATTTAAGTTGGTTCCACCTCTGGGCTATTGTGAATAACCATACCACAATAAATATGAGGTGCAGATACCTCTTTGGGATCGATCCCATTTTGCAATCTGTACCAGAAGTAGGACTTTAATTTTGTAAGGAGTCCCCATCATTTTAAACTCACTTTTTTGAAACAACAGTATAGTCCAGCTTTCTCTTATTTCCCGTGCCAAGAAGCCATGGTTCTTTTTAATGGCACCCCACTCCAGTACTCTTGCCTGGAAAATCCCATGGACGGAGGAGCCTGGTAGGCTCCAGTCCATGGGGTCGCTAAGAGTCGGGCACGACTGAGCAACTTCACTTTGACTTTTCACTTTTATGCATTGGAGAAGGAAATGGCAACCCACCCCAGTATTCTTGCCTGGAGAGTCCCAGGGACAGAGGAGCCTAGTGGGCTGCTGTCTGTGGGGTCGCACAGAGTCGGACACGACTGAAGTGACTTAGCAGTAGCAGTATTTAAAAGCCAGAATCTGGACATAAGGCATGCTCATTGGTACTGGAGTAATTTGCCTTAATTACTAAGACAATTTTTTTCCCTACTAAGACTCCAAATAGAGTGTACATAAGTTATTCTTGAGTGAGAGGAAAGGGATCAATTTTCACTTGTTAATATGCTGATGTTTCTCCCAGTAGGGTTTATTAAAGGCTCCAGGACAGTGAGGTTCTCAGAGGTGTCTCTGAAGCAGTTGAGTAAATTGACTAAGGTGGTCTTGGTTTTCATCTTAACGATACCTTCAGCTGAAAATGTGTTCTCAATTTTATAGTTTTGCTGAGTAATTCTTGTTTTAGAATGCTCCGATCACAATAGCAATCTGTAGCTCGTCTGTAAAAGAGCATAGTAACTGCAAATGTTTGATATTCTAAGCATGACTCCTTCTAAAAATACTATAAAACTACCTAGTGCAAGTGTGACACTTTCTTTTTCCATATTGAAAATCACTTGTATTTACTCAGACTTAAAATGTCTTGAAGTAGGTTAAAGTCTTTAAATGCAGCACTGAATTTGTTCTTACTGCTCTCTTAAACAGATGCAGAATATCCCTCTGTTTCCCCTACTGGGTGCAAAGCGTTTCTCTTTACTTCTCACTCCAGTGAGACTCTGCGTGACTGAAATGTTATTGTCATCAATATATATTGTTTTCTGTTTTCAAAAATGCCATTTCTGTGAAATTATACTTTATACCCTATGGAGTGTATGAATCAACCCCAATGATACCTATTTGTCATATATATATAATTATATATTAATATATATTAATTATGTTAACCTCTGTAGTGTATAATTGTTTATATACATAATATATAAACTAATAATTCACTGATAATTTTGAGTATTGGCTGGGCTATTGTAAGAGGAATGGTTCGTTTGAATTTCCTTTGGAACGTGATAGTACCCCTAGTTCATTTCGTGATGGGTGCCTGATTGTCCTGTTGTCATCTATTTCTCGGACATGTCTAGTCAAGAGAAGTTGCACAGCAGCAACTTTGGTAGCAGACTGGCTGCATTCCAAGATGGGTAATCCTGTGTTGACATTTAATGAGCTGACGAAACTGCTCAAAAACGGATGTCATGTCTACAGAAGGTTTGCCATTACCTCCTATCTGTGAAGATAATGTTCTGGTTAACCCACATCTGTTTCTTGTTGTAGCCCATATTCTAAGTGTGGTTTGTAATATTTGGGAATGCCTCGGAAAGTTAAATCCGTACCACAATGTGGTTGAAGCAGCTGAAACCACTGGAGACTCTGGTTCAGATTTGGAGGTAGATTTTAGGAGTGACAGAAGCCTAATTTCAGTTTAATTAAACCACTCTGAGGTAATACGATGAAGCACAACCTCAAGAGTTGCCAGAAGATTTAATTAGTGTTGGCTCAACTTTTAAAGCATAAGGGTAATCTTTTGGAATCTGCTAAAATGGTGCATTTGTTCTGGGTTCACAGTGTACAAGCAGTCTTTTACCAGGATTTGGGTTGTTATTTTAAACATAAAGAGGCTTAAAATGGTATTTACAAACCTAGTAACCTGTCCAAAACTGTTACTCCTTGGGTATGAGAATGTAATAGTAATTTTCTTTGAGACAAAGCAACATGTTCTTGTTTTACTGTGTTGCTTTTGCCTAGAAGAGAGATTGTGTGGTTGATAAAAGAAATGTTTAGGGTAGAAGCCAATTTGCTAAGAAGTGTCAACTTTGCAAAAGTAATGGAAGGAAACAGATTTCACAAAGTAATCCTTAGACTCAGTATAAAGAGAAATACAGAGTTCTTTAGGTGCGAGGTCTCACAGTCACATTTTGTTTAAACTTTTGATCCCTTAATCTCTTCAGACTATTCTTATAAATTGCTGCCTACATTGTATGAATAACAAAAATGATAGCAGCATTTGTTAATAACTATTATATCATTATTCACATGCCCTTGGACTGTTATCTTTCCTCCATTTTTTTTTCAATTTTTTTTACTTATGGAAAATTTCAGGCCAATATTAAAGTGGAGTAAAGATACTTAGGAACCACCTAGCTTCTCCCTAGTGAGAGCCAGTGAGATGGGGAGAGCCAAGGAGATGGCAGATATAAATGTAATGGCAGGTTCAGTTCAGTTCAGTTGCTCAGTCATGTCCGACTCTTTGTGACCCAATGAACCGCAGCACACCAGGCCTCCCTGTCCATCACCCAACTCCCGGAGTCTACCCAAACCCATGTCCATTGAGTTGGTGATGCCATCCAACCATCTCATCCTCTGTCGTCCCCTTCTCCTCCTGCCCTCAATCCCTCCCAGCATCAGGGTCTTTTCCAATGAGTCAGCTCTTCGCATGAGGTGGCCAGAGTATTGGAGTTTCAGCTTCAACATCAGTCCTTCCAATGAAACCCAGGACTGAGCTCCTTTAGGATGGACTGACTGGATTTCCTTGCAGTCCAAGGGACTCTCGAGTCTTCTCCAACACCACGGTTCAAAAGCATCAGTTCTTTGGCGCTCAGTTTTCTTCACAGTCCAGCTCTCACATCCATACATGACCACTGGAAAAACCATAGCCTTGACTAGACGGACCTTTGTTGGCAAAGTAACGTCTCTGGTTTTGAATGTGCTATCTAGGTTGGTCATAACTTTCCTTCCAAGGAGTAAGCGTCTTTTTATTTCATGGCTGCAATCACCATCTGCAGTAATCAATAAATGTGGTTTTAATACTTCTGTTTTGAAATAACCAGAAAGAAATGAAATCAGGCCTTTGTCCTTATTCTTAACAAATCTCAGCTGGTACTTTGAAATGTAAACTTGAAAATGTGATAAAAGATGAAACAAGTAGAGTTTTGTTCATTCTTCTCATGAGAAACCATTTTTTTGAAGTAATTTTAACCCATATTAGAATTTAGTTTAGCTGGGGAGGGAAGAAAGCTCAAATGGAAAACATACGTTTGTGGTTCTACCGAGCCTGAGAGTCTAGGGCAGCATCGAAGGTGGCAGGCAGGTTTGAGAGGGGATGGAGGTCCAATTTAAAACAGGAATAAATTAACTTTGTTGTGGGCTGTATAGTCACCACCATTAAATTCTAATCCTGCACAGTCCACTGTGGGAGTCAGTGGCCATGTATGTCCACAGAGCACCTACAGTGTGGTTACTCTGAATTGAGATGCTTAAAGTGTTAAATGCATACTGAGAAGACTGTAAATATTAGTATTAAAATCTCAGCAAAAGTTCTGAAGATTACATTTTGAAGTAAAAATATTTTGGATATACTTGAATAAATTAATATATATTTTTTTAAACTTAAAAAAATTCTGGCTCCTAGAAAAATTTAAATTACACAGGACTCACATTTGTGACTTGTATTATACTTTGTTCGGACAGCACTATTCTAGACTCAACTCAGTTGTAAAAAGCTACAGCAGTCAAGAATGGGAAGATAGTTAAGGGGAGTAGTCAAGGGGATAGGTGTGCTTATAAAGTTATATTGAAAGTGTCTTTAGCATATCTTAGTTACATTGTTGAATTTGAAATAGAGCTGCTACATCTAGCTTTAAGTGAGTACTGTATTTACTCCACTACCCCCCCCCGCCCCCCCATCAAAAAAAAACCCCAAACAAAAGATTTTTAGTTTTGCCTTTCAAGTGAGAGAAGAAGGAATAGCTAGCTAGAAGGGACTGATGTTCTAATGTGCTAAAGCTATATAGAATCCTTAGCTGTGGCTTTTAGGGAACTGTATTTGAGTCCTTGGACTCTGCTGTTCTAAAGATTATCATTTGTTGTTTTGCCAGATGTTGCTAAAAGTTACCTTACCTTTTAACTTTTAAGCATGTCCTTTGCATGTTTTTTTCTTTTTTCTGAGACCCTTGCTTGCACTTAGAGCAGCATTAACACTGATCTAAGCCTCAGTTTTGTCAGGGGATCAGAGTAAAGGTCAGCAAAGCACTCCTAACCTGCAGTCCTTATGTATAATTCTGAAATCTAAAAAGCTCTCAAAACTGAAAATTGTTTTTGTTAATTAAGTTAGTAAAGACCCTGACTTGAAGTGGTGTAAGACCAATTGTAGTCTCTGTTTATGTTCCTTTGTGGGAATATGTGTATGTCTTTCAGCAAAAATATTATTATGCTTGGCAATGAAGTGTTGCCCTGGACCCAGGTAGAGGTGATATGCTGTGTGCATTGTGTTAACTTTTCTATATTTCAAGAAAAAATTCTGAATTCTAAAACAGGGCTAATTAACCCCAAGAAAAGGGATTTTTTGGACCTCTATTATTCTGTGGCTTCCTAGGTGGTGTGGTGGTAAATAATCTGCCTGTCAATACAGGAGACTTGGGTTTGGATCCCTGGGTGGGGAAGATCCCCTGGAGAAAGAAATGACAACCCATTCCAGTTCCGTTGCCTGGGAAATCCCATGGACAGAGGAGCCTGGTGGGCTACAGTCCATGGAATTGCAAACATTCAGACCCGCACACACAGACACATTATCATCCCATGAAAATTGAAAATATTTTATTAACTATAATACTTAAGTTTTGAGGGAGGGGGCTGTGCTAGGTCTTTGTTGCTGTGCAGGCTTTCTCTAGTTGTGATGGGCGTGGACTACTCTCCAGTTGCGGTGTGCAGGCCTCTCATTGTGGTGCCTTCTCTTGTTGTGGAACATGGGCTCTAGGGTGCACCAGCTTCAGTAGTTGGGTGCATGGGCTCGGTAGTTGTGGCTCCCGGGCTCTAGAGCACAGGCTCCATAGTTGTGGTGCATGGGCTTAGCTGCTCTGTGGCAAGTGGGATTCTGGACCAGGGATTGAACCCTTGTCTCCTGCATTGGCAGGCAAATTCTTTACTATTGAGCCACTAGGAATGCCCTATTAACCATAATTCTGCATTTGAGATAGTTATCTTTAGCACAGTCAGGACACAGTGATACGCTACATGAGGTCTTCCTGAAACATAGCTGTGCTATGTCACTCTCCTTAAAGTGGCTTTCATAAGTTTCTTGTTTTCTGTAGTTTTCTTATCTGGAACTTCATACCTGGCTATCAGGTGATATCTGCCTGAAGCTGTCTCTTTGAGTCCCTTTTGTATGTATTCTTTTTACCTCAAAGCGTTTCTTTTAGTCAAACAAGACATTCTGGACTGTGTTACTTTTTTAATTCATTTAAATATTCCTTTTTCATTCAATTTAAATCATTTTCTTTTTTTCTTTGTCAAAATTCTTCTAATTCTTGGAGGTGGATTTGAACTGCTACTTCTGGCTCAAGTTTTTTCTGATCAGCTGTAGACCAGAGAAGGGTGTATGTGTGTGGTTTTAATATAAATGTAGATTACCTCCTCAATTGGATTGTAACCCTTACCTAGAAGGGGCCCTGTTGTAAACTTCTCAGCATTCATCATGTTTTTCATGTGATTTGCATTTAGTAAGTATGGTCATTGATTCTGGGGATTGCAGTGAGGGTCTCATAGAACAGTGAAAGTCCAGGTTCGATGCACGATACTGGATGCTTAGGGCTGGTGCACTGGGACGACCCAGAGGGATGGTACAGGGAGGGAGGAGGGTTCAGGATGGGAAACACATGTATACCTGTGGCGGATTCATGTTGATATATGGCAAAACCAATACAATATTGTAAAGTTAAAAAAAAAAGTATATTCCAATTAAATTGTCCAACTGTTTACTCCTTTGTGCTTACTGTTTTAGTTAATGTGCATCTAAGTTGCATAGATCAGATCAGATCAGATCAGTCGCTCAGTCGTGTTCGACACTTTGCGACCCCATGAATCGCAGCACGCCAGGCCTCCCTGTCCATCACCAACTCCCAGAGTTCACTGAGACTCACGTCCATCGAGTCGGTAATGCCATCCAGCCATCTCATCCTCTGTCATCCCCTTCTCCTCCTGCCCCCAATCCCTCCCAGCATCAGAGTCTTTTCCAATGAGTCAACTCTTCGCATGAGGTGGCCAAAGTACTGGAGTTTCAGCTTTAGCATCATTCCTTCCAAAGAAATCCCAGGGCTGATCTCCTTCAGAATGGACTGGTTGGATCTCCTTGCAGTCCAAGGGACTCTCAAGAGTTTTCTCCAACACCACAGTTCAAAGGCATCAATTCTTCGGCGCTCAGCCTTCTTCACAGTCCAACTCTCACATCCATACATGACCACAGGAAAAACCATAGCCTTAACTAGACGGACCTTTGTTGGCAAAGTAATGTCTCTGCTTTTGAATATGCTATCTAGGTTGGTCATAACTTTCCTTCCAAGGAGTAAGCGTCTTAATTTCATGGCTGCAGTCACCATCTGTAGTGATTTTGGAGCCCAGAAAAATAAAGTCTGACACTGTTTCCACACTTTCCCCATCTATTTCCCATGAAGTGGTGGGCATAAGCAAACAGTAAAAATGGGTGTTAGAAATGAGCAAAGGCTGCAGCCTTGCAGTTTCCCACTAGTTGCCAGGATACAGAAAGGTCTGTTGCTTTTGTTCTGTTTAAAAAGTGTGTGATGGTTTGGTCTTTTATTTCCACATATGCTTCTATATTTATTTATTTTTATTTTGAAGTGCTATATTTTGCTAAATTAAATGTAGTCATTTAAGTGTAGCTATTTACTTTTAGGGACTAAAGCATTTTACTAAAAACAACGAAGGGGAAAAACAGCATTTAGTAAACATGTACTACACATCTGATACTGTGCTAATAAGTAAACAGTCTTTATTCATTAAATAATTTAGCATGATATGTTCTCCTGTTTTTTGTATGAGAAATTGCCTTATCTCATGAGTGATAGGGTTTATATTTAAAATCCACATCTGTTGAATTCTGCCAGAATATTGTTAGATAATCATAAAAGATGTTCTGTTTTGTTGCGTTTGGCCGAGTCATGAGACATGTGGGATCTTAGTTCCCCAACCAAATATCGAGCCTGCGCCCCCTGAAGTGGAAGCAGAGTCCTAACCATTGGATCACCAGTGAATTTCCCCATAAGAGATTTTTAGAGAGCAAAAGAATGAAGAGTAAATGTTAAAGAGAAAATGCTGGGTTTTGTGAACCAGGAGAATCTTTTGGAATTGTTTCTTTGTTATATTTCTCCCTGTGATTTTCAGTTTTATTCTTTGCCTGTTATCTGAATTCATATTTAATCAGCTATTTGTGTTTAAATTGTTAATTTATCAAAATGAAGCATCAGGAATGTTGCAGGACACATAACTGAAAAAAGAGAGTTGGTTAATCCTGTAGCATTTTTGAAGTAGAAATTTAGGTTTTATTTTTAAAAACAAGTTCAGTATTGGACAACTGGTGTATGCATTTAGATCAGCAAGTAAATTTTAACAGGAAGGCCAGTATTTGAGCATAGTAATCAGCAAAATTAGTGTTAATTTATTAAAAGTAAAATAGCTGATGCAAGACAATACTGAATCTAGGAATAAAATAAAATCAAACATGTCTTAATGTACTGTACACTTATAAGAAACTATTATTTTAGGGTTCTAAAATACAGACTATTCAGCAGTCTGTGTTAGATGCTGTCTAATAGGATGATGAACTCCTGCCCCTAATGGAGGAGATAGGTTTCCTGTTCCGTATATGACATTTTGGGTGAGGTAACAGTACATTTTCTGGGAGATGCCTTGGGAAATACTGCAGCAGAGACTAATGAGACCTTAGACCAGAGCTTGCCATATTTGTAATTTTTCTGCAGAAGGTAATAAATAGTAAAGGCATAAGACTTGATTGTCTTGTTAAATGATGTTTTACAGAGAACAACTCAGGAAATCTTGGAAAATCCCCAGCCAGGTTTGAAAAAGGAAAGAGGAACCAGTGAAATGAAGAGATAGAAAGCAGTCTTTGTATAGAAAAAGAAGCAACATCAGATCCGTGCCATGAAAACCCAGTGTAGAGTTTCAGTGAGTCAAAAGAGGCAAACTTAACAAAAGCTGAGAAAAACAAGGAAGTAGTCTTTGATCGTTTTCAGTAGTTACTTTGTCTGAGTCACAGGTTGTCAGCCGGTTGTAGGAGTGAAGGGACTGAGTGGTGTTAGGTGGAGGCAGCAGTTACAGATCACTGTCAAATAGTAAAAACGGAATCTTTCAGCTTTTAAAAATCTTTCTAAGATGGTGGAAACTGTTGTGTTAAAGGCAAAAAAGAAGGACCTTACGGAGAGGGAGAAATTGGAGCTACTGGTAAGGAAGGAAATAGTATTGGGAGGAAATTCTTGCAAGGAGGGTAGAGGAAGATACCAGAGTCAAGAGAGAATCTCCATATTATGATGAAAGCAAAAAGACCAAGTTTTAAAATAAGCTTTTCCTACCTACAATAACGACTATTCTAAATTATGTTTTTTAATATCCTAATAGGGCTTCCCTGGTGGCCCAGCGGTGTGGAATCCGCCTGCCATGGCAGGAGACATGGTTCGACCCCTGGGTTGGAAGATCCCCTGGAGAAGGAAATGGCAGTCCACTCCAGTATTCTTGCCTGGATAATCCCATGAACAGAGGAACCTGGCAGGGTCGCAAAGAGTCGGACACAAACTAGTGACAAGACAACAAAAAATATGCTAATATACTTTATTAAAATCTATAAAATTTCACATATACTTCTTTTAAATACACACGCATAAGCCTTCCTTCAAAATGCTAGTCTTTTTTTAAATTAGATCTTATATAGGAAAGATTTTTCACCCTGATCAGAGTTTCCAGGCAGTAAGTGGTAAAATGGGGCCAGAAATTCTTTCTTGGAGCTCTGGTTATAGGAGGGAATCAGGAATGTATTCATTTTCCCAAAGTAGACTGCAGTGTGCATTTTTATATGAATTTAAAATTTGAGCAAGGATAATTTTTATTCATGCACACGGCCAAACTAGGATCTGAGGATAAGAACTGTTCTATACATTTTCATTTTCATTTTTAAGAAGCTTTCTTGAGTGTCTTAGGAAACTGCTGTCTTTTTAAAAATTGTTTTAAAAATATTTATTGAGTTCTTCATGAGACTCTAATCGTAGCTATGAACCGATGTAATAAGGAAGTAGATGAATTAGGTTCCTGGTATTCTTGAGATGACTTTCTAGTTAGATAAGTAAACAGATTATCAAAAGTGACCACTTAGTCATTTTACTTTTATTAAATATCAAAATAACTTCAAGATAAGCCATAGACATCATGAAATATATCCAGGAATGGTCTGTTGCAAGAAAATGTGAATATAAAAAAATAAGGAGAAATTATTAACCTTAAAAAGTGTTTAATATTAGGGGTTGGAGTAGTAATTAATTATTTTGAACTATGTTTTTTACTTCTAGAAACATTCTGTTTAAAGACAGATTTATTCAGTTGGATTAATAGAAGTCCTGTTGTATCAGATACAAACATTTAATATAATCTCTCTTCCATCAGATATAAGTCAATATTTGCAGTTGAAGATATAAGAGTATAGCATAATTTTGCTCAGATTTTAAATATTTTGTTTCAAAGAGTTGGCTGTTTTGGAAAGGTCAGCAAGTATTTTAAAATTTTTAGAGAGGAGAGAGAAGGTATTTGCTTGTCATTCCATCTAGGCATCATAGTATTGATTTACATGGAATATAATTTATGGATAAAAAATTAGTACTTGCCTAAGATTATACCTGATATTTCTTTTTAGGTGAGTGGGTGGCAGATGTTTGTATGTACAGGTTTTTAGCCACAGAATGACATTTCTGAAGGCTGATTTGCCTGGCACCCAGACTACTTTTTTTTTCTTGAGTTTTTATTTATTTATTTGGCTGCACTGAGTCTTAGTTGTTTCTAATGGGATTTTTAGTTGAAGCATATGAAATTTAGTTCCCTGACCAAGGATTGAACCCAGATGGCCTTTATTTGGGAGATTGCAATCTTAGCCAGAGGACCACCAGGGAGATCCCCAGACCACTTTAAATGGTAGAAATGTTCTCATTTGGGAACTTGAAAGTTGGTGCTTCAGAAGACTTCCTGTGTTTTAGAACAGAAGATTAGTACGTGTTTCTGCAGTGTCAGAGACAGGTTAGATGCCTTTGCCACTTCTAGAGAATTTGCTTCTGTGCGTAATGAAAGTGTCAGGGTGAATTTAATCATGTTACTGTAGATACGGCCTAGTTATTTGAAACTTGGTTGTAGAGAGAGTATCTAGAGTGTCAAACACCTGACAGTTTTGTGATTAGAACCTTTGAGGACTGAGGGATTATTGAGAATCCATTATGTGTAGTTTAAAAAAAAATCTTCAAACAGTGAAATAAGAAATATACTAAGTAGGAGGAGTCCTAAAAAAGACACCAATTCTGTTTACAAGCTGTGTGACCTTATTTGAATCTGTTTCCTTAGATATTAAAAAGGCAAAACTCTCAGGATAAAATAAAATGTGTCATAAAACAAAATATATACTGGTATAATGTTTGCAAAGGTATATACTAATTTGAAGACAGATGGACAGGCAAACTTAAGGTGACAATATTGTACTTCTGTTTGGTCATTTAATATAGGAGATGCATACTAAATCTAATGTCAGAATTTCTAGAAGGAAGGTTAATCAGAGAATGGAGAAATAGAAGTTAAATATGAGCCTATGTTGAGTCTTTGAAATCATTCTTATTAAATCAGCATGTTGTCATTTTGTGAAAGCATTGTAATAGAAATAACTAAGATCTCTTGGATTTTGACAAAAGCATGGTTGGTTTTTGTCGTTTTTTACATATATAAAGAATAAGTACACATCTTTTTCTCTTCCTTCTCTTTAAACTTAAACTTGAAGGTTATGAATACCGATGGGACTGGGAGACGAGTGCTCGTGGAAGACAAAATCCCCCACATATTTGGGTTTACCTTGTTGGGTGACTATGTCTACTGGACTGACTGGCAGAGGCGGAGCATCGAAAGAGTACACAAACGAAGCGCAGAGCGGGAAGTCATCATCGATCAGCTCCCTGACCTCATGGGCCTGAAGGCCACGAATGTTCATCGAGTCATTGGTAGGTAATTTCACAGTTCTCTTAGAGGGTGAACCAGGAATGAGAAAAGATATAGTTAGCAGCCTATAAAGTCAGCAGTGTAAATTGTTGATATTTTGAGTGGATGTAAAAATCATCTGTTAAGCTTTCTGTAATGAGAAATGGACCTTTTTTTTTCTTCTCTCTTTTAAGGAGATTATTTAATTTGTTGAAGCTCACGAAGTTAATAAATTCTTTGTGGTACAAGTACATTTTACATTTTTCTTAAAAATTTGTTGCCTTTCACTTCATATCACATGATGTTTCATAGTGGCTAAGTCAAGGAAGACAGTGAACAGTTTTTAGACAGTTACCTTCTTTCCAAGGCTAATATCAGTCAACTTCCTTCCACATCTCACGGTCAAACCCAAATAAACATCCCAGGAAGAAATACTCCAAATCGCTTTCTTCTGGTTCCTGAAACCTCCAGACCAGTTTTCAGCATATTGCCAAGTTCAGTGATACTTTTAGATGACCCAGTGCTGGGTACCATCTAGGTATCCATGATTAATTTTTGAATCAAGAAGTTTCTTTAAGTGTTTACCCAGGGACAAATGAGAACACAAGTCATTGGATTGATTGGCAAGGATGGACCTTTAAATGTTGGTTCAATACTGGCCTCATAGTTTGAATTGAAGGGCTAAACTTAACACCCACACACTGTCAGAAAAAGAACTTCTATTGTATGAATAATGCAGTTTGCTTAAAGCCTCCTATGGGTACACAGGAAAATAATTTTGTCATACGTTTTTTCCCAGTTGATCAGCATAAGAGTTGACCTGCTCCGTTTTCAGTTCAGTTCAGTCGCTCAGTCGTGTCCAGCTCTTTGCGACCCCATGAACCGCAGCACGCCAGGCTTCCCTGTCCATCACCAACTCCCGGAGTCCACCCAAACCCATGTCCATTGAGTTGGTGATGCCATTCAACCATCTGATCCTCTGTTGTCCCCTTCTCCTCCTGCCCTCAATCTTTCCCAGCATCAGGGTCTTTACAAATGAGTCAGCTCTTTTCATCAGGTGGCCAAAGTATTGGGAGTTTCAGCTTCCAACATCAGTCCTTCCAATGAACACCCAGGACTGATCTCCTTTAGGATGGACTGGTTGGATCTCCTTGCAGTCCAAGGGACTCTCAAGAGTCTTCTCCAACACCACAGTTCAAAAGCGTCAATTCTTCGGTGCTCAGCTTTCTTTATAGTCCAACTCTCACATCCATACATGACCACTGGAAAAACCATAGCCTTGACTGGACGGACCTTTGTTGGCAAAGTGATGTCTCTACTTTTTAATATGCTGTCTAGGTTGGTCATAACTTTCCTTTCAAGGAGTAAGCATCTTTTAATTTCATGGCTGCAGTCACCATCTGCAGTGATTTTGGAGCCCAAAAAAATAAAGTCTGACACTGTTTCCACTGTTACCCCATCTAATTGCATGAAGTGATGGGACTGGATGCCATAATCTTCGTTTTCTGAATGTTGAGCTTTTTTTTTTTTTTTTTTTAATTTTATTTTATTTTTAAACTTTACAATATTGTATTGGCTTTGCCAAATATCGAAATGAGTCCCCCACAGGTATACATGTGTTCCCCATCCTGAACCCTCCTCCCTCCTCCCTCCCCATACCATTGCTTTAAGCCACCTTTTTCACTCTCCTCTTTCACTTTCATCAAGAGGCCCTTTAGTTGTTCTTCACTTTCTGCCATAAGGGTGGTGTCATCTGCATATCTGAGGTTATTGATATTTTTCCTGGCAATCTTGATTCCAGCTTGTGCTTCCTCCAGCCCAGCGTTTCTCGTGATGTACTCTGCATATAAGTTAAGTAAGTAGGGTGACAATATACAGCCTTGATGTACTCCTTTTCCTATTTGGAACCAGTCTGTTGTTCCATGTCCAGTTCTGACTGTTGCTTCCTGCCCTGCTCCATTTTCAGCTTGGGCCAATTCACCGCTCCTGGGAGGTCACCATACTGCCACCAACTTAGTCAGACACCCAGTCAGCCTAGTGTAGCTCCAGTCAGAACTCCTGGGCTGAAACCATCCTGCTTAGCCTCTGGTGTAGCTGGGACTGCAGGCCTGCACCACTGTGCCTGGTCTTTTATTCCCTGTTAATCCTCATAATGCTTGTTTGTGAGATTAGAATTGAAACTCTAGATTGGGGAGCAAATATAATCCTATGTCTTTGTCAAACAAATGCTTGGTCATTTAAATTGAAAATGTGTTGATTATGTCGATTGTGTGTCCTTTTATAATGAATTTGTATTTTAGGTTCCAACCCCTGCGCTGAGGATAATGGGGGATGTAGCCATCTCTGCCTCTATAGACCCCAGGGCCTTCGCTGTGCCTGTCCCATTGGCTTTGAACTCATCAGTGACATGAAGACCTGCATTGTCCCAGAGGCTTTCCTTCTGTTTTCACGAAGAGCTGACATCAGGAGAATTTCTTTGGAAACTAATAATAATAACGTGGCCATTCCACTCACTGGTGTCAAAGAAGCTTCTGCTTTGGATTTTGACGTGACAGACAACCGGATTTACTGGACTGACATATCACTCAAGGTTAGCCAGAGAATTGGAATATTAAAACTGAGGACTAATGGGGAGAGCTTCAAGAATTTCTGAGTCTTCATGCTGTTACAGCTTCCTTCATACTTAATAGGCAAGAGTTCAACAAAAAACCCTTAACATTTTAAAGGAAACCAAGGAGAAGGTCCATTCAGTATTTTCTTAAGTATCTCTAGTGTTTTTAGTGCAAGATAGTTTGAGTATTCTAAATCTGCAAGACATAATCTTCCTCTGCTTCATTCTATTTGAATACATAAATGACATTTTCCTCAGCTAGAGAGTAATAAGCACTTGTATGCTTCACAAATGGCTTATAGAGACTTGACTCTTAGTTTATTAAAAAAAATTTTTTTGGCACCTGACTGAGGTAGAAAATGCCAATTATGAGTTATAGCATACCTTCTCTCCCCCACCCCTCCCATCCCTAGAATAAATATTGACAAGCTTACTGAGTCAGTAAGGAGGAGCTCTTGACCAGAAAATCTGGAGTATAATTCTTCCTTCTTCCAGATTCTTTTGGACCTGTTTTAGATAGCTTATGTAAAACTTTGTCTAATATGCAAAAATTGTATTAGAGCCAGAGTTAGACTGTAATGGTGGTCTGTAAAATCTGTTAAATGAATGAATGAATAAATGCTTTATTGTGTGGGCTTGTGAGTTTCCTCATCTTGAAAGCAGAAATAATGCCTATCTTGCAGGGCTTTTGTGAGCATTAAATGAGAAAATATATGTACACCAAGCACTTAGGATGGTAGTTTCCATGAAGTAGGAGCTATTATTAATAGCTTAAATTATGACTTTTAATTTTTAGGTGATTCATAGCCACAATGGTAATGATATGAGTAGTGTCATATGCATTTTATAAGGTATAAGGTTGTTGAGCTCTTCCTCAGTTGATGCAATGACTTTGCATACTCTCAAGCACCTTTAGGAAGCTGTATGTTTGTTAGTCGCTCAGTCGTGTCTGACTTTTTGCAACCTCATAGACTGTGGCCTGCCAGGCTCCTCTGTCCATGGAATTCTCCAGGCAGGAATGCTGGAGTGAGTTGCTGTTCTCTTCTTCAGGGGGTCTTCCCAACCCAGAGAGCGAACTTGGGCCACTTGCAATGCAGACAGATTTTTTACCATCTGAGCCACCAGGTTGGAAGTCAGGAAAGTGACTACCAGTTGAAAGTCTACAATACTCTGGTCACATCTTTTCACTTGATTACTAACAATAAGTTTTATAAGAATAGTCACTCCGCTATATTACTAGAATAAATTTCTGGTTCTTAAAACTTTGAAAAATTTCTCCCTGAATTGACAATAAAACTTGAGGTCGCAGTTGTGTTCATTGGAGGTTGACGTCATTTTTTTTTTTTTTTACTGTTCTCATAAAATATGTGAATTGTATTGAGAAACTGTGCCTTTGGCTCTTCTGTATCTTCCCTTAAAACCTTAGGGTGTTGTACCTAAGCCCTGTGATATTGTTAATCTTATTTCTGCAGACTATCAGCAGAGCCTTTATGAATGGCAGTGCCCTGGAACATGTGGTAGAATTTGGCTTAGATTATCCGGAAGGCATGGCTGTAGACTGGCTTGGGAAGAACTTGTACTGGGCAGACACAGGAACCAATCGAATTGAGGTGTCAAAGTTGGATGGGCAACACCGACAAGTTTTGGTGTGGAAAGACCTAGATAGTCCCAGAGCTCTTGCGTTGGACCCCGCTGAAGGGTAAACAGCTTTTCATATGCATTCTTTGCAACTGTATTGCGCATGGCTTAGTTAAGGATTGTATTCTTGATGTCTTTAAATCATGCTTATTAGGAAGCTGACAGGTAAATTATAGATAGGTTTTATCTTAAAATCGTTAGTTGAGATTTCACTGATTTAGAATTAACTTTTACTTCTGTCATTATTAGCATTAGGTGAATAAAAATTAGTGAAATGGGTTATTAGTTAAATATTAATGATTGTATTTATATGCTAAGTAGACAGCCTTTTGAAAGGTGTCGTGAAATCTATTTGCTTGCACTCTCTCCCAAGTTATACCAGATTCTAAACCTGTAAAAATAAACCCACTGAGATAATGTGTGCTAAGAAATAACTACATTAAAAAGCTCTACTTTAGAATGTTCATTAATTCAAAAATGGATAATTAGTTATTATAAACTTGGAGAAACTTTGATATTAAACAGTGAACTTTCTCATAAATTTATTTACAACGTGACATGTTTTTCAAAGATAGATGATCCTTCTTACATGATTTAACAAGTTTTAAAAAGAGATCTGTATAGTCAAGGCTACAGTCTTCCCAGTGGTCACGTATAGTCATGAGAGCTGGACTGTAAAGAAGGCAGAATGCCAAAGAATTGATGCCTTCAAACTCTGGTGCTGGAGAAGACTCCTGAAAGTCCCTTGGACAGCAAAGAGATCAAACCAGTCAATCTTAAGGGAAATCAACCCTGAAAACTCATTGGAAGGACTGATGCTGAAGCTGAAGCTCCAGTATTTTGGTCCCCTTATGCAAACAGCCGGCTCATTGGAAAAGTCCCTGATGCTGGGAAAGATTGTGGGCAGAAGGAGAGGAGAGTGTCAGAGGATGAGATGGCTGGATGGCATCACTGATGCAATGAACATGAACTTGGGCAAACTGTGGGAGATGGTGAGGGACTGGGAGGCCTGGTGTGCTGCAGTCCATGGGGTTGCAAAGAATCAGACACCACTGGACAACTGAACCACAATGAAAAAATCCATCATGTAAGAAAGCTGAATTTTGAAGAATAACTCCATTTTAAAAAGCAGAAGTTAACCTTGTAAACATACCAGCACATTGGACCATGGCCATATTGAAAAGTTGTTTCGCTGAATCAGTCAATTCCATGGTTAGCTTGCTGGCCATGTAGTTAGAAAGTCATACCAAAGGCACCATCTCCGTGCTGACATGTTGTGATTGGTTTATGGTGATTTTTACTCTAGCTATTAGTTACCAGACAGATAAATTTAGTAGTTGGGACAAAGGACTCTAGTTTACGTGGCTGCTGGCAGCTGTGACATTTCTCCCACAGTAGTTTTCTCTTTGGCTCTTGGGATGTACTCATGCCTGTTAGCTGACAAGTACAAATGCAAACAAAGCCCAAGACAACTTGAGTTTTCAGCAAAGTGTGTTTATACATTTCTACCAATTCAACCATCAGCCGATGGGCTGGTGAATGAATGTCTCCTTTGGGTAGTTGATGAGACCTGGCATGCGGAGAACTTTCCTAGACCCAGTATTCAAAGCGGCTTGAAATTAGCACTACTGGTTCAGTCCAAAAGACATTTGGCTGAGAATTACCTTCTAGTTCTAGCTCTGCCCTATGACTGGCTTGAAGACATTAGATCAGTTGCACTTCTTGTAGGGCCTTGTCCTCCTCATCTGCAGAAGTCTGTACTGTGCGGTTGCTCTACAGTTAATGTGAAAAACCCAAAAGAGTACATTCACAGGGGCTGTAGTAGTAGTGTTCATTGCTCAGCTGACACACTAAGGGGTGTGTGTGATTCAGTAGTATGTTACCTTGGACAGTGTGACCAAATGCATTTCAAACTTTCCTTTTAAACCTCAGCTCACAGTTGTTAAGTTGTACCTTTGATGTACTGCTGCAGCTTGGTTTTTGAGAGTGATTTACACAAATCAGAAAGTAAGTTTTAAAAATTTAAAATGAATTAACTTGTCTTCAGAAATACATGTATTTTGTTCTGAAGTGAGTCAAATTCTGAGACTAGCACTTTAATCCTTTGCTATCTTCTTGATATTAGTTTTATTTTATTTTATTTTTTTTTATACATCAGTGTCTCTTTTGCTGTCTCGTATACAGGGTTATCGTTACCATCTTTCTAAATTCCATATATATGCGTTAGTATACTGTATTTATGTTTTAGTTTTATAAATGCAAGTGCTGCAATAAGGAAACCATGGGTTTGTTTCCAATTCCTAGGTTTTGGATGGAACAGATTCATTGGAAACACTAAGGAAAGCTGACTCACTTCCTTTTTAGGATATGAGAAAAAATATTTAGTTGAGACTGCCAATGTAATTGAAAAAAATTAATAGCTTTGATTTTGCTTTGCCAATTTCCTTGATTTAGTGTATATTTTCTTTAAATTGACTTAGTTACTATACATGAATATGATCATTTCTCCCAAATAATCAGAAGTAAAATGTTAAATATCCATTGGTTTGAATTTAGATTTATGTATTGGACCGAATGGGGTGGAAAACCTAAGATAGACAGAGCTGCCATGGACGGAAGTGAACGTACCACGCTGGTTCCCAATGTGGGGCGGGCAAACGGCCTGACCATTGACTATGCTAAAAGGAGGCTTTATTGGACAGACCTGGACACCAACTTAATAGAGTCTTCAAATATGCTTGGTAAGCTGTATTCTTCTGTTTTGTTCAGAGAGAGAATATATAATCCTTTCTGTGCAAAAATCAGTGGCTGCTGTTTACCATAGGTTAGATATGATACTGTTCATAAAACTTCATATGAATGTCTAGGTTCATCCTCTGTCTCACATTGTATCCTATTCATTAATAGTGGGCCAAGGACTTGTATTCATATCTCTTTAATATGTGGAAATTTCATTACTGTTGGGCTTATAATAAAATTTATAACTCCCTGGATATTTCTGAAGTGACTTTTTGTAGCAGTAGAATACAATATATACATTTCCATCTTTTTATGGAAGGAAAAAGAGTTGAACTGTAGACCTTTATGGAGGGAAAATAAGACCACAATCAAAATAGGCCATCTACATGAGTTTAAACAAACTCAGTGAGTTTTAGAACAAAAATTAGTTTGAGGTGTGGGGTCAGACTGTAGATAGATTGATTTCAGAAGACTTGTCTGGTTTAAGAATTGCTTTTGAAGGAATTTTTCTACTTTAAATTGCTTACAAAAGTAATGTTTTAAATGTTACCTTTTCTTTTTCTTTGCCAACAAGACTCTCACTTTGTCACATATTACATCTTTCTGCGTCTCCCCTGTCTGCTGCCTTTCTGAAAATAGGACTCAACCGTGAAGTTATAGCAGATGACTTGCCTCATCCTTTTGGCTTAACTCAGTACCAAGATTACATCTACTGGACGGACTGGAGCCGACGCAGCATTGAGCGTGCCAACAAAACCAGTGGCCAAAACCGCACCATCATTCAAGGCCACTTGGATTATGTGATGGACATCCTCGTGTTTCACTCCTCACGGCAGGCAGGATGGAACGAGTGTGCTTCCAGCAACGGGCACTGCTCCCACCTCTGCTTGGCTGTGCCAGTTGGAGGTTTCGTTTGTGGATGCCCTGCCCACTACTCTCTGAATGCTGACAACAGGACTTGCAGTGGTAAGCTGCATTGCCCCCTCAACGCAAACTAAAGTTAGAGAAGGAAGCAGACTTTTGAAAACACTGTAGTTCATATTCTTTCTAAAAGGAGAAGTTGTCAAAGTCCAGAGTTGATCATTTGTTTGTATAAAAGGGAAGGACTAAAAGTGAAAAAGTGCAAGTTTTTGTTACTTTTGTTCAGTGATAACTGGTTGATGTTATGGAAAAATTGATATTATAGGAAAAGTAAGTATTTTATCCTTGGGGATTAAATATGAATAGCAAAATTTGCATAGCTTCTTTGAGAGAACATGCATGTACGCTAGACATAATTCATATTTACTCATGGTGAAGGAAGGAAAGAACAGTACAAATAGTACAGCAAAGAGACTCTACAAAATATAATCTCCTTGTCCTTTGAAATTCGCAGAATAGGCGAAAGATGAAAAATGTAAGTGTGCAAGAGGCCAGGCTTATGAGTAAATGTAGCCAGTATGAAACAATAGTAAGTAGATGGGGAGGCAAGCTAGAGAGCACAGGCTCTGAACGCAGTGAGTGGTTGCCACCTTATTCTAGCTTACGGTAGCAGGTCGTCTCATCTAGCCATGAATCTGGGTTCACACGCACAAAGAGACACACACACACACTCTGCTTGGAACACCAGGACACAGTGTATAACAAAACATTGTTGGCTTGGGGAATCCTGATTTATGACTCACATGTATGTGAACGTTCTTTTGGATACATAAGAACAAATTAGAAATTGATAGATATGATAAAGAAATAGAGAATTAGATCAGGAAAAGTAGGTTTGTAGGAGAAAGGTAGGGTATGATTCACTATGTTAGAAGGTAACAATTGCTGTAGGATATTGGATATAATGAATGACTGAAATTACTTTATTCTGTGCCTGAAAGTATAGGAGGTCACATAGGCAAGGATTTAGTGTGTTCTCACACAAGGCTTAGTTCTGAAAAAGGAAGAACATCAGTTTATAGTTGAATGATTTGGAGTCTCTGTCACACATTAGTTTGTGTTTTGCTAAAGCAAGTCAGATTTTTTTTTTTAATGGTTTTTTTTTTTAATTTTATTTTTAAACTTTACATAATTGTATTAGTTTGTACCAGATTTTTTTTTAATTTAAATTTATTTATTTTAATTGGAGGCTAATTACTTTACAATATTGTATTGGTTTTGCCATACATCAACATGAATTTTAGTCAGGTTTATATTGATTTTCCTATGGGAGATAGAAACATTAAATAGGTAATTAGAGTAATCTCTAGCTCAGAGCAAAAGAAATGAAGTTAGGGGCATAAATTTTAGAAATGCCAGCATGTATTTAAAATGGGCACTTAGGGAGAAGGTGTATATCTGGCTGTCAGCAAACTTTTTCTTTAATGAGCCAGAGAGAATATGTAGGCTTCATGAAGCCTGTAGTCTCTCACACACCTCTTCAGCCCTGTCCACTGCGATGTGAAAGCAGCCACAGATGATGTGTTTTTAAAATTGGATCATTTCTGATAAACTTTTATAAAAACAGGCAGCAGGCCAGATTTACCTTGTGGGCTGTAGTTTGCCAGTTCCTGGTCTGGAGAAAAGAAGGGGTCTGGTAACCTCAGGAGCTGTGCTTGTGGAAGGGAAGTTCTCAGTAGACATTGTAGAGCAGCAGCCAGAGAGGCCAAAGGATACGACCCAGAAGGCAGGAGAAAAGATTGTTTCAGAGTAGGACTGTGTTGTGATTGCTGCTGAGAGGTTGAGTAAGGTGAGGCCTAAAATATCCACTGGATATTCAGGTGAGATGGTTGTTAATAATCCTGAAAGAACATAATTTCAGGAAAGTAACAGTGAAAGATGGAAATAGATCAACAAGTGAATGGAGCACAGAAGGGGGATAATAGTGTGTGTGTGTCATGTAGACTTTTTTTTAAAGGAGTTTGACTTTGGAAGGAGAAAATAGGGGTAGGAAGTGATGGAGGATGGAGATAGAAGAATATGGAAGGGCCTTTCGAGGTCATTGTTTGGGATGTTTATACCAGTGTGTTCTAGTTGGTAAGTGAAGGTTATGAGAAATCACTGCTGAGTATCCCTAGTGTCTGTCTTGGGCTGTTTCTGAGATGATTAGCAGTGTTTCCAGAGGCTTCCTGTCCATGTATTTTTTTTGTAACGTGTATTATTTAATATTTGTGCAGAGATGTATTAAATCCCAAAGGAGATTACAAGAGAAGTTTAACACAAAGTACTTGCCCTCAGAAAGTTTTCTAACGTTGTGTTGTTTACTCCTGGACCTGTGTTTCAAAAGCTAAATCAGATCTTGGCCTTTCTCTGCTCAAAATCTCCTATTTCACGGGGAGTGAAAACCTCGTTCTAATGACCTACAAGTTCCTGCACGATCTGTTCCTTCACAGCCTCCCCACTCCCTTGCTTCTCTGACTTCAGCTTTTACTGTTCTCTCTTTCTCTCCATGGCAGCTACACTAGCCTCAGTGCTCTTTTCACATGTGCCAGTTACTCCTACTTCAGGACTGTGGTACTGTGTAGTTCCTCTACTTGGAATGTTTTCCTGCAAATATTTGCATGCATATACTTCACTTCCATGTCTTGACTTAATCATGACCTCCCCAGAGAGACCTAATCTGCCCTATTTAAAGTTGCAAGTCCTCCTTCCACCCTATCTTGCGTTGCCAGTGCCCCTTACCTACAATTCTTCTTTTGCCCATGACTCTTAATCACTCTCCGGTATACTGTGTAACTCATTACTTATATACTATAGCATCTTTATTATGTTTATTACTTACTGTCTGTTTATTGAAATGTAAACTCCAGGAAGCAATTTTTTTTCCTGTTTTTTAACTGATGTATATTTAAGGTGCCTAAAATAGTTTTCGGCAAACAGTAGTCATTCAAGAAGTCATTGTTCAGTAGAAGAATGAAGAAGCAAGACAGGATTTGGAAAAACAGGTGCTTTTCCATTCAGCAGCTTTGTGACCTGGGAACAATTTCTTAACCTTTCTTTAAAAATTAGTTAACTATTGTTTGCTCACCTGTAAAGTGGAATAATTTGGGGGACTAGAAGACATCTGGTATGATGTGTGGCATGCTGGAGGTTCTAAGTAAATGCTTGTTTCTTTTTTTCCCCCAGTTCTTGGAAATAATTTTGTTTCCTTTCAGAATCATGGCTACAGGGCTCTCCTTAATGATGTCATCTCATGCTTTGTCTTCATTTGTTTACTCATGTATTCTTTCAGTGAATATTTACCGAACAGCTAATCCACACTGGGCATTATATGAGCCAATGAAGAATGTATTGCTGAATGAAACAGACATTAATCCCTGCCGTTGTGGAGGTTGTGTTCCATCGGGATAGATAATGAACTAAATAAGTAAACTATATCATGAGGTAGATGGAGATGAGTGTTATGGAGAAAATTATGAGCAGGAAAGGGTGAATAGGAGGATCTTGATGTTAAATAGGATCATGAGAGAAGTCCTGGCATAAAAGTGACACTGTGTCAGGAACTGAGGGAGGTGAGGAAATGAGCTGTGCTGGCTCTCTGGGAGAAGACCTGTCAAGCAGAGGGGAACAGCAAATACAGAGGCCCTGCGGGGAACATGTCTGGCATGTTGGAGAAACACCTGGGGGCCAGTGTCTCTGGAACAGAGTGTAAAGAGATTAAGTCAGAGAGGAAGCAGGAGGCCACATTGTATAATGCTGTGTTCAGTACTGAAGCAGTTGGCCTCTGTGGCAGCTTTGTGCAGATTGAGAAAAGGTGTTTCCTCTGGGCACATGCAGCTGCACAGGTGCTTGACTTGGCTACCCAAGTGTGGCCTGGACTTCAGTCCCTACTCGAGGCCTTTGGCACAGCTCAGAGATGGCACAGTCCAACATGGTGGGCTTGGGCTTTTCACTTACAATGTTCTTATACCAGAGTGGTACCTTTCTTTAAGCTTTGGGTGAACACTTGTGTCTTCGGAGGAGAGCGGAAAAGCTCCTGCCTGCATACACCTTCTCCTCCAGCTTCTGCATGTGGGAGTGCAACGCTGAGACAGCCCGACAGGACCGTTTTGAAAGCCTTCTGCAAGAGACGAGGGAGTGGTGGTTAGAGGTGATATAAATTAGCATGGGTTTAGGCTTACAAAACTGAATATCCTTTGTCCCTTTTGTAAATAAGTCAAAACATCAGCTTTCTCCTGGAACTATTTAGCCAACTGTAATTAATGTCACCCATAGACTTTTTGAAATGAGTATTTATTTGGAGCCATATTTGGCTTTGTCATCATCTATGTTTCACCTAATCGTGAAAGCTTATTAAAGATTAAAATTTGACTCAAAGAAAGAAAAAAACAGTACAAAGTGAAACATAACTCGGAGCCTAATATATATTTGATTAATTATTTCCCAGGCAGGAAAATTTGGCAGCTAAAACTATGGGGTCTTCTGAGTTTCATTGTATGTCTTAATATGCTATTTTGTTGGAAGCTTACTATTCAGGACCTTTTTTTTTTTTTCTATTTTCTTGATTTATAAGGAAGTAGTACTGCCAAAAAGTAATTCTTTTTTTTTTTAATGGGAGACTTGTTACCTACTCTGTTGTGACATGTATTTTTACTACTTAAGGTGTTGGTTCTACTAAAATTGCTGAAAGTTGTTAAATCAGTGTGCTGTGGACTCTACACAATGAAGAGTTCAGTGGGGTCACTGAAATATTTTCTAAATCTTCTGAGCTAGGTGTGGACTTTCAGCCAGTGGGGAACTTAAAGCATAATTTCAGGGTTGTGAATACCAAGTTTCTTTGTGAGAAGCAATGATTTCTTCAAGATTTAAGCTGATATACATTTGGGTGTAGGTGTAACATCAACCAGGGAACCACAAGTAAGGGCACTGTGAAGACTGGGGTTTAAAGGGAGATAAAGCAAGGAGTTCTGTTTTGGCCATTTATGTTTATATCCCTGATAAGGACAAAATTCTGCTGGATTTAGGTGATGACTGAGCAACAAGAGAAGAGAGTATAATTTGGGGATTTTTACATTTCTTTTAATGAAGATTTTTAAAAAGACTGTTAGACTTTGAAGTTTTGGTAGCTTTGTCAGATGGTGTTCTTTTCTGGATACTCTCCTCCATTAAAGATGACTGCATAGTAATCAGAGGCCTAGTCCCTGGGACAGGGAAGTGTTGTCTCGGCTGCATTCCCTGTTTTGTAGACTTCAGGCATCAACTAGTGTGTGACTTTTTTTTTTTTTTAATGGTTCTCTCTCCTTGCAACCATTACATCCCCACAATGTAAAACAAAGCCTATATTTCTACAACCCACGAGGGTTTGTTTCATTCCTACTAACATCACATTTATTGTTGCGACTACTGATAATAAGAAGCAATAGCTATTTTTACTTGACATTTATATAATGCCTTATAGTTTTTTTGTTCAGGTATTGTACAATTGGGGCTTCCCTGGTGGCTCAGTAGTAAAGAATCCTACTGCCAATGCTGGAGATGTGGGTCTAATCCCTGGATGAGGAAGATCCTCTGGAGAAGGAAATTGCAACCCACTCCAGTATTCTTGCCTGGAGAATCCCATGGAGAGGAGCCTGGCGGGCTATAGTCCTTGAGGTTGTAAAAGAGGCATGACTTCGTGACTAAACAACAACATTGTACAATTGACATAATACCTTACCTTTTAATTTTTACTTATGTTATAAAAGTCTTATAGCAACTCAGTGAGCAGGACAGCATAACTATAAACTTCTAGTTGAGTCAATTTCAATCCAAAGAGGTTGAAGGCTGTAGTTAAGATCAAGTGACTAAATTATGTGAGAACTGAGACTAAAACCACTCTTGAAGTCTCTTTTCTGACCTATGGAGACCCAGACTTCCTTTCACCCACAAGAATAGATGAGGGAGGAGTTAGGATTATTTACTTGGTAGGCAGGGGAATTTTGTTTGTCAAATGCTTCATTGAAATCAGGTGTCCTGTGCTGATGCCACTGTGGACATCGGACAGAGAAAAACTGGCTAGTTGGCTGTGTCATGGCATAAATTCATAACTGGTTTAGTAACCAGAGTGTGATCAGTGTTTCCTCTAAGAGTTCTGAAGGCATTCCAAAGGGCTTTGTCTCATACAAGTCTTCAACATACATGTCTGTTTTTTATGAGATACAGACAACAGGCCAATCAAATCTTTGAGTGATCCGAGACTTAGGATAACTGTTTCATATTTGCTTTTTTCTCTCTTTAAGCTCCAACTACTTTCCTGCTCTTCAGTCAGAAGAGTGCCATCAACCGCATGGTGATTGATGAACAGCAGAGCCCTGACATCATCCTTCCCATCCACAGCCTTCGGAATGTCCGGGCCATTGACTATGACCCCCTGGACAAGCAACTCTATTGGATTGATTCACGACAAAACATGATCCGAAAAGCACAAGAAGATGGCAGCCAGGTAATCCAGGGCTCAGTTCAAAATCCAGTTCTTCTGTGTAGTTATTGGACCACCCAACCATCCTATCATGACTCTGCGTGCGCGTGTGTGTGTGTGTGTAAAACTGGAATTCTGAACCTGGCAGCATTTTTTCTCTCCTAAATGATCTTTGAGTAAACAGTTGTTTGCTAGTGCTATTGAAATGAAGATGGTATTGTATTAAAATAACTTCTGCTCATATATTAGAATGACTTTGTCAGTACACCCATATCCATTTATATTCCATTTTATATTTTGTTTCGTTTACATGGAGTGTTGGAAACCTTGAAAGCAAATAGACCCTTGGTTCTAATCTCAGCTCTGTCACTCACTAGGATTCTTACGAATCTTTAGGTGAAAGGAATATAAAGCACATAGCCTACTATGTATTACACAGTAGGTTCTCTATGAGTAATAGTTCTTTTACTAGTAACTACTTAAAAGTTCCAGAGAATAGGAAACATAAAACACAATCTCAGTAAAATTAAAAGCATCTAAGATACGTTGTTATTAATCTAATGGTTTTTGGTTTTGTTTTTGTTTTGGTAAATATTACTTGGTGACTGTGGCATAGGAATGAAAATATTATCAACACATCTTATCTGTGCTTACATTCTAATCATGAGTCACACAACACTGTCCATAATTTGCTTTCTTTCTGTGTCCAAGCAGTATTACACCGGGATCACTATAAATAATTATTTGTCATCTTCCTTATAGCACTAATGTTGTTAGATTTTTAATGTATGAAAATTAGATTGCTAGTTTTTTTTTTTTAATATCTGATCTGACAAAAGAGCGAGGAGATAATGTATTTAGGTCTGCTGAGAGATAATTTAAGGTATAGTTATAGCTGTATATTACAGATGCAGTTTACACTGTATAGGTCAGGACTGATTGGCTGATAACCAGTTGATAGAAATTGTAACTGTTGTTATATAGCCAAAGATGTAGCAAATAAATCAGACAGCCTCATTAAGGAGTGTTACCTTGGAGATGCCGAGTAAATAAAATACCATTTATTCAGATAAAACAGATGAACATTGTCTGTTTTTTGTTTTTTAATTGTTTTGAGGGGGTAGATTTGCGGATTAGAGGACGTGACTGATAGATGTGGTTTGTAGCCCTGACTAACTGCTGTTGTCTCTAGAGCAGAGATTCTCAACTTACACACTGTTGACATTTTTGGCTGGATAATTCTGTGTGGGGGAGGTCTGACCTATACATCACATTTTAGCAAGGCTAAAGAATGTTTAGTAAGGCTTCCCTAACGGCTCAGCAGGTAAAGAATCCACCCGCAGTGCAGGAGACACAGATTCCATCCCTGGGTCAGGTAGATCCCCTGATGAGGGAAATGGCAATCCATTCTAGTATTCTTGCCTGTAAAACCCCATGGGCTTGAGAAGCCTGGCGGGCTATAGTCCAAAAGGATTGCAAAGAGTTGGACATGACTGACTAGGCCCGCATGCACTGGCCTCTGCCCCTTTAAAAGCCAGTTATACTCCCATAGGTGTAACAGTCAGAAATGTCTCCAGACATTGACCAGTGTCTCTGGTAGGTGGTGGTTTAGTTGCAAAGTCGTGTCCGACTCTTGCGACCCTGTAGACTAGACTGTAGCTTGCCAGGCTCCTCTGTCCATGGGATTCTCCAGACAAGAATACTGGAGTGGGTCGCCATTTTCTTCTCCAGGGGTACTTACAAATGCAGAATTGCTCCTGGTTGAGCACCACTGCTTTAGAGCTATTTCTAGAGTGTTCTTCTAGCCACAGCTGTCTTGAGTTTATAGGAAGCAGCTGCCACCTTCTCACTCCCATGTCTCATTAATGCACTGTCATGTTCTTAGAGCAACTAAAACAGCCTCTGTCTCTCTTCTGCTTTGTGTCATAATAACCAAGGGAACATTTCAAATGCTCACTAAGAAATGTCCCTTGGTATGTAAGAGTTCCACTCAGGTATGTGACCACATGCGTGTAAGTATTGTGAGTAATCTCAGGGCTGTCTGGCTTGGAGTCTCATGTTCTGTGTGTGTTTCTTTTTCCCTCCTTAGGGCTTTACTGTGGTTGTGAGCTCAGTTCCGAATCAAAACCTAGAAATCCAGCCCTATGACCTCAGCATTGATATTTATAGCCGCTACATCTATTGGACTTGCGAGGCCACCAATGTCATTAATGTAACGAGATTAGATGGGAGATCAATTGGAGTGGTGCTAAAGGGCGAGCAAGACAGACCTCGAGCCATTGTGGTAAACCCAGAAAAAGGGTATGTTACCAAGGGGGAATCTGAAACCCTCATCAGCCTTCCTATTTATCCCATTTATATTCTTGCTTTCTCTGTTTTTCTGCCTAGAATGTCTTTCATTAGGCACTGCTGCTTTATCTGTCATTTCTACCCATACCTCCAGAACTGTTGGAACTATGTCATCCTCCAATAATTTCCCCTTGATCTCCCCTGTGCTCCCCTCCCCCAAATGTGACGTCCTCCTCTCTTAGATGCCCGTTAGTCTATATCTGTGCCTCTTTAGTCCTTTCCAGTTTACCTTATACTTGATTATTTCCAGGCTTATATTTTCTTGGCTTTAGGTTCCTTTATGATAAGAACTAGTATGTCTTTAATACAGAGCTTTGCATTCAATTAATAGTACTTAATTGACATGAATGAGTGATAAGGAATTCAGCAAGGAAAGTAGCTTACTTCAGAAGAGTTACAGGAAAGAGATGAATTGAAGAAGTTAAATATAAGAAATAATTCACATATGACTTATTTTCAGTTATGAAATGGACTAGAAAAGAAATTTAAGTTTGTGTCCAAATCTGATTACTGCTGTTATCTTTTATTTATCGTATTATTCCAAAAGCATAAGTGTGCCTGTGTCTAACATTTTGTTTTATTAATTCCTGAAAGTTAACTCCCTAAGAACTTCTGTGCAACCTTTGTTACTATTTTTGAAATTAAGGAATGTATTCCATGATCTTTAAAAAATACTCTAAAACCTTAAAAACCTTAAAAAAAATGACTGCTTCCTTTTGTCTTAACAGAAATATTCTCATTTTGTGTGGTTTCTTGCTTTAGTAAACTTAGAGTTTCCTCCTTTCTTTTCAGGTATATGTATTTTACCAATCTTCAGGAAAGGTCTCCCAAAATTGAACGAGCTGCTTTAGATGGAACAGAACGAGAGGTCCTCTTTTTCAGTGGTTTAAGTAAACCAGTTGCTTTAGCTCTTGATAGCAGATTGGGCAAACTCTTCTGGGCTGATTCAGATCTCCGACGAATTGAAAGCAGTGATCTTTCAGGTACCCAAGAAATATTATTTCTGTTTCAATAATTGAGATGATTCACTGATAGCATTTGTATTTTCCTTCCGTTGTACACATTTCTTTACAGTTTTATTCGCTAAGAGTAGTCAGCAGCAAGTTGGTTGGGAAGCACTTTTTCTTTAACCATCAACATGCTTACTCCATCTGTTATCTAATAACTTGCCAATTTTCTTGATTTGGGCTCTGTAAATAGTATGTTTCTAATGCATCTCTTCTCTTTTTCTAATTCTTCCACTCTACTTTTCTTCTCATCATCTCTGGCCTGAATTTTAGCCTATGATTAGTCTCCTCCCTGTTGATTTTTCCTCCCTGGAAGTTTACACACTGTTCCTAAATTAATTTTCCAAAGCATGGTTTCTAATTATGTCACTGCCATACTGAAAAAACCCTCCAGGGTAGTCTCATAACCCAAAGAAAAAAGTCTGGTTGAATGCTTAAGTTGGTATTTGTCTTTCACAAACTCATCATAAATGCAAATGATCTTAACATTCCTGATGTGTTTTAATGAAATTAAATAATTTGTTGATCTTCAAATGTACTTTTTCATTTCTCTGCGACCCTCTGTTTATAATCACAGTTGTTCGCATACCCCCAGTTTCTGAAGTCCAAATACTCTGTGTGGCCTTACTGGTGATCAAGGAAATGAAATTAAAATAATACACTATAGGAGAGCCATAAAATATAAAGTTGATTATTCCCAGCATTGGCCAGAAAGGTAACAGCTGGCAAGCTCTCATATACTTTTGTGAAGTGAAATTGGTAGAACCTTTTCAGAGGGAAATGTGCTGGTGAATTTCCATTTTACAGAGCTGTTTTACAGACATACTGAACCAGTTGTACAGGGGTATGTGCTGAGCATTCTTTGTAATATGTACACAGAAATACATCTGAGTATATTAAATGTGTGAAATATTAGTCATTCAATAGATGAGATGTGTAGTGACATAGAAGGATGATTTTTTAAAATTAAGTGTGTAATAATGTTATTAAGATTTAGTTTTATTTAAAATTTAAAACTATATTATATATGTGTATATATACACACACACACACAGACACACACACACACACACACACAGACATATATATATGCACACACTATATACTATATATACTGGCAGATTGCCTCCAAAAATGCAATATATCCTATACACAGAGAGACATACATGTATATATATACACATACATTACACATATAATATATGTATATACTATTAATAAACATGTGTGTTTGTGTATTCCCTGAAAAATATGCAAGCAAATATATCTTGGGAAAGGTTTAAAAGTTTAGCATGCTAATATGTTAAGAGTATTTCTGTATCATTTAAAGTTTTATATATTGCAGTGTATTTGTAATTTTTCAAAAACTAAACAAGTTCTCTTTTCAGGTTCAAAAGACTCCCTTCCATTATGTCTTCTTTGATTCCAAACTGTCAGGCACACACCTTGCACAGTATATTCTTTCTTTAACTGATCACCTGTGTCTCTTATATCCCATCTCATTTGTTTAATAGTTACTTATATACATGTTTTAGCCCTTACTAATAAGTCAGTGGATTTTTTTCCCCTACTGTCCTTTTCTCTTTTTTCTTCATTTAGGATTTTTTTTTTTTTCAAATAGAGGTGATGCATGTTCTTTAGACAGTTTAGAAAATAAAAAAGAAGAAAATCCAAAACACTGTCATTATTGATACTGATACTTGAATGAATTAGCTTTCTTTTTTTCTATATTTTTTTTTGTTAGTTTCTCCACTCTTTTATTATGACATGGTTCTAACATACAGAAAGTACAGAATTTCTGCCATCCAACTTAGTCAAACCTTAGTGTTTGGCCATATTTGCTTTTGAACCTCCCTTCCTCCTCTCTTGAAAAAAGACATAGGGAGAATTTGAAGCTCTTGCGTCTCCTTCCCCAATTCTGTTTTCCTTCCTTTTTCTTAAGAGGCAGCTTCTGATGTGTTTCTTTGTCATGCATGGTTTGCTCTGTGTGTGTGTATTTTTTTACTGTGTATACTGATACAAATTTAAGCCTTTTTACTTTTTAAACTTAATATAGTCTCATGTATTCTTTTGTCACTTGCCTTTTTCAAATATATCAGTTTTGAGATGATCCCTATTGATCCACAAATCTGTTAGTTATTTTGCTAAATAGTGGTTTCGTTGTATGATCATTCTACAGTTTCTCTATTTCTATTCTGCTATCTAAACTGCTGTTTCCAATTTTTTGCCATTAAAAGCAGTAGTCTAAACCTAGTAGTGGGATTGCCATGTAATGTGGTGTGTATATATTCAACTTGAATATATCTGTTCAGACTGCTCTCCAAAGTGATTGTATCAGTTTAAAATACCCTCCAGAAGTATATGAGTTTCTCCTTTAGTACTTGGTACTGTTAGACTTCTGAATTTTTACCAACCCAATCGTTTTAAAGGTATATCTGATTATTAATAAAATACAAACTTTTCTATTTGATATTGAAATTATTTTATTGGTCACTCATGTTCTGTGAATTGCAGTTCTTAGTTTTTGCCCATTTTTCTATTACTGATTTCTAGAAATTCTTTATTCAGTGTATTAATGCATTATTAAGTTACATACATATTCAGGGAGAATTGTTATGGTTAAAGAATTCAATCTTTTCATTTATGACTGGTGTATCTTTCCATTTAAAAGTCGTCTGTAATAATTTTTGGTACGTCTTTATACTTGCCTCTATAGAGAAAGATATGTTTTATATAAATCTTTGCTTGTGATTTACCTTTTCACTCTCCCAGTAGTGTCTTTAGATGAAAAGAAGTCATATTTTTAGTGTTGCACAGCTTATTAATTTTTCCCTGTACAATTAGTGCCTTTTATGTTATGTTTAAGAAATCTTTGCCTACTGCTTAGTTACAAAGATATTTTCTTGTGTTTTTTCCTAACTTTTTTTTGTTTAACTTGTCTTATTTTAGATCTCTAATCCATTTTGGAATTTATTCTTGTGTATGATGTGAGACAGGGGTTTAATTTTGTTTTCCATGTGACTGACTCAGTACCATCTCTTTTGAGAAGACCATTCTTCCCCTACTCTTCTTTCCTGTTACTTTTGTTGTAAATAAAGTGATTATATTTGTATGAGTTTATTTCTGGACCCTAATGTTCCCTGGGTCACCTTGTCTTTGTATTGTCTTAATTTATAGCAGATTTATCTAGCAGTGTATGTCCTTAGTATTTCTTACCTTGATTAGTATTACCTTAATATTTCGTACCAAAGATTACCTTGGCAGTTGTTGACACTTTGCATTTCCATATACATTTTAGAATCAGCCTCTTGAGTTTCCACCAAAAACAAAAACACCTAGTAGAATTCTGAGTGGCCTTGCTTTAAGATTATAGCAATTTAGGAAAAATTATCTTTATAATATTAGTCTTCTAAACCATGAACATGGTATATCCCTCCATATATTTAAAACTTTAATTTCCCTTAGTGTTTTGTAATTTTCTCTATCGAGGTTGCCTATCTTTCATTGGAGTTATTCTTTGGTATTTAATGCTTTTGAATGCTAGTGGTAAAGAATATTCTAAATAATTTAATATTTCATTTTCTGGCTGTGGCTAGAATACAGAAATACAGTTTTCCTTTTCCTCTCTTACCCTAGAGCATTGAGTTTGTTCCCAACCATCTTGCTAAATTATTAATAGAATTTTCTGTGTTATGGAATCATTTGTCTACAAATGAAGAAAGTTTTTTTCTTTTTCAGTCCTTTTTTCCTTGTGGCCTTACTACATTGACTGGGGATCACTCCCCGGCCCCCCCTCCAATACAATATTGAACAAAATAATAGAATCCCTAGGTATTTTTGTTTCATTTTGTATTTGCTTTCCATGATTTGAGGAGAAAGCATCCAATACTTCATGATTAGGTTTTTGCTAAGATTTTTCTGTAGGTAACTTTTAAAAATCAGATTAAGGAAGTTCTGTTCTTGGCAGAGGAACCAGAGATCAAATTGCCAACGTCTGTTGGATCATAGAAAAAACTCAAGAGAGTTCCAAAAAAACATCGCTTTATTGACTACACCAAAGTCTGTAACTGTGAATCACAACAAACTGGAAAATTTTTCAAGAGATGGAAATACCAGACCACTTACCTGCCTCCTAAGAAATCTGTATGCAGGTCAAGAAGCAACAGTTAGAACTGGACATGGAACAACAGACTGGTTCCAAATTGGGAAAGGAGTACGTCAAGACTGTATATTGTCACCCTGTTTATTTAATTTATATGCAGAGTACATCATGTGAAATGCTGGGCTGGATGAACCACAGGCTGGAATCAAGATTGCCAGGAGAAATATCAATAGCCTCAGAGATGCAGATGACACCCCTTATGCCAGAAAGTGAAGAGGAACTGAAGAGCCTCTTGATGAAAGTGAAAGAGGAGAGTGAAAAAGTTGGCTTAAAGCTCAACATTCAGAGAACTAAGATCATGGCATCTGGTCCCATCACTTCATGGCAAATAGATGGGGAAACAGTGACAGACTATTTTCTTGGACTCCAAAATCACTGCAGATGGTGACTGCGGCCATGAAAGATGCTTACTCCTTGGAAGAAAAGCTATGACCAACCCAGACAACTTACTCTGGTCAAAGCTATGATTTTTCCAGTAGTCATGTATGGATGTGAAAGTTGGACTCTAAAGAAAGCTGAGCGCTGAAGAATTGATACTTTTAAACTGTAGTATTGGAGAAGACTCTGGAGAGTCCCTTGGACTGCAAGGAGATCCAACCAGTCCATCCTAAAGAAAATCAGTCCTGAATATTCATTGGAAGGACTGATGCTGAAGCTGAAACTTCAATAATTTGGCCACCTGATGCGAAGAGCTGACTCTTTGGAAAAGACCCTGATGCTTGGAAAGATTGAAGGCAAAAGGAGAAGGGCATGACAGAGGATGAGATGGTTGGATGGCATCCCTGACTATGGACATGAGTTTGAGCAAGCTCCGGGAGTTGGTGATGGAGAGGGAAGCCTGACATGCTGTAGTCCATGGGGTTGCAAAGAGTTGGACACAACTGAGCGACTGAACTGAACTCTTGTTAGTTTTGTAGAATAAATCAAACTTGGTCTGATACATTATCCTTTTTTTATATTGCTGAATTTGATTTGGTTTTGTTTAAGATGTTTACATTTGTGTTCATGAGAAAGATTACCCCATGATTTTCCTTTCTTACTAATATAATGCACTTGTTGGAGTTTTGCCATCAAGGTTACATTGGCCTCATAAAAAGAAACATTTCCTTTTTTCCTGTTTTCTGAAAAAGGTTGATTTAATGTTGGTAGGGTTTTCTTCTTTTTTTTTTTTTAACCCCTTTTATATAGTCACAGATGAGCCTATACTTTTGTCATGGGTTATCTTTCTACCTGGAGTCTTTTATGCTAGAGTAGATTTAGTATATGCTTTAGTCTGTTGAATAAGTATGTTTTTTCATTGCTGGTTCCGGTGTTTTTTATCTGCTTTCAGAGTAGATCTTGGATCCTCCAGCAACACTGTTGACCTCTCCTCATTTTCCCCAGTTGTTCAGTTGAGGCCATCCTTACACTACCAACAACTCATCTTTTTTTTTTTTTTTTCCCTAAATGATTCTTTCTGCTGCTGTTTTAAATTTAATTTTAATTTTTATTAAAATAATACATGTAAATGTGGAAATCAAGTGATTCCACTTGACTTGTAATAAAATCCAAGTTTACTGCTCTGCTCCTTCTTCCTGTTAGTCCTACTCTTAGAGGCATCTCTGATGGTTTAATCAAGAGTCATTTTAAAATATCTGATTTAAAACAGCTGCTTCTTGATGTTTAAATTTTAGACATCACAATTTGACTTTTTTTGGTGGAAGACGAGGATTTGTTGTCTTAAACCATATATCACTAAAATACCCATATATCACTAAAATACCCATATGAACTTTTCTGTCATCCACCCAGCTAAAAAATTATCCCATTCAACTTTAAAACTATGATTTTTTTAAAAAAATTAAATCATAATTTTAAGCTCATAATTATTTGTTATTTATGGGTATGGAAATATAGCCATCACCTTCATTTCTTTCTGCAGCTTTTTTCCTCTCTGAAATTATTCTTGTCTAATTTAAATATTGTTTCATTATATGCAGATGCAGCAACGAGTCCATCTTCTCCTTCTTCTTCTTCTTTTTTTTTTCTGTTTCACTGAAGACATACCTCTTTATCATTCTGTTTCAGTCAGTCTGGATTGGCTTGCTCTAGGCCAGCCTCCTTTCACTGTTATTCTGGGGATATACTTGCTAGTCTTTGTGCTGAACCTGCTGTTTCCTAGTTTCTGTTTCTTTGGTTCATTCCTTTTCCCTGAGAGATTGCATACTCTACTAGCTACTTGAAAAGAGGTTCATAGGAAATTAATATTCTAGATCTGTTGCTTGTCTCTTATCCAGCTTGTAAATTTTATATTGCTTTTCTACTCTTATGTCCTATTTTTCCTTATGCCTACTTATGCCTTAATTGTTCACTGTCATTTTAGTAGATTTTTAGGAGGGCGCGTAAGTAGACTTGTATATAACTCTCCTTGGATCTGAGTGTTGACTTAGTGCCTTCTCATATGTATGTCTCCACCTTTCTCCATTGATTAAGCCTAGCTTTATGCTTGGCTCTTTCCTGGAACTTCCCCTGATATTTCCAGAGTATTAAGCTAGTATCTTTCTTTGATTGAACTCATCAATGAACAACCAGGGAAAAGTTCTGTAGATATTTGAAGGATGACTAGGAGGAAGAGGGAACGAATGGATGTATGTTTTCTATTTGAATGAGGGCGAAGCAACTGGGGTGGTGAGGAGTGGGGCACAGATTTCAGCATATGGTGTGAAAAAACTTTCTCATAGTTCATTAACAGAATTGGTTGCCTTTCCAGAATCTGGCTGGCTTTGTGTCTGGGGTATTTTAGAAATACTTATTTTGAGGCGAAGCTTGAACCAGGTAATGTATGAGTCTTTTCCAGTGTTCTGAGTGGCTGAGTAAGTGAGGCTGTTGTTCTCCACAGATGCCTTGAGTGTGCTCAGCAGGTGTGGGTGGCCAACAACACAAAGTGCTCTGCGTACCATCACTGCTTCATATAGAGAAGCATTGTTTTGTATGTTTTATGTATTAGAAATCCTCATAAGATTTAATTGGAAAAAAATGGACTGGTTTAAAAAATTTTTTTTGGAAATGGCTCTAAAGTTCTTTTCTACATTTCTGTGAACTCAGTATTTAGTGTGTATTGGACACTTATTTGCTCTTGATTGCACTTAAATGTCTAGTCTGTTATCTGGTATGTATATATCTTTTCTTCTGAGAAAAATTTTTAAGTTTTTTGCTGAAGAGCTTATATTTTCCTTCTCAGTACTTCAGAATCTTAACGGGTTTTCAGTCAATAGCTGTTGAATGTATGACTTGACCACATGAATCATTTCTGTTGAACATTCTCCTTTCCAAGGGGCCAACCGAATAGTATTAGAAGACACCAACATTCTACAGCCTGTGGGACTGACTGTGTTTGAAAACTGGCTGTACTGGATCGATAAGCAGCAGCAAATGATTGAAAAAATTGACATGACAGGTCGAGAGGGTAGAACCAAAGTCCAGGCTCGAATTGCCCAGCTTAGTGACATTCACGCGGTAAAGGAGCTGAATCTTCAGGAATATAGTAAGTGCTGATGATGTATTGCTAGTCCCAAGATTCATGTTTGTTATTAGAAGGGACAAAAATTAAGATGTTGTGTGTCTTCTATTTTAAGATTTTCATACACTTGTAGTTTTGCCGTTTTTAAAAAGTCTTCATGTCTTTAAAACCTTAGACTCGCCTGGAAATTTTTTCATATTAAACTTGTTTTCCCTATAAAACAAGAGTTAGAGAAAGAAACGGTGTGTCTCCTTTTCAAAAATCTCCCCACCCAGGAACAGCAAGGACTTGCTTTTCATGTTTTCTCTTTCTCTCCTTCAACGTTTCAAGAATACTGGTGTAAAGCCTGTATTAATATTTCTTTTGTTTCACGTACATCCCCATGGTTTCAACAGAAGCAGAAGTTAACATTTATATAATGATGAATATAGTTATGAAAATAAACCTATTCTTTGGCAAAAACAAAACAAACTAAAAATTAGTGTATAAACTTAGAGAAGACTATGCTTAATAAGTGCTTGCTTTTTCCCCTTTTGGTTAAGTTTTTCAATTCACAGCTTAGGAAAGTGGCCATAAATTATTGAAAACTTAAAAATGACTAGTCATCTTGGCTTAGTTAATATGTGTTCATATAATACTATTAACTCTATTAATATAGTATTAATATTAGAGTTAGTATTAATATTTTAGTTAGTATCAACATTATTAATAAGTTAACATTAACAGTAATTAATACTATTAACTCTATTAACATAATACTGTTATATCTCTCATCAGATGTACCCTCCCAGCAATCACTACTGTAGGTCTTACACAGTTATATCAGGAATGCAGATGTGAAAATGGAGGACTAGTGAGAGAAGTATTCACTCCTGAACTTCTCAGCACAATGTTTTCCAGTCAAATTGGAGTATTTAAGAAGGAAACAGGAATGAGAACACCATAGCTTGTTCAAGTCTCTATTGTGTTGTCACTGTTCATGAACTTAGAAGTTAATCAGAGGTATTTGAGATTTAATAGTTAGAATTGTCATTCTATGTTATGATGTGTAATTCATGCTGAGTGTTTAATAGAAATAAGGTAGAGATGATGTAATGGCTAAGTATTCAGTTGATACATGAGCTTTTTATGGCAGAAAATCTATGGATGTTTTCAGGATTTCAGGGGGAGTATCTTTTTTATAGGTCAACACTTAAATATGGTTTATATTTAGAAAAACTTTATTTTTCAAATAAAGTTTCTAAAAACATTAAAGAAAAGGAGATTGTTTATCAAGAGTCTCTTGGAATTAAAAGGTTGAAAAACACTGCTGTATAGGTTGTAGATTCTGATAGGAGGACTGATGTCTGCTTTGGAACATCTCTGTAGTGTGACACCTCTGCTCGTTTGTGCATAGCTGACTCTCTCCATCTGTCAACACACCCTGAAGCAGGACTGATGTGTTACTGACAGAGTCAGATAATAAACGGGTGGCCACATTTGATGTTGGTATTCTGGGATGATAGCTGTCAAGTTGCTTTTGACGTGAGCTAAGTAGAAAAGTCAAAGCAATGATTTCATTAAATATAACTTATGAGGCAGACTTTGAAATGTGCCTGACAGTGTATTTATTTAGTTAACCCAAGTAGGAAGAAATCAGACGTTTGTAATATTGCAAGTTCTTTTGCGGTTGACCAAGCAAATAATTTTGATGGTCTCTGAGTGGTTGAATTCATGTGAACTTGTTTTTTCTTCTAACAGCTCTTAATTTTTAGCAGACTCCTCCTTAGAATACACTTTTTGAGCAAAATCACCATGTCTCTCAGAAAGATAGAATTTCTGAGTTAAAAAATCTTTAGAAGAATTTTTATATTTTAAACAGAATAAGATCCAGGTTTTAGCATTCTCCCCAGCAATTTTTTTTACTCTGAATAATCAGCTTTTCTTACAAAAATTAACATGAGCTGTACAATTACCTTACTTTAAATACTTTAAAATATTTTATGTATAAATATGTAAAGACAGTGGCTATATAAATACTTTGTGTCTTAAATTGTCCTTGTTTTCTTGTAGATTGTGTAGAGATGGTGTGAGTAATTATATTCAGTGGAAATAAAGTCCAAAAGAATTTTGAATTTGATTTTCTTGTTAACTCATAAATAATTGATTTTGGCTGGGCTTTTCTTACTCCCTCCCTCCCTTGCTATTCTTTTCCCTTTCTTTTTTCTCTCTCTCATTCTCTTCTCTTTCCTCTTTTCTTGCAGGACAGCACCCTTGTGCTCAGGATAATGGTGGCTGTTCACATATCTGTCTTGTAAAGGGAGATGGTACTACAAGGTGTTCTTGCCCCATGCACTTGGTTCTTCTTCAGGATGAGCTATTATGTGGAGGTAAATACGTTGTTATTTTCTTCTAAAAGTGTAATTCCAGTCACATGTTCCAAAACTTAGTCTAGCATTCTTTGACAGTGAAATTGCTTTCTCCTAACTTGATTGGTCCCTTGTATTTCATACATCTGCACTATCCTAGGCTTTGGGGTATTCTAAGATAAAATTCATCATGACAAGAGATAGGTGTAACCTGACCCTGGGCCTAAGGCAGAAGAGCCCTTTTGGGGGGAAACTCGTAACTGTAAATGAGTGTATTTCTTAATAACAGAGTAGTTTTTGCTCCCTCAAAGGGTAACAAGAATTAATTCCACCTCCTGTAATCTTAATCTGCTGAATTCTGTCAGTTTATGTGTCATTGTTGCGAATGTCTCCAGTGAAAAGAACACTCTTCTGTTTGGATCTATTAGCAGTTGCCTGCTGTTTCTCTTACTTATCTAGCCAATAAAAAAAGAAAAAAAATTTTTTTAAGGTATCACTGGGGCCAAGACGGGCAGGTCATGGTGAGAGGTCTGACAGAATGTGGTCCACTGGAGAAGGGAATGGCAAACCACTTCAGTGTTCTTGCCTTGAGAACCCCATGAACAGTACAAAAAGGCAAAAAGATAGGACACTGAAAGATGAACTCCCCAGGTGATTAGGTGCCCAATATGCTATTGGAGATCAGTGGAGAAATAATTCCAGAAAGAATGAAGTGATGGAGCCAAAGCAAAACAGCACCCAGTTGTAGATGTGACTGGTGATAGAAGCAAGGTCCGATGCTGTAAAGAGCAATATTGCACAGGAACCTGGAATGTCAGGTCCATGAATCAAGGCAAATTGGAAGTGGTCAAACAGGAGATGGCAAGAGTGAACGTCGACATTCTAGGGATCAGCGAACTGAAGTGGACTGGAATGGGTGAATTTAACTCAGATGACCATTATATCTACTAGTGCGGGCAGGAATCCCTCAGAAGAAATGGAGTAGACATCATGGTCAACAAAAGAGTCCAAAATATAGTACTTGGATGCAGTCTCAAAAACAACAGAATGATTTCTGTTCATTTCCAAGGCAAACCATTCAATATCACGGTAATCCAAGTCTGTGCCCCAAACAGTAACGCTAAAGAAGCTAAAGTTGAACGGTTCTATGAAGACCTACAAGACCTTTTAGAACTAACACCCAAAAAAGATGTCCTTTTCATTATAGGGGACTGGAATGCAAAAGTAGGAAGTCAAGAAACACCTGGAATAACAGGCAAATTTGGCCTTGGAATACAGAATGAAGCAGGGCAAAGGCTAATAGAGTTTTGCCGAGAGAACGCACTGATCATAGCAAACACCCTCTTCCAACAACAAAGGCTCTACACATGGACATCACCAGATGGTCAACACCGGAATCAGATTGATTATATTCTTTGCAGCCAAAGATGGAGAAGCTCGATACAGTCAGCAGAAACAAGACCGGGAGCTGACTGTGGCTCAGATCATGAGCTCCTTATTGCCAAATTCAGACTGAAATTGAAGAAAGTAGGGAAAACCACTAGACCATTCAGGTATGACCTAAATCAAATCCCTTATGATTATACAGTGGAAGTGAGAAATAGATTTAAGGGACTAGATCTGATAGAGTGCCTGATGAACTGTGGATGGAGGTTCGTGACATTGTACAGGAGACAGGGATCAAGACCATCCCCATGGAAAAGAAGTGCAAAAAAGCAAAATGGCTGTCTGGGGAGGCCTTACAAATAGCTGAGAAAAGAAGAGAAGCGAAAAGCAAAGGAGAAAAGGAAAGATATGAGCATCTGAATGCAGAGTTCCAAAGAGTAGCAAGAAGAGATAAGAAAGCCTTCCTCAGCGATCAATGCAAAGAAATGGAGGAAAACAACAGAATGGGAACGACTAGAGATCTCTTCAAGAAAATCAGAGATACCAAGGGAACATTTCATGCAAAGATGGGCTCGATAAAGGACAGAAATGGTATGGACCTAACAGAAGCAGAAGATACTAAGAAGAGGTGGCAAGAATACACAGAAGAACTGTACAAAAAAGATCTTCACGACCCAGATAATCATGATGGTGTCATCACTCACCTAGAGGCAGACATCCTAGAATGTGAAGTCAAGTGGGCCTTAGAAAGCATCACTGCGAACAAAGCTAGTGGAGATGATGGAATTCCAGTTGAGCTATTTCACATCCTGAAAGATGATGCTGTGAAAGTGCTGCCCTCAATATGCCAGCCAATTTGGAAAACTCAGCAGTGGCCACAGGACTGAAAAAGGTCAGTTTTCATTTCAATCCCAAAGAAAGGCAGTGCCAAAGAATGTCCAAACTACCGCACAATTGCACTCATCTCACATGCTAGTAAAGTAATGCTCAAAATTCTCCAAGCCAGGCTTCAGCAATACGTGAACCGTGAACTTCCAGATGTTCAAGCTGGTTTTAGAAAAGGCAGAGGAACCAGAGATCAAATTGCCAACATCCGCTGGATCATGGAAAAAGCAAGAGAGTTCCAGAAAAACATCTATTTCTGCTTTATTGACTATGCCAAAGCCTTTTACTGTGTGGATCACAATAAACTGTGGAAAATTCTGAAAGAGATGGGAATACCAGACCACCTGACCTGCCTCTTGAGAAACCTATATGCAGGTCAGAAAGCAACAGTTAGAACTGGACATGGAACAACAGACTGGTTTCAAATAGGAAAAGGAGTACATCAAGGCTACATATTGTCACCCTGCTTATTTAACTTCTATTCAGAGTACATCATGAGAAACGCTGGGCTGGAAGAAGCACAAGCTGGAATCAAGATTGCCAGGAGAAATATCAGTAGCCTCAGATATGCAGATGACACCACCCTTATGGCAGAAAGTGAAGAGGAACTAAAGAGCCTCTTGATGAAGGTGAAAGTGGAGAGTGAAGAAGTTGGCTTAAAGCTCAACATTCAGAAAACGAAGATCATGGCATCTGGTCCCATCACTTCATGGGAAATAGATGGGGAAACAGTGGAAACAGTGTCAGACTTTATTTTTGGAGGGCTTCAAAATCACTGCAGATGGTGACTGCAGCCATGAAATTAAAAGACGCTTACTCCTTGGAAGGAAAGTTAAGACCAACCTAGATAGCATATTCAAAAGCAGAGACATTACTTTGCCAACAAAGATCCGTCTAGTCAAGGCTATGGTTTTTCCTGTGGTCATGTATGGATGTGAGAGTTGGACTGTGAAGAAAGCTGAGGGCCGAAGAATTGATGCTTTTGAACTGTGGTGCTGGAGAAGACTCTTGAGAGTCCCTTGGACTGCAAGGAGATCCAGTCAGTCCATTCTAAAGGAGATGAGTCCTGGGTGTTATTTGGAAGGAATGATGCTGAAGCTGAGGCTCCAGTACTTTGGCCACCTCAGTACTTTGGCAAAGAGTTGACTCATTGGAAAGTACTCTGATGCTGGGAGGGATTGGGGGCAGGAGGAGAAGGGGACGACAGAGGATGAGATGCCTGGATGGCATCACCGACTCGATGGGTTTGGGTGAACTCTGGGAGTTGGTGATTGACAGGGAGGCTTGGCGTGCTGCGATTCATGGGGTCGCAAAGAGTCAGACACGACTGAGCAACTGAACTGAACTGAATAGTAGTAATGTTGTAGTGAAATTGGTTCAGTTACTCATAGGACCACAGCAAAGGTGTATCCTTTTGTTAAAGCATAGTATGGTAGCATCAAATGCATTATAATATTTATTCCCTTAATTTAGAAATTCTCCTGCTGGTGATAATTCTATTTGAATTCAACCAAAGGAAAAGGACTGTTTTCTACAGTGGCGGGAATTTTAAAACAATTTCTAATGATAGGAAAATGATTTAATAAAATAACTGAGCTTATGTAGCTGTTAAAAATTATGATCGTAAACTGATGTAAAAATGTAGCCCAAAGTTGGCGCAAGTGGAAAAAAATATTAAAATGGTGTTTTATTGTGTCATGAAAACTACATAAAAAATAAATCTCTGAAAAAAGATTGAAAGGGTTTACACTCAAATATGAAAATTATTGATAAGATGGTATTATAAGAATATTCTTCTAACTTTCAAGTTTTTAAAAAAAAATAACATGTAGTGAGTAGTAGCTATGAGGATCTCTGTCTGGATCGCGGGAGACGTGAAGATCTTTGACACAGAGAATGCAGTTTAGTTGGGGAGATCAGCCTTGTGCACAGGGAAAGTTAAGCTCTGGTTCTTGAAATATCTGTCCCCAGAATAGCAGGTATTACGCAATGATGTAAATATATTTAATGCACTGATCGGTACATTTAAAAATGGTTAAAATGGTAAACTTGTTACATGTATTTTGTGTGTGCTTAGTTGCTCAGTTGTGTTCAACTCTTTATGACCCTTTGGATTGTAGCCTGCCAGGCTCCACGTCCATGAGATTTTTTTTCAAGCAAGAATACTGGGGTGGGTAGCCATTTCCTCCTCCAGAGGATCTTCCTGATCCAGGGATCAAACCCTGGTCTCCTGTATTGCAGGCAGATTCTTTACCTGCTGAGCCATAAGGGAAGCCCCCAAAATGGAATCTAGTTGCTTAAAGTGTGTTTTAGTTGCTGAGTTGTGTCCAACTCTTTCTGACCCCAAGGACTGTAGACCACCAGGCTCCTCTGTCCATGGGATTTCCCAGGCAAGAATACTGGAGAGGGTAGCCATTCCCTTCTCCGGGGATCTTCCTGACCCAGGGATTGAACCTGGTTCTTCCGCCTTGCTGGCAGATTCTTTACCATGTGATGCCACAGGGCCATAATTTAAACAAGAAAAAAAAAGAAAAAAGCAAGTGTTTCCATGTCAGAATGCTAGATTATTGCTCCAGTAAGGCAAATCTTAGAAAAATACGCCTTTATGTAGACACAGATAAAACTGAATCAGTGATATCACCTTTCATTTAGAAAATGTCTTTTAAAAGACCAATATTTTTTTTCTTCATATTTAGTGATTGTTTTTAATGTATGTATTAACTGAATAGTCAGTGTACTTTAACAGATGTGTAAAGTGGTGTTACCAGCACCCGTTTCAAGTGAAGTAAAGTAAAAGTCACTCAGTCATGTCTGACTCTTTGCAACTCCATGGACTGTACAGTCCATTGAATTCTCCAGGCCAGGATACTGGAGCGGGTAACCTATCCCTTCTCCAATGGATCTTCCCGAACCAGGAATCAAATTAAGGTCTCCTGCATTGCAGGCAGATTCTCTACCAACTGAGCTCTCAGGGAAGCCCACCCAGATCAAAACATACAGTATTGTCACTAAGAATAGTTCCCTGCGTCTTGGCAGCCAGTTCTCTTCCTGGAGTAGTTTTCATCTCCATGGTTTAGCTTTACTTATTTTTGAACATAATTTACATAAGGAATCATGATGTATGTACTCTATGTCTGGATTCTCTTGCTTACTGTGATATTTTGAGATTCATCTTTATAGTGAGTGGAGTGCCACAGTCTGTGGTTTTCTTTTTGTTGCTGTATAGTGTGTTTCATTGTATCAATACAAATAAGCCATAGTTTTATTATTCTTGTGTTCAGGGACATATTAATTGTTTTCAGTTTTTATTATTAAGAGTGAAACTGCAGTGAATTGTCAATTCAATAAATCTTGAATTTATATACAAGATTTTTCTTGTGATTTAATGTAGATTTTACATGCATGCATGCATGCCTCAGTCATGTCTGACTCTTTGCAACCCCATGAATTGTGTAGCCTGCTAGGTTCCTCTGTCTGGGATTCTCCAGGCAAGAATACTGGAGTGGGTTGCCATGCCCTCCTCCAGGGGAACTTACTGACCCAGGGATCAGACCTACATCTCTTATGCCTCCTGCATTGGCAGACAGGTTCTTAACCACTAATTCCACCTGGGAAGCTCAGATTTTACAGTGGAGGCAAATGAAATACACAATCTGAATTTCTCTGCTTGCCCTTCTCAAGATGTGTTTTCATTTGAGCCTGTGTTACCTCCCCATCATCTCATTTTGTACTTCTGCCAGTCTGAATGTGTTTTCAAACTGGTCTCACCATATTTTTACATTTTAAAAAATTTTTGAGGAGAGCTTTTGTTTGTGTAGATTGTGTATATCTAATCTATGTTTACTGTGGTAGGATTTGAAACCAAGAACTTTAAAAAATACTTGTTAAAAATATTAATAAAGCATTACATGTTCTCAAGTTAAAACTCTTAAGAAAACTGATGGTATTTTCTAAAGCAAAATAATTTTAGTGAGAAATATAGCATTGTTTTTACATTTTAAAAAATCTTTTGAGTGTTGAGCTGGATTCTCTTGTCTACTTCTGCATTCAGTCTGTTGTAGTATTGTAGCTTCATTGAACTGTATGAAGAATTTTGGCCTCAAAGATAAGTAGTTGGAAACTGGAGGGCTATAATTAAATAGCCTTTTCAAATAATTATGTATATGCATAATGAATTCTACACCAAATTTTGACATATGATAGTTTTCTATAGTGTTAGTTGCATTGTGGAACTTGAAACCATATCAGTTCACTATTATAGTCTCTCATATTGAAATCCCATTAGTTATTTTGTACCGTGAATGGGTATTTTATCCATGCACTGTTTTGTAACCTTATGCATCTTGGTCATTTGGAAATACTAGAATTCCATTTAGAAATTCCCACATCATCAGGTTTTGATGCACTTCATTATACAGTATCAAAACAATCACATTAATATTACCACCAATCTCCTCATAAGAATATTTAAGTACTAGGACTCCATCAAGCTAACAGTGTTGGATACAGGTCTTCTAAAATTACAATTTCTGATAGAAAGTTCCAGTGCTGTCTAATTTGCCACACAAGTACGTTGTGGTTTGCTATTGTTTGAAATCACTGGTTCATTTTTTAAAAACTTCCCACAAAATACCCAAGTGCAAATATCAATAGTTTATCTGCCACTCGTTCTTTCACATTAAAAGGGTGTCACGTTTTGGGTTGCGTTTACAGCTCAAAGTTTTTCGCTTTGGAAACCTTCATGTTGAGGTATGCAGCCCAAGCTTTGTACATGTTTTCCATTTTGTCAAACAGTTTTGAGGAGATGTGTACTCAGAATTGATTTTAATGTAATTAGTATTTTTTACTGATTCGTCAAGAACATTCTTGAATGAAACTGCCCCACCCCCACCCCCCACCGCTGAGTGTATGTATGGTATATGACTATGTAGAATGCGGTGACTACTGGTACAGTCTGGGGCCCTTGCCCCGAGTCTACTTAGGTGCCAAGGGTTTTACCTTCCTTGGCATCAGTGCACGTGTAGTGAGAAAGGCAAGTGATATATTAGTGTTGTTGTAAAATACTGTCTGTCAGTTCCCTGGAAAGAGGTCGCAGGTCAGGAACCCCCAGGGGTTCGTAGATCATTCTTTGGGAACCTCAGGGCTGGAAAAGTTATGAATTCTAATATAACTTTAAAATATTTGAAGGTGGATGATTATAATGGTAATTCCTGGGTTATGTGTGAGATTATAACATTGGAAATTCAGTACTCCTACTTAAATTATATAAGAAAACTTCTTTCTGCCTTATAGTTTTGTAAGTTAATGAATCTCAGTGAAGTAGTGTAAAAATTTTATCTCTTTTCCGATTCGGTAAGATAAGTTATAGATTTTATGTGTTATAAAGTGTTTTGTATATGTTATCATGAAATGGGCTTCACTCAGGTGTAAATGTCAGTGCCTCTGTGTGACATGACTGTGTTTTTCGTTCCCCTCCCCCTATTCATTTGAAGAACCCCCAACATGTTCTCCTCAGCAGTTTACTTGTTTCACGGGAGAAATTGACTGTATCCCTGTGGCTTGGCGGTGTGATGGGTTTACTGAATGTGAAGACCACAGTGATGAACTCAATTGTCCTGTGTGCTCAGAGTCCCAGTTCCAGTGCGCCAGTGGACAGTGTATCGATGGTGCCCTGCGATGCAACGGAGACGCGAACTGCCAGGATAAGTCAGATGAGAAGAACTGTGAAGGTATCCGCAATTCCTAGGCCTGGTTACAGATTTCCCTTTTCCATTAAGTTGTTTGAAATTCAGAGTTTTGCTTTGGCTCATTCAGTGGTAGATTTGGGGTTTTTCAAGTGTGCTTGACTTTATTATTTCTAAACATAGTAGCATGTTCTAAATTGTCTTAATTTTCTTAATGTGTGTAAGATTTATACACATTAATAAGCTTTGCAGTTGAGAAATGACACCAAAAGATTAGCCCTTCAGTATGTAAAAATGGTCCTTGTTTGCAGTGAGCTCTGAATGGGGCTTCCCTGGTAGCTCAGCTGGTAAAGAACCCGCCAATGCAGCAGACTTGGGTTTGATCCCTGGGTCGGGAAGATCCCCTGGAGAAGGGAATAGCTACCCACTCCAGTATTCTTGCCTGGAGAATTCCATGAACAGAGGAGCATGGTGGGGTACAGTCCATGGGGTCGCAAAAAGCTGGACATGACTGAATGACTAAGCACACACACATGACATATTTATTAACAACATAAAGTAATTTCATGTTTTCTTCTCATCCACTAACTTTTAACAGAATATAAAACAACCACAACAAAAATATTCTCTGGAAATCTTTAGTGTCTAGAAATGCATGTAGAATTCTTTCAATCCTTAACAGAATTGTTAGTGAAAGATGGAATTTATAAAGGACAAAATAGGAAGTTTCTTGCTAGATTGCTTTTTCTTCTCTTTTCTGTCTCTCAGTTGAAATCCCCAGAGAACTATTTGTAAGTTTTCTCTAAGTCTGATTTTTCATGTGTGCCCAGAATGTTCTCTTTGACTTCTGCCAGACTTTACACAATAGCAAAACTAAGAAAACTATTTACATTTTTTCCCTCCACAGTACTCTGTTTAATTGATCAGTTCCGCTGTGCCAATGGTCAATGCATTGGAAAACACAAGAAATGTGATCATAATTTGGATTGCAGTGACAAATCAGATGAACTGGATTGTTGTAAGTATGATGAAAACCTTGTATTACTCTTAAGGTAGAATTTTCTTTTTTAAAATAACATTATTAGTCTTGAAAGTGTGAAAGTGAAGCTTGCTCAGTCATGCCCAACTCTTGGTGACCCCGTGGATTATACAGTCCATGGAATTCTTCAGGCCAGAATACTGGAGTGGGTATTCTCCAGGAGATCTTCCCAACCCAGGGATCGAACCCAGGTCTCCCACACTGCAGGTAGATAAGGGAGAATTTTTAATGTTCTTTTCCTTTTCATTATGTGTGAGGTTCACTTACGACCAGTGCTTTCTTATTAAGAAGCAAGTTATTGATATTAGTTATTTGTACTTGAGATTTCTTAAATTTTACATTTAATCATTTCTTAAAGATAGTAGTTTTCTTATGTTCAAAAACCTTCACAGAAACATTTAGCAAAGCATCAGAAAGGAATATTGTTTTTTGAAAACTAAGGTTAGGAAATTCTCAGTTTCAATATGTGGAAATTAGTGGTCTAAACTTAAGAATTTCTGAACGTTTGTTGTTTAGTCACTAAGTCGTATCTGACTTTTTTGCAACCCCATGGACTGTAGCCCACCAGGCTCCTCTTTACATGAGCTTTCCCTGGCAGGAATACTGGAGTGGGTTGCCATTTCCTTCTCCAGGGGATCTTCCCAACCCAAGAACTGAACCCGCGTCTCCTGCATTGGCAGGTGGGTTCTTTACCACTGAGCTACCTGGGAAGCCCCTTCTGCACGTTAACACATGTTTAAAATTTCCCATTTTTTTTCTTGCATAATTTTCTACCAGTCTCTCAGTGACTTTAAGAGCTTCCTTAAAACACAGCCTGAGAATACTTGAGCCCCCACATATATATTCCTGAGCCTAGAAACCTTAGGCTAAATAGCCTGTTGTTTCTTCAAAGTACACAACTACTGACTAATGTTCTAACATGAAATGTATCCCCAGTTGACAAATATTCCATTTGTCAAGTATTGACAAATGACATTCAGCGCAAGCCAGGTCTCCCCTGTCGAAACTGATTTTGTGGAATTTAGACAGAACTCATTTTAAAACTCTTTAAATTGTGACAAAGACTTCAAGGTGATGTTTTTACAAAATTCAAGTGGGATCCTCACTGAGACTACTGGGATCTGTTTCCGTTTATTCAGCAGACCTTGCTGAGTACTTGCTTTGTGCTGAGGGCACATCACACCTGTACCAGGTTCCTCAAGAGTTCTCTGTGGCCAGAGGAGGGTCGGAAGAGGGATATTCAAGCCAGGCAGATATGGATTTGAATTCTGATTCCACCAGTAAATTATTTGCTTGTTAGACCTCAATTTCTCCATCTTTAAAATGAAGATAATATTTAGTATGGTGATTGTGAGAGGATTAAATGATTTAATGTATATGAAACAGCTTAAATCAGAGTAGGTGTTATTGATAAAGGAGTGTGATGAGTAATGATAAATGTGCTGTAATAGAGATCTGTACAAGGAGTAGCACAAAGAAGAGAATGGCCAGATCTTTAGACACGAAGATGGGCTTCGACAAGGAAAATATCTTAGAAAAATGTGGTAAGGTTGGGTGGCTGTTGATCATTGAATAGCATTACTTATGCAGTTGAGTGGAGAGATTGCATTCTAGGTAGAGGGACTCTCTTGTTCTGCCCAAAACCAGAGTGAAATGGGCACTTTTGAGAAATTACCTGTAAATTGAACTGCCGAAATACAGGCTGCTGTCTTGAGGTGTGTCGGCAGAAGCTGATATATGTAAAGGTGAGATCACAAAGGACTTTGCTTTTCCTCTAAAGAGTCTGTAGACAGTACTCCAGAATAACGTTGTTGTTATTGTGTTAGTCACTCAGTTGTGTCCAACCCTTTGCGACCCCATGGATGGTAGCCCGCCAGGCTCCTCTGTCCATGGGATTCTCCAGGCAAGAATACTGGAGTGGGTTGCTGTTCCCTTCTCCAGGGGATCTTCCCAACCCAGGGACTGAACCTCAGTGTCCCACATTGCAGGCAGATTCTTTACCGTCTGAGCCACCAGGGAAGCCCCGAGAATGATGAAGAGCCGTTAAAAGCCTGAAGTGGAGGACTGGCATGGCTGTGTAATTGTGAAAGTAGTAAAGTAGATGGATTGGAGGTGAAAGATGATAGGCAAAGAAATCTGTTAGCTTAGGTGCTTTCAAATGTTTTGACCACATGGAGAAGAATACAAAGATGTGGATGTACACATAAAGAAATGAGAGTCATGCAACAGTATTTACCTGTATTGTATGGAATGCATCCTGAAGTTTTCTGTTTCAGAATGCTGGTTTCAACACATTAAATTGTTTTTACCAACTAAAGACTTGCAGGCTGTACCTTTAAAATGTTTCAGAGACTGGTAGTTCAGCAGAAGATGGTGGGTGTCTAGATCAAGGGAAGCAGCACTGATGGAGAGGAGGGAGCGGATAGATTTCAGGGTTATTTCAGACGTAGAATGAAAAGGTTTTCGTAACCTAGCTTAGAGGTGATGAGTTTAGGTTGAATTAGCAGGTAACCTCATTGAATGACTACACTCATAAATGAGACTATATGGCAGAGACTAAAAACCAAAATATCATTGTGTATCATGACTGTGGATATCATGTTCAGCTGATGTAGGTTTTTAATTATTTTTTTATATAAATTTAAATGCTTATAATTTGCCACAGGCGCCATTATTTATTCATGATCTGCTTTGTCCCTGGAATCCAGGAAATGTTGACAAATGGTGGTGACTGTGAGTTCAGTTTGGATTACGCAGCTTTGAAGCTGCCCCCTTGGGTGTCCCATTGAAGCTATTAAGAAAGCTGTTAATAACTCTGTGGGTCTGTAGCTCAAGAGAGAGAGATGGGCTTTTCGGTTTATTCTTGATAATTACAGCTGAGGCAGTAGATGAAATCTCTGAGGGAGAGGAGGCAGAGGAGGAAAATAGCAGGAGGTAAACAGAACTCTAAGAAGCACTGTACTTGAGGCAGACGGGAGAGAATGACGCCAACGAGAGGAGACAGAACAAATAATCAGAGATGGTAAAACTAAGAGAATGGTGTCCTGGAAGGGGAAATGATCAGACATTTTTGAGGAGAAAACAGGAGCCAGCAGTACTGAATGTATAGAGTTGTCAGTGAGATGGAGAGTGTATTGACTATGGCATATAGGAGAACTTTACCAGACTAGTTTCATTGTGGTAGTAAGGACAGAAGTCTACTTTCAATGAGTTAAAATGTGACCCAGAGACAAAACAGTGAGTGTAAACTATTCTTTCTTGAAAGTTGGTGTTAGAAGGAATGCCAAGGCCCTGGGTGGGGGTGGGGGGAAGTGGGGAATGAGAAAGACGGGCTGGTTGCATATGGGCTCAGAGCCCATAGGTGATATAATATGTGACCCACAGCCCCTCCATGGTATATAACTTGGTGATGTCGTTTTCTTTCAGTTCTTAGGTTTAATCGTAAGATGAGTTTAGCTGTGTGGATGGGAGGTTTTGAGGTGAGGTGGAACAAAAGGAAAGTTTTAAGAGATACGCAGCTGTGAAATACAGTCTGACTGTTCACAACAGAAGGATTTTCCTTCTCAACAGAAGAGTAATGTTCTGCATTTGATGAGCTCTTTGCCTATATTTTCCCCTATCTCTCATGTTGGTGCCCTGTTTTAAAGTCTCAGATAGCTCGGGGATCCCATGAAGGTTGCTGACATGGTCCTCTCATGCTCCGGCTTTTCTCTCTGAGTCCTCAGCTATTCTGGTACCAGAGACCTTATATTCCTTGCCCTCAGGCAACTAGACTCACCCTTAAGGCAGCAGCATATTGGGCCTGAGAGCTGATGCTCATCGGTAGCTTCTAATTTCTCTTCACCAGGCATAAATGTCACTTTTCAGATCTAAAATCAAGCTCAGAGCTGATTTTGGCTTCTTTACCATTCCAGGTAAAACGTTTGACCCTAAAATTTTCTTAGACATCTCCAAATAATATTGATTTTTATGATATACAGAATGAAGTAGGATAGATTTTGTCTATATATGTGTTTTTAAACTTCTTAATGGTGTTTTAATCTATAATTCACTTAACATTTTTGTTACCAGTTTACAGTTATACTTTCCAATGTATTGTCCTATGTCTGTTTTCACCTAGGAGTCATTTGTTTTGATTCCTAAGTGACATTTATCTGTCTACGTATCCATGGGGCATGGTGTGTATGTATTCATAAAAAGGAAAAATGTGTGAGTTGTCTTCGTTAGGCTCAAATTCTGCTTGCACACCCTCTTTCCATTACTGTTTTGAACCTGCAGTTGTTTTTCCATTATGTAACTGTACTGCATTCCCATTTTAGATCCAACTGAGGAGCCAGCACCACAGGCCACCAATACAGTGGGTTCTGTTATTGGAGTAATTGTTACCATCTTTGTGTCTGGAACCATATACTTTATCTGCCAGAGGATGTTGTGTCCACGGATGAAGGGCGATGGGGAAACCATGACTAACGACTATGTAGTTCATGGACCAGCTTCTGTGCCCCTTGGTTACGTGCCACACCCCAGTTCTTTGTCAGGATCTCTTCCAGGTGAGCCAGGACTGACCCATTGAGAATCAAGTCTTGGCAAGATTGCCAAGCTTCCATTATGGAAACAGAATACTGCCTACAGTCTACTTCAATGTAGACTATTTTGGGTTTAAACAGTTAGAAGGACAAATGTTCGCTTACTTTTAGCACCTTCTTTTTACACAGAAGACCTTAGGTATGGTTTGTTAGAAATTGGCAAAGGATACAAAGCAAATACATGTACATACAAGCATTTATATTAATATATCATACATTTATTGCATGTACACTTCATTTCTGGGCTTCCCAGGTGGTGCTGGTGGTAAAGAACCTGCCTGCCAATGCAGGAGATACGGGTTCGATCCCTGGGTCGGGACAATCTAGAGGAGAGCATGGCAATGCACGCCAGTATTCTTGCTTGGAAAATTCCATGGACAAAGGAACCTGGTGGGCTACAGTCCATGGGGTCACAAAGAGACTGAAGTGACTTAGCACGCATGCACTCTGCATTTCTAGATGTGCTGTACTAAAGTTAATCAACTGGCCATTTGTTGAAAAGAGTCATAAACCACAGTTCATTTGGTTCACTACCAAGAGACCTGTACTACGGAGCCCAGGAATTAGAGGAGCCCGAAAAAACAGATGAGGTTTCCTTTTCAGCAGATTTAGAAATGCCTGATTGATAGCAGGAAGGAATACATCATCTTATGTTTTCTCCTAACTTAGATGAAGACAATGGGAGGAGGGTTTATTCAAGCATGGCCAGGGTGCCAGATGTTCTGTCCTTGGGGAAGACTGCATTCCTCTAGGGAAGTACAGCTTTCTTTTCAATGTCTTTTGGTACCCTTAATGAAAAGAAGCCTTTCTTGTAATGAATATGGAGAAAGAGATACCAGGCCAAAAACCCTGTGAAAATAACTTACTCTGGTTGTTAGCTGTAAGGAAATAGATGGTTTTTAAATTGTTAATAGATTCCCTGTTGCCATACCTAGTTTGTTAAAGGTGGAATTTGGGAAGTCACTTGTGAAAAATAGAATTTCTTCTTTAGCATTGTGGTTGTGATTACAACAACATTTGCATCTAGTAGATAAATAATTTCCCATACATTGAATTTATGCTCTTAACAATGGGTTTACTTTTCTTTTGAGCAGACCTATTGCTTTGTCTAGCCTGCTTTGCACTTCTGCTCTTCACAGTTCTTTTTTTCTCAGGTCTTCTAAGAGACTGAAAACCTCTCATCTTGAGGAGCTCTGCTTCCACTCTGGCGAGTAGGAAGAGCCAGGAGCTATCCTTGGCCTTGTGTTATAGGCCAGCTCTCAATGGAAGTCCCCACTTCTAGAGAACATTTGTTTGCCTTTTCCATTAAGTATTTTCAATTATTATTGGGAAAAGAGGGCATACGTTGTTTGAAAATGGAGCTATTTGACTATTGATATTTGCAATTCTAGGACTAAATAAAATGATTTCATGCCTTCTTATAGATTGCACTCAACTTCAGTATTTACCCCTCATTTTAGGAATGTCTCGTGGTAAATCAATGATCAGTTCCCTCAGTATCATGGGGGGGAGCAGTGGACCCCCTTATGACCGAGCCCATGTCACAGGAGCATCGTCAAGTAGTTCATCAAGCACCAAAGGCACTTACTTCCCTGCAGTAAGTAGCCTGTTTTCCTCTGTTCACTTTGAATGCTGAGATAAATAAGATCTTAGATGTTTAACTTATTTATTAAATATGGGTACTTAGTGATGGTAGTATAAAAGGTTTTAATATAGAATTTAGACATACAAGGCCCAAAGGTTTTACCACCACCATGTGAGCACTTAGAATGTGGTCAACTTAATGACTGTGTAGCAACCAGCATATTTGAAAGTATCAGACATGAATTTCATATACCAGGTGAAAGTAGAACTGTTGAATAGTACCTCCTGAGAGGCTAAGTACCGTCATTCTGTGACCTCCCAAAAGAAGGAAAACGTGGTATTTCTCCTAAGTAAGTAATCTTTCTCTAAACATTTATAGTTTTAAAAATCAGAACCCAGTTGTGCTACACGTTAAACCAGTAACTTGTAGGTTGCAGATTTCCTTCTCATCACCTTGTGTTATTTACACCTAATGAAATTGTGTCTTGAGGGGTGGAGAGCCATAGTTCTAAAGTACTGTTTTAGGTTAATTCTTTGAAAAAAAAGGAAGTGAAGAAGAATATGAACAGAGATGGAGGAAGAGAAGTTGAGAAAAGGCTAATAGTCTCTGTCTGGATAGACTATTCTTATTTCAATCATTTGGTTTTCTTTCCTTTTAGATTTTGAACCCTCCGCCATCCCCAGCCACAGAGCGATCACATTACACCATGGAATTCGGTTATTCTTCTAACAGCCCTTCCACTCACAGGTCCTACAGGTAATACACATCCTCCTCCAGTGTCAGTCCACATGTTTATTAGAAGAAAGTGTTTGAGTTGTGAGTTTGCTGTGGCCCTGGCTGAGTAGATGATGGCCACCAAGAGAGAACAGGTATCTTGTAGAGAGAACAGGCTTCTTGTCTGGGTAATGCTGATGTTGCCTCTACCACAAACCCTTTTCTTTCAGGGCATTAGACTTCCTTTAATTAACATATCGTTGATGCACAATATTATGTAAGTTGCAGTTGTGTAATTTAGTGATTCACAATTTTTAGAGGTGGTTTTGTTCCATCTGTAGTTATTACAGAATATTGGCTATAGTTCTGTGTTGTACAGTATATCCATGTAGCTTATTTTACACCTAATAATTCATACCTCATTCCCCTGTTCTTTGATTTCTCCTTCCCACTTCCCTCTTCCCAGTGGTGATCACTAGTTTGTTCTCTATCCCTGTGGGCCTGCTTCTTTTTTTGTTATTTTCACTGGTTTCTTGTATTTTTTGGATTCCACATATAATTGATATCACACAGTATATATCTTTCTCTGAGTTATTTTACTTAGTGTATATCCTCCAAATCCATCTTATGTTGTTGCAAATGGCAAAATTGCATTCTTTTTCATGGCTGAGTGTAGTCCATTGTGTGTGTGTGTATACACACACTACATCTTCTTTATTCATGTGTTGATGGACACTTAGGCTGTGTCCATATCTTGGCAATTGTAAATAATACTGCTGGAAATTTGGGGGTGTGTGTATCTTTTCAAATTAGTGTTTGCAGTTTTCTTGATATATACCCCAGAGTGGAACTGTCAGGTCATATGATAGTTCTACTTCAGTTTTTTGAGAAACAATGGCTACCTCAGTTTGCATTCCCACTAACAGTGTAAAAGGATTCCCTTTTCTCCACATCCTGCCAGCACTTGTTATTTGTGTTCTTTTTGGTGATAGTCGTTCTGACTGGTGTGAGGTGATAACTCACTGTGGTTTTGATTTGCACTTTGCTGATAAATAGCCACATCAAGCATCTTTTCATGTGCCTGTTGGCCATCTGCATTTCCTCTTTGGAAAAATGTCTGTTCAGGCCTTCGGGGAACTCTACATTTTTTAAAGGGAGCCGCAATTTTTTTTGTGGCTGGCTTTTGTAGTATTAAGATAGAGCCTCCAGGCTTTGGCAGTATTCTAAGGAGAAGTTACCCCCAAAGTGACTTGATTTCAGAATATGTTACTGCTGAGGTTAGGTTTGATTGATCATCTCAGTGGAATGTTGGGATAAGACGAAGGTCCAGAGAGTTAGGAGAGCTCTAAAATAGCAGAAGTATTAAGGGCACAGAGTTTGAGAGAAGCTGAAAGAAGCTTAAGTTCAGCTCTTGCTTACATATGTTGTTGTTACAATCTGGAGTGAAAGGTTTCTCATATAGTTGCATGGAATAAATCGTGACTCATTAAAATAAACTGCAGTGTGTTTGTAAGCCAGAAAAGGGGAGACCTTATGCCTTTGTGCTCATTTGCGACTGTGGAGCAGAGTGAACAGGTTCAGTCCTAGTGTGTCGTCCTTACTCTTTTGTCTTATTGGACAGGCCAACAGAAAGTCAAAAACTTACATTCTCTTCAGACACTTAGTGCCCGTGTTTATTGGCATTACTCAAGTGCCCATTATCTTCTCAATAAGGTGTTTCCTGGCATTCCAGTCAATTGCCCTGTTGTATATATAACCTTAGAGATGTGTAGAAATGAAGTGGAAACTATACCGTATCTCATTCAGAATCCTTATGTCACTTTATGGATAAGATAGGTTTGACTCTGAACTGATTGATTTTATGTTTTACTTAAAGTGCTGCTTTCCCTACCCCAGGTTTGTTCTAAGAAGTCAAAATAGGCAGAAACCTGAAAATTGAAAAAAAACAAAAGGAAAGAGCAAAAATTTTACTTTTAAACAATTTCTTTAAATTAAACACTGTTTGATTCAGGTAGACATAATTGCATCAAAAACAGTTCTTTTTTTATGAAAACCTTTTTGTTTTGTATTGGACTGCAGCTGATTATCAGTGTTGCGCTGTGATAGTGTCGGGTGCACAGCAGAGTGACTTGGCCGCACAGACACCTGCTTCCATTCTCCCCCAAACTTCCCTCCCATCCAGGCTGCCGTGTAACATTGAGCAGAGTTCCCTGGGCTATACAGGAGGTTCTTGGTTAACCGTTTTAAATACATCAGTGTGTACACGTCCATCCCAAACTCTCCATCTATACCTTCCTCCCATGGTCCGTGTTGTGTTTCTCCAACCCCCTGCCTCCGCCAGCTGCACTAAGTTCGTTCTCTATGTCTGTCTGTCTGTCTCTGAAAAACAGTTCTTATTTAACTGTTTCCCACATCTCAAATTAAGCCCAGTGTATTTCTTCAGAGTGAAACTTTTCTCATTTAAATTTTCTTGGGGGTGGGGGAAAAGTTTGCAAAACTTAATACATTTTGTTAATCTGTTTCCTTTCTCTCCTCTGGTGTTTTGTTTTTTCCTCCTCTCCTGTGGAAGTGGAAGTATTGGGCCTTTTAAATGTTGAGCCAAGAAATTTCACCAAGGCTCACCACCTCATTGGACAGAAAGATAAGACCTAAAAAATACTGTGACATCATGTCAATACTGGTAGTAAAAGTGCTTGAGAACCTGCTTAGCAGGTCATGTAACTTTTGGTCTTTTATAGCCATTTCTTTTGATATGGAGGGCTTGCCTCAAGTGGCATGTGTCCTGAGGTGTGTTACCTGGCACATCGTTAGATGTTTTATAAATTGTTGCTTCAGTTTTACACTTGCTCTTGCCCCACTGTTGCAGTCATTTTATTTGATGAGAAAGCATATAAATAAATCCTGACTGGGATAAATATGAAATAAGATCAACTTTACTATACTTAGACTATAAAATGACATAAGAAGTTATAGTAGAAATGATGGAAAAATCAACAGTTTTTAAGTCGGCTGTTAATTTTACTAGTATATTTCTCTTTCCAGTGTGCCTTTTTCTTTAGTTAGCCACACTACAAACTTAACAGTTATAGATTGCTTGAAAAGATAGCTTAAAGGGTATACAGAAATAAATTAGGTCTCTGAAATATGTTTTATAAAAGTCACTGGTTCTGTATGGATACCTGGAATTTGCCATTTTGGTGTTCAGGTAGAGCTGCTCTTATGACAACATGCTTGTCTACATACAGCATAGGAAATTGACACTTCTTCCCCCAAATCACGGTAATTTCTCTGTACTGATAGTATTAGTAATGGGATAGATATGTTCCTTAGGCTGTCTACCAAAATTCAGCCTGGCTTGTACAGTATTTGTACAAGAGAGAATGAAGTAAAGAGAGTAATGAAGTCTTCAGTCATCATTAAATTATTCATCAGGTAAATCATAGAGCATTTGAGGAATGTTCGGGGAATGCTCACATGTTTGAGTAATGTAAAATCATAAAGACACGTTCTCACAGATCATGGAAAGGCAGACATTGATGTCCACTATACAGACTAAATGCAAAATGAGAGATTTTTTCCAAAGATGACCATTAAATACAACTTTGGATAGTTCCTTCTTATTGATACAGTGTTACTTAAAGATGATGTTTTTTAGTCACTAAATCTAGTCTGACTCTTTATGATCCCATGGACTGTAGTCCGCCAGGCTTCTCTGTCCATGGGATTTCCCACACAGGAACACTAGAGTGGGTTGCTGTTTTCTCCTCCAGGGGATCTTTCCAACCCAGGGATTGAACTCGCATCTCCTGCATTGCAGGTAGATTCTTTACTGTGAAGCCACCAGGGAAGCCCAACTTAAATACATAAGCACACATCCAGAGGTCAGAATGAGTTCATCATTCACAAGATAATGCTGTCTTCCTCCTTCAGCCTGCCTTTGAAAATTGCCTCTTGGTTGGTGCCAGTTTAAATTGTCAAGTTGATTGTCTTCCAAGTCAGGTTTACATTTAATGCCTCTGTATTTGGATAGAGAAACCACTCTTCTATAAAACTAATTCCTCTTCTTCTGCTTTCTTCCCTGTATCAGCTACAGGCCGTACAGCTACCGGCACTTTGCGCCCCCCACCACGCCCTGCAGCACAGATGTGTGTGACAGTGACTATGCTCCTAGCCGAAGGATGACCTCAGTGGTGACGGCCAAGGGCTACACTAGTGACTTGAACTATGACTCAGAGCCTGTGCCCCCACCTCCCACGCCCCGAAGCCAGTACTTGTCAGCAGAAGAGAACTATGAAAGCTGCCCGCCTTCTCCATACACGGAGAGGAGCTACTCTCATCACCTCTACCCACCGCCACCCTCTCCCTGTACAGACTCCTCCTGAGGAGGGGCCCTCCTCCTCTGACTGCCTCCAACACAAAAGTGTAAATACGAATTTGGTTGCGATCTGGAGGGGGGGGAGGGAGCTATTATTGAAGGATGAGGCAGACCGTGTACAGTTAAAATTATAAATGGGGTAGGGAAAACTGGAGATATTTGTACAGAAGGAAAAGATATTTATATATTTTCTTAAAATAGCAGATTTGCTGCTTGTGCCATAAAAATTTGTATAAATAATAAATTTGTACTAAAAGTTTTATTTTTGCAAACTAAATACACAAAGCATGCCTTAAACCCAGTGAAGTGACTGAGTACAAAGGAAACAGGAATTAAAAAAACAGCATCACTGACCAGGAATGTCTGGGGCTTTATTGATACCAAAAAAATTTTTTTTTTTTTTTTTAAAAAGCAAAGAAATTAAAGTCCATCTCAGCAGCAAACCATATATACTCGGAAGGAGCCCAGTGGCCTTCATATTAACTACCATTTGAATGCCAACAAGTTTAAGAAATGAAAGGCAAAAGAAAAGAATACTAATTTTGGATAAAAGGCTTTGTTTTCTCTAGGGGTCCAATAATTTTAGTGAGGAAGATAGATATTTCTAAAAATTCATTCGGGGTGCTGCTGTTGTGGGAGAGATGAGCTATCTGGTAAGATGCTATGGGGCCGTTTTGTTTGCAAGCCTTCTGTCCCTATCGTAAAAGTCACCCCTCTGTCATACGTCAGTAATTCCCTGGGTGATTTCACCTTGCTTCCTCCCTTAGCAGCATTATATTTTGCCAAGATACCATAATTTATTCACCATAAAATCTGGGGATTGATTAAACAGAATTTGCTAAATAAAAGTTTCGTTGTAATATTTCTACTAACTCCATTCCCCAGTCAGCTTAGCTCTTCAATTGGACTGCTGTGTCCACATAAGGATCAAAGGTTAGACAAGTTACTGTTCCTCTTTATTCCAAGATTGTTTTATTGCTCAATACAGTGTCTTTTTACAGCACATAATAGAAAGCGTTTAAGAGTTACAAATTTAACCATTAAGTTTTTGTTGTAAATTAATCATATATCCTTGCAGTACTTTCAGCATATAATATCACAGTATGAAATCATTTATATATATTTTTTTCCTAGTAAAACATTTAAATATGTTCCGGTTAGAGACAATCTATTTTAAAAGAGGATTTTTTTTGTTATCGTTAGGTTTTCCCTATATTAGTTGTTGGTGACATTTTCATGTTCTTTAGGCTGATTTTTCTCAGAATGATCTCTACACACATAACCTCTTTCTAATGTGTGGCGTGAGTTGAATACAGTATCTTTCTGTTAACCTAATGTGAATATTAGATTGTTTTCAAATTATCCATGAATTACTTTTATAATCACCTCTTATATATTTTTACGTGTCTTCTCTCTTACTCCATTATGGATTAAGGTGATTTAACAAATTTAACGATATGGCTTACATGAGAAGGAAAACTGAACTTTTCAGCTGTCGGAACTTGAGTAGAGGGGGATAACGGAAGGCTCTTCCGTGCTCTGCCTGTCCCGTGTGGTACTGGGGCTGCTGCTGCTTCAGCTGTCAGGGCTGACCCGTGAAACGATGCTGGCACTGCTCTGCCACCTTTCCAGAAGTCAGTTTCCTGCTTTTTCACATGTTTCCAGCATTTCTCTGCTAAAGTTGAATGTGTTTTCATACTAATGTATTTTTACCTTAACAGATGTTGGTCAGTTACTTAATAAATGATGATTTTTTTTTTTTTAATTCTGTTTTGCTGAGGCCACCCTTTCTAGATTTCAGGGCCCAAGAGAAAACAATGGAAGAAAGGATTTATAATTTTGGTGGAGGTGAACTAACTTTTTAAGCAATTAAAATACCTAAGTAATCTTTTTAAAAAATTTAAAAATGCGGTTTCAGAATATCACATCGGTTATTGGGGTACCTTATATGAATCTGGTGCACTTGATTTTGCATATAAATAAATGGTAATCCATCAGTGTCTTGCATTTCAGTCAGACGAGCGTTAACTCTTCCTGTTGACGAAACAAAGTGCTCAAGTTCTAACAGAATGGAAATTGAAGTTGCATTCTGTGACACACAGAGGCACTTGATGCTCACATGAAGATGGAAAGGTTAGCAATAACTGGGTATCAATTAAAATATGAGAATTCTCGATGTTTACATTTTTTAATGTGCATCTTTATCTGGTGGGCTTCCCATGTGGAAACTTGCACTATAATGAACTAAGAAGAATATTGCCTTGTTATATGTCAGTTCAAGTGCTTGTACTGCGATGGCAATGGCCTCTTCTTGCAAAATACTAATTTGTGTGCCAATTTGTTTGAAATTATTTGAAGGCAGTTCAGCTTAGTCTCAGAATCCTCTTTCTCAATGTTTGAGATGGAGTCTGAACATTTTGGGGAATATTTGAAAGGTACGGTTTGAGAGAATTGTCAAAATTGAGGATGGATTTATTGGTCCTCAGGTTATATGGACAGTTAAGCTTTAAAGTAGACCATCTAGTTTATTAAACACAAGATCTTTAATTGGAAGATAAAAAGTTAATGTGAACACAAATTGGGGGAAAAAGAATACAGTTTTGAATTTGGATGATTTTGAATTTGGATTATTGCTAGATGCATTAGCCAGCTGAGGGGCAATGAATAAAATTTAATTATGTTCCTTAAATATAGTAGTATTTGTTGTGATTGTGTATCTTGAAGTGTGCCCACTTAGAGATGTGATTAAAATGACCTGAAAATTGAACTTTGGCATAGCATACTTTCTGTGGACTACAGTAAGCTTTTCTTCACTGAAGTGGTCTTTTATACTTCTAAACTTTTATAACCTTGAATTTTGCTCCTGCAGAGCTTTGGTTTTTTGAACCCTGGCCCAAAGAATTTTGCTGTTTATATCAGATAATGGCATATTCACAATTAACAAAAAAACAGTTAAGGCGTAGAATTTTCTCAATACTGATTTTTCTTTGGGGAATTTTATTATGCATCTGACACTTGCTGTAAATCTAGCATATCGTGAGATATGTGTTTAGCAGAAAATTATCATTATTTTAATTTTAATACAAAAATACTCTGATGTACCACCAAAAGATATCTGACCCTTTAGCCAGTTTGAGAACAGCTGTTCTGAAGGACTCATATGTAGAAATGAAGACTTTACAGTACATTTTTATCTAATATAGACCATTAATTGGGATGGGGCTTTGAGCAGAGGATTGACTTTGTTCATCATTTTAAAATATTCCAAAGTCAATAATTTGTACAAGACCAACTCATTTGATACTGAGCTATAGAAATAGCCTCTGTCTGCATTAGATTACAGTCAAGTTTGGCAGGATAATTTTTGTTTGTTTGTTTTGCTATAAAGGCTTATTAATGAGGAATACTGCCAGTAGGTTTAATAGCTGTGTCTTATCTAACCTGTTAATGAACTGTGTATATTTATGTGGCCTGATATCAATAATCATAGTATAGAGACTGTTTTTGGTACAGGAAAGGCCTGCCTTCAGCAAGCAAGCCTCACTCTCTGCGATAGGTCTGCTGCTGTTTTTTTGTGCCTAGACTAGATTCTTAAAAAGTATAGTTTTTAAAATTGCTTTATCTCTTGCAGGGGAAAATTTGTTAGTTCATTGATTTTGCATGTCATAAAAGCAGCATGATGGTTATTACTATTACACATCTAACAAGATTCAGTAAAAAAAAAAACCTTGGCCTTTTCATACCTCCCAAGTATGTCATACTTTAAATATGTATAGTACTTCCTTCTGAATAATGACATGAGTAGTATGCCTGGAGTGTGGATATGAGTATGGGATTATCAGATGGCTGTCAAATGTTTGAGCATCAATAAATGAGACTACAGAGGAAGTGTAGACGTGGACCAAGTCTTAAGGAAGGTCATAGTCAAGCAGTGTTTAATATATATTCTCAGAATTCTTAAACTCAAGAAATTTAATTTTGTTTGGTACTCCTTTCCTTATTTCACATCTAAAGTGAACCGAGAGAAATAACATGATTTTACAAAGTACTGTAGCATATGTATAGTTTCTGACTTCTGGAATTGCATCATTTTACAATGGGCTCAAACTTTAGCTTTTGAAATTCTGAAAAGTTTTAAAGGATTTTGGACCCTAACGCATAACATGATTTTAAAATTGTGAATCCATATACTTGAGATATTTGACTGGATTCTGCCTCTTTTAAAACTAATTCTATACCTGAATGGAGAGGGAGGAAGATTCTTCAGTTTATCTAGATGATTTAGAATGAAATTACTGACCTCATCCTTCTTCAGTTCAGGTAAACTTTATTGTTCCTTTTCTTTTTTTATAAGCCATTCTTAAACCATTCTTAAATTACTGCTGAAAAAAAATCATCATGACTTTGCAGATACAATTATAAAGTGATGTCTTATACACAGAAGTGGAAATAACTTTTAATTTTCCCATTACTTTGGGTTTGTCCAAAAGTTAACACCAAAGAATTATACAGTCTGCTTTGCTTAACTGTCCATTCTTTAAGAAATAATTTTTTAAAAATCACATATAAGCAGGGCAGGGGTATAGATATATATAGAAAGATATATATATATATAGAGAGAGAGAGAGAGAGAGAGAGAGAGATCTCTATTATATCTCACTAAATACTAATGCCTAAGTAAGAATATTAAAAAGAAAATAAAACAAGTCTGATTAAACTAAGGTTACATGAAATTGAGTATCTAGGATTAATTGAGAACATTTTAATGAGAGTAAAGAAGATACTGAGACACTTAAGCTGGACTAGCCTTATTTGCAAGTGAAGGATCTGGTGCTGCTTTCAGATGTTTTATCCTCTGTGTTTTTAAATTTTTTAAGCTTTAATCTTCGTCATTGTCTTAAAGTCAGCTGGTGTTTCTTGTTCATGGACTTTGGTACGATGGTGCTTTGCAAGGATGTAATTATATTTTAATGACCAACATTTGGTCAGCCCTTGTCCACTATTCACTTCCCCCTTTTTGTAAAATAAGTGCTTTAATTTTAAACTGTATAAAAAATACCTTGTATAAATCCCCCTTTTGATTATTACAATAAGTTGAGTTGTAACAAATGAAATGTTGATTTTTATAATAAAACAGTGGAAAATAAAAGTGTCACTTCTTTTCAGCAAGAAATTGAAACGGTTGTGCTTTGCTGTGATAAATGAATGCTGTGTTTCATACACAACAGAACTCACCTTTATTGTTTGCATTTCAAATAAAATACAACTTTGGAAGAGAGGTTTGAGCAAGGCTTTGCTTTGTGCAGTGTTTACAATACTTGTGATTGGGAACAAAATAGGGAAGATTTGAGTCGGCTTATCCTCTGCACAGCAAAGCCAATCTACTGACACCAGGTTGTGGTAAAGGAAAGCACCGTGTTCATTTGCAGGGCGCCAAGCAAAAAGAATGGGAAGTTTGTGCTCAAAGATCCAAACTCCCTTGTGACTTTCAGGAAAGATTTTTTAAAGGCCACATTTGGGATAAGAACGGCAAAGGACTTGACCTTGTTCTGATTCAGTTGAGTTCAGTCGCTCACTCATGTCCGACTCTTTGTGACCCTTGGACTGCAGCATGCTGGGCCTCCCTGTCCCATCACCCACTTCTGGAGCTTACTGAAACTCATGTCCATTGAGTTGGTGATGCCATCCAACCATCTCATCCTCTGTCATCCCCTTCTCCTCCTGCCTTCAATCTTTCCCAGCATCAAGGTCTTTTCATATGAGACAGTTCTTCGCATCAGGTGGCAAAAGTATTGGAGTTTCAGCTTCAGCATCTTCCAATCAGGACTGATTTCCTTTAGGATGGACTGGTTGGATCTCCTTGCAGTCCAAGGGACTCTCAAGAGTCTTATCCAACACCACAGTTCAAAAGCATCAATCTTCAGTGCTCAGCTTTCTTTATAGTCCAACTCTCACAACCATATATGACTATTGGAAAAACCATAGCTTTGACTAGATGGACCTTTGTTGACGAAGTAATGTCTCTGCCTTTTAATATACTGTCTAGGTTGGTCATAACTTTTCTTCCAAGGAGCAAGCATCTTTTAATTTCATGGCTGGAGTCACCATCTGCAGTGATTTTGGAGCCCAAGAAAATAAAGTCAGCCGCTGTTTCCCCATCTACTTGCCATAAAGTGATGGGACCGGATGCTGTGGTCTTATTAATTTTCTGAATGTTGAACTTTAAGCCAACTTTTTCACTTTCCTCCTCTTCCACTTTCATCAAGAGGCTCTTTAGTTTTTCTTTGCTTTCTGCCGTAAGGGTGGTGGTATCTGCATGTCTGAGGTTATTGATATTTCTCCCAGCAATCTTGATTCCAGCTTGTGCTTCATCCAGCCCGCCATTGTGCATGATGTACTCTGCATATAAGTTAAAATAAGCAGGGTGACAATATACAGCCTTGACGTACTCCTTTGCCGATTTGGAACCAGTCTGTTATTCCGTGTCTAGTTCTAATTGCTTCCTGACCTGCATACAGATTTCTCAAGAGGAAGGTCAGGTGCTCTGGTATTCCCATCTCTTTAAGAATTTTCCACAGTTTGTTGTGATCCACACAGTGGATGGAGGAGCCTGGTGGGCTGCAGTCCATGGGGTCGCTAAGAGTCAGATATGACTGAGCGACTTCACTTTCATGCATTGGAGAAGGAAATGGCAACCCACTCCAGTGTTCTTGCCTGGAGAATCCCAGGGATGGGGGAGCCTGGTGGGCTGCCGTCTGTGGGGTCGCACAGAGTTGGACACGACTGAAGTGACTTAGCAGCACACAGTCAAGGCTTTGGTATAGTCAATAAAGCCAAAGTATATGTTTTCTGGAACTCTCTTGCTTTTTTGATGATCCAGTGGATGTTGGCAGTTTGATCTCTGTTTTCTCTGCCTTTTCTAAAACCAGCTTGAACATCTGGAAGTTCATGGTTGACGTACTGTTGAGGCTGGCTTGGAGAATTTTGAGCATTACTTTACTAGCGTGTAAGATGAGTGCAATTGTGCAGTAGTTTGAGCGTTCTTTGGCATTGCTTTTCTTTGGGATTGGAATGAAAACTGACCTTTTCCAGTCCTGTGGCCCCACCCATCATCAGAAAATTGGATTAAAGATTTACTGAGCATGGCCCCACCCATCAGAACAAGACCAGTTTCCCTGCTCAGTCAGTCTCTCCCATCAGGAAGCTTCCCTAAGCCTCTTACCTTCTCCATCAGAGGGCAGACAGACTGAAAACCACAATCACAGAAAACTAACCAGCCTGATCACATGAACCACAGCCTTGTCTAACTCAATGAAACTATGAGCCATGCTGTCCGTGTGGGGCCACCCAAGACGGACGGGTCACCGTGGAGAGTTCTGACACAATGTTCCACTGGAGAAGGGAGTGGCAAACCACTTAAGCATTCTTGCCTCGAGAACCCCATGAACAGTGTGAAATGGCAAAAAGATGTGACACTGAAAGAGGAACTCCCCAGGTCTTAGGTGCCCAATATGCTACTGGAGATGAGTGGGAAAATAACTCCAGAAATAATGAAGAGCTGGAGCCAAAGCAAAAACAACACCCAGTTGTGGTTGTGACTGGTGATGGAAGTAAAGTACAATGCTGTAAAGAGCAATATTGCATAGGAACCTGGAATGCTAGGTCCATGAATCAAGGTAAATTGGAAGTGGTCAAACAGGAGATGGCAAGACTGAACAGCATTTTAGGAATCAACAAACTAAAATGGACTGGAATGGGTGAATTTAAAACTCAGATGACCATTATATCTACTACTGTGGGCAAAAATCCCTTAGAAGAAATGGAGTAGCCATCATAGTCAACAAAAAGAGCCTGAAATGCAGTACTTGGATGCAATCTCAAAAACAATAGAATGATCTCTGTTCATTTCCAAGGCAAACCATTCAGTATTACAGTAATACAAGTCTATGCCCCAACCAATGATGCTGAAGAAGCTGAATTTGAATGGTTCTATGAAAACCTACAAGACCTTCTAGAACTAACACCTAAAAAAGATGTCCTTTTCTTTATAGGGGACTAACATGTAAAAGTAGGAAGTCAAGAAACACCTGGAGTAATAGGCAAATTTGGCCTTGCAGTACAGAATGAAGCAGGGCAAAGGCTAATAGACTACTGCCAAGAGTATGCACTGGTCACAGCAACACCCTCTTCCAACAACACAAGAGAAGATTCTACACATGGACATCACCAGATGGTCAACACCGAAATCATATTGATTATATTTTTTGCAACCAAAGATGGAGAAGCTCTATACAGTCAGCAAAAATGACCAGGAGCTAACTGTAGCTCAGATCATAAACTTATTTCCAAAATCAGACTTAAATAGAAGAAAGTAAGGAAAACCACTAGACCATTTGGGTATGACCTAAATCAAATCCTTTATGATTATACAGTGCAAGTGAGAAATAGATTCAAGGGATTAGATTTGATAGAGTGTCTATGAAGAACTATGGATGGAGCTTCGTGACATTGTACAGGAGGCAGGGATCAAGACCATCCCCAAGGAAAAGAAATGGAAAAAGGCAAAATGGTTGTCTGAGGAGGGCTTACAAATTGTTCTGATTGGTTGGTGGTAATGTAGCAGTGGTGTTTCAGGAATCTCTTTCATCACCTTTGTGATATCGCCTGTGGTCAGCATGTAGTCACCATCGTCTACCTGGTTGGGAGGGTTTAGTTTCTGTGGAATAACTCAGAGATAGGCATCAGATTGTTATATATATCCTTGAGAACGAGCTGTTTTATCACAGAGCTATTGTCATTACTTTTCTTGCTTGACTGCTTTTCCTTTATTTCTACATTCCCCTGCTTCCCTAATTAGCAGGAACTTCGGAAATCTCGGAGACTGAAGCCTTATTCTGCAGGCAAGAAACAGGAGGGCCTCACAGGCTCCAGCTCAGTTTCACAGTTTGTGCTTCAGAATGCTCTTGATATTAGTAAGTTCCTGGAAGACATCCTGATGTAGGCTCTAAGCCATCCCCTTCTCCTCCTCCAAATTCTCTGTAAAAATGAATATTGCTTTTCCTGGTTCAGAGCCCAATAGGATATGATGATACTGAAGAGTAGCAGAGTATACCACTGCAAAATATGCCACATTGGCATCTTGATTATTTTGATCAGTAGGCCCTTAAAAAATAGCAAATGCAGAGAAAAGCTGTCTCTGAATTCCCATTATCTACCTAAAGACAGATTATCTAAAAGGAGCACAATTGTCATAAATGATAAATTCCCTCCCCTGAGAATTTCATCAGCCAGGGAAGATTGACATCACAGGAGTTAAGTTCAGTCGCTCAGTTGTGTCTGACTCTTGCAACCCCCATGAACCAGTGGACGCCAGGCCTCCCTGTCCATCACCAACTGCTGGAGTCTACCCAAACCCATGTCCATTGAGTCGGTGATGCCATCCAACCATCTCATCCTCCCTCATCCCCTTCTCCTGCCCTCAATCTTTCCCAGCATCAGGGTCTTTTCAAATGAGTCAGCTCTTCACATCAGGTGACCAAAGTATTGGAGTTTCAGCTGCCACATCAGTCCTTCCAATGAACACCCAGGACTGATTTCCTTTAGGATAGACTGGCTGGATCTCCTTGCAGTCCAAGGGACTCTCAAGAGTCTTCTCCAACACCACAGTTCAAAAGCATCAATTCTTTGGTGCTCAGCTTTCTTTATAGTCCAACTCTCACATCCATACATGACTACTGGAAAAACCATAGCCTTGACTAGACAGACCTTTGTGGACAAAGTAATGTCTCTGCTTTTTAATAGACTATCTAGGTTGGTCATAACTTTCCTTCCAAGGAGTAAGCATCTTTTAATTTCATGGCTGCAGTCACCATCTGCAGTGAATTTAGAGCCCCCAAAAATAAAGTCAGCCACTGTTTCCACTGTTTCCCCATCTATTTCCGATGAAGTGATGGGACCAGATGCCATGATCTTAGTTTTCTGAATGTTGAGCTTTAAGCCAACTTTTTCACTCTCCTCTTTCACTTTCATCAAGAGGCCCTTTAATTCCTCTTCACTTTCTGCCATAAGGGTGGTGTCATCTGCATATCTGAGGTTATTGGTATTTCTCCTGGCAATCTTGACTCCAGCTTCTGCTTCCTTCAGCCGAGCATTTCTCGTGATATACTCTGCATATAAGTTAAGTAAGCAGGGTGACTATGCAGCCTTGACATATTCCTTTTCCTATTTGGAACCAGTCTGTTGTTCCATGTCCAGTTCTAACTGTTGCTTCCTGACCTGCATACAGGTTTCTCAAGAGGCAGGTCAGGTGGTCTGGTATTCCCGTCTCCTTCAGAATTTTCCACAGTTTGTTGTGATCCACACAATCAAAGGGCTTTGGCATAGTCAATAAAGCAGAAATAGATTATTTTTTGGAACTCTGTTGCTTTTGCGATGATCCAGCAGATGTTGGCAATTTGATCTCTGGTTCCTCTGCCTTTTCTAAAACCAGCTTGAACATCTGAAAGTTCATGGTTCATGTATTGCTGAAGACTGGCTTGGAGAATTTTGAGCATTACTTTATTAGCGTGTGAGATGAGTGCAATTGTGGAGTAGTTTGAGCATTCTTTGGCATTGCCTTTCTTTGGGATTGGAATGAAAACTGACCTTTTCCAGTCCTGTGGCCACTGCTGAGTTTTCCAAATTGGCTGGCATATTGAGTGCAGCACTTTCACAGCATCATCTTTCAGGATTTGAAATAGCTCAACTGGAATTCCATCACCTCCACTAGCTTTTTTCATAGTGATGCTTTCTAAGGCCCACTTGACTTCACATTCCAGGATGTCTGGCTCTAGGTGAGTGTGAGTGATCACACCATCGTGATTATCTCAGTCATGAAGATCTTTTTTGTACAGTTCTGTGTATTCTTGCCACCTCTTCTTAGTATCTTCTGCTCTGTCCATACCATTTCTGTCCTTTATTTCTTTGCATGAAATATTCCCTTGGTATCTCTAATTTTCTTGAGGAGATCTCTAGCCTTTCCCATTTTATTGTTTTCCTTTATCTCTTTGCATTGATCACTGAGAAAGGCTTTCTTATCTCTCCATGCTATTCTTTGAAACTTTGCATTCAGATGAGCATATCTTTCCTTTCCTCTGTTGCCTTTGGCTTGTACCCTGCAAATAAATGCTGTACTTTTCCTATACCAAAGCCTGGAGTCCGTAGGTTGGCTTTATGAGCAGACCCAAGATGGATTTGGTAACAGTTTCTGCACCCACGTAGGGCCTCATCATCTCACATGGGTGTGTCTCATGTGGCACCTTAGACCCTAGTTTTTGGTGGTTCTGATTCTGTCTAGCAGCTGCCTGAGCACATTTGTTGCTTGCCACTGACTGAGAGTCATTGGCCCACATGCTCTCGATATTTGTGGTGAAGGAAACATGGCATTTGAAGGAGGTGGTTCAAGTGTCTGGTGAGTAGCATAAGTCTTTTGTGTGATGATACCAGGGTCTTCTTCCCTATTGTGTTGCCTTCACCGGAAGTTTTCTTTAGTGTTTGGGACTTGGTCATTTGGCTTTGTGTGAGTGGAGCACTGCTTTAAGTGGCTTTTCTCTTTTGGACTGAGGAGTCTTTCTGACCCTTGTGTACCACCTGGGGTGGTACCTGGAGATCTCTGGTTTGGACGAGGACCCACACATCACCATGTAGAACAGCGGGAGAGGTTCCTCACTCTTGAACTAAGGAGCTGTGATCCTGAGAGACCTCATTGCCTTGGTGTTTCTTTTGGCACTTACTGGTGGATATCTAACAGTACCGTCCGTGGATCATTAATGACGGGTAACCCGAGCTCTATCTTGTAGACCCCTACAGTATATTTTGTAGATCTGGGAGATCTTTAGCTATACTCACATGAAAGAAAAAAATTTTTTAAACTGCTTGGACTGGTTACTCCTTGAGATATGGAGAACAGTGGACTCTAATGGCTCTCTAAATTATAACATCATCTTTCAACTAGAACTGTTTTATAAAAGGGAAGGAAAATGTGATGAAATTCCTTATGCATAGGCTTTTTATGCTGTTGTGTCTAATTAAATCTTTTGAAAATGGTTTGGCTTTGAGCCTTTTGGAACTGGTTTGGCTTACATATTGGGGGTGGGGGGGTGTTGTGAGTGTATATTTGTATTAAAGAAGGTGCAGTGTTTTGATTGGTGGAGTTGAGAAACAAAAATTCATTTCCTGAAAATAGCTCTTTATGATGCATCCTACAAAAATAGACCACCCTCAGTTGGGGTCCCTAGTTTTTTTTCTATAATACCATGTGGCCACAAAGTCCTTTAGACTCCAGAGAAAAATGATGAAGATGGAGCTCTTTTGACATTCTAAAATGGTTTTTTTTGTTCGTTTGTTCTTCTGTAATGCAAATAGAGGAAGCAGGTTTTCTAGGAGGAACTTGCATTTCTCTCCCTGTGCATTTGAGATATAAACGTTTTGATTGGACTCTCAGGAACTTTGACATCCACAATTCCTGACACTAAAGGGAAAAAAAGGAAAAAGAGGGATTTTTAACTCTCTCAGGAAAACTATGGGATCTGTGTCTATATGGATGGATGTGTACGTTACAAGGACGCTATGTTTTTTCCTCTGGTTGATATTATCAAAATTAATTTGGAAATGATCTGTGTTTAATTGGCTTAAAGGAAAGTAAGCACATACATAAATTCTCAGAATTATAAAAGAAAGTCAACCGAATGAATTTCAGATTCACATGATCTGGGAAATATTTAGTATTAAATATTCCTGGTATTAAAATTTATTGATTTAATGTAGACATGTTTTTGATTCATTGACATTAAGTAGAATATTTTTACTGTACCTAGTTTTACTGAGCATCAGTAAGATTTTAATATTCCTGTTACAAAATTTGTCAGCAAGGAAAATAAGTTGTTACGATGAAAGTTTATATGAAGTGGTAGTCTTTGTGAATATTTAATTTGGAATATCTACTTGAAAATCATCTCTCCAGGTTTTGGTAACTTGAAACTTAAATGATGGAAATTTATTGAATATCCAGGTCATTTCACATAAGGTAAAATGCTGAAACATTAGTTGTTAGATAAATCTAAGTGTACCTACTGTTGTCTTCTTGTGAGAGGAAAACTAAAGATGTTTGTGTTTGTTAGACACATATCTGGTACCACAATGAGGAAGGAAATTGTGCCAGCAAAAGATGTTAGTTTCTAGAGGTTTCTAGAGATTGGTTTCTAGAGGTTAGTTTCTAGAGGTTTCTAGAGGTGATAGAATATATTTATGCGTTGACCAATCAGGAAATGCTGGAATGTTCACAGTTGCTTACTCTGTGGTTTTCACTAGAGATTGTCTTTGATGGTTAAAATTTGTAATATATGTGATGTAAAACTACTAAACTAATAAAGAAAGCATTTCAGTATGCAGGGAAAGTTGGAGGTGTGTTTTTATTAAAAGAATTTATAAGAAATTGGAATGTATTTTTTTAAGGGAAAAGAAAGTAATTTTGTCCTAAAGCTGGTTACTTCTAAATAGGAAAGGAAATAAGGGATAAACTAATATTGATACAGAAAGTTGTAGATTTATAGAAACGAAAAAGAATCTTTAAAAGGAATTCTATGTGTGATCAGGACTAGGATTAGAATGACTTTGAGTAGTAAGATTGATAGTAAAGCAGTACAAAACTTGAATTATGTTTTTCTGTTAAGGGAACACAATTTTATTGGAATATTGATCAGATTTTGATAACAGACGGTAAAGTTTCTTAAGTAATTTGTTGTAACTTTCTGAATTTGCTCTTAAAATCTTTTACTGTCACTTTGGTTAAGTAAATAAGTATTATTTCACAGTGACCTGTGAGCTGATTCGACCAGGTGTTCTGCAACTTTTTCATGTTTCTGACAAACTTTCCAAATATCAAATTCTAATTGAAGTGCATTTGATCCCCAGCTATCTTTAGAATGCTTCAGGGGAAACCAAAAACATCTCAGAGAGAGAGATTGAAATAGTTAGGGTTATTTGGTATATCAAAATTGTCAAGTAATTGGTAATAAATTTTCTTAGCTTATATGGGTAAATGTCATTAATATAAAGATTTTAGAAATTGTATGAAATTTTAAAAACCTGGTATATTTCGGTATAATGCTATCAGTCACAATTCTAGTTATTAAAATATCTGTCACATCATAACCGAGTTTCTTTGTCCATTACAATGTAATTGTGTGTTAAATGGTGTCTTTTAAAGTCTTATCATTTATGGAGTTGTTTTGCTATTATTGGTACTTTTACAAAAAGAAAATGTTTCATCTTCAAGAAGATTCATAGAAAGGCCTTTTTGACAAGTATATATTTTCATAACATTTAGAACATACCAATGAACTGGGTAAGAAAGAATTCTGACAAAATACAGTGGCTTCATAATACTGCTAACACAAAGGATTAATTACGTAAGACTAAATGCTGGAAGAAAAGTTATGACCAACCTAGATAGCATATTGAAAAGCAGAGACATTACTTTGCAAACAAAGGTCCATCTAGTCAAGGCTATGGTTTTTCCAGTAGTCATGTATGGATGTGAGAGTTGGACTGTGAAGAAAGCTGAGTGCCGAAGAATTGATGCTTTTGAACTGTGGTGTTGGAGAAGACTCTTGAGAGTCCCTTGGACTGCAAGGAGATCCAACCAGTCCATTCTAAAGGAGATCAGCCCTGGGATTTCTTTGGAAGGAATGATGCTAAAGCTGAAACTCCAGTACTTTGGCCACCTCATGCGAAGAGCTGACTCATTGGAAAAGACTGATGCTGGGAGGGATTGGGGGCAGGAGGAGAAGGGGACGACAGAAGATGAGATGGCTGGATGGTATCACTGACTCGATGGATGTGAGTCTGAGTAAACTCCAGGAGTTGGTGATGGACAGGGAGGCCTGGCATGCTGCGATTCATGGGGTCGCAAAGAGTCGGACACGACGAGCGACTGAACTGAATTGAACTGAAATGCTCGAGTGAATACAGTTATAATTTTTATGGGTTTTGTCTGAAATATTACTGGCTTTTTAATCTGTGTTTTCCAAATACAAGGAACCTTTCCCCTCAAAGTTCTTATGGCTTGTAATGACTTGGTAAATTATACTTTCGTTAATAGGATGGAGACATTTATCTTTTCTCTCTCCCTGATTCCTTTAGAAGTTAGAAACCAAACTGGGGCTTCCCAGGTGTTATAAAAATCCACCTGCCAATGCAGAAGCCACAGGAGATGTGGGTTCAGTCCCTGGGTCAGGAAGTTCCCCCTGGAGAAGAAAATGGAAACTCACTCTATTATTCTTGCCTGGGAAATTCCATAGACAGAGGATCCTGGTGGGCTACTGTCTATGGGGTCGCAAAGAGTTGGACCCAACTGAGCGACTGCACATGCATATATGTATGCATGTTCCCAACAGCCTTATCAGGTGAAAAAGAAGGTCCCTTCCTGATGGTGCAGGAATCTCAAGATATTTTCAGGATCTCAAGAAGAGAGGAATTCACCCAGATCTATAGGCAGAATCTGACAAGCCGTTGGCATCATTTTTCTGGCCTTGAGATCTTTTAAAGATTCAATCTGAGATTCCTTATGAAAAGTTCCAGCACAACGAATTAAAAAAAAAAAACAATGAAGCCCAATGTCATCAATTACAGCTATATAAATAAACAGGCCAAGTTTATTGAAACCTGACTTATTTTGCAGACGGGTTTCCTTTTAGTGAGAGGAAGATTATGTTTCTGTAGATACTAAGTTCTAAAATTTGTTAGTTGAGGTCTGTATTTACTGTCTAAGACTCACCTCCCAGATAGTTCCTTGTTATGTTACATAATCTTAAAGTTTAACTGAATAATTTAAAGGATGCTTTGTTTGTTTCTGAAGCTTATCACAGCCTTCTATCTTTGGATGAAGATCAGATGCCCCATGACCTGCAGCCAGGAGATTATATATACTGGAAAAGGCATCATTTAAAGGACTTTGTCTATCCCAGATAAAAGGACGTTTACCAGGTGCTCTTAACGAGCTCATGCACAGCAAAACTACAGGAAATTGTCTCTTGAATTTGTGTTTCTCTCTTAAGAAGGGTCTCTGCATTGAACTGGTCTATGGTAAGGACTGCTGACCCCCCAAACCCAGACCCACACTAGGATGAGAAGACAACAGCAACGGTAGGCAGCTGTACCCACAATCTGGACCATGCTGGTAAAACCAATCCCACTAATCTAATTGAACTATTTACCAAATGTGTGTCTCTCCATTAACATTGCATTCTAAACAGAAATTAAGGAAACTGCCGGGAGCCGGCGAGAGACATTCCGCTCGTGACAAAGGTCATGAGGAAGGAGGCTCGGCATACGCAAAGGCGGGATCGAGCCTCGGGAGTCTCCCCGGATATTCTCGAGTATCTTTCCCCCAAAAACCAGAGTCTGCCTACTTTATTGCTTTGTGCTCTCACCTCTGACTTTACTAGGGGCTGTCCCCTACCACCATCTCGCTCTCTCTGTCAAAGAGTTAACTTACAGCTCCAATTAATAAAGTTCCTGGGCAATTAGGAGTGTTTAAATCCAAACCCCTCAGATGGCTCTCTAACTCGCCTGACAAGTTTACGCAGACTCCTACAGCTGTGCATACGATTGTTTACAGTCTCCCAGCCTCGAGAGGCATAGGAAGCTTAAGATATTCAAATAGCTTAGAACCTCTCAGAGAGTTAGAAACTGTCAGAATAAACTAGTAAAGGATTTCATTGATGAGCCAATGATTGTTGCCAAGTTTTCACATCCCCTGAATTGTATCCTTGAATGTGTATTAATTAATATAGTTGGTATGTAGAAAAAATAAGTAGTGGCCTTGGTGCTAGTAACTTTAGACCCTTAAGGTAATATATTCTTTCCTTTGTTGTAAACCCATTACACATCCACCCTATAGGAATGCAATTTTATCTTCAGAAGATGGCGCCAAACCTTAAAATAATTACTCTTAGAGAAAATAAGTCTTTGTTGATAAGTCCTTGTCAAGAGTCATAAAATGTTAATAGGCCTTCTGGCCAGAAGATGATGTAAATCACCTAAACCATTTGTATACGATAAATTTGCAGGAAAGAAACCCTGGTTTTTGATAAGAATCAAAGACTGCTGACTTTGCATCCCCTATTATCCTCTATGTGTAACTTAGGGTATAAAAGCCCCTGTTAAAAATAAAGCTATGGGCCTTGCTCACCAGCGCTTGGTCTCCCCATGTCATTCTTCCCTTTAAATTCTGGCTAAAGTCTCCATCTGGAGTGCGGAACCCACCATGCTTACTAATTATGCCTGGGCTTCTAAGACCCACTAGAGAAGGTGTCTAGGGTGGGGCACCTTCCACTATTCGAGAGGGCGCCTGCGGCCTACGTAAGTGGTGCAAACTTCTTGTCTTGAAGTTTTATTGGTCTCCCGCGTAAACCAAGCTACTCAGCCTCTTTTCTCCACTGAATATTCCTACTGAGCTATCCTCATTCTATTACTCTTTATATCTTTGATAAATAAATAAATAGTCGCCAACGCCGTCTCCCCTTCGAATACCCTGGATCAGCTGGGGCTGGACCTCGGCAGGAAACAATTCCATTCACCATTGCAACGGAAAGAATAAAATACTTAGGAATATATCTACCTAAAGAAACTAAAGACCTATATATAGAAAACTATAAAACACTGGTGAAAGAAATCAAAGAGGACACTAATAGATGGAGAAATATACCATGTTCATGGATTGGAAGAATCAATATAGTGAAAATGAGTATACTACCCAAAGCAATTTATAGATTCAATGCAATCCCTATCAAGCTACCAACAGTATTCTTCACAGAGCTAGAACAAATAATTTCACAATTTGTATGGAAATACAAAAAAACCTCGAATAGCCAAAGCGATCTTGAGAAAGAAGAATGGAACTGGAGGAATCAACCTACCTGACTTCAGGCTCTACTACAAAGCCACAGTTATCAAGACAGTATGGTACTGGCACAAAGACAGAAATATAGATCAATGGAACAAAATAGAAAGCCCAGAGATAAATCCACGCACATATGGACACCTTATCTTTGACAAAGGAGGCAAGAATATACAATGGATTAAAGACAATCTCTTTAACAAGTGGTGCTGGGAAATCTGGTCAACCACTTGTAAAAGAATGAAACTAGACCACTTTCTAACACCATACACAAAAAGAAACTCAAAATGGATTAAAGATCTAAACGTAAGACCAGAAACTATAAAACTCCTAGAGGAGAACACAGGAAAAACACTCTCTGACATACATCACAGCAGGATCCTCTATGACCCACCTCCCAGAATATTGGAAATAAAAGCAAAAATAAACAAATGGGACCTAATTAACCTTAAAAGCTTCTGCACATCAAAGGAAACTATTAGCAAGGTGAAAAGACAGCCTTCAGAATGGGAGAAAATAATAGCAAATGAAGCAACTGACAAACAACTAATCTCAAAAATATACAAGCAACTCCTACAGCTCAACTCCAGAAAAATAAATGACCCAATCAAAAAATGGGCCAAAGAACTAAATAGACATTTCTCCAAAGAAGACATACAGATGGCTAACAAACACATGAAAAGATGCTCAACATCACTCATTATCAGAGAAATGCAAATCAAAACCACTATGAGGTACCATTTCACACCAGTCAGAATGGCTGCGATCCAAAAGTCTACAAATAATAAATGCTGGAGAGGGTGTGGAGAAAAGGCAACCCTCTTACACTGTTGGTGGGAATGCAAACTAGTACAGCCACTATGGAGAACAGTGTGGAGATTCCTTAAAAAACTGGAAATAGAACTGCCTTATGATCCAGCAATCCCACTGCTGGGCATACACACTGAGGAAACCAGAAGGGAAAGAGACACGTGTACCCCAATGTTCATCACAGCACTGTTTATAATAGCCAGGACATGGAAGCAACCTAGATGTCCATCAGCAGATGAATGGATAAGAAAGCTGTGGTACATATACACAGTGGAGTATTACTCAGCCATTAAAAAGAATACATTTGAATCAGTTCTAATGAGGTGGATGAAACTGGAGCCTATTATACAGAGTGAAGTAAGCCAGAAGGAAAAACATCAATACAGTATACTAACGCATATATATGGAATTTAGAAAGATGGTAACAATAACCCGGTGTATGAGACAGCAAAAGAGACACTGATGTATAGAACAATCTTATGGACTCTGTGGGAGAGGGAGAGGGTGGGAAGATTTGGGAGAATGACATTGAAACATGTAAAATATCATGTATGAAACGAGATGCCAGTCCAGGTTCGATGCACGATACTGGATGCTTGGGGCTAGTGCACTGGGACGACCCAGAGGAATGGTATGGGGAGGGAGGAGGGAGGAGGGTTCAGGATGGGGAACACATGTATACCTGTGGCGGATTCATTTTGATATTTGGCAAAACTAATACAATTATGTAAAGTTTAAAAATAAAATAAAATTAAAAAAAAATAAACATACATTACTTCTAAACGTACCATTGCCCTCAATGGTTAGGATGGTAAGAAAATTCTCTAGTGAAGTTGTCACAGAGAATTATGAATTATTACCATAACTACTCATGACATATTTCACTGCAAGTCTACTGCTAAAAGCACATATACAATATTTGTGTTATAATTCAGCATAATTGGTAAAATGTATAGCTTATAAAATATTTATCCATTAGCATACCTCTGTGTGGTTTCACTGATTCTGATTAATTTTCCCCCAACATGGACAACTAGGCAGATATGTATATTTATTGGGGCAGATTTATATATGTATATTTATATAAATTATATATAAATATATGATCAAAGAGGAGGCCTATCCCTGAGGGATGTTATGGACCCAGGGCAGGTAGCAACCACTCTAGCACTGAGGGACAAATATTCTGATATATCAAAAGATTTGCAAACATATGGGGAAACAATCGAAGAAATCTTCACATGTTGAGTTATGGAAAAGTCATTCTGGCTCATACCTGATTTAACTTGAACTTTATTCTGATCAGCATGGCCTATTTTGTGGCCTGTCCATCATGCATTGTATATCTGCCATCAAGGAAGGGAATTCATTTGAAAGTCAGAGTGGTGTGGCTGTGGTTCAGGCATCTGGGGTGGAGCTGGGTGGCTGTTTTGGATGTGAATGGAGAGGTGAGATGAGAACTTGAATTTTGTGACCTGTGTCAGGCTCAGGGATGCTACTAGCCATTCTCAAAGCAGTGTCTGCTGGGAGCTGCCACCTGCAACCTTACGATCTCAAGTTCTTCTCTTACAACTATTAAATTTTCTTTTTACTATGGGAATAGTAACAAATGGCTCAAGCCATGGCCTCCCAGCAGAAAGCGCTAGATTCTTTAGCCAGAATGTGTGTGTTAGTCACTCAGTCGTGTCCGACTCTTTGTGATCCCATGGATCATAACCTGCCAGGTTTATCTGTCCACAGAATTCTCCAGGTGAGAAAACTAGAGTGGGCAGCCATTTCCTTCTCCATAGCCAGAATACTACTGGACAATAAAATTGCTGTAAATTAGATTTGTCATCTGTTGGTTTATGAACTGTTAAGTCTTGTGTAAGTGTATATGTATGTGCATATTTTAGTGATGTTTTTAGATGTACAGTATACATTTTAAACTTACCACAGGCTACTTTTAAATGAAATTATACGCTTCATGTAGAGCATGGAATCTTGCAATTATATTTCCATCTCTCTCTCCACATCCCTGTACTATTATTATCACACATTTTATTCTACATATGTTATAAATCCTACAATATGTTGTTTTTATTTTTTCTTTAAATGGTCCATTATCTTAAGAGATTCAAATAAGAGTATTTTATCATACTTATCATTTCCAGTGCCCACTGTTCTTTGAGATTTCTATTTGATATAATTTTCCTTCTGCCTTTTTACAGTCATCTTTTTGCTGACCTAAGGGGAAGCAACCTGTGTTTTACCATCAGTATCCTAATAATTGGGCTTCCCAGGCGGCACTAATGGTAAAGAACCTGCCTGCCAATGCCGGATACCTAAGAGATGTGGATTCAATCCCTGGGTCTGGAAGATCCCTTGGAGAAGGAAATGGCAATCCACTCCAGTATTTTTGCCTGGAAAATCCCAAGGACAGAGGAGCCTAGTAGGCTACAGTCCATGGGGTTGCAAAGAGTCAGACGTGACAGAAGCAACTTAGGACCCTAATAATTATAGGATTTTTGTAGATGCTGTTAAATTAATGAAGTTGCCCTGTTAAAAAATGTTTAATTTAAAAAAAAAATCATCTTTTTGTTGTATAGAGTTCTATGCTGACAAGTTTGCTTTTTTCTTTTCATGCTTTAAAGTTATTAATCTTCTTCAGTCTTGTATTGTTTATCAAGAAAATTTGCTGTCATTTTTATTCTTGTTTCTCTGTAGGTAGTGTACCTTTTTCTCTGTCTACTTTTAAGATTTTTTTTTCATCATCATTGGCTTTGAGCAGTTAAGATGTACCTTAGTGTAGTTTTCTACATTTTTGGGGTTGTTGTTGTTGTTGCTTGGCATTCATTGAGTTTCTTGGCTCTGTAGGTTTATAGTTTTCCTCAAATTTGGAAAATCTTCAAATTGTTCAGTTCAGTGCAATCACTCAGTCATGTCCGACTCTTTGTGACCCCATGAATTGCAGCATGCCAGGCCTCCCTGTACATCACCAATTCCCAGAGTTCACTCACTCACATCCATCGAGTCAGTGATGCCATCCAGCCATCTCATCCTCTGTCGTCCCCTTCTCCTCCTGCCCCCAATCCCTCCCAGCATCAGTCTTTTCCAATGAGTCAACTCTTTGCATGAGGTGGCCAAAGTACTGGAGTTTCAGCTTTAGCATCATTCCTTCCAAAGAACACCCAGGACTGATCTCCTTCAGAATGGACTGGTTGGATCTCCTTGCAGTCCAAGGGACTCTCAAGAGTCTTCTCCAACACCACAGTTCAAAAGCATCAATTCTTCGGCGCTTAGCTTTCTTCACAGTCCAACTCTCACATCCATACATGACCACTGGAAAAATCATAGCCTTGACTAGATGGACCTTGTTGGCAAAGTAATGTCTCTGCTTTTCAATATGCTATCTAGGTTGGTCATAACTTTCCTTCCAAGGAGTAAGCATCTTTTAATTTCATGGCTGCAATCACCATCTGCAGTGATTTTGGAGCCCCCAAAAATAAAAGTCTGACACCGTTTCCACTGTTTCCCCATCTATTTCCCATGAAGTGATGGGACCAGATGCCATGATCTTAGTTTTCTGAATGTTGAGCTTTAAGCCAACTTTTTCACTCTCCTCTTTCACTTTCATCAAGAGGCTTTTTAGTTCCTCTTCACTTTCTGCCATAAGGGTGGTGTCATCTGCATATCTGAGGTTATTGATATTTCTCCCGGCAATCTTGATGCCAGCTTGTGCTTCTTCCAGCCCAGCGTTTCTCATGATGTACTCTGCATATAAGTTAAATAAGCAGGGTGACAATATACAGCCTTGACATACTCCTTTTCCTATTTGGAACCAGTCTGTTAGGCTGGTAGAAATCACTTCCCAAGTCACTGTTGCTCTGTTGTCCTACCCCCTCTGCCCGCCCCCAGTCTTATTTCTTTGTGTTTTATTTTGAATCTATTGCTCTGTCTTCAAGTTTACTTATCTACTCTTTTACAGTGTCTAGTCTGCTATTAATCCAATCCAATGTATTTTTCATCTTGGAGTTATAGATTTCTTCCCTAGGAGTTTGATTTGAGTCATATTTATCTTTCCTCTGGCTTGTTGAACAAACAGAACACAATCAGGATGGTTTTGATGTCTTTTAATAGTTCTATCAACTGTATCATTGTGTGTGTGTAACTTTCCCCTCATTATATGGGCCTAATTTTCCTGCTTCTTTACATGCCTTGTCATTTTGTATTAGATACTAAAAATTGTGATTGTTACCTTGTTGGGTGTTGCATATTTTTGTGATCCTTTGAGGATTCTTGAGCTTTGTTCTGGAACATAGCTAAATTACATGATAACAGCTTAATCCTTTTGGTACTTGCTCTTCGCTTTTGTTGGAGAGAACTATAAGTATGTTTAGTCTATGGCTAATTTTTTCCCCACTACTGAGGCAAAATTCTTCTTTATACCCTGCCTATTGGCATGAGAATTTTGAGGTTTTTCCTTTCTGGTTAGTGGAAATAGGCCCTGCTCCCAACCCTGTGTGAGCCTGGAAGAGAGTATTCGGCTTTGTATTTTCAGGCATTTCTTTCCCAAGCCTTGGGTAACTTCTTCACACGCATGTGTTGATGAGCATTCATCTGAAAACTTAAGGGGAACTGTCTGCAGATCTCTCAAACTTTGTGTGCCATTTTCTTCTCTCCATTTGCCCTGCAAATTTGAGCTGCCTTGGCCTTTTTGCACTTCCAGGCTCTGCCTTCTCTCTCCAGGGAGAATGCTCAGCTCTGTGAGGGCTCCCTTTTCTGTAACGTGGCCTGGGAACTCTTTACCTGCAGTAATCTAGGGCAGTCATTGGGCTCACTTTTTTTCTTATCTCTCAGGGACCAATCCTTCATTACCTGATGCACAGTGTGTTGATAACTGTTCTTTCATAAATCCCATGTGTTCTTCCAGTTGTTTTTAGCGGGAGATTAAATTCAGTTACTAGTCCTTCATCTTATCTTGAAGCTGCAGATGATACTGGAACACTTGGAATGGTTGTTAAAAGTACACATACCTTCGGCCGTGCTTTGTCCTTACTGATTTATAGGTTATAGCAGTGAGCTAGGGTGTGATTCTGCAATTGTGCACTGAAAATGTGCCAAGCTTTTACAAAGTTAAAGTAGACCTAATACTTGTTGTTTAGTCCCTGAGTTGTGTCTGACTCTTTTGGGACCCCATGGACTGTAGCCCTCCAGGCTCCTGTGTCCATGGGATTTCACAGGCAAGAATACTGGAGTGGGTTGTCATCCTTCTCCCGAGGATCTTCCTGACCCAAGGATTGAACCCAGGTGTCTTGCATTGCACTCAGATTCTTTACTACTGAACCACCAGGGAAGGCCAGACATAATACTTGTTTACAAAATAATTTATATAATCCAGTGCAAAAGACTTATTTTTATGAGTATAAAATATATTAGGTATAATGTCTCTCTACAGGGTGTTATGGAACATCTTTATGAGGAAAGGCATCCAAATGGCCTTTCCAAATGGTGGCCCAGGGAAGGTTAGTAAATGCTTCTTTGAGAAAATGAAGATGCAAATTTGGAAAATGGGCTGGAATGAGTTGCAATAGGGAAAACAGGGGAAAGAGGACTGACCAACAAGAACAGTCCAAGTGGAGAAAATGCTGTTATGAGGCTCAGAGGTACGAGGTTATGTCATACATTTGGGGGACTGCAGATAGTTTGGAATAAAGAGGAAGTGATCTCTAGTGTCTCCCTCTGTAAAGGGAAACTCCTTTCTCCCTAAAATGTCTGAGTTTCAGTGTAGGGGAAGAAAATAAAAGAGAATAACTCATTTTTATCCAGAAGGGTAAAGTAGTGAAGCATGCCATAATAGATAGCTCTGGCTTTCCCTTGAAGATGAAAATGTCTGATTAACTCATTCATTTGTTTGTTCATCAAAGGTCTATTAAACTCTTGTTTTACATCAGGCTACATGCTGGATACTAGAGAGCCAGAAATTTGTTGTAAGACTAATTTGATAGCACTGACTCTTTGGGATCCCATGGACTGTAGCCCGCCAGGCTCCTCTCTCCGTGGAATTCTCCAGGCAAGAATACTGGAGCGGGTTGCCATTACCTTCTCCAGGGGATCTTCCCAACCCAGGGATGGAACCTGCATCTGCTGCCTTGGCAGGTGGATTCTTTATCTGAGCCACCAGGGAAGACCATAATTTGATAGTATTTTTAAAAATTGGTTTTTGCCTTAAACACCTACTATGGAACATACTTCACATACTAAAAAACCTCACTTGAAACAGTGTCAATTTCAGAAAAACAATTAGTGACAGCTTTGAGAGGAGAAGACGTTTTCAGCTTAGCAGAGGGCAGCACACAGTAGTGGACATAAGTAAACACAGCATTAAATAACAAGCACTTTTCTAAGCACTTGATATAAATTAACTTCTATGATCCTCACAGAAATCATATGCTTTTACTTACAGTTTATTTTAACCATAAACGTACTCTTTAAACAGTTGTCTTTCCACTCATTTATTTTACCAAGCACTAATCATTACACTAGCCCCCAAAACAACAAAGTTCTAGAAACCTCTAGAAGTAGAGATGAGGTCACTGAGATAGTTGAGGGTGACAGAAATAATCGTTTTCTGCCAAATACAAGTTTTTCGAACTGCCAAAGAATTGTCCAGAGAAGGGAGCCAAAAAAGGCAGATCAGGCAGTCTCTCCCCAGGCTGGCCATAAACTCGAGAGTCTCTTTGACCTCTGTCTACCAACATGAACAGCTACATCAGCCTAAAGGCAGGCTTGAAACAAGGTCAGACCATCTCAAGTGAACTTTGAAAAATAAACAGTACTAGAAACCAGAGAGTAAGCACATGCACCATTTATCATTTCACCTTCATGAGGTCAACAAGTATGTGGCACGCACTTTCCCTAAAGTGGCCAGCAGGGGTTGGGTGATGGTTTCTGTTGTAAGCATTTGAACAGAAGGTTATCACTTGTCTTCCTAGACTTCCTTGCATACTCACTGGACAACCTGAAAACATGGATGCCGGAGGCTATGCTCTACATCCTAGGAGCCGGAAACAGTCAAGGTCTCTCCTGATGCCTCTTAACTTGCAGGAGTAATGGCTTTTCAACCTTCGGTGCTCCATCGACCTTTTCCATTTGTGTTTGTGCTGAGACCGTAGTCTGTGCTGAGACCGATGTACACAAGACCAGAACCGGACCATGAGTATTCCAGGTTACAAATCCTCTGATGTTTCAGTCTACTTCTTCGTGTGGCATCCTAAGTATTTTCTCCTAGAAGGGGAAAAAGATAAATAAATTTTTAGAATTCCAAATTTGATTCAGTATTGAAGTGAAAACATACGCCTGTTAACTCTGCTTTCTTATCCCAAGCCTGACCCGAGGCATGGAGACGTGTTAGAGTTGGGGGAGGGTTTGGAAAGGTAACTAGCATCCTTGGTATACCTGAAAGGAAAACACCAGCTAAGGACTTACATTACACACTCAGGGTTGAGTATGGGAAGAGTCTAGATGGGAAGAGTTGTTGATGTTGTATTTAAATTCAAAAAGGTTGATGACTATGGAGGTTGCTAACCTCTCCTTTCAAGGTGCGGTAGAAGGGGTGAGGTTGCAGGACCACAGGATAGCTACGTGAATAGTGCTTCAAGTGAGGCAAAAAGGGCCAAGGAATAAATGAAAATCAAATTGTGGCTTGTTTGGTATGCTTTGTGGATACAGTCACTATTCACTGATTTGACTAATTAATTATTGCTCTCCAGGGCTTCCTTGGTGGCTCAAATGATAAAGAATCTGCCTCCAATGTGAGAGACCTGTTTATCCTTGGGTCAGGAAGATCCCCTGGAGAAGAAAATGGCAACCCACTCTAGTATTCTTGCCTGGAGAATCCCATGGACAAATGAGCCTGGTGGGCTCCAAAGAGTCAGACATGACTAAGAAACTAACACACACATTGCTCTCCAAGTATTGGCTGAGCATCTGTGACTTATGTAAAGGTAATGGAAACCACGAGAGAGAAAGAAGGGAATGAAATACATAACCCTGCCTTCATAGGCTTGTGGTTCCATTGGGAAGATTTGGTGCACTCCTGTGTGACGTGGAATGCTGAGATATAATACTTAGGAACCCCAAGGCTCCTGGAAATGGTATGCCTAGGAATAGCTTTTCTCCTTCCACACCACTACAGGGACACTCCAGAGAGCCACTGAAATCCCTGGGGCAATGGAAGGCTGGCCACCAGTGTCCCCTTATTCCTGTTCAGTGAAACTGAGCTCACATGTCAATCCACATCTTCTCCATATTCCCATAATCATATTGACTCATAAATATTTTTTCAGCAGCATCCTTTATTTTTTGCAACTCTGTCTCTGACTTTGGAAAAAATTAGTCCTTTTTTTTTTTTTTCCCCTTCCCTCTCCTAATTTCTAGCTTTGTGCTCCAAATTAAACCTAACTGTGGCCAAGACTTAAGATTAGGATTTATGATGACCTGGAAAAGTAAACTAATAATTTTGAATTGAAAATACATGTGATAAAGAACTAGGGCCACAAAATTCTAAAGCCTTTGGAAATTCACTTTATTATTTCTACCCCAAAAAATCCATCTGTTTTCTCTGACTGGAATTGTTTTTCTCTCTAGCACTAGCAGCCAAATTAAAAATTAATAGAACTTATTCTTTCTTTTTATTTGCTTATTAGAATTACAACCACTATTTTTAATGACAGATTTCATGAAATACAGTATAAAATTCTGCCTTTTAAGAATATATAATTCAGTGGCTCTTAGTGTGTTCAGAGTTGTGCAACCACCAGCTCTATCTGATTTTAGAACACTTTCATTACTACAGAAAGAAACTGTGTCCATCAGCAGTCACACACCATTCTTTCTCCCCAAAGCCCTAGGAAGTCACTGCCTCTACCAATTTGTCTATTCTGGACGTTTCATATAAATGGGATCACACAATTTATGGCCTTTTTGTCTGACTTCTTTCACTGTGCATAATGTTTTCAAGGTTCATCCATCTGTCCATACTTAATTCCTTTTTATGGCTGAATATTACTCCACTGTATGGATATTTCACATTTGGTTTTTCCATTCGTTATTCATCATGGAAAAAGTTCTGTGTTGTTTCTACTTTGGGGCCTTTATAAATAATGAATACTGCTCTGAACATTCACGTACAAGCTTTTACATGAACACTTGTTTTCTGTTTTCCTGGGTATAGACAGAGAGTGGAATTGGTAACCCTACATTTAACATTTTGAGGAACTGCCAAATTGTCTCCCAAAGAGGTCGGACCATTTTAGAATCCAGCCAGCAATGTATGAGGGTTCAAATTTCTCCACATCCTCACCAACACTTGTCTTTTTTGTTTTAGCCATGCTAGTGGGTGTGAAATGGTATCTCATTGTGGTTTTGATTTGCATTTTCCTAATGTTGAAACTCCAGTGCTTTGGCCACCTCATGCGAAGAGTTGACTCATTGGAAAAGACTCTGATGCTGGGAGGGATTGGGAGCAGGAGGAGAAGGGGACGACAGAGGATGAGATGGCTGGATGGCATCACTGACTCGATGGACGTGAGTCTGAGTGAACTCCGGGAGTTGGTGATGGACAGGGAGACCTGGCGTGCTGCGATTCATGGGGTCACAAAGAGTCAGACACGACTGAGTGACTGAACTGAACTGAACTGAATGTTGAAATGAAGATGTCAAGCAAACATCTTTTCATGTGCTCATTGGCCATTTGTATATCTTCTTTGGAGAAATGTCTGTTTTTAAAAAATACTGATTCATTTGGCTGTGTCGGGTCTTAGCTGTGACACTGGGATCTTCACTGTGTCATGCACAGTCTTCTGTTGCAGTGCACTGACTCTCTAGCTGTGGCTCGCGCTCCAGAGCACACAGGCGCAGTAGTCGTGCTGCACGGGCTTAGTTGCTCCACAGCATGTGGGGGCTTAGCTCCCTGACCGGAGATCGAACCCACATCCTCTGCATTGCAAGGTGGATTCTTAACCACCGGACCACCAGGGAAGTCCCGGAAATGTCTGTTCAAATTGATTGCCCATTTTAAAAATTGGTGGGGGGTGTTGTCCTTTTATTGTTGACTTGTAAGAATTTATTACATATTCTGAATACAAGTCCCTTATTAGATATATAATTTGCAACTACTGTTTCCCATCCTGTGGGTTGTCTCTTTACCTTCTTGATGGTATCCTTTGAAGCAGAAATGTTTTTAATCTTGATGTAGTCCCTTTTATTTTTTCCTTTGTTGTTTGTACTTTGGTATAGAAACACTATTTTTCATAGAACACTTTTGGCATTTCAGTTACATTAGTTAACTAGATTTTGAGAACTGGCTTGTAAATCCAGTTGATACTTACAGTCCCTCTGGAAGACTATATTAAGAAGACCAACAATGATGGTAATTTCCTGTATATAATTGTAGTGCAAATATGAAGTGTTGTAAAGGCTCAGAGGCTGGTAAGGGTCCTGAGCTGGAGTACTCAGGAGGGGCTCTGGGGCTGGACTTGAGGGGGCCCTGGTCTTGATGGGCCTAAGAGCTATTAAATCTGAAGTGATATTCAGGAATCTATCTTCCTCCATGAGTTAAGGCAGCTTGAATTTGGAGCACTGGCAATGGCACCCCACTCCAGTACTCTTGCCTGGAAAATCCCATGGACGGAGGAGCCTTGTAGGCTGCAGACCATGGGGTCGCTAAGAGTTGGAAATGACTGAGCGACTTCACTTTTACTTTTCACTTTCATGCACTGGAGAAGGAAATGGCAACCCACTCCAGTGTTCTTGCCTGGAGAATCCCAGGGACGGCGGTGCCTTGGTGGGCTGCCGTCTATGGGGTCACACAGAGTGGGACACAACTGAAGCAACAGCAGCAGCAAGAGCCTTGTTCAGATTAGCCACTTCCTGCTGCTGCAGTTACATCAGTCATGTCTGACTCTTTGCAATCCAATGGACTGTAGCCCACCTGGCTTTTCTGTCCTTGGAATTTTCCATGCAAGAGTACTGGAGTGGGTTGCCATTTCCTTCCCCAGGGGATCTTCCTGACCCAGGGGTAGAACCTGCGTCTCCTGCACTGGCAGGCAGGTTCTTTTAGCACCACCTGGGAAGCTCAGATTAGCCACTTAAGGGCTATCGTATCTGGTGCGACAGTGGAAAATAGGAAAGAACAGAAGTTTGGGTAGTTTAATGGGCAGCAACTGGTGATTGTGGTGGGCACATCAGCGCCATAGGCATGATCAGCTATACTTCCCATCTGGTAGCCAAGAGACTAAGCCTGTTTGGAGGCCCTGGGGTCACGCTGGCCATGCCCAGAGCAGACTCAAGTCTTTTCCTGGCCTCTGGACCACCCTAGTAGAAAGAGGACTCATGATAGTAGTGCATGTCCTCCGGAAGGGCTGGAACAGACAAAAATGTCCTAGCCTGCTGAGGTTTAGAGCTCTGAGATAAAGCAGTTTGAAAAGGCTCTCCTTATGAGGCCATTTGAACAGGACAGTTTTAAGGAAGTCTCAGAGGAAAAGGGTAGGGGAAGGGCTGAGGAATCAGGGTAAAGATGTCTGTTTTGCCTGATAGCAGATAATTTAAAAATAGATGAAAATTAAACTGCTCTTCAGTTTGTATCAAAATGTCCCTGTCAGAATGTCTGGGTCCCAACAGCAATGACAAAATGTCATAAGCCCTGAACCTCTGTGTAAAGATTATTCCCACACCCCTGAGAGAATAAGGAACTTCTCCTAGTCTCACTGCCAGACTTCCGTTGCCTGTAAAATTTGTGAAAACAGAAATTGTATCTATCCAAACATTTTATATCTCAGCATCTCTTCATTTCCTGTTCTGTCTGACCAGTCCCTCTCCTCTCACTCACATACCCCACATACCCTTTGGAAGCTCAGTAAATATTTATTGATAATGAAGATAATAACTAAAAATATGTTCCCATTAATGGGGTAAATCTCTTGCCACTCAAGTATCCTAAACCCATGAGAACCGCTTCAAAGATGGGTTCCCTTCACTTAAAAAAAACAACCCCCAGAAAAAAACCTCTTTCCATGCTGTGCTCCCTGAGTTCTGGGAAGATTTCATTTTTAGATAGAATTCACTTACCCATCCACCATGCTGCTGGATCCAGGGCGAGAAATTCTCTTTCAGGTACTTGGTTCCAAAACCCAGCACCCTGTTCATGGGGTGGTTGTCGATGGTCGTGAGCTTGGCTATGACATCTATTGCAAGAGCAGCTTTAAAGCTCTGAGCTTTGACCTCTGATTCTCCCCTGGTGTCCACGCCCCTTAGGAACTGGTCTGTGATGGTCTTGACAACAGAATAGGATAACACATCCTGGAAGCAGGTCATCAAAACCTTGTCTTTCTTCAACTGTGTATGAGAGGAGAAAGAGTATTTATCAGCCTTGGCCGGGGAGGCAGACTCTCCAGGTGGACACTGGGAGACTAAAACACCCAGTGGAAAACCCTGGATTCTAATCTCAAATGTGGGACCATATCCCACAGGACCAGACAGGCATGGACTTTCTCTGTGATTTCCTTCCATGGGAACCAATACAGACTGAACAGCCTGTTCACAGGACATTCAACAAATGTTTCCTAGCGCTTACGACAGGTGGTACTGTGAACGATTAAGATGCGTCCTCACTCAAGGGGCTCAGAGTCCACTGACACTTGTGACCCAGTGAAAGGTGCTTTGTCAGAGGTTGTGTAATGGGCAGAATCCACAACCTGGAAATCACTGTTTTGGCTCAAACCCCTGCTCCATTTATTATTAGCTATGCAATCTTGGAGAAATTACTTAACTTTTCAGTTTCAGTTATGTCATCTCTAAACTGGGGCAACAGCCCCTATGAAAAAAGTGAAAGTGAAGTCACTCTGTTGTGGCTGACTCTCTGCAACCTGATGGACTGTAACCTGCCAGATTCCTCCATCCATGCGATTTTCCAGGCAAGAATACTAGAGTGGGTTGCCATTTCCTTCTCCAAGGGATCTTCTCAACCCAGGGATTGCACCTGGGTATCCCACACTGCAGGCAGACTCTTTACCATCTGAGCTACCAGGGAAACCCAGGGTAATTTTGAAACACTTGGCTTTGTGCCCAACATGGAGGAAATGCTCTTGAAATGTTAGCATGTGTCCAGGATGCTGAGACCTTCATGAGTTACCTGAGTTCATGTGAAAAGAAAAACAAAACCTAATCCATTGATTCCCTTCCATTGTTCTACTCAATTGATTTTACCTTATACTCCTCTCTTGAATGTTATATTTCTTAGCTTTCCTCCCTTTAGAGTATCATGGTCTTAGAAAAAGAACAATACTCCCTTGGCATTATTTTTTTTTTTTTTTGGCCACGCTGCACGGCATATGGGATCTCAGTTCCCTGACCAGGGATTGAACCCATGTCCCCTGCATTGGGAGCATGGAGTCTTAACAGCTAGACCACCAAAGAAGTCTCAGTGGACAGCCTTGAGAGCTACAAGGTTCATCCTTCAAACGGGGAGAAATGACTTGCCCCGTACTCCTGCCCATTGATGCTAGTTCTGGAGAAACACAGGGTCATCATATGCCCTGTTCTGTTTTCTGCTTCGTCTGCACCCCTGACCACCCTCTACTATGGCCCCAAAGCTCTCCTATTTCCTCCTTTTTTCTTTGATCTGATACCTTGGTTTCCTCAATGTTTCTCATTCTGCACCATCGCATATTCCTCCCCCATCCTGGTCACCATCCTCTGGGACACCTCTGACAAAGGCATCGAGGAGCCACCAAGCACACTGGGGTGGACTGGGGTGGGTGGCTGGCTAGTTAGTGCTGTTAACCCCTCCTGCAGAGCTCCTCGGACCTGACTTCCTGCCCATGGATCCTTGCAAAACAAGAGAGTGTGTCCCCAGGCCAGCTCCCAATGGCCAGATGCAGGAGACCTCATAGCCATCTACGGGTAACACAGAGAGACGAGATGCCTTCAGAAGCCGTGACCACAGGGGGGCCTGTCCACCACCTCCTTACCTGAAGGTAACCCTTGCACGTTCCTGATGGGAATAACCAGTCTCAACTTCTAACTGGCCTGAAACCCAGCATTCTCCAGGTAACGCTAACCCGTCCCCTGGCCGAACTGCTGAGAGAGAACAGTCTGGCCATTCTAGGGGGAGATTTCAGACAACACTCCAGACTTGGAGCAGCTGTGGGACACAGATATTCAGGCTGCAGGGCAAATACAAGAATCTAAACTTCCCTGAGGATCAGTTACATGGGGAACTAGATTCATAATTCTATTCAGCGAATTTTAATTTATTGGTGACTTTTTTCCTTTCCAAAAATTCCGAGGAGGCTCCAGAAGGTTTACTTATGTTTTCCAAAGTGATTCATTTTTGAGACCCTGCCAGCATGAAGAGTTTTGACTCCAAGGGAAATAAAATTTAGGACTTAAGTGGAAACCAGAACTTTGAAAAAGGAGTACAACCATCAGTCCAGTTCCATTCCCCGGTACAGGGCGGGGACACAGAAAGAAAACCCATTAGTTCAAGAGGCTCCCTACCTCTCTTTCCAACTGCTCCCCCGAATATTTCAGCAGCTCAACAATTCTGGCTATTATTTGGTCTTCTCCTTCTGTCAGGGGAAAATTACAGTTATTTCTTTCAAGAGAAAAAAAAAATCTTGTATGTTTCCAGGGACAAGCTTGTAGCCTGGTTAGGGAGTGAGGAAGACCATGCACTTTGTAACTTAGAGCAAAGTAAATCTTACTTCACCTCTTCTGATGACACCCAAAGCATTCTGAACACCCTCTCCTCCATCCCCTTCTTTTCTCCCTTCTTTCCTCCCCTAGTCCCCCGATTCTCACCAGGAAACTCATCACTTTATTTGCTCTAAGAATGCTGTTGAAGACGCATGAGCTTATCTCTAATGATACTTAGAAGAAATATTTTTTAACTTTTTATTTTGTATTGGGGTATCGCCGATTAACAACCTTGTAATTGTTTCAGGTGGAGAGTAAAGGAACTCAGTCATACATATACATGTATCCATTCTCCCCTAAACTCCGCTATGTTCCAGGCTGCCATATAACATTGAGCAGAGTTCCCTGTGCTATACAGTAGGTCCTTGCTGGTTATCCATTTTAAATACAGCAGTGTGTACATGTCCCTCCTAAACTCCCTAACTATCCCTTCTCCCCGATCCTTAGAAGAAATGTCTCTCAGGTCTTTAGGGTTTTCCTGAGCAGGTGGTCTTTTCCCATGTAGACATCATAAACCCCTATTTGATCATATTCATCCTTTGTGTTAACTGCTAGAAAACTCAGAGCCAAACTGTGGCCTCCTAAGAGGAAGGTACAGTCTTCCTGAATTTGGGGAATTAAAGTCATTCCTAAACCCACCTGTTTTCCTACAATTTTTTTTTTAACATTATCTTTCAAATTGGACTTATCTAACTAAAACATGTACTTTGTATGCTGTGTCTTCACAACAGGGTAGAGTCTAAGTAAATACAATGAATAAGTTCTCCCACCTCAAAGGCTAACATGGCAGATGGAGACAGAGATGGCTGCAGTTGGTATGTGCTGTGTGTGTTGGAACAGGGAAGGTGGAGTCTGCTTTCCCTTGTCTCCAAACATGCTAACAGGGAAATAATATTAGGAAAACAGTCATTGCTATAGCGTTGAATCCAAACAGAGACAAGCCTGTTACTGAGGGAACAGCATGTTTTCCTTGGGGCATAGTCTCTGAAGTCATGAAGTCCTCATGTGTGTCCCAGAGGAGAAGGGGAGGAGAGGCCAGGAAAGTCATGCCACGTGGTCGCGTGAAGGGCAATAAGGTAGGAAGCCTGAGACCCAAGTCGCCTGGGAGAAGGACTGGATGCTTCCGCCGCCCGTGTGTAGCTTGTATCTGACTCTGTTGCCTCTTTCTGGGAAAGTTGCTGCAGCAGCAATCCCAGTTTCTCACGTGCCTGGAAGACGGGGCCTGAGCTTTTGCTTGTTTGGTGTCATCACTTTATGTGACCCAGACACACATGAGATAGCAGTAAAGTACGAACACTTTGGTTTCCCTTTTTTTTGCTCTCTGGGGGTCCCTGCTCTCCCAGCTCCTCACTCTAAGCCCCTTTGGTAGTCTGTGGTCCTGGCAGCTCAGCAAGGGTGGACACACTTACCAGTCTGGTTCTGGGGTTGGAGGGCACCGCCATGACTGGAGAATCTTCTGCCTTGTGGCTCAAGGTGCTGCAAACTCAAGAGCCAGCTGGGCCCCTCATCGTCCACTGGGGTTTGAGAAAGAGAACCACAGGCTGGACAGTCATTAGTGAGGGAATGTCAGACTGAACTCCTCTTCCCGGGCACTTGGTCCTGTTTCTCTCAACTCTGGGCTTCCCTGGTAGCTCAGACCGTAAAGAATCGCCTGCCAATGCAGGGGATGCGGGTTCCATCCCTGGGTAGGGACGATCCCCTGGAGGAGGGCATGGCAACCCACTCCAGTATTCTTGCCTGGGAAACCCAATGGACACAGGAGCCTGGCAGAGTACAGTCCATGGAGTCACAAAGAGTTGGACACAACTGAATGACTAACACCTTCAGTTTCCCTTTCCCTCACATCTAGAATTTCTACAGGTCAGTTGGGGTCCACAGTCCTGGCTATTGCTCCAGTTTGGGTGACAACCGACCCAGCTGGATCACTGCTTCTCAGGTCTGCTTCATGTTTGGCTCTAGGCTTGTGCCTGACAAGCCCCCTGCTTCTTCACGGGAGCCCAAGGCAATAGTGTAAACTCCCGGGTGGACGCTCCACCTACAGCCTGTGCACTCGCTTGAGCACACCGGGCCTTGGCCATGGCTAACATGGTGAAATCTAATGCTGTATTCTCCCCCGCTGCCCCCCAGCTGTGAGCAAGATTGAGCGCTCCCTTTGTACCTCCTCCTGCCCCTCAATAGGAGACTTTTCTTTGGACTTAGCAGTGAGCTTGGCATGCTGCTTCCCTCTGCTGGCGCTCTCCCCTTGGCTTGGGCTGGGTTCTCCAGCTAAAGGTCAGTGCCTCCAGCGTGTGGTTGTGGTGCCCTGAGTGCAGGTTAGCAGAGATTCCTAAGTGGCGGGGCCCTGAGCTGAATAAATGCATACGTGCTCATGGACCTCTGCTTGGCCAACACGCACCCTGGGGCAAATGCTCAGAAGGGAAGTTTACCTTTCTTGGTACTTTCAGCTCCAGACTGCCTTTGGGGACCCTGGAATACCAGAACCCCTTTGGACTTGAAGCCTCCTCCCTGGCTGTGGAGCTCTTCTGGCGGCGGCCAGGAATAAACGATTTCAGCGACTCGGTTGGCAATGGAAACGACTCTGGGGTCCGCGGCTGAAAGAAGACAAAACGGTGCTGACAGGCCCTTCCCAGAACTTTGTCTGGCTCATTGGTATGCACGGTTGCCCGAAATGAAAACACCGGGCCTAGAGGGAAAGGAAATGGCCTGGGGCCGAGCAGGAGTGTGCGTTTGTGGGGGTGGTGGCATTCTTCAGAAAGCCTGGGCAGTTGCCTGGCAGAGGCTGGGATGGGGGAGGGGCACACAGGAATGATTGCCACCTTGAAACAATTACCCCTCTGCACCCTCTTTTGGAAGTCTTGCAAAATTAGGGTCCCCTTGCCCCTTTGCAACACAAAAGGCAGTGCTTAGTTCTTTGCTTGAGGGAACGCTCATTACTCTTTTATTTTTATTCTTTTTTGGGGCATGCTTTATATCTTGGAGAGCTGGCCCCTATGCACTTCGGAAGGCATTCAGCAGTGTGACAAGCCTTTGGGGGCTGGTCACTGAGGAGAGAGAAATATCACTTCTCTTGGGCCGTATTCCTGACTCAAGTCCATTATCAAGGAAACACGGACTCCCCTTGCTGGTATGGTCACGTGTCATCTTCCCCGCCTCCACTCCAGCTGGGAAACATGCAGAAAATGTGGATAGATAAACAAGGATGCATAAAATCTAACCCATGACCCTCAAGAATTTACAATCTGAGAAAAGACTTATGTCAAGCGTTTGCGCGTGTAACTGGAGAATAAGGCATCTGGGGACATGAAGGTTTAAACGGCTCTGGCCCCTGAACGTCATGGCCTGTGAAGGATAAGTCGACTTGGCCCCTGGTGGAGGACAGGGTTAGGGTAGGAGGGCAGGCACTATTGCTGAGTAATTTGGGAGTAAAATTTCATTGTTAATCTGTCACTACGTTCTTAACACGTAGAAGCTTGTACAAGCTCTGCCTTTGATATGGAGCAGTCGTATCATGTAATGTTTAAGAACAACAGTATTTAATTCATAAGACTTGTTGACAGTAACAGGTTTGGGCCAGAAGGTCAGCGTGCTCAGAGGAACTCCCAGACTTTGTCAATCAGGATAGATGAGCAAGGCAAGGTGTGGGTGTCATGTGAAGAGCTGGGTGTGACCTCCTGAGGAGCTGCCAGGTGATGTCTGGTTCTCTTTTCCCAGATTCTCCCATCACCCTCCTGGGTGTTCACTGACAGGCCACTGATGCTCTGTCCACAATGCCTTCCTATTAAAAAGAAGGCATAATGGCTTCCTTAAAAAGCCACATTTATCATGGTGCTCCATTGGGTTCAAAAACAGATCAGCAGTGGATTAGAGAGAGAACTGGAGAGGTCAAGGAGTGGAGGATCAGTGCTTTTCCTTTCCGTTTAACAACAATCCTACCAAAAATACTTTTCCACTTTTAAATCACCTTACTGCAACCCAACCAGCCTCCTCGTGAATGCCAGCCACCCATGCAAGGAGGTGGCAAGAGGCTGGATTCCCAAACCGGTGGGAGCCTTCCCTTGTGTCCGTGGGAGCTGGAAAAGGAAAGCTTGCACGCCTTGCCTCTCTAACCTTGTGTGGTTGGTTGGGTGATCAGCATGTTCTTTTCCATGAAAGAGTCACACTCTGCCCACCTTGCCCTCAAAGGAGGCAGATGAAGGCCCTCATGGCTGTCCCTTTCCATCTCCCAGTCTCCACCACGTGGTCATGAGACCAGCAGAGGACACAGAGGTGGTCCCCAAGCTGACTAACCTGTGTATCTGTTTCTATGGATTGGAGGAATGCAGACAAAATATGTGCAGGAAAATCTATAAGCAAACACATTTTGAAACTCAAATGAATTAATCTGGTTAACATTCCCATTCTAGGGACTTCCCTGACAGTCCGGTGGTTAAGATTCTGTGCTTCCACCACAGGAGGTTCTGGTTCAATCCCTGGTCAGGGAACTATAAGATCCCACAGGCCTTGCAGTATGGCAAAAAAATAAAAAAGAAAAAGAAAATTTCCATTCTAATATCTTTTTTTCCCCCAAGATTTCCTTCTGGTCAGAGTTGGTCTGATCTGATAGGCAAGGAAACGTTGGATGGGGGTGGAGAGAAAATGGAAAGGCTGCCCTTCCTTTGGAGTTTATTCTGGGGGCTCATTGTGCAGTTAAGGAGAGCAGGAGAGTGGGGAAGGCATTTGGCTTGAGGTTTTTCTTTGAAAGAGAAAGGACAGGGCATTTGGGAGAGAATTCCATATAGGGAAGTCTGCTATTTCCTACCTAGTATCCCTTTTCTTTATCTTCCTTAGTAACAGACCCCTGAAATGTCAGGGGAAGCTGACAGAACTACATTTCTCAGCCTCTTTTGCAATAAGGTGTACGCACTGAGATGTAAGAAGTTGGCTACTGTTTTAAGAAAGCTTGCTAAAGGGAGCTGAATTATCTAGAAAGAAGATAACCTTTGTCCTTCTCCTTGCTTCCTCTTTCTCCCTGCTTAGAATGTAGACGTGATGGCTGGAATCTGAGCAGCCATCTTGGGGTTGAAGGTGACGTTGAGGTTGGAAGCCACTAGCTAAGGGACAACAGAAAGGAATCCTTAAAGACTGGGGAACTGGCAGATCAAGCCTGAACTGCCTAACTGTGGTTTTCTTTTATAGGAGAGAAAAATAATCTCTATGTCAGTGAAGTTACAGCAGATCACAGCTGTGGAGAAAAAAGAGACTCACAGAAAAACTGGGTTGGTGTTTCTCAAATTGGTATTGCCATTCGTTTTTCTACATCCCAAGGCCTGTCACTACTAGACCTTGGTCTTGGGACGTAATCTCATAGTTCTTAGTCCAGCCTGGTGTCTGAAATGGCAGCACAAGCTACATTGTGACCTTTAGTTAAAAGAACCCAGGGGACACCAACTACTGAGTTCTGATTTACATGTGGCAAAAGAGAAAGAGAGGGCAAGTCCCTCTTGGGTCACACCCAGCATAGAACCAGCTAACCACCCACATAATTACCTAAACAAGAAAGCAAAAAGAGAGAAAGGGGAGAGGGAGATCAACTTAAGCGAATTATTAAAGCTAAGCCTCCTTAGGAGATAACCATTTCCACTTTTGTAGGAACATCTATAGGTCTACACAGAGATCTGGAAATTGAGAAAATAAGCAAAGGTCCAATGACCCTTCAGTAATCTTGAAATACAGAACATTGTTTTCCTCAGGAAAGCCAGAAAGTTAAAGTCTGTAAAATCTTCTGTTTCCTGCAAACTTCAAAGAATGGGACAAGCAGAAAAACCTATTTATGTGCCTCTAAACTGTTCTATGTATGGATGTGAGAGTTGGACTATAAAGAAAGCTGAGCGCCAAAGAATTGATACTTTTGAACTGTGGTGCTGGAGAAGACTCTTGAGAGTCCCTTGGACTGCAAGGAGATCAAACCAGTCCATTCTGAAGGAGATCAGCCCTGGGATTTCTTTGGAAGGAATGATGCTAAAGCTGAAACTCCAGTACTTTGGCCACCTCATGCGAAGAGCTGACTCATTGGAAAAGACTCTGATGCTGGGAGGGATTGGGGGCAGGAGGAGAAGGGGACGACAGAGGATGAGATGGCTGGATGGCATCACTGACTCGATGGATGTGAGTCTGAGTAAACTCCAGGAGTTGGTGATGGACAGGGAGGCCTGGCATGCTGCGATTCATGGGGTTGCAAAGGGTCGGACAGGACTGAGCGACTGAACTGAACTGAACTGAAACTGTTCTATGGGGCTTCCCACGTGGCTCAGTGGTAAAGAATATGCCTGCCAATGCAAGCAACACAAGAGACCCGGGTACGATCCCTGGGTTGGGGAGATCCCCTGGAGTGTAGGAAATGGCAACCCACTCCAGTATCCCTGCCGAGAAAAATCCCATGGATAGAGGAGCCTGGCAGGCTACCGTCCGTGGAATCACAACAACACACACACAGGCAAGCAAGCCAAACTGTTCTGTCTGCTGTGGACCTCAGATCCCACCCCCAGCAGAAGAACCCCTGGAGGGAGGAGGATTTCCTCAGATAATCCCAACCTTAAATTCTCCTCCCTAAAATGTACAAGTCTAATGGGAAATGGAAGTTTCCTTGATCGCAGCGAGTGCTCTAAAGCTGTCACTGTGTGTGCTGATTCTCCAACAAGCCTGACAGTCACAACATTTAAAACTTGAGACATTACTGCCACCTGTTGACTAATTATTGACACAGGCCAAACAGCCCAGCAGGAGAGCAGGTTTCTTTTAAAATCTGGGCATCAGGCAGAAGATATGGTTGGAGGGGAAGATGTTTATGCCTAGGTCTGTGGATGAAGGGCAACACTGTTAAAGCCTTGCATGAAAATGTTCTGTTCAATACAATGTGTTTTGTCCCGCTGAAAGAAGATTTTGTCAAAATGCTTCTTGGTTTTTTGAGGGGCTTGAACTTTGAAATCACTTTTGTATATGGCTATCTGATCTTTCCATCCACCTTCAAGAAGCCAATTTACAGATGGAAATGCAGAGGCTCAGAGATGGGAGTTGACGTCCCTCAGGAAGGACAGCCTGAGCCGATCTGGGGATCTTCCCTTTGTATTGGTCTCTGGCACAGAGGATTAGGAATTTGGGCAGCAAGCTTAGCTATAGATGGTGGAGCCAGAAAACCAGTCCTGTCACCCACTGCCACGAAACTTTTCCTTTCTGCTCAGTCTTAAGGAAAGTAGGACAATTAGGATTGAGAATTGGGCTTCCCTGGTGGCTCAGTGGAATTGGAGAAGACTCTTGAGAGTCCCTTGGACTGCAAGGAGATCAAACCAGTCAATCCTAAAGGAAATCAACCCTGAATATTCATTGGAAACGATGTTGAAGCTGAAACTTTAATAATTTGGCCACCTGATGCAAAGAGCCAGCTTATTGGAAAAGACCTTGATGCTGGGAGAGATTGAAGGCAAAAGCAAAAGAGAGCAGCAGAGGATGAGATGATTAGATAGCATCACTGATCAGTTCAGTTCAGTTGCTCGTCATGTCTGACTCTTTGTGACCCCATGGACTGTAGCACTCCAGGCTTCCCTGTCTATAACCAACTCCCAGAGCATGTTCAAACTCATGTCCATCGAGTCGGTGATGGACATTGTCACCAACTTGATGGACATGAATTTGAGCATGCTCTGAGAGTTGGTTATAGACAGGGAAGCCTCGAGTGCTACAGTCCATGGGGTTGCAAAGAGTCAGACATGACTTAGTGACTGAACAACCAGAGTGGTAAAGAATATGCCTGCTAATGCAGGAGACACAGATTTGATCCCTGATCTGGGAAGATCCCATGTGCCGTGGAACAACTGAGCCCATGCACCACAAGTATTGAGCCTGTGCTCTAGAGCCCATGTGCTACAACTACTGAAGCTTGTGAGCCCCAGAGCCTGTGCTCTGCAACAGGAGAAATCACGGCAATGAGAAGCCTACAGACCCCAACTAGGGAGTAGCCCCTAGTCTCCAAAACTAGAGAAAAGCCTGCACAGAAATGAAGACCCAGCACAGCCAAAAATAAAAAGTAAATAAAATTAAAAAACAACAACAAAACAATTGAGTATTAATAGGTTGGGAAGCTGAGGTTCAAAGAGTTCCCTACCTCAGGGTGGGAGGAGGTGAACCCCCAGGCATACAAAGAAGGGAAAGAAGTGGCTGTGGGAGAGAAAGTGCAGCTGGTCCCCCAAAGCTTACCTTTGTGCTCTAAGCGCTGGTCCATGCTGGAGCGGGACCTTGGCCATTTCGGACTCCGAGGACGGGCCTGAGGTACCCCCAACCTTTGTGCCTGGGCACAGATTTCTGGAGGCGAGCTCTGTGAGTCTTCCTCCTTCTCTGCTACCCCGAAGAGGGTCCTCCAGGATGATTTTTTCTTGGTGAGGTTTATGGCCTTCTCGCTGGACTGAGAATGTCTGCAGGGCCACGGCCCCTGCGTCCATGCCTCACTCACTGGCCAGCGCTCTGGCCCTTTCTGGGACAGACTCCTTGTTCTCAGGTGCTTCGGTGAGAGGATGGCAGAGGTGTTCTGGAAGACGTGGTGTTTGACATAGAACTCCAGGATTTTGAACTCCAAGCTGTCTGAGTCCTCATCATCCAGGGGGATCTCTTCCAGGTCACAGGGGCTGGCAGTGCACATGGTGGGGCTGCAATGACAAAATCACACGTGTCCTTCCACCTGGGAGCTACCTACTCTTGGTAGGAAAGGGGAGACGGGGTGAAAGTCAGTAAGCATTTACTGAGCACCTATTCTCTTTGTGGTGTCGGAGAAGACTCTTGAGAGTCCTTTGGACTGCAAGGAGATCAAACTAGTAAATCCTAAAGAAAATCAACCCTGAATATTCACTGGAAGGACTGATGCTGAAACTGAAGCTCCAATACTTTGGCCACCTGATTCGAAGAGCTTGACTGACTGGAAAACACCCTGATGCTGGGAAAGATTGAGGGCAGGAGGAGAAGGGGGTGACAGACAATGAGATGGTTGGATGGCACCACTGACTTGATGGACATGAGTTTGAGCAAGCTCAGGCAGATGGTGAAGGACGGGGAAGCCTGGCTTTCTGCAGTCCATGGAGTCACAAAGAGTCGGACACGACTGAGCGACTGAACAAATTCTCTTTGTGCTGGGAGGCAGCAGGTAGCCAGAGATGGAAAAGCCAGGGTTCTTTCTGCAAGTTCAGATTTGCAGAGATGAGGAGATGTGTACATAGATAACTCCAGACCGAGAGAGTGAGCTAGGAGCTTGAACAAAGATACTGGAGCAAACATAGGAGGTGGGGGAAGAACAGAGAGCTGCAAATAGAGGCAAGTGCAGGCTCCTTGTGACTGGATTCTGGAGCTTAGAACAATCTGGGCACAGAGCAGACCATAGGTGAATTTAGGTTGTTTCCCTGGGCCCTGCAACCGGACCCTCAGACCTGGCCCCACCCACCAGTAAGTGGGCACTAGCTCCAGGATGTGATTTCACCCACCAATGGGAAGGCAACAGTCCCAGGGACTCCTGAACCCTAACTCAATCCTCTAGTTAACTCATCAGTAACCATGGGTCTCCCTGGGGTTCGAGAGTCAGACACCTTGTGACCTGACCCTGCCAACCAGCTGCTGGCAGCCTTAGCACAAGGTAGGGCCTGACATCCAACTGGGTCGGGGGCCAACCAAGCCTACCAGACTGCCCATGGTAGCCAGCCCACCATAGCAGAAGGGCACATGCAACCACACAGGGAGCACCCTTGGAGCACTTGGTGATGAGAAGGGAGTGAATTCTGGGATGCAGAGAACTTTTCCTTCAAAAAAGCCACTTCTCTAAGATCAGGAAATGTAACCAACCTACTGGCTACATGGAAATAAGAACAAGTTAGGCAAAATGATGCAACAGAGGAACATGTTTCAAACAAAGGAATGAGATAAAGCCTCAGGAGAAGGACTGAGTGATGTGGAGATAGGCAATCTACTCAAGAAAGAGTTCAGGGTAGGGATCATAAAGATGATGCAAGAAGTGGGGAGGAGAATGAATGGAGAGTGAGAAGTTAGAGGCTTTTAACAAAGAGTGAGAAAATAAAAAAACAACCAGAGATGAAGAATACAAAACTGAAATGAAAAATACACTGGAAGGAGCTGGCAGTAGACCAGATGATACAGAGGAATAGATTAGTGAGCTGGAAGACAGACTAGTGGCAATCATTAATGCTGAACAGAAAAAAAAAGAATGGAAAGAAATAAGAGCTTAAGAGATCTCTGGGACAGCATAAAGCACACAAATATTTGCATTTTAGGGATCCAGAAGGAGAAGAGAGTGAGAAAGGGGCTGAGAACATAGTTGAAGGCATAATACCTGAAAACTTCCCTACCCAAAACAAACAACCCAATTAAAAAATGGGGAGAAGACCTGAAGAGACAGTTTTTCAAAGAAGAAATACAGATGGCCAATGGGTACAGGAAAAGAGACAACATTGTTAATAATCATAGTTGCCTACATTCATATCTTATTAATTATTGAAAATAACAGCTAATTCTATTATTACTTTTGCATCTAGTAGCGGAATTGTTCTATAAAGAAGAATTTTAATCAGTTGTTTGGTTACTTCTTTATTCAAGTATTTTCTATCATAGTTATACTTTGTTATTAATTTCTAACTTGGGCTTCCCTGGTGGCTCAGATGGTTAAGAATCTGCCTGCAATGCTGGAGACCCAGGTTTGATCCCTGGGCTGGGAAGATCCCCTGGAGAAGGAAATGGCAACCCACTCTAATGGTGAGAAAGTATGACCTGTATGCGATGCAGTTTTTGAACTCTGTTGAATGTTGCTTGATGGTCTATTGTATGGTCAGTTCTCAAAAACACTTCATGTATGCTTGATCAGAATATGTGTGCTCCAGTTGTTAGGTACATTGCTAAATGTGATCATAAAATAAAACTTATTAGTTATATAAAAAGTATCATTAATCATCAGAGAAACGCAAATCAAAACCACAATGAGATATGACCTTTCACCTGTCAGAGTGGCTCTCACCAAAAAGTCTACAAATAGCAAACATTGACAAGGATATCAAGAAAAGAGAACTCCCATACACCGCTGGTGAGAATGTAAATTGGTGTGTCCACTACAGAAAACAGTATGGCTGTTTCTCAAAAATATACAAGTACCATATGACCCAGCAATCTCATTTCTGTGTACCTATCCAAAAAAACCCACAAACACTAATTCAAAAAGACACACGCGGCACAATGTTCATAGCAACAATATTTACAATTGTCAATATATGTAACAACCTAAGTGTCCATCAACAGATGAATGGGTAAAAAGATGTGGTATGTATGTGTACACACCCACTCCACACAGTGAGATACTATTACATAAGCTATCAAAAAGAATGAAATTTGCAACAGCATGGAGAGTAAGTGAAATAAGCCAGACAGAGAAAGACAAATACTGTATGATATCATTTATATGTAGACTCTTAAAAAGTGCAACAAACTAATACATATAACAGTAAAGGAACAGATTCACAAGTACAGAGAAGAAACTAGTGGTTACCAGTTGGGAAGGGAAAAGGTGAAGGGGTAAGAGACCGGTAGGGGACTAAGAGGTACAGACTGTTGGGTATAAAAAAATAAGCTACAAGGATACATTGTACAGCACAGGGAAAGTAGCCAATACTTTATAATAACTGTAAATAGAGTATAACCTTTAAAAATTGTGAATAATTGTTATACATCTGAAGCTTATATAATATTGTACATCAACTATACCTTAATAAAAAATTGTTTCTAAACCTATAAAACATGGGTATGTGGACAGAAAAAAAAACTGGCACATGTGAATCACTTAAAATAGTGCATAAAAGTGAAAGTGTTAGTCGCTCAGTGGGGTCCAGCTCCTTGTGACCCCATGGACTACAGCCCACCAGGGTCCTCTGTCCACTGAATTCTCCAGGCAAGAATACTGGAGTGGGTAGCCATTCCCTTCTCCAGGGGATCTTCCCAACCCAGGGATTGAACCCAGATCTCCTGCACTGCAAGGCAGATTCTTTACTGTCTGAGACAACAGGGAAGCCTATATATGACTATAGGAAACTATATATATATATAGTGTGTGTGTGTGTGTATGTGTGTAAAGCATACATACCATACGCTATGAAGCCTGGAACTTGGCTGGCTTTCCCAGCACCTAACATAATGCCTGATACATGGTAACTTCTTGATAAATATTTGAAGAATGAAAGAAAAATGATACAGTGCTGCCAGATAAAATATGAGACATCTAGGAGAAGGCGATGGCACCCCACTCCAGTACTCTTGCCTGGAAAATCCCATGGATGGAGGAGCCTGGTAGGCTGCAGTCCACGGGGTTGCTAAGAGTCAGACACGACTGAACGACTTCACTTTCACTTTTCACTTTCATGCATTGGAGAAGGAAATGGCAACCCATTCCAGTGTTCTTGCCTGGAGAATCCCAGGGACGGCGGAGTCTGGTGGGCTGCCGTCTATGAGGTCGCACAGAGTCGGACACGACTGAAGCGACTTAGCAGCAGCAGTCAAATCTGAATGTCAGGTAAACAACAAATAATTTTTTAGTAGTCCCAAATATTGTGTGGAAAATACTTACACTAACCATGTCTGCTGTTTATCAGAAATTCATACCTAACAGGGCCTCTTGTATTTTTGTGCAAATCTGGCAATTCTGTGATTAACAAGTGCTGTTTATAAAAATTGAGATCTGAGATTGTTGGAAGCAGGTAAAGTGGACCCAGGTGGAGACTGAGCGACCTGAGTCTCACCAGAGAAAGAGTGGTTAAAAAGTGAGAGGAGAGCGTGACCTATGGTTCCAGATGCGGGGAAGTGACTCGGTGTAGAAGGGGCTGGAGGGCAGCGCTGGAAGGCCCCAGGAGAGCATATATGTGGGTTTTAATTTGGACCTTCCTTTTGAGTTGGGCAGCTCTGGATGCCTTAGGCAGGACATACACCTGGGTCCTCTAGGAAGCAAGGCCTTAAATTTGCAGCCAGCATACTATGCTCGGGAGAAACCAGGTAAATTAAACAAAAAACCAAACCCAAACCTTTCTCAAGTACTGTGAAGACTTCAACATTGTGTGTGGGTGTGGGTGTGGGTGTGGGGGTGTGTGTGTGTGTGTGTGTGTGGAGTAGCGTTGCTGTTGGAGAGAGAAAGGGCCCGACTTCTTTGAGAAACCAGAGTTTGCTAACTATTGATTCAGGAGCAACATCTGAAAAGAGGGGAAAACCTGAGGTCAAGGTGGAGAACACAGCCCTTCCACTTGGTGAAAGAAGAGGATTTTGTGGTTTTCCAGGTTAGAAAGCATTTGAGTGCTTGGCCCAACCTAGAGGCCAGGCCAAGGGCCAGAGAAGCAGAGGGCCCAGCAGCCCCCAGGAGTGGAGGGTAGTCAGGCTGGGCAATTGCCTGCAGCTGTGTCGAAGTATCAGCTAAAACACGTTGGATGCGCTTAACAAGCATAGGGTATTTTTCCTATTAATCTGCGTTGGGAATGAAGGGAGAGCTGTTAAATGGATAGTGAAGTCTTATTTTAAAGCAAAGGATTGAGTTTCTTTATCACAAATTGCAGCCCTTCTGCTCTTTGCTGTTCCTATTTAAAGTCAAGCTTCTCCTAATGGAAACGTACAGATGAGTTTTATACATAACACTGATGGAAATGAAGCCCTGGGTGGGGCCCCAGAATGTAAGTTCAGAGCCTGGAGTGGAAATTATGAATAGCTCCAGAATAACAAGCTCTCTGTGAGGCTTGTTATGATTCAGTGACTCAGTGGCCCTACCCTTTTGACCCAGTCTTCCTTATATACCCTCTTCCTTATCTACAGCAAACTCTGGCAGACCTACTCCCCAAAGCTAGGTTACACGGCATCTTTTCCTGGTCTCTCTTCTTTCTTGGAGACTTGCTTCTCCTCCCCTCCATCCCCCACAACCCCCAAAGTGGTCGAAGTCCTCCGGGTCCCCAGTGGTGGCTCGTCCCCTGGGAGCACCGCAGAGCTGCAGCTGACCTCCAGGATCACAGGATACACTGTAGGGATTTTTCTAGCTCTGGATTTGTTGGTCAAGCTTAGATTTTGCTTCTCTTCCTGTCGCAGGTCGTGGAGCAAACAGCCTTCACGCGTGCTCCGTGATTCCTGTGCACAGAGGCTGTGACCCAGAAAGCTGGACAGAACTCTGCCCTGGCCTTTCCCGGGTGTGAGGGGCATGGAACACCCTTTGGCCCAACAGACTCAGCCGCAGAGCTGGCTTCATCACTCTGGACACACAGGCAAGGCCTGAGTGTAAGACGGGGGCGGTGGGGGAGGGGAGGACACTCATCCCAGAGGGACCTACGCAGACCAGCTGATGAGCTGGGTTTTGTCTGGTTGTCTCACGCCTCTCCTTTCGCACTCTCTGCCCTCTCACAGGCCTCCCCTCCGCTTTCTTCCCTGAACGTCAGACCTTCTGGGATCCTTATCTCTCCCCCACTTGTCATTTCTGAGTAGGACACGGTCTTTAATCCTAAGGGTGAAATGAGGTAAAATGTCTTACCGTCCTACAATAGAAGCTAAACTGAGAGAACCTCAGGTCTCATGAATTAAACACAGACTCAGGCTCTGATTATAGAACAGAGCGGGCAGGGAACTCAGGAGGGAGTCTTTCAAAGGGGAGGGGGAATTCCCATTTCACCTGAGCCGGGTGCTGAAGGAAGGCTCTAAGAGGAGTAGATCTTGTGCCCAGAGATGCTCTGGGCTCAAAGCCAGGGACTCCTGTCCTCAGCCCATTTGTGCCCTGGAGGAGGGACCTAGTATTTCCATGGGCTTCTGTCATGCTGTCACATCCTCAGTGAGACAGGTCTGCATACTATTAAAAACGATTCAGCCAGTTATATTTTCTTAACTTCCCCAGCCATTCTGGAGCAAAGGAGAAATGAAAGGGAAACCTAAATGTCTCTCTTTGCCTTTCCTGAAACCCCCTAATAAACTGTACACTTAGCTTTTAGTTTTAGATTCTTACTTTTGCTTCCTGAGACTTACAGGATCAGAACTCCTAAACAAACGAAGTAAGCATTAGGTTTACCAGCCCCCAGTTAGAGCGCCTAATGAACACATCCAGGACTGTAGTCCCCCCCCCCGCCTCCCCCATGTCCTTCTGGGAAGGCTGAATCTCTCCTGGTGTTACCTGGTCTTCAAGCTGTCAGTGGTTGCTCCTGCTTCGAGTCAGGTGGCTGTAAGGATATTTCTATACCCGAGTCTCTCTCCACGAAACTTAAGAGGAAACTGTGGCCTAGTCTTCTTGGCTCCTGATTTCAGAAGGCCCTTGTGACCTAAGACGCCACCGGAGTGTAGCGTGTTCAGGTTGGGACTGAGGCTGGAGGGAGGGTTAGGAAGGGAGTCACTTCCTTGTTAAGCCCTGCCCACAGCTATTTAACTGAAGGAGGGACTGACCTTTGCCCAAGTAATTTGACTCTAGGAGTTCTGCATCTTCATTAAGGACTCTCACTGCCCTTTAGGACGGGGACAATTATGTGGATGCCCTCCCCCCATAGAACTTTACTTTTCCTTTGATCAGTTTCAATCAAGTTGAATCAACTGTGTGGGTGCTCACTTGTGTCCATCTCTTTACTACTCCATGGACTGTAGCCCGCCAGGACTCCTTGTCCATGGAATTCTCCAGGCAAGAATCCTGGAGTGGGTTGCCATTTCCTCTTCCAGGGGATCTTCCCGACCCAGGGGTTGAACCCGAGTTTCTTGAGTCTCCTGCATTGGCAGGCCGTTCGTTACCAACTACGCCACCTGGGAAGCCTTCATCAGTTAAGCAAATGTTTACTGATCACCTCTGTGGCAGATATGGTCACATGTGTTTATTCTTCACGGCAAGAAGGAGGTGTTAGGGTTACCATTTTATATACTAGGAAACTGAGGCTCAGAGAGCTAAGGTATCTTGCTGGTGGTCCCCCATCAGCTGAGTTGAAATCCAAAGCTAGGTCTTTTTGGCTTTACACCATAGCATAGATTGTATTCAAATAGGACCACTGCAAACACTTCCAAAATGGAATCCAACACCAGCCATAGTGAAAGCCACAAACGCTGATAAAGGCCACGTGCCACAGTTTAGGGATAGAATTTCCTATGTAAAAGAAAAAAGAAACATATGATTTTGTGCTCTATCCAGATTCTTGACTGAAATCCATGAGCACTGCCTAGTCAAAATGTAAAGATGAAGGAAGCGTGCACAGTTATGGGAAAGTCCTTTGGTGATTTGAAGTGAATTTTAACCAGCAAACTCATATTATTGTCCATAATGTATACCAGTCTAGTCAACTTGAGAGATGTTAAAGAAATATTGACTTTTTTTTTTTTTTAAATAACTTGGTCTTTTTTTGGGGAAGAAAAGATATATTCATTCAAAATAATTTAAGAATCAACAAATGCTTGTAATCAATAAGTAAATCACATAGTAGGGATGACAGTTGTTATTGGAGTTCAGAGCTACATAACTTAAGGACACTGGTGACAGAAACCGTTTAGAGGTCTTACGAGGTAAGTATGAACACAAGGAAGTATGAACACCGGGAGTCAGGCTCACTGAAGACAGAGAATGTTCATTAATCATTCAGCTTTGTGGCTCCCACCTCCAACACACTAGCACAAAGTAGATGGGGCTCAATACATGTTATATATTAATAGACGAAGCAACAGAGAAGGCAATGGCACCCCACTCTAGTACTCCTGCCTGGAAAATCCCATGGATGGAGGAGCCTGTTAGGCTGCAGTCCATGGGGTCGCTAAGAGTCGGACACGACTGAGGGACTTCACTTTCACTTTTCACTTTCCTGCATTGGAGAAGGAAATGGCAACCCACTCCAGCGTTCTTGCCTGGAGAATCCCAGGGATGGGGGAGCCTGGTGGCTGCTGTCTATGGGGTCACACAGAGTCGGACACGACTGAAGTGACTTAGCAGTAGCAGCAGCAGACGAAGCAAAACCTACTCTCTTCTGATTCTAAAAATACACATTAGAGTGTGAGGCTCAAGAGGGAGAGGATATATGTATAATTATAGCTGATTGATGTTGTATGACGGAAACCAACACAACACTGTAAAAATTTAAAAAATGCACATTTGTTGTAGAAAACTTGTAGAACAAAAAATAGCATACCTAAAATAAAGACCACCATGATCCAGTCATCCAGTGATACATAATTAAAAACTTGGTGTAATTCCTTCCTTCTGGGACAGTATCACTTTGCTGCCCTTGAGGTGTCTGTGTGGCCCACTGCCCGTTCTCTGCATGCTGCCCTCAGTCATGCATCTACCAGGATGCTCCCCTGCAGTCACATGGACCAAGTGACCCCTGCCCCTTGTTAAGAAGGAAACAACAGACCCCAAATGGAGTCACTTGTGTTGGGTCCATGGCAGCAGACCAGGACTTGATGCCTAAGCTGATTATAATTTCAGCCTTCCGAGGAATGTGATTCCAGCCACACTGGAATTTCCTGGTCGGTCCTGGGAAATTTGCAGATAGACCCTTCTGTTCCCCTCAGGAGTGAGGCCTCGCCTAAAACAATACATCTTTGCTGATAATTCCCTTTTGTCTGCTCCCTTGCTGCCTTTTGAAAACCTTTCCTTTTCTGCAGCTCAGTAGAGTTCCTCTTTACTTGCTAGATGGGATCCTGCCTGGTTCGTGAATCATCCAATAAAGCCAATTAGAGCCTTAACCGTTGACTTGTTATTTAACAGATGTGACGGCAGCAGAGGGATGAAGGAGACTCCTGATGGCCTCACGGACAATGAAAAACACTGATGAGGTACCTGTGAGACCCTTTTTGAGCTCACTGTCTTTCTGAGGGCTGTGGGTAATTTCCCTCTTGGTTCTTTTTTTTTTTTTTTAAGTCTTTATTGAATTTGTTACAGCATTGCTTCTGCTGTTTATGTTCTGATTTTGGGGGCTCTGAAGCATGTGGGATTTTAGTTCCCAGACCAGAGATTGAACCGGCACCCCCTGCATTGTGAGGTAAAGTCTTGACCACTGAACCGATAGAGAAGTCCCATCCCTCTCTCTTTGCATCCAGCTCCTGATCTGTTTGGCATACGGAGGAGGTCAGCTTCTGCTGGTGAGTGGTTCTACCCCCAGCCAACTGAGTTAAGCCGCTAGCCTTTCAGACAATTTGCAGGTTTTAAGTGGAAAAACCCCAACCCTTGATTCTGTCCATGTAGAGCCCCCAGGCTGCAGTTTCACATGTTACATCCCCATTGTTGGTTCAGTCTTTTTGACTGGTCAAGGTTCTGTGGAAATTGTTGTAGTTCACAGGCCTTCTCTAGGCCAGGTCACAGTGGCATCTCTTGGGCACTGCTGGTATGTCAAAGTGCACATGTTTGTCTTGTTTTATGTAAATGCTATTGCTAGCGGGGGTCTCAGAGGCCAAAAAGCTGCAATAATTGGTGGGCACAAGTGAACCATTGCTGCCTAAATAAAAAACTCCAGTGTTGAGACAAGTTGGTCTTGGAATAGGTTAGACCTACAGGTTACCTGCCAACCTCAGGGAAACTTCTGTGCAACGAGGGACACTGTAGAACACATAAAGTACCCAACACAGCTTCGAACCCTTTTAGGTTTTCCTTTGGCTCCAAGTAACCCAAACACTGGGAGAAGGTGATGGCACCACACTCCAGTACTTTTGCCTGGAAAATCCCATGGACGGAGGAGCCTGGTAGGCTGCAGTCCATGGAGTCACTAAGAGTCGGACACGACTGAGCGACTTCACTTTCACTTTTCACTTGCATGCACTGGAGAAGGAAATGGCAACCCACTCCAGTGTTCTTGCCTGGAGAATCCCAGGGACGGGGGAGCCTGGTGGGCTGCTGTCTATGGGGTCGCACAGAGTCGGACACAACTGAAGCAACTTAGCAGCAGCAGCAGCAACCCAAACACTTAGCTCACAGAATCCTTAAATTCTTTTTTTTTTTTTTTAAACTTTTTACCTTGTATTGGAGTATAGCAGATTAACAATGTTGGGATAGTTTCAGGTGGACAGTGAAGGGACTCACCCATACATATACAAGTATCCATTCTCCCCTAAACTCCCCTCTCATCCAGGCTACCATGTAACATTGAGTGGAATTCCCTGTGCTATACAGTAGGTCCTTGTTGGTTATCCATTTTAAACATAGCAGTGTGTACATCGGAGAAGGCAATGGCACCCCACTCCATTACTCTTGCCTGGAAAATCCGATGGATGGAGGAGCCTGGTAGGCTGCAGTCCATGGGGTTGCTAAGAGTCGGACATGACTGAGCGACTTCACTTTAACTTTTCACTTTCATGCATTGGAGAAGGAAATGGCAACCCACTCCATTGTTCTTGCCTGGAGAATCCCAGGGATGGGGGAGCCTGGTGGGCTGCCGTCTATGGGGTAGCACAGAGTCGGACACGACTGAGTGATTTAGCAGCAGCAGCGTGTACATGTCCCTCCCAAACTCCCTAACTGTCCCTTCCCACGCCCCCACCCCAAACTCATTCTCTAAAGGAGTCTTTCCGTTGGATTCTTAAATTCTAGAGTCAAGTTTGCCATCTTCTTAGTTCAGTTGTTCAGTTGTGTCCGACTCTTTGTGACCCCATGGACTGCAGCACGCCAGGCTTCCCTGTCCATCACCAACTCCTGGAGCTTGCTCAGACTCATGTCCATTGAGTTGGCGATGCCATCCAACCATCTCATCCTCTGTCATCCCCTTCTCCTCCCACCTTCAATCTTTCCCAACATCAGGATCTTTTCAAATGAGTCAGTTCTTTGCATCAGGTGGCCAAAGTACTGGAGTTTAAGCTTCAACATCAGTCATTCCAATGAACACTCAGGACTGATCTCCTGGACTGGTTGGATCTCCTTGCAGTCCAAGGAACTCTCAAGAATCTTCTCCAACATCACAGTTCAAAAGCATCAATTCTTCGGCGCTCAGCTTTCTTTATAGTCCAACTCTCACATCCATACAGGACTACTGGAAAATCCACAGCCTTGACTATATGGACCTTTGTTGGCAAAGTAATGTCTCTGCTTTTTAATATGCTGTCTAGGTTGGTCATAACTTCCTTTCCAAGGAGTAAGCGTCTTTTAATTTCATGGCTTCAGCCACCATCTGCAGTGATTTTAGAGCCCCCTAAAATAAAGTCTGCCAAATTGGTCTACAGAGCTGCTCTGAAGCTTCAAAATAACTTCATTAAAAAGCTTGTTATGGAAGGCTAGGGAAAAGTGAACTACACAGGAGATAAGAGGTACCACCTGTTTCTCCCCACTGTCCTTCCTCATGTGAAAACCCACATTTTCCTGATTCTCTGAACTGCCTTTCCATTGGCGAGACTGTTAAACAGTTACCTGGTAAAATCTCCCAAGATCCAGGTGAACAATACCTAAGAACTATACCTCCTTGGGTATTGTTCATTCCTTGGTCAAAGACAAAATGAAGGGCCATAATTAAAGAATTTCCTCAATTCAGGGAGGGTCCTCATATTTTTTTTATTTTAAGAGTTCAGAATCCTTATTGGGGTTTGTTACTGCAGGCTTATTCCCTGGTGGCTCAGAGGTTAAAGCGTCTGCCTGCAGTGCAGGAGACGAGCGTTCGATCCCTGGGTCGGCAAGATCCCCTGGAGAAGAAAATGGCAACCCACTCCAGTGTTCTTGCCTGGAGAATCCCATGGACGGAGGAGCCTGGCGGGCTACAGTCCACAGGGTTGCAAAGAGTTGGACACGACTGAGCGACTTCACTTCACTTCACTGCACTGCAGGCTGCCAGTTCCTTATCAGCTTGTACCGTATGTCAGTAGGATTTGGAAAGCCTCAAGATGGATGAAGGAAGCAGAAGGCATAATCCCAAGGATAATGGAGATCCTCTCCAGCATGGTCTTTTTTTTTTTTTTTCTTAATATGAGCAGCTTATTTATTTATTTGGCTGTGCCAGGTCTTAGCTGCAACATGCAGAATCTTCCAGCATTTGAAGTTGCAACATTTGAACTCTTATTTGTCACATGTGGGATCTGGTTCCCTGACTAGATTTTTGTTCCTGGATTTTTGTTTGTTGGGAGTTTTGTTTTTTTTTACTGATTCAATTTCTTTACTAGTAATTATTCTATTCAGATTTTCTATTCATGATTCAATATTGATAGGATGTATGTTTCTAGGAAATGTATCTATTTCTTCTAGGTTATGGAGAAGTCAATGGCACCCCACTCCAGTACTCTTGCCTGGAAAATCCCATGGATGGAGGAGCCTGGTAGGCTGCAGTCCATGGGTTGCTAAAAGTTGGACATGACTGAACGACTTCACTTTCACTTTTCCTTTCATGCATTGGAGATGGAAATGGCAACCCACTCCAGTGTTCTTGCCTGGAGAATCCCAGGGATGGGGGAGCCTGGTGGGCTGCTGTCTATGGGGTCTCGCAGAGTCGGACACAACTGAAGCGACTTAGCAGCAGCAGCTTCTAGTTATCTAATCTGTTGGCATATAATTGTTTATAGTAGTTTCTTATGATTCTTAGTATTTCTGCGTTTTCACTTGTAACATTTCCTCTTTGATTTCTGGTTTTATTTATTTGATAGTAACGCAAATACTTCTTTTCATAAAATGCAAATTGTCTCTTTTGGAATGCAACTGTTTATCATTGTGGGGAAAAACCAGTCCATGGGTACGGACTGGTTTTTCCAGTTTTGTCTCTATTTGTAAAATCAAGTGTGCAGTAGTGTGAGTTCTCCTTTGAATTGGTTGTAACATTTTAATTGGTTCTATTATTAATTAATGAGTTAAGTAAAATATTTGACACATGTTCTGAGAGTTGACTAAGATTCTAGCCTTAATCAAATTCTGAGCCTTTCTTGACTAGTCCTTTAAAGATGTGAACACAACACTAACAGCTCATAGCTACATCCTTAGGATGACCCAACCCAACCCCCACATCACCCCACCCCCCACCTTCAAGTGCCTACCTGAGAACATAATCTGCTCTTTGTTCCAACCAACACCTAAATGTAGGGTCCCTGTTCCCCAGTGTCTGTAGGAGGAGAGAAGCCTAACATGCCGACCAGCCTCCCCTTCCTGTTTTCTGTAATGTACCACTCCTGTGACTCTCCCGAGTCCCCACTCTGTCCCTATTCCCTCATTCTCCCTTCAAAACGCACAAATCCAAATTCAGCTCACTTTGGCTTCTTTACTGCTGTAGTCTATGACTGATTAAAGTCTGTCCTGACCACATTTACTGGGTTTGTTTTTGCCAGAGTCATGCTTTTATCTTTAAAGAAATTATCTACTAACACTGATTAAATTACTCAAAATCTCTGGACCTTCATGTTCCCTTCAGGCTATTCTTTGATGGTCTGCTTAACTGACTGAGAGACAGGTGGGTAGAAATCTCAAGATTCTGTTAGGGGCTGTGTTTTAATCAATGCCTTAGTTATTGATACATTTGCAGATAATATAGGTATAGTATAGCATAGCAGTAAAAGGCTGAGGCTCCAAAGGTGGTTTGCAGTTGAATACTGATCCCATCTCTTACTAAATGAAGGGTAGGGGAGAGTGTTCTGAAGAAGGAAGTAAAAGAAAGACGCTTGAAGTTGAGGCTGAAAGGAAGTTCTTGGGCTTAAAAATTACATGTATGAAAGAAGTCTGGAGGAGATATTAAAGAAGACTTATTCTGTCTCTTGTGTCACTGTTGTGATCAGGACTGTCGTGATAGGTTACAGGGGCTACCTCAATGGGGCTTTGCATAGGGAAGAGAGACTTGGCTTAGCTGTGAATACAGTAAGGAAAAGTGGGAATTCATAGCCAAGGAGCTGAATCGGGGTTGGGGGAAGATGGTACCAGTGGATGAAAAATTACTAAGGAAGAATCAGGAGTAAGGGGAGATTTTGGCTAAAATGACCTGATAGGATTCTTGGTGAAGGCAAGCCAGGGTAACCAGATGTTACCTGAGGAATGATCGAGGATGAAGAACTTAATCAGATATCAAGGGTGGGAGATTCTGGCTAAACTAACTTAGCAGGATTCTTGCCAAAACTGGGCTCTTGGATAATGTGCCCAATGATGGGACCTAGCTGGGCTCAGAGGAACCTGACTAAAGTTTGTTCAGGGACAGTCTTTGACAAGGACTGTGACAAAAAGCAAAGATAGGTCTGGAGTTAAGTGTCAGACTGAGCCGAGGTTCTTGAAAATGTAAATGACGAAACAAGGGGGTTTTCAGATTCAGTTACAACAACAGAAGGCAGAAGGAAAACAGAACCACTCTGATTCAATTTGACTCATCTTCTGTACCAAGAAAAGCAGTCTCACTTGGGAATGACAGAGAGAAGTTGGAACTTTAGATGACAGAGATGTGTTGAGTATCTTTAAGTAGATCTCAGGCCCACAGTAGGAAGACCCAGAACCACCATTTGTAACAGAGAAGAACAGATCTGACTCCATATTGCATCTGTTTCTTTAGCTCTAACCCCTGTGTGGTTTTCCCGTGCTTGGTCATGCTGGCTCTGAATCTTTCCTAAAAGTATGTTCTCTCTAGCCTGAAATATACAGGATAGCATATTCTCAGGTCTCTGACCTTTAAAGAGGTAGCATTTTCCCATTCATATAGAGATAAAAAGTTGCAGAACAGAGAATAACATTTGTCCTGTTGGAGGTTTATAGGAACATTGTGATCAAACCTATGCAGACAGCTGCAAGAACAAAGGATTCCTGCACCAAGAAGCTTGTAACAAGCAGCCACAGTTCTCTCCCGTTTTAGTATAGAAGAAGGCAGTAAAATGGTTCTTTGGAACACTTGTCCATCATCTTCTCTGTCTGCTGGATTTCCAAAGAAAATTACTATTCCTTTCCACAAACCTCATCTCTCAATTTATTGACTTGTCATTTTGATAGGGACAGAGTGAAGGGACAAAGTAGGTGATTAAATAGTTAACCCCACTAGGGGATTGTATCAATAACTGGAAAAAATATGGGAGACTCCCTGTAAGTTAATGATTGCTCAAGAAAGAAGATTTACTTAACCACAAAACCAAGCAGGCTTGCTTAGCAAAAAAAAAAAAAAAAAAAATGCAACAGAAGCATGAGACATGCCCCCCCACAATAAAGTGATGGTGACATGAGACCCGTATTCTGCCCATTGAGCTCAGTAAGTTAATAATCCCTAGGACATGCTCTCTGCACACATAAAAGACTATAATTGGTGGACCTAGCCTGACCATGTAGGGACAAGAAAACTCCCCTGCCAGACCTGAAGGAGGAAGTGATGATGGAAGCATGACATCCACTCAAGAAAGACAAAGAAGTTCTTCTCCCCCTCCCCACTTTTCCTTTGATTATAAAGCCCAGTAAGTTCTCAGGGTGGGGTGCCCCCTCGCCTGCCTGCTTTTAAGCCTCACAAGTGTCCTGTTCTAATAAATCTCTTCTTATCTATCTCTTTGCTCTCGATGGATTCTTCTCTGTGCTGAGACATGAAGGACTATGGTACTGGAGTTCTTTGGAGCCCCTGAAACAACACCCAAATGGTTTTAGTTTGGCAAGCAGTACGAGCTTGGACTCAGTAACACTGTTGGATGATGCTTGGTGACTGGGGATAACTTGCATGGTTGTCAGGCCTTGGCAGCCTTGCAAAACCTCACACAGATGTTAATCCTCCACAAAATCCTCTACTGAATTATCAGGCAGACGATTTATGAACCTTTAGAGGAGGGAGTTCCACGTGTTCACTGTGAGTTGGTTGGGACAGTTTAATCCCATCTCCCCAGATCAGTGGGGTGCTTTTGATGAAGTGAACATTGACTTCAGCAAGGTTTTTGATAAAAATCTCATGAGATCAATGTGAACAAATTGGAAAATGGCAATTTAGATGATGCTGTAATTGCAAAACTTTTCAGCTGGTTTTTCCTTTATACTCAAAGTGTGTGTTGATGGAATGAAGCACTGGATTCTCTGGACTGTTTACTTCTCCATCTCCTTAATTTGTTGTGTGAGCGTGGGCAAATCGCTCAGCTTCCCTGGTTCTCAGTATTATATAAAAAATGCTTCAATCTCTAGTTGTTTATAACTCCATGAGAAATTGGTTCACGTATGCCTGGAGGGATGTAATTTATTTCTGAGTTCTGTCCTTGATTCTGTTTGACATTTTTCATGATTGACTTATCTAATGGCAAGTACACGGTTGATACAAAGAGCTGAGGGAACACATGGATGAATAAGAGTTCAAGCCCCAGGGTCAGACAGTCCTGGAATATGAACCTTGGGTCCGTCACTTCCTAATTGGATCTTGAGCAGATTTCTTAACTTCACTAGCCTTGATTTTCTATTTACTTGAATAATAACAAAAATAGTAACAATAATAATAGATTCCATGTAAAGATTAAATAACTACATAAGATACTACATGAAAAAACACTTATCAAGGTGCCTGGCCCAAAGACAGTTCTCCAGTAACTGTTAGCTCTTATTGTTACATTATCCCTAAATTGGGAGAATTTATATTGGATAACATAGTATGTTTTAAAAATTACTGTAGGGCCAAGCTATGAGCCTAGAGTTAGAATGTAGTCCGGCTTACTAAAGCCTAAAGCCCAATGTTTAGGATTAACTACTCAACTGCATGTGAACAGAATGAGACTGACCTGGCTTTAGAGCAGTTCATATCAAAATCATTTTAGGGATTTTGGGCAACTGCCCGATGAATGTGAATCATCAGCATGGTATGGCTTCCAAAAAAGTCAGTGTTGTCTTAGGCTGAATTAATGGGGGTGCAGAGAAGCTTATGGTGCCATTTATACTCTCCTCTTGGGGAGGCAGAACACGCCTACAGAGCTGGGGTCATTTCCGCCCTTGTGTTTTTTATTGAGGAAGTAAAGCAGGAGGCTAGACAGCAGCAGTTCAAATCCCAGCTCTACCATGAGACTAGCTTTATGACCTTGATTGAGTTACCCAACCTCTCTGTGCTTCTACTTTCCCATCTGTAAAACAGGAATAATATAATTGGTACCTACCTCTTAGGGCTGTCATGAGGATTCAATGGGATGTCAGTGTAAACATATAAAACGCTTCTAAAATCTGGGCTAATAATAATTGCCAAAGAAGTGCTGTTGCTGCTGGCGGTAGTGGTATCATCACCTTTCTAAGAAGGGCATTGGCAGTTTCCCCCAGTGACAGGAGCAGAATGGTGCTGGGTGCTGCAGCCATGTGACAGGCAGAATATTGAATAAATTCTCCTCCTCCTCTCCCCTTACCCTTGGCCCAAACACACCCACCACTCCCATGATACAGAAGGGGCTTCAGAACACTTTCGGACTCTTCCCTAAACTGGAATGCTCAAACTCATATCCTTTTGGGTCTCCATCACTAGACTTTAGTGATCAGTGAATTCAGTGCCCTCATTTTCAATATTCTCAAGGTCACATAGGAAGTTAAGAACCAGGGTCAAGTCCATATTGTGTGCTTTCTCCACTCACCACCCCTTCCTCACCCCTGCTCATCAAAGTCTTTCAAACTCCAACTCAAATCCCGTCTCTTCCTAGAAACCCTTCTAGATGCTCCTGAATGGAATTGGTCTCCTCTTTCCCCTTAGCTACACCATAGCAAGTTTTGAACATTGATTATAGTACTTATCAGTCTTCTTTGTATTAGGGTCCCTTGTCCACACCTCTGTCTTCACCCTGTTTGCCTGAAGAACAAGGAGATCATTTATTCACTTTAGGATCCCACTTAGCATGTGCATGGTGCTTTGCATAGATGGGCCGTCCTGCCGTGATCATTGGACTTGGTAATTAAGGTTGTGAAATGTGGACTATTTCTCAGAAGAGAGAAGATCTGGAGGGAATGAAACTGATTCTCAGGAGGAGGATGGATTGGATTTAGCTACTTAGCTTCAGAGAACAGGAGGAGGACCAAGGTGGGGTCAGATTTGGTCTGGCTGTTTGGAGAGAACCCTTTACAATGACAGACATTTAATAAGGAAAGGGGGACCTTATGAGAGGTGAGTCTCCATCAGTGAAGATATTCAGATGGAAGCTTGGTAACCACTGTCAGGGACGAAGTAAGTAGTAATACAGGATACATCCTCCAAGTTCCCTGTTCGCTAGCTACGCTCAGCATCACTCAAGATCTTGGTGCCATTTTAGGGTCCACATGTAGTTGCAGACACAGTAGAGGTTTAGGGTGTCCAGCAGGGTTGAGAGGGACCCCAGCACTGCCCAGGGAGACCTGGGTCTCTCTCAGGTTCATTCTTAGCTTTGCTAGTCCAGGGTGCGTAGGGCCTGTACCGCCACAGACAACCAGCTCCTCTCCCTACTTCCTCTAGTTTTGCAGAATCTCTTTCCTTCCCTTTCCTCTCCTCCTCTGCTCATTGCTATCCTGTGTACCCAGAAGGTCACCTTAATGTGAACTTTCTAGCGTGGAGTGTCCTGAGTGTCTCAGTTATATCCCAAAGCTCTCAGCTTGGCTTTTAACATCCGGTTATAGTGTGATTCAGACCTTACAAGCATTCCACATAAAGGCCCCAAATCTATCTCTTCTTGGCTCTTAGCCTTGGAGCTATAGTTTTTACATTTCTTCTGATCATTCCATTCCATTTTCATTTTTCTTTCTTTTTCTTCTTCTTCTTCTTCTTTTTTTTTTTTTTTTTGCTGCACACAGCTTCAGAGTTTGTGGGGTCTTAGTTCCCCAACCAAGGATGGAACCCAGGGCTCCTGGTGGTGGGAGCACAGAATCCTAAGCGATGGACCATCAGGGAAGTCCCTCCATTTCATTTTCAAATGATGGATCTAGCTATGTTTGGATTCCAGATATATTTCTATAAGTTTCTGGTTTAAAATGTTTCATTTTTCACAGCCTCCCACCAACAAGTATGTACCTACTCCTTTGGCATTGCCCTCAAGACCCTGTTTTTGAGCCTCCTTTCCAAGACATCTACCCGGCCTCTGTATACCCAGGTATCACTTGTGACCTTGTGATCTTGCCCCCACCCCCAAGGTCAACCTAATTTTCTTCACAACACAATTTTGCTTCTCACCATTGGCCCTGAGCATCTTTGCCATCTGGCCTCATCCCTAAGGTTCTTGCTCAGAGAGGTCAGGTCTGTAGAATATCTACCCTTCATCAACCTGATACATCTGTAGTCTCCAAAGCATCTGGCTTCACAACATTCTAGCCAGCACTAAACTTAAGAGTGGGTTCTACTTCAAAAGTTCATTTGTAAGGGACTTATTTAGAACTCACGTTTTTCTCTTGAAGTAGTATTCTTCATGGTGGTGAGTTTTGCCAGACCAGTCCAGGAGAGCCCATTTAACTTGTAGGGGTAAGCTGAAGTACCAGCACTGTGGAATCCTTAGGAGTGGTAATGGTGGTGTAGAATACCATCACAGTGTAGAACAGTGTTTCTATGGGAAAATATGTTCAGAATTCCAACTTGGAATGCTGACTCTCCTGTAACTGTAGTTAGACTGGGAATGCCTCTCACCTCTATATTGAAAGAAAAGGAAAAAAAAAAAAAAAAACACACAATACAATTTATTGAGAGATTACTATGTACCAGGCAGTGTAAACTCATTATGTGAGTTGTATTGTTTCATCCCCACAGGGACCCTCTGATGGAGCAGTGTAGGTACTGCTATTATTCCCTCTTTACAGATGAGAAAATGGAGACCAGAAAAGACTGATCTTAGTGACTTTAGACAGAGATTCTAAAAAAAACAAAAAAAAGAGTCTGGTGAATGCCAGGAAAGGAACTTCAATCTACAAGATTAAGGGGTGAGAAGAGAATCAGCGATGGAGCACAGATGGAGTAAGGATTAGATCGGGGTTGAGCAAGGTGGAGACAAGGGCAGTAGGACAGTCTAGAGGGAGCTTGGCTCAGTGTAGGAAGTTATTGAAGTGAAGTGAAGTGAAGTCGCTCAGTCGTGTCCGACTCTTTGTGACCCCATTGACTATAGCCCACCAGGCTCCCCCATCCATGGGATTCTCCAGGCAAGAACACTGGAGTGGGTTGCCATTTCCTTCTCCAGGGGATTCCTGACCCAGGGATTGAACCCAGGTCTCCCGAATCGCGGGCAGACGCTTTAACCTCTGAGCCACTAGGAAGTTATTAGACATCATATATTCTCTTCCCTTGTGACCTGTCTTTGGCAAAGGGACACTCAGATCCTGTTATATGACCCTTGAAACAGTGGAGAATAAGCACAGCCTGCCTCTGAGAAGGAAGATAGCAGTAGGTGTTTTTAATCCTGGAGGTGATCAGGGATGGTGAGGTAGAGTCCATCACAGCTCCAGCTTTTCACTACGCCCTGTGTCCATGCCTGCACCTTACGAGTACCCTCCCATGAGTAGAATAAGCTACTCTGTCCCTTGAGACTGGACTCCAGTCATGTTACTTGCTTCAACCATCATAATGTAAAAGCCATGACTAAGTCCAGGCTTGAGAGGCCTTTATCCATTAGAACATGCTTTCTCGTGCACCTCTGCAATAGCTGGGAGAACATGTCCAGGCCTGGCTGCTGAGGATGAGAGATACATGGATCGGAACCAAGCTCCCAGATTGACTTAGGGGGACCCAGCCTAGATTAGTTGAAAACCATGCACATCAGTGAGGCCAACCAAATCAGCAGAGCCAGCTACATCAGCTGAACCTTGCAGATTTATGGAAAATAAAGTGGTGTGGTTTTTTTGCTATGTCATGCATGAGTTTTTAAAAATTAAACATTTTATTTTGAGGTAATTTTAAATTCACAGATTCTTGTAGGAAATAATAAAAAGAGATCCTGTGTACCCTTTATCTGGTTTTCCTCTATGGTTGCATCATTCAAAAACTGTAGTATAGTATCATAGTCAGGATATTGATATTGATACAGTCAGTTGATATGATCATGTGATTTTTTTCTTCTGTAGTTTGTTAATGTGATTGACTCATTGATTGATTTTTAAATATTAAAACAGTCTTATATCCCTGGAATAAACCCTGCTTGCTCATGGTGTATAATTCTTTTTGTATAGGGCTGAATTCTATTTGCTGATTTTTCTTTTTTTTTATGGACTTTTGTACTCAAGAAGGATGTTGGTCTATAGTTTTCTGCTTTTCTGCCTTTGGTTGTGGTATAAATCAAATGAATTGGGAAATGTTTCCTTCTCTTCATTCTGGAAGAGATTATGTAGAATTGGTGTTAACTCTTTAAATACTTGGTAGATTGTCTAGTAAAACCATTTGGGCCTGGAGATTTCTTCTTTGTGAGTTTTAAAATTATGAATTTAATTTTCTTATTAGTCACAAGGCTATTCAAATTACCGATTTCATATTGCATGAATTGCAGTTTTTTATTTAGTTATTTATAGGAATTGTTCCATTTCATCAATATATTCAAATTTATGTGTGTAGAGTTGCTTGTAGAATTCCTTCAATATTCATTTGATGTCTTCAGGGTCTGTAATGACATCCCCTGTTTCATTCATTGGTAATTTATGTTTTCTCCATCTTTTTCTTGGTTAGTTTTGCTAGAGGTTTGTCAATTTTGATTTGACATTTTGGTTTTTGTTTTCTGTTTCTTGAGTTTCATTTCTCTATACATCTTCCTGCCTTCCTTTGGGTTAAACATTTTTACATTTTGATTTACCAGTAGTGTTTTTAAATGTCTCTTTGTATAGCCTTTTTAGTGGCTGCTCTATGTATTAAATTATATATACATAATTTATATAATTATCATAGTCAACTGCTATTATTATCTTATCGGTTATTGTGAAGCATATAAATCTTCCCCCTTTACATCTCTTTGACTTCTCTATTTACATAGTATATTTACTGTAAATATTTCCTCATGCCCATTGAGAACTATATCAGTGTTAAGTGTTGTAAGTCAATTTTGCTTCAGTTATCAAATGTAATTTTGAAAACTCAGAGAAAGAAAGTCTATTGTATTTGCCCATATTTCTGCTTACTGTGTATGCTCTGCCTTGCTTCATGATGTTCTAAGATTCTTTCTTATCATTTCCTTTCCATTTGGATAACTTCCTTTAGTCATTCTTTTAGGCTAACACATTCTCTTAGCTTCCTGGTAACACATTCTTTTAGTATTCTTTCATCTGAGAATATCTTGATTTCCCTTTATTTTTGGAAGGATTGTTTTTTTTTTACCCAAGCATAAGATTCTGGGTTGCTGGTACTTTTTTTCTAGCACTTGAACATTTTGCCACTTCCTTTTAGCATCCATGGTTTCTGATATGAACTCTACTGTCATTAACTGTTTTGTCCCTGTTTTTCTCTGGAAGACTTCAAGATTTTCTTTGTTTTAAGTTTTGGGAAATTTAACTGTGCCATACCTTGGTTTGGATATCTTTGGGTTTATTCTATTTGAGTTTCACTCAACTTTTTGAAACTAGCTTTATGTCTTGGCAAATTTGGTAAGTTTTCAACCATTTTTTTCTATGATAATACTATTTTAGCTCTGCCTTCTTTCTTCTTTCTTTCTGGGACTCCAATGACATGAATATTAGATCTTTTATTAGCATCCCATGGGTCTTTGGGGGCTTCCCTGGTGGCTCAGATGGTAAAGAATCTGCCTGCAATGTGGAAGACCCAGGTTTAATCTCTGAGATGGGAAGATCCCCTGGAGAAGGGAATAGCAACACACTCCAGTATTCTTGTCTGGAGAATTCCATGGACAGAGGAGACTGGTGGGCTACAGTCCATGGGGTCACAGACAGTTGAATTGGACACGACTGAGCAACTAACACTTTCATGGGTCCTTGAGATTCTGTGTGGCTCCCACAGACACCATGGGGAAGTGGTCTCATAACCTTTGGACAACGGTGAGAATCCTGCCTCCTTTGATATCACCCCATCAGGGAAGGGAGAGCCTCCTCTTTACCACCTGGTGGAGGAGGAAGTCCTGGCTCCTCACATGGTCTATTCCAGGGATTTATTCAATTTTAAGAAGTTAATGTGGTTTCCAGATGCCAGGCAGAGAGTTGGAGAGACTGAGCACCAGCAGTCTTAAACCTCTGCTGTTGAATGGGCCTTGCTCAACCCAGTGAGACAACACCCACTGCTGCACCACAAACCTTGCTGGTGCTGAACTTTGGCCCAGGTTTACAGTCCTTTGGTTTATACTCAGGGTTCAGGTATCATTCCCCAGGTATCAGATATCATGGACTTCGGGGTCTCATGGGCCTTACTGAAGGATCTATAGGATGTTTCCATTTTGTGTTATTATTTTACATACTTCAAAATAAACATACTTGAATGAACATAGCTGAACACTTGGGCAACTGTTTCTGTACAACAGATCCCTAGAATTAGTTTTGTTAGATCAAAAGGTGAGCTTCACAAGCCACTCTGAGTCCTTGGTTTATCAATATTCTCCATATAGTTCAGCTAGCTCTTTTTTCCTCTGTGTCTCTTAGCTTCTGAAAATGCATTTTCTTTTTTTTTTTTAATTATTTATTTTTTAATTGAAGGATAATTGCTTTACAGAATTTTGTTGTTTTCTGTCAAACCTCAACATAAATCAGCCATAGGTATACATATATTCCCTCCCTTTTGCACCTCCCTCCCATCTCTCTCCCTATCCCACCCCTCTAGTTTGATACAGAGCCCCTTGTTTGAGTTTCCTGAGACATAGAGCAAATTCCCGTTGGTGATCTATTTAACATGTGGTAATGTAAGTTTCCATGTTACTCTCTCCATACATCTCACCCTCTCCTCCCCTCTCCCCATGTCTATAAGTCTATTCTGTATGTCTGTTTCTCCATTGCTGCCCTGCAAATGAATTCTTCAGTACCATTTTTCTAGATTCTGTATATATGCGTTAGTATATGATATTTTTCTTTCTCTTTCTGACTTACTTCACTGTGTATAATAGGCTCTAGGTTCATCCACCTCATTAGAACTGACTCAAATGCATTCCTTTTTATGGCTGAGTAATATTCCATTGTGTATATGTACCACAACTTCTTTGTCCATTCGTCTGTCGATGGACACCTAGGCTGCTTCCATGTTCTCGCTTTTGTAAATAGTGCTGCAATGAACAGTGGGATACATGTGTCTTTTTCAATTTTGGTTTCCTCAGGGTATATGCCTAGGAGTGGGATTGCTGGGTCATAAGGTGGTTTTATTCTGAGTTTTAAGGAATCTCCATACAGTCTTTCATAGTGGCTGTATCAATTTACATTCCTACCAACAGTGCAGGAGGGATGCCTTTTCTCCACACCCTCTCCAGCATTTATTGTTTATAAACTTTTTGATGATGGCCATTCTGACTGGTGTGAGGTGATATTTCATTGTAGTTTTGATTTGCATTTCTCTAATAATGAGCGATGTTGAGCATCTTTTCATGTGTTTGTTAGCCATCTGTATGTCTTCTTTGGAGAAATGTCTGTTTAGGTCTTTTCCCCACTTTTTGATTGGGTTGTTTGTTTTTCTGGTATTGAGTTGTATGAACTGCTTGTATATTTTGGAAATTAATCTTTTGTCAATTGTTTCATTTACTATTATTTTCTCCCATTCTGAGGGTTGTCTTTTCACCTTGCTTATGGTTTCCTTTGTTGTGCAAAAACTTTTCAGTTTAATCAGGTCCCACTTGTTTACTTTTGTTTTTATTTCCATTACTCTGGGAAGGGGTCATAGAGGATCTTGCTTTGATTTACATCATCGAGTGTTCTGCTATGTTTTCCTCTAAGAGTTTTATATTTTCTGGCCTTACATTTAGGTCTTTAATACATTTTTAGTTGATCTTTATGTATGGTGTTAGGAGGTGTTCTAATTTCATTTTTTTACATGTAGCTGTCCAGTTTTCCCAGCACCATTTAATGAAGAGGCTGTCTTTGCCCTATTGTATATTCTTGCCTCCTTTGTTAAAAATAAGGTACCCACAGGTGCATGGGTTTATTTCTGGGCTTTCTATCTTGTTCCATTGGTTTATATTTCTGTTTTTGTGCCAGTACCATACTGTCTTGATGACTGTAGCTTTGTAATATAATCTTAAGTCAGGAAGCTTGATTTCTCCAGCTCCATTCTTCTTTCTCAAGACTGCTTTGGCTATTTGGAGTCTTTTGTGTTTCCATATGAATTGTGAATTTTTTTGTTATAGTTCTGTGAAAGATGCCATTGGTAATTTGATAGGGATTGCATTGAATCTGTAGATTGTGTTTGGTGGTATAGTCATTTTCACAATATTGATTCTTCCTACCCAGCAACGTGGAATAACTCTCTGTCTGTTTATGTTGTCTTTGATTTCTTTCATCGGTTAATTGTCTGTGTACAGTTCTTTTGTCTCCTTAGATAAGTTTATTCCTAGATATGAAGATGAATTTTCTTTTGTTTGATTATCTTGAGGTTGTTCGTAAAATTTCACAGTTTGGTTTTCCCTGGAAATCATATTTTTTAAAATAGGTGTTCAGCTATTTTGGTGATATACCAGCTCAGCTCACTTTATCTTGGCCCTCCAGATCTTGTAATATTGGAAGATCTGAGTTTTCTTCTCAAAACCCTCTCTACTTTTGACTTACAGAACATGAACACGATCTGAATTTGTTTCACCTTCTTCCTCTTTAACAAATTATTTATTTTGGAGAAATTCATAGGGATTACCAACTAAATGTGGTTTTCAGAATAGTGTCTGTCAAACTTTTTCAACCTGGTATAAGCCTATAAACTTGGTAAGACATATTATTACTATGAGAGAAGCCTGGTGCCACATTCATAATAAATAACTATATGGGGTTTTTTTGAAATGTGCTTTGAAATTGGAGATTTTAAATATATATAAAATCTCCTATATATATATATATATATATATATATATACACACACACACACACACATATATATATATACATACACTTGCAGTTAAGCATGGCAGACTAAATACATACATATTCTGTGCTGTACCTTCCCTCCCCTCTCCCCATCCAAAATTACAGTGAAGGAATAAAGAGCAGAAATCCATAGGACAGAGAGAATTGGAGGAGAGGTAAGAATTAGGGGAGAGATATGATAGCATCTGAGAATTGAAAAGTGTTTTGAAGGACGGCAACTGGCTTAGCTGAGAAGAGGTGGCTAAAACTCAAGTGCCTGTGGAGAGGAAGACTGATCAACAGCAGATTCATTTGCTAGAACCATGGAAACATATAGAATTGAAGACAGGATGACAGTGGAGAGGGCACATGGGACCCCTCGTGGGACTGTGGATAGGGAGATGGTTTAAAAGTTTCTCGAAGGATCTGTTATACCTCTGACCTACACCAATATGGGACAACCTGTCCCTGATTAGTGTAGAACACAGTTCTTTCTCAGCAGAAATTGACCAGAGTCTCCGGCTCTGGGACATGCTAGGGTGAGCCCCCATGAGACTCCCTTCTCCGTCTATGGCTCCAGGCTCATTACTCAGACCCAGTTCTTTAACTCCATCAAGTCAGAGAAGATCAGAGGAAGTCAATGGAAAAATTTGATTGCCCTGGAGAAAATACTCACACAGAATGACAATTGGGAGAGGTGTGTGCTCCTCTAATGACAGAGTGGCTCAACACCTGATATTTCTGCAAGCTGTCAGATGACAATACTGATCTAATCACACAGCATCTCCAAACAACTTCTTTGTGTCTCATTTTTGAGCATAAGGGGCTTCCCTGGTGGCTCAGAGGTTAAAGCGTCTGTCTGGAATGCGGGAGACCTGGGTTTGATCCCTGGGTTGGGAAGATCCCCTGGAGAAGGAAAATGGCAACCCATTCCAGTACTCTTGCCTGGAGAATCCCATGGAGGGAGGAGCCTGGTAGGCTACAATCCATGGGGTCACAAAGAGTCGAACACAACTGAGCCACTTCATTTTTGAGCATAAACCAATAACCAAGGGTCATCAGACACCACCAACATGAAAGAAAGAGATCAAAGTGTGTGTGTGTGTGAGTGTAAACTATCAATTTTAAGAAAAAGAAAATATTGTAAGGAAGAAGCAAAACATTTAAAGAAAAATTACAAGTAGAGAGATGTGAAAATATTGCAGCCATGAAATTAGAATGGATGCCATTAAAGCAACAAAATAAAGGAGTATTAGAAAATAAGAAGGAACTCTTGGAAACCAAAATGATTAGAGCAGAAATTTAAAAAAATCAGTTTGGAAGGTGAAATCGAAGAATTCTTGCATAAAGTAGTATAAAAGAAAAGACTGTGCAGTGGGACACCTGGTTGGTGCAATTCTCCTTTACAAACCATGCTGCCCCATCTCTTTTCTACCCTCACTGTTGGGGGTGGGATACTAAACTTCCTTTTCTAGACTATCCTATAATTAGATTTGACTTCTGACACATGTCTGGTAAATGAGTCAAAAGTTGAAGTCTGCAGGGGATTTCTGAAAACCTTTACTTTCCTGCTACAGATGCAACATTTTCTGCTTCTTCCTTATTCTTTATGAATGTGGATGTGATGGCTGGAGCTGCAGCAATTGTTGTGCAGCTGTGATTAAGAGGCCAAGAGAGTTCCAGAGATCCTTGCTCGGATATTCTCGAGCCTCTGAAATAATACCAGCCCAGCTAGCTCTTGACTTCTTGTGTGGGGAAAACAAACCCAGTTTATTTAAGTTACTGTTTAATTGGATATTCTTCTACTCCTAGCTGAATCATATTCCTTAATACAAAGAGAAAAGTTAAGAAACAAGAATATCTATTCAAGTGGTCCAATATTCAACTGTTAGGAATTTCAGAAAGAGAGAACAGAGATAACGGGTAGAAAAATTATCAAAGGAATAATAGAAGAAAATATTTCAGAACTGAGCTTTCATATCTTGAAATAACACATGAGCTCAAGTCACTAAAAACTGGCAGGATGTAGAATGGAAGCACTTCACAGTTTGCTTTCAGATAAGAGGACAGGAGGTCAGGAAATTGGCTTTACTACAGTAAACGATTGGATAGTAAAAAAATAATTAACATTGCATAGATATCCAAGAGGTTTGTCAATAACCACTAAACCAAAAATGATCCATGTTAAGAAGATGGGAACTTGCAATGGCTAGGGTATCCATTCAACAAAGAGATTTAAGTTGGGATATTGGTTCCTACTCAAGAATTACCATGTTGGCTATTTTAAACGATTGTGTGCTCTGAAATTAGACCTGGTTCTGATCCCAGTTGTGTGGTGCAGGCAATTTATTTGACTTTTCTGTGCTTATTTCCTCATCTGCATGGCTACTTCAGAGCTTAGTGTGGGGACCAATGGGCATTCCGCATTGAGAACTAGCACAGAGCGGGCATTTCTTAAATGTTAATTCCTTGTAATGACGTTTCTTAAATCAAGATGCTACCTGTACACACATACCACAGCCTTACGTTATTCTCTTGTGTTAGTTCATAAGAGCCCGAGTTGCTTTCATGATTAACCAAATGTTGGTTCCCACATTGGGCTTCCCCAGCCCTTAGGGCCTGGGAACATCATAACTAGGGTCTGGGAGTTAGTTTCGATACTCTAAAAGCCTTATAGAAATCATACGTTTACCAAGGATCAGGATAAGGAGGGATATGGTGTCTCGGCTTCTGTCTGGAATGTAAAGTCATTGCAGTAACTCTGGTTGCTCTATGATGTTCAGAAGCTCCAGTGGACATGGGTCCATCTGATTCCCAAAGATAGAGGATTTGTTAGCTACTTTTAGAGCTGCGTTTTGGAAGGCAACGTCTTTTGGAATCACGGGAAAACAGTGAAGACGGTAACATGTCTGGAACACTAAGTTTGCAAATAGATGAAGTATTCCTGCCCAAGGTCACACAGCAGGTTAGCAGCAGCCCAGACAAGGACTGATTTCCCCTGGTGTCTCATTGTCTGCAAGGTCCACTACCTAGAGCAGCCCTGCAGACCATCCTTCTGTCTCAGCCCCAGATCGTTCTTTGGTCACCAGAACACGGTACTATGTGTGGTTAGTCGCCAAGTCGTGTCCGACTCTGCGACCCCATGGGCTGCAGGCTCCTCTGTCCATGGGATTTTCCATCCATGGGATTTTCCAGGCAAGAATACTGGCGTGGGTTGCCATTTCCTTCTTCAGGGATCTTCTCAACCCAGGGATTGAACCCGTGTCACCTGCATTGGCAGGTGGATTCTTTACCACTGAGCCACTTGGGAAGCCTCTATGTCTGGTGCTGGATGTAAACTAGACTTACTGTGGTGATCATTTCGCAGTGTATACAAATATCAAATTGTTATGTTGTACACCTAACACTGTTGTATGTAAAATTACACCCCAATTAAAAAAATATGTTGCTTTGGAAACTTGAAAACCAGGCTATACAGTGTCAAAGATACTTCAGCTCTTCGTTTTGCTGGGACCACAGGAATCATAGTAAGAGAGAAAGTACCCCCGACAATTCGTCATGATTGATAGGAACAGCCAGAAACTGCTTTCTCACTTCCTTTTGTCAGTTAATTTGTACCTTGTTCTTGTTGAGTTGCTAAGTCATGTCCGACTCTGCAACTCTATAGACAGCAGTATGCCCCACTTTCCTGACCTTCATTATTTCCCAGTTTGCTCAAAATCATGTCCACTGAGTCAGTGATGCTATCTAACTATCTCATCCTCTGTCTCTCCCTTCTCCTCTTGCCCTCAATCTTTCCCAGCATCACGCTTTTTTCAGATGAGTCTGCTCTTTGCATCAGGTGGCCAAAGAGTATTGGAGCTCCAGCTTTTTGTTACCTTAGGAGATTTAAAATGCTTGGTTATTTAAGGGAGAGAGAAAAAGCTCTGCTGCTTATTTATATTGTGCCTGTGAAAACACAGGAGGTGTTCAGCCAAGGTTGAAATTCCCACGGGAAAGTAGACCAGCCATGAGATCTGAACGTGTATACCTGTCTGTAAGCTGGAGCCTCTGATACAAACATAAACAAGAGAACTGGGAAGAAAGCTGTTCTGATAAGTAGTGGTCACCAGGTGGCGCTACACACTCGCTGTCAAATTAACAACGTGTATGAGCTTTTCTTCCTCCCCAGTCTGGGGAATTTGATCTACTGAAACAGGAAAAAAAAAAAAAAAAAAAAAAGCAAAACACGTGGTTCCAGTATTTCAGCATGGGCCAGTAGAACTGAAAGGGGATGGTATCCCCCCGCCCCCCGACCGCCTAGAGCATTCTTTAGTTGTGTGGCCGAGAATCCACTGGTGTTCTTTGAATTCACTGAGTAAATGAGCAACTGGCTGACTTCTCCAATGGGGACTCAGGAAGTCCCCTGAGTGGGGACTCAGGAAGCGACTGGCTCCAGCAACAAGAAAGCCCGGGGTCATTCTGCAAGGTGTACTCCTTCACATCTGACCGTCTGACCTTAAGGGGAAAGGCAATTTCCATTTCTATACAGAAAACTCATTTCCTTTGTTGCTTCCTTTATTTTCCTCCCAAGAATTGTGAATTCTCAGCCAGGTTGGGACCGTGAGGAGGGCAGGGAAGAAGCTGTGAACTAGCAGCGCCCTCTTTTCCTTCCCACCCCTCCCCCTACTAAGGCTTTCCACCGTCTCCTGTGCTGAGTTGCTTCAGTCGTGTCCAACTCTTGACCCTATGGGCCACAGCCGGCAAGGCTCCTCTGTCTGGGGGATTCTTCAGGCAAGAATACTGGAGAGGGTTGCCATGCCCTCCTCCAGGGATCTTCCCGACCCAGGGATTGAACCTGCATCTCTTAGGTCTCCTGCATTGGCAGGCAGGTTCTTTACCACTAGCACCACCTGGGAAGCCGTCCAGCACCCCAACTGACCCCTTTCTGCAAAAAGGAAAATGCATATGGTAAATCCAGGCCCATGGACATCATGGGTTTTCCTGTCAGTCCTGATTTAAAACAGCTTGAAAGTTGGCTTACAAGGGGCTTCCCTGGTGGCTCAGACGGTAAAGAATCTGCCTGCAATGTGGGAGACCTGGGTTTGACACTGAATTTGGGAAGATCCCCTGGAGGAGGGCATGGCAAGCCACTCCAATATTCTTGCCTGGAAAATTCCCAAGGACAGAGGAGCCTGGCGGGCTTACAAGGGGACACTTTGTATTGAAAGGAGAAAATAAGCAAAACCCATGCCTCCCTGCTGCTAAGTCGCTTCAGTCGTGTCCGACTCTGTGTGACCCCATAGACGGCAGCCCACCAGGCTCCCCCGTCCCTGGGATTCTCCAGGCAAGAACACTGGAGTGGGTTGCCATTTCCTTCTCCAATGCAGGAAAGTGAAAAGTGAAAGTGAAGCTGCTCAGTCATGTCCGACCCTCAGCGACCCCATGGACTGCAGCCTACCAGGCTCCTCCGCCCATGGGGTTTTCCAGGCAAGAGTACTGGAGTGGGGTGCCATTGCCTTCTCTGATGCCTCCCTACCCTAAAGCATTTTCCTGGTCTGATAGAAAGCAGCCTGCTGTATCCACCCCCTGGCTCCTTCAACTCCAGGCACAGGTCAGCTTCCAGCATCTCTGCTGATTAAGCAGAGATTCCACCAGGTCCTGGGGGTACTCCCACCTCCACACTTTCAGAGCTACACCTAGATGCTGCTGGGCTGCAACTTGGAGGAATCAGTGTTCCAGAGCAGTGGTTCTCACACCTTAGCAGGCAGCAAAATCATCTGGGGGGCTTGGAAAGCCAGATTGCTGGGCCGCACTTTTCGCTCTAGTTGGCCTTGGTCTCAGGGGCAGGCGGAAACTTTGCATTTTTACCAAGTTCTCCTGTGAGGCTGAGGCTGCCTGGGGACCACACTTTTGAGAACCGCTTTTTCAGAGCTGGTGGGGGAAGAGGAGCAGCAGGAGGAAGCCCCTGGCTGTGGTTTGGCTGGTCTTTTTTTCCCACAGGGGCATGTGTGCCTGGACTGCGGGGGCAAGGGCCTGACCTCCAGGGATGGCTGCAAATCTTTCTCTCTTCTTTCTGAACTAGTGGTCCTGAAACTTGGCAGCACACTGAATCACTCTGGGAGCTTTAAAAAAGTCCCTATGACTGGCTGCCAGCCTGAGATCTTGATTTAATTGGTTTGGAGGGTGGTTAGGGCATCTGATGGTTATAGGCTTCCCAGGTATTTCTAATGTGCAGCCCAGGTTGGAAACCTGCTATTCTAGGCTCTTCTCTTTGTCGTCTTATACCTAATCCCCAGTGAATAGAAGTACTGATCATCCATCCTGGAATGCTTCCAGCTCTTCTCTCACAACTCCCTCCTTCTACCCATCTTCAGGCTGTAGGTCACTGACTACCAGACTCTTACGTTTCCCTCAAAACCCTGTTCAAATATTCCTTCTATAGTGAAAACTTCCTGGCTTTCCCTGACAGTGAATTGCTTCTTTGTCTGTCTCCTAAAGTACTTTGCATGCACTTGAATTATAACCTTTATTTCACTATATTGTAATTATTTGCTTTCATATCTTCCCTCCCCACTTGAGGGTGCACCCATCAGGTGGCTTAATAAAACTGTGATGGAATGAATCCCAGAGTTGGAGATAAGGTCTAAAATGCAAAAGGTTTGGATAAGGAAGTTGATTCATTTTGATTCTGTTCAATCGAATGGTTCCTGTGGGTCAGACTCTGGTGGGTGTCTGGGAAGCCAAACTGAGTGCGGCAGGACCCTACCTTTGAGGAATTTCTTTTGAAACTGGGCTAGCTGAGGCCGGCTGTGCTCTCATTACATTCAGCTTGGGACCTGCTTTCCCAGACCACCTGGAGCACAGTGCAAACCCTGAGCCTCCCTTTCACACCATCCGTACCCTCAGGTACACTCACCTTCCCCAGGGTTAGGTGAGTTTCTCGGCATGTGTGTCTTTCATGAATTTGCCCTTGTCTACCAGACACACAATTTGCCAACCATTTAAAGCTTGGGTTGTAGTTCCTTGCACACAGTCATGTTCCTGCCTTTCTGTTCTCACCCCTGTTTGCCTGGCTAACAGCCAGGGTCTTTGGGTCTTACCCGACCCTGTGCCAGGAGCTGTCTCTTTTGTACTCTCTTAACATTTTATGCAGAGAGAAGGCAATGGCACCCCACTCCTGCACTCTTGCCTGGAAAATCCCATGGACGGAGGAGCCTGGTAGGCTGCAGTCCATGGGGTCGCTAGGAGTTGGACATGACTGAGCGGCTTCACTTTCACTTTTCGCTTTCATGCATTGGAGAAGGAAATGGCAACCCACTCCAGTGTTCTTGCCTGGAGAATCCCAGGGATGGGGGAGCCTGATGGGCTGCCGTCTATGGGGTCACACAGAGTCGGACACGACTGAAGCGACTTAGCAGCAACATTTTATGCATTCTTCAATCACTATGCTGCAATAATGCTAACTATAGTGTTTTTATGAACCTGGCATACAGAAAATTCTTTGTAAGTACTGAATTGAATGAGATGCTCACAGTGATTCTCAAAGTTTACCTTGTTCCTGGGCTTGTCATGGGCTCACCATAGATGGACACCAACCCCTTGTCAGGACATTGAGGGGATTAGGGGCTCTCCTTGTTGCCCACATTCGAGCACGCCTCCTGCTGTCAAGTTGAGAGTCGTTGAGTTACTGCAGGCCAGCCAGTGCGCTAGGCGTGCTCTCACTCGTGGTCACAATGATCTTCATAATAGTCTGGCCTGCTGCTAATTATTATCCCCATCTTACAGATGAGAAAACCGAGGTTAAGTCATTTGGCCACAGTCACACAGCCAGTGAGTGGCCGAGGGATACAAGAACCAAAGCCACACTACTTTTGACTGGTTTCCGTGTGCCTTTCCCCCATGAGAGCTGGGTAGTTTGTGCAGGTAGAGATATGGTCTCGGTAATCTTGGTCCCCCAGCTCCTGACACACAACAGCCCGGTGTCGGAAAGTCCTCAGGAAATTCATGAGCTGCACTGAATCACACTTGGTTGCATCTCTTTGCTGACTAGTTACGAATATGAGATAATACATTTAGTTGAGATGGTGCTGTGTCCACACTTCTAGAGTCTTCTTGAGTTAAATACCCGAGGTTTGTCTACACTCGAGAGTCCTGTTTTCATTTCTCTTTTGCCCATTAAGTACCTTGTCGAATTCTAATTTTACATTTACCTGCTTCCTATATCATGTGTTTGCTTATCTTTTTAAGATTTTTTTTTTTTGAGGTGGGCCATTTTTAACATCTTTATTGAATTGGTTACAATATTGCTTCTGTTTTATGTTTTGGGTTTTGGCCTTAAGGCATGTGGGATCTTTGTTCCCTATCCAGGGATTGAACCCTCGCCCCCTACATTGAAGACAAAGTCTTAATCACTGGACCACCAGGGAAATCCCTGTTTGCTTATCATTTTTCTGCCTAGATTTGCTGCCTTCGTTCTCTTCTGCCATCTTTTTATGTGATCCTCTCAGTGAAGAGAGCCTTTTCCTTTTTTTCTTCAATAGGATGCTCTTGTCCCACCAGCTGTTCATTTGAGCAGATTTGGTTGTTCATGTCCTGCCTTCCATACCTCTTCAGTACAGGCCTTGCAGACCAGCTCAGCTTCCCCTCCCATGGGGGTAGATCCTAAGCCAAGTTCATGCCATTGTCCCATACATTCATGAAGATGGCACTCAATCAACCAGCTCCAGGCCCCATTCGTGTAAGTGGCTCATGGCTGTGTGTGTCCAGAAAAATCAGTGTGGGAACTTGCATAGCCACTTAGAGCCTGCTCTTTTAGAGTTTTCACATCCCCCGCCCCCCCAGGCTTACTTTTCCATTTCCTTAATTGTTACTCTCCTCCCCTCCACCTAGAAACCCTCTGTTCAGACCTCATATCTGTTCTGAGGCCAGCTTGATGCAGAGTTCCACGTTCATGCTTCCATTTTACTTTCACAACAGATCTGTAAATTAGTTCAGTTTAGTTCAGTCGCTCAGTCGTGTCTGACTATTTGTCACCCCATGAATCACAGCACACCAGACCTCCCTATCCATCACCAACTCCTGGAGTTCACCCAGATTCACGTCCATCGAGTCAGTGATGCCATCTAGCCATCTCATCCTCTGTCATCCCCTTCTCCTCCTACCCCCAATCCCTCTCAGCATCAGCATCTTTTCCAATGAGTCAACTCTTCGCATGAGGTGGCCAAAGTGCTGGTGCTTCAGCTTCAGCATCATTCCTTCCAAAGAAATCCCAGGGCTGATCTCCTTCAGAATGGACTGGTTGGATTTCCTTGCAGTCCAAGGGACTCTCAAGAGTCTTCTCCAATACCACAGTTCAAAGGCATCAATTCTTCGGTGCTCAGCCTTCTTCACAGTCCAACTCTCACATCCATACATGACCACAGGAAAAACCATAGCCTTGACTAGACGGACCTTTGTTGGCAAAGTAATGTCTCTGCTTTTGAATATGCTATCTAGGTTGGTCATAACTTTCCTTCCAAGGAGTAAGCGTCTTTTAATTTCATGGCTGCAGTCACCATCTGCAATGATTTTGGAGCCTAAAAAAATAAAGTCTGACACTGTTTCCCCATCCATTTCCCATGAAGTGATGGGACCAGATGCCATGATCTTCGTTTTCTGAATGTTGAGCTTTAAGCCAACTTTTTCACTCTCCTCTTTCACTTTCATCAAGAGGCTTTTTAGTTCCTCTTCACTTTCTGCCATAAGGGTGGTGTCATCTGCATATCTGAGGTTATTGATATTTCTCCCAGCAATCTTGATTCCAGCTTGTGCTTCTTCCAGTCCAGCGTTTCTCATGATGTACTCTGCATATAAGTTAAATAAGCAGGGTGACAATATACAGCCTTGACATACTCCTTTTCCTATTTGGAACCAGTCTGTTGTTCCATGTCCAGTTCTAACTGTTGCTTCCTGACCTGTATACAGGTTTCTCAAGAGGCAGGTCAGGTGGTCTGGTATTCCCATCTCTTTCAGAATTTTCCACAGTTTATTGTGATCTACAGAGTCAAAGGGTTTGGCATAGTCAATAAAGCAGAAATAGATGTTTTTCTGGAACTCTCTTGCTTTTTCCATGATCCAGCGGATGTTGGCAATTTGATCCCTGGTTCCTCTGCCTTTTCTAAAACCAACTTGAACATCAGGAAGTTCACGGTTCACATATCGCTAAAGCCTGGCTTGGAGAATTTTGAGCATTACTTTACTAGCATGTGAGATGAGTGCAATTGTGCGGTAGTTTGAGCATTCTTGGCATTGCCTTTCTTTGGGATTGGAATGAAAATGGACCTTTTCCAGTCCTGTGGCCACTGCTGAGTTTTCCCAATTTGGTGGCATATTGAGTGCAGCACTTTTACAGCATCATCTTTCAGGATTTGAAATAGCTCAACTGGAATTCCATCACCTCCACTAGCTTTGTTCGTAGTCATGCTTTCTAAGGCCCACTTGACTTCACATTCCAGGATGTCTGGCTCTAGGTCAGTGATCACACCATCGTAATTATCTGGGTCGTGAAGATCTTTTTTGTACAGTTCTTCTGTGTATTCTTGCCACCTCTTCTTAATATCTTCTGCTTCTGTTAGGTCCATATCATTTCTGTCCTTTATCCAGCCCATCTTTGTATGAAATGTTCCCTTGGTATCTCTAATTTTCTTGAAGAGATCCCTAGTCTTTCCCATTCTGTTGTTTCCCTCTACTTCTTTGCGCTGATTGCTGAGGAAGGCTTTCTTATCTCTTCTTGCTATTCTTTGGAACTCTGCATTCAGATGCTTATATCTTTCCTTTTCTCCTTTGCTTTTCCCTTCTCTTCTTTTCACAGCTACTTGTAAGGCCTTCCCAGACAGCCATTTTGCTTTTTGGCATTTCTTTTCCATGGGGATGGTCTTGATCCCTGTCTCCTGTACAATGTCTCGAACCTCATTTCATAGTTCATCAGGCACTCTATCTATCAGATCTAGGCCCTTAAATCTATTTCTCACTTCCACTGTATAATCATAAGGGATTTGATTTAGGTTATACGTGAATGGTCTAGTGGTTTTCCCTACTTTCTTCAATTTCAGTCTGAATTTGTCAATAAGGAGTTCATGCTCTGAGCCATAGTCAGCTCCCGGTCTTGTTTTTGTTGACTGTATAGAGCTTCTCCATCTTTGGCTGCAAAGAATATAATCAATCTGATTTTGGTGTTGACCATCTGGTGATGTCCATCTGTAAGTTAGGTTGTGTCTAATTCTATCATGTTGCCATTTATTCTTGAGTTTATCCATCTATTTTGTTCCTTTCCCTTCTCCTGTTTTCTTTGGGATTAGTGAAGTGTTTGTTAGCATTCCATTTTATCGCCTCTGTTAGCTATTTAGCTACAATTTTTGTTTACTTACGTGGTTGCTGAAAATGTGCATCTTTATTTTATCACAGTCTGACGTGGATTAATAAGACTTCATCTGAAATAGAACCTTCCAACAGTATGCTTCCATTTGCCCCTGTCCCGTCCTCTGTGATGTTGTTAGTATACCTTTTTCTTCCACATATATTATAAACCCAGAAACACATTGTTATTATTTTTGCTTTAAACAGTCAATGTATTTTAAATAAATTAAAAAAAAAAGAAAAAAGACATGTTATATCTACCACATATATTTACCATTTTCAGCACTTTTTTTTTTGTTTTTTTTTTTGGGTAGAATGTGTATTATAGATTGTGTTTCTATTTGGTAATGTTTCTCTTTGGCTGGAAAGATTCCCTGTAACATCTTTTGATTTTTGTTTTTGTTTGTTTTTTGAGGTTTTTTTTTTTTTTTTGGGCCACACTGCAGGGCTTGTAGGATCTGAGTTCTTCAACCAGGGATCAAACCTGGGCCCCTTGCAGTGAAAGCACTGAGGTCCTAATCGGTGGATCACCAGGGAATTCCCTTCCTTTGCTGTTATTCAGTCAGTAAGTTGTGTCCAACTCTTTGCAACCTCATGGACTGCAGCATGCCAGGCTCCTCTGTTCTTCACTATCTTTCAGAGTTTGCTCAAATTCATGTCCATTGAGTTGGTGATACCATCCAACCATCTTGTCCTCTGCTGCCCTTTCTCCTTTTGCCTTAATGTTTCCCAGCATCAGGATCTTTTCCAATGAATCAGTTCTTCACATCAGGTGGACTTTATAGTTTTTATTGTGCAGTTCAGCTGGTGATAAATTCTTTCAGTTTTTGTTTGTCTGAACATGTCTTTATTTTGCCTTCATTTTTGGAAGAGGTTTTCACTAGATATAGAATTCCAGGCTAACAGGGCTTTCCCTCTCAGAGCTTTAAGGGGTCCTTCCACTGTCTTCTGGTTTGCACAGATTCTGATGAGAAGTTGGTGAATAATTCTTATTATTGTTCCCCTGTAGTAAGGTAGGTTTTTTTTCCTTCTGTCTCCAGGAAGCTTTTAAGATTGTCTCTTTGTTTCCCAGCAATTTGACTATGACATACTTAGATGTGACAAACTAAGCTTAGTATAGTTTAGTTTGTCTTGCTGTATGTAAATCGAGATTCTTGGATCTGTGGCTTGGTGTTTTCCATCACATTTCAAAGTCATTCCTTTTGTGAAATGTTTATTCTGCCCCAGTTCCTCTTTGCTTTCCTTTTGAGACTTCAGGTGTGTGTATATGTGTATGTGTGTGTGTGTGTTGCACTGATTAATACTGTACCACATATAACTCAAGCTGTATGCTTTTTTTCAGTTCTTGTTTTTCTGTGTGTTTCAACTTGAATACTTTCTATTATTCCATCTTCAAGTTTAGTAATCTTTTCTTTTGCAGTGTCTAATCTGCTGTTAAGCCCATCCTGTGAGTTATTGCAGTTACTGTGTATTTTTGAATTTTACAGTTCTCATTTGGTTCTTTTTCATAGTTTCTATTCTCTGATAAGATTATCTATCTATTCATTCCTTATGTCTTTTGTTTTTTCCTTGAAATTCCTGAACATGTTTATCCTAGTCATTTTCACCTTTTTGTCTCCTAATTCCATCTGTATCATCTCTTGACTGCTTTGTTTCCTCTTTGAAACATGTCATAATTTTCTATTAGACTTTATTGTCTTCTTTTCAAGACTTTATTCTGGTAGCAGCTGATTTATTGGTGGGTCAGCTTGCTGGGGCTGAATGCTGGCTTTTGGCTTTGTTACAGTAGGTCCAGGTGGCCTAGCTCCTAAGATGTGGCCTTTCCTGGATCTCTGTTGAATGACCAGAGTGTTCATCGAACTCTCTTGCTTATGCCTACCAAGGACATCAGTGTCTCCCCAACTGCGTGACCTCAAGATCTCTGTTCAAGCCCTGTTCTCTCCTAGGCTCTGGCATTTCACTCTGCACACTTGCAACTCTGTTTGAAGTCAAAGACTCAGGCTGTTTTTCTCTGTGCAGCTTCCTCCTCTGAGACCTTCCTTGCTAATTTCAGCCCCTTCACTGCCTTAGCATTTGGTCACCTTTTCCTCCCACCTTGGTTTGAGTTCTACTTCCCTGTGCTGTGGTTTGGAAAGCCCCCAGGCAAAAGACTAGACTACATGTGGATTTCACCTCTTCTGTTTCTCTTCTCTCAAGGGATGTTCCCATCCCTCTACCCTCTGTAGTTTTGCACCTGAAAACAGTCATTTAATCTATTTTGTCCAGTTTTATTGTTTATGATGAGAGGGTGAGCCCAATAAGCTTACTCTGTCATGGTGACACAGAGGTTACTCTGTAGTTAGACATTATTAGTTTCTTAAAGAGTCAAGGGACTGGAGAGTCAGGGTCCATAGGTGACCTTGCTCAAGGTCACACCAGAGCCAACTGGGTAAGGGCTGGGACTCACATCTGAGCCCACGCTTGCCTGGTTCTAGGGCTCTCCGATCACTCCTCCTTTCTGTATCACTTTTCCTTTTCCATCTTGTTTCTCTTGAAAAAGACTATATGGTGATCTCTTGTCCACCATCACACCTTCAGTTCTATCATATTTCCCACTGTCCCTCATTTTCATGGCTTTGAACTTTGCTCCACCCTATCTGGCACAATTTGTATCTTAAAAATCTACCCTCTCCTTTCTGCTTCTATTTATGTCTGAATATGTAGTTATATGCTATGCTATGCTAAGTCACTTCAGTCGTGTCCGACTCTTAGCGACCCCATGGATTGCAGCCTAACAGGCTCCTCCGTCCATGGGATTTTCCAAGCAAGAGTACTGGAGTGGGGTGCCATTGCCTTCTCCGGAATATCTAGTCATGGTTCTTATTTATTCTTGTTTTTTCTACACATAAAGCACTATATAGAATTCTATTTATACTTTTTAGACTTTCCTGGTGGTTCAGATGGTGAAGAATCTGCCTGCAATGCTGGAGACCTGGATTCGATCCCTGGGTCAGAAAGATCCCCTGGAGAAGGAAATGGCTACTGACTCCAGTATTCTTGCCTGGAGAATTCCATGGACAGAGGAGCTTGACGGGCTACAGTTCATGGGGTTGCAGGAGTCAGACATGACTGAGTGACTAATAGCTTTATACATTTTAACTGAACCAAAGATGAAATGAGTTTCATTTCATGCATCTTTTCACCCTTTTCTCACATGCCATTGAAAACAGGTGGTCAGGGAGGCCCCAATGAGGAGTCCAGGTCCTGAGGAGTCAGGGGGAGGCTGGGGAGCCCAGCTGCCTCTCCATACACAGCTTGAATGTGGTTCTTGTTGGCTATGGGTTGTCGGCTGATGATTCATGCATTTCTTTATTATTCTTGGCATACTGGAATGAGCGCACTGCTTTTTCTTTCTATACTTTTCTTCTCCTGGAAACAATTTCATAAAGATCCCCTTATGATCCATTTCAATCATGCTACTAAAATATGTCCAATTCTCTCTCTTCTTTTTACCATTATTCTTTTTTTCCCTTACATTTCTAGCATACTCTGAAATTTCATATGCAGTTTATTTTTTGCTGTATCTTTCTCCTTTTCCCTCATTTTGTTCTTGGTACAAGTTCCTCTAGAAACCTCTCTGTGGTTCTTTAAATTTCATCATTTCTACTCCAGTTTCTTCATCCAGGCCTCTCTGTTTATTGCTTCTACTTGAGGGAGTCTGGTCTTCTCTTTAAAACCCGTGGTTTCGGGGCCACTGTCCTTGAGCACTTCCTCATATCATGTCATTTTCTTACATACCCACCCCTGCCAGCCTGGAAAGATCAGAGGCCTGCCCTCCCCTTGATCTTTTCTCTTTTGTTTTTAATCTCTTCTTGTTCCATCAGGCATCTACCCCCTTCTTTATGCCTCTGCCAGACTTCTAGTTTTTGACTAGCAAACTTTGGCTATTACCTTCACAAAATAAAAATCGGAGAGTCAGTTACATTACATGTCACCACCTCTCTTCTTTTTTGCACATGAATAATGTCAACCCTCCTGGCTCAGTTTCTGTTTTGATAATCATGTGGCCAACTGCTGGAGAATGTGTTTAAACAAATATCTTTCAATTCTATGCACTTACAGTTGGGGTTATTTGGTTTGTTGGGGAACTTTTCTTAGCTCTCTCATTTCATTCTTTTCTGAGGAATTGGTAGAAATCTTCCTTTCTTCCCGGCCCTCATACTCCTCTTGTGGCATTTAGAAAATGAGTGATGTTTTATATATGGCTTTTTTTTTCATATTTCTTTTGGGGGTTATAAAGATTTCTTTTGGGGGAGATATGCATATCCATGAAGCAGATCGATTGCTTCTTTAATTAACAAGCATCATTATGTATCATCAGTTCCAGATCCTACAAATCTTTGCAAAGTTCCCACTATAAACTATAAATAAAAGTCTCTTTTAAACTGCCTGGTAGGGAAACCCATGGATCTGGTTCTTCTCTTCTCCATTTGGAGAATAATCTGCTCCAAACAGGTCATACCCAGTCTACTTCCTGCACAAACTCATGCCTTGTTCTTTCCCTGGAGTCTGTTGAGCAGTAACGCTTGCCTTCTTGTTAGTGATAATTTCATGCTTTTACTTTGAATTATTCACTGTCCTCTTTGGTTGAAAATATAATTAGTCTCCAAAGGCTCCTTTTAAAGTTACTTTCTTCTGTCTCCTTTTTTTCCGCCCATTCCTCCAGGACTTGGGATCCATCCACAGTGTGTTGGCCAAGCTTTTCTATCTCTTTGAATAGCTGTTCCTCCTCTTCTTTCATGCACTTCACAGAACTTCCCCCCTGGAGTCAGGCTTATCTCTTAGGCTCCTTTCCTCATCAGAAGTTATCTTTTCCTGGATGTCTTCTCAGGGCACTTGATCACCATACCCTGGCCTCTTTCTTGGGTTTCCTTTCCCCATTGTTCCCCATCACCAGCTGAACTCAGTCTTTATTTCCTCCCCTTCTGGAAGCTCTGCGGAACCCCTTCCCTTGCCTCCCAGTCCCACATAGTTTCCTTGACTCCATTTGAGCAGGTAGGTGTTCCCGGCTCACCCTTTGTTTTGCACCTTTGAATCCAGCCCAGCTGGTCCAGCCTCCATGTTTTCATGACTTGCTTTTCAACAGTCTCCCTGGCTGTTCTTCAGCAAAGGCCATACACACATTAGGTAGTAAGGGTTGTATTCTCAGTAGCTGAAAGATTGACTTCACATTCCACTCAGATGATTTCTTGAGCTTTCTCTTTTGCAGGGCTTTATTGTATATAAAAAAACCCGGGGAAATATCTCAAGCTTGTTTTTTCTTTTTTTAAAAAAATTTTATTGGAGTCTGGTTGATTTACAATGTTGTTTGTTTCAGGAGTATAGCAAAGTGAATCAGTTATACATATATACATATCCACTCATTCAAGCTTTTCTGATAGCTGTTCAATTTCCTACTTCCCCAGTCTAAGCTCTACAATGCTCAACAATTATTAGCCCTACAAGATAGTTTATCACTCCCCAGGTCTCATGAATTGAGTCATAATGTAGTTGTGAATGAGGCCTTTAGATTGCTTCCAGTGGAAGCACCAGAAAGTTCCTGTAGTACCGGACCCCTTTTTACTGATAAAGTTTCTAAGATATATCAGAGTCCTCTGGTGGTCTGCACTTACTTCACACTTCTTACTCTTCATTTCTGGGAAGGTCTGCAAATCTGTACTTTGGGTTCATCCAAAATGAATTGGAAATTGGGTTCTGTAACACGGGTCCCAGACCACAGAGGGCTTGAGAAGGCACAGCCTGACTGCTGTCCCAGAGGCTGGGCAACCTTGGGGAACCTCTTACTATGCTGGTTCCCTCAGTGATGTGGATGAAAGCCCAGACTTTGGCATATGGGTTTGTGCCTCCATTTCTGATTCAGAATTTAGGTTTGCAGGCCTCATCTTTTCAGTCTCCAGACCCATGGGATTGAGGCTTATTGTTTACTTGTATGGTTGGTTTTTATGGTCAGCAGCACTGGTGACTGTCTATCTAGTTGGTGTGTTACCAGTAAGCAAATCCTACGTTTAGGACCCACTGGGTTGTCTGTATGACTGCATCAGCCATAGCTGGTGATGGCCCCTTCGAGTGTTGTTGGCTGGATTGTTAGGCTCTAGTTTTAAGACACTGCTGTTAAAAGGCAAATATTCCTGAAGATTCTCATTAGGTGATTTCTTAGGGAGTACCCTGGTTATGCCATTGCCCTTGGAGTTTGATGAATAAAGATTACCATTCTGGCTCTTCTACTTAGTAGCTGAATGAGCCATAAAGTCCTTGAACCTCTGTGTCTTCATCTGTAAAAATGAGTATATCTACTGCATTGGATTGTTATCAGAATTCATCAAGGGCTTTGGGAGGCTACTGTTATCACAAAGTGCTATTTAAATGGTAGTGGTTTCTGGTGCTTTTTGTTTTTCCTTCTTGCCTTAGCTGATTTGGTAGAGGGTAGGGGAGTGAATCGGAGAAGGCAATGGCACCCCACTCCAGTACTCTTGCCTGGAATATCCCATGGACGGAGGAGCCTGGTAGGCTGCAGTCCATGGGGTCGCTAGGAGTTGGACGTGACTGAGCGGCTTCACTTTCACTTTTCGCTTTCATGCATTGGAGAAGGAAATGGCAACCCACTTCAGTGTTCTTGCCTGGAGAATCCCAGGGATGGGGGAGCCTGGTGGGCTGCTGTCTCTGGGGTCGAACAGAGTTGGACATGACTGAAGCGACTTAGCAGCAGCAGCAGCAGGGGAGTAAATGACATCCAGGACATACAATAGAGATAATGATAAAGAATAGCTATAGTGATAAAGGACTCAAGGCAGGTGGAAAACTTCAACCCTGTGGTAGACAGGGCAACACAGGACAGAAAGGGGAGAACTGTGTCTGAAGAAGTAAAGGAGGATTTCCCTGGAGGTCCAGTGGTTAAGACTCTGCACTTTCACTGCAGGGGACATGGGGTCAATCCCTGGTTGAGAAATTAAGATCCTACAGGCCACATGGTGTGGCAAAAAAAAAAAAAAAAACCATAAAATAAGATTAAAAGAAGTAAAGGGAATATATGTCTAGTGAGAGGGGGTCCTTGTTTCTTTACCCTTTTGTGAAATGATGGCTGTCAGCCCTTGTTTTGTGGCAAGAGGTGGGGGGGAATAAGGAAGACGAGATGGTTAGATGGCTCAATGGACGTGAATCTGAGCAAACTTTGGGAGATAGTGGAGGACAGAGGAGCCTGGTGTGCTGCACTCCATGAGGTTGCAAAGAGTTGGACACAACTTAGTGACTGAACAACAACAAGGGAGCGAATATACTAGAAAGGTTTTTGATGAAGTGTTTTCTTTTGGAAGGCCCAGGCCAGTATAAGACAATGAAGAGTGTTAGGAATAGGCATGGAATTGTGGGCAAGAGGTGGGAAGACTCACTGAAGATGGCTGCATCCACTCACCAGCTTTGCTCAGGACGGACCTAGTTTTCCAACATTGATGTTGAGTGGTATTCATGTTAGTCACCGGCCTGGGGATGGAATCAATCAGAATGTGATCTGATGGACGTGAGCCAAAGGGACATGAAACTTAACCACAGGCTGTGTCCTACCCAGAGGATAAGCCATGGGGCTCTGATGTGGCGGGCGGAGCCCTAGTTGTATCCCTACTCTCAGGCGTCTGTGTGGAGGAATGAGCTAGACCCTGGTTGGGGGTTGTGTGTGTGTGTGCACGTGTGTTGGTGCTCAGTTGGTGCCTGACTCTTTGCAAACCCATGGACAAGCCAGACAGCCAGTCTCATCTGTCCATGGGATTTCCCAGGCAGGAATACTGGAGTGGGCTGCCATTTCCTACTCCAGGGGTTCTTGCTGATCCAGGGATCGAAGCCACGTCTCTTGCATCTCCTACATTGGCAGGCAGATTCTTTACCACTATACTAGTGCTACCTGGGAAGTCCTCCTGAGAAGATCCAGTGATCTCATATCTAATTGAAGGTCTCTACCCTCTCTGGGTATTGGATGCCCTGGGAAAGAATAGCAGAGGGAACCAGTGCTGAATACTTCTCTGGGCTGGATGGTGATCAGGCTCTGGGCCATGGTTTCCTGCATGACTAGAGAGAGTGGCCACATTCTTTAATGTGACGGCAAGGATGAGACCGTGCCTCCACGCCAGGACTCTCCCCTTTTTCTTCTTATCTTTGAATGGCATTCACATGAAACCCTGATGGTCAAGTGTTACCAGTTTCCTAACTAAGGCATCTGGTGTTTGGCAGATCCCGAGACATGTGACTCTATGACTTTGGGCCACTTGGACCTTCTTTGTGCGAAGACAGAAGGTACCATCCATGGGCTCAACATGCTCCCTTGATACTCTATCTCCAACTCCTCTCGGAAACAAATCACAGCACAACAAAAACTAAGATACCAACCAAACAACGTCAACCAAAACCAAATCAAATCCCCCCTTTAAAAGAGGAAACCCCAAACATCATTCTCACCAGTCACCCCAGGGGAAGCCAACTCTCTGTCTTCCAGAAAATGAGAGAAACGCGCTCTTCAGAAAGCATGCCACACATGAATCACGTAGCCTCCCACGGCTTCATCTGCATGAAAATAGACAGTTCATCTGCTTCTGTTTTGCGTTTTCTCCTGCCCAGAAGTCATTATCCTTTGGTGACTTCACAACCAGTGGCTGCCGTGGTGGCTGGTGAGGGCAGTGGGCAGGACCAACTGGTTAGGGGGCCAGGCTGTCCCAGGACCGAAACGTCCCAGGACAGCGAGAGGCAGCGAGCTGGCTGGGATGTGGGAGGGAGGCTGGCTTGGAGATGAACGCGTTGAGTTCCCACGTGTGTATTTTCTGTTTGAGTCCAGGGAGGGGGATCGACTGCCCAAGTTGTCCCATGAAGGGGTATGGAAATGGGACAGACATGGAGTGTGTCATGTCCAGGTGTTCTTTCCAGAGGGGACAACAGGCGGGGCCCAGGCTGCCACCCTTGCAGCAGAGGTGCTTGGTGTTCAAGGGAGTGGGGCGCAGAGGACCCCTCTCTCTGTGGGCCCAGAGCACAACAGAGTCACACGTGTGGACTCCCATCTTATGCTGCCCTGAGTCATGTTTCAGGAAGGGCTTAGACCAGGCCAGGGATTGGCCGACTGTGGCTCACAGGCTCCATCCAACCTGTGGCCTGTTTTTGTGAACTAAGAATGGCTTTTATATTTTTAAATAATTGAAAAAAAAAATTTAAGACCATCGTTTTCTTTTTAAAAATTTATTTATTTTTGACTGTGCTGGGTCTTTGTTGCTGCGAGTAGGCTTTCCCTAGTTACAGTGAGCAGGGGCCACTCTCTAATTGTGGCACACTGGTTTTTCATTGCGGTGGCTTCTCTTGTTTTGGGGCACAGGGCTCTGGGGTGCGAGGGCTTCAGTAGTTGCAGTGCATGGGCTTCGTTGCTCCATGGCGTGTGGAGTCTTCTCAGACTAGGGATGGAATCCGTGTTCCCTGCATTGGCAGGTCAATTCTCAACCGCTGGACCCCCAGGGAAGTCCAAGACCACCATTTTCATGACATGTGAACATTATCTGAAATTCAAAATTAGGTGCTCATAACCAGACACAGGACACAGCCGTGTCCATTCCTTTACGTATTGTCTGTGCGGGCTCTCGTATTTCAATGCCAGGTGAGGGGTTGTGACAGAGCCACACGTGGCCTGCTAAGTCCAGGGTGTTCACTCTCAGGCCTTTCATGGGAAAATTTGCCAGTCCCTGGACCAGATGACTGGAGGGCCCTCATGGCTCTCACATTCTAGACAGGGCACTGCCTTCACGTTTGAGGTCTTCCCACCTCCCATCAGCATCAGTTCTCCCTGTGAATTCTCCATCTGGCCCTTCCCTGTCCTGATTGGATGGGTTCAGCCAAGGGAAGCATAATTCAAGAAGTATGTTGCTAGAAACCTGGGGCTCTCAAGAAAGGTACCTTGGCAGGGGCCAGGGAAAGTGGAAGGATAGTGACATAGGACACAGAGCAGAAAACCATTCCTGTTAGCTAGCCTTTTAAGACGGAGAAGGCAGTGGCAACCCACTCCAGTACTCTTGCCTGGAAAACCCCATGAACGGAGGAGCCTGGTGGCTGCAGTCCATGAGGTCGCTAAGAGTCGGACACGACTGAAGTGACTTAGCAGCATCAGCCTTTTAAGAAAAATTAAGTATAGTTGATTTGCAATGTTGTGTTAGTTTCTGATGTTTAGCAGAGTGGCTCAATTATACATGTACATATTCTTTTCTGGTCTGGTTTCTTGTTGTTCAGTTGCTAAGTCATGTCTGACTCTGCAACTCCATGAACTGCAGCACGCCAGTCTTCCCTGTCCTCCACTGTGTCCCAGATTATGGTTTATTGTAGGATATTGAATGTAGTACCCTGTGCTCTGCAGTAGGACCTCATTGTTTATCTATCCTATATATAATAGTTTGTATCTGCTAATCCCAAACTCCTAAGGTATCCTTTCCCTACCCCCTTTCCTATTGGTAATCCTAGGTTTGTTTTCTGTGTCTCAAAGTCTGTTTCTGTTTTTTTTTGAAATAAGTTCACTTGTGTCCTATTTTAGATTCCATATATAAGTGTCATATGGTATTTGTCTTACTCTGTCTGACTTACCTCACTTAGTATGATAATCTCTAGGTCTATCCATGTTGCGGCAAATGGCATTATTTCGTTCTTTTTAATGGCTGAGTAATATTCCATTGTGTATGTGCACCGCATCGTCTTTATCCACTCATCCGTCAGTGGACACTCAGGTTGTTTCCTATCTTGCCTATTGTAAACAGTGCTGCCGTGAACATTGGGGTGCACGTATCTTTTCAGATTAGAGCAGAAAACCATTTCTTAGTTGTCATACTTACATATTGATCAACAAGTTGAGCCAGTATTTTTGCAGTCACCTTCATGTCCCTGAAAACTCAGATTCACGCTAGATTTTCTTGTGGGTCTGGGACAAGGACCAACCTCTGTAAAGGGTCTCAGTAGACTTCTAGCTGGGGAAAGGCCATTTTCTCCTGAATTCCCTCTCTAGCTCTTGGCTTTTGGGTGTTAGACCAGATCAAGAGTTTACACCCACAACCTGGAGCGGAGCACTGGATTAGAAGCTGGCCCTGTGGGGAGCGGGTCCTGTGGCCCAACTCCTCCCACCCCAGTGCCCAGGTCTCTGACTTGGACCCCAGCCTTGCCTCTTGGTGCCCGCTGTCTGAGACTGTGATCTGTGCCTGTTTACTGCAGGGTGAGCTGCTCCGCCCGGGGCTGTTTCTTTAACCATAGAAGCCAAGCAGCTGTGAAAAGCGATTCCATCTACAGCTTGCAGGCCGTTCTTATAAATGGCTGCTGCTTAGTATTCACTCTCCAAGGAAGACAAACCCCTCATGTAGCTTTTGAGAGGCAGCAGCAGGTAAAATAGGGGGATGAAGGGATGGTGTGAATGTGTGTAATGGGTGCAAGGCACTGTCTCCACCCCACAAGGAGCAGGCAGACCAACATGCACAGATCTTAGAGTGACTTGGACCAACTTCCTACCCACCCAAGGGTCTCCTCTCCACCTTCCCTGACAGGTGACATTGAGTTGCCACACTTCCCTCCTCTCTTTGGTTGCTGCTATCATCTTCTCATGCCCCACCCAGCCCAGCATGTATCCCGAAGCTTCTCCAGGCTGAGATCTCATGGGTGATGGTATCCAGACCCTCCACACTCAGCTTGCCCTTTTGGGGACCTTCTCCACAGGGCATCTCGGTGAAGCAAAAGAAACACAAGCCCTGCCAGGGGTTTAATCCTGGGCCTTTAGCTGTGTTGCTTTGGAGAAATTACTTCAGATTTCTGAGTCTCCATTTCTGCAGACGTAAAAGGAATATAATAATTACTTTATACCATAATTGTGATGAGTAAATCATGTGAATGTGTAATATGCCCGGCACAAAGTTGGCCTCTCAAATATTATTTATATCTCAGCCCTGCCACACTGGCTTTCCTTTCTTCTTTCTTTGATGGTACTTTCAGAACTTAATACCAAATTGCTGATATGACTTGAACAATGAAGAGTACAATTTCATCTGTACTTAGGACAATTACCTTCTTTGTAAAAAATTTTTATTTTTAATCGGAGGATAATTGCTTCATCTGTACTTATTTCATCTACACTTAGGACAATCACCTTCTTTGTAAAAAAATTTATTTTTAATTGGAGGCCATTTCTTCTGTACTTAGGACAATCACTTTCTTTGTAAAAAATTTTTATTTTTGATTGGAAGATAATTGGTTTGCAATATTGTGTTGGGTTTCTGCCATACATCAACATGAATCAGCCATAGGTATACATATGTCTCTTCCCTCTTGAACCTCCCTCCCACCTCCCACCCAATCTTACCCCTCTAGGTTGTCATGAGCACTGAATTGAGCTCCCTGTGTCATATAGCAAATTTCTACTGGCTATCTATTTTACACATGGTAATACATATGTTTCAGTCCTACTCTGTCAATTTGTCCCACCCTCTCCTTCCCTCCCTAGAGGACAAGTCTGTTCTCTACATCTGCATCTCTACTGCTTCCCTTCAAATAGATTTATCAGTACTGTCTTTCTAGATTCCATATATATGAGTAAATATATGATTATTTTTCTGACTTACTTCACTCTGTATAATAGGCTGTAGATTCATCAACCTCAGCCTATTGGAACTATTTGGAACTGACTCAAATGCATTCCTTTTTATGGCTGAGTAATATTCCTTTGTATATATGTACCAAAACTTCTTTATCCATTCATCTTTCAGTGGATATCTAGGTTGCTTCCATGTCCTGACTATTGTAAGTAGTGCTGCAATGAACATTGGGGAACATGTGTCCTTTTCAATGATGGTTTCCTCAGGTTATATGCCCAGTAGTGGAATTGTTTGGGTCATATAGTAGTTTTATTCCTAGTTTTTTAAGGAACCTCCGTACTATTCTCCATAGTGGCTATATCAATTAACATTCCTACCAACTGTGCATCTATTTCTGGTTTATTGACTATGCCAAAGCCTTTGACTGTGTGAATCACAATAAACTGTGGAAAATTCTTCAAGAGATGGGAATACCAGACCACCTGACCTGCCTCTTGAGAAATCTGTATGCAGGTCAGGAAGCAACAGTTTGAACTGGTCATGGAACAACAGACTGGTTCCAAATAGGAAAAGGAGTATGTCAAGGCTGTATATTGTCACCCTGCTTATTTAATTTATATGCAGAGTACATCATGAGAAACGCTGGGCTGGAGGAAGCACAAGCTGGAATCAAGATTGCCAGGAGAAATATCAATAACCTCAGATATGCAGATGACACCACCCTTATGGCAGAAAGTGAAGAAGAACCAAAGAGTCTCTTGATGAAAGTGAAAGAGGAGAGTGAAAAAGTTGGCTTAAAGCTCAACATTCAGAAAACAAAGATCATGGTATCTGGTCCCATCACTTCATGGGAAATAGATGGGGAAACAGTGTCAGACTTTATTTTTTGGGGCTCCAAAATCACTGCAGATGGTGAGTGCAGCCATGAAATAAAAAGACACTTACTCCTTGGAAAAAAGTTATGACCAACCTAGATAGCATATTAAAAAGCAGAGACATTACTTTGCCAATGAAGTCTGTCAAGTTAAGGCTATGGTTTTTCCAGTAGTCATGTTTGGATGTGAGAGTTGGACTATAAAGAAAGCTGAGCACTGAAGAATTGATGCTTTTGAACTGTGTTGCTGGAGAAGACTCTTGAGAGTCCCTTGGACTGCAAGGAGATCCAACCAGTTCATCCTAAAGGAAATCAGTCCTGAATGTTCATTGGAAGGACTGATGTTGAAGCTGAAACTCCAATACTTTGGCCACCTGATGCAAAGAGCTGACTCATTTGAAAAGATCCTGATGCTGGGAAAGATTGAAGGCAGGAGGAGAAGGGGACAACAGAGGATGAGATGGTTGGATGGCATCACTGACTCAATGGACATGAGTTTGGGTAAACTCCAGGAGTTGGCGATGGACAGGGAGGCCCAGCGTGCTGCAGTCCATGGGGTCCCAAAGAGTCAGACATGCCTGATCGACTGAACTGAACTGAACCAACTGTGCCGGAAGGTTCCCTCTTCTCCACACCCTTTCCAGGCTTTCTTGTTTGTAGATTTTTTGATGATGGCCATTTTGATTGGTATGAGCTGATACCTTATTGTAGTTTTAATTTTTCATTTCTTTAATAATGGGTGATGTTGAGTTTCTTTTCATGTGTTTATTAGCCATCTGTATATCTTCTTTGGAGAAATGACTGTTTAGGTCCTCTGCCCACTTTTACATTGGGAGGACACCATTTTCTTATGCAGCCTAGTGACCTTGACTTGTGTTTTTGCTCTTTGGGACACACCTCTGGGACAGTGGTACTGGGTGGGAGTCAAGGCATCTGGGTTCTTCTCCTGCTCTTGCATTCATCTTCCCAACAAGTGTTTCCTCCCACCTGTACCGTGCACAGGGGTCACCAGTAAGCAAAACAGATGGTGGACCTGCAGCAAGGGGGCAGGTGATGAACAAACGGGCAAATGGATAGTATAATGCCAGAGAGGGACACAAACAATAGATAAAACTGCTGCTGCTGCTGCTAAGTTGCTTCAGTCATGTTCGACTCTGTGAGATCCCATAGACGGCAGCCCACCAAGCTCCCCCGTCCCTGGGATTCTCCAGGCAAGAACACTGGAATGGGTTGCCATTTCCTTCTCCAATGCATGAAAGTGAAAGTCTCTCAGTCGTGTCTGACTCTTAGCGACCCCATGGACTGCAGCCTACCAGGCTCCTCAGCTCATGGGATTTTCCAGGCAAGAGTACTGGAGTGGGGTAAAAGCAAGCAAATATAAAGCTGGGTGAAGGATTGAAGGAGTTCTGACACTAGCTAGCTGTGTAAAATTTACTAAGACTCCACCTTTGAGCAAAGAGACAATTCAGATCAGCTGTTTCAAATAGTGCTCGTGGAGCCTAGAATCTTGGAGAGATGCCTTAGGGGGTCTTCCTAAGGTGGAAGCGAGAGGTCATGGCCTACTTGTCTATGCCTCCTCAGAGCAGTACCTTTGAAACATCGCTTTCCTTGGCCTCTGTGAAATTCTAATCGATCACAATATTCTGTTGTTAAAAAAAAAAAAAGCTTGAAAGTCTCCATACTGGAGAGTTGCTGGGTTCTCTTCTCACTCAAAGGCTGTGAGAACTGCTAGAAGTTTTTCATCTGAGCTGCTGCTAAACCAGATCTGCGTCATCGACTAGTGCATAAGGTCACCACGCGGGCGGGTACCATTTACATTTATTCGTGTGAGTTTTTATCTTCTTAGTTTGGGTCTGAGATAATTTTGCAACATTATTCTAACATCCTATGTATTAGTGGTCCCTTACAGCGTTGATTTTTCTGCTAATCTGTTTCAAATGCCGTTTATACCTTCATCCAGGATGTTTATAAAACCATTGGTTAGGATGTGGCTGAAGGTAGGGAGAGACCTTTGGTCTCTGCTAGAGACTTACCAGGTTGATCTAACCATGATCAAGAACCTTTGGATTTTATCTTTTCAAATGGCCGTAGACCCATCTAAGTATACAAAGCACCCAGATGATATTTTCCTTTCTTAACTCTGACCACCTCATTTTCTGTTCTTATTTAATGGCTACAATCTATCAAGGTCTGGGATTGACTCTGGGGAAACAAGATAAATAAGACACCAGGGGTTCACAGCTGGTAGATGCGATGGCAATATAAACCAGTAATTGCAGCAATGTGATGAGGGCTCAAGGGCAATATGAATTAACCAGCATGCTGGGGGGAAGGGCTTGTCTTTGCCTGGAAATGTCAGGGAGATAGTCTGTGGAGAAGACATCACAGGTGATATCATTTAGCAAGTTGCCCGTGAGAAATGTCCAAAGTCGTATGAAATCCAGAGAATGACATCCATGGCATCATTCCTGATCTAGGTACTGAATAAATGTTTCTCGAATTTAGTTTTAACAAAAAGGGGGAGAGCTTCCCTAGTGGCTCAGTGGTCAAGAATCTGCCTGCCAATGCAGGAGATACGGATTTGATTCCGGGTCTGGGAAGGTCCCACATGCTGTGGGACAGCTAAGCCCATGAAGCACAGCTGTTGAGCCTATGCTCTAGAGCCAGGGAGGCACAGTGTCTGAACCCTCACATGCTAGAGCCCATGCTCCATAACAAGAGAAGCCTCTACAATGAGAAACTCCTTTTCACAACTAGAGATAGCCTGCGAGTAGCAAAGAAGACCTAGAACAGTCCACCCCCTCAAAAACAGGTGAAGTGCAGTGGAAAAAAAATTTAGAAAAGAGGAGGAAGTAGAACAGGTCAGGGAGCAGATGGAATGGAGCTTGAGTGAGATGGAAGCGATAGCCAAGGGACACTGGAAGCTGAGCTCAGGTAGCAGCAGCAAGAGGGAGAAGAGAGAGAAGGTGGGAGAAAAGTCAGGGCTTGTTGAAAGCCTGGGGTGGGGGCGCTGAGGGGGGTTGGGACAGAGGTCAGCTGAGGAGACAGTGCTCTGAGTTTTGTATCTTTCTTGGGGGTGAGGGTGCTTTCACTCAAGATTATGAGGAGAATGAGTTTGAGTTTCATCAACTTCCAAGAACTTTGGTGGAATATATTTTCCTCCAGAATCTTTTCCCTTCCAGTTCTTTATATATGTGTATGTGTGTGTGTGTGTATATTTAATCATATATAATTTTAATATAATAATGTATATAATTAAAAAGAAAACATTATTTATGGCTGTGCTGTGTCTTCATTGCTGTGAGTGGGCATTGTCTAGTCATGGTGCTTGGGCTTCTCATTGCCATGGCTTCTCTGCTCACAGAGCACAGCTTCTACGTGCTTGGGCCTCAGTACTCGTGATGTATTGGCTTAACAGGCATGTAGGATCTTTCTGGACCAGGGATCAAACCTGTGTCCCCTGCATTGGCAGGCAGATTCTTAACCGATGAACCAGGAGGGAAGCCCAATATATAATTTTTACTTTAAGAAATATATGCACTCTTTTATTTTGTTTTTACTTACTTTTGGCTGTGCTGATTCTTCATTGCTGTGTGCAGGCTTTCTCTAGTTGCACAGTGGACTTCTCATTGCAGTGGTTTCTCTTATCGTGGAGCACAGGCTCTAGGGTGTTTGGGCTTCAATAGTTGCGACTTACAGGCTCTAAAACACAGGCTCAATAGTTATGGTATACAGACACAGTTGCCCCATGACGTGTGGGATCTTCCTGGATCAGGGATCGAACCTGAGTCCCCTGCATTACAAGGCAGATTCTTGATCATTGTACCATCAGGGAAGCCCTCCCTCCCAATTCTGACTTTGATTTCAGATTTCCACCAGTACCTGCTGAATGTGCTGGGGGTGGTGGGGGAGCAGTGAAACATCATTTTCCCCAAGGAACTCTTACACTGCCATGACATCCTTTTTTCGTTTGACCTGGCTGGATTCCATTCTAAATGATCAGTTTCAGCTTAGAAGCAGCATGTCTATTTGCCTGTCACACACGGTCTCAGATGGCACTAGTGGTAAAGAACCTGCCTGCCAGTGCAGGAGACATGAGAAACCTGGGCTCAATCCCTGGGTCGGGAAGATCCCCTGGAGGAGGGTGTGGCAACCCACTCCAGTATTCCTGCCTGGAGAATCCCATGGACAGAGGAGCCTGGCGGGCTATGGTCTACAGGGTCACAAAGAGTCTCAAGACTGAAGTGACTTAGCACGCATGCATGTACACTTCTTTTGGGGTGAGCAACTCATTCAGGTTTGCCAGGGACTTTCCTAGTTTTAAAAACAAAAGCCCCGCCTCCTCTGAATCCCTTTAGTCCCAGGAAGAGCTGGACTGTTGGTTGCCCCAGATGGACATGAAGCACTAGGGTTGCTTGGTGTGTGCACAGAACTTTCTAGAGGGCGTTGGGGGAGGAAACAATTTTGCTGGAGCAAAGTGAGCTCTTTAGTGTGTTCTGCCCAGACTGAGAGGGGTGCTTGGGGGGCAGCAGGGAGGAGCCCAGGAGGGCTTTGTGTGTTCTCCCCGTGGAGGTCGCCCCAGGGCAGACAGTGCCCAGCAGAGTAGAGGGGCTTCGAGCAAAGCTGTGAGTCATCTATGTCTTCATGGGGCCAAGCCAAACCTCCCCCGCTGCACTTTCCAAGCACTTAATTCATTGAATGGAGAAACCATGCTCAGTTGTGTCCGACTCTTTGCCACCCCATGGACTGTAGCCTGCCAGGCTTCTTTGCCCATGGGATTTTCCAGGCAAGAATACTGGAGTGGGTTGCCATGCCCTCCTCCAGGGGATCTTCCCCACCCAGGGATCTAACCCACAAATGAAGAAGATGATGGAGAAATCCAAGAAGACACAGCATGGAATCAAGCTGGGCTCTCCATCCTTAAGACCAGAGCTGCTCATCCTGGTCCTGGGAGTATCTCTTTCTCGGGACACTGGGATGCTTCCTTGTCACTGGATGCTGCTGCAGGAAGCTGGGGAAACAAGTAACCAGAGCCGCAGTCCTCCACAAAAACATCAGGTGAATAAAACCAAATGACCACGGATGTCCTGAGAGAGAGGTGGGCGCTGAATGCTCGTGGAAGACTGTTCCTCCTGTCTTCTCCCACTTTCCCTGCACACACACTCACTCTCCGGAGAGGAACGCAGAACGGTGAAATCATGCCTTCATCCACTTCCTGTCTGTGGCACGAGGAAGCCTCTAGCCAATCTAATCTGAAGTTTATTGCTCAGGCCAAATCCAGCAACCCGCTCCTTTCCCCCGCTCCCCTCCCACCTACCAGAAAGGTTAAATAGTTCCCACAGGGTGCAAGAAAGGGTTATTGAAAACAGCAGGGTTGTTTTCTTTTTTTTTTTTTTTCCTTAACTTCAGCACTTCTGGTAAATCTCTGATCCAGCATCTCGTGGTTAACCACTGATACAGGAAATGACATTTAACGTTTTTATCACTGAGCCAGAAATGGAAGAGCAAGGCGAGTCTGTGTTTAGGGAAGATGGGTGGCTGCCCACCACCTTCATCTTAAAGGAGCACCATCTCTATTTCCTGACGGCCGAGGTGGTCAGTGGCTCAAGGACCCCTCTGTCCGCTCATTTCCCTGCTGACTGTGAACAGAAGTGGCAGAGAATGTTCAGGGCCTGGCTGCTCAGAACAGGAACCCAACTGTCGTCAGCTATGGAAGGATTCTGGATGGCCCTTGGTTCCGCTTTCACAGGAGCCACTGCGTGTGGGGACAGGCAGGCAGGAAATGTGTGGATGCCTGCCCGAGGTCCCAGGCATTCTGAGCCACAGCATCAGCCGGGGGTGGCCAAACCCAGGGCCACCTGGTCAGAGTGAGACTTTGAAGGGAGCATGGACGGTCCTTGGAGGGTCATTGACCTCCTCCCCGATGATCAGCAGAGGAAGAGCATTCAACACCACAAACCACAGTGAGACACCGTGTTTGGTTTCGCTTGCAGCTTTGCTAGGTCACTGGGTTCTTCTCCATTTTTGTAGTTTATTGTTGCCCTTTTGGGATGAGGGGCTTTCAGTGCAGCTGCAAAGTGGGTTCCTTGTAAAAACAAAAATGACAGCAATGACAACAACAATAAATCCTGACATTGTTAAGAGGTAAACAGTCTAGACTCATGATCTTTACTTGCTCAGGGTCAAGAGCTGCTTAGGGTCAGAGCCAGGCAGGATTCGAGTTCCGTGTGTCCTTGCTGAAGCCATCCTGCCCCACAGGAATCTAGCAGTCAATACAGCCCTGGCCCTGCCTGCTTGCCCAGCCTCTGTCACACCCACTGGGCAGGGAAGGGAGCTCCGGGATTCTAACTGTGAGCCCCCCTGGGGGAGTGGTGTGGGGGAGGCCAGTCAGTGTGATGTTAACAGACATCTATCTTCCAGTATTAATTGGAACCATGTGTGGGAGCTAAGTCGCTTCCATCATGCCTGACTCTTTGCGATGCCATGGACTGTAGTCAGCCAGGCTCCTCTGTCCGTGGGATTCTCCAGGCAAGAATATTGGAACAGGTTGTCATGCCCTTCTCCAGGGGATCTTCCTGACCCAGGGATTGAACCTGCATCTCTTACATCTTCTGCATTGGCAGGCGGATTCTTTACCATTAGCACCACCTGGGAAGTTAATTAGGACCATCAGTTCAGTCCAGTTCAGTGTCCGACTCTTTGCGACCCCATGAATGGCAGCACGCCAGGCCTCCCTGTCCATCACCAAATCCCGGAGATCACTCAGACTTGTGTCCATCGAGTCAGTGATGCCATCCAGCCATCTCATCCTCTGTCGTCCCCTTCTCCTCCTGCCCCCAATCCCTCCCAGCATCAGAGTCTTTTCCAATGAGTCAACTCTTCGCGTGAGGTGGCCAAAGTATTGGAGTTTCAGCTTCAGCATCACTCCTTCCAAAGAAATCCCAGGGCTGATCTTCAGAATGGACTGGTTGGGTCTCCTTGCAGTCCAAGGGACTCTCAAGAGTCTTCTCCAACACCACAGTTCAAAGGCATCAATTCTTTGGTGCTCAGCTTTCTTCCCAGTCCAACTCTCACATCCATACATGACCACAGGAAAAACCATAGGCTTGACTAGATGGACCTTTGTTGGCAAAGTAATGTCTCTGTTTTTCAATATGCTATCTAGGTTGGTCATAACTTTTCTTCCAAGGAGTAAGCGTCTTTTAATTTCATGGTTGCAGTCACCATCTGCAGTGATTTTGGAGTCCCCAAAAATAAAGTCTGACACTGTTTCCACTATTTTCCTATCTATTCCCATGAAGTGATGGGACCAGATGCCATAATCTTCATTTTCTGAATGTTGAGCTTTAAGCCAACTTTTTCACTCTCCACTTTCACTTTCATCAAGAGACTTTTTAGTTCCTCTTCACTTTCTGCCATAATGGTGGTGTCATCTGCATATCTGAGGTTATTGATATTTCTCCTGGCAATCTTGATTCCAGCTTGTGCTTCTTCCAGCCCAGCGTTTCTCATGATGTACTCTGCATAGAAGTTAAATAAACAGGGTGACAATATACAGCCTTGACGTACTCCTTTTCCTGTTTGGAACCAGTCTGTTGTTCCATGTCCAGTGCTAACTGTTGCTTCCTGACCTGCATACAGATTTCTCAAGAGGCAGATCAGGTGGTCTGGTATTCCTATCTCTTTCAGAATTTTCCACAGTTTATTGTGATCCACACAGTCAAAGGCGTTGACATAGTCAATAAAGCAGAAATAGATGTTTTTCTGGCACTCTCTTGTTTTTCGATGATCCAGTGGATGTTGGCAATTTGATCTCTGGTTCCTCTGCCTTTTCTAAAACCAGCTTGATCATCTGGAAGTTCACAGTTCACGTATTGCTGAAGCCTAGCTTGGAGAATTTTGAGCATTACTTTACTAGCATGTGAGATGAGTGCAATTGTGTGGTAGTTTGAGCATTCTTTGGCATTGTCTTTCTTTGGGATTGGAATGAAAAATGACCTTTTCCAGTCCTGTGGCCATGGCTGAGTTTTCCAAATTTGCTGGCATATTTAGTGCAGCACTTTCACAGCATCATCTTTCAGGATTTGAAATAGCTCAATTGGAATTCCATCACCTCCACTAGCTTTGTTCATAGTCATGCTTTCTAAGGCCCACTTGACTTCACATTCCAGGATGTCTGGCTCTAGGTGAGTGATCACACCATCATGATTATCTTGGTCATGAAGATCTTTTTTGTACAGTTCTTCTGTGTATTTCTGCCACTTCTTCTTAATATCTTCTGCTTAATATCTTTCTTCTTAATATCTTCTGCTTAATATTTCTGTCCTTTATCGAGCCCATCTTTGCATGAAATGTTCCCTTGGTATCTCTAATTTTCTTGAAGAGATCTCTAGTCTTTCCCATTCTGTTGTTTTCCTCTATTTCTTTGCATTGATCACTGAGGAAGTCTTTCTTATCTCTTCTTGCTATTCTTTGGAACTCTGCATTCAGATGCTTATATCTTTCCTTTTCTCCTTTGCTTTTCCCTTCTCTTCTTTTCACAGCTATTTGTACGACCTCCCCAGACAGCCATTTTGCTTTTTTGCATTTCTTTTCCATGGGGATGGTCTTGATCTCTGTCTCCTGTACAATGTCACGAACCTCATTCCATAGTTCATCAGGCACTCTGTCTATTAGATCTAGTCCCTTAAATCTATTTCTCACTTCCTCTGTATAATCATAAGGGATTTGATTTAGGTCATACCTGAGTGGTGTAGTGATTTTCCCTACTTTCTTCAATTTCAGTCTGAATTTGGCAATAAGGAGCTCATGATCTGAGCCACAGTCAGCTCCTGGTCTTGTTTTTGTTGACTGTATAGAGCTTCTCCATGTTTGGCTGCAAAGAATATAATCAATCTGATTTCGGTGTTGACCATCTGGTGATGTCCATGTATAGAGTCTTCTCTTGTGTTGTTGGAAGAGGGTGTTTGCTAACATCAGTGCATTTTCTTGGCAAAACTCTATTAGTCTTTGCCCTGCTTCATTCCGTATTCCAAGGCCAAATTTGCCTGTTATTTCAGGTGTTACTTGACTTCCTACTTTTGCATTCCAGTCTCCTATAATGAAAAGGACATCTTTTTTGGGTGTTAGTTCTAAAAGGTCTTGTAGGTCTTCATAGAACCATTCAACTTCAGCTTCTTCAGCGTTACTGGTTGGGGCATAGACTTGGATTACTGTGATATTGAATGGTTTGCCTTGGAAACGAACAGAGATCATTCTGTCGTTTGTGAGATTGCATCGAAGTACTGCATTTCGGTCTTTTGTTGACCATGATGGCTACTCCATTTCCTCTAAGCGATTTCTGCCTGTAGTAGTAGATATAATGGTGATCTGAGTTAAATTCACCCATTCCAGTCCATTGTAGTTCGCTGATTCCTAGAATGTCGACGTTCACTCTTGCCATCTCCTGTTTGACCACTTCCAATTTGCCTTGATTCATGGACCTGACATTCCAGGTTCCTATGCAATATTGCTCTTTACAGTATCGGACCTTGCTTCTATCACCAGTCACATCCACAACTGGGTGTTGTTTTTGCTTTGGCTCCATCCCTTCATTCTTTCTGGAGTTATTTCTCCACTGATCTCCAGTAGCATATTGGGCACCTACTGACCTGGGGAGCTCCTCTTTCAGTATCATATTATTTTGCCTATTCATAATGTTCATGGGGTTCTCAAGGCAAGAATACTGAAGTGGTTTACCATTCCCTTCTCCAGTGGACCACATTCTGTCAGCCCTCTCCACCACGACCCGCCCGTCTTGGGTGGCCCCACAGGGCATGGCTTAGTTTCATTGAGTTAGACAAGGCTGTGGTCCTAGTGTGATTAGATTGACTAGTTTTCTGTGATTATGGTTTCAGTGTGTCTGCCCTCTGATGCCCTCTTGCAACATCTACCATCTTACTTGGGTTTCTCTTACCTTGGATGTGGGGTATCTCTTCATGGCTGCTCCAGCAAAGTGCATCCACTGCTCCTTACCTTGGACAAGGGGTATCTCCTCACCGCCACCCCTCCTGACCTTGAACGTGGAATAGCTCCTCTAGGCCCTCCTGTGACTCAATGTAGCTGGCCAGCACCATGGCGGGAGCTGTGAGCCCGAGCAGCAGCATGACCAGGAGTTTGCCCGTGGCCGCGGTGGCCGCAGTCCCAGTGGCCGCCATCCCTCACCGGGTCGCTCTAGCGCTGGGCTCTCAAGCTCATACAGACGGATCCCAGAGCATTCCCACTGCGACCCATAGGTTCCCTGATAAAATCAACAGCTACCTCCCTTAGGAGGAACTAACATGATCCTGTTTTTATTAAGAGTCACTCAGGTGCAAACTCCTCTTCCTCCTCTGGCTTTCTGCCGCCTTCCTGGGTAGATTCCTGCCCCGCAGATGTGTCTCCATCAACACTGGGAGGCAGGATGGCACAGTGGGCAAGCCCTGCTCTGGGAGGCAGGAAAGTGGGGGTCTGTGTCCCCTGCTGTGAGGCTGAGAATTCTTGGTGAGTCATCTGTGTATTTGTGCTCTGTGTTGTGCTAGAGAGGATGGCAGTGTGGGCCACTCATGGAGCTTCAGTTCACCCATCTGTCTGCTTTCTCTGGAGAGGTAGTGACATATGAAGAGCTCTGAAAAGCAAACTCATCCTTCCAAGGTACTGTCTCCTCTGTGCAGGGAAATATGTTGCCGTTTGACCTCAATGCTTTCCTAATAGGACAGACTTGTATATGAGTGTGATTTTGTACCAGAACAAGCTGAAGAGACTGATTTCCACCCCAACTCACTCTATCTTGAAGGGGAAGGGTATCCTCCCAGACCTACCTCTTCTTCTCCACACCAGCTCAGCAGAGCTTCCACCCTGCAGACCCAAATGGAGTGATCAAAGATTTGTTTGGGTGACAAACACTGAGAGTTGTCTCCTCTGCTGGGCACTGGGGAGCAGATACTGATCTGGCATGTTCTCTGAGAGCAAAGAATTATGGTTTACTAGGTGGTGCCTAGCTACCCACATCTGAGTGTGATATTCTGGTGGGTGCTACCCATTAGAATTATTTGGGGACACTTTCAAAACACCCTGGATGTTCATTGGAAGGACAGATGCTGAAGGGCCAGTACTTGGGCCACCTGATGCAAACAGCTGACTCATTGGAAAATATCCTGTTGTGGGGAAAGATTGAGGGCAGGAGGAGAAGGGGGTGACAGAGGATGAGGGGGTTGGATGGCATCATCCACTCATTAGATGTGTTTGAGCACTCTGGGAGATAGTGAAGGACAGGGAAGCCTGGTGTGCTGTAGTCCATGGGGTTGCAAAGAGTCAGACATGACTTAGCGGCTGAACAACAAAAACAAAACACCTATGTCCAGATCCACCTTAAGAATTTCTTGTTTAACTGGCATTCATGTTTTTTTTAATAAGGTCTCTAGGTGATTCTACCATGCAGAGTAGAGATTCACTGATTTAGATGGAGATACAGATAAGCTTAAAAAAAAAAAACCTGACAACATAGAGCATCATATGCTCTGATTTTGGCAAATACAAGGTGCTATGGGAGCATATAGACAGGGCAACTTAACCAGCCTAGAGTGTTGGGGTGATTTTGTAAACTGGAGGAGATCACAGCTGAGATGTCAAGAGTAGGAATTGACCAGGTGGAATCAGGACGGAGTGCAGGTGAGGTTAAGAGGATTTCCAGGGAAAGCAAGAAGCATATTCCGAGTCCAGGAGTGAAAAATAGCAAGGCTCTTGGGTGGGATTCAGGTAGTTCAGTGTGGCTGCAAAAGCCGGTGAGGGACCCAGTCCTGGAGGTGGGACCAGAGGCCAGCTCACTAGGGGTATTGAAGACATGCTAGGAACTTTGGACTTTATCCTGAGGGTCAAAGGGAGCTCACAAAGAGTAATCAGAGAAGGGACTTTGAGCAGTTTTGCAGCATGAGAAACAGATGGGAATGGAGCCAGGTGGAGTGGAAGTTTGAACCTGCTTCAGGGCTGGTTTCCTGAACTGTGTTAAGGTTGTGGGCATAGCTAGAGGTTGGAGAAGGCAATGGCACCCCAATCCAGCACTCTTGCCTGGAAAATCCCATGGACAGAGGAGCCTGGTAGGCTGCAGTCCATGGGGTCGCTAAGAGTCGGACACGACTGAGCGACTTTGGAGAAGGAAATGGCAACCCACTTCAGTGTTCTTGCCTGGAGAATCCCAGGGACGGGGGAGCCTGGTGAGCTGCCATCTATGGGGTTGCACAGAGTCGGACGCGACTGAAGCGACTTAGCAGCAGCATAGCTAGAGGTGGGTAGATTTGATAGATGTAAGAACATAGAATCAACCTGACGTGGGGAGGAAAGTGAGAGAAAAGTCAAGGAGAGTGTCCAGGTGTTTGCTAGGGGCTGGAAGGTCATACTGTTCCCTGGGCTGGCCATGCTGGAGCCTCTCGACTCGGGGAGTAGGGTTGCCTCCGTGCCAACCAGGACCACAGGGGCCCTCTGTTGGCAGCTCGGGCTCCTGGGTCTCCCTAAGCCTCCCACAAGTGGCTCAGAGCTCCTGGGAGCATCAGGAGATGGCGTGTATCTCAGTGAAATGAGTAGGGTGTTTATCCTCTACTTCACAGCTTGCCAGCCTGTTTGGATCCTGTCGTGTCCTCCACCTCCATTCTCACCTACACACTCTCAGGTTGCTCATTTCCCCAACTACCCATCCCCAGATACTGATGGAATCCCAAAGACAAACAGTAATAACTAATTCCCATTTTCTGTGACCTTTTACCTAATCTCTAGAATTTTATAATTCTAGATAAAACTTCCAACCCCCATCCACCCATATAAGAAATCTGTTAATGGCATGCATACCTAAAACTATGGGCTTCCCTGGTGGCTCAGTAGTAAAGAATCTGCCTGCTAATGCAGGAGACCCCGGTTCAATGCCTGGGTTGGGAAGATCTCCTGGAGAAGGAAATGGCAATCCACTCCAGTATTCTTGCCTGGGAAATCCCATGGACAGAGGAGCCTGGCGGGCTACAGTCCATGGGGTCACAAAGAGTCATACATGAATGAGTAACTAAACAACACCACCACCACCTTAAATTATATTTTATGTTCCCGTTGACAAGTTCTTGTCCCTAAAAGCTCCCTATAGACTCTATGTCTTTCTTGCCTCAGGGACTTGCCCCTCTAAGATTTGTCCCTTTAATAAGATGCTCACTCATTTCTTATCCCACACAGTTGTTTGTCTCCACTCCCTACAACTCACTAATGCCAGCTTCAAAGATCACCACCCCCTCTTCCCTACTTTGTGGGCGGTCTTAGTTCAGGCTGCTATAATCAATTATTGTAGACCAGGTGGCTTAAACAATGAACACTTATTTCTCACAATTCTGGATACTGGAAGTCCAAAGTCAGGTTGCCAGCTTGATTGGGTTCCAGTGAGAGCGTGGTTCTGAGTTCCAGACTGTGAGTTTTTCCTCTGTGCTCTCAAAGGGCAGAAAAAAGGCAAGAGAGCTCTCTGGGGGGAGGGGCATCTCTCTTGTAAGGGCGCTAACCTCATTCATGAGGGGCCACCCTCATGAGCTAATTATCCCCCAAAGACTCCACTTTCTAATACTTTCACATTGGGAGCTAGGATTTTGACCTAAGGATTTAGAGGGGACACAAGCAGTCAGTCAACTGCATAGACCACCCCCCGCATGACTTGTAGGTTATATCCTGTCCCCTTTCGATTCTTTATTTTCTGATCTTCCTCCCTGTGTCTCTGCTGTCTGCTCTTCTTGCCTTTGGTGGGGGGGCCTCTTTTCTGCCTGACCTGTCATATAGTTATTACACAAATATAGCCAAAGTTTATCCCATAAAGATATCAAAGTCAGAGCCTATGACTTTAATCTTGATTATTAGGGTTGTTTAGTGTAAAATATAGCAGCATAAGAGAATATGCTTTGTAAGTGGTAGATAATCAAATAAATATTAGATAATGACAGTGACAGGCTTTGAAGATCTCTTTTTGTTTAAAGAATTAGATATAAATGATATGTGGAGACGTAAGTTGCAAAATGATGAGATTAAATCCTTAATCTTAAATTAAATCCTTAAGCTCTCCTGGAAATCCAGTGTCTGCTGAGTTGATTGTTCAGAATTCAGATTCTAAACTGAGATGAAAACCATGGAGGATTTATGAAAAGTTTGGTTTGTCTCCCTGGCTATTCTTTTTATTCAAAAAGAGTTTTTCCTGCAGGCTGTACACCTCTTTTTTTTTTTTTTTCTTTTTCTTTTCTGTTGTCCCCTCTGCTTAGAATTCTTCAATCCAGCCCACATACATTGAATGCCTTATTATATTCACTTATTCACCCACCCTGTATTTGTTGAGTCCTATCACGTGACAGACAATATACCAAAAGTGCTAGAGATCCAATGGTGGGCAAAATCAGGCAAGGTTCCTGCCCTTATGAACTCATATCTTTAGGTCGAGAGACGATGAATCACAATAAAATGGTCAAACAAATTACTGAAATACTAGCTACACCAAGTGCAGTGATGGAAAGTGCACAGCACCATGAGATCTTATAATGGGGGCAAGGTGGGGATTTGGTCTAGGCTGGGGGTGGGTGGCAGGAGGACTTACCTGAGGAAGCCATGCTGCTGCTCATCTGAAGGATGAGGTAGGGTTAATTAGACAAGGCTGGGGATGGGGAAACAAGGGGATTTCAGGCAGAGGCAAAGGTGTGGGGTTTGAAGGCTGGAGGTGACTAGATTTTGTGGGCTTTGTAGATGTGTTAAGGATTTTGTTTTTGTTTTTAATCTTAAGTAATGGAAGTCCTTGAAATATTTTAATAAAAATAATAGATTTGCATAAAGATAAAAAAATCATCTTTTTATGATCTTTTAGAAGATAGGCTTATCTCTATCTTCTCTACTCAGGAAATCTTGGTTTATGGAAGACCTTAAATTCATGAGTCATTATGAAACAATGTGTTCATTGCCTTGATAGAATTATAGAGTGCCAGGGAAGTGTAAATAAGAGATTTTTCTGGGTAAGGGTGGTTAGAAAAAGCATTAAAAAACAGGTGATATTTAGGCTAGGTGTTGAAAAATATTAGGAATTTCCCTGGTAATAAGAGGTATGGGAATGGTGAAGAAATCAGAGTAAGCAGTGTGTTCTGGGAAGAAGAAATTACAAATCCAGACACACAGACCTGAGAGAGTTTAGCAGGTTTGCATGAAGACCTGTCATCTCATGCGAATGTGAGACCAATGTGACCAATGTGAGACCAATGTGCTCTGGTGGTCACTGGGTGGACTTACTGATAGGAATAGCCCAACTCTCAATCCTTCTGGGCATGTGGTTGGCAGCTTTTCACTTTCCTCCAGGCCCAGATGGATGCTGTATCCAGTGGGTGTGTGTCACAGCCAAGGAACCTCAAGCTTGGGAAACCCAAGTCTTTTGTAATGGACTAGAACCAACCTGCCCAAACTTTGTCCTGAAAGGTCATACTATCTTTTTTTGTTTGTTTTTTTGAATGGGATATAGTTGCTTTATGATGTTGTGTTAGTTTCTGCTGTACAATGAAGTGTATCAGCTGTATGTGTACATATATCCCCTCCCTGTTGGGCCTCCCTCCTACCCCTGTAGGTCATCACAGAGCACCCGGCTGAGCTCCCTGTGCTACACAGCAGCTTCCCACTAGCTTTTTGTTGTACACGTGGTATTGTGTATATGTCAGTGCTACTCTCCCAATTATTCCCATCCTCTCTTCCCTTCCTCCTGTGTCCACATGTCTGTTCTGTATGTTCACATGTCTATTCTTGCCCTGGAAACAGATTTATCTGTATCATTTTTCTAAATTCCACATACATGCATTAATGTATTTGCTGTTCTTTTCCTGACTTACTTCACTCTGTACGACAGACTCTAGGTCCGTCCCTGTCTCTACAGATGACCCAATTCCATTCCTTTTTTATGGCTGAGTAATATTTCATTGTAAGCAGAGATATTACTTTGCCAACAAAGGTCCATCTAGTCAAGGCTATGGTTTTCCCTGTGGTTATGTATGGATGTGAGAGTTGGACTGTGAAGAAAACTGAGTGCCAAAGAATTGATGCTTTTGAACTGTGGTGTTGGAGAAGACTCTTGAGAGTCCCTTGGACTGCAAGGAGATCCAACCAGTCCATTCTAAAGGAGATCAGTCCTGGGTGTTCATTGGAAGGACTGATGCTAAAGCTGAAACTCTAATACTTTGGCCACCTGATGCGAAGAGTTGACTCATTGGAAAAGACTGTGATGCTGGGAGGGATTGGGGGCAGGAGGAGAAGGGGACGACAGAGGATGAGATGGCTGGATGGCATCACTTACTCGATGGACGTGAGTCTGGGTGAACTCCGGGAGTCAGTGATGGACAGGGAGGCCTGGTGTGCTGCGATTCATGGGGTCGCAAAGAGTCGGACACGACTGAGCGACTGAACTGACTGAATTGAATATTTCATTGTATATGTGCACTGCATCTTCGTCATTCATCTGGAGATATTATCTTTACTGGAAAGCAAGCAGACTTTCCCTCCACTCTGGGAAGACTCACTGTCACTGTTTTCCAAGGTTGCTCACTTTACAAATATTCTTGGAGAGATACTCTGGGACAACATGTGTGAGTGCCTCCGTTTGCAGAAAGTACAGAAACGTGGAAGACCTGTGGAGAACTGTCTCCAACAAATCTTTGGATAAGTGGAGAAAATGGGTGATGGAAGGCATTTAGATCATAGGCCATGTCAGGAGACCAGACTTTATCTGGTAGTCAGTGGGGAGCCATTGGTAGTGCTAGGATGTGGTAGAGAGTATAGAGGGTAGACTGGAGAAGGGGGATACTAGAGCTAGGAGAAAGGTTAGGGTTAAATACTTGGGCTTGGGAATTTGAACATATGAAGGGAGCCGAAACCACTGCGTTTCGTCTCTATTTGGATAAATTCTTTAACCTTGAAATCTCAGATCAAAGGGCATCTTGTTTTAGTAGTTTTAAAAAATTACTTTTCAAAAGACAAGCATTTTGTCAGAGAAGTCTAATGCAGACTTCCAACCCAGAAACCAGATGGAAGGAGATATACTTGGATTGAAGCAACAGTGAGCGCTGGGCGCCCTGCCCCCAAGCACCATTCTGTCCCAGAAAACACCCAGAGACTGCTCCCTGGAGCTCTTGAAAGCCAGCAACCTCACTCTGAATCCACTTTTCTTTTCCCAGTTGGGCCACACAAGATTAATTGCTCCTTCCTCTGTTCTCTCAACATTTTGATCTTATCACCAAAGTAGCATTTATCACCTTAACTCATATTAATCTTCATCTTTATATTCATTAGGGCCCAGCACACTGGAAGGCTCTCAACCAGTGTTTGCAGGCTTGAATTTAATTGATGTGAAAAACACATCAATGAAATAATTATAAAATTACATTCTTTGGTAAAGCTTTGCATTTTTATGTTAATGAAATAGTTCCTGAGACATAACCACAAGCAAAGAAGAATCAAGGAAATAATGAAATAAAAGGATAACTCTTTCTGTAGTGCAACAGTCTTAGCTTGAGTTTGTTTTGGTTTGTCTAATGTATCAACACATGCTTATTCAAGACACAAAGAGCTTTTTCTTAGAAAGGAGACTTCAGTCCAAATAAATAATATTCTTGAAATTAGAGTAAGAAGGTTGCCAAGTCTTCTTCAAGTATGTAAATCCATTCAATCACCTGTGTTTTCATCAGGCAGGGAAGGAAAAGTCTGTGTTTACTCTGCTAACTTATGCCAGGGAAATATTTGCTTTTGAAAAAACAAAATAGCTTTAAAAAATGATTTTGGTTTTCCTTTCTAGCTATTATCTGTGTGGAGTTCATAGGTGATTTGATGAAAACAATAGTCCCTGGAATTTTGAGTAACAGTTTTCTGAATTTCCTTTTTCCTTTCTTTTTCTCAAAAACTACTTAAAATTTTTTTAAAAACTTATTTTGTGTTGGAGTATAGCTGATTAACAATGTTGTGATAATTTCAGGTGGACAGCAAAGGGACTCAGCCATCCATATATATACATGAATCCATTCTCCCTCAAATTACTCTCCCATCCAGCCTGCCATATAACATTAAGCAGAGTTTCCTGTGCTATGCAGTAGGTCTTGTTGGTTATTGCATTTTCATGAGGCTTTCTGCTTGTTTAAAAATGAATTTGTCTGACTTAAAAAAATTAATTATTTACTTTAATTGGAGGCTAATTATTTTACAATATTGTGGTGGTTTTTTCCATATATCAATATGAATCAGCCATGGGCATACATGTGTCCCCCCATCCTGAACTCCCCTCCCACCACCCTCCCCAACCCATCCCTCTTGGGTTGTCTCAGAGCACAGGCTTTGAGTTCCCTGCTTCATGCATTGAAGTTGCTTTGATCATCTGTTTTACATATGATAATAGACATGTTTCAATGCTATTCTCTCAAATCATCCCAGCCTCACCTCCCACATAGTCCAAAAGTCTCTTCTTTACATCGATGTCTCTCTTGCTGTCTTGCATATAGGGTTGTCATTACCGTCTTTCTAAATTGCATATACATGTGTTAACATACTGTATTGACTTACTTCACTCTGTATATTAGGCTCCAGTTTCATCCACCTCATTAGAACTGACTCAAATGCACTCTTTTTTATAGCTGAGTAATATTCCATTTGTATATGTACCACAACTTCCTTATCCATTCATCTGCCAATGGACATCTAGGTTGCTTCCATATCCTAGCTATTGTAAACAGTGCTGCAGTGAACATTGGGGTCTCTTTCAATTGAAACTGTCTCTTTCAATTCTAGTTTTCTTGGTGTGTATGCCCAGCAGTGGGATTGCTGGGTCATATGGCAGTTCTGTTTCCAGTTTTTTAAGGAATCTCTACACTGTTCTCCATAGTGGCTGTACTGTGTTTGCATTCCCACCAACAGTGTAAGAGGGTTCCCTTTTCTCTGCACCCTCTCCAGAATTTATTGTTTGTAGACTTTTTAGTGGCAGCCATTCTGACTGGTGTGAGATGGTACCTCATTCTGGTTTTGATTTGCATTTCTCTGATAATGAGTGATGTTGAGCATCTTTTCATGTGTTTGTTAGCCATCTGTATGTCTTCTTTGGAGAAATGTCTGTTTATTTCTTTGGCCCATTTTTTAATTGGGTAGTTTATTTTTCTGGAATTGAGCTGCAGGAGTTGCTTGTATATTTTTGAGATTATTTCTTTGTCAGTTGCTTCGTTTGCTCTTATTTTCTCCCATTCTGAAGGCTGTCTTTTCACCTTGCTTATAATTTCCTTCATTGTTCAAAAGATTTTAAGTTTAATTTGGTCCCATTTGTTTATTTTTTCTTTTATTTCCATTACTCTGGGAGGTGGGTCATAGAGGATCCTGCTGTGATTTATGGCAGCGAGTGTTTTGCCTATGTTTTCCTCTAGGACTTTTATAGTTTCTGGTCTTACATTTAGATCTTTAATCCATTTTGAGTTTATTTTTGTGTATGGTGTTAGAAAGTATTCTAGTTTCATTCTTTTACAAGCGGTTGACCAGTTTTCCCAGCACCACTTGTTAAAGAGATTGTCTTTTCTTCATTGTATATTCGTGCCTCCTTTGTCAAAGATAAGGTGTCCATACGTGTGTAGAATTATCTCTGGGCTTTCTATTTTGTTCCATTGATCTATATTTCTGTCTTTGTGCCAGTACCATACTGTCTTGATGACTGTTGCTTTGTAGTATAGTCTGAAATCAGGCAGGTTTATTCCTCCAGTTCCATTCTTTTTTATCAAGATTGCTTTGGCTCTTTGAGGTTTTTTTTTTTTGTGTTTCCATACAAATTCTGAAAATATTTGTTCTAGTTCTGTGAAAAATACCATTGGTAGCTTGATAGGGATTGCATCGAATCTATAGATTGCTTTGGGTAGTGTACTCATTTTCACTATATTGATTTTTCTGATCCATGAACAATGGTATATTTCTCCATCTATTTGTGTCATCTTCGATTTCTTTCAGCAGTGTTTTATAGTTTTCTATATATAGGTCTTTTTTTTCTTTAGGTAGATTTATTGCTATTTTATTCTTTTCGTTGCAGTGGTGAATGGAATTGTTTCCTTAACTTCTCTTTCTGTTTTCTCATTGTTAGTGTATAGGAATGCAAGGGATTTCTGTGTATTAATTGTATATCCTGAAACTTTACTATATTCATTGATTAGCTCTAGTAATTTTCTGGTGGTGTCTTTAGGATTTTCTATGTAGAGAATCATGTCATCTGCAAACAGTGAGAGTTTTATTTCTTCTTTTCCAATCTGGATTCCTTTTATTTCTTTTTCTTCTCTGACTGCTGTGGCTAGGACTTCCAAAACTATGTTGAATAGTAGTGGTGAGAGTGGGCACCCTTGTCTTGTTCCTGATTTTAGAGGAAATACTTTCAATTTTTTGCCATTGAGCATAATGTTTGCTGTGGGTTTGTCATATATAGCTTTTACTATGTTGAGGTATGTTCCTTCTATGCCTGCTTTTTGGAGGATGGATGTTGAATTCTGTCAAAGGTTTTCTCTGCATCTATTGAGATAATCATATGGTTTTTATCTTTCAATTTATTAATATGGTGTATCACATTGATTGATTTGCAAATATTGAAGAATCCTTGCATCCTTGGGATACAGTCCATTTAGTCATGACGTATGATCTTTTTAATATGTTGTTGGATTCTGTTTGCTAGAAATTTGTTGAGTATTTTTGTACCTATATTCATCAGGGATATTGGCCTGTAGTTTTCTTTTTTGTGGCATCTTTGTCTGGTTTTGGTATTAGGGTGATGGTGGCCTCGTAGAATGAGTTAGGCAGTTTACCTTCCTTTTTTCTAAATTTTTGGTAGAATTCACCTGTGAAGCCATCTGGTCCTGGGCTTTTGTTTGTTGGAAGATTTTTAATTACTTTGATTTCCATGCTTGTGATGGGCCTGTTAAGATTTTCTATTTCTTCCTGGTTCAATACTTTTCTTAGAATATGTCCATTTTTTCCAAGTTGTCCAGTTTATTGACATATAATTGCTCATAGTAGTCTCTTATGATTGTTTGTAGTTTTGGGTTGTCTGTTGTGATTTCTCCATTTTCATTTCTAATTTTATTGATTTGATTCTTCTCCCTTTTTTTCTTGATGAGTCTGGCTAACGGTTTGTCTATTTTATTTATCTTCTCAAAGAACCAGCTTTTAGTTTTGTTGATTTTTGCCATAGTCTTCATTTTTTCCCATTTATTTCTGCTCTGATTTTTACAATTTTTTTCCTTCTACTAAATTTTGGATTCTTATTTTCTTTTTCTAGTTGCTTAGGTGTAAAGTTAGGTTGTTTATTTGATGTTTCTCTTGTTTTTTGAGATAGGCTTGTATTGCTATGCACCTCCCTCTTAGCACTGCTTTTACTGAATCTCATAGGTTTTGGGTTGTCGTTTTTCCATTTTCATTTGTTTCTATGCATATTTTGATTTCCTTTTTGATTTCTTCTGTGATTTGTTGTTTATTCAGAAGCGTGTTGTTTAACCTCCATATGTTTGTATTTTTAATAGCTTTTCCCCCCTGTAATTAAAGGAAAGATATAAGCATCTGAATGCAGAGTTCCAAAGAATAGAAAGGAGAGATAAGAAAGCCTTCCTCAGCGATCAATGCAAAGAAATAGAGGAAAACAACAGAATGGGAAAGACTAGAGATCTCTTCAAGAAAATTAGAGATACCAAGGGAACATTTCATGCAAAGATGGGCACCATAAAGGACCGAAATGATATGGACCTAACAGAAGCAGAAGATATTAAGAGGAGGTGGCAAGAATACACAGAAGAACTGTACAAAAAAGAGCTTCACTACCTAGATAATCACGATGGTGTGATCACTCAGCTAGAGCCAGACATCCTGGAATGTGAAGTCAAGTGGGCCTTAGAAAGCATCAGTATGAACAAAGCTAGTGGAGGTGATAGAATTCCAGTTGAGCTGTTTCAGATCCTGAAAGGTGATGCTGTGAAAGTGCTGCACTCAATATGCCAACAAATTTGGAAAACTCAGCCATGGCCACAGGACTGGAAAAGGTCATTTTTCATTCCAATCCCAAAGAAAGGCAATGGCAAAGAATGCTCAAACTACCGCATGATTGCACTCATCTCACACGCTAGTAAAGTAATGCTCAAAATTCTCCAAAGCTAGGCTCCAGCAATACGTGAACCGTGAACTTCCAGATGTTCAAGCTGGTTTTAGAAAAGGCAGAGGAACCAGAGATCAAATTGCCAATATCCGCTGGATCACCAAAAAAGCAAGGGAGTTCCAGAAAAATATCTGTTTTTGCTTTATTGACTATGCCAAAACTTTTGACTGTGTGGATCACAATAAACTGTGGAAAATTCTGAAAGAGATGGGAATACCAGACCACCTGACCTGCCTCTTGAGAAATCTGTATGCAGGTCAGGAAACAACAGTTAGAACTGGACCTGGAACAACAGACTGGTTCCAAGTAGGAAAAGGAGTACGTCAAGGCTGTATATTGTCACCCTGTTTATTTAACTTCTATGCAGAGTACATCATGAGAAATGCTGGGCTGGAAGAAGCACAAGCTGGAATCAAGATTGCCAGGAGAAATATAAATAACCTCAGATATGCAGATGACACCACCCTTATGGCAGAAAGTGAAGAAGAACTAAAAAGCCTCTTGATGAAAGTGAAAGTGGAGAGTGGAAAAAGTTGGCTTAAAGCTCAACATTCAGAAAACTAAGATCATGGCATCCGGTCCCATCACTTCATGGGAAATAGATGGGGAAACAGTGGAAACAGTGTCAGACTTTATTTTTTTGGGCTCCAAAATCACTGCAGATGGTGACTGCAGCCATGAAATTAAAAGATGCTTACTCCTTGGAAGGAAAGTTGTGAGCAACCTAGAGAGCCTATTCAAAAGCAGAGACATTACTTTGCCAACGAAGGTCTGTCTAGTCAAGGCTATGGTTTTTCCAGTGGTCATGAATGAATGTGCGAGTTGGACTGTGAAGAAAGCTGAGCACCAAAGAATTGATGCTTTTGAACTGTGGTGCTGGAGAAGACTCTTGAGAGATCCAAGTTGCAAGGAGATCCAACCAGTCCATCCTAAAGGAGATCAGTTCTGGGTGTTCATTGGAAGGACTGATGCTGAAGCTGAAACTCCAGTACTTTGGCCACCTCATGCGAAGTGTTGACTCATTGGAAAAGACTCTGATGCTGGGAGGGATTGGGGGCAGGAGGAGAAGGGGACGACAGAGGATGAGATGGCTGGATGGCATCGCTGACTCGATGGACATTAGTTTGAGTGGACTCTGGGAGTTGGTGATGGACAGGGAGGCCTGGCATGCTTCAATTCATGGGGTCGCAAAGAGTCAGACAAGACTGAGCGACTGAACTGAACTGAACTGACCTTAATGCATTGTGATCAGAAAAGATGCTTGAAATGATTTCAATTTTTAAAAATTTACCAAGACTAGATTTATTGCCCAGGATGTGATCCATCCTGGAGAATATTCTGTGTGCACTTGATAAAAAGGTGAAATCCATTGTTTTGGGGTGAAATGCTCTATAGGTATCAATTAGGTCTAACTGGTCCATTGTTTCACTTAAAGCTTATATTTCCTTGCTAATTTTCTGTTTTGCTAATCTATTCACAGGTGTGAGTGGGACATTAAAGTCCTCCATTATTATTGTGTTACTGTTAATTTTCCCTTTCATACTTGTTAGCATTTGTCATGCTTCTATGTTGAGTGCATATATATTTATAATTGTTATATCTTCTTCTTTGATTGATCCTTTGATCATTATTCAGTGTCCTTCTTTGTCTCTTATCACTGTCTTTATTTCAAAGCCTATTTTATTTGATATGAGTATTGCCACTCCTGCTTTCTTTTGGTCTCCATGCATGAAATATCTTTTTACAGCCCTTCACTTTCAGTCTGTGTCCCTGGGTTTGAGGTGGGACTCTTGTAGATAGCATATGTAGGGTCTTGTTTTTGTAACCATTTTGCAAGTCTTTGTCTTTTGGTTGGAGCATTTAACCAATTTGCATTTAAGGTAATTATTGATAAGTATGATCCTGTTACCATTTACTTTGTTGTTGACATTGTCTGAATTTTAAGGAGAACACACCTAGTAGCATTTTAGTTCATTCTGCTTTGGTTCTGTCATGGCCACTGTCTGGAAGAAGGTCAGCCCTGAGTTATTCTGAGGAGGGTTTTTGTTATTCAGTCATTCAGTTGTGTCCAACTCTTTGCGACCGCATAGACCACAGCATGCCAGGACTCTCTGTCCCTCACCATCTCTCAGAACTTGCTCAAACTCATGTCCATTGAGTTGATGATGCCATCCAACAATCTCATCCTCTGTCACCCTCTTCTTCTTCTGCTCTCAGTCTTTCCCAGCATCAGGATCTTTTTCGAGAGTTGGCTGTTCACAGAAGGTGGCCAAAGTATTGGAGCTTCAGCTCAGCATCAGTCCCTCCACTCAGCATCAGCCCCTCCAATGAATATTCAGGGTTGATTTCCTTTAGGATTGACTGATTTGATCTTCTTGCTGTCCAAGGGACTCTCAAGAACCTTCTCCAGTGGTGAGGAGGGAGGAAGGGGCAAATCTAAGATCTCATTGTGAGGATTAATCCAGGGCTTATAGAGCTGAAGCTCTGATAATTTTTGAAGCCCTCTTTGAAAGAATGCAAAGTTAGGTGTGATAATTGAGTATTTATAATGAGAACAGAAATCATGATAATATTTTTGTCAACTAAGTACCAAACACAGTTTTATAACATTGTTTTAAAAGTTATTTTATCAACATACTTTTTGATTGTGGTTTTATCTGACAGTGGTTTTGTGATATTTTCTGTAGAAAAAACAGATTATTCGGTTATTTACCTAGTATAGTTGATGAAATATTTATGTTGGAGAGCTTAGAAAAGTTTTTCTAGCTTCATGAGCAGTATTGCCAAGAAAATGTTTAGAATTGTCAAACCTAAGCAAACCAACTACCATGTTTCTTTCATAGAGGAGCTGTAAGATTTCAAGACATTTGAGGTTTTATTCTGATTTTCTATCTTAAATGCTCTTTGAATCGATGACACTGATGTCCTCATTTTCCTCGTATGTTATGAATTTTATGTTATCTTCATTCATAGTAGTATTTTCTGTCAAATCAGCAAGAAACTTACATATTTCCTCTATTCTTATGATTCATTTCTCATTAATTGGATTATCAAATGTTCTAAAAGCTTATTACTTACCATTACTTCTATCCGAAATGTATCTTTCTCTTCATCTTAAAGAATTAATTACTGCTTTTGATGTGATCTTTTTATTTTATTTTTGTTATACTTTGTTTCATGATGGCAGGATGATATCTATTATTTTATTACTCATCTTTACTGTTTTTATTTACATTTTCATTTAAAATATTTTTATTTTATTTTCATCTGAGTGTTCTCATAAAATCGAACAGTTCTCTAAAAATTAAACTGTCATCAGAAGGCTGTAATTTCTCATTTGTTTTATTAAAACATTCTAATATATGCTTAACCATTGGAAGGAGGGAAGGAGGAAACTGGCTATGACTCTAACCAAGCTCCCAGACTGAGCCAGGGTGTACCTTGGGAAGGTCAGGATTTGGTGGATATTGCTGATGGATTGAAGATTTGATGGAGGTAGAGGCAGCTAGTTTGGGTTAGAGTTGCTACAACCTTGTCACACCAACACAAGGACATCTGAGAGTATCAGGGTAGGAAACCCAACATAAGGAAGACCAAGCCACAACAGGAACAAGGTGGTTTCTCCTGAACTAGAGAGTAACAAAGCTGCTTTGGGAAAGGGGTGGATACCATGGAAGAGGCCAGCTGGTTGGGAACTCATGGAGGAGTGCAGGGACCACATGCAGAGGGTTAGGATTATGGGCATGTACGTATTCAAGGTGGTGACAAGACCAGGATTCCTCCCACAGCTGCACATGGGGCTGATAGCACTGCAGGCAGTGTGGTCTTGGTGATGGTTGGTGAGGTCCTTCCTGAAGAGTCCCAAGTAGGAGAAGACTTCTTCCTTCTTCAGGAGACTGTCAGTGATGGGGCTGGGTTTTTCTCGAGCAGTTTAGAATATTTTGAAAAGGGGCAGAATTGTCTAACTGACCATGAATTTTGGAGTCAGAAATACCTGGGTTTGAACTGGCCATGCAACCTCTTATCCCTAGTTTCCCTCTCAACAAAAATGGGGATGTTAGTACAAGTCTTTTGGATAGCTATTACATAAATCTTATAATACGATGACAAAAGTGAAAGTGTTAGTTGCTTAGTCATGTCCAACTCTTTGGGACCCCATGGACTGTAGCCTACTAGACTCCTCTAGCCATGGAATTCTCCAGGCAAGAATACTGGGGTGGGTTGCCATTTCCTTCTCCAGGGAATCTTCCTGACCTAGGGATTGAACCCAGATCTCCTACATTGCAGGCAGGTTCTTTACCATCTGAGCCACCAGGGAAGCACTTAATATGATGAAAAGCATGGTAAATTTCATGAGTGTGAAATCCAGAATATTTGTGATTGTTAATAATTTTATGATTTTCATACTTTTGATAGGTTTTCATGCTTTTGCTGTGTTTTGTTAATGTAATTATTATTTTCCAAAAAAGAAAAAAATGACATAAGATTCCTTTGTCTCAGACCGATCTCAGAGTTCTCAATTTCCACCTTAGCCTGTTTGCTCGTACTGCCAGTGTTGTATGTATTATGCACACACTTTGAGAGACATCACCAAGAAATAGAGCCAGAGTCCTTGAACTGATTACAGAGTTTAAAGAGACTACCTTAGTTCTTCTCCCCTTAATTTTTGTTTTTTTAATGAGAAGATATATTTGACTGGGGCTTCCCTGGTGGCTCAGATGGTAAAGAATTTACCTGCAATGCAACAAACCTGGGTTTGATCCCTGGGTCGGGAAGATCCCCTGGAGAAGCGTATGGCAACCCACTCCAGTATTCTTGCCTGGAGAATTCCATGGACAGAGAAGCCTGGTGGGTTACATGTTCATGGAGTCACAAAGAGTCAGACACAACTGAGTGACTAACACTTTTCACTTTACTTCATGCTTTGCTGATAGAATCTGTCCGAGTTTAGAAAGGAGTTTGTTTTAATTTTCTCTGTATTGATGCTCACTGGCTTTAATTTCTTGGATTTTTTTGGTTAGTATTTCTTTACTTTCCTTTGTATTGTTATTTGGATTCATTCTTTTGATGTGCTGTCCTGGAGGGTATCACAGGTTCAGCTGCAAGCCATCAAGTTCCATTCCCTCCTGGTGAAGAGGGGAGCTGGACCCATTAGAGCACGTCCTTCTGGAGCTGAAGCTGGTGGGACACACTGGGACCAGGTGAGGAAGAACCTGGTGTCTCTTTACTTCATCCCATTAGGCATCCTCACCATCCATCCTGCAGTGTCTGTGAGATCTCATTAAGCTCTTGTGATGGTCTTCCCTTGAAAAAAGCAAGAGAATGGAATATATGTATCAGTTTGGGAGGGTTTAGATATGTTAGATCTGAAATTTTCTGCAGAATATTGTTATTAGACTTTTGCCGTTGGAGAAAGATGAAGAAAAAGCCACCTTGATCGTGTTTAGTGCCAATAGGAGGTATGATGTGGTTTGACATTAATGGCGACTCACATAGCAGTTAATTTATCCTATTTACTGAGACCCCACTCCTCCAAAAATCCTTTGCTTTGGAGGTAAAGGAACCTTGGCACAATAAACCAGTGCGGCCAATCACTGTTAGTTCTCAGTTCCTCTGACTGGATCGTAAGAAGAAACCAGCCAATGAAAGGCCAGGAGAGAGGGGGACCTTTTAGAAGCCAGCCATGTCTTAGCCAATAGGATGGGAGTTCCTGTGAGCCCTGGTCAGGTGAATGCTTAGGGACACATCTTTTTTAATCGGATCATCTTCAAGACCCAACTTGATGTTTATAACTTTGCCCATAAAAAGGCAGGCAATCGAGAAGAAAAAAAAAAAAAGAACAGAGTTCTGTCAATAGCCAAGTGTAACTTGAGAGGCGTCATTAACAACTTCATGCCTCATTTATCCTAATCGAGCAACACCATTTTGGAAGAATATCCTGCCTTGGGGCCTGGAGCAAGAGAATAGAGTGCTACTTTCTGTATTTCCTCCCTTTTTTTTGTTTATAATTCTCAATATCCTGTCTTCTAAACATGGCTCCTGTAGAGTGGCCAATTTAATTAAACCACACAGGAGGACTGGGGAGGATTTGGAAAGTGTTGTGCAGTGTGTGTCCTTGTCACCATGGGGCCATGGGAGAATGTGGGTGACTCACAGCAAAATGCTCTACAACTGGGGAGCGCAAACCTCCTGCCGGGGCTGGACCAACGGAATGATGACTGAACAGTGAGAGATGCTTCATAATTACTCTTAATAAGAATAAAATAAAAGTGACAGTAAACAACGCTTTTGACTTCCCACCAGAATATCTTGTTCAGGAAGATAAATGTCTCCAGGAGCAGGTTTAACCAGAATTGAAGGAGCCCATTCCCAGGTGAGAATGTTACACCTTCCCCAGGTGTGTGAATAGTGAGCACAATGCAAGGGAAAAAATGGAACAAATGGAACAAAAGGGTCGTGTGGCTGTCCTCGTGTTGACCCAGGCTTTTTGGCACTTCATGTCTTGTGAACCAGGATGCATCTGTTGCAAGACGCAAAGACAGTTGTACCCCAAATGGCTTAAGCAAAAAGGGAATTTATTACTGATGTGACCATGCCTGGCTTCAGGGGCATCTTGTTGTTGCACTAATGTCATCACATACCCTTTCTGTCTGTGTGCACCCTGACTCTACCCACCTTCATCAGAGGTTCTCATTTCAGGGACGTATTGGCCGCCCAGCTCCAGACCTCAAGTCTTCTTGCCCTCAAATCTCAGGGGGAAAGCCCCCTTTTCCAGAATCCCAGCAAAAGTCCCATTTCATCTCATGGGTGCTGTGGGATTTTATGCTTGCTGTGGCCAGAGATTGCAGTGCTTTAATTGACTAAGAGTGAAGGAGAGGTGAGCCCTCAGACAAAAACTGGGGGCTGTTGGCAGAAGGGGAAATGAATGTTAAGGACACAAACCAGATTGTTTACTCTATATGTGAACCCAGCTCTAGAATCCTGCTGTTCTCTGGGATCTTTTGACTTTTTTGTTTAAGGTCAGAAAACATGGGGTAGGACAGGGTGCGTGGGGTTGTTTCTGGAGGCTGGTTTACACCAGGGTTGACTCTACACTCCTGTTGCTCTCTTCAGAAAACACTGCCCAGAGGACAGAGTTGGTATAAACAGCAATATCATAGGCGCTGCTGAAGCTTGGCGGGGAAGGAGGCATTCTCCAATAATATTTTCCTCCTCTAGGGGATCTTTCCGACCCAGGGATTGAACCCAGGTCTCAATTTGTTGCAGGCAGATTCTTTACTGTCTGAGTCAGCAGGGAAGCCCAATCTTCCTGAACTATCAGGCATATAAGAACAATTAGTGTCAGATGATCTTTGTTTCCCAGCAGGGTCTTGGTGGCCTATCAGTTCAGTTCAGTTCAGTTGCTCAGTTGTGTCCAACTCTTTGCGACACCATGAACTGCAGCATGCCAGGCCTCCCTGTCCATCACCAACTCCCGGAGCCTACCCAAACTCATGTCTATTTGAGTTGGTGATGCCATCTAACCATCTCATCCTCTGTCGTCCCCTTCTCCTCCTGCCCTCAAATCTTTCCCAGCATTAGGGTCTTTTTAAATGAGTCAGCTCTTCGCATCAGATGGCCAAAGTATTGGAGTTTCAGCTTCAACATCAGTCCTTCCAATGAACACCCAGGACTAATCTCCTTTAGGATGGACTGGTTGGATCTCCTTGCAGTCCAAGGGACTCTCAAGAGTCTTCTTCGACACCACAGTTCAAAAGCATCAATTCTTTAGCGCTCAGCCTTCCTTATAGTCCAACTCTTACATACATACATGACCACTGGAAAAACTATAGCCTTGACTAGACAGACCTTTGTTGGCAAAGTAATGTCTCTGCTTTTGAATATGCTATCTAGGTTGGTCATAACTTTCCTTCCAAGGAGTAAATGTCTTTTAATTTCATGGATGCAATCACCATCTGCAGTGATTTTGGAGCCTCAAAAATAAAGTCAGCCACTGTTTCCCCATCTATTTGCCATGAAGTGATGGGACTGGTTGCCATGATCTTCGTTTTCTGAATGTTGAGCTTTAAGCCAACTTTTTCACTCTCCACTTTCACTTTGATCAAGAGGCTCTTTAGTTCTTCTTTGCTTTCTGCCATAAGGGTGGTGTCATCTGCATATCTGAGGTTATTGATATTTCCCCTGGCAATCTTGATTCCAGCCTGTGCTTCATCCAGCCCAGCGTTTCTCATGATGTACTCTGCATAGAAGTTAAATAAGCAGGGTGACAATATACAGCCTTGACGTACTCCTTTTCCTATTTGGAACCAGTCTGTTGTTCCAGGTCCAGTTCTAATTCTTGCTTCTACCTGCATGAGATTTCTCAAGAGGCAGGTCAGGTGGTCTGGTATTCCCATCTCTTGAAGAATTTTCCACAGTTTATTGTGATCCACACAGTCAAAGGCTTTGGCATAGTCAATAAAGCAGAAATAGATGTTTTTCTGGAACTCGCTTGCTTTTTTGATGACCCAGCGGATGTTGGCAATTTGATCTCTGGTTCCTCTGCCTTTTCTAAAACCAGCTTGAACATCTGGAAGTTCACAGTTCACGTATTGCTGAAGCCTGGCTTGGAGAATTTTGAGCATTACTTTACTAGCATGTGAGATGAGTGCAATTGTGCAGTAGTTTGAGCATTCTTTGGCACTGCCTTTCTTTGGGATTAGAATGAAAACTGAACTTTTCCAGTCCTGTGGCCACGGCTGAGTTTTCCAAATTTGCTGGCTATTGAGTGTGGCGCTTTCACAGCATCATGTTTTCGGATGTGACATAGCTCAACTGGAATTCCATCACCTCCACTAGCTTTGAACATAGTGATGCTTCCTAAGGCCCACTTGACTTCACATTCCAGGATGTCTGGCTCTAGGTGAGTGATCACACCATTGTGATTATCTGGGTTGTGAAGATCTTTTTTGTACAGTTCTTCTGTGTATTCTTGCCACCTCTTCTTAATATCTTCTGCTTCTGTTAGGTCCATACCATTTCTGTCCTTTATCGAGCCCATCTTTGCATGGAATGTTCCCTTGGTATCTCTAATGTTCTTGAAGAGATCTCTAGTCTTTCCGATTCTATTGTTTCCCTCTATTTCTTTGCATTGATCACTGAAGAAGGCTCTCTTATCTCTCCTTGCTGTTCTTTAGAACTCTGCATTCAAATGGGTATATCTTTCCTTTTCTCCTTTGCTTTTCACTTCTCTTCTTTTCACAGCTATTTGTAAGTAAGGCCTTGTCAGATAGCCATTTTGCTTTTTTGCATTTCTTTTCTCTGGGGATGGTCTTGATCCCTGTCTCGTGTACAATGTCTCGAACCTCCGTCCATAGTTCATCAGGCACTCTATCAGATCTAGTTTCTTAAATCTATTTCTCAGTTCCACTGTATAATCATAAAGGATTTGATTTAGGTTGTACCTGAATGGTTTAGTGGTTTTCCCTACTTTCTTCAATTTAAGTCTGTATTTGGCAATAAGGAGTTCATGATTTGAGCCACAGTCTGCTCCTGGTTTTGTTTTTGCTGACTGTATAGAGCTTCTCCATCTTTGGCTGCAAAGAATATAATCAATCTGATTTTGGTGTTGGCCATCTGGTGATGTCCATGTGTAGAGCCTTCTCTTGTTGTTGGAAGAGGGTGTTTGGTATGACCAGTGCGTTCTCTTGGCAAAACTCTTTGCCCTGCTTCGTTCTGTAGTCCATGGCCAAATTTGCCTGTTACTCCAGGTGTTTCTTGACTTCCTACTTTTGCATTCCAGTCCCTTGTAATGAAAAGGACATCTTTTTTCGGTGTTAGTTCTACCATTCAACTGCAGAGGCCTGTATTTTAGCACCTGGCAATTCTGAGACCAGTAAAGGTCTGTACCTTGTCTCTTCTCGATCTCTGTCCCCAGATGGAAGGCATGGGAGTCACAGCATGGTGTCTGGTGATGACTTTATCAACTAGGAATCTGGCAGTGGTCCTCTTCCTGGTTTGCTATCAGAATGTCTCAGGCCATTTGATTTGCTTATGACTGAAAAACAGAGGAGAGTAATTTTGGTTCCTTACTCCTAGGAAAGGAACAAGTAGAAGAATATCACTGTTTTTTCCATAGGATTCCATAGTTTTGAGAGAGACTTGACCACTGTTAAGCCCACATTTTTTTTTTTAACACATAAAGGCTGGACAGATAGCAATCAGAGTTTCTCTTCATTGATTATCTCTCTCTTTTTTTTTTTTTTTGGAATTTTAAAAAATTGAAGTGTAATTGGTTTACAGTGTTGTGTTAATTTCTGCTATAGAGCAAAGTAATTCAGTTATACACATATTACATTCTTTTTAAAATATTTTATGTTATGGTTTATCATAGGATATTGCATTTAGTTTCCTGTAGGACCCTGTTGTTTATCCATTCTATATGTTATAGTTTACATCCTGCTAATCCCAACCTCCCAATCCATCTCTCCCCCAACCCCTTCCCTCTTGGCAACCACAAGTCTGTTATCTGTGTCCATGAGTCTGTTTTTGCTTCTTGAATAAATTCATTTGTGTAATATATTAGATTCCACATCTGAGGATATCATATGGTATTTGTCTTTCTCTATCTGACTTATTAGTTCATTTAGTATGATAATCTCTAGTTGCATTCATGTTGCTGCAAATGACATTATTTTATTCCTATTTATGGCTGAGTATTAATGTATTCTATTGTGTATATGTAGTATACACACACACACACACACACACCCCCCACATCTTCTTTACCCATTCATCTGTCTATGGACATTTAAGTTGCTTCCATGCTTTTGCTTTTGTGAATAATACTGCTGTAAGCATAGGGGTACGTTTATCTTTTTGAATTATAGTTTTGTCTGGATATATTCCCAGGAGTGGGATTGCTGGATGGATGGATGATCTCTTAATTAGGTTCTTGATACCAAGTTCCTCTGGATGGTTGTGACAGCGGTCAGGGCCTTTCTCATTGATGGGTATATGGCAGTTGTTGGTGTCTTCAGAAGAGCTGTGGGGAAGCACAGCCAGCAAGCATGGGTGACTCTTTAAATCCTTATCCGTGGTACAGCTGTTGGATTTGACTGGACTGCAGTGGTGGCTCATGTAAACAGGAGAGAGGGGCTGGAATGAGAGGAACCCAAAAGATCCTATTTGCATGGTTGTCAGATCTCAGTCTCGTGTTCACTTTCAGGAACACCCCTCATTTCTTGCCGTGGATTCCTTCTCACAGAGCCACAGAACAACACCCTTCCTGGAATTACTGGGGTACATGTGATGGGGGGATGTGATTTAGACAGAGATGCTGTGTCCAGTTAGCTTCATGAGGGAGCGACTTCCTGCTTGTCCTCACTTACCTGCCAGTGAGGACAAGCATCTTTTCATATGTTCATCGGCCACCGTTGTTTTTTTCAGTAAATAAAAGTGTAGAACTATTCATGCATCAAAAGATCAACCAGAGAACCAGGTTACCTGAGGAGACTCACTGACTGTGATCATCTGGGCATAGGAAGAATTCGTTCTGTCACTTGGAGGGAGACCTAATCTTGTCGTTCCAGAGTGATAAGAATGCATGACGCACATTCTTCAATTTTAAAAATCTCTCATTAAATTCCATTTCTAAAAATAGAGAATTCACATATGTTCTCTATAACAAGTGAAATAATATGAAGAAAGAAGGCAAAAAATTAAACATCTTTCTCATGATTCCTGCGTTCCCATTCCCACCTCTTGCTCCTCTAAGATAAACAAGGAGAATGACCTATTGTGTATCTTTTCACATCTTTCCCAAGTAAATGCAAGTAGATGTGATTTTGACTCCTGAAAATTGGACTCCCCCTGTATACAGTTTTGTGCAACCTGTTTTTCTCACATGACAATTTTCTGTGGATATCCGTCTAGATCAATATAGTTAAGTCATTATATTAATAGCTTCACAGTAATCCAAGGTATAGATGGACCAAAATCCACTTAATGTCCACTTGATAGACAGTCAGAAAGTTTCAAGGTTTTCACCTTTAGGAATGATGCAGCAGTAAATATTCTTTAAATATATCATTATGAACTAGTGCTTTCCCCCCTCACCCCCATAGGACCTATCCCTTGAAATGGGGTCACTGGGTCAAAGGTTATATGTATTTGAATTTTCAGTAGCTATTGCCAGCTGCTGCTGCTGCTAAGTCGCTTCAGTCGTGTCCGACTCTGTGCGACCCCATAGACTGCAGCCCACCAGGCTCCCCCATCCCTGGGATTCTCCAGGCAAGAACACTGGAGTGGGTTGCCATTTCCTTCTCCAACGCGTGAAAGTGAAAGTGAAGTCGCTCAGTCGTGTCCGACTCTTAGCGACCCCATGGACTGCAGCCTACCAGGCTCCTCCGCCCAGGGGATTTTCCAGGCAAGAGGACTGGATGGGGTGCCATTGCCAGCTAGCATTCCAAAAAGTGTAGCAATTCCCATTCTAATAGCAGCATGTGAGAGTGGTTGCTAGCACAGAATGCTATATGTTTTGAGTTTAAAAATGTTAAAAAAAAAAAATGTTCTTTCGTCAATCTGAGGGGTAGGAAAAAATGGCACCTCCTTATTGCTTTTTTTAGAAACAAATATTAATTTATTTGGCTTGCTGGGTCTTGGTTGCAGTATGTGGGATCTTTAGTTGTAGCATGCAAATTCTTAGTTGTGGCATGTGGGATCTTTTTCCCTGACCAGGGATTGAACCCCGGGCCCCCTGCACTGGGAGTGTGGAGGCTTAGCCACTGGACTACCAGGAAAGTCCCTCCTTATTGCTTTAATTTGCTTTTCCTTATCTGCCAGCGAGGACAGGCATCTTTTCATATGTTCATTGGCCATTTGGATTTCCTCTTGTGGGAATGGTCTGTTGTATTCAGTTGGATATTACGTGTTGTGTGTTGCAGACATTTTCTCCCCAGCTATCATTTGACTTTGGCTTTGTTTACCTTTGTTGTTGTTATGTTGCTAAGTCATATCTGCCTCTTTGCGACCCCAAGAACTGCGGCACGCCAGGCTTCCCTGTCCTTCACCGTCTCCCGGAGTTTGCTCAAACTCATGTCCATTGAGTTAATGATGCCATCCAACCATCTCATTCTCTTTCACCCCCTTTTCCTTCTGCCCTCAATCTTTCCCAGAATCAGTGTCTTTTCCATTGAGTCAAAAGATTGTTTAAAAAAATGTACCAGATAATTTAAAAATTACCCAGGTAATATTAGTTTTTTTTATAGACAATTATTAAATACAATAAGCCAAAAGAAGACTACAGAAATCACTCATTTTCACACCACTCATAGATAACCACCCACAGATAACTATTTATATTTTGGGGTATATGCCTCCCAACTGTCTTCTACACACATTTTACTCTTTGTTTTAAAATATCACCACTAAAGGATAGAACTCTAAATGTGTATACTGATCAGAAGAGAAAGGGAAATTCAAGTGCAGGATCCTTTTCATAGCTACTTGAAACATATAGAAAGATGCTTATAACAGATGAAGGCAGATGGTTAGTACTGATCAGGAGGGAAATTTATTGTTCATATTGTAATGATTCTAAAATGCACATTTGATTTGCTCATCTTAACCTCCCTGAAATCAGCAAGTGTTTCGTATGCAATGATGTCTCGTAAACACTGCCAGGCAGCCATCAGAACATAGTCATTGTTGTCTACATGTGTGAGCTAGTTCACAGCTTTTCATGATATCTCCACTTCACGTGGGTTATGCTCACTCAGGAGTATAAATGTTGAATTCAATTGGTATTTGAAGTATCTTCAGTAAGATTTACACTATGACTACATTATCACACACTAAACAGTGCAGCCTAAGGCAGGAGAAATAGGCAAATTGTAGATTTCGAAATAACAAGAGGCTGTGTGAATGTGACTGTTCTTAATACATTATGTAGATGTTACTGTACTAAGATAATGGTGCATCTTATAATTGATTTGGTATCTTAACTTTGATGTATGTGGTATTAAATTGTTTGGTTAGGTAATATATATGGGAAATAACTTTTTCAAGAGATTCAACAATGTGGCAATACTCATTTGGGAATATTTCACATATGATGCTTTTGGCACAAATAAAATAAATGAGTGAAATTAGGCAAACATGTATGGATGTGAGAGTTGGACTGTGAAGAAAGCTGAGTGCCGAAGAATTGATGCTTTTGAACTGTGGTGTTGGAGAAGACTCTTGAGAGTCCCTTGGACTGCATGGAGATCCAACCAGTCCATCCTGAAGGAGATCAGCCCTGGGTGTTCTTTGGAAGGACTGATGCTAAAGCTGAAGCTCCAGTACTTTGGCCACCTCATGCGAAGTGTTGACTCATTGGAAAAGACTCTGATGCTGGGAGGGATTGGGGGCAGGAGGAGAAGGGGACGACAGAGGATGAGATGGCTGGATGGCATCACTAACTCGACGGACGTGAGCCTGAGTGATCTCCAGGATTTGGTGATGGACAGGGAGGCCTGGCGTGCTGCGATTCATGGGGTCGCAAAGAGTCGGACACTACTGAGCGACTGAACTGAGGCAAACATGACCTGATCAGCAATAATATTCAACAAGATGCTTGGAGAGATAGATGTGATTAAAAAAAAAAGAAGTTAAAGATCTTGTAGTGTTGACTTGTTTGTGACTCTAGAGAAAGGGGAGCTCTGGATGGACTTTTGGAGGAGTTTCGTATTGAAGTCAGTGATGTGGATTGTGTGGGAAAGTGTTCAAACTATGGCTAAAAGGAGATATTACATTGATCTTGCAAACTCAACAGCTTCTTGGATGTGGCCTGTGTGGTTATTTCTCCTGTTAGTGTGGGTGAAGCAGCATAAATAATCCCTAAATCCATGTTGCTCCATCTGTCAGCATGGTAGCTTGGAAGCAGTCCTGAACTAGGAGATGACAGTCGTCATTCTCCTGGGGGTTTTGCTCAGTCACTAGCTTTTATGCATGGAAGCCTGTTGCTTTGCTTGTTTTTAGTGCTAGTTGCTCAGTCGTGTCCGGCCCTTTGTGACCCCAGGGACTATAGCCCTCCAGGCCCCTCTATCTATGGGATTCTCCAGGCAAGAATACAGGCACGGGTAGCCATCCCCTTCTACAGGGGATCTTCCCCACCCAGGGATTGAACCCAGGTCTCCTGCATTGAAGGCAGATTATCTGCCATCGGAGTTACCAGGGAAGCCCTTACTTGCTCTTCCTACCCCTTAATTCAGCCAAAGAGGAGTAAACCTGCCCAGATTGGATGGGTGTCGTTTGGTAGTGAGAAGAGAAGAATAAGGAGTTAATGTGCACGGCCCTCCTTTGTAATCTAATCTAGCATCTAAAAACATGATTACTGGCCAGCTAATGGGATTTGAAATTTTCCTTAAGAAAAACAGTACATGAATATCCTAATATAAAAAAATTTCCAGGACTTCCTTGGCAGTCCAGTTGTTAAGGCTTCACACTTCGAATGCAGGGGGCTCGGGTTTGATCCCTGGTCAGGGAACTAACATCCCATATGCCATGCAGCATGATAAAAATAAACCAAACATTTAAAATAAATTTCCAATAATTTTTACTTCTGTCTATAGTTTACTGTAAGACTCTCGTTTTTTTCTGACTTCATCAAGAACTTGCCAGAACAAACATTTCTTAAGTGGCTAATTGAGTTAGGGATACACCTTAGCACTTTCCTCAGCTTCAGTTTGCCAGAAAAAAAAAGAATGGAGGCAAAGCATTTGTAAACATTTCCTTTCTGGAAGACCCAAGTCAGTTTTATGCATTGTTGCCTTAGCAGCACATTCTTTCCATGTGAGCAATACTGGAATTATTTTTAAGACCACTGAGTGAATTCTTAATTTCAGATATTGATATTTATTTACTTATTTCTAGCCTTTCCACTTGGGTCTTCAAAAATATTTTTCATCTTTCTGCTGAAATTCCCTAGCTGTTCACTCTTGTTGCCCAACATTTCTGCAGTATCCTTTAATATCTCTGTCGTAATTCTTTTGATGTCTGTGTCTGACCATTCCAACATCTGGAAATCCATCTCAGGATCTGTTTCTAGTCACCCTTTCCTTTCTTAACCATGGTTCACATTTTCTTGTTTCCTCACATGTCTTATAAATCTTAATTGTATGCTAGACTTTGTGTAACAAAGAGCAGTGGATAAAAATTAATAATATTTACCTCCAGAAAAATATACTCTCTCTTTTTTTTTTTTGGTGGGGCAGGGGCAGCAGGTCACACCACTAAAGGAGCTGAGTTGGTCTGCTCTGTAGCTGAACTTGGGTTGGTCTTGGTTGTAGTTTTAGTTACTTCGTCATAGTTTAAGTTAGACTCAGCTCACCATTACCTTCAGGGTCAAAGCAGGAGGGGACCTTTCCTTTCAGAGATGCTTGGACCTAAACACTGGTAGACTCTTGTTCTTATATTTCATAGCCAGTTGCCAGCTTTTTTGCATGTCTGGGAGTTTTCTTTGCTCTCTGTTCCTCTAGCTTTCAGTTTCGAAGGAGATCTCTTTCTACCTGGCCCCCATCCCCTCGGCAGTGTAGGCCGTGAAGTCTCAGAGTATTTTGCAGGGGTTCCTCTCAGCTCTCTCATGCTTTCCTGGCCTCTGGAAGGCTGCTGAGGTATAGTTGGTAAAGACTCAGGTGCCTCTGAGGTATTTCTTTCTGCTCTCCTGCCATCCCCGGCCATTGAGGGACTCTGGCTTACAATCAGCGAAGGCCTGGAGAAATTGGGAGGGGTCTCTTCCCACTCTCTAGCCTCACCTCCAGCCTTGGGAATGTTGCTGCCCTCAGGGTTCTTAGCGAAGTGCCCCAGGTGCCTCCCCTTGGCTCTCCAGCCCCACTCTCGGCCTTTAGCAGGTGCTGCCTTGCCGTAGTAAAGGGCTTTGTGCATCTTGGTGGGGTAGGAAGTAGGGGTAGTGTCTCACCTCCAGCTTTCTGCCTGCTGCCCTTCACTCACTGAAGGCCTGTGGAGAACAGGTGGGTGGTGTCAACTTGCTCTGCGGCCAGAGCTCACTGGGATTCTAATCTGTCAAGCTTGTCCACACAGAGCTAGAAGTTTATGAAGTTTGACTGGTTTCAAACAGTCTGTCTGTCTGTTCCTCCTTTTCACTCTGCCAGGGATGAAGACAGCCACGGTCTCTCCTAAGAAGTGTTTATCACTTTCTACAATTGTTTCTCATTTACTTGAGATTTCCTTGTGTCCTCAAGCATTCAGATGAATTTTAAAATTATGATTAGTAGCTTCTCTAGCTTGTTGTTAATGTTAGCGGGCAACAATGATCTCTTGTGAATTTCTGTATTCTAAACGGAAGCATAATAGCTGGGAATATTTTAAAATTTGGAACTGTCATAATTTGCGTCTGATACTTTTGTTATGGTTTTGTAATAAAAGTTTAGTTTTAGCAAGAAATACCAGATAACTGGTGTTAAGTCAGGAAATGTCACACGGAAGCTGAAACTCCAGTCTTTGGGAGCCCATCAAGTCACCTCTGCCCACAAAGATGGGGCATCTTCTGAGATGGCATTGGCTCCAGCCTTAGCCACACTGGCGGTATGGCGCTCCTGCTGCTCATTTTCTCAGTGGTTTCCATGTGAGCATCTCTCTCTCTCTGTTTTTGTTTTTTTTTTTTTTAATGTAGACTATTTTTTAAAGTCTTTATTGAATTTGTTACAATATTGCTTCTGTTTTATGTTTTGGCTTTTGGCTACGAGGCATGTGGGGTCTTGGTTTCCCAAGCAGGGATTGAACCCACCCCGCCTGCACTGGAAGGTAAAGTCTTAACCACTGGACTACCAGGTAAGTCCCCATGTAAGCCTCTCTGTCTGGGGGCTGTCTTGTTGACTCAGTAATCTTTGAAATCAACCATTAGATAGCAAAACTTTGGAAGGAGAAGAAAAATAGTATATCCTCTTTTGCTTAATCCTCTTAAGCATAAATATCATCTATGCCTTCTTCATATGCTTGCGCCTCTTCCTTTCTTTTACTTTGCATTTTTTTTTTTAAACTGGGCAGAGAGTCAGCTCTTGGAACCTCTTTGCAGTCAAGCCATTAGAGAGCATGTCATACCCTACGTGTCCCTACCCACCATCACCCGTGGAAGTAACAAGTTCTGGGAGAGTCCTCAGCTTGCAAGATCAAGTCTAATTATACTATGTTTTGGTTCAGTAACAAGACTACTTGAAGACAAAGCAATAGACTATCCATTAGGATCTGGCTGTGTGTGACCAAACAAAACAAAACAAAACAAAACAAAACAAAAAAAACAACCCAAGGTGTGAGGGATCCAGGATCTCTTTACCTTATTTCTCAGCCATGTGTGATCTTGGGCTCATAGTCTAAGATGGTGGCATTCAGATTCTAGGAAAAGGAAAAAAAGAAATGTAAAGAAGCTGGACAAAGGGTACAGGTGTATACCACCTCTTAGGGAAGGTCCTTAAGGGTTGTCCAGTACATTCCTACTCACTCTATTGACAAGAACTTTTTCATGTGGTGATACTTAGCAGCACGAGAGGCTGAGGAACAGAGCCTTTACTGTAGGCAGCTGTTTGTCCAGCTGAAAATCAGGGGTTCTACTGCCATAGAAAAAAAAGTGAAGTCACTCAGTCGTGTCTGACTCTTTGCGACCCCATGGACTGTAGCCTACCATGCTCCTCCGTCCATGGGATTTTCCAGGCAAGAGTACTAGACTGGGTTGCCATTTCCTGCTCTAGAGGATCTTCCTGACCCTGGGATCGAACTTGGGTCTTCTGCATTGTAGGCAAACGCTTTACCATCTGAGCCACCAGGGAAGTCCCTACTGTCATAGAGAAAGAGAAGAATGTATTATATATTGAGGGTTAACCAGCAGTCTTGGTCACCAGTCAGCTCTCTCGGGAAGAATATTACAGAGTTCCAGCCTAGTCCTGGACCTTGAAATCATTTTTGACAGAAGAGTATTTAATATGTCAATAACCTGTATTCTGATAACTGCTCCCCTTCCCTGGTAGCTCTGTGGGTCTGTAGAACCAGAGCAGTGATAGGATAGTAGTAGTAGTAGTAGTAGTGTAACCGCTCAGTTGTGTTCGATTCTTTGTGACTCCATGGACTGTAGGCCGCCAGGCTCCTCTGTCCATGGTATTCTCCAGGCAGGAATACTGGAGTGGGCTGCCATTCCCTTCTCCAGGGGATCTTCCTGACCCAGGGATTGAACCTTGGTCTCCCGCATTGCAGGCAGATTCTTTACCATCTGAGCCATTAGATAACAAAGGATCTAAAATATCATGTCACATAGGGACCTGCTGAAGAAACTGAGGATCTTTAGCTTAGAGGAAAGAAGAGTTGGTAATGACCCGTGTCTTCACATATTTGAAGTGGTGTCTTGTGAAGTCTGGATGGATGAGGGCAGAATCCAGCCAGTGAGTGGAAGATACAGGGAGAGTAATACGAGTTCAATGTACAGAGGAAAACCCTAGTAATAAGAGCTGTCAAAAAGAGGTAGTGAGCACATATTTACTGCTGTCATCTCCTGTCATTGATAGGTGTTCAGGACAAAATAGTCAGCAAGAAGGTCTGGCTCCTGCCAGGATGGCAGCTATGCTCTATCGAGGAAGTCAGAAGTTGATCAGATAATCACACACATATGACTGCAGATCATCAAATGTAACAACTAGGACTTAGAACGTTGACAGTGGTTGAAGTAAGGGACAGGCACCCATTTGTAGACCTTCCAGAGGATGTGTTGGAGAAGGCAGTGGCACCCCATTCCAGTACTCTTGCCTGGAAAATCCCATGGATGGAGGAGCCTGGTGGGGTCGCTAAGAGTTGGACACGACTGAGCGACTTCACTTTCACTTTTCACTTTCATGCATTGGAGAAGGAAATGGCAGCCCACTCCAGTGTTCTTGCCAGGAGAATCCCAGGAACGGGGGAGCCTGAGCGGGCTGCTGTCTATGGGGTCGCACAGACTCGGACACGACTGAGGTGACTTAGCAGCAGCAGCAGAGGATGTGTGCTTCTGTCAGGTCTAAACTTATGGTTTCTCCTGCTCATTTCTAGAAATGTGTTCTAGGTAGTGCTGCAGTGGATAGAAGGGAAGAAATTTGCCTTGGAGGGCAAAGCGAATTCCAGATCTGTGGGACTTCTATTGATAAAATGGACTTTTTAAAGTTTCACAGTGGTTTACCATCACTAAACCAGGTTGTGCTAACCTCTTGCCTGGAGAGAGAATGTTGGTTGAACCCATGTGAATTCAACAACTTGAAGACCTAAAAGACTTGAGCTACCAGTCCAGGTTCGATGCACGATACTGGATGCTTGGGGCTAGTGCACTGGGACGACCCAGAGGGATGGTATGGGGAGGGAGGAGGGAGGAGGGTTCAGGATGGGGAACACATGTATACCTGTGGCGGATTCATTTTGATATTTGGCAAAACTAATACAATTATGTAAAGTTTAAAAATAAAATAAAATTAGAAAGAAAAAAAAAAGACTTGAGCTAGTTGATTTGGAAGAACTAAAAGATCCTCTAAAATCTGTAAGTATTGTAAAAAGTTTCTGAAAATTCTGAAAAGTTTTCCCACTGAGGACTTAAAAAAAACAACCAAAAAACCCATAACTCCCTTTTGCCCAAGAAAATAACCAAGAAAGAAATGATAAAAACTTTTTTTCAGTTCTCTCAGTCTAAATATATCAATATACAAAAACATGGTAATTTTATGAGTGAAACAAGTTATACATAATGCATTTTTATGTTCCTAAACGAACAGCATGACTTTATATCTGTAAAGGGCACTAAAAATAAGCTTTGCATGTATTTCAGTCCCCTGCCCCCAAATTTTCTTTGAAGAAAAATTTTTTTGTTCTTCCGTAGCTTAAAATTTCTGAAAAATCTCTGTATCTGGTCTGTTCCTTTTGTTCTTTCTGCCTTGTAGCTTGGGTTCTATTTCTGTAAAGTGGATAAGTGTGAAATTAACTGTTCTTTTAGCCTAACTGATAGATGAGATTTAACTCTCTGTCATTTACCTGCTGGGTGTCTAGAGAGCTCGGGCTCTGGGGTGAGTGTTCTGTCCATGGTTTTTGCCAAGGTGGGCTTCATTTCTTCCCAGCTTTAGTTCCCACTAGGGCCCATCAGGCACACTGACACTCAGTGTTTATCCAAACAATTCAAGAGCCATACAGCCAGAGAGTAATTTGTCTTCATGACACACCTAGGAGGCATTCAGGCAAAAAGGCTGTTACAATGGTGGGGCATTGGCAAGAGCATCAGTTTGGAGTCTGGACAGAGTGCTTGGGGGCCGAGACTCTTGGGCTCTGCCACCAGCTTTGTGGGATCGTAGGAAGGTCTTTTCCCCTCTCCGAGACTTTTATTGTTCACCAAAAGGATGAGGGTATTGGATAAAAGCTCTTTGGACCTCATACGCGCCAATGTTCTATAAATGTATTATTTTGAGCCCACATTTCAAAATAAGAAGGTCGCAGCATTGATCTAAGGTTATAAAATAGACTAATGAGGAAATTCCCTGATGGTCCAGTGATTAGGACTTGGCACCTTGACTGCCAAGGGCCCAGGTTCAGTCCCTGATCAGGGAACTAAGATCCCACAAGCCATGCAGTATGGCCAAACAAACAAAACAAAACCCAAAAAAGACTAATGGGAGAGTTGCTCTTTCTTGCTTCTGAATGGCACTGCAATTTTTGGAACAAACATGTTTGTCCACATTAACATGCTGGACAATCTTGGTTTACCATGGGAAAGAGAGAAAATACTCTAGGGGAAAGAAGGGTGGAAGGAAGAGAATAAATCCTCCTGGTGCCTGAAACTCTGTGGCATAGTGGTAATAATCTCAATACCCACTTTAGGCTGTGTCACCTTGCTAGCTCTTTAGGAAGAGAGCTGGAAAAGGAATGCTCCCTTAGTCTCTGGTGCTGTTTTGTTGGCTTATTTCCTTCCAAAACCTTCCCTTGAATGCCTGAGTTTGCTTACAGTCAGCCAGCTTGATACTGGCTTTGAGCGATTCCTGACCAATGCAGTAATGACCGGCCTACCCTGCCTGCTGTGGTGATGGAGCTGGGCTGAGGAGCTGGGTGGTGTTTCTGTCCCTGTGGCACAAGAGACTGTGGGACTCCTTTGCCCTTCCAGAAATGACTCCAAGGGCAGGATAGCCAGGAGGCAGACAGGGAGGCTGCCCTTGTTTTGTTTCCAGCTGGTTGGCAGACCCGAGAGGCTCAAATGAACATCTGAATTTAAGAGTGCTTAACGCTGATTCAAATCTTAAGCTGCCTTCTAAACTTTTGAGTGGATTGGAGTCAATATGTGAAATACACATACATGCTCTTTCAAAAATGACTAATCTCACTCAACCACGCTGTTTCCTTTCTTTCTGCCCACATTCTAACACCCCCAAGGGTGGTTTCTATTTATTGTCAATAAAGGCACTTCTTAGATTGCTTAGATATGAAAATGAAAATAAATGCCTTAGTTTATATATGAAATGATGTGGGTTAAAATACATGCAGAAAGTAATTCTGAAAAATTGGAAATAACCTAAATTTCCTTCAATGGAGATTTGATAATTGATAGTAATTCACACATGAAATATAAGGCAGCATTTAAAACCATAATGGAAAAGAATATAAAAAAGAATGTGTACATAGGCCTCATTTTGCTCAATCGCAGATATTAACACAACATTGTAAATCAACTATGCTTAACTAAAAATAAAATGATGATATAGATACATCTTTGTTGATATGAAAAAGTATTCTGATATATGAAACAGGTTAAAACTATATGTATTAGATGATCCTGTTTTTGCAAAGACAAAAGTATATATGCATATACTATAAGCCTTAAAAAAATCTGTAAGAGAGGACTCACCTAGGCATGTGTATTTGGGGGCTGAAAAGAGGTTCTGTGTCCATGTGGTCTGGGCCTCAGGCCTTAACATTTTCACCACACTGTTTCAGCACTGTTACTTTGGTTTCCGATCCTCTATACTTCATGTTCAAAGAAAAAATTGAGCAGTGGACAACTGTGGTGATAGGAAATATGGATGATGTGTTTTCTGCTTGGCAAGCTGATTTTTTTTTTTTTTTCTACAGTGAACATTTATTGCCTCTCTGACAAAATAGCAAAAATTAGAAAAAGGGGTCCAGGAGACCCTCCTTTGCTTGGGATGTCTTGGTTGAGATTAATTTGAGCTTCATTTATAGTTCAGATGGCTGAATCTTCTTTTCCCCCTTATTCTTTTTTGGCTCTGAGTTCTTTCTACTCTGTTATTTTGCGTATCTGTGTCCCTTTCCAGCCATGAAGATAGCTTGACATGTGGCAGATTGGGCGGAACCGTCCAAAAGAAAAGTTGGTCCTCCTCCATTTGGGTGGATAATCCTGACCTCTTGGCAGTTTGGCTCACCTGTTGGCAGGGGTGCAGACATTGCCTGGGAAACTAGAGAAAACCAGCAGTAGGCAGAGGACGAAGAAGTGGTTGATATGAGGAGATTTAATCACCACTGTGGAAAATCAAATTACTGTTCTCAATTCTTCACAGCATTCAAAGAGAGTATTCATCAATGCCCTTGCTATGGCCTCATAGCAAGGGTGGTTGCAGTATATGTTCTGCCCCTTAACTTTGGGTTTGGCCAAAGGGAATATTAGTGGATGGGGGATTACAGAGGCTTGAAGAGCCCATACATTCAGGCTGCAATTTTTGTACATCCGTGACCCACCATGAGAACTTCCTCCAGGCAGCTGTTGCCCCATCAGCCTGGGCTCCAGAATAAATATAATGCCTTCAACCCAGCCTGTAGTCTGGAGCCAAGTGCTGCTGAACGCCTGCCCGAAGCGAGTTCCCCCAGCCCAGCCCAGCCTGGACTAGCCAAACCGTAATCAGTCTTGCAGACTCGTGAGTAGGAGACTAAATCCTAGCTGTTTGAAACCACTGAGTTTTGGGGTGGTTTATTGTGTAACTTCCCTGAGGCTGTAACTGGTTGGTACACTGGTCTAGGTCTGTTAAACAGACCCACCGGAGTCCTTGCTGGCTGAAAAGAGATTTCTCCCTGCCTGTGTGTGATAAATATGCAAAAACCATCCAAAAATGTGATGATGATAACCTGGAAAGAAAAGAATATGGTCAGCCTGACTTCGCATCCAGGGCAAATTTAACTTTCCCTCCTTGATTATAAATGAATTCCAGCATTTCAGTTAAGGAACTGAATACATTAAGGAATACATTACTAATATTCTAACCCTAGGTCCAGGGAAGTTCAGTTTGTGGTCAATGCCTGAAAAGTTAATGAGTCATTAGGAACAGTGTACAAGCCAGGAAGCCCCAACTATACCACTGACTCTGGACTTTCTGTCAACCTTATTGTTTTTCAGAGGAACTCCTTCCTCTCATTTTAGCTTTGCTCTAACCTCCAGGAGGCTGCTGGACAAGTCCGAGGTCATTGGAGGGAATGGTATTAGAAAACTCACAGACACAGTGGCAGTGATATTGGGTGTGTTTCGCTTTCTGGCCAAGCTGAGAGGTTTCCTTGAAGCCAGGATCATGTTTAGATTGCCAAATGCATGTGTTGCCCTAAGGTTCACCGTCTCCTTCTGTGCTTGGCAAGAAATGTGGAACTCTCTTGGATGCTTGCCTTGTGTGCAATCAATGTTTAATGCTCATTAGATGGCTGCAGCACAGTCCCGGGTGGGGGGCCATGCTCAAGGACAAAGACTTGGGGACAGAGCACCTGGACGTCATCAGATTGCTCCCTATAACAGCGAGGAAGTGAGGCCTCCACATACAGCACACCCTGCAAGCAGTAGGGCTGGAGCTGAGCTAGAAGCCAGAGCAGCAAGACCTTTCCCCCTGACTTTCAATGGTTGCTGTTTAGTTGCCACGTCATGTCCAACTCTTATGTGACTCATGTACTGTAGCCCGCCAGCCTCCTCTGTCCATGGTTTTCCTGGGGAAGAATAATGGAGTGGGTTGCTGTTTCCTTCTCTAGGGGATCATCCTGATCCAGAGATCAAACCTGTGTCTCCTGCATTGGCAGTTGGATTCTTTAAACTTGAGCCACCTGGGAAGCCCAACTTTCACTGGTACCCATATGTTTTTGGCCTTTCTTACCTTTTCTCTGCAGGATACACACTGAATGGGAATTCACTTATGAGGCTAGTATTTTAAAGCAATGAACTTTAAAACATGGTCCACATTGTCAGTTTAGGTAGTTGGAAAATATAGAAGGGTGCAAACAGAAAACAAAGTCACTTGTGATCCCACAGACCAGATGCAGGCACCTGCTTGTGTGCTTTTTTGTTACCTGAACTCACCAGCAATTTGGTGTTTGTCATACACATCATTTCATTTAAAAATTTTTGTAGAAATCACTTTGCTTTGCTGTTTAATATTCTTTGAAAATACCAAGTTTTAATTGAAAAATAACCCATCATGATCTATTGAACTTTTTTACTCTTGATGGGTATTTATTATTCATCCAGTTTTCATTATCATCAATAATGCTGTGATGAGAATTCTTTCCCAGAAAGGGAATGGGAGTTACTTTTAAAAGTCCTCATGCTATGTGATGGGCTTCTCAACACTGTTTATAGATTAGTTTATATTACACTTTTGATAAATACTGCAAGAATCATTAAGCAGTTTCCTACCTTTTGACTATAAAATTATTTATATCCCAGAAAATAATTTGAAACATGACCTAAACCTATGCTCAAAATTTCTTTTGCTTCATTTTGTTTTTAATGATAGCAAAAGATTGAGAAGAGAAATTCCCCATATTAGGAAATTAGTTAAATAAATGACAGCTTGTTCTTCTGGTTGAAAGTGATACTTACGTGAGTTTTAAATAATGGAAATATTGATTGTTGTTTAATTGCTAAGTTGTGTCTGACTCTTGTGACCCCATGGACTGTAGCCTGCCGGGTTCCTTTGTCCATGGGATTCTCCAGGCAAGAATACTGGAGTGGGTTGCCATTTCCTTCTCCAGGGCATCTTCCTGTCCCAGGGTTCAAATCTATGTCTACCGCATTGACAGGCAGATTCTTTTACCACTGATACATCAGGGAAGCCTAGAAATGTTGATAGTAAATGTAAAATAAGAATATAACATTTTATGTATTGTATGAGTTTGATGCTGAAGCCACATGTACAGGAAAGAACTCTGCTAAATATTAGTATAGGAGGAGACTCTTTGGGACCCACAGCCTGCCAGGCTCCTCTGTCCATGGTATTTTCCAGGCAAGAATACTGGAGTGTGTTGCCATGCCCTTCTCCGTGGGATCTTCCTAACCCAGGGATCAAACCCAGGTCTCCCACATTGTGGGCAAATTCTTTACTATCTGAGCCACCAGGGAAGCCCAGTATAGGATCAAATGATCTTTTTCTTCTCTCTGTATTTTTTCTGGTATCTTAAATACCTTACTTTTATTATCAGGAAAAAGAGTGTGTTGTTATTCTTTATAGTCATATGTTACAGATGAGGTCATTTCCTGGGAAGGAAGGCATGACTGTGTGGGTTCCGTTTCCTTCCTAACGAGAGGCATTCAGAGCTTGGTCAAATCTGTGTCCCTGTGCTCTCAGCCCTTTAAACAAGATCAGTGTCTTCTTTGGTTCAGCTTAACATAATCTGAACTCTGGTTTCATTTTCCTGAGAATATTTTTCCCTAATTCAATTTTTCTAGCTGTCAGATATTTTGATGCTTTTTCCAGAGTGAGTAAAATCCCATATGTTGTGTCAAACCCGTCTATTTTTATCCTAAATTTTTATTTTGTTTCAAATCTCAGGTGAAGTAGTTTTTCAAGTTGGGTGTGTCTATGTATCTTTAGCTCACTCCACCCTAGGAAACCCACTAAGCTTTCTGTCTCTATAGACTTGCCTACTCTGGACATTTCATATAAATCAACTCATGTTAACACAATGTGGAGTTTTTGTGACTGGCTTCTTTGAATCTGTGTGTTTTCACGTTTCCTCTGTGTTGTAGCAGGTGTCATTATTTCGGTCTTATTATTGCCGTATAATACTCTATTGTATAGACTTACCACATTTTATTTATTCCTCAGTTGATGGATATTTGGATTGTTCCCACTTTTTGGATAGTATGACTAATGCTGCTGTGAACATTGTGTACAAATGTTTGTGTGAAGGTGTGTTTTCATTTCTCTTGGGTAGGAGTGAAACTTCTGGTTCTTATGATAACTCTATGTTTAACCTTGAGGAACTGCTGACCGTTTTCTAAAGTAACTGCACCATTTTATGTCCCTGCCAGGCATGTATGAAGGTTCTAATTTCTCTATGTGGTTGCTAACACTTGTTATTATCCATCTTTCTGATTTTAGTGATCCTAGGGTGTGAAATGATATCTCATAGTGGTTTTGATTTGCGTTTTCCTAAGGAGAAAAGGAAAGATATTCCCATTTGAATGCAGGGTTCCAAAGAATAGCAACGAGAGATAAGAAAGCCTTCCTCAGTGATCAGTGCAAAGAAATAGAGGAAAATAATAGAATGGGAATGACTAGAGATCTCTTCAAGAAAATTAGAGATACCAAGGGAACATTTCATGCAAAGATGGGCTCGATAAAGGACAGAAATGGTATGGACCTAACAGAAGCAGAAGATATTAAGAAGAGGTGGCAAGAATACACAGAAGAACTGTACAAAAAAGATCTTCACGACCCAGATAATCACGATGGTGTGATCACTGACCTAGAGCCAGACATCCTGGAATGTGAAGTCAAGTGGGCCTTAGGAAGCATCACTACAAACAAAGCTAGTGGAGGTGATGGAATTCCAGTTGAGCTATTTCAAATCCTGAAAGACGATGCTGTGAAAGTATTTGGAAAACTCAGCAGTGGCCACAGGACTGGAAAAGGTCAGTTTTCATTCCAATCCCAAAGAAAGGCAATGGCAAAGAATGCTCAAACTACCGCACGATTGCACTCATCTCACATGCTAGTAAAGTAATGCTCAAAATTCTCCAAGCCAGGCTTCAGCAATATGTGAACCGTGAACTTCCTGATGTTCAAGCTGGTTTTAGAAAAGGCAGAGGAACCAGAGATCAAATTGCCAACATCCGCTGGATCATCAAAAAAGCAAGAGAGTTCCAGAAAAACATCTATTTCTGCTTTATGGACTATGCCAAAGCCTTTGTGTGGATCACAATAAATTGTGGAAAATTCTGAAAGAGATGGGAATACCAGACCACCTGACCTGCCTCTTGAGAAATCTGATGCAGGTGGAAGCAAGAATTAGAACTGGACCTGGAACAACAGACTGGTTCCAAATAGGAAAAGGAGTACGTCAAGGCTGTATATTGTCACCCTGTTTATTTAACTTCTATGCAGAGTACATCATGAGAAACGCTGGGCTGGAAGAAGCACAAGCTGGAATCAAGATTGCCAGGAGAAATATCAATAACCTCAGATATGCAGATGAGACCACCCTTATGGCAGAAAGTGAAGAAGAACTAAAAAGCCTCTTGATGAAAGTGAAAGAGGAGAGTGGAAAAGTTGGCTTAAAGCTCAACATTCAGAAAACTAAGATCATGGCATCTGGTCCCATCACTTCATGGGAAATGGATGGGGAAACAGTGGAAACAGTGGCTGACTTTATTTTTTTGGGCTCCAAAATCACTGCAGATGGTGACTGCAGCCATGAAATTAAAAGACGCTTACTCCTTGGAAGGAAAGTTATTATCAACCTAGATGGCATATAAAGCAGAGACATTACTTTGCCAACAAAGGTCCATCTAGTCAAGGCTATGGTTTTTCCAGTGGTCATGTATGGATGTGAGTGCTGGACTGTGAAGAAAGCTGAGTGCTGAAGAATTGATGCTTTTGAACTGTGGTGCCTGGCGAAGACTCTTGAGAGTCCCTTGGACTGCAAGGAGATCCAACCAGTCCATCCTAAAGGAGATCAGTCCTGGGTGTTCATTGGAAGGACTGATGCTGAAGCTGAAACTCCAATACTCTGGCCACCTCATGCGAAGAGCTGACTCATTGGAAAAGACCCTGATGCTGGGAGGAATTGGGGACAGGAGGAGAAGGGGACAACAGAGGATGAGATGGCTGGATGGCATCACCAACTTGATGGACATGAGTTTGAATGAACTCCGGGAGTTGGTGATGGACAGGGAGGTCTGGTGTGCTGGGATTCATGGGGTCACAAAGAGTCGGACACGACTGCGTGACTGAACTGAACTGAACGAAATGTTTTATGATAAAAAACATTTTTTTACCGGTTTTTGGCCATTTTTGTATCTTCTTTGGAGAAGTGTCTATTTAGAGCCTTTGACTATGTTTTAATTGGGCTATTTGCCTTTTCATTATTGAGTTGTGAGAGCTTATGTCTTCTAGATAGAAGTCACTTATCAGATAAATGATTTGCAAATGTCTGTCTTTTTGTGGGGTGTTCTTCCGCTTTTTTTGATGGTGTCCATTGCTCAAAAGTGTTTAATTTTCGTGGAGTCCAATGTATCTTTTTTTTCTGCCATTTATCCTTTTGGTGTCATTTCTAAGTTTTTTTCTAAGTTGAGGTCATAAAGATTTATTCCCATATTTTCTTCTGAAAGTTTTATAGTTTTGCTTTTACATTTAGGCCTCTGATCTATTTTGAATTCATTTTTTGTGTACAGTGTGAGGAAGGGACTGCAATGGGCTGAACTGTGTCCACCTCCTAATTCATATGTTGAAGCTGTAACCCCCAATCTGGAGACAGGGTCTTTAAGAGGTAGTTAAAGATATGAAGTTATAAGGGTTGGGCCTTACTCCAGTAGGACTGTGGCCTTATAAGAAGAGGGAGAGAGAGATACCTTTCTCTCCCCACTTTACTCACTATGTGAGGACACAGTGAGAAAGCAGCCTTCTTCAGGTCAGGAAAAGAGCTCTTACCAGAATTTGACCATGATGGCACCCTGATCTTGGACTCTCTGCCTCCAGAACAGAAAATACATTTCTGTTGTTTAAGCCGCCCAGTCTTGGTATTTTGTCCTGGTGGCCAGAGTTGACCAATATAGGATCCAACTTCATTCTTTTGCATGTGGACATCCAGTTGTCCCAGTGCCATTTGGCTAAAAGACTTTCACACTGAATTGTCTTCGTACCAGTTACTCAAACTAGCTCAGAGCTGTGAGTAGAATCTACCCACACTGTCTGTGAACAGAGAAGAAACAGTGAACTGAACAACTCCATTTCCTTCCTCAGTTCATAAGTAGATCAGGACATTCTAGAATTTTGATGTGGAGCTTTGTTCATGTTTGATGTGAACTTTTGAATCTCCCTTTCTTTGCCAGCATTTGACAGAACCTCAGTAACCTTGTATCTGTTTCTATTGGCAAGATGATCAAGCTATGTCAGGCACATAATACTTTAGCACCTTAATAAAGGGTATTCTAGGGTCGTAGAGCTCCGCTGGTGCATCTGTGAGGACTAAGGGGAGGGAACCAGGAAGGAGGGTTGAAAGAGTACATGTGTATAAGTGAATACATATTTAATAACCATTTTAGTTATAAACCTATAGATTTTTACAGAAATCCAAATCCCAACCAAAGAAAGAGAAGCTTTGTCTTTCTAGTTCTTTTTCCTCATACCCCATGGCCAAGTTTAATTCCTGCTCCAAACCAACACTGAAAGAGAGGAGGAAAAAACCCAACAACAAAAAACCCTTTGGCTCCCTGAGACACACAATGGAGTCATTGATCCAAGAACAAGTTGGTTCAATTGCTTGCTTTACCTTGCTGCTGGGAGAAAAACAAAACCTCCTATAAAAACATGGCTTGTGGGAAAAGGTGGGATTATCCTAAAAGCTTTCCTTTGTTTCTGAAGACACTCTGCTCTACAGAGCTTAAGTTGTGTAGTGATCAGGATGAGGCAAAAAGTCAGGCCTTGCAAATTGTTCCTGGCTAAGCCTCTGATCCAGCCTGTGGCTCAGGCATACCCGCAAGGCCTCTCGAGTTACTCCCAGGAAAATGGAGACAGCTCAGGGATGCCTCTATAAGGTCACACTTGTAGATTTCTGTTGTCAGCTTTCAGGGGTACCACTGTGATCCCCCGGCAGCAGACACAGGAGCAATCCTCCCTCTACTTCACTCTCTGCTCTTCGAATTGGACAGAAGTCTGAAAACTGAACCAGTGAGATTGACACCTCTGTGCGTGTCTCAGTTAGCAATGTGGCCAGCTCTCCCCGATTACAGGGTTAGTGTTAAGGCAGATTTTCTGTTCACCCACTCAAAGCTGAGACAGAATTTGCACAGATCCTTTATTTCAGACATGGAATGCCAGAGGCCTGCTTTAGGTTTTCAGATTCTACATGCACTGGCATCTTCAAGAAGTATTGGGTTGGCCAAAAAGTTCACTCGGGTTTTTCTGTTCCAATGTATGGCCAAACCCGAACAAACTTTTTGGGCAAAATTCAATAATTAAGGACAGTGACTGAAGCCCTGATGGGATCTGTCTCCTCTTCTTGGTGGTGGGGACCCTGCCCTTGCTCTGCTCCTTCCTTGGATTGTCCATATTGCATTTCTGGCAGCTGACCTGGCTTTGGGCCACAGCCTGCTACAAGAATCACCTTCTTTGTAAAGTTTAGGAGACCTGGGTGGTGTATTTTTTCCCCTCACGTCTTTATTAAATCAGACGTAACTAGATGTTAAATTCAACTCTTCTTGTTGCTTAGGAGATGGGCAGAGTCCCTGAAGTCTGAGAATATTACAATAGGTGCTAAGTAACACCATGTTATAAAGGAATATGAAGTGGGATCACTATTCAAGACATGCTGAGAAATGGTAAAACCAGGTCTGACAGCATCGATAGTCACCCACTGGCAGCCTTTAAAAAGAGCAGAAATGGAGAGCCTGGATTGAGGGTTCCTCTAGCGGGCAGCTGTTGGAGTGCGGGGCTCACTCCAACCACAGGGGTGAGAAATAGGAGTTCTCTTGTCACTTTAGGGCAAAGTGGGAGGGGCTTCAGGGTGGTTCTGGACAGTCTCCAGAGTAGGAGGAGTGTGAAGATGTAGGGAAAAAGATAGTCCTGAGAAGGGAGAGAAATGGCAACAGACCAAGGGGACTGTGGTCCTTGTGAGCTGTGTTTATTAGGCCAGCTGAAAAAGGGGATCCATTTCAGTGGACACCAGACGTGAGCCATGTGGATGGTGAGCCTGCCTGGAGGTTTCTTGAGAGGACCTCATCCATGGGGACTCACTGGAAGGATGCAGTGACCAGTAGAGTGGATTGTTGGGAGCCAGTAGGTCAGGGGGAAGTTGAAATGTGGTCATCCATGTTAAGTAGGATGATTATTTAGCTTATCATTGAAATGGGACCACTTTTTTTTTTCATTTTGATTATTATTATTTTTTTTTTTACAATCTACAGATTTATTTTTTCTTTCTTTTAACAACCTTTTTATTTTGCATTGGGATATAGCTGTTTAACAAAGTAGTGATAGTTTCAGGTGAACAGCAAAGGGACTCAGCCATACATATACATGTATCCATTCTCCCCCAAACTCCCCTCCCATCCAGGCTGCCACATAACATAGAGCAGGGTTCCATGTGCTATACAGTAGGTCCTTGTGGATTATCAAAATGGGGCCACTTTTGAGAAAGAAAGAAAGAAAGGGGATGCTATTAACAGGTATGCTGGGGCAACTGTTAAACCAGAATTGCCTATGCACAGAGGCCATACGGTCACCCTGGTGTTAAGGTAACTGAGTGGGAGGTTCCCATAGCCACCTGTATCCCCTCACACACAGTGGTTAACTTCACAAGTGTTCCAGGCCCCATGGCCCCGAGTCCAGGTCTTACTAGTCCCAGCCATACAAGACAGATGCTCTTTTTCTCTAATTCCCATCCTCCTTGATTCTGACCAGAAGGGGTCAGAAGTAGCAGCTGGTGAGTGGGAGAGGGTCCCAGGAAGAGGGGTTAAGACAGGGAGAAAGATGTCCCCACGGCCCTCCCTGTCTGTAGGCAAACCCTAAGTGCCCTGAAATACTGCCCTGCTGGAAAGAGAGAGGCACTCATTTAGATAAAAGTCCAGAATTGTGATTACTACCATACTACATTTCAAATACTGAAATGAGGCTATTTTGTGACTGAAAATGACCCATGTGCCTTGGAAGGACAGGAGAGCTCTTAGATCTGTCTGAAATCTCAGCTAATGCCAGAGAAAGAACCACTTACAGAGGACAGTGGGAGAAAAAAGAAAGCTGCTTTATGACTGTAACCTTTTGAACCTCTTTCATTCATTAATGTATGACTAAAAGAGGATGGACATGACAGCCTCATCTGTATGGGGCTCAGCAACTATTACTAGTGTGAGGTGTTGAGCAGTTTTGCAAGATGCTGAACAGAACCATTTTTCATGCCCTACAGTGTAGCAGGTATAAAACTCACCACCCCCCGACACACATTTAATTCAATTCAGAAGGTATGTACAGTATCTAGGTTCCATCAGAGAGGAACCCAGGCAAGCCCTTCCTGCATTCCTGACCCACGAACATGCAAGAACCCAACAGGCTCTGAGGGCTCCTGAATTCATCAGAAAGATTTCAATTCCTTCCTGAAACAGAAATGAGAATTCAATCAGCTGCCTGCTGGAATGTGAAACCATGGAGGGTTTTTGCAGAAGACTATTCTCTTGCAAGACAGAAACAATATCCTGTGTCACTAATCAGAAGAGAGTGATCTAGAAAGCTACCTATCCAGAAAAAATCCATGTTGGGTTTTGAAAGATTGTTGCTGAATGAAAAGACACAGGGATTCTTTGCCTCCAGAGGAGAAGAATTCAATCTGGGGCCAGAGACGAGGCTTGATTGCTCAGAGCTTTTGTGTAATAAAGTTTTATTAAAGTATAAAGGAGATAGAGAAAGCTTCTGACATAGGCATCAGAAGGGGGCAGAAAGAGTACCCCCTGCTAGTCTTCAGCTGGATGTTATATAGTCACTAGCAGTTTGTTATGGAGAAGACAGTGGCACCCCAATCCAGTACTCTTGCCTAGAAAATCTCATGGATGGAGGAGCCTGGTAGGCTGCAGTCCATGGGGTTGCTAAGAGTCAGACACGACTGAGCAACTTCACTTTCACTTTCCACTTTCCTGCATTGGAGAAGGAAATGGCAACCCACTCCAGTGTTCTTGCCTGGAGAATCCCAGGGACAGGGGAACCTGGTGGGCTGCTGTCCATGGGGTCGCACAGAGTCGGACACAACTGAAGTGACGACAGCAGCAGCAGCAGCAGCAGCAGTCTGTTAGTGAAAGAAAGGAATGTCTTAAAACTCAGAATGGCACCAGGCCCCTCACCCATAAGATGCATTTTGGGATAATCTTGGCACCAAATGGTTCATCCTGGACCATAAAATGATTAACTTAAATCTTGTAGAAGGACAGATTACCATACAAATAGTTTCGTTTACATAGATTAGGGGAACAATATCTGAGTATAACATACTAGTTTGTCAAGTAGGTTCTGAGGCATGAGGTGGAACCGACTTGAAGACAGAGTTTGGGGTAAATGTATGGTACATTAGCATAGCTTAAGACAAACATTTCCATAAGAAAAATGCATTGGTTGTCTCAAGGTTTGAGAATAGTTAACTTCAGGTGAAACCAGGTGTCATTATGGCAACACAGAATTTTAAGAGAAACCTCCTTTTAAATTTGTATAGAGAAGGAAAAAATATAGCTAGTTTGTTTCCTCCTGCCGCTTAAGAGAGATAAAAATGTCTGACACTTGCAGGCTATTTCCTTCCTTTGGAGACCCCTGGCCTTCCTGCCTGTTACCCTCTCAGTTTTGTTATGAGCAATAAACATGTATTGTATTAAGCCCCTGAAAAAAAAATGCCTGACCCTGAGAAGCATCAAGGAATATAAGCTAGTGTTAATGATTTACTGGGCATCTACTGTGCCATCTCCCATCTACATCTACTGTGCCAGAGACATGCCTTATTGCTGTTGTTGTTCAGTCGCTCAGTCATGTCCAACTCTTTGCAACCCAATGGACTGCCGCATGCCAGACTTCCCTGTCCTTCACCATCTCCTGGAGCTTGTCCAACTTATGTCCATTGAGTCGGTGATGCCATCCATCCATCTCATCCTCTGTTGCTCCCTTCTCCTCCTGCCTTCAATCTTTCCCAGCATCAGTATCTTTTCCAATGAGTCAGCTTTTCCCATCAGTTGCCCAAAGTATTGGAGCTTCAGCTTCAGTCCTTCCAATGAATATTCAGGGTTGATTTGCTTTTGGATTGACTGGTTTGACATGCCTAATCTCATTTAATACTTCAAATAACCCTATAAGGTTCAAGATCCAAGGTCCAGTTGTAGAGTTAGGATTCCAATCCAGGTTTTTTCTGCTGTAGCTTTTTGGCATTCCAGGAGTAGCCTGCATTCTTCTCAACAGAGAGAAGATGATAGACTTTCCTAACTTTGTGGACTTCTTTGCTGTCAACTGTGGTGGTCAAGAGTAGGGACCTTGCAAACAGATGGTCTGCATTCACGTCTGCTTCTGAGCCTTGCATACTGTGAACCTGAGAGATAGTCAACCTTTCTGTGTCTTATAAAGGGGAATGACAATAATGATATCTATTCCATGCCAGGTTTAAATAAGTTAATACATGCAAAAGGCTTAAGAAGTTTTGAGTATATGTTTAAAAATGTTGACTGTTATTACTATGCTTTGATCTCATTTCCTAGATACTTGGAGCCAGAACTCTCTATGGCCCATGGGTTGAGTAAACACTATCCTGATACCACAGGACGTTAATCTGCCCTTGCAGGCCTGACTCTGTACTGTCCTCTCTGGTTGGCCAGGACGCCTTATGGCCCCTCTCGGAGTTCAGGCCCATCCTGTCTTGAGCCTTGGCTCTTGTTGCCCTGTTCCTGCCCACCTCAACCCCTCTGCCTGCCTCTCCCACCTCTTCTCTCTGTGTATTTAAATCTAGATTCTTTCCAGTATATTTTATCCCAGAGATTAGATCTGTATCTGTGATGACCAATCTTTTGTCTCGTTGCTTCTCTCTCTTTTCATGTTATTTGCTTTTCTTAACAAAGGAAACTCACAACTTCAGTTCAGATTTCCTTCTGCAGAATTTTCCCCAAAGATAAAGTCCTTCTAGGGAGGCTACTTGGAACAGGACTCTGGAAGCTTCCTTTTTCCTTTTGTTTGTGGGCAGAGTTTCCTGTTGCCTGTAAGGTTGAGCTGGCCTATCCCCTAATCATTCTTGGAGGAAAGGACCCTCCAAGGGGCTTCTCCCCAACTTTGTTGGTTTACTGGGCATCTACAGTGAACTCTAGTGGCCAAGTCTGAGGAGCTGCAATCCCCTCCGCACCCCCCACACTTTTTTTTTGGCATTTCAGTTTCTAACACCAGATCAGTATTTGTTCCACTGTGTATGTGTGTGCACTCGGTTGTGTCTGACTCTTTGCAACCCCATGGACTGTAGCCCATCAGGCTCCTCTGTCCATGGAATTTTCCAGGCAAGAATACTGGAGTGGGTTGCCATTTCCTTCTCCAGGGGAATCTTCTCAACCCAGGGATTGAACCCATGTCTCTTGTGTCTCCTGCATCGGCAGGCAGGTTCTTTACCACTGCACCTCCTGGGAAGCATTGGTTCCACCACCAGGCTAGAAATCACAAGCAGAGAAACAGCCTCTTCCCAGAGTCTCATCTGTCTTCACAGCGCACCCCACTCTGTGGTAGACAACGTCTATATTAAGGGTGCTAAATGTGACAGTGGCTTCAAGAGTGCTGGCTTCAGAGTGGGCCAAGAGTTTCTTGTGAGGCAGCCAGACAACAGGCGACAATGTTTGAAGTTGTACCAAGTGTCTGGTCAAAGCAGAGATGGTAAGATAAGAAAAAAATTGCCTTAGAAACTGGGAACTGGCAGAAGCTAGCATGTATGCCGTGCTGAGCAGCACATAGAGGGGGTTAAGCTGGTCTGAAGGAAGACAAAGTGAGTGACCAGGGGGTGAAAGCCTGGTGAGCAGGAAGTAGGTCCAGATGGAGTGTCACTCAGGTGGGGAGGGGATGATGAAAGGCAGCTGGGAGAGTGGTGCCAGAGAAGAATCTGGTTGAGCCGGAAACTGGATCCCCTAGCTGCAAAGAGGACTCGAAACTTGAAATGTAGAGGTTATGCCTGAAGTATACCAAAAAAGAGGACTTGTTTTAGAAACGTGGTAGTGCTTGGGGGACAAAAATTGGGTTTGAACTGCTATCTATAAAATGCATAACCAACAAGGACCTCCTGTAGAGCACAGGGAACTCTGCTCAATGCTCTATGGCAGCCTGGATGGGAGGGGAGTTTGGGGGAGAATGGATACACGTATATGTATGGCTGAGTCCCTTTGCTGTTCACCTGAAACTATTACAACATTGTTAATCAGCTGTGTTGTTGTTCAGCCGCCCAATCATGTCTAACTCTTTGTGATGCCATGGAGTGCAGCACAGCAGGGCTCCCTGTCCATCACCAACTCTTGGAGTTTGCCCAAGTTCATGTTCTTTGCATTGGTGATGCCCTCTAACCATCTCATCCTCTGACTCCCTCTTCTTCTGCCACTGATCTTTCCCAGCATTAGGACTTTTCTGATGAGTTGGCTATTTGCATCAGATGACCAAAATACTGGAACTTTAGCTTTAGCATCAGTCCTTCCAGTGAATATTCAGGGTTGGTCTCCCTTGAGATTGGCTGGCTTGATCTTCTTGCTGTCCAAGAGACTTTTAGTAGTCTAGATTATATAGTCTATATAATTGGCTATACCCCAATACAAAATAAAAAAGTTTAACAAAAAATTGAGTTTGAGTCTCAGTGTAACGATTTGTTAGCTGGTAGTCTTCTTAAAATTACTTAATCTTTCTGTGTCTTTGTTTCTTCATTTTTGAAATGGGGCTGATAGTATCTGCATCTTAGGCTGTTGTAAGAATTAATTGAGATAATGCATCTCAAGTGCTAGCCTAGCGAGGGACCTCACCCAGAGGAGTACTCAATCAGTAAATATTGACTGGGGGCAGTTGGAGCAGCACCTCTGGGGTGGTGCCTAGAATGAGCTGCTAGTCTCCAGAGGGTTGGGTTGTGCCAATAAAGGAAACTTGACTCCAGGTTGGATTCAGTAGCTAAGCTGAGATGCTAGTGTCCTGGAATTCCTTACAGGATGGGAACACAGATTTCCACCCTAAACAGTTGACGGATTGTTCTGATAAGTAATCTGGGATAGCCAACTGAGAATGGTGTTTGAGTTTAGAGTGCAGTGTGCTAGCTGAGTTACTAAGTTGTGTCCAACGCTTTGTGACCCCATGGACTGTAGCCCGCCAGGCTCCTCTGTCCATGGAATTTTCCAGGCAAGGATACTGGAGTGGGTTGTCTTTTCCTCCTCCAGGTGACCTTCCAGACCCAGGGATTGAACATGTGTCTCCTGCATCTTCAGGCAGATTCTTTACCACTGAGCCACCTGGGAAGCCCCTAGAGTGAAGTGTTACCTTTAATTCCTTGGAAGCATCAAGGTGGAGAAGTGAAAATGATGTATTTCTCTAGATGACTCCCCCATGGTGATTTTTTGCATTTGGATAGTAGGAATGTAGGAATGTACAATGGGATAAGAGTATACACTTAAAGCAAAGGTTCTCAGTCATTAGTGTTATTAGCATCACCTCATGGGCTTGGTGGAATACAGACTGCTAGGCCTCACCTCCAATACCATTTCTGATTCAGTAGGTCTGCGAGGAGTTCCCAGGAGGTGCAACTGGCCCAGAGACCACACTTTGATAACCACAGCTATATAGTCAGATGCACTTGGTTGTGAATTTCCAACAGCAGCCACTTTTATAACCTTAGGCAAGTGAATTGAATCTTGTGAGCTTCAGTCTTCCCATTTGTAAAAGACGAATAATACTTATTGGACTTGCTTTGAATATCAGTTTAAAAATATATTTAAGTGCCCAACATTTTAAAGAGGTAACTTTATGAGTAGTTGTTAGGGATGCAGCAGGAATAGGCGGCTTAAAGGTCTGGAAACACTGTAATCATAAAGGGAATGAAAAGCAGGGCAGAGAAACTAAGCTGTTTTCCCTTTTGGCTCCTCCCTGCCTAGGCTATCAGTCATGAACTTGGGAAGGGGTGGGGGTTCGTGGAGGACGGAGGCACCGAAGCAGCTTTGGAGAAGCTGTTGAAGGGAGGGGGGTTGGCTATTTTTATCAGAATAGCTATTTCTGGATGTTTTATCAGGTTAGTCATTCCAGGCAAAAATCACATCTCAGAAGGGTTTTGCAGGCAGAGAGGAAACCTCCACTGAGGGCTCAGCCCCTCCCACCCAGAACTCCTAGGACTGGTCTTGGCTTCTCAGAAGATCACTGTGTGTCCAGGTCTCTCTGACCTGGAGCTCAAGCCATCTCCTCTGCCCAGAATGTTCTTCTTCTCTGATCCCGTCTGAGGAATTTGATATCATCTTTAAGTTTTTTCATCTTTGTAAAGCTAATGGCCCTTCCACAGGCTGATTTTATTTTGAACTTGGTTTTGTTTTGAGACTTTGAATACCTCAAGAATATGACCAATAACTTACCTTTATATATCTTTTGTGCTGTACAGCCAAGGTCTGGCTCAATAAATGTTTGATAAATTATGGAGAAAGAGAGAGAGGGAGGGAGGATGGAAGGATAGACTTGCATTTTAAAATGACCCAGAGGGATGGTATGGGGAGGGAGGAGAGAGGAGGGTTCAGGATGGGGAACACATGTATACCTGTGGTGGATTCATTTTGATATATGGCAAAACCAATACAATATTGTAAAGTTAAAAAATAAAATTAAATTTTAAAAAAACTAAAAAAAAAATAAATAAAATAAGTATTGCCTGAAGGAAAAAAACAAAAAACAAAACAACACTGAAGTTTCTGGAAAGCAGGATGTATATCCCACTCTTTAATTGTATCTTCTGCACTTAGCTCAGCACCAAGAATACATCAGGCAATCAGTAAATATTTCTCAAAACCTTTCCATTAGAATTTGCATCATCTGAGTATGGTTTAAAGAGGGTTGCTGTTCAGTTATTAAGTGTGTCTGACTCTTTGGACTCCTTAGACTGTAGCCCACCAAACTCCTCTGTCCTCCACTGTCTCCTGGAGTTTGCTCAGATTCATGTCTGTTGAGTTGGTGATCCTATCTAACCATCTCATTCTCCGCCGTCCCCTTCTCCTTTTGCCTTCAGTCTTTCCCAGCATCAGGGTCTTTTCTGGTAAGTCAATTCTTTATAAGCAGTGGCCAAAGTATTGGAGCTTTAGCTTCAGCAACAGTCCTGAATGTGAATATTCAGCGTTGATTTCCATTAGGATTGACTAGTTTGATCTCCTTGCTGTCCTCTCAAGAGTTTTCTCCAACACCACAGTTCAAAAGCATCAGTTCCTCAGCTCTCAGCCTTCATTATGGTCCAACTCTCACATCCATTCATGATTAATGGAAATACCATGTGTGTGCTAAGTCACTTCAGTCGTGTCTGACTCTCTGAGACCCGATGGACTGTAGCCTTCCAGGCTTCTCTGTCCATGGGATTCTCCAGGCAAGAATACTGAGTGGGTTGTCATGCCCTTCTCCAGGAGGTCTTCCCAACCCAGGCATTGAACCCACATCTCTTAAGTCTCCTGCATTGGTGAGCAGGTTCTTTACCACTAGTGCCACTTGGGAAACACCATAGCTTTGACTATATCGACCTTTGTTGGCAAAGTGAATGTCTCTGCTTTTTAATACTGTCTAGATTAGTCATTGGAGAAGGCAATGGCACCCCACTCCAGTAATTTTGCCTAGAAAATCCCATGGACGGAGGAGCCTGGTAGGCTGCAATCCATGGGGTCGCTAGGGTCGGACACGACCGAGCAACTTCATTTTCACTTTCCATTTTCATTCATTGGAGAAGGAAATGGCAACCCACTCCAGTGTTCTTGCCTGGAGAATCCCAGGGACAGGGAAGCCTGGTGGGCTGCCGTCTATGGGTCGCACAGAGTCGGACACGACTGAAGTTACGCAGCAGCAGATTAGTCATAGCTTTCCTTCCAAGGAGTGTTTTAATTTCATGGCTGCAGTCACTGACGATGGTGATTTTGGAGCCTAAGAAAATAAAATCTATCACCGCTTCTACATTTTTTCCTTCTAAGAGTACTTAACTTCTAACTGAATGTTTTCTTTCTTTATGTTTCATCTATTCAAGGCTTTCTTTCACTTTCTCCTTTTCCAAGAATAAATTGACATATCGAGCACATAGCTAGGGACATACTAACATTCTATTTAAATTTTGCTTTATTCTCCATTCTTACCTTTTATAATCACAGCTCTGAATTATTTTAACTCTTTCTCCAGTGGGGACCTCTTCTCTCCCTGTGTTCTGTCTCCACCCATAAAGGAAAAAGTTCCCACTGACAATATCACTCTCTTGGGGACCTGCTCTGCTGTGTATATCTGTCAGCTGCAGCTGCTGTAACAAAATATTGCAGACTGAGAGGCGTAAGCAACAGAAATTAATTTTCTCATACTTCTGGAGGCTAGAAGTCCTTGATCAAGGTATGATCTGATTGGGTCAGGGGAGCTCTCTTCCTAGCTTGCAGATGGCTGCCCTTTTGTTGGGGCCTTTTCTTTGCAATGTATAGGGGGGAGGCACTCAGGGACAGGGCAGACAACTCTTGTGTCTCTCTTCTTATAAGGACAACATTTCAATCAGATACCCTCCCCCGCTTCCCCAGTGACCTCACTTACCCACCTCCATCTCCAAGTACAGTCACACTGGCAGTAGGAGCTTCACTGTGAATGTTAGGGGGACACAATCCCATCCATAGCACCCAGGTCACACCTCCCTTCCAGAGGAGGAGTTAACTGAATAACTGAGAGCCTGAAACACCCATCAGGCTGATTTTTAGGGGCCAAGGTGTGTTGTAAAGATGAAGGCCTGTGCCCCGCCTCCTGCTCCTCTGCTCCTTTCCTCCGAGGCTGGCGTTGTGCAGCCACACGCTGGAAACAGGACAGCAAGGAGGCTTAGGCTGCCCCAGCTGGACTCTGTTGCATCCCTTCCTGCTATCAGCTGCAGCAGGGTGGGTAAATCAGGCCAGTGTTGTGCTCAGATTCAGCTCCCAGGAGGAGCAGGATGTCCCCCTCAACTCTGATCCAAGCCCTGTCCTCCAATCAGATATGAGAAAGCTCAGTCTCTTGAGCTCTGGAGCTACCTGACCACATATTTATTTATTTATTGGGGTATAATTGCTTTCACGATGTTGTGTTAGTTTCTCCTGTACCACAGCATGCATCAGCTATATGTATACATATATCCCCTCTCTCTTACCCCTCTATTCCACCCCTGTAGGTCATCACAGAGCATCAAGCTGAGCTCTCTGTGCTATACAGAAGCTTCCCACTAGCTATCTGTGAAGAGCACATGGCAACCCCCTCCAGTATTCCTGCCTGGAGAATCCCATGGACAGAGGAGCCTGGCAGGCTACAGTCCATGGGGTTGCAAAAAGCAGGACACGAAGTGAAGCAGCTTAGTACAGCACAGTGTATGCCTGACCACATATTTTTAAATTTCATCTCTGCCATCCCCACCCATCCTTGATTTTCCCATTTCTTTTACTTTGTCTGCTGTTTCACTTTTTTTCCCCCCCATGGCACTTTTCACCTTCAACCATTTCTCTAGTTCATCCATATGGATCTTTTAATACACTTTCAAGTGGCCTTTTTTTTTTTTTTTTAATATTGTATTGGTTTTGCCATACATCAACATGAATCTGCCACGGGTGTACATGTGCTCCCCATCCTGAACCCCCCTCCCTGCTCCCTCCCTGTACCATCCCTCTGGGTTATCCCAGTGCACCAGCCCCAGGCATCCTGTATCCTGCATTGAACCTGGACTGGCGATTCGTTTCTTATATGATATTATACATGTTTCAATGCCATTCTCCCAAATCATCCCACCCTCTCCCTCTCCCACAGACTCCAAAAGACTGTTCTATACATCTGTGTCTCTTTTGCTATCTCGCATACAGGGTTATTGTTACCATCTTTCTAAATTCCATATATATGCATTAGTGTACTGTATTGGTGTTTTTCCTTCTGGCTTACTTCACTCTGTATAATAGGCTCCAGTTTCATCCACCTCATTAGAACTGATTCAAATGTATTCTTTTTAATGGCTGAGTAATACTCCATTGTGTATATGTACCACAGCTTTCTTATCCATTCGTCTGCTGATGGACATCTAGGTTGCTTCCATGTCCTGGCTATTATAAACAGTGCTGCGATGAACATTGGGGTATATGCGTCTCTTTCAGTTCTGGTTTCCTCAGTGTGTATGCCCAGCAGTGGGATTGCTGGATCATAAGGCAGTTCTATTTCCAGTTTTTTAAGGAATCTCCACACTGTTCTCCATAGTGGCTGTATTAGTTTGCATTCCCACCAACAGTGTAAGAGGGTTCCCTTTTCTCCACACCCTCTCCAGCATTTATTGCTTGTAGACTTTTGGATTGCAGCCATTCTGACTGGCATGAAATGGTACCTCATTGTGGTTCTGATTTGCATTTCTCTGATAATGAGTGATGTTGAGCATCTTTTCATGTGTTTGTTAGCCATCTGTATGTCTTCTTTGGAGAAATGTCTATTTAGTTCTTTGGCCCATTTTTTGATTGGGTCGTTTATTTTTCTGGAATTGAGCTGCAGAAGCTGCTTGTATATTTTTGAGATTAATTCTTTGTCAGTTGCTTCATTTGCTATTATTTTCTCCCATTCTGAAGACTGTCTTTTCACCTTGCTTCTAGTTTCCTTTGTTGTGCATAAGCTTTTAATTTTAATTAGGTCCCATTTGTTTATTTTTGCTTTTATTTCCAATATTCTGGGAGGTGGGTCATAGAGGATCCTGCTGTGATTTATGTTGGAGAGTGTTTTGCCTATGTTCTCCTCTAGGAGTTTTATAGTTTCTGCTCTTACGTTTAGATCTTTAATCCATTTTGAGTTTATTTTTGTGTATGGTGTTAGAAAATGTTCTGGTTTCATTCAAGTGGCTTTCTGATAAACAGACATTACTGAAACATCTGAATGTTTCTTTGTTGAGGAAGGTGGAGGTATATTTAACTGAGGGCAAGTGCCTTTTTAGGCACAGTTGGGGTGTATGAAATGTCTAAAATATGGTTTTGGAGCAGAGCTGTCAAGGTGGGCTCTGGAACGTTGGCTGGTGGAAGCTCTTAGGGAGATGGTGCTGGTGATGATGGTGCACATTTACTGAGTCCTTCAATGTGTCAAGAAGAATGTAAAGTGATTTAAATGCATTTTCACTTTTAAGTGTCCCTATGGGGTGACCAACACCATTCACCCCATTTTACAGCTGAGGAAACTGAGGCCCAGTGAGGTTAAGTGACTCATCCTGAAGCCCAGCTCAGGTCTGCCTCGTTCCCAGGCCTTCGGGCATGTTGTTCGGCTTAAGAAAAGAACATCCTAACATTTCGAGCTGGCCGGCGATGGGATGGCAGCGTTTACCATGTGGTCTCTGCTCTGAGCCTGCTCCAGGAGAGGCTGGGTGTCCATCTGTCAGGCCTGCTGCAGAAGAAAGATACATTTAGACAACTTCTGAGTCTCCTTCCAGCTGTAAGATTTTATGAAAATTTCACCCAGTGGTCTCATGGGAGAGGAATTAGACTTGTTCTTTGTAGTGCTACACAGCAGAGCAGCCTGTTTCAGGCTTTTCCATCTAGAAATTCCCAATGTCAAAGGCAAGTGAATAGATACTCCTGGGGGCCCGGGGCAGAGCTTTTGGAAGCAAAATTTTGTGTCATCTCTGATAAAGAAATGATCTGAACTTTATAGTTATCCATGAAAATATGCTTGTTTGTTTGGAAAGCATTTTAAATTAGAAAATTTTTTAAAATATTAAGACATTCAAAAAAAAAAAAAAGACATTCAGGGTCAAGTCTAAAATCCAACTCCCCCTTACTCTTCCTAAGTCTTTGGTTCAGTTTGGTTCATTAGGAAAACATGCCACATTTACTGTTTGAGTTTATGTTTCCAACCCATCACCAAGTGTCTGGGGAGAAAGTTTATCTTAGTACAAGAAGCAAGGCAGGAGTATAGACCAACAGGGAGGGGAGTTCTCTGGAGGTCCAGTGGTTAGGACTCAGAGCTTTTGCTGCTGTGATGTTGTTCAGTTGCAAAGTTGTTAGACTCTTGGTGACCCTGTGGACTGCAGCGCGACAGGTTTCCCTGCCCTTCACTATCTCCCAGATTTTCTCAAACCCATGTCCACTGAGTCGTTGATGCTATCCAGCTATCTTATCCTCTGTTGTCCCCTTCTCCTCCTGCCTTCAGTCTTTCCCAGCATTAGGGTCTTTTCCAATGAGTCAGCTCTTGCATCAGGTGGCCAAAGTATGGGAGCTTCAGCATCAGTCCTTCCAGTGAATATTCAGGGTTGATTTCCTTTACGATTGACTAGTTTGATCTCCTTGCTGTCCAAAGGACTCTCAAGAGTCTTCACCAGCACCACAGTTCAAAAGCATCAATTTGTCAGTGCTCAGCTTTGTTTATGGTCCTCACATCCGTACATGACTACTGGTAAAATCGTAGCTTTGACTATACTGACATTTGTCATCAAAGTGATAGCTCTGGTTTTTTGCTGCTGTGGGCCCTGGCTCAATCCCTGGTCAGGGAATTAAGATCCCACAAGCTAAGGAAAAGAAAAGAAAAGAAAAAAGACCATCCCAGAGAAGTTAGAGAGAGGCAGATCTGTGTTACTCCAATGACAGAGGAATCTTTCTAATAGGTGCTGTTTCCCATCAGTGGAAGGGAACCTCTAAAGAAGTAGTAGGGGGACTTCCCTGATCCCTGGTTGGGGAAGTAGGGGCAACTGATGCCACGGGGCAGCTAAGCCCTTGAGCCACAACTTGAGAGTCTGTGCGCCACAACAAAAACCCTGTGTGCCACCAACTAAGACCTGACATGGCCAAATAAATAAATATTAAAAAGAAGAAGAAGTAAGCAAGCAACTACTGAAGTTTCCCAAGCAGAGATGGGTCACGGGCCTGGGAAAGTTAATAGAGGATTCCACTCTGGGAGTGCTGATGCCAGAGCAAATTCATGGCCACGATGAAAGGAACAGGTGGAAGCCAGTCTCTCCCGCACTGGGAGAAGGCTAGGAGTAAAGCCACTTTCAGAATAATAACACTTAACACCATCCTCACTGTTTGTCAGGCCTGCTTCCCAAAGCTTTAATGAGTCCCCCAGACCTTAGAGTGACCCAGATTATCATCCGTCCACTTTCCAGATAAGGAAATAGAGGCACAGGAAATGAAGTAAATGGGCCCAACGTCTCACTCGCAGCCACTAAGGAGAGCTGGAATGTTGGAGCCCAGGCTGTTGGAGTTCATGCTAGAACTGGCTCTCCGGGTGCCTTCCCTGCCTTTTTTGCTGCCTCTGCCCCCTATCTGCCCCGTCTCCACCCCGTGACACCATTCCTGGGTTCCCGGCTCTGACCTCGAAGGGATTTTGTCAGAGGAACGAGGGCTGGTGGCGAGTGGCCAGGACACCTGGACTCTGGTCCCCACTCTGCCACTAACCAGGTGACCTTGGGAGGGTCACTTACCTTTCCTGGTTTTTCACTTGCTAATCTGTTATTTCTGAGGCTGCCATGGAGGCCATTGTTTTTTCTTTTTCCTTTTAATAATTTAACTAGTTATTTTATTTGTGGCTGTGCTGGGTCTTCATTGCCGCGTGGGCTTTTCTCTAGTTGCGGTGTGCAGACTTCTCCTTGCGGGGGCTTCTCTTGTTGTCAAGCATGGGCTCTAGGCTTGTGGGCTTCAATAGCTGTGGTTCCCAGGCTCCAGAGCACAGGCTCAGTAGTTGTGGTATCCGGGCTTAGTTGTTCTGCAGCCTGTGGGATCTTTTGGGACCAGGGATGGGACCCATGTCTTCTGCACTGGCAGTCAGATTGTTCACCACTGAGCTATCAGGGAAGCTCTGAGGCCATTGTTTTAACCTATCTTTTACTAAAAGTCAGGGAAACTGTGCCCCTCATGTGTAAGTCCTACTCTGCTACCAGTAGAACTGAATTATAGTAAAATAGAACAAAGTCAACAACCAAAAAAAAAAAAAAGGCAAAAAATATACTGGGAAATGTATATTTCCTCTCTCTCCTTTGGAAAATGCATCTCTCCTCTCTCTCATTTTTCTAGCCAATGGCATCCTTTCACCCAGGACCCTGGACTGTGTAGACAGTATGTCTTTCTTTAGATCAGGGAACGTCCGTCACGGGCACTCTTCATGTATCCGGGCATCAACACTATGATAAGATTTTACTGGACTCCTACTCACTGTATATTTACAACCTCACAAAGTATGAATAGATTGCATCCAGATGGCCATCAGGTTTCTAGTTTAAGTGGCTATGTGACATGTTGATCTGGGACAGTGGCTTCAGCTGTGGATCCTTTCTGGGTTCCCAACAGCTGCACTGAGATGATAAAGAATCTCCAGGGTTTCCCAGGAAATCTCTGCTCTCATGTTGCCTCTCCTAGGATGGAGCCACGCTGACTGCTGAGAGCTTGATCTTGTCACGGTCTGGAGTGGGTGAGGCATGTACCATGTAATTCTTTCCAGGATACTTTTTTAAGTCACCAGAGGATCTCACAGTGGGGAATTGGGCCCTTGGTGGCATCTCACCCCTCAACTCCATTTCCTCTTCTGAGGAGACTCACCCTGACTTGAGAAACAAATGCAGGCTTGGTGTTTTCAATCTGGAACGTTTGCTTGAATGATCTGAGGGTCCTATGTACTTTGGTTTTGTAAGTGACAAGAGAAGACAGCATTGATTGTGTGTCCCTGAAAGTTCTTCCAGGTGGCCTAGAAAGACTGGAATGGCTCAGAAGAAATAGCCTGCTCACACAGTTATCCTATTAGCATGTCTAAGTATTTACTGATTGGAGATACTTTGATTAATATATGTAGTTATCTGTCTGCCTACCTTCCTATCTCTCTATTGATCTGTCTTTATCATCTATTTTTCATCTGTCAATCTGTCTCTACGGCTTCCCTGGTGGCTTAGATGGTAAAGAGTCTGACTGCAATGCAGGAGATCCCAGTTAGATCCCTACATGGGAAGATCCCCCGGAGAAGGGAATGGCAGCCCACTGCAGTATTCTTGCTGAGAAAATTCTGTGGACAGAGGAACCTGGCAGGCTGTAGTCCATGGGGTTGCAAAGAGTTGGATGTGACTGAGCAACTAACACAGCAATCTGTCTCTATCTATCTGTCTGTCTATCAATCTTGATCTATTGGTTTGGACAAAATGTTTGTTTGGGTTTTTCCATAAGATGTTATGGACAAATGTGAAGGAAATTTTTGGCCAACCCAATATATAGTGATCTACTGCTCACAATTTGGGTGAGAAGTATATTTCAGAGACAGAACTTGGCAATACAAAGAGACAAGTGCAGTATCAGAGGTGGGTTCTGGAGCCTTGGAGAGAGGACTGATCATCTTGGGTCAGATGGCAGGAGGAGAAGGGCATTCCAGGGAAAGAGCACAAAGGAGGTAAGGACAGAGCACCACTACAGAGCCGTCATCACTGAGGTCACGGAAGAAGTGTGTGGTCAGCACGGAGGATGTTTATGGAGTGAGGGAAGTATCTGTGGCTGGAAAGGGAGATTGGGAAAGATTGTGAAGGAGTTTGTCAGCCTGGCTCAGAGAGATGGGAATGAAAGCAGTGATGAGGTGGGAGGCTGAAGGTAGACGGAGTGGATGAGGGGTCAAGGGAGGTTTAAAATGGGAGGAAATGAGTACTGAAAAATTTATGAAGGGACTATTAATACTATTACCAGTGATATGAACTGAATTCATTTGATGTGCCAGGCAGTGTGCTTCATTCAGTATAATGCTCATAGCTCACTATAAAGATAGGTGCTGTAATTACCTTTTTTTTTTTTTAAGTCTTTATTGAATTTGTTAGAATACTGCTTCTGTTTTATATTTTGGTTTTTGGCTGCAAGGCATGTGAGATCTTAGCACCCCATCCAGGGATGGAACCTGTACCCTCTGTATTGGAAGGCAAAGGCTTAACCACTGGATCACTAGAGACGTCCCTGTAATTATCTTTTATTTTACAGATAATGAGGCTGAATCTTACGGAGGTAAAATAAATCACCCAAGGTCACAGATAACATGTGAGGGAGCCAAGACTCAAACCCTGGCTGTCTTACCCAGGGGAGAAATAACTCAAGACGAGAAATGTCCAGAAAGGAGAAGAAAGCCAGTTTACTTGTCTTGAGTTACTTCTCTGATTATTTAATTAAATAGGACCCACTTTTAAATGTTCTATTTGTCCCCAATAACCCTTCTTTCCAAAATCTTTGGTTCAGATTTTTCTCTTTGTCCCTATCTCTTGTTATTTTCCTCTCTCTGCAGTCCTTACAACATTTACATGCTTCATTGTGAAAATCTTTTTAGGATGCATTTTATGAAAAGCATAATGCAAAACAAAAATCAGTCTAGGAAGCATATTGACAGGATAAGCAGCATCTATTTGCAGTTTTCTCTGCACAGGTAATTTGTTTCTCAGCGCTAGGCTTTGGAGAGAATATTTACAGTGTCTGTTTTGTTTTTCTACAACATTTCCTGAGCAGGACACTGGGACTCTTGGAACTCAGGTGTATCTACCCATATTTCAGTATAAATTGAGATGCAAAGCAATTGAACAGAACAAAAGAAAAAGAAAGAAACTGCCTTGTCAGCTCCATGAATCTGGCTAGTGCATCTAGGCAATTTATCAGTACAGTTAGGCTTCCTGGTATACAGTGTTAGTCACTCAGTCGTGTCCGACTCTTTGAGAACCCATGGACTGTAGCCAGCCATGCTCCTCTGTCCATGGAATTCTCCAGGCAAGAATTCTGGAGTGGGTTGCCATTCCCTTCTCCAGGGGATCTTCCTGATCCATGCATCGAACCTGGGTCTCCTGCATTGCAGGCAGATTCTTTACCATCTGAGCCACCAGGGAAGCCTTTCTTGGTGTATGACTCTATCTTTCTCCATGAGTGGGGTGCACGGATAAGGTCTGGGTAGCATCTGCATGGATGAGAAAGGTGTCCTTTCACAGTTGAGGTTCTCTGAAAATGGTTCATTCTTGCTCCTTCTCAAGCTCCAAGTCCTCTCCCTGATGGGAATCTAAGCCCGCATTCATAGACCCTTAGTGCAAACTGCGACGAAGTATGTTTCCAGGAATGGAAGAAATGGGCTGGAAAATCTTCTTGGCCCACCTGTGGGCCTCTAGCCTTCTAGATGCTAGGGGCTTTGCTGGACGGCTGAGTGGAAGCCAAGGGCCACTGAGGGTAGGAAGTCCTGGAGAGAGGCTCTTTGTCCATCTCTCAGGAGACAGTGTCCGCAAAGGAAGGGAAAACTCAACATAATGTTTCTGCAAGTCCTTGGAAGATATCACAATGGACTTCTAGACTGGGCATCTTCACTTGTGCAGTGTTATTAGGACGATCACACAGCAGCAGAGGCAGCCAAACTGCAATGATGATCTCTTGAGGTGAGCCAGCCTGCAGAGGTGTGTGGCCCCAGGTCCGAGAGTTCCAGACAGAGAAGCCAAGAGAGTCCCTCTAAACTGTGGGGCCAGCAGATGCTGAGATGAGAGGCTTCTTGTTGGCCACTCATGAAGCAGGGCAGCCACTCTTGAGAGAAGGATTTATAGCTGTCAACATCAGGGTCTCTTGCTAGGGGAGTCGAGGGCCTGACTGCAATGGAGTGAAAGGGTTCAAAAGAAAACTTAGAGTCAGTGAGAGTAGACAGCACTTTCAAGGAATTTTATTGCCAAAAGGGTAAAGAGAACAAAGGACAGGGAAGCAAGTGGCTGGCAAAGTCAATGAAAATTTTCTTTTTAAAGATAGAAATAATAGCAGCTGGGATATGTGGCTTAGAGTTGCACGGACCATTATGGATACATTTCAAAAGCATAATGTGCAGTGAAAAAAGCAAGTACAGAATAGTACATACAGAATGATATAATTTTACTAAAAATGTAAAATATCCACTCCAAATCCCATCATTTCTTTTTAAAATTTATTATTTTTATTTTTGGCTACACTGACTGTTGCTTCACGGGCTTTCTCTAGTTGTGGTCGGTGGGCAGGGGCTTCTCTTTAGTTGCAGTGGACGGGCTTCTCACTGCAGTGACTTCACTTGTTGCGGGGCATGGGCTCTAGGTCGCACAGACTTCAGTAATCGTCACACAAGGCTTTAGTTGCTCCTCAGCATGTGGGATCTTCCGAACCAGGAATCGAACCAGTGTCCCCTCCATTGCAAGGCAGATTCCCAACCACTGGATCACCAGGGAAGCCCCCCATCATTTCCATATGTGTATATATGTAGTAAGTATTTTGTAAAGGTCTTTATGGGACTGATACCATTCGCCTCAGGCCAATGATTACCTACTGGAGTGGAAGGAAGTGCATGAGATCAGGGAAAAACATTCACAGAGCGTTACATGTACCTAGATGCTTTCTTCTTTTACAAAAAGAAGAGAAAAAGCCTGAACAATATATGGTAACTTGCTAATAATATGAAAGCTAGGTGTTGGATACACAGATATTTGATTTCTTACAGTCTGTACTTTACTCTCCACAGTGAAATACTGGATAACATAAAATGAGCCAAAAATATCATCCACGTCAACAATAAAGGAATCCTTTCCCACTGGAAAGACACCACAGAGCTTCCAGAATATATGGATATGGGTTATGATTTTATAAGATCTTTTTTCTCAGCCACTTAATGCTCTGAAAACAAAAGGTTTGTTCCATGCAAATGTGTGGAGTCAAAGATTTTTTTTTTTTTTTATGTGGACCATTTTTAAATAAGTCTTTATTACAACGTTGCTTCTGTTTCATGTTTTGGTTTTTTGGCCAGAGGCATAAGGGATCTTAGCTTCCCAACCAGGGTTTGAACCTGCAACCCTTGCTTTGGAAGGCAAAGTCTTAATCACTGGACCACCAGGGAAGTCCCCAGGATTATTAACTAGTTACTATTTGGCTCTCTACCATCTCCCTTCTCACTGTGAGGGAGTGTACTGGCAGATGGAGATGACTGTGAGAAGAGGGGGTGATTTTTTTTCTGATGATGGTTCAGGTCCATAGAGTATATCCCTATCATTTAGAGCAGCATTTGACATGTTTGCAGATGCTGGGAAAGATTGAAGGCAGGAGGAGGAGGAGACGACAGAGGATGAGATGGTTGGATGGCATCACTGACTCGATGGACATGAGTTTGAGCAAGCTCTGGGAGTTGGTGATGGACAGGGAAGCCTGGTGTGCTGTAGTCTGTGGGGTTGCAAAGAGTCAGATATGACTGAGTGGCTGAACTGAACTGACTTGATATGTGTGCAGAAATAATTTTGGAGAAAAGTTAAAGCTAGAAGCCATTGCTGGATTGAACCACGTGATCTCACCACTGGGAAATGGAAAGTTTATCATGGTGGGTTTTATTTTGCCCCTAATAAGCATCGAGAAGCAGCCAAAACTGTGCTTCTGATGTTCACAGTCACTAATGTTGGGCTTTGCCTCGAATTCTCTAGTGTCCATGGACTGGATTACAGTGATTGGAGGGTTATGTGATTTCTAGGGAGACAGATGAGGGGCCCAGGAAAAGCAGTACGCTGAAGGGAAAATCTTTTTTAACTGATCAAGATGTGAGTCCGGAGAAGGCAATGGCGCCCCACTCCAGTACTCTTGCCTGGAAAATCCCATGGATGGAGGAGCCTGGTAGGCTGCAGTCCATGGGGTCGCTAAGAGTTGGACACGACTGAGCGACTTCAATTTCACTTTTCACTTCCATGCATTGGAGAAGGAAATGGCAACCCACTCCACTATTCTTGCCTAGAGACTCCCAGGGACGGGGGAGCCTGTTGGGTTGCTGTCTATGGGGTTGCACAGAGTTGGACACAACTGAAGCGACTTAGCAGCAGCAGCAGCAGCAGCAGCAGCAGCAGCAGATGTGAGTCTGAGGACCTGACTTTTCAAAACAATTCAAGAAAGAAGTTAAAACGCCTCTGTGGGGATGGATTAGGAGGAGGATCTGCAAGGGAGCATCGAGGCCCCTGTTCCTCTTCTTTTGGCCACTTATATTTTCTGAAGGTCTGATATAAATATGGTATATCTAATGGACCAATGAAAGAAAGTACTAGAGAAGCTGGTTTCATGTCAATATAAGGAAGTTTGTTTTAAATAATTGGATGCCTATGAAGTCATGGTGTTTCTTCATGCAGTGGTTACCAAGAGGCTTCTTGTGATGGCATCTTAGGTGGTTTCAGATTTGCTGTTTGGAGGAGGTTGTGTGAGCAGGTCTAGCTCCAGGGATGGACAGATTCCCTGAATGGCAAGGACACTCTCCCCTGTTCTCACTGCCCCGTCTCCTCTCCCTTCTTCCCACTGGCACCAGGATGGAGGCTGAGGACACGAGTATCACAGTCTCCCACTGTGATGCTGTAGGGACAATGTGCATGAGATGTTGTTCAATCCTTAAGTTGTGTCAGACTCTTTTGTGACCCCATGGACTGTAGCCCTCCAGGCTCCTCTGTCCATGGGATTTCCCAGGCAAGAGTACTGCAGTGGGTTGCCATTTCCTACTCCAGGGGATCTTCCTGACCTAGGGATTGAAGCTGTGTCTCCTGCGTTGCAAGTCAATTCTTTACCACTGAGCCACCAGGGGAGACCAGGCATGAGATGAGCCAACTGCAAATGTTTTTGAATTTCAGAAGACTGCAAATTCAGTAAAATGGTAGCAGACATTCATCCAGGTTCATCCCTGGAGACCTGTGGGCAGATTGCCTAGTTCCCTGTTCAGATAACTTGAGGCAGCTAAGAAGGAAAGAGCAAGAACAACGAAGTCCATGTTTACATAACACCCCAAGTTCACCTTTTAGGGTTGGTTTCTGTTTCTTTCTGATTAAGTACAGGAGTTGAGAGCTTCACAAATAAATTTGACTGCTTGTCTGTCACATCTGATTTCGTTGTTAGAAGGACTGAGCTACCCCAGCCAACTCTTCATGACCTGTGTCGAGGGGAGCTCATCGGCTGGCGGCCAATCGTTGAGCATGCAGCCTTGGCCCAAGTCCACATGGCAGATTGGAGTATTTTACTTGAGGGTTGCTCAGGATGGGGCCCTTCGGAGCGACATGGGCCAGATGTCCAGGCCCATTTGGATGGTTGGGGGTGGGGGGCAGCTGGTCTGTTGTTCTGTGAGATGAGGCAGCATTTCCAAGCCATGGAGCTCAGTGATTAGGGCACAGTCACAGGAGGGCAGCTCCTGGTGTCAAGGAAGTTCCAGTGTAGCTAAATACTTCAGCAGATCTTTTTTTTAAAGTGGAAAATAGTTGATTTATAATGTTGTGTTGCTTTCTGCTGTAAAATGACTCAATTACTTATATATATATTTCTTTCTTTATATTTTTTATGTTTTTTTTTCCTTTGGCACTTTTTAATAAGTTATTTTTAATTGGAGGATAATTGCATAACAGTGTTGTGTTGGTTTCTGCCATACAAAAATGTGAATGAGCCATAAGTCTACATATATCCCCTCCCTCTTGAGCCTCCTTCCCCCCTCCCCCATCCCACCCCTCTAGGTCATCACAGAGCACCAGACTAAGCTTCCTGTGTTATATAGCAGCTTCCCACTAGCTATTCTTTTTATTCTTTATATTATTTTTATTTTCCATATGGTTTACCATAGGATATTGAACATAGTTCCCTATGCTATACAGTGGGACCTTGTTGTATATCCATTCTATGTCTAATAGCTTACATCTGCTAACCCCAACTTCCTACTCCATCCCTCCCTCAACCTCCTTCCCCTTGGCAACGACAAGTCTGATGTCTATGTCCATGAGTCTGAACCTATCTACAAAACAGAAACACTTGTGTCATATTTTAGACTCCATGTATAAGTGATATCACATGGTATTTGTCTTTTTCTGACTTACTTCCCTTAATGTAATCATATCTGTTTGCATTCATGTTGCTGCCAATGCATCATTTCATTCTTTTTGTGGCTGAGTAGTATTCCATTGTCTATACCTCAGCATTTCTATCAAAAGTTTTAGAAATTCCTCCTCTTCCCATTTGACCCTTTGTTAATTGCAGATACCCAGACTTCCAGCATATGTTACATAGATCTGGGCCCAAGAAGAGGTGGAAGGAAGGATCTGGCCTGAAAAGATGCCTCATTTTTCTGGTCCTTCACTTTCTGCACCCACTCCTTATGGGGTAGACACTCCTCCTGCTACATAGGAGCAGTTTGGAATATTCGAAGTTTGTATTTAATGGAGCCCCACAGATGGCTAAGAACCAACTATCCTGAGTTTGATTAACAGAAACATAAAGGGATAATGGGTGGTGGTGGTTTAATCACTAAGTCATGTCTGGCTCTTGCAGCCCTGTAGACTGTAGCCCACCAGACTCCTCTGTCCATGGGATTTCCCAGGCAAGAATACTGGAGTGGGTTGCCAGTGAATACAAGTGAACTTTTAGTATTATTGTTCAAGTCCTTTTGGACTATGTCTTACCAGCCCTTCTCTAGTCAACAATATTCACATTTACAAACAAGGAAACTGGTTCAGTGGATGAGGGGTAGACAGAAGTTCACAGACCCACTAATGGTGAAGCCAGAACAGGACTTCAGATCCCTGCTCTGTCCATTTCCATGCTGGTCTGCCCGCTGTCAGCTAGCTTCTGGATGCTGCAGTCTGGTGGGGGATCCTGGGGGTGGGGGTGGGGTAGCTGCATCCATGGACACCTAATAGCAAGAATGTAAGGGTTCACCACCAAGGGTCATGAGGGGCTTTCAGGATCTCCAGCACTGGCTCTAGACCACGCACTTGGTCCTCACCTCATAGCTGCTCCCAAGAACAGGGTTTCATCTCTTTCCTTTATCAGTGGTTCCCCAGCACTTTGAATAAAGGAACTTAATAAATACTTGCTGAATTCATCTGTTGCACTGTCATCTCTCCCAGGAGATTATAAGGGAAAGGGACCATGTGATGGTAAATGGTGCCTCTCCACCTGAATTATGAAGAATAGTGTAGTGAATGCTTTGATGGCTTTTAAGAGAGAAAAAAACTTCTAATTGTGGGTCTATGCATTGGTAACCTTGGGACCTTGATCTTGTTACCTGAGCTCCTCTGAGCCTTAGTTTCATTCTGTGTTATGAGCATTAAAGGAGATGAGGTATGGTCAACGTTCAGTTTTTATACATTTAACAAAAACAGCTCCTCCTGCCCATGGTTACTTCCCACTGCGTGAATATATTGGTGGATGTATGAATTCTGTAGGCACTGTTCCATAAAAATAATTAACATCTAGTGGTCCTGCTTTAAGTGTTCTACCCTCTTCACAAACTAGAGAAAGATGACATGCTGTTTAACAACGAGAGGGATTTATTTACCTTTTTCAATGCATTTAAGTTGAACCCTATAGAATTTTTGCAGTAATTTCATATCTAATCCAAATACTACAGATTTTCTTTTCCACTATTTCTGAATCCTGATTCGCTCAGCCTATCACAACTCAAGCTGATTGGACTCAGTTGCCTTTAATTCTGATTTGTAAGCTATAATTACTTGCATTCGCTGTCTTTAGAATCACCAAATACTCTCATTAACACTACTTTGTTAAGCCCTCAGGGTATCACAAGGACCGAGTAGTATTTTCCCCATTTTATAGGTTCAAAAAGGGAGGTCTGCAGAGTTGAGTTTGCCCAAGGCCACAGCTGGGAAGTAGGCAAGCTATTGAACTTAGGTGTTCTGACTCCTGAGGTCAGTTTGCCTACCATTATACGCCAGCTGTGCCCTCTTATCATTATCACCATCCTTATCATCGGCTATGACTCAAGGATATTTGTCTGTCTAATGGCTAATGGCCTATTTATCTCTTGCCTCCTGGTTTTCACTTCTAGCTACTTCAGCCATTTGCATGCCCATGTTCTGCTCGAACTGATTTATCTTATTAGATCCTGCAAAGAAGTGTAAAGGAAGAGAGTGTTTGGGTCTGCTTAACGCATAACTTTTCTGAAGACCCCAACCATCTTAAACACAATGATGACTGTGACTTCAGAACCTGGAAGGTACTCTTTCATTACCTGTGTTTCCCCTGGCACAGCCCACAGGACCATCCACGTGGGCAGAGTGCTTCTCAATTGTAATAAAAATTTTAATTATTCATCAGCACAGTCGCTGTTAGACAAAGGCCCAATTATTATTCATCTATAGCTAAGTAGCCTCCTGCTCTTTTTTGGAGTTCTGACAAGCCCAACCTTTCCAGAACTGGCAGAGGGCTCAGATCAGAGAGCGTTTTGGGGCTCGCCTCAACCAGGCGAGGAAGAGCAGGCCAGTGCTCCCTGCTTGAGCCTGGGCTCCCTCCCTCACCTGCTGCCCACTGTAACTCTGGCCAGAGAGCCTGCCCGGAGCTAGGAATGCTGGGAGCGGGAGCGACATTCTGTAGCCATCAGGCTGGCATTGGGGAGGCATCGTGCAGTTTACCTGGCAGAGGCTCTCTGGGTGGAACAGCTGCACAGGGGACCTTTTGCCAAAGGAGCAGCCGAATTGCAAATGAAGTTCTGGAGGCTTGGTTCTTGATCAGATCCGCGCTGGCTTTTTGCCTCCACAATCTGTGGCCTCCTCCCTGTGAGTCCTCAGCGGGTCTAGGTCATCGGGAGGGTGAAGCCGGGAGGAGGAAGTATCCCAGGTTGCAGCCTTTCACTTCCCTTTTCCCTTCCTGGCTCAGCATCTCTCTCCCCAAACCTCTTCCTCCCTCCTCATCAGTCATCACAGGGTGAGGACTTTCCTGGGCTGGACAGCTTTCCAGGTTTCCTTTATTTCTACTTCCCACCTCCCCACATTTACCACAAGAGAGATGTTGGCCAGACAGTCGGTTGACCTCCTGGAACCCAGAGCACCATGCTGCACTTTTGGGAGGTGTCCCCACCTCTCACATCCCCCCAGAGGTCCTGGGCCACATGGGAACTTCTCCTGGTGGCTTCCATGATCTACCACAGTCTTTGCCCAGAACCCAGCTCCACAGGACAGTCTGTTCTGCCCTCTGCCCGCAGACCCTGGTATCTCCCTGCTACTCTGGCCACATCCTGCCTCAAAGCATCTTGGCCTGGTGCCACCTCTCACCTCTTTAACCCTGCATCTCCCAGGCATCCTCCCACCTCTATCCTCCCCATCTCTAAGTCCACAGGGCCCTGTGAGCCCTTACCTCTGTGTGCTCAGCCTCCTCAATCCACTTTCCGCTTACCCCCAACCCCGCCTGCTTCCTTGCAACACCACATGTGTAGCTTTTCTCCACTGTAGATTTTCCATTCTCCGGTTTCCGGGTCGTGTCATTTTTCTCTTCATTAACCTGTGGTGGCTTTCACCTCACTCAGAGGAAAAGCTGAAGTCCTTACAGTGTTCCTCTGTGGCTCGCCCCTATTATACTCCAACTACAGTAAACCCTACCACTGTCCTCTTCTCCCATCTCTTTGCCCCATTTTCTCAAGTCAAATTTGGTCTTGTCTCAGGACTTGTGCACTTGGTACCCTTGCACCATATATTTGATGCCCCACTCCCTTATTCCATATCCGCTCTGTACACTATAATACCCTGGCTTCCCCTCTCCCCACCAAACTAACTTTTTTTATAGCACTGGTGACCCTAACATAATATATATATTTATTTATTTAAAATTTCATTTTAGAAAATGTATTTATTTATTTTGATTACAGGATAATTTCTTTACAATATTGTGGTGGTTATTCCATACATTGATATGAATCAGCCACAGGTGTACATGTGCCCCAACATCCTGAACTTCCCTCCCACCACCCTCCCACCCCATCCCTCTGGGTTTTCCCAGAGCACGGGCTTTGTGTGCCTTGGTTCATGCATCGAACATGCACTGGTCATCCATTTCACATATGGTAACATACATGTTTCAAGGCTATGCTCTCAAATCATCCCACCCTCACCTTCTCCCACATAGTCCAAAAGTCTGTTCTTTACATCTGTGTCTCTCTTGCTGTTTTGCATATAGGGTCATCATTACTGTCTTTCTAAATTCCATATATATACATTAATACACTGTATTGGTGTTGCTCTTTCTGACTTACTTCACTCTGTATAATGGGCTCCAGTTTCACCCACCTGATTAGAACCAACTCAAATGCACTCTTTTTTATAGCTGAGTTATATTCCATTTGTATATGTACCACAACTTCCTTATCTGTTGATCTGCCATCTAGGACATCTAGGTTGCTTCCATGTCCAGCTATTGTAAACAGTGCTGCAGTGAACACTGGGGTACATGTGTCTCTATCAATTCTGGTTTTTTGGTGTGTATCCCCAGCAGTGGGATTACTGGGTCATATGGCAGTTATTTTTCCAGTTTTTTTTGTTTGTTTGTTTGTTTGTTTATTGTCTGCCTCCCTGCATAAGTAAAATTCATGAGAATAGACTTTGTTCACAGACAGTGGAGTGGAATTTGTGACCCTTACAAATTGATATTGTTGTTTTTTAGTCACTAACTCATGTCTGACTCTTTTACGACCCCATAGATTATAGCCCACCAGTCTCCTCTGTCCATGGACTTCTCCAGGCAAGAATACTGGAGTGGGTTGCATTTCCTTCTCCAGGGGATCTTCCTGACCTAGGGATTGAACCCTCATCTCCTCCATTGGCAGGCGGATTCTTTACCACTGAGCCACCAGGGAGGCCCACAAATTCATATTCTGAAATCCTAACCCCCAGTACAGTGATATTAGGAGGTGGGGCTTTGGGTGGTAATCAGGGTTAAATGAGATCCAGGAGGGTGAGGCTCTTGCAAGGGGATTAGTGTCCTTAAGAAGAAACACCTGAGAACCTGCCGCTCTCCCTCCACGGGGAAGTGGGGGCAGAGGCAGGAAAGAGACAGCTCTCCTCTCCAGAACCTGACCAGGCCAGTGCTGTCCATCCTCTAGGACCTGCAGCCAGACCTCCGGAACTGTAAGTGATCGATTTCTGTTGTTTAAGCCACCCCATCTGTGGTGTTTTGTTATGGCTGCTAGAGCTAAGACTTGGAAGTTTGGTAAGTATTTGCTTAAATGAAGGCCTAAGTGGACGAGGAGAGGAAAGCTGGGATGTGTGGTGGTTTGTCTGCTCCTTGCTGCAACGTCTGTCCTTGCAGGAAGCCCCTCCTGTTTTGAGGTCACTGCTGGTTGCCATCAGCCTGTTTCCCTGTCATTTTCTCACAGAGACTGTGGAATTCGACTCCCCTATTCTTCCTTCAGGCTGGTTTTTTACATCCACAGAGATGCTGTGTCTCTCCAACAGCTTCCTTGAGGTCAAGGCTTCCTCGACTCTCGTGTACTTCGCCCACCTCCAACAGGAACTTCTTGTTCCCACACTGAATACCCCCCGCTTCTGTGTTTTGTGCTGTGACCATGATACCCACTGCTCTGCCCACCTCCCCCTACCTCAGCCCATGGTCTCTTTCCCATCACACATGTACTCTTGACTTTGTGGAGGCTCACTTTTGACTCCTGTAAGACTTCTCCTGGATCAGTAAGCCCCAGAAAGGGTGTATCCTTTCTGTTCTGCAGGGAATCTGCCACCTGAAGAGGTAGGGGTGAAGGGTGGACTGAAGCCCAATCTACACGTTGCTCAGGAAGCTGGACACAGGGGCAGGGCCATGTCCCCCTAGAAGAAGGAGCACCTCTGTCTTCTTAGAAAGGACAGAACTTGCCAGTCCTGTGTGCAACACACAGTTCAGTCCTCAATCTCCCTTGCTTCCTGGGGCAGAGACTTGGTTTAGTTCCACCAACCTAATGCATCTGTAAGAGACTTTGACTCAAAACTGAGTTATATTAACACAGAGAGGGCTGAGTAGGGGCCTCTGTTTTCCTTGGAACAGGCTGTTGGGGGCATTTGGTTCTATAGCCAGCAGCTGTGGTGGGCACCTTGGAGCTAAAGCTTAATGATTAGGGTTGGAGTCTCAGCCTATCTGATGGACCAGGCCTATGGTGTGTTGGGGTGAGTCGTTCCTGAACACCAACTAGAGGCTATTTCTTGACACCACTCGGTGATTTTTTTGAGCTGTGTATATCCCTCTCTGTTTAAGTCAGCAGAAGTGGATTCTAACTAGGACACCCTATAGGTACCCTCTGTGCCTCTTTCTCTTCCCTTTTCATGTCCTGTGGTCATCTGAGCTTCTCTCTTCTCCACTTCCTTGCCTCCTGCACCCACCCAACAAAATACCTGCCCCTCCTTTCTCTCTACCTCTGAGCAGTTCAGCACTTTGTGGGAGGAAATCGCAGAGCCAGGTAAACTGTTATTTGTGTCTCAACCTCAACTGGGTCACTGGATACCCAGGAATCTTTTTCTTTCTTTTGTCATGTCCATCTCCCATTCTTTTCAACGATTTAGAACTTCTACTATCTCTTACATATGTGGTCTCTTCATTCTTAGCAGATAGCCCTTTAACTTTAAAAAAGAAACTTCTTATTTTACATCAGACTATAGCCTGGAGAATCCATGGACAGAGGAGCCTGGCGGGCTACAGTCCATAGGGTCACAAAGAGTTTGAAAGGACTGAAGTGACTTAGCACACATCGCTGATTAATAATGTGATAATTTCAAGTGAACAGCGAAGGGGCTCAATTATCCTTGTAAATGTATTCATTCTCCCCCAAACACCGCTCCCGTTCAGGCTGCCAAATAACATTGAGCCGAGTTCCCTGTGGTATACAGTAGGACCTTGTTGGTCATCCGTTTTAAATACAGCAGTGTGTACATTTCCGTCCTAAACTCCCTAACCATCCCTTTCCCCTATCCTTCCACCCTGCAACCATAAGTTGGTTCTTTAAGTCTGTGAGTCTCTTTCTATTTTGTAACATTTGTATCATTTCTTTTTAGATTCCACATATAAGGAAGGCCATAGGGTATTTCTCCTTCTTAGATAACCTTTTAACTTTCTGTTCTACTCACCCCTTCCACACCCACTCCCCACCACCATCTTTTGCATGCTCCCTGGCTTTCCTTAGGGGGAGAACAAGGGGCACCTTTTTTCCTACATATAGGCAACCTCACATGGCATCTCTGGCCCGGTCTCCTTCTGCCTTCTCTGTATCTTGCTTACCATTGTCACCATTTCTTCTTGCATCCTCTGCCTTTCTTTCCTTTCTCAAAAAATAACAAAAACATTTACTTAGTTTGCATGTTGGTTATTTCATATGTGAAGTGTCTCCTCATGTGTTTTCAGGTGGAGTAGGTTAGGAAGCACTGTAGATGGTCTGTACACAGTAGATCTTGTCTGCACTTTTGAGGGGGTAAACTCATTAGCTGGCAGCCAGAAAAGATGGCCAGTCTGAGCCTCTTGTCCTTGAGCAGGTCAAAAGGGAGATCAAGGAAAACAATATCAGTTGATTATGGATTCTTTTTAAAAAAATATTTTTTTTTCCTTTTTGGCTGTGCTGGATCTTCATTGCTACGAGGGCTTTTTCTCTGGTTGTGGAGAGTAGGGGCTACTCTTGAGTTGCGGTGCATAGGTTTCTCATTGAAGTGGCTTCGCTTATTGCCAAGCATGGGCTCTAGGGTGCATGGGCTTCAACAGCTGCAGTTCCTGGGCACTAGAGCACAAGCTCAGTGGTTGTGGCACACGGACTTAGGCACTCCGTGGCATGTGAGATCTTCCCAGACCAGGGATGGGAGCCGTGTCCCCTGCATTGGCAGGTGGATTCTTTATCCCTGAGCCACCAGGGAGGTCCTCCAATTGTGGATTCTTGAGAAAACCTTGGCTGAGGAGCGTGGTTCCAGGCTGTCTTTGTATAATGTCTACTAGTGTCCATCCATTAGCTTCTTGACCCCATAATCGATTCTCATTCCCCACTGGATCATGCCCCTGAACTGTTCATCACACTCAACTAATTTCTGTCTTGGAAAAATACATGACCCTCCCTTGATAGCATGGTCACACTCCTCTGAAAGCTTCCCTGTCTTCTTGGTCTCTGCCCTTTATTCCACCTTAGTCTGTCTTCTGAACCCCATCATTCCACCAAAACTCATGCTAAGATCAATCATGACCTGCATATCAAACATAAGGACCAATATTTTTATTGAAGTAGAGGTGGTTGACAATGTGTTTCAAATGTACAGTAAAGTGATTCAGTTGTATATATTTACATACATTTTTTCAGATTTTTTTTCATTACAGGTTATTACAAGATATTGAATATAGTTGCCTGAGCTGTAAAGCAAATCTTTGCTGTTTATTTTATATGTTGGTGCCTGTCTGTTAATCTCATACTCCTAATTTACCCCTCAGTAATTTAAAAAAAATTAATTTATTTTTTAATTGAAGGATAATTGCTATACAGAATTTTGTTGTTTTCTGTCAAACCTCATCATGAATCAGCCATAGGTGTACATATAGCCCCTCCCTTTTGAAACTCCCACCCATCTCCCTCCCCATCTAACCCCTCTAGGTAGATCCAGAGCCACTGTTTGAGTTTCATGAGCCATACAGCAAATTCCCATTGGCGATCTATTTTACACACAGTAATGTAAGTTTCCATGTTACTCTTTCCATACATCTCATCCTCTCTTCCCCACTCCACATGTCCATAAGTCTATTCTCTATGTCTGTTTCTCCATTGCTGCCCTGTAAATAAATTCTTCAATGTAACTTTTCTAGATTCTGTCTATATGCATTAGAATACAGTATTTATCTTTCTCTTTCTGACTTACTTCACTCTGTATAATAGGCTCTAGATTCATCCACCTCATTAGAATTGACTCAAATGCATTCCTTTTTATGGCTGAGGAATATTCCATTGTGTATATGTACAAAAACTTCTTTATCCATTCATCTATCGATGGACATCTAGGTTGCTTAATTTGCTCAGTCGGGTCTGACTCTGTGACCCCATGAACTGCAGCATGCCAGGCCTCCCTGTCCATCACCAACCCCTGGAGCCTACCCAGACCCATGTGCATTGAGTCGGTGATGCCATCCAACCACCTCATCCTCTGATGTACCCTGCTCCTCCTGCCCTCAATCTTTCCCAGCATCAGGGTCTTTTCAAATGAGTCCACTCTTTGCATCAGGTGGCCAAAGTATTGGAGCTTCAGCTTCAACATCAGTCCTTCCAGTGAACACCCAGGACTGATCTCCTTTAGGATGGACTGGTTGGATCTCCTTGCAGTCCAAGGGACTCTCAAGAGTCTTCTCCAACACCACAGTTCAAAAGCATCAATTCTTCTGCGCCAAGCCTTCTTCACAGTCCAACTCTCACATCCATACATGACCACTGGAAAAATCATAGCCTTGACTAGACGGACCTTTGTTGGCAAAGTAATGTCTCTGCTTTTGAATATGCTATCTAGGTTGGTCATAACTTTCCTTCCAAGGAGTAAGCGTCTTTTAATTTCATGGCTGCAATCACCATCTGCAGTGATTTTTAGAGCCCAAAAAATAAAGTCAGCCACCGTTTCCCCATCTATTTGCCATGAAGCTGAAACTCCAATACTTTGGCCACCTGATGTGAAGAGCTGACTTATTTGAAAAGACCCTGATGCTGGGAAAGATTGAGGGCAGGAGGAGAAGGGGACGACAGAGGATGAGATGATTGCATGGCATCACTGACTCAGTGGACATGGGTTTGCGTAGACTTTGGCAGTTGGTGATGGACAGGGAGGCCTGGCATGCTGCGGTTCATGGGGTCACAAAGAGTCAGACAAGACTGAGCAACTGAACTGAAGTGAACTGATGGGACCAGATGCCATGATCTTAGTTTTCTGAATGATGAGCTTTAAGCCAACTTTTTCACTTTCTCCTCTTTCACTTTCATCAAGAGGCTTTTTAGTTCCTTTCATTTTCTGCCATAAGGGTGGTGTCATCTGCATACCTGAGGTTATTGATATTTCTCCTGGCAATCTTGATTCCAGCTTGTGCTTCTTCCAGCCCAGTGTTTCTCATGATGTACTCTGCATATAAGTTAAATAAGTAGGATGACAATATACAGCCTTGATGTATATTGTCCTTTTCCTATTTGGAACCAGTCTGTTGTTCCATGTCCAGTTCTAACTGTTGCTTCCTGACCTGCATACAGGTTTCTCAAGAGGCAGGTCAGGTGGTCTGATATTCCCATATCTTTCAGAATTTTCCACAGTTTATTGTGATCCACACAATCAAAGGGTTTGGCATAGTCAATAAAGCAGAAATAGATGTTTTTCTGGAACTCTCTTGCTTTTTTGATGATCTAGCAGATGTTGGCAATTTGAATCCCTGGAATAAACCCAACTTGATCATGGTGTATGAGCTTTTTGATGTGTTGCTGAATTCTGTTTGGTAAAATTTTGTTGAGGATTTTTGCATCTATGTTCATCAGTGATGTTGGCTTGTCATTTTCTTTTGTGTTGTCTTTGGTTTTGATATCAGGGTGATAGTGGCCTCATAGAACGAGTTTAGAAATGTTTTTTCCTCTGCAATTTTTTGAAAGGGTTTTAGAAGGATACGCATTAGCTCTTCTCGAAAGGTTTGATAGAATTCTCCTGTGAATCCATTTAGTCCTGGGCTTTTGTTTTTTGGGAGATTTTTGATCACAGCTTCAATTTCAGTGCTTGTAATTGGGTTGTTCATAACTTCTATTTCTTCCTGGTACAGTCTTGGAAGATTGAACTTTTCTAAGAATCTGTCCATTTCTTCCAGGGTATCCATTTTATTGCTCTATAGTTGTTCATAATAGTCTCTTATAATCCTTTGTATTTCTGCATTGTCCATTGTAACCTCTCCTTTTTCATTTTTAATTCTGTTGATTTGATTCTTATCTCTTTTTTTCTTGATAAGTTGGGCTAAAGTTTTGTCAATTCTGTTTATTTTCTCAAAGAAACAGCTGTTTTATTAATCTTTACTATTGTTTCTTTCATTTCTTTTTCATTTATTTCTGCTCTGATATTTATGATTTATTTCCTTCCACTAATTTTTTTTTTGGTCTTTTTCCAGTTGTTTTAGGTGTAAAGTTAGGTTGTCTATTTGATAGTTTTCTTGTTTCTTGAGGCAGGATTGTATTGTTATAAACTTCACTCTTAGAACTGCTTTTGCTGCATCCCATAGCTTTTGAGTTGTCATCTTTTCATTGTCATTTGTTTCTGGAAACTTTTTGGTTTCCCTTTTGATTTCTTCAGTAACCTGTTGATTTTTTAGAAATGTATTGTTAATCTCCATGTGTTTGTGTTTTTTACAGTTTTTTTTTTTTTTTTTCTTGTAATTGATATCTAGTCTCATAGCGTTGTGGTCAGAGAATTTGCTTGATATGATTTCAATTTTCTTAAATTTACTGAGGTTTGATTTGTGACCCAAGATGTGGGTAGACCTATCCTGGAGAATATTCCATGTGCACTTGAGAAGAAGGTGTATTCTTCATCATTTGGATGGAATGTCCTGAAGATATCGATTAGATCCATCTCATCTAATGTATCATTTAAGACTTGTGTTTCCTTATTAATTTTCTGTTTTGATGATTTCTCCATTGGTGTCAGTGGGGTGTTAACGTCTCCTACTATTACTGTATTACTGTCAATTTCTCCTTTTATGACTGTTAGTGTTTGTCTTGTGCATTGAGGTGCTCCTATGTTGGGTGCTTAGATGTTTACAATTGTTATGTCTTCCTCTTGGACTGTTCCCTTGATCATTGTGTAGTGTTCTCCCTTGTCTCTTGTAATTTTTATTTTAAGATCGATTTTGTCTGATATAAGGATTGCTGCTCTAGCTTTCCTTTGCTTCCCATTTGCATGGAATGTATTTTTCCTCTCATTTTCAGTCTATATGTGTCTTTAGGTGTGAAGTGGGTTTCTTGTAGACAGCATATATATGTGTCTTGTTCTTGTATCCATTCAGCCAATCTGTATCTTTCATTGGAGCATTTAGTCCGTTTACATTTAAGGTAATTATTGATATACATGTATGTTTCTATTGCCATTTTCTTAATTGTTTGAGTTTGTAGATCTTTTTCTTCCCTTGTATTTCTTGACTATATAAGTCCTTTTATCATTTGTTGTAAAGCTGGTTTGGTGGTACTGAATTCTCTTAACTTTTGGTCATCTGAAAAGCTTTTTATTTCTCCATCAATTTTGAATGAGATCCTTGCTGGGTACAGTAATCTTGGTTGTAGATTTTTCCCTTTCAGTACTTTAAATACATCCTACCATTCCCTTCTGGCTTGCAGAGTTTCTGCTGAAAGATGAGCTGTTAAATGTGTGGGGTTTCCCTTGTATGTTACTTGTTGCTTTTCCCTTTCTGATTTTAATATTCTTTCTTTGTGTTTAGTCTTTGTTTCATTAGTTTGATTAGTATGTGTCTTGGCGTGTTTCTCCTTGGGTTTATCCTGTATGGGACTCTTTGCTCCTCTTGGACTTGATTGACTATTTCCTTTTCCATGTTGGGGAAACTTTCAACTATAATCTCTTCAAAAATTTTCTCATACCCTCCCCTTTTTTTTCCTCTTCTTTTTCTGGGAATCCTATAATTCGAATGTTGGTGCATTTGATATTGTCCCAGGGGTCTCTGAGACTATCCTCAGTTCTTTTCATTCTTTTTACTTTATTCTGCTCTTCAGAAGTTATTTCCACCAGTGTATCTTCCAGCTCACTGATTCATTCTTCTGCTTCAGATATTCTGCTATTGATTCCTTCTATTTTCAGTAATTGTGTTGTTTGTCTCGTATGTGTATTCTTTAATTCTTCTAGGTATTTGTTAACTGATTATTGCCTTTTCTCCATTCTGTTTTCAAGGTTTTTGATCATCTTTACTATCATTATTCTGAATTCTTTTTCAGGTAGTTTCCCTATTTCCTGTTCCTTTATTTGGACTTCTGTGTTTCTAATTTGTTTCTTCTCTTGTGTAGTATTTCTCTGTCTTTTCATTACTTTTTAAAAACTGATTGTGTCTGAGGTCTCCTTTTTCCAGGCTTCAAGTTTGAATTCTCTCTTCCTTTTGACTTCTGCCTTCCTCAGGTTGGTCCAGTGGTTTGTGTAAGCTTAGTATAGGGTGAGATTTGTGCTGAGTTTTTTTTTTTTTTTTCCTCTGATGGACAAGGCTGGGTGAGGTACTAATCCTGTCTGCTGATGCTTGGGTTTGTATTTTTTGTTTTGTTTGTTGTTTAGATGAAACGTCCCGCACAGGGTGCTACTGGTGGTTGGGTGATGCCAGGTCTTGTATTCACATGGTTTCCTTTGTGTGAGTTCTCACTATCTGATATTCCCTAGGGTTAGTTGTCTGGTAGTCTAGAGTCTTGGAATTAGTGCTTCCACTCCAAAGGCTCAGGCCTTGATCTCTGTTTCCTGTTCAAGGTGTTCATTTGTATGAAGAGACATTGGTAATGGCCTGAATGAACCTTTTGGCCAAACCAATAGTTTATCCTTTTCTGTGGAAATGCCAGAGAAATTTTCCTTAGATCAAAATCTAAGGTTCTGCATCTCCTGCAGCTTCTTTGCTCCTACAAATCTTCCCAAGACCAGCTCAAATCTCACCTCAACTGAGCCTTTCCAATCATTCAAAAAGAACTGTGCTTCCTCTTCCATTGAGCTTCTCAGAAAAAGGAAGGATTCTCCCCACCCCAGTAATTTATCTATAATTTTGTTTTCTATGAGTCAGCTTTTGTTTTGTAAATAAGTTCATTTGTATTATTTTTTAGATTCCTCATATAAGTGACCATATGATATTTATCTTTGGGTTCACTTACTGTAATAATCTCTAGGTCCATCCATGTTGCTGCAAAAGGCATTATTTCCTTCCTTTTTATGGCTGAGCAATATTCCTGTGTGTATATGTATATACCACACTTTTCCAATTGTTCATCTGTCAATGGGCATTTAGGTTGCCTCCATGGCTTGGTTATTGCAAATAGTGCTGCTGTCAGCATTGGGGTGCATGTATCTTTTTGGACTACAGTTTTTGTATTTTCTGAATGTATGCTGAAACATATGGTAGTTTACTGGCTCATGTAGTCATCTAGTTTTTTAAAGATCCTCCATACTGTTCTCCATAGTGGCTTCACCAGTTTACATCTCCATCTATGTGTAAAATGGGTTCTACAGGATAGAAGGGTTCTGTGAGAGCCATTTTTTACTTGATTTCTTCCTGGATTTCCCTGCTACTCCTGACCCTTTGAGCCTCCCAGGATACCTGGAGACTGAAGTCCTGGTTCTTGATGTAGGTCCATGATCACATCGTGTTTATGGGTTCATCTTCACATCACACTCTTATGTGTTCATATCCCTGGGGTTTTTATTGGCCAGTTCTCTTCCTTCTGAATCTGCTTTTGTTTATACAGCTAATGACTATGTGCTTTAGTCATAGTTTGAAAGGGGACTTTCAAACCTATTGAGTACTGCTAGAAAATTATACAGAAGAAAATTATAGTCGAGGGGGAAGGGAGATGATTTGTCTTATCCTAAGACAGAAATGCTAAACTTTACTGAACTACTGCCACTTATTATTCACCTTTCACTGAGGAGTTAAACCTCTTTCCCCAAATTGTTCTTCCTTTCCTGGGGCAGAGACTTCAAAATGAAGGCTGGGAAGTAGCCATCTTTGGGTTCACTTTGTTCATCTGTTGTCCCTTGAGTTCCTCTGCAAATACTGACTCTCATTAGGCCCATTGTAGTCACAGGGCATGTCCTCTGTCCCTGGAGAGCTGCCATCACTCAGATGGGAGGTTCAGCCTTGGGGATGGCAGCCACGTCTTCTGTCAATAATCTCCTGGCCCGGTCAGACCACTCACAGGCCGTGTGTCTACTGCGGCATAATCAGGGTGTCCATTGTGCAGCATCAGATAAAGAGACTCTTTGAGGAGTGCTTCTTGCAGTTTATGATTTTTTTTAACTGAAATTTGTCTGAGAGCACCTGCCAGGCTCCATGGAGGCAGCTTGAGGGACCTGATGCCTTAAGAATGGCATCTCCACCCCATGGTACCATGATCACCCCCAAGCTCTCCTCTGCCAGTGCAGATGAGCTCTTCCACACATTCGGGCATTCAGTCACCCTTGGTGTGGCATTTTCGTGTTTCCCACCATCTTGTGTGCATGACTTTCTCCTTGAAGGTAGAGCCCGTGGGGATTACACCTGACATATATGACACATTGCTAGAGTGGAAAGATCTCCAGGAGAGTGAGTCCAGACCATGAAGCAGAGCGTGCGCTCTAAGTCAGGCCAACCTTTGTGAGTTCTCCTCAGTTGTCCACAGATTGTGTGACCTTTAGGGAGTAATATCTGAGACCATGTGCGTGTGCTTAGTCGCTCAGTCATGTCTGACTCTTTGCAACCTTATGGACTGGAGCCCACCAGGCTCCTATGTCCGTGGGATTCTCCAGGCAAGAATCCTGGAGTGGGTTGCCATTCCCTCCTCCAGGGGGTCTTCCTAGCCCAAGGATTGATCCTGGGTCTCCTGCTTTGCAGGCGGATACTTTATCACCTGAGTCATCAGGGAAGCCGCCCATTTGAGACCATACTTGTTTGCTTATCACAGAGGATAAGCACCACTATCACAGGATAGTGGCAGAGTTAAATGAGGGAGACAGATAAAGCAGCTGACATTTATTAAATGCCCCCAAATTGTAGCTGTTAATAGTAAAACTAGTGCATGTTTGCTCAGTCACTCAGTTCAGTTCAGTCGCTTAGTCGTGTCTGACTCTTTGCGATCCCATTAATTGCAGCATGCCAGGCCTCCCTGTCCATCACCAACTCCTGGAGTTCACTCAGACTCACGTCCATCGAGTTGGTGATGCCATCCAGCCACCTCATCCTCTGTTGTCCCCTTCTCCTCCTGCCCCCAATCCCTCCCAGCATCAGAGTCTTTTCCAATGAGTCAACTCTTTGTGTGAGGTGGCCAAAGTACTGGAGTTTCAGCTTTAGCATCTTTCCTTCCAAAGAAATCCCAGGGCTGATCTCCTTCAGAATGGACTGGTTGGATCTCCTTGCAGTCCAAGGGACTCTCAAGAGTCTTCTCCACACCACAGTTCAAAAGCATCAATTCTTCGGCGCTCAGTCTTCTTCACAGTCCAACTCTCACATCCATACGTGACCACAGGAAAAATCATAGCCTTGACTCGACGGACCTTTGTTGGCAAAGTAATGTCTCTGCTTTTGAATATGCTATCTAGGTTGGTCATAACTTTCCTTCCAAGGAGTAAGCGTCTTTTAATTTCATGGCTGCAATCACCATCTGCAGTGATTTTGGAGCTCCAAAAAAATAAAGTCTGACACTGTTTCCACTGTTTCCCCATCTATTTCCCATGAACTGATGGGACCAAATGCCATGATCTTCATTTTCTGAATGTTGAGCTTTAAGCCAACTTTTTCACTCTCCACTTTCACTTTCATCAAGAGGCTTTTTAGTTCCTCTTCACTTTCTGCCATAAGGGTGGTGTCATCTGCATACCTGAGGTTATTGATATTTCTCCTGGCAATCTTGATTCCAGCTTGTGCTTCTTCCAGCCTAGTGTTTCTCATGATGTACTCTGCATATAAGTTAAACAAGCAGGGTGACAATATACAGCCTTGATGTACTCCTTTTCTTATTTGGAACCAGTCTGTTGTTTCTTGTCCAGTTCTAACTCTTGCTTCCTGACCTGCATACAAATTTTTCTCAAGAGGCAGGTCAGGTAAGGTTTGGTAGTCTCATCTCTTTCAGAATTTTCCACAGTTTACTGTGATCCACACAGTCAAAGGCTTTGGCATAGTCAATAAAGCAGAAGTAGATGTTTTTCTGGAACTCTCTTGTTTTTTCCATTATCCAGTGGATGTTGGCAATTTGATCCCTGGTTCCTCTGCCTTTTCTAAAAGCAGTTTGAACATCTGGAAGTTCACGATTCACGTATTGCTGAAGCCTGGCTTGGAGAATTTTGAGCATTACTTTACTTAGCGTATGAGATGAGTGCAACTGTGTGGTAGTTTGAGCATTCTCTGGCATTGCCTTTCTTTGGGATTGGAATGAAAACAGACCTTTTCCAGTCCTGTGGCCACTGCTGAGTTTTTCAAATTTGCTGGCATATTGAGTGCAGCACTTTCACAGCATCATCTTTCAGGATTTGAAATAGCTCAACTGGAATTCCATCACCTCCACTAGCTTTGTTTGTAGTGATGCTTTCCAAGGCTCACTTGACTTCAGATTCCAAGATGTCTGGCTCTAGGTCAGTGATCACACCATTGTGATTATCTGGGTCGTGAAGATCTTTTTTGTACAGTTCTTCTGTGTATTCCTGCCACCTCTTCTTAATATCTTCTGCTTCTGTTAGGTCCGTACCATTTCTGCCCTTTATTGAGCCCATCTTTGCATGAAATGTTCCCTTGGTATCTCTAATTTTCTTGAAGAGATCTCTAGTCTTTCCCATTCTGTTGTTTTCCTCTATTTCTTTGCATTGATCGCTGAGGAAGGCTTTCTTATCTCTTCTTGCTATTCTCTGGAACTCTGCATTCAGATGCTAATACCTTTCCTTTTCTCCTTTGCTTTTTGCTTCTCTTCTTTTCACAGCTATTTGTAATGCCTCCCCAGACAGCCATTTTGCTTTTTTGCATTTCTTTTCCATGGGGATGGTCTTGATCCCTGTCTCCTGTACAATGTCACGAACTTCATTCCATAGCTCATAAGACACTCTATCTATCAGATCTAGTCCCTTAAATCTATTTCTCACTTCCACTGTATAATCATAAGGGATTTGATTTAGATCATACCTAAATGATCTAGTGGTTTTCCCTACTTTCTTCAATTTCAGTCTGAATTTGGCAATAAGGAGTTCATGATCTGAGCCACCGTCAGCTCCTGGTCTTGTTTTTGCTGACTTTATAGAGCTTCTCCATCTTTGGCTGCAAAGAATATAATCAATCTGATTTCGGTGTTGACCCTCTGGTGATGTCCATGTGTAGAGTCTTCTCTTGTGTTGTTGGAAGAGGGTGTTTGCTTTGACCAGTGTGTTCTTGGCAAAACTCTATTAGTCTTTGCCCTGCTTCATTCCGTATTCCAAGGCCAAATTTGCCTGTTACCCCAAATGTTTGTTGACTTCCTACTTTTGCATTCCAGTCCCCTATAATGAAAGGACATCTTTTTTGAGTGTTAGTTCTAAAAGGTCTTGGAGGTCTTCATAGGACCGTTAAACTTCAGCTTCTTCAGTGTTACTGGTTGGGGCATAGACTTGGATTACTGTGATATTGAATGGTTTGCCTTGGAAATGAACAGAGATCATTCTGTTGTTTTTGAGATTGCATCCAAGTACTGCAGTTCGGACTCTTTTGTTGGCCATCATGGCTACTCCATTTCTTCTAAGGGATTCCTGCCTGCAGTAGTAGATATAATGGTCATCGGAGTTAAATTCACCCCTTCCAGTCCATTTTAGTTTGCTGATTCCTAGAATATTGACATTCACTCTTGCCATCTCCTATTTGACCACTTCCAATTTGCCTTGATTCATGGACCTGACATTCCAGGTTCCTATGCAATATTGCTCTTTACAGCATCAGACCTTGCTTCTATCACCAGTCACATCCACAACTGGGTATTGTTTTTGCTTTGGCTCCATCCCTTTATTCTTTCTGGAGTTATTTCTCCACTGATCTCCAGTAGCATATTGGGCACCTACCAACCTGGGGAGTTCTCTTTCAGTATCCTATCATTTTGCCTTTTCATACTGTTCATGGGGTTCTCAAGGCAAGAATACTGAAATGGTTTGCCATTCCCTTCTCCAATCACTCAGTCATGTCCAACTCTTTGTGACCCCGTGGACTGTAGCCCGCCAGGCTCCTGTGTCCATGTAATTTGTCAGGCAAGAATACTGAAGAGATTGCCATTTCCTTCTCCAGGGGATCTTCCTCATCCAGGGACTGAACCCACATCTCCTGTGGATTCTTTACCACTGAGCCACCAGGGAAGCCCTATTGTTAGTAGATAGATGCTGAATATGTATTTCTTGCTCCTCTTGCTTTCTTCTTTCTCCCTGGAGAATTCCCTGATTCCTGTGATTCACCTGTCAAACCTGCACAGGGAATATCTCTTCTGTTTTCTACTTACTGGCTGCATCATGCACTTGGCATCTTGATGAATACTGATACATGTATTTCTGTTTTTGATTTGAACTGTAAGCCCTGAAGTAGGGAATCCTGTTTTATAGCTTTGAGTCCCTTCTGGCTTGCACAGCATCCCAAGCATATTAAATAGTAAATATCTGGTGACACAGAGGACTAATATGTCACCTTAGACTATGGTCAGACACATGTTGAGATAAAAATACCCCCTTACCCTTCACTCCATATTCCTCTCCTGCCCCTGCTGTTGATGTTCCCTTTTAAAGCCCTCACTTCACCCAAACTGGGGCCGACTACGGTAGCCTAGGCTAGAACAGATTGCTGTGCAAATACTTGGCAAAGTAATAATCTATTTGTGGATAAGCATAAATTGGCTGTATTCTCAGAGTTATGAACTGTCACTATTAACACCCATGAGTCACTAACATCATGGTGGGCTGAGCGATTTTTCTGGGGGCCTATAGGGCATGTTATACTAAAAATGCCACCGTCCATCTGTCTAATTAGTGTCTGTTCCATTGATGTCACAGATATTCAAATTAGCTTTTTCCTTTATGCCAACACACGCAGGGGCTTTATGTAATCCCCAGATCCCTCATTGTGGGTGAGGTTGACGTTTCCAATAGTGGTTTTTTTTTTTTTTCTTTCTTTTCATGGCTTTCAGGACAAGCTGTGATATGATGAGAGAAGTTAAGGAGGAAGATTTTAAAAGCCAGTCTAATTCTGAGCTTCTTTCCTAAGCCAGATCAGTGGCCTCACAGCCTAGAAATGCCTAGGAAACACTGAGGATTAGAAGGAGGAGCAGACAGGTTGAATGGCCCTTAACCCAGTAGTATTTCAACCCTTGACATTTCTTTGACTATGCCACTTGGCATCCATCTTCTAAATCACTGACAGTTTCTCTCGTGGCCAGCTCTACTCCAGGATGTAAAGGTAGGGAATTCTGAGAGATGGAACACCAGCTTAGCTAAACTGATACAACACAAAGGCACCACAGATAATAATCTTGGTTAGCACCCTAGAGAAAGAAAGCCCTAGAGGAGAGAAAGAAAATATCAATTATACCTTCAATTGCAAAAGTAACTCTGCCTTCATAATTGTTAAGCAATTGTTAAGCAATCATAATTGTTAAGCAATGGATAATGCTTTGAGATGATGTGAATATGCTGGTAGTTTCGGCATTTAGCATCTTCTGTTAATCTCTGTCCTTATTATAAAGATTATGTTTAGTAAGAAAGTGCTAAATTATCTTCCAAAGTGTTTGTACCATTTTGCATTTCCACCACCAGTGAATGGATGTTCCTAGTGCTCTGCATCCTTGCCAGTGTTTGGTATTATCAGTGTTTTGGACTTTGACTTTTCTCATATGTGTGTACTGGTATCTCATCATTTTAATATGCAGTTCCTCATGATATATGATGTTGAACATCTTTTCATATGCTTGTTTGCCATCTGTATATCTTCTTTGGTGAGGTGTCTGTTCAGAGCTTTTGTCTATTTAAAAGTCAAGTTGTTTTCCTATTGAATTTTTTAAAAGTTCTTTGTATGTTTTGGATAACTGTCTTTTTTTTTTTTTTTTAATGTGTCTTTTGTAAATATTTTTCTCCGTGTCTGTGACTTATCTTCTCATTCTTTTGACATTCTTTCACAGAGCAGAATCTTTTTTAATATTAATGAAGTCCAGCTTATTCATTTTTTCATGGATCATGACTTTGGTGCTGTGTCTAACAAGTCATCATCAAACCTAAGGCCATCCAGTTTTTCTCCGATGTTATCTCTTAAGAGTTTTATAGTTTTGCATTTCACATTTCCATCTGTGAACTGTTTTGAGTTTCATGAAGGGTGTAAGGTTTATGTGTAGATTTTCATTTTTTCCCATGTGGATGTTCAGTTGTTCCAGCACCATTTGTTAAATGATAATAGTTTTTTCCAACAACAACAAAATTGAGAGTTGACTCAAAGTAAGAAATGAAAAAGTAGGTACTACAACCAACACCAAAACAATCATAAAAGAATATCATGAACAGTTATATTTCAACAAGTTAGACAGATTTTCATTTGCTTTTTGTAAAGATCAATTGACTCTATTATGTGGGTCAGTTTCTGGGCTCTCTATTCTATTCCATTGATCTAACTAAGATTTCTTTTTTGAAGGGTGTTACTATGAATGGTAATGCATCTTTAATATCAAATTCCACTTGTTCGTTGCTTATTTGTAGAAAAGTGATTGACTTTTTCATGTTAACCTTGTATCCCACAACCTTGCTACAATCACTTGTTAGTTCCAGGAGTCTTCTGTTGATTTTTTTGGATTTTCTGTATAGGTGACTTGTTATCTGTGAACAAAGACAGTTTAATTTCTTCCTTTCAAATACGTCATCTCTTCTTTGCTTGTCTTATTGCTTTAGCTAGAACATCCAGAATGATGATGAAAAACAGTGGTGAGAGGAACATCCTTTCCTTGTTCCTAAGGTTACTTTTTGACATTTGCATTCAATTTTAGGTTTTACTTAAAACAAAACAAAACAAAACTCTGTGCCTATCACTCTTTTTCTTATCCTTTCTACTTCATTCTCATCCACTCTTTCTTAGTAACCATTTGCATTTGTTTCTGATTCATATTTGTGTTTCTTTTTTGTAAAAACAAGCAAATAATACTCATTTTTATTTTCCCTTTATTCTTAAAATGCAGCATACTAGGTCTGTTTTCCCATAGCCTCATCAACTGAGTGTGTTCTCAAATATTAGAATTTTTGCCATCTTGATAGATGAGAAATGATACTCATTGTGAGTTTAGTTTCAAGTTACAGAAGCTTGAATTTCTCTCTTTATGTGAAGTTGAGCATATTGTCATGTGCTAAAGCAGGCCCTTTTTTCTTTTTTAAAAAATCAAACCGAAGTTGATTTCTAATGTTAAATTAATTTCAGGTGTATACCATAGTGATTCAATATTTTTATAGATTATACTCCATTTAAAGTTATTGTAACATATTGGCTCTATTCCCTGTGCTGTACAATATATTGTCACTTGTTTATTTTACACATAATAGTTTGTATCTCTTAATTCCCTCCCCCATCTTGCCCCTCCCTTTCCCTCTCCCCCGTTGGTAACTACTAGTTTGTTCTCTATGTTTGTGAGTCTGTTTTTGTTACATTCATTCTATTTTTTAGATTCCACATGTAACTCATAAAGCACAGTATTTATCTTTCTCTGACTTATTCTGCTGAGCATAATGTCCTCTAGGTCGATCCAGGTGGTTGCAAATGGCAAAATTTCATTCTTTTTAATGACCAAGTAATATTTCATTTTGTGTGGATGTATGGGAGAAGGCAATGGCACCCCACTCCAGTACTCTTGCCTGGAAAATCCCATGAACAGAGGAGCCTGGTAGGCTGCAGTCCATGGGGTCGCTAAGAGTCGGACACGACTAAGCGACTTCACTTTTACTTCTCACTTTCCTGCATTGGAGAAGGAAATGGCAACCCACTCCAGTGTTCTTGCCTGGAGAATCCCAGGGACGGAGGAGCCTGGTGGGCTGCCATCTATGGGGTCGCACAGAGTTGGACACGACTGAAGCAACTTAGCAGCAGCAGCAGCATGTGTTTGTATGTATGGGCTTCTCTTGTGGTCAGGTAGTAAAGAATCAGCCTGCAGTGCAGGAGACCTGGGTTTAATCCCTGGGTTGGGAAGATCCCCTGGAGAAGCAAATGGCTACCCACTCCAGTGTGCTGGCCTGGAGAATTCCATGGACTGTATAGTCCATGGGGTTGCAAAGAGTCAGATGTGACTGAGCAACTTTCACTTTCACCTTCATGTGTTTGTATGTATTTACATTTATATGTAAGTATGAATAAATGTATATAAATATATATTTATATATGGATATCTCACATCTTCTTTATCCTCTCATTTGTTAATCGACCCTTAGGTTGCTTCCATATCTAGTCTATTATTAAATAATGCTGTTATGAATATTGGGGTGCATGTATCTTTTCAAATTGGTGTTTTTCATTTTCTTTGGATGTATACCCCGGGTGGAATTGTTGGATTATATGGTAGTTATATTTTTAGTTTTTTTGAGAAAACTGTTTTCCTAGTGAAAGAGTTAGTAACTCAGTCGTGTCTGACTCTTTGCAACCCTATGCACTGTATCCTGACAGGATCCTCTTCAGGCAAGAATACTGGTGTGGTATAAATAGTATCTAAATTTACCAGTGATATTGGCCTGTATATTTTCTTTATTTCTTCTTCTTTTTTTTAATAGTGTTGTTTGGTTTTAGTATCCAGACAAAGGGTAATGGCAACCTTTTAGAATGAATGTCTTAAGTGCTCCCTCTTCAATTTTTTGGAATAGTGTGATAAGGACAGATAATAGCTCTTCCTTTTCTGTCTGTTAGAATTCCATCATGACACCATCCAGTCCAGGGCTTTTCATTTGCTGGGAGTTTTTTGATTATTAATTCAATTTCAGTACTAGTGCTTGGTCTGTTCAAACTGTTTATTTCTCTTCCTGATTCAGTCTTAGAACACTGCGTGTTTTTAGAAATTTATCTGTTTCTTCTAGGTTGTCCAATTTGTTGAAATATAACTGTTCATAGTATTATGATTTTTTTTGTATTGATTGTAATTCCTCCTCTTTCATTTCTTAGTTTGGTTAGGTCCTCTCCCATTTTTTTCTTAATGAGCCTGTCTAAAAACATATCAATTTCATTTATTTTTTCAAAAAAATGGACTCTTGGTTTCATTGATCTTTTCTATTATTTTCTTGGTCTTTATTTTTTCCTCTCTGATAATTATTATTTCCTTTCTTTTGGTGATGTTGGGCTTTATTTGTTCTTCCTTTTCTTATTCCTTAGATGGTAGGTTAGATTGCTTATTTGAGATTTTTCTTTTTTTTTTTTAAGGAAGGCCTTTATTGCTGCATACTTCCCTCTTAGAACTGCTTTCATGGCATCCCGTAGTTTTTGAAAAACTATGTTTTTATTTTTATTTATCTCAAGGTATTTTCTAATTTCCTCTTTGATTTCCTCATTGACCCATTGTTTTCTTTTTCAGTATCATGCTGTTTAGTCTGCACATGTGTATTCTCCTATTTATTCTGTAGCTGATTTCTAGTTTCATACTATTGGGATTGGAAAAATGCTTGATATAATTTCTAATTTTGTGGCCTAGCATATAATCTATCCTGAAGAGTGTTCCATGTGAACTTGAAATGAATGCGTATTCTGCTGTTTATGGATGGGCTGTTTTATAGACGTGTATTAAGTCCAGCTTTCTTAATATGTCATTTAAGACTACTTATTGATTTTCTGTCTGGATGATCTGTCCACTGATGCAAGTGAGGTGTTAAAATCCCCTACTATTATTGCATCATTGTCAGTTTCTCTCTGTTTGTAGGGGGGGAATGCAATCTTTTAGTGTGACATGAAAACTCCTTGATGATCTGTTCCATGTTTGGGTTGATTTTAGTCTATATATGTATACCCTGTATACCTATATACCCTCTGCTTTACTCCAAATATTTCCTTTTTCTTTTCCTATCCTTCTGATTCATGCCTCTAAGTTTTTGTTCTCAATTCCTTCCTTTTGGAATCTCTTTCCCTTCATCATGAGAAAACTTCTACTCATCCTTCAAAGCCCAGCTCAAATAGCATCTCCTTGATAAAGTCTTCTCTTTCTCAACAGAGCTACTCATTACTCTGGATTCTTATACAATTTTGCAGCTCTGACTCCAACAATAGCATTCACCCGACTGTGCTACAATTGCATATTTTTAGTTTATCTCTACTACTCACTGAGCATAGCGACTTAAAAAAAAATGTATCTGTCCCTCATTTCAAGCACTGTGCCAGTTATATTGTTGTTGTTCAGTCAGTCATGTCCAACCCTTTGTGACCCCATGGACTGCAGCACGCCAGGCTTTCCTGTCCTTCACCATCTCCTGGAGCTTGCTGAAACTCATGTCCATTGAGTTGGTGATGCCATCCAACCATCTGATATTCTGTCATCCCCTTCTCTTCTGCCTTCAATCTTTTGCAGCATCAGGGTCTTTTCTAAAGAGTCAGCTCTTTGCATCAGGTGGCCAAAGTATTGGAGCTTCAGCTTCAGCATCAGTCCTTCCAATGAATATTCAGGACTGATTTACTTTAGGATGGACTGGTTGGATCTCCTTTCAGTCCAAGCGATTCTCAAGAGTCTTCTCCAACACCACAGTTCAAAAGCATCAATTTTTTGGTGCTCAGCCTTCTTTATGGACCAACTTTCACATCATACATGACTACTGAATAAACCATAGCTTTGACTAAACGGACCTTTGTTGGCAAAGTAATGTCTCTGCTTTGTATTATGCTGTCTAGGTTTGTCATAGCTTTCCTTCCAAGGAACAAGCGTCTTTTAATTTCATGGCTGTAGTCACCACATCTGCAGTGATTCTGGAGTCCAAGAAAATAAAGTCTGTTACTGTTTCCATTGTTTCCCCATCTATTTGCCATGAAATGATGGGGCTGATGTGCCAGTTATATAGTGAATGCTAAATGAATTTTTACCTAATAAACAAATAAGTAGAATTTCATTCCTGCTGGTTTCTGCTGATACAAAATTTGATATTTGTCCTCTGGCATTTCCTTTTTCTAGAATCATTTCAGTTCAGTCGCTCAGTCATGTCCGACTCTTTGCGACCCCATGAATTGCAGCACGCCAGGCCTCCCTATCCATCACCAACTTCCGGAGTTCACTCAGACTCACGTCCATCGAGTCAGTGATGCCATCCAGCCATCTCATCCTCTGTTGTCCCCTTCTCCTCTTGCCCCCAATCCCTCCCAGCATCAGAGTCTTTTCCAATGAGTCAACTCTTTGCATGAGGTGGCCAAAGTACTGGAGTTTCAGCTTTAGCATCATTCCTTCCAAAGAAATCCCAGGGCTGATGTCCTTCAGAATGGACTGGTTGGATCTTCTTGCAGTCCAAGGGACTCTCAAGAGTCTTCTCCAACACCACAGTTCAAAAGCATCAGTTCTTCGGTGCTCAGCTTTCTTCACAGTCCAACTCTCAAATCCATACATGACCACTGGAAAAACCATAGCCTTGACTAGACAGACCTTTGTTGGCAAAGTAATGTCTCTGCTTTTCACTATGCTATCTAGGTTGGTCATAACTTTTCTTCCAAGGAGTAAGCATGTTCTAGGATACTAAATGTATAGATTTAGTAGCTCAGTAATTATGACTGGGTTTATGAGAGTTTCACAGCTTACTACAACCCAATCTTCTAAGCTAGTTTCCTTCAGCAAATCATGAACCATACAGTTATGGAATCTTAGAGCTGGAAGGGATGTTGAAGAATCATTTGACCCTTCTTTTCCCCTCAAGATAGGACTTCAGCTTCTGCCCCATAATAAGTAGGAGAGAAGATTGTGTGATTTCAGATTTCAGCATCAGCTGAGTATATTCTTTTCTCTTCAAGTATGTGTTCAATAGTGCCTGAAATAAGTCACTGTGATTTTGGGCAAGATAGGTTATAGGGATGACATGGATTGAACTTTAAGGTAACAAAGTAGATATTTCTTTCCAAGTCAGACAAAGTACAAACATTTTGTCTCCAGCACTGTCCAATCTATAGGTCTTTTTAAATGCAGATATGGTTTAGACATAACTGAAAATGTCAAAGAGCACAGCTGAGGGTTTCTCACCTGTCCATCCCTTTTCATCGTCTGGGTACCTGTTCTCCTAATAAATAATAAAATCACATTATTATAATTGTAATAGTCATCTTGACGATTAAATACTAAGCCATCATGTCACCCATCCTAATACAATTCAAATGAAAACTGACATTTGACTCCCATGTCCCAAAGGTCTTCAAGATAGGATTTCTTCTCTTATCTAAGAAAGATTTATTGAATCATTAAAAAAGTAGTGGTCTCCCTACCCCCGAATCAATTTTTATGTATGTTTTTTTCTGTTCTCTGCTCCCTTCAATATAGATAGGGAACTGTCTTAGCAGTTTGGAGTGGGGATGATGCTCACACAGTGGGGAACATCTGTTAACTCCTTTAACCTTTAAGTTGGCTGTACTCTGAAGAGCAGCACAACCTGGAAAACTGCCTGGAGAGATGCACATTGAGATTTTCATTCAGTTTGGGGTATAATTGATTCAAACAGCTGCTGGGGCAGATACTAGAGGTAGGGCATGGTTCATGCCTTCATGGAGGTAATTTTCTACTAGGGGAGCAGAAAAATAAAGCAAATGGCTAGATAAAAAATAAAAACAATTTTAAAGTGTCATGAAGGAAGCAATAGGAGGGTGAATGGGAGAATAGTATAGGCAACTCATTTTTGAGAGTTTGGTCAGAGAAAGCCTCCCTGGAGAAGTGATATTTTATACTGAGATGTGAAGGACAGGAAGGGAGCAGCCAGCTAAAGAGTAGGACAAAAACTCTCCAAGGATATGGAAGAGAAGATGCAAAGACTACAACAGCAATGATTTTGGCCTTTTAAAAGGTATTGAAGGAAAGGAAAATAGTGAGACTGAAGCCTAATGACCAAGAAAGAGAGTGAACAAAGCCAGCTGTGGTTGAAGAGGCAGGCAGGGTTCAGATCAAGCAGCCTTGGGGTTACTGTTGCAATGCAATCCATTCTCAGGGTAGGGTTTTATGTGACCCTAGTGACCAAAATTTTAAGAAGATCACTTTGGGGAACTTCCCTAGTGGTGCAGGGGTTGGGATTTTGCCTTCCAATGCAGGGGGTGCAGTTTCCATCCCTGGTCGGGGAGCTGAGATCCCACATGCCTCTTGGTCAAAAAACCAAAACAGCAAATAGAAATAATATTGTAACAAACTTAATAAAGACTTTTAAAAAATATCACTTTTAATGCCCTAAAGGAGAATAAATTGGGGGCAGGATTGGAAAGGAAAAGGGACTGTGTGTAGCTGGGGACAGGTCCTGGGAGCTTGTTTGAGTATCATGGTGGCAAAGATGGATCAAGAACTACTTAGGATGAGAAAGTAGTTGGGTCTTAGAGATAGAATAGATATTATGGGAGGAGAAAAAGAGAGGAATCAGAAATAGTTTCTAGATTTCTCCACTCTTGAACAGCTTGGTAGATGATGGTACTCCTTTTAAAAATTTATTTTTATTAAGATACACATATATACATATTTTTAAAAATCAATACTCAAAAAAAAAGGTATGACTGTAAGTGCCAGTCCCCTCCCCTGGTGTTGTCCCCCAGAAGACACCGTCTTGAATTAGCCATTTTCTCAGTGTTTTTCTCTAAGTTTCTAGATCGTATCCGTGATCACTGTTTTCCTTAAATGCCTGTTGACCCTTGGCTGTTTGTTGACATTCAAGAGAGAGACCCTAGTGCATGGATTAAAGCTCTGTGTGCATGGCTGGCTTTGTTCTTGGTGACTAGGAGGCCCCTCAGGAGAGGAAATGGACAGTGAACTGGTCCTGTATCAGTGTCTGAAGATCGTTTCTGTGGGGCCACTCAGTTTCTCCAGGGAAGAAAATTCCAGTCTCTTGTCTGGAAACACACCTTTGACTCTTATTGTTCTGGGAGCATGGCAGGGGGAAGGGGCTGGGTCTGCTTCCTGCCACAGCACATGCAGATTTTCTCTTAATTACCTCATTTTTAGGACTTCCCTGGTGGTCCAGGGCTTAAGCCTCTGTGCTTGCAATGCAGGGGGCATGGGTTTGATCCCTGGTTGGGAGAACTAAGATTCCACACGCTGCACAGTGCAAGCCAAAAAAATTGCCTGATTTTCAGATCTGAATCTTACACTTGCCCTCCTCTGTGACTGGTGTCCAGAGGTGGCAAGCTTCAGTTTCTCCAAAGGCTAAACCTCTAGTCTCCTAGCTGATTGAGAAAAGGGTTCTCTGATTGCTTTTATCCTGAGGATGGAGGGGTGAGGAAAAATCAGGAAATCTGGTTTTGAATACATGTTGAGATATGCATGAAGAGAGCTGTGAGGTGTGAAGGTGGGTGGAAGTTTGGGGGCTCTTTGAAAAGTTCTGTTTGAATGGATATGCCTGAAGCCATCAGCACTAGAGGGTATTTGAGACCATGAAAATAGATGCTGTCATTTGGGAGAGTATAGAAAAAGGGGAGAGGTGGGTATAGGACCCGGTGCCTGAGCAGGGAGCTTGTGGGTGAGGAATGAAAGATCTGGGCAGGGAGGGAATCCTCACTTTGTTTGGGAAGAAACTGATAGCTGAGAACCCAGGTCCACTAAGACATGAATGGATAAAGCAAATACTGTATGTACAAACAATGGAATACTGCTGAGGCTTGAGAAGGAATTCTGACATTCCTTGAAAAGGAATTCTGACATTCTGATGCGTATCAACTTTGAAGACGTTATGTTAAATGAAACAAATGAGACACAAATAGAACAATTACTGTATGATTCCGCTTATATGAAATATCTAGTGTAGTCAAATTTATGGATACTTAAAGTAGAAAGGGTAGTTGCCAGATTCAGGGAGTGAGGTATGGGGAATTCATTTTTAATGGGTGTAGTTTCATTTTTAGATGATGAAAAAGTTCCAGAGATGATGTTGGTGATGGTTGTATAACCATTGAATATACTTAATGCCACTGAGCTGTACACTTCAAAATGGCTCAACGGTGTATTTCATGTTATGTATATTTTACCACAATTAAAAAAAAAAAAAGAAAATTAGAAAGTGTCAGTTAAGAGCACCGATAAAATAAAGCAGAGTGATACCAAAAAAAAAAAAAAAAAAACCACGCCACCCATATTTTAGATTCCACATGTAAGTGATATCATATGGTATTTGTCTTTCTCTTTCTGACTTCACTTAGTATGATAATCTCTAGTTGTGTTCGTGTTGCTGCAAATGACATTATTTTATTAAATGAACCTATTTACAAGACAGAAACAGACTCACAGATACAGGGCAGACTTTGATTTGGTAGGTGGGATCAGGGGTGGGAAAGGCATGGACTGAGAATTTGGGATTAGTAGATGTAAACGATTGCATTTAGAATGGATAAACAACAAGGTCCTAACGTATGGCTCAGGGAACTATATCTAATCTTCTGGGAGAAACCATAATGGAAAACAATATAAAAAATGTATGTGACCTTCCCTGGTGGTCCAGTGGTTGAGAGTCTGCCTGCAGCACATGGGACGTGCGTTCAATCCCTGGTACAGAAAGATTTCACGTGCCGAGGAACAACCAAGCCCGCGTGCTGCGTCTACTGAGCCTATGCTCCGAGAAACCCGTGCACCACAAGGACGAATAACCCCCGCTTGCCACAGTTAGAGAAAGCCTGTGTGCAGCAACGAAGGCACAGTGCAGCCAAAAATAAAATAATTAAAGAATGTGTATATATGTATGGCTGAATCACTTTGCTGTGCAGCTGAAGGTAGCACAAAGTGTAAACCACCTATATTTCCCTTAAAAAAAAATTACCCCAAACGGGTACTGAGAGAAGGTTTCAGAGCCCTGTAAACCTGTTTTGATTGAGGCTCTTTTCCTCTTTCCCCCACTGCCTTGCCCACCCTTACCTGGGGTCTTTGTCTAGTGCTTTTGAAGGTGGGTGTGGTGAGGGAAGAGAGGAGAGAGTCGATAAGGCTGGAGAGGACATAGATTAAAGAATAAACATCTGGGGAAGGTGCATGTGTGGAGAGAGAAAGAAGACATGTAGGAGAGACAGAGACTAAGGGAGAATAACTGCTTCTAGAGGTGTGACAGGCAGGCAAGAGGACAAAGGCAGGCCAGTCTCTCATTGTCCTGGGCCTGCTTCACGCCCACATGACAAGGATGTAGGTGATACAGAGCTCAGCCACACAGCTGGATGTGGTCCAGGTAAAGTCCATGGAAACAGTATCTGTCTGTGCCTGTAGAACCTGATTCTGTAAATGAATCAAATGCTACAAATGAATAAAATATATTCATTGTGTGAGGGTGTATGCAACCATAGTGTCTCTTAAATTTTTTTTTCAATTGGAATATAATTGCTTTACAATGTTATGTTAGTTTCTGCTGTACAACCAAGTGAATCAGCTATATGTATGGATGTGAGAATTGGATGGTAAAGCTGAGCACCGAAGAACTGATTCTTTCAAGCTGTGGTGCTGGAGAAGACTCTTGAGAGTCCCTTGGACAGCAAGGAGATCAAAATAGTCAATTCTAAAGTAAATCAACCCTGAATATTCATTGGAAGGACTGATGCTGAAGCTGAAGCTCCAATAATCTGGCCATCTAATGCAAAGAGCTAATTCATTGGAAAAGACCCCATCCTGGGAAAAATAGAGGGCAGGAGAAGAAGGGGATGACAGAGGATGAGACAGTTGGCTGGCATCACTGATTGAACAGACATGAGCTTGAGCAAACTCCAGGAGACTGTGAAGGACAGGGAAGCCTGGCATGTTGCAGTCCATGGGGTTGCAAACAGTCAGACACGACTGAGCAACTGAACAACAACAAATACATGTATCCCCTCCCTCTCGCCTCAGCCCTCATCCTGCCTCTCTAAGTCGATGCAGAGCACTGAGCTGAGTGCCCTGTGCTGTACAGCAGCTTCCCGCTAGCTGTCTAGTCTGCGCATGGCAGTGTATTTACGCCAATGCTCCTTTCCCAATTCACCCCACCCTCACCTTCTTCCTCTGTGTCTGCCTGTCCATTCTGTACATCTGTGTCTCCATTTTTGCCTTACAAATAAGTTCATCTGAACCATTTTTCTAGATTCTACATGTATGAGTTAATATGCAAATTTGTTTTTCTCTTCCTGACTTACTTCACTCTGTATGACAGACTCTAGTCCACCCACATCTAAAAATGACCCAGTTTTGTTTCCTTTTGTGGCTGAGTAGTACTCCATTGTATATATGTCCCGTATCTTCTTTATCCATTCTTCTGTTGATGGACATTTAAGTTGTTTCAGTGTCCTGGCTATTATAAATAATGCTTCTTAGATGATGCATTTTTGTGTAGAAAGAATATGCAAGGAGGTATCTCTAAACTGTGTCACTACTTCAAACTCCCAAGGAAAATGCAAGGGAAATATAGTTTTGCTATACGGCACACAAGAAACACTTAAAATAGATCCATGATTTTGCTAAACACTTATAATACCTTATAACAGGTAGTACTTGATTATTTAGAGAAATTAGGAAATAAAGGTAGGCTGCAAGAAGAAAGCGGCTTCTAAGGTGGGGTAGTGATAACCTGCTTGCTCAAGCGGGAGACGTGGATTCAATCCCTGGGTCAGGAAGATCCCCTGGAGAAGGGAATGGCAGCCCACTCCAGTGTTCTTGCCTGGGAAATCCCATGGACAGGGGAGCCTGGCAGACTACATTCCATGGGGTCTCAAAGAGTCAGACACAACTTAATAAAGAACAACAGTTGAATACATCACATCCCTAGTATTTATTTCTCTTAAACTGTTTTTTTTTTTTTCATCTGTAGACAACCTTCATCCAATTCGCTTTACCCCACCCCATGCTTCTGGTAACTATTCATCTGTTTTCTGTTTCTATGGGTTGGTTTATTTTATCGTTTTTGAAGTATAATTGATCTACAACACTATGTTAGTTCCTACACACAATTTGTAATTTGGTGTTCCCATACTTTTCAAAATTATTACCACAGTAAGTCTAGTATAGGTCTAGTTATGTCACCATACAAAATGTTATACAATTTTTGACTGTAGTCCCCAGAGTGTACATTTCTTATCCATAGCTCATTTATTTTGCTACTGGAACGTTGTATCTCTTAATCTCTCACCTGTCCCCCGACCCTGCCACCTACCTCCCCTCTGGCAGCCACCTATTTGTTCTTTGTAACTACAGCTCTGTGACTGTTCTATTTGTTCCGTTGTTTTGTTTCTAGATTCCACATGTAAGTGAAATCTTAATGACATTTATCTTAGACTCATTTCACTTAGCACAATACACTTTATGTTCTGGTATGTTGTCACAAATGGCAGGATTTCGCTTTTATGGCTGAGTAATACTTCTGCTGTGTGTGTCATGCACACATGCATCTTCTTTATCCATTCATCTTTTGATGGGCATTTGGGTTGCTCTCATATCATGGCTATTGTAAATAATGCTGCAGCGAACATAGGGGTACATATATCTTTTCTAATTAGTGCTTTGCTTTCTTTGGATAAAAACCCCATATGCTGGATCATATGATAGTTTAATTGTAAAGTTTTTGAGGAACCTCCATGCCATTTTCCATAGTTGCTGCAGCAATTCACATTCCCAGAGTGTGTCAGGGTTCCTTTTTCTCCAGACCCTCACCAACACTCGTTGTTTGTCTTTTTGAGACTATCCATTCTGACAGGTGTGAGGTAATTATCTCATTGTGGTTTTGATTTGCAGTTTCCCTGATGATTAGTGGTATTAAACATCTTCTCATGTGCCCATTGGCCGTCTGTATGTCTTCTTTGGAAAAATGTCTATTCAATGTTGTTAAATTGTTCAGGCTTTACTTTAAGGTTTCTGAGTTCCATGATATTCTTAGCATGTCAGTTAGGATTGCAAATATCACACAACTACATGAAATGGAAGTCTGAACACAGTGGCTCAAGTAACTAGACATGTGTGTGTGGAGGGGTGTGTGTGTCTCACGGTGAGAAGTCTAGGGATAGGTCACTGTTAGCAGTGTTCTACTGTTCAGCCATTTCAGGTCCAATGTCTCTTATTTTACTTTCTTGATCTTTCCCTTCTGTTCCCAAGAGGATTTCTTTAGGACTAGCCTTTCCAAGGACATAGGTACTGGCATGTTTTATAATATTTTTCTTGGAAAAGTTAGAATTTTTCCCAGCAGATTTCCACCAAAGTCTTAATGGCTGAGGCCAAGTCACACAACCACCATAGCTGTAAGGGAGGCTAGGAAGGTGGAGACCAGGGTGGAGAACTGTCATCATGACCCATCTTTGCAGGTTGAGCCTCTTGCCATCCTGAGAAGAATTAGGGTTGTATTTACCTGGAAAGAAATACTGCTGCTGCTGCTGCTAAGTCGCTTCAGTTGTGTCCGACTCTGTGCGACCCCATAGATGGCAGCCCACCAGGCTCCGCCGTCCCTGGGATTCTCCAGGCAAGAACACTGGAGTGGGTTGCCATTGCCTTCTCCGGCAAAGAAATGGGGGAGTGGATAATGGATATAATGGACAAACGAGTCACACCATTTGGTGCATTAGAGAGGACTTTTCGTCGCTTCAAGATTATGGAAACAATTTCCTCCTGTTTCCTTCTAATGCTTTTAAAGCTTAACTTTTTACATTTTGATCTTTGAGTCACTTGTTTTTTATTTTACTAATTTTGGAATACAAGTATAATTTTTTATGAGATGACAGCTCAGTTTTCTTTTTTCTTTTTGGTTGTCTTAATACTATTGAATAATTTCTCTTCACAGATTTAAAATTCTACCTTTATCTTATACAAAATTCCTATATGAATTTGAATCAATTTCTTGATTTTCTAGGCTATTTTATTCATGTATTTATGTACCAGTCTCACAATGTTTTAATTAGCTAAAAATTGGTAGAATAGATTTCTTTCACTATTTTCCACCCTAGAATTATCCTGGCAATTCTTGCCTGTTTATTCCCCATATGAACATTAGAATCACTTTGTCTACTTCAAAAAAAAAAAATTCTGTTGATCTTTGAGGATGACATATATTTTAGATTAATTTAGGAAGAATTGACATCTTTATGATACTGAGTTTTCCTGTCTAAGAACACACATTATTTTTATGTATTTGAAATTTGGGGGGATTCCCTCAGTAGCATCATTGGAAGAAAAGTTATGACCAACCTAGACAGCATATTAAAAACTTATGTAGAAAACATATGTAGAAACTTTAATTTCTTATTGTTATAATTTTAGTGAATTTTTGTGCATTCTCTAAGAAAATATAGTATCATCAAAGGATACACTTGCTATTTTTTTTCTTTTTGTCCAAATCATTTGAATAATACAGAGTGATATTGAACAAATAGTGATAGTTGACAGCCTTGTCTTATTTATGAATTTATTAGAGACTGTGTCAGCCACCCAAGTGTCAAAGCACAACCTGGGGAGTTTTAACATAAACTTGATCTCTTTGCAAATACCAAATCAAAAGCGGTACATGTTGAAAGTATATAAAGATAAATATTTATGTATATAATGTGTTTACATTTTTTCTATATTATGTAATCTTGTGTGTGTATATATATATTAATATGTAATGCTGTCAAGGGAGTATCCATCTATTTCTATTATATGAATTTGATTTTTTGATTTTTTTTAATTGGAGGCTAATTACTTTACAATATTGTGTTGGGTTTTGCCATACATTCACATGAATCAGCCATGGGTATACATGTGTTCCCCATCCTGACCCTTCCTCCCACCTCCCTCCCCATCCCATCCCTCAGGGTCATCCAAGTGCACCAGCCCTGAGCACCCTGCATCATGCATCGAACCTGGACTGGCTATCTGTTTCACATATGATAATATACATGTTTCAATGCTATTCTCTAAAATCATCCCACCCTTGCCTTCTCCCACAGAGTCCAACACTCTGTTCTTTATAGCTGTGTCTATTTTGCTGTCTCGCATATAGGGTCATCATTATCATCTTTCTAAATTCCATATATATGCATTAGTATACTGTATTGGTGTTTTTCTTTCTGACTTCACTCTGTATAATAGGCTCCAGGTTCATCCACCTCATGAGAACTGATTCAAATGCATGCTTTTTAATAGCTGAGTAATATTCCATTGTGTATATGTACCACAGCTTTCTTATCCATTCATCTGCCGATGGACATCTAGGTTGCTTCCATGTCCTGGCTATTATAAACAGTGCTGTGATGAACATTGGGGTACACATGTCTCTTTCAATTCTGGTTTCCTCAGTGTGTATGCCCAGCAGTGGGATTGCTGGGTCTTATGGTCGTATTTCCAATTTTTTAAGGAATCTCCACGCTGTTCTCCATAGTGGCTGTACTAGTTTGCACTCCCACCAACAGTGTAAGAGGGTTCCTTTTTCTCCGCACCCTCTCCAGCATTTATTGTTTATAGGCTTTTGGATAGCAGCCATTTGACCGGCGTGAGACGGTACCTCATTGTGTTTTTGATTTGCATTTCTCTGGTAATGAGTGATGTTGAGCATCTTTTCATGTGTTTGTTAGCCATCTGTATGTCTTCTTTGGAGAAATGTCTGTTTAGTTCGTTGGCCCATTTTTTGATTGAGTAGTTTATTTTTCTAGAATTGAGTTGCAGGAGTTGCTTGTATATTTTTGAGATTAATTCTTTGTCAGTTGCTTCATTTGCTATTATTTTCTCCCATTCTGAAGACTGTCTTTCCACATTGCTTATAGTTTCCTTTGTTGTGCAGAAGCTTTTAAGTTTAATTAGGTCCCATTTGTTTATTTTTGCTTTTATTTCCAATATTCTGGGAGGTGGGTCATAGAGGATCCTGCTGTGATTTATGTCAGAGTGTTTTGTCTATGCTTTCCTCTAGGAGTTTTATAGTTTCTGGTCTTATGTTTAGATCTTTAATCCATTTTGAGTTTCTTTTTGTGTATGGTGTTAGAAAGTGTTCTAGTTTCATTCTTTTACAAGTGGTAGACCAGTTTCCCCAGCACCACTTGTTAAAGAGATTGTCTTTTCTCCATTGTATATTCTTGCTTCCTTTGTCAAAGATAAGGTGTCCATAGGTGCGTGGATTTCTCTCTGGGCTTTCTATTTTGTTCCGTTGATGTATGTTTCTGTCTTTGTGCTAGTAACATACTGTCTTCATGAGTGTTGCTTTGTAGTAGAGCCTGAAGTCAGGCAGGTTGATTCCTCCAGTTCCATTCTTCTTTCTCAAGATTGCTTAGTCTATTATAAGAATTTTTGATGGATGCCTTTTTATAAACTTTATTTTAGAAAATTAAGATTTAAGTCTGAATTTTAGATTTATTGACCAGATATGAGATAGTCCAAGTGGTGTGGGGGAAAAGTTAGGGAAAAAAAAAAATTCTATCTCGACAGTAGTGTAATTATTTGGTTTATAAGAGGTTTAGGAGAATGTTTTCAGAATGAAGCCTGTTGAAGTAAAAGGTGTTTTATTTACTGGTAACTGGGATCTATTGTTGTATTGTTCTGGTAATTTATTGTCACACTGGATTGGTGCTCATAATTAACGATTAAATCCAATATGCTACATTTTGAAATAACTCCATATTCTTCCACTACCTGCACTGTTCAGATCTTCCTGGGAAGGAATACATTTTTTAAAAAGTAATGTTTCCATTTCTGTTTGCTTTTTCTGCTAACATCCTTAAAATCTGTAGAAATTTTGTAAAGCCACCTTTTTGATGTGAAAAATAATAAAAGTCCTGACTTGAAGTTAAGGAAGGAAAAGAATGTAGAGAATCTAGAGGGAAAAAAAGTTAGTGTTTTTGCTTCTGGGGAAAGTTAAAAATAGGGACAGTAATGTTGACTGAAGACCAAGGGTTCTTGTAATGGTTTTAAGTTTGCAGAATCAATATGTACTGCTGTTGATCTGGTATTTGCAAAAAGATCAAGTTCATGTTAAACAACCCCCATCCCCAGGTTGTGCTTTGAAACTTGGGAGGCTGACACAGGTTTTTGTGTTATTTTGTACTTCCTAGAATCAGCTTTCTAATGGACTTGAAATAAAAAGCAGCAGCAGTGAATGAATGGCTGAACCGAGTTGAGTGGCTGTGCCCAGGTGACAAAGATGGGAGAGGAGGACCCGAGAGAGTTAGTGTTGATAAGGATCCCACATGCTTTACTATTGCTTAAGTTCTCCAGGGAGTTCACAGGATGTGACAATACGGTCTGATTACCTCCCCCAGCAACTCTGGACCAAATAGGTAATAAGTAGAAAGGAAGCTCTCATCTTTGGTAGTTCAGTGCTGGAAGAGGAACAATGAGAGCCCTGTTCCTCTAGTGTTTCCCCAACCCTGTACAATGGAAGCCCCAGTCTTCCCTGGAGTCCCTCTCCAGGTGAGGTGACACTGGCTGGGACTCCTCTTGCCCTCCTCTCAGTTGACTCAGCTTTGGTTTCCCCCTTGTGTTAGGAAAAGTGAATCCCACACTTCTTTTAATCACAATGGACAATACTGGCTTTGTGGATTCAGCTGTCTCTCCAGTACGCCTGCTCCTGATGAAGGGGGAAAAGTGATAAGATAGAAATTGGATGCATTGAACTGGCTTGGCTACAACTCAATGACCCCAGGCAAACTAGTCTTATCCACTTTCATTAGATCAATTCTAATCCCTGAACTGTGTAATTCTTCCCAAGCTATAGTCCTCCCCATATCTCTTGATGCAAAGAAACATTTGAAAGGTAACCTGCAGGTGTCTGGATGGAGGATTTGGGGAGGAATGTATCACTGGCAGGCACAGGTTATGGGGACTGTTGATAGTGGCATCTATTATATAATTTTAAAGTTTCTGAGAGATGTTAAGTTGCTTATTTTCATAAAAAGTGAAGTAAGGGAAAGGGGAAGGGATAAGGAAAAACTCCCAGAATTGAGTTTTTGTGAAAGAAAGATGGAGTTTGTATTTACCCGCTAATTGTGGTTGTCATTATTATAGTTGTATCTGAATAGTGACTCACATCCTGAGATAAGGATCTGGGGTGCTGAGGCAGCCCAGATCAGGCTTCCAAATCTAGAGCTTCTGCAGGAGACTAACTCACTCCACAGAAGGAACACAAGCTTCCTCTCGGCACCTCTCAGACCATTTATCTTAAACTTGAGTGTAAAAGTTTCCATAGTTCCTATGGAAACCTCTATTTATTCCTACAAAATTAGATGGTACTGGGTATGAAGGAGAAAGGCTGGATGGAAACTGAAGGGATGAGAAGCAGAGTAGAGGTTATGAAAACAGCACAATCACCAAAGTATAATGTAATCTGGAGTCTTCTTATGTGTGGGTGGAAGAATAACACACATGTTCCTGGGTCAGCAAAAAATTAAAACACACAAATGTTTGATAAACTGAGGAACTATTACAGTGGTAAAGCTTCCATCCCCCCAAAAAAGACTTTAATAAATTTTAAAAGTCAGCCAGACAACACAATATTGAAGTGGAAAGTTGGAGGACCAACACTACCCAACTTTAAGACTTACTGTAAAGCTATGGTAATCAGGACAGTGTGGTTCTGGCAAAAGAACAGATAGGCCAGTAGGTCAGAACAGAGAGCCCAGAAAAGACCTACACAAATATAGCTGACTGATCATTACAAAAGAGCAAAGGCAATGTAATAGATCAAAGATATTTTTAACAAATGGTGCTGGAAACTTCATGTAAAAAAAAAAAAAGGGCATTTAAACCTAGACCTTACATGCCTCACAAAAATTAACTCAAAATGGATCACATATTTAAATGTAGATACAAAACTATAAAACGTCTAGAAGGTGACACAGGAGGAAATCTAACACAGAATGACCTTGGGTTTGGTGATGAGTTTTTTGACACAACAGCGAAAGCACAGTCCATGAAAGGAGGCATTGATCAGTTGGATTACTTAAAATTAAATTCCGTTCTGCAAAAGACACTGTCAGCAGAACAAAAAGACAATCCACAGAGCAGGAGAAAACATTTGCAAAAGATATATCTGATAAAGGACTGTTTCCCCAAATATGCAAATAACTATTAAAACTCAACAATAAGAAATTAGCTCCATTAAAAAATGAGTCAGCTTCAGTGGTTAGGACTCCACACTTTCACTGCCAGGGGCCTGGGTTCAATACCTGGTCAGGGAACTGAAATTCCACAAACTGCATGGTGCAACCAAAACACAAACAAAACCTCACCAAAGAACATATGCGGATGATAAGCATGTGAAAAGATGCTCCACAGCATATGTCATTAGGGAATTAAGATAATAATGAAGTATCACTACATGAAGAATTGATGCTTTTGAACTGTGGTGTTGGAGAAGACTCTTGAGAGTCCCTTGGACTGCAAGGAGATCCAACCAGTCCATTCTGAAGGACATCAGCCCTGGGATTTCTTTGGAAGGAATGATGCTAAAGCTGAAACTCCAGTACTTTGGCCACCTCATGAGAAGAGTTGACTCATTAGAAAAGACTCTAATGCTGAGAGGGATTGGGGGCAGGAGGAGAAGGGGACGACAGAGGATGAGATGGCTGGATGGCATCACTGACTCGATGGACATGAGTCTGAGTGAACTCCGAGAGTTGGTGATGGACAGGGAGGCCTGGCGTGCTGCCATTCATGGGGTCGCAAAGAGTCAGACACGACTGAACGACTGATCTGATCTGATCTGATCACTACACACCCTTTAAAATGGCCAAAATCCAGACCACTAACAACACAATGAAAGTGAAAGAGGAGAGTGGAAGAGTTGGCTTAAAGCTCAACATTCAGAAAACGAAGATTATGACATCTGGTCCCATCACTTCATGGGAAATAGATGGGGAAATAGTGGAAACAGTGTCAGATTTTATTTTTGGGGGCTCCAAAATCACTGCAGATGGTGACTGCAGCCATGAAATTAAAAGATGCCTAATCCTTGGAAGGAAACTTATGACCAATTTAGATAGCATATTGAAAAGCGGAGACATTACTTTGCCAACAAAGGTCCATCTAGTCAAGGCCTTGATTTTTCCAGTGGTCATATATGGATGTCAGAGTTGGACTGTGAAGAAAGCTGAGCGCCAAAGAATTGATGCTTTTGAACTGTGGTGTTGGAGAAGACTCTTGAGAGTCCCTTGGACTGCAAGGAGATCCAACCAGTCCATTCTGAAGAAGATCAGTCCTGGGTGTTCTTTGGAAGGACTGATGCTAAAGCTGAAACTCCAGTACTTTGGCTACCTCATGTGAAGAGTCGACTCATTGGAAAAGACTCTGATGCTGGGAGGGATTGGGGGCAAGAGGAGAAGGGGATGACAGAGGATGAGATGGCTGGATGGTATCACTGACTCGATGGCCGTGAGTCTGAGTTAACTCCGGGAGTTGGTGATGGACAGGGAGGCCTGGGGTGCTGCGATTCATGGGGTCACAGAGAGTCAGACACGACTGAGCGACTGAACTGAACTGAACAACACAATGTTGACAAGGACTTGGAACAATAGGAACTCTCATTCACTGCTAAGGAATATGGACATACAAAATGGCACAGCTACTTTGCATAGTCTTACCATATGATCCAGCAATCATGTTCCATGGTATTTATCCAAATGAATTGAAAACATATGTCCAAACAAAAATGTTCCACAGATGTTTATAGCAGCTTTATTTATAATTGGCAAAGCTTGAAAGCCACCAAGATATTCTCCAGTAGGTAAATGGATAAAAACTTTTCATCCAGGCAATGGAATATGATTCAGCAGTGAAAATGATTTATCAAGCCATGAAAAGCATGAAGGGAAAGTGTTAGTCACTCAGTCCTGTCCAACTCTTTGTAGCCCTGTGGACTATAGCCTGCCAGGCTCCTCTGTCCATGGAATTCAAGGACATAATGCATATTGCCAAGTGAAAAGGCTAGGTACTATATGATTCTAACTATATATTCAATAAAATTATGAGAAAGACAAAACTGTGGAGACAGTAAAAAGGTCAGTGGTTGCCAGGGGTTGAGGGGAGGAAAGGATGAATAGCCAGAATACAGAGATTTTTAGGACAGTGAAACTATTCTGTGTGATATTATAATGGCAGAAACATGTCTTGATGTATCTGTCCAAAATCATAAAATATACACCAAGAGTTAATCATAATGTAAACTATGAACTTTGGGTAATAATGAAGTATCAGTATAAATTCATCAATTGTGACAGATGTACCACTCTGCTGGGGGATAGTGCTAATGGGGAGGCTGTGGATGTGTAGAGGCAGGGAGTTTATGAGAAACCTATCCTTTGCTAAGTTTTGCTGTGAACCTAAAATGGCCCTTAAAAAATAAAGTATATTAAAACAAAGATGAAAATATGTTATTCAGGACTTAAAATTGTAATTTCAGTTTTTGGAAACTTTTTTTTTTTACACTTTATATCAACAGTATGCCTGACAAAGAATTATTTGTTAGTTTTTTTTGGAATTCTAAAAATATTGAAGATAGGATAAGTTTGGGGATTTTGCTAAAAATTTTAGTTTGGGGTTTCACTAGGGCTATAGTGAATCCAGTAGGGAATTTTACAAATATGAGTTTGAGAAGAGGGTAAGAATATTCTCCTTGAGTTATTTTCCTGTTTGACCCAGGGAATATATGTTTCTAGAAGAAAGCACATTCTCTGACCTTCTACTTCCTAGAAATCCCTCTGTTACAGATTTATATTTAGGTAAATGTGAGAATGGACTGGCTACCCTGACAGCTAAGCTTTAATTGGTGATTTGTGTGAAGGAGCAAAGCCCTTGCATACCTATTGGAAGATGAAATTACTGCAGAGAACTTCATAAGGGTTGCATTTAGATACGGCTCCTTTTATCTTTGTTTATTTTTTACTGCCTGGGGAGTGTCTCAGCTGAGGGCTTGGATGGAATATTCAATAAGTCTGTGTACAGTTAGGGGCTGGGAATTTTGCCCCATTGGCAAGGGTAAAGTTTGGTAGAGTCTGGGGGTTACCCCAAAGAAAGGTGCAAGGAATCACACTCCAGGAACAAGTAGAGCAGCAAGGAGAAAGGAGATTCCAGTGGGTGACTCATAGTGCAAGCCCTAGGTTAGTTTCAGAGAGACTGGCCATACCATGCACAGGCTGTTGCCTCAAAACTGGATAGCTTATTGCCACTTGAACTGGATTCCATACCTGTTACTCCAGCTGTTTTTAAAGGGGGATGAAAGGATACAGTTTATGACAGGGAGAAACAAAGATGGCTGTGGAGATATATGTTCTACCAAGCTAGTAGGACTGACTCTAGTCCTGACCAGCCATTCAGGCTAATGAGTGGCTGGGCAGCTTGCCTGGATGGGATACAACCAGAAGGTCAGAATTACTTAGAAGGCATTGTCAACTCCCTGGCTTCTCTTAGGTAACACACGTGAATCTTACCAATGGAAAGCCCAAGGAACTCTAAGATGGATCAAGGAATGACAAAAGTATCTTTAAAAGCAATGTGTTTACATTTGATCTTTTCAGTCTATTTATTGTTCAATCTACTTAAGTGAGTAAGTAAGTGAAGTCGCTCAGTTGTGTCCAACTCTTTGCGACCCCATGGACTGCAGCCAACCAGGCTCCTCCATCCATGGGATTCTCCAGGCAAGAATACTGGAGTGGGTTGCCATTTCCTTCTCCAGGGGATCTTCCTAACCCAGGGATCGAACCCAGGTCTCCCACATTGCAGGCAGACGCTTTAACCTCTGAGCCACCAGGGAAGCCCAATCTACTTACTGTCAGTCTATTTATTGTCTCATTAAGAGATATCTTGTGTCTAATGGGATCTCTTTACTTTTGGGACTTGATTTTATTTTCCCATTTCCTCAAACTGCTGGCCATACCCTTCCTCCAACCAGACAGGACTGGCTTAGAAATAGGACCACAGCAGTGATCTTGTGGTTGGAAAAGCCTGAACCTTTTGGGAACCCCACTCCACTTTCCCATTTGAGTTTCTTCCCCTCTCCCCAACTCCCTCCATCCCAGTTCTTGGCTATTGATTTGCCTGGTTCAGATCCCAGCTTGCCACTCCCCTTTTGGATTGCTTTTTTTGGATGACCAGATCAGCCTTTCTGCCCCAGTTCCTTCTTCAGAACTCCCACAGGGACATTTAGGTCTTGATTCTTTTTTCTGAGAATATTTCCCAGATACAAGAGCAATAAAGCATAGATAACACGAGTCAATTATGGTCCTGCCTTCCTGGAGCTTAAGAAATTTGGAGTGAGGTGAGCAGCAGCAATTTTTAAAGACATGAATAAATAATTATATAACAAGTCAGAATAAAAAAATTCTTTATTGGAAACCAGTATAATTTAAGTAGTCAGTCAGCCAATCACTATCAAAGCTAATTTTGAGCTTTTTGTGGTTTGGAATCTAGTTTCTGGATGCTTTTTAAAAAAGATAGTCTTCTTTCTGACTGATGCAATTTTAGAGTGCCCAATTGCCTGGAAAATCCCATGGACAGAGGAGCCTGGTAGGCTGCAGTCCATGGGGTCGCTAAGAGTCAGACACGACTGAGTGACTTCACTTTCACTTTTCACTTTCATGAACTGGAGAAGGAGATGGCAACCCACTCCAGTGTTCTTGCCTGGAGAATCCCAGGGACAGGGGAGCCTTGTGGGCTGCTGTCTATGGGGTCACACAGAGTCGGACACGACTGAAGTGACTTAGCAGCAGCAGCAGCAGCAATATAATGGAAAGAGCTATAAGAAGAGATGGGGTGATAGCTTTCTCAGAGGTGATATATACCTTGTCCCAGTAATGGACTCGCATGATGAATGCCTTAGCTATTCCAGATGCTTCTAGATCATTCCATCATTTCCCCCTCACTATAGAAGTGAACAGAGAGAACTAGGCATGGAGGGTTCACAAAATGTCAGTGGGCTTTATCTAGTAGTGAAACAGACTGAGCTCCTCCTTTTGATTAGTCTTTTGGATGCTACCTGACTCTGAACTTTGAACTCCCAAGATGTTAAGTGTTAGATGGCTTTGGTGTGGACTTAATGATACTCACTTAGGTGGACCAAGGATTGGCAGAGATGTCCTTTAAAAGCAATACGTTTATTATATTTGCTACATTCAATCTCGTAAATTTTACTGTCATTAAGAGAAGGGATTTAATGAGATCATTTGTTGGGGACTAAGTTTTATTAAAGAGAATGTTTATAAGTGAGAAAAAAACTGACCAAAGGCAATTCAAAGTGAGAATAAATAAAATTAATCTCTTAACTGATACTTTGCTCTCAAAGTATACTCTGTAATCTGGTTGATTTATTGCTCTTTGTGTCACTCATTGAGATGTTTTAAAGCTTTATTTTTTAAATTATTTTATTTTTTGTTATGCTGGGTCTTCATTGCAGTACACAGGCTTTCTCTAGTTGCAGTGGCTTCTCTTGTTGCAGAGCATGGGCTCTAGAGTGTGGGCTCAGTAGTTGTGGCACATGGGCTTAGTTGCCGCGCGGTCTGTGAAGTCTTCCTGGATGGGATTGAACCTGTGTCCTCTGCATTGGCAGGTGGATTCTTAACCACTGGACCACCAGCCTCATCGAGATTTTACATCAGGAGCACTGTTTCCATCATCCCCCTCTGTGCTCCTGAAAATCCAGCAATCCTAGAACATAGGGCCAAAACCTTCATTCTTCAGATAGAACAAAAAGGTTGAATTCCTACTCTTTTCCAAATGCTCTAATGGACATCTCCCATGCATTATTTTGGGCTTCCCAGGTGGCACTAGTAGTAAACAACCTGCCTGCCCATGCAAGAGGTGTAAGAGATGTGTTTTCAATCCCTGGGTCATGAAGATCTCCTGGAAGGAGGGCATGGAAAACCCAGTTCAGTATTCGTGCCTGGAGCATCCCCTGGACAGAGGAGCCTGGTGGGCTACAGTCTGTAGGGTTGCAAACCAACTGGACATGATTGAAGTGACTTAGCACATGCATTGTTTCTTTTAGTTATATCACAGCAGCCAAAGGAACTGGGTATTACCATGATTTTATAGAGAATTTTTACAGCTAGTGAATACTTTACCCCCAAGGTGACCTCATGGGCTGAGGGATAGGAAAGAAGCTACTGTTCCAAAGGCAAAATCTACCTATTTGCATGGAGCCAGTTCTCTCTTGCAGTATAAATCTGAAAGCTGGGTGTCTTCGGGACCATAAGTCCTGTATCCCAGTCAGATGTCAATATTTCAGTATCATGGGCAACTGAATTGTTTTGCCCCTGTTCAAAGTGTAATGCTTCGGGCTGTTTCATAATACCTTCCAGGGCCTATGAAGTCTTGTTATTTTGCTGAATCTGGGATTTTTAAAAACATATTTATTATTTATTTGGTCGTGTCAGATCTTAGTAGCAGCATGCGGGATCTTCATGGCTTCTCGCGGGATCTTTCGTTGTGGCGCATGGACTCTCCAGTTGTGGTGTGAGGGAGGTTTCTAGAGAGCCTGGACTCAGTAGTTGGGCTTAGTTGTTCCCTAGCAGGTGGGATCTTAGTTCCTGGACCAGGGATTGAACCCACATCCCCTGCATTGCAAGGTAGATTCTTAGCCACTGGACCACCAAGAAGGTCCCTTGGTTTAGAATTTTTAATATCTATTTGATGAATGAGATGTTCCATGATTTCCATTTTTATGTCATCCTTATTTTTTTTCTTATATGATTTTAATGTCAAGGTTATATTGAACTTTTGAGTTAGGAAGGTATTACTGCTTTTTTACTTTGTGGCTACTTTTATGTAAGATTTGTCCTTAAAGATTTGGCAGAACTCTCCCATAAGGTTGATTCCCTATCTCCCTTATTCAAGGCTCCAGTCACTCTGACTCAGTTACTTAAAATCTCTGAAGTCCTTTCCTCCCTGGGTGCCTTTGTACCCCACTGTGCAGGCTTTTTCTAAATGTCAACCCCCTTTGAAGCCCTTCTCTGATCAACCTATATTAAGCAGGTTTCCTCTCTTATCTGTTGTTCTCTATATCAGCATCATAAGTATTTTCTTGATAACAATGATCACAACTTATAGCTGCTTTAGTGACTTGTTGGTTTATCTGCTTCAGGGGCTGTGTTTATGCTCTTCATCCAATGCTTAGCCCGGTATCTGGCACATGGCAGGAACTTAACAAAACATTTGTTTAATGAATATATATTATTCCTCATTCATTTGAATTGTACCTAAGGCTGGAAGGTCTACCCAGCTCAGTGTTTCCTGAGTTTATTTTCTAATTAAAGTCTTTCATTTTTCATAATGAGCACTCAGAAATTTGAGTGTGCTTGAACCATGTTGTCTTAAATTATTTTCAAGATACACTAGAGGCAATTTTATGCTTCCCAGGTGGTGATAATGGTAAAGAATCCACCTGCAAATACAGGCAGCATAGGAGACCTGGGTTCGATCACTGGGTCAGGAAGATCCCCTGGAGAAGGGCATAGCAACCCACTTCAGTATTCTTTCCTGGAGAATCCCATGGACAGAGGAGCTTGGGGGGCTGTAGTCCATGGGGTTGCAAAGAGTTGGACATGACTGAAGCAGCTTAGCAGAGGCAATTAGGGGAAATGCTGTACATACTGTATCTTGTCCTCCCTTTAACTTTTTTTTTTTTTTTAATTTTTTCACTCTTTAGGTTCTATAGTCAGCTAACTAATGTCTATTTACAGAGGCTCTGATTTTATCACCAGTAATAGTCTACTTTGTCTTCTGTTAACATAGCCACTTCTGTCTTCCTATGCTTGCTGCTTGTATAGCATATTTTTTATGCATTTAAAAAAATTGGTGTGTAGTTGATTTATAATATTGGGCTAGTTTCTGCCATACAGTGAAGTGAATCAGCTATGTGAATAAATATATCCCTTCTGTTTTGGGCCTCCCTCCCATCTTCCCCATTCCACTCATCTAGGTTACCACAGAACACCAAACTGAACTCCCTATGCTCTACAGCAGGTTCCCACTAGCTATCTGTTTTACACGTGGTACTGTATATATGTCAATCCCTATCTTCCAGTTCATTCCATACCACCTTCCATTCCCCTGTCCACGCATCTGTTCTCTATGTCTGCATATCTATTCCCGCCCTGCATTTAAGTTTATCTGTACCATTTTTCTAGGTTCCACATATGTGCATTAATATATGATATTTGTTTTTTCTCTTTCTGACTTCACTGTGTATGACAGTCTCTAGGTCCATCCATGTCTCTACTCAGTTTCATTCCTTTTAATGGCTGAGTAGTATTCCATTGTGTATATGTACCAATCTTCTTGATCTGTTCATCCACTGACAGACATTTATGTTGCTTCCATATCTTGGCCGTTGTAATTAGTACTGCAATGAACATTAGAGTGCATGTTTGTGAATTATGATTTTCTGAGGTATATGGCCAGTAGTGGAATTGCTGGATCATATGGTAGTTTTGCTTTTAATTTTTTAAGGAACCTCCATATTGTTCTCCATTCTGGCTGTATTAATTTACATTCCCACCAAGAGCACACCCTTTTTTTCACACCCTCTCTGATGTTTACTATTTGTAGATTTTCTGATGATGGCCTTTCTGGTCAGTGTGAGGTGATATCACATTGTAATTTTTTTGTAGACACATTGTAGTTTTAATTTGCATTTTTCTAATAATTAGTGATGTTGAGCATCTTTTCACGTGCCTCTTGGCCATCTATATGTCTTCCTTGGAGAAATGTCTGTTTAGATCTTCCATCCATTTTTTGATTGGCTTCTTTGTTTTTTTGATAGGCTTCTTTGTTTTTTTGATATTGAGCCACATGAGCTCTTTGTATATTTTGGAGATTAATTCCTTTTAGGTTTCTTCATTTGTAAATATTTTCTCCCATTCTGAGCATGGTCTTTTCATCTTGTTTATGGTTTTCTTTGGAGAAGGAAATGGCAACCCACTCCAGTACTCTTGCCTGGAAAATCTTATAGACGGAGGAGCCTGGTGAGCTACAGTCCAAGGGGTTGCAAAGAGTCGGACACGACTGAGTGACTTCACTTTCACAGTTTTCTTTGCAAAAGGTTTTTTTTTTTTTTTTTTTTTCAATTTTTATTTTTAAGTAATTATTTTAATTGGAGGATAATTACCTTAGAATATTGTGATGGTTTTTGCAATACAAAAGGTTTTAAGTCTAATTTGGTCCCATTTGTTTATTTTTGTTTTTATTTTCATTACTATAGGAGGTGGGTCAAAAAAAGATATTGCTGTGATTTATGTCAAAGAGTATTCTGCCTATGTTTTCCTCTAAAAGTTTTGTAGTGTCCGGTCTTACATTTAGATTGTTAGTCCATTTTGAGTTTATTTTTGTGTATGGTGTTAGGGAATGTTCTAACTTCCTTCTTTTACATGTTGTGTTTTTCCAGTACCACTTATTGAAGAGACTGTCTTTTCTCCATTGTATATTCTTGCCTCCTTTGTCATAGATTAGGTGACCATAGGTGTGTGAGCTTATCTCTAGGTTTTCTATCCTATTCGATTGATCTATATTTCTCTTTTTGTGCCAATACTTACTGTCTTGATTACTGTAGCTTTGTAGTATAGCCTGCAGTCAGGGAGCGGGATTCCTCCAGCTCCAGTTTTCTTAAGGTTGCTTTGATTGTTCAAGGTCTTTTGTGTTTCCATACAAATTGTAAACATTTTTGTTCTAATTCTGTGAAAAGTGCCATTGGTAATTTGATAGAGGTTGCATTGAATCTGTAGATTGCTTTGGGTAATATAGTTATTTTCACAATATTGATTCTTCCAATCCAAGAACATGGTATACCTCTCCATCTGTTTGTATCATCTTTGATTTCTTCTATCATTATCTTATAGTTTTCTGAGTACAGATCTTTTGCCTCCTTAGGTAGGTTTATTCCTAGGTATTTTATTCTTTTTGTTGCAATGGTAAATGGGATTGTTTCCTTAATTTCTCTTTCTGATTTTTCATTGTTAGTGTATGGGAATGCAAGAGATTTCTGTGCATTAATATTTTATCCTGCAGCTTTACTAAATTCATTGATTGACCCTGTAGTTTTCTGGTGGTGTCTTTAGGATTCCCTATGTATAGTATCATGTCATCTGTGAACAGTGACAGTTTTACTTATTTTACAATTTGGATTTCTTTTGTTTCTTTTTCTCCTCTGATTGCCGTGGCTAGGACTTTCAAAACTATCTTGAATAAAAATTGCAAAAGTGGACATCCTTGTCTTTTCCTGATCTTAGTGGAAATGTTTTCAGTTTTTTTTTTTTTTTTTTTTTACCATTGAGAGAGATGTTTGCTGTGGGACTGTCATATATAACCTTTATTATGTTGAAGTAAGTTCCCTCTGGGCTTCCCTGATGGCTCAGTAGTAAAGAACCCACCTGCCAATGCAGAAGATGCAGATTTTATCCTTGGGTCAGGAAGATCCACTGGCGAAGGAACTGGCAAGTCACTCCAATGTTCTTGCCTTGGAAATCCCATGGACATAGGAACCTGGCATGCTACGGTCTATGGGGTCACAAAAGAGTTGGGCACAACTTAGTAACTAAACAAAACTAACAATAGGTTCTCTCTATGTACTCTTTCTGGAGTTTTTATCATAAATGGGTGTTGAATTTTGTCCAAAGCTTTTCCTGCATCTATTGAAATGATCATACGGTTTTTATTCTTTAGTTTGTTAATATGATGTATCACATTGATTGATTTGCATATATTGAATCAGAGTCCTTGCATCCTTGGAATAAATACCACTTGTTCATGATGTGTGATCCTTTTAATCATCCTTTTTATGTATTGTTGGATTCTGTTTGTTAATATTTTGTTGAGGATTTTGGTGTCTATATTCATCAGTGATACTGCTCTGTATTTTCTTATTTGTGTGATATCTTTTCTGATTTTAATACCAAGGTGACGGTGGTTTCATGGTATGAGCTTGTAAGTGTTCCTTCCTCTGCAATTTTTTGGAAGAATTTGAGAAGGCTGAGTGTTACTCTTCTCTAAATGTTTGGTAGAATTCACCTGTGAAGCCATCTGGTCCTGGATTTTTGTTTGTGGGAAGATTTTAAATCACTGTTTCAATTTCAGTATTTGTGATTTGTTTATATTTTTGATTTCTTCCTGGTTCAGTCTTGGAAGGTTGTATCTTTTTAAGAATTTGTCAGTTTCTTCCAGGTTGTCCATTCTATTGGCGAATAGTAGATTATAGTAGTCTCTTATGATCCTTTGTGTTTCTGTAGTGTCTGTTTTCATTTCTAATTTTATTGATTTGAGTCCTCTTTTTTTCTCTTGATAAGGTAAAGGTTTATCAATTTTTTTTATCTTCTCAAAGAACCAGCTTTTAGTTTCATTGAGTTTTTTCTATTTCTTTTTTTCATTTCTATATCATTTATTTCTGCTCTAATTTTTATGATTTCTTTCCTTCTGTTAACTTTGGGTTTTGCTTTTTCTTCTTTCTCTAGTTACTTTAAATGTAAGGTTAGGTTGTTTTAGATTTTTATTGTTTCTTGAGGTTGGGTTGTATTGCTATAAATCCTCCTTAGAACTGCTTTTGCTGCATCCCATAGGTTTTGGGTCATTGTGTTTTCATTGTCATTTGTTTGTATGTGTTTTTTGATTTGTTCTTTGATTTCTTCAGTAATCTCTTGGTTATTTAGTAGTGTATTGTTTAGCCTCCATATGTTTGTGTTTTTTAATAGTTTTTTTTTTCCTGTAATTGATTTCTAATCTCATAGCATTGTGGTCAGAAAAGATACTTGATGTGATTTCAATTTTTAAAAATTTGCTGAGGCTTGATTTGTGATCCAAGATGTGATCTTTCCTTGAGAATGTTCCTTATGCACTTGAGAAGAAAGTATATTCTGCTTTTGGATGGGATGTCTTATAAATATAAATTAAGTCTATCTGTTCTATTGTATCATTTACAGCTTGTGTTTCCTTATTTTCTGTCTGGATGATCTGTCCATTGGTGTAAGTGGAATGTTAGAGTCCCCCCCTTATCCACTTATTTTTAGTCTACCTTCGTCCTTATATTTAAAGTGTGTTTCTTACAGACATCATATACTTGGATTTTGCCTTTTAGCCATTCTGGCAGTCTCTTTGATCTGGAGTGTTTAGTCTTTTCACATTTATTGTGTTTATTAATTTGATTGTCCACATTCTATTGTTTTCTATTTGTCTCATCTGTTCTATTGTTTCTCTTCTGGTTTCTTTTGGGTTAAATGTATACTTTTAACAATTTCATTTTAATTAATCTATTATCCTATTTTCATTTTTAAAATGATTGTTTAGATGTTATAATATTCTTAACTGTTTAGAATTCCAGAGTTACTGTTATATTGCTTCCTGTAAAATATAAGAACCTGGTAACCATATAGATCCATTTATCACCTTCCTTGCTATCATTCTTGCCATATTTGTCATATGTATTACATTTTTGTATGTTACCCCACACTACGATACTATAACTTTTGCTTTAACTTCAGTTCATTCAAAGTTTTGAGATTTTAGGCACTAGTCTACCTAATCATTTCTGGGACAAGAGTGAAAACCAAGGTCGGTTTATAGCTTCAGTAGACTTCTTGTTTCTGGAACTGTCCAGATACATTTATAAATTGCTGAGAAGCCTGTAGGAAGCCACTCTATTGGAACACCCAATTGCAAGCTTTCCGCTAATAAACTTGGTTTATTAGTCCTCTTTTTAAATTTAAATCACAGATAAAGCCTCTTTCCTCCCACACAAACCAGTTGCCTGTATTTCTTCATGAAAAATCAAATATTTATGGCATGCACTTTATTATAACACTTTGACATCAAACTTTCCATAAACTTAATATTTTTATTTTTTTTTTGCATTTCCTTCTGAACTATATCTTATGCCTTTTTTTGCTTTCAGGATCTGTTTTTCCTAAGACTAAATCATTTTCTTAAGTACGGGACTTTTCCTATCTGAATGTGTGTTTTGAGAATATTTTCCTCATTTCTTTTGCCTTTGTGTTTATGCTGTTGGTTGGTAACTCTTGAGGACTGTTTTCTTTATTCTTTGCCTTTAATTCCTTGCCGAGGTGTTTTCCCTACTCTTTGTGCCAAAGCCAGTGAACCATACAGAAGCATGCTAGCTATGCCACTGGGTAGCTGTGTGGCTTCAGGTCAGTCATTAATTCCTTTGAGCTCCAATTTACATGAAATGATGTAAGATTCCTTCTAGTTCTAATGTTCTGTATTCCTATGACTCGAACTGAACTTTTAGTGACATATAAACATTGCCCAGTGTGTGTGGGGTGGTGGGGGTTGGAACTGCTATAGCAGTATGATCACTTGTTCATACACACATGCACACACACACACACAAGCACATGCGAGTACATACAAGCACACGCACACACACACACACCCCTCCTCTCTTATTACCTTCTGACACTTACGGTTTTGATCATCCTCACTCTTAGAAGCTGCTTCTGTGTATATCCTCATTCTCACCCCATATCTACCTTGCTATTCCTGGCTCTTCAAATACCTCAATGCTTATATTCTTGATTTGGGCTTTGGCCCTTTTCACCTACCCTGATAATGCACACAGCTCTGCTCCTGGCTATATTCCACCTCTGCCTGCTGAGTTCACCCGAGTTTTCCTCCTCAGTCCCTTCACCACACCCTCTCCTTCCCAAGAAAAGGCCATGGGAAAAAAATTGAAGTCTGTGAAGTCAGTAGAGTACCAAAGAGAGCTGAGGCTGGCCCAGGGTGAAATGAAGACTTACAAGAAGTTTATTTCCAGTATTTTCCCATGTTTCTTTCAGATGCGTTCCCTTTCTCTTTTGCCCCACATCTGGTGCTCTTATACTATTCCTTGCTGCCTTAGTGGACACCAGAGGCACCTTCACTTAGATCTCAGGACTCCAAAGTCTACATCATGGCCACGCCCAACTCTTCCCACCAGCTTGACTTACTTATCCTGTGTTCACTCCTTTAAGAGTTCTCTTCTGTAATAGCCAGATCAAGAGGGATCTGTGTCAAAGGCTGACAGTGGTTTGAAGAGTTTCCTGTCCTGGATAACATGATAGAGCATGAGAAAAAAGCAAAGGAGAATTGGAAGGTCTTGGTTTGAAACCGAGCTCTCCTGCTTCTATCTATGTGAACTTTACGAAGTAACTTCACCCCTTCCTGTGTCTCTTTTTTCATGGTTTTAAAATATATATTTATTTTTATTTATTCGGCTGTGCCAGGTATTCATTGTAGCATGTGGGATCTCCAGTTTTCCTTGTGGCATGCAAGATCTTTAGTGGCGGCATGCAAACTCTTCGTTGTGGCATGTGGGATCTAGTTCCCTGACCAGGGATCGAACCTGGGGCCCCTGTACTGGGAGTGCAGAGCCTTTGCCTCTAGGCCACTAGGGAAGTCCCTTTCATGGGGTTTTATAGTATACTATAAAGAATTATTATAATCCTTTACACTATAAGGATTTATAGTATGTGCAAACACTTCTTGTAAGTATAATGTAAGCATGAAGTTTTTACTTGGGAATCTACAATGCTTCTCAGCCCCACCATATATTAATACCTTGTTAATTGGGAAAGAGTTCAGTTCATTTGGAAAAAGATAGATCGAGAACAGCCTCCACGCTGAAGTTATTTCTTATAATCTTTTTCCCTTGACTAATGAATAGAAAAAAGAATAAAATGTGAAGAGAGATGCTAGGTAAGATTTGATGAATGGAAGATAAGGCCTTTGGATAGAAGATCCCATATCTACCTATCCATCCACTTTCTGGAGAAAGGATCCATGAAGAATTGTATCATTTGTTGAATACCTGTAATGTGCCAGAATGAAGCAGGGCAAAGACTAATAGAGTTTTGCCAAGAAAATGCACTGATCATAGCAAACACCCTCTTCCAACAACACAAGAGAAGACTCTACACATGGACATCACCAGATGGTCAACACCGAAATCAGATTGATTATGTTCTTTGCAGCCAAAGATGGAGAAGCTCTATACAGTCAACAAAAACAAGACCGGGAGCTGACTGTGGCTCAGAGCATGAACTCCTTATTGCCAAATTCAGACTGAAATTGAAGAAAGTAGGGAAAACCACTAGACCATTCAGGTATGATCTAAATCAAATCCCTTATGATTATACAGTGGAAGTGAGAAATAGATTTAAGGGACTAGATCTAATAGATAGAGTGCCTGATGAACTATGGACAGAGGTTTGTGACACTGTACAGGAGACAGGAATCAAGACCATCCCCATGGAAAAGAAATGCAAAAACCCAAAATGGCTGTCTGGGGAGGACTTACAAATAGCTATGAAAAGAAGAGAAGAGAAAAGCAAAGGAGAAAAGGAAAGATATAAGCATCTGAATGCAGAGTTCCAAAGAATAGCAAGAAGAGATAAGAAAGCCTTCCTTAGAGATCAATGCAAAGAAATAGAGGAAAACAACAGAATGGGAAAGACTAGAGATCTCTTCAAGAAAATTAGAGATACCAAGGGAACATTTCATGCAAAGATGGGCTCAATAAGGACAGAAATGGTACGGACCTAACAGAAGCAGAAGATATTAAGAAGAGGTGGCAAGAATACACAGAAGAACTGTACAAAAAAGATCTTCACGACCCAGATAATCACGATGGTGTGATCACTCACCTAGAGCCAGACATCCTGGAATGTGAAGTCAAGTGGGCCTTAGAAAGCATCAGTATGAACAAAGCTAGTGGAGGTGATAGAATTCCAGTTGAGCTGTTTCAGATCCTGAAAGATGATGCTGTGAAAGTGCTGCATGCAATATGCCAGCAAATTTGGAAGACTCAGCAGTGGCCACAGGACTGGAAAAGGTCAATTTTCATTCCAATCCCAAAGAAAGGCAATGCCAAAGAATGCTCAAACTACTGCACGATTGCACTTATCTCACATGCTAGTAAAGTAATGCTCAAAATTCTTCAAGCCAGGCTTTAGTAATATGTGAACTGTGAACTTCCAGATGATCAAGCTGGTTTTAGAAAAGGCAGAGGAACCAGAGATCAAATTGCCAACATCTGCTGGATCATGGAAAAAGCAAGAGAGTTCCAGAAAAACATCTATTTCTGCTTTATTGACTATGCCAAAACCTTTGACTGTGTGGATCACAATAAACTGTGGAAAATTCTGAAAGACATGGGAATACCAGAGCACCTGACCTGCCTCTTGAGAAACCTGTATGCAGGTCAGGAAGCAACAGTTAGAACTGGACATGGAACAACAGACTGGTTCCAAATAAGAAAAGGAGTACGTCAAGGCTGTATATTGTCACCCTGCTTATTTAACTTCTATGCAGAGTACATTATGAGAAACGCTGGGCTGGAAGAAACACAAGCTGGAATCAAGATTGCCAGGAGAAATATCAATAACCTCAGGTATGCAGATTACACCACCCTTATGGCAGAAAGCAAAGAAGAACTAAAGAGCCTCTTGATGAAAGTGAAAGTGGAGAGTGAAGAAGTTGGCTTAAAGTTCAACATTCAGAAAACAAAGATCATGGCATCCGGTCCCATCACTTCATGGGAAATAGATGGGGAAACAGTGGAAACAGTGTCAGACTTTATTTTTTGGGGCTCCAAAATCACTGCAGATGGTGACTGCAGCCATGAAATTAAAAGACGCTTACTCCTTGGAAGAAAAGTTATGACCAACCTAGATAGCATATTGAAAAGCAGAGACATTACTTTGCCAACAAAGGTCTGTCTAGTCAAGGCTATGGTTTTTCCAGTGGTCATGTATGGATGTGAGAGTTGGACTGTGAAGAAGGCTTAGCACCGAAGAATTGATGCTTTTGAACTGTGGTGTTGGAGAAGACTCTTGAGAGTCCTTTGGACTGCAAGGAGATCCACCGGTCCATTCTGAAGGAGATCAGCCCTGGGATTTCTTTGGAAGGAATGATGATAAAGCTGAAACTCCAGTACTTTGGCCACCTCATGTGAAGATTTGACTCATTAGAAAAGACTCTGATGCTGGGAGGGATTGGGGGCAGGAGGAGAAGGGGACGACAGAGGATGAGATGGCTGGATGGCATCACTGACTCGATGGACATGAGTCTGAGTGAACTCCGGGAGTTAGTGATGGACAGGGAGGCCTGGCGTGCTGCCATTCATGGGGTCGCAAAGAGTCGGACATGACTGAGCGACTGAACTGAACTGTAATGTGCCAGGCATTTACATACATTTTCTCCACTTTTCAAAGAAACTGTTCATACTGTAGGAAAGAAAGTGGCTACTTTAAAGGAATGAGTAGTTTTTGCAAGGTCACATTGGTGGTTCAGTTGATTAAGAGTCTGCCTGCAGTGGGGGACACCTGGATTAGATCCCTGGGTGGGCAAGATCCCCTGAAGAAGGAAATGCCTGTTCATCCCTGTAGTCTTGCCTGGACAATCCTATGGACAGAGGAGCCTGATGTGCTATAGTCCATTGGGTCAGAGAAGAGTCAGACATGACTTAGTGACTAATGCTTTATTTCTATAGGGGTGGGTAGAGCTGGTTCCAAACTCAGCTCTGGCTAATCCCAAAGCCTGTGTTTCTTTCTCCAGACCACCCTCCTCTTACTTAATTTGAAGAGGCTTACTGATCCATCTCAGAAGCTGCATATCACCAGGGGCACCTGGAGCTCCTTCAAAAAAAAATGTTCAAAAAACAAAGGACAGGAATGTTTCAAAATAATTTGAGGTTGACTGGCCTGGGGCTGTTGGGCTGGACCTGTTAGAACTGTGCTGTGGCCTGAGCAGTCTCCCAAGAACAGGATTCCTCTGTGGAGCTCCCAGTAGGGGATGTGCTTTGGCAAGTTGGAGCCACCCAAAGGTTGGCACCTTGGCACCCAGAATTATAAAGGGAGGGAGACTAAAGGAGCCGCTGCATCATGACACCATATAATTATTTCACATTGGTGTAATTTCTGCTTGACTACTGGTTAAGCCACCTTAGTGTCTGAGATGGAAGAAGTCTTTGTAGGTGAGCGTAGAACTGAACTGGGTATCCTTTTTTTCTCCTTGTTTATTTTTTTTTTTCTTTTCCATTATGGTTTATTGTAGGATATATAACACAGTTCCCTCTGTGATACAATAGGGCCATGTTGTTTATCTGTTCTATATGTAATAGTCTATATGTAATACAGACTAAAATATCTGTTCTGTGTGTAAGACCTGCTAATCCCAGACATCCAGTCTAACCTCCTCCATCCCCTCTTGACCACTACAAGCTGTTCTCAATGTCTGTGACTCTGTTTCTGTTTCATAGATAAGTTCATTTGTGTCATATTTTGGATTCCACATGTAAGTGATATCATATGGGATTTGTTTTTCCTTTCTGACTTAATCTGCTTGGTATGATAATCTCTAGTTTCATCCATATTGTTGCAAATGGCATTATTTTATTCTTTTTTATGGCTGAGTAATATTCCATCATGTGTGTGTGTGTACATATATATCATATCTTTATCCATTCAACTGTTGATGGACATTTATATTGTTTCCTTTGAACTGGGTGTTCTTCATGGCAAATGTCTTAGCCAAGAGGCAGGACAAGGTGCAGGAGTCCCTAAAGTCGCATCTCTTCCTACACTTATATTGGATGAGTCAGTCCATACCCTTCATGGGAAAGGACTCCATGGTCCTCAAGGATAGTCAGGTGCCCATGGGTACCCAAGCAATATTTGACGATGACCATGGTGGTCACACTGGCAGTAGAGGGAGAGAATTAGGCATTTCCCAACAAGGGAGCTATATCTGAGCATCTAAAACCCTGATTACACCTAATCCAAAACCCAATTTCCCTTTCAATAGAAAACCTTTCTGTTGGTGGAGGTGAATTTGGAGAAAGCTCTCACTGGAGTTTTCCCTTTCTCCTGGGTTTTCCTCAGGCAGGGAACTGGGTTAGGGGCTATTAGAGAAAGGAAAGGAAAGAACTCCAAGCTGAATTGCCCAAAGCAGGTTTCAAATTCCTTGGAGAGTTTGCATTCATTTGCTGATTTGACTAACCAGTTCCAAGTGGATGCAAATGGCCTCTGCAGGCTTTTACTAGGAGGAAGAGGCTCAGGGAGGGGATAAGACTGCAAATTTCTAATCCTGGGGGAGGTTCCTCGGTTAGGACTCCCCAGGTTGTATTGCAAGGTAACTACCTCATTTTGTTCAAGGTTTTGACTAAGGGCCATATGTACCTTGAGAAGGGGACAGGACAATTCAGTTGACTAGAAACTAAAGGTCTAATATCCCTCAGGAATTGTCATTGGCTGATTTTCCCATGTGGAGTTCTATAAAATCAGAACTATAGAAATGTAATGCTGGCAGTTGTTGTCCAGTCGCTAAATTGTGTTTCACTTTTTGAGACCCCATGGGCTGTAGCCTGCCGGGCTCCCCTATCCATGGGATTTCCCAAGCAAGAATACTGGAATAGGTTGCCATTTTCTTCTCCAGGGGATCTTCCCAAACCAGGGATTGAACCCATGACTCCTGCATTGGCAGGCGGATTCTTAACCACTTGGCCACCGAAGTGCTGGCGGGGCAGTGTGTATATACACTGAGGTGGAGTGGAGTTTGGCAGGCAGGAAAGAGGGAAAAGAAATAACGTGGATGTGCCAGATTGTTACACATGTTCTTCATTGAACCATTTCAGTGGTTCATTGATGAAAATAGTCCTCCAGGAAACAAAGGCTCAAGCCTTCAGTGAATTGCTTGAGATAGTGGTTAGATGGGATTAGAACCCAGTACAGCAGCTGTTCCTCCTGCTTCCCCACACATCTCTGGAAAGAAGAGATTCTTCCTTGGTCATGTGCATGGACTCCAGAAAAGCAGGAGGCCAGCCATGGGCAAAGACGGTCAGGGTGTCTCATAGCTGGACCTTCCGGTTTTCCAAACGCCCAGACTTCTAGGGCTTCCCTGTGTCCGGGGCTCTTTTCAGGGGTGTCATTCTCATTTCCCAGTCCCCAGACTGAACCCAAATAACATTGTTTTGTGCACTGGGCTGAGCTGGGACTTCCTTAACAAGAAGGAGAAAACAAAACCAAAGAACCTCACAAAGCAATTTAAAATAGAACAAAACCTACACATTTCCTAAAGCTATCGAACCGGGACAAAACTGGATCAAAACATTTTCAGTAAAGCTGAATCAAGGCAATTGTTCCCCTTGAGTCCAGAGCAACAGATTAATTTCATTGACTGCTCAGGGGCTCTTTGTGGCTGAAAATGTGGTCCAGGGAGCATCCTGAGCTGGGGACCCTGGCTCAGACACCCCCAGGGTGTGGGTGGCTTACGCTGCCCCTCACCTAGCCAAGCTCTGACCCCTCACCTGTAGAGCAATGGGGTTGTACTTGGTGCATGGTGTCCAAACTCAAGCTAAATAAAACGAAACCAATAGAAACTTTTTCAGAAGGTTATCTATTTGGGTATTCCTAACATGTAGAACTGATAAAAAGCAGAGCTGATATTTGAAGACATGGAGGCAGAGAGAGGTTAAGCCAACTGTCTGAGGTCGGGGAGCAAGGAGGCAGGTGTTTTGACTGCTCTTGTTTAAACACTCTATGACTGTTGTATTGGGAACCAGTCTATGTAAGGGCATCCCCAGTGGTTCAGTGGTAAAGAATTCTCCTGCAGTGCAGGAGACCCTGGTTCGATTCTTGAGTTGCGAAGATCTGCTGGCAAAGGGGATGGCTTCCCATGCCAGTATTCTTGGGTTTCGCTTGTGGCTAAGCTGGTAAAGAGTCCACCTGAAATTCGGGAGATCTGGCTTTGATCCCTGGGTTGGGAAGATCCCCTGGAGAAGGGAATGACTACCCACTCCAGTATTCTGGCCTGAAGAATTCTCTGGACTGTGTAGTCCATGGGGTCACAAAGAGTCACATACCACTGAGTGACTTTCACTATGTAAGGGATACAGAATTAGAAACTTGGTACCAATGAATTCAGGTCTGTACCTGGGATCTCTGATGTGACTGGCAGAATGAAGGTTGGACACTGATGCTCAAGCTGACAGGATCCTCAGGTGGACAAAAATCAGCATCCTTACTGATCCTGCCCTGTCTCTAACACTGTTCTGCTCCTGACACAGCAGATCATTCCTTGATGACGTTGCAGGCTGTTCCTCCAGCCCAAAGGTCCACTGTCTGGATATATCTCTTTGCCTGTAATTGCAATAGGTTGAGTTCTGAGACCAAAGATTCAGCCAATAATGCTGTTTATCAGGATTGAGGGATTTCTTATATTAACTCATTTAAAAACCCTTTAATAAGCTTCCCAGGATGCTGCCTACTTCAGAGATTTGCAGAAGGAAAGGGAAGAGGGAATGCGAATTACTGAACAGTGCAAACTATTTTGCCAACATGACAGACAGAAGAAATCATTTTAAAACACATTTGGAAGATGGTTTCATTTCAGCAGACATGGAATATATCTCTGTCTTTTCTGTGTGAGTGACTAAAACTACCTGTTATGAATGGAAAGATAACTGTCTTTCAGAGTAGCTTTAGATAAAGTAAAAATGTTGATATGTTCAGTGCACGTGATTAATTTATTTTGTACCTAAAAGAGAAGTGTTTTCTCCCAGTCTGTAGCTTGTCTTTTCATTTAATGGTGACTTTTGAAGAATAAATTTTAATTTTCATAAAGTCCAATTTGTCAACAATTAAAAAAAATTATACTTAATTTTTAAAATGATAATTTATAATTATCTTAAGGGAAATGTTAATGGATTATAATTTATTTTTAAAATTATAATTTAAATGATAGTTATCTTAATGGAAATGTTAATCTTAAAAAATTCATTTATTTGGCTGTGCCAGGACTTACTTGCATTGTGCAGGATCTTCATTGCCATGTATGGGTGCTTTAATTGCCATAGGCAGGCAAGATCTTTAGCTGTGGCATGTGGGATCTAGGTCCGACCAGGGAACAAACTGGGCCCCCGGCATTTTTTTCTTTTATGGATTGTGTTTTTGGTGTCATATCTAAGAAATCTTTGTCTAACTCAAGTGAACTCTCACTCTACTCTCATTCAAAGCACTTATTCAGAAAAAGACGTGCCAGGCAGCACATGAGGGGCTGGTCATATGAAAGTGCATAAAACACCCTCTTGCCCTTTGAGAGCCCTAGTAAGGACAGGGTGGTGAGTAGTCCATGGCAGAGGGGCATCTAGTTGCACTCATAGAGCGCTTGCCATTGGGTCAGCAAGGAGCAGGTGCTTAGCGCTCCCAGGAAGCAGAGACCAACTCAAGTAATCTGACATGGCCAAAACTCTAGTTGAAGGGACAGGCATGGAGACTCTCAGAGGATTCTTGAAGAGTGTTGCTAAGAGGGTTTGGGGAAAGAGAGAGTGGTCATCTACTACCTTGATAAATATTTGGCAGAATTTATGCACGAACTTCCAGATGTTCAAGCTGGTTTTAGAAAAGGCAGAGAAACCAGAGATCAAATCGCCAACATCCGCTGGATCATGGAAAAAGCAAGAGAGTTCCAGAAAAACATCTATTTCTACTTTATTGACTATGCCAAAGCCTTTGATTGTGTGGGATCACATGAAACTGTGGAAAATTCTGAAAGAGATGGGAATACCAGACCACTTGACCTGCTTCTTGAGAAACCTGTATGCAGGCCAGGAAGCAACAGTTAGAACTGGAGATGGAACAACAAACTGATTCCAAGTTGGAAAAGGAGTACGTCAAGGCTGTATATTGTCACCCTGCTTATTTAACTTCTATGCAGAGTACATCATGAGAAACGCTGGGCTGGAAGAAGCACAAGCTGGAATCAAGATTGCTGGGAGAAATATCAATAACCTCAGATATGCAGATGACACCACCCTATGGCAGAAAGTGAAGAGGAACTAAAAAGCCTCTTGATGAAAGTGAAAGAGGAGGGTGGAAAAGTTGGCTTAAAGCTCAACATTCAGAAAATGAAGATCATGGCATCTGGTCCCATCACTTCATGGGAAATAGATGGGGAAACAGTGGAAACAGTGTCAGACTTTATTTTTGGGGCTCCAAAACAACTGCAGATGGAGACTTCAGCCATGAAATTAAAAGACGCCTACTCCTTGGAAGGAAAGTTATGGCCAACCTAGATAGCATATTGAAAAGCAGAAACATTATTTTGCCAACAAAGGTCCATCTAGTCAAGGCTATGGTTTTTCCAGTGGTCATGTATGCATGTGACAGTTGGACTGTGAAGAAAGCTGAGCACCAAAGAATTGATGCTTTTGAACTGTGGTGTTGGAGAAGACTCTCGAGAGTCCCTTGGACTGCAAGGAGATCCAACCAGTCCATTCTGAAGGAGATCAGCCCTGGGATTTCTTTGGAAGGAATGCTGCTAAAGCTGAAATTCCAGTACTTTGGCCACCTCATGCGAAGAGTTGACTCATTGGAAAAGACTCTGATGCTGGAAGGGATTGGGGGCAGGAGGACAAGGGGACGACAGAGGATGAGATGGTTGGATGGCATCACTGACTCGATGGATGTGGGTTTGGGTGAACTCCGGGAGTTGGTGATGGACAAGGAGGCCTGGCGTGTTGTGATTCATGGGACTGCAAAGAGTTGGACACGACTGAGCGACTGAACTGAATGCAATGGTTTATACTAGCAGAGATCTACCTCATCAGTCCAGCAGGAATGAGGTCCTTAAAAAAGATGAATGTAAGAGGCAACCCTGAGGACGATGCCTGGGACTGTCCGCTGTTAGCACCATAGAAGATCTGTCATCTGTCCTGTTGTCTTTTGGAACAAGAACGGCTTCCTCAGCTTTCCGTCTGCTCATACTACTCAGGATTGGTCTTTCTAAGTTGTCACCATTAGAGATAGCTGGGTGAAGAATGTACATGAACTCTAACTCTCTACCCTTTTTTGTGGTTGTTTTATAATTGGAGGAAAATTGCTTTACAGTGTTATATTGGTAACTCTCTTATTATTTTTGGAAAAAAAAAAAGATCTTTCTAGAGGCTAAAAGAGAGGCAGTGATGCCAGGAATTCTCTCCCTTCCTGCCATGATGCTGACCATGAATCATCTTGTGAACGTCTGTGTGAAGGTCCAGGATGTGAGTAGTTATTCCTTTACTCAGCAGATGTTTGATCACCGTGTTTACTTTTGCGGCTGCTCTAAAAGGAGAGCAAGCAAACTTTGTTGAAGAGCAGGCCTGGCCCTGGGGATGATTCTAGAGAAGGAATTGGCAACAGGATACACCAGAGAGAGAGAGGGCAAGCTCAGCGTGGCTTGAAGGTCAGAATCTCAGGGCTTCACGGGAGATCGCTGGCCTTGTGCTACTCAAAGTGTGGTTCAAGGATCAGCCTCATCAGAATTACTGGGCATCTTCTGTTAAAAAGGCTGTATCTCCAGCCTCACCCACAGAGTAGGGGAGCAGAGTAGATCTTCTGCCTCTGCTTCCAAAGATGGTGACATTACTGACAAAATCTGCTTGTTATCCAGATCCCCAGGTGATTTGAAGCACTTTTAGGTTTGAGAAGCGCTGATCTGGTCCAGTGGTTCTGGAGTCTCTTGTAAAAAACCCCGGGCCACGTGCTCACCTGGGCTCTGCTTAACAATTCCAGAGACAGCCAGCCAAGGGCAGTCAGTACATGAGAATGATTCTTTTTAGACTAGGCTAGTTAGGCAGATAGCGGATAGAAGGGGATGAATTGCTGTGCTCTAATTTGCAAGTGGAGGTCAGTAGTTAGAGTCACCCTTTGAAACAGCTAATCTTTATAGCACACAGATGTCCTAAAAGGTTTGGAGGAAGCAGGAAGAGGACTTTGGTCCATTTCGCCTCCTTCCACAGTATATACAGTATTGGGAAAAAAGCTAGCATTATTGTGAGAATGATTCATGACAATTAGTTGTCATCAATTAATGTGTGTATTTACTTTAATTGGCCACATGCTCTTTTTCATACTACGATGAATAGATTGATGCTAGCAGTAGCTCCCAGACTTGAGTGTGCATCAGATCACACAGACAGCTTTGTAAACAAGATTTCTAAGCCCTATTCCTCAAGTTTTTGATTCAGTTGATGGCACAGGAACCATCATTTCCATTTCTAGCAGTTCTCAGGGGATATGATACTGGTTATAGTAGTAGCTTCAGATGCATTGTTACCACCTTAGGAAATACATGCTGCTGCAAAGTCGCTTCAGTTGTGTCTGACTCTGTGTGACCCCATAGACCCTTATTATTGTATTTTTAAAATGTTTATTTATTTGGCTGCACTGGGTCTTAGATGTGGTGTGCATGCATGTTAAGTAGCTTTAGTTGTGTCTGACTCTCTGCGACCCTATGGACTGTACCCCACCAGGCTCCTCTGTCCATGGGGTTTCTCCAGGCAACAATATTGGAGTGGGTTGCTATGCCCTCCTCCAGGGGATCGTCCCAACCCAGGGATGGAACCCATGTCCCTTAAGTCTCCTGCATTGGTAAGTGGGTTCTTTCCCACTAGTGCCACCTGAGAAGACCTCCAGGTCATGGGTCATAGAATAACATAGGACAAGTTAAAATATAAAAATAACCTCACAACATTCTCTGAGTGTTGTTTTCAAACATTGATTCTAAATTTCTGCTTCTGCAACCTACATCCAAGTTGCTTATAAGCAATGTAAATTGCTTTCATTGCTTTGTTTTCTTTTAGTTTCTACCCACCGCTGATGGCAGGTAGATAGTTCTGATCCACTGCAGGATGTCTGATGTTGGGGTCATAAACAGCTACTGGTGGGCAGGCGGCTCCACTGGTCAGCGTGGTGGAGACCTTCTGAGTGTGGGGGTGGCTCTGAGTTGTGTGATGGTTGGGCTTCCAGGTCTTTATTGCCCTGGGTATAGTCACAGGTTCTACCCTACATTCCTGACCTCATCACCTACACTTGCACACCCGTGATTTCAATTGAGGGAGCACTTCTACTGTGGGAGGACCCAGGGATCTTTAACTCCTGGAGTCAAGTCAGTCTGCAGCAAACTGACAAAGCTTTGGCACAGCACAGCACCCAGGCATCTCTGATTGGGATTCTTTCTGGAAGATTTCTCCACCTGTGGCAGGCGCTCAGATTTGAACTATGTGCTCTGACCTTTCCGGTGCCGCTTGTTCAAAGATTGCCTGCAGACTTCTCTGTGATGGAGGCTTCCTGCCAGTGAGAAACCAGGACCACACTTTCCACCATAACTGAGTGTAGACAGGATGCACCTCACTGGACCACCTGGCCTGCCTGACTCCATATTATTAAAAACAAAGACTCAGATTTTTTTTTTTATATAAAAAATTTATTGAGATGATGCAATTATAGGCTTTTCTTTAAAAATTATTTGCAACTCACTGGCCCTGAGAAAAGGCATTTTTTTTTTTGTTTTTCTTTTTTTTGTTACATTCATTTGATTCAGTCCCTTATAAACCCCACACCTCATAAAACAACAAGAGATTAGAAATTAAAAAAAAATTCTAGATTCAGTCTGGTTTGCAGGTGGTTGCAGTCACAGAGAGAAATGGTGAAGTGTCCACTTGGCATGTGCGAAAGATTCAGGGAGTTGTTTAGTGTTGATGCAGATGAGGCCAAAAGAGTATAAGGTTAGTCTTCTGTGGTTTGCAGGGACCACTGTTACCACCCCCGCCCCCGGCTCACCCCCCACGGCTCCTTGGATCAATCCCTTCATTACTGCTCAGAAGAGGAACAGGCTGAGTGGGTGAAAACTAGCACCGAATGCTTGGGCCAAGAAACTGCCCTTTGTTCTTTGTGTGTTTCCCCAAATTTTTATCTTCAGCTTCCTGGGTGGGAATGGGTCAGATGGGGGGATAACCAGGGCTGGATCCCAGTCCTAATTCTGACCCTGGCATGCCGTCTGCTCCTGGGACAAGTCACATGGCCTGATACTCAGATTTCCCTTCTTCAAAAGGAGAGCTAACTTTTCAAACATATGTTGGACCCTAGGCAGTGAATGGTGGAGGTGGTGGTTACTTAGGCATTTAGGTACATCCTGTCATGGCCTTTAAGTTTGAGCTAAATCTACATTCTCATCTGGACAAAGTTCAGTGTAGGAAGATGGGGCAGAGGGTTCTAAACATACTGTTGAAAGGAGAGTAATCCATTAGTTGTTACTCCTCATTGCTTGTGGGGCCACGCCCACCCGCCAAAGGATTCGGAGCATCCGTGATGCTACCTCAGGCAAGACAAAGTCACCTGGGGACAGAAAGATCTTAGAGATAACTTTACTCCCCTGGAGCCAGTCCAGCCACTTGCCACTGCTTTCTTCTGATGGAAAGGAGACACCCTGGCTACCTCAAGGTGTAGGGAAAAGAAGATGCTAGAGAATTTCAAGATCCAAGCGAGAATGTCCGCCTTGGACACTGCTGGTGGGTAAGGTTGCTCCTGCAGCACTGTTTTGCACCTTCCTTTCCAGTTTCTCATGTTGCAAGCCAAGCGCTCCCATGATGGCAGCAGGGAAAGGCCAACTATTCTGACCATGAACGTACCCTTAATTTGGTCCCAGGTGAGATTCTCGTCACCTCTAGTGCTTAGTGTTGAAGTGAGACATTTCATGCTGGAAATATTCTGCAGGAAGGAGGTGAGCTCAGAGGGCAAGGATGGTGCCTGACTCTTGGGATTCAGTGTCGAGCAGATGCTCCACCCAAGTTGGCTAAACTGAACCTGCAATCTTTCGGGTCTGCTGTGTCCCTACTGTCAGCATCACTCAAAGATTCCCTCAAAGAACTGATGAGAAGAACCTCTGCCATTAAGGGAATGAACAGAAAACCAGTAACGGTAATATCCAGATGGACAATAAAGACTGGATTGGAGTTGACACCTTCTATTTCTCCAAGTGGCTGACGGTGCCAGCCTATGTCTTACAGACTCTTAGAGGATATTGCTTTAAATACAGAAACCCTAGGGGCAAAGGGGAATTTCCCCTCCACAATTCAACTGTTAAGATTCTTTGGACCACAAGAGCCCGAGTCCTTATACCTGGGTGAACAGAGTGAGATGCTCTGATCTCAGGGAAGAGCAGCGACACACCCAGGTCTCTGATGTCACATCACGCAAAAAGACTCAGTGATGATCCACCCTCTCTCTCCAGCCCTTCAACTCAGTGACTTCCCCAGGTATTTGGCTTAATCTCCCCATTTGAGAGCCAACATCAGTCACCTTCCAGGCTGGAAGGTTATCCCTGTGTGCTGCTGACACTCTTGAAAGACATCTGTAGCACGCTGGGTTTCATCCCCATTTGAGCAGACTGAGCCCAAACCCTTCCTTCATCAGGGGACCCTCGAGCCCACACTGGAGGTCCCTGACCTCACTTTAGGCCCAGCATTCTAGAAGGTGGACTAGAGGGGAGTGTGCGATGGTGGGAGGAGGCCGGCCACCTCCATGCATCTCTCTGTGGTCGCATAAGAGGCAGGTACATTTCCAGTGTCCTTGAACAATAGTCAATCTGTTTGTCCCCTCCCACTCCCTGCAGGCTGGTGCCCTTGTTGGTAGGGCTGGGGGGTGCGGGAGGGGAAGGGAGAATTCCTCCTGCCTGGGTGCCCACAACCCCAGCCTGCCTGACGCCATCAGAAGTGGCTTGAGGACATGCCTGGAGGTCTGCTGGCTTCATCTGCAAGTGCGCTGACAGTGCAGACACGTACCCGGGGGGCCATGAGATGCTCGCCCAACAGAGTAGAAGAAGCGGAGAGAAACCAGGAGGGGGTGCTTTGTAAGGCAGGTCTAATCTTTCCCAGTACAAAAAGACCGTACTCCTAATATTGGATTCCGAGCCTGTATTGGAACAGTTGATTTAAGTGGCTAGAAAAGGAAAAAAAAAAAAAAAAATCTAACAAGAGCTTTCTAAAAATATCTGTTATCATCAAAAGTACTAAGAGGTGGCACCTTCCTTGTAAGATGTGACTGATCTTACTTTGAGGTGAAAAAGAGCCACACACGAGTCCATTTTGAAACACAGCAAGGGAAGAAGGAAAAAGGGAAAAAGTGAGGAATCTGAGGAATTTCCCATCTGCCCAGGCTTGGCAAACACCGCTGACAACTGAGACGACACACTCCTGGATCCTCCCTCTCAAATGCCCTGTGTCCCGTGGGGACCAGGAAACTTAAAAAAAAAAAAATGCTAGGAATTGGGGGGAAAAAATTAAGTGAGGATATGAAACTGACTGCGAGATGGCCTTTGGGGTAGAGCAGAGAAGACCCTCTGTAACCTGCTCTGGGATAATCCACACCACCACCAAAGACTTGTCATCTAGTTTCTGGACCGTAAGACTTGTGCTGTCTTTTTTTTTTTTTTGCTCTGCAGCACTTGCAAACTAATCCCATGATGCTGGGGCTTCCAGATAATCTGGACAGCCTTATGCTCCAGGGAACCACCAAGCCTCATGGTCCTCACAGCTGGTTGGGGTGGCCTGCTGGATTCACATGTATCTTTCCAGAGGACAGCAGCATCTCTGGGGCCTCTCCGGCAGGGAGCCAGATGTTGGGATGTGGGTTTGATTTCTGTGGTGCCAGCTGCAAAGCACCCAGACCACATACTCCAATGTACAGGTGCCGAAAATTCCCAAGACTCTCCAAGAGGCTGAACTCTGCTGAAAGGGCATCTGAAGTTCAACAGCCAGTGAGGAGGGAGGACAGAGCTGGGGCCAGGAAGTAAAGGGAGCCAGAGAGAGAAGAGAGCTCTCCTTTTCACTTTCTTTTGTAAGAGCATCTTTTTTTTTTTTCTCTTTTTTCCAGCCAAGACCCAACAGCAATGGGAGCAAACCTGATCCACATGGCAGGGTCAAGAGGAACCTGAACCCTTTTGCAAATATTCTCTCTCCTGACCAGCTGGGCTTCTGCACTTTGTGAGATTTGCAAAAAATAGATATATATATATATAATAGATACGTATTTCCATAGGAAAACAGCCTCGGATGTCTTCCCCTATATGAATGATGAAAAGTCAAACTGCATGGTCTTTTTAAAAAAAAGAACAAAAACACCATGAAACTAACAATAGGTGGAGGGGGAGGGGGAGGAATCACAGACAAGAGATTCCGATCAAGAAGGAACCGTGAACGCGAGTCCCAGGCTGGTGCCCTCGGCCAGAATTCCAGCGCCGCCTTTGCTGAGTGGTTTGTCTAAGGTGCTCCGCGGGGTCCCTCGCGCTGGGCGAGAGGAGTGTTACTGCCACATCCATGTCTCTTCTTTTCTGCTTCATCTTGCCCCATCCATCCTGGGGAGGGGAGGTGCCCTTGGCTGCTGGCCCACTAAGCTGGGAACCACTTCCTTCAACACTCGTCTTCTTGGTATATTTGTTCATCCAGCTCCTGGGACTCAAGGTGCTCCAGACGGTCTGTTCGGCCACTCATGATTTCATCTGGGGTCTTCATAAACCTTTGGAAGAGGAAACGGCATGAAGAGGTTACAGTTCCCTAAAGCTGTCTTCACCTTGAACTCTTTAAAAAGAGGAGCCCGTCACTTTTACGTAGCTGGAAGGCTACTGAACCTAGTCGTTAATGCTAACCTAGCATTTTCTTAGAAAAAGATACCCCAGGCTCTCACTGCTTGAAAGCTGGCAAAATAACTATAAAAAAGGCTGGGAGGATGGTGAAGAAGATGGAGCAGGCAGTGCATTCCTGCACGACCATCTAAGAGGACCCTGGGAGATATATACCCATCTCCATCCCAGACTATAAGCTCAAGTGATGGTATTCAAAACTTGAATCTAACTTGAAGGATACAATTAAACGCTGGATGGAATGGGTAACAGGGCCAGACAATGGAGCTTTTCGAAATTAGAAAGGCCAAGAGAAAGACATTTCTTGGCGTTATCACTGATGCACCCTAAATGCTAGCCATTCACTCCCTTTATTCTGTCTTCCTTGGCAGCTGGGTGGCTGCAGCAAGCCTCATCTTCTTGGTCACTGGGTTCATACGGAATTAACATCAGTGGCACATTCTGACCATGACCATGGTTCAGGAAGGGAGCCTGGGTGCAAAAGTTCCATCCTTACGGTAGGAAGGCCCTTTCCACAGCCTACACACCATTCCCTTCCCCTATAGTCTGCCTGGTACCATATGACCTGTCTTAGAACAGGCATTTTCTGTCCTCACTCCACATTCAAAAGCCTGTGATGACTTGTCAAGGATTCACTCTTTGGCCTGCTCCTTGGGCCTGTTTGTCATCTCAACCCAGGAAACTCCTGTGTTCCACTGTTTACGAGTGTGAAGTCTATTCCAGTCTGGCCAGTCTTTTTTTTCTGATGCAAGTCACAGCTCATGCTGACCTCCAAACCTTTAGCTTTGCCTTTGTTTGGAACCCTCTTGACTCCTTCCCCTGTCTGAGACTGACTCATTCTCTGAGCTCAGTCTCACCATCAAAGAGCCAAAAATCTCCAAGCGTCCCTACAATTGAACACTTTACTCAATTACATACCCGGTTCCATACTGAGAAGCCTTCGTTTTGGGGTGAGTCTGGTTTTCGACATTCATTTCCTCAAAAATGACTAATCCCTTGTCACAAATAGTGCTCTTCTTTCCTTCTGTCTTATTGAAATCACTACTGGAAGCCTGTGAGCCTTCCACCTCTGACTACTTTTCTGCCCATTATTGCTCATCTTTTCAAGCAGGGTGATCTGTAGCATCTACAGCCTATCTTCCGCTTTTATCCTGTAGCTAAAACTTCTCCCTCGACGTCTGAAGTCACTAATCATCCCCTCCAGGCTGAGTCCTCAGATGTGCTGTGTCTGACCTTATCTTTGGATGGCTCTTCCATATTAAGTTTCTGATACTTCCCACCAGGCTTGTCCAGAAACATTATTGAAAGCCTCCTGAGGTTATATAAAACTGCTATAAAATGTAACCCTCTACCTTCTAGGAACTTATGACCTACTTGAGGGGAGGAGTTCACATGTACAGCTATTAAAAATGTAAATCATGGTGTGGCATAGGGCCAAGGGAACTCAAGAGATGATGGAAGAAGATATTTGGCTGTGTTTGAGCCACTGAAGGTGGCCTCATAAAGAGAAGTAGACTTGAGGTAGACTTGGTGGTTTGTATATTTAAAATGTTAAAGTGATTTACATTTCTAACATAGGGAACCATATTAGTGTTGGAGGGCAGCTGGCAATGTGTATTAAGAATCTAGGTGGCAGGGGAATGGACCAGAGGGAGAGATTGTTGAATCTAGGTGTCAATTGTGAAGAACAGACATCAGCCTCCACTGCCCAGGAAGCAATAATAATGTGTCTGCCTTGCTTTCATCTTCCAGGTCTCATGGGAGTACTTGCCATTGGTAGATTCTAACCTGAAACCTGGTGGTAAGAAATGTCAGGAAATGAGGTTCCCAGTCTTCTAGCCCCTGCAACACAGACTGGAGTAGGAATGGAGCCAGTGGACAGTCCAGCACAGGGGTGACTGGGATGTAGGAAGGCTCAAAGATAACTCTGGTGTAAAGGTTGGTTGCTTAAACAATGGTGATGCCACTGCTGATGTCACAGGAATTCTGAGGGTAGGGGGATGTCCAGTATGGGAAGAAGGCTGGTCTTGAACATTTCATGTCTGAGATACTAACGTGATATTTAAGTGGATCTTTCTTACAAGAAGCTCTTGAACATTAATCACTTACTGACCAGAGACTTTACTCATACATCTTTTGTTACCCGAATGTTATTGATTGGACTGTTTCAGTATTTCAATTCCATAATAAATTCGATTCTGTAAAAATCCCCTGGTCAATCATGTGTTAAGATTTAGAATTCCAGGGAGAGTTTATAGCTGCATGTAGAGACTTGAGAGCCCCATCGTGGAGGTGATAACTAAGCTGTGTCATGGGATCCATTCATCCCGGAAACTAGTATAGCGTGCGAGGAACAGAAGCCAAGGACTGAGTTTAGGGTGGAGGATGAAGAGAAGGCATCAGCAGAGCCAGAGAAAGGAGGGGTCTTTTTTGCATTTTATTCTATTTCCAGCTCTTGAAAAGCCTTCTCTGTTTCTTTCGAAGATCACAATTGTTTTTACTGCCCCTAGGTTACCATGCCTTCCCAGCATTCACCAGGCTCTCTGCTCTTTTGGATAATTATCCCAGTGAGCTCGTGCACTCATACAGAGTCATTCAGTCTCTTTCTACCCCAATCTACATCTCAAGCCCCATCTGTAACTCTCTTCTGTCCCACCTGTCAAAACCCAGAACCTAAGGTCTGGGGCCCACCTTCTCCTCAGTTTCATGTGGTCTCAACACATCAATTACCACCAGTGTCAGAGGGCTATGTCTACCTCTCCTGATTGGCCCCTTAGATACCTTCTTCTTCCTCTTCTAACTCTATGTGATTCCCTGGGAATCACAATCTATGGCGGTAGCTTAAGTGGTTAGAACTTGTAAGCTGGGAGGGATTCTGCAAAGAGGAATGTCTAGTCCAGCAGCTTTCCGATATTTACAATGCATTGTCATAAATATATTTTACACTATGACTCATCACACATGTGCTCACACACACACCTGACTACCCCAGAAAGATAATTTTCATCATGAATCCACACTCTTAATTCATATGGCACAGTCTGATATTTTCAACTCTATCCTTTCCTATTCAGTTCTGTTCTATTTCATTTAAAAAAAAAAAACAACTGATTCATTAAATCTGTTTTATGACTCACTAACAGGTCATGACAAACACTGGTCCAGTTTGGAAACCTAGAGGTCTAGGTTTGTTTAGTCCCTTTCTTTGCCATTAGCTCCTCTGATTGCTCCCTTTAACTATACTGGATATAAATGTCAGATAATACTGTTTGATCACTGCATTATTTTAAAGGTGAGTCAGACTGTGTTGATTTACTTTTGGCTTTCTTCTAGGACAGACATAAGCAAACAAAAATTTTTTCTTCTTAAATTCTAACCAACCAGCAACCTTGTCTCCAGTGAGCAGCAACTGATAGCTTTGAGGATCAGACAGGCAGGTAGAGACCTCAAGAGTCTCCCTCCTCTGTCTTATTTCAAGAAAACAATATCCTCCCAGAAGAAGGAAAGGAGAAAAAGGAAGTGCTACCTGAACAAAAGCCTTTGTCCCGGCTCCTTCCTGATAATGTTTAGTTTGTAGTAGTGGCGCAGGGCTCTGGACATTTTCTCATAGGTCATGTTTGTTCTGTTCTGTTTGTTCAAAGGAGGAAGAGAGAGAGAGAAAAAAAAAGCACAAAGACACAATGAAATGAACCTCAGCAATAGGCGCTGGAGGAGTTATTCACATCCAGCTCCACAGGGTGCTCCCGTGGCTCTGCCAGGCCCACCCCGGGCTTTGTCCCACGTGTCCCTGGCTGAGGTCTCTCCTAAGGTGAGTCCAGCCAACAAAGCACATCCCGCCTCGGCCTCCCCGACTTCCTCTCCCAGGACTGCGCTCTGTTGTGCCCGAGGAATTTCCTGCGGGTCCCCCTATCTGGGGTCATCCTTCACCTTCTGACCCACAGAGAATTTCTCTTCCTTTTGCCCTTTTTAAAAAAGAAAAAACAACACACAAAAAAGTGACCTTTCTCAAACTTGTGCTTCTCGTTTGTCATTTTAAGGAAGAGATTTTTTTGTTTAAATTCCTGTTGTGGAAGCAAGAATACAGTGGTTCCGAGCCCTGGGGCAAGGGCACCCTGTGGGAGCTGTGGAGCGATTTTTCTCAGTGACTCACGGGATGGAGGGTGTCCGTGGGGCCTGGCCATATTTGGTCATGGCCTCTGGCAGGTTCTCCTTAGCGGGGCCAGAGCACGGGCTGCCTGCCGTCCGGGAAACTGCAGCTGGGGCAGAGCTCGGCAGGGCCTCCCCTGGGCCCTCCCCTTTGGCTGATCTGGAGTGGGGCCTTCATGGTGTCTTGTTAGCTCTGTCCCATGTCTATCTGCCTGTGGCCAGGCCTGGATCTTGGTGACTTTTTAAAGTAGGAATACTGATTTATCTCAATTTTTTTTTTAAACAGGGGAACTCTTTGTTTATTTTACTGTGATAAGAACACCAACCATGAGATCTATCCTCTTAAAGTTTTAAGTGGGTAATACAGCACTTAATACAGTGTAAACTATGGGTACACTGTTGTACATCAGACTCTAGAACTTACTCATCTTGATTAACGGAAGCTTTCTGTCCACTGGTTGGTAACTCCCCATTTCCCCCCTTCTTCCCAACCCCTGGCAACACCAGTCCACTCCCGGACTCAGTGAAATTTGTCTATTTTAGATCTAACTTCATTTAAGTGAAATCAGACAGTATTTGTCTTCCTGTGACTGGCTTATTTCACTCAGCATCCTGTCCTCAAGGTTCATCCATGTTGCCACATGCAGCCGAATCTTTTTTAAAAGCGTAATAACACTCCATTGTGTGTATATAGCTCGATTTCATTATCCATTCATCTATCCGTGATGTTGAGGTTGTTGTACCCACCTTTTACATCTATGTACAAGTACTATGTAAAGTACATCTACTTTAATGATTTTTTTTTAAACTATAAAAGACTAAATCTTTTAAATTCTATTCCCTCTTCCCAAGCTGGAAAAGCTGTGGGGCAGTCAGAATTCTTGCAGGGTTTGCTTTTCAGGAAGATGTTTTACAGTCAGAGGATAAGCATTTTCCGTGTAGAACTGGGCTTTTGTGACCATGGGAGTGTCTAACGGAGTGGAACAGAAGCGGCACCTCCCAAAGGCCCCTTGTGAGTTACAAAGTGCTGCAGTGCATCTCTGGTCCCCAGTTCTTAATGCTGGCGTGGGCAGCAGCAGACCCAGGCCGTGGTGAGGGAATAATGGTTACTCATCACGAGGCCGATCAGACCGGGAGATGCCGAGTTAACTGTAGCCTGGCACGAGGACCACATGGAAAGGGGCATCTTTAATTACTTCCTTCCCTTTGCAACTGTCTTAATTGTTTGTCCAGTGAGGAATAAACTGAATAATTACAGGCCGACTTAGGAAGCAGAGGACAGACAATTACCCTCCAACCCAGGGACAAAAACTGGATTTGGGCCCTAGTTTATGGGACAAATGTCTGATGCTCTTTTTACCTTATGGTTTCCCCACAGTCGAGCCAGTCCATTGGGATCCACTATCCGGAATATTTTGGATTCTTTGTCCTCCCATCGGATGAAGTTTTCGTACCGGCTGTCAGAAAGCAACTGATAGACGTAATCCCAAAGCAGTCTACAGTCTACAGGGGAAAAGGGCAAGAAAACACCGTTGACAAGGCTGCTTGTAAGTATGAAGAGCAAGAATCAAGAAAATAATCGAGGAACCGCTTTTGCCTTCTTCGGATTGAGTCCAAGCTCCTTGTTTTGGGAATTCCTTGGCAGTCCAGTGGTTAGGACTCTGCATTTTCCCTGCGGAAGGCCAGGGTTCAATCCCGCAAACCAAAACAAAAACAACAAAACTTTTACAGTGAGGAGACCAAGGCACAGAGAGACCTGGGAGATGGTGACCTTTGACCTGTGGAGGCCTTCGAGACCATCCTGGCCCAGCCCCTCCCTCCCCACAACCTCAGATAAGGACGCAGCAACCCGGAAAGAGGAAAGGACTGGTCTATGGTCATGACCCATGATTTGAACTGGAGTAGAGACCACAGGAGGGAAAGAACAAGCTCTAACAGGAAATGAATCGGTTCTGAAAAGGGGCTGAAGACAGGCTGGCAGGTAAAAGGGCAGAGAGTGCCCTCGTATTCCAGAGAGGGTGGTGTGGTGTCAGTGGTGGGGTGGAAGGTCCTTTGGTGGGGGGAGACAGTGAACAGATGGAGATGTGACGACTGAAGTTGGCTGTGGGAAAGGAAGACTCATGTGGTTTAAGAAAACAGTCACCTTACAGCTACTTTGGAAGTTTTAAAAATCGTTTTATTATAATGGAATCAGGGTAGAAAGGAACCCAGGAGGGAAAAAAAAAAGAAAATCCGTTTCTCCATGTGCAGAACAGATGTTGGATCACTTGGTCATGCAACACATCTTCCTTAGCACAGGCCGGGTGCTGGGCTAGGCCTTGCCTTTTGGCTACGGGTTGGCAAATTCCACAAGAAGAGGCAGACTGCACTCCTTGACCTTGTTCTAGTGCTTACTGGATTAGTGCCAGACGGGATGTGGCCTGCTCCCCTGGCACAGCCTTGACAGGTGTATGGGGACAGATGTGGACTTTGCGGCTCCAGCTGATGCAGGACCAGCCTCGGGATGAGAGTCAGAGACTCACGTTCCCAGGTGTGCACTGTTGTTTTCGGGAGCACTGGCCAGCATGGCTGGTCGTAAATGCGTAATTATTGGACACAGTACGTATATTCTTCACTTTACCAGTGTTATTTCTAACCCTCACTTGGCGCGCCACCTCCTTCCTAATCCTCTTGTGCCCCAGGTCACAAGAGGATCTGAACTGTGGGCCTTCGGTATGGCCAGGAGCCACTTCCTGATGCCAGGTGAGGCCTGGCACACCTGGGCAAGGGGGATGTCTAATCTTGACTTGGGCTATCTCAGAGCCAACACATTCACCTCCCAGAGCACAAAACACACCCTCCTTGGGCACACGTTTACAGGAGGAATCGAGTCAGGTCGCACTGAGCAAGTGTTTTAAATCTCCCTGAGGTTCCTCCTTTATGAAAGGGGAGTGCGTCTTTCCGGGACTACTGTATGAGCGATGATGCGAGTGAAGAAGACAGTAAGGAGTGTCACGATGACGGTGCGTGCTGGGCTCTGCTTGCAGGCATGGGGCCACGCATGCCTCCAGCCACTTGCTTCTGACCCTCAGGACGCCCGGTGCAGCAGGCGCTCTTGCTATTCCTACTTCATGGCTGAGGAAGCTGGGGTTTAGAGGGTTTGGTCATCAGCTCAAAGGCACAGCTTATGACACAGGTCACAGTCTGTGCCACACATCCTGCTGAGAACTCTGTTCTCAGAGAAGTTGGTTCACAGGTGTCTATGAGTCAAGCCTTAGGACTTTTCCAAGCAAGATGAGTGTGTCCTTTGTGAAACCCAGCTTTCCCTCTGAACAGCAGAAGGAGCTGGCACCCAGCACAGCATTTTCCAGGAGGGCAAAGTGTGAAAGTGTTAGTCGCTCAGTTGTGTCTGACTCTGTGACCCCCATGGACTGTAGCCCACCAGGCTCCTCTGTCCACGGGATTCTCCAGGCAAGAATACTGGAGGGGTTGTCATTCCCTTCTCCAGGGGATCTTCCCCACCCATGGATTGAACTGGGCTTCCTGAATTGCAGGCAGATTCTTTACCATCTGAGCCACCAGGGGAGTATCTTTTAGGCAGCAACTGTGAAACTTAAATTGGACATCCATTAAAATGACCAGATTTTTTTTTTTTTAATCTATTTTTTCGTCAATTACTTATGCTTTAAATGTCATATCTAAGAAATAGTTGCTTAATCCATGGTCACAAATACTGCTGCCTATGTTCTCTTCTAAGAGTTTTACATTTTCAGTTATTTATTTTTTTTGGGGGGGTGCACTGAGAGGCATGCGGAACTTCCCTGCCCAGGGATCCAACATGAGGTGCCTGAGTGGAAGCATGGAGTCTTAACCACTGGACTGCCAGGAAGTCTGACCATACATCTTTAGTTTCCCTTACTGTATCCTTTTTTTCCCTGATTGATCTGTGTCTAAAATGTAATGTGGAGACTTCTCTGGCAGTCCAGTGGTTAAGACCCAGCCCCCTTCTACTGCAGGGAGTGCTGTTTCGTTCCCTGATCAGGGAAGCTAAGATCCCATATGGCTTGCAGCCAAAAACTCAAAACATAATACAGGAGCAATACTGTGTAACAAATTCAATAAAGATTTTTAAAATGGTGCACGTTAAAAAAAAAAATTAAGTTGACATGTGGTTTCTTGTGTTTCACCAAAGGACCCGTGGTCTTCTTCTTAGAGAATTTCTGGCGTTTGAACCCTACGCTTATGAAAGCTGGCCAGCGATCTGTTACCAACCCTGCCTGACGCTGTGCTCATGGTTGCCAGAGGGGGAGCAGAGAGACAGCAAGAGGACCAGTCCCAGCAAGAGGAAGTACCTTGGGAGGTGAGTGCCTCATGATCCCAGATTGAGAATAATCGAGCTCATTATGAAGGCACTTGTAAGAGGGCGACTCCAGGCAAAGTGGTGAAGCAGGCAGTGTCATTCTCCCTGCCACCTCCTCGTCTTATATCATTTTATTATCGGTGAAAAAATAGAGAACTGAAGTGAAAGAGTGAAGTCGCTCAGTCATGTCCGACTCTGCGACCCTATGGACTGTAGCCTACCAGGCTCCTCCATCCATGGGATTCTCCAGGCAAGAGTACTGGAGTGGGTTGCCATTTCCTTCTCCAATAGAGAACTGAATTGCGGTTTAATTGTCCAGTTTGTGTCTTACCGTCAAACAGCAGACGGGTTTTAATTTCCGACAATCTCTTCCAAGTGGAAGCCATCTGACAGAACCAAACGGTATCATAAAAAATGCCCTTCCACTAGGAGGAACGAAGTTGGTTTGTGAAGAGCTTCTTGTCCATGTTCCTTGACAGGGTTACAATCTTTTTTACCACCAGAGGCTTGATGACACCTTTTGGATGCTTGTGGATGGGGTATAAGATTCTCTAGAGTGAATCATTTTAATAGAGTTTAATAATTAAAAAAAAGCTGATTTGGTTATCTTTAGCAGTTTGATAGAAAGAACTTTTTTTGCCCACGATATATGGGCAGTCCTCTCAACCTCGAGAACTTCCTGGAGTTAAAATGGAAGATGAGTGCTGTCTTGACACCATCTGCTCAAGGATTTTTCACTTTCATTGTTTCTGTTGCTTCTCTTTTACTGCCTTGTACATTCTATTTCTCATAAAATGGTGACGTGAGAACCAGACCATTTCTCAAAGTAAGGGCTTAACCAGTTCTGGGTACCTACCACGCTGGGTTCTTCAGAGGCATCAAACTGAGAACTTCACACCGTAGATCATTTACTGAAAAAGGTCTAGAATGTGATCTGTGTTTGGTTGGTACCTGGAAGGCAGGGTTTTCCAGAGAATGGACTTTACCTCGAGTTGTAAGACCATTTGTAGCCTGCAAACTTTTCCCTTTCATAAATGTGAAAAGAGCCCCAAACAAGCTGCCAATTGATCATTTTAAATGACATTTAATCCAGCAAAGTCAACTTTAGCCGAGTAATAAAAATATGTTGACATTCAAGACACTGAATTACTCGGTCACTAACAGAGGTAGCAACAGGAATTTTGTGGCACAAAGCAGTTGTTCAAGCTCACAGTATAAGTGGCTTTTATAACACTATTGATTCTTTTGTTGCTTTAGTTAAAAATTATGCCAGATGATAAAAATAACTGATAGTTTTTTTTCCTTTAAAAAAAAAAAACAATTGAAATTCAAAGCCCAGTGAGTTATTTTTAAGACTTTAGTTAAATAAAAAGGCAGATTCTTTTTAGTTCCCTGGGTCCTCAGAAGGCTGTTGCCATGGCCTACCAGCTGTTTTTCAGTTTTGTTAAAATCCATCCATAGTCTGCACAGATACAATGTTCTTTGGTCATTAATAAAAATGCTTAACACTACTATATAATAAAAAGCATCAGGCTTTGAAAACAAAGGTTCATCACATTACAAAACACTTGACTAGGCATGTGAAAAATAATCTTATATCACAAAGTGTTCATTACTTTTATGTGCATGTGTCAAACTAAAATTCCCACGTGCCTTGAGAAGGAAGGCCCTTTAAACAAATGGGCACGATTTTGATTCTCTCTTCCACGGGAGGAAGCTTATAAAAGGGTTTAGTGGAGTGAAGTGTTATTTTCCAATTGCAGAAAGAGAGTTCTCTTTCCTGCTGGGTGAGGTACCCTGGGTATCCACAGTTAAAAGGCATTGTCAAAAAGAAAAGAAAAAAAAGAAAAACCCTTTCTGTGGTTAGGGAGAAATATTTTCCCTCCCACGCCTGTCTCTTACCAGAGACTCGTTGTACAAGCTTATTGAGCAGACACTGTAAAAAGATGGGCAGGTCACACATAACCAACATGGTTTCCAAAAAAAAAAAAAACCATGCTAGACAAAACTGATGTTCAAAAAATCTGAGTGGGCCAGTCATTGACCAGGGAATGTTTAATGATGGTGGTTAATTTAAATTTCAGGAAAGAGTCTAAGAAAGCAATTTTAGGTTGTCTTAACTGCCCAAATGGAATTTTAAATGAAGGTCTGTAAACTGGAGTTCTGTGGGTATAATCACCAACAAGGAGGGGCCTAGTGCCCCAGTCTCACTGCTTTCAAATTATTATGAAAAGCTAACCAATTTATTTCAGATTAAGCAACATGTAGGTAATATGCAAAACAAAAAAGTTGCTTCTCTGCTTTACGGCAGTGGTTCTAAACTAGGGGCAATCTTGCCTGCTGTGGGGGGTGGGGCGGTGGGGGAGGCATATGACAATGTCTGGGGACAATTTTGGTCATTATATCTGGGGCGGAGGATGCTGTGACAGAGGCCTGGGATGCTGCTAAAGAGCTTATACAATATATAGCAAGTCCCCTATATACGAATGAGTTCCATTCCAAGAGTGCATTTGTTTAAGTCCAACTTGTTCACAAGTCCAACAGTGTCTAGGTACCCAATGAACACAATCGGCTGTATAGTACTGTACTGTAATAGGTTTATAATGCTTTTCACACAAATAGTACATAAAAAATATGAACATTTTTAATATTACAGTATAGTACCTTGAAGGCTTCCCTGGTGGTGCAACGGTAAAGAATCTGCCTGCCAATACAGGAGACATGGGTTTCGATCCCTGGGTCAGGAAGATCCCCTGGAAAGGGAAATGGCAACCCACTCTAGTATTCTTGCTGAGAAATTCCAGGGACAGAAGAGCCTGGTGGGCTATAGAGTCCATGGGGTCACAGGAGAGTCAGACATGACTGAGTGACTGAGTTCTCACACACAATATCTTGAAAAGTACAGCAGTACCAGCTACATCACCGCTGCTTTTATGCTTGCTTCTGGACAGCCCGGGCTTGCATAAAGATATAGAGTCCTTACTATATTGTACTCTCTACAGTGCTGTACAGCAAAGTATACAAGAGCACAACCACTTTAGAGAATACACGCCAGACATGGGATCCCACGTTTGCATCTTTGAGAGCTTGCAACTTGGAAGGTTTGTATGTAGGGGACTTACTGTAATGCACAAAAGAATGCCATCCCTCCGCCAACAAAGGATTATTTAGCTGAAATACCGAGACTGCCCAGCTTGAGAAACCCTGCTTACAGAAGCATGGGTTTTACACCATTGCAGGGGGGTGGCTGTCTGCAGCTATTTTTTTTTTTTCTGCCTTGATTCTAGATGGGCCATTACCTAGAAGCAGAAAGCTGATAAATCCAGTGCAGCCAACCCTGTGCTGATACGCAGAGGTGTGTTTACAGCAGGCAACTGCTTGTGCTCTGCTGTGGCATAGGGAAACAGAAGCCATATGTGCACAGCAGCCAGCCGGGAGGGGGAGAAGCCGAGGCAGAGAACACAAATCTGTGCTTCCTGGCTTCACTGAAGCAGAGGGACCGCAGCTGCAAACGCCGCTAAACCTTCTCACCGTTGGTGGCAGGAGGTGGGGAGCAACGCTGGGAAAGGCAGGAATCGGCAATCATGCCTTATAGCTGAGATCAAACCCCCGGACAGATCCCAGTAAGACCCGGCCCCCTCCTCCAAATGTGGTGGCAGCCAGGGAATTTGCATCCAGGCACCACTGGGACTAGGGATGCTGTTCCAGAAACGCACGCCCTTAAAAAAAACTGGAACCTATAGTCTCCTCAAGCCCCTTCTCTTATTTCCTACCCGTTACTGTGCTGGTACTGTGTTATCTTTTTAAAAAGGCCATCCTGAAACTTCCTTCTCTTTTAGGGCTGATTTCTTAGAGGTCCCAATGAAAAGAAAGTGCAGTGACTCAGATAGAGTGTGTGAAGCCAGGACACTTGGGAGACTCCTGTTGGGGTGGAGTCTGCCAGAGTCTCCAAGGGTCTCCTCAAAATACAGTGGGCAAAGCCTCGGGGGAGGTGAGCAGGAGGGAAGAAGTCAGTCTCCAAGGAACCTAGGGTTCTTTGAAGGTCTGCACATCAGAGGCCACTTGGAACAAACGTTCAGACACAAGGCTTTGTTTGGGTCAAGGCCCCCACACCCACTCTGGCGGGCAGTGGTGCTGGCCATATCCATTGCCATCCCCTTGTTCAACCCTTGAGCAGAGCAGGGACACTAACTCGTAGAAATTAACCTGTTTGTGCTAATATTTGCATAGTGTTTCTTTAGTGCTCAAAAGTGCCCAGAAATGGGTATTAATATCTGCATTTTTATGGATAAGGCAACTGGGCTTCAGCAATCTTAAGTACCTCAGCCTGGGAGTCAAAGGCTACATTCTAATCGTGTTGATTCCAGAGGCTATATGCTCTTCCCCAGGAGCAGCATATATGAAGCAGCCGTGGATGAAGGCCCCGGGCCGGGCGCCAGAGAGGGCTCTGGGTCAGCAGAGGGTCACCTGCCTGAGACGGTGTGGGAGGACATGGCTCTCCCAGCCGGTAATAAATCCCCGAGGCCCCTTGGCTTACGGAGATATCCCACGACCCTGTCCTTTTTTCCAAATACAGTGTCTACAACTGTGTGTGTGCATACTGCCACACCTTACCACAAGGGCTGCCCTCAGCACTTTGATACAATCCATTAAGACTGGCCTTTTAGGAGGTCTTTCTCTCTTCAGGGCTGCTCCTGAAGCAATACAAGTCCATGTGAGTTGTGAGGATGAGCCCCCAGGTGCTGTCCCTGGAGTCTTGGGCTTATCTGATGTCTGATCACATGATTAGAGGCTCCAGAGCTGTGAACGTCTGTGCTCACAGAGCTCATCCAGCCAATAAAGCCAGATCAAAAGAGGACGGTGCTCTGTGACAGGCAAACAATATGGGAGATTCGATGTCTCCTTGATGAGAAACCTTTTGTTTCTGTTAAAAATACAACCTTGAGAGAGAATACATATATTCTCAGATCCTTTGAGGATCTCAGATTGCCAGGCCAGCATTATCAGAGGGTTGGAAGTGAAGTGCACAGGGCCTGGGGGTGGCGTGGGGGAGAATTCTGTTTTATCTGCAGTAGAATCAACTCACCAGTGAGATCCTCATAAACCATGAAGAAGCTCACGTTTGCAGAAAAAAGCGAGAGATGTCATCACTGACTCAATGAACATGTGTCTGAGCAAACTCAGGGAGATAGTGAAGAACAGGGAAGTCTGGTGTGCTACAGTCCATGGGGTTGCAAAGAGTCAGACACAACTGAACAACAGCAGCAAAACTTGTGAGGTAAGCATAAGACAAGATGTTCTCTATTTGCATGGCCCATGGGCTTTGAACAACCAACTCTGTACAGGCTTCTACAGCCCCCAATTTTGTGGAACAGATGAATGACTTTGAATGGATTATCACCACATTGCCAATGAATCTCGCTTCCTTAGCTGACTTTTTGGATTAAGGCCAAGGAAGGGATAAGCAGACAGGAAGTCTGGTAACTCAGGTTTTAGTGGAATTGTAGAAGTTTAAGAAAGCCAAAATGACTTCAATTTTTTTCTTTTAAAACTGAGGTGTCTATGGTTAAAACCAAAGCGGGGCGCTTAGCTTGTCTGATGGCATAAAGTAAGAAGCACACTGCCTTCTGCCAGCGAAGACACAACATTTGGCATTTAGAGAAGCTTCACCCTATCACCGAGCAAAATGCCTGGCACAGAGAGAGACGGGAGAATTTTGGAATGAGTGAATGATCTGAACCACACAGTTCAAGTAGGCAGCCTGACCCTTTCTGTTCTTCAGCTATATTTTATGTTAATGATGTTATTGTAAGTACTCTGGGCGGCTCAGCAATCAGCCCGCCATCAGGACTTATCTCCCTCCTTACATTGCTTGCCATTGTTCCCTCCACATGTCTCGGGCATGCCTCATTCTTTGAGGTGTAATTCCTGGAGAGCAACGACGGCATTTTCTACCCCCTGAATCCTCCGTTATACCTATGATTTCAAAGCAGACAGTGCAGCAGAACAGGGAGTGGCGGACTCTTTCTGTAAAAGGCCCATCAGTAAATATAATATTTCAGGCTTTGCGGGCCGTTCTGTGTCAGCTGTACCTCCTCAACCCCGCCAAAGCAGCCACAGACAATACTAAGTGAATGGCTGTGGCCGTGTGCCAATGAAACTTGACTTACAAAAACAGGCGGTGGCTGACTTGGCCCATAGGCCAGCGTTTCCAGTCCCTGGGCCTAAGGAAACAAACGCGCTGGAAAGAACCCTGGATGAAGCTCGAGGCTGAATGCTTGACGTGCCCGCAGCTCAGTTTCTCCATCTGTAAAAGATGCTTCTAGCTTTGAAGTCAATGAGTTGTAAGAATGGTTTCCAATATTACACTGAAAACACAACATTACCCTTGTTACCCTTCCTCAATTCATGGCGCTCACGGCCAGTACCAGTCTTTGGCTCTGAAACACATCAGTGAGACGCAGGCCAGTAAAACTTTGGTGGGCTAAGAAAATGCTAGAAAGGTGGACAGATGCTCTCACCTCCCCCAAGTAATCCTTTCCTGAAGATAATAGAAAATAGCACAGAAAGAAGCAACTTGCTCAGCATCGCACACACCACTGGCTCTTCAGTTTAAAAAAAAAAAAAAAACAACCCAGGAGGGAGAGATACATGTGTACTTATAGCTGATTCACATTACTGTATGGCAGAAACCAAAGCAGCACTGTAAAGCAATTATCCCCTAATTAAAAATAAATTAAACAGAATCCAGGAATCTTCTCATTCTATCCCACAAATGCCAGCCATTCCAACTTGTTAAACTCAGTAACATCCTTCTTATTCTTTGAAAAATAAACACCTTTCAAAATAAGCTACATGTTCTATTTCAATTGATGTAATTTGTGGTTTGTATTTAAACTGTCAACTACCTCCTAGATGAATATTTACTGAATATTTTAGTTTTTCCACCAGGTAAATACCTAAGCAAACCATCACAACTTGCATGTAATCTCTTAAGTGTATGATGCGTCCCTATTTTGGAGAGATTAAAACATGAGAAAACTGAACTGAAAAATTCAGTTTTTAACAAACCTGGATTCTGGAGTTTACATTTCTATGTGAAACCTAGAACAAATATACTGGGGCTTATCTTGCTTTGGAGTTTTCTCCATCTGGAATGACCTCTTTTCCCTCTAATCTCTACTTGTTCATATTCTAAGCATTCATCTAAGCCCAGCCAAAAGCCAGCTCCCCCGTGAAGGCCTCCTGACACCCCTGCTCTGACCTCTTACAGCATTTAATGGGAGTCCCTGGAAGGTACCATGAGCTGCAGTTGTAGTCAATTGTCTTCAGCTCTTTCGCAACAAAGATCGTGTCTTACAATCTCCTTGAACACCCAACCCCTATGAATGCAGAGCAGCGCCATAAACACAGAAGGTGTCCAAAGGCATATCCCCAGGACTGTCTGAGTGGACAAGACCTTACCTTTTCATCCACAGTCACAAGTACTGTTCTTACCCATATTCTCCAGCTACAGTCTCTGTCAGTGTGACACAGCAGCAGGTTTGGTGCCCTCTCAGCTCAGATGGCCAGTGCAAGTCCGATGCATGAAGCAGGGCACTCAAAGCTGGTGCTCTGGGACAACCCAGAGGGATGGGGTGGGGGGGGGGTCAGGATGGAGGGGACATATGTATACCTGTGGCCAATTCATGTTGATGTACGGCAAAAACCATCACAATATTGTAATTATCTTCTCAAAATAAATAAATATAAAAAAAAAGCATAAGGAGCTAAGTTTTCTCACCTAAAAGCTGCTTTATAGAGATCTGAAGGGCTTTTATGACTGTTCAGTAATGAAAGGACTTTACATTGTACATAAGAATCACCCAATGAATTCAACTGCCAATAAAAGAATAAATTCCACAAGGATGTGAGCTGTCCAAGAAGATACCAAAATGGGGTGGAGAGACAGGGAGCTCCCAAATGAAACAAAGGAGCCTGGAATTATGATGGGTTCTATTCAGAGGGTCACAGGATTAAGACTAAATATTAGACCATAGATTTCCCTCTTGTTTCACCCTTCAGAAACACTGCCTTTTGATTATATTAGCTAATCCTGCATTTGGTCATATTACTGAACACGGACATATGGAGATTATGAAATCTGGGAATATACCAACAGAGTAGAACGATTTTTAAGACAGCCATATTAAAAAATTTCTAGACCTACTAAACAAGGGAAAAACAGCTCTAAGTCGAAACAATTTAACTTGACACATGGGTCTTATCTTGGATTCCTAAGAAGTCTGTGGCGAAGACAGCATTACAGAGGAGGTGACAAGACAAATGTGATTAGGAAGTTGGGGGGATGGTGCTAGCAAGGGCTGTCCTGCAGCCACATCGTCCAGCCACTACGTGGCCTCCACTTCTCTGCGCTCAGTTTCCTCCATCGTTTCCCCCGTAAATGATCCCTTCCATACAAAATGAATTCAGCAATGACTAGCTCCTTTTGCAGAGCAGTCCTGAAACAAGTAGCAAGTACCCTCAGAATGTTCAGAACTGCAGTACAGACCATGCAAGAAAAAAAGACAAACACGGCAGATACAGACAAGAAGGGGATGCCTGGAAAGCTCAAAGCAGGTCATTTATATTATTCACAGGAATACACTGACCCCATCCTCTTCCTCCAACTATATGGGAAACGCACATGCTTTGCAGAATAAGCAAAGCTACATTAACCCCTGTTCTTTCTTTTCACAGTTTTTTTTTTTTTTTCTTTCTCCATCATTAAAAAAACTTTATGTAAAGGTAGACAGAACACTAATGTAAATCTCTGTGCATCCAATACCCAGCCATATAGCCCTTGGGTCATAACTAACCTTATTTTACCCACAGAAGGAAATGGCAACCCACTCCAGTATTCCTGCCTGGGAAATCCCATAGACAGAGGAGCCTGGTGGGCTACGGTCCATGGGATTGCAGAGTTGGACATGACTTAGCAAATGAACCACCACAACTATGCATTCCTCTCTTCCAGCCCTGTGGGATGCTTTTGAATCACATTCCAAGCATAGACCATTTCACTTTTCATAGCTTTTTTTTTTCCTTTTTGAAACATGTAAGTCATAGCTCTTTGTTTTCTTGATTCAACATTCTTGATGTAACTTATTTATAGGGGTAAAATTGAGGTGATACCAGAGGTGCCCTTGGGGCCAGAGAAAAATTTAGAAACAAATGACTCCAATAAAAAAGAGACAGCGAGTCAAGACAGAGGTAAAGTAGCCTTAGGACCTGTGTTATCATGATGTTGTGAGCCCTGCTTCCTCCTGTGGTTCAGCTGGATCTCAGTCCTACAGCATCAGGTCAAGGAGGCAGGAGAATGCCTCACGTTTCCCTGAACAGTCTGACCTCTCTCCTGCCTCCATGTCTCTCTTGCACTGTTCTTTAGTTGCTAAGCTGTGTCTGACTCTTTGCGACCCCCTGGACTGTAGCCCGCCAGGCTCCTCTATCCATGGGATTTCCCATGCAAAAATACTGGAGTGGGTTGCCATTTTCTCCTCCAGGGGAATCTTCCTGACCTAGGGATCAAACCCATGTCTCCTGTGTCTCCAGCACTGTCAGGCAGATTCTTTACCACTGAGCCACCAGGTTAGCCGGTCCTCCCGTTACTGGACCCATAACCACTTTCAACTTGGAGCTATCTTCCTTCCTCAATTCCTCCAGTCAAAATGCTCCTTATTGGGACTTTTCTGGTGGTCCAGTGGCTAAGATTCCACACTCCCAATGCAAGGGGCCTGGGTTCCATCCTTGGTGGGGGAACCAGATCCCACATGCCACAACTACGAGTTTGCATTCCACAACTAAGATCCAGCGCAGTCAAATAAGTAAAATATTAAAAACCTTTCTCTCTGCATTGCATCCACACCACACAATAGGTACTCAATAAATACTTGTGCTTTGACTGAATGGGGCAGAGGGCTTATCTCCTTCTGTCTTATACCTTAGTGGTTTTCACACCTGTCTCTTAGAGTAAATTTTAAATCCCCGAGGAAGTAATTGTGTTTAATCAGCTCTGTGTCCTCTATGTCCTAATGAGTTTATCTGCACACAGTAGGTGCTCAAAAAGTGTCTCGTGACCAGAGAGAAGCTCTAGGAAAAGCCCTAACTTTGCCAAGAGGTGAGAGGATTATAAAAGCTTCTGGAGAATGACTTCATGTAAATTATGGGCACATGAGCCGAAATACCACATGGTGATTTTTTTCACTGGTTTCTCATCTTAGGGAAACAAATTTGGGCTTGTCATCATCAAAGGAAAAGAATTCGGGCGTGGCTTCCTCTGTCCAAATGACCGAACAACACCCTAATCCTACTTTTCTCTCCTGCCTCTTCCCAAGGTGAAGGCTACATGGAGTTACTGCCCAGAGGATGGAAATTCAGGCCCGAATCTGAGACAGAGGTCCTCTGTGCTGTGCCTGCTCATTAATTAGCCACTGGAAACTCCGGGACAGAGCCATTAACATGCTCATAAACCTTTGATTTTAAATGTTTTTGCTTAGCCACAGTCGTAACGTGACTCCCCTTGTAAGCTGGTCGGAGGACATTTGTTTCTTCACATTTCTGAGGCTCATTAACTCCGGCAGCCCAGCGCCTCATTAACTAGCCCATTTAGGGAATTTCGTCTCCTGCTGGCAAAGCCTCCCTCCCCCTGGCCTCCCAGAGCCTCTGGAGGGCACCTAATTGGGACGGCGTGGGGGCTCCTGGGAGGGCGGGGGGCTCACCCACCTGCTATCCTCCCGATGGGCACGGCGTGCTCCTCGGGCGGTGAGACGGAGACCATGATGTGGTTCATGTAGGCCAGGTCCTCCCGATGCGAGAGGTTGATGGGCTTCCCTTCCCGGTGCAGCCCGTCCTCGGAGAGCCGCGGCTGCTTGAAATCCACGGAGTGTCGGGGGTTCAGGATCAGAGGGTGCATGATTGGGCTGGGCATCAGCTGGATGACCCGTGTGCCCTCCTGCCGGGGGCTGGAGGGCCTCGGGTGGGGCTCGGATGACGGTGGGCAGTGGTTGTTCTCCATGGGAGACACTGACAGCGGGTAGGGCTCCTGGTGGTTGTTCTCCTGGTGGAGCCTCGGTCCCTGGGCCCTCTCGGCTGGGGAGAGGCGGCGGATCATGTTGTCCAGGGGGGACCGGAGGGGCCGCTGCTCGGGGTCGGGAGAAGGCCGGTGGTTTGTTGTGATGGGCGACCTGGAACGGTGCAACAGTTCAATGGTGGGAGGGTTCTGGTGTACGTTCTCGGCCGACGGCCTTGAGGTCCTCTGGACACCGTTATCTGTGGGGAAGAGGGAAGGACAGTCAGAGACCCTGATGGATGCTCAGGGGAGGGAACCCCACAGCAGTCCTAAAGGTGACAAGCATGGAGCACGCGCGGGTGTAGGAAGACCCTTTCCCCCCAGATGTGGGGTCTTCTTCCCCGCTTAAAAAAACATTAAATTGCACATACTTGAAATTCTTTTCCTGCCCCTGGAGAAGCTAAGAATGTCTACAAGTATTCCATTTATCACCCATTCGTCGCTTATAAACACAAGGAAGCCACACACTCATTCTTTATTCATTTATCTTTTTGTTACTTGACTCTTTAGTGTGGTTTTTCAGGGCCCTTGAGGGTCTCGAGAGAGAGTCTTTCACCGACTTACATTTTCATAACCCAATTTTCATATTCTCTGCTTCCAGGAGTTGTTGCTATTAATGATAAAGATGATGAAAATAATAAAGCAATTACTGTATATTCTATGGATTGGATTATATTGTTTAAAATTTACAACACACCCTGGTGACTCAGATGGTAAAGAATCTGCCTGCAATGCAAGAGACCCCAGGTTTGACCCCTGGATCAGGAAGATCCCCTACAGAAGGGAATGGCAACCCACTCCAGTATTCTTTCCTGGAGAATTCCATGGTTAGAAGAGCCTGGGGGACTACAGTTCATGGAGTCACCACGCATCGGACACAATTGAAGCCACTAATACTTTCACACAAGTAGAGGATGCTACCGTTACTCCTGTTTATAACAGGAGAGAAAAATGGGGGCATAAAGAAGTTGAGCAGGGACTTCCCTGGTAGTCCAGTGGTTAAGAATCTGCCTTGCGCATTGAAACATGTAAAATATCATGTATGAAACGAGATGCCAGTCCAGGTTCGATGCACGATACTGGATGCTTGGGGCTAGTGCACTGGGACGACCCAGAGGGATGGTATGGGGAGGGAGGAGGGAGGAGGGTTCAGGATGGGGAACACATGTATACCTGTGGTGGATTCATTTTGATATTTGGCAAAACTAATACAATATTGTAAAGTTTAAAAATTAAATAAAATTAAAAAAAAAAAAAAGAATCTGCCTTGCAATGAAGGGGAGAAGGATTTGATCCCTGTCAGGGAACTGTGATTCCGCGTATCACCAGGCAACTAAGCCCGCACGGTCTACAGCCCATGGACCACAAGTTGAGAGCCCGAGCACGCACGGCAAAAGATCCCACATGATGCAATGAAGATCTTGTGTGCCCCAACTAAGACTGACACAGTCAAATAAACAAATATTCTTAAATAAAAAGTTAAGCAATTTGCCCAAGATCACCCAGCCAGACAGACTCCAGTCAGATTCTATAGCCTTATATGTCCATTACAGCGTCTACCTCTCTGCTATGTAGAAACTGGGGGCAGCGGGGGGCAGCGGGGGGTGGGAGGGGGTCATATTAAACCCTGCTCTGAGCAGGCACAGTGGGCCTGATTTACAGAATGACAGTCTTGCACTTTAAAGAACATCTAGGAGCATGTTGTTTCTGAATGCACAGTCCCTACAAATGGTCAGACAGGTAGAGTACAGGAGGAAGAGTGGACCCCTGATGATAGATGACTCCACCCTATCCCACCGGAACTCTCCAGCTGGAGACGTTTGAACAAAGACAACATCAGGAGTGTACACAGCTCAGTGGCAGAAGTAGCTCCATGGGCTGGGATGAGGGAGGGACCAGAAAACACGTGGCTTTAGGAGGCCCTGTTCTTAACAGGGTCAGAAGTGCAGACATCTGCCTACAGACACGGAGCTTTCTCCAGAGTCCCCCACTCATCTCAGTGAGGTTTCTCTGGCCACATCTATTCCCAGAGCTGTTTCACCAAAAGCATGCATATACCTGCAGGTCCTTGTTCTGGTCAAAGACTTGTCCATGGTTCTAAGTAAAGCAAGACAAAGTCATCTCCTTTCACCATGACGTCAGTATCTATATGAAGAACATATAAAGGGGATCTGGGAATCTGATAGGGTTAGCACACAAGAGTCAAAGGTGATGGTTTCTTAACACAGGGATAACAGGAAAATGGGGACTCCACTAGATCTCACCAATCATATGAGATGGTGAACAAAAGGAATATTGTTCATGATCGTCTGCCTGAAGGCAAAGGGCTTACTTTGTAATCACTATATAACATGCTGCTATGAAAGTGCTTAATCACTGGACTGGCTTCCCAGGTGGTTCAGTGGTGGTTCAGCCTGCAACGCAGGAGATGCCAGAAATACAGGTTTGATCCCTGGGTCAGGAAGATCCCTTGGAGGAAGAAATGGCAACCCACTCCAATATTTTTCCCTGGAGAATCCCATGGGCAGAGAAGCCTGGCAGGCTACAGTCCATAAAGTCACAAAGAGTTGGACATGGTTAAGGGTCCACACAATCATTGGAATAGCTACCAATAGAAGACTGATTTAACAAATGAGAGTCTCTCTCTAAATGATGAAGGATACACAGCTATAAAATGGAATGAGGAGTACCTTGATGTTGTGCTAAGGACCAGTCTCCAGGCTCTATGGTTAGATAAGTAAAGTACGGTGAAGTACTACGGTATGCTATCATTTTTCTCCTCATAAAGAGGATTCCAGTTTCAATAATGGCAGAGTGACTTGTAGCAGACTAACTTTCCTGTGTGTCTGGATAAAATGTATTTATAAAAGTTATTGAGAGACTTCCTTGGTGGTTCAGTGGTTAAGACTCAGTGCTTCCAATGCAGGGGGTATGGATTCAATCCCTGGTCAGGGAACTAAGATCCCACATGCTTTGAGGTGTGGCCAAAAAAAAAAGTTATTGAGGGGATTTTAGTCTTGCAAGAAAGGAACTGTCCAGAGTGAGATCCAAATTTATACAGCTTTCACCCAGACAGTAAAGAATCTACCTGCAATGTGGGAGAACTGGGTTTGATGCCTGGGTTGGGAAGATCCCCTGGAGAAGGGAATAGCTACCCACTCAGCAGTATTCTGGCCTGGAGAATTCCATGGACAGAGGAGCCTGGTGGGCTACAGTCTTATGGGTTGAAAAGAATCGGACGTGACTCAGTGACTCACTTTTTCACCCAGAGTGACCTCCCCAGTCCATGTAGTCTGGGGCAGCTAGAAAAAGAACAGAAAGTTGCTTGAGATGCCAGGGAGTAGAGTATGAATCTACCAGAAGGGGGAAAAAAAAAAAAAACAACCTGAGTGAGAAAATTTCCATAAAGAAGGGAGCCTCAGAAGGAGTAGCCACTAACGGGCACATAAAATTCTCCCAAATCCTTAACATGTGCTCCCGAACAGCAATGTGCAGGGGAAACTCCAAGGAGCTCAATGAAAGGGAACGGCTGTATGGTTTAAAGACATGAGCAGAAATTTCAGCTGCTGGTCACAGTACTAGAGGTAGAGTTCAGAGTTGGAGATCTATCAAGGAAGACTCTGAAAACACCTCAGGCTATTTATTACCCCAGAATGGTCATACCTTTGGAGTAAGGACTAGTGCTCTAGGAAAAAGGGATCTGCCTGAGGACTTAAGGTAAAACTGAAGTAGATGTTCCCTAGCCAATTATAAAATCTAGCCTCCACAAAACCAAAGTGATCAGCCAGTTATTTAACTGCCTGCTAGCAGAAAAATCAACACTCTTCAGGGGAATATAACATAATCCAGAGTCTCTATAACTAATATTAAGTATCCACTAAAGATTTCCTAGACATGTAAAGAAACATAAAAATATGACCCATATTCAAGAGGGAAGGCAGGCAATAGAAATAGACTCAGATAATCTAGATACTGGAAGGAGCAAATAAGAACTTTAAAGTAGCTATTATAAATAAGTTCAAGTACTTAAAGATGATGGTGGTAATGACTGATAACAGATGAAGATCATCAGAAGAGAAAAGGAAACTCTCAAAAAAGGTTTTTGAACTGAAAAATACAGTACTTGAAATACTGGACTGGACAGACTTAGCAGATGGGAGATGGGTTAGCAAATATGAAAACAGATCAATAAAGATTAAAGACAAAGAAATAGATCTTCAGAGACCTGTGGGAACAGTATGAAATGGTCTAAAAGAGATGTAATTGGAGTTCAAGAAAGTGAGAATTTTTTTTTTTTTTAATGGAGGAGGGTTTTTACCTCCCACCAACACATTGGACAGGGAGGCCTGGCGTGCTGCGATTCATGGGGTTGCAAGGAGTTGGACACGACTGAACCGAACTGAACACATTCTTAAAAACTGTATTATTTTAAAGCAAATTAGAGATTCTGATGGTGGTGGTTTAGTTGCTAAGTTGTGTTTGAGTCTTGTGACTCTATGGACTGTAGCCTGCCAGGCTCCTCTGTCCATGGGATTTCCTAGGCAAGAACACTGGAGTAGATTGCCATTTCTTTCTCCAGGGGATCTTCCCTACCCAGGGATTGAACCCACATCTCCTGCATTGGCAGGCAGATTCTTTACCACTGAGCCACCAGGGAAGCCCCAGAAATTCTGATATCCTACCCTAAATACTTATGTGCTCATCTAAGAAAATGAGATGATTTTCCTGCACAGTCACTGTAACATTGTCAAACAAGGAAAAACAAAGAATGAGGCAAAAAAAAAAAAAAAAAGAAGAAGAAGAAATAATGGCCAAACTGTCCTCAATTTGTTAACAGCAGCAGCAATAGACAAACTTAAAGATCCAAGAAGCTCAGCAAATTCCAAATAGGATAAATACAAAGAAAGCCACATCCAGGCACACAAACTGCTGAAAACCAAAAATAAACAGAAAATTTTGAAAGCAACCAGAGAGAAAATACACAGGGGGAAAGTTATACTAACTATGGCTCACTTCTTTTTTAAACACCTAGAAAGAGAGTGTGCAAGCGTGTGCACAAGAAAAATAAGGACAGACTTCCCTGGTGGTGCAGTAGCTAAGACTCTCTGCTCCCAAGGCAGGGGGCCTGAATTTGATCCCTGGTCAGGGAACTAGACCCCACATGCTGCAACCAAAGAGTGTGCATGCCTCAGCTAAGACCCAGTGCTGCCAAATAAATAGATAATAAAAAACAAAATATTAGAAAAGATATGGCTGGAGACCTATAGATTGAAAGAGACTCAAGAAACACGTCAACTGTTTGCAATGAACAAACAGATCCTTGCTTAGATTGTGATTCAAACCAACTGTAAAAACATTTATGCAATAGCTGGAAAAATGTGACATTAAGAAAATAGCTGATGATACTGAGGAACTATTAGTTTTCAGGTGATATGATGGCTCAGTGGTTATGATTTTATAAAGGAATTAAAGTGCTTAATCAACCTTGCAAGGGTACAGGCTGGGATGACAAGTCCTAACTTCCTCACTTTAATCTCAGTGCAGACAAAAGCTTACAGGACACTGATTAGCCCAGGGAGTTAACTTTAATGGCTGAAATTATTAGTATGACAGAAATGACCTGCAATCATCTGGGAATGAGGCAAATTTTTCTTTTCATAGCTAATATAGATCTCAATTCTGCATCCACAAAAATGAATTTCTCTTTTGTCCACGTCACAGAATATCATCACTGTAAGCAATATTTAAGACAGTTACATTTTGAAGTTTCATATATTTTATTCTAAATGCCATTTATAGAATGTCTCCCTTTCCTTAAAAGCTTATTAAGGTTTAAAAATACTTAAGGATGATGAAGACCATGTACCGAGAAATCCTATTTCCTGAATCCATTTCCTGTCTTACAAATTTCAAAATGGACACAGGCTTTGGCCAGCAGCCTGGTTACCTGCAGGTTTTCTTTGATGTCCCAGGCGTCAAGGCTCAGTGGATGGGTGTGCACTTGGGGCAAGCCTTAGGAAGTCTGGGAGGACTATGAGAGGAAGAACTTTTCATGCCAAGGGTAAAAGAGGAACTGATGTAATGTCCTGGAGAGATTTCACTCTCTGTTCCTGCCCAGATTTTGGGAACAATGAGGGAGGGAGACAGTGCTCTGGCTTATCCAACTCTGATGTTACTTTTGACTCAGGATCTGGGCAGAAACAGGACTTGGATGGGCTTGATTTATTTATTTCTCTGCAGACACCACTGAAAGAGGAAGTACTTGATGAAGTTGATAACATTAACTGTGGAGAACTGGAACAGAGGGTATTTAATTCCAGGCTCCTGGTGGTCTGGGTACAAGCACTGTCAAGGCTGAAAGGTCTGCAATGAGCCCTTCCAAGCTTTGTTTCAGTTTGCAAAAAGCACGCGCCCACGTATGGAGAGGGCTCTGATGTTGCTACCCTGCTGCCTCTGTTATTATAAGTTGGCAGCAGGGTATGGAAACTTATGAGACCAGAGCCGCCAGGCAGAGAAGCTCCGGACACAGGAAATGCACTCAGCGGACAGTGGGTGCATTAAATCCCCTAGATGTAGGAGTCTTCTGTCTAAAACAAGAAGATGTTTTTTTGGTCTGGCCTTGATGTCTGGGTTTGTTCTTGGTGAACTGCCCAGCTGGAAAACTGGGAAATTATCCACATTGCCCTTGGTCTGAAGGTCTTGATACAGTAGGGAAACGTACAAGGAAGAGAGAGGAAAGGTCACATACAATTTGTCACTTGGGATTTAGAAAGGGGGTGGGGTGCGGTGGGGCAGGGAATGTAGCTGGGACTGGTAGGGGACCTCCTTCTGGTGGAAAGTACTTTCTGACCCCAAACTTTTCTCCTTGTAGACCTCTTCTAGACACAAATAACCCCTTCTTCCCACTACCAAAAAGCCCCCAGTAAGGTAGGACCTTAAATGTGATGGTCACAAAAAGAAGTCTGATTTCTTTTCTCATCCTTTTTCCTTTTATTTATTAGTAAAGTTTCTCTACTTAAAATTCATCAAAATTCAACCCCATTTAATCACACTGGGCTTCCTTGGTGGCTCAGATGGTAAAGAATCTGCCTGCGATGCAGGAGACCCAGGTTTGATCCCTGGGTGGAGAAGATCCTCTGGAGAAGGAAATGCCTACCCACTCCGGTATTCTTGCCTGGAGAACTGCATGGACAGTCCATGCAGTCCCAAAGAGTCCGATGTGACTGAATGACTAACACTTTCCACTTATTCACATTATGTAATGAATAACTGCTGCTGCTGCTGCTGCTAAGTCGCTTCAGTCGTGTCCGACTCTGTGCAACCCCATAGACGGCAGCCCACCAGGCTCCCCCGTCCCTAGGATTCTCCAGGCAAGAACACTGGAGTGGGTTGCCATTTCCTTCTCCAATGCATGAAAGTGAAAAGTGAAAGTGAAGTCACTCAGTCGTGTCCGACTCTTCTCGACCCCATGGACTGCAGCCTACTGGGCTCCTCCATCCATGGGATTTTCTAGGCAAGAGTAATGGAGTGGGGTGCCATTGCCTTCTCCAATAAATAACTAGTAGACCTTAAAAACAAAGCAAAACTGCCTTTGGTTAAACTCTTGGTTTTTGACTAGGAAATTTCCAGGGTAGAGAAGAGGCTAAGGTCAAGTTATGTCTCCTGCACCAGGATCACATCTCCCTGTTGTGTTATCCCTAAGGCTATGGATGATGATAAGAGCCATTGGTCAGGGAGATACAAATCAACAGGCCCAGCAGGTAACTCTCACTCATCATCCTCAGTACACTGGGATCCAGATTTTTTTCTCACTGAAAACACCATTTCCCAGCTGTTTTGTAAAAGAGTAGCAGAAACCATGTGTGATATAAAGACCTACACAAAAATTAAAGACTCTAGGTCTTGAGATGGAATTGAAAATAGATTTCATACATATAGTCAGGCTCTGTCACTTCTGTTATGAGTTGATTTGTGCTCCCCACCCCCAAATTCATGTGTTGAAGTCACCACCCCCTAGAACTCCAGAAAGAGATCTTATTTGGGAAAAGGGTCATTGCAGATATATTTAGGTAAGAGAAGGTCATACTGGAGTAGGGGGCCCCTTATTCTGACATGACTGCTGCCCCCCTGAATAGGGGAGGCTGGACACAGACATGCACACGCTGCACGACCAGAGAGGTATGTTTTGTCACAGTCCTTATGATACGAACTGCAGCAAAGACCTTTCGGCGATGCCAACCATATGTGTGGTAGTCTTTCAGATGTACAGTATATGAACAGTAAGGAAACGTGGTCCTGGCTCTCAAGGGTATCATAGTTTCATGGAGAAGGCAGACATGGCAAAACAGCAACAAAAGCCTACAGGTGCTGAATGAAGAATCAAGAGACACAGGAGGTAAGCCACGCAAGACCCATAAGCCAAGGATCTCCAAAAATTGCTGGCAAACCACCAGATGCTGGGAGAGACATAGCACAGATATCCCCCCAGCTTCAGAAGGGACCCATCCTGCTGAGACCTTGCTCTTGGACTTCTGGCCTCTAGAACTATGAGGCAATGCACTTCTGTTGTTCAAGCCATCCAGCGTGTGGCAGCCCTAGAGACTATGCCCGGTATCGCCTTTCCAAGACGTTCAGCTAAGACTTCCCACCGACTCTGTGCCTGCCCATTTCAGTGTTCCCATTTCACTCAACTCCTCTGTCACATTCAGCGGTCACTGAATTCCCCTGTAGGCCCCAAGAAGAAAACTGCCCTCGCTTGGAGTGTAGGATTCACACAGGTCCGAGGTCAAACACAGTAAATCCTCTGGAAGTGTCTAGAATTTTATAATCATTTGGTGAAAGGGATTGAAAGAAACTAAACATGGGAATTCCCTGGCTGTCCAGTGGTTAGGACTCTGCGCTCTCACTGCTGAGGGCACAGGTTTGATCCCTCATCGGGGAACTAAGATCACACAAGCTCTGTGTTGCAGCCAAAAACTAAAAAAGAAACAAAACAGGGGACGTGTAGGGCTCTGAGGCTTAATCTTCATCACTGTGTGCAGATGGCCTCCAAAGGGCCACCGCTGTTGGCGGTTCAGTGCAGACAGCGTGGGCAAGTCCACAGCAGCCACAGAGGAGGCTTTGTGCTCCTGGCTGGACACTGGCTCTGCTCTTCGCAGGGGGTGCAGAGGAGTTTCCCTCAGTCTCAAGAAAGCCCCACAAGAGAAGTGAATGGAGAAATCAAGCAATCAGGCTGCAGATGAGCCAAGTGGCCATTTGGAGGTAAACACTGTGAGCCATTTACAGGGAGGGGGTAAGGTAGCACGAGGGTCAGAGGGGAAAGAGCAAGATGACGTCATCAGAGGACTTCCTTCTCTGGAGGTGAACCCAGTCCCCCGCTAGCTCCCTTGTGTGAGCACCTGCTAAGTTGCTTCAGTCATGTCCAACTCTTTGCGACCCCATGGACTGTAGCCCACCAGGCTCCTCTGTTCATGGGATTCTCCAGGTAAGAACACTGGAGTGGATTGCCATGCCCTCCTCCTGGGGATTTTCCCAACTCAGGGACTGAACCTTTGTCTCTTATCTCTCCTGCATTGGCAGGCAGTTTCTTTACCACTAGCGTCACCTGGGAAGTCCTCTGAGTCCTTATCTCAAAGAAATCAGGTGGCATGTCCCAAGAGGTAAGAGAAGGGACTGATGTTGAAGCTGAAACTCCAATACTTTGGCCACCTGATGGGAAGAGCTGACTCATTGGAAAAGACCCTGATGCTGGGAAAGGTTGAAGGCAGGAGGAGAAGGGGACGACAGAGGATGAAATGGTTGGATGGCATCACTGACTCAATGGACACGAGTTTGAGTAAACTCTAGGAGTTGGTGATGGACAGGGAGGCCTGGCGTGCTGCGGTCCATGGGGTGGCAAAGAGTCAGACACGACTGCGTGACTGAACTGAACTGAAGAGGAAGTCTCCTGAACACTTCCTGGTTACCTAGGGAGAATTATTCCTGTGTATTAAGGATCTCTGGACCCTAAAACATTTAGCTCAATATAGCAAGCTAGCCTCTGGATTAAGTATAGCCTCCACACCCCTGGAGGACAGAGGAGGCAGGGAAGGGGCATGGGTCCCCCTCAGCAGGAGGCTGATGATACAGATGGATGAAAAGCAGTTCTGTGCACCACCCAGGGTCTCCGCGAGGTCCCATCACAACCTCATTCTGCATCAGGGACCGGGCCAAGGGTGAAAGGTCATGCTGCCCTGGGCTATGACACATAAGAGGCAAAGCAGGAAGAGGTGGCCCTGGAGAGGAAAGCGGGGTAAGGAAGAGAGGAATGAAGCTTAGTGCAGAGGAAAGTGTAAACTGGGGCTTGGGTACTCTGACACCGGGGACAACATTAAGTCCTGGTGGGACCTTGTTACCTCTGCTGGACTCCACAGTCACAGGGATGAAAGGGTAGCATAAAATGGTGACTGTCAGAGCTGAGGGTGAGAGGAGACGGACAGATTAATAGAAAGATTCCAAAGGTTCGTGGGGAACCTATCATGTGTGAGGTACACAAAGAGTAGGCATCGCTTATTTTCAAAACAGCCTGTGTTCTCGATTAAGGCTGGCACTTTAAATGCATTTCCCCATACAAGTCCTGGTATAGATGGCACCTGGTTAACCCATGAGGAAGTCCTAGGATAATGGTGTGGGCAGGGAACAGGCCTTTCCTATGTCTGGATGCAGAAACCTGGTGTTTGCACAAAGTACATGTTGTTGCAATAAAGGGAATGGTTAAGAAAATTGGAATCGGAATAGCATAGGGAACTGTAATCAATATTTTGTGATAACCTATAAGGGAAAAGAATTGGAAAATATATATATATATATATAGATACATCTATGTCTGCCTGTCTGTCTGTCTATGGGAGATTTTTGTCCTGTTAAGTCCATTTATCCTGGGGCAGTCAATGATCCAAATGGGTTAATTCAGTCCAATTTAGTATGAGGTTTTAACATCATTAACTGAAGACATACACTAGGGTCTCAAAAGTTACCTCTGACTGTTTTTGGTTTACATATGACAGCTTCAAGTATAGATGGTCCCAGACATATGACGGATTGACTCAGCAATTTTTTGACTTTACAGTGGTGGGACAGTGATACTCTTTAGGTGGAAATGACACTTCAAAATTTTGAATTTCAGTCTTTTTCCGGGGCTAGTGATGTACAGGAGAATACTCCTGTGGTGCTGGGTGGTGGCAGTGAGAACCGCTCTCAGTCAGCCTCGTGATCACGAGGGTAAACAGCTGATGCCACCCTGCACCCAGACGACCATTCTGATTTTCACTTGCAGTACAGTGTTCAATAAATTACATGAGATAGTCGACACTTTATCATCATCATTAAATCTTTTGGCTGCACTGCATGGCATGTGTGATCTTAGTTCCCTGAGCAGGGATTGAACCCATGGTCCCTGCATTGGAAGAACCGAGTCCTAACCACCGGACCACCAGGGAAGTCTCAACACTTTATTATCAGACAGACTTTGCATTAGATGATTTTGCCCAACTGCAGGCTAATCTAAGTGTTCCTAGCACGTTTAAGATAGGCTAGGCTAAGCCATGCTGTTTGACAAGCTAGGAGTAGTAAATGCATTTTCACCTTAGGATATTTTCAGCTTAAAGATGCATTTATCAGGCTATTATCATGCATTTATCACCCCCATCCTAAGTCTGAGAAGATCTATATTGTGAAACAGGAACATTATAAGCAGGAGTGCTGGGACCTGCCAGTCTTTTGTACCCCATTCAGAGCATCTGTTTTAGCATCCTAATCTCCATAATTTTTCTACTCATTGTTTAATCATTTGTGCTATTTTCAGGGTACTTGCAAATACACAAAAAACTAATAAAAACATTATTCTGGTCAGCTCATCGATATTGCTGTGAAATGAACACAGGCGCTGGAGCCAAGCGGGCCTGGGGTTAAGTCGAGCTTTGCCACTTGGTAGCTACGTGATTTGGAGGCAGGCTACTTTATCACTGGTAGCCTCGACTGTCTCATCTATAAAGTGGAAATAATATTACCCTCTTCATAGGGTAGTCGTGAGGATTAAATGATTTAAACATGGAAAAGCTTACATGCTTAAAAGGACCTGGCATACAATAAGAACCCAATAAATGTTAACTATTATTTTGGGATTATGAAGTAGATTCATATACCTCATCTCCTTTAATTATCTCATTAAAATTATAGAATTCCTTCCTCCAAAGCAGTCTTTGGGCAGCTGGATTTGATGGGTGAGGTTGAGGGGAGGGAAGTGGGATAATGTTTCCCTCAGTAAAACAGACATGTAAATAAAATTTCTGTGGTCTATCCCAGAATACAAGTCACTCTCCCCACCCTACACAAAGAAATGATTTCTCTGTATTATCTGGGCCATGACCATGGGCTAGCTGGGAGGAGAACTGAGAATGGCAGCACATTGACACCTAAAATTTCCTGTCCTCACTTCCAGTTTCCACATTCACCTGGTGGCAAGGGGCTGCCCCAGAGCAGAGTTTTCACCTTAGAACCTGGTGGCAAGGAGCTGCCCCAGAGCAGAGTTTTCACCTTAGAACCTGGTGGCAAGGAGCTGCCCCAGAGCAGAGTTTTCACCTTAGAACCGTGCTGACGGCTGCAGAAAGCAGTGACGGCACAGCAGGTGCAAACAGTTTCAAACTCAAGTGATGAAAAATCACCTCCCAGTCTCTCAGATGGGAGCACAGGAGAGGGTGGGACTGAAGGGCTGACATTATAGGAGGGTCCCCCAAAGAGGTAGTGAGATGGGCATATTTGAGAAACATAGATCCTGTTCTTCCTCCCTGGAAGCTTGTGCACATCCAGTCCAACATGGGTGGCTTTGCAGAGCTGATCTCATTCAGAGACCAGCCCGGATTAGAAGCATATTTTAATCACTCAATGAGCTTTTAGGGAATCACTCATTCAAGCAGTTCTAATACCAAAGGACCAGTGGCAATCCAGTGTATATTTTGGGACAAAGCTTATCTCCTTAAATATTCCATCAGAGCCCAAAGTCACTGCTTTCAGAACCCAAAGTATCAAAAGTTAATCATAACTGTAACAAAACAAATGTATTTTTATAAGCATTTGTAGGGGCTTCCCTGGTAGCTTAGTCGGTAAAGAATCTGCCTGCAGTGCAGGAGAGCCAGGTTTGATCCCTGGGTAGGGAAGATTTCTTGGAGAAGGAAATGGCAACCCACTCCAGTATTCCTGCTTGGAAAATCCTAGGGTCAGAGGAGCCTTTTGGGCTACAGTCCACGATGTCCCAAGAGTTGGACACAACTTAGCAACTAAATAACCATCATCACGACCATTTGTGGGTCTGAAATTTCTAAAGACGTTGTGCCTCCTGGTTTTGGTGAAATATGTAGCCTCCTGCCTGCATAGCTATCTGCTATTGTTTAGTCGCTCAGTTGTGTCCCACTCTTGTGATCCCATACAGTGTAGCCTGGCAGGCTCCTCTGTCTACAGGATTCTCCAGGCAAGAATATTGGAGTGGGTTGCCATTTCCTTCTCCAGGGGATCTTCCCAACCCAGGGATTGAACTCACATCTCCTGCACTGGTAGGCAGGTTCTTTACCCCACATAGCTATACCCCACATTGCTATCTAACTTACACCTAACTCATCTCATGCAGATAAAATGGGTCACCCACCAAAGAAAAGCAATCTATTTAAAATGAGGTTTTCATCATGAAACAAGTGAATGACGCTACTCTTGGTCTGACTACTAAGAGGGGTAATATTATCAAAAGTTCTTGATAAGATGAGATAAACGAGAATTGATGCTCAGCATTTCTGAGCATCACCAGACAGGACACTGTTGTGTTTTTCTGGATTTTAGTCGCTCATGACTCTGAAGGTAGAGAACGTGTCTTATTCATCTTTGTATCACCCAGGGAGACTCAGTCCTTAGGACTTGAGAGTTCTTAAGATCTGAGACCATTTGGTTGAATTTCCTGTCTTGTAACTGGGGTGAGTGACAGAAATGAGAAACTGAGCCCTTATGACTGTTACAGCAGAAGAGAGGATTAGAACCTGGTTTCCTGATGGCCAGGTCCCATTCTTTAGAACATTATTTCTAAGCTGACCATGTGTCTAGAGTCCCATTTCAGTGGCGTAAGTGTCTGGGTACAGATGAAAAGTTATATAGTTATCTTACTTATATAATAGTGCCTTCCCCAGCCCTTCCATAGCTATGTAAGAGTGAAAATGTTAGTCCCTCAGTCATGCCTGACTTGTTGCGACCTCCATGAACTGTAGCCCACCACGCTCCTCTGTCTATGGGATTCTCCAGGCAAGAATACTGGAGTCATTCCCTTCTCCAGAGGATCTTTCCAACCCAGGGATCGAACCTGGGTCTCCCACACTGCAGGCAGATTCTTTACCATCTGAGCCACCAGGGAAGCTCAGTAACTAAGTAAGGGAAGAGAAGAATGCTGGTTCTCCTAGACGAAGGTGGTAATTTGAGTACTGCTTAGGCCCAAGTTATAACACAGTTGTAGAACAGTGTACATTGCAGAGACAATGAATGTTTACAGAATGAAAGATCTGAATTCATAGGTCACCTTTCTCTCCCATCAGAGCCTCTGAGCTAACAGTGACCTCCTGGCTTGGCACTGCCATGTGGATGCTAGTACAGAAGGCGAGAGTGCAGTGTAATGTACTCACTTGGGGTATCTGCAAGGAACTGTTGCTGGGATAAACAAGATACGCTTGTCCTGTGATATAAATTCCCGCTGTGAAATCATGAATGTCTGAATTGGTCAAGTCGATGGCAGTGATGAGGTGAAGACCCTGGGGGAGGTGGGGTGGAGGAGTGAATGAAGCTTTGTGTTTCCATGTCTCTGCATGCCTCACGGTGCCAGCCTGTTGAGGGGCTGAGTTGATTCTCTCTGGAGTGTCCTGTTTTTTCATTCTCAGCTCTGTGTCAAGTCAACAGCAACACACTTTTACACTGTTCTGTAACCCCAATTATGTAACACAAATCATTAGGGATGTAATATTGGATGCTTATAATTTCACTTTACAAACTTTCTCCCCCGCAAGATCAGATCTTTCTGTATGTGAACACATGCCCATATTAATGTGTTACCAGTTTTCCCTGGTGGCTCAGATGGTAAAGTGTCTGCCTGCAACATTCGAGACCTAGGTTTGATGCCTAGGTCGCGAAGATCCCCTGGAGAAGGGAATGGCAACCCACTCCAGTGGTCTTGCCTGGAGAATTCTTTAGACAGAGGAGCCTGAGGTGGGGGGGCTACAGTCCATGGGGTGGCAATGAGTCAGATATGACTGAGCAACTAACAGTTTTCCTTTCATTCATGATATAACAGTATTGATCCTAGGGCCAACTCATGTTAAGCTGGATATATATATTTTTTTTGATGGAAAAGAAAGGAAAGGTGGTTGGAGGTAGGGACCTTGTACACATCATCCACCTCTCGAGTTGGTCCCTTTCTGTCGCCAAATCCACCCATACATCTGGAGTTCTGGGGGCCGGCAGGCGCCTCATATCACCTTGTGGCTAGTACAGCTCTTCTCACGTGATCCCATCTGACACAGACCTAGGCTCCTTTCTGTGTGTCCACCTGCTTATGTGAGAGCAGGTGGAGGAGCAGGGCAGGTAGCACGATCATGATTCCTGGCCAACAGCTTGAAGGAACCATCTCTGAGAAGGGGCTGCTTTTAAGGGCAGGTTTGAAGCAGAGCTATCTGGTCCACAGGGCGACTGATCAGCCCTTGACCTTGGCCTCCTTAGCTCCATCTTTTTACCTGCTGAGCTCACTACTGCCAACAGCACAGCACTTGAGGGCATGGCTCACTAGGGCATGTTTGGTAGTGCATTTGTATTTTCTTGGTGGGAGACGGGCTCAGAGAGGGGCTGGCGTTCCCTACCGAGTGGCTCCTGCCAATGAGAACAACAAACACACCTGCTCAGGAGTCAGGTCAGGCCGAGGGGAGGAGGGAGTTGTCATGAGGCGAGGCCATCGGCCACCAATCACAGCTGAGGATAAAAAGGGGAAGAGAAATTCCAAATAGGAATTTTCCTTTTTATAAATAATGAGAAGAAGAGAGAGAAAACCGACAAAAGGACAAAGAGAAAACAAATAAAAGACAACCCCGCCCCCAGCTGGATTTCCCAGGTGGCACTAATGGTAAAGAACCTGCCTGCAATGCAGGAGGCGTAAGAGATGAGGGTTCAATCCCTGGGTTGGGAAGATCCCCTGGAGAAGGGAACGGCAACCCACTCCAGTATTCTTGCCTGGAGAATCCCCATGGACAGAGGAGCCTGGTGGGCTATAGTCCATGGGGTCGCAGGGTCACAACTGAAGTGACCAGCACGCATGCACCACCCCCAACAAGCCATCATACACATTTTGTATTTGAAGATGCAGCCTACATACTCTGCTTCTTGCCCTAATATCAAGCTTCAGTAAACTCACCTCCTGTTCTCTGGAGTAGCTATTGGCTACTATGCAAATGTATAGGGCAGGAAGGGTAAAAGAGCAGAGAAACCAAACTGGGATTGAGAGGCAGCAGGTAAATTCAGCAAAGGTAACGCTGGGGGAAGACAGGCTGAGAGGCACAGGCAGGGAGCCTGCAAGAAGCACAGGTTTATTCTCCATCACGGAGGCGAGGGAACCCACTGTGAAATGCCTGGCACACGAAAGAGATGCCGGTCAGGTCGCCTGGAGCCAGGCTCTGTTTGGTGAAGTGTTAATTAAGAAAACACATAACTTCTCATTTTTTAATTTGCCAACAATGAAACAAAAATAGTGCTGCTCTGGGGGATGCTCCATCAGTTTAAGGAAATGCCTCTAGAAAAACAAACAAACAAAAAACACAGGGTTTTAGGCCCCTCATAATCTGGTCTGAAGGATACATTTAAAAGAATTACTTTGGTTTCCAATTCAGGCAGAAAGGTGTGGAGGAAACGCTCCCAGGAGGCCTGATACATTGCAGTTTAACAGAACAGGGAGCAGAGGAAGATTTTTTACACCCTATTTTTGTCCCCAAACACCTGCTGTGGAACTCTGTCTGGGGCCACAATTCAATTCTGGTCTTTTGTTCTGTTTTCTACCAGTAATTTGATAAGAACCATGTAACTGGACAGAGCAGAGCGTTGCCTGAACGTCTGAACTAAGTCCTCCCACCAAACACACGGCAAGACGCCGCCTTCGGAGCACGAGGACGAGACCCCCCCGGACCCCCATCGAGTTCACAGGGTTTGGGTCTCTTTTCTTCCCCCAGCATATGTGACCCTCTGCTCAAAATCTTCAATGACTCCCCATTACTTTGCTCCACAGCCCAGAAATCAAAGTCCTCCACATCCTGCTTCTAATCTTACCTCCTTGGACTGGTTCTACAGCAGCGAAATGTGGATCACTGTTGAGACAGGGGGATGGCTCACAGGGCTCTCGTTAGTTTATTCTCCCTATTTGGGGTCTGTTTGAAATCTTTCTTCATCAAAGGTACGTGATTGCTCTCTATTCTATTGCTCTCAATTCCAGTTAGAGATTGCTCTCTAACTCCATTTTGGGTCCTCCTGGAATGTTCCCCCACTTCATTCCGGCTTATCAGACCTTCAAGGAGTCCTGCAGGTCACCTCCTTCGTGACGCTGAACCTGATGCCTGCACTGGCTGTCATCTCCCCTTCCATCGTCTCTTTATGGTGCCTGTTATAGCTATTCTTTGTTATTGACATGCGTATCTATCTCATCTCCTCCACGAGACTGGGAGTTGCAGAGAACCAAAGAGAGATCTTATTATTCACCTTGGCATTTCCCCTAGGGTCTCAAACACAGTCAGTACTCAATAAATGTTGGTCAAATGAAAAATGAATCACGTGAATAAGAACACAGAGACAGCAGAAGCTTTGGGGTTGGGCTACATCTCGGACGAGAGAGACGCCTCCCGGGTACCTTCTTCATGGTTCTGGTGAAGGATGACTTCCTGCTGCGTGTGTATCGAGTTTCCGGGGTGAAAGAACGGTGAGAAAAGAATCCGAGGTTTCCTCTGCTTCAGAATATGCTGAAGGAGTTCATAGAGCACATCACCTGGAGAGAAAAAGGAGAAAGAAACAGGGAAATGGGAGTGTTCCGTTCAACAACTATTTGCTGAGCTCTGACTCTGAGCCTGGCACAGTGTTGAGGAAGGTAGGTCTGTCCACCGGGAGCTTGCAGGGGATAGGATGTGGCACTAATACTCAGATGGTCAGAGCCATGTGGGACTTTTAAAAAACTTTTTTAATTATGAAAGTCATATACAAAAAAGGAATAGGAAGGGAGAAAGAAAACAAAAGTTATCTATAATCCTATTCCTAAGAAACACGGACCCTGTTAATACTATATACAGTATGTTTTTGCTGAAGAATTGATGCTTTCAAACTGTGGTGCTGGAGAAGACTCTTGAGAGTCCCTTAGACAGGAAGGAAATCAAACCAGTCAATCTTAAAGGAAATCAAACCTGAATATTCACTGGAGGGACTGGTGCTGAAGCTGAAGCTCCAATACTTTGGCCACCTGATGCAAAGAACTGACTCACTGGAAAAGACCCTGATGCTGGGAAGTTTGAGGGCAGGAGGAGAAGGGGGTGACAGAGGATGAGATGGCGGGATGGCATCACTGACTCAATGGACATGAGTTTGAGCAAACTCCAGGAGATGGTGAAGGATGGGGAAGCCTGGTGTGCTGCAGTTCATGGGGTTGCAAAGAGTTGGACACAACTGAGCGACTGAACAACAACAGTATATGATATAGTTATAGAATTAGAATCAAGCTTATCATAGTTGAGTATCTTTCTCCCTCCACATCATTCAACTGCTTTAGTAACTGCAATATAACAGCCTGTCATAGGGATGTACCAGACTTTACTGGAAACTTAAATTGTCCCAACTTATTGCTATTACTTTTATTTAAAAAAAATACTTTTTGTATCTATTTGCATTTTAGATTATTCGAAGAAGATAAAGTCATTAAGGATGAAAAGTTTTAATGTTTCAATGACAACTCATGGACTTTTCATAGAAATCTTCCCAACAGGAAAAAAAAAAAGTGCCTTTTTCTAATCCACCCCAATCCCAGGCAGGAAAAGAATAAATACAGAAAAAAAAAATTTACATGTCCAATCAGAGGTGCTAACTATTAATATTAAAGATACCCCATAATGAACTAGCATATTCTGGGAAGCTAAAACTTATGCTTCCTTCTAAAAATATACACAGGCATTGCTCCCAGGTTCCACCAGCTCTAAAAATCATCTTTGGATGTCAGCCTCTAGCAGAGGATGGTAGGGGCTGGTTTGAACTGGGGGGCCTTCTGTGCTGATATATTTTGTATCTGAAGTGTCCACTGAGTAGTTAATTAGCAAAAAAAAAAAAAAGAAAGAAAGAAAAGCTGTTCTGGTCTTGTCCCTCCCCTTTGACTTAGCTCCAAGTTCAAAAACGCAGGTGGGTGCCTCAACACCCCTTCGACGTGGGTGATTAATCTTAAAAATACCGCAGGCTTTTCTGACTGTCCCCCTACGCCCTTCCACACACACATACGCAGTCAACAATTGTACCAAACAATGGGCTTTTTGTCTCTAATTTTAGCCATTTTTAACAGATACTTTAATTAACAACTTAATACTGCATATTTTGGGCTATGGCTAAACTTTTTTTTTTTTTCCCCTTCAACTCAGTCTGAACCTGAGAAACACTCCAAATGAATTCCTTTGTTTCTGCAAACTTCTGCACCTTTTCTATCTGTACCAAATAAAGCTCCATAATACTCCGTCCTAAGTGATCCCTGAGATTCCCTTGGGTTTCACTTTTGTTTCTTCCTCTATCTTCGAATTTTGGTCGTTATATTAATATAACTTACTGCCACTGTTAGGGCATGGCAACCCACTCCAGTATTCTTGCCTGGAGAATCCCATGGACAGAGGAGCCTGGTGGGCTACAATCCAAGGGGTCAAGAAGAGTTGGACACAACTGAACAACACTTTTATTGCCACTCTTTATGACTGTGATCAAACAGAGCAAAAAACCTTTAAGAACGGAAGGCCTTATATCACTGGGTCTTTGCTTTCATTGACACGGGCGAGGAGCCGCAGAGGTGTTCTGAACCAGACTTGAGAGCGTTGTGTGTATAAGGGAGAGCGATGACACACAACTGCGAGCGGCTGGGAAAGGCTCTGGAGCTCATCTAATTCAGACCAGTAGTCATGGTGATGCTGTCGCTGACGAGATCAGGATACAGAGCCTGAAATACCGTCCTATTTTAATGATTCATATTTTAATCGCTCACAAAAATAAGTCCCTAATCAACACTTTGTTTCTTGGGGTTTAGCGTAAATGTCTTCCTGAACTTTTCCCATTTACATGGCCTCGCATAGCTGGTGTTCTATCCCGTGGGTTTGAGCAAAGCTTTATTTCGGTAGTAGCCCGAGAGAAAATGAAAACCCTGAAAAAAAAAAAAGTGTTCCAGATGATTACTAAGACAAATGGGCAGTAACTAATGTGCCCGTTTAGAAAGGGGAGGCCAGGAAATGCAGATTGAGTGTGTGTGAGGGTGGTGGACTGCGGGTTTGGAGGCAGGCTGGTGTGCGGGGAGGGCCCTGGGGCCTGGCCTGCGGGACGAGCCTCGCTGCACCAGGCGACCTTGAGCAGGTCTCTGAACTTTCTGCGAAATGCAAACATTCCCCTCAGAGGAGGATGTCAAGCAGCAGGGTCTGGGTGCACGTGACACCTGGCCCCTCCTTGGGGGTCACTCCAAGGGCTCTGAGTGGGGAGTGGCCATCACTTTCTTTCCATTTCTCTGTGGGTACAGAGAAAGCGAGTCAACAAAGCGGATGTCCTTTAAGTTCTCCAGGCATCAGTTCCTCATCTGTAAAATGGCAGTATTAGCAGCATCTGGGCTTCCCTGATAGCTCAGCTGGTAAAGAATCCACCTCCAATGCAGGAGTTGGTTCAATTTCTGGGTCGGGAAGATCCCCTGGAAAAGGGATAGGCTACCCACTCCAGTATTCTTGGGCTTCCCTGGTGGCTCAGACAGTAAAGAATCCGCCCGCAATGTGGGAGACCTGGGTTCAATTTCTGGGTTGGGAAGATCCCCTGGAGAAGGGAATAGCAACCCACTCCAATATTCTTGCCTGGAGAATTCCATGGACAGAGGACCCTGGGGAGGCTACAGACCATGGGGCCACAAAGAGTCAGACACAACTGAGCGACTAAGCACAACACAGCACAGTAGCATCTTCCTCCCAGGAGGGCTTCCCAGGTGGCTCAGTGGTAAAGAACCTGCCTGCCGATGCAGGAGACATGGGTTTGAGCACTGGGTTGGGAAGATCCCCCGGAGAAAGGAAAGTGAAGTCGCTCAGTTGTGTCCAACTCTGCGACTCCATGGACTGTAGCATACAAGGCTCCTCTGTCCATGGGATTTTCCAGGCAAGGGTACTGGAGTGGGTTGCCATTTCCTTCTCCAGAGGATCTTCCTGACCTAGGGACTGAACATTGCAGGCAGATGCTTTACCGTCTGAGCCACCAGGGAAGCCCCTGGAGAAGGAAATGGCAACCCACTCCAGTGTTCCTGCCTGAGAAATCCCATGGACAAAGGAGCCTGGCAGGCTACAATCCTGGGGTCACAAAGAGTTGGACATGACTGAGCAGCTAAACAACCACCACTACCTTTCAGGGTGCCTATGAGGACCCAACAAGGTAATCATGTAATACAGTCATCACAGCATCTGACAAACAGTGAGAACCCAGCAAACACCAGTTGCTGTGTGACCACCACTATCTCCACTATTATTGCAGATATTACTGAAGTGGTTTAGGACAGACCTGTGGATCCCGAGGGAGAACAAAGCAGGAGTATCTGGGTCATGGTCATGTTTATGTTCCCCTTTCAGAAAGGGCAAGGTGGACTGAGGTCATTCGCCCATCTTGGTCTCTCCAGATGCCTCACCCTGGCTTGATGGGCTAAGCCGGACCAACTTGTGCTCTGCCCTGTACTTCCCCCAGGCCCTTGTGCTGCCTCTCTGCAGCCTTTCATCCCAAAATTGGCAAAGGGAGCCAGGCAGAGAAGGCTTCTCTCTGAGTGAGTGGGGGAGAGGAGGTCAGGCAGAGCTCGGCCAGTTCCTTACCTAAATTGCAAGAACTGGTAAGACAGCATTCAGAAGTGACACCTGTGACAGCTAGCTAAAGGGTAGGAGCCTGGGCCCAGGGTCCCAGGTTAGGGAAAAACGTACTTCTAAGACCGCAGAGTACTGAACCAGTCCATCCACAGACATGTTTCCTTGGCGACCAGGAGCTCAGTTGGGGAACGGGGCTGGCTTAGCACAAACATCACTACTCTGGGGCAAAACCAACCCACTGCGTGTGTCGCTGTGTGTGCCTGGCAGGAATATTTTGTGGCCGATAATGACTTGGAATCTTAGGATTCTACAAGTTTCTTAGAAGGATTCGAACTTGTGTTCAGCAAAAGCCCCCTGCCAAGAAGTAGCTTTGGCTGAGTACTTCCATGACGGGCAGCCGGCCACAGCATAAGCAAACCATTTTTGGACAGCTCTAGTCGCTAGAAGGTTCTTCTGTTGGGCTGGAAGCTGGCGTCCTCTGTAATCTCATGTACCTCGGTTCCTAGTTTTTGGCTTTTGGAGCAGCACAGCACGTGTGTCCCATCTGCAACCATTTCCTAAATAAATAAAGGTGCCCCCCCATCCTTTTCCATCTTCACTGGCCCCCAGTTCCTCCAGCAGCCAGTATGCTTTCTGGCTACATTCTGAAAATCTTTATACACACAGGAGATGACATCGCAAAAGTGATATTAACAAAAAGATCTCTGGAATAAAGAAGATATTTAAAAAGAAGTTATATTTATTTGCCTGCTGTATAAAGAGCAGGAGCCATAGTGCTACATATCTAACAAAGCGAATGACCACTGGCCTGAATTCAAGGCACTTGTTCAAGAAACTCTTGGCCTGTTCAATCCTTGATAAATCTTCCCTGTCTTCCCAGAAAAGACATAACTAGTACTAACCCTAAAAGATGCTTCCATTGTACTAAGCAATGAAACCAAGGCTATTGTTTAAGGGACAATAGCTTTTGTTGGTTTCTCCCGCTATCTTCAGGCATACACACATGGTTCATGTATCCACATGCACAGGTGGGTTTGCTGTGAAGCCAGTGAGTTTCAGGGGCCTTTGTTTGCATAGTCCCATGAAAGGAAACCTAAGGGACTTTTCCTCCAGGCTCAGTGGTTAAGGATCCACCTGCCAATGCAGGGGTCATGGGTTTGATCCCTGGTCCAGGAAGAGCCCACATGCCCATGGGGCACCTAAGCCCCTTCGCCACAACTACTGAAGCCCACACGGCCTACAGCCTGTGTTCTGCAACAACAGAAGCCACCACAATGAGAAGCCCGCACACTGCAACTAGAGAGGAGCCCCACTTGTCACAACTAGAGAAGGCCCGTGCACAGCAACGGAGAGCTGGCACACCATAAATAAATACAAATTAAAAAAAAGGAAACCTAGAACTGCGTGTCTTCACATTATAACTTCAGGTCCTATAAACCCTAGATACACTCCTAGATACCTGCATACACACACAGAAACCCACAAACTAAACACATACACAATTTTGTATCAGTGACCTTGGTGTTAAAACCTAGGCATCTACTTCGAGAATCCTAAATTCTATTATTTGCAATTTGTTTGAAACAAGCAGTAGAGAGAGTGAACAAAACTGCTGCAAGTTGCCTTAGCAATTTTACTAGTGTCTGAAGACCAAGAACATAAAGATACTGTTTAGAGGGTTAAATTTACCTAAGTTTCTTTACTTTTAGAAGACAGAGCTTGGGCTCTGGAGCAAGGGAGTCCCAGGTTTGAATCCCGGTTCCTTTATTCATCAGCTGCATGTCCTGAGGCAAATTACCTTTTGTCTTTGAGCCTTAGTTCAAGGCTTAAATATTCTTTTGTATCAAATGAGAACAATGCCTAGACTTGGCAGGGCTGTTATGAGGATTAAATGAGATGATGTGAATGAGCGTCGGCCCCAGGTCTGCTCTCCTGTGTGCTCAGGAGATGGTATTCCTTGTGACTATGATGATTATTAACTGACATGTCTCCAAAAAAATCTGGAAACTATTTGCTCTGCTTCAGTACTTTTTGTCTTTCAAGGACACACATAAGTTTCATAAAGTCATAAGAATGGAATTTTTTTTATAGCGGACATCATTTCACACACATATTTCTAGTTCACCGTTTCTTTCCCTGTCCCGGTGTGCAGTATATCGTCAACTTCTTCCTATGGGTCTCTTCCCTTTAGCATTTAAGCAGCTTCAAGTGTTTTCTGTCTTCTACACACACATACACATACGTGCTCACACACACACACACACACACACACACACACACACACACACACACACACACACACACACCCCCTCCTCTGTCCTCATTTTCCCCTCCAGGTGCTGTCCCTGTTTCTCTTCCCATTGCAGCCAAACTTCCCGAAGAGCTGTCCAACTCTGTTATCACTACGCCCCTCTCCGTGCACTTCTCCAGGCCCTCTGGTCTCCAGTCCAACCCTCTCCAAAGTGCTTTTTTTTTTTTTTAATTGAGGTATAGTTGCTTTACAATGCTGTGTTGATCTCTGCTGTACAAGGAAGTGAATCAGCTAGCCATGGATGTATACCCCCTCCCTATTTGCAGGAATCGAGATGCAGATGTAGGGAATGGACATGTGGACATGGGGTGGGGGAGGGGATGAACTGGGAGGTTGGGACTGATGTACATGCACTGCCATGTGTAACACAGCTGCTGCTGCTGCTGCTAAGTCGCTTCAGTTGTGTCTGACTGTGTGACCCCACAGACGGCAGCCCACCAGGCTCCCCCGTCTCTGGGATTCTCCAGGCAAGAACACTGGAGTGGGGTGGTGCCATTGCCTTCTCCGGTGTAACGTAACTAGCTAGTGGAAACCTGTCGTACAGCTCAGGAAGCGCAGCTTGGTGCTCTGTGATGACTCAGAGGGGTGGGATGGGGGAAGGTGGGAGGAAGGTACAACGGTGCTCTTGCCGAGGTCACCTCCAGGTCATCAAAGCCAAAGAGTGATGTACCTGCCTCTCAGCAACATCATTAACACTAGTCACTGTCTCCCCCTCACTTAGAACACCCCACAGCTTCAGACATGCCTCATCTCCTGGTTTTCTGCTCTCGCTGCTTCCTCACCCTTTAAGGCTCCCAGGCCTCTCATCGCCTTTCTCCTGGGTCATCTCAGCCCCTCCATGGCTGCCGTCAGCTGGTCTCCACTACATCTGCTCAGTCAGACACCCCTCCTCACCTTCAGAACCTTCGGTTACCTCCTACACACGTCCTCTTGCCTGTCACCCGGGCACCACATGTCTTACATGTTCGACATAAACGCCTTTACAACCATCGGTGCTTCCTAGTGCAGTAAATCCCCAGCTGTCTGGGTCGGAAACCAGGACTCATCCTTGACTCTCTCCTTCTCATTCAACATCACCAAGACTCTGCCTTCTAAACAGTCCTTGAATCCCCTGCTTTTCCCCGCTGGATGTCTTAGTTTCGGTCACTTGCCATTGCGTCTACCGACTGCTCTACATCCCACTTCTCAATTCTGTGTTTCACCATGCCAGTCTCTGCTTCAGACCATGAATGGCTTCCACCTGTTTTTAAAATAACATTTAAAGTTCCTAACATGATCCACAAGGCCTGTAATGATCTACTGAAGTGACTCAATGAATGGCTGCAAAGCTACAGTGTATGCCTCTATTTTTATATTCTCCATGTTTTTTTAAAGCCAGTCAGTCCCCTACTGGGGGTGGTATGGGCATTTCCAGTCTTCACTGTTATGAATAGAATTACTAAGGGTATCTTTTTTGACTTCCTATTGGATTGCTTCCATGGGATTTTTCTTTTCCTAAAATGGTGTTATCAGTGAAAGGGTACAATTAGTTTTAAAGTTCTTATTATACACTGCTGATTCTCCAGAAGAATCGGACCAATGAAGAGTGTCATCAACAGGGGTACCCAGAGCCCCTCCCCGTGGGGTTTCACGGCGTTTACCTTGAGTTCAGTAGGTTTAAAGCGGAATCTTCACATTATTAAAAGCTGGCATTTTTCAGAGGTGACAATTTACTATGTACATACCCTCCTACGAAGATAATTAGAAGTAACACATTCTTACATGTGCAAAGCGTTCTCTTCTCTTTTTCTCTCTCTTCTGTTTTTATTCAGAGATTTTAGTTTCCCTCTGACCAGTTACAAAAAAATAACAGCATATATGGTGTGGGAGGGACACTATTCAACTCTCTGCTGCTCTTTCCCGCCCGTGACAGGTTCAAAATGACGTCTGAGGCCTCAGTCCCTTCAGTTTCATAAATTCAACAGTGAAAAATCCAACTCAGACACAGGCCTGGGAGATCCCACTGGTGGTCTAAGAACATTCCCATCGTGGGACTGCTTGGTATTCCAGCTCTGCTCTATCTTCATTTCCAAGCATTCCACTCAATCCATTTTTATAGCCTGATTGAATTACAAATCTTTTAATTTAATACAGAGTGCTTTCTGTGACCATAAAAATAAATTCCTCTTTCACTTAGGAACAAATATTTGAAATTTATTTGATATCTATGTCTTGGACACAGAGATCCTGGGGAAAAAAAGGGAGCAGGTTGTGGGAAAATTGGGATATTATATATATAATATATATCTAACATAAATATTTTATATATATTTAATTATTTACTTATTTATTTATTTGGCTGAGCCAGGTCTTAGTTGCAGCATGGAGGATTTTTAGTTGTGGTATGTGAAATCTTAATTAGTTGCAGCATGTGGGATCTAGTTTCCAGCCAAGGATTGAACCTAGGCCCCCTGCATTGGGAGCATGGAGTCTTAGCCACTGAACCACCAGAGAAGTCTCTGAAAATTTAAGAGGAGACTCACTCAGGAAGACATCTAGAAAGACAACTGCCTTTTCCTGCATACAGAAGATAAAGTAAGGTAAACCAAAGAATAAGTTTGTGAGAAAATCTAAATATTGTGACATAAGTATGCACTGTCAGTTACAGGAAGTGCTGTATGTTTCACATGTTAAAATATGACTCTGCATAGCAGAGCGATCAGTCAGTCATCACCAACATTTCACCAATGGGATAAGCAAAATGCTAACAAATTCCATGACTCTCCTGTAATTGATTTATCTGAGCATTTTGCTGATGGGCAATACACATATTTTTGGCTTGTTTTGCTCAAAGACACAGGAAGAGAAGAGAGAGGCAACTCTGGGTATCTTCAGTCAAGGGTCATGTTTGTTGGAACTCCCACACTTTAGGGCTAAAATTCCCCTCTGTTACCCATGCCCTGAAACCCAGTGAGTTGAGACTAAAGCAGCCACTGGACTCAAGCCAGCAAACCACCTACCACTGCTTAATAGAGATTAATAGGCAGGTTGGTTTCCTAGGAAACATATGTAGATACAGACCAGTATTTAAGTTTAACCTTTAAAAGAAATTTAATATATCTGAAAGTCACAAGCAAAACACATTTCCAAAGAAAAAGATGCTGGTGGGCTGGAGAGGAAGAAACACTTTGTAACATCACACTCCAGTATGTTAAAAACTCATTTACTTAGTAAAACCCCAATACATTTTTTGCTGAATTAACCTGAAGGAACTTTGAACGTTTCTTGTTTTTTACAAAGCATTGATAAAAAGTCTAATATGAATTAAATTAATAACACTTTTTGTTCATTTAAATAAGGAATACTTAAATACATCCCACCTGAGTATCTTGCAATGGATAACTCTAAATGAGAGTGTTAATATCAATGCTAACTTGTCTGTTCCTTCGGATTAATGTGTTTTCTCAGAGTCTCAAAGAGGTCAAGTAACAATTGGAGTTATTCATTTCAAGGCATTCAATAAATTCATAAAATTCAATGAAACTCCTTTGAATTGAATCATCCCAGACCATTTAATGTGATAACTACCCAGTTGCCCAAGGACTAGGTAAAATAATCCTGTCTGGATGAGGTTTATAAAATAGAGATTTTTTTACACTTTTCCTTTAACTTTGTGAATATTATAAATTTGTCATCCTGCTATATCCTGATTAGAAGATTATTTCAAAGAAAAGCTACCATTTATATTCAACCTTGACATCTTCTGTTGGAGATAATATCTTAAACTATATTCTGAACGTTCCCTGTTTTAGTCTAGTGGTTGAAAAGGGAGGACATTTGTCCTGAAAGTGGACAGCATAAATGTAGTTTGTTTAATTGGTTGGAGAATGTGGGGTTCAAGGAGGCTACTGTATTTGACTGAAGGTATCTTAATAGTTCAACTAATTATAATTCATCGAACTCTTGTTCTCTCCTGTCTACATAGGGGATGAGTTGTGTCAAGGAATGTTATTTCTATGCACAGAAAATATAACTCTGGGTGAGGCCAGGCAGGAAACATGGCCGGGAGGAAGCTGTGAACTTCCATTCATGGTGATGGCCCATCAGATCCTTCTGTTTCATTCTAGCAACACTATGACTAGTGAGAAGCTGCTGCTGCCTTGTCTTAGGCAGCAATAAAGGTTAAAGAAAGACAGGAAAAAACTGGGTAAAGTCTAGGTTTTTTCATGGTATACAGTCATGAAGGAGACTAAAGTATCTATTTACTGCCTATAGGTGGGAAGTCGTAATGCTTACTCAAAGCTTAACACTTTCAGTGGTTGAAGTTGGGTTGAACTATAAAGAGCGTTTGGGATCCCCAGGGTGAAAATTCCATTTTATGGACAAGGAAGATAAGAGCAAACGAGGTGATGATATATGTGGAAGAGACATGTGTAGAATCTGGACCTTGTGACATCTACTACGTTGAAGGCAAGAGCAAAGTGCAGGTCAATAGAAGCAGTGCCAAATGTTTCATATGAGAGAGAAACAAGGTTTTCTATTTATACATTGTCTCTACCTAAGGAGAAGGTGAGCAGGTATATCACATCCTCATCACCTTGCTGGCTGGCTACCTACCTCATGGGAAGGGTCATCTCATCATCTTCTTATTTCTGTCTTCCAATTCCTCTGACAATACTCCTGTTCTGTGGCAAGTTTTCTGATAGCCCCTACTGGCAGGTATCACCTTGATATTCTGTCCATGGCTTTCTGGTTGCTGCCTTAAAATTAAATTACCTACCGCATAGATTTATCTTTAGTCTCAGCTCGATATAATGGGGGATGCTCTGAAATCTATTATTCCCAGCTTGGCCTGGCTTCTGTCTCAGACTTGTGCAGAAAAGGGCACATCTTCCTGAATGCTCTGGCATCACTTGGCCAAAACGCCAGGATAACCACTTCATGCCTAAAGCATATTATTTTGGTGTCACTGATTCCATCCTGGACTTCAGAGTCTCAAATTAGGACTGTAGCAGTAGCACTGTACCTGGTTTTCCTGCTTTTAGTGGCCCAGTGAATCTACGCTACGCACTGATGGCAAGTGTCCAGAGACCAAGTCCCCTACATACAAACCTTCAAGTTGCAAACTTTCAAAGACGTGAATGCGCTTGCCCTCCATCTCTTACTGCTGATGGTCCTTCTGTTCCACCATCTACTGCCTCCTCTCCCTCCTCCAGTCAGTAACTCTTCTTACCTGTTCACTGGATGCCAGCCCCTGTATGCCAGCCATTGGATTACACTACTATACTTTCCAAGGTATGGACTGCAGCCCACCAGGCTCCTCCATCCATAGGATTTTCCAGGCAAGAGTACTGGAGTGGGGTGCCATTGCCTTCTCTGTCAAGGTACTATAGTGTAAGATAAAAAATGCTTTATTTATTGCTTTTTAAAATGTATTATTTGTGTGAAAAGTATTATAAACTTATTATAGTACAGTACTAAATAGCAGATTGTGTTAGTTGGGTACTGAGGCTAAGTATGTTGAACTTATGCACAAACTGGACTTAACGAATATGCTCTCAGAATAGAACTCATTTGTATGTAGGGGACTGACTGTACCAAAGGGAGAGCTTCAATCATATCTTTCTCCTGATCAGAACCTTTCAGTGGTTTCCTATTATTTGCAAAATAACATCCAAACTCCTTAACTGGCTGTAAGATACTCTTGGATTGGGTCATAATTCACCTAATATTTATTGAGTGCCAACCAGATGTCATGCCCTGTGCTAGACACTGGAGACACGGCAGCTGAACAGGACGCAGCCTGAACTTTCTACTCTGAGAGAGGATATGGAATAGAAAACAATCTCATGTATCACAGTGTGAACCCTGTGTATGTGTGTCAGGGGCCATGACAGAATTAGGAAATGTTCTGAGATAAAACAAACTGTGGAAAATTCTTAAAGAGATGGAATACCAGACCACCTTACCTGCCTCCTGAGAAACTTGTATGCAGGTCGAGAAGCAACAGTTAGAATCAGACATGGAACAACAGACTGGTTCCAAACTGGGAAAGGAGTACGTCAAGGCTGTATATTGTCACCCTGCTTATTTAACTTATATGCAGAGTACATCATGCCAGATGCCCAGCTGGATGAAACACAGGCTGGAATCAAGATTGCTGGGAGAAATCAATAACCTCAGACATGCAGATGACACCACCCTCATGGCAGAAAGCAAAGAGGAACTAAAAAGCCTCTTGATGAAAGTGAAAATGAAAGAGGAGAGTAAAAAAGCTGGCTTAAAACTCAACATTCAAAAAACAAAGATCATGGCATCTGGTCCCATCACTTCATGGCAAATAGACAGGGAAACAACTGAAACAGTGACAGACTTTATTCTTTTGGGCTTCAAAATCACTGCAGATGGTGACTGAAGCCATGAAATCAAAAGACACTTGCTCCTTGGAAGAAAAGCTATGACAAACCTAGACAGCATATTAAAAAGCAGAGACATTACTTTACTGACAAAGGTCCATCTAGTCAAACCTATGATTTTTCCAGTAGTCATGCATGTGAGAATTGGACCATAAAGAAATCTGAGTGCCAAAGAATTGATGCTTTTGAATTCTGATGCTAGAGAAGACTCTTGAGAGTCTTGGACTGCAAGGAGATCTGAAGTCCTTGGACTGCAAGAGATGCAACCAGTCCATCCTAAAGGAAATCAGTCCTGAATATTCATTGGAAGGACTGATGCTGAAGCTCAAATACTTTGGCCACCTGATGCAAAGAACTGACTCATTAGAAAAGACCCTGATGTTGGGAAAGATTGAAGGCAGGAGAAGAAGGGGATGACAGAGATGGCTGGATGGCATCACCAACTCGATGGACATGAGTTTGAGCAAGCTCCGGGAGATGGTGAAGGACAGGGATGCCTGGCGTGCTGCGGTCCATGGGATCAGAAAGAATCGGACATAACTGAGCGACTGAACAGAAAAGAGGATCAACAGGACTTCCCTGGTGATCCAGCTGTTAAGACTCAGTGCTTCCAATGCAGGAGGAACAGGTTCACTCGCTGTCAGGGAAGTAAGATCCCACATGTGGTGCAGCCAAAAGGAAAAAACATGAGGACCAGCACCTCACCCAGATTGAGGCAGGGAGACGTGGAGGAAAGGAAGGTACGGTGGAACCAGGGATGTGCGGAACCAGGGATGTGGGGACGGGAGAGTCAGGGAAAGTGTTCCTGGAGAAAGTAGCAGAACTTGAAGAGGCAAGCAGACAAGGGTGAGGGGTGATGAGTAATGACGAACAGTGTTTCAAACGAAAACTCGTCTCCAAGGTCCTCCTCCACATGAACTGGCCTCACTTCCTCTTCAACACCTTTCCCTCCCGCTTCTTGTTCACCTTTCACAGCTTTCAAAGTCTGGCTCGGCTACCACACAATTGAGCCTCATCTGACAACCCGGCTAGAAATCACTTCTCTCTCCCTTAACTTCCTCAGCCAGCTCTCTTGTCTTCTGGCATGGAGCTACTCAGGGAACACTCACAGAATGAATTTCTACTGCTCCCTCTTAACCGTGGCTATGATAACCATGTCCCAACTAGCGCACCAGCCTAATGCTGCCTCTTCCATCTCCAGGTGGGATTCCTCACGGCCGCCCAAACCCACTAAGTTAACGCTGCTGCAATGACCCGTCATGCAGTTCCATCCTTCACGTTCCAGACCAGCTCCACTCCTTTTCTGAGGCCCATTCATGCTGCTCTCTCCTTCCCCAGCTGCCTCTGCCTTCAGGTTCAGTGTGATCCTGCCTTCAATGGGGTGGTGAGCTCCCTTCCAGCCTCCCACATGGCTCACCCTGCAAAGACCCGACAAACTGGCAAGGATGTACTGACAGGTTTGCTATGTCTCTGCTCCCAGCTTTAAGGAAAGCTGAGAGGTCATTGGAGAAATAAAAAATCAGCAACAAAAAGGAGCACCTGACAATGATTCTGTGGCAGCCTGGATAAGAAGGGAGTTTGGAGGAGAATGGACATGTGTATATGTATGACTAAGCCCCTTTGCTGTCCACCTGAAACTATTATATCACTATTAATCGGCTACACTCCAGCACAAAACAGAAAGTTAAAAAAATAAAATATAAAAAAGGGCGTACCTGAGATATGAGGGGAGGCAGAGAGAGATTTACAAAGAGGAAAGCATGCCCAAGGTCTAAATCAAGTCAACTTAAAACACATCATTGTGTTTTCCTTTGTTTGCCCAACATGAATGACTTCTCCTGAACACTGACGAGTTAGCATACATTTCCCTCCAGATGGGTAACTTTGCCCCTTTGAGTCTAATCTCTGAGTTTCCACTGGAACAGAAAAGGGAAGTGTTTTTGCATTAAATTAAAAGGAACTCTCAAGGTTCCTTTCAGGTTGGTTTTATTTATTTATATTGTTGTTTTACAGTTTTCTTATCCTGAGGCTACAGAAAGAATCAATGAGGGAAGATGAAATGTTTCAAGTATGTCTGTGTCCCTTCTAAAACCTTCTCAGTGCCCTGGTTCTCAGCTGTAGAAGTTTTCAAGTTTCCATGAACATCTATACTTCTGGGGGAAACTTCCCTTTTATCATTTCCTCCTCTAAACGGTTCTGCTGCAACTGGGAAAAGCTGGGCAACGCTACAGTTCCATACACATCCTTATCTTGCCCTGTGTGACAGGCCGTTTCCTCAGGACGGTTAGCTAGTTTATTAACTCCTGGCCAGCCTCCAGGAGTAAAGAAGGGTGAACACAGATGGGGACAAAGCCAAGACCTTGTGCGGGACCTTTGCCCTTAAGTCAAGGAAGAAAGGAGCTCTGCCAGGCAAGTGACCTCAAAGTGGGGGCAGCAAGGAGACTTGACAAGGCAGGACCCGTGGGTCCTCGAATAACTGTCCTCAAGAGGCAGAAACCCGAGACCAGGGCTCCCCTTGGACATATGGAGTTCCCAAATCTCTTCTAAAAATCCATCAAGGGGACTTCCTCGGTGGTTCAGAGGTTAAGACTTCACCTTCCAACACAAGGGGAGTGGAGCGGGTTCAATCCCTGGTCGGGGAGCTGAGATCCCACATACCTTGCAGCCAAAACATAAAACAGAGGCAATATTGTAACAAATTCAATAAAGACTTTGGTAATGGTCCACATCACAAAAAATTTAAGAAAAAAAAATCCATCAAGTGTGAGAAATGAAATTAGAAAGTCTGTTTGAGTTCTTATCCATATCACCAATACATTTTGTAGGTACTAAAGCTTGTTACTAAAGGAAACTTTTACATGTGGTTTTAGGAGCCCTTATTTCGAGAAATCTTTCTTGTTAGATGAGCCAGAGGAAACTGTCACCTGTATCCTTCAAGAGTTGTACAAACTATTTGGGTTTCCCTGGTGGCTCAGACGGTAAAGAATGTGCCAGCAATGCAGGAAACCTAGGTTTGATCCCTGGGTCGGGAAGATCCCCTGGAGAAGGTAATGGCAACCCACTCCAGTATTCTTGCCTGGAGAATCCCATGGACAGAAGTGCCTGGCGGGCTACAGTCCGTGTGGTTGCAAAGAGTTCGACATGATTGAACGACTAATACCAACACACAAAGTATTCAACATAAGATTCATACTTCAAAAATTCACAACTTCCAAAAGAAATCACCTAAAGCCCTTTGAATATAGGTCTCAAGTTGTCTGAGTTACAAGGATCTCCACCTTCCCCAGCCCTTCTCACCCATTCGCTTGTTTCTCCTTCCCCTTTTACTCCTCCTGCCTCAGCACCACTCATTCCCTGCCCTCTCCTGTCTTTGTTTTTAACTGAGCAGTTTGCATCTCTTCTGAAAGACTTCAGAATCAGAAGCAAGGTGGAGAGAAAGGGCTTCTTGAACGGATTTTCTTCCTTTTATGGTGGTACACTTGGATCCCTTAAGTTCCAGGGTCTGTGGGTCTGAACTAGGTCACTTCTCCTAAAAGTCTCTCCTGGACCTGGAAACCCTTCCTCTTCTCCCCTCACACTGGCCCTCATGAGCAGGATCCACGCTCCACTAAGCAGGGTCACTGTCCTTGCATTCACGGCGACCTGATGTGGAGATCTCCTGGGAGCGTGAGTCGTGACAAAGGCCAGCGCTGGAGACCAGACTTCCCAGACTGAGCCCAGGTCCAGAGTCCAGACTCTCACCTGAATGAGGAGACCGGTAGCGAAAGTCCTCTTTGGTCAGGAGTAGGAGAGCCTTGCCGTTCATCTCAAATGTGTTGCTGTCAATCGGCCTTAGAGAAAACTCATTTTCAGCCCACTTGAGCCACTGGGCTACGTCATCTCTGCTCCAGAACATTGGCTGCAAGCCTGTTGGAGAGAGAGCAAGGCAGAAAGAAAAGAGAGAAAAAAGATCTCATCAGTTAGACAGCCGAGATAAAGGGAAAAGATTTCTGAATGGTTAACAAAACTGAGTCTCCATGTCTGAAGAGCCCTTAGGGTTCAACTCTGAATCTCAGGTAGAACTCTAGCTTCATGAGTGTCAAAGTGTGATATCAAATGAATTTTTTATTTAGAGGCAAAGTGTGTGTGAGGGGAGAGAATTGCTTTTTGTGTCTCTAAGGAACCATAGGTCTCACAGCCCTGTTCTTCCTTGCCCAGCTGCAGTTCCAGGGGTCCTGAAGGTGCAGCTCTATAGAGGCCTGAAGCACTGAGGGGATGCGGAGTCATAATAATGTCAGTGGGCTTTGGATGCAATTCTAGAATCACAGGGCTTCCCTGGTGGCTCAGAGGGTAAAGAATCTGCCTGCAATGCAGGAGACCTAGGTTTGATCCCTGAGCCGGGAAGATCCCATGGAGTATGACATGACAACCCACTCCAGTATTCTTGCCTGGAGAATTCCATGCACAGAACTGATTTGATGGCAGCCCAGTGTCCTTTTGAAGTGAGAATGTTCCAGAGTGGGGCTTGACCTGCCAGAGATGCCAAATAATATAGTGTTCCCTGCAACTTCTTCCAGAAAGAGCAACTCACTCGTCTTGAGGACACTATCAGCCTAGCCTCTGGGAATGAGAGGGCAAGGTAAGGATAACAGGTACTTGTTCATGTTACAACTTCCTGGTGGGGGTGGCACGTGAACTCTGAGTAGGGGCAGGAATGGGTTGGAGGGAGGGCAGCCCCCCAAGAGGATGGCTCAGGCTGGATCTCTGTCTGGAAGCCTGACTGTGAGTCTGTGTTTTCATTTTATTCTGTGGTTGTGGGAAACCTTTGACATATCATATGAGTGGTTTAGAGAACAGTAATTCTCAAAGTGTGCATCAGGTACCCTTCTGGGTTCCCAAGACCATCTCAGCGTGTCTAAGAAGTCAAAACTTTTTGTAACCATATGAAGAGGTTACTTGTTTTTTCTGTTGTTGTTCTATTCTCAATCTTTCATGAGCACACAGTGGAATTTCCTAGCAGCTACACAGCATGTGATATTAAAGCAGACACAAGAATCTAGCCTTTTTTTAAATGAAGCCAGACATTAAAAAGACTTGCAAAAATGTAAGACAATGCCACCTTTTCACTGATTTTTTTTTTTGGTTTTGGAAAACATATTCATAAATACATATTTATGTTAACATATACTTGGCTTATTACTTTTTAGCGAGTTGACACATATTTTGATATGTATTACAACAAATAGTAAAAATTTTTGGTTTTAATTTCCAATACAGTACACATAGATAGATAAAAGCCACATGAGCAAAGCTTTTTGGGGGTCTTCAATAATTTTAAGGGATTAAAAGAAATCCTGAAACCAACTGTTTGAGAACTGATGGGTTAAAAGCCAGATGCTCAGGAGTGCTTTATTCTCTAAAATATTGTATGATCTAATAGCTCAAATACAACAGAATCAACGGTTGCTAAAAGGAACTTCAGTCTGTTATTTATTGGTGGTTACTTCAACTTGCTAAGGGGACTCTGTGAGTGTGCTCTGACAGCGTCCTTCAGTCTGATCCTGGAAAAAAGGACCTTTCATTTGTCAGGCATCATAAAGAACTGGTCTATTTGGATGGGCTACTTTTCCTTCTGGGTGGATGAGGAAATGGAATAGCTCAGTGCCCTTGAGAAGATCCAGGGTCTCTGGGCATGACCGGTGGCTCTATCTTTCAGGTGGCTCCTTTGCAAAGTCTAGTTTTACGGAATGGCAGCTGGTTCCCTTGAACTCTGGGGGAGTCCTTCTGAAACTGGTCCACTGTGTTGGGCACGGATAAAGAACTATGGGCACTGAAATTAGAGATGAGCTTCCCTGGTGGCTCAGATGGTAAAGAATCTGCCTGCTTTGCAGAAGACCCAGGTTCGATCCCTGGCTGGGAAAGATCCCCTGGACAAGGGAATGGCTACCCACTCCAGTATTCTTGCCTGGAGAATTCCATGGATAGAGGAGCCTGGTGGGCTACAGTCCATGGGGTCACAAAGAGTCTGACATGACTGAGTGACTAATACAGCATCATAGAGTTTTTTTCTTGGTTTTTAAGTTTCACAGTATTTTTTTGTCACATGGGGAATAAAGGGGCACTGTAAAATAATACCATGCAATATGTTACTGCTTTACGATCTTTAGAATACACACAGCAACTAAAGAATTCAGGGTTTTGTTTTGGACTCTTGACTGGGCCAAGAAGCAATGCCTATGAAAAATGGTCCTTGGACATGGATGGACTTGGAGGGCCTTATGCTAAGTGAAATAAACTGGAGGAAGACAAATAATGTATGATATCACTTATATGTGGAATCTGAAAAATAAACTAGTGAATATAACAAAACAGAAGCAGACTGACAGGCATAGAGAAGAAACTAGTAGTTACTAGTGGTAGGGGGGCAACACAGGGGTGGGTGAAGTGGGAGGTATGAAGGATGTACAGGCTCAAGGATGTCTGGTACAAGATGGGGAAATATAGCCAATATTCGGTGATAACTGTGATCTTTAAGAACTGTATTCTTAAAAGTTTAAAAAATGGTTTAAAAAGTTAAAAAAAAAATGGTTCTTGGACATAGGAGGTACCCCAACTCTTTCCAATGACCTTAAAGATGCATATCTGGGACCATAGAGAGGTGGGGACGGGCATGAAAAAGGCTCAGCAAAATCTCAACTTCTGAACCAGTGAAGAAAGGCCTTAAGAGTCCACAGTCATGGTGTCACCTCTGAAGAGGAACATCGGGGTGTCTAGTTATTAGGGACTTTTCTTCTCCTTCACACGAACAGCGAGAGCACAGCCAGCACTTTGGGGACAAATATGAGGACCGGCCAAGCGTGGCTGAAGGAAGTGCCTGGTGGTGAGAGGACCACAGAGCAGAAGATGCTCGGTCAGAAACAGGAAAAAGGATGGGGCTGCTTATTGGAAGTGCGAGTGCCAAAGCAAATACAGAACCGAATCCCACTCGGGAGGGGAAACGAGAGTAAAATGCTGAAGTTTCTGCAGAGGAGACACTGAAACAAGAGAGGCGGGTGAGAAGGGGGTGGGGGATGCAAGTAGTAATTTGAGGTTCTTTATATTCTATGGAAGAAAATACTCATGAGTAATCTTTTCCCTAAATACAAGAAGAGTCACACACTCCAAACAGACCTGCCGGTTGAGAACAACTGTTTCTCTTTTCACTTCCCATTAATCTCTCCTACAGCCCAGCCCCTGAAGAAAGCAAAACCATAACGCGGAAACCCCCTTGCCAGGGGATCCACTGAAGGCTCTGGGCTTGTGGGCTCAGGGGACCCGGTGAGTCCCAGTCAGTTCAGGAAACACCATGGCAATTCCAGCAGTTTTACAAAAGTGACCCCGACAGACCAAGCTACCTGCTGGAGGCCAGGCTACACATTTATCAGAATCGCCACCACTCTTCCCAGGAGAGAATGTGGACACATTCACTGAGCTGGAAAGAGGCTTGATGATAAACTCTGGTGTTCAGGACTTCCAGGGTGGTCCAGTGGTTAAGAATCCACCTGCCAATGCGGGGGGACACGGGTTCAGTCCCTGTGGGCTGGGAAGATTCCACAGTGCTGCAGGACAGCTAAGCCCGTGCACAGCTACTGAAGCCTGAACACCCGAAAGCCCATGCTCTGCAACAAGAGAAGCCACTGCAATGAGAGGCCCGTGCACCGCAACTGGAGAGCAGCCCCTGCTCACCGCAACTACAGAAAGCCAGTGTGCAGCAATGAAGACCCAGCACAGCCAAAAATAAACACATTTAAAATAAAACAAACAAACTCTGGTGTTCACAGGCAAGTCCCCCTGCTAGTTCCTTAAAAAGTCCTGGTGTAGGATGTGCTTGGCTACTCTGACTGAGGAAAAACAAGCCCCCTTTGCTCAAACCTTAAGACCCCAAGGCCTGTGTGTTATAGCCTTGGACTCAGAGTCATCTTTTAAACACTTTGACCATCCAGCACTATTTTGAGCACTTTATGAGTATCAGTTGATTTGACTGCATACTCACAGCAACCCTATGAGATAAGGTTTCAGGGTGAGGAAACTGAGGCCCAGTGCATTTAAGGGATTTGCCCAAAGGCATGCAACCAGAGTCACAAAAGGTCCTGGGATTCGAAACCAGGCTGTTTTGGTTTCTGAGTCTGTGTTCTTCCGCACCACATTCTCTGACCCACGCACTTCCCATTCAGATTCATTTTCAACATCTATTAGGGATTCAGAAAAGACTGAGTGAACTGAATCCTCCCTATTCAAGATTTTGATCCTGGGAGGTTTCTCAAGTTATCAACGAACTAAAAATAGAGCCAAAAATCCTGTAGATCCCTGGAGAAATACATTTATACAAGGGAGTAAGGAGGTGGAGGTGAGACTCTGCTTTTAACTCATCCAGGAAGGCTTTGCATCACCAGCTACTTGCTCATAGGCACTCGTCGCGTAGACACTGATCCTGAGTAGACAGCTGCTACAGTACTCTTGCCTGGAAAATCCCATGGGCGGAGGAGCCTGGTAGGCTGCAGTCCATGGGGTCGCAAAGAATTGGACACGACTGAGCGACTTCACTTTCACTTTTCACTTTCATGCACTGGAGAAGGAGATGGCAACCCACTCCAGTGTTCTTGCCTGGAGAATCCCAGGGACGGGGCAGCCTGGTGGGCTGCCGTCTATGGGGTTGCACAGAGTCGGACACGACTGAAGCGACTTAGCAGCAGCAGCAGCAGCAGCAGCAGCAGCGTAATAGCACACAGGCAAGACCAGGGAGGACTGCATCACAAGTAACTTGTTTCACACTTATCTCTTGCAACGTTAACTTGCAACATTAACAAAGGGACTTCCCTGATGGTCAAGTAGCTGACTCTGAGCTCCCAATACAGGGGGCCTGGGTTTGATCCCTGGTCAGGGAATTAGAGCCAGCATGCCACAACCAAACCCCGGCAAAGCCAAAAAAAAAAAACAATTAAGTTAGAGAACTTATATGTTAATGATCATTAGTGAAAAGAAAAAAGACAGAGACCATTATTATACTGTACCTACATCATGTTGTTCCCTGTGTACATAACAAGCCTGCGAAAGCCACCCTAAGACCCGCATTTGGAATGTCATTTAATTTCAGAGGGTAGCTGAGATGATTTTATACAGAAGAAATGAACTGCTATGCTTAAGAAAATTACTAAGCATTCCACCGCACTTTTTTTTCCCCCAAGTGGGTCAAGTCAAGTTCATGGGGCCGTACCCTTTAATGACATACCCAGACCCTTAAACTTCCGTCTGATAGTTCTCCAATTCCACGTTCAAAGGAGCAGCCACGTTCATCAGTACACGCTTAGCCTCATTTCAGACTTTCTGGTTGTGTTTAAACTAATGATGGAAAGCGTGCTGGGAGTCAGGGACCTAGATCTTACTCCCAGATCTGCCATTAAGTAACATGTGTTTCTGGGCCAGTCACTCAGTTTCTCTGTGGTTCAGTGGTTTCATCTGTTAAATGAGGGGCTTAGAGTATGTGATTTCTATTCCCTTTTGGGTTTAATATGGTCAACATGCTTCCACTTAATATGAATCCTAAAATCCAAAGAACTTAAACAGCCAGGACCTTTTTCTACAGAGCAACTCCATGCTCACGACCATGACCCAGAGACTGTAACTTCCTGAAGGCTCCTCTGAATCACGGAAAACAGATTAAGTTACTTTAAATAGATGTTGGTGCTTATGAGTGTTTTTATTATATTCTAATTCTTGAAAATTTATAACCTGGTAATGGGTTATAATTACCCAATAATAAACATAACATTTTAAGAAGGTGCTTTCACATGGATGACCTCAGGTTATTCTCCAAAAAGCCCTGTGAAACCCACTGCAGTCTCACTTCAAGTTGAAAGATGAGGAAATAGGGGCTCAGAGTCATTAGAGGATTTTGCTGGTTTGCATAATAGTCAATTCAAGCTCTTTTGCTGTAGTAAACATCCATCAGAAGCAGCCTTTATCCTAAACGGTCTGTATACACAGAAATTGGCTACAGAATCAGTGGCTTAGAGGACAGAAGCAGAAAAGACAGAAGACAACCCCCACCCATCTGACTCATGAGGAAACTGAAGCTGGGAAAAGTTGAGTTTGAACCCTCCTCAAGCTGCCCCAGGTTTCCTCTTTCCAACCTCCCATGGGGTCTCATAACTTGATCTGATGACAAAGAAGCATTCTGTCACCCTTGACAGTGAGGACAGCTATCACTTCCTTGCTTAGTCATCTTGCCTTTGGATTAAACATCCTTCACTGGTCCAAACAGAAGTTCAGTACGGCCTTTTTCAGAGCCTCACCAGCCTGCCTGCTTCCTCCTGAGATCCTCTGTGGCTCCCATTCCTAAACATAGTGCCAGAGGCAGGACTAGAACCTTTCTATCTCTGGACAATGTTTTTATTCATAATAGCGAACACTGAGCATTTACACAAGTCTTCACTACAATGATGATTCTTCTCATTTTGTAGAGGACAAAACTGCAGTACACGATAAACGGAATTGGTGGGGCTGGGACTGAAAATCAGACCCACTCAACACCCCACCATATGGATTCTCAAGTGGCCCCTTAGACTGTTCAGAATAAAAAAATTTCGGAAAGCTCCCAAAGGCGTAACTCGAATTTGCTGTGTGCTGGCAACTATTCACGCTGCGTTTACATCATAGTCACAACAGATTACATAGCATTTACATTGTGTGAGGAATTATAATGTTATCTAGAGATAACTTAAAGTACATGGGAAGGTATGTGTAGGTTATATGCAAATACTATGTGATTTTATGTAAGGGGCTTGAGCATCTATGGATTTTAGTATCTAGCGGGGGCCGGGGGGCGGTCCTGGAATCAGTCTGCCACGTGGATACTCAGGGATGTCTGGAACAGCAGACACTTAGAAGCATTTATTGTGTGCCAGGCGCTTTTCTAAATGTCTTCTGTTTGTAACTCATGTAATCCCCACAGGGATGCTATACAATAGAAACATTCACCATCCTTATTTACAGAGGAGAAAACTGGAACACTAGGAAGTTAAGCGACTTGGCCAAAGTCACACACCCAGTGGAAGAGCCAACATTTGAACCGGGTTGGTCTAGCCCAAAGTTCCTATTAATTCCTTGCCTCTCTAAGGTTATTTTGGTGTTTTGGCAGGACGTTAAATTAAATTCAGGATTAAAAAAAAAGAGAGAGACAGAGAAGTTTCAGTGATTGTGTGAACTTTCACAGTATTTAAGCAAGTAGGCACGTGGCACCAGCTTGGAAACTCCGTGTCCCTGCTGTGTGATCTCGGACAAGTTTCTTAACCTCTCTGTGTCTCACTTGCCTCAACTGGAGAATGAGGACAACTCTCAAGTTGACAAGCGAGTGCCACTGAATCACAGATGATGTGTTTGTCAAATGTGCAGATGACATAAAGCTAGTATACAGTAAGATGATTCAATGATGATAGAAGATACAAAGGACAGTATTTGGCATAGAGCGAGCATTTTATAGTTACCACCATGATTATTTTTATAATCTCCCTATCCTGCACATAATAGCTGCTGTTTGTAACCCACCTGTGGAGAAAGTATATTAGCCAGTATTAGATTTTTACCTTGCCATTTTCCATCATCATTCCAGCCTGCAGCAGTCCCTCCAGACTGAGACCTATATCCAGTATCATCTATACTTCACAGCTTCATGTCAACTTTGCCTTTGATAAGCATCTGTTACCTCAACAGGTTACTGACAAAGTGCTGATTAGCTGAGGGCTGAAAGAGAGCCTTCTGGTGACAAACTAGCCACCTCCTTTTAGACGGATACTGATCAAGTTATTGGCTCCATTTGGAGTATGTGTGTGCCCGCACTCAGTTGAGTCTGAGTCTTTGCAACGCCATGAACTGTAGCTCACTAGGCTCCTCTGTCCATGGAATTCTCCAGGCAAAAATACTGGAATGAGTAGCTATTCCCTTCTCCAGGGGATCTTATTGACCCAGGGCTATAACCCACATATCCTGCGTGGCAGGTGGGTTCTTTACCACTGTGCCACCTGGGAAGCCCTGGCCCCATTTGCATACAGGTGTTCAATGATCAACCCCCCTAACTACTCTGGTATTTAGATACATCTTTCTAGTTCAGCCATAAAAGGAACCATCCAAAATTCAAATAAAATGCTTTCTTGATGTCCAGAAATACAATAACTACAAAATCTATAGCACCTTTATTGAATAAGATGAAAAAAGGGAGAAGGTGATTGGGGCCTAAGGAATAACTTTTCCTAAGTGCTCATAACATACATGTTTGAAAATCTCTCCTGAATTTCATCTGTAAGTTGTATCAGGTCAGCTATTTTTAGTCTGTACATATTCCCTTTTCTCCTTTTCTGAGTGTAGGGTAAACAGTGGTTCGTATTCTCTCTTTTAGGATCTCTTTCATTTCCTGCAAACCTTAGGGATCACTATCAGTGACTTTTCACCCTTGTAAATTCTCTATTCTGGGATGTCATCTGTCTGGGCCAAGAGCCTTGAATCTATTTAGAATGACTTAGATTCGTTTCTACAATCGACTCATCCGCCTTGGGCTTCAATTCCCTTATGGCAGTTTGTACTACCTGTTTCAGTCTGAAAATCACCCTCCTTGATGGAAGAGGGGGAGGAAAGAGAGAAGTTGTCCAGTTTTGTTCTCTCTTTGCCACCAACTCAGTCTAGGTGCTGAGACCACGCTTGTTCTCTTACTGTCCCTCCAAACACACCATTTTCTTAAGTATCTCCCATTGTTTTTAGCTCATCTAGCTTTAACATTCTAGATCTAAAAAAATCTCTCCTTTAAGAGAAATATCATATGACATCCCTTATATGTGAAATCTGAAAAGAAAGGATACAAAGGAACTTACAAAACAGAAAGAGACTCACAGACCTGGAGAACAAACTTACAGTTGCCGGAGGGGGTGGGAGAAGGGATAGTTAGGGAGTTTGGGATGGACATGTACACACTGCTGTGTTTAAAATGGATAACCAGCAAGGACCTACTGTATGGCACATGGGACTCTGCTCAGTGTTATGCAGCAGGCTGGACAGGAGGGGAGTTTGCGGGAGAATAATACATGTGTATGTATGGCTGAGTCCCTTTGCTGTTCACGTGAAACTATCACAACATTGTTAATCAGCCATACTCAAATACAAAATAAAGTTAAAAAAAATAAAAATCTCTCCATTATATATCCAAAATTTTTTTGTTGACACATAGTTGTTGTAGGATATTATACAAGTGTACAGTAATTCACAATCTTTAAAGATTATACTCCACATATAGTTATTATAACATACTGGCCATATTCTCTGTGTTGTATAATATATCCTTGTAGCTTATTTTACACTTAGTAGTTTGTACTTCTTGTTCCCTTCCTCCTATCTTTTCCCCTCCCTCCCCATCCTCTGCACTGGTGACCACTGATTTCTTCTCTACACCTGTGTGTCTATTGCTTTTTTGTTATATTCCCTAGTAGGTTGTACTTTTTAGATTCTACATATAAGTGATATTATACAGTATTTGTCTTTCTCTTTCTGATTTATTTCACTTAGCAAAATACCTGCTGGGTATATCCATGTTGTTGCAGATTGCAAAATGTCATTTTTTGTATTAAAAATTTTTTTATTTCCAGTAAGTTGTTCTTTCATCCTCTTAGAAAATGTGAGCTCATTAGACTGGTACACAGAAAATAGTGGGACGATAAATTGGCATGATCCTTCTGGTAAATAATGTGGTGATAGTTCAAGGGCCCTATAGATGTTAACTTTGGGGAATTTACCTTAAGAAAATAATTTCAGACAAAGAGAAACTGTTCATGCACAAAGATGTTCACTGCAGTATTATTTTTAATAGTTTAAAAAACTGGGAACATCCATAAGGAAATAGTTAAGGAATCTATAAACAACATCTCTGGTAGGATATGATGCAGCCAATAACATAATATTTATAAAAAGTATCTACACATATGGAAAAATCACCACATAACATGTGTACATATGTATTATAATCTCAAACAACTTATGGAAAATATAATGCAACATAAAAATATTAACCGTCACTCAACCAAATGACAGATGATGTTTACTGTCTCCTTTTCATTCTTTTTTCCTAATACTCCCTATTAAGCATGTGTTACTTTTATATTTAAAAAGATCTGTTTAAAAATGGAGCTCATCAGAGAATGTCCCCTCAACAGCTTCATCAGATTCTTTCATCGTCTTCTTCCTGCTCATGCCCCGAGCAGTTGATACGCCAGAATTTCATTTTCAAGAGCACGCTGATTCTTTAGACTTGGTTTTGCCTCCTTTCAGATCACGGATCCTTAGGTACTTTTTCCCCTCAACTGAAATCATTTGTCTTCTTCTAGTCAAGAGAAGACATCTGCTCATGCCTTTTAATTCCCTTCCCCAGTTCCAAGATGATGTTTTCATTCTCACCACAATTCCCCATCATTTCTACTTGGCCAACCAATTCCTCATCTGTTAGACCTGAGACCGAATTACCAGTGCCCCTCAACTGCTGCTTCTACCTTCTGGGAAGTCAAAGCGCTAATCATGTAGCTGAAGACAACTGCTCAGTGATACTCACATCATGCCTGGCACACAATGGTCCCCTGGTAATGCCAGACTGTAAGACAAAAGAACCCCAATACTAGTAACCTACCCATGGGACAGCTCTGCACTGCCACCCTCTCCTAACACCCTTCTCACCAGGTAGAACACTTCTGATCCGTGAGGTTCACTGCCACTACCAGATGCTTCTGAGACAGGTTGGGATCTGGGGCTCACTGCTGCAGTGCTTGTACCTGGACAAATCTCCGTGAGCAACAGCATACAAGAATAAGGGATTAAAAAGAATGGTGTGCATGCGTGGTTGGGGCAATAAAATTAAGGACAAGATACAAAAAGACCAAAACCCAACTTTAGCCACTTATGAAGAGCTGGAGCAAAAACAGGGTGTTGGAAGCAAAAGCAGGATACTGCACATACCCCCGCACTCAACACCACCAAAGGGGTGGGCAGACCACCTAAGCCTCCCCTCTGGCCCGACCCCTGGACACACCCTTACCCCATATAAGGAACCAGTTCGCCCCTCCTTGGCAAGCAAGCAAAGGAAACATATGTGTTCTCGTTCCCCTCTGCTGCAGCAGGGACCCCGATAAAGGCTTGTCTGAATTTCCTATCTGGCCCCTGATTGATTTCTATTGATTAAGGAGGCCAAGAATCCAGGTGGGTAACACTTCCACACCTATGCCATCCTAGCAACTATTCTGTGAAAGAGCTCAGGTTGGCACAACTGCATCTGCAGAAGACACTGAAGCTCAGAGAGGTTGAGTTACTTCCCCAAGGTCACAATGGGCCCCAGAACCAGAATTGCTTCTGGTCTTCTATATCTGCCTAGTGAACTTCCTCTCCGTCAAAGCAAATAAAGGATACAAAAGCCCCTTGCATTCTAATGCACGCTAAAATGCACTGTAAAAATGCAAGGGGATTAGGAATAATTAACCATAAACTCAACTCCTGGCAGGTCTGGTTTAGCTGCAGATCCAGAAATCTAGCCCTTTCTGACCTCTGTGAAAGGGATACAGGGGGCAGGGTTTCCCTCAGGATAAACAAACCTTCCAAAATAAAACAAACTATCATCAGATCCTGTTAAGCTGCTGCTTCCCAGAGCATTTCCCAGGGGTCTTTTCTGATGCCTTTCCCTTCCCTGCAGGCCGAGTTCTGGCCCCCACCCCAGTCCTGGATGGACTCTGATAAACTTCAGCATTCTCATTCCTCTGGGTCTGCCCCTAACCCTGGATGGGCGGCTATCTGTTCATCACTGCTCTTGGCACACAGATTCTATCACCAGGGGATGGGACGTTCTCAAACATTTCCTATTTTTGTCCTCAGGGTCACCCTATATCTCAGCACTCAGTTTCCAAGTGGAGGTTGGAAGATTATAACAGTGTCTTTTCAGCCAAACCCCCCAAGAGCAAGAATACTACACGTTCATGTTTTGATCCAAAGTCCCACTCTAGTCCCTGGAAAAAATATTCCTTATACACTTCATTTTGTGGATTTTTTCTGGCTTTCATTCAGTTTTAGCCACAGAGGGGTTTTTTATCAGCAAACCTATTGACAGCAAAACTGGCCCAGGGCCCGCTATTCATTCTTACAAACATGAGTTCGACGATTCCCCTACATTCCTGCCTTTAGGCAGCAAGCCCAATGTGGTGAGAGGCATGGAATATTTTAGATTAAAAACTTGGGTTTTGGAGTCAGATAGTCCTGAGTTCAAAGACTGGTTCTGCCACCTGCTCAGTAGCCTTGGATAAGTTATGTCTCTGGATCTCAATTTCCTCAGCAGTAAAATGAGGCCAAGAACAGTATTTACCTCCTTGGGCAAAATTAAATATGAAGTAAGATAACTCATACAAAGGCTCTGCACTGAACTTCCCCTGAGGGTCCAGTGGTGAAGAATCCACCTGAAATGCAGGGGACACGAGTTCAATCCCTGGCCTGGGAAGATTCCACACACTGTAGCCTGTGAGCCGCAACCACTGAGCCCGCAAGACCTGGAGACCATGCTCTGCAACAAAAGAAGCCACCGCAATGAGAAGCCCGAGCCTATAGCTGGAGAGTAGCCTCTGCTCACTGCACTAGAGAAAGCCTGTGTGCTGCAAGGAAGACCCAGCACAGCCATAAATAAAACAAATAAATAATTTTAAAAAAGGACTCTGCACTATACCTGGTCCATGGAAAGTGCTCAATGCATTCTGGGGAGCTGGGTAGGGCAGAGACCCCAAAGCAAATCTGTTGCGTTTTGTCATCTGTTCAAGAGACTGAAATGTTTTCTAAAGCTCACTGGAGCCTCAGAAGCTGAAGCAAGGGTTCTTGTGAGCCGTGTGAAGGGTCTGGTGGGAGCTACGAGCCCACCATGAGGTTTTAAGGAGGGGTGGGCATCATCTGTGTGCAGGCTGGGAAAACAGCTCAGGAGGAGATGTAGAGACAGGCAGAGAGCAGGTGAGAGGCTGGAGGCAAAAAGGCCAGGGTAAGAGTCCACTCAGGCCTGTGATTAGGGTGAGGTAAGTGAGGCGCTTACTTCGGGTGCAGAATTGAAGGCAGTGCCCGAAAGCTCAGGAATCACAAACAATAATGATGGTTTTAATGCATTATTTTAAAATCAAACTACTGTGCTGGCCAAAAAGTTCTTTTGGGTTTTTCTGTACAATGTTATGGAAAAACCTGAAGGAATTTTTTGACCTGCCCAATAAATGCAAAAAAAATTCATAATGAACAAAATATCAACATTTTAACTAAAGTTACATTGAAAAAAGAGATAATGGGGATGGTGTTGTGATGAAGGGGAAGAGGACAGACTAGAGTGATCCGGGAGATAATGGACCCCTTTGAGAATTCAGTGAGCACTACTGACCCTTTTTGGGCTTCCCCAGTGGCTCAGTGGTAAAGAATCTGCCTGTCAATGCAGAGGATATAGGTTCGATCCTTGGGTTGGGAAGATCCTCGGGAGAAGGAAATGGCAACCCACTCCAGTATTCTTGCCTGGAATATTCTTGCCTGGAGAATTCCATGGACAGATGAGCTTGGTGGGCTACAGTCTATAGGGTCGCAAAGAGTCGGACATGACTGAGTGACTGAATGACAACAACCGATCTTTGAAAATGCATAGACCCATGCGCACCAACATTCCCCTGCAATTTCAAAGTTTGTGGACTAGCTCCAGTTTACCTATGGACACTTGGACAATCAGTTGAGAACTTTTTAGCCTTGTACATGCAAAGAGATCTGACGATATGTATTAGGGTTATAATGCAAAACCAAGTTAGGTTTGAGGAGAGAAACACACACATCTCTCCTGATATTTTGGGGGAGGAGAAGAGAAGAGAAGAGAGAGGCTGGCAGGCTGACCTCCTCTCACTCTGCAAAGGGTGGAAGGGCGGGTGGGGGCAGGCAACGAAATGATGAAAGCCAACTTGGATGTCATTTCCTTGTGAAATGCACATATCTGACCTTAAACACGGGATGACCCGTCTTCAGGTATTTTGGAACTCATTGCTAACATATTGCAAGTTTTTATTCATAGTGTTGAAGGTTAATCACTGCAAATTATCTTAACTTTATGAATGCTGAAGCAACTGGGCTGGCATGGAAAGAGACCACTGAGATGAATTTCTAAAGGAAGGAGGCGATGAAGGGCAGAATTTCTCATATTGCTGGGTGGAGAGACACATTTTTATTTTCAACTCTACTGATATTTATGCACACACACAAAAAGCCCAATTTTAAGAAGAAATAAATATGTAGGAAAATAGACATGAAGAGAGTTGAAACGTTCCTCAAATAGATTTAGCAAGCAAATCAGAATGGGTTGGGAAAGCTGGTGCAAGGTTTTTTACTCCTCTGTGGAAATGGATGGGGCGCAGAGGACCTAAAGATCTCGTTGGATTTGCAAGAGTCATGGAACACAGACGATCCACTCTGGGTGTCTGGATAAAGAAGAATGAATATCCTTTGTGTGCCCTCACTTTTTAAGAAATTTCCTGGGGTATATAGTTGCTTTACAACATTGTATTAGTTTCTGCTGTACAACGAAGCAAATCAACTCTATGTACGTACACACATATCCCTCCTTCTTGGATCTCCCCCCTCCCCTGCCATCATGCCATCACAGCCCTCTAGGTCACCACAGAGCACCAAGCTGAGCTCCCTGTGTTATACAGCAGATTCCCACCAACTATCTGTTTTACACACAGTCACATATATATACGCCACCACTTCTTTCCCAATTTATCTCATCTCTCCTCCCCACCTCTCCATGTCCACATCTGTTTTCTATGTCTGTGTCTCTATTCAGTTCAGTTCAGTCGCTCAGTCGTGTCTGACTCTTTGTGACCCCATAAACCACAGTACGCCAGGCCTCCCTGTCCATCACCAACTCCTGGAGTTCACCCAAACCCATGTCCATTGTGTCGGTGATGCCATCCAACCATCTCATCCTCTGTCGTCCCCTTCTCCTCCTTCCCTCAATCTTTCCCAGCATCAGGGTCTTTTCAAATGAGTCAGCTCTCCGCATCAGGAGGCCAAAGTAGTGTCTCTACTACTGCCCTGCAAACAGGCTCTCTGTACCATTTTTCTAGGTTCCACATATATGCATTAATATACAGTATGAGTTTTTTTCTTTCTGACTTACTTCACTCTGTGTGACAGTCTCCAAGTCCATCCACATCTCTACAAATGATACAACTTCATTCATTTTCATGGCTGAGTAATATTTCATTGTACCACATCTTCTTTATCTGTTCTGCTCTTCTTCTCTGAAACCACACAGGATCATCTTGTGTGCCTGCTGGTCTGCGGAACATTCCTTTGCAAAGTGTAACCAGAGCAGAACTCACTCTCCCTCTGGACGGGCTGATGAGCCCTGTCACTGGCAGCCAGGGTCTCTCCCGTGTGTGGTTCAGTTGTGCCTGGTCCCTTCTCTCCCGGATTTTAAAGCAGGCTGCCTTGCCCCAAGGAGAGGGGAGATTCAGCCATACATACACACACATATATACACACACACACACACACACACACATATATACACATACATGTATCCATTTGGGAGAGAATGGATACATGGATATGCGTGGCTGAATCCCTTCACTGTTCACCTGAAACTATCCCAACATTGTTAATCAGCTATACCCCAATACAAAATAAAAAGTTAAAAAAATAAAAAAGCAGGCTGCCTTTTTCAGGATGCCTTTCTCAGTCAATATGGTCACTGCATCTTCTGAGGATGGAGTGAAGACTGGGGGTGGATGGGGAGACCCTAGGAAGCCTTTATCTTTCACAATGCTAACTTCACAGTCCTCAGCAAACACGTCCAGGGTCCAAAAGGCAGATGGCATCAGGGCTTCAAGAAACCTAACACACTTGGCAAAACCATGCTTCACTGGAAAATGTCTTCTTTGACGGAGAATTCCACACTCCCCTGACCCTGTCTTCCTTCTCTTCTTCTCTGACTCTTCCCTGGGGAGGCAGTCAATGTTTTCCGAGGTTGCCCAAGCAGATGCTGACTCAGCAAGAAGAGGGGCAGGCGGACTGAACACAGGCAGGATGCAGTCACTTTAAGGGTTTTTGTGGAGGCCTCACAGAACAAAAAACCCATCAAACCCGGAGAAGCAACCTGTGTTTAAAGATGATTGTGTGTGTGAGTGTGCATGTTCGTGTGTGTCAAGATTTCACTCCACTCCTCATCCCATTGGTCCTTCATTTCCTTGAGGATTTGTGGGGAAATGTGAATCTATTTTCACAGATGTAATCACTTAAAATGCTGTAGTACACAAACTGAGAGAGGAGCACTGACATATATACTCCAGCATGTGTCCCATGGATAACCACTGGGAAGCTACTGTGCAGCACAGGGAGCTCAGCTCAGTGCTCAGTGATGCCCTAGAGGGGTGGGATGGTGTGGGGTGGGAGGGAGGCTCAAAAGGGAGGGGATATATGTATACTTATAGCTGATTCATGTTGTTGTACCGCAGAAACTAATACAACCTTGTAAAGCACTTTTATATTTCAATGAAAAAATTTTTTCAGAAAAAAAAAAAGTTGTCTTTTTTTCTTATCAGCTGTATGCCTTAGTGTTAGAGCTGTGAACGTTACTAATATTTCCAGGCTTAAGACAGAGTCATAAAAATTTAAAAACCAAACCAAGTCCTTACCTCCTTCAACAGAGCTGCAGACGTGCAGCTGGAGACAATGACACATGCCTTCTGCTATACACCTGGCCCGGGGCTGGGCTAAGACTTGAGATGCTGGGAGGTGGGGTGGCTGGGCAGGCCTGGGAGCCAAAGTAGACCCTCTCTGGCCAGCTCATGGCACAATGGGGCACTGAGGGACTCTCCCTGGCCACAATATATCTTTCTCATTGGTTCTGTCATCCCAGCTTAAGTTGTATATTATTCACCCCTTTGGACGAAAGCATGGAGCCTTCTATGGAGGGGGTTGCTGGAAAAAAGTGCAAAGTGAAAGTCGCTCAGTTGTGTCCGACTCTTTGCAACCCCATGACTATACAGTCCATGAAATTTTCCAGGCCAGAATACTGGGGTGGGTAGCCTTTCGCTTCTCTAGCGGATCTTCCCAACCCAGGAATCAAACGGAGGTGTCCTGCATTGCAGGCGGATTCTTTATCAACTGAGGTATCAGGGAAGCAAAAGGAACACATCAAATCAACATAATGGTTCACACCTTGGCTTTGTGAGGTAGTTGGATAAAAGAGTCAGAAGGGAAGCATGAGCAACCCTCGAGTTTTAGGGCTGGTGGGAGCTGCTGCAGCCCACAGGTAGTAGGATGCTAGAGGCACTGAGAGGAGAAGACTTGCACGCTGGTTTGGTTATGGCGTCTGACTCTCTGGGAGTTTCCCTGACAGCTCAGTGGGTAAAGAATCCACTTGCAATGCAGGAGACCCCGGTTCAATTTCTGGGTCAGGAAGATCCACCGGCAAAGGGATAGGCTACACACTCCAGTATTCTTGGGCTTCCCTTGTGGCTCAGCTGGTAAAAAATCTGCCTGCAGTGAGGGAGACCTGGGTTTGATCCCCGGGCTGGGAAGATCCCCTGGAGAAGGGGAAAGCTACCTACTCCAGTATTCTTGCCTGGAGAATTCCATGGACAGAGGAGCCTGGCAGAGTACAGTCCATGGGGTCACAAAGAGTTGAACATGACTGAGCGACTAACACACTAAATCCAAGGACAAGGGTCCTCATGAGGGAACATGGAGGAGAGACAAGGAAGAAGAGATAGCTACGTGACTGCAGAGACAGAGATGGGAGTGATGCAGACCCAAGACTGCTGTTTTCCTTCCTCACAGGTTCCTATTATCCACATATTGAAATGCCTTTGTCCCCCTTCAACATATGTCACTTTCTCTTGAAATTTATGTTTTTAAGATTTTTTTTTGATGTGGTCCATTTTAAAAGTGTTTATTGAATTTGTTACAATATTGCTTCTGTTTTACCTTTTGGTTTTTGGCTGCAAGGCATGTGGGATCTTAGCACCCTGACCAGGGATTGAACCCGTGCCCCTGCATTGGAAGGTGAAGTCTTAACCTCTGGACTGCCAGGGAAATCCCTTTTTTTCTTTTACTTTAAAAATGTTCCAGTTTTTCTCTTAAAAATTACCTTTTATATATATTCATCTTTTAGTCTTACTAGTTTACTCATTTTTTTAAAATTTTAAATTCTTTCCTGATCTCTGTCATCTAATTTCTAAGTTTTCATAATTCTGATTTATGTTGGTTCCTCCCTCCCTCATGTTTTATATCATTTCTTAATGCCTTTCAGCTCATTTGGACCTGGGTCATAGTTCTGAATTGTTCCAAAGCCATGTCTTTTTGGCATGCTTTCTTTAGAAATGTAGTCTGCTCCTTATTTTCTTTTTATATAAAAGCTTTGTACGGGATTTGACCTTGCTGCTTTGCAATTGCTTGTTTCCATGTGAAATTCATTTTCCTGAACTTTTAGAACAGTGTCGTTCTAACTTTACAAAGCTCCTGGAGAAGGGAATGGCAACCCACTCCAGTATTCTTGCCTGGAGAATTCCATGGACAGAGGAGCCTGGCAGGCTACAGTCCACGGGGTTTCAAAGAGTTGGATACGACTGAGTGACTAACACTTTCATTTTCACTTCTCTGCCATTTCGTTCATGTGTGTTCAAATATATGACTGCTGAAGTTTCCAGGTTCTGTTCCCTTATGGGGTTTTTTCTCCTGTAAGTCTCTGCTGTCCCTATCCTGTTCAGCTTGATTTCACTTCAGGCAGCTTCTCACTACATGGCCATCCTAGAGGAGGACTTGATTGGTTAGTTCCAGAGTTCGCAGTGGCTGGAAGGCTCTAGATCCTTTAGATCAGGGATCCCCAACCCCCGGGCCATGGACCAGCATCGGTCTGTGGCCTGTTAGGAACTGGGCCACACAGCAAGAGGTGAGCAGTGGGTGAGTGAGTAGAGCTTCACCTGTATTTACAGCTGCTCCCCATCACTTGCATCCTCCCACCAAGATCCATGGAAAAACTGTCTTCCATGAAACTGGTCCCAGGTGCCAAAAGAGTTGGGAACTGCTGCTTTAGACCTCCCTTGCACGCTGTGAAAGTGAAAGTTGCTCAGTCGTATCCAACTTGTTGCAATCCCATGGACTATACAGTCCATGGAATTCTTCAGGCCAGAATACTGGAGTGTGTAGCCGTTCCCTTCTCCGGGGGATCTTCCCAACCCGGGGATGGAACCCAGGTCTCCCGCATTGTGTACAGATTCTTTGCCAGCTGAGCCACCAGGGAAGTACAAGAATACTGGAGTGGATAGCCTATCCCTTTCCAGCAGATCTTCCCAACCCAGGAATCGAACTGGGGTCTCCTGCATTGCAGGTGGATTGATTCTTTACCAGCTGAGCTATCAGGGAAGCCCCCTCTCTGCAGGCTACTTGTACTCATCACTCTTGGAATCAGTAAAAGGACTCCCACTTTCAGCTGTTCCTCTCATACTGACCCTCTATGCTTTGCAGTAGTCACTATTTGGGGTGCTTTTCCTGTTCTAACATCCAAAAGTCCCACTGTTCCTTGGGGATATCTTGTCCCCTAGTTTTGTCACTGCTCATGGGTATGAAGTTTTGATACTAAGTTGCTCTGCTCTTTCCCAGGGGTTCTAAGAGATTGAAAACTATGCTGCTGCCAGTGCTGTCTCCCCAGAGTCTATCTCAGGACACTTCCTATTGGCAAGGCCAGGGTTCCTCTGGTGTCTCATAAAAAAAGGGCACCAAACTTTGTGTGTCTCTTGGTGAATTGTCACTGGGTTTTATGGCAGTAAGCAGAAGTGTGATAATCTAAGGGGTCTCTCATATAGATGGCTAAAAAGCACAGAAAAGGATGCTCAACATCATTAATTATTAGAGAAATGCAAATCAAAACTATCAATACAATGAGGTATCATGTCACACCGGTCAGAATGGCCATCATCAAAAAATCTGCCATCATCAAAAAATCTACAAACAGTAAATGCTGGAGAGGGTGTCGAGAAAAGGGACCCCTCCTACACTGTTGGTGGGAATGTAAATTGGTACTGCCACTATGGAGAACAGTATGAAGCTTCCTTAAAAAACTAGTAATACAGCTACCATATGATACAACAGTTCCAGTCCTGGGCATATATATGGAGAAAACCATTACTTCAAAAAGATACATGTACCCCAATGTTCATCACAGCACTATTTACAACAGTCAGGACATGGAAGCAACCTAAATGCCCATCAACAGAAGAGTAGGTACAGAAGATGCAGTACATATATACAGTGGAATATTACTCAGCCATAAAAAGAATGAAATAATGCCATTTGTTTCAACATGGATGGACCTAGAGATTGTCATACTGAGTGAAGTAAGTCAGACCAAGAAAGACAAATATATGATATTGCTTATATGTGGAATCTAAAATAAAGGGGTATAAATGAGCTTATTTATAAAACAGAAATAGAGTTGCAGATGTAGAAAACACACTTATGATTACTGGGGGGTAAGGAGCAGGGGAGGGATAAATTGGGAGACTAGGATTGTCGCAGAGAGTCGGACACGACTGAAGTGACTTAGCAGCAGCAGCAGGATTGACAAAGACACTACTGTGTATAAAGTAGGTAACTAATAAGGACCTACTGTATAGCATAGGGAACTCAATAGTTTGTAATGACCTATATGGGAAAAGAATCTAAAAGAGAGTGGATATATACATATATATAAAAAACTGACTCACTTTGCTGTACAGCAGAAACTAACATAATACTGTAATCAACTATATTCCAATAAGAATTAAAAATGTGAGGGGGGTCTCTGATCACACCAGAGGGGGTGACAGCCCCAAGTGCAGGGAGCACAGACACAGCACCTGGACAGAAGACACAATAGCAAATGTCTCTGAGCTTCGGTGGGCACTGGGTCTCCAGGCAGAGGGCACCCAGCTTCTCTTATGGAGAAGACTACGGAACTATTCCAGTGAAGATAACACTTCCAAAGGGAAGGACTTTCTAATGGGGATGAAAACAATAGCCTCGATGACCACAATACAGACAGCTGACCTCTTCACTGTCTTTCCACACCTCCTCACATGAAAAAGTCAAGACTGCCAGATGTCAAAAAACTACAGCATTTTTAAAAATTCACCAAGTTGTGAGTGACTCAGCCTGCAGGCCAGACATGTCAGAAGCCCTAGATCATGGTGATGGTGTCTCCGAGTGAGTCTTTCCTCTGCTCAGTGACCAATTCCAGCTCCAAGAAAGATGGAGCTAGCCATGCATTAGTCACATATTTCCCACAGAAGCCCGCGGGGAGCGACGCAGCTGCTCGTCTGAGAAGGAGCCCCACGGAGCAGCCGGGTGTGGCTGTCGGAGCCCTTGCAAGTGTGGCCTGTTTGCTGTCAGCTCTAAACTTCGCTTTCCTGCTTTTTCAAAAGCCTTCCTTTCTCATTAGGGTCTGGTGGCTTTGGAAGACCCGACCCAACCCTGACTGGCTGGTCTTATCAGAGGCTGCCGCTGTAGAATGATCTTTTTTTAAAAAATGGCTTTTTTAATGCAGTCCCTGGAAACTTTGCAAGCAATGTATCGATTTGCGATCCTTGAGCTGAGTTATTGAGCTCTGGCAAAGAGAAATAAATCTTTCCCATTCTCCACGCCTGTTGCCAAGTGCTGCTTCCAGGAAGCGATGACTGTCCTTTCTGGAAATGAAATGAAGCTCAAAACGATCTAACCTCCTTCCCTTCACTTCACGCCCCCAGCTCTCCCCTCCGCTTGCAAGTCACGGACAAAAGCACTTTGCAGCCATTCCTCATTTGCCTGAATGGGCATCCGAATTAGTGATGCCCAAGTTAGTAATGGCTGGCCGAGGCAGCTTCCCAAAGAATGAGGACCTATTATTTTTTAGCAGAGCAGACGGGGCTTGGGGAAGCAGGCTCACATCTTGTCCTTAGGTTAAACACTCTTACGGTTTCATAAAGAAATCTCCCCCGCAGATGTGGATGTATACACGACAGGGTGTATACACTGAGGCTTGTGATCAATAAAATCAGGGGCCGGGATGGGGGCAGGAGGGTGGGGAGAGTGTGGGGAAGAGGGACCCACGCTGGAGTGTTCTAGCACAGACGGCAGCATGAACACAGAAACTTCCTGACACCTGCTGTTTCTTTCATTTCAGTCTGGGGCGATCATGTCACCTGGCACTGCTCCAGGGGAATTCCCATCATTACCATCAAAACATGGTTGGTCTAACCGTGCTGAGGGCTCTCCTGTCCATCTGTCCACCTATTCTCCCACTCACTCAGACATCTAACAGAACCAGGGGCCCCTCCCTCCCCCAGTGCACCACATCCCGTGTCAGGGGCAGGGTACACCCAGGTGAATGACACAGGGATGCTGGTAGGAAGAAAGGAATGTAAAGAGACACTGACAAATCCATGCATTAGTGCAGGACGGGGGAAGAGTTTGTGAACTGAAGGAAGGGGTGACTGCTTTCCTGGCAGAGGAAATTTTTTAAGGTGGATACAAAAATCTGGACACATGAAAGAGCAAAGCCAATTTAGGAACCATAGAGTAGCTCAGTGGGACAAAACATGAGATGTACATGGAACGTATTAAAGGAGGAGAGACAAGGGGTTCCCTACTGGTCCAGCGGCTAAGACTCTGTGCTCCCAATGCAGGGGCCCCAGGGTTCAATCCCTGGTCAGGGAACTAGATCCCACGTGCTGCAAAGAAGACAGAAGACCCGGCGCAGTCAAATAAACTAATATACAATATATTTAAAAAAAATAGGGACTTCCCTGGTGGTCCAGTGGTTAAGACTCTGCATTCCCAAAGCAGGAGGTGTGGGTTCAATCCCCGGTTGAGGAACTAAGATCCCACAAGCTGCACAGCATGGCCATAATAAGAATAGTAATAATAAGTAAAATTTTAAAAGTAATACATTAAAAAAAATAAATAAATGAGGAGAGAAACTGACAGAGCAACTCCATGCTGATGCCTAACAGGCATGTTAGGCTTAGGGCATCCCAAACTGCCCTTCCTCTGTCCCCTGACCAGACCTGCTGTCCCCAGTCTCTCCCTCCTCAGAGAATGCCAAGTCCACTCTTCCCACGCCAGCGCCCCACACCTTGCAGTCATTCAATCAGCAGCAAGTGCTACTGGCTCTGCCTTCAAAAGGCATCCAGAATCTGACCACTCCTGTCACCTCCGCTCTGCCACTCAGTCCCCCTCACCATCACCTCTCACCTGGAATTACTGCTGCTGGTCCCGAACTGGTCGCCCAGCTTCCACCCTCGTTCCCCTACAGTCTATTCTCCATATATCAGCCAGAGGAGCCATGTAAAACATGTCACTCCTCTGTTCAAAATCCCCCAGGGACCTCCCTCTCACTCGGTCAAGGTCAAAGTCCTTAAAATGACCTTTGGGCCCCACATGATCTAACCTCTGTCCAAACCTGCTTCCTCCTACCTGTCGCTTCCCTCATTCTGCTTGAGCCACCTGACCCGTGTCTCCCCTCACACACCAGGCATATTTCTACCTCATGTGAGGCCTTTGTACTTGCTTTGCTTTAGCTGGAGTATTCTGATCTCAGACATCCTCAGTTTCTCCAAGTCCTTCCCAGACATTCCATATAAAACTACAAATCTCTGTCCTCTGACGCCTCCTTATTCTCCTTCCTGCTTTATTTTCTTCCTTAGCATCTATCACAATCAAATCTATATATTTTACTATTTATCTTGTTTACTATTCATTTTATTCATTAGGATGTAAACAATTTTTATCTTCTGCTTTATTATTTATCTTTTTGGGATTCAATGGATTGAAGACTATGCACATTTTAAAATCCTTTAAATATAATTATATATTCTGCAAACTATCTAAATGAAGCAAATATTACTATCATTAAAGTTACTTCATGCTGACATCCAACCTCTGAATATGCTTGCAAAAAGCCTGTTACAAGTTCGAGGTAGACTCCTGATTAAACATCTTTTGATGTTTAGTATAATTAGTTACACAAATCTAGGATAGCAGAGAGGAGGGTTCCCTGACGGCTCCGTGGTAAAGAATCTGCCTGCCAATGCAGGAGACACAGGTTCCATCCCCGGTCTGGGAAGATGCCAGGTGCCGTGGGGCAGCTATGCCAGTGTGCCACAACTCCTGAGTCCGTGTTCTAGAGTCCGCGAGCCACCACTACTGAAGTTCACATGCCCTAGAGTCCGTACTTTGCAACAAGAGAAACCACGGCAACAAGAGAAGCCCATGGACTGCAACAAAGAGTAGCCCCCATTTACCACAACTAGAGAAAGCCCGCACAGTAACAAAGACCCAGCATAACCAAAAATAAAGAAACAAATAAAAATTTAAGATGGCAGTGAAAGAACTGTTCTGATTCTGACTCTATCTCTGATGTGTCAAGCAGTTTCTGGCACATTGCAGGCACTCAATAAGTATTTTTGAATGAATGAGAAGCTATGACCTGTGAAGAAAAGACAGTGTATCATAGTGTGGATTTAAGTCTTGGCTCCCCACCTCACTAACTGTGTGATCTTAGGTAAGACCACACAGTTTCCACAACTGTAAAACTGCGACAGTGACAGAAGACACACTGGGGCGCTGTGAGCACTCAGGATGCTGAGACGTGTGTCAGGCTCTTAGATCAGAGCCTGGCAATGATGAGGCACTTGATAAATGTTAGCCGTTATTAGAAAGGGCCTGTCTGTTGTACTAAGGAGTTTAGACTTTATCCTAAGGCTACTTGGAGTCATTGAAGGATTTTAAACAAGGGAGTAACACAATCAGATCTTGTTTTCCAATGGTCATTCCAGCTGCAAGTGGAGGATGAATAAGAACAGGGCCAGACTGGTACCAGATCAGTCTGAGGGCTGCTGTAGACATGGAGATGACAGATATCATTAGCCTGAACCAAAGCAGAAAGAATGGAGAAAGAAAGAGAGGGCTCAAGATGTCATGGAGGCAGAACAGTCAGAACTTGGAGAGGAACTCAATGTGGAGGAAGCCGGCAAAGGCAAAATCCAGGCTTCTGATTTCTGCCACCAAACAGGGGGGCCCGGCCACCCCAGTCCACAGAGGACTGACAGGGAGAAAGTATATGTCATTCTGTTTCACCAGAGGTGACTGCAGGCTAGCAAGGTGGAGGTGGGGAGGTCCAGCGCCACACAGCTGTGCACACACGCCCACTGTGTGTACGGTCAGTGGTGTTCCCATGGACTATAGCCTGGCAGGCTCCTCTGTTCGTGGAATTTCCCAGGCAAGAATACTGGAATGGATCTCCATTTTCTTTCCAAGGGGGTCTTCCCGACCCAGGGATCAAACCCACATCTCTTATGTCTCCTGCATTGGCAGGTGGATTCTTTAGCACTGAGCCCCAGGTGGTATCCATCTGGTACTTAAGAGAAAAATCTTGGTGAGATACAAAAGATATTTGGGAGTCACTGTCACACTGGTGATTCTTAGATGAGTTTTAAGGAAAACATTTAAGGAGCAAACTGTTTTAAAAACCTGGGACTTTGCTGGCCACCCAGTGGTTAAGAATCTGCCTTGTAATGCAGGGGATGTGGGTTCAATCCCTGGTCGGGGAACTAGGAGCCCACATGCCGTGCCAGAACTAGAGCGGTGGTGCAACTAGAGAGTCCTCAAGCCACAATGAAAAATCCTGTGTGATGCAATGAAGAGTCCACATGTCGTGACTAACACCTGACATAGCCAAATTTAAAAACAAACAAACAAACAAACAAAAACCAGGTGTATTCTTGAAGGAATGGAAGGGACAGCAAGGGAGGGTGGTACCTTGCAGACGAAGACAGAGGGAATCTCAGGAGGCAGTGAGACTCACTACGAGAGGCAAGATAAGAAGGGCCAAGGCCCGTCCAGTGAATTTAGCATCTGGGGATTCTAGCCAGAGCAGAGGTGTTGTGGGGACAGAAACCAGCTCACAGAGGGTGGAGGCATTCACGGGAGGTGAGGAAATGGGAAGCGTGTGTCAAGGATTCTTTTAAAAAACTTGGCTGGGAGGAGAGAAAAAGAGCTGGGGTGGTAGTGAAGAGCAATGCTGAGTCCAGGCAGGTTTCTTTCAAGATGGAAGGGAATGAGATGAACATGAGAAAGAGGGCTGAGAGCAGAGAAGGGAGAGGATAACCAGCTGGGGAGGCCGGGGCACAGGAGCTGGGCTCGGGGGGAAAGGGTGCTGTGTGCAGCTGGGGAGACCTGCTGCACGGTGACTGGAGGGAGCAGTGAGCTGGGCCTGAGTGCAGACAAGCTGGGGGGAGGAAGGAGGGGAGACAGGGGAGGAGGGGGAGGACAAGGAGAGAAGGGAGGAGGGGGAACAGGGGGAAAGGGAGGAGGGAGGGGGAGGAGGAAGAGGGGAAGAGGAGGGGGGAGGGGGAAAGGGGAGGAGGGGGAGGACAAGGAGAGGAGGAAGGGGAACAGGGGGAAAGGGAGGAGGGAGAGGGAGGAGGAAGAGGGGAAGAGGAGGAGGGGAGGGGAGAGGGGAGGCGGGGGAGGACAAGGAGAGGAGGAAGGGGAACAGGGGGGAAGAGAGGAGGGAGAGGGGAGGAGGGAGCGGGGAAAAGAAAAGACAGTGGGAGGGAATGAGGGGAGGACGGAGGGTAATTGTAGGTCTGACTGCATATCAACTGCATATCAGAGAGGAAGGCGCTGACTGGGGACAGTGGAGGAAACACAAAAACCCAGTCTCTTCTGGAAATGCAGACTGTAGGCTCACAGACACGGAGCTCCAGACTGCAACTGGTATAAAACCAAAACACAACAAGTACACAGTGAGACTATACAGTGTTCCCAGAGAAACCTCCTCAAGTACCATCCCCATTGCTCCTCTGATGAAACACCTTCAAGGCTCTGCACTGAATACGCATCAGAATAAAACCACTCTCTTGACAGGGGCATTGAACACTCAACGCAGACCCTGTCCAAGACCTTTCACCTGACTTTCCGTCCTACCTGCCCGGGACCAGCCCCTCGCCCTCTGCTCAGCATGACCTTGCTGCTTCTGACTGCACCCCAGTCTCCCTCCAGCACTGCCTGCTGGAACTCACCCCTCTTTTAAGGCCTGGCACTAAAATCACTCTTTCCCTGAAACCTTCTTCCAAAAATGTCTCTCCCGCCTTTCTGCTTCCAGAATGCTCTGAAGATGTATACAGGACTCGCAGAAGCTGTGATAAATTAAGAGTTATCCACATCTGTGCCTTCTTCCCCACTATGTAATAAGCTCTAAACACAAGCCTACTCGTGTTGCAGGTGGTCCCTCCACCCCCTCCACGGAACCCACTCTGGCTGTGTTCACACATTTGACTTGGCATGGGGCCAGGCTTGAGGTGTGCTTTTTGCGGCCACGGAAAGAACAAGAAGGCTTTTTGACCAGTAATAATGACTTATGCATTGAAATCGAATACACCCTATGAGGTCTGTGTCTCTGGCTAGAAAAGCCTACTATAGGTTGGGTAGGCAATGAGCTGGAGATGAGATCTTAGGACCGTAATATTAGGTCAGTCTATAGGGCATTTTGGACTCTAATCAATTGATTTATTCATTGGGTCTTCATCCTAAGTTTTCCTTGCTTGGCTCTTAAGAAACATTTTTCTTTCTGAAGTAGTTCATCATGAACTCCTACTTCTTCAGCTTCCGTAAAGTAGGAGCACCACATACGCAGGCTCTCTTCTGTTTGTTTCTAAGAGATTAATTACTGAAAACTTCCAATGTGAAAAGGCAAAACATAAACTGAGATTTTACTGTATACCTGGTGCTTTGGAGATTCTATCTGTGGGATCCTCCTGCACACTCGGAGGTGAATGCTACTGTTCTCATTTATTTTTCAGATGAGAAAGTGCCTACACAGGCAAAGGGGTTCCATGACTTACAGAGATCCTGTGTCCGCTGAGCGCTGAGACCAGGACTCAGCCCAGACCGCCCGACTCCACAGTTCATGTTCCCACACCCCCAGTTCACAGCATATCACCAGGCAGTTCTAAAGCCTGGAGAGTATACCCCTCGCTCTCTCCCCTAATGGCACACACTATCTGTGGCTTGGGACTTTGAACACCTGAATTCTGGGCGGGCTGTGAGTCCAGTGGAAGGACAGAAGGAAGTTGGTGTCTGACTGAAGTTTCCATTTGCTTCAGAGAAACATCCAGGAAAAGCAGGAGATGGTTGAATCTGAGTGACTTAAAGCTAGCAAGTTATCAACTGTGGTGTGGACCCTTCGGTCGGCTCCTTCCTACTTTTTTAGTGAGCTCCAGGCTCCCGGGCACCCACCATCCTTTGGCTTCAACGGACAAGGATGGCTGAGGGTGGGCTCCTGGAGGGATGGCCAGGCAGAACCTCGGACTCCCCACCCCTTTGGTCTCCACACACCTTGAGATCTGCCCTCCAGCCAATAAAACTTAGCTGAGCATTGAGTCTCAGGCAGCGATCTCTGTCAGACACAGAGCTGTGTGCCTGCTTTGCTTAAATGTTTTCAGAAGCTTCCCAGGGCCACCTCAGTGCCTGCCTAACTCACCACGTCGCCCTCTGGCTGACCTGGCTCCAGCCGCGTGGCCGGGCTTGCAGTTCCCAGAGGCACTGCGTTCTCTGGCCTTTGTGGGTGCCACTTGCTCTGCCCGGGATGGGCTGCTTCTGCTGTTGGTCCAGTGAACCAGGCACCCTTCAAAATGTACTTAGATCTCTCAAGGCTCAGCTTCTTGGTGAGGTCTTTCATAAATTAACATCCTCTGGAAGGATTAGACATGTGCCATGTCATCCTCGGAGGTGTCATCCTCAGAACAAAGAAAAACTGGGAGGGAACTGCCTTTTGCATCATTTTTGAGTTTCGAATCCTATGATGGCTGAGGGTTCCAGGCATTTCTACCACATCCAGCATATGGTTCTCCATGCTTGTGCTAAGTCACTTCAGATGTGTATGACTCTTTGCAACCCCGTGGACTGTAGCCCTCCAGGCTCCTGTGTCCATGGGATCCTCCAGGCAAGAATACTGGAGTGGGTAGCCATGCCCTCCTCCAGCGGATCTTCTGGAACCTGTGTCTCTTGTACCTCCTGCATTGGCAGGCGGGTTCCTTACTTGCTTCTGGTCAAATGAATCTGTTGTATTCTGTTCAAAAAAATTCTCAAATCTAAGTCACCACACCCTATACCTGGATGCCCTTTCCCTTTGAACCAAGTCATGGGAAATGGAGACCTCTGGCAACAAAGGGCTTTCAAAAGTTGCAGCTTTCACAACAGCCAGAGGGGTCAGTGGTACAGACATTACTGTTCTTACTTCCAGCTGAGCACCCAGAAGGGGGGGAGGTAACTGGTTGCTTGCTCAAAGCTGCCCAACTAGTTTGAGGCAGGGCCAGGATAAGAAGGGCTCTGGCTCTCAGTCAAGGATTTGTCTAATACTCTGAACTCTGAAAGCAGAGGTGGTCCCCTGGCTCAGTGTCCTCAAAGGTACTCTCCACATGTATCCACCTGTTAATAAACAGGCCCTGGGGGACCAGTCACCTGAAAGGGTGACCCTATTCAATCAGGAGATTGTGGATAATGAACTGAAAAGTGAAAGTGAAAGTGAGTCGCTCAGTCGTGTCTGACTCTTTGTGACCCTATGGACTGTAGCCTACCAGGCTTCTCCGTCCATGGGATTTTCCAGGCAAGAGTACTGGAGTGGGTTGCCTTTTTCTTCTCCAGGGGATCTTCCTGACCCAGGGATTGAGCCCAGGTCTCCGTCATTGCAGGCAGATGCTTTACCCTCTGAGCCACCAGGGAATCAAAAGCCTTGTGTTTTGGTCCTGGTTGTCACCTGCCTTGTTTGACAAGGGCTGAGCTAAGGCATCACTGTCTTTGAGGCTGTTTCCGTCTCTGTAACATGGGAGTGACTCTTTCTATCAAGCCCGCCTCCCGGGGCTGTTGTGAGATCACATGAGACGATAGACAAGAAGGTTCTTAAACGTTACAATAGGCAGCATTAAAGAACTGTCTGCCTGCCAATGCAGGAGACATAAAGAGACATGGGTTTGATCCCTGGGTTGGAAAGACCCCCTGGAGGAGGACACAGCAACCCTCTCCAGTATTTGTGCCTTAAGAATCCCATGGACAGAGGAGCCTGGCCAGGTTAGGTCCACTGGGTTTCAAAGAGTTGGACACAACTGAAGCGACTTAGCATGCATGCAGTGATAAGCACATACCCTGTTCATGGTATGCTTTGACTTCTCCAGCCAAGTGCGTGAACTGCTTGCCCTCAGGAGAGCTGGGCATGTCCTTTTCTGTTGCTTTAGGGCCTCTGTTTCCTTCTCCCTTTGCTCTGGCTGGGCGCCAGCTCTCGGTTTTCTGAGCTGAGCCTGCAGAAGCATCACCAAGGTCCCCTGCCCCGTACCAGGACTACCCTGATGGCAGCTGGCATCAGGCTGGAGGCAAGGCAGAGGCAGTGGGGAGGGGCATTCTGCTCACATCTCTTTCTCCTCAGGTGTCTTTTGTCATTACTAACCCCCTTCCAAGATGCTGGTAGAATTCTAATTTCCTAAGCTCTCCACATTGTTTTTTGCATTTGTCTTTCTATATAAGGTTTCCTTCAGGGGAAAGGATACAAACCGGATCTCACGGTGAAGCCTGAGAGAGAGGTGCAGAGCTCGAGAAGCAGGGTCATGGATCTGAGCTATCGTGATGTGGATACTAAACTATTGCCAGTCAGTGAATGATGGTGTCAAACCCTGGCATGACTCAGAACACCTAGCAGAGATGGGCTAAGATCTCAGAGAGGAACTGTGGGCAGTGTTTACGATGCCCTGTCCACACGGTGGTGAGATATACCTGCTCTGAGAAAGAAATTTTGTCTCCTGGTCAGGTTTGAGTGATCATCTGTAGTTTGGGTCCAAAATACTGGAATCTCTCTCTTTTTTAAACAAGGTTCGGTTTACAAAGCCAGGAAAGGATAAAATGTTTAAAATTGGAGTGGAATCTACAGAAATGATATAGATGATCTTTTTTGCAAAACAGAAATAGAGACACAGACATAGATAACAAACATATGGACACCAAGGGGCGTGGGATGAACTGGGAGATGGGGATTAACATATATACCCTACTGATACTATGTATAAAGTAGGTAACTAATGAGAACCCACTGTAGAGCACAGGGAGCTCCACTCAGTGCTCTGCGGTGAGATCTAAAAGGGAAGGAAACTCAAAAAAGAGGGGATATACGTATATGTATAGCTGATTGACTTTGTTGTACAGTAGAAACTAACAACACTGTAAAGCAACTATTTCATTAAAAATTATTAAAAAGAAATAAAATTGGTACTACTCTGGGAAGTCACAGTAGACCTGAATTTCCTTAAAAAAGATTTAAATATAACAAAATAGATACAACATAACAAACTCTAGTGAAGATAATTTTATTTTTCTTTGATTCCTGAGTGGATAATGCAGGATATTACAGAAGTTTGAGGTCACTATTAAAAACATCAGTCGTCACTGTACTGGTGAAATATATAACGTGCCAGTTAATAATAGCTTTACAAAGTCACAGAAGATCAGATAATAGAGGTTTTACTGTAACTGGGTTCATAATAGTTGAAAGAAATCAATGCTTTTTTCCAAAAAAGACTAAATCACTTCTAGGAAATAACTCATGCTCTATGAGAATAGGGCAGGGTTTACAAGGAAGTGCTCAGTACTCCCTGGAAGAAAGGTATTATATAATTGTAAGTTGTTCATCCTGTGCCTGCGGTCTTATCCTCCATGCATCCAGCCTCTCCTTAAATGGAGTGGAAGATTTCTCCAGCCTTTCCTACATCCAAGGAACAACATGCAACTTGGATTCTTAAAAGAAGAACTCTTTTAAGGTCATGTTCAGAAGGACCCTTTGCTTACAGGAATTTGGGCTGGAATTAGAGTTCTTAGCTCTGACTTGAAGAAAGAGAGGGAGGAGGTGATGAAAGGAGGGAGGGAGAAGAGAGAGAGAGAGAATCAGAGCCATAACACACACCACTTAGCCACCAAGGACAGAGTTTCTGCGCCATTTCATTAGAACATGAAACCTCTTCTGTTGGCTATGAGTCCACTGTGAGCCGAAAAGAAGTCAGTTCACTTCCTTAGCATCTGGGGTCCCATCATTCTGAGTCATGGCCACATTAACTCTGCTACTGAAAAAGCAAGAACCTGGCAGCACAGCCAAATCCACAGTCACAAGGAGCAGCATCCCTAGGCAGGGGAGCTTCCTGCAAATGCAGGACGGTGGGGTGGGGTGACCTGGGGGTGGGATGAGGAAAGAAGCAGGGAAGAGAAGAGGCTTTCTTTTTCAATATGGGCCACTTTCTCCGTAGAATTCAATTCTCCCCAATTGGGGGAGGATAGAGATTTCTGATTTCCTGCGTCTCTTCTAAAACAATGCACCCCGCCATCCCAGGAGGGCAGCTTAGCTGTGGCTGTGGGCTCTGGCTGGAAAGACCTGGCCTGGCTGGGGAGCTGGCTCGGCAAAGGGAGGACATTCACACGGGGCTTCCTGGGGCCTCATGAAGGTCAGGGAGCTCTGCCGCTCAATCGCGTGGCAGGAAATCACTAAGCTCTAAGGATAAAGACCAGCTGGGGTCCCTGGGCAGCTTTAGGACTCATTTCTATTTCCCTCGTGCTGGAGAAGCAGATTCCAAACTGCATTCAGACACAATACGGTCTGCAGCAAGGAAGAAATGAAACCCTTTAAATCTTCAGTCCTTCTTGTGGTACCCTCCCCTGCTGCTCTCGGGCTCACAGATGCCTTTTGTTACAGTCCTAGGGATGTGTACTTAACAGAGAAACCGTGGTTTTGTAGGTGCCGTGAAAGGATGCTGAGGTGGGTGGAAGAGACCTGCTTCCCAAAGTCTGATGGTGGCCTGTGTCAGAGAAACAGGGAAATTCACCAGAGACTGTGTTCCCACCCCAAAGCTCTCCCGAGAAGTGCCTGAGAGAGGGGCCAGAAAGAACCCCAGACAAGCAGTGAGTGTCCTTGATTGAGTATGGGAAAGAAGAGGGGAGTTAGAGGAGGTTGGCTGCACTGCTGGCTGTGACTGATGAGGGAGGTACCTAAGAATCATTTCCATATCCTTCCTCAGGGGACCAGTGTAGAAAACAGGCAGTCTGCTTACTGTGATCAAGTCTGACAGCACAGAGCCAAAACGCCACAAGAAATTAGAGGTGGAGGGGACCTCAGAGGGGATCATCACCAGCCTTCCGGTAATCAGGCAAGATCTGTGCCAGTTCACACGAGGAGTAGGAATACCGTCCATTTCTCCAACAGGGGGGACCAGCTATGAGAATGAACAAGGAAGTGATAAAAAGCATCCTGATCATGTGGAGAAAGGTTCTTGATGAACAAATACCTCACTCCAAATAAAACGCTTTACAGTGGTACATAAATTTCAGGTAAAGCCAAGGCATGAGGACATTTTTACTGCCATGCACGTGCATCTGATTTCACAGGGATGCTGTCAGACAAGGTCAGCCTTATGCAAAATTCGGAAGGAGGCAAACTCCATCTCACCTCCCCAGATCTCTGCCCTTTTCCCTTTGATGACAGCACAAGGTATTAATATCACAGAATAAGCAGCAGCACAGGCTTTAGATCATGCAGCTCTGGTTTAAGTCCCAGCCCTGTCCCTGACTAGCCCATGACCTGAGCAGGACACTCTGTCTTGCTGCTGATGCGAAGAGCCAGCTCATTGGAAAAGACCCTGATGCTAGGAGAGATTGAAAGCAAAAGGAGAAAAGGGCAGCAGAAGATGCGATGGTTAGGTAGCATCACTAACTCAATGGACATGAACTTCAGCAAATTCAGGGAGATAGGGGGCTTCCATGGTGGCTCAGATGGTAAAGAATCTGCCTGCAATGCAGGACATCCAGGTTCGATCCTGGGGTCAGGAAGGTCCCCTGGACAAGAGAATGGCAACCAACTCCAGTATTCTTGCCTGGGAAATCCCATGGACAGAGGAGCCTGGTGGGCTACAGTCCATGGGGTGGCAAAAGAATTGGACACAACTTAGGTAATTGAACAACAATAACAAAAAGTAGAATTCAACTCACAGGGACTGTTGGGAAAATTACATGTGTGAAAGTGCTTGGTCCCCAACAGGCACTCAGAAATGTTGCCTTTCTTCTTTCCTCCCTTCCCACCACCCCTTCTCAAAATGTGTGTCTAATGATCTACACATCCCCCTATCAATTAAAACATGCTTCCAGGAAGAGATCTAAAAATAATTAATGTTCTTGTGAAATGACCCCCCAGCGCTTAATGAGCCATCTCCCAGGCTATGGGCTTTTTAAAACAAAAATCCATGTTCAAGGGGTAAAATACTAAGAGTAGAAATTTAGGCACTAAAGGGAGAGCCAGAAAGTATTCTGAAGGCAGCAAGTCTTTTCTGGAAACTCCAAAACCAGACAGATAAGCAAATAACTCCAGGGGCAGGGTCACCATGGAATGTTCCAAAAGACACTGCTTCTTGGAATTGTCACAAGTCTTTGCTAAATCATTTTTCCTTCTTCTATTGACTGCCAAGTATTATATTTATGGTAACAGAGGATTTCTCATTCTTTAGTTAGATTCTAAATGAAGCTCATAATCTAGATACCACCAGAGAGTGAAGTAAAAGCAGAAAAAGATCAGTTGAGGTTGAGATCCTGTTAAAAACAATATCTGGGCAATGATCAGAGTTGGCGAAGAAAAAAAACAACACATGAGGACCAATCATTTGCTGTACTACTCACGTAACACATGAGATTTTGTGTTAACAAATGTCACATGACAAAGAGTTTAAAGAACTTTCTGACAGACCGTGGTGTTTCAAAATGACAAGACTGCCTGTGGGATATCCCACCCTCTGAAGTCTTAGGCAGAAAGTGGATGGTCACCACTCAATGAAGCTACAGGTGGGGAAAAAAAAAAAAAAAAAACCCAGCAGGGGTAGACAAGATGACCAGGAATGTCCATCTAAGCCCAGGAATCCTACTCTTAAAGTCATAAAAGCATTGGAAAAGGAAACAGTAAGTTTGAGCCTTCCAGAAGGTATAGGTTATTATTAAAGATGGACCCAATCCAGGATTCATTTGGAGGTTAATCCTCATCAGAAAGAGTAAAATCTGACACATGGATTCTACTAATGGTGACAATCATCATGTTTTAGATTGGCTTTTGCCAACTAGAACCTCAAGACACAACAGGTATTTTTGGTCAAGAGTGGCTAAGTCTTATACTAACTTACACTTAAATTTTTAAAGAAACCATGGATCATGGCACACAGGTACTTGGTTCTGAGCTGCAGGGCCTCTCTGACAGAGATACAGATATTCATGCCTGCACTCCCTCACCACCCCCCACACACCTTTGCTCAGCTCTTTTTAGGTCTTCACAGATGCACGTGAATAATGTTCTGGGCTCTTTCTGGAATAAAGAAGTGTTTTTCCTCTTGGGTTTACATTCAGGGGTTTTCTATTTGAAACATGGTGCTCTGGTGGTCCTCTCAACCCCTCTGTGAAGTCTCACTTTGGCACATCACAATCCTGAAGGACTCAGGAGAAAAAGGGGTTGGGGTTCACAGCCAGGCTCAGGGTCAGCTCACAGACATCTTGAAGTCAACCGCTCTAACCACCCCCACCCATCCCAAGCAGCCACCAAGATCAGGGCTTTATGGTGGGTGGGTGGGTGGGGATTTGGCTTCCTCATAGAATAACGGCCGTCTGTAGATATTGATCCCTCCCAACCCAAAGGAAGATGCAGGAAGGAACTAAATTGAAGATAAGGAGCTGGGGCTACTCAATCAGCTATGCATCTGTGGCTTCTCTGTTTTATTTAAAAAAAATTAAAAACAAAACAATGACATTATAAAGATGCATACTAGGTCAAAACATATTGATGGCTTAGAAAGGACCCATTATTTTGGATTATCTGTATCATTCTCCACTTCTTAGAATAGAAAATCAATAGTTGAGTGTACATCTCCCACTTTACTTATTTTCATTCCTCCCCTCTTACATCTTTTCTTCTTGTCCCTCATGTCTCTTTGCGTTCTTTCTTATATTCCTTTTGTGCTTTTCCTTCCCATTTCACAGTACTTTTCCCCTCCTCTTTATTCTTTCCTTCCTCCTTGCTGAACATTACTTATCCCAGCATCCCTTTACCTCTAGCCCCCCTTCCTCCCATTTCTATCATTACAAATAGGTCACCCAGGTATCCATGATTCCCTAAAGTCACATTCCTCTACCCATCCTTCCTCTTCCCAGGGCTCCTTTATATTTCCTAGGTACCCTCCTGGGTTCACGGATTCAATTCCAATGTATGGGGTTCTTTAGGGGGAGGGCAGGGCCACTTCCCACACAAAATCAAACAGTGCTTGGGACACCAGTATGGTGTCCTAGGATTCAACAAGTCTGATACTATCTACCCAGAGGGAACATCAGGTTCCACAGGTAGAGGGCTCAGTCTTACAGGACTGTGCCTCCCCCACAACTTAAGCCGCCGGTCACAAGTCCAGATTGTCAGCTGTGGTTCTAACCAATGAAGTATAAATCAGAAAGTCCTACCACCTTCTTCTTCCTAGGGTTTGATTCACATGCTATAGTGGCTCACAGAACTCAACAAAGATTTTACGTACTAGATCACTGGTTTAGCATAAAAGGATGTAACTCAGGAAAAGCCAGATGGAAGAGGTGAAGAGGGCAAGGTCTGGGGAAAGGGCAGGAGCTCCATGCCCCCTCCCAGCACCTCCACATGGTCACCATCCCAGAACCCTCTCTGAACCCAGTCCTCTTGGATTTTTATGGAGGCTTCCTTAAATAGGCATGATTGATTAAATCATTGGCCATGGATTACTGATTCAACCTTCAGCCCCTCTATAATGAATACCCTCTATAATCACAGGACTGGTTCCCCTGGCAGTCAACCTGAATCTTTAAGTGTCTCCAAAAGCCGCCTCATTAACAACAAAAGACACCTGTACCACACTCAGTACTTAGGAAATTCCAAGGGTTTTAGGAACCCTGCGCCAGAAATAGGGACCAAATACTTACTGCTTATTATAAATTACAATATCACATCTCCTCTCAGCTACTGTTTTCCTCTTAGTGCTTTGTTGCCTGCTATTATCCCCTTCAATGTATTTCTCTAGGATACCGCAACAGGCACTTTCTCCTTCTTATTGCATCCCATGGGGGAAACGGGGGTGGGGTGGGTGGACGGAGGTGGTGTGACCACAACTGTGGCGAAAAACACAAAATTCACGTTAAAGCGAGAGTTGCTTACATAGTAACAGCGGTTTGTGGGGCCCAATCCCAGAGTTGAGACTTCTGGACCGAACTACATATGCCACTCTTGCTAATAAATGTTTGCAAACAATGAACTTTGATGACCAAAAAAAAAAAAAAAAGGGTTTAGTCTGAAAATTCTAGAAAAGGCTTAGAGCTATTCTTTTTCAAGTGAATTTCATGTTTTCCTTTCATAATCCTTTCCTTGATTTATGGGTGGGTGTATTGTTGATGATCATCAGGAAAGGCCACTGCAGGCTTGGAAAGAGAAAAACATATGCTCCTATTATTGGGTTGACCAAAAAGTGCGTAAGATGTTACAGAAAAACTCAAACTTTTAAAAAAGGGAAAACAAGTTATTTATTTGGCTGTATCAGGTCCTTGTTGCGACATGTAGGATCTAGTTCCCTGACCAGGGGTTGAACCCAGGCCCCTTGCATTGGGAACGTGGAGTCTTAACCACTGGACCACCAGGGAAGTCCCTTGAATGAGTTTTTTGGCTAATCCAGTACTTCAGAATGTGCTAAGGTACCTCTGGTTCAGGAAGTTAACTCCTACTTTTGCAAAACTTCTTGGGGGCAAGAGTAACGGTGATTGGATACCACCTGCCATTCTTCTGTTCCAAAAAGAAAATAAAATCTGTGAGTCCAATCAAACAGCCATTACCCTAGTAACAAAAACACCCCTGGCCAGGTGCATCGTGGTTCCCTGGAAAGGTGGTTAGTTTACATAGATACATGGAGGTAAAGCCTCCCCCTCTTTAAATATGTGTTCCTGCCTGGCAGTGACTAAAACCCGAAATGGGTTATTTGGTTAGTCTTTACATATGATTTTATTATGTGACTACTATTTTTTCTCTCTCATCCACCTTTCAACAGGTTCAGAAATGAAAAAAAAACAACTTTCATTTCTGAGGTTTCACGGCACAGCTGTCACCCTAATAGCTTGGGGCCCCACCTGCTCATGACTAATGAGCCCTGCACACTTAGAGATCCTTGCCAGAGCCACCGCTTCCTAAGCGGAAGCCTGGCCACGGAAGCCTGGCCTCGCACGTGTTCATTGAAAGCCCCTATGAATCTAGATTTTTATTCACTCTACCAATTCTCCCTGCTACTACCCATTTCCGCAGGCGCTTCATAAAAAGTGATGCTCAGCATGCGATCTCAAAATCCACCTACTCTCCAGCGTGCACTTATTTTCTTTGAAATTCTTTAAGATCAAAATTAAGTAGATGCCTGTTTCTACTACAATTTACAACTGCAAGTAATTCGTACTGAGCTGTAAAAAGCCACACAGTTACTGCAGTTGCAAGACTATTTAAAGACAACTTTACAGCCTAAGCTTACCTGGAGATTTGCCATTGGTGGGTCTCAGACTCTGCCTACATCTTTAAAACCCAGAAAGAATTCTAAGAGACTGAGACCATTCACCTGTGTTACAATTCCGTGTGTTGACTTGACTGGGGAGGAACACCACCAAGGGACTATAAAAGTCACTGCTGTCTTCTAAAGAATATTTGGCATATTCAGAAATGTTAGGTCTTGGGACTTCCCTGGTGGTCTGGTGGTTAAGCCTTCACCTTCCAACACAAGCAGCTGCGGGTTCGATCCCTGGTCAGGGAGCTAAGATCCCATGTGCCTCACAGCCAGAAACCAAAAAACTATAAAACAGAAACAATATTGTAACAAATTCAATAAAGGCTTTAAAAATGGTCCACATCAAAAAATTAAAAAAATCTAAAAAAAAAAAAAAGAAATGTCAGGTTTTGAATGAAGGCTGATTCCCCTGCTCAAATGAAGAGCTCACAGAGTTGAGCTCATCAGCTTCTTTGGTGCTGGCAGGATGAACACCATGTATGTACACTGTGAAGTTCAGAGAACCAAAACCTGTCAATTTATCCCTGCGCTGATAGTGCAGCTCAATGACCAATTCTGTACAAGAGCAAATATATCACAATTCAAATAAAAATATACTAAAGCTTAAAAGCTCCCGGAGCTCTCCTCTTATATTTTACTGTCTATTGTCTATAGCATTTAGCACCTTTTCATGAAACTTTTTCACATGGAAATCTAGAATGGCTGCTTCACTATCAAACAACACTGATTACACAGGACAAAGGGCTAAAGAGCTACCCATCTTTCTTTGGTGTCTGCTTCCTCATCGTTCCCAACTACCAACTGATAAGTTTCTATGTTAAAAAATTTATGTTATTGAAATATAGTTGATTTACAATGTTCTGTTAGTTTCTGCTGTGCAGCAAAGTGATTATTCAGTTATACATATGTATATATTATTTTCCATTATGGATTATCATAGGATATTGAATATAGTTCCCTGTGCTATACAGTAAGACCTTGTTTATTCATCCTATACATAATAGTTTGTATCTGCTAATCCAAAGCTCCCAATCCATCCCTCCCCTACCGCTGCCCCCTTGGCAACCACAAATCTGTTTTCTACGTCTCTGAGTCTGTTTCTGTTTTGTAGGTAAGCTCATTTGTGATATTATTTTAGATACCACCTATAGGTGGTATCATATGGTATTTGTCTTTCTCTTTAATTGGTAAGCTTCTTAATCTTCCTGCAGCATGTTCCACAAAATGACTGGAATACTGTCAAACCTTTAACCTTTCCACCATCTTCCAAGTCAACTTTCATCTGAGGTGTGAACAACAGAAACTTCCTTTCATTAGACTTTTAGGTCCCAGAACCATGACTTTCAACTATTTCTTTATACCTCTCACTTAACTTGACTGCAAAGACTGTTCCCCAACTTGACATCTTGATTATACTGTTCTGCTGAGGGGCTACAGTGACTTGTCCCAAAAGATCATTGCAGCCCCTTAGCAGAACAGTAAATATTAATAGACGATATCATTTCATGCTCATAACTCTTATGAGGTAGAGTGTCTGGTTTACAAAAGAAGAACTGAGATTTTGTGAGGTCCAAGCTTACTCCGGAAACAGTCATGGTTGCTCATTGCTTTTAGGACAAAGACCAATATCCTTAATGTGACTTTGCCTCACTCTCCCTCACCATCTTCGCCCCTTGCAGTTCTATAACATGTTGCTCTGGTTTCCTGCAGCAAATTCACCAAATGTGAATTTGGCTGATCTTTCTATTTCTTTAAGATCATATCCTCTTCTGGGCTCAGAGTTTTCACACACCTTGTTCTCCTTCCCAGAAATAATCTTGTCTCCTCTTGACCCAACTAACGCCTGCTAAGCTTTTAAATCTCTTCAATGTATGCAAGAGACTAGGCCAAGTTTGCATGTTTTGTGCTTTTGAAGCCTCCTGGAGGGCTGCATGGATACAGTTACCCCGGAGTGTAACTATCTGTCTGAGTCATACCTTTGTCTCTCCCTGCCCCTGTCCGAGGTCTCACTAAACCATAGAGAAGGAATAAAAAAGGTACAAACCCATGAAGAGACAGAATGGGAGATGCAGCAGTGGCAATTAAGAGGGGTACGCAAGATTTTAGAGCATGAAAAACAGATGGACAATTGGTATCTCCTGGAATAGGAATGGCAACCAACTCCAGTATTCTTGCCTGGAAAATCCCAAGGACAGAGGAGCCTGGTGGGCTACAGTCCACGGGGTCACAAAGAGTCAGATGCGACTGAGTGACTGAGCACAATTGCTATCTGACTCAGTGGAGTGGGACAGTTGAACCCTATCTGCCTGTGGGGGGGATATGACAGCAAGAAACAAGCTGGTTTTCCTGGCAGAACCCCCCAAACCTCAGACACTAGAGGTTCTAAGTGCTTCTGAAGACAGGAGGGCAAGGGGAGGCACTGGGGGTGTCTGTACTCCATTGCCCTGCCCCCCGTCCAGAAGCTGCTCCTTTGGGGAGATGACAGAACATTTGCTGGCTGGAACCAGGTTTAGTCAGAAGATGAGAAGGTCCAGGAGAGAGGACAGGTAAGAACACAGGGGATTTTAATGAGAATCCACATAATGACTTCTACAAGCTCAAGCCCCTCCCCAGCCAGGCTCCTTACAAGCCAGAGACCACAGGACTTCTTTGGGGACAAACTCATTTGCCCCAAAACTTCTGGAGCCTCCCATGAGACAGCCAGATTCCCATCCAACTGGACCCCAGTTGATCCCAGAAGGCATCAAGCCCAATCTGTGCACAATGAATTGCCAATCACCTTTTTGAATAGACTCCTAAGAGTCACCACCCAATTAAAAAAAAAAAAAAAGACAAATCAGGTGGTGAAAAGTGCTACATGGGAAAACAGCACAGGGTAAAGAGGACAGGGAGTGAAGGCAGATACCATTTTGGATAAAGCTGTCAGAGAAGCTTCTCTAGGAGTTGATATTTGAGCAAAGACTGCGCCATGGGAATAACTGGAGGAACTGCCTTATAGGCAGACAGATGGCAAGCGCAGAGGCTCTGAGGTGGGAGAGCACAGGCAAGGTGGTCTAAGAAAAGCAAGACTAGTAAGGCTGGAGAGGACTGAGCAAAACAAAAGATGACACAGGAGGTGAGACTGGAGAGGTTCACAGGGTTTATCCGGTCCAGATCATACAGGGCCAGGTGGTTCACGCTCACAATGTTTCTAAATGTAACTGGAAGCCAGTGGAGGTTCTGTAGCAGTGAAATGACCCTATTTGGTTTCTATTTTACAGCAGATTACTCTGCAGAAAATGGACTACATGCTGGTGTTCATTCTTGGGGAAGCCGGACTCTCCCTCACTATACACTGTTATGGGCAACATGAAGGAAAGGGCCATATTTGTCTAGGTCACCGATACACATCTAGCACCTCATGGGAGACGGTACTCACCCAGTAAATTACCTGTTGAAAGGATGACTAGAACAGCAAAGGTAGAACTAAAATTAGTTCTGAGAATCCCAAGCTTGTGGTCCCTCTAACACACTAGACTTCCAGAAAATATAAGGCTACCTAGCAGACAGTCTTATGGTACTTTAATACAATTTTGATGAAGCCTGGTGGGCTGCAGTCCATGGGGTCGCTAAGAGTCAGACACGACTGAGTGACTTCACTTTCACTTTTCACTTTCACACATTGGAGAAGGAAATGGCAACCCACTCCAGTGTTCTTGCCTGGAGAATCCCAGGGACGGGGGAGCCTGGTGGGCTGCCGTCAGTGGGGTCGCACAGAGTCGGACACAACTGCAGTGACTCAGCAGCAGCAGCAGCAGAATGACATAATAATAATATCTTAGTCTGGTCTATAGCTATTATGACATCACTGCAATCTATTTTAAGGTAAGAGTACTTTGAAAATGGCAATTATTCTTATGTAGACAAATTGTGCTAATTAGTGTTTATAATGACAGCCTCTATTTATAACCTGTTCCAGTTAATCCCAGTCTACAATATGAACTCAAACATAAAACCAACAGTAAGTTATATTGCAAACAGGCCTTCTTTTTTCCCAAGTGGCCCAGACTAATTCGTTATTTTGCATTTCCATATTTAAAACTTATTCTGAGGCATTTTTAAAAAATGTTTTTCTTCGCCTTTAAGTATATGCAGTATCATTCATCAATGATAATTTACCACTTTGAAAATCAATACTCAATTCATGAGGACAGCTGATCCTTAAAATAAGGTGAAAACATTCACAACTTTTATGCATTTTACACTGTCTAAAACCTTGCTCCTTTTTTACCTTTATGATTCATTTATTCAACAAACATGTACTAAGACTATATGCCAAGATGGAAAAATATCACGTATACAATGATAAACAATGGTCTCTGTCTTCTAGGAATCTAACAGGCAGACTTCTTATCAGCCAACAAATTTCTTCCTGGCTAATTGTAATTTTTTTCATGCTTCCCTAATTTGCAAGAATGTAACCACAAAACCCCACCTATAAATAGTCCAGTTCATTGATTTATTCTGATGCTGGAATGATCATTTCCTATCAAGAAAGCAAGAAAGACCCCCAGCTTGTGGCAGAAGTTTGGGGAGGTGGGACTCATAGAAGCTTCCACTGAATCTAGGACACTTTGGAAAGGAAGGCCACCTAGCCCCTAACCAGGAAATAACACCCATTAAGAAATTTGTAGAGAAATGAACTTGGCTTGGGGCAAGTCAAGTGATTAAGAGACATTCTTCCAGTAACTGTCTAAGCAAATGGGAATAGCTAGAAAGAGGACGGGGGGGTCAACTATTTTTATTATATGACAAGGCAGGGCAAGTGGTAATGAGGCTATAGGTCACCAGGGTGAATTCAGCCTAATTAGGAGACCAAGCTTTTAAACAATGAGCTGGGCTATGAGAGTCACCTACAGAAACCTATAGAAATCTCAACACTGGAGATATTTAGAGTTCAGTTTTAATCCAAGGGATGAGTTAGGAATAATTAACTTTGCCCAAATGATAACAAACAACAAAATAAAGCAGCAGAGGTCCAGAGCAGGTCGAATGAACATAATGCCTGCTGGAGAACTTGGTGCTCAAGGTTGGTCGTCCTGCGGTACATACCGAATATAATTTACACTTGGTGTTAAGAGAACCACGTCACATACATAGTCAACTGTGTCTACCAATAAAAAGGATTAATTACAATTCCCTGTCCATATGTGATGGCTGAAGTGTCTGTAGTACTCACGAACCCATAACATTGAAGAGTCATAGGGATGTATTTTAACATGATGAGAAAGAACCGGATTTAATATGATTAGGAAGAACCTCAAGACATGTTTCAGAGCCCTCTCAATGCTTCCAGACAGAAGGTCCCTGCAGACACCAGTCTCTTTAGAAATCTAATCAGGGGACTTTCCTGGTGGTCCAGTGGCTAAGACTCTGTGCTCCCAATCCAGGGGGCCCAGGGTTCCATCCCTGGTCGGGGAACTAGCTCCCACGTGCTGGAACTAGGACCCAGTGCATCCAAATATATATATATATATATATATATATATATTTTTTTTTTTTTTTTTAAGAAATAATCTAAGTAGTCCATTTAACTGTGAGGGCTGATCTTCTAGGACAACTTGCTGATCACAAGTTTTTGCTTCGAGAAAATGCTGCCCGAGTGAGACTCTTGAGGCTTCTGTACACTTGTACTTTCTTGCCCTCTCAGACTCTGAGAAAGCAGGGATGGACCTTCCCAGCCTCCAGGGCAGCTGAAGTTTGGAGGTTTAAGTGGTTAGTGTTATCAGATCTCTGCAGCGTCCTCACCAACAGGAAGTTTCCGCAGAGTTTCCATCACCGGAAATTTCCTGTGAGGAAGCCCTTACTGCACAAACAAAGAGCTCCTCAGCACCCCTACCCGACCCCCACCAGAACCTGCAGAGGCGGCTAAGGCAGAGTGGGCAGACAGGGGTGGGTGCAAACAGGAGCTGAGGGGCAGGGGCAGACAGCATGGGGAGAAATGAAGGGGAACAAAGAAGCCCTTTTACTTCCTTTGGCCTGGAGTTTGTTAGAACGTTGCGTACTAACTGGTGCATATTCATTTTCACCCCTGGGCCTGACCACACTGAACTTGGAGAGAAAAGACCTAAGGAGAGTGAAGGGTCTGCTGGTCAACCTCCACTCTTAACCTCCGAGTCTGTTTCCCCCAACTGTACAACAAGGGAGGATGGTGATGATTAAATGAGATAATTTAATCCATACATTCACATCGGTGAACTACAGGTGGTTCATGCTTGCGGGCTAAGTTGTTTCAGTTGTGTTTGACTCTCTGTGACCTTATGGACTGTTGCCCACCAGGTTCCTCTGTCCATGGGATTCTCCAGCCATGAATATTAGAGTGGGTTGCTGTGCCCTCCTCCAAGGGATCCTCCTGACCAGAGACTGAACCCACATCTCCTATGTCTACCTGCAGTGGCAGGCAGGTTCTTTACCACTAGCACCATCTGGGAAGCCATAGGTGGTTCAGTGGTAAAGAATCTGCCTGCAATATAGGAGACTCAGGCAGGAGACAGGTGTTTGATTCCTGGGTTGGGAAGATACCCTGGGGAAAGAAAATGGCAACACACTCCAGAATTCTTGCCTGGAAAATCCCAATCCATGGGGTCACAAAACAGCCAAACAAAACTTGGCGACTAAACAAGAACAAGAACAAAAGTATCATATAAATGTAAAATAGGACTAGCCTTGTGGCTCAGCTGGTAAAGAATCTGTCTGCAGCGTGGGAGACCTGGGTTCAACCCCTGGGTTGGTAAGATCCCCTGGAGAAGGGAACAGCTACCCACTCCAGTATTCTGGCCTGGAGAATTCCACGGACTCTATAGTCCATGTGGTCGCAAAGAGTCGGACGCGACTGAGTGACTTTCACGTCTTCACTTCATCATAACAGTATCTCCACCACAGCAAATGCCTGGATGACAGTGTGTTACCTGAAGAATAGCTTGGTCTCTCCCTGGGATGACTGTTCTGTTTCCCAGTCTCTGTCAAGACCCTCGGAATGAATCAGAGCACCAGCTGTGGTAAGGGAGCACTCTGATTACACACCTGGATATTTGGGGGGAGGCATCAAGATTTCTTAAACAAGCTTTTATTTTCCCAACTGTAAGGAATATCTTCAAAATGTAGGAAACTGGCCTGAATGCTCTAAGCCATAGCCAGAGAGCAGCCTCCTGAATGAAGTCAGATAACTTTGGGAAAAAAGACTTTGCCAAGGTCAGAGTTTTAGAACGAAAGGTCAATTAGAGGTCTATTTTGCTCTCTTCCAGTGAATTCGTGTTTCTCTGTTCACATACTTGCCATTCTCATGCGGGAAGTCTCCTCAGAATAACGTAAAACAAAATCACTCGTCCCCCATGATGAGGACAACTTTTCAGTGAACACAGCTAATTCTTTGTCTCATCTGGATTTTTTAATTTTATTTTTAAAACCATGATATACTGATACGTGTGGGCTTCCCTGGTGGTGGGCCAACGTATGAGATGCAAGAGACATGGGTTTGATCTTTAGGTTGGGAAGACCCCCTGGAGGAGGGCATGACAACCCACTCCAGTATTCTTGCCATGGAATTCCATGGACAGAGGAGCCTGGCGGGCTACAGTCCAGGGGGTCACAAAGAGTTGGATATGACTGAGCAACTGAGCACATATTGATACTTACACTACTTGAGGGGGTAGACTCCACACTCAGAAAATGTTGGCCACACAATACTCTGGCTTTTTAATTCTTTCTGGTGAACCTCTGGCCACATAACCTTGAAGAAAATTTTAAAACTGGAACCTCACGTTTCAAGATAATTCTGCAGGTTCATTCTTTCAAGGGTCAATACCACTGTCTTTTGTTTACTGACCTGTTGCAAAAACAGGCCTGCATTTCAAGTTTCTAGACTACAAAGAGGGGAATCCCCCCACCCAAGAGAGAGGGAGAAAAAAGAAAATGCAACTTTTGAAGAAAGGAGGCCATGAAAACAGAGACTAAACATGTGCAGTGGAGCCTGTAGGTTAAATAACAAAAGAGGACAATACAGTCAGCAGAGTACACAGACACATATTTTTAATAATAAATGATGTTCAGCCTGGTTGTTATGGGACTGTATGATATTATTACGAGTGTCTTTTGGTTCAGCCCCATTGTGAAGGCCTCCCTGGAGCTTCCCCTTAAAATCAAGTGGATTCCACTTTCCAAGCCTTTATTGAGCACAAACCATGAGGCAGACGTGGCCCCTGTCCCTAGGAAGTCACTTTCTAGCAGGTGATGTGGACACGGCACTGAGTAGCATACAGCAATGAATTCCTGTTCAGGGACCAGCCCTGGAGAGGACAGGGGCTCTGCCCATCAGGGGAGAGGGAGAGGGGTGGATGGCGAGGCAGGTGATGCACAAAAGGACAAGGTCCTGCTATATGACCCAGAACACGGCGTGGACTACTCGTCAGTCCTTAGCTGGTCACTCCCCTCCCCCACCCCAGCTGAAACTCCCCAAGGACATAAGCTGCTACCAGGCTGTGACTGGTTCTGAAACTCAAACATAGCCCTGCTGTTCAGAGATGGACTCCCCACAGCGGTGAGTGGAGGCTGTAAAGAAATAACAGGTACCTGGATGCAAAACAGATGCTCTAGGACAAACTTCCTTCAATGCAAATCACAGGAGCTGAGCCTCAAAGCCTTCCCTCTGACTCAGGCCAGAACCACACCTCAGTGACTTCCAATTTGTACCAAAGAGAGACTTGAGGGAAAAATCCATCTAACTCTCTCAGCCTCTGCCTTGGGTTTGGCACTTTTCTGTCCATGATTTAATTCTCACCCCAATTCTGAGAGGGGAATTTTTTTTTTTTTTTTTCAATTCCCCAGGTTAGACAGAGAAACTGCAAAGAGAGAGAAAGTGACTTTCCCTTTTAAGGACTTTTCCTTCCTAAGTTGGGGCTTAGAACTAGCTAGTCATGGTCCTACTGGCCTTGACAAGGTCTGCCACCAACCTCCTAGCCAAAGTGCCACTGAAGTTTCCAGGCCGGTTGGGGTGGGGGCGGGGGGTGATGTCCAGCTCTATTGGGCAGACCACTCAGGGGCTGAGAAGTGTGGCTATGAGGCATTCCTCAAAACTTCATACTTGATTGAACCAACCAAAATGCAGGGTTCTCCTCTTGGTTTTGGTCACGCTTATCAGCTGGATTTATCACTCTTGTCTTTCATTATAATCCATAACAGCTCATGTTTTCTGAGTCAAATAGAAATAAATCAAACACCCCAATGTCTACTCTCTTTTGTATCTGGGAAGAACACACACTACCCGCTCCAAGGCTTGGATACCAGTAGTCATGAGGGAGCCCTGAGGCTGATGAGTGGATTCCAACTAGTTGGGGGTGCTCGAGGAGGTAGGCGCTTCATGCAGGCTCACCAGGTGTGGGGTGGGGGGCAGAAGGACACACACGGACAATGGGACACTGCTTGTTTGGAAAACCCTAAGGAAGTGTCTGGAATGCCATCAAAGATGGGAGGCAATGAAGGAGTGCTCTTGGCAAGTTCTAAAGCTGTATTAGCCCATTCTCTCCTCAACCTACATGGATAAAAATGTCTGTGGGTAGCTGTCTCCTCTTCTTCCTCTCCCTTCCCCCTCCTGCCTTTAGTTAATTGCAGCTGTGGTCAAGGGCCTGCAGCCAAAAGTCCCACAATGCACTCCTCCACAGGAAGTTCCCAAGATCTCTTCCTGAACAGGAAATTTCCTGTGGTCCAACAGACATTCCTCTCAGCGTTTATCACTCACATACATTTGTTTTGGCAGATACTGGGTCTTGGGTAAGAACAACAAGAAACGGTTGGAGGGAAAGCTACCTCGGGCAAAAAAAAAAAAAAAATTAAAAAAAAGCAGTTATTGTCAGGAGAAGAAAGTGTGACTGAATTAACTCCCATCTCAAAGGAAAATAAATAACTTGCAAAATGGACTCAAGAGATCTGAAATGTGTGAGAATGTAAATATCACTCCCATGGCTATGTAACATGTGAATTTTAGTTTGTAACAGTAAAGACTTCTTGGGGTGGGGTGGGGAGCAGTGGCAGAGACCAACTTCAAAGCACTTAGCAAAATTTCACTTGGAGAAAATTTTGGTCCTGATAATTAGCATGGCTGCAAAGTAATTTAGATTTCAAACACTTTTACAACTTCCTTACCTATATGCCCTGTGCCTGCTCAGTCACTCCAGTCGTGTCCAACTCTTAGCGACCCTACGGACTGGAGCCCACCAGGCTCCTCTGTCCCTGGGATTCTCCAGGCAAGAATACTGGAGTAGGTTGCCATGCCCTCCTCCATGGAATCTTCCCAACAAAAGGACTGAACCCACGTCTCCTCCATCTCCTGACTTGCAGGCAGGTTCTTTACCCATTGAGCCACCTGGGAAGCGCTACCAATTATGCCCTAATAGAACTTACTTCCTCATTTCAGAATTCTTCCTATCTCCCACCACTTCTAAGGCCTCAGTCTACACTTTTCTGAGTGTCTCACAAACCAGTTATTTCACACCTGTCTTTCTTCTCTGTAGCTGAGCCCACAGTTTGGGAAGCTGCCATAGGCAGTACTTGTGAATTACCAGCATCATTTTCCCTCCTAACTGGTGTTTCTGACTCCTGTCTTACCATACATCATTCTTCACATAATTCCCAAGGTATTTTTTCTAAATACAAAAAAGGAGCATGTCAATTCCTTGCCTAAACTCCTTCAATGACACCCATGGGTTTGAGGGTAAAATTTTATTCCTCCACTAAGCACAGCAGGCCATTTCAGCCTACCTTCCCAGTTTTATTTTACTAGCATGCATCATTTCTTTTTGTCTTCCTCAGACCCATCTTGACCTTGATGTTCCTTCATTTGTTGCTGTTATTTACTTGCTAAGTCGTGCCTGACTCTCTGTGACCCCATGGACTGCTGCATGCAGTCTTCCTCTGTCCTTCACTATCTCACGGAGTTTGCTCAAACTCATGTCTATGGAGTTGGTGATGCCATCCTCTGCCATCTCATCCTCTGCTGCCCCCTTCTCCTCCTGCCTTCAATCTTTCCCAGCATTAGGGTCTTTTCCAATGAGTCAGTTCTTCACATCAGGTGGCCAAAGTACTGGAGCTTCAGCTTCAGCATCAGTCCTTCCAATGAATATTCAGGAATGATTTCCTTTAGGATTGACTGGTTTGATCTCCTTATAGTTCAAGGGACTCTCAAGAGTCTTCTTCAGCACCACAGTTCAAAAGCATCAATTCTTCAGCGCTCAAGTATCTTTACGGTCCAACTCTCACATCTGAACATGCCTACTGGAGAAACCAGTCCTTCATGATTCCACCTTAAACACGTTCTCTTTCCCTAAGGCACTTGCTTCTCCTCTGTGGATCAATGACATGAACTGCATCCCTGATCACCCTATATTCTAATTTGCTGGTTAGTTATCTGTCTTCCACAGAGGCCAGGTCTTTGAGGGCAAGAACCATCTTATTTGCTTTTGGAATCTCAGTACAAAGGACTGTGCCTAACACATAATAGTTGATAGGTATTTGTTAGAAAGATAGTCTGAAGGGTAAAGATACTCTTTTGTGTGGTAAGAAAAGCTAGGGGAATATTCTTTTGTTTCTACTATAAATAAAAAAATAAACAGACCACACAAAGCTATCTTCCTGCTGGTGCTGCTAAGTCACTTCAGTTGTGTCCGACTCTGTGCGACCCCATAGAGCCCACCAGGCTCCTCTGTCCCTGGGATTCTCCAGGCAAGAACACTGGAGTGGGTTGCCATTTCCTTCTCCAATGCATGCAGCATGTTAAGTTGCTTCAGTTGTGTCCGACTCTGTGCAACTCCATGGACAGCAGCCTACCAGGCTCCTCTGTTCACGGAATTCTCTAGGCAAGAGTACTGGAGTGGGTTGCCATTTCCTTCTCCAAAGCTATCTTGTATCATAAGCATTTGATCAATCTTGTATTTTAGTTTATGAAACCCACAGAACTGAAATCCTTTCCCTCAGGTCATGCAGTCTTGGGATGTCCATTTTCTCCTGTGTGTAACATCAGCACTATTTATTTTACTTGGGTTTTAGCTGTAGTGGGATGCCTGGTGGTCTGCCCTTATGACCCTATAATCTTTCCTGCTGGGCTTACTTAACCCCTTTCTCTGTAAGTGCAGCCTTGCCCAGATTCCAGGCCCAAACCTGTCCTTTATCAAAAACAAACCAAGAAAACACCTTGTAAAGGGTCAGGTTAATACAGGGGTAGCAGTATACTATTAGGTACAAAATAATCTCCAAGGATATAATACACAATGTGAGGGATACACATTAACTGCTATCTGCTTCTGGAGCCATGTTTCCGAAGTTAACGCTAGACCCCAGATCCCAACTACCAACAGCTGGCTTGCCTACCATGCTCACCAATGACAGTCCCAGCTTTCCTCCCATGGTCTGATACTGAAACTTTCCCAATTTCCCTGACTCTGTGGGCACAGCTGAGGTCTGGAAACTGAATTTCTGAAACAGAACATTCTTTCATTTCTACATTTCCAGTGCCTAGACTAGAGTTAGGCTTTGTATGACTAAAAATACTAGTATCTGAAAGAATGAACCAGCTCTCAAAAACAGCCCTATCTATGGCATGAGTTGGATTTGCTGGAAACATCATAGTGGAAGACCAACGAATGACGTCCAGGTTTTTACAGGAGACAGAGGATCTGCCACTGAAGAAAGGACGTCTAAATGCTTCTCAAGAAGGAGGAGGAGGGACTTCCCTGGTGGTCCAGTGGATAAGCATTCACCTTACAATGCAGGGGACGTGGGTTTGATCCCCGGTTGGGAAATTAAGATCCCACAGGCCGTGGAGCAACTAAGCCTACACTAAGCCTACACACTGCAACTACTGAGCCTTTGCACCACAACTAGAGCCCATGAACCACAGAGAAAGATTCCGCATGATGCTGTGAAGATCTTGCATGCCACAACTAAGAGCCGACGTAGACAAATAAATATATCCTAAAAAGAAGGAGATAAAGCCCTCCTTTAAGGAATTATCCCACAGTGCTGTTCAATTCCTTAAAACGAAAGAGATGAAGGAAGCTTGTAGAGAGAAAACCTGTCAATGCACAGCCTCAGTGTCCTTGGTGGGTTCCAGGCACAGACAATACACAGCTAGTGCTCTGTTTCAATGCTAAGTGATGCAACTCTGTGAATATACTAAAAGCCACTGAACTCTAAATAGGTGAACTGTATGGTCTGTCAATAAAGTTGTTATAACAGAGTAAGCCCACTGCATGTGTCTAACTGCAGGTCTCCAGCCCCATCAGCCTTGACTGTGGACACCACCATGTCTTACATACAATGCATCTCAGTTATCCCACGTTAGGGATCAAATCCAAGGGCAAGTACTTTTTCTTAATCTAATGGTTATTTATGGGATCCCTATTGGCTTCATTAGTGAAAGTCACTTAGTCATGTCCAACTCTTTACGACCCCATGGACTATATAGTCAATGGAATTCTCCAGGCCAGAATACTGGAGTGGGTAGCTGTTTCTTTCTCCAGGGGATCTTCCCAACCCAGGGATCAAACCCAGGTCTCATGCATTGGAAGCGGATTCTTTACCAGCTGAGCCACCAGGGAAGCCCTTCATTAGGGGATGTACCAAAAATGGCATTTACTAAGTCAGACAAATCAGTAAATTGTACCTGACTTTACTCTCTAATTATACAGGGAAAAAATGGTAAGTGATGGATAAGAATTTGTGCCACCTTTAAGACAATCCGGACCTTTAATGCCTGTGGTCACTCTGGGAGAGCTGGTCAGTTGTTTCCACTCTTTTATTCCTACCCCATCAGGCAGGGTTGAGAAGACATGGGTTGAGATTCTCACTCTGCTACTTACTAGCTCGAAGACCTCAGACGAGTCATCTATCTGTCCACCAAGACTCAGTTTCCCCATCTGTAGGCTATGGGTAACACCAACGAGCTTGTGGGTTGTTGTGAGGGCTAAGAAAAATGACAAATGTCACGGGGCTGGTATGTAACACTGTGAAGATGAAGCATAACAGGTGAATGTCAATCTTGGCCGAAGAGGAGAAGATGACTTATTCAACGTGCTTTTCTCCTTTCCTTCATGCTCTGGGCAGAAAAGCCTCAAACTCAATCTACCCTCTTGCCTCCAACGTATCACAACTAGTCCTTTTCGTATGAGTTTCATTCGCAACGTCTTCCTTCTATACAGGTCAGTAGCTGAACTGGAGGCTGGGATGTCTGCATTTTATTTGTGTAAAGAGGAGTCTTCATTCAGAGACAAAGGGGAAAAATTCTGAAAAATGTGGTCAAGGTCATCTGAGCACCACCAGCTGAAAGGATGGATTTGCTGTGGACGTTTAGATCAAGTTCATTGTGTTATCTTCCTCGGCTTTCTGAATTTGAGCTAACAGATAAGGGCGGGGGCCTCTTTGCACCTTGGCCAGTGATCATTGGGTTCTCACTATAGGCCAGGCACTGTCCTCAGTGAATGTCTTTAGGAAGTCAACTCTGTATAACCTGCAGTGGCTCCCAACTGTAACTCAAGATGTTCCACTTTGGCACCAAGACTTCCCATGTGGTGGCCTGATTTCCCTGGAGAGTGTCCCTCCTCCATGAGTCACTACCTGGACCAGAACAGCTGGTGTTCTGCTGCTAACAAGGCTCTAGTTCCAAGGGCGGGGAATTGCAGGCAAGAAGTTTCATAAGGTAGGCCATGCCCTGGGGCACCCTGTCCACCAACGGACAGACAGAGCTCTTGGACATCAATTTCAGGGTCGTCCCCTCCAGTTTTATTCATGTTTAAATTTATCTTTTAAATATATTCTGCTTTAATTGCTCTTGCTTTGTTTTTACAAATATTACACTCTGAGGTTCAATTTGAAGGAAGCAGTCATCGAGATTAAAGAAAAAAAATAGCATCAATGCAATTTGCATCCAATGACACACACACAAATGTGCGCATGCTGATTTACTCTAGACAACTCATGAACACAGAACCTCAAACAATGGAAGGGTAAGCAAATAACATAGTATTTATGCTATTTTCTAGAGGGGGGCCATGAACACTAGTCAAATATTGCCTTGGTCCATTCAATGGTCACAAAACATGTTAAGATGTGTAAGATGCTTAATTAAGTTTTGTGGGCAGTTACAATGAGCATAGACAGTGTGGTTCTTTCCTTTGAAGTATTTACTCCCAAGTGGGAGAGAGAAGACAAATAAATGTATGCATCAATAGCCAATACCACTGACATCTGCATGGGGAGATAACAAGGTACCATTTGTCTCTGGGAACCACCAAGGAAAATAATGGCTCTCTCCTGCCAACATCCAGACTCCTAATGAAACTGATGCCCACAAATCCGAGATGACTGTTTTATTCTGCATAGCCCCAACAAAGGGGCAACAGTTTTGCATAAGGCTAAAATGATCTCGAGAGATTAAACACATAGGTGCAATGAAATCCACAGGTATGAGAGTCAGGTGCCATGAGCAACGCTGACCTCTCTGCTGAGTATCTCTCCTTTGATTCCACAGCTAGCACTGGCAGGCTATTTTTAATTTCTGAGGCTTTAGACAGCTGAGTCTGGTTAGAATAAGATATCTAAGCATGCAAGCATCAGTGAAGCACCAGACACCCAGAGCTCACATTATAAAACTTGCTTGTACCCACGCAGCAGAGAAAAGAACGTGCTCCAGGAGTCCCTGGACCGAATGGTCAAAATTGTCCTGAGCGTCAGACAGGGGCTGGCTTTATAGGCAGCATCTCCCCTGTCTTTGAGCTCAGCCAGCACGCAGGTCCCACAGCTATTTTAAGTGCACCTTGGAGCTACCTCTACCAGCACACCCACACCGAGGTCTAGGATGGAGAGAGAGAAAGGGGCGGAGGGAGGGAAGGAGGCTGACTGACTGGCTGGGCTTTACTGCTCCTTCCCCGGACTTCCGTGGACTCCCATTGTGCTTCTAAGAAAGCAGGATTCAGCGGGCGTCAGTGCTGTGGGCTATATTTATCCCCATCCAGCTGCCCAGTTGCTGAGCTTTTCACAATTACAAACAGCGAGAGAACAAGACGCCTTCCAGAGGGACTGTTTTCTCATGGTATTTATTCTAGATCTCTCTGGGATGATCTCAGCAGTCGTATCTTTTTGATAAAGGAAAAAAAGAAAAGGAGAGAAGGAAAAACCCAGAGGTAGTGGGCACAGTTCTCTGATGCAAAAGAGGGTTATTTCTTCTAGACACAACAGGAGGATGGTACCTTCCTCCCTGGGCTTTCTTTACCATGCAGCCAGGTTGATACCTGGGAAATCCACCAAAGAGTCAAACAGTACCGCACAAGGAAACTGCAAGTTGAGGAAGCTATGCATCCCTGGCTTTCTTCCCACCTTCCAAGAGGCAAACCGGAGCAGAAGGTATTAACAGAGGCAGGGAGGTATGCTGCTGGCTTTGGAATCCGACTTGGACTGAATCCTGGCTGCCACTGTCCATCTGTGTGACCTTGAGTAATGTCCTCGAGTTTTCTGAAGTCACCTGTTCTAATAGTCCCCTAAGAGAGTAACTTGGTTTTTATGAGATGACATGCAGAAGGAAGAGTGGGCATCCATTGGCTTCCTTTGAGTTTTTCTAAAACACTTTCTACAGTCCTGCCCAGCCCAACCTGGAGCATAATGTCCTCTGGACCAGGCACCTGGAGTGAGCAGTCCAAGGAAGTCCAGAAAACTGGTGTCTAATGGACCTAGAGATTGTTTTACTGAGTGAAGTAAGTCAAACAGAGGAGAAATATCATATGACATCCCTTATATGTGGAATCTAAAAATGAAATGATACAAATGAACTTATTTACAAAAAGAAAGAGACTCACAGACTTGAGAACTTATGGTTGCCAGCGGGGAAGGATAAGGGGAAGGGATAGTTACAGAGTTTGGGATGGACATGTACACACTGCTATATTTAAAATGGATAATCAACAAGGACCTTCTGTATAGCACATGGAACTCTGCTCAATGTTATGTGACAGCCTGGATGGGAGGGGAGTTTGGAGGAGAATAGATACATGTATATGTATTGCTGAGTCCCTTTTTTGTTCACCTGAAGCTATCATAACATTGTTAATTGGCTAAACACAAGTAGAAAATTAAAAGCTTAAAAAAATTCAATAAATTAAAGGTTCCAACAAGTAAGTGGATGTACAATGCTCAGGGCAACGCCTGGCACATAGCCAGCATGGAGTGTTTGCTATTATTATTTCACCCACCAAAGGCTCTGATATTATTCTCTACTGTTCCAACACTAGAATACAGAATTTCAAAATACTTGAAAAAATAGATTTTAAAGGATTATTCCTTAGAGTCAGATGTTAAAATTTTTACAGCCTAAAGTATTAGCAGGTGTGAACCTGGTTATTCTTTAATAGTGCACCCCCCCCACCCCACCAACTAGGATTTCTACCAATTATACTATAATCATATAACATACAATTCTATCAATCTATTTCCTATTCTATAAATTATTTTTCCAACATTGACTGCTTTTGTTAAACAAATGGTTGCTATTAATTCTCAAATAAAATAACTGTTTAGAGCTTTCTGAGTCACTTAGATGGAAATAAAACCTGATGCTTTTTAATTTCCTTCCTATTCTCTCCCTTTGGTGCAAATAAGGGTTATTTGGTCTTATAGTAGATGAATGAAAATTGAACCCCATTAGCAGATGAGACCTGAATCTGAACAAGGATTAATTTAAATGTAATCTATCAGAATCACATGGCTCCCATTCAGGAGTGTGGATTTTGTCTAAAGTAAGTGCTTAGCTGACTCTGGCCAATACTTCTGCCACTGTGAGAGCAGGAATAAAGGCATGCCTATCCACACGAACCTTCTCTAACTCTCTCCAGGTAAAACCTGATTTGAACAAAGGGACAAAACAGCATAAAGAAAGAGAGCAACACATTATCTAAATGTTCTGTACCAGGGCTTCCCTGATGGTCCAGTGGTTAATGCTCCGCACTTCCACTGAAGAGGGTGTGGGTTTAATCCCTGGTAGGGGAATTAAGATTCCTCATGAAACACAGAGCAGCAAAAAAAAAAAAAAAAAAAAACACAAAAATCCAATAAAAATAAATAAATGCTATGAACAGAAAGAGGGCCAAGCACAACCTTCGGTTTCTAAGCTCTGTGTGCATGTATTCACTGTGTGTGTGTGTATATACGTGTGTGTGTGTGTGTATTATATATTAAAAATATATAAATATAAAACACATTTCTTTGTTTTGTATATGTACTTTGTTCCTCGTCTCAGCTCTCAGAACTGACTCCTTTGCTATCTTCTTGAACTACCCTCCACATGGTAAGTGCCATCAATGATCCACTGATGTCTTCTTTCTTCTAAGGGATCCTTGAAATGTCTCACTTATCTCTTCTCCCCAAAACTAGAGTTCTAACTTGTTATGTGCTTGGAATACACAACCAAAGATTCTAATTAAGTAGGTCCAAGGTGGAAAATGGAATCTTTTTAAAAAGCTCATCAGGTGACTCTCTTGTACACCTGGACCTGAGGACCCTTGGTTTAAGTACTGGGAAACAGAAGTATGAACAAGTATGAAGATAACAGTAGAAATTAACACTGACATGGTGCTATGTGGTAGTCATGGTACTAAGAGCTTTACAGAAGCTAACTAGTCTGTTATTAATTTGCATGTTGATTTCTTTATTGAATTAAAAGGTGCTGGTGTAAAAACAGAACAAAAAAATTGAACTAACTGGATTTTATCTAAATTATGCCTTTAAACTATAGACCCAAAACAACTGGAAAAAGAAGAACAAAAAAACCCCAAAGTTAGTAGAAGGAAAGAAATTGTAAAGATCAGAGCAGAAATAAATGAAAAAGAAATGAAGGAAACAATAGTAAAGATTAATGAAACTAAAAGCTGGTTCTTTGAGAAAATGAACAAAATTGACAAACCATTAGCCAGGCTCATCAAGAGGGAAAAGGAAGAAGAATCAAATTGACAAAACTAGAAATGAAGGAGCGGTTACAATAGACTATGTAGAAATACAAAGGATCATGAGAGACTGTTATGAGCAACTATATGCCAATAAAGTGGACAACCTGGAAGAAATGGACAGAGTCTCAGATTATTCCTTTGATTTCTTATAACAAAGGAGATGAAACAACTTGTTTCCATTCACTGGACATAGGAACACAAAGAGATAACTACCTGCCCCTTAAGGAACAACTTGCAAAAATTATACACAAGCAACATTTGTGATACAAGTTGAACTTGTCAAGGGTTAAAAAAAAAATTATTGATAGTAATAATAATTTCAACTGACAGTGAAGTTTCTTCCTGAGAAGGTTTAGGTTGACATATATAAGAAACATATATTTTAGACAATCTCCCTATGGCAGAGAGATTGTCAGAGTTTATCAGAGTTTGAAGAAGTTAATTTTAGCTCTACTCTCTTTTCCCAGACTCCTCTAAAACAACGGCAAAGAGATTTTTAAGAAGACACAAAGACAAAGACACCAGGAAGAGGAGATGAGAGGAAGAAATTACAGGGGGAAAGGGTGGAGAATAAAAGAGAAACAAGCCAAAAACTTGACAGCAGATGAACCAATGGTAATTTACTTTGAAGAGCCGGGAAGGCAGAATTATACTCTCATAGAAGGGAAAGCTGTGAAATAGTTCGATGTAGACGGCAGCACCCTGGAACTAGTGGCATGGGTTACATCTGAAATCCTGGACCATCGTATTACTGCGCCTCCCCTACCCTGGCAGGAGATTACAAGTTCATGCACCAGAGTCAGTAAAGTACAATACATCCAAAAGAGTTGACACCTAACAACTAAGTGGAATTAACTGAACATTTATACACGGAGGATTAAAAGAATGTGTGTACATTGACCATTGAGACCTCCCGACCTGGGAGACTACGTTCCCAGGATGTTGGCAGCTGGACTTGGCATCATTCATCTCTGGGGAATCTGAGCAGCCAAAACCCGGAGATATTCACACTATAGGTATTTCAAGGAAATGCCCAGGCTGGTTACTCTTATGGACAAGCCCAACCATGGATGTAGAATTTCCATTCAGTGTGCCACCAACTGAGCAGACAAGCAGACAACATGAGCAAATAAGCAGAGATCGCCAGAAGTTTGAGCATAAAAGGCAGACAGCAAAACAAAACCAATGAGCCAAGAAACAGAAAACGGCAATATGGAGAAAACAGAGACAATGTAGGGAAGATGGAAAAGAGTAGAATAATTATGTTTTGATAAGAGAAGATATTGTAACTCTGAAACAAAGACAAAATGCTATAATGAGGAACATGTCCAGAACAATGACAAAAAAAGTGCAGTTGTATATTAAAGATAAGATGTCAGGAATAAAAATTGAATAGAAATAGTAGGAAATAAAGTGCAGAGATCTCTCAAAGAAGATCTCAAAATATAAGTAGGTGGAACACAAAAAAGGTGAGACAATTACAGGTCCGATTCCCTAATAATGGGAATCCCAGGGAAAGAAAACAGAAGAGGAAATTTCCCAGAATTGAAAGAAATGAACAGGCAGATTGAAAGGACATGAAACAATTAACACAGACCCAATACCATGGAACATGACAGGGAAATCCTACAACCTGGAGGATAAACATTTTCTCAGAGGACAAACAGGCAAACAAAAATAGTTACACACCAAGGACTAAGAGTCAGAATGGCATGCTCTTCTCAAAGGCGCCACTGGACCATACGTGATGGAGCGATGCCTTCAAAATTCTGGGGGAAAAATCATTTCCTGCCTGGAGCTGTATACTCAAATGATCAAGGATAGGGAAAAAAGATATTTTCAGACAGTCAAGGTCTCAAAAAATTTACTAGCTACCCTCTCCCTTCCAGGAAGCTATTGGAAATGGTTCTCTATTAAAATAGGGAATAAACTAAAACAGAGAAAAGCATGGCATTCAGGAAACTGAATCAGACTCAAAGAAGAGATAAAGGGAAGAAAGGTCCAGATGGCTGTTGGGCACGAAGTTAAGCCAAGATCAGAGCAGGTGGAAGGCTCTGAGAGGCTCTGTTTCAGGTTTTGTGACACCTACTGCATCCGAATGACCAAGAGGGAGGTGAGGCAGAGTCTGAATTAGCAACAAGCACATGAAAAAGTAAGTACTATGCACATTAAAATGGAAAGGACATCATAGTTATCAACCCCAGCGGAAACAAAGTTACAGGAAAAGTCATCTTAATAGAGTATATGAAAGTGAAAGTGTTAGTCGCTCAGCTACGTCCTGTCTGACTCTTTGTGACCCCAAGGACTATACAGTCTGCCAGGTTCCCCTACCCATGGGATTCTCCAGGCAAGAACCTGGAGTTGGCAGCCATTCCCTTCTCCAGTGGATCTTCCTGACTCAGGGATCGAACCTGGGCCCCCTAGCATTGCAGGCAGATCCTTCACTGTCTAAGCCACCAGAGTATATGATGCAAATAACTTTATCTAATCACAAGACGTAAGCACTAAATACTGATCTATCCAAAATTATGATTATTGGAATGCTTCCATAGTAGGGGCTGCAGTAGAGGACAAAAGGATAAACAGTCATCTTCCATGATGGGATAACATGAGATAATGTCTAGAGGTGAAAAATGAAAAAATAGCAACACTGGCAGGTGGTTCAAGAATTGGAGGTAAATGACAAAAGAACCAGTTCAAACATTTACAAGTGTTTGCCTCCAATGAGCAGGAAATCAAGAGTGGGAACAACAGAGTAGGGGCATGGAAGGTTTTTGTAACTAACGTTGTAGAATTGTTACCTGTTTAAACTCCATACATAACAATGTTGATAATCAGAAGAATCAAAATGATCAAAGGAGAAGTGACCATGGCTCTGGGGAGAAGGGACGCAGGGCCAACCACACAAGATGCTAAGCTTCCTTTCATCCGATGACAATCCACAAGTGCCCATAATGTTGCTGCACTTCACAGATCACTTTTTACAATTTTTTTAAAATGATAGAATTATTGGGTTTGGTTACACACCATGGAGGGAAAAAAAGACCCCATTTGTGGGCAAGATATTACTAAGATTATTAGCCACATTAAAGTCTTATTAGTTCAGTATTTTTAGAAATATATTTAAAAGCTTTTCAGAGTAACACGATGTAGAATTAACATAGCCTCATGCTAAACACATACCATTGGGGGCCCTAATTCTGAGAAAATGAGGTCAAATGAGCTGCCTGGGGACCAAAACATTTTATTCCTAGTTGGCCTTAATCTCTTAATGGCTATTTGTTGAAACGACTCTTGCTGTGTTGAAGGGGAAAGCATGATGAATGAAGGCTGGACTCCTGGTCAGTGTTTTCTTACTGCGGTTTTCTTCAGTAATTAATGTTCCATTCCAGGATGCTGGTGTGAAAGAAATCTACTCAAGAAGGAAAACTGGGATTTCTCCCTAGGCCCTTTAAGAGGAAGCTTTTTTCTTTCCTTTTCTATTTTTCTCTTTGTTTTTGGTTGTATTTGATACTGGAGGACAGAACTGAGGGCTTGTGCTTCAGAAAACTGCTAGCAATCTATACACAAGAGTCTTGGCTTTTACTCAAAGCAGCCATTTTACCAGTAAAACAAATCGCTGTGATCCTTGAGGCTGTTTTGGGTAATATAAAACATACTGGCTTAATCCTAGCTTAGTTCCCAACTCGCTGTGTAATCTTGAGCAAGTGGTCTAACTTCTCTGATCTTACTTTGTTTGTGGGCAAAAAGAACCTGTCACTGTTGACAAGCACTTCTGATAGAAATCTAACATGAACCAGATAATGTGATTTTCATTGTTTTAGTCCCCAAGGTAAAAAGAATAAGAAACAATTGAAATTACCCTTAATAAAATATTTCATTTAACCCAAACTATATGTAAAATAGGCTTCCCAGGTAGCTCAGTGGTAAATAATCAGCCTGCTAATTCAGGAGATGTGGGTTCAACCCCTCACTTGAGAAGATCCCTTGGTGCAGGAAATGACAACCTACTCTAGACTACTCAAGACTCTTGCTTGCTAAATTCTGTGGACACAGGAGTCTGGTGGGCTACAGTCCATGGGGTCTCAAAGAGTTGGATGCGACTGAGCCACTGAACAACACCAACATGTAAAATATTATCATTTAAACATGTAACCAGTTTGAAGAGTAATGAGATCTGTAAGGTTTTTATACTGAGTTTTTGAAGCCTGGAGTACATTTATACTTAGAGCAGAGCTCAAGAAGGATTAGCTGTGTTTTAAGTGCTTATCAGCCATATGTGGCCAGTGGCTAACTGTACTGCTCAATGTAGCTACAGGCACTGTCTTTGAAAGATTTTTCTTCCCCAAGAACAGTTACAAGGAATAACTGATTTACTCTCACGTCTGTAACTCCAGCCAAAAGCAAGTGATCTCGGGCTTCCCTAGCTTAACCAACCTTACAATATTGTCCTCAAATATAGAATTACCATGGGGCATGTGGAATATTAAATTTGACTCATGGACATACTCCCCCTTACTCTTTTTAGACTCTTTGGGGTCTGGGGGTCACAACTGGACTTAAGGTCTCCTCCAGCAACCTCTGTTGGTAATTTCAGCATCTGAGTACTGGCAACAGTATCAATTATGCAGGTACTTATTAGTGATGTAAATATTCAGGTGGTGGTCCAGTGGTTAAGAATCTGCCTTGCAATGCAGGGGACGTGGGTGTGATCCCTGGTCGGGGAACTAAGATTCCACATGCTGTGGAGCAACTAAGCCCATGTGCTCTAACGACTGAGCCCCGGCTCTGGCGCACGTGTGCCCCAACTAGAGAGTCCATGCACCTCAACGAAAGAACCCAAGTGACGCAACAAAGACCTGACGCAGCCAAATAAACAAATAAATATTTTTTAAGAAATAAAACCAAAACAAACAACCATAAAAATCTCTCCCTAGAAATGAGCTGAAGGTTCTCAAGAAACATCATGTTTGTGCATTCAAAAATATAGAAATCCACGATACTGGATGCTTGGAGCTGGTGCACTGGGACGACCCAGAGGGATGGTATGGGGAGGGAGGAGGGTTCAGGATGGGGAACACATGTATACCTGTGGTGGATTCATTTTGATATATGGCAAAACCAATACAATAAAGTTAAAAAATAAAATAAAAAAAACAATTAAAAAAATAAATAGAAAAAAAAAACACCCCAAAATATAGAAATTCCCCTGTTTAAGGAAAGCATCCTAGGAACTTATCTGGGAAACAGGATTCTCAGAGAATGCATTAATCATTCCACCTCTAGACTCAGCTTCCAGCCTCTGGTTCTGATCTCTAGCTCCTGGCCTGCAGCCGCAACACTCAACTCGATTTCCAGCCTCCTTCCCACCATGTTTACTTCAGACTGGCCCCCACAACCCCAACTGGCACGAGCCAATTTCTTATCATCTCTGCTGATGCCACTGTTCATCCTGCCAACCACGAATCCAGTGGTTTCTGTATACGGACAGACTTCTTAGTCTGTCTCGATTCTGAAGTCAAGGGGAGATTCTGTCCACAACCAAGGGCTCTCATGTCAGTCCCGAATGGGTTTCCTCTCCAATTGCTGTCTTGTCCCTATGGTTTCCTTGTGCCACTAAATGTGTAAAAGGATACAGAGTTATACCATCCCTTAGATTATCTAATTGTTTAACATATTGTGCCATGTTCAATACAGTGCTCCTTAAAAGCTGTCCATTTATCTTTACTTCAAATATATGAAAACAAGGCCAGCATATACTTATACTCAGTATTTAAAGGTGAAATTTAAATGAAAGTAAAATAAATCATGAAAATAGTATCTCCCCTATATATATGTGTGTGTGTGTGTGTGTGTATGTATACATCTGACATGTATATATGTCAGAAATCCTATTATTGATACACAATGAGAATATAAGGACTAAATCTGAAAATTGCTTGCTTTATTCTGGAATGGTGTCGATTACGTGTGCTATTTTCAGTTATTTCATATTTATCAGACGTTCTAAATAGCAGTTTATATAGCATGTCTTTAATTAGGGAAAAGTGGGAAAACAAATTAAGTTGTACTTAATTGATACAGATTTTGCAGGAGAGAAACTATTGCAAAACATGGGATTCAGGCACAAAAGCTATAATAAAAATGGAGACTTCGTAGAAAGGACCATGAATAACAGCAGCACACCATATTCCCCAAAGGAAGGGATGGTTGATGTGTAAGATCTGGAATAATCCCAAGAGTGTTGGATATGCAGGTACATTTTAAAAAACAAGAAACCCAGCATATCCTCTGAATCCTGTGCTTCCAAATCCTCCTTTCCCCCTGGATATGTGGTCATTTTTTGTAGCCAATGGCTGAATTATGCAATCAAACCTGCTAAAGCAAGTGCCAAAATTAGATGCCAAGCACATAAGGCATGCTATTGGCAGTATCCTTCATCTGGTTCTCAAGTTCCCAGCTAACTCCAATGTCCAGAGTTACTCAAGAGTTTAAGCTGGAAGATTGTGAAGAGTGTGAGCGACGGGGCTAAAAAAAGATGCAAAGACTGGCGCCAGCCGAATGCAAGGCTGTTTGCTACATGAGGAGCCAAGAAACCAGCCCCATGGTTTCATGGCATTCTTCTACTCTGCAGAGGAAGGTATGTGAAGCTTGATGTACCACACCTTTTCAAAATGGGAGCTACAGTAAGGAAAACTAATATCAGCATTGCCATTAGCCCTGAGTTACAATGGTGGAGGTGGCACTGCATATGTGGGTTGAAGGGGTAAGGGCTGCTACGAAGACCTCACATTTAAGCATTCATCTGAAGGTGGGGAGGGTGGACCATGGGACTATGGGGGAGAAGAGCAGCCCAGACACAGAAAGCAGAAAGTGCAAAGGCCCTGAGGTAGAACATGCTTGGTCTGACCTTCCATCATGTCTTTCCAGACTTAATGTTCACCAGCTCCTAAGGGGCCTGTTTTCAACACTCCAATCTTCCTCTTATCCCCACAGCAGCTAGAATCACCCTTTAAAAATCTAAGTCAGAATACAGTAAGTCCCCTACAAATGAGCTCTAGTTCTTTGTTCTCCTAGTGAACATGTTTTCTGCTGTACTTTACTAACTCTGCAGTGTGCTTGTGTGAATGAATGACACGCCCTGCATGAAGCAAGTGAGGAGCCCTGCTCTGCGGTTCCACGGTGACCTCATACGGCTAATGGCAGAAACCCTGTCGGGGGTTTATACCGACCTGCCAATGGACTTCCCTGGTGACTCAGACAATAAAGCGTCTGCCTACAATGCAGGAGACCCAGGTTCAATCCCCGAGTCAAGAAGGTCACCTGGAGAAGGAAATGGCAACGTGCTCCAGTATTCTTGCCTGGAAAATCCCATGGGCTGAGGAACTTGGTAGGCTACAGTCCATGGGGTCGCAAAGAGTCGGACACGACTGAGCGACTTCACTTTTCTTTCCTACATATGAATGAGTTCCAATTGAGAGAACATGTTCGTAAGTTCAACAAAGTTAGCCTTGGTCCCCAACTAACATAATCGGTTATTCAGTACTGTACTGTAATAGGTTTGCAATACTTTTCACACGAATAATACACAGAAAACAAAAAATAAAGAAAACATTTTCAGGACCTTGAGAAGTTACACCATTGCTGCTTTTATTCTTGCTTCCAGATATCCTGGACTTGAAATAAGGATACTATGCTACTGGACTTCCCTGGTGGTCCAGTGGTTAAGAATCCGCCTGTCAGTGCAGGGGACACAGGTTCAGTCCCTGGTCCAGGAAGACCCCATATACCAAAGGGCAACTAAGTCCACGTGCCACAACTACTGAAGCTCGTGTACCATAGAGCTCCCGCTCTGCTATCACAATGAGAGGCTTGCATGCAGCAACTAGAGAGCAGCCCCTGCTCACTGCAACTAGAGAAAGCCTGCACAGTAACGAAGACCCAGCACAGCCAAAAATAAAATTAATTTTAAAAAGATACTATACTACTGTACTCTAGAGTCCTGTACAGTACACAAAAGCACAAGCACTTGTAGAGGACGCACACATGTGACGACGCACCCCAGACACATGAACTAATCGACGTGACTGGGCATGACAGCGTATGTTCCCATCTTCAAAAGTTCACATCTTTAAAGGCTGGTTCGTAAGGGACTTCCTGTATGCCAGTCCTCTGCTTAAAATTCTCATTGGCAAAGTAAAAGCCAAACCCATCATAATGGTCCAGAGGGTCCGCCCATACCCCGCTCCTCCCAGCCTGCCTTCCAAACTCCCGTCCCTCACACCTGCCACACATCACTTCAGACACCTGTTTCCTTGCTCTCCTTTTAAAACACCGAACATATTCCCTCCCCAAGGCCTTTGCTGCCCTCTGCACTTGGAACCCATTGACCTGGGAAAGCACACGGCTCACTTCCTCACTTCTCTGTATTGTTAACTGCTGCCTCTCCTATGGCTGCTACTCCATATTTACTGACAGGCTGGGTCTCACCGTGTCCTGCCTCCCCTCCGACACCATGCTGTTGAACAGCACAGGGAAGACCACACAGACAGACAGACAGATTGGTACCAAGACAAAGCCACGGTCTCCCACTGGGACTCAATGCCAGGACCTTGAACCATCAGCCACTCTCCCATCTCCTTCACCACCATCCCCTCCAACCAATCTTCTCAGGAAAAAAAAAAAAAAAGGAATTTTTGTGGGGAATTCCCATCAATTATTAAGCCTGCTCTCATTCAAACAATTATCCTATATTTATACCCGCTTTTCTTCTAGTTCCAGTGGAATGAATAGCTATTCCGCCTATTGAACACTAAAGAATACCTACCTCCATTTTTAATTTGTATCTTGCCCTTTCTCCCACTTCTGCAAGACCCAGTTCCGTAAATCGCCTCCAATTTCTCCCATATTTTCAGCTCTCACCAACAATTCTTCATGGCCAAATATCTTCCGTTACACAAAGAAAACATTAAGGAAACCCTCCTACACCTTTGGTAGGACTGTAAATTGGTACAGCTGCTATGGAGAATAGCACAGAGGTTCTTTAAAAAACTAAAAATAGAACTACCATATGATCCAGCAATCCCATTCCTGGGTATATTATCTACAGAAAACTGTGATTCGAAACGATACATGCACCCCCATGTTCAATGCAGCACTATTTACAACAGCCAGGACATGGAAACCTATCCATCAAGAGATTAAAAAGCTGGGATACATAGATATATACCAAGCCATAACAAAGAACAAAATAATGTCATCTGCAGCAACACGGATAGGCCTAGAGACTATCATACTGAGTGAACTAAGTCAGACAGAGAAAGACAAATACCACATGATATTGCTTATATGTGGAATCTAAAAAGAAACGCTACAAATGAAAGGATCTACAAAACAGAAATCGTGTTACAGATGTAGAAAACAAATGTATGGTTCCCAGGGGGAAGAGGGATAAACTAGGAGGTTGGGACTGACGTATACACACTACTGTATATAAAATAGACAACTAATGAGAACCTGCCGCACAGCACAGGGACCTCTACTCGGTACTCTGTAATGACTTACATGGGGAAAGGATCTAAAAAAGAGTGGAGATAAATATATATATAACTGATTCACCTTGCTATACCCCTGAAACTAACAGAACAGTGTAAACCAACTATACTCCCCCTGTAGACTTTTTTTTTTTTTTTAAAGAAAAAATCAAAACACTCTTTTCAACCACTGCTGCCCTCTGGCTTCTCTCTTATGGATTCCAACTCATCGTCTATCAAAGAGACACCTATAATCACTTTTATCCACATTAACCACAGAAATAAGGTTTCTACCCACCTCTCCTCACCTCAACAATTGTTTTTTCCTGGGTCCCTGATGACTTCCTTGCTTGTAAAAGCCAAGGGCATCTTCAGTCCTCCTTTCACCACACTTCCCCATAGCATATGGCTCTGCGGGATTATTCTTTCCCTCCCGAAATTCTCTTGCATTGGTCTGTGATTTCCCTCCCACCTCTTGGGGAGCCCCTCTTGGCAACATCTTCCTTCACATCTTGCCACCCAAGATAATGGGCTCCCCAAAGAGTCATCTTTTCAACTTCTTTCCCTTACCCTCCTCATCTGATCTGTCTCCGAATCTGCCTCACTGAACACACAATATCACTTGAGTATTTCCCATTCACAACATCCCCGCTTCTCGATGTTATTTCAGTTTGGACTTGCATTTTTTCCCATATATATCTTTTTTTTTGTACTTTATTAAACAAATTTTTTTTAATTGGAGGATAATTGCTTTACAACACCGTGTTGGTTTCTGCCACACAACAACATGAATCAGCCATGAGTATACATATATCCCCCTCTCTCCTAAACCTCCCTCCCACCTCCCACCCTTTACTCCATCCCACCCCTCTAGGAAATCAGAGCACAGAGTTGAGCTCCCGTGTTACGCAGCAGCTTTCCTCTAGCAATCTATTTCACATACGGTAGTGTACATGTTTCAGTGTTACTCTCTCAGTTTGTCCCACCCTTCCCCTGCTCTGTCCCTAGGTCTGCTCTCTACGTCTGTGTCTCTATTCCTGCCCTGCAAATAGGTTCATCAGCATCATTACTCTAGATTCCATACATATATGTTAATATACAATATTTTGTCTTTCCAACTTACTGTACTCTGTACAATAGTTTCTAGGTTCATCTGCCTCACTAGAACTGGTTCAAATTCATTTCATATACATAGCTTCTTATCTCATTCCATCCTCTGTGTTACTGCCTATGAAAGCTTTTAAACATGAATCTAGTCATTCCTTTATTTTAATCTTTATTCTGTGATGTGGGATCTTAGTTCCCCAACCAGGGATTGAACCCGCACCCCTGCACTGGAAGCACAGAGTCTTAACTACTGGACTACCAGGGTAGTCCTTCTCCCCTCTTTAAATTCCCTGGCTTTCAGGGTTAAATCTAAACTCCTTAGAATGACATACCCTTAGTCTCTTAAAAACTAGTTCCTACCTCCTTCTTCAGTGAGTCAATAGATTTGCAGTTTTTATTTTACATATATGTACACTTCCCATATTTTTCTTACACACTCGAAATACTTTAATTCCATTTCTTGTATCAGTACTCCTGAGGTTATCCTATATACCATTTAATACACATACAAGCCAAGGTGGCATTTTTTTTTTTTGTTCTTCCAACAGATATTTAGTCATTCTATGTGAAAATAATTTAAAACAATGCTGAAAATGCTTCTATTTGATTTTGCTTTACAACTTGAAACAGTTTTGTAAGTTTCATTTGAATCAACTCTGTGGGATAAAAATTCCTGCTTAAGACAAAGAGGCAAAGCTGAGTTGGACAAATATCGCAGAGCTAATTCTCTGAAGAGTCAGGATTAAAATTCAAGTTTTCTTCTTCCTGCTCTTATGTTCTTCCTGTTAAATCACAGATATGACCATCTACTCCTACGAGTTCCTACTTTTGCCCTGTCAAGTGGATGGCCTTGGGCCCCACAGTGCCAATGCCTCTCTTGGGGCTGAGGGTGAGACATCCCATAATATGCCTCAGTGGGGCATTGATGATTTTTTAAAATTGTATTGGAGTATAGTTGTTTTACAATGTTGTATTAGTTTCTGCTTCACAGCACAGTGAACCAGTTATATGTATACATATATCCTCCCTTTTTTTGACTTCCTTCCTATTTAGGTCACCACAGAGCATTGAGTAGAGTTCCCTGAGCTATACAGTTAAGGGGACATATTCTTTTGATATCATAGTTACAAGTTAATTTTTGGAGAATATTCTGAAAGAAAAAGAAAAAGCACGTTAAGCAAGAAACGCTGTCTCCTCCTGAACTGTTACCATAAACATCTACATAATGAATTGTTCCCAAGCCTTTCCCAGTGATCCTCAAGTCCATTTTTTCATGACATTACTGAACATTCCACAGAGTCCATTTTAAGATGAAAAATAAAATATAAAACCCCACAAGTTTTCAATGGGGTAGAAAACACAAATATACACACGGTCACGAGTAAAAGAGTACAAGACACTTTCTCTCAGTGGATTTCAGATATGTTCTAGCTGTTTTTCCAGCTTAAAAACTCTGCTCACACAAAACTACAATTCTTCTGTTTCTCTGCTGAAAGCACAGAGCATATATAAATTGACTAGCCATCTGATTATTATCTCTGACCCAAGATTTTTTTCTGTAAGCCTAACTATAAGGTTTTAGGTTCACCATGAGATTAGCAAAGCAAAAATGGGGGTACTTGGGAAAGATTTTTCAGGAGTGCCAAAAAGTACATTTTGACTTCAGCAAATAGTCTGACAGTTTGTCTTGACACTTTCTTATGGGTTAAACTGAAATGCAGTACCACTGGACATACTGGTAAAAATGACAATGTGTCATTTATGGCATATGTGGTACATGGGCATATAAAGAGATGTATATGCCATAAAACACTACATAACCACAATACGCTTGTTAATGATAAAGATTGTCAGTGCCTACCTGGAAGGCAGTCTCCAGCGGCATGCCACAGTGTTCTTTCACTCATCCCATCCCATTCAATCTTTTTTGCTTCCAAACAATTAACATAAAGACCTACAGGGAATACTCATCTAAAGCAAAAAAGAAGCAATTCTAGACAGGGATGAAGATGTAAGATCAAAATTACCTCAGCCAATTTAAAGCAAATTTAATAGGATTACAAGTAAAAGCAAATATTTAACTTAAAAAAAAAAAAAAAAGACCCATAAAAGCTTGAGAGAGGAGAATTCTGACTTTGGCTATATGTCAAATCAAAATTAAAAAGAATACATTTGAATCAGTTCTAATGAGATGGGTGAAACTGGAACCTATTATACAGAGTGAAGTAAGCCAGAAAGAAAAACACCAATACAGTATACTAACGCATATATATGGAATTTAGAAAGATGGTAACAATAACCCTGTGTATGAGACAGCAAAAGAGACACCGATGTATAGATCAGTCTTATGGACTCTGTGGGAGAGGGAGAGGGTGGGGAGATTTGGGAGAATGGCATTGAAACATGTATAATATCATGTATGAAACGAGTCGCCAGTCTAGGTTCGATGCACGATACTGGATGCTTGGGGCTGGTGCACTGGGACGACCCAGAGGGAGGGTATGGGGAGGGAGGAGGGAGGAGGGTTCAGGATGGGGAAAACAGGTATACCTGTGGCGGATTCATTTTGATATTTGGCAAAACTAATACAATATTGTAAAGTTTAAAAATAAAATTAAAAAAAAAAAACTAAAAAAAAACAAAAACAAAATGATCAATGTGAGTATAACACAGATACTAAAGTGCTAACCTAACTTTACATCACACTGATAAAATAATTGCATGTTTACTCATTCAACAATTAGTTTGCACCTACTGGAAGAAAAATACTTGTAGAAGATGTAAGAGTCCCATTCTGTTAAACCAAAGAGTGCGCTGACCACACTGTCACACAAACATTAGTAAAGCTGGGAGAACAGGGACTGAAGGGAGCTTGGGAGGCAGATGAGAATGGTCGGTTACTTGGGAGGGTTCATTTCAAATGAAAAGAGGTTTAACACAGAAAACAGGCCTGAAGGGTCAAGAGAATCATCTTCAAATATATGACCAATAATAAGGAGCATGCTAAGCATCTATCTGCTAAAGACCAGGCACAGGGCAAGGTCCTTTCTATTATATTTTAATCCCTGCAACCGTAGGTACTAATTTTCTTATTTTACCAAGGAGGAAACATTTCAAAAAAGATTACATTCTTAGTTTATTTTGTGTATGGTATTTGAGTGAGTGTGTTCTAATTTAATTCTTTTACATGTAGCTATCCAGTTTTCCCAGCACCACTTATTGAAGAGACTGTATGGAAAATAGTATGGAAGTTCCTTAAAACACTAAAACAGAGCTACTGATCCCACTCCTGGGCATATATCCAGAGAAAGCCATAATTCAAAAAGATACATGTGCTCCAATGTTCACTGCAGCACTATTTACAATAGCCAGGACATGGAAGCAAATTACATGCCCATCAACAGAGGAGTGGATAAAGATGTGATACATATCCAGAATGGAGTATTACTCAGCCATAAAAAGGAACAAAATAACGCCATTTGCAGCAACACCGATAGACCTCATTCACCATACTAAGTGAAGTAAGTCAGAGAAAGGCAATTGCCATATAATATCACTCACAGGTGGAATCTAAGTTTAAAAAAAAGATATAAATTAACTTATTTACAAAACAGAAACAGGCTCACAGATTTTGCAAACAAGCTTTTTGTTTCCAAAGGGGAAATGTGGTGAGGAGTATAAATTAGGATCTTGGGCTTAACATACACACACTACTATACATAAAGTAGAAAACAAACAAGGACCTACGGTATAGCACAGTGAATGCTACTCAATATTCTGTAATAACCCCTAATAAAAAATCTGAAGAAGAATGGTTATATGTATATGTACAACTGACTCCCCTTGCTGTACCCCTGAAAACTAACATTGTGAGTCAACTATACTTCAGTAACATTTTTAAAAGAAAAAAAAAATCAGATTACATATTTGCCTAAAATTTACCCAGCTGGTAAATGGCAAAAAGGGGAATCGAATCCACATTTGATTCTAAAATTTTGTCTGTTTCTAGAATTAATGTAGATGGAACATGCCCCATTTGGTCCTACATGACGAAAGACTACAAGACTAGCACCAAAGACTAGCAAAGAGTAGCACCTACAAGACTAGCACCAAAGAGCGAAGGGACAGAGAATTTCAAGGAATTTCAGAGAGAATTTCAGAAAAGCTTTATCCCACCTAGACATCTCCAAGAATAGGATGGAAAAGATGGGGGGAATGTGCACCTTGCTGAACACATCCAGGTAGAAGGCGAAAGTTTCGCTCTACCTGGGATGCTGGAGACACATATGTGACTTCGGTGATAAGGTGAAAAAATGTCATCTTTGAAGTCCTTCACAGCTCCAGACTCATTGGTATGGATCAGAAATTATTAAAAGCCATTTTAAAAAAAGTATAATAAACACTTCCACAGAGTTGCCTGTCAAACCACCAGGCCCATCTTTTTCTTAATTTTTTTTTGAGTATAGTTGCTTTACAATGTTGTGTTGGTTTCTACTGTACAGCAAAGTGATCAGCTGTATGTATACATATATCTCCTCCTTTTTGGATTTCCTCCCCATTTAGGTCACCACAGAGCATGGAGTAGAGTTGCCTGTGCTATACGGTAGGTTCTCGTTAGTTATCTATTTTATACATAGCATAAATGTAAGTGTATAGATGTCAATCCCAATTTCCCAATTCACCCCACCTCCTCTTCCTCCCTAGGTGTCCACATGTTTGTTCTCTGCGTCTGTGTCTCTATTTATGTCTTGCACTCAGGCTTTGCCTTTGTTTCCTGGTAGAGGCCAGCTTCTTGGCACACCAGGGAACAGGGAAACAAAAGCTCTTTGGGATCTGTCTAATTTGCTAACGCCTCATACATGAGAGTGGAGGAGCCCCAGCAGAGAAGACAATCTACTGATAGTCTGTATGCTGACCCGGGGAATATACATGTGAACCCCCTTAACTCTGCTGTGAATAGTGTCCACAGGACATAAAACAAAACCCATTGCTTTGCAACAACTTACAATCTTATACTAGAATCCTTTTGTCTGCTCAACATCCACAAACCCCTTCTGCTTGGGGAAATCCCAACATTGGCAGGGCTTTTTTACCTGTTCCCTGAAATAGCCTGGACCAATCAGATGTACTCGCCCGGGTGTTTGAATCTGAAGGGAGTGACAGATTCCCCAGGACGGTGAGCAAGTATGCATGGAGGTACCATCAGCCTCAGAAATCTGCATGTCCACTGGCAGCCATGCCACAGTGGCATTCTAAGAGGACTGTCCCCGGGGTATGATTCTGGCTGAGATCCTGGCTGCACAGCCTACCTCAGACTCCACTACGTTTTGTTTTTTTTTTTCCTTTCTCCAGTTGAGCCAACGATTTACCTATCTTTCCAATAAATTTTTCTGATTAAGTTATACATAACATTTGTTGTTGTTGTTATTCACTTCTAACAGTGAAATCATGGAATGAGTTTGGCTGTATACTTACTATTGCCCCAGTATGATTTAAAAAAAAAAAGGTACAGGTTACTAAACCTAAAAACTACCTCAGACATAAACCCAGATGTTCCTTCTTCTCAAAAGCTGGCATCCTGGTGACAGAGAAAAATCCCAAGTTAAAAAACAAAATCCTATTAAATTATGAGATAACAATTACACTTCAATTAATCGACTGTGTGATAAATGATGACTCACCGACTGGCTCATTCACAGGGCACGTATTTACTGAAAGCCTTCTCTGTGCCAGGAAGAGAGATAAGGGATGATTCCTAATGAACCCTTTTGTTTTGAGGAATCTAGCAGCAGCAGCATGAGCCGAGAAGGTTGAAGGCAGAACATTTGTAATGTTATAAACACAGAAAAAAGTCACTTAGGCAAAACCTTTCCAAAAATCATGTTTTTTGTTTGATATTACATAAGACTTTACTTCATCTACTCATTTAATTATCCAGCACACTAGGCAAACACAGAAGAAGAAAACAGGTCACCCTCCACAATGCTCTTTAAACATTTTACCCCCATAAAGGATTCTTATAATGTGCTGAACTGTAACAGTGAGAACTGCTACGCAACCGGTTTTTTTTTTTTTTTTTTAATTCATTTATTTAGCTATCTCAGTCTTAGTTGTAGCACTCAGGCTTAGCTGCTCTGCAGCATGTGGGATCTTAGTTCCCCGACCAGGGATTGAAATTGCATCCCTTGCATTGGAAAAAGTGAAAGTTGCTCAGTCATGTCTGACTTTTGCGACCCCATGGACTATACAGTCCATGGAATTCTCTAGGCCAGAATACTGGAGTGGGTAGCCTTTCCCTTCTCCAGGGGATCTTCCCAACCCAGGGACCAAACCCAGGTCTCCCACACTGCAGGCGGATTCTTTACCAGCTGAGCCACAAGGGAAGACCCCCTGCATTGGAAGGCATACTCTTAACCATGGACCGCTAGGGAAATCCTGCAACCAGGTTTTGAGTAAAAACCTGGCTCTCTGGAAAATCTGAGACATGAACCACGCTAAGGCTCCAAGTTTACAGGGTATCATAGTAATAAGCACGCAAGGTTATCTCAGTGCTTATTTTACCAACTCTGGGGAAATTCTTCAATATGACATTATATGCTTTTCTTCTGGCAGAAAAGAGAAAAACAGCAGGCAGCCAAATAGTTGCATCACTTGAACTATGCCATTTCCAGCCTGGAAAAGTCTCTGTCTTGGTTCCCCAGGTAAAAAAGAAAGTGGGCCTTTGTGGAAGAACTATTTTTAGCCCAATTTCTTTTCTGAGAAATTCACTTCTTTCTTGATGTGAATGATTACCAAGACTAGCTTTTAAGTACAGTTTTAGATCTGAAATGAGCACACATCACGGGAAAAGTCAAAGGAATTTTAAGGTTTTGAGATGGGAACTCAGCAGATTTGGCCCTGAGTTTTGGGGAAGGGCCTGCGTGCTGCCTTTCTGTTGCAATGATCCTCCGAGAACCAGAGAAAGTACAAGCTGTGAAATAGCAAATTATTGCTTGGGTGATAAAAAGTTGAGTTTTGGAGGAGGACTTCTTCAGGAAAACAGGCATGGACCAACCCAGAGATGTGTGTGTACAGATACACAGAGAGGAGGCAAAGACCTGTTTCCTGGTTTGCTGAAAGCACAAATGTGTGAAAACAAATAGCTATATCACCAACAGAGCAAAATACTGGATCCAGTTCTGAACTATTTGGGGCCCAGCTACAGGAAGGATGAAAACCACACTAATATCTACTTCCCACATAAATCTGGTTCTGGTTGTCTGGGAGATAAACCAACTATACCAGCCCTGGTCTGACAGTTTGGCAATGTTCAGGAAACTACGATAAGGGACAGCCCTAGAGGTGCACAGCTGAGCCTCTAAGACCTTTACCTGAAATGAACCACATTGAGGGCTCCAATCCAGAGATAGAACTTGGCTTTTATACCGTGCAATTCAAACCAGGTGGACACAACAGGGCTGGTTGAACAGTGTTTGAAAGAGTGATTTTCAGAAAGGATAAAACAAGAGCTCTTGGGTCCCGGAGGGGAGATCTCTTTCTCCTCTTCCCAGCTGGTGTCAAGCAGTTGCAAGCTGAGTGAGGGGTGATTTGTATGCATGAGAAGGTGGCAGGTGGACACGTAGGTATCACTCAGAGCTTCAGTCTGGTTCTGTCGATTCTGCCCAAATACACATGGACAGGCTCCTCAGGTGGTTCAGTGGTAAAGGATCCGCCTGCCAGGCAGGAGACCTGGGTTTGACCCCTGGATCAGAAGATCCTCTGAAGAAGGAAATGGCAACCCACTCTAGTATTCTTGACTGGAGAATCCCATGGACAGAAGAGCCTGGCGGACTACAGTCCGTAGGGTTGCAAAGCGTCGGACCATGACTTAGCAACTGAACAACACATGGAAACTGTGTTGCCCCCCAGAAACCTAACATGGCCTTAGGGTTCAGGAGGAACACTGACCAGACCTGATTTTCGGAGGTGGGGGAGTTTCTTTTGGGGAAATCTCTCAAGTGACTTACAATAGACAAGGTGATATCAAAAAGAGCAGTGTGCCAAGCCTGCTGCCCAGGAAACAGGATCACTTACTGAGTGCCTGACATGCATTAGATGGTGACTCGGGTAAGCTCACAAGCCCTGCAAATGACAGGCATGAGATCCTCCTCTTAGGGGTGAGGAAAATGTGACCCTGTGACATTCTGGTCTGCAGGGCTCCAAGGCTTCTGCCTATACTGGACATGGCTCCTCTTGAGAAAAGAAGGCCCAGTCCAACCACAGGAGATCCAGCCACGCATCAGTACTCAGAAAGCATCCCTGGGGAGCTGAGCCCTTGTTGTGTTGCGGGAAGGCAGTGGTAACCCAGGCGGCGTAGTCCCAGCCCTTGTGGACCTTGTGTGGTTCAGGGAGGAGGACAGACTGGGCACCCGTGTTCTAAGCAGGGAAGCTGAGAGCATGTTGGAAGCACAGTGAGGGTGCTGGTGAGTCCTTGGGGAAGCCCGGCCCGAATAAGTGACTTAAGCTGAGGCCTAAAGCAGTGGTCCCCAACTTTTCTGCCACCAGGGACTGCTTTTGTGGAAGATAGTTTTTTCACAGACCAGGATGGTGGGGAGGGATGGTTTGGTAATGAATTAAGTACAGTAGGGTTCTACTGCATCAGTAATTCCACTGCTGATCTGAAAGGAGGTGGAGCTCACACAGTAACTCAAGTGATGGGGAGCAGGTATAAAGCTGTGCTCAGTTATTCGTTGCTTATCTCCTGCTGTGCAGCCCAGCTTCTAACAGGCCACGGATGGTACTGGGGGGTTGGGAACCCCGGACTAAAGGACCTACTGGAACGATACTGAATTTATCTTGCTGAGTTAAGGGTAGGTAGTGGCACAGGGTAAGGGCTCAGTGTAGAGAGGGGCCGCCAGAAGAAGAAGAGAGAGAATGTGATCCATACAGGAAATGGGAAAAGGCCCCGTTTGGCAAGGGAGTGGAACCCAGAGCCCACAGGGTTTTGCAGGCTGCTGCATTCATGCTGCATGTAGCAGGACAGTCCTGAGAAGGATGCTGAAGAATACAAGCCCAGATCTGCATTTCAACACAATCTCGGTGCAAAGCTGGAGACAGAAGTGACCACTATTTCACAGGTCCCCATGGGCAGCTAGAAAAAAAATTATGCTAGAAAATTATGCTAGAAAAAAATTATAATATAAAGGAGAAAAAAATTATTTCCACAATCCTTTCACTCAGAGATAACCACCTAGAGTAACTATTTCCTTGCATTTCCTTCTGGTCTATTATTTATAGTTTAAAAATGAGGGGAGAGAGGAGATTATTTTCAGGAGAGAGATCTGTATCTTGCCTTTTCGAATACATTACACGAGCATTTAAAAAACCTGATTTTTAACTGCTGGGTAATTTTCCAGCTTCAAGCCCGGCCCCAATTTCCTTAAGCAATCCAGTGTTGCTGGCTCCTGCTGCACTGCTCATCTGCATGTAAGAATTTTTTGTCAGCATCTGATATTGTTTCCCAGTGACAGGTTTTTTGAAAAGAATTCCTGAGCCAATGGATAAAGCTGTTTGAAGGTTCTTTCTGCACACGATCGAAGTGTTTCTACAATGGTTATGCTCCCTGAATTATATTTTTGTTCTCATGTCACTGCTAGTGTCTCCTCTTTTCCACATGTATATGGAGGTCTCCTGCGTGTGAGCTGCTGCAAGTCTAGAGAAACCGGCTGTGCCAGGTGCAAGTAACACCTCTTGTCTTCTCCACAAGTGAATGTGAAAATGAAAGTCACTCAGTTGTGTCCGACTCTACGCAGCCCCATGGACTATACGATTCATGGAATTCTCTAGGCCAGAACACTGGAGTGAGTAACCTTCCGCTTTTCCAGCGGATCTTCCTGACCCCGGAATTGAATCGTGGTCTTCTGCATTGCTTCTGCATTGCAGGACTTCCCTGGTGGCTCAGATGGTAAAGCATCTGCCTATGATGCGGGAGACCCAGGTTTGATCCCTGGGTTGGGAAGATCCTCTGGAGAAGGAAATGACAACCCACTCCAGTACTCTTGCATGGAAAATCCCATGGACAGAGGAGCATTGTAGGCTATAGTCCACGGGGTTGCAAAGAGTCGGACACGACTGAGCGACTTCACTTTCACTTCACTTCTGCATTGCAGGCGGATTCCTTACCAACTGAGCTATCAGGGAAGCCCCCTCCCCATCTAAATTGAGAATTAACATAAAAAAAAAATCCTGCTAGTTTAAAAAAAATACAAATTTGTATTTTGTTATTTTATTATTTCTAGTATATATATTATTTAATACCTATAAATAAACATATATATATTACACACTAGAAATAATATAAGTATTTGTTCATAGGTATTAAATTGTGTATGTATATAGGTATTTGTTATTGGCGAGTTATTTAATCTTAGTGCTCAATCATGTAAAAAGATGCTCAACATCGTTAATCATCAGAGAAATGTAAATGCAAACAAGAAGATATCATCTCATACTTCAGAATGGCTATCATCAAAAAGAACACAAGTAACAAATATTGGTGAGGATGTGGAGAAAACAGAACCTTATACACTGCTGGTGGGAATGTAAATTGGCACAGCCACCATGGAAAACAGTATGGAGGTTTTTGGAAAACAGTATGGAGGTTTTCCAAAAACAACTAAAAATAGAACAACCATATGACCCAGCAATCCCTGGATATATATTTGAAAAAAAATGAAAACACTAACATGAAAAGATACGTGCACCACAATGTTCCCAGCAGCACTATTTACAACCGCCAAGGATGGAAGCAAAGGAAGTGTCCATCAACAGATGAATGTATTAAGAAGATGTGATACACACACACACACACACACACACACAGGAACACTACACAGCCACAAAGAAGAATGAAAGTTTGCTATTCATAATAACACAGATGAAGTTGAATGGTATTATGCTAAGTGAAAAAAGTCAAAGACAGACACTGTATGATATTACTTATACGTGGAGTCAAAAAAGTGAAACTGGTGAATATAACAAGAAAAGAAATACACTCATAAAGAGAACAAATTAATGGTTACCAGTGGGGAGAGGAAAGGTGAGAAGGTCAAGATAGGGGTAAGGAATTAGGAGGTAAAGACTACTATGCATAAAATAATCAGTACATGTATATAAATGGCTAAGTCCCTTCACCGTTCACCTGAAACTATCACAATATTGTTAATCGGTTATACCCCAATAAAAAATACAAAGTTTTAATTAAAAAGGAAAAAAAAAGCTACAAGGAAATATTGTACAGTGCGTGAAATAATAGCCAATGTTTTTAAACTATAAATGGAATATAAGCTTTACAAGTTGTCAATCACTATGTTAAAGACCCGAAACAATGATAATATTGTATATCAACTATGTCTCAATAAAAATTTTTATAATAAATGGCCTTAAACAGTTAGAAAAAATTTTTTAATGGTTTTAAATTGGTTTTTTAATTGGTTTTAAAAAAACCAATCTGAGGTAGAAGTCAGGTCCCCACACTGTGACTTGCTCAGTTGGTAAAGAATCTGCCTGCAATGCAGGAGGTCCAGGTTCAATCCTTGGGTCAGGAAGATCTCCTAGAGGAGAAAATGGCAACCCTCTTCAGTATTCTTGCCTGGAGAATCCCATGGACAGAGGAGCCTGGTGGGCTATAGTCCATGGGGTGGCAAAGAGTTGAACATGACTTAGTGACTAAACCACCACCATGGAAGGACTTAGTGCTGGCAGGGTCACTTTCAAAGAAGAGATCAATTTCCATAACTCCATAACAACTTCTTCAGTGTGGTCCTGATCTCCCTCTTTGGAAACACTCTGAGCTCTGACAACTCCATCACTGATAAATGGTCTGCAGACCCAGTACTGCTTCAGCATCCCCATCAAGCATAGGTAGCAGGTCTGGAGCTCGGAGCTGCAGCTGATGGTGCAGAAAGTGGATTAAACAGTTCCCCAAACTCTAGGAACCTCGGAGACGGTGAGATGTATGGAAAGAGTGACATGGAAACTTACATTACCATATGTAAATTAGATAGCCAACAGGAATTTGCTGTTTGGCTCAGGAAACTCATACAGGGGCTCTGTATCAACCTAGTGGGGTGGGATGGTCAGGGAGATGGGAGGGAATTTCAAAAGGAAAGGGACATATGTATACCTATGGCTGATTCATGTTGAGGTTTGACAGAAAACAACAAAATTATGTAAAGAAATTATCCTTCAATTAAAAAATAAATGAATTAAAAACAAACAAACAAACAGATCATATGAGGGCTTTCCTAATGGCTCAGGGGTAGAATCTGCCAGCCAATGCAAGTAAGATGGGTTTGACCCCTGGTCCAAGAAGCCCACATTGCAGTGGAGCAACTAAGCCCATCTGCAACAACTACTGAGCCTGTGCTCTAGAGTCTGGGAGTCCACACACTGCAACTACTGAAGTCCTCATGCCCAAGAGCCCATGTTCCACAACAGAAGCCACTGCATTGTGAAGCCCACACACAGCAACCAGAGATTAGTCCCAGCTCACCCAACTAGGGAAAAGTTCAAGCATCAGTGAAGACCCAGCATGGCCAAAAATAAATAAATAAATAAATAGATAAATAAATTTTCTAAGACATTACTTTGCCAACAAAGGTCTGTCTAGTCAAAGCTATGTTTTTTCCAGTAGTCATGTATGGAGGTGAGAGTTGGACTATAAAGAAAGCTGACTGCCAAAGAATTGATGCTTTTGAACTGTGGTGTTGGAGAAGACTCTTGAGAGAGTCCCTTAAACCGCAAGGAGATCAAACCAGTCAATTCTAAAGAAAATCAGTCCTGAATGTTCATTGGAAGGACTGATGCTGAAGCTGAAGCTCCAATACTTTGGCCACCTGATGCAAAGAACTGACTCAATGGAAAAGACCCTGATGCTGGGAAAGATCGAAGGCCAGAGAAAGGGATGACAGAGGATGAGATGGTTGGACGGCATCACCGACTCGATGGGCATGAGTTTGAGCAGGCTCTGAGAGTTGGTGATGGACAGAGAAGCCTGGCGTGCTGTAGTCCATGGGGTTGCAAAGAGTCGGACGCGACTCAGTGACTGAACTGTACTTTTCTAAAAAACTGAATTGATTAAAACAAACAAACAGATTACAGTAGCTGGGACAGACCTGAAGAACTATAAGAAACAGCTCAGCACAATGAAGCAGTCAGTAACACACGGACGTGATAAGACCACAATGCTCAGTGCAGGGGACTCCTGCCACAAGTGGCTCCCTGACCATTGCTTAAATGTGATGCTTGTGTGGTGCTTTTTCAGGTGCCTCGGGCTCTTCAGTGGCTCCCACAACAGAAATGTGTATAAACGTACAAAGACAACACTGGGCGTTAAGAATGTCTTATTTTGGCATCTGGTAGGGTGGGTGTCTTCCCTCTACATTATAAGTTCCGCAAATTAACAGGGAAAACCATCTGCTCTCATTCACCGTGCTTTCCACAGTGCTGGCACATGAGATGCTCAGTTAATACTTGTGAACACAAACTTTCTGAAAGACATTTTCATAAGAAATAAAGAGAGGGGTGCCTGTATTTTATTCACAGGATAACCTCAGTCCTCATCACGGGGCCTGGGGTTTGTTTGTTTATTTATTTGTTCTTTTGAGGGGAAGAAGTTTGCTCTCATAAATACATGCTCTGTTTTACTCAACTGCCCTCCTTTTTCTATGAGAAACTTTTCTTCTGAAAGCTCTAGCAGTCAGAGTTTATGAAAGGTGCTTTGAATATCAGCTGGACAGATCCATGTAGAAAATCTCCCAAATGGATCATGACTCTCAATTATCTCTGAGTACAACCAAAAATATGAAATCAGTTCAGTTTAGTCACTCAGTTATGTCCGACTCTTTGCGACCCCATGAATCGCAGCACGCCAGGCCTCCCTGTCCATCAGATATCAATAAAACAACGCATATTTACATTTGAACAGAGACAGCTAATGTTCTAGAATAGGAATGATATAATAAATTGTGCTCTAAAAGTCTAACTCTCCATGTTGTTCATTCTGATACCACTTGAAGAATTTTTCTAATTTTGAATACTACCCAGTCATAAAAAAGAATGAAATAATGTCATTTGCAGCAACATGGATGCAATGAGAGATTATCATATGTGAAGTAAGTCAGAAAAAGACAAATACTATATGACATCACTTATACGTGGATCTAAAATAGGACACAAATGAACCTCTCTATGAAACAGAAACATAAGAGAACAGACTTACCGCCAAGGGGAAGTAGGGGTGAGGGAGGGATGGACTGGGAATCTGGGGTTGGCAGATAGATGCAAACTATTCCATTTAGAATGGATGAACAAGATCCTATTGTATAGCACAGGGAACTATATCCAATCTCCTGGGGTAAACCATAATGGAAAAGAATACTTTAACAAGAATATATATATGTGCAAAAAAAATTCTTCCATTTTCAACAGACCATACTCAAGCTGATACTCAAGCAAAAAAAACAAAAACAAAAAACTTAACTTATATACATATATACATATTCATGCATATACATACATAAACACACACATATACATATATCTTCCCTGATAGCCCAGTTGGTAAAGAATCCACCTGCAGTGCAGGAGACCTTGGTTCAATTCCTGGGTCAGGAAGATCCCCCGGAGAAGGGATAGGCTACCCACTCCAGTATTCTTGGACTTCCCTTGTGGTTCAGCTGGTAAAGAATCCGCCTGCAATTCGAGAGACCGGGGTTTGATCCCTGGGTTGGGAAAATCCCCTGGAGAAGGGAAAAGCTACCCACTCCAGTATCCTGTCCTGGAGAATTCCATGGAGTGTATAGTCCACGGGGTTGCAAAGAGTCGGACACGACTCAGTGACTTTCACTTCACTTCACACACACACACACACACACACACACACACACACATATGGCTCTTTTAGCACTTGCTGAACTAAAATTATGTCAATAAAGTAAACTAAAGACAAAGAAGTGACTAGATAAATTATCTAGATGAAGATTTTTATACTTAAATCCTGACCATGGACCTTCCTAAAAACAATCCTGGAAGCAGAGTTACAATGTAGGTAATCAACAAATCTTCCAACATTATGACTCTAAAATACTTTATACTTTTGTTGGTTAAAGACAGACCAGAGAGAGTGACAGCACATTTAAACTGAGCGCTGTCATCATTAGTTAGTTCTTTGTAACCTTGCAAAGTGCGGGTAAAGAACTATTCTGACTTGGTGGTAGAAGGGGCTGCCAGTTTGCTTTGGTTAATATCAAGTTCACTACCTGACTTATAAAGGAAATATGCTCTTGCTTCCTTGACTCACAGTGGATTTAATTTCCCCATAGTCCCAGGAATAAATTCCTTAGAAAAGAAATTTCTCTTTAGGGGAAAAACTAGTTCCCTTTAAGTGTATACAGCAGACACCATCACCCAATCTCTCTGCGGTCTTGGTCACAAAGAAGCTCACTTCAGAGTGGACCCAAGCCCAACCACGGGCACAGACCTGACCTCGGAAAACTATCTTTGCTGCTCTGATACCTCTGAAGGCCCCAGGGAAGATGCTCTTAAAATCATTGAATTATATAATTGTTCTTCTGAATTCACAAGTTTAAGGGTTCTCTTGTGGTTTAAGATAAGTGTGTGATTGCTGATTCTTTCTTCAAATGAACTGTTGGGAAAGACTGAGGGCAGGAGGGCAAGGGGGGAAATAGAGGATGAGATGGTTGGATAACATCACTGACTCAATGGACACAAATTTGAGCAAACTCCAGGAGACAGTGAAGGACAGGGAAGCCTGGCAAGCTACAGTCCATGGGCTCACAAAGAGTTGGACACAACTTAGTGACTGAACCACCACTACCACCACCAAGGTTCCAGAAAAATAAATTCTTCTGGTGGCTGCTCAGCCTGCAGATTGCAGTTGTTAGTTTCAAAGATGAGTCTTTAATAGAGGTGAGTCCCACCTTCCACTTCTTGGTGTTTCTAAGTTTCCAGGCACATCTTCACAGCTTTGATGGTGGTGGGGATGATACACTAGATTATATTAATCAGCTTTTTTGACTGCCAGTGTATCCTTCTAGGGCTTTTCAGTATAGTTGGATGATTAGAACTAGTGGGAATCCAAGAAACTATAAAGTAAGGACCTGCAGGTCAAGTCAGCCGGGTCTGGAAGCCTGGCTTCCCAACTCCAGATCACACTCTCATTCCACGGCAACATAATTCTTTGCTAAGTAAGAAAGCCTGTTTAAACCTCATGCAAGTTTAGTTGGAATTCGAGAGAACACCATGCATTCTAGAAAGAATCTTAGCTTTCTCAGAGGAACCCAAGTGGTTAAATAGGATGTATCAGTGGTTATTTGAACTGAAACTGCATGTTCAGAATTCTGCAAGGAAGGGGACCGTGCACCCCTAATTTCTTGATTTCTTCCCCTCTATCTGCTGTGAGGATCCACTTTCTCATGGGAACCTTAAGCTCTGAGTATAGAGCTGTCACTTGCGCCATGTTGATCTGTTACCACGGAGATCACTGTGGTAATATACAAACCTGCCACGAGTCCAGACACACAAGTGTCTCATTTTGACTCCCAGGAGGATTACTCTATCCTCCTCTCTAGTCCCACCAGTTTAAAGTTTGTCTCTGCTAGGATTTAGCTCTAAAGTTGTTTGAAGACTGACTTTTAAATGTCATTAGAAGTCTAAATAGTCAGAGACAAGAAAAGAGGGAAAGAAAGGATGTCTCAAGATTTTAACACAACAAAGTTCACACATAGCAACTGCTCCCTAGGTTGGAGTGATTGACTCAGTTATTACACTACTTCACAAAGAACCAGAGTAAAATGTGGAGGGTGGTAACGCTTATTGATCATCGGCAACATATTGTTGACACACTAGCTCATTACTGTGAGCTGTGGACTGTTAAAGCATTACTGGGAGTTAATCTCTACATTTTTAGAAACTGGAGTTCTTTCCTAGATGGGGCAGGTCAATGGCAATATTGTCACAGTAAGTCTCTAATGTGAAGACAAAGAGACTTGACGCTGGTCATCAGTTCAAGCCTGCCAGAATCACTCTGGGTCCCACGCAAGTGCCCTGGCTCAACCAGGAAGGTGGAACCAAGCCATTATTTATTTTTTATTCAGAGAAGTCAAAAAGGTTTTCTTTCGGTAGTGGTGAAAAAGGCTACATTTGTGCGAGACCTCCATTTTTCTAGAAGAAAGTCTATTTTAACTTCCCCTAAATCTTAAGGTTTCTGGCAGGTAGGCTGTGGACTATCTGGTTGATAGTAGCTAGATTTGACTTCCCTGTGATCCTCTAACAGGGGTCCCGGAAGGGAGGGAGGCTGGGACTGCCAGGCTCATGTTCACAAGCTCAGGCTTCAAGCTGGGCCTGGACCACATAAGAACACAAAGTTCTCTGGTTTCCTTTATGATGAGCGGAGGCAACTCCCGCTGGGTGAGGAGAGCAAAGGAGGCGGGGCTTCTGTTGCTCCGCGAAATCAGAATTGAACCTAGGCTACTGCCTCAGCCCTTGGGGCCTTGATGGCCAGTGAAATGGTTAAGCAAGTGGTTGCTGAAGCATTAATGGCTCAGTTGTGTCTAACTCTTTGTGATTCCATGGACTGCTGCCTGCCAGGCTCCTCTGTCCGTGGAATTCTCCAGGCAAGAATACGGGAGTGGTGGCCATTCCCTTCTCCAGAGGATCTTCCTGACCCAGGGATCAAACCTGGGTCTCCTGAACTGCAGGCAGATTCTTTACCATTGGAGCTACCAGTTAGACACTATCAACTGCCAACATTCAAGGCCTGGCAGTCCACTTAGGGATCTCAAGACCCAGCGAATTTAGTTCTTCCTCCCCACAGCTGCTCACTGATATTCTGCTGATCTGAAAAGCAAGAAGCATTAAACAGGAGCTATGTGGCATTGTTGTTTAATCGCTCAGTTGTGTCCGACTTTTTTGCGACCCCATGGGCTGTAGCCCGCTAGGCTCCTCTGTCCATGGGATTCTCCAGACAAGGATACTGGAGTGGGTAGCCATTTCCTTCTCCAGGGGATCTTCCCAACCCAGGGATCTAACCCATGTCTCCTGCATTGGCAGGCAGATTCTTTTACCACTGAGCTACCAGGGAAGCCCCAAATAACAGCTATAACTCAAACTCATTAATTAGCAACTTCCTTTTTTAGAAAAAACTTTGAACAGAAAGGATGTTGAATTCCATCCACCTGTCAGTCATCTTGCTCCCTGTTCTACCTCTTCAGCTCCTGCAGCTCCTCCACTAATATGTTCTTCCTCCTAATGGATTCTCCCCTTGCAATGCTGCCAGGTAAGAAAAGCATCCAGGGAATCATCCCATCCATGGGACTAGGATGCAGATGAGTGTACACCAGCTCTTATTCTAAACCGGCCCTGCCTCCCTGCTCCTCGCATCCAAACAGAATAAATAATCATCCATCTCTTCCATTTCCCTCCTACTTCCTCCACCAGAAGAGCACAGGAGCCCATTAAAGTGTAGACTGGATCAGAGGATTTCAACAGTGTTCTTGCTTAGAAAATCCCATGGGCAGAGCAGTCTGGCGGGCTACAGTCCATGGGATTGCAAAGAGTCGGACACGATTGAGCATGCATGCGTTTCAACAGTACTTTCTTTTTTTCTACCTTAAGACCAAATGGGGAATAATGAAGTAATGAAGAAAAGGATTTAAAGGGGAAAAAAAAAAAACAGACACCATGGCAGCTAGAAGGCCAATGAAACATCAACATGAGCGATTACATTTCTCTGCAGAAGTGACACCAGGTCTACCCTTAATATGAACTCAAAATGACATACATGTGGTATTTTGCTACATTTGCCAAAGAACAGCTTAGTACTGTCTTTTTATTATTAGATACTGTCAAAATCGTATGTTTCTCTCAGATTTTCTCTAGGATATTATCTGTGTTTTAAATAGACGTGACTTTTTAAAAATATTGTGGCCTTTATTGAAAAATTGTTTTGAAAGTTTATATTCTTGGGGGAAGAAAAGTGAGATTAATAATGAGAATGAGGAGGAGAAAGTCCAAAGCTATTTTCACAACAGTCAAATAAGTAAAAATAATAATAAAATGGGCTTAAACAATAGAGCGCACATTAAAAGCTTACTTGTAAAGTTAATAAAATCAAACAGGATCAAGACAAAAAAAAAGTTCTTTCTGTAGAGATTTAAAACACATCTTTGGATGGAAGTTTTTTAGATATTTATTTGTCTCTTATAATTACCATTTACTGGCACAGTAAGAGCTCAGTAATTACTGGTTTTGTTGAATCATTATCCAAGTCTTTGCTCCCTTAGACCAAGTTCCTACCTTGCTCATCTTTGTATTCCTAGCACTGAGCATAGTGTTTGTTCAAATCAATGTTTCTTGAACAGAACCAGATTTTAATTTTCTTCCGAACAAGCCCAGAGAGCCACAAACAATATATCCAAGGAATTTCACAAGGAAAAGGATGCAGTCTGTCACTGGGCATTGTTCTTAACCACCTGAAACATGGTCAGCAGATTTCTGATCTACTTTTCAAGGTGTGACCAGAACTGGCCAATGAGGTTCTAGACCAGTTTGGCTCTGTGATGAACTCAAACAGGTTATCTTCCAGAGGCAAGGGGCAGGGCTCTGTTTGCTTGGTTTACGCCCAGGTATATGATTTTCCACCATTGGAAAGCTGCAGGCTTTTCTGCCCTTTCAGGAGCATGTTGACTATCAGGACCTGATACAGTTTTGACTCCACTTCTAGGCACTGAGGTCAATTTCATAACAATGGACGACACAGATGGGCAGCATGGAAGAACACAAGTTCAAGAGCAGACAGATCTGCATTCAAAGTCTGACTCTACCACCAACCAGTTCTGTATCCTGGAGCCAGTTACTAACATTTCAAAGCCCTAGTTTCTGAATCTATAAAATGAACATATTATCACCTACCTCTCAGGCTCGTTGGCAGAATAACAGGAAGGAGATGATTTACTAAAGCTCCAGTAACACACAGCACACACTCAGTAAACATCAGCTCTTTTGACTCAAGGCTCAACTTGTCACCATTTTACAACTGTCATCTTCTACATGGTATCTAGTTTTTCTAGCACTTTGGTTTTGTCAAATAAAAAATGAGTGCTGACCCCAACGCTCACTGCAGCACTGTTTACAAAAGCCAAGACATGGAAGTAACCCAAGTTTCCCCTGACAGAGGAAAGGATAAAAAAAAAATGTGGTACATACGTGCGATGGAATATTACTCAGTCACGAAAAAGAATGAATGCCATTCGTAGCGACATGTATGGAACCTAGAGATTGTCATAATGTGTAAAATTCAGACAGAGAAGGAGAAATTTCCTACTACATCCCTTATATGCAGAATCGAAAAAGAAATCATACAAATGAATTTATTTACAAACTAGAAACACATTCCCAGACTTAGAGGACAAACCTATGATTGCCAGAGGGGAAGGATGTAGACAAGGGATGGTCAGGGAGTTTGGAATGCACATGTACATACCACTGTATTTAAAATGGATAACCAGCAAGGACCTACTGTAGAGCACAGGGAACTCTGCTCAGTGTTATGTGGCAGCCTGGATGGGAGGAGAGTTTAGGGGAGAATACATGTATGTGTGATAGGATACCGACATACATGAGGATACATGTATGTGTGTGGCTGAGTTCCTTTGCTGTCCACCTGAAACTATCACAACATTGTGAATTGGCTATACTCCCAAAAGAAAATAAAAAGTTAAAAAAAAAATAGGTACTGAAAAGACTGTTTTGAGGCAAAATCAGTAATAGTTCTTCACTCATACAAATGTAAGATGAGAGGAAGAATAACGTGGCAGCCCTAAAATGAATACACATCAGCACATCATAAAACCTAATTGGCAGGACCGGTCAGCATCACACCCTCTATCCTGGAAGCCTCTTTGGACAAGGATATCCACAACGGGAACGGCTTAAACAAACAACCATTTGGAAACAAGCCGAGTATCCCCCAGAGCAGCTGGGAGAAGGTAAACCAAAATCCTGGGACACGTTCTCTTAAGGAAACAGCCACCTTCAACCCACAACCCTAGTCATTTTCAAGTCATTATTCACTCAGAAACACTGCCCCCCTACCTACATACACACAAACGAATCGCTATTGCTGACATATCTGGTATGCCCCAGGTTTTTTTTGTTTACATCATATACACTAATTATCTAGCTTCTTGAGCAAGTTTCTTCATCAGTTATACAGGGAGTATTTCTTCCTTCCTCTCCAGAATAAATCCTATCAGCAAAAGGCAGGGGCCTTTTAAAATTGATCAGACAATGTCAGAGCAGACAGAACTTATTAAAGTCATAGAGTTTGAGTTCCCCTAAGTTTAGAGATGAGCAATGGAGTCTCATAAAGGTTAAACAGCTCACCCTGAGCCACCGAGCACTGGGTGGCAGCCAGGATTGAACCTTGGCCTCCTGATCCCAAGTTCAAGATTCTTTCTGCTACACCACATGACCTCTCTACACTTCACACTTTGTTGATTCCTCCCCACAGAGCCCAAGCATGCTGCACACACAGAAAACCTCTAATAAACATCTGCCAAACTGACCTACAAATTCTACAGTTCTGCTGTTTCAACCCAATATTGTATTTCAATCCCTGAAGATCCCAATAGTGACTAAAGAATAAGTGCTATTAATATTTGGCCAAAGCTTCAGATAAATGTATGAAGTGTTTTTGAAATCACAATTCCTCATTTCTTCACAACGGGCTTCCTTGGTGGCTCAGATGGTAAAGAATCTGCCTGCAACGTGGGAGACGGGGGTTTGATCCCCAGGTCGGGAAGATACCCTGGAGAAGGGCATGGCAACCCACTCCAGTATTCTTGTCTGGAGAATTCCATGGACAGAGGAGCCTGGTGGGCTCCATGGGGTCTCAAAGAGTCGGACACAACTGAGCGACTAATTCAATTTCTTCACAACAAGGTGAAACGGGTGTTGCTGTACCCACTTCAGAGATAAGGAAACTGAAGCCAGGAAGTTAAATGGACTCATCCCAACTGCTGTCTCTTGTTAGAGCTGGTGCTTGACATCTGATTCCAAAATCTGTACTTTTTCTACTTAATTAAAGTGAAGAAGTGAAGTGAAGTAGCTCAGTTGTGTCGACCCTGTGGACTGTAGCCTACCAGGCTCCTCTCTCCATGGGATTCTCCAGGCAAGAATACTGGAGTGGGTTGCCATTTCCTTCTCCAGGGGATCTTCCCAACCCAGGGATTGAACCCGGGTCTCCCGCATTGCAGGCAGATACTTTAACCTCTGGGCCACCAATTAATAATGACTTCAGATAATACTGCCATTGTTCCTTTTCCTAGTCTGTTCCACCAAAGAAGAAACTTAATGCATAAGGCATATTCAAGTCAATTAAAAAAAAATGCTGGCTGACTACATAAAATTATACATAAACATATATATATACATATACATAAAATTATAAGTTCAGGTTATAAGAACATCATCTGCCCAACACAGACCCTAATTTTCTTCAACAAACCAGACTTGAAACCCAGCTCCAAGGACCAGAACACTTACATTTACTGCCTACAAGATTGTAAAGGCCAGCCTGAGGAAATGGTTTTTTTTTTTTTTAAACCCCATGGTTGAAGACACTTTCAATTATCGCTTTGTGTCAAAGCAGGAAGGAAAGGGGTCATTTCTTGGCAGTCTGGGGCTCTCACAGAACCTATAAGGCCTCCGTGTTGGTCAGGATTGGGTGAAGCCACAAAGAAAGGCGGCTAGCGATGCTCCCAGCCTCCCGGCTGGCTGCTCAGAGCCTGTTAAAGATAGAGACTAATGGCGGGGGCGGGAGGAAGGGAGATGCTGAGGGCTGTGAGGGAAGGTGTGGGGGGACGGATATAATCCAGCATACAGAAACCTGTCAGGATGGGATTTATTTTTGTTCTGTGAGGGAGTATAATAGGGCTTTGCCTGCGCTCTCAATAGCTGTTTTGAAGTGAACCCGGCTGGTATGTCTTTAATTTGTCATTTCATTATGAAACTGTTTCCCTTCCAAGAAGCCTTCAAGTCAGGAAGCTCTGTCTGCCCACACAGGAAATTCCTTTGCTTCAACTTCCCCAAAAAGGAAATTTCCCTCAGAAGTGAGCCCAGCATATGCCTTTGAGCAGAGCTGCTTCAAGAAATTTGGCAGCTGAGTCCTGAAAACACCCCTGGCTGGCTGGCGGCGGCGGCTGGGCTGCTGGAATAAACAGTGTGGCTCTCCCCCAGGGGGTGGGGACCCCACTGAAATGAACCCTGGCACCCCATCTTCCTCCTTCTCCTGAGCCCTGTAACCCCACCACCCTGTGTCACACCCGGAGCTTTAGTTCTCCAAGAGGGAATCGTGTCTGTGACTCTCATCAAGAAATAGGCATCTCTGATTATTTTTCACCGTAAGCTTTACTGAATTATTTAATTTTTTAAACTCTGCACATGCACAATTTTGATGTGAATCAATGGAAGGGGATAATCTGAAAAGGGAACGGAGTTTGCACTGTTTGCACAGGATTATTTAAAGTAGAATTTGATGTACTATGTATTTAATCCACTTCTTCCAAAAAGCGCAAACTCAAAAAAAAAAAAAAAGAAAATCATCTATGAAGATGTACCTACTTCACACAACAGACTTCAATACAAAGCACCCATTCTTGTCCTCAAGCCCACACACATTTTAGACTTCTGGTAGAAAGATGGCAGTATTTCAAACCAAGAGGGTACACAAAAATAAAACAGCCAATTACAGTTCCTAAAGCACGTATATTGACAAATGACCTTTTATCAAGGGTGGTAGGTTTTTTTTTTTCCTACACAAACTTTCCCGGTGAGGACTTAAAGTAAAACATGGAAGGGGAGAAAAGATCCCAAACCACAGCCTTATAAAAATTAATCTCTCAGACATACTGTGAATGACTCAGTGGGTAAGCACCCAGAGCAGCTGGGCTGAAGTGAAGAATAATATATAATATTTTATGAAGCTTCTTAGTACAGAGGCATTAGCAGAAAACTGCCAGACTCACAGTTAAGTTTTTAATTTTCCATTTCAAATTATTTCATTAAAAGAAAAAAGTTGTGAAAAGGAAAACGACACAGAGACCTAAAGAACAAAACGAGGGAGTGATAATGAACTTCAAACTGTATCACAAGAGACAGGACAAAGAGAGACAGGGACAGAGGAGGAACTAAGGCAATCCTGGATTTTCACTCTGTACTTCAGACTGAACTTGAATGGCAGAGTCATAGGATCTGATCTGGTTACGCTATTCATGTGCCAGGAATCGGTAAGGGATATTATTTACCAGGAAACAGAGAGATATTTAAGGGACTAGCAAGACTCCTATAGCCCACTGAAATCTGAATATATTAACCCTGAGGTTTGAGGTTGTGGTGCATGTTTTCTGAGGAGTGAATTTACGATTCTAGTTTAGCGAGTTATTCTGTTTTTCTAAAATTTATGAGGTTTTAACCACAGTTGGATCACAGAGGGGGATCCAACACCATTTTTCAAGTTCTTTAAGAGAATGGTCTAGGGACTCAGTCTTTGGCTCAGACCGAGAGGAGAGGTGTAAAGAGAAGGGTCTGACCTGCTAGGCCACCTACCAGCTCTGTAACTTCGGCCAAGTTCCGTAACCTCTTTAAACCTGACCTTTCATCAGTAAAGTGAGGGCAATAAAACTCAGTTCATAGGTCTGTTGTGAGGATTAAATAATATAATACATGTGAAAAGTGCCTACCGTAAGCACTCAATAAATGAAGTTACTGCTCCATATGGAACACTCTGAAGACTCTTTCTCCCAAAGCCAAATGCCCACTCCTTGTAGAAGCCACCCAGCTCGGCCAGTTGCTTCAATTTCCACACAAGCCAAGGTGTTCCTGGCCCCTTCAACTTGAGCCTTGGATTAACAGCTCCCTTATACATATGCAATCAATGATTTAGTCATTCCAGAGTCTCAGAGACACTCTGGTAAGAACGGTTGAAAGGCTTAAGGATCTAGACTTACATCTCCAAGTTCACTACTCCTCTCAAGAAAATGCAGATGACTTACACCTTCTCAGGCTGACAGTGAACTAGAGAGGTCCAACATTGTTCAGCTAATAAAGATTCAGGCAACGTCTTGAGACCAACAGCTAGACATAAGAAGCATCAGATGATTCATCTTGGTCTCACAGATCCAGGTTCACAATGTTTTGTCTAAATCTAGGGATCTGGATTTTCCATCTAATCTTATTTAGTCTCCTCCATGGGGAAAGCCAGCCCCCAGCAAAATCATGGGGTTTATTTCCAACTCAGATCCCTCACTTTGACCTTCTGTGCTGACCATGGATCTAACCATGGATTGTCTAATTTAAAAGATTCAAGAGATTTGTTAAACTAATTTTCATTAAGACATCAAGGATGTCAGGTATCAACTACCTCAATCCAATGTATCATGTGCTATCACAATTATTCACTTTTAAAAGTGGAGCTAGGTTGGGACTTCCCTGGTAGTCCAGTGGTTAGGAATACACCTTGCAATGCAGGGGACTTGGGTTTGATCCCTGGTCAGGGAACTAAGATCCCACATGCCAGGGAACAACTAAGCCCATGGTCCATAGCTAGAGAGTCTGTATGCTGCAATGAAAGATCTCACATGATACAACTGAGACCCAAAGTAGCCAAATAAATTAAAAAAAAAAAAAAGTGGAGCTAGGTGGAAAAAATGCTTGATCCAAAGGAATATATCTTAGAAGAATTTCAGGCACCACAGGAGTTCATCTTGGGAGATACTCAAGTTCGAGGCACTCTTATCCCACGGCAGCTGGTGATCACACTTTCTAAAGCATAACATGGGCCCTGTTCACAGACAATGATAAGCCCTCAGTTCTGGAGTCAGAGTAGTGCTGTCTGGACAATACAAGTGCAGAAGGCAGCCTCTTTCTGAATCTCAATACTCCTTCAGCAAACAAAGGAGCAGCAGATGAGAGATGGCTACCCAGCTGAATGTACAATGCCAACGCGACAATGCCCAGTTGTACTTGTTCAACTTCATTCCCTGGATCCCTCTGAGTGGTAGGAGTCATCACGGAAGCTCCAAGAAGCAGATGTCTGGAGTATTAGCTTTGAGACAGTTCCCAACCAAACTCCCCCACCCCTTAGTGTGTGCATGTTAAGTTGCTTCAGTCATGTCCAACTCTTTGTAACTCAATAGACTGTAGCCTGTCAGGCTCCTCTGTCTATGAGATTCTCCAGGCAAGAATACTGGAGTGGGTTGCCATGCCTGTCTCCAGGGGATCTTCCCAACCCAGGGATTGAACCTGTGTCTCTTATGTCTCCTGCATTGGCGGGCAAGTTCTTTACCACCAGCGCCACCTGGGAAGCCCCCCATCCTCCCCTATATACACACTCAAACATATATACACACTCAAACATACATGCACACTCATTTGGATTTATCTGAAGTGAAATTCTTCTTTAATAAGGAATCAAAAGATAAAAAAAAAATTCTTCTTTTATAAAGTCCAAACACTCACACCTGTTCAGATTTCTGTGGGTCTCTGAAGTTCCTCTCAGCACCATCAGAGAACACGAGGAAGATTAACCCATGACTCTCAAGTGGGGTGTCTCTCTCTCAGGGAATTTCTAGTTTCGTGTTCCTAAAAGTAAACCCCAAATATCTGGGTGAACCATTGAATCACAGCCAGACTGTAAGATCAGCAAGTGGCCCCCACCACACGGGGCGGAACTGCAAACAGGGGAACATAAGCTTGCTGTCTGTCCGGGTGGGGATTTCGTGAGCCAACCTCACGGCCACTTCACAGGAGAAGTGAAAAGAGTAAGTGTGAGAGTTCAGAGCTGTGAGAACAGCACTGTGTAAGGAATCAGAGTGAAAAAAGAAAGAGAAGCAATTTATCCTCCTTCCCCTTGGTTGTCATCTACCAGGAAAATACGTCCAAGACAGATGAACCCTCCAGCTCGTCATCAGAATAACAGGTTTGCAAACCTGCCTGGCCACACGGTTGCTTCCTCAAGTCAGGCTCGTGAGGAGAAAGAGTCGTTTCATGTCCCCAAGAGGGCTGGCACCAGATCATCGGCTCATATTTGTTTCCCTGCAAAGAGCTCTCAATGTTGGTGACTCGAGAGCTACTGAAGGAAGCAAAATAAAACCCCTCGTCAGCTTTGTTCACGAATCAGCACGGCTGATTCTTTTCTCCCTCATCCTACACCCCCTTTTCACAGCCTGTGGCAATGAGCAGAGGATTCGAGTAACTGGTACAGGGGTTCCATTTAGAAATAGCTTCTTGGGTGTGAGCTTTCATACTCAGGGGATGGTCTAAGTGTCACGGATTCTCTCTGCTGAGCTGTGCGAATGGAAATATACATTAAAGCTCAGCATGAAAGCTTTCACTGGAGAAGCTGAAAGCCTCCATTCCCTGGCCAACTGGGCTTCCCCACTCCCACTATTAATGTGGAATTAATCGTGCATGTGCAGTGGGACCAGCAGAAGAAGGGGAGCGTGGCCAATCTGGAAAGCCTGAAACCCAATGGACGCCACCGAGAGAGGGAGCACAGCGAGTCCATCATTTGTACAGGTTACAGGAAAGGCAGACGTGCCCCTAGCTGCTGAGGGGATTCCCACAAATCATGCAATTGGGGTCAAGGAGGTAATTACCAGAAGTCACACCTGTGCGTAATGCACTGGGCCAAGAGCCAGGCTCACAGCCGATTCTCAGGCCGGAACGGGGTCGGGGTGGGGGGTGCTTGGAGGACAGGGGAGTGGGCCTGTAGTTCTACTCTGAGGTCCTGGGAACCAAGGGAAGATGCAAGTGGCTGAGGCAGCCTTCAGGAGACCTGCAAAGCCCACGAACTGGCTCGGGTTCCCAACCCACAAAAGCATCAACTGATCTCAGCATGGGCAGCGTGGGGAAGCACCCTTTGGCGTCAGGGAGTTGAATTTCCAAATTTCTTTGCAGGAGAACATCCTCACAAAACCATCACAGCCAAAGCCGAAGACAATTTCCTGCGTCATTAAAATACCACCATCTGCACTAAAATGTGATGTTGAGCACATGAAATCAAGTGAATAATCATGAGCATTTTATAGATAATGTGCCACTGCTGATACGCCTTGTATTTCTCTTCTGGAATTAAAGAACAAAAAAAAAGTGGTTAAGCTGGGAAGAACCCAGGGACGTTACATACACAGGGTGAGGAAATGATGACCCTGGGAGGAAGACTGAAGTGTTAAAGACGACCCCACCTACTACTGACCACACTGGGCCAACGCTGGGAGGGCTGACCCCTGTCAAGGGCGTCCACGGCTCTGTGACTCTGCAATAGAGCTTCCTGGAATGCAGGTCATGAGGGTAAAACCCAAGACATCAACAGGCCAGACAACTTTTCTGAAGAAGCGTGTGAGATTAACGAAAAGCATTAGGAAGTGAAATGTTTTCATTCGTAAGCCCATCAACATTTCTACTGTTGAATAATAATCTGTGAGGCAGATTATCACTTTTAAAAAGATGGAAAATTGTGAACAACAGGAACCTCTTTTCACTTCATTTTGTTTTTAACACTCCAGCCTTTATCGACACCTGAAAATAAGTTACAGATACCAGTCTACAAAGAGGCTTGAATTTGAAAGTGTATCTTCTTCTAAGTTCAAAAGATGATTTAGTGTCTGTCTCTGATTTTATTCCTTTGGCATTTCTTGTTGGCAAAAATATATAAGTTTTGCCTAAATTAGAAAAAATAAAATCAACCTGTAAGTCTGCATTTTCTCTTTCTAACCAACAGCTAGAGGGAAATGATTTTCAACAGTTCCTAGTATTTTTATGAAGCAACATGGTGAAGTGAATACAAGCCTGGGTTTTGGAATTAGATCTGGATTCAAATTGTGGCTCCTCCACTTTCTCTGTGTGAACTCTAGCAAGTGATGCACCACTCAGACACAAACCAGACAAACATCTACCATGCAGTATTAGTGATTATTTAAAATAATATACATAAAGTTTCTGGCATTGAGAAAGTGTTCAGTAAGCTGTAGTGACAACGATTTCTCATTCCACACTCTATTGCAACAGATTCCCTAAGGTGGTATCTCATACACAGTCGACCTCAGAACGGCTCCTAGGAAAACCAAAGCGTTTATAAACTGTAAGGTGGGGGGTGATGACAAAAAAAGAAACTGATTTGCAAAGGTAAGCCACTCTTGGAAAACAAATGGGTAAACCCTAACCCTGTTACTTCTAAAGTGGAGCTACAGGGACTTCCCTGGGGTCCAGTGGTTAAGAATCCACCTTCCAATGCAGGGGACACAGGTTCGATCTCTGGTCAGGGAACTAAGATGCCATAGGCCAGGGGGTCACTGAAAAGTCCAAGTGCCACAACTACTGAACCCACGTGCTCCAGAGAGAGCACACAACTAGAGAAGCCCCCGTGACACGATGAAGATCTTGAGTGCCACAACCAAGACCCAACACAGCCAAATAAACAAATGAAATAAAATAAAGTTGCTGCTAAGTCACTTCAGTCATGTCCGACTCTGTGCGACCCCATAGACAGCAGCCCACCAGGCTCCCCCATCCCTGGGATTCTCCAGGCAAGAACGCTGGAGTGGGTTGCCACTTCCTTCTCCAATGCATGAAAGTGAAGTCGCTCAGTCATGTCCGACTCTTAGCGACCCCATGGACTGCAGCCTACCAGGCTCCTCCGTCCATGGGATTTTCTAGGCAAGAGTACTGGAGTGGGGTGCCAAGTAGAGCTACATAATTACCCGATAGCCCTCTAATATTTTTTAAGAGCATGCTGTTCGCCAACACTTACCTAGGTATCTTTTGTTTTAAAAAGTGACTGTTATCTATCCCCTTGCAAACCTTCCCCTTCTTGTTTGAAGTGAACCATTATAGTGAAAGCTCCTACTCCAGCCCAGAGAATCCAGCCCCAGCAGAAACTGATCAAACAACATGTTCTCTGCACAGCCCTGCATGGGTGAGGATTTTCCTCACAGGCATCCTATCTGTACCCACCACATACCCAGAGCTCTTCATCCAGGATCCACACATGTGGTCTGCATTTCTAGGATTGAAATCTTAGTGCCCCATTTGAGGCTACTTCTACGCATGATCTTGAAAGGACTGAAGCTGAGGCTCCAATACTGTGGCCAGCTGATGCAAAGAGCCGACTCATTGGAAAAGATTCTGATGCTGGGGAAGACTGAAGGCAAAAGGAGAAGGGGCGGCAGAGGATGAGATGGTTGGATGGCATCACCAACTCAATGGATTTGAGCAAACGCCAGGATATAGTGAAGGACAGGAAAGTCTGATGTGCTGCAGTCCATAGGGTCGCAAACAGTCAGACACAACTTAGTGACTGAACAACAACTGTTCATGATCTAGAGGAAACAAGGACTAATTTCAGAAGAATGGGGTTCAGTCCAGCTACCCAAGCTGGGAGCAGTAAATATTGGGGTGGGGTGACTAATTATTCTTGGGAATTTACAGTCAGCATGTGGTTAGGGACAGGGATTGCTTAAATCTCTCAAATCCTACCCTATCTTCCTTCAGAAGAGACCAGAAAAATCAGTCCCCTGCCCCCCCCAAAAAAAACACACATGGATGCTTCAGGTTACCGAACCAGAATCCTCTGATGCTAACAAGTGAAATCAGCAACACTCAATGGTCCTTGGTAACACTGACCTCTGGAAATACATAAAGATAAACCACACAAAGTCATGTCAGAAACTCCAAGCGGGGGCTTACCTAGTGGCTCAGTAGTCAAGAATCTGCCTGCCAATGCAGGAGACACAGATTTGATCCCTGGTGCGAGAAGATACTGAAGCCTGTGCCCCTAGAGCCCATGCTCTGCAACAAGAGAAGCCACCGCGATGAGAAGCCCGTACACCACAACAAAAACCCAGCACAGCCAAAAACAAAGAAAGAAAGAAACTCCAAGAGTCTGAGCTACTGTGAACTCAGGCATGAAGCAAATGGGGGAAAAAAAATACCTGTTACTTGATGATGGAAACTTGCTCACATTTGTACAGACTTGGCCCAATCAATATGCTTTGTGATAACATAGAGGAGGTGGGGAGGAACCTAGGCCGAGCACATCTGAGCCAACGTGACGTTGAATCTTTATCAGACCAGCCGGCAAGTGTTAGGTAGACAGACGTGAGGATGATGGACAGGGAGCCGTCAATCTGCAGAACCCCCGAAAACACCAAGAGAAAGATCACAGTGGTACCGATAGTGGGGAAGATCCAAGGGGAGATGGGAGAAGGGACACAGAAGAAATGGAAATAACATTTCTTACTTCCTGTTGTTCAAGTCTATTCATAGAACAGACTGGTTCCCATCGGCTCTGCTTTTTAGATGGCTCTCTAGCTTAATCTGTCATAAGCATTCAACACTGGGTGTAGAATGGAGCCAGGTATCTCTCTATCTCTCTCATGGTAAATAACCCACAGCACCAGGTAAGGACAACCCACAGCCAGAGGCTTCTGATGTTTACTTCAAAATTTCAAGGAAAGTGAGAGCCTTTCCCCCATTCCTTGCAAGACCAGAGCCACTGTGTTGGAGCGTTTGCCAGAGGAACTGCCTTAAATGCACACGGAGCACACGGCATGAAATGCGAAGCGAAAGAAAAGGTCAATAGACCTCTGGTTATATATTTTTTTCTTTTTAAAAAAAAAAGACATCTATAAATAGCTGCATTTATTGAAGTTGCTTCCTTATCAGGAAGCATGGAGCTAGGAATTAATGTCTGCCTGCATCGGAAATTCTTGCAGACAGCAAACCCAAAAAGGAAATTTCCCTTCCAAAAGCATCCTGGCTGTTCTGTTGTGGCCTGTTTTTTCTCTTCGAGCTCTTTGAAGTAGCTACCCAGGACCCCACGAGGCTGGAAAAGCAGAGAGCCTTCAAGCATTTGAAACTAGAAAATAAAGGCCCCCAAAGAAGGCTTGCGGGAAACACAACAGAAAATGCTGGTGGCTGGCCATCGTTGTTAGAAGTCACGACTGCTTTGTCGAGATACTGAGAAGAAAATCCTTCTCTGTGTCCTTGCCTCAACTCTGCCAGTGACGTCATAGCACACCACAGGCATCTGGGGAGCCCTGACATTTGGCTGAGGACAGGGAGGATCTGCTGGGTCTGGGGAGGAGAGTGGGGACGGTTGAAGAAAAAGATGACAGATCCAGGCAAGGAAAGAAAGTAGTTTCAGACAGAAGTACACTTGCGGTGTGGGAATGGTCAAGGCCCTGGGGTGGAGTGCCCCAGGGCAGGACCAAGTTCCCAGGAATCACCGAGTTAGAAAATAGACCTCATTTCCATTGTGACTTCAGGAAATAGCCTCAGAACATGCAGGCAGAACCCCAGGCCCTTTCTTTAATGAAGCAAGCAAGCACATCCATGCTCCTCTCCGCCCTTGAAAGGGAGGATGCCCCTCCTAAACAGGCGATTCACTAGCTGTGAAAACTGAAATAGAGCTCTCAGTGAGTTTGTGGTCACTGTTCGCCAGGCACTGTGCTAGGTGCTACACGCAAACTACCTCTGATACGTATAGGAAACACTCATCAACTCTATTTCAATAAAAAAAATTTTTTTAAACCCTTGAAAAACAAAAGTTGCTAAGAGAGCAGATCTTAAAAGTTCTCATCACAAGAGAAACTACATGTAGTAACAGATCTTAACTAGATTTATTATGGGCTTCACTGGTGGCTCAGTGGTAAAGAGTGTCTGCAATGCAGGAGACCTAGATTCGATTCCTGGGTTAGGAAGATCCCCTGGAGGAGGGCATGGCAACCCACTCCAGTACTCTTGCCTGGAGAATCCCATGGACACAGGAGCCTGATGGGTTACAGTCCATGGGGTCACAAAGAGTCAGATATGACTGAGCAATTAACACTTTCCCTTTTCAGATTATTATGATCACTTCACAATATATACATATATTGAATTACTGTACATCTGAAATTAATATATTTCAAAAAATTTTCTGGATTTTGATAATCATACTGTGATTATGTAAGAGAATACCCTTGTTCTTAGAAAAATACACAGAAGTATTTAGGGATAAAGATTTAAAAAGAAACCCTCATCAGTAGGTGTGTTATGCAATTTGAGTCTTGGAGAGGGGAACTCATCTAACAGAGGCAGCCCTGGGAGGCCAGTCTCTTGCATTTGTCCCAGCCCAAGTCTTTTCTATTGCTGTGCTTTTTCACTTGGAAACTCAGAAAGAGCAGTGAGCCCTGATCCCAAGAGGTAACTCCTGATGAAATGCCAGGAAAGTTGTGGACTCGGGTGAGTCCTCTGTGGCTAGCGCTGTTCTTCTAGTGGCAAGAGAGATACTGGTCTTTAACCTCAGCTCACAGGACAGTAAAGAGGGAGGAGCAGGAGAAACGGGTGAGAAAAACCAAAATGATTATCCATCAGGACAGGCGCCTGTTCCTGCCAGAAGCCAGCCTGCTGGAGGATCAGCACCAATGAACGGGCTAGTGCATTCCTAGAGCCCTTGCTGCCCCAAGTCCCCGCACCCACAGCCGCCCAGACACCAAAGGTCAGCATTGCCTCTGCTTTCAAGTCTGTGACACTCTGTCATCATGTTTTCTCCCCAAAAGGCTAAGTGGTGACTTTGGGAACAGAAATCACATCAGATTCTTCAGGCGCCGTATTCAGTAAAACTATCTGAGCCCTGGTAATCTAATCAATAAAACAGGATTAATAACACCTAGGAGGGCTGCATGATTAAACAAACACGTTTTGTTACTTACAATAGTGTAAACGCTAACTATGATTATACTTAATTCCCATTTTTTGTCTCTTCTCTGGGACAGGGAAGAGCTTGAAAGTATATAAAATTGTTGGTTGCTCCACTCAGTAACTAAGAGAGACACAGCATCTCCTTTCACTCCCTGGCTGTAACCGGGTGCTGCATGTCACATGACTCTCTGACACTCCAACACTCTGCTGAGAGTGCAAAATCGCCAAAGAGGGTGAGCAACCAGAGAACGTTTCCATAGGAAGGCATTAAATTAAATTATTAAACACACGCAAGTAGGAGCCGTAATGTAAGATTTCTGGAAGATTCACAAGCATAGGAAGGAGAGAGCTAAGGGACTATTTCTGGTGTTCTGACGCTAGAAAACTCTGAGTGGCTATTACGGCTATTTATTAACCTGCAACATCATACACCATAACCCGATTCAATGTGATGAATGAGCCCTGGGTTCTGATTTTTAAATATCAACCACAGGAATTTTACAAGAACAAATTGGCACCACGGAAGGCAGAGACTCTAGGCAGATGGCATCATCTCAGCCTGTGATTAGAGGTGATCATGTCAACTAAATGCAAGATGGTTATGTGAAAAGGAATTTAATAAAGTAAAGGCATTTAGTGATTTCAATTCTGCCCCATAGATCTGAAATATATGCTTTGTGACCACTTAGGTGGCCCTGGACATCGTGATTTGAGGCTGATATGTCACAGGGCTGGCATCAGCCCATAAGGTATCTCTGCTGTCCTCCTTGCCACCCACCACCCATGAATTTAGGAAAAAAAAGTGACCCCTGGGCAGACAAACTAGAAAGAATCTCTCCTTCACACCGTGAAGGTCCAATGAGGCCCTTCACTGCTCAGAGAATCAAAACTGGCCTTGTCCAGCCACTCTCGGGGGCACCACAGTCCTATGAGTTTTTCAAGGTATCATGAAAGGTTTGGGGACTTCCCAGGTGGTACTAATGGTAAAGAATCCGCCTGCAATGCAGGAGATGTTAGAGACTTGGGTTGAGTCCCTGGGTTGGAAAGATCCCCTGGAGAAGGAAATGGCAACCCATTCTAATATTCTTGCCTGGAGAATTTCATGGACAGAGGAGCCTGGCAGTTTACTGTCCATGGGGCTGCAAAGAGTTGGACATGACTGAAGGGACTTAGCACAGACGCATGAAAGGATTATGTCCCCTTTAAAGAATGGAACTTTTCGTTTTCGTCTACCTGCTGTAATTGTCACACTTCAGCTCCTCTAGCCTCAAGCTTAAAAAAAAAAATTTTTTTTAATACCTTAGACGGAAGGAAGGGGAAAAAAATATCTTTCTGTCTTTTCAATAAACATACTTGTGTTTGCTTCCTGGTGCAGCAGGGAAGTTCCAAGAAGCTGCTGGAGGACTCCTGCAAGGGAGTGGGGAGTGGGGGTCAGGAGGCCAGACGAGGAGGCCAGACAAGGACGGCAGGCAAGCCCTTTTCCTCTGGGCTCCCCTCCTCTCCTGGGCCCAAACTGCCCTGCCTGCCCCTATCAAGTTCTCTAGAATCACTATTTAACAGGTTGCCCTATTTATCACTGTCTGTTTTTTTTTTTTTTTTTTTTAATCACAGGCAAGTAAGAGGAAAAGGCATTACTTTCTACTTCTTAACAGCTTCCTAATTTGTCACACTGTGTCTTCCATTTGGCCCTGTGTTTGCAGAACAAAATGGTGAGAAACCCACCATACAAGAACCTTACAAGAATATTACTATCCTCGCCTTCCCTTTTAACCAGGAAAGGCTAGATATCGATTTCAGAAAGGAGGAAACGGAAGGGTTAAAAGAGAGAGAGGATTTATCTGGAGATCAATGAGGATAAAGGGGAGAAAAGAAGCCACTGGAGGCATACCAAGCTGGTGAGTGTCTCTTTAAAACAAGCAGCTAAAAAAGCTTTCGAACTAGCAATACCATAAATGTCCCGCTGCTGTCTTGGCTCTCGGATTCTTCCCCGTACTTTCCATGAGCATTCCACTGGGAATTGTCTGGAATCCCAGATTTGAACAGCAATAACCAAATTCCCTTGTCAGAAGATTTATTTTCTTTTCAGCTTGGAAACCCAGCTGGGAGGCATCCTCAAGTGTACAGCCCAGCCGCAACCAACCTAGAGGCTTCAGGAGATGTTTCTCAAACAGCACAACGGGCAGCTGAGTTTTGGAACTTGCGAGAGAGGCGGGCAGCTCAGCCTCTCGTGGAAAGTCCCAGCTGAGGACAGATGGCAAGAGCCTGGGAACTGGAGGATTCGTTCCAGATGTGGGAACCAGTGGTGTTACGAGATGGCCAATGCAGATGCCAAGGAGGGCCCTAACGTCAGGCTGCCCAGAGAGTAGCACTCAGACAAAACTATCACCATGAAACCTAAATCCATCACCTAACGACTGACTATGTTTTAAGGCCAGCAGTGCCCTGCTACAGTTCTTTATTGGATAATTCTTTACGTGGGTATCCATCCAACCATCCATCTACTCATCCATCCATTATCCAAGCAAGAAATGCAAACTATTCGACAACTGATCCACCAGTTAGAACAGATTCCAGCCAGAAACCAGCCCTCTGGCCACATCAGTGAATACTGGCTAAGTGTCAACCCTGAACTCATCCATCCATCCAAAAGGTACATAGTAAATATACTTACATCGTGGCAGGATAGATAAGAGCCCAGGTGGCGCAGTGGTAAAGAATCTGCCTGTCAATGCAAGAGACTTGGGAGACGTGGGTTCAATTCCTGGGTTGGGAAGATCCCCTGGAGAAGGAAATGGCAACACACTCCAGTATTCTTGCCTGGAGAATCCCATGGACAGAGGAGCCTGGCCAGCTATGGCCCATGGTTTCCAGAAGAGTTGGACATGACTGAGCACACACACAGACACACAGGCTCTGCAGTCAGACAGAACTGAGTTTGAACCCTGACTCTCTCGCTGACTGGGTGACCTTGTTAGTTTGCTCACATTCTCTTAAACCCTAAATTCCTTATGTGTGACATGGATATACAAAAAATATCTACAAGTATTGCTGGGAGAATAAATAAAATAATTTCCATCAAGGTCTTCACACACTGCCTGCTACAGAGTCATCCCAATAAATAAATATTAGCTATGATGCATATGTGCTAGGCACATGGCAGGGCCTGGCCAAACAGTGGTGAACAGCACAGCTGTGACTCAATGAGGAAACTGTCTACTCAAGAAAAAACATTAAAATGTCTGTATGGAAGAAACAGATCCAAGTAGGGAAAATGATGTCTTAGGTGAGGTCATAATATTTTCAAGGTAAGAGGGCTGTTAAACATTCTCCTGCCCAATTGCCATCTTGCATGGTAGGAAAACTGAGTGTTATGACGACTGACTCACAGTCAAACAGCTTGTCTAACAGCAGAACTAGTTAAGGATTAAGATCTGAGCGCCGGTTCATTGTTTGTTAGTGCATTTTATCATGATAACTTTTTATGGAGTGGCAGCGCTAGGGTAAAAGAGCCTCCATATGTGAAAGTCATCCAGCGGCAAACCAAGAGTTAGGGCTTTCTTGGGATGCGGGGCGGGGTTGGGGGGGCAGTGAATGTGTCATAGTACAGAATTCAAAAGCCATGAAAGAAACCTCAGCCTATTTGGAACAGGAGTTTATTATTTCCTTTTCTATCTTTATGGAGACTCCAAGCTCCACAAGGGCAAGGAGTTGGGTCTACTCTATTTACTTCAAAGTGCCTGGCATAGTGCAGGTAATCAGTACCTGCTTGTGGAATGAATAAATGAATAAGATTAGTAGCAGGCATGCTTTGTCTGAATGGCCTGAGTCTGTTCTATCCTGAAGTGAATGTCCTAATCACAGAGCAGCTTCTGGAGAAAAGAAGGCTCACATCTGGCTGTGGTCTCTTTCCTAGTCTGTTTGCTCACAACACTCACTGGTACCACAACGCTCCAGTATACTGCAGACGACCGTGCCCACAGTCATGACCCTGACACCTTCACAGTCCTAATCTCTTTAAAGTTCATTGTGGAGAAGATGGTAGACTGAGGCTGGAAGGTGCTGACCACAGTATACCAGATTTGTAAACATTGATAGACATGGCAGGCTGGCTGAAGGAGGTGAAGGATGCTCCAAAACCCCTTGAAGTTTACAGCTACCATCCTCACTGTGAAAGAGAAGGGATATGCCAGTAACACCCCCCAGTACCTCCTAGCATCACAGTCATCAGATCTGCTGAGTAGACACAGACAGAGGACACAGAAGCCTGCATCTTCTCTTCTCGCTCCCCACTCTTAGTAGGCAGCCTTGGGCTTTCTCAGGAGGGATAAGCCATGAAGAGCAGAATAACCCAGGGAGCACGACTGTGGCAGAAAGAGACAGCAGGTACAACCAGACAACCATTCAAGTCATGAGAAATCAAGTAGGGAAGGGCCAAGGTGACTCCCTCCCCCTGCCGAGTCCTCCATAACCTGAAGCTGTGTTCCGAGGGTAACAGTCAAGCCAGAGCACCCAGCATTTTCTTGGACACTGCAGCCAGGGTGGAAATCAAGTGATCCATTCTCCCCAGCCACACCCAGCACCCTGGATCATCGGGGCTGAGTGGCAGCTCAGAAGAGAGACAAAAAAGAAAGGGACAGGTGTCAGGTGCTTTGGAGCCTGGCCCCAGCAGCCCAAGTGTGGGGCCCCTGATGCCCTGCCCAGCTGCAGCTGAGGATTCAGGCAGGGGAAGTGGAAGAGGAAGAGGCAGAGGAAACTCAGAAGAGAAAGGTAGAACCATTACAAAATAATGGGAGCTGTCAGGTGGCTCACCGGTAAAGAATCTGCCTGCCAATGCAAGAGATGCAGGTCCCATCCCTGGGTCCGGAAGATCCCTCGGAGAAGGGAATGGCAACCCACTTCAGTATCCTTGCCTGGAGAATCCCATGAACAGAGGAACCTGGAGAGCTACAGTCCATGGGTTTGCAATGAATGGGACATGACTGAGCAACTGAGTACCCACAATGGGAGCCGTAGAGGCAATGAAGGTACAAGAGAGGCGGAGAAGACAGGTGGGGAGGGAGAAAGGCCCTGTGTTGGCATAAGAGGAAAGAACAGAGTGACGACCATGGAAGAGGAGGGGACAGCCCTGCAAAGAAAGTTCAATCCAAGTACCCAGCAAAAAGCAGAGGGGGAGGGAGACTGGCACAGAAGCCCTGCAAAATTTTGGGGCAATGAAGACACAGAAGGGGAGGAAGTGTGAACTTTAGGAAGACAGACTCTCCCCCAGAGTTCACCTTGCCTCTTGGGAGATTCAGTGGAACCTGTAGTGCCCCTGTCATAGTCAGAGGTGAAATCAATGCACAGAGAAACAACGGAACACCCAGGAATCTCGGAATCTCACAGTTTTCAAAGCCATTTTGGGGGATGGGGCGGCGGGAGGTGAATGATGCCAAAAGAGTTTCTGGAAACTGTAGGAAAACCATCTCAGAGCGTGCCCCCTGCCCAGGCTTGCAGCCCTACCTCCCTCAGCCCATGCGGTTGACCCTTCTGTTTGACAGTCTGTCCGTCCACCCATTCCATCCATCCCCCATCCATCCAGGACTCAGGAACACTCACGCAGGTGCGCGGGCAGGCGGATCGAGTCTTCCTCCATCCTGAGCGCTCTGGGCACTGGCACATGAAGCGGCGTCGAGGAAGCGTAGCTGGGCACCGGGCTCTCGGGGGGTGTGTATGAAATTCGTTCCTGCTGTTAAAAAGAAGGGCAGAGAGAGGGGAAGGGGAGAAAAGACAATGAAAGCCTGGAACTGAGGGGTGACAGCCGCGAGGGGGTGGGTGGGGGCGTCTGGGTGCAGGTCACCGCTCAGAGGAGACCCCTCTCTGTGCAGTTGTCCTTTCAGATCGCCAGCACTCGGGATTTATAACAAAATGCTGAAAAGCTTTAAGATAGGGCTTTTCCCGTGCACTGGGGTCAATAGGTGTTCATTTTTTTTTTTTCTTCTTTGTATTAGTGGTTTGTTCCAGTAAAGAGGGGAGGCAAGATGAAGGGGATGAAACAATATATCCCAAGAGAATGTCATTAAAGACTCCTCTCTCAAAAATTACTCTTCCCGGTCACATAATTTATGTTACCAATACATTAAAAACCATTTTTCTCTTCTCTGGCAATATCCCCAGCTTCTGATCAAAGTAGGATTCCATACTTATATCCAATGAGAGGTGAGCCCAAAGTGATAGCTTATAAGTTTGAGGTTTCAGTTAATAAATCTACAAGCAATATTTGTCTATCACCTACCTATCCCATTATACAACCATCACCACCAAAAACCTCCAGGGTTTCACTTTTTCCTTCATAGCTGCGAATTATCTGCCACATCAACCAGTTATCTCTTTGCTCCCCTCGTGCTCCATCTTAGAATCAATATTCCCTTTCCTTCTGAAGCATTTCAAGAGCTCATTCAAAGAATCCTCTGCATTTAAGGAAGTTCGGTTTAATTGAAGGTACTTACTCAACGGACAAGGAAAGGGGGAGGGGAAAGTCAGCACCTCCCCTGTTTAAATTCAAAAGGACAGTGTTTGTTACATTGATTAAAACAATGCGATGGGCTGGGAGGGATTAGTTTAAAGTTAAAATGTGGCAAATAATGGCAAGAAACTAACTATGCTGTTCACTGGGGAGAGTAGTGCAATTTGCATCTTAGATCTGTGTACCAACTGATTTCACTTGCAGTCCATACATAAACACAACTTCCGTTAGTTTCTGTGGTTTAACTGGGCAAAGTAAAGTGGGACACACACAGTCCAAAAATAAGTTGGGGGTGGGGATAGGGGAGATCGGCAAGATGCCATTGTGAAAACAAAAATCAAGAGCAAAAGAAAAATTACGGATTAAAATAAAGCCAAGGGGGTGTTTAGGTTTTACAAAGCATTCTCTAACACTTTATACTCCATTAAATATGCAAAGGGAAGCGGGGGGTCCCCCAGCCCTGTAACCAAATTAAAGCTTCTCTTCTCATAACCTGGAAAGTTAGGCGGTTGTGGTAGGAAGTTTCGATTTTAAATGAATATATACATATTTTTGTAATTTCCGAATGGAATTGCTATACCTTCCCCAAGGCATCCTTAACTGGCAACTAGGGCCTTTGGAATATTTCTGCTTAAACACACATCCTAAAGTTTCCTGGTGAATTTCTTAATTCAGGGAAGACACATACACCCTAGATTTCATTTCTAGATTGACTGAGGTGTCCTGTGAAAGGTCACCCAGGGGCAAAACCTTCAACTTCACTTTTCTTGAACTTTACCAAACATCACACATATTCTGAGCAACTCTAACTTAGGGATAAGTTATATTTTCGGTGTTTGGTTTGGGGTTTTTGAGGTGAAAAAGGCAAAGACATAAACACACATATGGGAAACATATGAAATCTGTTGAGGGGTTTTTCAAGGTGAGATAGGTTTTTAAAATATTTTAAGTGGAGTCTGTTTTTTCTAGTTGAACAAATTCTTCATACACTTCAACCCTTGAATAACCCCTCACCCCACCCCAGTCCCAACATACGCCTTGATATCTTATCTACCGTTACTTTATTCCCAGAAATAGCTTTCTGTTTTGTTAGGGTTTTTGCAGAAGTGAAACTGTTGATGAAGAAAACCCTGTGCAACCAGAGACCTTTCAAATGGCAAGGCATGAGTACGAGAAGAAAAAAAGATGTCATTTCGTAAGACGGTGACTTTCTCTGGAAGACAAGATTCTATAACTAGTCTTCGTGAGTGAGAAGCCACCTCAGTCCCCTTACCATCTCCATCTAGGATGATGAGGAGGGAGAAACCCAGCTCTCCAAGCAGATTCTACATTATTTCTTGGGAAAATGTATCACCAGCCTGCTGAGAAAAAGAGTCAAGCCAGGTATCACCTTTAAAATGTATATATTCTGACTTGGTAAATTATCATGTTGTACCTTCTTTGGGGGCTTCCCTGGTGGCTCAGTGGTAAAGAATTCACCTGCAGTGCAGGAGACCTGTGTTCGATCCCTAGGTTGAGAAGATCCCCTAGAGAAGGGAATGGCAACCCACTCCAGTATTCTTGCCTGGAGAATACCACGGACAGAGGAGCATAGCAGGCTACAGTCCATGAGGTTGCAAGAGTCAGACACGACTTGGTGACTCAATGACAACAAGTTTCTTTTTACTATAATTTTCGGAGGCAGCCCCATGCGTGTTTATGTGTGTGTGGTTCCCTGTCTTTACTGCGACACTGAATGTCACACTTCAGGGCTTGCCCTGGGATTTCATGCCTTCCCCTCCACATCCAAACAATTCCAGAAGAAGACTACCTTGCTGTTTCAGAAAAAGAAGGCCAGGTCTTCCCTGGTGGTTCAGCAGTAAAGAATCTGCTTGCCAATGCAGGAGACACAAATATGATCCCTGGTCCGGGAAGATCCCACATACCAAGGAGCAGCTAAGCCAGTGCACCACAACTCTTGAACCTGTGCTCCACAGCCCAGGAACCACAACTACAGAGCTCTCGAGCCACAGCCACTGAAGCCCCCACGCCCTTGAGCCTGTGCTCCACAGTAAGAGAAGCCACTGCAATGTGAAGCCTGCGTACTGAAACTAGAGAGTAGCCCCTGCTCGATGCAACTAGAGAAATGTCCATGCTGCAACGAAGACCCAGCACAGTCAATAAATAAATAAAGTTATTAAAAAAGAAGGCCAGAGACTGAGTATCATGGACCTTGAATGCTTCTCACTTCTGATACAGGTTTCCACTCAGCAATGTGGCAACACAGTAAGTCTGGGTTGGGAAGTTCTTGTTAAAAGATTTAATGAATAGGTTTGTCAGTAACAAAAGAAAGAATGGGTACCTTGACCCTGAGGGGGATAAGTAAAATGTGCTTCTAGGGCCTTGAGCAATTTGCTAGTGGCAGTAACACACCGACTGTGACCCTGGGTTCGGCGGCCAGGACAACACTCATCGGACCACGGAAAGGATGCTGTCCAGCCTATGCGTTCCGTTCCAAGGAGGACAAAACACTCACTTGGGCATCCCATACCACACACTTATCTCCTTTGTTTCTCTTTCTGTTCATCTCTAGGGTGACTGATGTGGTCTTCATTTTTAAATCTATTACTCCAGCAGTGCACTTACCATCTACCATGGCACATCAGCAGACTGTCAAAAGTTAGAAATACGGAACAAATACCAATATCTCTGATGGAGACATCCAAGCAGAGAGACGTAAAGAGACTAACATCCAATTCTCCAAATAAAGGAAACCTCTTCATTCTCAGAACTGCTTCTCTGGCCCAACCCCAAGGAAGGGACGGCGAGTACCCGTTTACGGTACATTCACCTCGAGAGCAAATTGTCAGTTGGATGAAAAGCAGAGGTGTTTTATTTTAACATTACAGAGGGGAATAACCATTTCCTCAGGAGGATTATAAGCACTGCTCTAATTAAATTAAAATGCTGCAGACGGTGATATTAATGCATTTAAGTGTTGGAGGGGGGTTCACCACTGGCGGAGGTCAATGATGTGACTAAAAATGCCGTGATGCGGTTACAGGATTGTTTAGATGCTGAAAAGGAAAACATGCTGCTCTCAAATGTGCAGACACAACCTATCAAACCAGCGGGCAGAACAAAAGGGAGCAATGCCATTTCTAAGGCCGATGGTAATACCTCAGGGGTGGGGGGTGGTTGAAGGAGTGGTGCCAAGCTCTGGAAAGAGAAAATAAAGCTAGAAATAGTTTTAGGCAAAGGATGAAATGTAAATGTTACTCACCATTATAGAAAGCTTAAATTTTTTTAAAAAATGGAATGTGGAGTTAGGGTTGCAGCAGGCATGCTACGGAAACCAAAGTGAGCTCCATCCATCCCTTTCCTCACTCCTCCCTGACTGCAAAGGATCACATGGTACCCATCTAATTCTGCTCGTTGCTTTAAGGCTTTATTTTATTAAAGTGTAGTTGATTTATAATGCTGTATTAATTCCTGCTATAAAGCAAAGTTACACACACACACACACACACACATGGGGCTTCCCTGGTGGCTCAGCAGTAAAGAATCTGCCTGCCAACTCAGGAGACACAGGTTCAATCTCTGGGTTGAAAAAATCCCCTGGAACAGGGGATCCACTATTCTTGCCTGGGAAATCCCATGGACAGAGGAGCCTGGCGGGCTACCATCCATGGGGTCACAAAAAATATCTGTCATGACTTAGCAACTACACACACATATATATACATACACACACACACATGTATGTTTATATACACACATACATATATACACATGTGTACGTATATATACACATATATGTATGTACACACATGTATGTGTATGTATGTATACACAGATACAAATATGTGTGTACACACACACACACACATTTTTCATATTCTTTTCCATTATAGTTTATCACAGGATACTGAACATAGTTCCCTGTGCTATACAGTAGGATTCTGTCGTTTATCCATTGTCTATATACTAGTTTGCATCTGCTAATCCCAAACTCCCAATCCATCCTTCCCATCCCCACCTTCCCCTTGGCAACCACAAGTCTGTTGCCATGACTGTGAGTCTGTTTCTATCACTTCAGTTCAGTTCAGTCGCTCAGTCGTGTCCAACTCTTTTCGACCCCATGAATTGCAGCACGCCAGGCCTCCCTGTCCATCACCAACTCCCGGAGTTCACCCAAACTCACGTCCATCGAGTCAGTGATGCCATCCAGCCATCTCATCCTCTGTCGTCCCCTTCTCCTCCTGCCCACAATCCCTCCCAGCATCAGTCTTTTCCAATGAGTCAAATTTTCGCATCAGTGGCCAAAGTATGGGAGTTTCAGCTTTAGCATGAGTCCTTCCAAAGAATACCCAGGACTGATCTCCTTCAGAATGGACTGGTTGGATCTCTTTGCAGTCCAAGGGATTCGCAAGAGTCTTCTCCAACACCACAGTTCAAAAGCATCAATTCTTTGGTGTTCAGCCTTCTTCACAGTCCAACTCTCACATCCATACATGACCACAGGAAAAACCATAGCCTTGACTAGACGGACCTTTGTTGGCAAAGTAATGTCTCTGCTTTTCAATATGCTATCTAGGTTGGTCATAACTTTCCTTCCAAGGAGTAAGCGTCTTTTAATTTCATGGCTGCAGTCACCATCTGCAGTGATTTTGGAGCCCCCAAAAATAAAGTCTGACACTGTTTCCACTGTTTCCCCATCTATTTGCCATGAAGTGATGGGACCAGATGCCATGATCTTAGATTTTGAATAATCTATTTGCCATGAAGTGATGGGACCAGATGCCATGATCTTAGATTTTTGAATATTGAGCTTTAAGCCAACTTTTTCACTCTCCTCTTTCACTTTCATCAAGAGGCTTTTTAGTTCCTCTTCACTTTCTGCCATAAGGGTGGTGTCATCTGCATATCTGAGGTTATTGATATTTCTCCCAGCAATCTTGATTCTAGCTTGTGCTTCTTCCAGCCCAGCGTTTCTCATGATGTACTCTGCATATAAGTTAAATAAGCAGGGTGATAATATACAGCCTTGACGTACTCCTTTTCCTATTTGGAACCAGTCTGTTGTTCCATGTCCAGTTCTAACTTGCTTCCAGATAAATTCAGTTGTGTCATATTTTGAATACCACAGATAAGTGATACATATGGTACTTGTCTTTGTCTGACTTACTTCACTTAGTTTGTTAACCTCTAGAACCCTCCATGTAGTTGCAAATGGCATTATCTCTTTCTTTTTTACAGCTGAGTAGTATTCCATTTTATAGACACACCACATCTTCTTTATCCATTCATCTGTGGATGGACATTTAGGTTGTTCCCGTGTCTTGGCTATAGTGAATAGTGGTGCTGTGAACATAGCGGTGCATGTATCTTTTCGAATTATAGTTCTTTCTGGATATGTACCCAAGAGTGGGACTGCTGGATCATATGGCAACTTTTCTATTCTTTTAAGGACTCTCCATACCATTTTCCATAGTAGTTGCACCAATTTACATTCCCATCAACAATGTAGGAGGGTTCCTTTTTCTCCACATCCCTTCTCGCATTTGTTATTTGTAGATTTTTTTAAATGATGGCCATTCTGACTAAGGTTTGGTAGTACCTCATTGTAGTTTGAATATTCATCTAATAAGTAATAATTCTGCTGATTTTTAAGCTGACTGCTTAGAATCTGTGACAATAGTGTAAATCAACCTCATGCATTCCGGGTTCAGTTAGGAGAATGGTGTTTCTCCTGCTCCCAAGTCTTCTCTATGACTGCATTTTACAGACTACAAGAGTTAAAAACTGAATATTATTATCACAAAAAAAAAACCTTTCCTTTTCAAAGTGATTTAATATAGCACTTCTAGAAATCATAGGGATCCATGCATTTGTTTTTATACCATGAGCTCTTTGAAAAAGCTGCAGGCCTGAGGAGCTTAAAGCCTATTCCTCATTAAATAAGAACCTTCTGGAAATAAAGATAAAGCATTTCTGGAATCAAGAAAAACAGAAACAAAGTTTGCTTATACAGTCCACTCTCCCCATCTGGGGATTCAACCAACCACAGATCGAAAACATTTGAGGGGAAAAAGAAATTTTGGGAAGTTCCAAAATGCAAAAGTTGAATTTGCCATGTGCTGGAACTATTTACATACAATTTACATCGTATAGGTATTGCTGTTATAAGCAATCAAGAGATGGTTTAAGGTATACGGGAGGATGTGTACTGATTATATGCAAATACTACGGCCTTTTTTGGTAAGGGCCTTAAGCATCCATGGATTCTGGTATCCTCAGGGGACATGGAACCAGACTCCCACAGATATCTAGGGACAACTGTATTTGTAAAAAGATGTTTTAGAGGCAATTTCAAAGATTCCTTAACCATAGAGCTGAGATGCCCTTGATTTAGGAACTTTTCCCAAAAACAATCCCCATACTGAGTGCCAGAACTACTCCAGTGGAGGTTTCTGAAGCCCAAGTAAAGCCTTGAGGACAAAGACTGTCATGGAAACAGTGGTATCTCTGGACCATTTCCCAAGGAAATACGGTAAAAATGCTACAGGTGCACTTTTTGTCCTGTTACACTTTTGGTGTCCCTTTACTGTGCTGAAAACTGGCAACCCAGACAAGAGAGAAAGCAACAGGCACCAAAGACACAGTGGTCATGCTGGTAATATTCAATATTTCCAGGGAAGGATCTCCCTTCCACCCTGCAGGCTTTGAGGAAAGTTGCCTGGGAAAACTGAGGCTTGTACTATAGTCATCTTCTATAGACTAAAAGAAATCTCTCCTATGAAAAACTATTCGGTGAGATTTACTATTGCAACCCACTCCAGTATCCTTGCTTAGGAATTCCCATGGACAGAGGAGCCTGGCTGGCTAAAGTCCATGTGGTCCCAAAGAGTCCGACACGACTGACTAAACAACAACAACTAAACTGAAGTCTGCATACACAATCATTTAACTACACTCTTCTGGCTGCAAAATAATTCAAAGTGGTGGTTTAGGTTTTCATTAAATAAGCTGTCATTAATAAGCAAAAGCAACACATCACCAAAAAACTGAACAAGACTGAATTTTGAGCTGCACAGTTTTCTAGGTTTTTAGTGTCAGGGATGCAAATAGCACACATGAGAACCTAAACTAACACATTCTTGAATGCCAGCGTCTTTCACTTGAAAAACTACATTGAATATTTTGTTCATCCCCAAATTTAGCAAGATCAACTTAAAGAACTTGAGAAAAGATGTAGACGTCACTCTTTGCTAAAATGTACACACTGTCACAGCTCACAGCATCTTTGATATCTTTCCAGAAAGAATCCGTGTACTTTAGGATCTGGGGTGAGGAGAGTAACGTTAGGATCTGAGGAAATCAAATCCGAATTTTGGAAGAGAAAACCAGGTCCATCAGATCACAGCAGTGCAGTTGTGGTGCTATCTTTCCTACCCACAGAGGCTGCAGTAGATGTCCCAACAAGTGGCCCGAGTCAGCTTTCCTCTTAAGAGTCCAGCTCGTCTCCTGAGGGAACCATCCTTTCTGGGTGCTGAGACAATAGACTTTTACACCCCAATTGATCTTCGGCTTTTAACATGCTTGCTGTCACTTCCAGAAGAAAAATGGAGGACTTTCCTGGTGGTCCAGAGGTTAAGAATCCACCAGCCAATATAGGGGACATGGATTTCATCCCTAGTCCAGGAAGATCCCTGTGCCATAGAATAACTAAGCCCATGTGCCACAACTACTGAAGCCCGCTCACCCTAGAGCCTGTGCTCTGCAACAAGAGAAGCCTCTGAGCACTATAGCTATAGAGTAGCTCCAGCTCGCCACGACTAGAGAAAGCCTGCATGCAGCAACAAAGACCCAATGCCCCCAAAAATAAATGAATAAGAAAAATGGCAATATTCCATGAAAACAGGGTGGGCAGGAACTACACTCCTGGTCTCTGGAGCTACACCCCTGGCTTGGTCTTCCAGATGCCCATGCAGTCCGGGAAGGGAGGGTGCACCCCACCATCTACACTCACACTGAAGTGGAGACCTTCCTAGGAGCCCAGCTTCACCCCCCCAAGGAGTGCTCTTCCTTTGGACACTGAAGAAGATGGATTCAGGACCTGAATTATGTAGTTTCCTACGTACTTACATGCCAGTAAATCCTTAAGGAAATCAACCCCAAATATTCACTGGAAGGTCTGATACCGAAGCTCCAATACTTTGGCTACCTAATGCCAAGAGCCAATTCACTGGAAAAGACCTTGATGCTGGAAAACATTGAAGGCAGGAGGAGAAGGGGGTGACAGAGGATGAGATGATTTGATAGCATCACGGACTCAATGAACATGAGTTTGAGTAAACTCTGGGAGATAATGAAGGACAGGGAAGCCTGGTGTCCTATAGTCCATGGGGTCTCAAAGAGTTGGACATGACTTAGCGACTGAACAACAACTACATACTTATAACTGAAATAGTCCATTTTCTCCTCTTCCTGGCCTACCTATTACATTCTAAAGTCAGAAGACAGTGTATTGTATTTAAGAGCTACAATTAAGTCAAAGCACCTTCAATCTTTCTTTTGCCCAGAACTGAGTTATCAGTGCACAAATGGATAAATAAATAGAAGCATTGGCAACAGGCCCTGCAATCAAGCACTACTGTAAAATGTCATTAAGGGTTCATTCTCCCTATGACTGTTATGAAATTGTTCAGCATTCACCAAGCATCCACTATGAGCCGAGGTCTGGACCAGACATTATGAATTCTGCCCCCATTAAATCCCGGAATTCCAAAGATGGCCCCCAAACTAAAAATTTCTGGCCAGGACATGGAAGCAACCCAAACGTCCATCGACAGAGGAATGGATAGAAAAGATGTGGTATACATATACAGTGGAATATTACTCAGCCACCATAAAAAAAAAGGATGAAATGATGCTATTTGCAGCAACATGGATGGATTTAGAGATTGTCATTGTGAGTAAACTCAGTCAGGTGGAGAGATACAAATATATTATGATACCGCTTATATGTGGGATCTTAAAAAAACGGTACAAATGAATCTATTTAGTGAACAGAAATAGTGTCACAGGTGTAGAGAATAAATTTATGGTTATCAAGGGGGAAAGGAGGGAAAGGATAAATTGGGAGATTGGGATTGACATACATACACTACTATATATACAACGGATAACTAGTAAGAACCAACTGGGGACTTCCATGGTGGTCTAGTAGCTAAGACCTGGGTCCTGAGTTTGACCCACGGTCAGGGAGCTAGATCAAACATGCTGCAGGTAAGAGTCTGCATGTTGCAACTAACGGCCTCATATGCCACAGTGAAGATTGAAGATCCCGTGTGCCGCAACAAGACCTGATGCAGCCAAATAAATAAATGCTAAAAAAAAATAAATAAATAAAAAAGAACCTACCAAATAGCACAAAGAACTCTATTCAATACTCTGTAATGACCTATATGGGAATAAAATCTAAAAAAGAGGGGATATATGTATAACTGATTCCCTTTGCTATACCACAGAAACTAACACAATATTGTAAATCAACTAGACTCTAATAAAAATTAATTTAAAAACATCTGTATCACTTTACCCATAAATACATATAGGTACTTGTATATAAATATGGGCTTCCCAGGTGGCACAGTGATAAAGAATCCACCTGCCAAGCAGGAGACACGGGTTTGATTCCTGGGTCAGGAAGATCCCTTGAAGAAGGAAACGGCAACCCACTCCAGTATTCTTGCCTGGGAAATCCCATGGACAGAACAGCCTGGTGGCCTATGGTCCATGGGGGTTGCAAGAGTCAGACATGACTCAGCGACTGAGCACATACACACTCATAAATATACTCCTCAGAACACATGTTCCAACCTTTGTTGGAAAAAAAAAAAGTCATTGCAACAACCAGGGAGGGAAGCTGGTATCACTAAGGGAGCACTGGGTATATGCTTCTCACGAGCCCTCTATTTTATTTCAGACTCACAGTAATCCTGCAAGGAAGTCTCATGACCCCCATTCCACACGAAGAACCTGATCTGAAGATGGCAGGGAGTAAGCCATCTCTGCAAGGCACCTGCTCAGGAGATGGTATGGCTGGTAAAAAGAGGAGAAATGAGAAATTATATGCAAGTTGGGCCAGTCCATCAACAGTGGCTTCAAAAGTCCTGAGGAATCCCACGAGGTAAGTTCAAGTTTATAAGAACAGCTGCAGTTTTGGAATATTTCATTGCAAATATTCCAGTGGGGTCCCTGAGGGTCACCCCACAGAAGCCTCTGAGCCAGGAGGCTGACTTCCTTAAGCCGTGGCTTCTCATACTGGGAACACAGATGCAAGGAGTAAGTGCCTTTAGCTGAAGGAAGGGGACTAAACAGAACGTTATGAGGGAGCCCCCTGGCATGACCCCTGAAATCCACCCAGGGGTGCAATTTACCTGGAGGGCTCCCTCAGCAGGGCCGTCAGGGAAGTTACAGATCACTGGTGCCTATAAGGACTTCACCTCGTACAGAAAGCTCATCTTAGGAGATTTCTGAATATTTATGCTCCTTTTTCAATTTCTGGATTTCTATGTTCCTTTTTCTCTAACATTTTCTTCAACACAAAAACCATTTCCCTTACTCAATGCCTTTCCATCTAACCAGGAGTGACAAATCTAAATGTGCAGGTGAGATAACAGGAGCAGTGGGGAGGAAAGGCCTGGTCAACATCTACTCGGGGTCTATTGGTGCCTCGAGCCCTGTACTGAGGAGGTGCTGAGTCCAGCAGCCCATCACAATGGCCACCATCCAGCAAGGCTGGTCCAGTGGTCTGAAGACTCACCCTCTCCTTCTGGCAAATGAGGGAGGGATGGAGGCACTGTGGGGGCCTGCGGGGGAGAAAGATTGAACAGATCCTCACAGATGTTTTAAAATACATAAAGGCTCATGTAAGACAGAGTGAAGGTAGGCTACAGTCCTTAGCATTGCAAAAAAGTCAGACGTAACTTAGAGACTAAACAACAAGCCAATTTAAGCTGAGGCTGAAGGGTGATTCTGAAAGGGGTCCCTGGGCTGGGAATTAACTAAAGTAGAACCTGAAGGTGCCTTATAACTAAACTCCAAGATGCTGCTTCTACATGTTCTCATATCTCCCAGCAAGTCAATGCTTATTCATTACATTGTGGGCAGAACAGATCCAAAAAAAAAAAGATCAGGAGATAGATTCCCTTCTCTATCAACTCACCCCCCACCCTCCACCCCGGGGGCCCTGCACACGATCCAAGGGTTCTACACAATATAATTAGAAAAAAGCACTAGTATCTACAACTTGGAGCACCCCTTTTGAAGACAAGCACCAAAGCCAAATCCGCAAGTAGCTTTCTTTATTGTTCTAATTGTAAAACATCTTAATTAAGATCCTTTCCAACCCTGAGATGCTATGAATTTTTTTTTCTTCTGAATTTCTGAAATATTTCTGACATGAATAGTAAGCAGACTCTCAAGCTGTGATTTCTTTTCATGCCAGGTTGTGGTTTCCAGGGAGGCCTATGCTTGAAGGATGCTCAGCTCCTTTGGCTGGAAGCCAGTGCCGAGGCAGGCAAGGTCACAGGCTTAAGACACGATGGGGAAAATGAGATGCATGCCACCCCACAGCCCAGATTATACCCCTAATCCCTGCCAGGATGCAGATGATGGCATCTCTGGTGGAGATGAGGTGAACATCACACATCACCATCCTGCAAACCCCAGAAGTGCATGACTGATAGTGAGTCACTCCGGTGTAAGAAAGGCGGTGGGACTTCACACAGAAACAGCCAGTGTGGCCTCTGGGAAAAATAGTCAGGTTGTGGGATTTATCCATGGATGCCCCTAAGCTTTTGATCCACCTTTTGAAAGCAGGGTCACCGAATCCTTTCTTCCTAATTTTTTAAAATGTTTTTGTTTAATTTTTTAAAAGTATGATAACAAATTTACAGGAGACTTGGAAAATACAGAACAAAGTTACATAAAGTTCAACTATATGTGTGTGTTCAGTCAGAGTCGTGTCCATCACTTTGGGATCCAGTGGCCTGTAGCCAGCCAGGCTGCTCTGTCCATGGGATTGCCCAGGCAAGAAGGTTGGAGTGAGTTGCCTTTTCCTTCTCCAGGGGATCTTCCTGACCCAGGGATCAAACTCGTGTTTCTTACGTCTCTTGCATTGGCAGGCAGGTTTACCACTGAGCCACCAGGGAAGCCTAGTTCAACTACATGTTACAATTATTTTTTAAGTAAGACTTTTAGTTGGAGTTTCAATATCAAACTCTCAAAAATTAACAGAATGAAGAGACAGAAAAGTCAAAGGATGTAGTAGACCTGAAAAGCACTATGAACCAATTCAACATAATTTATATAGTGCTCACACAATAACAGGATAGAAATCCTATTCAAGTTCCCATAGACTATAAACTAGGAGACACTGGAACATATCCAGGGACATAAAACAAGGTGCAAAAATTTCACGTATTGAAATCATGCAGAGTCTGTTCTCTTATCACCACAGAATTATGTTAGAAATCCCTATTAGAAGATATTTGAAAATAACTCTTGTATTTTCAAGCCCAATGTGACATATACCAAGAGAATGCTTTAACTTAGGCATTGATAGCCTCAGTAAAGTTAAAAGACTGAAGAAACACAGAGGGTGATTTTAGAAAAGAAAGCATCTAAGTGAGAAATTAATATCAAAGATACTTTTAAAATTCCCATATATTTGGAAATTAAATGTCCACTTTCAAACGATGGATGCGTCTAAGAGGCCGTAACAAAGGACTTCTTAACTAATTCTAGTAGCAGAAGCAACAAGAACTTAAATGAAAAGCAGCTTATATCCAGGGCACAGTCAAGTGCGGCCAAGTTTGGCTCTTGATTAGCTGCTTTCTACTCCATTAATGCTTTTTCCTCTAATGCTTTGGCGATTAAAATTAGCCAGTCTGCAGTGTCCCTGCCTGGGGCTAACAAGTAATGAACTGCGAGTGTTACTATTTAGTTGTATCAAGGGCACCATTAGAGAGAGCTTCTCAATTTCTCCCCCTAAAGGAAAGAAACCTTCCAGGCAGTTCTACCTGCCATACGGCTGCTCTCCTACTGCACTCACAGTGTCCCAGGGGACTCATGGGACCTTAAGATCTAGGCGGAGGAAAGGATGAGGGTCAGGCTCACGTGGAGACTGCAGATCAGAGGCAGAAGCAGCAGAGGCAGCTCCAGAGAGATGCTGTGAATCTGTACTTAACCATTCGCTCCTCCCTCCCTCTCTACCTGCCTTCTTCTGCCTCATAAACCTTCTCCCCGACCCCAAGCAGCTTTCTTCTTTCTGTTACAGCATCACTCTAGGCTTGGCCCCCATCTTAATTTCTTTCCAGAATGATTGTACCTGAAAGTCTTGTTAAAAAAAAATAAAAGTAAGAAAGAGAAGTTTCGGCTGCAACTCACACCCTCAGCTGGTGGCTAGGGATGGTTGGAGGGGGAGGCAACTCAGATCTCCTTTACAATTGAAAAGATATTTTTGCCTTGTGATACATCTTCACAAAATCTCGACAGCTTAAATGGACCACACACTGATTGAGAAACTGTTGTTGGTGAGTCGCTAAGACGTGTCTGACTCTTTTGCATCCCCAGTGGACTGTAGCCTCCCAGGCTCCACTGCTCATGCAATTCTCCAGGCAGGAATACTGGAGTGGGTTGCCATTTCCTGCTCTGGGGGATCTTCCCAACCCAGGGGTCAAACCTGTGTCTTCTGCATTGGCTGGGGGATTCTTTACCACTGAGTCACCTGGCAAGCCCTGAATGAGGAATATTAGGATTTAAAGATTGGTTACCAGGGCAGGATGTGCATTCTAGTTCAAGTAAAGATATTCCAGAGAAATATGAAGAAAGTTTCTAAAATAACAGCCCCAGGAAGTCCCTTGAAGTCCTAACTATATGTAGCCCACTTCCAGTGAACCGGGAGTCACCCACCCACCCAGCCCCATGCCTAGTTCATTGGAAATGGGCTGCGCCGAGTTAGGACCTTGCGGGACTTCTGCAGACTTCACTGGGACTGTTATCTTAGAGAGACTTTCTTCAGCATTTCTCTGGAGTACTCTTATTTGAACTAGACACTCACCCACCCCCACACCTCAATCAGAAGGGAAAAGGCTGGGTCAGAACCACTGCCAGGGGCAAGTTGAACACTTCCCTTGCTCTACATATACCAGATAATTCCTGGGTTGCTTCAGGCTGAGAAAGAAATAGAAAAAGGTCTGTAAACTACACCTAGAGTAACAAGTGCAAATTAGGCCTGGAAAAGATTTAGGTCTGGAAAATGTTTACTACCAAAGGAATTTCAACAAAATCCTATAAGAACACTATACTTAAAAAGCAACATAAAATGCGTGGAGAAAAGGGAACCCTCTTATACTGTTGGTGGGCATGTAAGCTGATACAGCCACTGTGGAGAACAGTATGGAGGTTCCTTAAAACACCAAACATAAAACTACCATATGATCCACCAATCCCACTACTGGGCATGTACCCCGAGAAAATCATCACCCTGATGTTCACTGCAGCACTATTTACAATAGCTAGGACATGGAAGCAACCTAGATGTCCATCTACAGATGAATGGATAAAGACAACGTGTTACATACATACAACAGAATATTTAAAAGTGAAAGTTTTAGTCACTCAGTAGAGTCCGACTCTGCGACCCCATGGACTGTAGCTCGCCAGGTTTCTCTGTCCAAAGAAATAACCAGGCAAGAATCCTGGAGCGAATAGCCATTACCTTCTTCGAGGGATCTTCCCAAGCCAGGGGCTGAACCTGGGTCTCCTGCATTGCAGGTGGATTCTTCACTATCTGAGCCACCAGGGAAGCCCACAGTGGAATATTACTCAGCCATAAAAAGGAAAGAAACTGAGTCATTTATAGTGATGTGGATGAACCCAGAGTCTGTCACGCAGAGTAAGTCAGGAAAAGAAAAACAAATACTGTGTATTAATGCACATGTATGAAATCTAGAAAAATGATACTGATGAACCTATTTGCAGGGAAGGAATAGAGATGTACATGCAGCAAATGGACTTGTGGACATGGGGTGAGGGAAGGAGAGGGTGAGAAAAATTGAGAGTAGCATTGTCATATATACATTACCATATGTAAAACAGATAACTAGCAGAAAGTTGCTGTACAGCACAGGGAGCTCAGCTCAGTGCTTTGTGGTGACCTGGAAGGGAGGGATGGAGGTGGGGTGGCAGAGAGGCTGAAGGGGGAGGGGATACATGTATACATATAGCTGATTCACTCTGTTGTACAGCAGAAACTAGCACAATATTGCAAAGCAATTATCCTCTAATTAAAAAAAAATCAATGTAAAGGAAATAAGTCTCAGTATATGCTAAGGAAACAGGCATTACAATTCCCAACCTTTACCATCACAGAATGCTATTTTTAAGGATAAGTGAGATGAAGCTTATGAAATATTATGCTTTCTTGAAAGGAAGGCTCTCTATAAATGCAAGGCATTATTACAATGAGAAATTTGAGAAGTCCTAAATAAAGCACTACCTTTTTATGGATGCCTTAAGAATTCAACCTGACTTCATGTTATAGAAAGGGAAATTAAGTTAACTGAAACCACAAATGAGGATGGACGATGACCTCACTCTACGACTGACTGAGAAATCAGGGCAGATTTGATCCCTCCCCACCAACACCCGGCAGCCTCTGTAACTCAGAAGTAACCTAGAGACAACCCCAAATGGCAATTAAGAGTCACACACTTACATTTCCTCTTTTAGAAAAATTTTTCCAGAAGTCATGATCATCTTGGCAAGTAATTTCTCATATACTTTGCCAGGAACCATAGAAATTTCCTAATTTTTATAGACACACGTCTCCTTATAGGGATTCAGAAAAGGCATCTTCCCTTTCATTGTGGTCACAGTTAGAAAGTTCTAGGAGTTTGGTTGTTTTTTTTTTTTTTTTTTTTTTATTTTTGGGCCACTGATGATCAAAAACAAGTTCCACTGAGGAGGAGGAGTACTAATAGGAAAAATACCACTAGTACTGCTGCTGCTAAGTCTCTTCAGTCGTGTCCGACTCTGTGCAACCCCATAGACGGCAGCCCACCAGGCTCCTCCGCCCATGGGATTTTCCAGGCAAGAGTACTGGAGGGGGTTGCCATTGCCTTCTCTGACCATTAGTACCAGCAGCACTCTAAAAACTTAATGACTTAAGAATGAGAGTGAAATATAGGATGGTGTGTGCATGCGTGTGATGACAACAGTGATTAACAGAATAAAAGTGACTTGAAATAATAAACTCATGTGCTGCACTCCTGCAGCCCTATTAAGACTAATTAATCATTTACATAAGATCCTGTGCCTTCATTAAAACTACCGTGCTCAATAGTACATGAAAAATACGCTCAAGTTTCCACGTACTTCAAGGACTCCCGATCATCTAAGCTTTTGGGAAACACACATTTTACCACAGGTATTCTGAATCCTGGCTGCACATCAGAATCATCTGAAGAAACTTTAAGGCAAAAGAAATTCTAGTGTCCGTTATATCAGAGAGAAACTATTGTATATATGTAGGATGGATAAACAATGTCTCACTGCTTGGCACAGGGAACTTCATTCAATACCCTGTGACAAACCGTAATGGAAAAGAATATGAATATAAATACAACGGTTGTCTGTAATTGCCCCCACCCCAAAAAAATCTATGCGGGATTCCAATATGCAGAGAGGTAAGGCCGAGAATCAGCATCTTCAATCAATAAATGAGTAAATCCAGACAAGGGCTAAATGAGTATCTTTCACAATAGTTTTGTAGAAACCTCATTAACCCATTTACTAATTGTCCTTCCCTGCTGAGTAAACGGCTATTGTTCTGCCTTTAACCATAAAACAGAGATTATCAGTGTAATACAGGAAGTTCCTGCCTGATGAGGACCTGACCCACATAGGAGCCGATGCCACAGACAGGTGTGTCTACAGCGGTTCCTCTTCCCTCCCAACTGCCTCTGGAGTTCCCCCAGCCCCACCCCCAGGGAGGCTGCTCGGCTTCACTTTCTGGAGCTCCACCCGGAGCCCTTGTTCTCAGCAGAAGCTGGACTTAACAGAAGCCTATTGGTGGAGAAGTTAGAGGACACAAAGACCCACTTCACTTCCAGCTTGCCCTCCCTTCCCCTCTCCCACCCAGAAGGGTCTGTCTGTCTCCATATGCTCAGACCCCAGACCTCCTTTCTCCAGCTCAAGAATGAACCCACATCCAGCACCTTGGAGTCTGGGGAGCCTCTTTTCCCCAGGTGAGGTGGATGAGCCCCACGATGGCTGTCAGGGCTGCCCATATGCCCCTCGAAAACGCCAAGTGGGACACCGCTTATCCCCAAAGTAACCTTACTACCCTGGTGGTTCAGACGGTAAAGAATCCGCCTGCCAATGCAGGAGACACAGGAGACGTGGGTTCGATTCCTGAGTTGGGAAGATCCCCTGGAGAAGAAATGGCAGCCCACTCTGGTATTCTTGCCTGGGAAATCCCATGGACAGAGCTGCCTGGCGGGTTACAGTCTCTGCGGTCACAAAGAGTTGGATATGACTGAACAACTATGACTTTCAGCCTTACTACTAGTGATAGGGCCTACTTTTGCACATAAACTGTCAACTAACTATACTCTGGAGAAAGGTCTTGACTTCTAAGCAGCTGACTTCTTCATGAAATCTTGGAACGCGAAACTAGAAGAGACTAGTAGTAGAGACTTGAGTCTGCCAAGTTCTTCACCAAGATCATGAAGTCCTTCCATGACATACTGCACTGTCCTCCTAACACCCCTAGGAGTCCTGTCACCAGAACAGGCACAAAACCTACTTGACAGGTGTAGGAGCTGAGGTGGATGGGTTGACAAGGTTCTTGAATGAATTCTGTAACTGCTCTGGAGGGAGCAGTGTCCTAAGCCCAAAGATGTCATCTTTCTCCCGAGTTAACTTTCTGCCTATGGTGTTGTTTAAACTCTTGGTCATCACGGTCAGGTCTGTGCACAAAGTGGCCCTTAAGCAGAATGGGAGCACACTTAAGAACCAGGCTGATTTATTTATTCATTCATTGATACAAACATACTCCAAAGAAGCCACTGGAAACTGAAATCTTTCCAATAAAACAAATTTTCAACAGTTTCCAAGCATCTTCAGGTTATTAGTATTTTAACTCTTGTTCCTTTAAGCAAAATACAGTTATAAAACATACATGATAGCATGGTGGCATAAAGATGGCTTTATCATCTGAAATTCACTCAGCTGTTCAAAGTCCTAGGGTGGGCAGTGATTCTCTTTGCATCTTTAGGAAGCACCTTGCAAGCTACACTATGAAAGCATTGCTAGCCAAGCCTCAGGATGGTGTCAACAGTTACAACACGGAGATGCCAACAATTGAAATCTATCAATAGGAAGATCTGGAAAGTTTAACCAAAAAGCTAAACTACGGGCTCTAAAAATCAATTGCACCTTGTAGGGTTGAAACAAGAGCTTAGAAAGGGCTAATATTTCCTTTATCACTAAGGAATTCTCTCTAGTTGTACTACTTTATATTCCTTGCCACAAGCCAATCAAATCGATGCTAACAATCACCAAGATTTCTGCCTGAAGGAAAGGTGAATGAATCAGCAAGACAGTATGTAGTATATAGGTCTTTGCTCTCATGAGAACCTGTGGTTTCTGACTGGGTGAAAAGCATCTAAAAATCATTCTGACGAACACAAGCAAAGCTATCTTCTCAATGAATTTACCCTCAACTGTTATAAATCCATCCTCATAAAAGACCACAGTAAGACAATTAAAAAAATGTATCTCTAACTTTTGTAGTCTAGCAACTTCCCCTAGGAAGTTTTGATCCCACTTCCCATAAGGCATTATCCAGACAAGCACATCTGACAGAAATATAACACAAGCCAAATGTGTAATTTTATGTTTTCTAGTGGATGCAGAAATTAAAATTAGTTTATTACATTTAAGCCAACATGCCAAAACTATTTTTTCAACATATAATCAATAAATCGTTATTGAGATGCTACTTTTTTTTTAATACCAAGTCCCTGAAATGTACTGTCTAGTTTCCAGTTCAAATCTCTCAGTAAATTTTCACTGGAAAAACTTGATCTGTCTTCAAAGTTCACAGAATTTATAGCTGAAAAGGTAAATTTGCATACCCAACGCTGTTCCAAACAGCTTTTAAAAGATTTTTAGTAAGTGACCCAGTACATTTAAAAATTCAAATTAATTAAAACTGAATAGGTTAAGAATTCAGTTTCTCTACTGCACGAGCCACCTGCAGTGCTCACAGCCTCATGGAGCTGCTGGTGATACACAGCACACTGAGGGCTAGGTCCCAGGGCAATGAGCACAGACAGGGATGAGCGGAGGCAGAGGCAGGATGTGATTGCACATCCTTCAGAACCCTTCATAGACTACTCAACTCTGGACGGGCAATGGCTACAGATGATCGTGTTCCTCTCCCACTTGCAAGAGGCAGTCATCAGAGTTCTCCAGACTGACAGCGATCTATAGAGAAGGATGAAGGGTCCAGAAGTCCTCAGAGACCATGCGCTCCCAGCACTCAGCAAAAATATAGAGGAGTTGAGTTTCCATCAGGTCAAGTCTTTTGCCTTCTTCTCTATCAATATGTCTCTTTCTCTTTCTCTCTTTGACTACCTAACCAACTTCGCAGGACACCACACTGCAGCGTTTCAGCTGTCCTCCCCAGCATGAACTGTCACTGTGCATTGCAACCTTTCCTCGTGTGGGTCACTCCTGAACTTGGCCACAATCCTTAAGATAGGCCCAGAAATATAAGCCAGCTCTGGGGCACATGGTTTAATACTAATTATTTCTACCATCGAGAATTCTGTCCCATAAAAACAGAGGTTTAAACTTCTCAAAAGATACTTTGCCTTCATCAGAGGCAAGACGCTTCTAATTAGGAAAAAACAGAATTGAAGCAGAAGGAAAGCTCCATATGGAGTAAAAGACACGATTCAACACCCCTTGAGAGCAAGTCTGGGTTTGACCCATCCTCACATGCCTGACCTGACTCCACACAGCAGGTACAACAGATGTTGAAAAGGAACACAGGCTCCCTAGGCTATGACTGATGTTCCATCTGAAGGACCTTCTAAAAGGAAGAATGTTTCATAAGGACCTTTGATAAGGCATATCCCCTCCCCCCACCACCAGATTCAGCCTCTTTCTAAGACTAATCTTACAATTTTAATGCAACTTGCCTTTATTCTTTCAACAATGTTAACCATCCTTATCTCCTTTCCCCTACTCACAAGAGGAGAAAACAACATAAGTAGAACCCTGAACAAATACTCCATATTCCACACTGATTACTCCCTCTAAAACTACAAAAACTATAAAAATGGGAGGTGCAGGCTCAAGTCTCAGTTTCCTCCACTACAAAATGGAGACAACAGTGCTCACTGGTTGATGAGGTTCTAAGTTAATGCTATAGATGAAATAGGCAACTATGGGTAAAGAAAATGTGGTACTTAGATAAAATGGACTATTACTCAGCCGTTGAAAGGAATGAAGTCATGACATTTGCAGCAACATACACAGACCTAGAGATTATCATACTAAGTGATGTTAAGTTAGAAAGAGAAAGACAAGTACCATGATACCACTTATATGTGGAAACTAAAATATGACACAAATGAATTTACCTTGAAACAGACTCAGACTTAAGAGAATGAATGTATGGTTAACGGGAACGGGGGGCAGGGGTGTGGAAGGGTGTGGGGGAGGGATAGATTGGGAGTTAGGGCTGGACATGTACCCATTGCTATATTTAAAAGAGATAACCAACAAGGACCTGCTGTATAGCAGAGGGAACTCTGTTCAATATTCTGTAGTAACCTAAGTGGGAAAAGAATTTGAAAAAGAACAGATACATGTATATGAGTAACTGAATCACTTTGCTATACACCTGAAACTAACACAACATTATTAACCAATTAAATTTCAATATAAAATAAAAATTTAAAAAAAAGAAGATGAGAAAAAAAAATTTTTAACCCACAAAATGTACAAAAAGTGGGGAAGTGCAGACTTGAATCTCAGTTTCCTCAGCTATAAAATGGAGACAACTCTGCTCACTGATTGGTGAGGTTCTGAGTCAATCGATTGAGTTAAAATAGGTAAAAAGGCTATGCCAACCTTATTATTTTTATGCAATGGTTTTCAGAGCTTTCAGACCAAGGTCCAAAGACTCAAGCTGATTGGCTTGCCCATTCCTTTCAAGCAGAGCTTAAAAAAATTCATATGCACTGTCTCACTGTATGATACCCTTTTCGTGTACAAACATTAAGCATTACATGGTTGGGAAGAGAAGGACAGGTAGAATTTTCCTCAGTTCAGACTAGAAAACTACATCAGTCTGATGTCCAGAAGCCAGCCTGGAGTGTGATTCATCAGATTACAGGACAAACTTTGATAAGCTGGGAATCTCTGCCTGGCCCCGAGTATCCTATGACCTAAACAAAAAATCTTACTCTGTTCAAACCACCGTTGATACACACTTTCTAGTTCAATAAGGGTGTTTAGAAAAATTCTTACAGCTGACTGTGGGTACTTTGGCCACCTAACGTGAAGCGTCAACTCACTGGAAAAGACCCTGATGCTAGGAGAGACTGAAGGCAAAAGGAGAAGGGTATGGCAGAGCATGAGATGGTTGGATGGCATCATCAACTCAACGGACAGGAGTTGGAGCAAACTCTGGGAGAGACTGGAACACAAAGGAGCCTGGTGTGATGCAGTCTGTGGGTTAGGACTCTGGGTTGTTCCAAAGAATTGGACGCAATTTAGCGACTGAACAAGATTTTTAACTCCATCTTCCAGCTCGGTGCTTTCAGCATTTCCTCCCCCATCCAGGGCTCAGCTGGATGGTCCCCTTTGGAATTTCCTATCCTGCCCTGTCCCAGCCAAGTCTCTTCCGCCCACATTTGCCTGACGCCCTCAGCAGACCTTGCCCTTGACTTTGAATCTGGGTCTCCTCCTTTCCAATTCCCTGTTTTGAGGTCAATCATTTGCTAGAGCTTCAACTTCCATTTTTCTGTGTCCACATCCATGGTTGGGAGGTCCATCTCACCTTCACATGTCTCTCAGTTCCCCAAAACATATGGGGGCCCCAGGACCACCCTCTCACCCGGAAGGCAAGGTTGTCATTGGCAGCAAACTTGGCCTGAGCAGGGACACTGCCCATCCTGTACCCAGAGCGGCACCTCTGGGCTCACAACTCTCGTTACATATTTACTGAATGAATGAACGAGCCTCATTAGATAGTCTCATGCAGCGCACTTCTTGATGCCAATACAAACTCATCTTTTGTCCTGTGTTTTCCCCTGGGGCCATCCAGTGACTTTTGGACACAGTTTTAAGTTCAACTGTCTACACAAAATTCTTGCTACAAGCTGCCAATGCTGCCCTTCTCCTGCTACTTCTCTGTAGAAGACACGCTCACTGCCCTCTTATCCAGTTAATGTAACTTGTTCTTAAGCCTTATTCTAGGCCATTCCACATTCCTGCAACACCTTTCCTACAAAGTTCCTATCTCAACCCTGCAGCTGAGAGAGAGAGAGAGAGACTTGATAATGTAGCTCAGATGGTAAAGAATCTGCCTGAATGCAGGAGACCCAGGTTCAATCTCTGAGTCAGGAAGATCCCCTGGAGAAGCAACTGGCAACCCAGTCCACTATTCTTGCCTAGAGAATTCCATGGACAGAGGAGCCTGGTGGGCTACAGTCTGTGGGTCACAAAGAGTCAGACACGACTGAGTGACTATCACTATACTTATTCCAATGATGCCATCACTCCTTAAGAACACCCTAAATACACCTCTTTGGGAGTTTCAGAAGCAACAACAGGTAACAGTTTCATACCATGTCTTGGATCTGACCAAGAACCATTTTAACTTGGAAGCCTTACTCATTGAACTTGATGCCAAATGATTTCAGCAATGTGCAAAACTCAGCTCTCACCTCAAGGATCAAAGTTGTTCATTACTCTATAACTGTGTAAGGTTTCTCTTCCAGCTAGACTACAAGAGCGGGGACACAGTCTTTGTTTCTGCTGTTGACCGCATTCACCTGATACACTGTAGACACACAGCTAGTGACTGGTAAGTGAACGAACAAATGATCTGAAGACCTTCCTGAAAGATTTTTCTTTGCTTCATCAAGTCCATGTCTGGCATTGCTGCTGCTGCGGAGTCACTTCGGTCATGTCCGACTCTGTGCGACCCCATAGACAGCAGCCCACCAGACTCCCCCATCCCTGGGATTCTCCAGGCAAGAACACTGGAGTGGGTTGCCATTTCCTTCTCCAGTGCATGAAAGTGAAAAGTGAAAGTGAAGTCGCTCAGTCGTGTCCGACTCTTAGCATGGACTGCAGCCTACCAGGCTCCTCCGTTGCTGAGAATATGGACATGAGTAAGAAAAAAAAAATTCTATCATCTTTAAGGAGCTTAACATCTAAAGGGGGAAAAATAATTTAAAAGAAAAGGAAAAGAAAGTATTATTTACTATAATATCAACTCTTACGTAACACACACATACATCATTTCACTTAAACGTCCCACCAATCAAATAAGCATGATATTTAAATTCCCATTTTAGAGACTGAACAATTAGGATTCAGCAATGCTGCATACCTTGCATAATGTTAATCAGTTACAAGCCGGTCTTTGAGCCCAGAGCCTAAGGACAGAAAAACCTAGGTCCTTTTTTCCTTGACACCAAGGAAGGGTGTAAAACTCAAGGAAATGTACTGTCTTATAAGGGACTACTTTTGAAATTCTTTTGAAGGAGACACATTGACATGGATAACTGGGTGCTGACATGGGGCCTAACCTTTCCTAGCCTTAACCCACCCTTACTACTCCAGAAAGCATGTTAGGTGACCCACCAACTCTGATCTAAGAAGTTCTCCAAAGACCATCTCCCTTAGCCCTGGCTAAGGTATGGTATACATGGGTATCAAGAAGCCTGAGGCTTTTCCAATCTGAGGTCAACCACCCCGGATCTGTGCACCAATGTTGCAGCGAAGGGTTTTTAGCAGAAGTTTCAATGTGAATGTTGCTGGGTCTACAAATGCCTACAGATGGGGTTTCCCTGGTGGTCCAGTGGCTAAGATTCTGCGCTCCCAACGCAGGGGACCCGGATTCCATCCCTGGTTGGGACTTAGATTCCACATGCTGCAACTAAGGCCTGGCATAGCCAAACAAATAATTTTTTAAAATGCCTAGAGAGGGGCAGGTGGGGTACATAGCAGATAAACACTGGTACACAGGAGCTGGAAGGAAGGAGGCGGCTCAGAAGCAGGAACTGGTGTCACTAAAGGGGGCCACCTTCAGGACACATGCCATAAATTAGCAAGACATTTACTCATTCTTACTACGTAGAAGATGAAAAGCAGAGCCTTTCAAGTTTCATTTCAGTGACATCTGAAAAACAGGTTTCGTATGGCTTTCGTATAGTTATCACAAAAGACATTAAAATCTAAGGACCATGCTTTCCTTTCTCTTAGAATTCTTCATTCAGTTTTAAAAATATTTTTGAGTGTAGAGGGTGGTGGTGAAGAGCTTACAGCTTTGGGATACTCAGACTTGTTTTGAACCTTGGCTCGTGCATGACTCTGGACAAGTTTTTAAACTCCCCATACCTCAGTTTCTTGAAAATGGGATAAATGATGCTGGTAATGAACCAGTGATAATGAAACACTGGTTCTATCTATTTCAAAAGGTTGTGAAGGAGCTAATACACTAGAACTCAGCACAGGACCTCGTGCGTAAACAGCTTAACAAATATCAGTGACAAAAACACGTGTCTGTGTGGTGGTATAAATCTTTAGGACTGACAAATAGGCACAACTATAGAGATGGTTGTTTCTGAAATGGTTTGGTGGTTTCATTTGTGGTAAGCTCAAAATATTATATAATTACACGGAGAATCATGTAATAAAAGACACAACAGTCATGTACTTCTGTAAGACCTCACAGAAAAACTCAAACATTTTGGCCAACCCAACAAAACTATTATCCATTAGCAAGTTTAAGTCACTTTTAAGTAGCTTGCAAATCATCTGTTTTCAAGCGGAAAAAAAAAAAAAAAAAAGGGAAAATGGAAATCAAAAGACTCAATTCCTGGGACTTCCCTGGTGGTCCAGTGGCTAAGACTCCCCCCTCCCAAATGAAAGGAGCCCAGGTTTGATCCCTGGTCAGGGAACAGATCCCACGTGACACCACGTGACACAATTAAAACCTGGTGCAGCCAAATAAATAAAAACAGAAAAAAAAAAAAAAAGACTCAATTCCTATAAAGATCCTGCAATAAGCAGACATGGCCACTGCTAGGTCTGCATGTCTCAGGAGGATCAGACATTCCATCCCTCTAGATGGGGTAGAGAAATCTCAAGGGACTTTCTGTAACACTGTTACCCATGCTCTGCCCAAAGAGAAAACATGCCTTTGCTTCTTTGGATGAGCATTTGAATGGCTACAGATAGAACATCAAGAGGTCACTGAGAAGAGGTTTCCCACTGTTTGTCACAAGGATCAGTGCAGGGGGCTGCCTCTCAGCATCATTTGTACTGGTTAATGGATCAACTCTTCCTGGAACCAAGATTTTGGGAAGAAATATCAGTAACCTCAGATATGCAGACAACACTACCCTTATGGCAGAAAGTGAAGAGGAATTAAACAGCCTCTTGATGAAGGTGAAAGAGGAGAGTGAAAAATTTGGCTTAAAACCCAACATTCAGAAAACTAAGATCATGGCATCTGGTCCCATTACTTCATGGCAAATAGATGTGGAAACAGTGGAAACAGTGACAGACTTTATTTTTGGGGGCTCCAAAATCACTGCAGATGGTGATTGCAGCCATGAAATTAAAAGACACTTGCTCCTTGGAAGAAAAGCTATGACAAACCTAGACAGCATATTAAAAAGCAGAGACATTACTTTGCCAACAAAGGTCTGTCTAGTCAAAGCTACGGTTTTTCCAGTGGTCATGTATGGATGTGAGAGTTGGACTATAAAGAAAGCTGAGCAACAAAGAATTGATGCTTTTGAACTGTGATTTTGGAGAAGACTCTTGAGAATCCATGGGACAGTAAGGAGATCAAAGCAGTCAATCCTAAAGGAAATCAGTCCTGAATATTCATTGGAAGGACTGATGCTGAAACTGAAGCTCCAATACTTTGGCCACCTGATGTGAAGAGCTGACTCTTTGGAAAAGATCTTGATGCTGGGAAAGATTGAAAGCAGGAGGAGAAGGGGACAACAGAGGATGAGATGGTTGGATGCATCACCGACTCAATGGACATGAGCTTGAGCAAACCCTGGGAGATGGTGAAGAGAGGGACTACGTGCTGCAGTCCATGGGTCACAAAGAGGTGGACTGGATGATTGAGTGACTAAACAACTTCAGGATCATGGAGCTTGGGGCTGGTGGTATGGGGAATGTCTGCCTTGCTCCAATAACGAACACACTTCATTCTCTGCATGGAGGTAACTGGTTCTTGCTAATGACGCTTCTTTCCCACTTGGTTACACAAACATTCAGGGGGCAGCATAGCCCAGTATGAATTGTCAGGAGGAGAGTCTGATGTACTTAATGAGCAGCCACTCATTATCCATTCACCTGTCACAGACACCTTTTCTGTAGCCTCTGAAATTAAACAGAAGGTAAAGAATGGAAACAAAGTGATGTGCCAGGGAGCATGGTGCAGGAAGAAGGGCTAAAGGAAAAGAAAGTGAACGTGAAAGTCGCCCAGTCGTGTCCAACTCTTTGCCACCCCATGGACTATACAGCCCATGGAATTCTCCAGGCCAGAATACTGGAGTGGGGAGCCATTCCTTTCTCCAGGGGATCTTCCCAACCCAGGAATTGAACCCAGGTCTCCTGCATTGCAGGCAGATTCTTTACCAGCTGAGCCACAAGAGAAGCCCAAAGGAAAATAAAGAGGTCTACCAAATACATTCAGCACCTTCTATGTGCCAAATACCGAAGACATTGAGACATTTCTGTTTCAGAAATAAAGACACCAAGTCTCACCGAGCTAAACTGGTTTTCCCAACATCACACAACAAGTGGGGCTAGAATTTGAATCAAGGTAGGTCAGATTCTAAAGCCACGCTTTTACATTTTTCTCCTCCAAAATGAGGAGGAAGGATCTTTGGTAAAATGACAAGTGGTACCATAGACTCAGGGAAGATAAAAAAAGTTAAAGTTAAAAAAAAGTTAAAAAAAAAGAAAAAAAAGAAAGGTTTTTAAAGTTTCAGTGTTTCCCAAGGTGATTGCAAATCTGGAATTGGGTAACTTAAACAGAAAAAAGCACATTCTGACAAGGGGGATAATGTATTTAGGCCCAGCATTAGGTGTGCTAAGAGCAAGGGTTGCCTTAGGACCTCCAGAGGTGGAATTTGGAATGGATGACTGTGTGGTAGGTACCCCCAGAGAACCAGGGCAGCCACCCACACCTTCCCCAGCTCTGAAAATGCAGCACATTCAAACAACAGATGAAGAAGAAGGGGTGCGATATGACGGATGAAGATGCCCTGCATATCTGGAGAGATTAACACTTAAAGGAAACTGTTCTCCTTGTGAGTAGAGCTTAGGGAAGGAGACAGAGTCCATTTTCTTTCTGGCCTCTCTGGCTTCCTACTTCCTACTTCTTTCCTCACGATAAGTATGAGCAGAAAGGGACCCTAGAAATCGAGACCAGCATCCTCATTTTTCAGAGGAAAAATCTGAGACCAACAGAAGTCTCTGCAATCACACTTCTTGTTTCAGGAATCAGGTAGTGATCAGTTCCTGTTTTCATTTTTCACCATATTCTGCCGTAAAAAGAAAAACGGGTAGACAGAACACAAAACAAAAAATCCACAAGCAAGAAACATGAATTTTTAACTTGTAGACACAAAGAAAGCCCTACATATCTTGTAAATTTCCCTAATTCCATTGCCATGGCATTAAAGGTGTGTGTGCTAAACTGCTCTAGCTTCCCACGTGGCTGGCTCAGCAGAAAACAATCCTACTGCCAGTGCAGGAGATGCAGATTCGATCCCTGGGTCAGGAAGATCCCCTGGGGAAGGAAATGGCAATCTACTCCAGTTTTCTTGCCTGGGAACTCCCATGGACAGAGGAGCCTTGCAGGCTAGAGTCCATGAGGTCACAAGAGTCAGACACGACTGAGCAGGCACACAGCTGGCCAGGTGCTGAAATGACCTAGAGGGTGCTGTGTGAGCAGTGCAGTGCATGCATGCTCAGTCACAGTTGTACTGACTCTTCACGATCCCATGGACTGTAGCCCACCAGACTCCTCTGAAGGAGTCCGCTAAAGGATGCCTCTTTACCTAGGGTGACCCTCATTGTCATGGTCTTGGATGACAGACCATAGTTTACTGGGGTTGAGTTGATTCCTGGGATGTTGGGATTTCAAGGCTAAAGCCAGGAAAGTCCCAAAGAAACCAGGACAAATGGGCCCCTCAACTGCTTTGAGTAGGGCCACTTTCTCAACTGAGCTAATGAACCCACAGAGATAAAATGCATTTAGCTGCATGTTTTGGCTGGTGTGACACTAGCTAAGCGGTAGTTAACATTTCAAGTCTTTACGAAAAGAAGCAGAATGAAGATTAATGACTGTAAAGAGCATCAAGCCCTGGGGGAGGAAGGTATTCTCAAAGTAGGAAGTGTTAAGTCCATAAAAGAAACAATATGAGAAGGCAGCGGGGCTTTTTCATACCTAACAAGTATGACTAAACCTCTAAACACTTCCTGTTCCGTCCCATGTTTTTCTGAAATTTGCTATTCCTTATTGGCCAAGAAGATAGGAAAAAAGGAAAAACAAAAAAACTATTCCCTCTTCTCTTAAGAACAGTGGGGAATTTCAAAGTTTAGCCAGCCCTTGCTGTCAGATAGAAATATTATGGAGAAATAAATAGCCCTTTTTCTCTGTAAACATCCTAAATTCTTTATACATATAATTGTGCACAAGTAGAAAACCATCTGATTAGAAACAATAAATACATGCACTTAAGTAGTACCTGTGCACTCAAGCATCTAGTTGTATTTTCAAGAAAAAAAAAATTCTGTTGTTTTTAAGTACTCTGATAGTAGCAGAGAATACAATACTGAATAAGGAGAGTATATTTTCATTTCATTTATCAATCACCTGAAGATCAAAAACGGGTTTGGGGACTTAATCCTTATACTTGCTGAAACATAGAAAGAGAGCTGTGTGCTGTCACAGCTGTGTGTCGTGTCTGACTCTGTGTAGCCCTGTGGACTGTAGCCCGCCAGGTTATCCTGTCCATGGGATTCTCCAGGCAAGAGTACTAGAGTGGGTTGCCATGTCCTCCCCCAAAACTTCACATTTATTTAATTTCTCCTGAGCAGTGCTTTCTAATCACAAACAGCAATGCCCCAAAGGGAGCTTCACTTTCCCCTTTTCTGGGTCACCAAGTACATGGGAAGTACTCAGCCTAGAATGGAGTGGTAAGGATGTGAGTCAAGGAGGGGCTTACACCACGGGGAGGGGGCATGTCAACGGGTTTCCCTCCTCACAAGAACGGCTTAACGCTGCCCTCTACTCATATTTGAGAAAGGTGTCCTCCCATCCTCTAATCTCCTGGAAGCATGTTTCAAATATAAAGTAATCTTCTAGAAAAGGGCAAATGTAGCCCACTGAGGACCCCTGAGAAAGGCTTCCCCTCCATCCACTTCCTCTCTAATGCACTGACTGACATGCCCTCCAAAGCAAAAGGGGGAAATGGAACCAAGCCTGCTAATCCCACCAACTTCCTGAGTGGAAAGAGCTGCACCTGCAGGATGAAGTCCAGAGGACTTGACAGGAGGAACACTGTCAGATGTCCACCCAGGCACACGGCCAGTCCAGGTACTGACGCCACCTCACCGAAGAGTCCATCGTCAACGAGCTCAGCTCACCACCTGGGCTGTGATGGCCCCTCAGTCCCCAGAACTCCTGGTCTTGCATGCCTGCAGGCCTCCTGAGGGCTCCCAGGGGCCTGGGTGACTTGTACCTTTGTACACAGTACAACTGGCCTCTTTGAGTTGAGCAATTCCAGACCAGGAGCCTTATTGGACTTGCCCTGTTTATACAAGACTTGTCGAGCAGGTTGGGCTGCTTTTCTACCACTTTTCCTTCCAGACGCCTCCCAAGTGCCAAGGTATCAGGAAGCGAGAGAGGGCTAGGGTTTTCTCACCACAATCCCGGAGGCCTACACAGGCAAGCATAGGCCACAGACTTGGCCACAGGCCTGCTGCGGGTCTCTGAGAGAGTGGAGTGTGTTCTGAAGGATGGTAAAGGGAAAAACTGTCAAAAGTAAGGTCAGAGTCAAGTGCACCATTTCTGTCATTACTTTGGTTTCTTTCCAGAGAGAGTAAAATGCTGCCCTCCTCCCCGCCCCAGCGGCAAGTCCTGTGGTTGCATCAACACTGATTTTTAGTTGCACAGAAAAATCCCCCATGGGACAAAAATGTTCATGAATTCCCCTCTCTACTTTTCAGATCTAGACAAAGTTGGGAGAGAGGAATTAAATGCCTTTGTGAATCAGCAAAAAAAATCATAGGGATAGAGCCCCGGACAGCCAGTCTTCCTGGCTTGACCCTCACATCCAGCAAAACACGGGGAAAATGGATACCTTTCACTAAAAAGAAAGAGATGACCTTCAACTTCGGTTGTATAAGGTACCAAAAATTGTTAAAAGACATCAGTTACTTTGTGGAGAGGAAAACCAATGAAATAGCAGCCCAGGGCGCAGTTCTTTCCAGAGTTCAAAACGGTATCTAACCAAGGTCAAGACTGAATGAACCAAGCCACTATATCTAACCCATGGTATGAGTCAGTCCTACTAAGACTGCCTCAAGGTTAAGAAGAGACTCCTCAAACTGGAAGCAATCTCACCAAACAGAAATGGAAACTAACTACTCCTGTCACACCTCCTTTTCATTCATAGTAAAGATTCCACAGAGCAACCCTCTTAGATCCTGGGAGACTATTTTTTTAGGCATGAACCCATACCTACCACTCTGCAACTCAACCCTCACCTGTTCCAAGATGGCAGAAAGTATATGGTTAAAAGAACAAAGCCTTTGAACAGGTCTTTTGATCCTAATGCTCCCACCCACAGGAGTACACCCCGAGATCAGATAAAACCTGGAAAACATGGGCAAAGTTCAACCAACAGCTGCCCCTTCTAGGCCACGAACTGGCACACCTGGCTATTTGGCAACTGTTCCTTCCTTTAGCAGATCTTACCTGCCTGAGCAGGAAACAGAGATAAGGCTGAAGCTGGTTCATGTTGATTGCTATGGTTTCTCACCCTAAAGCAGAGCTCAGTCTAGAAACTGAACCTTCAGCTACTGCCAATCAGTTCCATGGAATGTCACAGAGTCAAAAAACGAGAGAGAGAGAGAGAACATATGCCAAATATTTTGTAAACTACAAAGCTCTACACACAATACTACCTACAGTTAATTTGATATTAAACAATGCTAAAAGTGGCATATCAAATTGTAAATAAACATCAATAATAACTATGGAACGACTACGTGAGCGTAGGGCTGACGACCTGAAGAGGTCAGGAGCAGGTATTGGTTACTACAGAAAAAGGCTCCATTGAAAATAAATCTGTTAAAGTGGTTTGAATGTTTAACAAACAATAAATAAGTTTAAATGATTTCCTTCCAGTATAAGTGCCTATGATCCAATTTCAACAGTAAAACCAGTTGTCATAATCGCAACTTGGAAGGGCAATCTCCAAGAAGCCTCAAGACCAGCCCTATCTTCTTTATCACCACAAACTATAGGAAACCAATTCTCTAAGATGTAGACTGTCGTCTTGTGAGACTCACCAGTGCTTGCTAGTGTACAATCCATCCTAAGTTTACTTCTGTGTTGAACAAACGTCCAGCTGGAAGAAGGATACACAGCCAACAGATTTCTTTACATAAGCACCATTTACTGCATTACAGGTCACCAAGTCTCATAACTAGAAACAGAGCCAGTTTCTCCCACCTGGGTCCACTCCTGTGGAGCATCTGAGGGGCACCTGCCTGGGGCTCCTGCACACACCTGTGGACCACCAGGTCTGCTTCTTCCCCACATGTGTGATGCAGCCACTACAGAACTTTTGAGACTCAGATTTCTTCACTTTTTATAACCTTGTAAATCAGATGCATTCCCCACACTTTTAATCAAGCCTTGTAACTGGAAAGCCAGCTCTACATATGCTGGAGGATGTATTTTCTTAGTTCTTTTTATTCCTTATTCTCTAATTTTTTAGAATTACTATTCCTTCCAAGTGACATGGATGAGGGGGACCTGGAACACAGTGAAGTTAAATGATGGAAGGGAACATGGACACCACAAATAGAGCAGAAGCCCCCAGCTATGCTGCCCTTAAGAGGAGAAGACCCTAAAGGATGGGTGTATGGGATGTGGGCACATCTGTGTCATACAAGATTCCCTCCCTACCAGGCTCCCTGCTACGCTGTGCTTAGTCGCCCAGTTGTGTCTGACCCTTTGTGACCCTGTACACCAGCCCGCCAGGTTTCTCTCTCCATGGGCTTCTCCAGGCAAGAATATTGGGGTGGGTTGCCATGCCCTTCTCCAGGGGATCTTCCCAACCCAGGGACCGCACACAGGTCTCCCGCATTGCAGGCAGATTCTTTACCGTCTGAGCCACCAGAGAAGCCCACCAGGCTCCCTCTTGGGAGAGTCAGACAAACTCCACGTTCAACAACTTGTCATGCAGGTGGTGTTTGTTTATTCGCCAGGAGGCTGCCTCCTCAGGTGTTCATCACCCCCTGCTCATGCATCGTCTGCCTACCCTCCACTCATAAGACTCTTCCCTACAAGCAGCACTGACATTTACAAGCTGTGAGACCTGGCACAAGCGACCTGGCCCCTGAATCTCAGTCTCCTCATCTGTAAACTGAAGATAAAGACACCCATCTTGGAAGGCTGTGCAGATTAAATGAAAGAGTGTGTGTGTGTGTGTGTGTGTGTGAAGGGCTCCCACCTCAGAATTACACAACATCTGGCACACAGGAGGCATTTGCCTTCCTCTCTCTAGCCTGAACTGATTCATATTTTCAAATTATTCTGTGTTTCTACATTATCTTCCCACTTAGACTGTGAAGAAGACATGGCTTTCATCGTGTCTACCCCGAGTGGGTGCCCAACTTGACAACTGTGGTCCAGGGTACTGAACATCCCATAATAGCTGGTAATGCTTCCAGAGGAAACTACTATGAGCTGTGGATATGGTTGATCCCCTTCTGGCCCACTAGCTGCTCACGCCCCTTCTTCTAACACACCCCTCAGCCATCCGGAATGCCCTTAAGAATGCTCAGAAACCAAGTTATCCATTCATTTGATCATTTCTTGAGTGCATTCCTCTCGAGTCTACTTGTTGAGACCATAAACATTTCCTGGGCACATACTGTGTGCCAACGGAAGGCACTGTGGATTCACACTTATACATGGAAACGACAAGACGCGATTCCTGCCTGCCCTTGAGGCTGCCAAAGGGACTCATACGGGAAGGTAATACACGTTCAAAATGACACAGCAAACCAAACGTGAAAGAAAAGTGTTATCTGAGAGTCCTGTGGGACAAAGAGGAAGAAGTCATAATTCAGCCGGGAAACACTATTCCGAAATTTAAAAACATATATACTACCTTTGGGGCTTCTGCTGTAGCTCAGTCGGTAAAGAATCTGCCTGCAATGCAGGAGACCCGGGTTTGATTCCTGGGTAGGGAAGATTCCCTGGAGAAAGAAATGGCAAACCACTCCAGTATTCTTGCCTGGAGAATCCCATGGACAGAGGAGCCTGGCAGGCTACAGTCCATGGGGTCGCAAGAGTTGGACACAACTTAGCAACTAAACCACCACCACCATACTGCCTTTGAGATGGACCTTTAACGCATGTAACTTTGTTGAAAAAGGAGGTAAAAGGGAAATCCCATCCTTGTCTATTACAAAACTTATTAAGGCAAATGTCATTCCAAACAAACCTTCAGGACTGCCAAGTCCTTGTCAGTAGCTTCTCTCATGTTAGGCAATGTGCAATGCAAAACAAAAGAATCTTCCTGCAACTCAGACCTGGAATTCTGTCCAATCCATTCCATTCTGCCCAATCCATTCCACACATAACAGCAGGAAATGTAAGTTTTTAGTGCCAGACTAGGTATTGAGTTTTTTTTTTTTTTTTTTTAAGAAAAAGAAACAGAAGTCTTTAAAGCTCTCTGCCAATTTTAGGCAAAGGAAAGGATCCTGGAGAAACCTGATGACAGAGTGGACAGGAAGCAGGTGGTATCCAGTTTAGATAGAAGAAATGCATGGTCATAAGACTCCAGTCTTCCCAGATGGAAAGTTGAAGAACCCAGGGCAGGAGGACAAAGTTCATCTATGGGACACTAGAGCAGCCCCACCTGAAACCTGGGTGTCATGTGATAAGGGGGGTCTCCTCTTACCTAAATTCACACTAAGGCGAAGCACCCAGTCAAAGGTGGTGTGAGAAGTAACTAACAAGGATCTACTGTAGACCACAGGGAACTCTGCTCGATGCCATGTGGCAGCCTCGATGGGAGGGAAGTTTGGGGGAGAATGGATACACACATATATGTATGTTGTTGTTTGGTTGCTAGGTTGTGTCTGACTCTGTGACCCCATGGACTGCACACACCAGGATATCCTCTGTCCTTTACTATCTCCCAGAGTTTGCTCACATGCATGTCCACTGCATTGGTGATGATATCTAACCATCTCATCCTCTGCCACCTTTCCTCCTGCCCTCAATCCTTTCCAGAATCAGGGTATTTTCCAATGAGTCAGTTCTTTGCTGCTGCTGCTAAGTCGCTTCAGTTGTGTCCGACTCTATACGACCCCATAGATGGCAGCCCATCAGGCTCCCCCATCCCTGGGATTCTCCAGGCAAGAACACTGGAGTGGGTTGCCATTTCCTTCTCCAACGCATGAAAGTGAAAAGTGAAAGGGAATTCACTCAGTCATGTCTGACTCTTCGCAACCCCATGGACTGCAGCACACCAGGCTCCTCCGTCCATGGGACTTTACAGGCAAGAGTACTGGAGTGGGTTGCCATTGCCTTCTCCACAGTTCTTTGCTAGATAGGCCAAAGTATTGGAGCTTCAGCTTCAGCATCAGTCCTTCCAATGAATATTCAGGGTTGGTTTCCTTAATAGGATTGACTGCTTTGATCTCCCTGCTGTCCATGGGACTCTCAAGAGTTTTCTCCAGCACCACGATTTGAAAGCATCGATTCTTCAGTGCTCAGCCCTTTGTTATTGTCCAGCTCTCACATCCGTACATGACTACTGGAAAAACCATAGCTTTGATTATTACGGACCTTTGTTAGCAAAGTGATGTTTCTGCTTTTTAATACGCTATCTAGGTTTATCAGCTTTTCTTCCAAGGAGCAAATATCGTTTAATTCCATGGCTGCAGTCACCATCCACAGTAATTTTGGAGCCAAAGAAAATAAAATCTGCCACTGCATATGTATAGCTGAGTCCCTTTGCTGAAACTATCTCAACATTGTTAATCGGCTATACTCCAATTTATAAAATAAAATTTTAAAAAGTAGATGGAGAGAGATTAAAAAAAAAAAAAAGCAGAGGAGGCTGCAAAAGGTCTCATGTGTAGAACACACAACCAGACAGGTCCTGTGTCAAGCTATACTCCACTACAAATACCTTAATGAACTGTCTAAACAGTTAAGACTTTCTCCCTACTTCTCTAAGGCTTATCATTATATCTCAGGTCCTCTTCCCCCAACTCCTTGTTCTTATAGCAATTCAACCCTCTGCTGATAACACAGAGCAAAAAGGCTTCCTGAAGGGCTGCTCTCGTCAATCTCCATATCCTCCTACCCATCCTCATGGATATGTAGTGGAAAGTCGGACACACGGCAGCTTCTCAATCAAGGCTTCTGAACACCCAGTCATGGGTCAAGTTAAGCAAGACAATGAGAAAATGGACCCTTGAAACATCACATGGTTTATGGACTCTCCCCAGAGATAACTTTCTGCAGCGCTGACCTGCAGAGATCCACAAAATCGGCTCCAGATACTGAAGGTGCGTGAACACACCTTGCATGGAAGGCAGCTCCCTTCCCAAGCCTCAGGACACACTCTCTAGGTGCTGCCTGCGAAGGAGGCTGCATGTGGAAATCTTAAACCTTGCCATCAGCCCTGACCACATCGACTGTGCCAAACAGGCCCCCATCAGGACCGGTCTGAGGGAAACCTGAGCCGCACAAGTAACCGGAGACCTGGGCAGCTGACCTGCTTGCGATCTGGAGGCAGTCCCAGTTTAGGGGTGAGTTTAAACCGACTGTAACTGGGCCATACCTGGCAACACACTTCCCTACAAGACCCAGAGTTGGGCTGACACGTGAGGAGTGGGGTGGCGGGGGCTGCTGGAGGCATTGGGTGAGGGCGCACAGCTCACTCCAGGGACCTTCAGGAGTGTAGGCTCCTCCCTCCCCAACCAGGAGTCCCACAGGCTTCCCTGGAGGTTCTTAGGAAGAACCTTGCCTTGTCCCAGGGACGACTTGTGTGAAAACCTTTCATTTCACTCCAGGCAGCAGCCAGTGACAAGAAAGCCTTGTAGATGGTTGGCAATGCCAACTTACCTGGGCATGTGGGTGCCTGCACTAGGAGGAAGAAGAGACAGAGGCTAAACTCACCAAGGTGTCAGTTAAGGAGAAGCAGGACAGGATGAAGGACCAGATGGGAACCCCGATGGATAAAACCTGTTTGATTTGTAAGGATGATAGGATTTAGCGTAATAAACCAAGCTCCTACTTGTGCCTGGTACCACCCTGGAATATCAAAATGAAGAAGGGGGCAGTCCTCAGAGAGCCAGACTCTTGGAGGTCACACCTGATGATGACAAACGAGAGAATTTTATTAATGTTGTTACAGTATTGATTACAGAGAGCAAGAGAATGGGAGGCAGGTAGGAAGGAAAGGATAATAGAAGAGAAGTAGGAAGAGAAAAAAGGAGGAGAGACTGTGGGTATTAAACGGGATAATCCTTGTAAAGTACTCAATCAGTCTCTGGCATACAGAAAGTGCTCAGTAAATCCTGGGCATGGTTATAAGGACCTGGAACTGCATTGTGCTAGGCTACACTGAACACATCCCATATGGCAGGTAATAACCTAAGGGCTTGTTGTTGAGTCGTTATGTCATATCTGATTCTTTGCAACCCCATAGACTAGCCCACTAGGCTCCTCTGTACATGGGATTTCCCAGGCAGAAATACTGGAATGGGTTGCATTTCCTTCTCCAGGGGATCTTTCTGACCCAGGGACTGAACCCGGGTCTCCTGCATTGCAGGCAGATGCTTTACCATCTGAGCCACCAGGGAAGCTAAGGGCTTACCATGTGTTAATTCATTTAATGCTCAGGCCTACGAGATAACAGTATTTCCACTTCATACACGAGGGAAAATGGGTACCAAGGGATATGTCAGCTCCAACTACCAGTCACACAACCATCAGGTGAGAGATGGGGGCAGTGGGCGGCAGGGGGTAGTCAAACCCAAGTGTCTAATTCCCTTCTCACCTTTCATCCATGAAACCTGAGGTTCTCAAGGTTTGGTCCCCAGAACCTGGAAACTTTTTAGATTCGCAAATCCTTGATCCTAAGCAGACTCAATACAAACAGAAGAGAAATAGACGACAAAGGATGAGATGGTCGCATGGCATCACCGACTCACCGGACATGAGTTTGAGCAAACTCAGGGAGATAATGAAGAACAGGGAAGGCTGCCATGCTGCAATGCATGGGGTCACAAAGAGTCAGACATGACTGAGTGACGGAACAAAACAACTAGGTGACTGTGACGAACAGCAAAGCTTGAGCACCATGCCACTCATGATGGTACAGTGCATTTCCACTGAGTGGCTACAGTAAGGCAGATAATAAAACACGTCTCCCTCAGTGGCTTCACCAGGCAATGGGCAAAGGTCAAAATACTTGGGTCCTCCATTTCTTTTAGTTTAGGGCACAGCCTGCAGTTGGGGCTTGGGAGAGCAGTCTTAATGGTCATCATTTTCAGAAAAGTCAATACGGTTTCTCTGATTTCATCCTGTGACATAAAGAAGTGAGGAGGGATTGAGAATCCCTGGATATTCTTAGGATGGTTTAACTCCTTCATGGCAACTCACCACCAGTGAGCGGTGACCCGAAGTATCTACCACTAGATGAAAAGGGAACTTGAGAACTTTGCCTTTAGTGTGTTAATTTAGCTTCCAGTGATCCAGGGCAGATGGTGTTCTCTGTCCTTTTCTCCAGGAGTTAATTCAATGATGCAAACCAATGACCCAGTGAGTAGATGACCAAAGCCTTGTGTGTCTGGGCCCTGGAGCAGCCCACCTTTTGGCCATTTCACTGTTCATTAGCACCTCTGCTGAGGATCAGCAGGGGAGAGTGAAAGGTGACTAACCTCAAACCAGTCAATTTTTCTCCTTGTTAGCAGTTCTGGTGAAGACTTGGTGGGAAAAGAATTGTTATCGGCTAAAATGAGACACAGGGATGATCTACAGGCTCTGATTTTCCATGCCCTTACCACCCCGAACCCCACTCCTAATTATCACACACCATCAGGCCAGTCTAACTTTATAGTTTTAGCTCACTGACAAGTAAAGAGAAGCATAATTCACATTCTAGAAATTCACATTCTTGAATTTCTAGAGGTAGCCTGTGATCTCTTAAATTACAGCTCTTAAAAATGCCAAGGTCATGGACAATGTTGATGACAGCAAGAGAGGCTCAGAAGTGGTGATGTCTCTACAGGTCCCATTTTCAACACTGGCTTTCCCTACCTTTCTAACTTAACCTCACCGAATGGAATACACGCGTCTTCAATGCTCATAAAAGAAACAAGAGACCTGACGTGAATTAGGCACCTGCTATATTCCAGAAGGAGAAGCAGGGGGGGCAGGGGTGGGCGACAGCGGACGAGATGGTTGGATGGCATCACCAACCCAATGGACGTGAGTCTGAGCAAACTCCTGAAGACAGTGAAGAGCAGGGAAGCCTGGCATGCTGCAGTCCATGGGGTCACAAAGAGTCAGATACAACTGAGAACAAAAATATTCTAGGATGCCAGAACTTCTGTTGGCCACCTTAGGAACATAATCAGTTAATTCTAAAACTGGGCAAGAAGCTTTTATCCTGATTTTATAGGGAAAACCAAGGCTTAGAGAATTTAAGTTAGTAAGTGCCACAGATCCGAATACAGAGCTATCTTCTCTGCCTGACAAAACTATGCTCTTTCTACTGCCCAAGTCAGCCACTGTTAATCCCAAACACTTATTGTAAAGTACAGGGAACTAGATGTAATATCTTGTAATAACCTGAAAAAGAATCTGAAAAATATGTATGTATTATATATATATATAAATTTACATATAAATAAATAAATATATATAAATAATTGAATCATTTTGCTGTATACCTGAAGTTCACACAACATTGTAAATCAACCATACTTCAATTAAAAAAAAAGTTAGCCTTACTGATAAGATTTTTTATATCTACACAGAACTCTGTCAGAGACAGTGCTCCCAATGCATCTGGGAGATGACTGTGCTAATCGCTATTTTTGACTTTTAAAGATGAAGGCCGTACCTGGATGTGCTAACAGCGTGGTCAGAAGCCCCTCATAACATCCTCAGGTGTCTACCCTTCTCCTTTCCATCCGCTCTAATAAATCAGCTCCCACCCCTTTACCTAATCTGTCCAGACACCCGCAGATCTCGTTCACAGCTTCGGGTTTCTGGGAGAACAGGCATTTCCTGCATAGCAGAAGCCTGAGGCCACGGAGGGGAGAGGAGGTCGGAAGAGGCGCCTTGACTTCCCGGATGACTCAGGGCAGGCAAGCGTGCCAGGATGCCCACGCAGCCCAAGCCATGCCCTCGGTGTCACCACATGGCTGCTTCCCATTTCAGGGAGGGAAGGAGCTGAACGGTCCAGCAGATGGGAGGAAGGAGGAAGAGACCTGTTTACAGTCTCAATCCCCATCTTCCACTCCCTGGTGTCTGCTCCTGTCCCCTTGCCCAGCCCACCACTGCTGGGTTTAGTGCCTCAACTTGCCTTTTCTCTTCCCCAAGCCTCACCAGCCAGGCTGTCCGCTGCAACTCTACCCCAGCACCCCCAAAGAGCCACAGCACCTTGAGTCTCTCACTGGAAGAAGCACCAAGGCCTCCAGGTACTGACCAGAGAGAAATTCACCTTTATTTAGCATCCTATCGGAGAAGGCAATGGCACTCCACTCTAGTACTCTTGCCTGGAAAATCCTATGGATGGAGGAGCCTGGAAGGCTGCAGTCCATGGGGTTGCTGAGGGTCGGACATGACTGAGTGACTTCACTTTCACTTTTCACTTTCATGCATTGGATAGGAAATGGCAACCCACTCCAGCATTCTTGCCTGGAGAATCCCAGGGATGGGGAAGCCTGGTGGGATGCCGTCTATGGGGTCGCACAGAGTCGGACACGACTGAAGTGACTTAGCAATTAGCATCCTATAAACACGCAAATGGGCTTGCTTCATCACTAGGCATTGGCTCCTTTCTTGCTTTCCTGGTGCGTGATGTACTCTCAGTGCAGGAAATACTACAAAAGCTGGTCCTTTGGGGGGAAAAAAAAACTCTCTTCCCTCCCCAGTCCACAGCATTTGTTGTCTCCGGCACATCCTAAGCCTAGAATATCATTATGTTTCAAGATTGTTGGGATTTTTCTATGCATTCCCTTGCCTGAGAGATTGTAAAATAATTTGGAGCAAGGACCCTGTTTTCTCCACCAAAAGACATCCATGTGACACTGGAGACCCAGGCGGGGCCTCCTAATTTGAATGCAGTCCTCCCACCTGGAGCGAATGGATCCTAGACTCCAGGAAAGTGGGTCCCCTCTCCCCATGGACTCATGGACAGGAGGGTACTGTGGCCAGCCCCCGGGAAGCCTCAACATCCTTGAGCTCACTTGGTCTACTGCCAGGCCTGGAGATGCCAGAGAAACCCCATTGGCTGCCCTACCAAACTAGATGAAATGCTGGACAAATGCACCCTGCTCAGCCTCAACTACCAGGGAAAAGAGACGCGAGCCCAGACCCCAGGCAGTTCCTGTCTGAATGACTCTTTCTGAATCACAGGGTGGGGATGGCCCAGTGATGGGACTTGAGAGGCAGATAGCCCCTCAAAGCGACCCCTGCTAATTCCAAGCTACAATCTTAAGTGCCAGGCTGGCTTCCTGTGTACAGTTCCACAGGACCTGTGTCTGGGCCTGTCTGCCGAGGCCATCCTGAAATCCTTTGGAACTTCTGAACAAGGGACCTTGCACGTTCCTTTTGCCCTGGGCCTCACAAGATGAGCAGCCAGTCCTGCCGAGCACTTGAACTTCAGTCAAAGAATCACTGTGAACCACCTAGTAAGCCAGGGTAGCTGTGCCAGTAGAAGCAGGGTGTGGCCAAGGAGGGTGTGAGTGAGGCTTCCGACCTGTGCGAACGGTGACTGACCTACAGAGAGGTGGGCGCACAGGGTGTGGGGAGGGGGCAATGCCACTGGCGACGGTGGCTCCAGCAACAGCTTCTCAAACTCCCCCACCAAGTACTGCTCACTTCAGTCACTCCCCACATCCATCTCATATCTTTGATTACGGGCCTCATTCTCTCAGCCACTGGTTTATACAAAGTCTGACTTTCCCCTGGTGTTTCAGAGAAGAAGCTCATTAAAAATGTTGGCCTTCAGAGACTGGCCTGGTGGTCCAGTGGTTAAGAATCCGGCTTGCGATGCAGGCTGCAGGTTCCGTCTTTGGTCGGGCAACCAAACCCTCCTGCCACAACTACTGAGCCCGTGTGCCACAACTCGAGAGTCTTGTGAGCTACAATGAAAGATCCCAAGTGCTGCAATTAAGACTCGATGCAGCCAAATAAAAAGTTCACCGTCTGTTGGTTTTTCCTTTGCTCCACAGCTGGAGAGACATGTGCAGCAGATGAGGGCTGTTGGAATGGAGACAACTACACTTTCAGGCTGTCCATCCTCAGCCGCCAGTCCAGGCTCTGTCAGCTACAGAGCTGGTAGTCTTACAGGACAGGACCCCACAGCGACCAGGACGACAGGTGGGAATATTGGGACCACTCATGGTCTAGGGTCTGGCTGGGCACAAACTCCCCAATGATCATCAACGACCATAAACTATAGCAGGAGAGCTGTACCCAAGTGTATCTTCTAAGAAGTGGCCTTTTCCCAAGTTTTTTCAAAAGGAGCCCTGGTGGCTCAGACAGTAAAGAATCTGCCTGCAATGCAGGAGACCTGGGTTTGATCCCTAGGTTGGGAAGATCCCCTGGAGAAGAAAATGGCTACCCACTCCAATATTCTTGCCTGGAGAATCCCATGGACAGAGGAGCCTGGTGGGCTACAGTCCACGGGGCTGCAAAGAGTAGGAGGTGACTGAGCAACTTTCAGCTTTCACCTCCAGAAGACACTACTTCTTTGAACGTGTCCACAGCTGTCCTGCGATAACCTGCAGCCATACAGGGTTGCATCTTTTATGTATGTTCTCAGACACGACAGCAAGAGATGGATGGATGCTCTTTACTCAACACACACACACACACACACACACACACACAGCATGACAGTATTATACTAGGAGGAAAACAACTGTGTCCTTCTCAAAAGGGCAGTTGCTCTCTTTAAGTAAAGGAAATATTTCAGAGCACCCCTGCCTGTCACCCCTGTCTGTCTGATCCTCGTGCATGGCCTCTCCTCCTAAGCCATGAGATCAGCAGGAAGCAGGTATATTTGACGAGCTGTGTGTCACTCAGCACTGACTCATCCTAACCAGTGATGAGACGAGAGACCAGAAGCAACTGCCAACAAGACTGGAAACAGGGTACCCTAGGCTCCAGGTCTGTCCTCTCTCAGGAAAGCAGAGCTGGGTGTCTGCATCTTGGCAAAAGGAAGAAAATGAAGTTGAGAAGATGCTGCTGTATTGGGACCAGAAGAATGTGATTAACATGCCGGAGATGGGAGGAGCAGGGACAGGCAAAACAAAGGTCATTCCCTGAGGCCCAGGGAAGCTCTCACCTCTGTACACAGAAGGCCAGCAGTGCCCACGCCACCTTCTGAAACAGCTGCTCGGAGGAGAGCCTGCTTTGAGCCAGGCCGGCCCTTTCATCAAAATCCACAGAATTATTCTAGATATAAGAGATAAAAATCTGCACCTACGCATAAGACAGGGTTCTTTACAGACTTCATACCACTGCTTTGAAGCCACCAAGGTGTTCTCAGGACTGGATGACGCCAACAGGTGCTGAATTACTCAATACAGGAAGAAAGAAGTAAAACCTGACCCAGCAGCTCTGATGGTTAGGCTACTCACCAAGTAAGAGAAGAATCCCAGAATTTTAGAGCTGGAAGGGAGAAGTGTGACTCTCCTGACTGGGTCCCTTATTTCACAGCCAGATAAAGGGGATGTGGAGGGTAGGTGGGCAGCTGATCTGCACGCTGAGTCTTTCTGAGCCTCTTTGGAGCAGACCCAGAACAGAGTATGAAAGAAAGAAACCAGTCCTGCTCCACCCACGTCCACCAGTTTCAACCCCAAATGGACCAACTTCCACCCAACACTAATAGAAGCACCAGTGCAGAAACGGAAGCAGTCTGGATGCAGCCCACTCATTCAGGTCGACTCGTCTGGGTGGCAAAAGCCAGTAACCAGATCACAGCCTTGAACTCCCCAATCTCCACCAAACTGGGCCCACATGTTCTGACACATAAGGGTAATGAGCAAGCTGTTGCTTTCTTCAACTTTTCAGTAGGAGACCCTGTTGTTGTCGTTCAGTGGCTAAGTCACGTCCGACTCTTTGCGACCCCATGAACTGCAACACGCCAGGGTTCCCTGTCCTTCACTATCTCCTGGAGTTTGCCCAAACTCAAGTCCATTGAGTCGGTGATGCCATCCAATCGCCTCATCCTCTGTTACCCCGTTCTCCTCTTGCCTTCAATCTTACCCAGCAATCAGACCCAGAGAACAAATTCCCTTTAACCAAGATGGTAGGCTGGATACAGCCAGGTCAAGGGTCACCATTCTTCCCAGGGCTCTCCCATTTATGTGAAGAAAGAACTGCTGACTATTTAATTTTTAGAAGAAACCTAATAAGGAAACCTGAGAGAAATTCTCAGATTTGAGTTTGTTTTCCCCTCTTACACTTCAGGTTTTTTTTAAGGAACTCAGAGAGTTTAGTACCTCCAAAGGTCATGTTGGGTTAACTGTGACCAAGTTAGAGAATCAGCTCTCACAAAACCCCAATTTATGATAGTCAGAGAGAACAAACCTTTGTCCAGAAATGAGGAAAACAATGTCTGACCTTCCTTTAAAAGATCAACTCATCGGCAGGAGTGGGAGGGAGTGCTGAGTCAGGAGCCAGCAGGGCATGGCAATAAAGAACACAGCTTAGATGGGCTGGTTGTTGTTAAGTCGCTAAGTCGTGGGAAGTAAGCAACAAGGACCCAGGGATCAAACCCAAGTCTCCTGCATTGGCAAGAGGATTCTTTATCATTGAGCCACCTGGAAGCCCCTTAACTGTTTAGACAGTTCATTTAGGCATTTGCAGGGCACATGTAGCTAGATGTGTGACCTGTCTGGCTGTGTGGTCCATGCACGAGGCCTCTGTAGCCTCCCAGGAAGTCTGCTCCAATTACCTAAACTGAAATAATCATTTCCTCCTGACCTTCCACAATAGTCTGTCTACACATATACATGTGCCTTACAGCAAGTGGCTATTATAATCATTCACCTCCGCGCATCTCTCTCCTGCTGGACTGGGAGTTGTGTCTTTTCCCTCTTTGGTTCTTAGCCTCCCAAGGCACGGTAAGCCACACATGTGGTAGATGGTCCATAAAGTCCTAAGGAATTATTACTTAATTGGTTAATTGGTTTCACCAGGCTCCTAATCAAATCTATGCTTGAGGAGAAGAAGCAGGGCCGGGCAGTTTGGCAATTCATTATCACAATATCTTTGATTAGTCAGCCATCACCTTGGAAAGTAGAGCGGGCTGGAGGCAAGCCTATGAGATGATAAGCAGGAGGCTGGTGAGGTTTTCACTGGGAGGAGAGAGCAGAGAGCAGCCCCGCCCATTCTTGTGCCCAGAGAACATGGGCAGGGCAAGGCTTTCTTCTCTGTCTTCCTTTCCCTCTCCTTCTCTGTCCCCTCTCCTTTATCTCTCCCTTATCACCTCCTTCTCCCTCTGATCTCTAACTTTAATCCATCATCTGCTTAATAAGTGTTTAGTGAGTGCTACTGGGCATCCCAGGTGGCTCAGTGGTAAAGAACTCTCCAGCCAGTGCAGGAGAGGTAAGAAGAGACACAGGTTCAATCCCTGGGTCAGGGAGATCCCCTGGAGGAGGGCATGGCAACCCACTCCAGTATTCTTGCCTGGAGAATCCCATGGACAGAGGAGCCTGATGAACTAGAGTCCACGGGGTTGCAAAGAATCCGACACAACTAAAGCAACTGAGCACACAGGCTCGTGTACACACACGAGTGCCTACTATGTGCAGGGCACTGTTTGAGCACTAAGAATGCCACAGGATGTGGCTACTAACTTACATCCCAGGGCACTGCATCTCCAACTTCAATGGCATCTGAATCACTCAGGGATCTTGCCAAGCAGTGGGACTGGACTCAGGAGGCCTGGGGTGGGGCCAGGCACCTGCATTTCTAATAAGCTTCTGGGTGATCCTGACACCAGCAGTTCTCATTCTCTGGAGTAAGGTTCTAGACCAGAGCACTGGTTCTTAACAGGGCTGCATACAGGAGTCACCTGGAAAGCTTCTGAAAATACTGATGCCTGGGCCTGTTCCTCAGAATTTCTAATTTCAATGTTCTGGAGTGCGTTAGGATTGTAAAAACAAACAAAAAAAAACCTCCCGTGGTGATTATAATGCACATCCAAGGTTGAGCACATCCACTAGTGAAAGGTGTAGATAGAAAATAGATATTTATTTCAGAGAATACTATGATAGGAAAAAGCAAAGTACAAGCAAAAGTGAGAGATTGTATTATTTTATATAAGGTGATTTCAGGAAACACCTTTCTGAGGAGGTGACATTTGAGAAGATACCTGAAAGACGTGTAAGAATAGGCCAAGTCACGGCCTGAGAGAAGGACTACATGGAGTGTTAGTCGCTCAGTCGTGTCTGACGCTCTGTGGCCTCTTGGACTGCAGCCCGCCAGGCTCCTCTGTCCATGGGATTCTCCAGGTAAGAACACTGGAGTGGGTTGCCATTTCCCTTTTCCAGGAGATCTTCCTGATCCAGATTTCGAACCCAGGTCTCCTGCATTACAGGCAGATGCTTTACCCTCTGAGCCACAGAGAAGGGCTACAGGTAGAAGAAACAGCGAGTGCTAAGGCTCTGTGGTCAGAGCGTGGTTTGCACATTTAAGACACAGCAAAGGAGACTAGCCTATGAGAATATTCATTGGGAGGCTTCACTGAAACAATAATTTACAATCATTGTAAAATAGTTAACCTGACCTTAATGGAAAGTCTAGGCATATGAGACCTGAAGGAGTTCAAAATGAGTAATGTTTTAAATCTAGGAAAAAACACTCAGAGATGGGCAAACGTTTGAAAGTGAGGGAAACACACAAGGACCTGTGAGGTCATTTAATCACCACAAGAATTGTATCCAATAAATATTATCCTCATTTTAGAGAGAAGTGACCAGAAGCTCAGAGACACCTGTCCATCTGCCCCTGATCACAAAAAGGCAAGATTAACTTCCAGTCTGCGTGACCTCAAGGTCTCTTCTCTTTCCATGATAAATTCTTCCTATACTGGCTTGCTTTCCTTTACTCTCACTTCACAAGTGTTCCCATCTCAAGTGGACTGGGTGGGAGAAGAAGGGTCTAGGTGGGAAACAGGAGGGAAGAGGTAAAAGTGAGAGAAGAGAAGAAAAATTTAGGAGGTAAAGGATGGCTGCCTCCTCCCCACATGCCTTCAGTTCCGTTCAGTTGCTCCGTCGTGTCCGAACCTTTGTGACCCCATGGACTGTAGCACGCCAGGCTTTCCTGTCCATCACCAACTCCTGGAGCCTACTTAAACCCATGCCCATCCCATCGGTGATGCCATGCAACCGCCTCATTCTCTGTCGTCCCCTTCTCCTCCCATGCCTTCAGCTCCTGACTATTCACAGTTGATGCTCATAAAAAGCCCTGAGAGCTGGTGTGAGAGTGAATTTTAGATGTCGACGTGACTGAGTCATGGAACCCAGACATGTGGTCAAATACCAGTCCAGATGTTGCTGTGAAGGTTACATTTAGATGAGACGAAAATTTAAATCAGTGGACTCTGAGTAAAGCGTATTATCATCTACAATGTGGGTGGATCTCTTCCAATTAGTTGAAGCCCTTAATTAAAAAGAGACTCAGGGGATTTTCTGGCCATCTAGACATTAAGACTGGGCACTTTCACTGCAATGGGCACAGGTTTGATCCCTGGTCAGGGAACTAAGATTCCACATGCCACATGGTGGGACCAAAGAATAAAAACTAGGACCTACGGTATAGTACAGGGAATTCTACTCGATACTCTATAAGGACCTACATGAGAAGAGAATCTAAAAAAAAGAGAGGCTATATGTATAGCTGATTCACTTTGCTGTACAGCAGAAATTAACACAACATTGTAAATGAACCATATTTGTTCTTGTTTAGTCACTAAGTCGTGTCTGATTCTTTTGCAACATCATGGACTATAGCCCGCCAGGCTCCTCTGTCCATGGGATTTTCCAGGCAAGAACACTGGAGTGGGTTGCCATTTCCTTCTCCAGGGGATCTTCCCGACCCAGGGATGGAACCTGTGTCGCCTGCATTGGTAGGTGGATTCTTTACCTCTGAGCCCCCTATATAAGCTCCAACAAAATCTTTTTTAATTGGGGGGAAAAAAAAAAACAACAAACAAACAGACTGAGGTCCTCCAGGAAGATGGAATTCACCCTCCTTATTGCCAACCTCAATTCGTCCCTGAGTCTAGTCAACTTGCCAGCCTCCACAACCTCATCGGCCAAAGAACTCAGTCTTTCTCTCTCCATACTTACACACACACACCCTATTGGTTCTGTTTCTCTGGAGAACCCTGACTGATACAGATGGAACAACCAGTAACATCATCCCCACCAAGGATGGCGTGATGCATCTCTGAGAGGTGTCCCAAGGTCACACTTCTATGAAATGATGGACTGATACTGGGATCCAGCCCTTTACTCTGTACAAGCCACTTGCAGAGCTGGCATTCATCTTAAGTCTCAGACGAGGTTAAAATGCTACACCTCTGATCACATGTGGGATGGCTTTAATAGCATTTTTATCCGTGAAAACAGATGCGTGGATGAAACAGGGAATAAGGCAAAGGCAAATAAAAGGAGAGCACTTCACTTTGCCGACAGCCAATAAGATCACCATCCTCTGACTTCTAGGGCTGCTAAAAAAGTGAGACAGGAGGGTCCCTGTTTACTAAGGCTTACACTTTCACCTGAGGATTAACCAAAGTGCTTTGTTTCTAGGAGGCTTCCTTGATGGGCTGGGAAATAATGATGGGAAATTGACACAATCACAGATGCCACGATAAAACTTCAGGACTGAAAAACACCAAATGGGGTTGCTGGAGCCTTGACAAAATAGGAGACAGAAAGCGGGAAAAAAAAAAAAATAGAGAAAAGTGATTCAGTGATGCAATTCCACCCACGGGCCGGGGGGAGAAGGGGAAGAGGAGGTTGGGAAATACTGCACAATTCTTCCTCAAAAAATGTTGATCAGAATACTTGCTGGTTCAAAAATAATGATGTTGAAGAAAACAAGGAAATGACATACAAATCACACTTCAGATGAGTATTCTTTTTTTTTTTTTTTTTTACTCATTTCTGAGTAGTTACGAACGAGCCCCTAAAAGGGCCCAGAAGCCATTGTTACCTCGTATGACAGGTGTTTTGAAAACGCTTTAGGGAGAAATGTCTGCAAAGTCAAGGGTGCAGCATTTATGTCTTGCAGAAAACAATGGCATCCATGAACATTCTCTCTCCCTCGGAAAAGGAATCTGGGGTCAAAAACAGTATTTCCACATCCCAGCATCTCCCTGAGAGTTGAGAAGAGGGGGAAGCAGGATATATGAAGAAAAACGAAGGGAAGTGTTTTACTTTTTAATTAATTTTTATCACAGTATAGTTGCTTTACAATGCTGTGTTAGTTCCTATTGTACAACAAAGTGAATCAGCTGTATGTATACATATATCCCCTCTTTTTTGGATTTCCTTCCCAGTTAGGTCACCACACTGAGAGAAGGGAGGTAGTTTAGAAAGAATATTTCTGACATAGACACACTACTATATATAAAACAGATAACTAGCAAGGACCTACTGTATAGCACAGGCAACTCTGCTCAACACTGTGACACAGCCTATATGGGAAAATAACCTAAAATAGAGTGGATATATGTATAACTGATTCACTTTGCTGTATACCTGTAACTAACAAAACACTGTAAATCAACTGCACTCCAAAATATTAATTTAAAAAATAAAGTTATGCAAATACAGCAAAAAATAAAGTCCCCCCCCCCCCGCAACAAAAACAGTATTTTATACAGTTAAGAGTAAAAAACACAAGATTTCTACACTTAAATGGAGTTACTTCTGCTCCTTCCGCAATTAGGATGGAGAAATGAACCTGGTGACAGGCAGAACAAGATTCCACACAGAAGGTATGAGGACACACAGGTGTGGCTGGGCATACGTGCTGCAAAGAGATGGGTGTATTTGGGGTGGGAGTCGGGGGTAGGAGAGGGTTTCTGAGTGATCAGGGAAAGCTAGAGAACTTTGGATGGGGACAGAGCACTAAAGATGAGAAAGGGGACTTCCCTGGTGTATCCAGTGGTTATGACTTTATGCTTCCACTGTAGAAGGCACAGGTTCAATCCCTGGTTGGGGAACTAAGATCTCATAAGCCAGGCCGAACAGCGGGGGTGTGGGGGCGGCGGGGAGGGAGAAGAGCTAAAGAGGAGAAAAGAGGGCTGCCTTTGCTCCAAGGGCTTTTCTTCCAGGCCTAGGCTAGAGTCAGCCAAATGCTTTCCCAGCATGTGATTAATACACTGCTGCCCTACTGATGTAAGGAGTCCCTGCACGTCAGTTCTATAAGGCTGCCTATGTGGCATGTGGAGAAGCGTGACATGCTGTATTAGTCAGGGCTTTCCAGAGAAACAAAACCAAAGGCATCTGTGTGTATACATAGGAGTATTGGTTCATAGGTTTACAGAGGCCAACAAGTTCCAAAATCTACAGGGAGGGCCGGAGACCTGGGCCGGAGACCATGCTAGAGTTCAAGCTTGAAGGCTGTCTGCTGATCCCCTCCTCCCTGGGAGAGGTCAGTCTTTTCCTCTATTCAGACCTTCAACTGATTGGATGAGGCTCACCCTCATTATGAAGGCCAACTTGCTTTATTCAAAGTCCACCAAGTTAAATGTTAGAACTTCCCTGGTGGCCCAGTGGTTAATATTCACCTGCCAATGCAGGGGACACAGGTTCAATCCCTGGTATGGGAAGATCCCACATGCCGTGGGGCAACTAACCCATGCGCCACAACTACTGAGCCCGTGAGCCTAGAGCCTGTGCCCCGCAATGAGAGAAGCCACAGCAACGAGAAGCACAAACAATGCAACCAGAGAGTAGCCCCCTCTCCCTGCAACAAGAGAAAGTCCGTGCACAGAAATGAAGACCCAATGCGGCTAAAAATAAAGACCGCTTTTTAAAAAATTAAATGTTAATCTCATCTGTAAACATCTTCACAGAAACATCCAGAATAACAGTAGACCATATATCTGAGCAGTGTGGCCCAGCCGAGTTGACACATAATATCAACCATCACATATGCCCTTATTGCCTTCAGATACTGAAACTCCAATACTTTGGCCACCTGATGTGAAGAGCTGACTCATTTGAAAAGACCCTAATGCTGGGAAAGATTGAGGGCAGGAGGAGAAGGGAACAACAGAGAATAAAATGGTTGGATGGCATCACCGACTCAATGGACATGGGTTTGGGTGGACTCTGGGAATTGGTGATGGACGGGGAGGCCTAGCGTGCTGCAGCTCATGGGGTCATGAAGAGTCGGACACAACTGAGCAACTGAACTCTCATGTTTTACAGAAAATTATGAGATCTCCAATGAAGTCATATGGGTTCTACAAAGACTTTCAAAAAGGGCAAAGGACTAAAATCCACTAAATTAAAGAATGGTAGCTAACTCAGTGGCAAGGCTGGAGGGTCATTTTATCACTATGCTCTGTAATGTACATATCTTCTTATATATAATATCAAATATTACATTTGAGACAAAGGGAGAAAAACCAAGTCTTCAGGCCATTTGCAAGATCAGCCCCCTGACCACTCCTGAACACAACTCGTGCCTTCTCTAATCACGTCGTCTCCTCCATCCATGGACTGATACTCTAGATGACTCTTCATGTGCTTAGCCCTTTGCTGCTCAAATGGATTTTAATCTGTGAACTTCTGAGACAGCTTCTTACAACATCTTTTTATTCCCCCACAGAGTCTGACTGAATGTCTGAATAACTCAATAAAAACTCACTGAAGGCTGAAAAACAAGGTGGGCGGGGGCAAGGGTAACAAAAATAAACCAGCGGGATAGCAGAGCGGCCTGAGTGGCGCTGGGTTTCAGCTGTACAGAAGGCATGAACAGTTCCAAAAGTTAGCTGGAGGCATCAGAACCCAGGTAGAGTCACATGCGTGACTTTTTTAGAAGCCTGGAATGAAACAATGCCCATCCCACATGGTGGTGTACCACAAATGGTATCCTGTTAATAAGGGTAACACACAAGGCTTGTAGAAGGAGGTGTACACAAGACAGATGGGAGCCCAGGGCCTCGGAGATGTTCAGATTGCAGGCAACCAGGAGGAAACAGCTCCCAGGAATGTGGAACCTCACCCCTCAAGTGTCCTTAAGAAACATACTATGGCACCATGGCGAGTCTAGCCAAGTCCCCAAACAAATTTCTGATCTTCCATCCAGCTTCCAGCCTAGTCTAATCAATAGGTAGGAGGCAACCTGTGTGCATGTCAGTCACTTGTGTTTGCGACCCCACAGACTGAAACCCACCAGGCTCCTCTGTCCATGGAATTTCCCAGGCAAGAATACTGGAGTGGGTTGCCATTTCCTTCTCCAAGGGATCTTCTGGACCCAGGGATCAAACTGGAGTCTCCTGCATTGGCAGGCAGATTCTTTAACACTGTGTCACCTGGGAAGCCCCTAGGAGGCAACAGGACTCCCCCAAAGAGCCAGCAGTAGGAGTGCTTTATTTGTCTTCAATCCCTGGTCCATACACTGTTAATTTTTCTCATCAGGACTCCACAACCCTGAACTTAAGCTGCCCCCATGAGTCCCATAAGCCCCGTTGTTGTTTAGTTGCTAAGTTGTGTCTGACTCTCTGGGGACCCCATGGACTGTAGCCCACCAGGTTCCTCTGCCGATGGGGTTTCCCAGGCAAGGATACTGGAGTGGGTTTCCCTTTCCTCCTCCAGGGGATTTTCCTGACCTGGGATTGAACCTGTGTCTCCTGCATTGGCCAGTGGATTCTTTACTGCTGAGCTACTTGGGAAGCCGATGAATCCCAGCTCTGGCTTATTCCAGTCTTGGTTAGAGGAGATCAAGGTTGTGTGTGGTGGTGTGTACTCTCCTCTGTGGGAATAGAATGTTAGCCTGGAGAGCAAGTGGAGCTTTTGATGTGTGCTCCCTACAGATGGAGATGACTTCCCTACTCGCCAAACTAGGGAATCAGGCTAGGGGAATCACAAATATAGGTGTTAGAGAGGAATGGATAGGCTTCAAGCCGCTTATGAACAGATCCTGTTCAAAGGCCAATTAATATGCTATAGTTTAGAAGGAGAGAAGGCTGAGGTTAAAATTCTCCTAGTAATGGTCTAGTCCAGCCTCAATTAACAGGTGAATATGGCCCTGTGAGGTGACATAACCAGCTGAGTAACAACTCAGGTCACTGACAGGGTAAGCTCTAGACCCAGATTCCTCCACTCCATGGCCAGTGCTCTTTCCACCAAGCTGGACTAAAGGATAGATCATTTTGGCCACCTGCCATGTAGAGGAGTTGGAGTTTGTGTGAACTGGCACTGAATCCCAAAAAAAAAAGTCCACCCCAATGTTTACCGCAGCACTTTTACAACAGCCAGGACATGGAAGCTGCCTAGATGTTTATCAACAGGTGAATAGATAAAGATGACGTGGTACATATATTCAATGGAGTATTATTCAGCAATAAAAAGGAATTAACTGGGTGATTTGTAGAGACATGGATGGACCTAGAGTCTGTCATACAGACTGAAGTAAGTCAGAAAAAGAAAAATAAATATCATATGTTAACACATATACATGCAATCTAGAAAAATGGTACAGATGAACCTATTTGCAGGGCAGAAATAGAGAGAATGAATGTGTGGACAGGATGGGGGATGAACTGGGACACTGGGACTGACATATATACCTGACCATGTGTGAAATACACAGCTAGTAGAAGCTGCTGTATAGCACAAGGAGCTCAGCTTGGTGCTCCGTGATGACCTAGAGGGGTGGGATGAGGGGTGGAATGAGCGGTGGGAGGGAGGCCCCAGAGGGGATATATGTGTATGTGTGGCTGATTCACTTCGTTGTACAGCAGAAACTAACAGGGCATTGTGAGTTAACCATACCCCAATTTAAAGAAAAGGTCCAGATTAGAATATACACATCTCCATGTAGGAGACTGAAGGGCAGTCATAGAGAGGAAAAGAGTTCTCTCCCTACAGAGAAGGAACTCCATCCGGGCTAACCCAAACTGAGACCGTTTCACGGACCCACCCCTAGGACCTACACCGTGGTTCCAACCACCCACAGATGTCTCACGTATAGCAGAAAGTGCTCCTTCAAGAGGACAGAATTCTCAACCTCAGCCTGAAACTAGGGCGGGGGAAACTGAGGGCATAAAATGAGTCACCGGAAATGCAGGGCACAACTAGAGTCAAGAAGTCTGTGTCCAGCTCCGGTGGGGCAATCCTGTAGTTCAGAACAGGGGGAATCCCCACAGGTACGCGCCCGCTCTGAGCTCAGGAGACCACCTCCCAGAGGGTGAGCCGCCCACCTCGGCAAGTCCCCTAATGGAGAACTAGCCTCTCCACCGCAAGCTTTCTTTCTTTTGCTTCAGAGAAGCAGGGGGTGAGAACTTTTGTGTTTCTTCAGCCACACATTTTTCTCATCTCCACCTCTCTGATCCCGCTGGCTCTTCTTCTGGAATCTGAAATGGAGCACTTTTGTTTACTTTCTTGCGAGTTCCTGAGGTCTGAGTGCTGGTGTCTCGCAAGTCACTGATTAGCATTCTGACCTCAGCTCCCTCTTCAGAGCCAGCCAAAGGAGCCTGAGAAGTTGGCCACCAGCACTCCCTGGGAACAATAGGCCCTTTCTCCAACATACAGGTTTGTCTTCCTTTTCAAACACACGGGAGTTGGTCCCTTGGCGGGCAGGCCCACCTGACTGTACAGTGTTCGCGAGAGAACAGAGGGCTCCCCGAACAAGAGAGCCCAACTTCAGGCCCCAGGTCCACTGCAGACTAGATGTCACCCCCCGACTCCGTTTATAGAACTCGAAAGGTAAACACATGCCCCATCAGAAAGCAAAGAGGTACAGCCTGGATGCAGTCAGTTGTCCAAGGAAACACCCAGCTCCTAATTGTCTGGGCCTGGAAGGAGAGTTAGGGGGCAGGAAGTAAGGCCGTTAGCGGCTCTGCCAGCCCTGCCACCTGTCAATGTAAGAACTTCTCGGAGTTCAGTCCACCTAAGACTCACTCTCTTATCTGTCCCGCTCTCAAATAACAGTCCAGTTGGCCCTGCTGTTTGTCCAGCGCTTAAACTTCAAGTCATTAGAGAAGAGTGCCCATGGAGATGGGCCACCACCACCGAGGCCCAGAGGACATGGATTCCCTATTTTACTGATGAGGAAGAATGATTGTGCACGTGCCTCTAACAGCTAAAGTTCTCAGCATCAGGCTCTCCACCCGCTGTTTGTTTTCGGGATGCTTCACGAAAGCCCACCTGGCACAGCAGGCTCTGTGTCTCTTGCAGCCAAAAGACACAGAGTCTGCTCCCCGCTCTGCCCTTTACCAAACAGGGTGACTTAACCTCCCTGGGCATCAGCTTCCCCGCATGTGGACAAGGACAAGAAGGACACCACACTGCTTTTCTCACACGGTTATTATCAGGATGGAACCAGATAACAAAGGCAAATATTTTAGAAGCAACTTGACAAATGAAAGGCGCTGTTATTCTCCTTCCAAGGGCTCAGACACAGGCGCATCGGTAGAAGGAACACTTGCTTCTTATCATCCTTGTGCTGAAGAGGTCTTGGCAGGAGACCTCTGAGCCACAGACCCTCAAGGATGTTTAAAACCACAGAAGCTCAGAGACAACTCCAGAACACAGGAGCCCTGCCACAACACTAATTTCTTGAAATGATTCTGGAAAAATCCATAGGTTCAAGTCTCTCACTGTCATTTCTCTGTGCTTCTGTGGTTATTAAAAACGCTTAATACGGTTCAGAATGGTCATCATCCAAAAGTCTTCAAATAATAAATGCTCGGAAGGTGTAGAGAAAAGGGAACCCTTCTACGCCACTTGTAGGAGGGTATATTGGCACAGTCACTATGGAGGAGAGTATGGAAGTTCCTTAAAAAACTAAAAATAGAGCTACCATATGATCCAGCAACTCCACTCCCGGGTATATACCTGGAAAAGATGAAAACTCTAACAAAGATACCTGCACTCCAGTGTTCACAGCAGCACTATTTACAACAGTCATGATATGGAAGTAACCTAAGTGTCCATTGATGGATGAAAGGGTAAAGAATATATGATGTGTGTGTGTGTGTGTGTCTCTCTCTCTCTCCACACACACACACACACACACACACATATATATATAATGGAATATTATTCAGCCATAAAAAGGAATGAAATATTACCACTTATAGCAACAGCAACAAGGATATACCTAGAGATTATCATTATATTTAGTGACTAAGTGAAGTAAGTCAGAGAAAGGCAGATATTATATATTACTTACATGTGGAATCTAAAAAAAAAAAAAAAAAACACACACATCAACTTATTTACAAAACAGAAACACACGCACAGACATAGAAAACTTACGGTTCCCAAAAGGAAAAGGGGTGCAGAGGGATAAATTAGGAGTTTGGAATTAACAAATACATACAACTATATATAAGATAGATAAACAACAAGGGAGAAATATCAATGACCTCAGATATGCAGATGACACCACCCTTATGGCTGAAAGTGAAGAGGAACTAAAGAGCCTCTTGATGAAAGTGAAGGAGGAGAGTGAAAAAGTTGGCTTAAAGCTCAACATTCAGAAAACTAAGATCACGGCATCTGGTCCCATCACTTCATGGGAAATAGATGGGGAAACAGTGGAAATAGTGGCTGACTTTATTTTCTGGGGGCTCCAAAATCACTGCAGATGGTGATTGCAGCCATAAAATTAAAAGATGCTTAGTCCTTGGAAGGAAAGTTATGACCAACCTAAACAGCATATTAAAAAGCAGAGACATTACTTTGCCAACAAAGGTCTGTCTAGTCAAGGCTATGGTTTTTCCAGTGGTCATGTATGGATGTGAGAGTTGGACTATAAAGAAAGCTGAATGCCGAAGAATTGACGCTTTTGAATTGTGGTGTTGGAGAAGACTCTTGAGAGTCCTTTGGACTGCAAGGAGATCCAACCAGTCCATCCTAAAGGAGATCAGTCCTGAGTGTTCTTTGGAAGGACTGATGTTGAAGCTGAAACTCCAATACTTTGGCCACCTGATGCAAAGAGCTGACTCATTTGAAAAGACCATAATGCTGGGAAAGATTGAGGGCAGGAGGAGAAGGGGATGACAGAGGATGAGACGGCTGGATGGCATCACCGACTCGATGGACATGGGTTTGGGTGGACTCCGGGAGCTGGTGATGGACAGGGAGGCCTGGTGTGCTGCGGTTCACGGGGTCGCAAAGAGTAGGACATGACTGAGCGACTGAACTGAACTGAAACAACAAGGTCCTACTATATAGCACAGGAAACTATATTCACTATCTTCTGATATCCTTTAATGGAAGCTGTATATCTGAAACACAATATTGTAAATCAACTATAAAGTAAAAAAAGTTTTAAGCAGATAAATGCAGGCAGCTGAATGGGCTCCCAGCCAATCTTCTCATGATAAAGAGAGTCCAGAGATGGCAAGAGTGTGGTGGGATGGTGGAGTCAGAATTGTCTCTGTAGTCCTCGGAATATTGTTCTGGCTAGGAGGGAACTCAGTGGTTCCAAAAAAAAAAAAAAAAAAAATTTCCCTGGAAAGCTCCATCAGCACAGGGCAGCTTGTAAAAGGTGAATTATTTGGGTACGGGTGGGATTGTTTGTTTGGGAAGAGGTGCTTTTTTGTTCTTATTTTATTTTGCCCTTTTGTTAATATGTGAATGTTTTGAGTGAAGCATCCTAAGATCTGGGACTTTATGTTCTTAAGTCAGACTAAAACAGACCAGACCAGACTAAATCAAGATTTTTTTTTTCTCTACTCAGGATAAAAAGAGTTGGACAGCCCAAAGCACAGAGGCAGTTGGCCGCAAAATTGCTCCATTAGCTCCATGCAGATAATCTAATCTAGAGTCACTCAGAAAATATCTGAAGGCCAGGGACAGAGAATATAAATACAGGAGTCAGATGCTTAAAACACACACATACACACAAATAAATTCTCAGGTGACTTACAAACCAGGAAAACTAGGTTTTTATAGAGCCTTTGGCTGTTTAAAAAAAAAAAAATTAACAAACTTTATCCAGTGCCATGTCATCATGAACTGCTTCCAAGAGCTGGTGTCTGCGGACTAGCCCATGTTGTCTCCTGCTTTTTATGACACCGTATGACTCTCATTCTTACCTAATGCAGGGGTAACAGAAGGAGACAAGGCCTTGTGAATTCACTCTCCTTCCTTCTACTTTCATGCCCTCTCCCTTCCCTTAACCCCCAGGTAAGCATCCCTTCCAGGAGACGATGACCCGCTGACTGGTCTCTGTAGCACCTTCCTTCCCTTTTCCCTCCTCTTCTCCCCGGGGCACTCCCACTTGTTCATTTATTCAACCACTATTCTTTTTTTTTTTTTTTTTTTTAATACTGTCATCTAGTTGATTCACAATGTTGTATTGGTTTCAGGTACAGCACAGTTTCAGTACAAGGAAGTGGTTCAGTTACACATATACACGTACTTTTTTCAAGCTCTTTTCCCGTTTAGTCAACCACTATTCTTGAGTATCTATTATGTGTCGACATTGTGCCTGATGCCAGAAAAAATAGTAACGAGCCAAACAGACAGGGTGCCTGTCCTCATGGTGCTCATCCTGTAAGGGCGAGACAGACAAAAGAATGAGAGGAGAAATAAAGGAATATTTGCAAGTTGTCATCATTGTTAAGAAGGCCACAATCAAGTGAGATTAAAAACTACAGAAGGAAACAAATGAACTCACAAAACAGAAACAGACTTAGACTTTGAAAACAAATTTATGGTTATTAAAGGAGAAAGGTCGGTGGTGGGGGGAGTTAATTAGGAGTTTAGGATTAACATATACATGAAATATACATAAAACAGATAATCAACAAGAACCTACTATATAGCACCAGGAACTCTACTCAATATTCTGTTATAACCTACATGGGAAATGAATCTGAAAAAGAGAGGATATATGTATAACTGAATCACTTTGCTGTACATCTGAAGCTAACCCAACACTGTAAATCAACTATACTCCAATATAAAACAAAAATTAAATTAAAAAAAAAAAAACCACAGGAGAACCTGAATATCCTTTGGGATGACCAACACAGCTTTTTCTTTTTAAAGCCTTAGAAATATACATTTATTTTGGGTGTTGACTCTTATACTCACAGGACAGTCAATGACCCATCTCTCGCTAAACTTTCCTTTCAATCTTAAAATGGAAAGGGATTACATAATCGAGATCCTTCGGTCCAAACCCTTCAGGAAGCTCTCCGGCTCAGCCCTTTTAGCCTCCAGGAAGGAAACCCCTCAACTTCCACTGGGTGGTTACAAGGCATTCTGCTAGGCTCTGTGGATCATTCAAAATAACTCCCAGAACTTAACATGCATTTTCTTTCACTGAGTGCTTCTTCAGAACCTAAAAAAAATGTTTGGATTAGTCAACTGCATGGTGAAAACCTGGCCACTGGATTAAACCTTCCTCAGGGCAGAGTGCATGGTTTAAACTTCTTGGTATCATTCACACTGGCTTACTCATAAATAGTCTTTTTATTTTTTATTTTTATATTGAAGATAACAAAGTCAGCCCGTTTTAATTCCCCAGATTTCTCTAACCTTTTCTTTTAAAAGTCATGTCCTACATCTTAAATTATTTTAATCCCACTCCTCTTGATCTTCTATATTTAGACACACTTTTAAAGCAGTGACTAAAACGGGAAAGAATATTCTAATAAGGAACTGACTAATGCAAAGGTTAGCAAAAGGGTTATTTTCCTTGAAACTCATCTTATTTTTAGTATATTTCAGCACTTTTTCCTCAATCAGCTTTTAGTTGACTAATGACTTCTGGGTATTTTCTTTCAGTATTTGTACTGAGTAGTATTTTCCCTTTGTGTATGTGAATGTTTGGGGACCTCTGACACATCATTCTTTAAGAGTACTGACTGAATTCCATTTTTTTCTAATTTTCCAGCGTAACTGCTAACATTTTATGACTTAGAATATAAACTGCCTATGGGCAGGGACACTGTTTTTTCCTGTTAAGTGGACTATGAAAGCACTTCCTAAGACCTGAGTTCTTTATGAACCATTAGAGAAGCTCTACTGGCTGTGCCAACAATTTTTGAGCTTTGTTCTTCAAAGTTACAGGGCTCCCCAGGTGCCGCTCGTGGTAAAGAACCCACCTGTCAATGCAGGAGATATAAGAGATGTGGGTTCGATCCCTGGGTGGGGAAGATCCCCTGGAGGAGGAAATAGCAACCCCTTCCAGTATTCTTGCCTGGAGAATCTCATGGACAGAAGACCCTGGGGGGCTACAGTCCATAGGGTTGCAAAGAGTTGGACACGACTGAAGCAACTTAGCACCCACGCACTTCAAAGTTCCAGTTTTCTCACTCACAAAAAAGTCTGCCTGAGTTCTCCAGTTACCAAGAGATAACGGGGAGAGCAGAGAGAACCCCCGAGGTGCCCCGGCTGATTTGTTCTAATTATGGTTGGACTGCAACTATTCTATGTGTATTTCAATCATAACAATCGTATCTTTCTAGGTGTTAGATCCCACATCACTTAGAGCATGGAAGACTATTAAAAACTACCCCCTTCCCAGAGAAAATAGAGTTAGCAAATGTGGATAATTTTTTCAGAACTTAGGGTAGGGGTTAGGGAAGACTGGAATTTTGAGTTAAATATATCTACCTTACAGATGGATTTAATAATTATTGGTCTTCATTGTCATATTGTGGGCAGGACAAGGAAAAGGGGAAAAATAAATTACAGGGTGGTAAAATACTATCTTAAAATACTTTAAAGTAGTATTTATAATATATTCATATTAATAAAGACTAATAATACATGGAAAAAAAAAAAAACTACTTCCCAAAAGTGCATTACTGAGTGGAAAGCCTGGAGGTAGGAATCTGTCTGGCTGTCTTTTATAAATCAATGCCTTCTTGCCACTCTGGTTACAATGAGAGGTCTAATGAAAATTTCACAAAAACAAAACTCTAAATTGAAGCTGAAATAAGAATTTCAGAATGTTTAAAAAAAAAAAAAAAAGGTTAGGCAGAGGTGGTCCAACAAACTCTGATGTCAACAAACCCAACGCTACCGACCATGAGCAAACTCTTGTCCATAGCTGCCTCGGTCCAGGCCACCAGCATCCCTTGCCTAAAATGTAGCAACCACCTTGTCACCTCACTCCCCCTCTCCTCTGTACACACTGCTCTCCAATCCCCATCTCTCCTACTCAGTTCCATCTGCCACCCTGTCAACCCAGGATGCAATCAGGTCAGTCTAACTGCATGAAGCCACCAAGTGACCCATTCCCCCAAAGTGAACTCCTCAGCAAGGTGTTTAAGCTCCTCTAAGCCCCCCACCATCCCTCTACCCTCCTCTGCTTTCTACATCCACAGTCCTTTTCCATTCTTCCAATGAACCACGTATTTACCTCACCATGGTTCAGGCCATTCATGGAATCCCATCCTTTTTTTTCTGTCTTGAACACCTATTCATCCTTCAAGGCGCCTTTGAAATATGACCCCTTCTTTGAATCTTTCTTAAATTTTGCTCACAGTCCTCAGCAGATGATTGGATCCCTTCTGGTCCTTTTTCTAGCACTTAGCACATGACACTGTAGTTAGCAGAGTATACAGCTGTCTCCTTCAAAAGACAGCACCATCAATCTCTGGTCAGACATAGAGCCTCTGACACACAGTAGGTGCTCATTTGTTGCTCTGACATTAATTGCCTCAGTTTTGCTACTCAGCTCCCCAGAAGAAAGACCATTCAAGAAGAATAGGGCATGCCCTTGGAACAGTCATTCCAGGAACAGGCCAAGGATAGATCTGGAAGAAAAACCCACCTCTGGCTACAAAAACTAAAAACACTGAAACTCTCGAGTCTTAAAAGACAATGGCTGGGACTTCCCTGGTGGCTCAGAGGGAAAGAATCCGCCTGGCAATGCAGGTGACACAGGTTCGAACCCTGGTCCAGGAAGATCCCAGAGCAACTAAGTCCTGTGCCCCACAAATACCGAGCCTGTGGTCTAAAGCCCAGGAGTCACAGCTACTGAAGCCCACATGTCCTAGAACCTGTGCTCTGTAACGAGAGAAGCCACCACAGTGAGAAGCCTGCACACAATTAGTGAGTAGGCCTCGAAGCAACCAAGATCTAACACAGGAAAAATAAATAAACAAAATTATTAAAAAAAAAAGACATTGGCTGACTTAAAGGAATGAAATTCAGTACATGCTGTGACATGGATGAACCCCAAACACTAAGTGAAATAAGTCAGTTACAAAAGGACAAATATTGTATTATTCCACTACATGAGGAACCTACAAGAGTCAAATCCACAGAAAGAGAGGTACTGCTGCTGCTGCTGCTGCTGCCAAGTCACTTCAGTCGTGTCTGACTCTGTGTAACACCATAGACGGGAGGCCACCAGGCTCCCCCGTCCCTGGGACTCTCCAGGCAAGAACACTGGAGTGGGGTGCCATTTCCTTCTCCAACACATGAAAGTGAAAAGCGAAAGTGAAGTCGCTCAGCCATGTCTGACTCCTAGCGACCCCATGGACTGCAGCCCACCAGGCTCCTCTATCCATGGGATTTTCCAGGCAAGAGTACTGGAGTGGGGAATGGTGGTGAAAAGGGATGAGAGGGAGGGATGACGTGGATGTTCTTTTTATTTCTTACTGAAGTATAGTGCATTTATAATGTTGTATTAGTTTCTGTTAGTGGCTTGGGAAGTGATATAATGGGTCGATCCCTGGGTTGGGAAGATCCCCTGGAGGAGGGCATGGCAACCCACTCCAGTATTCCTGCCTGGGAAATTCCATGGACAAAGGAGACTAACAGGCTATAGTCCATGGGGTCACAAAGAGTTGGAGATAACTGAGCAAGTGACACTTTCACTTTTTCATATATTTCTATATATCCTTTTTCATATTCTTATCATTATGATTTATATGCAGAGTACATCATGTACTTATATGCAGAGTACATCATGAGAAATGCTGGGCTGGATGAAGCACAAGCTGGAATCCAGATTGCCAGGAGAAACATCAATAACCTCAGATACGCAGATGATACCACCCTTATGGCAGAAAGTGAAGAAGAACTCAAGAGTTTCTTGATGAAAGTGAAAGAGGAGAGTAAAAAAGTTGGCTTAAAGCTCAACGTTCAGAAAACTAAGATCATGGCATCTGGTCCCATCACTTCATGGCAAATAGATGGGGAAACAATGGAAACTGAGAGACTATTTTGGGGGACTCCAAAATTACTGCAGATAGTGACTGCAGCCATGAAATTAAAAGATGCTTGCTCCTTGGAAGAAAAGGTATGACCAACCTAGACAGCATATTAAAAGGCAGAGACATTACTTTGCCAACAAGTCCATCTAGTCAAGGCTATGGTTTTTCCAGTAGTCATGTATGGATGTGAGAGTAGGACTAAAAAGAAAGCTGAGCACCGAAGAATTGATGCTTTTGAATTGTGGTGTTGGAGAAGACTTTTGAGAGTCCCTTGGACAGCAAGGAGATCAAACCAGTCAATCCTAAAGGAAATCAGTCCTGAACATTCATTGGAAGGACTGATGCTAAAACTGAAACTCCAATACTTTGGCCACCTGGTGCAAAGAACTGACTCATTTGAAAAGACCCTGATGCTGGGAGAGATTGAAGCCAGGAGGAGAAGGAGATGACAGAGGATGAGATGGTTGGATGGCATCACCGACTCAATGGACATGAGTTTGAGTAAACGCCGGGAGCTGGTGATGGACAGGGAAGCCTGGCATGCTGCAGTCCATGGGGTCGCAAAGAGTCAGACATGACTGAGCAACTGAATTGAACTGAATATTAAGGTTTATTGTAGGATACTGAATACATCACTGTGTTATACAGTAGAACATTGTTGTTTATCTATTTTATATATAGTAATTTCTATCTGCTAATCTCAAACTCTTGATTTATTCCCTCTCGACTCCCTTTCCACTTTGGTAATCATAAGTTTGTTTTCTATGTCTGTATGTTTCAGTTTCATAAATGAGGTCATTTGTGTTATATTTTAGGTTTCACATATAAGTGATGTCACGGTTTTTGTCTCTCTCCTCTCTCTGACTTCACTTAGTATGATAGATCTCTAAGTCCATCCATTTTGCTGCAAGTGGAATTATTTCATTCTTTTTTATGGCTGAGTAGTTTCCATTGTATGCATATAAGGAAGGGCCATTCTTTTTAACTGGTACTGAGTTTCACTGGAGAAGATCAAAAAGTTCTGGAGATGGATAGTGGAGGCTATAGCACAGCAATGTGAATGTAGCTAGTGATGCTATATTGTACACATAAAAATGGTTAAAATGGTAAATTTCATGTTATGTATATTTTACCATATGGGGGGGTGCAGAGACAATGGCTGAGAGTCAAAATAATTATAATTTTAAAAGTATAGGCACATGAAGGGTAGCAGATACAGTATATTTGAATTGGTTCACAAACTCTGATTCCAGGAATGAGGGCATCCCCCTCAGAGCCTTATAATGAAGTTTTAGAACTAATGGCTGGAAGTCTGAGTTCCATAGTGAGAGTACGTGCAATGCATTCAATACCTTCCACTCAATACAACCAGTAGATTTTGAGCATCTCCAATGTTCCAGGCCTCATGTTCGGCAGATGCTGAAAAACATCCAAGTTGATTGAAAAGAGCTTAGAGTATCCTAGGAAGAATGAGACATCTACCCAAATAACTACAGCACTGGGCTGACTTGGATTGAGGTTTATAAAAAGAAATACAAACATAGTCTAGGAGAAAGGACAACAGACGGTTCAAGGAAGTTTTCCAACAGAAGTTCAGGGAAGGCGACATCAGAGACATTTAATGAAGGAAGTTGGATGCTGACCCTGGTGCATTTATACCTTAGCATCCCCACCAGCAAGTAAAGACAGGGCTCCTGGTACGCTCTACGTCCTTCCAGCTGAAGGACTCTGGCATCCTACATGCTACAGATATATATACTGTTATAATTATATTGGTTATATATATTATATACTATTATTATATTGGGTTGGAGAAGGAAATGGCAACTCCAGTATTCTTGCCTAGAGAATCCTATGGATGGAGGAGCCTGGTGGGCTGCTGTCCATAGGGTCGCACAGAGTCGGACACAACTGAAGCGACTTAGCATGCACTGGAGACGGAAATGGCAACCCACTCCAGTATTCTTGCCTGGACAATCCCAGAGACAGAGGAGCCTAGTGGGCTGCCGTCTATGGGATCGCACAGAAAGGACACAACTGAAGTGATTTAGCAGCAGCACTATATTGGGTTGGCTAAAAAGTTCATTCAGGTTTGCCATACGATGGGTAACATATATACCTAATATATATAATACATAACATATATATACACATATACAAGTATATATACAGATACACATTGTGTATATACATGTATATACACATATATATAAAACATAACATACAACATAAATATACATATACATAAGATATAACATATATATAATATTTAATAATAATATGTAATGCATGCTGTATGACATGAAAGTGGCCACAACCCTTTGGCTGGATCTGACCTAGTGTGACATTTTTCTCTCCTCTTGACCTCTATCTGCAGCTGTTCCATTCTGTTACTCCTGAAAAAACTCAATAATCAACAAATCTTCTCTGTACTTTATTTCCCCTTGGTATTTATAGATTTTTACAGTATCTTGCAGGATAACTCTCTAGGTTTCCAGAAATAGAGAAGAAATACATATACACAACTAGATATTTTTACTCTAAAATTTCAGTTTCTAATACTCCAATCAAATCCTTCCCATCTCTCAACAAACTCCATCTACATAAATGGTTTTACAGGGTGAAGAAACAGACTTATTCTGTCTTTCCCAGATTACTGGTGTTTTACAGAATAGTAAAATGCACAATGCTGAATTAAAATGAATGTTTTCAATGAATTAATATTAACAAGCTATAGCCTATCAACTTCAAGGAGTTTGTAAGTTTGGAAGTGTTATTAAAACATGCAAATCCCACTAAACTATGGTTTCCTTCAATTCATCCCATATGTCTTCAGGAAAATGAGAAAGCCTCATTCAGTAGAAAAGAAAGAACACTGTCCCTCCATTTTATTTTAAAAGAAGGTAGTCCAGTGGTAAAGAATCCACCTGCCAATGCAGGGGACGCGGGTTCAATCCCTGCTTTGGAAGATTCCACATGCCACAGGATAACTAAGCCAGTGTGCCACAACTACTGAGGCCCATATACTCTATAGCCTGTGCTCTACAGCAGGAGAAGTCACCTGAATGAGAAGCCAGTGCAGCACAACTAGAGAAAGCCTGCATGCAGAAACAAAGACCCAGCACAGCCACAAAGAAACAAATAAAGAAAAGAAACAACACAACTTATTGCAAGTATCCTTTTGCAACGCTGAAGCGATGTAAGCATCTGATAAAGGAGTGGAAGCATTCTGTTTCTCTACGTTTTATTCTAATGTAAAGATCTTCAGTAGTGGGCTTCTCTGGTGGCTCAAACAGTAAAGAACCTGTCTGCAATGCAGGAGACCCAGGTTCAATCCCTGGTTGGGAAGATCCCCTGGAAAAGGAAATGGCAACCCACTCCAGTATTCTTGCCTAGAGAATTCCATAGACAGAGGAGTCTGGTGGGCTACAGTTCACGGGGTTACAAAGAGTTGGAAACGATTGAGCGACTTTCACTTTTTCTTTCAAAGATCTTCAGAGTAGGATGTTAGTGCCTTCGGTAATCTGCCTATATTCACGCCTGGACACTGTCTGTGAACCTTGGGCAGGTTATATAACTTATAACCCTCAATTTCTCTACCTGTTAAGTAGTTTAGTAATAGTAACCCATTATTCAGAAGGTAGTGCTCAGAACTAAACGAGCCTGTAGTGGCATAAAGCTCTAAGTACATATCTGGTGTGTAGTAACACAGGTTTGATCCCTGGGTCAGGAAGATGCCCTGGAGGAGGGCATGGCAACTCTTTCCAGTATTCCTGCCTGGAGAACCCTATGGACAGAGGAGTCTGGAGGGCTACAGTCCATAGTGTCACAAAGAGTCGGGCACAACTGAAGCAACTTTGCACACATGCACACAAATGTGAGTTTTTGTTATTACTCAAATTGTATTCTTACTCCAATGCAACCAGTAGCTGGTTTGCAAATTTTTGGAGCTTTCTGGTTCTCCCTACTCCTACCTAACAAGAAGAACAGAAGGGAAACTGAGGTTACATCTATAATGAAACTTGAACTATAGGAAAACATTAACTCCCTTGCTAGTTTTGAGGGTACAAGTTGTCATGTGTGGGATGACTGTGTTGGGAGGCCCACATGATAAGGAGCTGAGGGCAACCTCCAGCCAACAGCTAACAAGAAACTGACACCCAATGTCCTAGAACCACAAGGCCCTACTCTGCCAACAGAAGTGGAGTCTTCCCTAGTCAAGCCTCAGATGAGACCACAGTCTTGGCTGACACGGGAATTGCAGGCTGTGAGACCCTAAACAGATGATCAAGATTCCTGACCTACAGAGACTGTGTGGAAGTACCGGGTTGGCCAAAAAGTTCCTTTGGCTTTTATTTTTTAAAAACTAACATATTTTTTTCCACTTTCACCAAGAACATCCTTGAACAACGTATTCACTGTTTTGTTCCACTACCTTGGCCCATTTTTCAAGCAGCTTCATAATTCCATCTTCTGTAATCTTTTACAGCAAAGAACTATTTCAGGTGTCTTTTATAGTCTTCCAAGGAATTTAAGTTTTTTCTATTATAAGAGAATTTTGTAATGACAGAAATAAATGGAAATCCAAAGGTTCAATATTTGGTAAATATGGAGGATGAGTCAGAACTGACCGGCCAAGCTGTAACAGCGTTTGCTTGGTCATCAATGCATACGCATTGATTATGCATTTTCTGTTGACTAATTCCCGATGCTTTTGTCAAATACTGCTTTCAGTTGGTCAACTAGGAGTCGTACTTGCTGGAATTAATTGCTTCGTTTTCTGAAAAGAGCTCATAATAGACGGGTCTCATCCAATCCCACCGTGGATATACACAACAGCAGCTTCTTTGGATTGAAGACCAGCCTTTAGTATGGTTGGTGGTATTAATTTTGGTTGCCCCACAATCACTTCTATGCCACATTATTGTACAGTATCGACTTTTCAATGCCTGTCACAATTTGTTTTAAAAAGAGATTTTCATTAGGTTTAAGTAGAGAATCATATGTGGCAATAAGACTTTCTTTTTTTTTTTTTTTTTTGCTTAACTTATGTGGAACCCAAATATCAAAGCGATTAACATAACCAAGATGGTTCAAATGACTTTCAATGCTTGATTTAGTTATTTTGAATATGTCAACTATCTCCTGAGTAGTATAACATTAATTGTTTCCAATTAATACCTCAATTTGATTGCTGGTCTACCCCACTGTGGAGCATCACCCAATGAGAAATCTCAAGCATGAAACTTCGCAAACCACTTTTGACATGTTCGATCAGTCACAGAACCTTCTCCATACACTGCACAAATTTTTTGCATTTCAACTGTGTTTCTACCTTTCTTGAAATAACAAAGCATAATATGTCTAAAATGTTGTTTTATTCCATCCTTAGTATTAAAATGGCTAAACAAAAATTCGCCAATTTTTATCTTTTTTTTTAATAATGTACTCTGATATGACAGCTGTCACAATATAATCTAAAAAAAGTGTTCTGAATAAAGTTAAAAACAACTAAGCTCTACTAGAGCCATCTTATGGAGAAAACCAAAAGAACTCTTTGGCCAACCCAATAAATGTGTGTTGTTTTAAACCACTAAGTTTTTGGTGAGGTAATATGCAACAATAGAAAATTAGTATTAATGTGGAGACTGGGAATGCCAGTAGATACACATGGTACAAAAATACATATATAGGCAAAAATACATTCACACACACACAGTCCTATGATTTAATGTCATTGCTATAGTGATTTAGCTTATTAGAACACATACTGGGTCTGTTTATTTAACGTGAACTAAGTTGCATCTTGGCTGGCAGGAGAGACAGTAAATCAAGGTATTTAGGAGTGAATGGTAACTCTTCTCCACAGTGATGGGGTATGGAAAAAAAAAAAAAACAACCCACAGTTTTCTGTGGCATTTCACCAAACAAGTAACAACCAAAGGTTTTGTTTTCAATTTATTTTCAAATTAGGTAAGTCAGCCTTTCTGGAAACCAAATTGGGCAAGAGATTTTGTCTGGGTCCAAATCCTCCTGCCAAATTGCATTACCTTATGGGCATGATTGGGGTCTCTGGGGACTAAGTTATGGGAAAGGCCCACAAATCAGTCATCCAGAAGGAATAGCCAACATGCAACTTAGTTCACGTCAAATAAACAGACCCAAACCAGGAACTCGGAAAAGCCTTCTGTTAAGATGTGGGTTCTGATTCATTTTCTAGTTAAATACTATAATTTCCCAGTTCCTCTTGCAAAAAGACACAGTCCGCCACTTGCTCGATGCTCCTACAGTGACGATCCCTTCCATTTTATCAGGATCTTCATTTAAACTTCTGACCTTAAGTTCTTAACCAGCCTGGAGCCTTCTGAAACATTTTGCACAGAATCAGGAAATTGAACAAGCAAGATAGTTCCTTGGAGATCATCTAGTCCTATTCTCTAATTTTACTGGAAAAACCATGAGGCCCATGGAATTAAAATGACTGGCTTAAGTTTAAAAGCTGAATCTTTTTGACAAATTTTAACCTCTTTCTTGAAAACAGCGGAGGAGGAGTTAGTTTCTCTTCTAACCTTCCTTTTTACGTTTCTGTCTATTCGAATGCCGACAGCCTCTGCTGGGCAGCCCCCCTTGCAGAGAAAGATTTCTATGAACCACTATGAATGAAAGAGATCTCAAGTAACTGATGGGGATCTTACAGGCTGGAGTGACATTCATCACCCGTCAAGTTTCCATCAATGCTGTCAGTCCACAAGAAATTTCAGCCAAGTCACGGCAACAAAAATAAATTACTGGCTCCACTGCTTAAGGGATGAGCTAAGACAGATCGTAATCATATTCCTTCCACATGGATTCACCACAACAGCTAGAGGTGGGGGGAGGGGTGGGGAGAAAGCAAAGAAACCTATTCAAATGTAACTAACAAGTAACAGAGGGACTGCCTACAATTTCTCTACAATTTCTCTATTTAACAAACACTGAATACCAATCATGGTGTTTGCCACATCACTACCAGGAATTAAAAGATGACATAAAGAAACAGTCTCTGGGGGACTTTATTGGTGGTCCAGTGATTAAGACTTCGACTTCCAAAGCAGGGGTGCAGGTTCGATCCCTGGTATGGGAACTAGGATCCCACATGGCCTCACGGCCAAAAAAAGAGTAAAATTTAAAAAAAAAAAAAAGAAAAACAGCAGTAATGTAACGACAACAACAAAACAAACAGTCTCTGCCTGCAGGAGAGACTTCTTCATGTGAAGAAGTCAAATATTTAGCAATTATTTTAATAACAGAGACCATTTATTGAGCATTTACTTTGTGCCAGGCTGGTTCTAAGTATTTTACACGGATGAAATCCCTTAATGCTCATTGCACTTAAAGAAGTAGCTTTATTTTTGATTCCTCATTGACTCACAAAATGAAGGCACAGAAGGCTGAGCTTCCTGCCCAAAGTTCACACGTTCATCGTTTCAACAAATATTTGCTTACTGTGTTCTGCACACTGCTCTGGGTGCAGGAGATACAGCAGTGAACAAAAGAAGTGAAAATTCCTCTTCCTGTGGAGCTTACGTATTAGTGGAAGGAAAAAATATTAAGTAAAAAATGACAATTGGGACTTCCCTGGTGCTCTAGTGTTTCAGACATCGCCTTCCAATGACGAAGGTGCGGGTTTGATCCCTGGTCAGGGAGCTAAGATTCCACATGGCTCACGGCCAAAAAACCAAAACAAAAAACAGAAGCAGTATTGTAACAAATTCAATAAAGACTTTAAAAATGAAAAAAAGAATCAAAGTCAGAGAGTGACAAGTGCTAAACAGAAAAATGAAGCAGGGAAGGGAAACTAAAGAGTGAGTGGCGGTGGCTGGGTAGGTGCTATTTTTAGGAAGAACTGTCCTGGGAGGGTTTCAGCAGAGACCAGAGGGGGTCCCCAAGCAGCAGAGCGAGACACAGGCAGGCAGTCCTGCTGCACCCCGACACTTTCTGCCCTGCCATGCTATGCAGGGCAAAAAAGGCTAGGGACAGAAGCTGTGACTTCCCTCTATTCATCTCTTAAAAGCACTTTTTACTGTCCTCTTCTGATTATAAATATTAATATCATGTGCCTTTATTGAAGAAATGGATTTAAAGGTTTTCATGTGGAATCTTTAAAAAAAGTATATGATACAAATGAACGTCTATGCAAAATAGAAATAGATCCACAGATAGAGAAAACAAACTTATGGTTGGTTACCAAAGGGGAAGTGGGAAAGAGGATAAATTAGGAGTTCGGGATTAACGTGTAGACACTGTGCATGTGTGTGCTTATCACTCAGTCGTGTCCGACTCTTTGTGACCCCACAGACTGTAGCCCACCAGGTTCCTCTGTCCATAGGATTCTCTAGGCAAGAATACTGGAGTGGGTGGCTGTGCCCTCCTCCAGGGACCTTCCCAACCCAGGGATCGAACCTAGGTCTCCGGAATTGCAGGCGGATTCTTTATTGTCTGAGCCACCATACACACTACTAGATATAAAATAGTATATATAAAAAAGACAACAAACAAGGACCTATTGTATAACATGGGGAACTATACTCAATATTTTATAATAACCTATAAGGGAAAAGAATCTGAAAAACAATACACACACACACACACACAGATATATGACTGAATCACTTGGCTGTACACCTAACACAATACTTATATGTAAATCAATGTAAACATTGTAAAACATCATAAATCAATTTTTTAAATATAGGTTTTTCACAGAAACTTCTATTCTTATGGCAGTTTGAGATTCATCGGCTGACATCCTTACTGGGGTTCCCCATGTCTGCAAATGCATAGGGGAAGGGAGAAAGGGGGTCAATTAACAGAAATGGGCCTAGAGGAGGATTCCGGAAGCCCAGGTCTGGTCCCAGCTCTGCCTCGAAACAAATCATGCTTCTGAAACCAGAGAGAACCCAGGACAAAGCGTCCGGCAGAAAGAATTCTAACACCCCATGAGAGAGGCCCGATTGTGTGAAACCATGACCCCTGAGGGCTTCCCTGGTGGCTCAGATGGTAAAGAATCTGCCTGCAATGTGAGAGGCCTGGGTTCGATTCCTGCTTTAGGAAGATCCCCTGGGGGAGGGCATGGCAATCCACTCCAGGATTCTTGCCTGGAGAATTCCAGGGACAGAGGAGCCTGGCGGGCTACAGTCCATAGCAGAGTCAGACACGCCTGAGGGACTAAACACAGCACACAGCACATGACCCCAGGGACTGTGCTCCCTTCCTCCCCTCATCACTGTTCCTCGGCCCCCTTTCTCCACACCGTCGTAACCCTGTTGATCCATATTTCCCACTTCAATATTTAACTCCCATTAGGTTGAGAAATCTACATTTCCATTTATTAGAATATGTTCAAATCACAGTAACTTCCTTTGAACTGGGGCTAGATTTGGCCACATCCTGAAAAGAAAGGCCAAGAGATCAGTTTGACATGTTGGAAAACACCAGGGAACGAAATGTCTCAAATGGGCCCGTCTTCCTTATCTTTTGGCAGATTTCAATGAAATTGAGGATACAAAAGTTACAGATGCCGTACATGGTGGGCCGTTGTTGCTGAATTGCTAAGTCCTGTCCGACTATTTGTGACCCCACGGACTTTAGCCCACCAGGCTCCTCTGTCCATGGGATTTTCCAGGCAAGAATAGTAGAATAGGTCGCCACTTCCTCTTCCAGGGGATCTTCCTGACCCAGGAATCGAACTGCGTCTCCTGCATTGCAGGCGGATCTTTACCACTGAGCCACCTGGCAGTGCCCCCATTTATTTTTCTAATCACATGGCGATCAAAGGGAAGAAAGGCACAGTGATACACGGACACAAAATGAACATCAACGGCAACTGTTTCCTGGAGGGAAAAGAACATCTTATTCCCTGGACCAGCAGGAATATATCTTCTAGAGAGAGAGATGGGACAAACACACAGCTAAGTACATGTGGATAAATGACTATGACTTTGCAGAGCTAAATATACGAAAGCAGAGAGAAGGCTGTCACAAACACAGAGACAATAACCAGGTGGAAAAAGCGTTTTCACTGGGAAAGTTCCTAATGGGAGAAGACCTTCCAAGCACTGTTTTGAAAGTGGGAGAGAGCCACGATCAAGCAGATGTGGGCACCCGGTCTGTATATAATCACCCTCCTTTTTAGTCTTGGCACTGACTAATATCAAAACTGTACCCAGCATTACAGAAGACAGTCCACTTGGTTTCAAGATGGCCATCTGACTGGCAAAGCTTAAAGGAGGGACTGAATCTTATTAAAGCAACATATGAGTCGAGGTGGTGGTGGTATAGGGCTTAGCATAGCTGTCTTCCAAAGCATCATGTGGGTCCAAAATTCAAATCATTTCATATAGAAACCACCGTAATATATTTTGCATCCATTACATCTCACATAACCCTCACAATAACCCTGGGCAGGAGCTATATATTAGTGGCCCATATTTTCAGCTGAGCAAACTGAGCCTCGGAGGTTAAATAATACACCAAAAGTCACAGAACTAAATCATGGCAGAGACAGAATTCAAACCCGGTGGGCAGGTCCACTGAATTAAAAAAAATTTTTAACCACTGTGCTAGGTAATTAGAAGTATACCAAGACATTAGATCTCTAACAAGGCAAACCTAAAAAATAAAGACATGCCCCAACGACTTCCTGGGTGGTCCAGGAGCTTAAGACTCCACGCTCCCAATGCAGGGGACTGGGTTTGATTCCTGATTAGGAAACTAGATCCCCCATGCCATAAGTAAGAGCTTGCATGTGGCAACAAAGACTTGGTACAGCCAAATAAATTAATAAAAATAATTTTTTAATCAATATTTAAAAAAAAAGACTTCCCCCCAAATCATCCAAAATAACACTATATTATGCTGCAGCATAATAAAAAGTGTTTCTCTACCAGCATCCATTCAAATAAAATTTTTCTTTGGTACAACTCTATCTGCTCTCCCCAAGTATGTGTGTATATGTGTGTGTGGTGTGTACATGTGCGCACTGTAGCTGCATAATCTCTCTAGTTAGAGGGAGAATTGGTTGTAGAGGACTGGCTGTTTTCTCCGAGAAGAGACCTCTGCTACCCATCAGCCCCCTGTGGGACTCTCTCTTCCCCAAAATCACTGCTCCCTCTGCTCACCAGAGTCTCTGAGAACAGATGGCCAGGGACGGCCGTGAGTAAGCCCAGTGCTTATCACTAGAAAGCAAGTATGTGAGAGCAGCTGGGGGCACAGACAGGGCAGAGTGCACGTCCTGGGGTGAAAAGACACAGGAAGTACGAAGCTGGCTTTGTGACCTGTACTGTGTTGATGGAGTTATCTTGGAAAGGAAAACACTACTCTGTGACCCCAGACTGGTCCTGAATGCTGGGGTGGGCGAACTCCACTGTCCAGGCAAACAGACTGAGTGGGACAGAGGTCACCAGGATTATTCCCCTCCTCTGGGCGCAGATTTAGGCCTGCCCTCTTAGCCAACTGGGTGTGCCATGAGGGAAGGACAATGGACATCACTGAGGACCAAAGACCCAACTGACTGGGAGGCAGGGCTTGGAAGTGACTGGAAATGACTTTTCTGGTCTACCTAGGACAATCTTTTTGGTGCCAGGGGGCAGTTTGGTGGTGATGGTTTCCAGATGATTCAAGCATATTACATATATCGTGTACTGTCCCGTGGACTGCAAGGAGATCAAACCAGTCAATTCTTAAGGTAATCAACCCTGAATAGTCATTGGAAGGACTGATGCTGAAGCTCCAATACTTTGACCACCTGACCACAAAGAGCCAACTCATTGAAAAAGACCCTGATGCTGGGACAGACAAAAGGCAGGTGGAGAAGGGGACGACAGAGGATGAGATGGTTGGACAGCATCACCGACTCGACGGATGTGAATTTGAGCAAACTCCAGGAGATGGTGAAGGACAGGGAAGCCTGGAGTTTTGCAGTCCGTGGGGTCACAAAAAGTTGGACACAAGTTAGCAACTCAACAACAACAACTTATTTCTATTATTATTACATCAGCTCCACCTAAGATCATCAGCTATTAGATCCTGGAGCCAGGGATCCCTGATCCATAACCGTGGAAACTGAAGACATTTCCAAAACACACGCACATTTGATCTCTCATGGCCTCCACTTAACTGAACGAAGTGCAAGTTCCAGTCAAAGCCAACCACTTGCCAGGGCCTAAGTGTGCCAGACTCTCCAGGCCTCTAACTTCCCCCAAAACAGTCCACCCCAGCCTCCCCCATCTATCCTGTGAGCTCAGGCTCATTTTCCAAATATCAGATCCAATGCATTCTCCTCCTCCCTCCCCCAGAAGCCTTCTCTCCCAGGGAGAGGTAAGCCCCCTTCCCCTATGACCCAAGCGTTACAGCACACATCATTAATGCATTAAAATGCTCACTTTGGACACATCTTCTCCCCACAAGACAGGAAGTTCTTTAAGGGCAAGAACCCTGCCTTACTGAGATGGTGCCTCCCTGGTTCGTGGCAGGTGCTAAATGAAACAGTGCAAAGAACTGATCTGAGTAGACCAGAAGAGACTGGTCTCAGAGGGACATGGTTTTCCCATCAAAGAGTTTAAAATATAAGTCAAAGTCAGCAAGCACTGACTGCGTCGAAGCCACATATAAGGAAAGTGCCTGCTGGGTGCCGCCAGAGTCATTTCAAGCATTGGGTGGGACTGAGAAGATGGTCGGAGGAATAACGCGGTAACAGGATGGTGTCTAGTCTCATACGAAGTTTGTGTGCTACTTCTTCACATCCAACTGAAATAAAAAGCACTGAGATTTTGCTTCCATTAAATGTTTCCCCAGCTCACAGAACTGATGGTTTCCAAAACAATGAGGGAGGTCAAATATACAAAGCAATCCCCTGCACACAGATAACCGATCCTATGTATGAGAATACTTAGAGCAAACACATTTGCAATTATCAAAATCTCAGCACCAATCTACGGGCACATCATCGGGAGGCTGAATGACTAAACAGAGTAGCACCATGTAAGGGAACATTCTAGAGCAGATAAAGCAATGACGCACGGTGACATGGAACAATGCAGATGAACAACAGCGGTGAAAATGTTAAGTAAAAAAGACCCCAAGGACTATACACAGCCTGATACCCTTTCTACGGCGTTAAAAGACAACTAAAATTAAAATACACATCTGTATCAACACATACTTTTTGTATGTTTTATGGAGTCCCTTTTAGGACACCTGTAGGTGAGAGAGAACACAGAAAGGAAAGTCAGGGATGACACACACGGGATTCAGGTGACGTGTTACTTTGGGGATGGGAAGGAAGGGGACTAAGATGTGGGGAGGACCATCATCCAATCACATGTAGGTTATATTTTTTGTCTTTTTAAATTAAAAAATATTTAATTTACAATATTATATTAGTTTCAGGTGTATAGCATAGTGATTCAGTACTTTTATAGATTATATTCCATTTACGGTTATTACAAAATAATGGCTACAAATCCCTGTGTTGTCCAATATCTTTACTGCTTTTGCGTCACAATAGTTTGTATCTCTTAATGCCATGCCCCTATTTCCCCCTTCCCCTTCCTTTTCCCCTCTGTATCCAGTAGTTTATTTTCTATATTGGTGAGCACGTGTTGGTTAGTTTTAAGATCTCAGCTTTTGTTTCAGGAGATCGGTTTATGGTTACTTATTATTTTAATTTAAATAAAGATTTATTTTTAAAAATGTATTTAAATAAAGATAACATATAATGAAGTAAAAGTGTGAAAGTTGTTAGTCACTCAGTCGTATCTGACTCTCTGTGAGCCCACGATTATAGTCTGTCAAGCTCCCCTCTCTATGGGATTCTCCAGGCAAGAATGCTGGAGTGGAAAGCCATTCCTTGCTCCAGGAAATCTTCCCAACCCAGGGATCAAATCTGGGTCTCCTGCATGGCAGGCAGATTCTCTACCATCTCAGCTACCAGGGAAGCATTTAGGAAATATCACGAAGTAAGGACTATGATTAACCTGTTTATATAGAAGTCCACTAGCAAAACAAAACAAAAAATAATTAAGTTATAGGAATATTGTAGTATGGCACCTGCATCTATGCAAACTACAAAGTGTCCTGTAAGGAGGTGAGAAGGGCTTAGAGAGGGTAACTCATGCCCCATTCTGCACTTTCCCCTGGCTTACCCCTGGCAGCTGGGGTGAGCCCAGCCTAGGTTACCAACTGAAAAAAGGCAAGAAATCTGCATCCACACCTCCCACTGTCAATCCTCGGAGCCTTCTTCTTCCTCTTGGCACTGGCAGGAAGAATACAAGCTCTGGAGAACACAGGATACACGTGGGCTACCTCAGCATGACACAGCACTCACAGACCAGCACCAATCTCATTTTTGAATATTCTGACCCTTTCCAAATGGCATCATAAATTCATGCTTGTGACACTGAGAATGTGGAGCTTTGGGCAAGAATATCCCTGTATTAGCGTATGAAAATCAATAAGTTCTACCTTCTTCCAGAAGTTAAACTAAGCAGGCCAAGCTCTCGGGATGGTCTGGACCATATGCCCTGGACAAAAGGTGCAGCAGAGGTCTGAGAAACACAGAGCAGGGAGGCAAGTCTCCCAGTGGGAGGCAAAGGACTCTGGAGAGGATGTACCCCAGGGGGAAACGTGGTCAGCCAGGACAGTGAAATGCATTCAATGTCCACGCACACACAAAACATGGCAAAGAATGCCTGCTGCTCCAAACCCCCTCCAACCAAGCGCCTAACCTGAAATTTTAGTTGCTGGTAGTTGATTTTTTCTTTTATAAAAAGCCAGGCAGCGAAACACTAGAACCAGAAAGGCAAATCCTGTCTGCTCACCTAAACCTGCCCGTTAGCATAACTGTGGACACACTCCCATGCCAGGATGATGGCAAACAATCAGAGTTTTCTTCCTGGACGAGACAGGAGAGGAGCTAGTGGTGTTGTCGCTCAGTCGTGTCCAACTCTTTGAGACCCCATGGACTGCAGCCTACCAGCACCCTCCATCCATGGCATGTACCAGGCAAGAATACTGGAGTGGATTGCCTTTTCCTTCTCCAGGGCATCTTCCCAACCCAAGGATTGAACCTGGGTCTCTGGCATTGCAGGCAGACTCTTTACCATCTGAGCTACCAGGGAAGCCCTGGAGAGGTAGACCATAATTTAAAATAAAACAGTAACGTAAATGTTCTGTGCTGTGCCTTTAAACACTAAAGCATGCTTAACCATCCCCCACTCCCACCACTGCTCTCCAAGTCCCACATTTCAAGCAGGTCCCTTTCTCTATTTATTTTGGCTTTGGGGGGAAGTCTTCAACAGCACAAAACTGCACTATGATACTCCTCGCCCTCCAGACACGGATGTTCACGCTACTTCCACACTTGAGAATGTTCTTCCACACCCCCAGCAAACACCCTCCATTTTCCTACCTGGCTGGGCCTTTCCTTTCCTGCCCTGGGCCTCCTTCCCAGTAAATAATCTTGGTGAGATCTTGCCAAAACATTTCTTAATCACATATTTTCTTGGTCTAAAACTTTATAGATGGGGAAAGCAACCTTTGTTTCCAGTTCTTCCCACACTTTCAGGAGCCCCAAATCCTCCAAAGTGAAGCTCTATCTTCTTCAAGTGATTCCCCACTTCGGCTTTATTTTTGACCCTTATTTTGATTCTAGATGAATCTAATCAGCATAGAGTAGAAAACTGTGGCTACTCCCCATAACCTTGATCTCTAAATACACGCAGTCCTGAGCAGGGATCACAAAGGATTCTTCTACCTGGGCCCTGGGGACCCAGAGCCAGGCCTGGAAGGGCAGCTGGGGCTACAGTTATTCTGGAAGGTTCTCCATGTGCCACCACCTTCCTCCCAAGTTTCTAAGATTACTCTGAAATGTGGTTTTGCATTTTTTGGCCCCAAATCCAGAGAAGAGTCAAGGGATCTCAGAGGGGTAGTGACATCATCTGGGGCTCTCCCTTCTGCCAGCTAAGAAGGCAGGTTATCTTCCAGCATTTAGCCCATGGGCAAGCTGCTATAAAGATGTGTGGGACACCAAACTCATACACCCTGACGACAGAGATTTGGTAGTTATTGATCCCTCCAGGCCAAGGGAGAAAGGGCTAGCAGGAAATCAGGTAAACTTCTAGACAGCCACAAGTGTGTGTGTTAGGCACTCAGTCGTGTCCAACCCTTTGCAACCCTATGGACTGTAGCCTGTTGGGCTTCTCTGTCCATGGAATTCTCCTAGCAAGAATACTGGAGAGGGTTGCCGTGCCCTCCTCCAGGGGATCTTCCCAACCCAGGGTTCAAACCAGGGCCTCCTACATGGCAGGTGGATTCTTTACCATCTGAGCCACAAGGGAAGCCCTGGACAGTCACAAGACTCAAGCCATAATAGTTGCCCTACAGCACACCCAGCATTCACTGTGAGAGCCATGCTCCCAGGGTGCTGGGTTACCATGTCATTTTCCTGTTCAGTTCACTGTTTCTCTATTACTTTTTTACCATGGAGTCCAAATGCCTCTGACTTGCACTGAAGGCCTTTTAAATATGCCTCTGAAACCTCACCTTCCACTCTTTCCCTGTCTACTCCAGCTTCTTCCTTTGCCCACAAGGTGCCCCCTGCAGCAGGGTCCCTAGCCCACCTGGTATGGATGAGACTATGGCTCTGAAGTCAGGCAGCCCGGAATCTAATAGAGGCTCCACCATCTCCTTGGCCTGTGACCCTGGGCCAGTGAGCAAACCTTGCCTCAGTTTCCTCATCTGTAAAATAATGTCCTTCTCACATAGCTGACGTGTAAACACCTGTAAAATCCTCAAACAGTACTGAATACACAGTAAGCACTCAATAAATGTTGCCAGTTGTCATTAGTCTTCTAGTTCTACTGCAATGAATTCTCTCCCTCTTTTAAATCCCTTTAGCAGGACTTCCCTGGTGGTCCAGTGGTTAAGACTTTGCCTTCCAATGCAGGGAATGCGGGTTCAATCCCTGTAGGGAAGCTAAGATCCCACATGCCCCAGGGCCAAAAAAACAAAAAACATAAAGCAGAAGCAATATTGTAACAAATTCAATAAAGACTTTTAAAATGGTCCCAAAAACACTTAAAAAAAGAAATAAATAAACCTCTCTAGCACACATTCGCAATTGGTGTTCCTTACATATGCTTTTTGATGAAACTTACATATGTCTCATCTCCCCATCAGGCTACAAGTTCCTTGGAGGTAAAGACTGCAGCTCATGTGTTTCTATTTCCCTACAATGTTTGAAAGGGTCTTAAATGCGGGAACACAATAAATGGTGGCTACTTAACAACAACACATTCATACCCATGAAGCTCTACTTAGGCTATAGCTGTACTAAGTCCTTCATATGCATTAGCTCACTCAGTCTGTTGATTTCTCACACTCCATGAACTTGACTGAGTGTTGAACTCCCAAAGATGTGTCTTCCCAATTTTTTATTAAAAAAAAAGAAATTTGCTAAGCAAGCTTAAAATATTAAGGAAAACAGATACTACAGAGCATTGAGAATCACAGCCAAGTTGTTGATATGCAATCTCGTATCACTCCAAATTCATCCCAGACCTCTCCTGACAATCAAGGTGTGCAGAATGATCTCTGAAGGGCATGAAGTTCATAAAAGAGAAAACGGGGAATTCCTGACAGATGTAAACAATAATTTTCTGGTTTGCCTTTGACAGCTTCAGGCCCTGAAAGAGTGGTTAAGTAAATAAAGATGAACTGAATCTACCATAACCTCTCTAACCCACCTAAGGGTATCGCAGCTCCTGGGAAGAAAAATCCAATAGTTAGTCCCTGAGGGAATACACGGGCTCTGATGTTTAGCAGATGCAGAAGATAAGTGGGAATAAGTAGTAATTTCATACATTGCAAAACTATCCACAGACTTTAATGTAGCTAATGGTTAAACCTAAAACACCAGAACCCTTTTTAGGAGTGAAGATGATATAGCTTTCTAGATTAAATCAAAGATAACATTTTAAGTTGTCTTACGACACAATGGAATTTTACTTTGGGTTACATTCAGCGATGAATACTAACCTTGAAGCTGTTCTTGTACAAAGAAAATATGTGAATCAACAAATATCTCCTCTGTGGACGAAATGAAATGTCTACCAATGTTTAGTCTGACTGTGGCTGGCTGTGTTTGAAGAAAGACTGACAAACTCTGTGTGTGTGTGTGTGTATGTAACGAATGCTTCTTTCAAATGCTTCTGTTAATGACTGAGAAGAAAAATGCCAGAATCATCCACTTTTGTTCAATCATTTGGACATAATACCCCATTTTATCTTTATTACAGAAAAGATTAAGACAAGAATGTACCCTAATTTGCTATTACATTTAAATAAAATTTGACAAAGACCATCTTCCCTTTGTACCCATTCCCTTCTCCCAATTACCCGCATATCTATTCATATGCTCATGAAAATATACACTTGTGTATGTGTATTGTTGGTTTCTATACATTCATTTCCCACTTCCTGGTTTTTACCCAGAGAAGAAGGAGAAGTATTAAAAAGTTACAGGAAAAAAAAAAGTTGTCACTTTTAATTTACCCAGAATCAAGAAGTGCCCAAAATCTCAAGAGGGAAACTGTCCTGCAGAAATTAGAGCTCTATTATTATAGACAGAGAAGGATTCGAGCCCTTAGCAGCTTATGTATTTTAAAAGGTCTTTAAGTAGCCTGAATTTTCCGCTTTTTTCCCCCTGAAATGTCCAGAGGCAATTAAGCATAACTGACAAAGAAATAAGCCAAAGAATATCACAAAGTTCAATATCAGGGGCATCCCTGGTAGCTCAGTGCCAAAGAATCTGCCTGCCAATGCAGGAGACACAGGTTCGACCCCTGGTCTGGGAAGATCCCACATGCTGCAGCGCAACGAAGTCCGGGAGTCACAACTCCTGAGCCTGTGCTCTCGAGCCTGGGGGCCACACCTACTGAGCCCATGAGTTGAAACTACTGAAGCCCGCTGGCCCTAGAGTCCACGCTCCAAAACAAGAGAAGCCACCACAGTGAGAAGCCTGCGCACCTAGAGAGGAGACCCCGCTCGCGGTAACTACAGCAAGAAGGCCCAGCACAGCCAAAAAATAAATAAAAGTATTTTTTAAAAATAGTTCAATATCAGTGTACTCTGGATGCTTCTTTCTATTGACCTTGCCAAGAAGGGAAACACTGAAAAGTTACATATTACAGATGATAACTAAAGCTAATATAAATGGTGAAAAAGTTTGCTTGATTGGATGATGCTAACTGACACATTTGTCTGCCCTGGAAGCTGCTCCCAGCTCCTGCCTCCCATGGGCCTTGGCACCTAGGATGCCTCCTCAGGGCTCCCCTGACCACCGTACCTGGAACAGCCCTGCCCTCTACCCGGGCTGCTCTGTTACCCAGTGTTTGCTGCCCAGCATTCACAGAAATGATCTTGGTTTTGTTTTACTCCTTTTGTGTCTGTTTCCTCACACCAAAACATTGGCTTACGTATATTAAAACCTTCTAGGCTTTACCTTTATAAGCTGTGTTCTTAGTGCCTAAAACACTAGGTTATCATATTTGAATTCAGGTTTCAATTAGGTAACATGAAGGAATTACTGTTAGCTTTGTTAGGTGTGCTAATGACATTTTGTATATTAAAAAAAAAAAATCTGTTAAAGACACATACGTCAGTATTCATAGGTAACACCATGGGAAGGATGGGAAAATAATCCAATAATAATCCCAAAATAACAGGGTGGGAAAGAGGTGAGAAGGGTGGCCAGAGGACCTACAAAGAACAAGATCAGTCATGAACTGATCAGCACTGAAAATGAGTAATGAGCATATACAGTTCATTCTACTGTTCTCTTTTCTTCAGAAAATTTCTCTAATAAAATCTTAAGCTTAATTGAAAAGATGAAATATGTAGTTTTCCATATATTTAACTAAATACTTATTTAATCTTAGGATAGAGAAGTAAGTGAAGTCACTCAGTTGTGTCCGACTCTTTGCGACCCCATGGACTGTAGCCTACCAGGCTCCTCTGTCCATGGGATTTTCCAGGCAATAGTACTGGAGTGGATTGCCATTTTCTTCTCCAGGGGATACTTCCCAACCCAGGGATCGAACCCGGGTCTCCCGCATTGCAGACAGACACTTTACTGTCTGAGCCACCAGGGAAGTATCAAAGGAGAAAACCCACAAAGAATTGTTTTCAGAGCAGAGTAAAAGTAGATACGCTCACTGAGTTTATCCAATTAGCAATGAGTCAAAGCAAGCCATAGATGAGAATTCATCTATGACACACTGATTTATCTACCAGTAAGGGAAAAAAATACCATTTTATCACTTACAATTATTTTGTAAGTTATTCAAAGAACTTTTAGATACATACATGACATTTAAATTCATCTTGGGCAAATACTATAAGGAAAAATAAGTGAAATTAATTGGTCATGCTGTTGCTAAAATTTCTCACACTCAGGGCCAACTTCCTTGAACCACTGTGACTCCGTTGTCCACGTCTGTAACAAATGATCATCCTTATTCTCTGTCCATGTGTCAACACACACCTGAGGGATTAATTATCAATTCATTTTGCAACACAGTGTTTAGGAAGGTCAGGCTTTCTTTATAACCATGTTTGCATAGTAATGAATGAAATACCTCTTCCCAGAGGCATTTATTTAGTTCCTTTTGGAAGGAACTAAACATGGAAATTTTGGAGGGAACTTTATGAAGTACATTCTGTTGTATGGAACCCCACAAGAAAACAAGTAACATCGGGAAGAGAGTAATAATTCTTGAGGGAATTTTTCTGTGGGCAGTCTGTTTCTGAGTTTATGTTCTGATGACATTTCTAGGAAGACAAACTTTAAACTCAGGTTCACAGTTTGCCCTCAGTTCTTTGAGACGTGAGAGTTACAGAAAGGAACAGTCAGACTTAAAAAGAAGTCTGATGGGGAAGTTGTTGCCCACTCTCTTTTTTCTATTCCTAGTAGTCAGAGCCTACCTATAAATTAGACAATTAGTCAATTCTAAAGGAAATCAGTCCTGAATATTCACTGGAAGGACTGATGCTGAACCTCCAATACTTTGGCCACCTGATGCGAAAAAACTGACTTATTGGGAAAGATTGAAGGCAGGAGGAGAAAGGGATGACAGAGGATGAGATGATTGGATGGCATCACTGACTTGATGGACATGAGTTTGAGTAAGCTCCGGGAGTTGGTGATGGACAGGGAAGCCTGGCATGCTGCAGTCCAAGGGGTTGCAAAGAGTCAGACATGACTGAGCAACTGAACTGAACTGATATTAGACAGTGATACAGTCTACTGGAGAAGGGAATGGCTACCCACTCCAGTATTCTTGCCTGGAGAATTCCACGGACAGAGGAGCCTGGTGGGCTACAGTAGTCCACGGGGTTGCAAAGAGTCGGACACAACTGAGTGACTAACACACAACTGCATGTACACACAGTCTACTGGTATATGCATCATGGCTAAAAATGGAGCAATAAATGAATTAATAATGGGAATACTGGATGAAATAATTTCTCCAGAAAGGAAGAAAAACTTCATTTAATGTTAGAGTTCCTTTTACATTTTTATTTTACTTTAATTGCAGTATAATTTACATGTCTTATTTATAATGGAGGCATCAGTATGAAAAGTGTGGCTACACCTGTGCGTTAACTGTGAGATGTGAAGTGAAAAAGGTCTGGTAGAAATTCAAACAAATTTCATGAGCTTATGTCTAATAAACTGAATCTAATCAAGGCACAATCTTGAACTAAGTGCTAGCCTTTGGGCTTCCCTGGTGGTTCAGGGGTTGAGAACTCACCTTCCAATGCAGGGGACACAGGTTCAACTCCTGGTCAGAAAAGATCCCACATGCCTCGTGGCAACTAAGCCTGTGTGACGCAACTGCTGAAGCCGGAGCGTCCTTGAGCCGGCGCTCCACAACAAAAGGAGCCACCATGATGAGAAGTCCGAGCACCACAACTAAAGAGTAGTCCCACTCACTGCAATACGAGAAAGCTTGAGTGCAGCACCAAAGACTCAGTGCGGCCATGAATAAATACATACATTAAAGAAAATAATACGAGGCCTAGCGTTGACAAAATGCATATATATATATATATACACACACACACACATATATATATAGAGAGAGAGAGAGAGAGACAGTACGGATTTGCTCACTGAATGAAGCCTTTAGCCACTGGTGACGATGAATATCATACTTACAGTCAGGAACTTCATTCCCAACTTCAGTCTTACCTCTTGATTTTTTGGCATCATCCCACGCAAGTCACTGGACTTCCCACGCAGTTTATGATGTGTGGAAACAAAACAAAAAAATACCAGAAACCCACCAGAAAGGGGCATAACACTGAAAAGCAATAATAGCTAACTTTAACGATGTAGGGAAACGACTGTCTAAGGCCACAGACCTCAAATCTCTAGCACAGTGCAACAGAAAGAAAAGGGTGGGGGGCATCTGTGTCTGCTCCTCAATATATAAGCCAAACAAAAACTAACCTGAAAAACAAAGAAACCCAACCAACTTGGCGCTTCAGCTGCTATGGAACCCAGATGCATGTGGCTTAGAGCTGCCTCAGCCTGACAAAGACCACTCTCAGCTTCACGTGTGGGGAGCATGCTGGCCACGTTACAAAGCAGTGAAGCCCACACTCAATGGGATGCACAGAAGACAGGCTGGCCTGGCAGGCTTCCAGAGAAAAGTTCAGCTTGCTCCTGTGCCACCAGGAAGCATAGACCACAACTGGAGGACCGTGAAATTTCCTAAACACCTATATATGATACTAAAGATGAAGCATATTTTCCTGGCCAACCCTGGGATCCAGAAGGAAAGGTGAAGAAAGTAAGGAGCATCACAGTATGTGTGTAAATGCTCAGTCGTGTCTGACTCTTGCGACCTCATGGGCTGTAGGCCGCCAGGGTCCTCTGTCCATGGGATTTTCCAGGCGAGAATACTGGAGTGGGTTGCCATTTCCTCCTCCAGGGGATCTTCTCCATCCAGGGATCAAACCTGAGTCTCCTGCATCTACTGCGTTGACAGGTGGATTCTTTACCACTGAGCCACCTGGGAAGCCCACAGAGGCATGAAAAGCCTTCTTAAACAACAAGCCTGAAATAAAAGGTCCGAGAGTCCCTTGGAGGAACTGACCTCTCTCTCTGCCTTCTCCTACTTCAAAGGAAACGGGGAATGATGGAGAGGTGGGGTGGCTACTCAACATCTGGGTCCCGACACAGGCAAGACTGTCTAGAAGACCCCGGGAGCATTCAAATTATAGCCAGGAGGAGAAGTGGATCATCACACCATTGGGGAAATGCTCTAATTAATTTCCCAGCAGATCGCTTTGCTGCCGGAAGATGAAATAAGGACAGTCCGTCATTTTAACTAATACTATGCTCTCTGTTCTTCCTCTTGCATGGCCCTTCGATAGAGGGAGTTAATCCCTGGCTGTGAGAAATCAATGTGTTCAGCTGAGTCACATTATATTCGAGGACTGCCCTGCAGCAGTCCCAGACCCAGCTGGAAGTGGAATATGGACCTTTCGGGATGAGATCGACTATAGCATCATCACTAAGGGGCAGAGGGGTTTTAATCAAAAACAGAGGACGTGGGGCTTCCCTGGTGGTCCAGTGATTAAGATTCCACCTTGCAGTGCAAGGGACACTAGTTTGATCCCTGGTCTAGGAAGAGCCCACGTGCCACAGAGCAACTAAGCCCGTGTGCCACAATTAACTGAGCCTGAGCACCTAGAGTCTGTGTTCTACAACGAGAAGCCTGCACACCACGAGAAAGAGTAGCCCCAGCTTGCCACAACTAGAGAAAGCAGTATTGAAGACCACCACTGCAGTCAAAAAGTAATAAATCTTAAAAAAAAAAAGAGGATGCAAACACTCCACCATCAGAAGCTTCTTAGAAATGAGAAAAAAGTAAACATTGAAGATGTTAAATAATAGGCATGGATCAACTTTGCAATTTGGTCTCCAGATTTTTATCGATAGAGCTAAAATACACTGACTGCCCCCCAACAACTGTAGGGTTTGTATTTTTAGCGGCCACCACCTGAAAGGATCAGTGTAGTTCCCTTTCTCATGAGAACACACATTTTTTTAATAACTCACAGGCTGAACAAAATGCTCCCCCAAAGCATAAGATATGAAAGACAGAAATCCCACACCATCCTTTGAGCATTCAAAGGTCAAAACACCCTTCAAGTCAGGGAGCTATCAACCTAGATGTCTCAGCTTTTACACAGGAGAAAATTACCAACCGGAAATGTTGAGTCTCTGACCCAAAGCTCATCCCAATTCCCAGCCAAGTACTAGTCCAAGTACATCGTGATGGAAAATGAAAATGAAATCAGTGAGAAGAGATCTGTAAACTCAAGAATATGAGTAGTATGATGAGAAGCTGCATGAGACCCAGAGGATGTCATAATGATGAATCCCAGTGGGACCGTGGTCCCTCCCCACGGACCCTAGAACAAGCATGCTTGAAAGTAAGGAACTGCCTGTTCCTCTAGCTTTGACACCTAGACAGAGACAATGGTCCATGGAAGACACACATCACTGAATGTTACCAATGAGGGAAATTCTTCCTAAACGTGCCAGAGGAGAGGAGAGAATGAGAGAATGACAAAACTAAATACAGTCAAATCCCGTGATGGCCCCATTTAAAAAAGGATTTATTTATAGACTGGAGAGACATCAAGATCATTTAACATTCCCTAAGTGAACTTTGCGGCAGCCTTGCAAAGAAGATCTTTCACACAACTATATGCCCTTACTATCATTTCAATGATGAGATCAAAGAGGCGGGTGCATGCTTAGTCGCTTCATTCATGTCCGACTCTTGTGTGACCCCGTGGACTGTAGCCTGCCAGGTCCCTCTGTCGATGGGATTCCCTAAGCAAGAATACTGCACTGGATTGCCAGGCCCTCCTCCAGGCGATCTTCCCAACCCAGAGATCTTACAGCTCCTGCACTGGCAGGTGGGTTCTTTACCACAAGCACCACCTGGGAAGCCCCAGCTGCTGCTGCTGCTAAGTCACTTCAGTCATGTCCGACTCTGTGTGATCCCACAGACGGCAGCCACCAGGCTCCCCCGTCCCTGGGATTCTCCAGGCGAGAACACTGGAGTGGGTTGCCATTTCCTTCTCCAATGCCTGAAAGTGAAAAGTGAAAGGGAAGTCGCTCAGTCGTGCCTGACTCTTAGTGACCCCATGGACTGCAGCCTACGAGGCTCCTCCGTCCATGGGATTTTCCAGGCAAAGTACTGGAGTGGGGTGCCATTGCCTTCTCTGGGGAAGCCCTAGAGAGGTGGGTAAAAAGGAAAAAAAATAATCCTTCAAGACATGAGCTTTGGAATTTGCCTGGCAGTCCAGTAGTTAAGTCTTCACCTTCCAAAACAGGGAGTGAGATTTCAGTCCCTCATCAGGCACCTAAGATCCCACATGCCTCAGGGCCAAAAAACCAAAATATAAAACAAAAGCAGCATTGTACCAAATTCAATGAAGACTTAAAAAAAAAAACAAAAAAGGCATAATCTTCTCCCAAATGTGTTTATTCTTTATTTTCCCCACATTCAGGCCACGTTGAAGATATTACACACTTAAACACACACACACATCCTACAATGAACAAGAACACCGTCTTTTCAACTCAAATGTCGTTAATAACGCAAATGAATGCTCTTGCTTGCTTGGACAACAACAGCAACAAAGAGGTAGGGTCAGAGCAGAAAAAAGGTGACTCCAAGAAGAGAAACGTATTTCTTCTTGCGAGATGAGATGAAACTGGAGGAAGAAGGTCAGCCCGTGAGTTGTGGAGAATATGGCCTAAAAAAACCAAAATAAGCCTCACCTTGCCAACCACCTAGATCTGTGAGCCTCACTAGCTAATGAAACTGTGTGGTCACCTCCAGATTAAACACTCAGTATACTTCTTCCCAGATCTCAGGGGGGTTCTTTACCTCAGCATCCATGGTAGAAAGCATCACACTTTTATAACCTTTGTAATAAGGCCAGGCTCTCCTTCATTCTCCAGGGCCTCCAAGCACGCTGTCTTTTTGTTCTATTTTTCTTGCCCAAAGTTCTTATATTCATTAGATGATATCTGTGGTACTTGGTCATTCATAAGCCTTATTCTTTAATTGATTCAGCAGCAAACATGCATCGAGCATTATGTCTACTGTTTACAACAGTCAAGACATGGAAACAATCTAAATATCCATCCACAAATGAATGGATAAAGATGCAATAACATACAAGGGAATATTACTCAGTCATAAAAAAGAATGAAATAATGCCATTTGCAGCAACACGGATGGATCTAGAGATTGTCATACTAAGTGTCATACTAAGTGAAGAGACAAATCCCATATGATATCAATTATAAGTGGAACCTAAAATACGGCACAAATGAACTGATCTACGAAACAGAACAGACTTGTGGTTGCCAAGGGGCAGGGAGGATTTGGGAAGAGATGGACTAGGAGTTCAGGGTTAGCAGATACAAAGTTACACATAGAACGGTTAAACAACAAGGTCCTAATATATAGCACAGGGAACTATATTCAATGTCCTGTGAGAAACCATCAAGGAAAAGAATGCAAAAAAGAACATATATACATATAAAAAACCATACATATATGCATATCACATATACACACTACTCTATACAGATAACCAACAAGGACCTGCTGCATAGCACAGGGAACTCTACTCAATATTCTGGGATAACCTATGAGAAAAGAATCTTAAAAAGGATGAATGGGAGATCAGCCCTGGGATTTCTTTGGAGGGAATGATGCTAAAGCTGAAACGCCAGTACTTTGGCCACCTCATGCGAAGAGTTGACTCATTGGAAAAGACTCTGATGCTGGGAGGGATTGGGGGCAAGAGGAGAAGGGGACGACAGAGGATGAAATGGCTGGATGGCATCACTGACTCGATGGACGTGAGTCTCAGTGAACTCTGGGAGTTGGTGATGGACAGGGAGGCCTGGCATACTGCGATTCATGGGGTCGCAAAGAGTCGGACATGACTGAGCGACTGATCTGATCTGATCTGAACTGCATCACGTTGCTGTGTACCTGAAAATAATATTGTAAATCAACTATATTTCAATAAAATAAATTTTTAAAAGTGCTGTGTGCTAGACACCCCATGGCCCTGGGTTGTAGAGATGGGTACAATATGGATGTCCATCCACAAGAGTCTGGACCAGGTGCAGGCACCACAGCGAGGGGCCAAATGCCACAGCCACCTGCGGGAGGGGCCGGGGAGAGCTGGGGCACAGAGCTCTTCCAGGGGAGATTGGAGGGCTTGAGAGACCTGGAGGATGAACAGGAGTTTGTCAGGTGGGATGTGACAAATGTTAACATAGCAGATGCTCTTAGCAGCTCTATAAAGCAGGTGTTACTCTCCTCACAGCAATCTTAGGTAGGTGCTACTATCCTTTTAGAGTGAAGAAACAGGAAGATTAAAGAGGATAAATGACTGGTCCCCTAAGTCACAAACTGGCACTAACTTGACTTCATTACACAGCCAAGCTGCTGAGTCAGAGGCCTATGTTCTTCACTATGGACATTCCAACATCACACATAGGTGCTCAGTATTTATCCAATTAATCCATGTTGCTGGACTCCCATCTCTCATGTTCTTTCAGCTACATCCCAAGATACCAAGCAAGGAAGGTTAAAACATATTAACTGGCCAACTGCTTAGGAAACAAGAAACAGGTCTCCATATAGGGCCATCATTTCAAGCCAAAGGTAGTGTGTGTCTGTGTGTGTATGCGTATGTGTATGCATGTCTGTGTGTACACATGTGTGTATATGTATGTATATTTTTGAAGCAACAAGATGCATGTGCTATTCTCTTATTCAGGACCAGGAAAGAATTTGGATTCTCAGCAGGACTTCGGTTCAGCTTTGTAATTACTGGCAGAGAGACAGGGAAAAGGAGGAGGAGGTGGTGATGTAGGAGAAGGGGCAGGAGGAGAGAGAGGAAAAGTTCCTGAAAAGCCAGACCAATCTATTTCCTCTCCTTTTCCAGAGGCAGCAACTAGAATTGATTCGTGAGGGCTTTTCCTGTCTTACAGGAACATCCAGAGACCTGCAGTGTCTTTGCAGAAAGGACCAAATGATAAAGGAGACCTTCCTTCAGATGACTGGGTTTGGATTTCACAGTAAGCAGAAAGTCCATTAAAAAAAAAAACAAAACACTGCAGCTCATGCATAACTCAAAACTCAAGATTCTGCATTCACAACTAAAAATAAAAAACTCCATGATGTCCTCTGCATAAGCAAACTTGTGACAACCTGACTACATCTGACAACACTGCAGATCCGCTCAGTAGACAGTCCTGTGGAGCCTGACAACAGGAAGGATCAGGGCACACAGAACATCAGGCACTGAGCTATGCAGAGAATCAAAGGCCGTGGTCTGTTTTCTACACATCCTGTCATTTATTTGTGGGCGAGCACCTCCTATGGCCAACGCTGTGGTCACAGACACAAAACCGGGGTGAGCCCTGATTTAATGGGCTTGTTGTCAGGTGATGGATATAAATAGCCAATTCCAAGAGCAGGGGATGGAAGTTTCAAAATGGATGTACTGGACTTCCCTGGTGGTCCAGGGGTTGAGAATCCACCTGCCAATGCAGGGGACACAGGTTCTGTCCCTGGTCCAGGAAGATCTCACGTGCCACGGAGCAACTAAGCTGGAGGCCCACAGCTACTGAAGCCCATGCTCTAGAACCTGTGAGGTCCTACTACGGAGTCAGTGCACTCTAGATCCTGTTCTCTGCAACAAGAGAAGACACTGCAATGAGAAGCCCACATGCCGCGCCCCACTCTGAGCAACTAGAGAAAGCCCGTGAGCAGCAATAAAGACCCAGTGCAACCAAAAGTAAATAAATTACAAAAAAATAATAATAAAGGGTGCACTTGGAGTATCTGAGTGGGAAATCTCATCCAGACTCTGAGAGCTAGGAATAGTCTCCTGGAGGTGAGATTGAGGATGAATAGCAGTCAGGAGAAGAAAGATGGGAGGGGTGTTTCTGGAAGTTGAATGGTACATGCAAAGGCTGGGAGAGGAGACAGTGGTATCTGCTAGAATCTTTGGGAGCCAGTGTGGGTAAAGTGAGTTCCAGAAAAGAGGAGGGGGTGGGGTCCAAGCGCAGTCAGATAACACAGGTAGATGTCGTAGACCAAGAAAAAGGCATTAAGCTTGTGAGCTCCATCACTTCGCCTCACTTGACGACTCCCAGCCCCAGCTGACTATCTGCCTTCAGAGGCATCTCCCAGCATGGGTCCCTTCAAACTAATGAGGGAAGTCAGTGACATGAACAAGCAAGAGGTGACCACAGACTGTGGCCAGAAACACAGGGCAAGGAATGATATAGGAATCTTCAACTCGCCTTTAGCAGCTTTTTCTTTACAAGTTTCATTTGGGCTCCCCTGGTGGCTCAGCAGTAAAGGATCTTCCTGCCAATACAGGAGACTCGGGTTTGATCCCTGGGTCAGGAAGAGCCCCTGAAGAAGGAAATGGCAACCCACTCCAATATTCTTGCCTGGAGAATTCCAGGGACAGAGGAGCCTGGAGGGCTACGTTCCATGGGGTCCCAAAAGAGTTGGACATGACTCAGCGACTTAACAACAATTGTTTCATTTATTAATTTCTACGTACATGCAGCTCCTCTTTAGGTAATTTTTTCTGAGGGAGGGAGGGGAAGCCCATGTTTGGGCTTCAAATCAGGTTTCCTCTGCATGTACACGATGTGCTGCCTTTAGAAGGCTGTATCATAAAGTTTGGGAAAGTGCATTTTCCAAAGGACTGAACTGTACAGATGCCCCTGCTCAGTGGCACAGAATACTCTTCAAACATATACCACTATCACTAAAGGACTTGCAAGGGCTTTTGTTGTTGTTGTTGGATTGCTTGCTTTATTTTTTGCTCTCTGGAGCACAAGTACAGATGGCCATCTCCACCTGGTTCCTGGCTGAATCCTCTCTGGGCAATTCTGAGATCAAGGTAAAAACACCCTGAAGCTACAGGTACTTTAGGGCAACAGCAAACCTTAAGAAAACATTCCCATGTTCCTGTTCCTTGTAGTAATAAACCTGTGTGGGGTGGAGAACCAGGCTCACCTCTGTGGCTACAGCTTGGTCTGTAACTATAAACAAACATGTGCACACGGAGAGGCGAGGCCCGCCCAGGAGCTATAGGAGGGCCTGGCTTTACCTGCACAACCCAGAAGGTGCTCCTTCAGTAAGTGTTGACGGACGGGGCTTCGGCTTCCCTCCAAAATCAGGAGGGCCGTGACTCTCATCACAGGGGTTCCAGGGTGGTTCAGGGGTAAAGACCCTGCCTGCCAAGGCAGGGGTTTGATCTGGGTTTGATTCCTGGGTCGGGAAGATCCCCTGGAGAAGAAGAAAATGGCAACCCACTCTAGTATTCCTGCCTGGGAAATCTCATGGACAGAGGAGCCTGGGAGCTACAGTCTATGGGGTCACACAGAGTCGGACACAACTGAGCTTGGCATGGTGGCATCTCCCATCACAACATGGCCAGGCTCCCTACGACCCTCATCGAGGCGAGGACACGGCCCCGGAGCCTCCTTAGCTCCAGGGCCCCGTTCTTGGATCTTGGAGAATGGGACAGCAGTGAGAAAGCAGAGGCTGAGCTGTTTCCTCCCTCGCCCGCGCCTCCATCATCAGGCTGGGAGATGGATGTTCATGCTCTCCTAGAATAGAGGAGCAGGAAGCAGTTTGTTTCCAAATGTGGGGTTGCACAACCAACCGAGTCATCGAAGGGAAAACACCAGAAACAAACCCCCCAAAATCCCCGAAGCCTGAAGCCACAGGACAGATTTTAGCAGAAGCACAGATGGCACTGAGCCAAGGGTGCTTCCACTTTTCTGTTTTCTGTGCACCTTCCTGACACGAAAAACCTCTTTGGATCGTAAACCCTTGAGGACAGGCATGCTATGATCGACCGCTCTTGGAATTCTCTAATGTGGAGCTACGATGCTATGAAAAACATGCATGAAAGAATACTTTTTTTTTTTTTTTTTTACTTTAAAAAGCCCAAGTTTCCTTTCTTGGGCCACCGGCCAGCTATCTACTCTCTGGCCCAGAATTCCTGCTTTCCTTCTCCCTCCAGCCGCCTGTTTGCACATCCTCTGGCATTTTACATCACTATGTCCCAGGGCCTATGCAGTGAGCAAGCCAGGGCTTCCCAAAAATCTAGGCGGGAAAGGAAGGAAGCTAACGATCTGGCCACGCGAGCCCAGGCTCTTTATTGTTGGCTGGATTCTTTATTGTTGGCTGGCGGGGGGAAGGGGGGCTCGCTGTCCCCAAGGTAAAGGTAAAACGTGTCAGTCACACATGTGTTACTGTTACCCGGTCCCTTTTAGAGAAGGGGGCAGGGACGTCATTCTTTCTTAGTAAAGAAAAAGTCTCTGGGGTACGTGCGCATTGGCGGAGGGATAAGAATGACACCTGCTCCAACCGAATTCCACAATCCGGCCACGCCATTCCTGAGCTTTATCACTGAGCTGCGCTCATGAGAGTGGTGAATCTCTGCCAAATCCTGCTTTGGAGACCAGGGGCCCGGCTCTGACTGGGCTTGTGGGGAGAGGAAAGGTCATTCTAACAACCCTCGCTGGCAATTTCTAACCAGGATCACGTGCGGGACCATTAGGCACAAAAAGAACTGAAAATGGAATCCAGCAATAAAGTGAGAGCAGCTCTCTTATGTAAGAGATAAAGCAGCGTGTTTGGAACAACTACAATTGTATGACGTGGAGGGCTTGGCGGACAAAACACTGATTTGTGAAGGGCTGTGTTCCTTTCTCCAATGTCACTGCTCCTCATGTGAACTCATGGGACTGAAAAGTTCAAGGTTTGTGACCTGATTTTGCTATCTTTTCCCTGGTAGCTCAGCTGGTAAAAAATTCACCTGCAATGCAGGAGACCCCAGTTTGATTTCTGGGTTGGGAAGATCGCCTGGAGAAGGGAAAAATACTCCATTATTCTGGCCTGGAGAATTCCAAGGACTGTATAGTCCATGGTGCCTCAAAGTGTCGGACACAACCGAGCAACTTTCACTTTCTTATCTTTTCACATATGGAACTCTTCTGAGTGGTCCATCAGTTACTTAGTCAGCAGAAGGTTTAATGTCTTGGGATTTCCCTGGAGTTCCAGTGGTTAAGACTCTGCACTTTCAATGCAGGAGGCATGGTTCACTCCCTAGTGGGGGAACTAGGATCTGATGTGCCCACGGGCAAAAAGTAAAAATTTAAAAAAAAATCAGGACTTTCCTGGTGGTCCAGTAGTTGGGAATCCACTTGCCAGTGCAAGGGACATGAGTTCGATCCCTGGTCTGGGAAGACCCCACATGCCATGAGCCAACTAAGCCCATACACCACAAGTACTGAAGCCCAAGTGTTCTAAAGTCCATGCTCTGCAACAAGAGAAGCCACCACAATGAGAAACCCAAGCACCACAATGAAGAGCAGCCCCGACTTGCCACAACTAGAGAAAGCCCACACGTAGCAGTGAAGACCCAGCACAACTAAAAATTAAAGAAAAAATTTGTAACACTTGACTTCTTAAATGAAATTGTAGTTTAATGTCCTCACAGTGGTTTCCTTCAATACTAAGAGAGCCTTTCTTTCATTCTGCTCAGCACCGTCACCTCTTTCCTCCGACTATTCCCCAGAGGTGCCCAGTTCTCCTCACAGACGTCCCAGACTGTTTCTCGCAGAGGAAACCCCTCTGGCATCCTGGCCCCCACACCCCTTCCTCACTCAGCCCGCCCACCTGCCTCAAGTGCTGTTCCGTCACGGCCTGGCCCACCCCTCTCATTCCCATGCACTCAGGCCTGGTACCACTGGGGACACAAATGGGCCACAAGAGAGCCGCTCACAAGTACTGTCTCCAGCAGCTGAGACACTCGCCCTTCCCTTCTGTCACTGAATGTTCAAGTTCAAGGTTAGTGAGGAGCGCCAGGGTTTCACAAAGGACTTTCTCATCATCATGCAGCCATGAGATGGCAACGGTGTGCATCCCGGGTGGATTTGGAGTTTCCCACAAAGCAACTCCAGGAGATAGTAAAGGACAAAGAAGTCTGGTGCGCAGTTCATGGGGTCACGAAGAATAGGACATGACTTAGCGACCAAACAAAAACAAGGAAACTGGGGTGCAGGCTTGCGATGTTCTGAGTGAATCTGCTGGGCACCTTCCTTCCCTCACTCCAATCTGAAGCTCAGTATTACAGTGAGGTCCTTTTCCTTAAGACGTGGTAACTCTAAAGAGCAAATATTTCATACCAGGGACCCCAATGACATGAGGTGAGGGTCAGTGAGGCTGCAGTAAGGTGGCTATCAGGTATGGGCACCATCCTTTATGGGCTCCTCTGCTGATTCCCTTTTAAAGTCTCCCTGAGCTCTGCCTCTGGGTGAACAGCACTGTATATCATATGCAAGCTTTGTTTCACCCCATTAACGGAGGACAATTGTATTAGCCATATGAGTCTGAGTTCCCGTGTTACTTAATTGCTACACTGCTGTGTTAACGAAGTTAGGAGGGGGGCTGGCAAGGGCGTATATCACCTTCATGTACAGATATTTGTGGTTTTATTTTTCCTTTTGCCAGCTTGCCTCTCTGTTTCAATTGCCTACCATCTGCCTTTGAACAATCTAAGTGCGAGCAGATAGATTTTATTTGGAGGATGAAATGCTTTGAGCTCATCCTAGAAAAGCATTTTCATCTAGTGGTGTTCAGGGCATTCTCTGTTTTAATAGGATCTCAGAGGCGATTCAGTTTGGGCTAGGAATGGGTTCCTTTTCAGCATCAAAGTACATTGTAAAATTAAAAACTTACCATCACATTTTTTAAGCTGAAGGAAACAGGGTGGTCAGGAGGGCCAAAAACAACCTCTCACCTTAAAAGGAGGCTTCCTGAGGACTTCCCTGGTGGTTCTGTGGTTGAGAACCCTCCTGCCAATGCAGGGGACACAGGTTTGATCCCTGGTCTGGGAAGATCCCACAAGCTGTTAAGCAACTAAAGCCCGATGTCACAACTACGGAGCCTGCATGCCCTAGAGCCTGTGCTCTGCAACAAGAGAAGCCACCACAATGAGAAGCCCCCACACGACAGCTGAAGAGTAGCCTCCACCCTCTATATCTAGAGAAAGCCCACATGTAGCAACAAAGACCCAGGGCAGTCAAAATAAATAAATAAAATGAGCCCTGAAACATCTAAGGGGACTGCAGGTGACCAAACAGGGGAGGATATGGTGTGTTATGTATAAGGTCTATTTCCCACTCTACTGGTCCTAATCACTTTGGGTATTTTTTTTTTTAATTAAAAAAATGAAGACCTTCCGAGTTTGTGATATTCTTCACATGACCAAAACACCCAACTGAAAAGCAGACGTATTCACTCTGTTCACTTGGTTGAGGTTAAAAATCTTCCCACTAAGTAGAGTGATTTGACTTGAACTGATCTGCTATTTTGGAGAAGGCAATGGCACCCCACTCCAGTACTCTTGCCTGGAAAATCCCATGGATGGAGGAGCCTGGTAGGCTGCAGTCCATGGGGTCGCTAAGAGTCAGACACGACTGAGCGACTTCACTTTCACTTTTCACTTTCATGCATTGGAGAAGGAAATGGCAACCCACTCCAGTGTTCTTGCCTGGAGAATCCCAGGGACAGGGGAGCCTGGTGGGCTGTCATCTCTGGGGTCGCACAGAGTCGGACATGACTGAAGCGACTTAGCAGCAGCAGCAGATCTGCTATTTAGAAAACACGCCTAAAATGAAAACAACTTCTGAGTTGGAAATCAGTAAACTGGGAGGGAGTCAGAAGACCTGGGTTCTAGTTTGAGCCCTGTCTGAAACTCCTTAAAGCTGGAGCTCTGAGTGTCTAAACTCTAACAACTATCTTCTGAATTACAAGTGCTCAGTAGTCAGAACTGCTAGACAGATGTCACGAAGCTGCTTGTTGCCATCCTTCATCACCAACACAGGAGACCCAAGGTCTGAACAGCAAGCTTGGGTGCAACGAAAGAATCAAAGCAACGAGGCTTCTGACTGGCACCCTCTTAATGCTCAGACTACATGCAGCAGTGCTGAGCCAGACCCCAGTTCTCTGGTGCATGAGCGCTCAGTTGTGTCCGACTCTTTGCGACCCCATTGGCTCCTCTGTCCATGCAATTTTCCAGGCAATAATACTGGAGTGGATTGCCATTTCCTTCTCCAGTGGATCTTCCTGACCCAGGGATGGAACCCGACTTGGTCTCCTGAATTGCTAGACGGATTCTTTACCACTGAGCCACCAGGGAAGCCCCACTTCCTCACTTATCCCTCACCAAAAAGTACATATGGTTTTAATAAAATTCCAGTAGCTTTTAGAAATGATGAAATCCTGAAAAGAACATTTTTTAACCCTACAAGACAAGTGTCAAAGAGTAATGCTTATGGCAGTGTCATGCTTTTAGGTGGAAGGAAATTTCACCTCCCCACCAAACTAAAGTCAAGCTTTACTTCTCATTTACAAGGAGGCAATCAGAATCGATAGCTGTGCTGGTCTTCAAACCTCCCTAAATCTTCTCCCCACTATTTTTAGAAGAGTGAGGACTTCTCTGCTTTCATTCCCAAAATGAGGCTGCTCTTTGGTTGGTATGACTCAAACAGAATTCCCTCAACTCTTTCCCTTTATTCCCAGAACAGAGTATGTTGAAACTACTCTTGTACCAAAAAATCTTACAAATGGGCAGTAATGAAATGTCAGAGAGTATGGTGACTTCAGTAAAAGTCTGACTAGGAAAGCCTATTTAAGGAAGTGCAGTTTCAGTACTTATATGTAATACATCATGCACTATAAGCTCTATTATAAAATGGGAAAATTATAATTCCCAATAGGATAATACTCCACAGTAATATTTCACCAACATTAAAACTCTTTTAACATACAGAAATTAATTATTAGTTGCTGAAATTAAAGCAGTAATTATAATAATTTCTAAGGCCATTATTTGAAAAACTCTTACAGTTAAACTCGGTTTCTTACCCAAACTGAATGAAAGCCACATAAATTACAAAAAGAATAACTTTCAAGCTTCTACTCTATCAGAATCACATGAACTATTTCTCAGTTATTATAAATTTGAAATTATCACTATACTGAAAGCTGTCAAAAATCTACTTTTTCTTTCCTTATTTCTGAAAGGCAAGCTTGATATAAGTACCAAACACTCACTATTATGTCCATTTAGCAAATTTAGGTAATGAAAACTGGCATAAAAAATCTCTAACAGGAAGGAATATCAGTGTACCCTCAAGAATAAGAAAAACTTAAAGGACAAAACGAAGCAATAAACTACAAAATAAACAAACCAAGCTGAACAAGTAAGTATAAAAACAGTAATTTGGGACAATGAGCTATCAGCTCAGAGCTGTCAAAATGCCTATCATCAAAAAGAATTTAAATAATAAATGCCAGTGGGAATATGGAGAAAAGGGAACTCTTGTACAGTGTTGGGAGGAATGTAAATTGAGGTACTGAAAACAGTATGGAGGTTTCTCAAAAAACTGCAAATAGAACTTAACACATGACCCAGCAATTCCACTCCGGGATATATATCCAAAAAAAAAAAAAGAAAACACAAATTTGAAAAGATACACGCATCCCAATGCTCACAGCAGCACCACTTCCAATAGCCAAGATTTGGAAGCAACCCAAGGGTGAGGAATGTATAAAGAAGATGTGGCTTATATATAGTCATTTGAAAGTGGCTCAGACAGTAAAGAATCTGCCTGCGATGCAGGAGACCCACGTTCAACCCCTGGGTCAGGAAGATCATCTGGAGAAGGGAATGGCAGCCCACTTTAGTATTCTTGCCTGGAGAATTCCTATACAATGAAATACTGCTGCTGCTAAATCGCTTCAGTCATGTCTGACTCTGTGCGACTCCATAGACGGCAGCCCACTAGGCTCCTCTGTCCCTGGGATTCTCCAGGCAAGAATACTGGAGTGGGTTGCCATTTCCTTCTCCACAATGAAATACTACTCAGCCATAAAACAAGACTGAAATTTTGCCATCTGCACAACACAGATGGATTTGGAGCACATTATGCTAAGTGAAATAAGTCAGATAGAGAAAGACAAATACTGCATGATATCACTTGTGTGTACAATCTAAAAAATACAACCAACTCATGAATGTAACAAAAAAAAAGCAGACTCACAGAGACAGAGAACAAACTAGAGGCTTCCAGTGTAGAGAGTAAAGGGGGAGGGGCAATCTAGAGGTAAGAAATTCAGAGGCACAAACGATTAGGTACAAAATAAATCACAATGATATACAACACAGGGAATACAGCCAATATTTTATACCAACTATAAATGGAATATAACCCTTTAAAAAGTTTGAATCACTATACTGTACATCTGCAACACTATAATATTATATAGCAACTATACCTCAACTTTTAAAAATAAAATAAATAAATAAAATAGTAATTTGGGGGAGGAACGTGATTGGGGCAGAATCATCAAAGGAAAAAGGGTAAGAGACTGCAAAGATGAGCAAGTGGGCACCAGGGTATTTGAATGCCTGGTCCTGGGATAGAGCAAACCTGTTTTTGGGGAATTCACATCAGCACACCCTACTGCTTGGTGTTTTGCTTTTGTTTTTACTTTTTGGCTGTACAGCTCAGCATGCGAGAGCTTAGTTCCCTAACCAGGGATTGAACCCATGCCCCCTGCAGTGGAAGCAGATAGTCTTAACTACTGAAGAGAATTCCCAGCACACCCTGTTTTAAAGGTTCACAAACCAGACATTATGTGGCTGGAGGGCAAGGGTTTATTATATTCTGGGAAGAAGCATGCATGATGAAATGAAGAAGAAAATCTTATTTTAATAAAGAGAAAGAAGATTCACATCTGAATAGAACATGGGAAGTGCTCCCCAAAATAACTTTACTGGGAGAAGAAAGACCGGGGGAAGATGAGGAGGGACCTGGGAACTGAATGGGAAAGCTGTGTCGGCTAAGAATAGAGACAGAAGGAAACACTGGGCCCCAGGAGATAGAGATGCTAAGGAAGAAGACTCAGGCCGGCCAGCCTGGGAATCCAGGGATAATTATCCTATTGTGTAAGAGGCTGTACAGCCATGGCCTGAGCAAAGAAAAAGAAAAAGTCTGTCTCTTCCTACTCCCCAACTTCTTTTCAATCACACTTCAAAGTCACTTATGACACAAGCTTGAGATTGGCTCCTGCAGGTCTTAAAGAATTTGACTATTAGCTGAGAACAGCATTCTGATGTTCTGGGAATGCATGTGGGTTGAATGTGGTGTTGGAACCCAAGTAAAGCCCAGGAAAAGGAAAGTGAATTTATGTAAAACTCCTCTGCCTTTTTTTTTTGTTCGTTTTTGGGGCAAAACTCTTTAAAGGTGAATGTGTGTGTATATGTGTTTGTGTACATGCATGAGTGTGTGTGTACACACTTAGCTGTTTTTGTTTAGTCGCCAAGTTGCGCCTGACTCTTCTACAATCCCATTGGACCAAAGTCCACCAGGCTCCTCTGTCCATGAGATTTCCCAGGCAAGAATACTAGAACGGCTTGCCATTTCCTTCTCCAGAGGATCTTGCCGACTTAGGGATTGAACCAGGTTCTCCTGCATTGGCACGCGGATTCACTTAGACCCAATTTCAAATCCCCTGCAGAGTCTGGGGGAGAATGGACACATGTATGTATACGTGTGACTGAGTTCCTTTGCTGTCCAGCTGAAACTATCACAACATTGTTAATCAGCTATATATACTTTGATACAAAATAAAAAGTTAAAAAAAAAATAATAAAGCTCTTAGAATAGTGCTAAGCACCTAAGAGAAAGTCTCCTGCAAAGTGAGAGTTGCAAAGAGTTGTGGGGGTCTGAAAACATGGCCCTGAGGTCTGTCCAACATGGCTGGAGAAAAGCCAAGTTCAAGAGCACCCCAGACAACTGCCTGCCATCTCAGAGTGCAGGACCTGCCAGAGGAATCAGGCTGCTGGCCAAGCAGTCCAACATCCTGCTCTGAAGATGGCCAGGGAGAATCCTGTGAGTGTTGAACAGAGGGAACACACCTGACTGGGCAAGCACGCAATCTGATACCTCGGGAGAGAGCTTCTTCCTGATCGCAGCCCATGATCGGATTCTGCCCTAAAGCAGAAGGCTTAAGTGTCCTTGCAAATTTCATTCAGAAGAAAGACAAACAGACTCACTCGTCCTTCTTGATACCAGCCAAGGGTGGTAGAAATGGAGGAAGTACAGAGCGTGGTGTTTTTGGTCACCAAGTGTCACCTTGGCCACACTGGTGGGCCGGCTGGCAGGAAGCCTGTTCCTCAACAGGCCTAATCTCACGCGATTTTTTCGACAAGAGCTAAACTGTTAAAATATCTGTAAGCCTTGCCACATAAAACGAAAAACACTGAGAAGTCCTTTATCAGATCAAATGTCACAATTTAGGGTTTGGAAAATATGATAACTCCTGGTGGAGGGGGATGCCTCGCCCACACAATTGCATGGCATTGGTTACTTCATTCCTGTTTCTATTTCAACAGCTCCCTAAGGAACACGTCCTGAAATCTTCCTCTGGGCAGGTCAATTTTTAAGCAACTTCAAGTGAAAACAGTGACTGATGGCCCTAAAGATAGTCACAGAAGTTGGAAAGTTCATCTTGAGCAGGTTGCTAGAGTAGGACCATAATTCCTTCCAGGACTAGAAGGCAGAGAATCCTAAGACTAGATGGTTTGCGTTAATTCTCAAGAACCCAGCTCTCCTCACTGCTAAGCACAGGTTCCCAAGTCCCCAGAAGAGTAAGCTTACCGTTGGGTCTGGTAAGGCTGGAAGGAAGAGAGAGGAAGTGGACGAGAAGGGAACGGCCTCTCCATCAATAGTCTTGGCAGTGGAGACACTAGACCAGGAGGACAATGGCAGGAGGAAATTTGACACCACCACGTCATCCAGGTATGAGCTGTAGGAGCCAAGTGTTCTGAAAAGGCACACCCTTCATGACCTCAGCAGTATCATAGATGTGCCTATTCATTGGGAACATGTGGACCTATGGGCTTCCCTGGTGGCTCAGTGGTAAAGAACCCACCTGCCAACTCAGGAAAGGTGACTTGGATCCCTGGGTCAGGAAGTTCCCCTGGAGGAGGAAATGGCAACCCACTCTAGTATTCTTGCCTGGAAAATTCCACAGACAGAGAGGAGCCTGGCGGGCTACAGTCCATGGGGTTGCAAAGAGTTAGCCATGACTGAAGCGACTTAGCACGCATGCTGACTGTGCAAGGTTTTCAACTTAATACTTTTCTTATGTAGCACAGAGCCTAGCAACCACCAAGCACATAAAGAAGCTTAATAAATATTTGCTGATTTAAAAAATTCAATTTAAATAAAGGACACTGGATCTTCTCTATACCAGGCACGGCTCTGCACAATGAGAAGAGAGAATGAATCCATTCATCAATCTCTTGCTCTCAGTGTGTTTTCACTTCAGCTAGAGGATGATACACAATTAAACTATAACGGGACCAGTGCCAGTAATGAGACAAGTTCAGTGACTTTGAAGGATGATGTACCCAACAGCACCAGGGAACGCTTAAGATGACAAGTTGCTACCAGGCAGCAGAAGGACTTGTGCAAGACTCCAGGCGTAAAAGTTCATCGTGTGCAACACAGCACTGTAAAAATTAAAATAATAATAATAATAAAAGTTCATCATGTGGTTTGGGAGGAGGGCAGGTACTGGTTGGAGTACAATGTGAAATGGGGGTGGGGGGAGTGGAGATGATTCTAGAAAGTCAGCCTGTCCAAGGCCTCACTGCCATGATAAACAGCTGGGCTGCATTTTGAACTGCAGTGTCAGAAAGAACGTGATCAATTTCTTATCTACAATGAATCATTTTGGGGACTTCCCTGGTGGTCCAGTGGTTAATAATCTGGCTTGCAATCCAGGGGACGTGGGTTTGATCCCTGGTTGGGGAACTAAGATCCCACATGCCTGTGGAGCAACTGAGCCCATGCACCGCAATGAAAAATCCTGCATAATACAACAATGATCCCATGTGTCGCAACTATGACCTGATGCAGCTAAATAAACAAAAAAAAATTATTCTGGGTTGGTTTCGAAGGAGCAGGAAGTGGAGGTAGGAGGACCAGATGGGAGACAGCTGAAGAGTCCAGGGCCAGAGGGAAGACAGCGCTAGTCAGGATGGAGAAGAAAGGACAGCACAAGATACATGGGGTATGGACTGCACAGGATCCAGAAGTGTGGAGAAGCAACTGTGGATGAGTCCGTGAGTGCTCCATGGACCGGAGGACAGTCATCACTCACTCCCCATGTCTTGGATGGCTTTGTGGCCACACTGGCCTTTGAAGAATTAGGCAGAGGTGACTTGGCAGAACTATTATTACTATGCTTGTCCTGGCTCTTCTCCCTGTGATTCGAATCCTGAACAGTTTTCTTTAGCTCTATCTTTACATGCTACAATTCTTAGATTCTTTTAACAGAAATCTCCACCAAGAAAAGTTACCATCTTCTCTCTCCTTAATCCTGCTCATCAACACCTCTGACCTATGTGAGACAAAAATAAATAAATAAAAAACAATAATAATAAGGTATTGCCAGACTAGCAAACTGATCCAGGCAGGGGATTATAACAGACACCTGTTTTTCAACACAGCAGCTGTGAACACAGTAGAAGCATGGCAACCTAGTAACAAGAAAGCGTGCTCATTAAAATCCAATAGTAGCAGAAATTGGCATGGACCAATTTCCAGCTATGTCATGTGAATGTGACAAGAAATTAAAATAAGATTTGACACATACGAGGAACTCTGCTTCGCTGAACTTGGAACATAGATGTTAGTTTGCTTATTGGGAGGTGATTCTAAAACCTTAAGGCAGCTATTATTCACACAGGGTGTTACCATGAACATTAACTAAAGCTTTTTGAAGTTTGGTTGATTCACACACTGTACTAACCGAATACCGCTTCATTTAAGCCAGCTTAAAAAACCAACAACCAAAACATATCCCAGTGGAGAAAGTGGACACTGACATAGGAGCAAATAAAAAACATTTAAAATTATCTTTTCAAGATATATGCAGCCCAGTGTTATAGCAGGACTATTTACGATAGCCAAGACACGTGTCCATCAATGGATGAATGGATAAAGAAGATGTGGTACAATGGAATACCACTCAGCCATAAAAAAGAATGAAATAATGCCATTTGCAGCAACATGAACAGATCTAGAAATTATACTAAAAGTGAAGTCAAACAGAGAAAGATAAATATTATATGACATCATCACATATATGTGGAATCTAAAAAAATATAAATGAACTATTTATAAAACAGAAACAGACTCACAGACAGAAAACAAACTTATGATTCCCAAAGGGGAAAGGGGGAAAGGGATAAATTAGGAGTCTGAGATTAACAGATATACATTATTACAAAATAAACAAGAATTTACTGCATAGCACAAGAAATTATATTCAGTATCTTCTAATAACCTATAAAGGAAAAGAATCGGAAAAAAGAATATACACACGTATACACATACATACATGTATAACCAAATCACCTTGCTATACACCTGAAACCACAATATTGTAAATCAACTACGAAAGAAAGTGAAAGTGTTAGTTGCTCAGTCGTGTCTGACTCTTTGTGACCCCATGGACTGTAGCCTGCTAGGCTCCTCTGTCCACGGGATTCTGCAGGCAAGAATACTGGAGTGGGTAGCTATTTCCTTCTCCAGGAGATCTTCCCGACAAAGGGATCAAACCTAGCTCTCCTGCACTGCAGGCAGATTCTTTACCTTCTGAGCCACCAGGGACCTTGATTTTAAAAATTATCTTTTCAGTTCATTCACCACTGAAAATACACACACACACACCCTACCAACATATAAGCACCACAGGCAAACTGTTTCATAGCTGCAATATGTACACATTACCTTTTCAGACCAGACCAGGGTGATACTCTCAGAAACAGCTTGTTAACAACCCCTCGCATTGCTGTTTAACAATCCGTTTATAGCCCATCAGAAAGCCAGCCCTCCAAGGAGAAGTATTTTACATCTACATATAAGATTTCTCTGTCACAAGGCTGGGATTCATGCAATCTTTCACTCTATAAACTGGAAAACAGATTATGCCATAATTTCTGGGACATATGATCCTATGCACATGCAATACACACATATATACAGAGTCACAAGAAGAAACCCCTGGAATAAAAGCAGAATGACATCCAAGAAGGCACAAGCCATCCCATATAGTCCCGACTAGGATTAAAAATAGTGCAGAAAGGCTTGGTGTCAGCTACCCTTGCGCTGTTCCCACTAGAACACGCTGATTCTAACCTCCAGTGTTAGTTTTCAAGCTTCAGCCTTCAGTAACTTGACAGAGAAACCTTTCCCTGACTCAAAGGAGCTACGCTGCAGGCTTTGGACAGTGTAGCAATAGTTCAATGCACTTCAGCTATGAGGCCATTAATGTACACAAGATGCAAGCAAAGAGTGAACCTGAAATTGTGACTTTTCCCCCAAAGCCGAACATGTGTGCCCTGGGACACTCGGACCAGTTGAGAGATTACCTTTCTGGCAAACAGCATAACAGAAACCCTTGATATGCCAAGTACCATCAACTGCCTAGGAGCAGCCAGCTGAACCCACACTTGCCTCACCGTGCCTGGGAAAGTGTGTGGTCAAAACTTGCCCAACGTGGCACAATCTTGTCAACACAGCCCCACATGGGATCCCAGTAGGATGAAGAGAAGAGGTAAACTTAGGGTTTACAAGACCTAAGTCTTGTAAGAATCACAGACACCACTCTAGGGGCCAGAGCTGTGAAGTGGATTTTTTCTAATAATCCACTTGGTATGTAAGCTGGCAGTCCACAAATATGTGCATTGGGTAAAAGGAGATTTGCCCAAACTAGACTCACCCTAAAACAGACCCAAATAAGAAACAGGAGGTGTTGTGAACTCATTTCTCACCTGTAACCTAGATAAAATTAACCAAGAGGCCAGACGACTATACTCACATTCTCCCACACCCATCCCCTTCGCAGTAAACCTTTAAAGACCACAGTTGAAATGGAAACGTACCCAGAACCATTTTCCCCTTAAACCGGACTGTTCAACACCATGGCTAACCACAAAAGCACACGCAGGCATTCCCCCTACCTTAACAGAAGCTCCATTTGGCCATTTTTACCAAGGTTTTCAAGACAGACGAATTCTCAGAAGAGCCAGCTCAGGTTAAGAGTGACTGGTGCCCGGGGGTCCACCTCTTCCCTCTGCTGGAATAACAGGGCCTTTCGGTGGGGTCTGCCTGGCTTTCTGCCTTTTTCCCTTCTTGCATTTTTAAGTCTTTTTAAGTACCACCCATCTCCAAGCAAGGCCCGCAGCCCTGTACCAAGAAAGGAGAAATAAATCTCCTGCCATCGATGTCAGTGATTCTTTATGCATTTTTCTAGGATAGGGAGCTTAGAAGAGCCAAGGTGCCAGGGAGGGTGGGAGCACATAGACAGGTGTACTAATAGGTGCCCTATTTGAGGTGTAACCCAACACCCATCTCCCTCCCATCTGGCTCAAAGTTAAAGATCCCCTTGCAGCATGCTGAAAAAGATTAGAGGATCATCACTCCAGTCTTTCTGGGCTCGCCAGCATTCCCCCTGAATTCCATCGTGTTCAAAAACTGCGTCTGACCCACAGGGGACTCCTGCCACCAAGCAGCATGCTCACCGCTCACACAGCCTGGCCAGGAGCACAGAGCCTCGGAGACACAAGAGAGCAGCATGCCAGCTTCAGAGGGCGAGCCTTTGTTTCCTGGTTCTCAGGGCAAAGACTCTTTGCCTTCCCAACAAGTATGGTCTCTCCTTCCACCTCAGCCTAAAGCATTCAAGTCAGCAGACCCAAGGAAGGACCAGGGGGATGTGAAAGTGAAAGCCACTCAGTCTTGTCTGACTCTTTGCGACCCCATGGACTGTATAGTCCATGGAATTCTCCAGGCCAGAATACTGGAGTGGGTAGCCTTTCCCTTCTCCAGGGGATCCTCCCAACCCAGGGATCGAACCCAGGTCTCCTGCATTGCAGGCGGATTCCTTACCAGCTGAGCCACAAGGGAAGCCCTGGACAGAGTCAAATACGGAGCTGGCAGCTTGCCAGGGAATCTGAGCTGTTGTCAGCTACATCAGGTCATTCAGGTCTCCACATCCAGGAGAAGAGGGGAACTCACCCAGACGGGGGAGCCCTTTGTTATTCAGATTTCATCCCCAAACGATGGCTCTCCCCCCCAGTTCACCGAGGCTCACAGACAGGCTAGATTAAGAGGCATGAAGTGAGAGTGACCCTGAAGGGATGTCCCTGCAGGGTCCCCAGCAGGGACCCTGCTGTCCCTGCCCATCACTGGCCATGACTATCAAGGCTGTTAGGAGAGCCACTGTCTCCAAGCAGAACACCAGTCAAGTGAACTCCTGACCTGGATTTTTAAAATCTCCCAGATCGTAAGTCAAAAGGAGGATACGGTAACTACAAAATGCACCCGGGATCCCTTCACATGCCCACTTCTCAAAACCAGATGTACCCACTCTGGGGCAGGAAGCTGGACACGAGCGCACCCACAGAGGCCCAAAGAAAAGAGAACTCACTTCTGTCCCTGGGGGTGCCCGGCCAGTGATCACAAGCCTGCACACGAGAAGACAGAGCAGGACCAGATGGCTGAGTCAGGAGACGCTACCCTGTGGTTTGCTCCGGCAGGAGGCTGATATGATGTTCAAGGATAGTGTCTGGGAAAGATATACGGTCTAGAACAATGAAGGAAGGAAGTAACGTGGGAAAAAAAAACGTTGCCTTCCCTTGTGCAAAATCCCCAGAGAAGCCCAGAAAGGTGCTCAGGAAACGCTCGCTCCTCTTTCATCAAGTCTCGGGTACAGCTCCTCTTGCCCACACCAGTGGCAGATCTATTTCTTCAAGTACTAATTATTAGCTATTAGGAGCCTTTGGATGATACTGGTTCCAAATTTTCTCTTGACCTGGAATCTTCAACAGGGACCCCAGGGATGCCTGTTCTTGGCACACTAGAGTCTGGCAGGTACATGCGAGGCCACCACTGCACACCTAGACCCACACGGGTGACTTCAGAGACTGACAAGCTGTTCTTGGGGGGCTGACTTTTAAGTTACAATGCAGATTTCTATCTGTAGCTTACTTCTTTCCGGAAATACTTGAGAGTCAGTATCTCAACTTTGTTGCTTCCTCGAAGAGGGGATGTGACAGAATCGGGGATTACTGACCTCATGATACAGAAAAGTCTTCAGAAAGATAAAGTCACCAGGTCCCATCATAACCCACTGGAGAGTACACAGACAGCTGAGCAGAAAATCACCAACAGGGCGAGGGCAGAGGAACCGGGTCTCTCTCCAGACCTAAGCTCTGTCCTCAACAGCTTAAAAGTGCCTACACCTGCTTCCAGGAGTCAACACAGGAGGCCTTGAACATTCTCTACAGTATTCTCAAAAAGGGCCATTTTGGGACTGCCCTGGTGGTCCAGTGGTTAAGACTCCACTCTCCCAAAGCAGGGGACCCAGGTTTGATCTCTGGTCAGGGAACTAGGTCTAACATGCCGCAACTAAGACCTGGAGCAGCCAAATAAATTTTTTTCGAAGGCGGGGGGCGGGGGGGGAGGTTTTGCAGGCTCCATGTCATCTTCTCATTTAACATGGATATACAGCAGAAAACTCAGGAACACACTGTAAGTCCACAGCAAAAGGAATCACAGCTGCTGATAACAAATACTTCAGCCTCCCTGCATGCATGCTAAGTCACATCAGTCGTGTCTGACTCTTTGCGACCTCATGGACTGTAGCCTGACAGGCTCCTCTGTTCATGGGATTCTCCAGGCAAGAATACTGGAGTAGGTAGCCATTTCCTTCTCCAGGGGATCTTCCCGACCCAGGGATCAAATCCACATCTCTTACATCTCCTGTACTGGCAAGAACTTTCTTTATCACTAGCACCACCTGGGAAGGCCCCCAACCCCCAGCCTCCCTTAACCTCTACAACAAATCAAGGTTCCCTGATACCCGAAAGTTACAAATTTAGCTTCTTCAAATTCTCCCATTTAAACCTCCAAGAAGAACCATCTACTTCAGACTCTTGGAACCAGAAAATTCACCATCTACTGCAAACAGTGTCTGCTCTGTGGTCAGACAGCCACGGGGCTGCCTGCCACACAAAAGCAGACTGAAGAATGGATGCTCCCTTCGGAGTCTCGTCCCGGTTGCAAATAATAAGTAACTGTATGAACGAGCAGATCCTTTAATAGGTTTGAATACTTGAGGGCTGAGTAATAATGCCCATCAGAGGCCCTGCACAGTATTTGCAGGCTTCGGGTTTTTTTCCTTTCATCTCTGGAAACTTATTCAGAACCATGCGAGCTATTCCCTCACAATTTTAAGATGCAAGCGGCATCTGTTTCGACCATGTAATTGCAGTTGGCTCGTCTCTTCTGTTGTTGAGGCTTGTATTCAATGAGAGTCAAAAATCGGAGCTTTGCTGAGAGCTGACTGAGTAACCCCAAGCCTGGGAGAAGCTCAAAGGGACAGTGACAAGAGCCCTGGCTGGGAGTCAGCCAACCTAAGAGGCCTGGAGGTTCAGGCAGGGCCAAGAACCAGCCACGGGAGCTCTAGCAATACCAGGATGCCTCTGGCCTCTGTTTTCCCAACGATGTAATGTTGGGAAAATTACAGGACTAGAAAATCTCTCACCCCTTCTAGATTCCTCTGATGGGAGGATATACAAAGAGAGAGAAGAACTACATTTTGCTTTGCTTTGAACAATGTTAAGGCACTGCCAACAGCCTTCAAGGACTGTTTTTTGCTTGTTTAAAGATTTTTTTGAGTTGGTCCATTTTTTAAATTCGTTATTGAATGTGTTATACTACTGCTTCTGTTTTATGTTTTGGTTTTTTGGCCCCGTGGCACGTGGGATCTTAGCTCCCCAACCAGGGATCGAACCCACAACCCCCTGCGCTGGAAGATGAAGTCTTAAGCACTGGACAGCCAGGTAAGTCCTGTGATAGATATTTTTATTACCACTTCAGATGACTTACCAGGTTCAAGCTTAAGATGAACAAGTTAGGGGATAGGAGAGAGGTTCAGGAGGGAGGGAGGTTCAAGACGGAGGGGATATATGTATACAAATAGCTGACTCCATTGTACAGCAGAAACCAACACAACATTGTAAAGCAATTATACTCTAATAAAAAAATTTTTTTAATGAATACGTTTAAGAAGCAAGATTCACACTCAGGTCTATCTACTCCAGGGTCTGTCCTTCCCCTAGAAGCCCTTCATGGTACAGCAATGACTGGTACCCTCTTCTCAAGAACTTACAATCCCCTTAAGGGAAATCAGCATTACAGATAAGAACCAATGAACAGCTATCAGGCAGAATAAAATGCAAATCAAACTCTGAAACAGCGGTGATTACGATGACAGTGCTCACATCCCTATGCGCCGGCACCCACAGCGCTCACACCAGCGGGACCGCACGCCCTTTGCGGGTCATTCAGGAAATCAGATCGTTTTCCGTGTGTCTGACTCCCACAGACAAAGGGAAAACACCCCCGGGGAACACACAAAGTCTGCTGAACGTGCAGATTTATTGAGTAGCTCTTTCCTGTCTTCACTGGAGAGGAAAGTAATATGTTTCGTAAGTCACTGGTCCAGATAACCGAAGTGTAGCCTTTTTAAAAGGTAACGTTATTTCTATGCCAGCCCTGTTCGTTGGCTAGCTTTCCAAAATGCACAACACTATTTCCTCACTTCCTAAACCTCATAAAGGCTGTCTTTAACGTGGAGGTCATAATGATGATCATTAATACCATCAGTCATTGTGTGGTGCCAGACAAACCGGTTTCACTCTCTAGACAGGAGTCCCCACGACGAAGCTGGGCTGAGTTATTGTCTGCTTTTTGTCAACTTTCCTGGTGTCAGTGGGACACGGCCCTGGGATCATGAACACCTGACTGACTCTGGCTCAGCTACGAACAGCAATGTGATCTCAGGCAGGTTTTTTTTTTCATTTTTTAAAATTGGGTATAGTTGCTTTACAGTGTTCTGTTAGTTTCTGCCATACACAGAAGAGAATCAGCTGTATGTATACATATACCGCTTCCTCTTGGACCTCCCTCCCACCCCATTCCAGTCCCCTCCGCCCTGCTGGTCACCACAGAGCACTGAGCTGAGCTCCCTGTGCTATATAGCAGGTTCCCACTAGCTCTCTCTTTTATACATGGTAGTGTATATACGTCAATCCCAACCTGCCTATTCATCCCCTACCGTGTTCATACTGGTTTTCTAAGGCTGTACCTCCGTTCCTGCCCTGCAAATAGATTCATCTGTACCAGCTTTTAAGATTTCACATGCACGTTACTATACAATATTTGTTTTCCTCTTTCTGACTTACTTCACTCTGTTTGACAGACTCTAGGTCCATCCACATCACTAAAGATGACCCAATTTTGTTCCTTTTTATGGCTGAGTAATAGTCCATTGTAAATATGTACCACATCTCTACCCATTTCAGGCAGACTACTGAAATGCTATAAGAAATAGCAACACACTCCAGCGTTCTTGCCTGGAAAATCCCATGGAGCCTGGGAGGCTACAGTCCATGGGGTCACAGAGTCAGACACGACTAAGCACACACACACATCTAAATACTGCAGGATTCAGTTGCCTCCTCTGTTTCATGAGAACTGGGACTTAGAGTTTCTTAATCCCTCAACTCCCTCCACACCGTACTCTGTCTGCTTCCTTCGCTACATCTGCTCTGAAGACAGGCTTCGTGAAAGCTGCTCAAATCCAGAAATGCATCAAGTCGGAGGGCCCACAGCCTGTCTTCAGGAAATCAGAACAAGGGCAGTGGCATCAGGTTATCAGGAGAGAGGAAAACAAAAAAGACGATTCCTTTGGTGGTGGGGGAAATCAGGGAATCCCTGAAGCGACATCAGACAGATTCCAAGAAATCACACAGTATCTTTAGATGAGCGAAAGGGATGGGTTTTTAAAAATTTTTTAATTGGAGGATAATTGCTTTACAATATTGTATTGGTTTCTGCCACACATCAACATGAATCAGCCACAGGCATACATATGACCCCTCCCGTCTTGAACCTTCCACCTTATCCCACTCCGCTAGGTCGTCACAGAGCACAGGTTTGAGCTCCCTGCATTGTACAGCAAACTAAGAGGGAAGGTCTCTAAAACGTACTGCATTCATGAACTGTGTAAAAATTTTTAAATTGGAAAAAAATAAAAAGCAGTGGAAGGAGAGACTGAGGAAGGTATGACCAAGGTGTCTGGCTCCCATGGCCCCAGCCTGTCACCCACCTGATCACATGACAATGGCATAAGGAGTTACTGGGGGAATATTGCGGGCTTCCCAGATGACGCTAAAGAACCTGCCTGCCAATGCAGGAGACTTAAGAGACGTGGGTTTGATCCCTGGGTCAGGACGATCCCCGGGAGGAGGGCAAGGCAACTCACTCTGGTATTCTTGCCTGGAGAATCCCATGGACAGAGGAGCCTGGCAGGCTATGGTCCATGCGGTCGCAAAGAGTCTAACACGACTGAAGCGACTTAGCACACACAGATGGGAAAGTAGAGAGGGGAAAGGTTTCTAAGAAAAACATGAAAAGGGCCCAAATGAACCCACCCAAATACAAAGCATCACAAGACAACATCAGGGATTGGTGTAGAAACAGGACACCTGGACATCCATTCCAGGGAGGGTGCTGTGTGCAAAGTGACCATCTGGCTACCTTGCCCCCAGAGGGCTGGTTAGGAACCACCCACCCAAGCAGAAGGAGACCTCCCTGCCAGCTCTATTCCCGCCTCTCAGCTTGGCCTGTGGGAAGCGCCACCATCACCCCATCGCTCTCAGTTCTCTAACTTTCTTCACAAAGGAGGCTGGCCTTGAGACTGGGGTCAGGAGGGAAGGTAGATGCTGCCCTGAGCTTCTCCATGCACAGCCTGGGAGATGGCAGGCCAACACATCGCTTAACTGCTGCAGGCTCCTCTTCTGTAAAATAGGGAGAAAATCTGCCTCCCAGAGGGAGTTGTGAAGAAGAAATAAGATAATGCACATAAAACACTTAGTCTGAGGACTGGCACACAGCAGGATCCAATAAGTGATGGTAGTAGAGATGGAGGACGAGGAGAAAGAAGAAATGCAGGATGGATGACCTCCAGAGCAGCACGCAAACCCCTTTAATTACCTAGACTTATATCATTGAACCATACACATGACCATACATAAAATAGATAGCCAGTGGGAGTTTGATGTATGAAGCGAGGCACCCAGAGCTCAAGAAGATCTGGAGGGATGGGGTGGAGAGGGAGGTGGGAAAGGGGGTTCAGGAGGGAGGGGACATATATATGCCTATGCATCCAATGTATGGCAAAAACCATTATAAAAAACCATTATAACATTGTAAAGTAATTATCCTCCAATTAAAATTTTATAAAAGGAAGTGAAAAGTGAGAGTGTTAGTTGCTTAGTCATGTCTGACTCTTTGCAACCCCATGGACTGTAGCCCAAGCGGCTCCTCTGTCCGTGGAATTCTCCAGGTAAGAAAACTAGAGTGGGTTGCCATGCCCTTCTCCAGGAGATCTTCCCAACCCAGGGATCGAACCCGGATCTCCTGTACTGCAGGTGGATTCTTTACTCTCTGAGCCACCAGAGAAGCCCATCGAGACTTTAGAAAGCTCCCAAAATGCAGGTGTTCCAGTTTAGTCCACAGACCTGACTGAGCAGTCTGTGCTTCTAGGGGGTTCATACCTAACACACACAGACTAATGCCTCATCGCCCTTTCCACCCATACTCCCCAAATTCCAGATCATTAGCCCAGGGGTCCCCAACGTCCAGGATCTAATGCTGATGATCTGTGGTGGAGCTGATGTAACAATAATAAAGTCCACAGTGAATGAAATGTGCTTCAGTCATCCCAAAACCACCCACCACCACCACCACGCGCCCATCCCCCATCTGCGGAAAAAGTGTTTTCCACAAAGCTGGTGCTTGGTGCCAAAAAGACTGGGGACACTGCCTCAAACAGAGACCAGGCTGAACCGTATACTTTCACTAAGAAGAAAAGACTGATCAAGCAAATTAGCAGAGCAAATAACACATGGGTGGTACTATTTTGATGCAGAAGGCACCGTCTTGAGCACACAGCATCCGTCATTTCTAATCAGAGGATGGTGTGGACACGTCATTTCTGCCTGTTCATGGAGGCGCAGACTGAGATGCCCCCAGAGAGCCACATTTATTAGGCTGGTTTCTGTATGTTCCGAAATCAACAAAAATGTGTTTGTTTTTTAATAGGCTGCCATTCTAACTTTAGTCTTTCTCTCCCCAAATACTAGGTTTGGCAGCGAATGGTCTTTATGACGGGTCCCTCCTGGCATGGGAACCCCGCATCAACTTACACTCATTCTATTCAATAAATCCACACAGAGCTTGGTTTCTTACACACGTCTCATAACAAATATGGCAGTGAGGGCCTCTGCCAGGAAATCAGCACCAGTGCTTTTCCTAAAGTAGCATTCACAAATACATTGTTTGTACACCCCATGCCCCACGGGGCTTCGTTTGACACAGATTCACTCTGCTGGGAGTGTCACACCAAAGAGCAACTTCTCAATATCCATAACAGGCGCACAGGCTCTTGATGCTGGTCCCCAACCTGCCTCCAACCTGCCTCAGCGTGAGTAAACACAGGTCAACTTGGCTGCACAGAATCTGTTTTAGTGCTAGCTTCCTTAGAAAATTCTAGAAACTGGGCTGTTTTTCCCCTCGACTTACCTATGCTAAAGAGGTAAGCTATTTCTCTAGGACTAGCTGCCATGTTTTCAGCTGATGCTGTTTGAAACACAGAGCCTCACTATGTATAAATTAAGGTGTATGTTTGAGCCTAAGGTTCCCCTCCAGGATTTCTCAGAAAAGGCCCAGCAAAGAGGCCCAGAGCCCTCAACCCAAAACACAAGTACCACCTTCTCACATACTATAAAAAAAAAAAAAAAAAGTACCACTGCACTCCATCATTGGGGATATATCCAAAACTCAGAGCGGAATCTCAAGAGAGTCATTTGTACACCCATGTTTATCGCAGCCTCATTCACAACAGCCGTGAGATGGAAGTAACACAGATGTCCTTCAACAGATGAACGGATTAAAGAAAATATGGCATATACATAAAACGGAATGCTGTGTGTGGCAGTCGCTCAGTCGTGTCGGACTCTTTGCGACCCCATGGACTGTAGCCTGCCAAGCTCCTGTCCATGGAATTAATTCTCCAGGCAAGAACACTGAAGTAGGTTGCCATGCCTTTCTCCAAGGGATCTTCCTGATGCAGGAATCGAACCTAGGTCTCCTGCACTGCAGGCAGATTCTTTACCATTTGAGCTACCAGGGAAGCCAAAATGGAATGTAAAACAGCCTTGAAAAAAAGGAAACCCTGTCCCATGCTACAATATGGACAAGCCTCCAGGCCATTCTGCTAAGTGAAATACAGTATAATTCTCCTATGAACTTTTAAAGGAGACAAAAATCACAGAAACAGAAAATAGGAAGGTGGTGACTGAGGGCTGGGAGGAGGGTAGAGGGGAAACTAGTGTTGAGCGGGTATAGAGTTTCAGTGTTGCAAGACAGAAAAGTTCTAGAGATCAGTTGCACAACAATGGGAAGAGACTTAACATGACTGAGCTGCACCCTCAACAATGGTTTAGAGGGTAAACTTAATGTTACATGCTTTTCACCACAATACAGAGAAAAGTTATTGTGGTAGATGGTGGTGCAAAGACAAGCCCATCGAGCCCTTCTTCCCTCATCCCCCACTCCTACTCCTTCCTCTTCTCACATCTAACAATATACCCTCTCGACCCAGGGCTCCCCCACACACCGTCTTACTTGGCACAGACCTCCATGCCCTCATACCAGCTGGCTTGCGATTAAAATGGACCAAGTTAGGAAGTGCCAGAGAGCGCACAGTCTATTGTATCGAATTTCTTTGGCCTTTTATAGGGACGAACCTGTGAACCCAGCCAGTACGGGGCAGGGGACTGAAAACCAAGAGGACTGCATTGCTCTGCCTCGGACACATATCAGCTGAAGCAAACCATTTAGCCATGTGGACCTCTTTGCCATAAAAGACGCTGGCCCAGGTGATCTTTATAGCCTCCCAACTCCGAGTCTCTAATTAATTCAATTGCTAAAGAACCCAGTGAAAACTTTAGAAGTCTCCTCAGCTGGACCTTCTCCAGTGATTCCTCAAGCCCCTTTATCTTTTACTCAACTCCACGTTTTTGCTTATTTTTAGACACTAAAGCAGTTTTTGAAAATATCACCAAAGTAAGAAAAATTATAAGGTCAAAATTCTACTGATGATGCCCTAGGGAGTGCCCCAGGCCTCCCTGAGTCAGCAGAGTGACTCTACAACCACTTCATGCCAGCTTGTGGATGCAGCGTTAAGTCACTCCAGGCACACAGGACAGAGAGGAAGGGGCCCTGACCACCTTCCATGCCTCACTGCAAGTCAGCCAATGTGACTGACACATATATCTAAGCCAGATGCCAAGGTGGGCACCAGACACAAAAAGATAATCACCACTCAACCCAAGGAGCTCAGGGTCCAGAGGGGAGTCTCCTAGAGAGTAAGAAAGAGAATTCATTCCACTAAGAAAGCCAGCCCATACAGAGGGAAGAGAGGGAGGGGACCAGGGAAGTTATCTGACTGTTTTCTATCGTATTCTGGAAGCCCTCCCCGATAGGGCTGGGTCCGCTGGGTCATAACTGCTTTCCACTACAACTTGGCTGAACTTAGAACTCAACAGGTGACTTGAAGGTGAAGACTGATGATGGAAAAGACAGCCTCTTCCTTCCTCCCATGCCTAGCAGTCAGCCACACGATCCCCTGATAAAAAACAGTCGACTTTTTATATAGTTAGTCCTTACATTTAAACAACCCCAGGGATTTCCCTGGTGGTCCAGTGGTTAAGATGCCACACTCCCAATGCAGGGGGCATGGGTTCCATCCTTGGTGGGGCAATAAAGTCGCTTATGCCACACAGAAAGACCAAAAAAAAAAAAGCCAAACAAACAAAAGCCCCCAAATGGTCGGGAATGGAAGCATTTAATCTCTCATGATGAAAGTGCCCAGTGCAGACACACAGAGGGGCGCAGTCCTAGTCTGGGTGACCTTGGGCTGGTCCACCTGTCTTCTGCTGTAAACATGTGTCTGATAACTTCCCTAGGGTGCCGGGAAGATGGTTATAAAGTGCAAAAGAAACATGAGAGCCAGTATCAGGCACTCATCAGCAACCACCACCACGCAAGCGATACATATAAAGGTGTCACTGACTGACTGATTCAGAAACTTTCACCTTGGAAATTCCACCGAAATCATACACTACTCTTTTTCTAGCAGAACTGACACTGCTCAGAAGTAAACAGAGTACTTCCCCCTGTGGCTGCCTCTGGTCGGGCTCCTCTGTGCTCCATCATACCAGCTGCTGAGGAATTTACTTGCCTGCTGACCAGCTGCTCGTAGAGGATACAAGCCAGGGTGAAAGATTTTAGGAGCAGACAGGAGAGGTGAGGGAAAACTCTCCACAGAGAGCTTTCCATGCCACATGTCCTCAGGACAGCAGAGCCATGAGCTCATCTTTTAAAGCTCCTGACACTCATTCTCTGCTCCACAGAAAACTTTATTGTTTACTGGACTCTAGAAAAAAAAAAAAAAAAAATCGCTGTACTAGTGGGTTCCCGGCAAACATTTTTTATCATGCAGTCATTGTACCACATCCCAGGGACTCAGGGAAACACCGCACACAATCACCAGAACATTTTCAGACGAGCTAGAATAATCCCAGTCCTTGATCTCCAGAGCTTCTTACTGGAACACTGCAAACTAAACAAACTCCATGAGAAAATGCACTTCCCGTGCGTGCGTTTAAACATATGCACGGTCCAAGTAAGCAGTCGTAGACCGGTTCTATAAAGGACAATCCAAATTAAAAGTGATACTTTCACTACTAGGGAAGACCATTGGATCTGTTCTAATTACGGAGAAACACAGAAATCAAGAAAAGAAGCTTTCGAAAAGAATGGAGAGGGTAAACGATAAGATAGAAAATGATAACACAAACCGTGGCTGCAATTTTTAGGTCACAGTGAAGAAACTGCGCTGTCTGGGTTTGGGATTGGTTCCCTCCGTGCATGTAAGGAAAGAGTTGCTGTAGTCTTCCACTGAGGTACCATGAGATGAGCCCCTCATTGGTATTTCTGCCTGCAGCCCCGAGCCCCTCAGAAGAGCGGGCTTATGCAGTCTCTTTAGAAGAGCTAGCAAACCACAAAACGGCTTGCTGTTCGTTGTCTCCACTCCAAAATCACTCTCCCATAGTTGTTCAAGTTCTCCTGAGGTCAGATTTATTGTCGTTGAGCTAAATACAATTTACAGATTTAATATCCTATTATTTAGTTACCTCTGTGTTATGAAGTATCAGATAGATTAGGCATACCCAAGGATTTTTCTGAACTCATAGAATCGAATTTATTCAGCAAAAGAAATTGGTTTTAAAGTATCAACCTACCTAAATTCTTTACTCTGACACCCTCTCCACCGCAGACATACTGCTATCCCCAGATACCTACACAGAAACCCGAAAGTTCCACTAAGCGCTTTTTGTGCGAGGCAAAAACAAATCCAACCCACCTTTTCAGTTCACATTAACCCTAATTCAAACCCCCTTAGAAATCGTGCCTGGTAAGAAATACTAACACCTGAGTATAATTATGAAACCCTAATGAGCAAATATGAGAAAATGTTGTGTTTTCCTCTAAACAGATCCTATGTAAATGCCATGTTAAAACAGGAGAGACGTTTCCCAAAATGCCCCACGGATGAAGAAAACTGGATATTTGTTCATTGTCTCTGCAGGGTCCCCTCAATGAACATATTAAATGGGCCAAGCCACAAACAAACTTCAGCAGCTTCAGCTTCTCACTGAAGAAGGCTTTTCCATCTGAGCATTGATGGAACAGTGAAATCAAAGTGCACACCGAACGCAGGGAAGGGAAAATTAATTGGGGGAGATGGACAAATCAGTGTGCCTCCTCACGGTGGCAAACTTTACAACTTTTTAGAAGCAACAAACCGCAGCACCACTAGCCTTTACAGACATACAGACATGTACATAAATGCTCACACACACCACTACTTGGAAGATAAGTACTGTGTTTGCAAACATCCTCCACCATCCTGCATTTACCAGACTGCAAATCTTGGCCAGAGACTGGGAGATTTCTACTCTTAGCTACCCTCTCTGCACTGTCAAAGTGGGAAGGTCATTCTGCCTGGTCACTTCAATCATTCTCCCTGCATCACAGGAGTTTTCTACTTTTGGATTGCTCAACGTTCAGATGTCTACGAGAGTAAAATAACCATTCAGCAACTTTATTCACCTTGGTTTAAAAAAAAAAAAGAAAGAAAGAAAAGAAAGAAATTCATTGTGCAATGCCCAGGAAAAGCTGACAGCACTACTGTCTCTCCGACAAGCGCTTGCAATTACAATGGGGGGGGGGGGGGCCGCGGGGGAGAGACTGTCTGACCAGACTCGCGGAACCCTTAAAAAAAAAGATTCCAACCTCGATAGAGCCGGAGAACTTTTTTTTTTTCTAAGGAGACCACCCTCGGGAACAAAAGTTACATTTCGATCACATGTTGGGAGTAGGAGTAGGGAGCAGGGTTGTTTTTTTTTTTTTAAGCGCACTAATTACCGGGGTGTTTTGCAGACCTGAGGACCACTCGGGTTCCTCCTGACCGACTGTGACCGGCATTTCCTTGTCAATAAAGCAAAGGAGGTGGGGTGGGGGCGCAGGAGCCGACAGGGGGCTCGGCGGGCGCGGGGAAGCAGCAAGGTTACACTAAAGGGTACGCCGCCGCCGAGAGCTGCATCTCCTTCCCCGGCGCCCCAAATAATTTCCTGCGAACAGAGCGACTGCAACCGCCCCCTCGGATCGGAGGAGCCCGGCACGATCAGCCGGGCCGGTGCAGCTCAAGGCTTTCCACCCCGGAGAGGGAGGGGGAGAAGATCTTTACCTTAATGCTACACTGAGCAGGAGTCTCAGACATGTCTCACAGCGAGAGAGATCAGGAAGTTCTCAGTTTTTTTTCCACTTTCCTTTCCTCTCCCCAACCCAGAAACGCTCCACGGCCAGCCGGACGCGGTCATTTAAGAAGTTTCTTGCAGCATCTCTCCCGGCGGCCGCCCCGGGGGGCCGCGAGCGCGCGGGGCGGGGCGGGGCGGGCCGGGCGCCGGCCGAGTCGCCGCGCGCGGGGTGGCGGGGGCGTGGGAGCGGGCGGCGCGGCGGCGGGGTCTGCAGGTCGCGGCGCGGCGACCCGGGGCGCTAGCCCGGCCGGCCTGCCCCGCTCTCTCCTCCCACCCGGGCCGGCGCCCCCGCCCCCCGCCCTCCCGCCGCTCTCCCTCGCCCTCCCTCTCTCTCTCTCGAATGTTTTCCTTCCTGGAAGAGAGAAACTGAAAGGCAGAACTGAGAAAGCTCTTTGCTCATTGATCTTGAGAGTTTCAGTGCAGAAACTGACGTGAATTCCCAGCACTGAGCTCTGCCTCTTAAAGGAGCCACCAGGAAATAAAAGCTCGGGTTACAGCCCGGCATCGGGAAATAAAAGCCGCGCGGGGGAGGGGGAGAGAGGCCGGCGCGGCGGTCGGGGGGCGGGGGACGGTGCGCGAGGCCCCCGGGGCCCGGGCGCGGGGCTGCTAAGCTCCGCTGGGCCGCCGCCGGGCTCGCGCTCGGGGCCCCAGAACCCTCCGGACAGGATCAACGCCTCCCCCTCCCCTAGTTCCGTCTCTTAGATACACTGAAAGGCACAGGGCTTTTTTTTTTTTTTAATTTTTCCTCCGCCCCCACCTCCCCCGCCACCCCGAGCCGAGCGCAGACGCAATGAAAATAATTATATAGGAAGGGACATTCCGGTAAGGACGCGGAATCCGAAGGAGGAAATAAAACAATAGCCTTTGTTCTGCTACTAGACCGCGGCCTCTTTAAGAGAATCCACCAGGAAATGGGAGATCGGGTTACAGCCCGCACCGGGGAAAAGGGGCGAGCGGGCGAGCGGCGGAGCGCGACGCCGCCGGAGACAAAGCGGGGCTGCTGCCCGCAGATGCCCGCCCGGCCGCGGGGGGGAATTCCCCGCCGAGGTGGGCGCCCAGAAAACGCTAGGTGCGCGCGCGCACCCGCCCGGCTGGGGATGCGGGCGCTGCCCGGCCGAGCACGCGTTCTGGAGAAGGGAAGGCTGCTGGGCAGTTATCAAAGGCGGTTGAGTTCCTTTTCCTGACCACCACCACCCCCAGCCACCCTTCCTCCGTCTTTCGAAATCCGCAGTCCTTTTAAAGCAATAGCGGCCGCTACCAACCGACAAAGGGGACTCGAGTACAAAGTTGACAGAACGGGTTCCTGGAGATAATAGCCCTCCCCGGACCGCTTCTCAGAAGCCGTCACTGCCAGATGGGACGACCCCCGGGATCCTGCCGGGAGGGTGGGAAGAATATTTGGCTGGGAAAACAATTGAGAGGAGGTTAAAGCCAGTGGGGCTGAAGGTTCTATCCTTGAGTACGTGTTGTCTGATCACTCTATTATTTTTATTGTTGTTTATAGTCTCTGAAAATGCTCCGAAGCGTCCACCGCTGAAGTGGACACGTCATTAATTTATATGTAAATTCTAAACCCTGTTAGTACTTTCGGCTTTAACGTATGGATGTGTATTAAATTATGAATATATAGACCACGACTCATTTCCCAGAGCCTCCCCATTTTCCTACCCACTTCCCTTCATCTCTCCACGTGATAAATCTTGTGCAGACTTTTTTACGCGCTCATTCGAAGAACACTCTGAACCAGGATTTATTTAAGGGGTTGGAATGGGAAAGCCCTGTTTCTGGGAAGGTGGGAATAATGGGATTTTGTGAGTCTCCGAGGACCTCAGAAGTCCTTGTCACCTGGTAGTCCTATTCTTCCCGGGAGGGCTCACATCCACACCAACTCTTCTGCCTTGAACCACCTGCTGCCCCCCATCCCAATCCACACACACGTATCTGCCTTTGATCCCATGGCTGGTGTTGCTGGCATTGGTTCTGATGTCCCATTGCTGGGTTAAGTCCTATAAACCTCTACATCCCTTACTTACCAGTATGATCTTTGACAGCTCACGTTCTCAGCTTGGGTAAAATGGGGTGGGGTGGGCTGGGGGGTGGGGAATAGTACCTATCTCTTAAGATTCCTGTGAGTGTTAAATGAGCAGATATATACGAAGTGATTATCTGAGTGCTTGCTATATATTTTACCTGCTCAATGTTAGCTACAATTATTTAACCTCAGGACCGAATTAACGCTCAACTTTATTCTCTCTCCTAACTTTCTCCAGGTGACTCACAAAAGTCGTTTAAATGAGTGTGTGTGGTCCAAAGCAAAATATTGCAGTAGCTGCTGTGGCAAATGTTGCATTTATCCAGGGGCTGGTGATCTCTTTCTAGAAAGCTCCTGATATTAAATATATTAGGCTTTGTGCCCCAAGAGACAAAATTTAGATTTTGTAGTTACTTATGTAACAATGAGAAAACAAACAAGATATAAGGTGTAATAATAAGAGTTGTAATACAAGTCTAACAATGAGAGGAATGGAACTCTTTTTTAGGGGGATAACATTTCACTAAGTTAAACATCAGTTTAAAGTAAATGTTCTCTATCATCACAATTGATTGCAAAGGTTTATCTGTTAATGTGGATCTCTCATGAGATTTTACTTATTTCATTTGGAAATATCTTTTCACCCAGATAGGATACTGCCAAATACATCAATCCATGAGCATATGGTTTTACTTGAGCGTATTTATTGCTTATAAGGCAGTTATACAATTTTATTGGAATTCTATAAATTCTCTTGATATTTCACCTTTAGTATGCCATTACATTGCAGGTTAATCATTTCCAATTGAAAATTAGGTGGAAATGCCTCAATTGCACAGTGAAGTGGATTTTAAATACGAAAATGTCTTTTTCACTTGTGTCAAAATCCAAAACCACTGTTGGAACTGTAGTTTGAGCTCAGAAAAATAGAACTGCTGCAAATTTGTGTTAGAATGGAGATCTTGCTTCTTGTTTAACTTTTTTTAAACTTGTTTGAACTGAAGTGTATAAAGCAGCTTGATATTATTTGTGATTCAAACAATGTTAATTGTGTCAAAATAATTTAACTGCAGTATGAGCTTCACATATAGCTAGCTGTATTTTGTTTTGCAGTTTTAGGTTGAATTCATGAAAAACATTATCAAGTCTATAACAAACTAATTCCCAAACTACTCAGTAATTATGGTTGAAGGACGTTCTTTTCGTTCATTTGTTCCCGTTTGTCAGGTGTTTCTCTATTCCTTGTTTCCTGATTTCTTTGGGGTAGTAAGGTATTTTTTTCATGTTCCATTTAAATTCCTAGATGGTCTTTCTAGTGTTCTGTTTCTATGCTGAATATAGTGGTTGCTCTAGAAATTACAATTTGTGTCTTTAATTACCACAGTCTATCTTCAAATAATATTCTAACTTATGGATATATAAGAAAACTTACAACAGTATAATTTCATTATTATTCTCCCATCCTTTATGATATTGTCCTATATTTTATTTCTACCTATTATGAAACCCACCATACATTGTGTAGTGGTTGATACTTTTTTCTTAATATTGTAAATATATGTGTATAATGAAGGTACTAAAATATGTGTCTCTTTTTCATCTGCCCAACTATTTATCCTTTTTGGTACTTTCTTATTCCTTCTTGCAGATCTAGTATTATTTCTTTTTGTCCTCAAGAACCTCTTTGGCATTTCTTATTGGAGACAGAGTCTTCTCAGCTTTGTCTGTCAGAATGTCTTTAGCTCACATTCATTTTTGAAGAATAATTTTCAACTGTATATAAAATTTTATGTTGATGGATTTTTTTTTTCCTTTTGGCACTTTAAACATGTCATTCCATCTCTGTCTCCATTATTTTTGATTAAGATTCATTTGTAGTTCATATTTTAGCTCCCAGTTCATAATGTCTTTTTTTCTCTGGCTGTCTTTAAGATGTGCTCTATAAATGTGGTTTTCAAAATTGTGACTAGGATTTGCCTACATATAGGGGGTTGGTAGTTGTTTTTTTAATTCTTGATGTTGGCAACTATTCCTGGACCTATTTGATATCTTTCATCAGTTTTGGAAAATTCTCATGTATTAGCTCTTTGAATATTCTTTCTGTCCATTCTTTGTCCTATTCTTTTTTTTACTCCAGCTGATGCAAGTGTTAGACCATATGACATTGTTCCATAGACCTAAATACTCTTTTTTCCCTTTAACTTTCTATTTGGATGCTTTCTATGACTATTTATCTCTTTTCTAAGTTTTTTCCTCTGTATCATCCAACTTACTATGAAACCTATCTAGTTCTTTACTTCTGATACTGTTTTTTTTATTTTTAGCATTTCCATTTTTTAATATTCTTCATCATTTCTCTGAAGTTGCCCATATCATTATACATGAGTTCTACTTTTAAATCCTTTAGCATTGTTATACTGTGACAGTTCTCAAATACAATGTTTTCTTGGTTAACTCCTATTGGTTTCCTTTCTTGACCATGGGTTACATTTTCTTACCTTTGTGTGTGTGTATTGATTTTTTTACTGGACATTTTATATAAAAATACATACATTATGTAAAAATACACAGTAGAGAATGAATTAAATGATATTTCCCCCGCCCCAAAGGGGTACACACATTCTCCTGTAAGAACTGGAGCTGAGTTAATACAATTTATAATCGAGCCAGATGTGAGCTTTGTTGTAATTTTGCAGTTCGATTCAGGCAGGATCAGAACTTCTCTTAGATACTGTCTGAGTGCTGTTATCTCAGCTGTTCTGCCTTGCTTGGTATCTTCATTATCTTTCAAGCCTTTGAGTAGGTGCTCCCTTCTCTCCTGCCCTGACCTTCAGTTTTGTTAGCTGAAGGCCTGGAGTGCCATGAGTTTTCTCAGTTCTCCCACCATCTGTAAGTCTGTCTTAACTGAAAGTCCAATGTGTCTCTGAAAGTGTCTCTCAGCTCTTCTTCACTGTCCTTCTATTTGTGGTCCGATCCCAGTGGTTCATGAAAATCAGTGGGAAAGAATTGTGAGATAGTATAGTTTCGCTTTCAGCCATTAAATGGCTGTTTCAGCCATTAAAATTTGTTAAAAGTTAGGCTGATTTCTCCTTGCCATCATCTGTGGTGGGGTCCTCTTGTCTATAATTCAGTCAATGGTGAGAACCAATGCGGATCTTTTCTTTCATTTGAAGAACTGTCATTTTCTGAAATTTAATTCACTGAGGTTTCTTTGTTCTCTCATCTCTCTGATTTTTTTTTGGGGGGGGGGGTAATTATGTAGACTATACTTGCTCCAGTGTTCTTGCCTGGAGAATCCCAGGGACAGCGGAGCCTGGTGGGCTGCTGTCTATGGGGTCGCACAGAGTTGGACACGACTGAAGCAACTTAGCAGCAGCAGCAGCAGCGTGTAGACTATGTAATTTGTTTGGGGTGTTAGGGAATGAATTACAGTCTCTTGTGACTTTCTACAAACTGGAAGAGGACCTGAATGTCTAATCTTTATCCTACAAGAGTGATGAGGAGGGCGGAATAGTGGGGAAGAATGAACAGTTAAGAACATGTGGAAAGTGGATGTGCTTAATTTAAAAACATAGTCATTATCATAATATAGTTATATTTTTACAATGAAAATAATAACATTTTAAAAACATAGACTGCAAAAAGAAACACCATCCACGTATCTCTGCCACTCCAGCGTTCCTTAACCCAGTGGGCATGCTTCTTTAAAAGGGTTCTGTTATAACTAGTGGGGTGGGAAAGAAGACGAGAAGTGTTTATGCTTATCCAAATAAGACAATGGTTTTTAAACCTTAAGAGTCCCTGCCAGGGATTTCCCTGGTGGTCCAGTGGTTGAGACTCCCTGCTCCTAATGCAGGGAGGCTAGGGAACTAAGATCCCACATGCCATGCAGTCTGGCCAAAAAATAATAAATTTTTTTTCAGTTGTTTAAAACAAAATCACTGTGCAAAATGATCAGCTTCCCATAGGCCTGTCCAGCCATTTGTATTTTTAGCATTTTTCAGTCCTCTATCACGTCTTTCCCCATCTAACCTTCAAACTATTGTATTCCATATGCCTTCTCCCCATGGCGTCCTCATCTCTCTTACTAATGCCACCATATTATCAACCTCCAAGTTAATGAACCTCAAAATAATTTTTGACATGCTGCTCTCTTTTATGCCATAAATATTGCCTCGTCCCAAATCTGTTTCATTTCACAGATTCTTAATCTTTCCAGAAGCACTAACTCTTCAGCTTGGATTATTGCCACTCCCCTTTTTTCAGCACCTAACTTCTATAGTTCATGTATAATCACTGCTGAATCGCCTATCTCTGCTCAGATCTCTTAGTTCATTACCCATTTCTATCCTCAGGCCTTGTCCCATATTACTCAAAACTCCACCCACACACACAAACTATGAAACTGTTTTCCATCAAGTAGTACCTGAAGATCACCTTTTTAAAAATCCATCTCACACTGCATAGATGGAAGGTATCCAAAAGATAAGCAATCAGAATGCTGGAGTGGATTTGTTTTGTGAGAACTGTGCAACTGTCCCCTAATTATGATTTGGAAGGGTTCAGAAGACACTCCCTTCCATGAGGCTTTAAGTAGTGCATTGTTAAAGCAAACACCAGCATCCCTGTGGAGTTCTGTAGTAGTCTTTCTCTGTGAGCCATTGAATTCACTGACAATGGTGGGATACTGGAGTGACAGGTGCTAAGTCACATGGCTTAACTATCTTTGTTGTTGTTGTTCAGTCGCTTAGTCCTGTCTGACTCTTTGTGACCACGTGGACTGCAGCACACGAGGCTTCCTTGTCCTTCACTGTCTCCCAGATTTTGCTCAAACTCATGTCCATTGAATTGGTGATGCCATCCAACCATCTCATCCTCTGTCATCCCCTTCTCCTGCCTTCAGTCTTTCCCCGCATCAGGGTATTTTCCAGTGAGTCTGCTCTTCACATCAGGTGGCCAAAGTATTGGAGTTTCAGCTCCAGCAACCTTCCAATGACTATTCAGGGTTGATTTCTTTTAGGATTGACTGGTTTGATGTCCTTGCTGTCCAAGAGTCTTCTCCAGCACCACAGTTTGAAAGCATCAATTCTTAGGCACTCGGCCTTCTTTGTGGTTCAACTCTCACATCCGTACATGACTACTGGAAAACCCATAGCTTTGACTAGACGGACCTTTGTCAGCAAAGTGCTATCTATGCTTTTTAATACACTATCTAGGTTTGTCATAGCTTTTCTACCAAGGAGCAAGCATCTTTTAATTTCATGGCTATAGTCACCATCTGTAGTGATTTTGGAGCCCAAGAAAATGAAATCTGTCATTATTTCCATTTTTCCCCCACCCATTTGCCAGATGGGACTGGTCTTTGTTTTTTGATTGTTGAGTTTTAAACCAGCTTTTTCACTCTTCTCTTTCAACTTCATCAAGAGGCTCTTTGGTTCCTCTTCACTTTCTGCCTACACTTGCTGTAGGATGGTGTCACCTACCAGAAAAAAAGAGAACATGGTTGTCATAATGGACAGCAGAACTAAACTGGTCATCAGAATGGTTTGATCTTTGTAACTGGCTAATTTATTGTGATCTCCCTTGGACTGAAATAAATAGACATCCTAATAAAGTCTTACTTGGTTTGTATACACAAAAAAAGCTCTAGGTCTAGAGTCAAAAATTGTGATTTGTGTCCCAGTAACAGTGCTGGGTCCCTGACTTATTCCCAGACTTGATTTGGTCCAGACTGAGTAGATACAGAGCCCCTTAAATTAAGGGGAAGCAGCTCTCCTTAAGAAAGAAACCCACTACACTGCCCAAAAATATGTACTATAAGCCTCTACCTACCATTCCCCGAAGGCACTTGTGGCCACTTACCAGTATGGTTGAGCATTAGGGAAGGAGAAACAACCAGAATTGGGGGCAGTTACTGCACACTGGCTCTGAGTTAACACTGAGTCCTAGAAACTCAATAAGTGGAGTTTTGGCTTAAATCTGCTCCATGATTATTTTCCCAGGTCTGAAATACAGAGTTGGAATTTATATATTCACCAAATGGTAGGATCCCCATGTTGTTCCCCAAATTATGAAGTGAGGGATTTATGATAAAAAAAGACCAGAAAGTGTATACAGAAACCAACACAACATTATAAAGCAATTATCCTCCAGTTAAAAATAAAAACTAAAGGCCAGAAAAAAGATATTCCTAGAATAACTTTTTCTTGCCAAAATAACAGACTAAAGGTAATAGCATTCTTGGAGGAATTACAGAGATTGTGGCCACAATAAAAGTCTTAAAGGATGGAGAAGTCGTGATTTCTACTACGTTCCCATTCATTTCACCTATTGGCCTGTGAATGAGAGACAGGTCTTTGTGAATGCTGGTGGGTTATGGTGAACTTAATCAGGTCATGATTCCAAAAGTATCTGCTTTTGCAAATGAGGTTTCTTTTTTGGAGCACATCAGTACCATCCTTGGTACCCATTATGCAGCACTTGACCTGGTGAATACTTTTTCTCTTATCTCTCATAGTAAGGGGGGACTTCCCTGGTAGCTTAGAGGGTAAAGTGTCTGACTGCAATGCAGGAGACCTGGGTTTGATCCTTGGGTCAGGAAGATCCCCTGTCTCATAGTAAAGACGACAAAGAATAGTTAGCTTTCACCTGGTAGGGGTGACAATACACTTCACTGTCCTGTCTCAAGCCTTTATCAACACTACAGCCCTGTATCATCATTTAGTCTGAAAAGACATGGATTGCCTCTGCATTCCACAAAATATCACTTTCGTTCATTATGGCAGTGACAGCATATGGACCGGACCTGATCAGCAGGAAGTAGCAACTATCCAGAGGGTAAAAATAAATTGCACAAAAGCTTAGGGGCTTTCTGCCTTAGTGACTACCCTCTCTAATCTGGGGCATGGTCATGATATCTCTATTAAGGGGAAGAATAAGCTGCTGGATCTAACCCTTCCCACCCCAGAGGAAGAAGCATTACTTCTACTGGCTCCCAGTTTTCAGTGGGGCCCAGTGTAAAAGAAGACTCTACAACAGACCCATGCTGTGTGGGTGCTCCTCTGCCCCTTGAGCCCTTTGATCCAGAAGACCCACTGAAATTTGAAAGACCCATGACAAAACCCAGGAAGCCACTGGGCTGGGCACACACAGCAGTGCTCCAGTGTGAGTGGAAGTATATACAGGTTTGGGCACAAGCAGGTCCTAAAGGCACAAGGAAGTTGCCTGAGCTACTGGCTCAGATTCCTATTGTTCTTACTCCTGTTAAACTGCCTCCTGTCTCTCAACCCACACCTACAGCCTCATTGGAAGTTCTCTGTGTCCACTATACTAACGAAGACAAAGTTCAGGCCTGTTTTCAGGTGGTTTTCAGTCAACATGCTGATATCAGCTGAGAGTGGAAAACTGTGGCCATACTGCCCCACTCTGGAGTGGCTCTAAAGGATAGTGGTCACAAAAAACCCTTCCAGTGGTCAGAACTGGAAATGGACTTACCTTTTTTGTCTGCCAAGCTTTGAGAAAAATCACTGATTGTGGACTTAAAAAATGCCCTCTTCATCCTCAGAGTATTCGATACAGCATCACTTCTGGACAGGAAGTTGATTCTGTATCAAGTAAAGGACAGCAACCCAATGGCTCAGCAGTAAAGAATCCACCTACAATGCAGGAGACCCAGGAGACACGGGTTTGATCCCTGAGTCAGGAAGATCCCCCTGGAGGAAGAAATGACAACCTACTCTAGTGTTCTTGCCTGGAGAATCCCATGGACAGAGGAAGCTGACGGGCTACAGTCTATGAGGTTGCAGAGTCAGACAGGACTGGCTGACTGAGCACACAAACGGCAGCAATGGGCTTGAGCTTATGGAATTCACTGAGCTGTGATGTTCCCCATTACTTTGAAGCAATTAGCTTGCTAGGATAGTGAGATGGCCCTTTGAAGACTCAGTTGTGGTTCAGCTGGGTGGCACCACTGTGCAAGGGTGGAGTAAATTCTTCCAGTGTATATGCACTGGGCAAGCAGCCACCCTGTGGTGCTTCTCTCCATTCCAAGAATCAAGCGGTAGAAATGGAACTGGTTGCTTTTATTCTGAACTCCAGAGCTCCACTAGTAAAAATGATGCTTCCTATCCTCTGAATGGTGTGCTCTGTTGGTTTAGACGTCTTAGTTCCCAAGGAAGTGTGTTTTCACCATAGACATGGCAATGCTTCTACCAAAGTGGAAGCTGAGACTATAACCTGGACAGTTTGAGTTTCTCATGCCACTGAACCAACCAGCAGGAGAAAAAAAAAGGGGGCTTAATATATATTAGCTAGTGTAACTGATCCTGATCCTCAAGGGGAAACTGGGTTGCTACCACACAATGGGAGCAAGGTGGAGTAACAATGGATCCTCTGGGAATACCTCTTCATATTCATATGCACCATGGAAAAAGTTGACAGAAAACTGTGTTCTTGGTCTTGTCTGACTCTTTGCAACCCCATGGACTGTAGCCCACCAGGCTTTTCTGTCCATGGGATTCTTCAGGCAAGAATACTGGAGTGGGCTGCCATTTCCTCCTCCAGAGGATCTTCTCGATACAGGGATCAAACCCGTGTGTCTTGTGTCTCCTCATTGGCAGGCAGATTCTTTACCACTGAGCGTCTGGAAAGCCTGATAGAAAACAACAACCCAATACAGCAGGACTGCAAATACTACAGATCCTTTGGGAATTAAAATTTGGGTGATACCCCAGGAAAGCTGAGGTGCTTCCTGAGTGCAGAGAATACTAAATGGATAGTGGGGAAAGGAGATTTACAAATATTAATGATCAGGTGACCAATTGCAGAAATGAGGATGGTAGTATTGAGTGTATTTTCTTTTTGATATGAATGTGTGGGGGTGAGAAGAGCTGTTGCCTGTGTCTGCAACACACACACACACGGCTTGTTTCGTTTTTCCTCTCCCATTCATCTACCATGTAACATACAATATTAACAGTTACAGGATATTAAAGGATGAGTGAGGTCCTGCTGTAGGACTATCATTGAAAAGTGGATCTCATGTGTGGATCATCTGGGGGAGATGGTAAGTGTCTTTGCAGTTGTGTGAGGGTAGTTACATCTTAAGTGGAAACATGATTTTGCTATTATCCATATTTAGAAGTGGTTGAAAAGAAGATGCACAGCTGCCAGATTAAGAAACGGTGGACTACTCTAAATGGGGCTGTTTTCTAGAATCCCCTTTCCCTTCTGGTTCTGAATTAGTATCGGCTACAGGAACGCCTGCAGGAAACTGGAAGACAGAGTGGAAGTCGTGGTCACAGCTTTCAGAGGTTTGTTGCAGTCAAGTTTGGTGATGGTTAGGTTCAGAGGTCACCACGGGACTGCAGTGAGTCCTCGCTCTTGAATCCCATGACCAGCCCACAGATTGCTCCACAAGCTCCCTTTCAGAGGCTCACTTGGGCATCTGAATATGATTGCTCTCTTGGATTTCTCTGCAAGCCTCAACTTGTCCACCCGCACCAGTGTTTCCAGCTGATTGATCATTGACTGCTTACCAGTATAATCACGTAGGAAAAGATTGATAAATGTTTGATTCCCCACCCCCCCCCCCCCCACTTTACTTACCTATTCTCAACATAATGAATGGTTCTCTATTGTTTTCCCAAGGTGACCTACTAGACTGTCTCCGCCCAAGTATCTAAACTCTTGGATTTAAACACATCTGGCCTGTTTATAAGCACTGTAATTAGTGCCCTTACTGAGGTCCTAATTGTTCATGCTTGGCCATCTATCAAATTCTAATATATAACAGTTTCATTGTCATTTACTGCAGAGTAGTCTAAAATTTCCATTATCATTTCTCCTTTCACATGTGCATTATTTTCAACTGTGGTTTCTTTTTCATTTTTTCAGAAGCATGGAATTTTTAAACTTATTTTTTTTATTGATATCTTAATAGCATTCCAGTTCAAAGATGGTCATTACTTGATGCTGATATTTGGAATTTGTTGAGATTATTTGTGTCCAGGTACAGTGGACTACAAATTTTTTCTATAAAAAGTCATGTAGTAACTACTTTAAGCTTTGTGAGGCATATTCTCTCTTCATGTTATCAAGTTTTACTTTTATAATTTGATACTGTTGTAGTAGGTGCACATAAGTTTAGAATTTTTATATCTTACTAGAGAATTGGGCTTTTAAAATACTATTACGTGTCCCCCTTTATATTAATACTTAATCATTTTTTTTGCCAAGAGAATGCACTGATCATAGCAAATACCCACTTCTAATAACACAAGAGAAGACTCGAAACATGGACCAGACTCTAAACATCACCAGATGGTCAATACCAAAATCAGACTGATTATATTATTTGCAGCCAAAGATGGAGAAGCTCTATACAATCAGCAAAAACAAGACCAGGAGCTGACTGTGGCTCACATCATGAACTCCTTTGCCAAATTCAGACTTAAACTGAAGAAAGTAGGGAAAACCACTAGACCATTCAGGTATGACCTAAATCAAATTCCTTACGATTATACAGTGGAAGTGACAAATAGATTTAAGGAATTAGATCTGATAGAATGCGTGGAGAACTATGGACAGAGGTTTGTGACATTGTATAGGAGGCAGTGACCAAGACCATCCCCGAGAAAAAGAAATGCAAAAAGGCAAAATGGTTGTCTGAGGAGCCCTTACAAATAGCTGAGAAAAGAAGAGAAGCGAAAGGCAAAGGAATAAGGGAAAGATATACCCATTTGAAAGCAGAGTCCCAAAGAATAGCAAGGAGAGATAAGAAAGCTTTCCTCAGTGACCAGTGCAAAGAAATACAGGAAAACAATAGATTGGGAAAGACTAGAGATCTCTTCAAGAAAGTTAGAGATACCAATGGAACATTTCATGCAAAGATGGGCACAATAAAGGACCAAAAAAAGCAGAAGATATTAAGAAAAGGTGGCAAGAATACACAGGAGAACTATATAAAAAAAGATCTTCATGACCCAGGTAATCACAATGGTGTGATCACTCACCTAGAGACAGACATCCTGGAACTCAAAGTAAAGTGGGCCTTAGGAAGCATCACTATGAACAAAGCTAGTAGAGGTGATGGAATTCCAGTTGAGCTATTTCAAATCCTAAAAGATGATGCTGTGAAAGTGCTGCACTCAATATGCCAGCAAATTTGGAAAACTTAGCAGTCACCACAGGACTGGAAAAGATCAGTTTTCATTCCAATCCCAAAGGCAATGCCAAAGAATGTTCAAACTACTGCACAATCTCAGTCATCTCACATGCTAGCAAAGTAATGCTCAAATTTCTCCAAGTTAGGCTTCAACAGTATATGAACCAACTTCAAGCTGGTTTTAGAAAATGCAGAGGAACCAGAGATCAAATTGCCAACATCTGTTGGATCATCAAAAAAGCATGGGAGTTCCAGAAAAACATCTACCTCTGCTTTATTGACTACGCCACAGCCTTTGACTGTGTGGATCACAACAAACTGGAAAATTCTGAAAGATATGAGAATACCAGACCACCTGACCTGCCTCCTGAGAAATCTGTATGCAGGTCAAGAAGCAACAGTTAGAACTGGACATGGAAAAACAGACTGATTCCAAATTGGAAAGAAGTACATCAAGGCTGTATACTGTCACCCTGCTTTTAACTTATATGCAGAGTACATCATGAGAAATGCCAGCTGGATGAAGCACAATCTAGAAGCTGGAATCTAGATTGTTGGGAGAAATATCAATAACCTCACATATGCAGATGACACCACCCTTATGGCAGAAAGCAAAGAAGAACTAAAGAACCTCTTGATGAAAGTGAAAGAGGAGAGTGAAAAAGTTGGCTTAAAACTGAACATTAAGAAAACTAAGGTCATGGCATTTGGTCCCATCACTTCATGGCAAATAGATGGGGAAACAGTGGAAACAGTGTCAGACTTTATCTTGGGGGGCTCCAAAATCACTGCAGATGGTGATTGCAGCCATGAAACTAAAAGACGCTTGCTTCTTAGAAGAAAAGCTATGACCAAGCTGCTGCTGCTGCTGCTGCTGCTAAGTCACTTCAGTCGTATCTGACTCTGTGCGAGCCCATGGACTGCAGCCTACCAGGCTCCTCCATCCATGGGATTTTCCAGGCAACAGTACTGGAGGGAGGGTGCCATTGCCTTCTCCATGACAGCATATTAAAAACAGAGACATTACTTTGCCAACAAAGGCCCATCTAGTCAAGGCTATGGTTTTTCCAGTAGTCATGTATGTGAAAGTTGGACTATAAAGAAAGCTGAATGCTGAAGAATTGATGCTTTTGAACTGAGGTGTTGGAGAAGACTCTTGAGAGTCTGTCCCTTGGACTGCAAGGAGATCCAACCAATCCATCCTAAAGGAAATCAGTCCTGAATATTCACTGGAAGGACTGATGCTGAAGCTGAAGCTCCAATATTTTGGCCACCTGATGTGAAAAACTGACTCATTGGAAAAGACTCTGATGCTGGGAAAGATTGAAGGCAGGAGAAGAAGGGGACAACAGAGGATGAGATGTTTGCATGGCATCACTGACTGGATGGACATGAGTTTGAGCAAGCTCTGGGAGTTGGTGATTGACAGGGTACCCCTGGCATGCTGCAGTCCATGGGGTTGCAAAGACTTGTACACGACTGAGCAACTGAACTGAACTGAATAATTTTTTAATCTTTATACTTCTAATAAAAATATAGCCATATCTGTTAAATATTTTCCTGTTTTATCCTTTTTTGCCTTTTTATTTTAGGCTTTATTTGTTCTAACATGTTTGATGGATCTCTTCTAAACATCATATAAGCAGATTTTTAAAACAATCCCTTCTGACGTTACCTGTTTTTTTGGTTATGTAGGCGTACTCAGTCATGTCTGACCCTTTGTGACCCCATGGACTATGGCCTGCTAGGCTCCTCTGTCCATGAAATTTCCCAGGCAAGAATACTGGAGTAGGTTGCCGTTTCCTCTTCCACTGGATCTTCCCAACCCAGAGACTGAACCTGAGTGTCTTATGTCTCCTCTTGGCAGGCGAATTATTGACCACTGTGCCACCTGGGGAGCCCTGCTATTTTACTATGAGTGTACCCCATTTGTGTATTGTAATTATAGATTTCTCTGAACTTGTTTGTACCATGTTGTTTTAAATTCCTATTTGTCCCATCTTTTCTGTTTCTTTTTTTTTTCCTTTTATGGGAAAGATGGTCATGATTGGCAAACATTTTTTATGCTTATCCATATGAACACTTAAGTTTGGGGAGGCAAGGTGAGTAATCCTGAACAACAGGAATGCAAGTGACATATCATCTTCCATCCAAAGCTGGAAGGGTCAGAGTTTTCCACATGTTCTTTTATCCTGTTGCAACAACATATGCCACATGGCAAAACCTTCATCCACCAAGCCCTTCAGTAACTATGGAGCAGGGTCTCCTTCCGATCTGGATTCCTGTGCAGTAAGAGAGAGAAAATCAATCTCATTTGTGTTACGTCAGTGAGATAGTCAAGCTGATTTAGCATCATAGCATGAGGTAGCCTACTGTGATTAATATGTCATTTAAAAATCTTTGCAATGATTGTATTTTTTTTCCATTTTCCCCCTTGATTTGTAATGTGTTTGGTCTCTATCTAGTTATTTTGTATTTGTGTGTGTATGCAGGGGTAGGGGAGTGGGTGTTGAAGATTTCCATTACTGTTTGATAGCCCAGCATGACGTGGTTTACTCAGGATATAATTGCTTTTATTTGTACTGCTGGATCCTTCAGAATGTGTGGAGCACCACACTCCTGCAAGTAGAATCACATCCTTTTCTTTTTAATATACAGAAGCTGGTGGCAGTGGTTTAGTTGCTAAGTTGTGTCCAACTCTTATGACCCCAAATAACACAGATGCTCACCACCAATCTTCTGTCACACATGACAGGCTCATAGCCCCCAAGCCAAAATTCTTTGGCCAGATGTGTTTCTGAATTCAGATCTTTTGGATTTAGAAAGGTAATACAGTATACTTCTGAATCAAACATCTAAATACTTCAGCAGTCAAACCTGTGAATGTTCAGAATAAATAGGATAAATACAGATAATCAAGTAGCCTCTGGTGGTTCATATCAGATTCTGCCACCAAATTAGTCTTAAAAAATAGTTTTTCATGGTTTTCTGGAATTACAAATAAGTGATTCTTGGTTCTTATTTCCTTAAATAGGCTACAAAGTAATCAATTATTATTTTGTCAGTGGCATTCTAGTTCTAAGGATAAATTCTGGCCATTTTAGGTAGAATTGCTGTCTTCCAAGGCTCTTTAGCAACAATGTATTCATATATACATTGTATTTCATATATACATTGTATTTCATATATACATTGCGCCCTGGTGCAGGCTTGTGGAATCTTAGTTCCCCAAACAGGGATTGAACCCAGGTCCTTGTCAGTGAATGTGTGCCGTTCAAACCCTTGAACCACTAGGGAATTCCCAAATATTGATTTTTAATAGCAGTATCAAAGTCACCAAGGGGAGGCCATTTCCTGATGACCTATTTCAGCAGCATGTTTGCCAATTATAAATTTTAATTTTGAATACAAAATTTCAAGGATATTATTACATCAACATGCTTTTACAACAGATCAACATAGAATAGTGTAGAGATCTAGAAGCTATAACATATATGTATATTTGAAGGAACCAAGTATGTTATGGAGTAGAAAGTTATGGACAGTGTCAAGTATAGTAAGGAATTTTAGAAGGAATTTTAGAGGCTTCTTACCTTGGCCTTCTATCTGATGTAAGAATCCCATCCTGAAGATTTCCCAGTCGATAATCACTGCTCTCTTCTGCAACAAATGAGTTTACTACTTTCAAAGGCATGCCTCCACATTGCTTAATTGTTAAACTAACACATAGATCATTTTCCTCTGTACTAAAAAGCTGGTTACTCTTACCCACAATCCACCTAGGACATACACACACATTTTGTTTTCTCCGGGATAAATATATCCAGTTCCTCAAAATATGCAAGGATCAAAGTGTTCAAACTGCAAATTTCAGAACTAATATCTAAGAGTAGAGGTGACAATATGACAGCATAAAATTGATAGCAAGAAAGAATTTTCTAAATTGAGTTGTTCAAGAATGAAGCATATTTCTCTCCAATATGGGGAACACCTCATTTTTGATGGTAATAAAACAGAATGGGGACCATTTGATCTAAAGAAGAAATTTCTGCCACAAGACAGAAGCATAACCTGCTGACCTCTAAGTTTCTCTTTAGTTCCAAATTGCATGATTCTTTGATTCCAAATAGTTGGGAAATAATGAAACAAAACTTCTTTTCCAGTCTTCTTCCTTCCTCCCTTAATGAATAATTAACCACACATTAAATCATCTTTCCTAAGAAAGTTCTGAGTTTGTAATATCCAGCTGTTTTTGTCAGTTTGAACATAAAGGGCAATTTTTACAGAATTCCCAGCAGAGGTGCCAAATATTGATTTGAGGTTGCCAGATAGAATGTGTGTCTTGTTCTAATCCATAGTAAAGTAATATTTCATAAACTTAGACTCAAAAGAACACTTTTTCTATTTCAAATTGGTATAGATGTGACTGCTATTGAGGATGACTTCTCGTTTTTTGGCTGGGCCATAGTATATGGAACCTGAATTCCTCAATTAGAGATCGAACCCACGCCTCCTGCAATAAATGGAAGCACAGAGTCTTAACCGCTGGGCCACCTGGGAAGCCCCAAGGATGACTCTGTTCTTGTGTGATAAGTGATTGCTGTGTTGTTGAAAACACTGTTTAGCAAATTTTAAAATTTTTGAAAAGGTTTAAAATGTTGTTAGCAAAGACGGACATAGTACAGTATACTTAAAGTTTCATGGAAGGGCATCTCACAGGGGAAGAGCTACTATACACAAATCTCATTAAACTCTAAAATTTCTAGAGAAGCCTTCTTACATGACATGATCTGGACTAGGTATTGGTTAATGTTGGATTAATTGGAAAAACTGATTAAAATAGCACACAGTTTTCTTAAACATGTGTTTTACCTGAAAATCTATACATAGATGAGTATTACTTGGCAGTCCAGTGGTTGGGACTCTGTGCTTTTGCTGCCAAGGGTGCTGGTTCAATCCCTGGTTGGGGAACTAAGATCCTACAAGTCATGTGATGCAGGCAAAAAAAAATAATAATAATAATAAAATAAAGCACATAAATAGGGGTTTCAGATTGAGCTGGCAAAGTAGGAGGAGGTGGAGCGCACCTCCTCCCACAAACACATTGAAAATTCATCTACATATGGAAGAATTCTCACTGAAAAAGAACCAGAGACTGGCAAAAAGACTTCTGGGCCAACAAGGCTGTAAGAAAGATCCACACGTAACTGGGTAGGAAAGGAAGAGAAGCTGCCAGGTCAGAACCTGTGCCCCTGGGAGGGGGACGGAGAGGAAGAGGACACACGCCCTGGGGAGGGAGAGGTCTGAGCTACACTGGACTCCACAGTCGTGGGGTCCTAGGCAGGGAAGACAGCCCACTTTCCTGACTGGAGGAACTCTGAGACTAACAAAAGGCTGTGAGATGGCTGGACTCCACTTGCAAGGAGTGCTCACACGCTGGCTTTGCCCCCAGAACAGGAGGAGAGAGGTCTGCTCCAGTGGCTTCTGGGCTTCCATGACCCCTATCGGCACACCTGGCCATGGTTGAGCGAATCATCTGCTCCCACTCACTCCATGTAATGGCATGGCACTGGATCTAGGACGCTGGGGGAAGACTCAGCTGTAGGACACAGAAGCAACCTCACCCTGGGGAGGAGTCCAGGTTGGGTGGCGGCACCCACTGTTGTCTCTTACTCAGGCAGGGCCTCAGCAGCAGCCCAGATCTCTGATGATGGCTGCTCCATTGCAGCTCACCTCCCAGTACATGCTTAGGGTCCACGCCGGCTGGCCAGCTCTGTGGAGGGATTTTACAACCAGGCAGGAGGGTGGAGGCTGGGGTAGCAATTGACTGTGAAAGACAAAGGAGACTTGCTCTGAGCAGAGCCATGGGACCCGCACAGGCAGTACACTGGACCTCTGTTCATGACCAGCATGAGCTGAGAGTCCACACGGGCCCCACTCGGGCAAAGATCCAGGTGTGGGGACAGGGGAAGGGATCAGAGCCAACTGCGTTCAAACTTAAGGGTCTCTGCTCTAAAGACTCCACGTAAAAACCACTAGAACTGATACACAAATTCACCAAGATAACAGGATACAAGATTAACATAAAGATGGCTGAGTGCCTTTGCTGTTCGTGTGGAACTGTCACAACATTGTTGACTGGCTATATCCCAGTTCAAAATGCTTTTGGTGTTAAAAAATAATAAATAAAATTAAAAAAACAATAACATACAGAAATTGGTTTCATTCCTTTACACTAACAATGAGATATCAGGGAATGTAAATAAATAACCTCCTTTAAAAATCACATCAAAGAAAATAAAATACTTAAGAATAAACCACACTAAGAAGTTGAAAGACTTACATGCTGAGAATTACAACACATTAATAAAAGAGACTGAAGATAATTCAAAGAAATGGAAAGCTATCCTAAGCTCTTGGACAGGAAGAATTAATACTTTTAAAATGGACATATTACTCAAAGCAATCTACAGATTTAATGAGATCCCTATCAAATTACCCATAATAGAACAAATAATCATAGACTTTATATAGAATCATAAAAGACCCAGAATTGCCAAAGCCACCCTGAGGAAAAAGAAGAGAGCAGGAGGCGTAACCCTCCCAGATTTCAGACAACACTACAAAGCTACAGTAAGCAAAATAGGGTGGTACTGGCAACAAAAACAGACATATGGATCAGTGGAACATAATAGCCGGAAAATAAGCCCACACACCTAAGGTCAATTAATCTTTGACAAAGAGGCAAGAATATACAATATACAATACACTTCGGCAAGTGGTGTTGGGACAGTTGGACAGCTACATGCAAATCAACGAAGTGAGAACAGACCCTCACACCATATACAAAAATAAACTCAAAATAGTTTAAAGACTTAAATATAAGACATGACACCATAAAATACCTATGTATGAAACAGAAAAGCTACAAGTATATATTGTATAACACAGGGAATTTTTTATCTTTATCTTGTAATATCTTTTAATGGAGTACAAACTGTAAAAATACTGAATCACTGTTGTACACCTGAAATTAATACAATAATGTAAGTCAACTACACTTCAATTTAAAAAATATAAATATATGTTTTCCGATATGGGGTAAGTTTTTAAGTTTTATTATTTTTTGTTGTTAATGTGGGTCTGAGGATTGCAGTGACACCTTTCTTTCATAAACTCTGCCCATCATTCATGTTTTGTGATTTCTTGCTTGACTTTCTCTCAGGTGAATCAAGGACTTCTAATCACATATAAAGTAATTCAAACCTAGAATGGTAAACTTTGCGTTGTTTTGTTTTTTGGTTTTTTTTTTGGCAGTTGTTTATAGCTGCCCCTCACAACTCTATCAACATCTACTACTCACCTCTTTCCAATCTTTGCAAAGTATCAAACTTAGTTTTCACAGAAACTACAATTCTTTTTTTCATGCTGTCATCAGTATTTTCAATATTTAATTAATTTAGATAATTAAAACAACAAGTACTATGAGTAGAAACCAGTCTGGGAACAAATGGGGGTGCTTGATACACATATAACACAATAGAACATACTGGAGGGCCTCTACCAGCTGCTGGCAAGGACATGCCACCGACACTTGTCAGAATGTTTAACAGAAGGAGCGAGAAGCCTGGCTTAATCTAAGCACTACATTAAGAGGACCTTCTTTAAAAATACTATAGTGTCATATATGCCCAAAAACAGAATGCAGGGGCATGGCTGTGGCTAGCTCATAGGGTATCTTTGTGTGAATTAGAAAAAGGCACCCCCTGCCCTAACACAGGGTTTGGTAAGGAAAGCATGGGTTAGATTTCTCCCTCCATCCACCCCGTCTGCATCGTACCACTTACATGAGCCCAACCAACACAATTAACACAGTAGCCCCAGCTCCTGGGACAGAAAATGGACTATGATTAGGGGGATGGGAGAGGAGCTGATCTCTACTCAGGCACAGAAAGATGGAGCACAAAAACAGGTAGGTGGGAAAGGTCTCACCTGTGGGGAAAGAAGTCTTCAGTCTTGGAAGAGACTCCTTATAGATTTCGTAACTACTGATATGGGTGGTCTTGCCTGATCAACCTGCAGGTTTTACTTCCTGTGGGAGAATGTTCTTTAGCAAAGAGGCCAGTATAAAATGAATATTTCACCACTGGCTCCTGGACTGCTCCACCACTTCATCTTCCTTCCTACTCTATCTCCTCTGCTACTCACTTCCCCTTCTTCACGTCCCCTGTTTCTCCACCTCCCCTGCTACCATTGCTTCCAAATATACTAAGATGATTTTCAGAGCTCTCTTTACTGACCCTGGAGGCTTTTCTGCGCCACTCAAAAATTTCCCTACCTATTAGGTGATACCTTCACAGATGACAGAACCTTTTATTCTAGAATTCATTATGAAAAACACAATAAAAATGCGTGGTTGACACAGCATATCATCAAGTTTATTCATACTTATGTGTTAAGTCGATGAATTAATAGGCATAAATGACCAATAAGGAAAAGAAATTAGAGCAGGTCCCGCCTGGCAGGCTATAGTCCATGAGGTTGCAGAGTCAGACATCACTGAGAGACTGAGCACGCACAGCACACCCTGAAAGCAAAGAGGGAAGACCAAAAGGGGATGTTATAGAAAGTAAGCTGAGCTCTTTCATTTCTGCCGTCTTGTTCATCTTCCAACAGCGCCGGACAGAGAGAAGTTGATTCTGGGGTTGGTTTCCTTGTTTATTTTTCTTCTTTGCTTGTGTTTTTTGTTTGTTTTGCTTTGCTTTTTGGTATTATAGCTCAAAACCTTTGAGCCCTCTGACACCACTAAAATTTACAATGAACCTTGAAGATTTTTTTGTAAACGTAAGCATGGTTAGTATAAAGAAGCTCATTTATGAGGCAGTTTACTAAGTGTTTTGTTTTGTTTTTTAATGCAGAGCTTCAACACTGAAAGGGAGGAACCCTTCTAACATAGTGTGAGCCATGAACCTGTGTGTGTTTATGTATATACCCTCCTAGGGAAAGTGCTGCTGGGCATTTGTGACAGTCCTCATCTGGCCACCTGTGGTCTCTAACTTTGCTTCAGTTCATTTCATTTCATTGTTGGAAAGCTCCTTACCTGTGCATGGTGTTCTCAAATCTCATAAAACTGAATAGTTTAAGCAAACACCTGCCTCATTTGAAACAGTCGTTTTCTGTCCTATTGAATATCTTTTAAAACATCTTTCATGCCAGCAACTAGGTTAATCCAGCTGTCTTTCCTTTTTTGTTTAGAATTAGAGTGTTTACTTAGAATTAGAGGGCTTCCCAGGTGGTGGAGTGGTAAAGAATCTTCCTGCCAATGCAGGAAACACAGGGACTTGGGTTCGACCCCTAGGTCAGGAAGATCCCCTGGAGAAGGAAATGGCAACCCACTCCAGTATACTTTCCTAGAAAATCCCATGGACAGAGAAGCCTGGCAGACTACAGTGCGTGGGGTTGCAAAGAGTCGGACATGACTGAGCACACATGCATGTAAAGAGTGTTTACAGCTGTAAGGAACGTAGAGATCAGTTGACTGGTGGCTTTCTCAGTGGTTCTCAAACTTTACAGGTTTCTCTGACAGAGGGCTTGTTACAACACAGGTGGCAGAGCCTCAGTAAATCTGGGATGAGACCTAAGAATCTGTATTTTTAACAAGTTCTTCCGTTCTGCTACTGCTGCTGATCTAGAAACAGCATTTTGAGAATCAGCCCAAAGCCCTCACTTCACAGCAGGGGAAGCCGAGCCTTAGACAACTAAAGTGTTTGGCCCAGTGACCCAGACCGTTAGTAGCAGTGGCGGTAAGAAAAAATGTTATTCAGTTGCTAAGTCGTGTCCAATTTTTTGCAACCCCATGGACTGCAGTACACCAGGCTCCTCTGTCCTTCACTATCTCCCGGAGTTTGCTCAAAAATCATGTCCATTGAGTCAGTGATGCTATCTATTCATATTATCTTCTGCAGCCCCCTTCTCCTTTCACCTTCAGACTTCCCCAGTATCAGGGTCTTTTCCAGTGAGTCGGCTCTTCAATCAAGTGGCCAAAGTATTAGAGTTTTAACTTAAGCAACAGTCCTTACAATGAATATTCAAGGTTGATTTCCTTTAGGATTGACTGGTTTGATTTCCTTGCAGTCCAAGGGACTCTCAAGAGTCTTCTCTAGCACTACAATTTGCAAGCATGAATTCTTTGGTGCTCAGCCTTTTTATGGTCCAACTCTCACATCCATACATGACTACTGGAAAAACCATAGCTTTGACTATAAGGACCTTTGCCAGCAAAGTAGTCTCTGTTTTTTAATATGCAGAGGTTTTTGCATAAGTTTGTTATGACTTTCCTTCCAAGGAGCAAGCATCTTTTAATTTCATGGCTGCGGTCACCATCCACAGTGATTTTGGAGCCCAAGAAATTAAAATCTGTCACTGCTTCCACTTTTTCCTTCTACTTGCCATTAAGTGATGGGACCAGATGCCATGATCTTAGTTTTTTAAATGTTGAGTTGTTAAAACTCAACAAGATGGGTGCACATGAATATTTGGTGAAAAGAATGGCAGACTGAGGAAGAGCCAAAATATCAGCCCCGTCTTCCACATTATACAGTGAATTTCATCTAACTTAAGATTTTATTGGTTGTCAAATACACAATTTTATGTATTACTAAGATAGGAAAAAATGCTTCCAATTAAACATAGTGAAAGTCACTCAGTCATGTCCAACTCTTCACAATCCCATGGATTATACAGTCCATGGAATTCTCCAGGCCAGAACACTGGAGTGGGCAGCCATTCTCTTCTCCAGGGGATCTTCCCAACCCAGGGATCGAACACAGGTCTCGCACTCCAGGCAGGTTCTTTACCAGCTGAGCCACAGGGAAGCCCAAGAATACTGGAGTAGGCAACCTATCCCTTCTCCAGCGGGTCTTCCCAACCAAGGAATTGAACTGGGGTCTCCTGCATTGCGGGTGGATTCTTTACCAGCTGAGCTATCAGGGATTAAAGTAATTACTGTGTGTAAAGCTCTTAGAAAAGTGTCTGGCATATAAGAAACACTAAATGGATGTTAACTATTATTACTATTTAGAATGCTTTTAAAAAATGCAAATAGCCTTGTAGGGGGGAATCTTTGGAAGTTAAAAAGTTGTATTATACTAGAAATTTACTTAAGAGTCAATCCAGGCCCTGTCACTTTTAAAGATTAAGTAAATGAAGTCAGTGAGAAGATGAATGGCTTGCTGTAAAGTTACTTCATCAGTAGTAACTACTTTAGTATGAATTAGCTGTCTTTCAGCAAAGAAAGAGCAGGCTGAAACAGGAATAAGACTGTGGACGGGGAGAAAGAGAGCAGATGCTTTTGGAGATGGCTTTGTAGTTGTGAGGAAAAGTTGGGGGCTGGGGCTCTTGGCAGTCAAAGCAAGGAATAATGGGATATGTGGTGACCAGGTGGGGAGAGGCAGGGAAAAACTACACAGTAACATGTTCATCACATTACTAAATATAATGATTTATCCAAAGTTGCACAGTAAAACACAATACATACATTTTGGGTGCATTTTAGCACAAAGTCCCTTTCTTTGGAAATGAGCCCCAGAAAAGCCTCTGGGGAAGAGGTGAACCTAGGTGGCCACATGGATACAATGCATGCTGGTTTCTCTTCCACGGCAGACTGGAAGAGGGATGTATGGATACCTCACCCAAGCTGAGACAATCGGTAGTTTCTCTTGTAACCAATATGGAACTGGGTCTCGCAGAGTCTATGTTAATTGAGGGACCTATCTGTTATGTAGCACCATCCTCGGGGTCAGTTCTATGGGCTACAAAAAGCCATGTGCCAGCCAAAATCATAGAACAGAAATACTGAATAAGTAAAGGGATCTGGTCTGCAAAGATAAGCATGGGGGCAGATATTCCGAAAAACAAGCAAAGAAGAGTGGCCATGGGGTTCCAGGACCTACAGTGCATGACTTCCAGGCTGACAGCTTACCAGTTCTTATCCTCAGCTCCCATGAGCTGGATTGAGTAGTGTTTATATGAGTTCTCTCTGTGCTTAAAAATAAACCCACTTAAAAAAAAAAAGTCTAAGTTGAGTTGGTTTCTGTTTTTTGAGCCAAGGAAATTGGTAATAATACAGTCAATAACTAAATTAGTTAAAAATCTCCTAACCATACTTGATTACTTATTGTCAAGTAGCATTAAAGTTCACCTCCGCCCAGAAGGAAGCATATGAAAGCCATCACGGCTGTTGGCATGGTGTCCTCCGAGTTCTAGTTCAAGAGTTTGGATTTGATGCTCTTCTGATTTCCTGGAGATTATCTGAGTAATCATTTGAGTTGATGGGATCATCACATTTTTCATATTTCTATCAAAAAGATCAAATAAACCAAGTTTTTAGATGTTATTCGACTCAGAATTTTTGGAAGTCAGGGGATTTTTCTTCCTACTATTGTAATGAAGTAGTACTATTTTCATTGTAGAAGCTTTTGATAAGGTATATAGGTCAACAATTTCCAAAATCAGTCATTAACAGATAGCCATCTGTAATTTTTAGGCTGAAACCCCCCAAAAAATGAAAGTGTAAGCATATCAGTATCTTGAATTATCCTCATGAATTCATATAATTTTACTGGTATTTTTTCATGTGCTTGTAGATTTTTTTTCAAAGAGTTCCCCAAGGATCAGAATTTGAATTTGAATCACTGAGAAATACTTCTGGCATCTGACTTCTTTATTTTCTATGATGAACAATAAATTCATTTACTTTATTCAGTTCCTTTGTTCTTTAGGAAATGAAACCATCATCTAATTGAGATATCCTGTGTGTCACAGAGGCAAGGAGATTTAAGCCACATCCCTGGGCTTTTAGAGTCCCTTACCTGCATTTTATCAGCAATTTAGTGGAAGCATGTTTTTTTCCTTCCTATGTCTTCCTGTGTTTCCTGTTAAAACACCAGATCTAAGATGGCTTCAATTCCAGAAGGGTCTGCCTGGCTGCTTTAGAATCATGATCTGTTTTTATTCCTTATTTTGGGCTTTTGTTGGGCTCACTTCTGTTCATTTTCTTTTCCTTTTTTTTAAAGGCTGCTTTTTATTTATTTGTGTATTGGCTGAGCTGGGTCTTCACTGCTGTGCTCAGGCTTTTCTCTAGTTTTGGCGAGAGGGGGCTACTCTTTGTTGAAGTGCCTGGACTTCTCATTGTGGTGGCCTTCCTTGTTGCGGAGCACAGGCTCTAGAGCACAGATTTGGCAAGTTGAGGCGCACAGGCTTAGTTGCTCCGTGGCATGTGGGATCCTCCTGGACCAGGGATGGAATCCATGTCCCCAGGATTGGCAGGCAGATTCCCAACCACTGGACCACCAGCCAAGTCCTGTTCACTTTCTAATATTTAGATATTTTATTCTTTTCCTTCCTTGGGCTAACACTCATTATCTTTGTTCCTCTTATTTTTTCCTTGTTGGTTTTAGCTTATCCTCTCTTATTTTATTTACCATATTTAAAAATTAATTATCCTGATCCCACGTTACTTATTCCTCACACAAAGGATCTATCATCTTAGTAAAATCGTACTCTTTTAACAATCAAAGTAGGATTACAGCTAAAGTTTTAGAGGTGTTTTGCTTTCTTTCACACATAAGATTTTTACCATTAGCAAAATTTACCATTAAAAAAGGGGATATAGCTGAAATAGTAAATTTTCTAAATTCTGGTAACTCTCCACTGAGGTTTTCTGACTTCTTTCCACTTCTAATTTCCAACTTTTTTGGAGGGACTGTTTTAAGACATCATTCTCTCAATTTTCACGTTCCCATTCCGATTAATCATTATCTTTTTAAACCAGAGATCGCTTACACTTTACTTGTTACGTAAAAATTTAGCTAAGGCTTTGTTGGAAGCCTGAAGGATTATGTCCTTAATCTGATTACACTTGACTGGCAAGCATCATCACTGAATTTCAGAACTTTCACTCACTCTCAGCATTTGAAACAGGTAGAACACAAGAAAGTCCTTCCTTATTCATATTCATTAAGTTAACAAATACCTGTGGAATTTCTACTATGTGCTGGGCACTGTTCACCCCTGAATAGGGTGAACATGATCCCTGCTCTCAAGGACATCATGGTCTAGGGGGAAGATAAACATATTGCAATACATGGCATTAGCATCTGGAATTGGGGTAAGCACAGTGTTAGAGAACAGACCAGGTGGGCAATGACGGAGAGAGGACATGTGCACTGAGACTTGAAGACCTGGAGAGGTAAGCTCTCACAAGCATTCTAGAAAGAGGAAAGAGTTGAAAGAAACAATTAGAGGCATGATAACGGACCTTGGGGAACTCCAGGACTTGATGTAACTGATGATATTGGGGGAGAGGGGGCGGGGATGATGGGAAGCGGTTAGGGGGAATGTGTAATCAGATGTGATCAGATTATGAATGACTTGTGTGCCATGCTGAAGGGTGCAGGTTATATTCTGGAGAACTTTAAGCAGAAATATAATGATTAGATTTGTATTAATGATTTAAAAAGAGTGCTCTAGCAGTGGGGGCCACTGACATGACTCAGAAGATCCTCGTTCACGCATACAGAGGGCGTTTCTCATGAGAGCTGAGCCTAGCGCCTATGAAGGTCAGAGGGGTTAGGACATCCACCAACACAGAGCATTTACCCATTTTAATCCTTTTCTTCTTTTTCTTCTTCTCTCTCCTTCCTATCCCCTCAGCCTCTTCCTTCTCTTAAACATTCTCTTAAGAAGCTCTGAAAACAGATCATGGGAAGTCTTTACAAATATCAATGAAAACTTTTCTGATTTAGTTGTAAATGTCTTCTGTCTTTTTTTCTAGGGTCAGTGTTACATTACTTATTGGCAGAATTTCCTTTCATGGATGCTCAGATCTTCTCCTTCCCTTTTCCCACCAGTAATTCCTCATCAGAACCTATCATCACCCTCAACATGGGGGTGGGGAGGGAAAACAGAAATTCAAGTAAATTGATTTTACTGTTGTCCTGTGGTTCTCACAGAGAGTTTATTAGAATAAAAAACCTTCTAGTGACTTTCATGTTTTTCATAATGTTTTTTAAACTGTAGGCTGTGACCCACGTGTAGGTCATGAAATCAATTTTATGGGTCATAACTTGCATTTCTTAAAAAAGAAGCAGGACCTAGTCTAATAGAATAGAAAATACCAGGGTGCATTGAATAGGGTAGATATTCTTTCAGGAAAGTTTGTTTCAGTTATAATCATATACGTTTATTCATGCAGAGAATATGAAACATATCTTACTATAAGTGGTTACCAAAAAGATTAAATTAAAAAAAATCGAAAATAGCTTGAGATTTCCGCCCCCGACTTTGAAAAGGTCGCACGTGCAAGGCTTCTCTGCGCTACGTGGCCTCCTACCTGCTTGCCGCCCGCTGGGGCAATTCTTCCCCCAGCTCCAAGGACATGGGAAAGATCCTGGACAGCATGTGCATCCAGACAGATGACGATCGGCTCAACAAGGTCATCAGTGAGCTGAACAGGAAGAACACTGAGGACGTCATTGTCTAGGGTATCGGCAAGCTGGCCAGCGTGCCCGCGGGCGGAGCCCTGGCAGTCTCCGCCCCGCTGCAACAGAGGAAGAGGAGGAGGAGTCACATGACCACATGGGGTTTGGCTGGTTTGATTCAAGTTCGGCTCTCCTGCAAATAAAACCCTTTTTACGTTAAAAAAAAAAAAAAAAAGTTTGAAAAATTTTCCACTCTGAAGATCAAAAAAATTGAGAACCAGAGAAGTTGACTTGTCCAAGTCAGAGAATTAGTGGCAAACGCAAGATTTGAATTTAGGTCTTCAAATAGCCTGATATTTTCTGAGCAAAAGTTGATTAATTGCCGAACATGAGGACTGGAGGGCGTGGATGTCATTTACTTACTTTATCCTTGAGATCACATTGTGAAAGATGATCAAATGTCTAAAATGCTTTGCTATCTTAGTATTTATGAACACAGTGTGTTGCTCTTATACTTCGTGTCATAGATAAGCCTTAGACTTTGACAGATTGTCACCTTATGCCTTTATTAGTCTTAAAATTTTTTTGGGTGTGGATAACTTTGATATATATTCGTTCATACTAATGTTTTGAATAAAGATAACTTAGTTCTTTTTGTTTCTCAGATGAATGACTGATTTTTTTGGTCCTTTCTTTCACAGTCCTTGGAGAAGGAGATGGCAACCCATTCCAGTACTCTTGCCTGGAAAATCCCATGGACCAAGGAGCCTGGTAGACTACAGTCCCTGGGGTCGCAAAGAGTCAGACACGACTAAGCAACTTCACTTTTCTTTCTTTCACAGTCCTTAACCACCTTGAAAAACATACATTCGGGAATATTTAGAGGTGCTTCTCCTGAAATTGGGGAAATACTAGGTGCATCTCGGGGTTCCTTCAGCCTAATGGTTCTATTGCTTTTTACCTTTGTAATTAATCTTTTTGGATTTCTTCTTCATTTTTCAAAGAAATTAAGCTTTTTTTTTTTTTTTCCTTTGCATGGTATTTAACTTAATTTCAGGGAGGCGTTGAGGCACAGCAAAGAACACTGGCTTGGGAATTGAGAGACCCGACTTCTGGTTCTTCTTGTCACCTAGTTTATTGTCTGCCTGTTCAACAGGCATTTGGGGGAGTTGATTTCTCCCACAACATTTGGGGAAGTTGATTTCTTTATTTGCAAACTGAGAATGTCGTCTAGATAATCTATAGTTGCTGTAATCAGTGTTTCCTACCCAGGTGGAAGTTCTGGATTTCTTCCTAAATGTGAGACAAATCATTGTCTAGAAATTTGCATGTGGATGTAAAGAAGCACGTTTTTGTATAATACTGTACAGGACTTTTGGACTTCTGTAACCCGTTTCAGGTTCACAGTTTCAAAAACCATCTTTATCTAACTTACTGTGTGTCGTACAATGTGTCAGATTCTTTATATTTCCCTTCTGGAACCTCCTAAGGAATTCCTGATTTTGCTTCCTTCCTGTTTCCTGAATGATGTCCTCCATAGTTCAAGTCTCCTAGAGTTGGAAAACAATTTGAGCAAGCTTTATGCCTTCCTGTCTATTACCTTCACTTACCAGTACTTCTCATCTGTCCATTTAGTAACTCAATAGTGTTTTTATTTTGAATAATGGCATGGACAATAGCCCATTAAAATCCCATGTAGGGACCCTTTTTAATTCATTCATTCTACAATATTTATTGGGCATCTCCTTGGGTCAGGCACTGAGTTCCTTGTTGAAGATATAATGGCAGATAAGATAGACACTGTCTTTTCCTCAAGAGGCTTTCTGGAGTATTGACTGCATGCGTGCTCAGTCGCTCAGTCACGTCTGACTCTCAGTGACCCTGTGGACTGCAGCCCACAGGCTCCTCTGTCCGTGGATTTTCCCAGCAAGAATACTGCAGTGGGTTGCCATTTGTTCCTTCAGAGGATCTTCCCAATTCGGGGATTAAAACCATGCCTCTTGGTCTCCAGCATTGGCAGGCAGCTTCTTTACCACTAGCACCATCTGGGAGGCCCAAGAGGCTTCCTGATTTCTCAGCGGCATTTTTGCAAGGACTAACAGGCACAGTGTAGCTTAAAGCCTGATACATAGCAGGCTCTCGGGCAATATTGGTTCCAATAGCTGACTTGTACTAAGTTACATTTGAAAGTGTTAGTTGCTCAGTTGTGTCAGACTCTTTGCTACCAATACCCCTGGACTGAGCCTACCAGGCTCCTCTGTCCGCAGAGTTTTACAGGCAAGGATACTCGAGTGGGTTGCCATTTCCTTCTCCAGGGGAATCCTCCCAACCCAGGGATTGAACCTGGGTCTCCTATATTGCAGGCAGATTCTTTACTATCTGAGCCACCAGAGAAGCCCAGGCTTCCTGAAGTGACTGACAAAAAACAAGTTACCAACGAGTTTGTTTTGGCCGCACCACTTGGCATGTGGGATCTTAGTTCCCTGACCAGGGATCACACCAGTACGCCTTTTGATGGAAGCACAGAGTTTTAACCACTGGACTGCCAGGGAAGTTCCCCAAAGAATTTAATAAATTATTTCAAGTTCAACGAAATGGATGGACTTTGAGGCCAGGCAGCCAGAGCCTCAATCCCAGGTTTATTACTTACTATCTATATGCCTCAGCCAGTTCTTGTGAGCTACCTTCAGATTCTCTGGTCTTAGTCATCCCCAGGGGCTTTGCCTACAAAGGGAAGGAAAACCCATTTTTCCCCTCTACCTTCCTAGGTTCACTGGCTGGGCATCCTCCCTCCCCCACTGCCATTAAACTAATAAGAACAAGTTTAGAAAGAGAGAGAGAGAGAAAAAAAAACAACAACACAGATTTGCTAATATACATAGACAATACAGTGACTTACCAGGTGGCTCGAGTGGTAAAGAACCCACCTGCCAATGCAGGTTGGATCTCTAGGTCAGGAAGATCCCCTGAAGGAGGGAGTGGATACCCACTCCAGTATTCTTGCCTGGAGAATCCCATGGACTGAGAACCCTGGCAGGCTGCAGTCCATAGGGTTGCAGAGTCCAACACAACTGAAGTGACTTAGCATGCACACACCCACATAGACACAGAGATTTATAAGGAAATGAAAACTCAAGGAGGCAGTCAGATTAAGGCTTATATATCATCTTAGGGCTTCCCTCAGAGAAAGGCAATGGCACCCCACTCCAGTACTCTTGCCTGGAAAATCCCATGGATGGAGGAGCCTGGTAGGCTGCAGTCCATGGGGTCGCTAAGAATTGGACACGGCTGAGTGACTTCACTTTCACTTTTCGCTTTCATGCATTGGAGAAGGAAATGGCAACCCACTCCAGTGTTCTTTCCTGGAGAATCCCAGGGACGGGGGAGCCTGGTGGGCTGCCGTCTATGGGGTCGCACAGAGTCGGACACAACTGAAGTGACTTAGCAGCAGCAGCAGCAGGGCTTCCCTGGTGGCTCAGACAGTAAAGAATCTGCCTGCAGTGCAGGAGACCCTTGGTCAAGAAGATCCCCCAGAGAATGGAGTGGCTACCCACTCAAGTATTCTTGCCTCTAGAATTTCATGGATAGAGTAGCCTGGCGGGCTACAGTCCATGGGGTTGCAAAGTCACCACTAAGTGACTAACACTTTCAAGCTAAACAAAAGAGCTGCGGCTTCTGGGTGGAGGAGGCAGGTTGTGGAAAGGAGAAGGGAGGAACCATAGATAACTAAGGATTCCTTATGCAAATAAGTCCTTCAGGTCCTTATTCAGACAAATAAGACTTGTCTATGGGTGCAGCTATTTCTCTGGTGAGAGACCTTTGCAAATGGAAATTTCCTTTTTAATTGTAAATTTCCAGCACAAAAAGGGAAATTTTACTATATTTTTAGGCAGTTAGGAGGAAGTAAAGAGTTTTTTCCGGCAACTTTTGGCTCTCAATTGCCTTTCAGTTCAGTCCCTCAGTCATGTCCAAATCTTTGCGACCCCATGGACTGCAGCATGCCAGGACTCCCTGGCCATCACCAACTCCTGGAGTTTACTCTACCTCACCTCCATCCAGTTGGTGATGCCATCCAACCATCTCATGCTCTGTCATCCCTCTTCTCCTCCCGCCTTCAGTCTTTCCCAGCATCAGGGTCTTTTCCAATGAGTCAGTTCTTCACATCAGGTGGCCAAAGTATTGGAGTTTCAGCTTCAGCATCAATCCTTCCAATGAACACCCAGGACTGATCTCCTTTAGAATGGACTGGTTGGCTCTCCCTGCAGTCCAAGGGACCTCAAGAGTCTTCTCAACACCACAGTTCAAAAGCATCATTCTTTGGTGCTCAGCTTTCTTTATAGTCCAACTCTCACATGCATACATGACCACTGGAAAAACCATAGCTTGGACTAGACAGACCTTTGTTGGCAAAATAATGTCTCTGCTTTTTAATATGCTGTCTAGGTTGATCATCTTTTCTTCCAAGGAGCAAGTGGCTTTTAATTTCATGGCTGCAATCACCATCTGCAGTGATTTTGGAGCCCAGAAAAATTAAGTTTGTCACTGTTTCCATTGTTTTCCCATCTATTTGCCATCAAGTGATGGGACCAAATGCCATGATCTTCATTTTCTGAATGTTGAGCTTTAAGCCAACTTTTTCACTTTCCTCTTTCACTTCCAAAAGAGGCTCTTTAGTTCTTTCTCACTTTCTGCCATAAAGGTGGTGTCATCTGCATATTTGAGGTTATTGATATTTTTCCCGGCAATCTTGATGCCAGCTTGTGTTTCTTCCAGCCCAGCGTTTCTCATGATGTATTCTGCATATAAGTTAAATAAGCAGGGTGACAATATACAGGCTTGACGTACTCCTTTTCCCATTTGGAACCAGTCTGTTGTTCCATGTCCAGTTCTAACTGTTGCTTCCTGACCTGCATACAGATTTCTCAGGAGGCAGGTAAGGTGGTCTGGTATTCCCATGTCTTGAAGAATGTTCCAGTTTGTGGTGATCAACACAGTCACAGGCCTTGGCATAGTCAATAAAGCAGAAATAGATGTTTTTCTGGAACTCCCTTGCTTTTTTGATGATCCAACAGAGGTTGGCAATTTGATCTCTGGTTCCTCTGCCTTTTCTAAGTCTAGCTTGAACATCTGAAAGTTCACAGTTCACATACTGTTGAAGCCTAACTTGGAGAATTTTGAGCATTATTTTCCTAGCGTGTGAGATGAATGCAATTGTGCAGTAGTTTGAGCATTCTTTGGCATTGCCTTTCTTTGGGATTGGAATGCAAACTGACCTTTTCCAGTCCTGTGGCCACTGCTGAGTTTTCCAAATTTGTTGGCATATTGAGTGTAGCACTTTCACAGCATCATCTTTTAGGGTTGAAATAGCTCAACTGGAATTCTATCACCTCCACTAACTTTGTTTGTAGTGATGCTTCCTAAGGCTCACTTGACTTTGCATTCCCAGATGTATAGCTCTAGGTGAGTGATCACACCATCATGATTATCTGGGTCATGATGATCTTTTTTTGTATAGTTCTGTGTATTCTTGCCACCTCTTCTTGATATCTTCTGCTTCTGTTAGCTCAAAAAAATTCATATGCTAAAGAGGCATATTTGGGGGCAGCATATTCTGCCAACCTTCAGTCTGCCTTTTGAATACCCCTCTCTCCCAGGAAAAAAGGGGTTTCCCAGGTGGCTCAGTGGTAAAGAATCCACTTGCAATACAGAAGATGCACATTCAAGCCCTGGATTAGGAAGATTACCCTGGAAAAGGAAATGGCAACCCATTCCAGTATTCTTGCCTGGAAAATTCCATGTACAGAGGAGCCTGGCAGGCTACAGTCCATGGGGTTGCAAAGAGTCAGACATGACTGAGTGACTGAGCACACCCAGTAAAAGGCATTTCTATTAAAACAAAACAAACAAAAACTCAGAGTTTCATGGGTAGAGCAAATTATAAACCCAGATTTGAGGACTAGAAAAGAAGTAAAAATTATTTTTGGATGTTGGGCTCAAAGCATGGTTAGATGATGGAGAGAGGATGACTGTCACAATCTTACTTTGAATTTCCTGGTTTGCAGTCTGAATGTCTTTGGTGATGGCATGTATATCAATGTCACAGTCATGGTTATTTTTTTTCAGAGCAAAGCATGAAAGGGTCTGATGTTAGCTTGCAGAGCCCTTTTGTTATTGTTGCTCAGTCACTAAGTTGTGTCCCACTCTTTGTGACCCCATGAGCTGCAGAACTCCAGGTTTCCCTGTCCTTCACTGTCTCCGGGAGTTTGCTCAAACCCATGTCCATTGAGTCAGTGATGCAATCCAACCATCTCATCCTGTGTTGCCCTCTTCTTCTCCTGCTCTTGATCTTTCCCATCATCAGCGTCTTTTCCAGTTAGTTGGCTCTTTGTATCAGGTGGCCAAAGTGTTGGAGCTTCAGATTCAGCATCAGTTCTTCCAGTGAAAATTCAGGACCAATTTCCTTTAAGATTGACTGCTTTGATTTTCTTTTTTTTTTTATTTATTTTTTCTAATTTTATTTTATTTTTAAACTTTACATAATTGTATTAGTTTTGATTTTCTTGCTATCCAAGTGAGTCTCAAGAGCCTTCTCCAGCACACAAAGCATCAGTTCTTTGGTGCTCAGCCTTCTTTATGGTCCAACTCTCACATCCATACATGACTACTGGAAAAACCATAGCTTTAACTAGACAGACATTTATTGGAAAAATGATGTCTCTGTTTTTTAACACTCTGTCTAGGTTTTTAACATGATGTCTAGCTTTGTCATAGCTTTCCTTCCAAGGGTAGGTGTCTTTTAATTTTGTGGCTGGAGTAACCATCCGCAGCAATTTTGTAGCCCAAGAAAATAACATCTGCCACTGTTTCCCCTTTTCTCCCATCCATCTGCCATGAAATGATGGGATTGGCTGCCATGATCTTAGTTTTTTCAATGTGGAATTTTAAGCCACCTTTTTCACTCTCTTCTTTCACCTTCATCAAAAGGCTCTAGTTCCTCTTCACTTTCTGATGCAAGTATTTCTCCTGGCAATCTGGATTCCAGCTTGTGATTCACCCAACCTGGCATTTCTCATGATGTACTCTGCATGTAAGTTAAATAAGCAAGGTAACAATATATAGCCTTTACATACTCCTTTCTCAGTTATGAGCCAGTCTGTTGTTCTATGTCCGGTTCTAACTGTTGCTTCTTGACCTGCATACAGATTTCTCAGGAGGCAGTTAAGGAGGTCTGCTTTTAGATAGTTCTAATGTAACTCAATGAAACTAAGCCATGTCCGTGGGGCAACTCAAGATGGGCAGGTCGTGGTGGAGAGATCTAACAGAATGTGGTCCACTGGAGAAGGGAATGGCAAACCACTTCAGTATTCTTGCCTTGAGAACCCCATGAACAGTATGAAAAGGCAAAATAATAGGATACTGAAAGAGGAACTCCCCAGATCAATAGGTGCCCAATATGCTACTGGAGATCAGTGGAGAAATAACTCCAGAAAGAATGAAGGGATGGAGCCAAAGCAAAAACAATACCCAGCTGTGGATGTGACTGGTGATAGAAGCAAGGTCTGATGCTGTAAAGAGCAATATTGCATAGGAACCTGGAATGTCAGGTCCATGAATCAAAGCAAATTGGAAGTGGTCAAACAAGAGATGGCAAGAGTGAAGGTTGACATTCTAGGAATCAGCAAACTCAAATGGACTGGAATGGGTGAACTTAACTCAGATGACCATTATATCTACTACTGCGGGCAGGAATCCCTCAGAAGAAATGGAGTAGCCATCATGGTCAACAAAAGAGTCCGTAATGCAGTGCTTGGATGCAATCTCAAAAAGGACAGAGTGATCTCTGTTCATTTCCAAGGCAAACCATTCAATATCACAGTAATCCAAGTCTATGCCCCAACCAGTAATGCTGAAGAAGCTGAAGTTGAACGGTTCTCTGAAGACCTAAAAGACCTTTTAGAACTAACACCCAAAAAAGATGTCCTTTTTATTACAGGGGACTGGAATGCAAAAGTAGGAAGTCAAGAAACACCTGGAGTAACAGGCAAATTTGGCCTTGGAATACGGAATGAAGCAGGGCAAAGACTAATAGAGTTTTGCCAAGAGAACGCACTGGTCATAGCAAACACCCTCTTCCAACAACACAAGAGAAAACTCTACACATGGACATCACCAGATGGTCAACACCGAAATCAGATTGATTATATTCTTTGCAGCCAAAGATGGAGAATCTCTATACAGTCAACAAAAACAAGACCAGGAGCTGACTGTGGCTCACACATTGAACTCTTTATTACCAAATTCAGACTTAAATTGAAGAAAGTAGGGAAAAGCACTAGACCATTCAGGTATGACCAAAATCAAATCCCTTATGATTATACAGTGGAAGTGAGAAATAGGTTTAAGGGACTAGATCTGATAGAGTCCCTGATGAACTGTGGATGGAGGTTCGTGACATTGTACAGGAGACAGGGATCAAGACCATCCCCATGGAAAAAGCAAAATGGCTGTCTGGGGAGGCCTTACAAATAGCTGTGAAAGGAAGAGAAGTGAAAAGCAAAGGAGAAAAGGAAAGATATAAGCATCTGAATGCAGAATTCCAAAGAATAGCAAGAAGAGATAAGAAAGCCTTCCTCAGCCATAAATGCAAAGAAATAGAGGAAAACAACAGAATAGGAAAGACTAGAGATCTCTTCAAGAAAATTAGAAATACCAAGGGAACATTTTATGGAAAGATGGGCTCGATAAAGGACAGAAATGGTATGGACCTAACTGAAGCAGAATATATTAAGAAGAGGTGGCAAGAATACACAGAAGAACTGTACAAAAAAGATCTTCACGACCCAGATAATCACGATGGTGTGATCACTGACCTCGAGCCAGACATCCTGGAATGTGAAGTCGAGTGGGCCTTAGAAAGCATCACTACGAACAAAGCTAGTGGAGGTGATGGAATTCCAGTTGAGCTATTTCAAATCCTGAAAGATGATGCTGTGAAAGTGCTGCACTCAATATGCTAGCAAATTTGGACAATTCAGCAGTGGCCACAGGACTGGAAAAGGTCAGTTTTCATTCCTATCCCAAAGAAAGGCAATGCCAAAGAATGCTCAAACTACCGCACAATTGCACTCATCTCACATGCTAGTAAAGTAATGCTCAAAATTCTCCAAGTCAGACTTCAGCAATATGTGAACTGTGACGTTCCTGATGTTTAAGCTGGTTTTAGAAAAGACAGAGGAACCAGAGATCAAATTGCCAACATCCGCTGGATCATTGAAAAAGCGAGGGAGTTCCAGAAAAACATCTATTTCTGCTTTATTGACTATGCCAAAGCCTTTGATTGTGTGGATCACAAGAAACTGTGGAAAATTCTGAAAGAGATGGGAATACCAGACCACCTGACCTGCCTCTTGAGAAATCTGTATGCAGATCAGGAAACAACAGTTAGAACTGGACACGGAACAACAGACTGGTTCCAAATAGGAAAAGGAGTACGTCAAGGCTGTATATTGTCACCCTGCTTATTTAACTTATATGCAGAGTACATCATGAGAAACGCTGGGCTGGAAGAAACACAAGCTGAAATCAAGATTGCTGGGAGAAATATCAATAACCTCAGATATGCAGATGACACCACCCTTATGGCAGAAAGTGAAGAGGAACTCAAAAGCCTCTTGATGAAAGTGAAAGAGGAGAGTGAAAAAGTTGGCTTAAAGCTCAACATTCAGAAAACTAAGATCATGGCATCTGGTCCCATCACTTCATGGGAAATAGATGGGGAAACAGTGGAAACAGTGTCAGACTTTATTTTTTTGGGCTTCAAAATCACCGCAAATGGTGACTGCAGCCATGAAATTATAAGACGCTTACTCCTTGGAAGGAAAGTTATGTCCAACCTAGATAGCATATTCAAAAGCAGGGACATTACTTTGCCAACAAAGATCCAGCTAGTCAAGGCTATGGTTTTTCCTGTGGTCATGTATGGATGTGAGAGTTGGACTGTGAAGAAGGCTGAGCGCCAAAGAATTGATGCTTTTGAACTGTGGTGTTGGAGAAGACTCTTGAGAGTCCCTTGGACTGCAAGGAGATCCAACCAGTCCATTCTGAAGGAGATCAGCCCTGGGATTTCTTTGGAAGGAATGATGGTAAAGCTGAAACTCCAGTACTTTGGCCACCTCATGAGAAGAGTTGACTCATTGGAAAAGACTCTGATGCTGAGAGGGATTGGGGGTAGGAGAAGAAGGGGACAACAGAGGATGAGATGGCTGGATGGCATCACTGAATTGATGGAAGTGAGTCTGAGTGAACTCTGGGAGTTGGTGATGAACAGGGTGGCCTGGTGTGCTGCGATTCACGGGGTCGCAAAGAGTCAGACACGACTGAGCGACTGAACTGAACTGAACTGAATCAAGATCCGGATAGTCAGGTTTTCATTCTCAGTGATGTGAAATAAGAAAGTTGAGAGATAAATTAGAGATCTTAATTACTGACAAAATGTAGAAAATAGCAGGAGCCTGTTTACTAAGAGGTGAAAAAAGCATGAAGTGAGCAAACATGGTTAGAATGCAACCACCCATAAGGATGTGCTCTATTTTTCATTGTGAAAGAATTTCTTTCTCTAGAATTGAAGCAGTGTAACCCAGATTGGGACTTGAACCCCAAATCTTTTAACTGAGATCATATTCCTGGTCTCAGGACTCTGTTCAGGTTCTTGATTTCTTATCACAGAGAGAATTCAGTGAGAGAGAAAGTGACAGGTAAGAAGTGGATTTATTTACAGAGAAACACACTCCACAGACAGTATGGGCCATCTCAGAAGGGAAGAGTGGCCTCAAAATATGGTGTGATTATTTTTATGGGCTGGGTAATTTCATAGGCTAATGAGTGGGAGGAGGATTCTAACTACTTTGGAGAAGGGGCAGAGATTTCCAGGAATTGAGCCACCACCCACTTTTTGATCTTTATAGTTGGCCTTGGAACTGTAATGGTGCCTGAAGGAGTGGCATTTAGCTTGCTGATATGTTACAGTGAGTGTATACTGAGGCTCAAGGTCTAGTGGAAGTTGGTTCCTCCACCATCTTGGACTTATTTGATTTTAAGCAGAGTTCCAAAGAGCAAAGAGAGATAAGAAAGCCTTCCTCAGTGATCAGTGCAAAGACTGCTGCTGCTGCTGCTGCTAAGTTGCTTCAGTCGTGTCCGACTCTGTGGGACCCCATAGACGGAAGCTCACCAGGCTCCCCCATCCCTGGGATTCTCCAGGCAAGAACACTGGAGTGGGTAGTGCAAAGAATAGAGGAAAACAATAGAATGGGAAAGACTAGAGATCTCTTCAAGAAAATTAGAGATACCAAGGGAACATTTCATGCAAAGATGGGCTCGATAAAGGACAGAAATGGTATGGGCCTAACAGAAGCAGAAGATATTAAGAAGAGGTGGCAACAACACAGAGAAGAACTGTACCAAAAAGATCTTTATGACCCAGATAATCATGATGGTGTGATCACTCACCTAGAGCCAGACATCCTGGAATGTGAAGTCAAGTGGGCCTTAGGAAGTATCACTACAAAGTTAGTGGAGGTGATGGATTCCAGTTGAGCTATTTCAAATCCTAAAAGATGATGCTGTGAAAGTGCTACACTCAATATGCCAGCAAATTTGGAAAACTCAGCAGTGGCCACAGGACTGGTAAAGGTCAGTTTGCATTCCAATCCCAAAGAAAGGCAATGCCAAAGAATGCTCAAATTACTGCACAATTGCATTCATCTCACACTCTAGGAAAATAATGCTCAAAATTCTCCAAGTTAGGCTTCAACAGTATGTGAACCGTGAACTTTCAGATGTTCAAGCTGGACTTAGAAAAGGCAGAGGAACCAGAGATCAAATTGCCAACCTCTGTTGGATCATCAAAAAAGCAAGGGAGCTCCAGAAAAACATCTATTTCTGCTTTATTGACTATGCCAAAGCCTTTGACTGTGTGGATCACCACAAACTGGAACATTTTTCAAGAGATGGAATGGTCTGGAATACCAGACCACCTTACCTGCCTCCTGAGAAATCTGTATGCAGGTCAGGAAACAACAGTTAGAACTGGACATGGAACAACAGACTGGTTCCAAACCAGGAAAGGAGTATGTCAAGGCTGTATATCGTCACCCTACTTATTTAACTTATATGCAGAGTACATCATGGGAAATTCCAGGTTGGATGAAGCACAAGCTGGAATCAAGAGTGCCTGGAGAAATATCAATAACGTCAGATATGCAGATGACACCACCTTTATGGCAGAAAGCAAGGAAGAACTAAAGAGCCTCTTTTGGAAGTGAAAGAGGAAAGTGAAAAAGTTGGCTTAAAGCTCAACATTCAGAAAACGAGGATCATGGCATTTGGTCCCATCACTTGATGGCAAATAGATGGGGAAACAGTGGAAACAGTGACAAACTTAATTTTTCTGGGCTCCAAAATCACTGCAGATGGTGATTGCAGCCATGAAATTAAAAGCCACTTGCTCCTTGGAAGAAAAGATGATCAACCTAGATAGCATATTAAAAAGCAGAGACATTACTTTGCCAACAAAGGTCTGTCTAGTCAAAGCTATGGTTTTTCCAGTAGTCATGTATGCATGTGAGAGTTGGACTATAAAGAAAGCTGAGCACCGAAGAATTGATGCTTTTGAACTGTGGTGTTGGAGAAGACTCTTGAGAGTCCCTTGGACTGCAGGGAGAGCCAACCAGTCCATTCTAAAGGAGATCAGTCCTGGGTGTTCATTGGAAGGATTGATGCTGAAGCTGAAACTCCAATACTTTGGCCACCTGATGTGAAGAACTGACTCATTGGAAAAGACCCTGATGTCTGGAAAGATTGAAGGCGGGAGGAGAAGGGGACGACAGAGGATGGTATGGTTGGAAGGCATCACCGACCTGATGGACATGAGTTTGAGTAAACTCCAGGAGTTGGCAATGGACAGGGAAGCCTGGCGTACTATAGTCCATGGGGTTGTAAACAGCTGGACATGACTGAGCGACTGAACTGAAGTGATTTAGGCTCTCTTAAGTCTGCTTTGCTGGAACTTTAAATAAGGGAACTCAGATTAGATTTTTAAATGCCTTGTCAGGGTATGATGTGAAGCCAAGAATTTATCATCAGTCTTCATCTTCAGTACCTATAGATTTGGTGCATTCCTCCTTTCTCAGGTGTTTAAGGCTCCTGTGTCCATTAGGAAGTAATCTTTCTCACTTACCTGTAAGACTAGGAAGCGTATAAGCCAGGTGGGTATTCTAAGAGGGCATTGTAAGCATGGATTCCCCACAGTGAACCTTAGTTCTTGAAGCTTTCTGGTCATATCTTATTTTATGCACATCATTCTCAAATTCACCATTCCAATGAAAGCCTTAGTAATATAACCAATGTTTCAAACTGTGTCCTATTAATAAACACAACAGATTTTTTGTTTTTTTTTTTGGCTGCCTGGTATCTCAGTTCTCTGATCAGGGATCAGCCAGGGATGAAACCCATGGCCCCTGCTGTGGGGTCCTAACCACTGGACTGCCAGGTACTTTCCCAGAACATCAGATTCTTATTTAACAAGTAATTATATTATCATGAAAATGAGAATATTCAATAAGAGCTTCCAAATTCATGAGGGATCTGGTAGAAAGAAAAAAGTAAATATTTCATCTTTATTCACATAGCATACTTTAACATATTTCTATGAGTTAAAGATAGCTTAAAAAAGAAAAGTGGTTCCTTAAATCTGAATAATGAAACATTAAAGAACCAGTGATGTTTCAAACAAAAAGGCAGGAAAAATTATAATAATCCTTATCAGTACATTCAGTCCCAGGAAATTACTCTTGCTTTGCTTGATTTGGAGTTAGCGATTTTATAAATTCATCAGATTCTCTATTGGGCTGCAACCCATAGACCTACAAGGGCTGTACTTGCCCAGGTTTAAGACTGAAGAAAGAGACCAGTGTCAGTGACAGAGACATCAATGATTTAATGGATGGTGGAAAGTTACGTGCCTGAAGCAAGGTCCTGGAGCAACACCCCACCATGTGTGGCGGGTGACAGGCAGGACATGGTGGAGGTCTTTGCTCCTGGCAGGGAAAGGAGAGACTGCCATGTATAGGAGAAACGGATGTCAGGTTGGCTTATTAGTTACCAGGGAAACCAGCAAATGGGCAAGCCCGCTCCCCACCCCTTTGATAAGAACAGTCACTAGCTGGGGCCTGGGGCAAGTATGAACTAAGGTCAGTTATGTGCAAAGAGTGTAGGTGAAGCAGATACTGGTGGAGCAGGCAATGTACAGAGAGCAAGAGAACAGCCATCTTGGGTGGCCTGACCATAAGGCTCCGTTAGAGTTTTTTGAATTTTTATTTACCCAGTCCAGTGTCATGATTTTTATGTTATCAGAAATCTGCTCTCCAGAATACTCATCAGGCTCTTTTCTGTGAATCTCCCTGAGGTGAAGCATTTTCACCTGAGTTGACTGCTACCACTTCCAGAACGAAGAAGTGTAAGACATTATTTGTGTGTGAATGACAAACTTTAAAATGCCCATGGTTAAAAATCTGATGAAAGCTCATTATAGCAGAGGTCCCCAGCCCCTGGGCCACTGGACCTAAGTGGCTAAGACTCTGCACTTCCAACTGATCAGGGAACTAGATCCCTCATGCCTCAACTGACAAAGGAAAAAAAAAAAAAGGTCCTGCAACTAAAGACCCTGAGTGTTGCAATTAACACCTGGTGCAGCCAAAGAAATAAATAATATTAAAAATAAAAGATAACCAAAGTGACAATAAAAGATTCAAGGGCAAATACAGGTCACATGACTGTTAAAAAAAAAAAGACACAACTTAGAACTTCCAATATTTAGAAGTCTGTATTCTTAAGTAATCAAAAACATAATGTAGAGAGTACAAAGCACAGGAAATTACTTTGATCAGATACAGAATCTTTGTTTCCTAGGCAGATTATTGTTGTTTAGTTACTAAGGGATGTCTGACTCCTATGTGATCGCACGGACTGGAGCCCTCCAGGCTCCTCTGTCCATGGGATTTCTCCCAGGCAAGAATGGAAAATTCAGAGTGGGCTGCTACTTTCCTTTCCAGGGGATCATCCTGACCCAGGGATTGAACCCACTTCTCTTACATTGGCAGGCAGATTCTTAACCACTGAGCCACCAGGGAAGCCCAAATGAAACAATACTGTAAAGAAAAAGCCACTGAAGGCGAGCTGAAGCTTCCTGTGTCATTCCTTGTCCTATGTTTCTGGCCACAGTCTGTGGCCACCTCTTGCATGTTCATGTCCCTCACTTTCCTCGTTAGTTTGGGAGGGACCCAGGCTGAACAATGGCTCTGGAGATGACAGCACACCGTCAGTGGGGCTGGGAGCTGCCAAGTGAGGCGAAATGATGGACCACGAAAGCTTCATGGCTTTTGCTTGATCTCCTGCATTGGTAGGTGGATTATTTTTACCACTGAACCACTCAACAGGCAAAGAAAAATTTGTTACAGTATCATATTAAGAACAGACCAGTAATCAAACTCCAGTTCTGTATCAGTACACTATTGATATTAAAATTCATTTTAAAACCTTATGATGAATACTTTTGGCCAGCTTGACCATGTGAGAAAAGACCTTCTTTCTTTTTCCTTTTAAACATCCTATAAAGGGTAAAGAATCTGCCTGCAATGCGGAGATCCAGGTTCAATTCTAAGGTCAGGAAGATCCCCTGGAGAAGGGAATGGCAACCCATTCCAGTATTCTTGCCTGGAGAATTCCATGGACAGAGCAGCCTCGCAGGCTACAGTTCATGGGGTCATAAAGTTTGACATGACTGAACAACTAATATATCTGTCTAGGTTTTTGCCCTTTATTTTCCTCTTTCTCATCTGAAACAACTTTTAAATAACCTTAAACTAATAGTTTAGGATAAAATTACTCTCCTTTTTCTTAAAAAAGCATCCTTCATGTCTCACATCCTGCTTTATTTTTCTTGCATACTTTGTACACAGGGGTTTTCCCTACATTTTTATTATTCTTAATAGCTAATTTACATATGTTGATTAGAATTCTTAACCCTTTGTAACCTTAATTTCCAGGGAAAGCAAGGAAGTAAGCAATTGTGAACACATGTGAACACACACACGTTTTATGTATGTATGTATATATTAGCATTCTGTGTTAAATTAGAAAATTTATGAATATAGCAATTTTGTAATTTTTAGAGGCATCTGTTTCTTCATAGTAAAGTTTTTCAATATGATAAAATAATACATTTTTTGACAGTCCCAAATATCTCAAGTTGGTCTATAACGAGGCCAAAGTAAATAAAATTAAACTAAATGTTTAGCAAGTTAAGGTTTGGTATTTTATCTTATTTGGAAATGATTTTAGATAATCAAAGAACATCATTTAACTTAACTGAGTATAACTTCAAAGTTTTAAGATACCCAAAAGATTTTGGAAAATATTCTTAAGCAGAAAGGCTCATGTAAAAACTTGTTATTCACTTCCATTTAATACACATATTGCTAACAATTATGTTTGAATTGTTCATGAAAATTTCATCTAAGGTTGTTTTCTTGTTAACAAATCTTATAACATGTGTGTTAGGAAAATATTAAAAGTCATGAGAGTAAAGAAACTAAGGATTAAACATATGCCTTAGAATAAATTTATAATTTTAAACAGCTAGTAGAGATAACATACTCTCATTGGACTAAAAAACCCAAATATAATAAAATTGTATGTCTGCATGATATTTAATGACAACAACTTTCAGGACACAACTTTTTTTTTTCTTTAACCAGCAATATTAAACTAGTTTTATGACCATACATTATCTGAGATCAAATGGACTTGGAAAAAAAAAAAAGTCAACCAATTTGGGTTAATTCCTCTTTTCCTGACAGTTTTAGGAATACTTATTTCAGTGTTCCTTTTTAAACCAATTAAAGCAGAGTTCTTTTATGAATTTTGGCAATACCATCCATAAATAGAAAAATATCACATATAGAAAATATACACATGTAGACATAAACATTCAGACAGACACAAACAGCATTATAGTGAATAATATGATGAATGAATGAATCTTATAGCACAAAGGAATCTTATAGCATTCATTTAAAAATTTTATATGTGAGTTAGATACAAATAATATAGAATGTACTGGTTTATCTAAAATATTTGGATCCCAATTGTGTTTCTGATAGGTAGAACAAGTTAGGTTACCTACTGAACAAAGACTTTTTAGCTTTTAGCCAACTAAAATATTGTATGATTTTACTTAAATGAAAGCTTAAAATTTTTTAAAAATATTTAAAAGATCTCATAAATCAACAGAAGACTTTGGTGGCTGCCAGAGGTCAGAGGTGAGAAGGGCTGGTAAAATGGGTGCAGGTGGTTATGAAAGAGGAGGGAAGGGGACACGCACAACGTTTAAAAGCATGACATAACATGACATAAACTGGTAAGAACCAACTAGGTTCAAGACTGTGGACAAGTCAGCTTCCACTGGACCTATGTGCTCACGGTAAGCTAAGTAACAACCCCGCTAGTTGCCATGACAGTCCCAAGGCCGACCACCAAAAAGTGGGTGATGGCCCCAAACCTGAAAATCCCTACCCCTTCCCCAAAATTGCTGAAATACCCCTCCTATTCATTAGCCTATGAAATTACCCATCCCTATAAAAACTGACAACCCCATACCCTAGTGCCACTCTCAGCTTCTGAGATGGCCCACACTGTCTCTGTGGAATGTATTTCTCCACTTCTTATCTGTCACTTTCTCACTGAATTCTTTCTGCCATGAGATATCCAGAACCTGAGCTTCACTAAGTTCTGAGACCAAGTGTGATCTCAGTTAAAAGGTTGAAGTCCCAGTGTGGGTTTTGGCTGTCTTCAAGTTCCAGTGCTTGAGTTCACGTCCCAATCTGAGTTACATGGTTTCAGTTAAAAGGTAAAAACTTAAAGTTATAAAATAAATAAATCCTGGAGATGTAATGTACGGCAGGGTGACTATAGTTACCAATACTATGTTGCATCTTTGAAGCTTCCTAAAAGAATAATCTTAAAAGTTCTTATCACAGGAAAAAAATTCTAACTATGTGTGGTAATGGATTTTAACTAAATTTATTGTGATAACCACTTTTCCTTAACTTATGCCAAATAACTATGTCTTTTATTTTATTTTATTTATTTTGGCTACACTGGGTCTTCTTTGCTGTGCTCGGGCTTTCTCTAGTTGTGGCAAGTGGGGGCTACACTTTGTTGCAGAGCTCTGGCTCTAGAGTGCATGGGGTTCAGTAGTTATAGCTCGTAGTAGCTGTGGCACATAGGCTTAATTGCTCCTTGGCTTGTGGAATCTTCCTGGACCAGGGATTGAACCCATGTTCCCTGCATCCCTAAGGGCAGATCCTTAACCACTGGACCACCAGGGATGCCCTCACATAGCTTCTCAGAGTTGTTCAGGCACAATCAAGCCATCAGTAGGACTGGATACCACACAGTGGCCCCATCACTTCCTCCTGACCCGACTTCACTCCTGCTTCCTGAGGGTGCACTCTCTAGTTAAGTTGTGGGACATATGCATTTACTTCAGCCTCTGTTTCTGGGAAAACAGGTTAGGGCAGGCCTTTTGAAAAAATTACCTTTCAGTGCTTCAGCTTCCTCATTTGATACATATACATTATAATAATAGTTCCTGCCTCATAGGGTTGAATATTAAGCAAATTTCTACACGTAATGCTCTTAGTAGAGGGCCAGTATGTATCATAGATGTGCTATCTTTATCACAATTATTTATTCTAAGGGCAATGGGGAGTCAGTGAGGAATTTTAAGGAAACTATCAAGAGCTGATTGACATTTTAATAAGCTCCCTCCTACATCTATGTGGGAAATAGATTAAAAGAGATAAGGATAAACACGGAGAAACATTTAGGAGGCTGTTTCGATATTAATGGGAAGAGATTTTAGTCACCTAGACTAGAGTATTAGCAGTGGAAAACAGTAGAAATGGACAGATCCAAGAAACACTTTGGAAGTAGAACCTACAGAACTAAAAAATAGATTGGATGGGGCAGTGAGCCAAAAGGAAGAGCACCTAAAAAATATATTGGTTTTCATGCCACATGGATGACATGCTCTCAACTGAACCCTTTTCCTCAAACTGCTGCTGCTAAGTCGCTTCAGTCGTGTCCAACTCTGTGCAACCCCATAGATGGCAGCTCACCAGGCTCCCCTGTCCCTGGGATTCTCCAGGCAAGAACACTGGAGTGGGTTGCCATTTCCTTCTCCAATGCATGAAAGTGAAAAGTGAAAGTGAAGTCGCTCAGTCGTGTCCGACTCTTTGCGACCGCATGGACTGCCGCCCACCAGGCTCCTCCGTCCATGGGATTTTCCAGGCAGGAGTACTGGAGTGGGTTGCCATTGCCTTCTCAAGATATGCCGTCAATTCCTCCCCCATCCCAAGACCACTGGCTTGTCTTTGCTGAAATTCTTGCTTGCTCTTCACTCACACATCCTATGACTTAATGAGATGATATGGTCCGCCATCCAGTTTTCACCTGACACTCCCTCCTGGGCCCCAGTAATGGACACCTACAACAGCAAGGTGCAAGTCTTTGTTGTGTTATCCCAACTCCCTGGCTCCTCCCAACTCTTCAACCCAGTTATCTCCCTTTGCTTCTAGAAAGCTTGCTAGGTAGACCTATCCCCTACCCTTCTATTTTTGCACCTATAGCTTCAACCTACTCTTGGAATGCCATTTCTATTTAACTTTGCTATTTTTTTTCTCCACCTTTACTCATTTACCAGGGCTTCCCATGGTAGCTCAGCTGGTAAAGAACCCACCTACAATGCAGGAGACCCTGGTTTGATTCCTGAGTCAGGAAGATCCCCTGGAGAAGGGATAAGGCCACCCACTCCAGTATTCTTGGGATTCCCTAGTGGCTCAGACAGTAAAAGATCTGCCTGCAATGCTGGAGAGCTGGGTTGATCCCTGGGTTGAGAAGATCCCCTGGAGAAGAGAACGACTACCCACTCCGGTACTCTTGCCTGGAGAATTCCATGGGCAGAGGAGCATGGCAGGCTACAGTCCATGGGGTCACAAAGAGTTGGACATGACTGAGTGATTTTCACTTGCTCGTTAAATTTGAACTCCCACACTTAACAGAATCAGAAGAGAAACAGAAAAATGATCCTTGACTTCTCAAACCAACCCCACTCACCCCTACTCACCCTCATGGCAGTAAAAAGTCAATTGGACCTTCCGGTTGTTCAGGCTAAAACCTTTAGAGTCGTTCTACATGTTTGCCTTTCTCTTACACCCGCATCCAATCTGTCAGCAAATCCTGTTGGTCTTACCTTCAAAATGTATTCCAAGTTCATCCACTTCTGACCACCACTGGTTCCACCCTGGTCCAAGTCACTGTATCTCTCTTCGGGGTTATTTCAATAGTTTCCCTCTGCTCTCTCTGCTTCTGCGTTTGTTCCCTGTAATTAGTATTCTACACGGTGGCCTGGGTGATCCTGTCAGAACCTTCAGATCATGTTACTGTCCTACTCAACATCTTTCAGTGGTTTACCATCTCAACCAAAGTAAAATCCAGCGTCTTTCCCAGCCCCCACATGTGGCCCCATTCCCTCCGATGCTGCCTTTTGCTTGCTCTTCCCCCGCCTCATTCACTTCACTACAAGCTCACTGGTACCTTGCTGTCTCTCACGCACAGCGGGCCTACTCCCCTCTCAGGGTCTTCCATTCATTGTCCTTCCTATGAGCACGGGATGCCCCAGATGTCTGCGTGGATGGTTCTCTCCCCTCCTTCAGGCCTCTGCTCAGATGCTACCTTCTCAGTGAGCCATCCTGACCATTCTCTTCCTCACCAACCATGTCCCTCCCTATTTCCCTTCCCTGTGTTACTTTTCTCTAAGACATATCCCCTTAAACTCTTTACATGAATGCCAGCTATAAAGCCCTTGACTCCCAGCCTCTGCCCAGCCTTTGTTCTCAGTTCTTAACCAGCTAAAGTTCTTGTGGGCAGGGAGGTGAAAGGAGTCTGGATGTGACCTCCTCCTGACAGTTGGGATTTCCTCAGTTCCCTGTCTATTGATACTGTATTTCATTATCTTTTTCTAATATGTATTTTTGTTTATTTGACTGTACTGGGGCTAGTTGCAGCATGTGGGATCTTTAGTCATGGCATGCAAACTCTTAGTTACAACTTGTGGGGTCTAGATCCCTGACAGGGATTGTACCCTGCCCACCCACCCTCCTCCCACCCTCCCCTACGCTCCCTCGCATTGGGAGCCCGAAGTCTTAGCCACTGGACTACCTGTCTCATTATCTTTATATTATCAACTGAAAACCATTCTACATTGACTTCACAATAATGGATCCCCAGGTTTTACACGAGGAATTTTTTCAGCCCTCCTCTGTTTTTACTAGTCTGCTTATCATTCATCCTGCCCATGAGGACAGGGATTTTTACCTGTTCTTTTCACAGCATATCTCCAGCACTTAAAGCACTCTTGGTACCTAGTATGCCATTAATAAACACTTGAATTAATTTGAATTAATGTTGAGCTAGTAAATGGCTCATCCTTTCCACACACAATGTGCATGAGTCACCTGCTTTCAGAAACTCATAGAAACCATTGCTTAATCATAATGTTTTCAAGACCGTAACCCAAAATTCATAATGCCTTATGTTTATATAACACTTTGCAGACTATAAAACACTTTCACATACTTGATCTCATTTAATCCTCACAACAACTTCATATTCTGATTTTTCACAGGAAGCCAAATCTGAGAGAAATAGTGTTTTGTTCAAGGTCACAGGAAACTGAATCATAAAGAAATTGAGTGATTTGCTCAAAGTCCACACTACAGAGATTCAGATTCCTGCTGTTTTGACCACAAACCAGATGCAACTTTGACTCCAATATCCTGACTCTTAGATTCTGTGTTGGATCAGTTACCCACAGATTCTTCGACTCTGTATCAGCAACATCTGCCTACTTTCCTCAGCAAGCCAGGCGCAGGAGTCCCCATCCAGTTAATCAGGTTTGCTTCGGTTCTTACTAACTGTGCTAACCCAGCAAAAACTGGGCTGGCTGATTGGCTCTGCCCGGTTGAAAAACCAGGATTAGAGAGTCTGAAAACCAATGTTCTCAATACAGCTCATCTGCAAAAATGGAGATCGAGATTCAGGCTGTAAACACCCAGAAACAAAGACTCTGTAAAACTCAGTTTATATAGAATTGCATGCAGATAGGGACTTAGCCAAATTCCAGTCAAACCATTTAAATATGTCATCCCATAGCCTTAAATGGAGAAAGAAATGGCAACTCACTTCAGTATTCTTGCCTGGAAAATTCCATGAACTGAGGAGCCTGGACGGGCTACAGTCCATGGGGGTCACAAAAGAGTCAGACACAACTGAGCATACACACACTCACAGCTTTAAAATTACCACGACCTTTTCAAGAGAATAACTTCCTTATTTCTTCTCAACTTGAAGAAAGCCCTTTTTTAATCCCTGTGCAGACGCTTCTCTAAGTGGCTGCTGGGCACGATGCTTTCTCTCCTTCCTGTCCATCCATAAGCAAATGTCCCGCTTTCTTTATAAGCTTCCTTTGCTTTTAGTCATCTATCGTCACTCCTCTCTGCCACCTTTCATAACTCCTTCCCACTTACAGAAAATTCACTGTTATCAGGACCCACTCTGGTTTTGCTTCCGCTGTGGCTTCCCTGCTTCTACCATGGGCTGCTTAGAGTTCAAAATCCATTTCTTTGTACTGTCACAGATTGTAAATACTCAAAAGCTGGTGACTTAGAGAGCTGGGAGGAGCCACATTCATGATCTGAACCAAGAAAGGGAGTAGATGCTATCAGATGCTCCATTGTCATGGCAAACAAATAATATGACTCAGACTGGTTTGGGTGCAGTCTGTGTACATCAGACAGGAGGAGATGGACTGCTGACTTGGCAAAGGACTTGTAAATAAGAGCTGACTTCGATTTGGCACTTATAATTACACCCGAGCCATAGCTTGCATGCAGATTGTCTCTTAGAAAGAAAGAAGAAACAACAACAACAACAACAAAAAAACAAAGAAGGAGACAAGCAGGCAAATTTTTTTTTTTTTCTTAATAGGATAGGCTCAGACATTCAGTTTCCTTCTAGACTTTATTTTAAATTGGTACTTCTCGTGCAGAAAACATTCATGAGAACAGAACAATAGAAAATGCTATAATTATCTGGAATTTCATAATCATTGTTTCACAGATTCCATAATAAGCATTGATTCCAACACTGAACTAAGATTTTAAATAATGAGAGGAGAAACAATCCCTCTGGCCAAACCTCCAAGTCATATCGAGAGCATCACAGGTGTTTGTTTGTATGTAGTGCAGAAAGACTATGTTGAGTAATGCAAGAGAGGAAAACTTTTTTCTCTACCCTCCCTAGGTTCACTGGCTGCCCACTTCTCCAATCAAACTGATAAGAAATAGATTAATAAGAGAACAACAAAAAAACCCAGACTTCATTATGTATAGGTGCAATGAGTTTCCAAAGAAATGAAAGCTCAAGGAAGTGGCCGGCTGATTGAGGCTTATATACCATCTTAGGATAAACAAAGAAAAAGGGATTTTGAGCTTCTGGATGGAGGAGGCAAGTTGTAGAAAGGGGAGGAGAGGAAAGCCTGGTAAACGTGGGTTATGAGGTTTTCCTGTAAAGCAGATAAGAGGCTCCCAGGTGGTGAATTGTCTTAGGGAGTAGCTCTCTTGCTGGTATGACCCCTTTCTAAGTGGAGACTTCTTTTATAAATGTAAATCTCCATTACAAAAGGGGAATATTTTACTCTGTTTCTGGGCAGTTGGGGGAAGTAAAGAGCTTTCCCTGCATCTTGTTGTTGTTCAGTCGTTCTGTCGTGTCCAACACTTTGCGACCCCATGGGCTGCAGCACACCAGTCTTCCCTGTCCGTCACTGTCTCACGGAGCTTGCTCAAACTCACGTCCATTGAATCCGTGATGCCTTCCAACAGTCTCATCCTCTTGTCCCCTTCTCCTCTTGCCCTCAGTCTTTCCCAACATAAGGGTCTTTTCCAATGAGTCAGCTCTCCACATCAGGTGGCCAAAGTACTTACTGGAGCTTCAGCTTTCAGCATCAGTCTTTCCAATGAATATTCAGGGTTGATTTCCTTTAGGACTGACTGGTTTGATCCCCTTGCTGTCCAAGGGACTGTCAAGAGTCTCCTGCATCTGCTGGTTTTCAATTGCATTTAGCTGAAAATAATCCATATGCCAAAGAGGCACATTTTGGGATGGCACATTCTGGAAAGCTTTAGTCCAAATGGTTAACCATATTATTTTCTTTTTTAAGCTATAAAGTTCCCTGAGGACAGGGAAGATAATATGTATGAACGTACTATAGCACATAGCAAACGTGCTTTGCTAGAGGTTTAAAGCACTGTAGAAGCCAAGGAAATGCAGTTTTCTGCTGTCTGAGAGGCTTTAGGCTTTCTGAAGAAGGTGACATTTGAAGAATGGGTAGGATTTGTATCTTTGCAAAGTGGAGAGAAAATGACAAGAACAGAAGCAGGAAAGTTCAGAAAATATTTAGCTGGTGGGTGAGTGATCATCTTTGGTTGAAGGGTATGTTAGGAGAGATGAAGCAAAAGAGAAAGCAAATGCAGAATCGTAGCATGTTGAGCCTGTTTGAGCAGCTTTGTTTTTATTCTGAGTCCTAGGAAGCCACTGAGGGTTAAGGAAAAGAAGAATTTTTTTTCTAGAAAGTTATTTGACAGAAATTGGACGATGTTTAGAGGAGGTGAGACTGGAGTCTGGGTTAAGGAAACCTAGGACCTGAGTTTGGTGAAGAAAATGAGGTGGTGAAGAGGTAGAACTCACATGGTTTGGTAACTGGTGAAATGCTTTCCTATGTGTTCACGGGAAGGAGAAGCCTGTGGTGAAAATAAAATATTTAAGTTGGGATTTTGTAAATGACAAAAGCCCAACTTGGTTCATCTAAAAAGTTAAAAAGGGGGAGCTTACCTGGTGGTCCCGTGGCTAAGACTCTGAGCTCCTGACGCCTGGGGGCCTGGGTGTGATTCCTGGTCAGGGAACTAGATCCCACATGCTCAGCTAAAAGGTCCTGCAACTGAGGGTTCACATGCTGCAACTACAGATCATACATGCTGTAAGGAAGATCATACGTCCCGCACATCACAACTAAGACCTGGAGCAGCCAAACTATAAATATTTTTTTTTAAAGGGAGAGAATTAGGGGAAGAAATGAATGAGATAACCTGTGGGAGCATTGCTTGTTTTATATATATATATATATATATATATATATATATATAAATAACTGAGTATTCTTGCCTGGAGAATACCGTGGACAGAGGAGCCTGGCAGGCTATAGTCCATGGGGTCACAAGAGTCAGACATGACTTAGTGACTAAACCACTACTGTATGTAACTAAGTCACTTTGCGGTACAGCAGAAATTAAACACAACGTGTAAGACAACTATATGCCAATGAAACTTTTTTTAAAAAGATAGGAAACCAGGATTTTAGTTATAACCACCATGCTCTCCCCATCCTGCCTCTTTTCCATCACGCATACAAGCCCTATGCTCCAGTTTTGTAACCATAAATAAATCACTTAATCTCTTTTTTAAAATATAAATTAATTTTAATTGGCGGCTAACTACTTTACAATATTGTAGTGGTTTTGCCATACATTGACATTAATCAGCCACGGGTGTACATATGTTCCCCATCCTGAACCCCCCTCCCACCTCCCTCCCCGTACCATCCCTCTGGGTCATCCTAGCGCACCAGCCCCGAGCATCCTGTATTATGCATCGAACCTGGACTGGCGATTCATTTCACATATGATAATATACATGTTTCAATGCCATTCTCCCAAATCATCCCACCCTCTCCCTCTCCCACAGAGTCCAAAAGACTGTTCTATACATCTGTGTCTCTTTTGCTGTCTCACATATAGGGTTAGCATTACCATCTTTCTTCACTTAATCTCTAATTAAATGAAAGTGATAATATCTCAATGATCCCAAGGGTGGGGACTATATGGAGGGTTTCTTGAGTTTCCTTCTGCTGTGATTACGATCATTATCACAGAATGGATGCTGTCATTCATTCATGGGACCCAAAGAGCCTTCCATCTGGTCTCAGGGAGACAGGAAACATACAATTATGATTTAACACAAAAATGCTGTAAGTGGAGGTGGATGAGATACACAGAGGACATAGAAGGGCCAGGATTCCCACACCAGTCCAGGGAAGTTAGGGAACTTCCTTAGGGGAAGTAACACTCAAGTTGAGCCTCAAGGGAGTTCCCACGCCAGCAAAGAGAAAGGGGTTCCAGGGAGGGAGAACAGAGCATGTTTTAAAAAGGAGACGCGTCTTGAGGAAGAACTGAAAGTAAGTTCATATGAGTGGGATGCAGCGAACAAGATATGAAGTAGTGAAAATCTGGGACTAGACAAATGGTCAGATATTATTCAAGATAACCACTGAGCACTCAGTGATGGAAGGGCAGTATTCCAGATGCTGGTTGATTAGGAGTTAGAAGATCTGAGGGAATTACTTGAAAAGGCTTCAACCTAGAGTCAGAAGGGACAGTAACAAAGCTTTTGAGACAATCCAGAGAAGACATAATAAAAGTCTATTAAAGACTATGGCTGTGGGGAAAGAGAAGTCAGAATCAACTCTTTTCTTACTGGCTGAGGCATAAGGAGAAGAGAAAAATTAAGGGTCACTTTCAACTTTCTGGCTTTGGGAAACTGGGTGGATGATGGTGGTGTTTACTGAGGTAGGAGGTTGGTGGAGACATGTGAAGTTGTGGCACTCACATCTTTTATCCTGGTTTTGCTTTATAGATGCAACATCACTCCTAATATTTCAGAAGATCCTGAAGTGCTTTTGTTTGTTTTCCACTCGTGTCTCATTCTCTTGCCTTCTCTACAGAGTTTGCAATCTGTGAGTTGAGAGTGTTTATTCCAGGCAGACGGACTCCTCCATTGACTGTGGTCTTGCTGTTGGTGTTCTAGGCTGCAGCTCATTTCTGAGTATCGCTCTCCCCTCTTCATTCACCTCCTGACTTTCAGAACTGTGTTGGAATCTCTACTCCTATGCTTCTCTCCCATTTTCTTTGTTGAATGGGGTTGGTGGAGGGTGTCCACACATTTTTATTTCTTTACTATGATTTTAATATAGTTTTTGGAAAAAAGAATAAATGGATATGCTCAATCTACATCTTAAACCAGAAGTTCTTGAAACTGATCTTTGATATGATGTACTTAGGGCTTCCCTGGTGGCTCAGATGGTAAAGAATCCACCTGCAATACAGAAGACCTGGATTTGATCCCTGGGTTGGGAAGATTCCCTGGAGAAGAGAATGGCAACCCACTCCAATATTCTTGCCTGGAGAATTCCATGGACAGAGGAGCCTGGTGGGCTGTAGTCCATGGGGTTGCAAAGAGTCAGACACCACTAAGCAACACACACACACACACACACACACACACACAAATGATGTATCTAAGGTAGCTATGGTACATCGAGGTCGAGGTTTATAGTAGGTGATTAGCTGTGTGTATGAACTTGGAATTCAGGAGACAAACCTAAATTACAGGTGAAGATCAGGAGTTACTGGTATAGAAATGATGGGTGTGGATGAGAGTACCTTCGGAGAATGTGCAGAATGGGAAGACAACAGGAATTAAGCCTAAAGCTGGGAACCATCACTATTTAAGATAACTGTTTTCAGGATATAAAATTCTTTTAGAGTTAGGGAGAGTAATGGAGTAATGTTAACTTAGGACTTTCCCCTATGAATAGAAAGGACTCATATGGACTCCTTGAGTTCAGGAAAGTTGCATTTAATATATAATAAAGGTGTGAAAGCAACAGCAAAATGATTAGGTGTAACAAAGTTGAACAGGGTGAGGATAGGAGTTCCTGAGATGGGAGAGATAATCAAGGGTGTCATTGTCTCCACATGATGCTATCAGACTTTTTTGGTTCTAGGCCCATTTTCATGAGTCTACTGAGTGATGGCTCCCATGATCTGCTCTAGTATTTTTTTTTTCTCCTGCTGAGAACATGACTCTGATTCAAGTACCATTGTTCAATGAGAAATACCCTGATAGTCTTCACACATTCAGCAAATATTTATTGAGGCCTTAATGTGTTCCAGACTCTGGGTGAGGTGTAGGGGATATGAAAATATATAACATGACATTCTTGCCCTCAAAGAACTCACAGGTATTCATAAAACATCCCTCACACTCCAACTCACTGTTGTTGACTGACACTGTTTTATTAGCAAAGATCCTGTCCTTAGCTTTTAGGGAAAGATAGGTAGATATGGAAGGTCTTATTCTGGTGTCCAGCATAGCTGTTCTGTGTAGCTGGTTAGGCAAAGGGTGAGGATTTTTTTACTCTATGTCAGGAGTGATAGGCAGTCTTCACCCTAAACCAGTACAGCACAAGGCCTGGTGCACAGTGGGTTCTCACTACACATTAGTTTGTGCTGTGCTGTGCTAAGTAGCTCATCATGTCTGACTCTTTGTGACCCTGTGGGCTGTAGCCCACCAGGCTCCTCTGACCATGGGGATTCTCCAGGAAAGAATACTGGAGTGGGCTGCCATGCCCTCCTCCAAGGGATCTTCCCAACCCAGGGATCAAACCCAGGTCTCCTGCATTGCAGGTGGATTCTTAACCGTTGTCTGAGCCACCAGAGAAGCCCAAGAATACTGGAGTGGGTAGCCTATCCCTTCTTCAGGGGATCTTCCCCACCCAGGAATTGAACTGGGGTCTTCTGCACAGCAGGCAGATTCTTTACTAGCTGAGCTACCAGGGAGTCCCCGCATATTACTTTATTTAATCCTTATCTTTATTACTTCAAATTACTAGTAAGTAACTATTCTAAAAAAGCACAAGCCACACATCACAGTAATGTATTTTGGAAAGGGCCAATGGAAGAAACATTTTTTTAAGAGTAAAACTTAAAGTAAGCATAGCTGGCGAATGAGTCCTTGGTTAAAAACAACAACAACAGAACCCTAATCAGAGAATGATTACTGCCTTCCTTATAAATCTCAGGGTTTGCTTGTTTTTTTAAACCCATGATTTTTTTAAAAGTCTCTGAAAGATAGGGATATATTAGTTAAGTAGAGAATGGCAACCCACTCCAGTATTCTTGCCTGAAGAATTCCATGGACAGAGGAGTCTGGTGCGCTATAGTCCATGGGGTTGCAGAGTCTGACACGACTGAACGACTATCACTTAAGAATGCAGGTAGGCATGTGTATACCTGTGGCGGATTCATGTTGATGTATGGCAAAACCAATACAATATTGTAAAGTAATTAACCTCCAATTAAAATAAATAAATTTATATTAAAAAGAATGCAGGTAGGCAGAAGGGTGGATAGAGAATGAATCCAGTCTGGGGCTTTATTATCACTACTGCTAAAACTAATTAAATCTGTAATTGACAGACAGTAGTAGTGATGGGATAAGAAGGGAATAGGATCACTTCCAATGATGACCTTTCTCTAGTTTTTTTTTTGTTGTTGTTGTTGTTTAGTCGCTCAGCTGTGTCCAAATCTTTTGCAACCCCGGTGGACTGCAGCCCACCAGGCTCCTCTGTTTATGGGATTTCCCAAGCAAGAATACATTTCCTTCTCCAGGGGATCTTCCTGACCCAGGGATTGAACTTGTGTCTCCTGCTTGGCAGGCGTATTCTTTACCACTGAGTTTAGGGGAATTTTAAAATTGTATATATGGGAAAAGAAACAATTGATTAATTGATTCATTCAATCTACAGATACAGCCAAGCATGTGCCAGGCACGGTGATAGGTGCTGGGAACATACAAATGAACTCAGTGCTCTTCCTTTTAGGGAGCGACGGGCTGATGACTAAATGAAATCCCACCAGGAAAGTCACCGAGTGGAGTATTTTACGCTGCAGAGTGTGCCGGGGAGCTGTCGGCCTCGCTTTGCAGCCTCTGTTTACTCCAGTTATCTGGTGCTGCCACCTGCTGGACATTTGCTTTTTCACAGCGTTTAACCCTAGGTATGGACGGAGAAACCAGAAATTCCTTGGTGAAGGTCCGTCCACCTTTTCAGCTTCGCACCCTGGGACCTCGGCGTTTTCCTTGAAGACGAAACCCTCCCTTTTCCGCTCCACCAGCCCCATGGGAACAGGAGCCCTAACTTCCCCGGAACCTCTGACTCCTCTCTTGCAGGCATGCTGAGTCACCTGCCCATTTGCCCAGGGCAATTGCCTCATTTCTCTCCCTCCCACAGTTTTGCTGCCGAGCTTCTGTTTTGGAGGTTTTGTCCTTCTTTGGCCTTTTTCCCGCTCTTATGAGAGAGCTTCTTGCCAGGACACTGGGAGTGTGAGCCTGAGTTGCTTAACATGGGCAGCAAAGGCCTTTGCAGCAAACACTTCCATCCAGCTTTGAACTTACTCTCACTTCTGTGTGAGGAGGGCAGTGTCCTGTGTGGGCTAGTTTACTTACTTCCTCATGAGTCGTCTGGTTCAGGTCCTCTGGGCTGCTTCAGAATGCGGGGCAGAAGATAGGGTTCAGAGGCTGAGGCATTAAATAGGTCATTTGTTTTGCGTTATCCGTTCTCAGAGGGAGTTGAACAACTTCAGGGATGGTTTCATCATGGAAGAGGAGCCTAGTACTGAGTCCACCAGTGATTGCAAGGCCTCTTCTCACCTGGCCCCGCTTCAAGCCAAGGGTTTCCTAAGAATTGCTAATATTTTGTCCAGAAAACATTTACTTACTCGGTTATTAGGGGCTTCCCCAGTGGCTCAGCGATAAAGAACCTTTCTGCCAACACAGGAGATTCAGGTTTGATCCCTGGGTAGGCAAGATCCCCTGGAGGATAAGATAGCAACCCACTCCAGTATTCTTGCCTGGGAAATTCCACGGACAGAACTTGGTGGGATACTGTTTGTGGAGTCGCAGAGTCAGACGTGACTGAGCACAAATGCACTGGTTATTAGACTATTTGGTTGCACTAAATCATGTGTAGGGGAGACCCCCTTATTCTATCTCATGTCATCACACCAAAAATATTCTGAGTAAGTAGGTAAGAATGACTGTTGGAATATGGAAACGCGTTTGTCTAAGAAATGCATTCTTACTTTATGCCTTTAACCCTAAATTAAATCCTGAAGTGGAAAATATACTTATTTCTAGCTGGTAGACTCCCACCCCCAGAACCTCCAATATAGGAAGCTGGGTTTCCTCTTGATGACTCTGAGACTGAAGAACACATTCTGATCTCAGTGGTGTGCACTATGTGGAGGAGGGCCAGAGGCAGACGCCAGGTTGGACAAATTAATTGTCAAATCTCTTTCCTAATACACTGTTTATTGTTTTTTTTTTTTTTTCTTTTGCCCTTTAGCTTGACAGACCATTCTATCACCTCTTCTCCCAATTCTGATCCTTTCTTAGGCTTTAGTTCATGTTTTCCTTTTCTCTCCTTCCTTGCTAAAATTACTGGCAGTTACGGGCCCTCTTCCAAAATCCCTTATGATTATACAGTGGAAGTGAGAAATAGATTTAAGGGACTAGATCTGATAGACAGAGTGCCTGATGAACTATGGACAGAGGTTTGTGACATTGTACAGGAGACAGGGATCAAGACTATCCCCATGGAAAAGAAATGCAAAAAAGCAAAATGGCTGTCTGGGGAGGCCTTACAAATAGCTGTGAAAAGAAGGGAAGTGAAAAGCAAAGGAGAAAAGGAAAGATATACCCATTTGAATGCAGAGTTCCAAAGAATAGCAAGGAGAGATAAGAAAGCCTTCCTCAGCGATCAATGCAAAGAAATAGAGGAAAACAATAGAATGGGAAAGACTAGAGATCTCTTCAAGAAAATTAGAAATACCAAGGGAACATTTCATGCAAAGATGGGCTCGATAAAGGACAGAAATGGTATGGACCTAACCGAAGCAGAATATATTAAGAAGAGGTGGCAAGAATACACAGAAGAACTGTACAAAAAAGATCTTCACGACCCAGATAATCATTATGGTGTGATCACTCACGTAGAGCCAGATATCCTGGAATGTGAAGTCAAGAGGGCCTTAGGAAGCATCACTACGAACAAAGATAGTGGAGGTGATGGAATTCCAGTTGAGCTATTTCAGATCCTGAAAGACGATGCTGTGAAAGTGCTGCACTCAATATGCCAGCAACTTGGGAAAACTCAGCAGTGGCCACAGGACTGGAAAAGGTCAGTTTTCATTCCAATCCCAAAGAAAGGCAATGCCAAAGAATGCTCAAACTACTGCACAATTGCACTCATCTCATATGCTAGTAAAGTAATGCTTTAAATTCTCCAAGCCAGGCTTTAACAATACATGAACCGTGAACTTCTGATGTTCAAGCTGGTTTTAGAAAAGGCAAAGGAACCAGAGATCAAGTTGACAACATCCGTTGGATCATCAAAAAATCAAGAGAGTTCCAGAAAAATATCTGTTTCTGCTTTATTGACTATGCCAAAGCCTTTGACTGTGTGGATCCCAATAAACTGTGGAAAATTCTGAAAGAGATGGGCATACCAGACCACCTGACCTGCCTCTTGAGAACCTGTATGCAGGTCAGGAATCAACAGTCAGAACTGGACAAGGAACAACAGACTGGTTCCAAATAGGAAAAGGAGTACATTAAGGCTGTATATTGTCACCCTGCTTATTTAACTTCTATGCAGAGTACATCATGAGAAACGCTGGACTGGAAGAAACACAAGCTGGAATCAAGATTGCCGGGAAAAATATCAATAACCTCAGATATGCAGATGACACCACCCTTATGGCAGAAAGTGAAGAGGAACTAAAAAGCCTCTTTATGAAGGTGAAAGAGGAGAGTGAAAAAGTTGGCTTAAAGCTCAACTTTCAGAAAACGAAGATCATGGCATCTGGTCCCATCACTTCATGGGAAATAGATGGGGAAACAGTGAAAACAGTGTCAGACTTTATTTTTTGGGGCTCCAAAATCACTGCAGATGGTGATTGCAGCCATGAAATTAAAAGATGCTTACTCCTTGGAAGGAAAGTTATGACCAACCTAGACAGCATATTAAAAAGCAAAGACATTACTTTGCCAACAAAGGTTCGTCTAGTCAAGGCTATGATTTTTCCAGTGGTCATGTATGGATGTGAGAGTTGGACTATAAAGAAAGCTGAGTGCCGAAGAATTGATGCTTTTGAACTGTGTTGTTGGAGAAGACTCTTGCCAGTCCCTTGGACTGCAAGGAGATCCAACCAGTCCATCCTAAAGGAGATGTTCATTGGAAGGACTGATGTTGAAGCTGAAACTCCAGTACTTTGGCCACCTGACGCAAAGAGTTGACTCATTTGAAAAGACCCTGACGCTGGGAGGGATTGAGGGTAGGAGGAGAAGGGCATGACAGAGGATGAGATGGTTAGATGGCATCACGGACTCGATGGACATGGGTTTGGGTGAACTCTGGGAGTTGGTGATGGACAGGGAGGCCTGGCGTGCTGCGGTTCATGGGGTGGCAAAGAGTCGGACATGACTGAGCGACTGAGCTGAACTGAACAGGCCATCTTTAACACAGCCTGGAACCCTCCACTCCTGAACTGTTCTTAGATGTGGCCCATCCAACCCTGCCCCCTTCCTTCATCCCATTTCTGAAGATGAAGTGATTTTCATGAAAAAAGCTTGTGTGCTACTTGGCATGGGTTCCAGGTGCCCCCATGAATGGGGAGGAAATAAGTTAGGTCAACCTGGCTCATTATCACAGAAATGCAAATCAAAAGTACAATGAGCTATCACTTCACACCAGTCAGAGTGGCCATCATTAAAAAAAAAAAAATACAATGAATGTTGAAGAGGGTGTGGAGAAAAAGGAACCTCCCTGCACTGTTGGTGGGGATATAAATCGGTATAGCCACTAAGAACAGTATGAAGGCTCCTTAAAAAGCTAAAAAATAGACCTATTATATAATCCAGCAATCCCACTCCTGAGCATATACCCAGAGAAAACCATAATTCAAAAAGATCTATGCACCCCAATGCTTATTGCAGCACTGTTTACAATAGCCAGGACAGCAGAAGCAACCCAAATGTCCATCCACAGAATAATGGATAAAGAAGATGTAGTGTATGTGCGTTCATTTGATAAGTTGTGTCCTAGTCTTTGCCATCCCATGGACTGTAGCCTGCCAGGCTCTTCTGTCCATGGAATTTTCCAGGCAAGAATACTGGAGTGGGTTACCATTTCCTACTCCAGGGGATGTTCCCAATCCAGGGATCAAACCCACATCTTTTACATCTCCTGCATTGTCAGGCAGATTTTTTTTTTTAACCACTGTGCCACCTGGGAACCTCCAAAGAAGATGTGGTATGTATATACAAAGAAATAGTACTCAGCCACAAAAAAGAACAAATAATGCCATTTGCAGCAACACGGATGGACATACAGATTGTCAAACTGAGAGAAGTCAGACACAAAAAGATGAACATCATATTGTTTATATGTGGAATCTAAAAAAAAACGGTACCAATGAACTTACTTACAAAACAGAAGTAAAGGTACAGATGTAGAAAACAAACTTACGGTTACAGGGGGTGAGGGGAGGAGGGATAAATTGGGAGACTGGGAGTGTGCTTAGTCATGTCCAACACTTTGTGACCCCATGGATTGTAGCCTGCCAGGCTCCTCTGTCCTTGGGATTCTCCAGACAAGAATACTGGAGTGGGTTGCCATGCCCTCCTCCAGGGGATCAAACCCTAACCCAGGGATCAAACCCATGTCTCCTGCATTGCAGGTGGATTCTTTACTGTCTGAGCCACCAGAAAAGCCCAAGAATACTGTAGTGGGTAGCCTATCCCTTCTCCAGGGGATCTTCCTGACCCAGGAATCGAACTGGGGTCTCTTGCATTGCAGGTAGATTCTTTACCCACTGAGCTACCAGAGAAGTTCCATATACACTCTACTATATATAAAACAGATAACTAATAAGGACCTACTTAGTGTATAGCACAGGGAACTCTACTCAATACTCTGTAATGAACTATATGGGAAAAGAATCTAAAAAAAGAGTGGATATATGGATATGTATAACTGACTTACTTTAGTGTATACCTGAAAATAACACAACATTGTGAATCAACTATGCTCCAATAAAAATTTTTTAAAAAGATCAAAGAAGTTAAGTCAGAGGAAAGGAGGGCTGGAGATGGAAGGTGGTTAAATGTGGGACCAGGGAGACATGGGCAGAGGGGAGGAGAGAAGCTCGCAGGTGAGGGGGTGTTAGCCAGGCAAGGAGGGGGGGTCAGCTCCCCAAACGCAAAGCAGCCCTTAAAGTAGGACTCAGAAGCAGTTAACATCAAACCTTCATTCTTCAGTATATTCTCCAGTGTGAATGGTTTATTTTAAGAATCCCCCACATCGTTTCACCATAGTTTATTGCAGAGTTAAGAGAAGACAGACAAGAGAGAAATGAAAATCTAATTTTTCAAAATCATATTCATTTCTTAAACAGAAGCTTTTGAGGGGATCATTTGAAACTGTTAAGCTGAGGGATTTTTTTTCTCCTTCTCATATCCATTTTTCCCACATTTCTATTTTATTACTTGAAACATATTACAAAATCAGAGCCTTCTCTCTGTTTCAAGTCAAACAATACTGAAGTGCATAAAAAATGAGTGCTCTTTCCTCCTTACAACACCACCCATAAAAGAGCCAATGGCTACACTTTGGGGTCTCTTTTACATTTTTATAATAGCATATATAAGGACCTCTCTCTCTTTGGCTAACAAAAATGAGATAATATACTCACACTGCAACTTTTTCATTTAATAACATATTAATATTTCAACATAATGTTTCAGGAAATAGATACACAGTTCTTTATCCACCCATCCTCTACTGATACATATTCATGCTATTTCCAGGGTTTTGGCACCTCAGATATTGTCAAAATAAAGACTTTTTACACATGCCTTTGAATCCCGGCTCTTTTACTTCTAAAGGATGGGTTCTTTCTTTCTTTATGGCTGTGTTGGGTCTTTGCTGCGGTGCACAGGCTCTGTGATGCTACACGCAGGCTTTCTCTAGTTGTGGCACATGGGTTCAACAGTCGTAGCTCACAGTCTCTAGAGTGTGGGCTCAGTAGTTGTGGTACATGGACTCAGTGGCCCCACAGCATGTGGGATCCTGGTTCCTGGCCCGGGGATTGAATGAACCCATGTCCCCTGCATTGACAGGTGGGTTCTTAACCACTGGGCCACCAGAGAAGTCCCTAAAGGGTAGATTCTTAAAACTGGGGTTGCTAGGTCAAAGGGTCTGTGCAGTTTTAATTTTAGTGGCTACTGCCAAGTAACTTTCCTGAGTAATTTGGGAGTATAAACTTTGTACTATCAGAAGATGGCTTTATTAAAAATTTAATGATTTCTCTATTTGTATCCTTAATTTACAATCAGTTAAAAACTCAGTTTCCTACGGGTAATTCAAATTCACCCTCCATCCCTACTGCTCTAGTTCTTTTACTCCTGGCAGGCCTCTATTTGGGGGATGTTTGTAGCATCGGGGCGGGTGTGTGAGTCTGCACGGCGGGTGTCTCTGTCTGTGCTGACATCTGTAATCACACCTTCCAGCCTTGAGTGTTACTTTCTGCTCCTGCTGAGCGGTGCCACGGACCCCAGTTGTCCCATCTAAATTCTGTCTTCCTCTTCCTAATCCGGCATCCTCAGTTTAAGCCCTGCCCTCTCAGGGAGCCTGGCGATCGCAGCTCCTGCCCCTGCATCATGCCCAGTGGATGTAGGAGAATCTGGGAGAACTCCATGGGCCCCGATGCCCCTATCCTGACCACTGCTGGTCCTTCTGCTGCTCAGGAAAACTCAGGCTGCTCTCTGAGGTTTACGGTCATTTAGGTTGTCTGTGAAGCCGTGCAGTGGTTCTGTTTGCTCTGGAATGCCTCAAACGGATTTAAGCTTATTCTGCTTTTCTGCAAAGACTTGACCTTGGAGGAAGGATTCGAACAGCCTGAGGCCCCACAAATGAGCCCTCAGCACATCCCCCACAACCCTCACTTTCCTGTCTGCTGATCAAGCTCTTATCTCCTTCAGGCTCTTCTGACATCGCAGCCTCCTCTTCTGTGGTTATGGTGTAGATACTATGTTCTTGATCCTCCAGGCATTGGCTCTGGATATTTAAAGCCAGACTTTGGGAATTAAAAAAAAAAAAAAAACCTCCATTTTTTCTCTCAATTACTGGATTTTAAGAACTTTTTGTCTGCTTTACAAATTAGACTTTACAAATTACTTTCAGGAGCTTAACTGTTTAGGATTTAATTGTTCTCTCTGTAACATCTCTGTATCTGTATCTCTAAAAATTCTAACATTCCTTGAATGGTGGGGGAAAAAGAGATGAGTAAAAGGAATTAAAAAAAAAACACATAGTTAAGTATCAAAATATTAACCTACTACAAGAACAAATATATTCAATACACAGTTAATTATGTGAGGTGATGAAACAATTTTGCATGCTAAGTGGCTTTAGTCGTGTCCTACTCTGTGCAACCCTAGGGACTGTAGCCCGCCAGACACCTCTGTCCATGGGATTCTCCAGTCAAGAATCCTTCAGGGGATCTTCCCAACCCAGGGTTTGAACCCGTGTCTCTTACATCTCCTGCATTGGCAGGCAGGTTCTTTGCCACCTGGGAAGCCCCTGATACGACAACTTGAATTCACAAAAATTGCATTTTGGGAGAGGGATTTGACTGGAAGAAAATGCTTAAATTGTCCTGGAAGGGAGGACTGGGCTCCTAAACTGGCCGTGTTATAAAAAATATTGGTGTCCAAACTAGTACATACAAGACAAAGGGAGGACTTTATACCACTGAAGGAGCAGGGAAGTTAATGAGAAGAGGAGATCGAAGGAGACAGAAGGCAAGACAGATGGCAAGATGACAGAATGTCATATTCTCCGACTTCTAAGTCTCCAGTTTAATTCCACTAAGCTGTAAGAAAAATATTTAGTCTAAGTGGACACAGTGAGTGGCTGAACTCTGCATCACCCAGGGTGGTGCAGGGAAAACAAAACCCGTACAAACAGATGGTGTCCAGTTACTGGCACAAGCAAAGCCTGGTCCACACACAGCCCTCCCTGTTAAGTCCATAACTGCCTGGCCCTTCCCTGTTGTTTAGTATTAAATATCTTCCCTCTCCAGTCTCACCTTTCTTTGCCCATGGAGGTGTCATGCTTTCATAACTTCATGGAAGAGATCTGCCTTTATTCCTTGGCATCAAATGAGCCTCAGAGAGCCATACACATCCATAAACCTGATTCTGGGATCGCTCAAAAACAAAACCAAATCAAACCCTCTTAATATATCCAAGAGTCTTTTTTTTTTTTTCCATTTTCACTACTGGCCTCAGCAAGCAATGAGAGGTTATATACATATTTGACTTAACCTTATGCCTGATACTTTCATACACACACATACATGCACATGTGTATTTGGTAAATGCAGTAGAATGCATAATGCACAAAGGAACTTATCTACGAAACTGAAACAGACCCACAGACATAGAGCACAGACTTGTGATTGTCAAGGCAGTGGGGGAGGAATGGATTGGGAGTTTGGGATTAGCAGATATACGCTGTTATATACAGTGCAGATAAACATCAAGGTCCTACTGTAGAGCACAGGGAGCTATCTTCGATATCCTGTGGTAAACCATAATGGAAAAGAATAGGAAAAAGAATGTTTATGTATGTATAATTGAATCATTTTGCTCTACCTTAGAAAATAACACAGCATTGTAAATCAACTATAGTTCAATAAAATAAAGTTTTAAAAAAACCTTTTCTGTTTCAGAGGACACTAGCAAGAAAGTGAAAAAAACTCCACATTATGGGAGAACATATTTACAAATCTAATAAGAAAGTTGTAACCAAAGTATATAGAAACCTCAAAACTCAGTAATAAAAGGCAAATAATCCAAGTAAAAATGAGCAAAGTATTTGAATAGATATTTCTTAAAAGATATACAAATTACCAATAAGTACAGGAAAAGAGCTCAGTATCATCAAGGAAATGAAAATAAAAATCATGATGAGGTATTACTCACACACCCCTAGGATAACTGTATTATCAAAAGATGTTTAATAACAAGTGTTGGGGAGGATGTAGAGACGTTGGAACCCTCATACATTGCTGGTTGGAATGTAAAATGGTGCAGTTGCTTTAGAAAACTGTTTGGCTGTACCTTGAAAAATTAAATATATAGTTATCATATGACCAGAAATTCCAATCCTGGGTATGTGCCCAAGAGAGTTGAAAACACATGTTCACACACAAACTTGATGCAAATGTTCATAGCAGCGTTACACATGATTTTTTTCAAGCCCCAAAGTGGAAACAACCCCAAAATTCATAAACTGATAAATGGATAAGCAAAATGTGACATATGCATGCAGTGAATTTCCTCTTTCACTCAAAAGATATTTTATGGAACTTACTTAAATTTTAAAGTCAATTTCTCTTGCTTTATGCTGAGAGAACATGTTATGATCTGTTCAACGTAGAATTTCTCCAAACTATCTTCTGGCAAAATATTAAATGATTATAAATACTTCAGGCACACTAAAAAAGAAGGCATACTATTTTGGAGCAAACATAATTTTGTAAGCATTGATTAAATCAAACATGCTAATTATATTACTCAGCTCTCTTAATATTTATGTATTGCTTATTTTACCTGAAATGTCCCAGAGCATTTGTGTTTCTGTAATTTTCCTCTTGTGTTTCTATTGTGTTTTGCTCTGTATATAACTATCTAGTGTTTATGAATAAAATTACATAACATATCATGGTGCACTTTTATCAAAATGGTTGTTTTGAACTTATTTATTGTTTTTCACCTTAGGTTGTATTTTGCCCAAGATTAATCCTTGTTTTAAATTTAATTTCTTGGTATATCCTTGTATACCTTTTTGCTTTCAAAGTTTTTAGTCATTTTGGTTTGGGTACATTTTATAAACAGCACGATTGTATGTGCATAGGTGTGTGTGTTCAGCCAGTTTGAGAACAAAGTGTTTTTTAATAAGGAAGTTTAAGAAATTGAACCCATTTTCACTATTATTAATATACATGTTGTGATACTAAGTTATATATGTATATATATATGTTCTGTCTTTATTCTTCATTGCCTTCTGTTTTACAGTTGATAGACTATGTGTTGTTTATTTCTTCAATAACTTTCAAAGTTGTTAACAACATTTTTCAATTTTTTGACTGAATAAATAACAGAAAAATGGGTACATTTAAGCACAAACATAAAACCATATGTATATTAAAAAATCAAAAACAAATTAAAAGACAAACAACAAACTGGGAAAATTTCTGCAGCAAACCATAGACATCTGCAACATAGAAGTCATGAAAAGTGTGTATAATAGTCAAAATTGCATTTAGCAACAAGAAATGGAAAAACCTACTACAATGGCTTAACAAGTGAAAGAACTGTTTCATTCACATAAAAAAAGATGTCCCATGGGAATCAGTCTAGGGCTGATACATTGCCTCCAAGCATCACCAATGGCCAAGGCATAAGCCTTTGGCTCATATATCTTAGCAGGTGGCTTTTATCTTTCTGTTTTTCACAATGACTACCGTGTCTCACTGCAGTTCAAGGAGGAAGAAGGCAGAATTTGGAGAAAGAACTAGAAGACTTATTTTTCACATCAACAAGGGAAAGTGGAAATCAAAATTTAGCTTCTGCCCCAAACATAGTAAAGTCAAGTAAGGGAAGAATCATGATGCAAATGAAAGTTGGGTCGACCAAATCAGTGTCAGCCATCCAGACACGGGAAACAGAAAATGCATATGTGAGAAATTAAAAGTTATAAAAAAAACCCTCATAGAAATTAGAGCAATTTATGAAAAGCTGTTTGGCAGTATTCACAAAGTTCTTTACCCTCTGACCTGTCAGTTTTTATTCTAGGACTCAACCCTAAGCAAATAACTTTAAACAGAAATGTTTATCTTCTAGGCGGTTTACCACAGAGCTCTGTCTGTTTATTGGTTCAGTGGATACAACCTAAATATTTGTCTATGCCAGTTAGCTTCTTGTAGGTTGCAAGGAGCAGCTACATCTTTAGGTTGTCTCAGTTGATGGTTTGTAGTATAAGAACATATGCAAAGCAGAGAAAGAACAGCAAGATCTCGTCAGCCACAGGGCTGAGGAGCAAGACACGGAGGTCTTGATGAGCGCTAAAAAAGCTCTTCTGATAAGAAGCAGCTCTATCCATCCTGTCGTCTTGTCTGAGGCTCTGCATGCAACGCCCTGACATCATGATGATTCAGCTGCTCTCTGCTTCCACTTCTCTTTCCACTGCTGTTTAACTCAGAGTTTCTAGACCCACTGTTAGTTCTCTACAACCCTGTCCACCTCACTGGTGTCTGCTTACTCTTGCTGCTTGGTCTCCTGACAGGTTTCTGGTCCTTGGGCACTCTGATTCAGGGCTAACTGTAGCCAGCATAATAAAGAGATCTAAATTAAACACAGACCACAGCAAACTGCTTACAAAAAGAGTTTGTTCTTACAAAAGTATTAATGCTTTTGAAGGTACTGCTCAGTGTTTAGGCTACTGTCTTAGGATCTTTTAATAATTTTAGTTTCAAGTTTTTAAAGAAGCAAGTATCGAAAACCAATCTCTGCATACCGAAGAAACCAAAGCACAAAGATGAGTTTATTGTAATGTTTTTGACTTGCAAGTTAGGAAACTTAAGGTTATGGGAGCAATTCTGAGTTGCTCACAGACCAGGATTTTTATGGGATAAATACGGAAGTTATTTGGCTTTTTCAGCTTGTTGGTTGCCTAGAGGTCTCTGTTTTTATTTGGGTCAGGGGAAGAAGGAAGTCCTGAGATAGCATTTGGGGCTTGGCTGCTGTCCTCTGCTGATTTCTGAGAAGAGCTGTAAATTCCTGTAAGGTTAGGTTAAATTTCCTTTATGTGCCTGCACTGACTATCTTCATTTTGCTCCTGATATGAGTGACTCCATTTTAGTTGGATTCTACACACGTTATGCTTATTATAGAGCATTTGAGTGAGTGAAAGTTGCTCAGTCGTGTCCAACTCTTTGCGAACCCATGGACTGTAGCCCGCCAGGCTCCTCTGTCCATGGGATTTTCCAGACAAGAATACTGGAGTGGGTTGCCATTTCCTTCTGCAGTAGAGCACTTGGGCATATAGAAAAATATACAACAGAATAAAATGACCCATAGCCCCACAATCCAAAGACAACTATTATTGATAATTTGGTGTTTCTCTTTGGGTCCTTTTACCTGGAATACTTTTTTCCTACCCCCCACCAACGTAATCTAAGGGGGGGAAATTCTGTGTTTTGAGTAATCAAAGATCAGAGTATTTATGGCCAAGCAAATAAAAAAAATTGGACTAACTATACATTTTCTATAATGTGCAGCATGTGGGGAAAAATATGGCCCAAAATGGGATGCCTGATGCTGTTATTGTTTTTCCATTTAGAGCACCTTGGGGGCTTCCCTGGTGGCTCAGTGGTAAAGAATCCGCCTGCCAATGCAGGGACTCAGGTTGGATCCCTGAGTCAGGAAGATCCCACATACCTTGGAACAACTAAGCCCCTGCACCACAACTATTGAGCCTGTGCTCTAGAGCCCGGAAGCCCCAACTACTGAAGTCCATGTGCCCTCGAGCCTGTGCTCCACAGCAAGAGAAGCCACCGCAAAGAGAAGACTGCGCACTGCAACTAAAGAGTAGCCCCCATTGGCCACAACTAGAGTAAAGCCCGACAGCCACAACAACCTAGCACAGCCAAAATAAAAATAAACAAATAAAATTGTATATATAAAAAAAAACAACCTTGGGGACGTCTCCAGTGGTCCAGTGGTTAAGAATCCACCTTCCAATGCAGGGAAAGAGAGTTTGATCACTGGTTGGGGAGCTAAGATCCCACATGCTGCAGAACAACTGAGTCAGCACACAGAAACTAGAGGACCCAAGAGCCACAACTAGAGAAAACCTGCAGGCTGCAACAAAGACCCAGTGAAGCAAAAAGAAGAAGAGATACTAAACTTTATTAAAAAAAAAAGTACAACCTCAGGCATTCAGGGCCATCCATTTGTAATCGTTTTCACATAGACTGACCTGAACCCCACCTTTGCATTGCATATGAAAACAAGGTTTGCCAGGCGAATTCATAAGGTAAATAAGATGACTCAGGACATGTGTGACCTAGTAACGGCTCTTAAGGACTTTCAAACACTTTAACAGCACTCTCAAGTGTTTATATACTTATTAATTACTAGTATTCAATGACTCTCATCTGCTCATTAAAGTCTGTCAAGTAAAACAATAAATAGTGAATGAGGAAAAGAGGTTTACATTCTGAGACATGCTTCTTAATCTAAACTCAAAGCATGCCACCTATTTTCTTCACTTTTCTTAATGGTCCCAATAGTGTCTACAGTTACTAAGTAAATATTTGTTTAGTGAAAAGCAGCTTTTGGATAGTGGAAGTCACGTGGATGGAGAATGTAATTAAAGGTTTAATTAATTTTTACTATTTTAAATATTTAATATTTATTTGGCGGCATTGGGACCTGGTTGCGACACTCAGGATCTTTTTCTTGGGGCGCACAGACTCTCTATTTGTGGCTGGCAGGCTCAGTTGCTTCAGGGCATGTGGGAACTTAAGTCTCTGAGCAAGAATCTGGCTGAATCTCAGCATTATAAGGTGGATTCTTAACCACTGAACCAGCAGGGAAGTTCTGAAGGTTTAATTCTTTTGTTGGCTCCTATAAGAAGCATTCTCTGACTTCCAACAAAGACTTACGTTCCCTGACCATATTTCTCATGATACATCACAACCTATTATTTTGGTTTCTCTGTATTTCTTAGTGATTCTAGCTCCATTATTACCATGTTTTCACCTCCAATGTTTTCTCAGTGAATGTTGATTGGTTGAGTGAATGCAAGATACATTGTTTAATGGATACAGTAGATTTGTTTTAGATTTGTAGATGTTAAGACCCCAGTCTTTCATTCTCACATTTCTTAGGGCCCGCTGTTCTGCTTTGGTGAGATGATGATTTAACTAATGATTATCTAAAGTCGCAATGTTGGGTGAAGCAAGACATGAAAAGTGCCTTGTCAGGAAGCTGAAACAGTTCTCAAGAAAAACCATAGGGGAAGATCTGTGTGTGTATGGATAAGCTCTGCCACTTGAAGACTGTGTACAGGCACGAAATGAAACCACATTGTATCAACATTTTGGGGCAGAAATAAATTCATTTGACCACAATTAAGCTAATCTATCTTAAAAGATTCTGTAAGATAGATTTATTTTTAATTAGAATGTTTTTCAATCTTTTTCATTCTTCCCAAGTGATTAAGTCTTTATTAAGAGTATAAGTTTTTAACAATATAATTTTAACATCAGGATCTAACATCTGATTTCTTTTTCCCCTTAAATCCTCAGTACATTTGAAACTTCTTATTTGTCATTTTTCACAATTATCAGTCAGTAGAGTAAAGGATGGAGAAGGCAGTGGCAACCCACTCCAGTACTCTTGCCTGGAAAATTCCATGGATGGAGGGGCCTGGTGGGATGCAGTCCATGGGGTTGCAAAGAGTCGGACACGACTGACTGACTTCATTTTCACTTTTCACTTTCATGCTTCGGAGAAGGAAATGGCAACCCACTCCAGTGTTCTGGCCTGGAGAATCCCAGGGACGGGGGAGCCTGGTGGGCTGCCGTCTATGGGATCACACAGAGTTGGACACAACTGAAGCGACTTAGCAGCAGCAGCAGCAGCAAAGAGTAAATGAATAAACATTTGAGGGGTCAGAGCCATTTTCTTATTTATATTGTACCACTTTTATCTCCTATCTTAATACATTTCTCATAAAGGTGCATGGTAATTTAATTGAACCAAAAAATTATCTCAATTATTTTCAGGAAATCACTATATCAGAGAGAAAATGGATCCTCTATCTGCTTCATGTTCTAATGCATTCTGAGATACTACAGATACTTAATTCCTCTCTTTTTAGACAAAAAAAAATGATTATTTGAGATAATTTCATAGTGAAAAAATGAATAAAATGAGGTGCTATGAGAGAGATACCCTGGGTTCTAAGACTTTCTTGACATTGACTCTCTGTGTGACCCTGGGGTAAAGCACTTAACCCCTCTGACCTCATTTCTTAATCTGTTAAAGTATTGGAGTTAATTGACATTTATCATTTCTTCTAGATCAGTCAGTTAAGTTCGGTTTAGCCGCTCAGTCATGTCCGACTCTTTGTAACCCCATGAATTGCAGCATGCCAGGCCTCCTTGTCCATCACCAACGCCTGGAGTTCACCCAAACTCATGTGCATTGAGTCAGTGATGCCATACAGCCATCTCATCCTCTGTTGTCCCCTTCTCCTCCTGCATCAGGGTCTTTTCCAGTGAGTCAACTCTTTGCATGAGGTGGCCAAAGTACTGGAGTTTCACCATCAGCATCAGTCCTTCCAATAAACACCCAGGACAAGTCTCCTTTAGGATGGACTGGTTGGATCTCCTTGCAGTCCAAGGAACTCGAAAGAGTCTTCTCCAGCACCACAGTTCAAAAGCATCAGTTCTTTGGTGCTCAGCTTTCTTTACAGTCCAACTTTCACATCCATACATGACCACAGGAAAAACCATAGCCTTGACTAAATGGACCTTTGTTGGCAAAATAATATCTCTGCTTTTTAATATGCTATCTAGATTGGTCATAACTTTCCTTCCAAGGAGTAAGCATCTTTTAATTTCATGGCTGCAATTACCATCTGCAGTGATTTTGGAGCCCCCCAAGATAAAGTCTGACACTGTTTCCCCATCTATTTCCCATGAAGTGATGGGACCAGATGCCATGATCTTCGTTTTCTGAATGTTGAGCTTTAAGCCAACTTTTCACTCTCCTCTTTCACTTTCATCAAGAGGCTTTTGCGTTCTTCTTCCATAAGAGTTCCTCTGCCATAAGGGTGGTGTCATCTGCATATCAGGTTATTGATATTTCTCCCGGCAATCTTGATCCAGCTTGTGCTTCTTGCAGCCCAGCATTTCTCATGATGTACTCTGCATATAAGTTAAATAAGCAGGGTGACAATATACAGCCTTGACGTACTCCTTTTCCTATTTGGAACCAGTCTGTTGTTCCATGTCCAGTTCTAACTGTTGCTTCCTGACCTGCATATAGGTTTCTCAAGAGGCAGGTCAGGTGGTCTGGTATTCCTATCTCTTTCAGAATTTTCCACAGTTTATTGTGTTCCATACAGTCAAAGGCTTTGGCATAGTCAATAAGGCAGAAATTGATGTTTTTCTGGAACTCTCTTGCTTTTTTGATGATCCAGTGGATGTTGGCAATTTGATTTCTGGTTCCTCTGCCTTTTCTAAAAGCAGCTTGAACATCTGGAAGTTCATGGTTCAGGTATTACTGAAGCCTGGCTTGGAGAATTTTGAGCATCACTTTACTAGTGTGTGAGATGAGTGCAATTGTGCGACAGTTTGAGCATTCTTTGGCATTGCCTTTCTTTGGGGTTGAAATAAAAACTGACCTTTTCTAGTCCTGTGGCCACTGCTGAGTTTTCCCAATTTGCTGGCATATTGAGTGCAGCACTTTCACAGCATCATCTTTCAGGATTTGAAATAGCTCAACTGGAATTCCGTCACTCCTGCTAGCTTTGTTCATAGTGATGCTTTCTAAGGCCCACTTGACTTCACATTCCAGAATGTCTGGCTCTAGGTGAGTGATCACACTATTGTGATTATCTGGGTCATGAAGATCTTCTAGATCATTTTCTTTAATTCATCTTTGCTCTTCTTACTTATCTTATGGAAGTGTTATTCTTGTCTACTTCCAAGCTCAACTACTATTTTTCTCAAGAAATACCCCTGAATTCTCTGGTTCTTTTGCCTATGAAACTTTCTCAGAGAAATGTTAACCAAACCACTCCTTTGCCCTGTAGTATCATCTGTAAAAATACTGGAATGGTAGATCATCTTCAGGTTTCTCACAGAGCTGACAATTTCAGCAAGTAAATTTCGTTCTTACTTCCCCAAGAAAGGAGACGTTATCTGGCAATAAGATTTCAACTTCCTGTTTCTGAATTCATATATTTAGCTGCACCAACTTAATCTCTGGAGTTAAACCTCTAACTTGTTTAGTTGCTGTGGCTGA